>NC_138897.1:39485036-42102334 GCF_965194825.1 Balaenoptera physalus | reverse complement strand
AGACCAAGGG
This sequence comes from Balaenoptera physalus, assembly GCF_965194825.1. Classification (NCBI taxonomy): domain Eukaryota; kingdom Metazoa; phylum Chordata; class Mammalia; order Artiodactyla; family Balaenopteridae; genus Balaenoptera; species Balaenoptera physalus. The sequence continues at coordinate 42,102,324 of NC_138897.1, read as the reverse complement.
AGAGTGGAAAGAGTCAACGGTTAGAATATGGAAAGTTTTCAAACTGAAAGGGAAAGGAAAGAGCCATCATCTCCAGACAGGAGGAGGCAGAGCACTTGGAGGTCTCAGTCTAGTTAAGCACCAAAAAGGCAGGCTCTACCTCAAGTAATACAGAAAAAACTTTGTTGTTGTGACTTTGTTTTAAACATACTACACAACAGATGTTCCATTACACTTTTCTGTCACAATGTCTATATAAACAGAATGGATTTTGCTTTTTCCTTTGTTATCTCAATTTCAGAAATGTTACTTAGGGCATTCGAATAGGTTATTTTCTGTGTTTGAGAGGGAATTCTCATGAAACCATTCCCAGAGTTCCTCAGCCTCACTCCAGCTGCTAAGGAGCACTTGCACCCAGTACACACTCGACTGTGACACAAAGGACATCATCTCATTCCCTGGCAGGGGAAGGCTCAAGCCAGCAGGTTTTGTCTGAATAGTTTGTCATTTTCCTGAACGTCTCTGAAATCTCTGGCCATGTGTATGATCAGTCTGATTTTGTATCCACAAAACTGAGAAACGTAATATGAAAAGTTGTTCCTTCCAGGTTTTAGTCTGACTGTGATTGGTTTACATTGCATTCACTTCATAGATATAGTTAAAAGGAGAACACAATGAGCAATTCCAATCCCAGAAATGTTTAATTCAAAGTCTATGCTCTTATCTCATTAGATGATGAGTTGTGTGAATGGCCCAGAGTAACAAATAAGGTAGGAATTTGTGCCAGTAACTTAGCCACTTCAAGTCTGTGCTTTCCATTTATAATATGCAGAGACTCAAATGATAATGCTGTGAAACCTGTCTCAGGAATAGAGAGCTATTCAATAAAGCTAGTTCTCCCAGGTCTATTCCAGTTATTCCTTATTCTACCACATGGTACCATAAATATGGAATGTTTTAGCCATTGTTCTTATACTGTGGAGATGATGGAATCTGTATGATTATAATCATCGATGTGTCACAGTTTTCCAGCAATTCATCTTTGTTGTTTACAACACTCAATTTATTTTCTGCCAGTGCTGATTGGATGATACTACATGTTTCACAGACTATAGTTTTTAGAATATATAACTTTGTCTATGGATTCAAAAAAGGATATACTAGTTTTGTACTTTCTAAGAGGAGTCACACTCCTGCACCCTGATACCTAGTGTTGTCAAATTTCAAACGCATATTTATCTTCAGGAGTAAGAAAAAGTAAATAAAAATTTCCAGGAATCCTCAGAAATTCCTACAATCATAAGATATCCTATATTTTTATAATAATTTATTTACATATTTTAGTGAACCACTATAATAATACACAGGAAATTATTTTTCTATGAAAGAGCTATATAAAGCTTTAGAGGATTTTGTGTGAAAAAAAGGAAAAGATACAATAATCAAGGCATAGTTTTGTATTATTATGAACAAGTATATTGTGACAAAATAATGTATTTCAGTAATACATAAAAATGATGTCTACCTGATATTGTCATTTGATAATAGAAATCATTAAGAAGCAACTATTTACACAAAATAAAGTTTAAATAAAACAATTTAAAATATTGAAAGACATACCATAAATACTTAAAAGCTACTCTTAAAATAAAAAATTAAAAACATGTGAAGGGTTAATCTCCCTGTTCCATATTCTTGATCTTTCCATCGTGGCAAATATTGTCGATGAGAAAAATTTTCTTTCATTTTTCAGTGATATTGTGGTTGGATTATTAAGAGTGAATCCAAAAGCATCTTCATAGTGCTGTTTCATACAAACTTTTCATTAGTTTCCTATTGCTGTTGCAACAAATTACCGCAAAATTACTGGCTAAAGACAAAACAAATTTATTATCTTACATTTGTAGGTCAGACGTATCATTGGGCTAAAATCAAGGTGTCAGCAGAGCTGCATTCTTCCTGGAGATTCTAGAGGAACAGCCATTTCTTTGCCTTTTTCCCCTTCTAGAGGCACCTGTATTCCTTGGCTAGTGGCTCCTTTCAGCATCTTCAAAGTCAACAGTGTAGCACTTTCAAATCTTTTTCTCTCTAAACTTCTGCCTCCCTCTTCCATTGTTTGATGTCTGTGATTGGACCCACTTGTATAATTCAGGATAATCTCCCCTTCTCAAGATCTTTAACCTAATCACATTTGCAGAGTCCCATTTGCCATATAAGAATATTCACAGATACCCGAGATTAAGAGGCAAGCATCTTTGGGGCCCATTATGCTATATACCACAAGCTCATTCCCTTTTCAGTGATGGAAGTGTTGTATCTGCTTTACAAAGAACTATAGTTTATAGCAAATATTCAAACTCCAGCATTCATCATTGGGCAACATTTGATAATGTAACATACAGATCTCCTAGCATCATTCATAATACATACAAACTCACCTGTTGAAATTGCCAATTTGAGGACTTATTTTGCTTCCAACTTTATTTTTTGGAATATCACCCGTACAAATGTATAATGCATGTGATACATCTAAGTTTACTAACATATGTATTATTGGCAAGGACAACTCACTGTTTATAGCAGACAGGGCCACAAACACGTAATATGGTATCAGTTACGATGCAAGAAGGTTAATTATACTGTGACCACTTTTCTCCTGTGTTCCTGTCCTGACTCCCAGAAATGTCTCCGTTTCTTGCTCTTGCTTGGACTTAACATTAGCAGTTTCCTTTAAATTAGTAGTCTCAATGCTGATTGTCACGTTTTAAATTTCACAAAATTATAATACTTTTCCCGATTTCCCCAACTTCTTAACTGATGTTTTCTCAGAATACAGAAAGTCATATAAATTTTCTAAGAAATGCCAGCCTGGAACTCCTACAAAAAAAAACCTTGATTACCAGAGCAACTAAATTCCTGGGTTGACTGGTTACATAGAAGTTTCTAGGCATTTATGGTCTACAGTAAATTGTCAGTTCCTTTGTAAGAGATCTTACATCATTTGAGCTAAATATTTGGATATCCTTCCTCTGTTAAAGTTCCAGGGCCATGGGGAAGTGTTTTGAATCAATTAGAAATGGGTTCAAGTCACCTGTCTGCCAATTAATGGAAATAGCTTTTTTTAAAAAATATCTACTGAAATAGTTTAACCATTTGACACATAATATTTAAGAGCATAGGATGAAGCCAGATAGCCTTAGTTCAAATTCTTGCTTTATCCCTAATTACTTGTGCAATCACAGGACAGTTACTTCACTCCTCTGTACATTAGTTTCCTCATCTGTAAAAAGAAGGTCATACTATTATTTGCTTCCTAGAGATTTTATTTTTCACATCTATTTTCTGAGTAATAAAATAGAATAGCTATATTTAGTTCCTTCCTCTGAGGCAATCACTGTCTTAAAATTGTTGCACAAACTTCCTAAGCATTTTCTTTATATGTTTACTATGAGTTGAAGTCACAAAAGACATAATTGGTATCTTTTAAAAATATTATGTATTATCTTGTTTTAGTTTTCATTCTGCAGCTTGCTTTTTCTACTCAAAATTATTATTTTTTATATTTGTCAAACTTGACAAAGTAGATCTCATTTATTCTTTTTAGTTGCTGTATAGTATTTCCTTGTTTGGTTATAATCCAACTCCTACATTATCTCTGGTGTACATATGCAAATATTTCTCTAGGATATAGACTAGAAATCTAGTTGTTGGTTGTTAAGTATATTTTCTTCACACTTACCATGTATTCGTGAATTGCTCGTGGCTTTTCATTTACACATGTTGTCACTGATGCTTGATATGTACTTTAAATTTTTTTTCAACCTGATGGGTATGAAATGGCATCTCATTGCTGTCTTAATTTTCAGCACCTGATTACTTGCCGTGTTACACAGTTTTTCATAGGTTTTTTTTTTGCTGATTCAAGTTTCCTCCTTAGGGATTATTTATAGACTTAAGGCAATTTTTCTATTTTTCTTCTTAATTTTATGTAGGAATTCTTTTTTTTACATAGAGATACCCTGAAGTTTAACTTTGGCTTCAGTATTCATAAAAAATATGATACCTTGTTTCATTAGACATTGAAAGACAAAGTAACCTGTTTGATTTCTGACACACTGGTCATCTACCTGCTCAGTGGGGGCATGGCCACACACATTCCCATCATCTCTAATCAGCACAGTGATGTCAAGAATATGAAAAAGGTGTGGACCCAGAATTGATGTTAACATCTGAATATTCATTGATATTCATTTTTAAATTTAGATAGGCATTCTAGATGCAACTTGAGATGAAAACCTCCATGGGCTTCTTCAGGCAGTTGAAATATAAGCATATTTATTTATTACAATAATAAAATCTTGAGATAATTAATGCTGATTTTGAAAGCTGTTAATTTGTTGTACAAAAAAATATTAAGAACTTTCAAATAGTTGAACAATATTAGCAGTTATTATGAATAGCAGAGAGTGCATTAGATAGACAACATTAACAAGAACATAATATCCATTTTGAGCCAGCAAATGTTTTTAAAAATTTAAATGCTAATAAAAAGGCAGGATAATAGAAATTAGATTATATCACAATGCTAATCTTTAGAAGCATTAAGAGCTATGTTTAATTTTTAGTTAGTTAATTCAGCTTAGGCCAAGAGTTTTTCAAGAAAAAAGTCCCATTTGAGAAGTCTTCTTATCCCATGAGGATGAATTAAAAGCAGAATTTCAACTTTGCCACCTCTAAATGTCATGAGGAGGAAAAACTGCAAAACCATGTGCAACAATATCCACGATAAATCATTTTTGATCTCAACATAGTGAAGAATGTAAAGAGTATAAATCCTAGAAGAAAGAGTGGAAGGGAAATAAAATAGCTCAAACAATTTTTTTTTTCTCATTTATCCAACTTGAAAATCACACCCTTTAAAAGTACACCTTAAGAACACAATTTCTCATCCGTTTGAGTCTGGACGCCCAAACTTTTGGCATGGTTGAAATACATTTTATAGACTGCTAACCATTTTCAGTATCTAAAGTTGAAGGATTTTTGAGATATGCTCAAGACTTAAAAAAAGAGTGTTCTAGAAATGTTACTGACTTTTTCCACTTGAATTACAATTTGGTGCATGTAAATATATTAGTGATGTATGGCATATCTGCTACAAGTGAACTTCACTCTCAGTGCGTCAGTGGGAGTGTTGAAGCTATTAGTACTTAATAGTGCAGAGAAATGATTGATCCTGTACCATGACGTCAGACTTTTAAATTTAACCATTCAAATTCTCAATAAGTAAATTGTCACACTTATTTATGTTTGCAAAAATTCAGATTTAATTTTGTACCAGGAAATTGATTCTATAATATTTACATTCAAAGCTGGCCAAATATTTGTTACTCAGTGACAATAGGTATTTGGTAAAGGTCTACCCAGTAGATATTACTCTATTATTTATTTGCTTTTCAAATATATATTTTTTCAGCCTGTTACTTTACTTTAGGATTTTGTTTATGGTATCTTTTGCATAAACTGCAGCACTTTGATGATTCAATTCCATTGTCCTCCTTGCTTGTTATAGCTACAGAGACTTTGGCTGTCAGTTAATTCCATTATACATAATCCAGAATAAGTCCAGAGTCAGGTCTTACATTGGTAACTCAGTGTTCCTGCATCCAGATATATTGTGGTGTAATGAAAGTTGGTCATCTTGTTCAGGTTTTCTTTTTCATTATTCATCCAGGAGACCAGCATTCTCTTACCATTCCCAGGATTCTCAGGTGCCTCAGTGTGGTACTTCTGTTACTGTGTAAGTCCATTTTGCTGACCCTTGTGCACACCATGACAGGAACACAGCTTCAGTCTGCAATGTTCTGGGTACAAATGTTGTCCATTGCAAAGGTGAATAAGAAAAGAGCACTGCCCTCCACACCATGTGCCCCCATGGAGGAATAGATATGTAAGAAATAGTTACAAATAAGCATGTTATCCACTAAAGTAAATGTAAATGTATGTAATTAAATAATTATGATAACTTTTTCTATGTATGTAAATACAGACTCTGATACTTAATTGAGAAAAATAGCCATTTTTGTTACTCAGTATAATTCATAAATACCGACCTTGGAAAGATTATAAAAATCTCTCTGAGAATTTCAGATTTTGAGGATGCTGGGAGTCAGTGTCAGACTGATCATTTCATCCTTTAAAACTGAATACATCCTAGCCCACTGTCCCTGTGAAATCACCAAGCCTGCAGCCAAGGTCTTCTAAAGAATCCTACTCCAGGGAACTTGCTCTTTGATACCCACTCTCAAGTAGCAAACTCTGGGATTGTTTCATACTTCTCCATTGCACTTGGTGAGCAGGGTCTCCCTGACAGAGTTTCTACAGAACCCAGGGAGTAGGGGATGGAGCTTCAAAACCCATGTTTGAAAATAACAAGGGTGAACTTCTTGCCCCTGACTTATTTCTCACTAACTGCAGTGGTAGCAACAGCAGCTCAGTGCCCTTATGGGGAATGTTAGGGCTCCTAGAAAGCTTATTCTTCCCTGAAAGTCTGCTCCTACTTTGAGTTACCTTCCCCATATCCTTTAACGTGTCCTGTTGGTGTCTTCCCATCAGTCATGGCAGTGTCCCGTTTCAACAACAATAAAAAACTTAGCTAGATATAAGTTATCTAATATGGTACCTAGAAGATAATAGATTCTCAATAAGTATTATGGAAATAAATATACAATGAAAACATGCATAATCAAATCATCTTTATTAAATATGGAAAAAACCCCAGATATGATGCAATAAAATTCCAACTGAACAGGGTCATTTATTTGAGAACTCTCCCGCCCAAAGCAGCACATTTTAATTTTGAACAGTTTTTACTGTTAGAACATTGTCATTATTTAGCCAAAATCTGCCTCCTTACCATTCTGTCACCAAGTCTCATTTTGCCCTGTGTATATTTTCAGAGTAACTCTAACCTTTTTCCTATATGAGTCCTTCAAGTATTGAAATATAATCATCTTTATCCCTTCTTTACTTCTCTTTTTCTTTTGTCATTTTTCATTACAGTACTAAATTTTCAGCCTTTTAATTCCAAGTGGCCTCCTTCAGAGTACACCATAATCTCTTAATTCTTTTCATATATGTTAATTACAGCCTAACAACATCCCTCTTCTGGTCTGACTGCCTGAGGACTGTGGGATTACAATCTCCCTTGATCTTTCCAGACACTATGCATCCTGGAATCAGCCTCACTTTGCATGGACCCCTTATTCACCATAATTTGCCTATTGATCAGTAATACTGAGGTTTTGCTTTCACTTAGCATTTTGAACATACCTCTGTTTTCTGTTTCTCATACTGTACACCAGTCCCTAGTTTTCACAGTAACTTTCAAGATTTTTGAGGGGAAAGGCAGCTCATTTTTCACCTATAAGTTCCTCATACCGGGTTCAAAGTGAGGTATCTCTCAGGTCATCAAAAATACTTAATGAGTGTATAAAAATAAATGAACAAATGAAAGACCTAATTCCTATTTTTATGTAAACAGTTTTTAATATGTGTACTACTATTCTCTATATGTGTCTCCATTTTTGCTCCTAAGTATGGAATTCTATTATTTTATTATTTTTTAATGAACAAAATGCACAGAATTGAATTAATTTTGCTCTGCAGTTCATGGCACAATTTTGTCATTGGCCAAAGTCAGACTTTTAATTTGTTCCTATGAAACTTCAGCGTGTTATCTTGTATCCATTACTCCTGCCTATTGTAACTTGTATTTTCTGTCATTAGCTATCTCACACAGCTCTGTATCATTTGCAATTTGTTCAGCAGAGTAAGAGGATTAAGAGAGCAGAAACAACAACAAAGAATATATGATAGATTAAGTGCTGAATTTTAGAGCTGGAGACTTTAAATGCTCCAGGAATTTGGCAGAGACGTAGAGCTTGAGCATGTGAACCAGATAAGCAAACAGTAGAACCATGGAGAGGTTAGCTGGGTTAAAAAGGCTCAGTGGGATTAGAAAAGAGAGAAACCTGTGAGCAAAAGGAAACTAAGAACCCTGTAGTCGCCAGACAAAGAGGGGTAGGCTGTCTAAAGAAAAGTGGTAGGATACTCATTTGGAGAGTTTGAATCAGGATTCCTCTTCCTTCTTACCCTTTCTCTATTAAGGCAGATGAAGTAAGAGACATTGTTGAGAAGCATCTTGCATTTTCTCGGAGTCTTTCTGTAGGCATTACTTTGGAATTTGGGGATTTGTATTAGAAAGAATACAAAGAGAAAAAAAGAAGGCAGGTAGCATGTAGAGCTGTAGTGAGTAGTAGTAATGATCTCTGGGTCTCTTGTCACCACTAACCTCTCTTCTTCCATTCCAGGCAGAACCAGCTTTTAAAAGACCTCCTTCCTACTTTTTATTTAATTCATACGCCACCCTCCCATAGGCCTGAGGACTTTCCTACTGGCTGCCAATAGAGAAGTCACTCAGATGGCTACTGTCTAGCAATCTGTGGAATCTTGGAAATCCCATTTTTAGCTGGGAGTGTGGAGACCTCATTACTTAATATTTTGGATCTTTTCTTATCAACCACTGTGATGCTGATGGGCCTCTTAGATGCTGGATCTCTATCAGCTCTCCTTCTAACATTATGAATTGTCTATGTAACATGGTTTTTGTTTTTCACTTCACACTGACTGATAAAATATATACAGCCAGATATTTTCCTGTTTATTGCTAATATTGATATCGTCATATAATTCACTATTTAGATTTATTGCCTACATTTATTGAACCTCACTCTCATTTTATTTTATTCCATTATTATGTCACAGTACAATCTTCCAATCTACCTCCACATCCTGGACATCCTATCTGAAAACAATTGGTCTAAGAAAGTTTGTCTAAAATATAGACATCAATCTAATCATAAAATTTAACTTGTGGCTAAGATAAATAATAATTGACTAATCAAGCTGCAGACGTTAAACTTTTACTAGCATCAAGTTTTAGTTTTAAAGCTCTGTTTTCTTTATTGCATTGTATCACAATTTGTGAATAATTTGCAAATGATTCGTTAATAAAGTTACTGTAGAGCTTCTGCCTGGATTTATGAATACATATGGAAATATTCTCAAGTACTAAAACAATAAAGATAAGAAAGGACTTGACATATATGTTTCTTTGCAGCTTATCATACTTCCTTGACTACAATCAAGAGCAGGATTCAGGAGTTTAGTTCATGAATTATGTGATGGTGACATAAACAGAACCCATATGGTTTCAGAAGTGGATGAGTCACATCCAGATTCCTGAATCTCCCACCGTGCTGTTGAAGACATTTGATAATGAAAAAACATTGTGAAAACTGGTTTTCTTCCATCAAAAAATACCATGCAGATTTTAGATACACACAGTCTATTTAGTCCAATATACAATGAGGACAGAAGTGGACTTTTAGAGGATGTCTTGTTGAACATGAAATAAAACACAAATGATAAAAACATTCCTAATGTCTATATATTTTCTTGACATCTGAAGTAGCTATTCAACATTAGGGATTATTCAAAATACCGCTCAATAGTTTGATTGTTTCCAGGTAGTACAAATTCTACCTTCCCAGTACCTAATTCTAGTAAAAAAAATAAAGCTACATTTCCTTGCAGCTGGGGTAAAGATATGTTTAGGTTTTACCAGTCAGATGCTCCTTGACAAAACTGATTTGTAACTGAATTATGTGGGAAAAGGTGAAGTGTGCAGAGAAGCCATTTTATAAGGGCAAATCAAAGCAGAGCTGATGGGAAGCAGCATTAATCCAGGCTTCTTGATTCAGTAACTACTGCCCATAGCAAAAGTAAAGTGACCCTAACATGATTGTGAAAGTTCAACTTAGAGTCTCTTTCTACCTAAACTAGAAAAAGTAAATTCTGTTGTCTGTAACAAGAACCCCGCCCATTATAAGCAACTACCACTGATCTATCACACATTAATTTATCTGAAACAATCTTAAATGTGTGTCTGTTTTACCTGCTTTGGGATTTAATTTATTATGTTTCCTACTAGACATGTAAATACATGCCTGTTTTATCTCCATAATGTCATCAGAACTTAATGAGACATACAGAATAATTTATACATTTAGACACATCAATATGGACTAAATTAAAGAATTTAAAGAAAAACATTTGGAAAATACTTTCAGTATATGTATAATTTTGCTTCCATTACCCTAAAATTACAACCTAATCTTTACATTTAAAATTTTAAAATATGACCACTTATTACATGCATAAGTGAACACAGTTATATGAGATAATTAGACTATATTAAAGCAATCTATAAATTAATCAATAATCATTTAAGGACCACAATTGTGCGACAATCTTGGCTAGGTACAAGTAGCCCAATACATTGTCCACTTTACATTCCAACTGGAAGATTCAATATACATAAAATCATATGTTCTAAAATGGCTTTTTCCCAAATTACTCACCTGCAGACACTTCAAACTGCAGTTCCAGCTTAATCCATTTTTTGAGCCAATCTTGACCCCCCAAATTGAGACCATTAGAGCATCATCATGAAGACACAGTGGGAAGCATGATTGTCCTCAACTACCAATGACCCAGTACTAGATGTATGCAGGGTGAACCTCAGACATCTGTTTGTTTACCAAGCCATGACCTTCCTGTAAGCTCTATTGTATTCACTTGGATTCCTATTTGGCATTTCATTACCCTGGGTGTGGGACCCCATCACCTCCATTTCCAACCATGGATGTGACCTTCTGCCAAAAGACCATCTGTAACCACAGTACTATCAGCCACCTGATTGTCCTCATTGCCTCTGCCTGAAGCCTCCTGCTATGTGCCCCAACAGGCAGGGCTGGATACCCTCGGATATGGACATTGGCCTAAATCAAGCCTGAGATAATGACAAATCCTAGAGCACGGCAGTGGATGCTGCTAGTTGTACTCTTCTGGGGTCAACCCAATAAAACAGCTAATATTAATTAAGTACTTCCTATGTGCCAAACACTGTTTTAAGTACTTTGTGTACACTACTTCACTTAATCGTTATAACAATCACTGAATTATATACTATAATCCTTATATTTTATATATAACTAAATCTGACCAAGCATGCTTAGGTAATTTACCCAAAATGTGGTAAAGGCCTAAATGCAAGATCTTAATGACTAAGCCATGCTAATACCACTCTTCTGACCTGTGCGGTCGTGGCTTCAGCCACACTCTTCACCAAGAGCTGGTGGCTGAGATTTTAGCATTCCATTCATGATCTGAAAGATATTAATTACCATTACAATAGTATTGAACAAGGTAATAACATGTATACAATACAATACAAATAATCATTAAAAAATTTTAAACCAGTATTTTTTTTAAAGGATTTCAGCCATGTGAGTTGTTTAGATAACTAAGATTTACTTTTTTAAACATCAAAATATTTTGAATCATTTTGGTTTGAAAATTTTCTAAAATGTTCCATGAACTTTCCAAAGTAGAAAATGGAAGGATGAACATAATACATTATTTTCTGAATTCTAGTTAATTATTTAAATAGGCCTGAGTGAAGGAAGGTGCCTTTTGAGGGCATGAGATTTTAGATATTTACAGTGTTTTGGTTATTGGTTGTCCTGACTGTTGTCCTTGTTCTTGGTTCTATTCTAAGGATTGAGGTGTCACGTTAAGTAGGAGAGTCATCAGTGGCCATACCAGTACCCAGTGAGTACCTTGAGGGGAATGTTATATGGGTCTGAATAAGGCTGTTGGAGGAGGAAGAAACCCTACCCTTCTAGATTCCTATGATTGGTCTAAGAATTAAATTGGCGTGAGACAGATTAACTGAAGAAAATCAAACTAAAGTTTAATAACATGTAAACATGGGAGAGACCCAGGAAAACTTAGTAACTCACCAAAATGGCTGAAGCTCTTGCCTTAAATACCATATTTAGCTAAAGACAAAAGAAGATGTTGGGGTTAGTGGTTTAGGACTTCAAAGGGGAGGAAGGCAATTCACATGGAGATGGAAAAGCAATGTTTGCTGGTTCTAAGCAGAGACAGTGAGACACAGAGAGGACTCTGATCTCTAAGCTCTGCAGAGTCTCCCCCACCACACCTAGGCCATATCTTTGTCAATATCTCTGGTAGCTCTAGTCCAGGAACAGACTCCTTATCTAAATTCTTCATGAAGTTAGGGGGAAGGTCAAAGTTTCTTTCTGAGTATTTTGAGCCATGAATGGTTTTAGATCAAAATAATCTGCATGTCAAAGAGACATTTGGGGATGGCAAATTTTGTGCCCCTACAGAACAGGATGTTTCTCTATTCTCTCTTCCTTTCCCCCTCATCTACAGACCTTTCCCTCCTAAACTATTTACACATCCAGCCTTTTATTGTAAGAGAAAGATACTGATATACATTAGCAATTAAATTAACCTTTAAGTGTCCCAAATAATCATATTCAATTAAACATTTTAATGGGAAGAATAAGGCGAATATGAACAGAATCAGAGAAGAGCAAATTCTCATTCCATCTGTAATTCTTTGTGCATTGTGTTTTTATTATACAATATTCTCCTTCTTTCTTTAATCCTATGACATGAGTGCAGTACAATGGATCCTGGGGTATCTTTCATGTTAGGTTACCCTTGACCTTTCGATGTCAAATGGAACAAAGGGATAGGGGTTTCTTTGGACTGGGGCATTCAGTAAACCCTTAGGCCTATATTTATTTTAGTTAAGAAGGAAATGATGATCTTGAGGGCCAACATGGTACAAGAGAATAGAAGTTTAACTTGAATTTGAAGGCTAATATCCCAGCTAATAATAATATATGACTGCCTTAAGTGTTCTTTTTCACATATCTCTCCTAAAATAAAAAGATGGATTTCAAAAGGACATAGGCAGCCTGGGATTCAAATTCTGGTCATCTTTCCACTTTGTAAAAAAAAAAAAAAAAAAAAATTGTATTTAATACATACCAGTGCTACAGGCTTACTACAGACTCATGTAGCTGTAGGATGACCCCTGGAATCTTGATAAATTTCAAAAAAACAAAAAAAAATTAAACAATAGACCCGACAGTAATGTGTCATGAAACTGACAGGCACATTGGAACATGAATGTGAACCAGAAGATCATTCTACTAGGGAAAATTTAAATTCAGTACAAGCAGCATTAGCTAATAGTCCAAACCAAGTTTATAATCCAAACTGATGAAACAAGATTAAAGTAAAAGCAAAAGAGAGGAACAAGAGACAGAGATGTTATGGATCTTGACAGTCAGACAGGAAAGTAGGGAGTTCCAAGGGCATCTGACTCTGTGTGGATCCAGCTACATAAGGGTTCAGAAAAAAAAAAAAAAAATAATAATAATAATAATGTTTTCTCAGCAGACTGTTTCTGATGTGCCCCTACCCTCATACCACCATGGAAATTAGAGAGTCCCTTATTGTCTCATAACCTCCCACATTATTTTAAATCTTGCCTTTACTTATCTGTCTGCCTAATTAGACAACTCTGGGTGAGAAATATGTCTTTGTATCTTTACTTTCTGTATGTGTGGCACTATTCTCATGCCTGGAGTAGGGTAGATACTCAATGAATCTTTGAGTGAAAAAGAAATTGAAGTCTTAAGGTCCAAAGAGTGTTGATTCCTTGAGCCAGTGGGGATTTTCCCCTTTCTAAATTCTGCTGGAGCACAAGTGGCCTCAGAATCAGGGACAGGGTTAAAAACTATAGGTGTGGGCAATGATTCCCACTGTAAAGTTTCAGAGTTCCAGACAGCCTTCCTTCCCTCCATGGAGAAACACAAGAAACAATTAGAAAACAACTACACTAAAATAAATGCCGTCTGGATTTGTAAAATTCAGCCTTTAATACTTAGCCCTTATAAATATTTGCTAAATGAGTGAATGAACCTGTCCAAAGGGGTTAAGTTATTGAGTGGCAGAGGAGAACACAGCAGGCTCTTGAAGAAGAGACAGGATTCCAACATGTGGGAAGGAAGTTGTGGGGGACGGTAGGCAGGATCAACACCAAGCTTCTTGAGTTCAGTATGGCGTAGCATTTACCATGCATGCCCTCTGTGCCAAGAGGCATATTACCATATGGGAATTTAGTTCTGATAACTTTTTCCAAAACTTCTCTGTCACCTCATATTGAAGCTCTTTTCTAACTGTTTTCTATGTCCATACTGTAGGACTGCCTTAAAGATAAGATTGTCTTATGAAAATTCTGCTTCAGACTTTGGAACTTTTACATCCTTGGATGGGGATCTAAATAAGACCTGAACTAATCATAAAGAAATATGACTACTTTTCTTCCATTTTTTTAACCAAGAAAATATTTTTGTTAGTGGTGCTCTTTGACAAACAAGGAGGTTAAACTTGCTCCCAATAAGGAATTTGAAAGCAAATCTTTTGAGGCAGGCAATAAAGACTGTTTCTAGACACACCTCACTTAAACTTTTTCTACCTTTCAGCATTCCACCCAAACAAAACTTTCTGCATTGAACCATTAGTTGCCACTCCTGCCAAAAAACAACCATTCTCACCTCCTGATATTGTGGTACATTGTAACAGAGGAAGTACATTCTTAAAATAAGACAGAAGCAGAACTTGACCAATGTGAAACAACATGGGTCATAAGAAACATGTAGAGGTAACTTGCATAAGGCTTTGAACAACAACAACAAAATATTGTAATTCACTAGGTGTTGCCATGTATATTGCTTTTTGGCAAAGCCTTGATATGACATGGAAGATGAAGAATCTATTTTTAAAAAGAAATTTCTAATCATCTGATCTAGGTACCCTTTGCTACACATTTTCCTAACACACTTGCCTCTGAGAAGTTTGCAAACAAAGGCGAAGACAGACAAAGAACATATACTAAATTGATCATTATTGTGTCTGAATATTCACTATTTCAGAGAAAAGAAATGGTTCCATCTGATCTGGGGTATGATTATACTGTAGTCCAAATTGAAGTGTCTGTGGAACTGGATTGGGCAAGCTTCTCGGTTGCCAGTCATATCACTTACTCCGAGCAGAGTGAGATGAGAGCACTCATGGGAGACAGTGGAAGTGGTTCCTGTACACCTAGATGGATGGATGTTTCCCTTGCGTGCCTGGAGTGCAGACAGAGCCTCTCCAACGCTGCCAGTGCTAACTCATGCAGAGCTCTAGGGCACCTCCAAGAGCTCAGATGCTGGGTCATGTGTTCTTCTCCAATCAAACCAGCAAAAGTGTGTCTGAAATCACTGGGCTTGATTGGTGAGGTTTTGTCCATGACACAGCAATACAGTGAGAGAGATTGGATGTAAACATATGAAAATTTAAATAATGAAAGATTCATGTTGTTGTTTCAGGCAACAAAAAAAAGACAAAGTAAATATTTCCTGTATCGAAAGAGGAAGAATTCTTGTGATGGATGACATTTCTGAAATTGATCCTCATCACTTACCAAAAACAATTTAAATCATATCTATCAGTTTTAGCAAGGGAGGTAAGGACATAGTTAGGTTTGCTCTCAGGGAAGCGGATGAAAGATTCGTTCTTGCTTCTCCTGTCCCACCTGTTTCAGTCAAGGTTCTCCAGAGAAACAGAATCAATAGGAGATAATAGATGATAGGTAGGTAGATAGATAGATAGATAGATAGATAGATAGATAGATAGATAGATATCTTTTAAGGAATTAACTCAAGCCCTTGTGGGGACTGGCAAGGTTGAAGTCTGGAGGGCAGGCCAGAAACTCAGGAGGATTTCTATTTTACAATCTTAAAGCAGATTTCCTTTTCTCTGGGAAACCTCAGTTTTGTTTTTATTTTTATTTTTTTTTATTCTTAAGGCATTCAACTGATTGGATGAGACCCACACGCATTATTGAGGGTAATTTCCTTTATATAAAGTCAACTGATTGTAAATGTTAATCACATCTACAAAATACTGTCAACAGCGATATCTAGACTACTGTTTCATGGAACAATGGGGCATTGTAGTCTAGCTAAGTAGAAATGTATAAGTAACCATCAAAGCACCCTTAGGGGACTCCTGTACACACACACACACACACACACACACACACACACACACACACACACACACACACACACGTAAGGTCTCCTATGATGTAGTGCAATTCCCTTAAAACATATTTCTGCTCTAATTGACCCCAGCTTTTCTTTCTTCATACCATTCTTAACATTATTATTATTTGCCTTTGTTAAATATTTACAAATCAGCTCCACCTTTTTCATCATACTATTTTCTTTCATAACTAGTGGCAGGTCCCCAATCCCTTTCTTTATAATATTCTCAGGTTCCCTACAGTCTGAGCACACACAGTCTCTCAGTCTCACTGGCTGGCATCCTTCAAACCAAGCTTTGGCTGCTGTCCATTGGTCCACTCCTTGGAGCCCTCTGACTGAGGCTCTTTCTTGCTTTGCTTTTTGGGGTTCCTTCACTCAGGGAACCTTCATTTTGTTTTCAACTATTGACATTTTCACCATGGATTCTTTGTTGATTTGCTAAGTACAGACTTATTGCTCTCTGAAGCCCTGGTAAATGGCTTTCTAATTATTTTTAAGGTGCCTTGGCATCTGATGACTGGCATATAATTATTCATGCATCTACCCATTTCCTCATTTTTTTTGAGCACAAAACAGCATGAAGCTTGAGCAGCTTTCCATCTTTCAGTGTATCTCACTCAGATGCCAATGTGTGGTAGGTCTTTAGGATGTACTTTTACTATAAATTTTTAAAAAGGAAGGAAGAAAAAAAGAAGAAAGGAAAGAAAAGAGGAAGGAAGGAAGGAGAGAGGGAGGAAGGAAGGAAAATAAGAATTAAATTAGCTGGAGAGAGAGAAAATATGAAATCATGAAATTTCAGAATTTTAATAATGAAAATATCTTTAATGATCTTCTGGGTTTGTTCCATCTTTTAATAAGGAAGGAAAATGAGACCCAGAAGTTTTAAATGACTTGTCTAGAAAAAAGACAAATGACCTGGGTAAAGTTAGCAGAAGTAGAATATACTTGTGCTTTCCATGACACCATGCTGCCAACACATGTATGACTCATGTCAGTGGACCGCTCAATTACCTCCTCTAATGACCCTCCACATCTGCAGACATTTCATCATTACCTGACCCATCACAGGGTGTGGTATGATAGCCACAGATTGGTTCTCAAGTTCTCCAGCCACCCCCACTTCCTGATGATGGAAGAGCCGCACTCCCTGCCTGCTCTGGACCTGCTGAACCAGGGACCTGCTTTGGCCTGGTAAATGGAAGAGAAAATGGTTGCCAGGAACCACTTTGGTGGCTTCTCTTTCCTCCACAAGAGCACTTCTCAGTGTTTCTGACAATGGAGATTCTATAAATCTGGTTTTGAGTCACTATCACATAGATCAAAGCCTCAAGCTGGTCTATGAAGGGACACATACAGAGATCAAGAAATAAACCTTTTGTGTTTCAAATATTGAGAGTTTGAATTTACTTATTTCAGTGTAACTTAGCCCATCCTCTCAGATACTGTGGGCGTGCTAAAGGTGAGTATATTAATTTGTTATGACTGCCATAACAAAATATCACAGACTGGGTGGCTTAAACAACAGAAATGAACTTTCTCCCAGTTCTGAAGGCTGGAAATCCAAGTTCAAGGTGTTGGTGCGATTGGTTTCTTCTGAGGTCTTTCTCCTTGGCTTGCAGATGACTACCTTTTTGCTGCCTCTTCACATAATCTTTCCTTTGTGTGCACGTACCCTTAGTGTTTCTTTGTATGTTCAATTTCCTCTTCCTAAAAGGGCACTAATCAGACTGTATTAGGGTCCATTCCACTCATTTTAGCTTAATCACATCTTTAAAGACCCTATGTCAAAATATAGTCACATTCTGAGGTATTAGGGTTTAGGGCTTCAACATATAAATTTGGGGCAAACACATTTTAAGCAATAAAGGTGAGAAATATCATAATCTGTTTAAGATGTTGAGAAACACATTATCTAGTGAAGGGAATGCAAGCAATAAATTGATTTGATTGCCTGCCCCAGCCTCCACTCGAAAATATAGCTACAAGTGGGCAAATTTTATTTTGATTTATAGGATTAGTTTTAGTGTTACTTCCTGCCCAGCTCTGTTTTAGAAGAAGCTGGAGATAAAGAGTGAGGAATGGATAGTCACTGCTCACTCAATGTTTGTGAATTCTCCAGCATTTCCTAGCTTCCTTATTAGATGCAGCCATGTTCTAATAGCCAAAGAACTGTAAATGAAAATGATAAATCTCCCTTCCTGGTCAAAGCGTTTTAGTACTGGGAGGCCACCCTGCAGTTTGTCTTCCCCTTTGGTGTGACTGTGGAGCCTGTGTTTTGGGATGTCAGGAAAAAAGATGGAACAACCCAGGTTGCTAAGTTACCACCTGGAAGATAGCTGCCTTGTGGAGCTGCTGGTCTTATGTCAGATTTGGGTGAGCAAGAAATAAATTTTTATGTATTAAGCCACGGAGATCTGGAGTTGTTTGTTACTACAGCAAACACCTATCTTATCCTTACCCTTAAAAGGAGCATAGGGTACATACAGAATATTTGGGGTGTGTATGCCCATAACAACTATGGGCAACAGAAATAAACAAAGGCAATGATGCATTAGCAGGGTGAGCTTTCTTTATTTTTGTTTTTTTCTTTTTCATTAAAGATGGAAAGATACCAAAGATAAAAATCATCATCTGCTTCACTATTTTACCTCGTGCTGGCCTCAAATACCAACCTAACAGAACCAACTTTTCTCCCTGGACAATCTGTACTTCAGAAAAGCATTTGGAGCTAAGTTTTCATAAGGGCAAAAGTAATTTAATGTTGAAAAGGTAGAGCCAACCATACATGAATAAATGCATATCCATTGCATATTAATAATGCAATATAATAATCTACCTTCTCACTTCTAGAAGACACCTCTGAGCCCTTTCCCAATGTTAAGGCAACTCTGAGCTCCAGGCCAATTCTGACTTTTTTCTCCTTGTTTCTACTAAGTGTTCAGGAGAGTTATGAGTAGACTCCAGGAAATCCATTTCAAATGGAACACTGACAAAGTTCTCCTAGCCTAGAGAATGATGAACCAAAATGTGTGTAACTATGTCACCTGAAATAATAAAATAAACAGTGATGATTTATTCTAGATAAGAAAGAACTTAGAAAGAGCATGGTTTTAATATTTTAAATGGTGTCTTGTATTTGATTGTAATGCAGAAATTACAAAATAATTTGGTTGTATGGTTTGTTTTGAAGCAATAGCAACCCTTATATTGTCAGGAATTAAAGTAAAGGAGAAATGACTTTCAGGGCTAATGTAGAAGAAATTTCTCTATTGGAAACTATGTGTTCAGTTTAATCAGAGTTTCCCTTTACAATCTATAGGATCTATTCATTATTCATCTAGAAAACAAATTATTAGTATTGGGTTCAGTGATGTGTTTATAAAGATCACATAGGTTATACTCCCTGACCTCAAATAGCTCATATTCTACTAGGGGAAACAGATGGATGACAGAAAATTCTATAATGGAGGGAGAGACAATGGATACCCACACATAAACAGAGAATCATACATTCTCCTGGCGGTTGCTGGAGGGTTTTTGAGAAGGTAACAATTTGGCTGAGACTTGTAAAAAGACAAGGGCAGGAACAGACCATTACAGGTAAAGGAAACAGCTTATGTAATGGCTCAGAATATTAAAAACTGTGCGTTCTACATGTTATGATCAGGGAAATGTAAGAAATGGTGCACAGCTAGAGCCTTTCATGGTGTGAGATGAAGATGGGATAGTAGAGAAGCCAGGATGTGGAAGCCTAGGGTTTCTTTAGATTTTATTTTATAAGCAATGGGAAACCATGGGAATATCTGAAACCCATGAGACGATTAGCCACTTTTGTACAATCTCATCCTTTTCCAAAGTTCCATTATTACAAGAAATAATGGACTTTTACTTTCTTTTCACTTCCACAGTCCTTTCTGTATATATCTTAATAGTATTTATCTTTTTCCTACTATAATAGCCTTTATTTTTATCTTTGAATATCCTTCTTTTTCTTCCATTTTGATTATTCCAACAGCACCTAAGTGTCTTTAGTACAAGACTTGTGACCTCTTTGTCTTGATATATCTTATGGTGACAGGTATATAGGCTTGCCTATAATAGATGCTCAACAAAGTGCTATGGCTGAGATTCTATGACTTAGGCCTTGTAGAGATCTCCTTATGCCATGGAGAGAATGCCAGATAAAAGTTATAGCAAAGTCTGAGGGGCAGCAAGAATTTAATGAGCATGTCATTAAAGTTAGAATACCCAAGATCAAGAGCAAGCCATGCCCCGTACCACATGAATTATTAACACATCTGAGACTCAGTTCCCTCATGTGTAAAATTGTACTATAACTGTTATTTATCTCACAAGGCTTTTGTGTGGATCAGGGAAGATGATGTGAATGAAAGTATTGCAAGAATTGCAAAATAATATAAAATCACTAGCAGTGTTGAAGATGATAATAATGTCAATAATGAAGATAATGACAATTAATTTGCAGGTATCCAGACATACAGAAATACTCTATACTCGTATAATTCAGGTATAAACTTTAGAAATGAGAATATCTTTCTCCATCACATTAAGCCAAGAGATATTTATTATCTAAATAATATTTATTTATTTGTCTGAATTTGGCCAGTGGTCCTCCCTCCTGAGATAGCTTCTTTTTGGAAAGTCGTATCATATATTGAAGAAAACAGAATGGGGATTCAGAATTGCTAGGTGCTGGTTCTGGCTCTATCAGTAGCCATCTTTTTGACTTTCACATCCATGGAATGGCTAGTTATTCACTTTTGACCTCCTCCACTGGATTAAATTTTTGGTCAAATTAAAGAATGTCAAAATGCACCCCGTTATTCATGCAAAGAAATATGCTATTCCTATGAATGTAATACTGCGTGGTGCAATATCAAACACATTTAGTGATTTCTGTGGACCTACTTAGGCCAAGAATGGTGAAGCTGGGGAACTCACAGTTATGACCATCAACTACATCATCAACATCTACCTACTCTAAGCTGCACTTGTACACGCAGAAACTTTATGCATAGAAATGGTTTTCCCAATCTCCAAGACTGTAGGAGCAAGGTTATTGCAACTGTATGGGCACATAAAACAACAACAACAACAACAACAAAAAACAGGAAATGAAATGTCAACAGCAAGTGTAATACCTTTCTAATATATGTCCTTCACTTATTGATAGAGTTACCAGGCAGTTCTTGAAAGAAGAAATATTTGTTTATAAACCAGCTACATTATTCCAGCTCTTTAGAGGAAGAAAAAAACATCTTCATCATATTTTCTTTCCCCATATCATCCAATAATATATTTTCTACATTTTCTTGAATACACATTAATTTATTCATTCTTTCACAATTAATTTCTGGGCAACTACTATGTGCTGGTTACATTTGAGAGAGTCAAAGCTGATGGAGTTGTCCTTGCTCTCAAGCACCTTTCAATTTAGTAGGGAAAAACAGTCATGTAAACAAATCAGAGCAATAAAACATTACAGTTGTTATGATAGAAGTATTTGTAGCATACACAGGGAGACACAAAAGGGAATGTTTAATTCTGCCTTGGGAGAAAGAAAAGATTTTATGAAGAAGGTGGAGTTGATTTTGTTCTTAAAATATGAGTGATTTTACAGGCAGACAACAGGGAGAATAGTTTCCTTAGCCAAAGAGAATGGGAAACTAAAAGTATCTCTGTGTAGAATGGGCCAGAGGATGGATGATCAGCTTGCTGAGTAAATTATGAAGCCAGAGTGCACAGGGGAGATCATAGATGACTTTTGGAGTCAGGTGGAGGAATTTAGAATTTATAATCTGATCAATGACAAAGCCATTGGAGATTTTAAGCCAGGGAGCAACCTCCCATTTTAGAAAGAGAGTGTGGTGGTTGATGAAATAAGAAATGAGATTAGGCACTAGGACACCAGTTAAGAGACCCTTGCCAGGTCCATATAAGTAAGGATGGCCAGCCTCCAGGTCCAAGGCAGTGTGAATTGGGTGAGTGCCAACATCCCACTGGATTATTCCCTCTCATTCCTACATCTCTAGTCTCTGCTCTCGTCCTAACCTATCAGCATTTAAAGATGTTTAAGGGTCTTTCATCTTAAAAACAAAACAAACTTTTGGCTCTCCACACCGTTTTATCTTCCCCATTGCTAAACTTCGTCAGGTGTTATATTTTTAAAAAATCTTCATCTCCAATTAACCTCTCCAGTTGAATTGAAGCCCTCAGTAGTCCTCTGGCTTCTGGGAAGTAATGCAATAGTAGTTAAGAGTTCGGGATCTGTATCAAAGCCTCAGGTGTAGTTCCTGGTTCTACCACATTGAACTTTACAACTGGGAATAACAAGATAAATTTTAGTCTCTCTGTGCCTCAGTTTTCCCATCTGTAAATTGGGGATAATAATGGTACCTTTTAGTGGATTTTTGTGATTCTTAAAAGTGCAGATACATTCAAAGTATTTAGAAAAACACTTAGCACTTGGTAAGTCCTCAATAAATGTTTGCTAATTTGGAGACTGGTCCCCAAGAAAAGCAATCAACAGAATAAATTTGTGTATATCCAGAAAAAGAAAGAATAGGGTGATCTACTGTTGTCTTTAAAGGTTTCATAGAAGAAGTGAGACTAAAATAGTCCATTAAGTCATAAGGAAGCTATTTGGAAAGATAGGAAAACCAGGGCCAATGTACGAAATCAGCCTAACATTGATGGAATAAAAATGTATAGAATATTACCTACATTAATAGCACTGTGCTAGGCCCTGTGGGAAATGGAAAGATGATTCAGACAGAGTATGCTATCCACAGAATATAGCTCATCCAGGAAGATAAATAATATTAAAAATAATTTTTAAACAAGTTAAAAAGGCATACATGAAAGTAAAGCCATGGTCAAATATCTAGATATGGGATAGAGCATGTAGGAATGTTTGCCATAATTATCCACCTCTGACTCTGGTGCTGAGCATTGAGGACAGATGTCAGTCCCCCAGACTACAGGCACATTCCCCAGTTGTGTAATTGGCAAACAGTATCTTAGTTAATTCAGTCATTAGATGTGCTTCTGTGTACTTCAGTTGTAAGCATCTTGGCCGCAAGCATTTTTTGCCACAAACATTGTCACCACATAACTAATTGGCTGTAAGGCAATTTAGCCGTGAAAGAAAATAGCTTGTTGACAGTTTGATTTGACATTTACAATACAAAAATATTGCCAGCTGACAATGATTTGCCCCAAGAGTTGGTTTCTTATTTTGAAACACTCTATATTGGAGGAGAAAGAGTCCAAGGGCCTCAAAGGTGGAGAGTTGAACCCATATTTCCCATAGAACTTTGGAACAACAATCAACAGAAATGAGACAGTATGCTAAGAGCAACAACATTGTAGAAGGCTGTCACAATGCAACACAAAGCTCAGTTACAAATATGCATCTAGTATGTGGAAATTGATACTTCTCTTAATGAAGAAAAAAAAAATTTAGTGAAAAAGAAAAGGAAGGAGACCTTCAAGATGGCAGAGGAGTAAGACATGGAGATCACCTTCCTCCCCACAAATACATCAGGAATACATCTACATGAGGAACAACTCCTACAGAACACCTACTGAACACTGACAGAAGACCTCAGACTTCACAAAAGGCAAGAAAATCCCCATGTACCTGGGTAAGGCAAAGGAAGAAAGAAAAAGCAGAGACAAAAGAATAAGGGTGGGACTTGCACCTCTGGGAGCGAGCTGTGAAGGGGGAAAATTTCCACATATTAAGAAGCCCTCTCACTGGCGGAGACGGGGGTGGTGAGAGGGGAAGATACAGAACCACAGAGGAGAGCACAGCAACAGGGGTGCAGAGGGCAAAGTGGAGAGACTCCTGCACAGAGGATCAGTGCCGACCAGCACTCACCAGTCTGAGAGGTTTGTCTGCTCACCCACAGGGGTGGGTGGGGGCTGGGAGCTGAGGCTCCAGCTTCGGAGGTCAGATCCCAGGGAGAGGACTGGGGTTGGCTGTGTGAACACAGCCTGAAGGGGGCTAGTGCACCACAGCTAGCTGGGAAGGAGTCCGGGAAAAAGTCTGGACCTGCTGAAGAGGCAACAGACCATTGTTTCAGGGGGCACGAGGAGAGGCGATTCCTTCCCTGTCTGCCCAAAGAAGACAGAGCACTGCCTGAACAAGCTTCAGAGATGGGTGTGAGCCATGACTATCAGCTCAGACCCCAGAGATGGGCATGGAATGCTAATGCTGCTGCTGTAGCCACCAAGAATCTTGTGTGCAAGCACAGGTCACTATCCACAATCTCCTGGGAGCATGAGCAGCACACCACTGCCAGGGTCCCATGATCCAGGGACAAGTTCCCTGGGAGAACACACAGTGCGCCTCAGGCTGCTGCAA
Source organism: Balaenoptera physalus (assembly GCF_965194825.1). Taxonomy (NCBI): domain Eukaryota; kingdom Metazoa; phylum Chordata; class Mammalia; order Artiodactyla; family Balaenopteridae; genus Balaenoptera; species Balaenoptera physalus. The sequence continues at coordinate 42,077,856 of NC_138897.1, read as the reverse complement.
CGTCACACTGGTCTCTGCTGCTGCAGGCTAGCCTGCATTCTAATTATAGCTACCATACCCTTCCCACTACGGGGCATGAGAGAGCCAGAGCCCCCTAATCAGCTGCTCCTTTAACCCCATCCTGTCTGGGCTGGAACAGATGCCTGAGGGCGACCTACATGCAGAGGTGGGGCCAAAAACAAAAGTGAACTGCAAGAGCTGTGTAAACAAGGAAGAGAAAGGGAAATTTCTCAGTGCAGCCTCAGGAGCAGTGGATTAAATCTCCACCATCAACTTAATGTACCCTGAATCAGTGGAATACCTGAATAGACAATGAATCATCCCACAGTTGAGGTAGTGAATTTTGGGGGCAACTGTAGACTTGGGGTCTGCTGTCTACGACTGCTTTGTTTTTGATTTTTATGTTTATCTTAGAAGAGTTTTCAGTGCTTATTATCATTGGTGGATTTGTTTATTGGTTTGATTGCTCTCTTCTTTTTTTTAATATTATTATTTTTTTTTATTTTAATAATTTTTTTTTCATTTTTTCTCCTTTTCCTCCTGAGTCTTGTGGCTGACAGGGTCTTGGTGATCCAGCTTGGTGTCAAGCCTGACACTCTGAGGTGGGAGAACCGAGTTCAGGAAACTGGACAACCAGAGAGGTCCCAGTCCCATGTAATATCAATTGGTGAGAGATCTCCCAGAGATCTCCATCTCAACTCTAAGACCCACCTCCACTCGACAACCAGCAAGCTACAGTGCTGGAGGCCCCATGCCAAACAACTAGCAAGACAGGAACACAACTACTGCCATTAGCAGAGAGGCTGCCTAAAATCATACTAAGTTCACAGACACCCCAAAACACACTACCAGATGTGGTCCTTCCCACCAGAAAGACAAGATCCAGCCTCACCTACCAGAAAACAGGCACCAGTCCTCTCCACCAGGAAGCCTACACAGGTCACTCAACCAACCTCACCAGCTGGGGGCAGACACCAAAAAAAAATGGGAACTATGAACTTGCAGCCAGTGGAAAGGAGACCCCAAACACAGTAAGTTAAGCAAAATGAGAAGGCAGAGAAAAACACAGCAGATGAAGGAGCAAGGTAAAAACCCACCAGACCAAACAACTGAAGAGGAAATAGGAAATATACCTATAAAAGAATTCAGAATAAGTATATTAAAAATGATCCAAATTCTTGGAAATTGAATGGAGAAAATAGAAGAAAAGTTTAATAAGGACCACAGAGCAGAATAAAGGAAAAAGAATGAGAAGAATTGAGGACAGTCTCAGAGACTTCTGGGACAACATTAAATACACCAACATTTGATTTTTAGGGGTCCAAGAAGAAGAAGAGAAAAAGAAAGGGTCTGAGGAAATATTTGAAGAGATTATAGTTGAAAACTTCCCTAATATGGGAAAGGAAATAGTCAATCAAGTCCAGGAAGCACAGAGAGTCCATACAGGAAAAATCCAAGGAGAAACATGCTAAGACACATATTAATGAAACTATCAAAAATTAAATACAAATAAAAAATATTAAAAGCAGTAAAGGAATAACAACAAATAATGTACAAGAGAATCCCCATAAGGTTAACAGCTAATCTTTCAGCAGAAACTTTGCAAGACAGAAGGGAGTGGCAGGACATATTTAACATGATGAAAGGGAAAAACCTACAACCAAGTTTACTCTACACAGCAAGGATCTCATTCAGATTCGAGGGAGAAATTAAAACCTTTACAGACAAGCAAAAGTTAAGAGAATTCATCACCACCAAACAAGCTTTACAACAAACACTAAAGGAACTTCTCTAGGCAGGAAACAAACAGAAGGAAAAGACCCACAAAAACAAACCCAAAGCAATTAAGAAAACAGTAATAGGAACATACATAACAGTAATAGGAACATACATATCGATAATTACCTTAAATGTGAATGGATTAACTGCTCCAACCAAAAGAAATAGACTGGCTGAATGGATATAAAAACAAGGCCCATATATGGGCTATCTACAAGAAACCCACTTCAGACCTAGGGGCACATACAGACTGAAAGTGAGGGGATGGAAAAAGATATTCCATGCAAATGGAAGTCCAAAGAAAACTGGAGTAGCAATTCTCATATCAGACAACATTTACTTTAAAATAAAGACTATTACAAGAGACAAAGAAGAACACTACATAATGATCAAGGGATCAATTCAAGAAGAAGATATAACAGTTGTGAATATTTATGCACCCAACATAGGAGCACCTCGATACATAAGGCAAATGCTAACATCCATAAAAGGGGACGTCGACAGTAACACAATAATAGTAGGGGACTTTAACACCCTACTTTCACCAATGGGCAGATCATGCAAAATGGTAATAAAAAAGGAAACACAAGCATTAAATGACACATTAAACAAGATGGACTTAATTGATATTTATAGGATATTCCATTCAAACAAAACAGAATACACTTTATTCTCAAGTGCTCATGGAACATTCTCCAGCATAGATCATACCTTGGGTCTCAAATCAAGACTTGGTAAATTTAAGAAAATTGAAATTGTATCAAGTATCTTTTCTGACCACAATGCTATGAAACTAGATATCAATTACAAGAAGAAAACTGTAAAAAATACAAACACATGGAGGCTAAACAGTATGCTACTAAATAACCAAGATATTACTGGAGAAATCAAAGAGAAAATTTTAAAAAATACCTAGAAACAAATGACAATGAAAATGTGACAACCAAAAACCCATGGGATGCCACAAAAGAAGTTCTAAGAGGAAAGATTATAGCAATAAAACCCTACCTCAAGAAACAAGAAAAGTCTCAAATAAACAACCTAACCTCACACCCAAAGCAGTTAGAGAAAGAAGGACAAAAAAAAACCCAAAGTTAACAGAATGAAAGAAATCATAAAGACCAGTTCAGAAATAAATGAAAAAGAAATGAAGGACACAATAGCAAAGATCAATAAAATTAAAGCTGGTTCTTTGAGAAGATAAACAAAATTGAGAAACCATTAGCCAGACTCATCATGAAAAAAAAAGGGAGAAGACTCAAATCAGCAGAATTAGAAATGATAAAGGAGAAGTAACAACTGACACTGCAGAAATTAAAAAGGATCATGAGAGATTACTACAAGCAACTCTATGCCAATAAAATGGACAACCTGGAAGAAATGGACAAATTCTTAGAAAATCAAAACCTTCCAAAACTGAACCAGGAAGAAATAGAAAACATAAACAGACCAATCACAAGCACTGAAATTGAAAATGTGATTAGAAATCTTCCAACAAACAAAAGTCCAGGACCAGATGGTTTCACAGGCGAATTCTATCAAACATTTAGAGGAGAGTTACACCTAACCAACTCAAACTCTTTCAAAATATAGCAGAGGGAAGAACACTCCCAAACTCATTCTACAAGGCCACCATCACCCTGACACCAAAATCAGGCAAAGATGTCACAAAAAACTAAAACTGCAGGCCAATATCAATGATGAACATAGATGCAAAAATCCTCAACAAAATACTAGTAAACAGAATCCAACAGCACATTAAAAGGATCTTACATCATGATCAAGTGGGGTTTATCCCAAGGATGCAAGGATTATTCAATATATACAAATCAATCAATGTGTTACACCATATTAACAAATTGAAGGATAAAAAACATACGATAATCTCAATAGATGCAGAAAAAGCTTTCAAAAAAATTGAACACTGATTTATGATAAAAACTCTCCAGAAAGTGGGCATAGAGGGAACTTAACTCAACATAATGAAGGCCATATAAGACAAACCCACAGCCAACATCATTCTCAGTGTTGAAAAACTGAAACCATTTCCTCTAAGATCAAGAACAAGACAAGGCTGCCCACTCTCACCATTATTATTCAACATAGTTTTGGAGGTTCTAACCACAGCAATCAGAGAAGAAAAAGAAATAAAAGGAATCCAAATCAGAAAAGAAGAAGTAAAGATGTCACTGTGTGCAGATGACATGATACTATACATAGAGACTCCTAAAGACTCTACCAGAAAACTACTAGAAGTAATGAATGAATCTGGTAAAGTGGCAGGATGAAAAATTAATCATTCCTATATACTAATGATGAAAAATCTGAAAGAGAAATTAAGGAAACACTCCCATTTACCACTGCAACAAAAAGAATAAAATACCTGGGAATAAACCTACCTAAGGAGACAAAAGACCTGTATGCAGAAAACTATAAGACACTAATGAAAGAAATTAAAGATGATACAAACAGATGGAGAGATATACCATATACTCGTATTGGAAGAATCAAAATTGTGAAAATGACTATACTACCCAAAGCAATCTACAGATTCAATGTAATCCCTATCAAACTACCAGTGGCATTTTTCACAGAAGTAGAACAAAAAATTTCACAAAAATTGTTTAGAAACACAGAAGACCCCGAATAGTCAAAGCAATCTTGAGAAAGAAAAATGGAGCTGGGGGAATCAGGCTCCCTGACTTCAGACTATTTTACAAGGCTGCAGTAATCAAGACAGTATGGTACTGGCACAAAAACAGAAATATAGATCAATGGAACAGGATAGAAAGCCCAGTGATAAACCCACGCACATATGGTCACCTTATTTTTGATAAAGTAGGCAAAAATATGCAATGGAGAAAAGACAGCCTCTTTTCCCAGTGGTGCTGGGAAAACTGGACAGCACATGTAAAAGAATGAAATTAGATCACTCCATAACACCATATACCAAAATAAACTCAAAATGGATTAAAGACCTAAATGTAAAGCCAGACACTATAAATCTCTTAGAGGAAAACATAGGCAGAACACTCTATGACATAAATCACAGCAAGATTCCTTTTGACCAACCTCCTAGAGAAATGGAAATAAAAACAAAAATAAACAAATGGGACCTAATGAAACTTAAAAGCTTTTGCAAAGGATACTACAAACAAGATAAAAAGACAACCCTCAGAATGGGAGAAAATATGTGCAAACGAATCAACTGAAAAAGGATTAATCTCCAAAATATACAAGCAGCTCATGAAGCTCAATATCAAAAAACAAACAACCCAATCCAAAATTGGGCAGAAGACCTAAATAGACATTTCTCCAAAGAAGATATACAGATTGCCAACAAACACATGAAAGGATGCTCAACATCACTAATCATTAGAGAAATGCAAATCAAAACTACAATGAAGTATCACCTCACACTGGTCAGAATGGCCATCTTCAAAAAATCTACAAACAATAAATGCTGGAGAGGATGTGGAGAAAAGGGAAACCTCTTGCACTGTTGGTGGGAATGTAAATTGATACAGCCACTACGGATAACAGTATGGAGGTTCCTTAAAAAATTAAAAATAGAACTACCATATGAGCCAGCAATCCCACTACTGGACATATACCCTGAGAAAACCATAATTCAAAAGGGACATGTACCACAGTGTTCATTGCAGCACTATTTACAATAGCCATGACATGGAAGCAACCTAGGTGTCCATCAAAAGATGAATGGATAAACAAGATCTGGCACATATATACAATGGAATATTACTCAACCATAAAAAGAAACAAATTTGAACTATTTGTAGTGAGGTGGATGGACCTAGAGTCTGTCCTACAGAGTGAAGTTAGTCAATAAGAGAAAAACAAATACCATATGCTAACACATATATATGGAATCTAAAAAAAAAAAAGAAAATGGTTCTGATGAACCTAGGGGCAGGACAGGAATAAAGACACAGATGTAGAGAATGGACTTGAGCACATGGAGAGGGGGGAGGGTAAGCTGGGACGAAGTGAGAGAGTTGCATTGACATATATACACCACCAAATGTAAAATAGATAGCTAGTGGGAAGTAGCCACATAGCACAGGGAGATCAGCTAGGTGCTTTGTTACCATCTAGAGGGGTGGGATAGGAAGGGTGGTAGGAGATGCAAGAGTCAGGGGATATGGGGATAGATGTATACATGTAGCTGATTTACTTTGTTATACAGCAGAAACTGACACAACATTGTAAAGCAATTATACTCCAATAAAGATGTTAAAAAAAAGGAATGCAAAATAAGAAGACGGATCAATGAATAAACAAAAAAAGTATAAAAACTATGTATGAAAGACTTGGAAGACAAGTGCTTAGATACAACCTACAGAATAAAACCAATTATTTGTGCAGTATTACCATGAATCTACAGCCATTTTTAAATGTATTCAAATGTTTTGTATTTCACAAGAAAGTCTTTTTAATATTGTTATTCATTTCTCATGTTTTATGTGGTTTTTAATATCCCTCTTTTTATTTGTTATGTTATCTTTTGCTGCACAATTGCCTTACAGTCAATTACTTAAGTGGTGAAAAGTTTTGCAGCAAAAATGTTTGTGGCAAAGATGTCTAAGATACTTATGGCAAAAATGGTGGACACAATTAGATATGGTTCTTATCCCTCTTGTTCCTCTCAAATTTCGCAGATTTAGAGACTGGTTCTGCATTGAGAAAGAGTCTATTCTCCTCTAGGGCACGTGCCTCTATATAGCTGGTGTCACAAAGTTTATGTTCAGGTAGCTAAAGTCATCATTATTGGAAAGGAAATAAGGTTATCTGGGGCGATCTTTTCATATGGTTGGGAGGCAGCCTTGCATAGTGGCCAAGGACATGGAGTTAGGCAACAGGCAGCTTGCATTCAGCCTTAAGTGTGAGATCAAAGATAAGACCCTTCACATTCCTGTGCCTTAATTTCTTTATCTATAAAATGGAAATAACAATAGTATCTGCCTCATAGAGTTGCTGCATCTAGCATGTGGTAAAAATTAACTTCTGTCATGATTATGATCCTTATGATGTAAAGATGGTGAGATCTTTGTCCCTAGATAACTGGGTCATAGCTGTTGTTTATGGAACTTCACATAACCAGCTTCGCCAACCACTTCAACCTTTGTATTGTCGAGACTACCTGGGAGCATTTGACTTAAACTTTCCTGAATGGTTGCTTTAGGTTTTTAACTAAACAAACATTTTGATTTTCATGCACTTAGAGGTAAAAGGATGTGGCCTATATTAAATGTTGGTCAAAGCATTTTTTTTTACGATTCTTTAAAAAAAAACCCACACTCTCCATGACATTAAATTACTTAAAATCCACATACAAAAGTAGTGACTTCTCTCCCACAAAGAAATAAAAAAAAATCCCAGAATGGAAATGCATTAGCTAAAATAAGTGTTTGAGCCCTGTTTCCTTCTTCCATCCAGAAAGCCTTGAAGTGTGAGTATTACACTACTGCAGATTTCTATGTAGGCAGGGGATAAATAGTCCGCTCCTGTAATTAATAACTATTAAAGCTGTTTGACTGATCATATCTTTGGGCTCCTGAAATCTCTTCTGTGCAGGTGTTCATTAATGAAATCCATTAAATTCATATATTTCAACAGATAGTAATTTACGATCTTTTATAAGATCTGTCAGGAGCTGCAGCAGGAGATACAGGACTGTCTCAGGGTATTACAGAACAAACCGGGCTCCCTCCCTCAAAAATGACTTGCCTTTGCATACTAAATATGAATGTCAATGCACTGGGCAGTCACATTAGGTGACTTCGATGCCATTTGTTGTCTGGGAATATGCAATATAAGCTTCTTATCACTGGTGAAGCCCCGAACAGGGCTGAACAATTTTCAGAGATGCTGAAGGAAAAGTGTGTGGGAGTTCTAACCACTTTATATGTGCCATAGAAAGGGAGAAATTGAGAATATAACAGGGCTCTGGGAAAGTAATGTGTTTTCCTAGGGGTGAGTTACTCTCCCAAAGCCAAATATATTTGCAAGTTCTCTTAATGGGGTAGCCTCCCCATTCAAGGAGGGAAATCAACAACCCATTCCAAGGAAAATCAAAGTCAGCCTTGACTTCTGCCTGGTCCTGCCCTCTGGCTCAGCTCAAAATGAACCTCAGTCCTCTTAGAGGTGGAGTATCCCTTCAGTGGGGCTGGGTTTTCAATAGACAAAGTAGAAACCACCTTCAGCCACCTTCCTGGGGTAGGTGCAAGAGCTGCAGAACCATGTTTATGGTATGAAATTCTACTTGAGAGGTTTTCATAATTCACTGAAAGCTGAAAACAAGCCTGAGAGAATCAATAAAGACATTATATAATTAACAAATTACATCCCAGGGGCTGGTTAATGGACAGTCAGCTTAGAGCAGAGGGTCAGTGAATGAGGAGTGTGGGGGTAGGAAGTCACTCTGAGTCACAAGGGGCTGAATGATGAGAACATGCTGGAAAAGTTAGAAGGCAGAAAACATAAAAAGTCTCTTTCATACTGTTTATAAATGAAGTGAAACAGTTTTCTGGTGCTTTTGAAAGGAGAGTGAGGGTTGAGTTGAGGTCAAAGCACATATGATTGTGATGAATCTCTCTTATTGATGGAATGCTGTTGTCATTCTGAGAATTCTCTAAGACAACTGGATGAGGCTTGCAGGTTCTATTTTAAAGGAGGTAACTGAGCCTTATCCCTATTCAAAAGTGAAGTCATGGTGTCCACGATGCAGTGGTGGTAACTAGAATTTACTTTTTTCTTGGAAATTCCTGAGGAAACAGACAGAAGCATCTGTTTTCAGGGCCCACCTAACAAGTCAGCAACACCACAAACACCACCATAAAACTGAAACCAGTGTGTGAGAGTGAGCAACCTTATGAAGGGGGGGGGGGTGGTTTAAAATTTTGTTTTGTAATCCTTGTTCAAGATTTTATATATATATATATACACACACACACATATATATATATATATATATATATGTATACATATATGAATCTCTCAGTATATGATGAACCCTATTTTAAGGAAACTTACTATTTACTGAATAAGTTGATTTATAAGAGTTATTTATTTTTTAAAATTCTTTGTTTTATGAACCAACTTACCATAGAGTTATCTGTAGACAATCTACACCTAACATTTTCCACCCCCCAATTTATAAATATGGAATTGTTCAAAATATAACTCTTGCATAAATATAGGATAGAACTATGATATAAATCTAAGTAAACTAATATACTCATAGCTGGCTAGGTTACAGCCAGAATTTATTTAATTAACTTCCTTATTTCATTCAAATATTTCTGGAGATATTATAGGCAAGATTAATCAATGTTAACTACTTATATTAATGATTCAAGTTAAATCTTTTAAATAATAATTTGTCAAATAAATATTCCAAGATACTTGTTAAGTGCTAAGTTTATAAGGAAGAGTGAAAAATGGTCCCTGCTCTTAAGAAACTTGTCATTTAGTGAGAAAATCCAGGAGCTAATAATTAAGACAACATGCTAAACATTAATGAAGGTACATAAACCAGTGCTGTGAGGTTATAAGACAGTCACAGATCTTAACAAGGGTCGGGCTGGGACCTCCGAGTCCTGGGGACATTTGATCTGAGTCTTGAAGAGGTCTTTCATTCACTCAACTTGTATTCATTAAGTGTCAATTATGTTCAGATGCTAAGTGAATGGAATTGAATTTTGTAAGGAGGGAGACAGAAGGTCAAAGAAGGAAAATCATATTCAATCTGGAGCTGACAAACTGACAGCAAAAGGGACGGGAATTAATATTTGCTGACCATGTATTGCCTACCAGGTATTTGCACCTCCCAACAGGTCTATTTCAAGAATTTTTATTCCCACATTACAGGTGAAAAACCTGAGTTTCAGAGAGGTTAATTTGCTTGTCCAGGTTCATAGAGCTTGTATGAAGCAGAGATGGAGTGTAAATCTAGCTGGTCTCCTTTCACAGCCATGGTCTTCCTATTCTTGTAGCAGCTGCCTTTTTGTACAGGCATAGAAACAGAAATATTTAAGATGAAGAGAGAGTGAGGGATGGCACCAGAGACAATGTGAATTTGGTTGCTGTGGTACTTCATGCTTGAGCTGAAGACGGAAGCCTCATAGGCAGTAGAACATAATGGAAAAAGTGTTGGCTTAGGGTCAGAATCAAGTGGGTTCATATTCTGGCCCTGCATTAACTAGCTATGTTGTCATTGATACTGAGCCTAATCAGAGGTGAAATGGGAATAACAATATCCATTGTGTCAATGTATACTGAAGTCCAGTGTTTAAGTAAATAATGCATTGTTTAGCTAATGTTATTTCAACTTTCCACTCTGGTCACCCAAGGAAAATTTATTTCTTAATGTTTTGCAGCAGAGAATTTCACTAAAAGAGAGAATTGATATGAATCAAACAAAAAGGAGTTCTTCATATTTACTTACGAAGTGATCATTTACTGCCTACAACTATCATTGATCAAATTCCATATGCAAAGGGCTAAGAGCACTGGCTTTGGTTCCTGTGTGGACTGTCTTGCTTCCTCTCTTGTATTTTTACGTTGCTTTGTTTGGGACATTGTGACAGAATTGTAAGTCCAAAAGGCCCATTGAGTCCAGCCATTACCTACTTTTGGGATGCTTATTGGTTTTGGTTTTGAGATGTCCTACATGGGCTATACTCCTGTTACCTTCATGATTCGTGTTAATTGGCTACAATTGCACTGGGACCACCATTTTCCACTATTTTAGATAAAGTTTAGCTGACTTGAATCTGATTTAGAAACTTTCATTTACTACCCAATTCACTGTCCTCACAGTGCATGAGATGGGTCGGCACAATGAGCTTGATCACAGTTGAGAGCATCCTCCAGTTCCACAGGAGCAATAAGCAGAAGTGATTTCTGACATTAAGCAATGTCATATGATGACTACATTGGAACATTGAGACAATTACTTTAAGACCAGGCCCCTGGACTATAAGGAGTCAAAAAGGATTTTAAATTGCTGGGTGACTATATAACCAGAGTTAAGTATTCACTTTTGCATTAACCTATGGATAGGCTAAGTGGTGACACTTAAGGACAGTAGCCACACAAATGGGCCTGTTACATAATCAAAAGTGCACCTTTATGGAGAACACTTTTAAGTTAAGCCTAGAGAGTAGAGTAAAAATGAATTGAGTAGTATTTCTAAGAGATTGACTCAAGTAGAAAAGCTGCTAGAACCAAAACCAAAAGAGAAGAAGCATCCAGTTGGAGAATTTTTTGAGTGAGATATAATCTCTCAGGTGATGGTTAAACCCAGACTAGACATGGCAGTAACAAATGTACTCTAAGGAACAATTTTGGTGGGAGGAATAAGTTGGCCTTATTGCCTTAATGGATGATTCCTTTATCTGCTGTGATATGAGAGCTGATGAGATCCTGCCCAAGACAGCAGGACTGCCTCAACACAGATTGTCTCTCCATCCACAGGGGTAAACACTTTACTGGGAGATTTAAAGTTAAATTTAGAATTACAGGGAGGTACCTAGGAAACGGATATGTTTTTTCTTCAGTGAACTCTTAAGAGGGCTTGTCAGTAAAGTTCAAGCAAGCAGGTGTGCTGAAAATTGCTTTAAAACCAAAGAGACAGTAGGAGGCATGCATATGCCAGAAATCATAGACCCCGTGAGAGACACAAGCCCATTTTTCAGCAGGAGCAGCTGTTGGTGCATCTGCAGACAGGTTGCTGTCAGCAGTGTTGAGCAGAGAAACTTCAGGAGAAAGGCGCTCCCAAGGAGGGAAGAGGCGCAACGTCTCTGGTGTATGAGATTCAGCCAGGAAACTTGGGTGATGGGCTGAGTCCTGGCCTGTCATTCTTGGAATTTAGAATTTCATCTGAGATTGGGAGGCTGGCAGAAAGTGGCACTGAGACTTTAGATTGGAGTTTGTTAAATCCTGAGCAATAAAAGTGGCAGTTCACTCTAATGAAACTTCCTGGGAAGACTATTAGTATTAAACAGGGTGACTCTCCCCCCAGAAATAATGCTTAAATCACAGTCACAAATAATTCCAAGTCCAGTTCTGCACAAGGCAGAACATGATTGCACTTTTTAAATTAAATTCACTCTTATTGCTTTGGCTGTTGCTGTTTTCTGGAATTAATAGGAATTGCACACATGGGCCAAAGGGTGGCCATACTGTATAGAGGGCATGAAGGTACAAATGACAGAGGTGGGTGGGCAGGCAGAGGTAGGGACCATGACATCTTTATTAGGCATTTACTTTACAGGAGTAGATAGATTAAAATGTCTGTTAGAGTTCTAGAATGAAAATTTCACAAAACTCTTGTTGATGTTAAGGCTCAAAATAACATTCTGTATTATACTACATAAAAATTTAACTGTTTCTTTTAATATCTCTGTGAGCATCATATGGACCAAAATTATCTTATATCCTTTATATGGTGCATAATTGGTAACAAATTGATGTGTACCAGGTAGATACTCATTACTTTTTAAATTAAATGATAATATTGAAAATAGTCTTTTGGACCTTTATTCATTAATAGTAACCATCTTTATTCCACAGACCTCAATGTGAATCATTTATTGAATTTCAATAACTCAATCATTTATTCATGAGTCCAGTGAATATATGTTGAGCTTTCTAACTATATACCAGATGGTTATTTTTCCAATAAAGAGATTAATAGCATGTGGTTCCTATCCTCAAGGAATTCACTTGGAATCAATGAAAGAGACAAGAAAATGAGCAATCACAGTAAGTGTTAAGTATCTTTATTCACCAACATGGACAATGAGCCTCGAGCTCAGCCTGGGGATTGGAATTAAGAAACACTGCTAGGAGGAGGAGATGCTGGCAGATCACATAGGTTTCAGGATATGGTTTCAGGAGATGAGTGAAGACCAGCCAAGTGTACAGTGTTGATCAGGGTCTTCTAAACAGCAACAATGTGAACACAAGCACAGGGGAGAGAAAGAACACAAACAGTTATGGAACTGAATACAAACTAAGAGAACCAAAAAGAGAAGTAAGTAGAAAGTCATGGACTGAGAGAAGCCTGAAGAATCAAGTTGAGGCCAGAAGCTGAATAAAGTCATGCTAAAGTACGTGAAAGTAATTAGAAACCACTAGAAGACTTTGAATAGTAGTGATGTGGGTGGAGTTGCAGTTTAGAAAGGGAGAGAATAGTTTCAGGAAACATTCTTTCAAATACATGGAATATATCAACCTATATAATATCAATAAGAGTCTGATTAGTTAGATACCAATGTTATATCCATATTGTATATGGGAAAATAGAGACAAATCCAGGCAAGTTTATTCATTGTACTATACTCATCAAAACAAGTTGTTGCAGGATCTTGTTGAAGATCAGAGTATTCCAGTGCATCAAATAAAAGAATCAGAATCAAAAGCAGCATGCAAATCCTTTCAAGTACACCATCATGGATACAGCAATTGGAAACAGATGAACAAAAGATGAGAATCACATTCCATATAAACCTTGTTGCACTAACCAGCAGTCAAAAGAAAAAATACTATAGAGAAAAACAGACTTCAGTCCACATGGCAAGTGAGTCCCTGCTTACTTTGTCTTCCTTTAATACTATACATAACCTTGCCATGTGTTTATTGAAGAAAATGGCCTTGGAATATAGTTACTTATAATAAGAATTCTCAAGGATAAGATTAAAGAGAATGAGAACACCAATGTTCAAAACACAGTGGCTGATTTTTTTCTCAATTTGGAAAATTTCAAGTTTGGCTCTAAAAATTGAAAGCTTTAAGTAAACGTGTTTTGGAGGGGTATTGCCTTCATTTCCTCATCTTTACTATTGACATAACATTAGTACCTAAATAATAGGGCTCATGATATTAAATATGTTGATATTTTCAGTGTGCTTAAAAGAGTGTTTTCTGAACGAGTCTTCTCCCCACAAGCCTATACTATCACTCTCCAAGTCTTATACATGGAATATTAAAAAAATCCACCCCAGACAGATATTCATAAAAATGACAAATGCTAAAGTTTAGAAAAACTAGGGGAAAATATATATTACAAATGAAGAGACAGCAATTGGACCAAGAGCAGACATCATCATCCTGGGAGATGTCACCAAAAATGTGGGTAATAATGTCAAAGTAATGGGTAAGAAACGCATCAGTCTAGAATTTTATACCCAGCATTATTGAAGAGTGGGCAAAATAGCTATTTTTTTTTAGGCAAATGCTGAATTATTACCTACAAGTCTTCAAGGAAATCTCAAGTAAAGAATAAACTTTATCAAGGGCTGAAGTAGGATCCAAGAAAAATGGCAAATATTGAAATATATAAGATATAATGGTAAATTATTTATCTATTAAATGTAAAAAAATAAGTGTTAACTATTTCACATCTTTTAAAAGGGAGAACTAAAATTCTAAACAATTAGTGATAAGAATTACTAAATTACTAAATTAATTACTAATTACTAAATTAATATATAACATTTTCCTTGTCATATCCTGAAAGAGAAACTAGCAAATAATTTATACTTTAATAAAGAATTATATATGCATGTAAATATGTATATATATATAATATATAAATATATATGATTAAACATTTGAAAGAACAGATATATAATGCAGTACTTTCAAACCAGAAGAAAAGAGAAAAACAAAATGAAGAAAATAAAGAAAAACCTGATAATGTTGGGAGTTTGAGATTGACATATACACACTGCTATATTTACAATAGATAACCAACAAGGACCTACTGTATAAAACAGGGAACTCTACTCAATATTCTGTAATAACCCAAATGGGAAAAGAATTTGAAAAAGAATAGATACATTATAAGTACAATTGAATCACTTTGCTGTACACCTACAACATTGTTAATCAACTGTACTCCAGTATAAGATAAAATTTTTAAAAATAAATTTAAAAAATGATAAATAAATAAATAAAACAAAAACTGGGAAGAGAATAAACAGAAGACAACTACAAAAATAAATAGAAAAAGCTAAGTATGATAGAAATCAGTATATAAAGTATATATATCAAGTATATCTATCAAGTATATATCAAGTATATTAACAAACATAATATTTATAAGCATATTAAACTTGCTTATTAACACCAGAAAATGTAATATAGATTATTTAATCCATTATGCTACTTGTTAAAGATGCATTAAAAAAAGTGACACAGAATGATTAAAAAATGAGAGAAAGAGAGAGAGAAAATATGAAAGGCAAAATAACCAAAGGAATGCTTTATAATAATAGAGTAATATTAAATTTATACAACCTATGTCATAGCAAAGAAAATCTAATGGAAAGAAAGATGTAATATAGTGGCAAAAGGAACAATCCTAACACTGTATCACAGTCATAAGCATGTATATTCCTAAAGTAATTGGGTCAAAAGTTATAAAGCAAAATCTAATGTAATTTAAAAAATTGTTAGGTTATACTGAATATTTTCATATAAATTTATCAGACACTGAAAGATCAAGCAGACAAAAGAAAGGTCAACATCTAAATGTTTGGAATAAATATATTAATACATACGAATATATCTAAGTCTATGTCTATTTCTACTTCTTTTATAACTTTTACAAAGCCTTATGCTTAAAAAAATAGACTATTTTCAAATGTATATGAAATGCTTTTTTAAATCTATGTTATAGGGAACAAAAGAAGTTTTCATGCATTTTAAAGAATTAATGTCACATCAGCCATCTTTTCTGACAGCAAATAAATAAATGAGGAAAATTAAATAATAAAAAGATTTTGGATTTGTAATATACATATACACTTATATAAGCCCTGAGTGAAAGGAAAAATAGAAATAAAATAATATTTAGAAGCAAACAGAAAGTAAGTCAATAAACATCAAATTTTATAAGGTAAAATTGTATTTAAATTTAAATAGAAATAGATGGCTTTAAGTTATACATTTAAAAAAAAAAAGATTGACAGATTATGAGTAAACTTTCAACTGATAAAGCCAAAAAAATAATGTAATTAATACAAACAGTAAGAGAGAAAATGATAACAATTAAAACATACACTAATGAAATAGAAAGCAAAACTAACACAAAAATATAAAAATAAAATTAAAAGTTGTTTCCTAAAAAGAACTAGTAAAGATTAAAGATCTCTAGTAAGAGTGCTCAAAAAATAAAAATAGCTTGACTAAACCTATTACAAACAGAAAGAGAATATTACTGCAACAATAAAGTTAATTTTAAAACATCATAGCTGAACACTGTGAATAATTTTATACCAATGAATTTGGAGACAAAAATGAAATGGGCAATCTGATAGAAGCACATAAACTGCAAAAATAAATGCAAAGAGAAAGAATAAATGAAAACTATGTATTACAGAAATTGAAATAATAGTCAATACTTCCTTCTTTTTCTTCTTCCTGTTCAATTTTATACACATCATACCTAGATAGATTTAGAATCATATGTAATCCTTGTCTTGGAGAGAATAGGAAAGCTATCCAATTTAGTTTTTTAAGGCTAGGATAAATTTTTATTAAACTGAATGAGAACAGTGCAAGAAAATATAAATTAAAGGACAATGATATTATGAACATCTAAGGAGATGTAAAATAAAAGAACAAATTAAAGCAATTAAGGATGATAAACAAAAAAAAATATAGCAAATTAGGAATGGAAGAGCATGTCCTTAACCTGATCAAGGATATCTAATGATTTGGCACAGCAAATAGATGACAAAACTTAAATGATAAAGCTTTATTATTTACAAAGTACAAGAGAATCTACAAATAATCTGTTAGAATTAATGAGAGAGACAGCATCTTTGCTGTACGCAAGATTTACCTTCAAAAATCTACTATTTCTTTGTAATCTTACACATCATCAATAATAAATCTGAAAAGTAATAATAACAGATACCATTAAAAATAGTGGACTTCTGTGGTGGTGCAGTGGTTAAAAATCCACCTGCCAATGCAGGGAACACAGGTTCGAGCCCTGGTCCGGGAAGATACCACATGCCGCGGATCAACTAAGTCCGTGCACCACAACTACTGAACCTGTGCTCTAGAGCCCACGAGGCACAACTACTGAGCCTGTGTGCCACAACTACTGAAGCACATGAGCCAAGAGCCCGTGCTCCGCAGCAAGAGAAGCCACTGCATTGAGAAGCCGGTGCACTGCAATGAAGAGTAACCCCCGCTTACCGCAACTAGAGAAAGCCCGCATGCAGCAACGAAGACACAACGCAGCCAAAAATAAACATAAATAAATAAATAAATTTTAAAAAATGGCAACAAAACTCAGGCACTTAGGTGTAAATCTAACAAAAGATGTGGTAAATAATATTAAAAAATTAGGGAAAATTACAAATAATTTTGAAGAACATAGAGCAAGATTTATATAACTAGAGATATATGAAAATTTCATAAATATATGCTGATTTAACTAAAGTTTCATATAAATTCAATACAATTACAATTAAAATCAAAGAACTTGACCCACAGAACATTTGAAAGATTAAAATACAAGGAATACTCCAGAAGAAAAGGAAAGGAAGAGGTGGAGTAAGGATTTGTCACATTATTTACTAGATTTATTAAAACACTTTGTTATTCTGGAGCAATGTAGATATATTACACCAATGAAACAGAATGAAAAACCCAAATTAGATCCACTTGTGTGTGAAAACTTGATGGGTGCAAAAGTGGTATTAAAAACCAATGGGAGACATTGTTACAAATATTGTTTGAAAAATAGCTGCTAACAGGGAAAATAAACATAGATCTCTAAATAATAAAGGAGAAATTCATTTTAGATGATAAAGAGTCTATATGTAAAAAGATGAACTTAGGAAATTGTATAAATAAAATTACTTAAAAATACTCAAAAATATTCAAAATTATTTCTGTGGAGAAAGAGACAAATAATAAAGCTATAATAACATGTGTGGAAATAACACACATCAAATTCAGAATAATGATTATATCTAGGCAAGGAGAAAGGGAAAGGACTGCAAGGTGAAGACTTAGTTCTTTTAGTCATGTTTCCTTGCATTAAAGGGAGAGAGAGAAATCTGAAACAAATACAGCAAAAGATTTCCATGTTTTAATACCAGTTGTTCATTCAAGGAGGTAGGTTATATTACTTTTTGGTCATATTTCCATTTGATTGAAATATTGCCCAATTCAAACTCTTATAAATAATAAAACACAATAAGCAATATTGGCATCATCAAAATTATCTTTAAAAATAATATCGACTAAAAAACCTACATAAAAAAATCACTTGTATGGTATAACTCCTGTTGTATAAAGTTGTTAAATACAGCACAATTCTTTATGCTGCATGTGGATATAAGCATAAGTAATAAAAGAATAATAATACAAATATGAAGGTACTCGTCAGATTAAAGAATACTGATTACCCTGGGGGAGGGAAAGAGCAAAATGGCTTAGGGAGCAGTAAAGGTCATTTCAATTGAATTTGCAACATTATAGTCCTCAAAACAATTTCACTTTTGATAAATCTGGATAATAGAACACAGTTCTTCATGTTTTAAAATTTTCTGATACATAATAAAAAAAAAAAATCATAAATCTATAGAGTATAAAAGAATGACCCTACTTCTCAAGTCAAAAACAGCAACACAGAGTCCTCGGGAAGATGGCGGAAGAGTAAGACGCGGAGATCACCTTCCTTCCCACAGATACAGTAGAAATACATCTACACGTGGAACTGCTCCTACAGAACACCCACTGAACGCTGGCAGAAAACGTCCGACCTCCAAAAAGGCAAGAAACTCCCCCCGTACTTGGGTAGGGCAAAAGAAAAAAGAAATAACAGAGACAAAAGAATAGGGACGGCACCTGCACTAGTGGGAGGGAGCCGTGAAGGAGGAAAGATTTCCACGCACTAGGAAGCCCCTTCGCGGGCGGAGACTGCGGGTGGCAGAGGGGGGAAGCTTCGGAGCCACGGAGGAGAGCGCAGCCACAGGGGTGCGGAGGGCAAAGCGGAGAGGTTCCCGCACGGAGGCTCGGCGCCGAGCAGCACTCTCCAGCCCGAGAGGCTTGTCTGCTCACCCGCCGGGGCGGGCGGGGCTGGGAGCTGAGGCTCGGGCTTCGGTCGGATCGCAGGGAGAGGACTGGGGTTGGCGGCGTGAACACAGCCTGAAGGGGTTAGTGCACCACAGCTAGCCGAGAGGGAGTCCGGGAAAAAGTCTGCAGCTGCCGAAGAGGCAAGAGACTTTTTCTTGCCTCTTTGTTTCCTGGTGCGCGAGGAGAGGGGATTCAGAGCGCTGCCTAAACGAACTTCAGAGACGGGCGCGAGCCGCAGCTACCAACGCGGATCCCACAGCAACAGGGGCGCAGAGGGAAAAACGGAGAGATTCCCGCACAGAGGCTCGGCGCCGAGCAGCACTCTCCAGCCCGAGAGGCTTGTCTGCTCCCCCGCCGGGGCGGGCGGGGCTGGGAGCTGAGGCTCGGCTTCGGTCGGATCGAAGGGAGAGGACTGAGGCTGGCAGCGTGAACACAGCCTGAAGGGATTAGCGCACAACAGCGGGCTGGGAGGGAGACCGGGAAAAAGTCTGCAGCTGCCGAAGAGGCAAGGGACTTTTTCTTGCCTCTTTGTTTCGCGGCGCGCAAGGAGAGGGGATTCAGAGCGCCGCCTAAACGAACTCCAGAGAAGGGCGCGAGCCACGGCGATCACCGCAGACCCCACAGCAACAGGGGCGCAGAGGAAAAAAACGGAGAGACTCCCGCACAGAGTCTCGGCGCGGAGCAGCACTCACCAGCCCGAGAGGCTTGTCTGCTCGGCGGGCGGGGCTGGGAGCTGAGGCTTGGGTTTCGGTTTCGGTTGGATCGCAGGGAGAGGACTGGGGCTGGCGGCGTGAACACAGCCTGAAGGGGTTAGCGCACCACAGCTGGCTGGTAGGGAGTCCGGGAAAAAGTCTGCAGCTGCCGAAGAGGCAAGAGACTTTTTCTTGCCTCTTTGTTTCGCGGCGCGCAAGGAGAGGGGATTCAGAGTGCCGCCTAAACGAACTCCAGAGAAAGGCGTGAGCCGCGGCGATCAGCACGGACCCCAGAGACGGGCGTGAGACGCTGGGGCTGCTGCTGCCGCCTCCAAAAAGCCTGTGTGTGAGCACAAGTCACTCTCCACATCGCCCCTCCCGGGAGCCTGTGCAGCCCGCCACTGCCAGGGTCCCGTGATCCGGGGACAAGTTCCCCGGGAGAACGCACTGCCCGCCTCAGGCTGGTGCAACGTCACGCCGGCCTCGGCCGCCGCAGGCTCACCCCGCCTCCTCTGTACACCTCCCTCCCCGCGGCCTGAGGGAGCCAGAGTCCCCGAAGCAGCTGCTCCTTTAACCCCGTCCTGTCTGTGCGGGGAATAGACGCCCTCAGGCGACCTACACGCAGAGGCGGGTCCAAATCCAAAGCTGAACCCCAGGAACTGTGCGAACAGGGAAGATAAGGGGAAATCTCTCCCAGCAACCTTAGAAGCAGCGGATTAAAACTCCACAAACAACTTGATGTGCCTGCATCTGGTGAATACCTGAATAGACAACGAATCATCCCAAATTCAGGAGGTGGACTTTGGGAGCAGGATATATTAATTTTTCCCCTTTTCCTTTATTTGTGAGTGTATATGTATATGCTTCTGGGTGCGATTTTGTCTGTATAGCTTTGCTTTACAATAGCTTTATTTTACTTCACTATATTATAGCCTCTTTCTTTCTTTCTTTCTTTCTTTCTTTCTTTCTTTCTTTCTATTTTTTCTCCCTTTTACTCTGAGCCGTGTGGATGAAAGGCTCTTGGTGCTCCAGCCAGGCATCAGGGCCGTGCCTCTGAGGTGGGAGAGCCAACTTCAGGACACTGGTCCACAAGAGACCTCCCAGCTTCACGTAATACCAAACGGCAAAAATCTCTCAGAGATCTCCATCTCAACATCAAGACCCAGCTTCACTCAACGACCAACAAGCTACAGTGCTGGACACCATATGCCAAACAACTAGCAAGACAGGAACACAGCCCCATCCATTAGCAGAGAGGCTGCCTAAAATCATAATAAGGCCACAGACACCCCAAAATACACCACCAGACGTGGGCGTGCCCACCAGAAAGACAAGAGCCAACCTCATCCACCAGAGCTCAGGCACTAGTTCCCTCCACCAGGAAGCCTACACAACCCACTGAACCAACCTTAGCCACTGGGGACAGATACCAAAAACAACAGGAACTACGAACCTGCAGCCTGTGAAAAGGAGACCCCAAACACAGTAAGATAAGCAAAATGAGACGACAGAAAAACACACAGCAGAGGAAGGAGCAGGGTCAGAACATACCAGACTTAACAAATGAAGAGGAAATAGGTAGTCTACCTGAAAAAGAATTCAGAATAATGATAGTAAGGATGATCCAAAATCTTGGAAATAGAATAGACAAAATGCAAGAAACATTTAACAAGGACGTAGAAGAACTAAAGAGGAACCAAGCAATGATGATAACCACAATAAATGAAATTAAAAATACTCTAGATGGGATCAATAGCAGAATAACTGAGGCAGAAGAAAGGATAAGTGACCTGGAAGATAAAATGGTGGAAATAACTACTGCAGAGCAGGATAAAGAAAAAAGAATGAAAAGAACTGAGGACAGTCTCAGAGACCTCTGGGACAACATTAAACGCGCCAACATTTGAATTATAGGGGTCCCAGAAGAAGAAGAGAAAAAGAAAGGGACTGAGAAGATATTTGAAGAGATTATAGTTGAAAACTTCCCTAATATGGGAAAGGAAATAGTTAATCAAGTCCTGGAAGCACAGAGAGTCCCATACAGGATAAACCCAAGGAGAAACACACCAAGACACATATTAATCAAACTGTCAAAAATTAAATATAAGGAAAACATATTAAAGGCAGCAAGGGAAAAAAAACAAATAACACACAAGGGAATCCCCATAAGGTTAACATCTGATCTTTCAGCAGAAACTCTGCAAGCCAGAAGGGAGTGGCAGGATATACTTAAAGTGATGAAGGAGAAAAACCTGCAACCAAGATTACACTACCCAGCAAGGATCTCATTCAGATTCGATGGAGAAATTAAAACCTTTACAGACAAGCAAAAGCTGAGAGAGTTCAGCACCACCAAACCAGCTTTACAACAAATGCTAAAGGAACTTCTCTAGGCAAGAAACACAAGAGAAGGAAAACACCTACAATAACAAACCCAAAACATTTAAGAAAATGGGAATAGGAACATACATATCGATAATTACCTTGAATGTAAATGGATTAAATGCTCCCACCAAAAGACACAGGCTGGCTGAATGGATACAAAAACAAGACCCATATATATGCTGTCTACAAGAGACCCACTTCAGACCTAGAGACACATATAGACTGAAAGTGAGGGGATGGAAAAAGATATTCCATGCAAATAGAAATCAAAAGAAAGCTGGAGTAGCAATTCTCATATCAGACAAAATAGACTTTAAAATAAAGACTATTACAAGAGACAAAGAAGGACACTATATAATGATCAAGGGATCGATCCAAGAGGAAGGTATAACAATTGTAAATATTTATGCACCCAACATAGGAGCACCTCAATACATAAGGCAAATACTAACAGCCATAAAAGGGGAAATCGACAGCAACACAATCATAGTAGGGGACTTTAACACCCCACTCTCACCAATGGACAGATCATCCAAAATGAAAATAAATAAGGAAACACAAGCTTTAAATGATACATTAAACAAGATAGACTTAATTGATATTTATAGGACATTCCATCCAAAAACAACAGAATACACATTTTTCTCAAGTGCTCATGGAACATTCTCCAGGATAGATCATATCTTGGGTCACAAATCAAGCCTTGGTAAATTTAAGAAAATTGAAATAGTATCAAGTATCTTTTCCGACCACAACGCTATGAGACTAGATATCAATTACAGGAAAAGACCTGTAAAAAATACAAACACATGGAGGCTACACAATACATTACTTAATAACGAAGTGATCACTGAAGAAATCAAAGGGGAAATCAAAAAATACCTAGAAACAAATGACAATGGAGATACGACGACCCAAAACCTATGGGACGCAGCAAAAGCAGTGCTAAGAGGGAAGTTTATAGCAATACAAGCCTACCTCAAGAAACAGGAAACATCTCGAATAAACAACCTAACCTTGCACCTAAAGCAATTAGAGAAAGAAGAACAAAAAAACCCCAAAGCCAGCAGAAGGAAAGAAATTATAAAGATCAGGTCAGAAATAAATGAAAAAGAAATGAAGGAAACAATAGCAAAAATCAATGAAACTAAAAGCTGGTTCTTTGAGAAGATAAACAAAATTGATAAACCATTAGCCAGACTCATCAAGAGAAAAAGGGAGAAGACTCAGATCAATAGAATTAGAAATGAAAAAGGAGAAGTAACCACTGACACTGCAGAAATACAAAAGATCATGAGAGATTACTACAAGCAACTCTATGCCAATAAAATGGACAACCTGGAAGAAATGGACAGATTCTTAGAAAGGCACAAACTGCCGAGACTGAACCAGGAAGAAATAGAAAATATGAACAGACCAATCACAAGCACTGAAATTGAAACTGTGATTAAAAACCTTCCAACAAACAAGAGCCCAGGACCAGATGGCTTCACAGGTGAATTCTATCAAACATTTAGAGAAGAGCTAACACCTATCCTTCTCAAACTCTTCCAAAATATTGCAGAGGGAGGAACACTCCCAAACTCATTCTACGAGGCCACCATCACCCTGATACCAAAACCAGACAAAGATGTCACAAAGAAAGAAAACTACAGGCCAATATCACTGATGAACATAGATGCAAAAATCCTCAACAAAATACTAGCAAACAGAATCTAACAGCACATTAAAAGGATCATACACCATGATCAAGTGGGGTTTATCCCAGGAATGCAAGGATTCTTCAATATACGCAAATCAATCAATGTGATACATCATATTAACAAACTGAAGGAGAAAAACCATATGATCATCTCAATAGATGCAGAGAAAGCTTTCGACAAAATTCAACACCCATTTATGATAAAAGCCCTGCAGAAAGTAGGCATAGAGGGAACTTTCCTCAACATAATAAAGGCCATATATGACAAACCCACAGCCAACATTGTCCTCAATGGTGAAAAACTGAAACCATTTCCACTAAGATCAGGAACAAGACAAGGTTGCCCACTCTCACCACTATTATTCAACATAGTTTTGGAAGTGTTAGCCACAGCAATCAGAGAAGACAAAGAAATAAAAGGAATCCAAATCGGAAAAGAAGAAGTAGAGCTGTCACTATTTGCAGATGACATGATACTATACATAGAGAATCCTAAAGATGCTACCAGAAAACTCCTAGAGCTAATCAATGAATTTGGTAAAGTAGCAGGATACAAAATTAATGCACAGAAATCTCTTGCATTTCTATACACTAATGACGAAAAATCTGAAAGTGAAATTAAGAAAACACTCCCATTTACCATTGCAACAAAAAGAATAAAATATCTAGGAATAAACCTACCTAAGGAGACAAAAGACCTGTATGCAGAAAATTATAAGACACTGATGAAAGAAATTAAAGATGATACAAATAGATGGAGAGATATACCATGTTCCTGGATTGGAAGAATCAACATTGTGAAAATGACTCTACTACCCAAAGCAATCTACAGATTCAATGCAATCCCTATCAAACTACCACTGGCATTTTTCACAGAACTAGAACAAAAAATTTCACAATTTGTATGGAAACACAAAAGACCCCGAATAGCCAAAGCAATCTTGAGAACGAAAAATGGAGCTGGGGGAATCAGGCTCCCTGACTTCAGACTATATTACAAAGCTTCAGTAATCAAGACAGTTTGGTACTGGCACATTAACAGAAATATAGATCAATGGAACAGGATAGAAAGCCCAGAGATAAACCCACACACATATGGGCACCTTATTTTTGATAAAGGAGGCAAGCATATACAGTGGAGAAAAGACAGCCTCTTCAATAAGTGGTGCTGGGAAAATTGGACAGGTACATGTAAAAGTATGAAAATAGAACACTCCCTGACACCATGCACAAAAATAAACTCAAAATGGATTAAAGACCTAAGTGTAAGGGCAGACACTATCAAACTCTTAGAGGAAAACATAGGCAGAACACTCTATGACATACATCACAGCAAGATTCTTTTTGACCCAGCTCCCAGAGAAATGGAAATAAGAACACAAATAAACAAATGGGACCTAATGAAACTTAAAAGCTTTTGCACAGCAAAGGAAACCATAAACAAGACCAAAAGACAACCATCAGAATGGGAGAAAATATTTGCAAATGAAGCAACTGACAAAGGATTAATCTCCAAGATTTACAAGCAGCTCATGCAGCTCAATAACAAAAAAACGAACAACCCAATCCAAAAATGGGCCGAAGACCTAAATAGACATTTCTCCAAAGAAGATATACAGATGGCCTACAGACACATGAAAGAATGCTCAACATCATTAATCATTAGAGAAATGCAAATCAAAACTACAATGAGATATCATCTCACACCGGTCAGAATGGCCATCATCAAAAAATCTAGAAACAATAAATGCTGGAGAGGGTGTGGAGGAAAGGGAACACTCTTGCACTGTTGGTGGGAATGTAAATTGATACAGCCACTATGGAGAACAGTATGGAGGTTCCTTAAAAAACTACAAATAGAACTACCATACGACCCAGCAATCCCACTACTGGGCATATACCCTGAGAAAACCATAGGTCAAAAAGAGTCATGTACCAAAATGTTCATTGCAGCTCTATTTACAATAGCCAGGACATGGAAGCAATCTAAATGTCCATCGACAGATGAATGGATAAAGAAGATGTGGCACATATATACAATGGAATATTACTCAGCCATAAAAAGAAATGAAATGGAGGTATTTGTAATGAGGTGGATGGAGTTAGAGTCTGTCATACAGAGTGAAGTAAGTCAGAAAGAGAAAAACAAATACAGTATGCTAACACATATATACGGAATCTAAGGGGAAAAAAAAAAAAAAAAAAAAAAAAAAAGGCCATGAAGAACCTAGTGGCAAGACGGGAATAAAGACACAGACCTACTAGAGAATGGACTTGAGGATATGGGGAGGGGGTGGGGTGAGATGTGACAGGGTAAGAGAGTGTCATGGACATATATACACTACCAAATGTAAAATAGATAACTAGTGGGAAGCAGCCGCATAGCACAGGGAGATCAGCTCGGTGCTTTGTGACCATCTAGAGGGATGGGATGGGGAGGGTGGGAGGGAGGGAGATGCAAGAGGGAAGAGAAATGGGAACATATTGTATATGTATAACTGATTCACTTTGTTATAAAGCAGAAGCTAACACACCATTGTAAGGCAATTATACTTCAATAAAGATGTTAAAAAAAAAAAAAAAAAAAAAACAAAACAGCAACACAAAAAGAAGACTCCCATCATGCATGGGAATTTGCTAGCACATTCCAAAAACTCTTTTTCCTAATAGCCTATGATATTACCTTAGATCATAGATTATTGATGATTATGATTATACTCATTGATTACATAAGATAATCCTTCTCTGCTTTGTGACCACTATATAATATATATCTTACATTGCCTTCCCAAATCATAAAGTTTAAAGAGTTCTTACTGTTTCTAGATACAGCCCTCTAATCAAACTGAGGGTCTACCTGAGTCATTCAGAACAGTTTTCAATCTGTCTTTTGTTAAGGAGCTGAGATCACAACGAACATCTAAGAAACTCCCTGGGGAAGCTGCATGTTGGAAACGACTCTTTAAGTTAGCCTCTTGTTTAAGAAAAGTGCAGCTTCAATTAGATTGAAAGCAGAAGATTTAAGGTGGCTGTAATTAAACTATTTCAGGTCATTACCTGACTTTACCAGCTAAGAATGTCAACCGTGAAGTTGGGATCCAGAGTGAGGTGAGCAATGAAGGAGATTCTGGAACCGTGTTAGGGTACCTGCTACCAGAAACTAGAGAAATACAAAGGGGCCCTGAACTAGTTATGAGAGAAGAGTGCCTAAAAGTCAGATTTCTATTTCTTTAGGATGGGGAAACTGGGGTAAGACTCCCCTCAATGTGGCCAAATGTTCAGTGGCTGAACTCAGGGCAACTGGGTACAGAGATATGAGAAAAAAGAGCCATCAAGGGACCATCAAAGGAGATGCCTACTCATTTCCTCTCTTTCTTTCCCTTCCACAATATATAATTTTTTCCTGGTGAAGGAGCACATTCGCAGCCATGACAAAGCCCGAATCCAAAACCATCTATCAATCTGAAGTGGTTTCTACTTTACAATCTCAAACCACCCCACTTCTATCTCTTTAGAGGAAAAATACAATGGAAATGCAAAATACTAATATCATATACATCCTCAACCCTTTCACATGGGTATTTTAAAGACTAATGAGTTATTGTTTGAAAAGACCTTAGTGGCTTCTTAATGAAAGGTAGAATATACATAGTTTTGAAGGTTTTATTTTGTTGTAGTTGTTATAATTACAATAGTTATATAGTCTGTGAAGCATATAGCCAGCCAAACATCTCCTCCTTTCTTCTTCCTTGTTTATACTTGAAAAGTAAGCCTGTCTTGGTTGTGTTAATCACTTTTTACTCTGTTGTCAGATACCATGGACCAAACTCTGGATTATTTAGTTAGATGAAAAGCCAAACACAACATTTCAGAAAATTCCCAGACCTTCATAACATTCCTTTTTCTCCTTTCCCACCCCTAAAAGGTATCCCCTCAAGACTGCTAGACTTTCTATTCTGATAGTTTGTCTAATCTGCTAATTTGGTTAGAGAGATCTGGGAAACAATATTAAGCGGCAGAGGAAGGTTTATTCTGTCCCCTTACAAAATGGAAGCTAGTCTTCTTTGCACATCTCTAATAATGAATATATGAGCTCAAAAACATCACTGAAGGATAACTGTGCATAGGTCTTTGTTTATCTGCAAGCTGATTGCTCTAGGTCTTCTGACCCTGGGCTCTGAGGTCTCTTTTGCATTTGCTGAACAGTATACCTTTTCCCTGCTGCCCACCCCTCTCTTGTTATGTATGGGCTGTCTCTGTCTAAAATTGCTTATGCTGATTTTCCAGACACATTTATTTATGTTCACTCACTAATTGAAAATCTCATATTTGAAGTTATTATTCTGATTGATGTCTGTCATTTTGATCAAGCAGTAGCTCACAGATGCTTTGTTAGAACAATTTTACAAGTGAGTTTATCATCATACCTTTCTCTCCTGACCTTCTCTATGGCTGGTAGCAAAAAAACTCAGTGGAGGCTCAGAAAGAGGAGATGTTTGGCAAGCCTTCCAAATTCATGTTTCGTTGTGTCTTCACTACTAAAAACAATTCTCTTTCAGACATTGTTGCTGGTAATGGAAGAGAAGCATAGCAAGCAGTCAGACTCAGAGCAGGGGAAGAAAAACAAATGGAAATGGGACCTCTCCCCACTGGCTGGAACTAACTCTCTGTCCCCAAGCCAAGCCCACCTTCTCACTCTCCTACACAGATAATCTTGTGGGGTGGGGTTGGGGGGCCACTTTCAGCAGTATCATGTTTTCCATGATATGTGGAGCTCAGAGAGGCTTGCAAATCTGAGTTACTGTAGATGGAAGGGCATTGAAATGTGGAAAGGGACTCAGAAAAGAGAGGTAGGACAGAAAAAGCAAAGTTCCAAGCATTTTGCACATTTGTTAAGTCCTACTAACTTACTTGTTTTGTTAAAAAAAAAACAAAAAAACTGTTTCCTAAAGTATATAAGTTGCTCTGTAACCAAATATATTCACATTCAAATTAATCTGCTTAATACTGCAATGGATATTCCTGTTTGGAAGATTAACAATGCCCATTCACATAGTTAAGTTCATTCTATTAAGAAGCTTATTTCAAATTATTTATTTCAAATTTCTCAAGTGTATTTGAATCACAACTTTTTATTTATCACAAAGGTTTAGACCAATAAATTATTACTTTTTGAAATAGTTTTTAAAACCCTGTAGTGGATCATAGGCCTCCTGTGATTAGGTACTTTTGTCTATAGAATCATGAACCATTAGTGTTGGAAGAACACGGAGCACATTTAATCCAGTCTTGTGTCTAAGGCAAGGAATTTTTCTACAGGAGGAATTCCTCTTAACACATGAGCACTTAGGGTTTGCTTGAATATCTTTAAAAATCCTACCTTATGAGGCCAGAAGGCTAATGGAGGAAAGCTTCAATTTTTGGAAATAGATTCAGACTGAGTGAAAATTTCGGTTTCTGATCATTTTTAGACAATGACTACACTTTCCCTTAGGACTCCTCCCCATTCCTTTACTTATTTATTAAAAAAAGTATATTTAAGGTCTTTTTTTTTGACAGGCACTGTTGTAGACATTGGGGATATTTTAGGGAGCAAGAATGACAAAGTCCATGCCCTCACTGGACTTACATTCTTTGGTGAAATCAAACAGGAGGTAAGCAAGTATAGTAAGTCCCCTCTGTACGAACCTTCAATTTGCAAACTTTCAAAGATGCGAACACGCGTTCCCATGTCCAATCACATAAGTTAGTTCACGTGTCTGTTGTACATTGTCACATGTGTGCATCCTCTACAAGTGGTTGTGCTCTTGTGTATTGATACTTTACAGTACTGTATAGAGTACAGTAGCACAGTATCTTTATTTCAAGCTAGGTCTGCAAGAGGACAACATCACTGAACTCCTTGCTGTGCAACACAAGGAGCTTACTAATGAAGATGTGATGGAATTGGAGGCCCAGAGAAAGGAAAAAGAGAGACAAGAGGAAGAAGAAGTAACTGCAGAACCGAAGGGATCCACGATGCAGGAAATGACAAGGGGATTTTCTTTATTTGAGGAGTCACTGTTAGTTTGTGAGGCACAGGAATGGTACACGAAAGTTGCAGCAGCTATTCAGAATGTGTTACCATGTCATCTATGATGAGAAAAAAAGAGCTACTACCCAGACCTCACTGTATAGTTTTTTCAAGAGGTTGATAGAATTGAATCTAGCAAGGAACCAGAACCCGTGCCATCAATGTCAGGCAAAAGTGAAATTGCAGCTTGCCCTCTGTCTCCTACTGCTGGTGATCCTTCAGCTCTACCACCTCCCACCTCCTCTCCCTCCTCCAGTCAGTAACTCTTCTTGCCTGTTCACTGAAGGTCAGCCCCTCTATGCCAGCTGTTGTACCATACTACTGTACTTTTCAAGGTACTATACTGTAAGGTTAAAAATGTTTTCTTCATTTTTTGTATTTGTTTTTATGTATTATTTGTGTGAAAAGTATTATAAACCTATTACAGTACAGTACCATATAGCCGATTGTTTTAATTGGGTACCTAGGCTAACTTTGTTGGACTTACGAACAAATTGGCCTTACGAATGTACTCTCAGAACAGGGCTTGTTTGTATGTGGGAGACTTACTGTAAGTTAATAAGTAATATAACACAGGAGATAGTAAATGATATGAAAATGTAATAAAACAATTTTAGAGATAGAGAAAGAAGAGGGGAAAGAAGGATTCTGCCTTTAGTAGTCTGGTTATGAAAGTCCTCTCTGAGCAGGAGACGTTTGAAGACGCTAAAAGGAAGTAAGAGGAGAGGGCGTTTAACAGCAGGAATGAAGAGCAAGTTCCAAGGGTGTGAATGAGCTGGGTAAGGTAGAGGAGTAGCAGAAAGGCCCTGAGTGGAAAAGAGAGGAGATGGAGATGAGACTGGACAGTTGTCAGAGGCCAGACTGCAGGCCTGTGGATAGGACACCAGGTAAGGCCTGTGGATTGTGTTCAAAATGGGATGGAAGCCACTGCAGGATCTGGAGACAATGAATGGTATTATTAGCCTTAAGTTTCCAAAGAGATCACCCTGTTTGGAGACTAGACCATAAGGGCAAGCAGGGAGTGAAGCACAGAGACCATTGCCACAGGTGGCTACTCTCCCCAGACCCCTTGTCCTTTGTGGTCTGTTGCCCATGTTCTAGGCCCATGTTCCTCTGCATGTCCTTGGACTATAGGTCCAGCAATTTTCCGTGGACTTGGTTGCTTACAAGCTCATCTCCACCACTGCTGATAAACCATCAACTCTGTAGAGGCAAGGACAATTAATTCTTCTTGTCCCTAGAACCAAGTCCAGTGTTGGGCATATGGACACAAGTAAAGCCAGGCAGAATTTCGCTACTCTTTACAAGTGTCAGCACTTAAAGATCTGCATTTAAAGGCAATCATGTCAATGTCTTTACCTAAAAAGTCACTTTGAGTTCTGCCCCACCCGCCACATTTCCACATACAGGTAAAGTGTACCCTATCTTATGAGGCTATCCATAACTTTGCCTGTGTTAACAAAGATTTCCCTACTTTGCTTACAGTTTCTTGTGTCAGTAATCAGACTTTTTTCATTGTTCTTTTCCAGAGTTTGTGGCCATAGAAAATGCATATATGCATTGCTTTATCCCCAGACCCTCATGACTAACCCAAAAAGTGATTAAGCAATGCTCACCAAGAAAAGGAATTTGAGAAATTGAGCAGTATGTACAATATCATATTATTAGGATACTTTAATATAATAAAGAATTCTTCTATTTTTATGAGCAGGAGTTAAATGATATTACACTGTTTTACAGTAGCTAAAAGGATTTGTATTATGAAAAAAATATGGGGGAGAATGGTCAATCTACCTAGATGAGAAGGCAAAAGTATAACATGAGTTTCTTAATATAACTAAGGTTTCCTGAGGGAAATGAAGAGAGAAAACACATTAGAAAATATTTAATAAATTTGATATAGATTTGAAAGTGCTCCTTCAAAATATACTCATGTAGTCATATTGGACTGACTTAGTGGAGAGTAGTTCCAGAATCAGAGAATTATTTGACACAGATAAATGGAAGTGTGGTCCAAAGTAAATAAGAGGTTACAAATAGTATTTCACATTTTGAGAATTCTAAAGATTAGTAAAGATTAGTTAAAAAAAAAAAAAAAAAGAAGAAAGAAAAACCCCAAAACTTCTAAAACATGGGTTCAAACATCACCACGATTTTTCATTCAGTAACTTAGCTTCATGAAATTCTTGACATTTAGCTCAAAAGCTAGAAGTTTTTGACAGGAAATTGATCATGTAAGTTAAAAAATAATATGGAATAATGTATCTATTAATAATATTTGTGGCTGCATTTAACTAGATTCCAAATCCACTGGCCGATTAACTCCAACCGTTTTTTTGATTTCTCAGGGTAGAAACCAGCTGAGCTTTTAAACCAGTCAAGGGAAAGTATATTATTTCCATCCTCTTTTTAAACACTCTATAAAGAATTCTTCCGTTCATAATAGCTTTGTTTACTGCATAGTACAGCATGTTCTAATTATCACCCCTGCCTCACTAACCACACGGCTTATGTTCCCACACTCATCAGTTATTTTTATGCCTCCTGCAGAAATGAAGAGAACATTAATAAGAATAATATGTAGGGGATAATATTTTTGATAAAATTGGAAAAAAATGTGCCTGATAGTACAGGAAATCAGAGCATTTCAGTTAAACTGAAAAGACCCATTACCAACAGCTTACTTTCCTTTCTGTTTTCATTTGTGATTTGCCTCAGTCCCTAATCTGATTCTTTCCCTCTTTTCTCTAAAAATTTATTTGGTTATTATTTGATTTTGCCATTTATTTTTCCCTGTCAGAGTGTGCTTCACTCTTTTCTCATCTTTAACTTGAGTATGTCTTCTATCTTTCCTGTACTTTCTGTATTTGGGAATTTTCTCTTACTTCCATTTTCTTTTACTTCATATTCTTCTCATTTTCTCCATTGCTCTTTTTATCTCCCTCTTTTCCCCCTCACTGTCTATCTTCTATTATAATAACTTTTCTAAAATATGCACAAGAAGTATCTTTTTATACCCTTGACTGGCAAAAATGTATATACGTATATATTGATATGGGAATTAATACATTTTCAACACAAGAAATGGGACCAGTGGGAATGTCAAATGGAACACTAAAACATTTTAAAATCACCACATAAGCTGAGTAAGGCTTAAATAATATTTGCATGACAAAGAGTCTAAATAAAGGAGCAGGAACAACTAAGTAATAGAAGGGAAAATGGATATAAAAAAGATTCTTTCAAAAAATAATAGATTCACACAGAATCGAAAAAATCTTTCCAATCTGTAAAATGTGGAGTCAATATGCTTTTTTCACACAATCTTTCCTAAAATATCTATGTGCTCAAATATTTCATACGAGACTGAAGGGGCAACAGGTTTCACCTCATTAAGAACCACATTTGCTGTGCTGTTGATTTCACCATTCAAATAGCGGTTACTGTTTGTAGGAATCTTTTCTAGGATAGAAACTTTAAATGGATGGAAAAGAAAACATACACACACACACACACACACACACACACACACAAGCGGAGAAGATTGCTAATTAAAAGGGAAAGGAACAGCAAGGCGAGAATCAGTCTGTAGATATAAACATTTTCAGTGATGACTCAGGAACACTTTTGGATAGATTACGTCAACTCTTCCCTCAATAGTTGAATATAATCATCCCTGTGAATTGATTGAAGTTTGAAAAAATAGCAACTAAGATGTCTTTCACATGCTTATAATCAGCCTTCGGAAATGTTCCATTTTAGATAAAATGGTTACCAGGAGAACATTGGTATGATGCAGAAATATCCCAGTTGACTACATATGGATTAATAACATTTAGGGCTGAACACCCCAAGAAGCCACTTATCCCTGTCCTTAAAGGGGGAACCACTTTGCTAGGGTGGAAATCATAGCTTTGTATTGCCTCTGTCCTCTCTATCCACTGTCAGACCCAGCACAAATTTTAGCCCTGCTTCCCAAGGCTCACAGTATTTCTAGCCACTTGTTTCTCCATCTTAAGTGAACCTCCCTTAAAAAGTTAGTGTGATACAAATAAAAGAAGGGAACAGCATCTCCCTTGTTCCTGGAATCTCCCTGTCTTAAGACAGCCATCATCCTTCTTTGCTTCCAGAGCACATGTCCCAGAGGAGATCTCCTGTGGAGCTGAAGGAGGTACAATGTAGATGGACAGAGCACAGACGGACAGTAGTCTCCCATATCAATGCAAACAGTAGGTATGTTTAATGGATTTGGGACACAAAACTAAGCAAAAGCAATTTGTGCTTTGTTTTACTTTCTGTGTTCTCTTAGGACAGGTGCATTATGGTGTCTCAGCCATGATGATGTAAAGAAATAAGAGGAAGCTGAAGTTATCAGAAAGCCCACTCACCAGGTCACTAACCAGAGTCGACTTCCAGGAGAGGGCAGCTGCACCCACAGGACCCATGGAAAGTAAAACTCTCAGACCTTGCTCCCAATCACTCCATACACAGCAAAGCCATGCAACAGCCAAGATTATCACCCTCTAGCTGCATTTATGCCTTGTCAGACATCTTTCAGTGGGTAGAGATGGAGAATCTGCCAGTGCTAGAGAGCGTCATACTCAATTCCTAGTCAGGAGGGGTAGTTTGAGAAACTGGGGTGGTGATAGGAGAGTACGGACTAGAGCTAAACCAGCCCTATAGCTGAGGACAAAATTGAATGAAGGGTTAATGACTGAGGTTATTATAAGTGTTCAGGGTTCCCGTGGAATCAGGACCTAATTGTCAGAAAGGAGAATTGGGATATGTTTGCTTGGGGAGAGGGACATTACAGAGATGGAGAGTGTGAAGGGGGAAGGGGCTGAGAATAGCAGCTCTGTCTGGGAACTTAGCTTTTGTGCCTGTGAGTGTCATTCCAGTTCCAACAGATTTAAGTCAGTGTAGAAACATGGGGGGCTAGTGGATGGCAAAGACAAGGAGAAAAAGATGCAGAAGTTGTCCAAGTTCCACCCTTCTAACATTTGGTATGAAAAGGACAAATTACATACCATAGCCATAGCTTTCCCTTCCCTTCCCATCTTGAAACAGGAGTTCCTATCAGGTCCCATGTTATTTTTCCTGCCCTCTCCCAAATTAAGACATTAGAGAAGAAGCTTGTTGTTGCCATGGTTATGTAAAAGCTAGTGCATCCACACAGTCACATGCCTTTGAAAACATCCTCAGCTGCAACGCATTAGATTGGTTTGCAGAAGAATCTATAGCACCTTAAAGACATTTATGGAGAAGAAAATGCCTGTGTGTTAAACTTGGTGATGAAGTGTTGCTTTGCTCTGCTTTGTTTTGGCAAAGAAAGTCATTTCCTTGTTGTATACATAGAAATGGAAGGTTTCTCTCGTTATAAAATCCAAGCATTTGTCCAGCAGAGCTCAGCACACGTCCCTTTGGCCAGTAGATGGCATATTGAAGGAAGTACATGATATCTAAACAAAATCTGCTTGTTCCTGCCCACCCCCAATGGTTGAGACCATTAATGACATCATTACTCTTTTTCCCTTATTTTCTACCCAATCAAAATCAATTTTTGACCTATAAGAGAGAATCTCTCACTCCACAGGAATGCTCTGGCAGGCAATTCTCATGCTAAAAAGTCAAAGGATAATACATTCTGGTATTTTTAATTAAAGGGCTTATCAGGAAACATTTTCAGGGTTTATTTTTCAAAAGGAAATAAATGTATCCTCTGTAATTTCATATACTTTAAAAAATATAAAGAAAAACCTTCAGTTCACTCCATCCATATGCAAGAACAGTCATTTGTAAGAAAATGCTTTTTCTCCTCTATTAAATACAGTTCAGGTGCTTTAGGTATTTTTTCCCTTTCTGTCCTCAAGTTTTGCTGTCAGCTGTTACTATCAGCAATGATTAAACATAGCAAGCATTGCGATTCATCAAGAACTGATAGATTCATCACTGATATAAACATTCTTTAGTCCCAAGGTCAGATCAGGTAGGAAGCCAGGACAACTTCACACACAGATCTATGAAGCTGACTTTATATAAATTCATTTATTGCCATATCATCACTGAACAACGTGCAGGCACACACACACTTACACTGAAGCCATCATTTGATGAAATACAGAGTCTTGGAAAAGAATTATTCAGTTAGGTATAAAATTGTTTGTATTCTAAAATCTTGAAACTTCAAACAAAGACAACAAGAAACTAACAGTTTACCGGAGTAATTCAGCCTTCTGTCTTACCAGCTTTCTGAAGCGGATACAGAAATCTTCCAGTGAGAGCACAGCTATGTTATATGCTGCCCCCAAATATGCATATGTAATGCTTAAAGCCCAGCAAGATACATAGGAAAATATTTTCTCTTAAACATCAGAGAACAGAAGAGAGCTGACCTTGGGACTATATATTGAAAACTTCTCTTTGGATCTGAGTAATGAATCCAAATCAGTTTAAAAATCCTTAGAGTTGACCCCCTTCACCCTCCTGCATCTTGAAATTGCAATCTGAGATGTAAAGAATTTCTGTCTAGTTTTCAATCCTGGACATTCTTTTGAAACTCTCTCCTCCCTTAATTTCTATGACTCAACACTTCGGATTCTTCTTACTCCTTCTCACTCCATCCATATGCAAGAACAGTCTTGCCTTTCTTCTCCTTCTACCATATTTTATATGCCCTGTGTACTAGGTTCCTATTGCTGCTCTAAAATCTTACCACAAATTTAGTGGTTTAAAACAACGGGAATGAGGAGGAGTCAAGACGGTGGTGTGGGAAGATGGGGAGTTAGCGTGCCCCCACAACTAGGGTGCCTGCTGGCCACTGGTGGGGGACTCTGACTCCCAAGGAGATGGGAGGAACCCCAGAGTGAACCAGTAGGAAGTAGGTGGACCAAGGGGGTTAGAGAAGTGGAGGCCTGACAAGATCGGCACAACTGACACTGGGAAGATCAAGAGAGGCAGGTGGGAGGGACTCTCTGGGAAGAGTGGGAGAGCGGCAGAGGGCGAGCGCCTGGCCCACTCAGGGTGGGGAGCCTGTTGAGCTCCCAAGCCGGTTCCCCCCCTCCCAAGCCTCATTCAGGCCACGTGGGTCCTGGAGGCATAGGAGGGAGACTGGGGAGATCAAGAGAGGAAGGAGGGAGGGGCCCTCCAGGAGGAGTGGAAGAGGAACAGAGGATGATTGCCCTGCTCACTCAGGCCTGGAGAGCCTGCTGAGCTCTCAGGCCAATCCCCTGCCCTCCAAAGCCCCCTGCAGGTCACAGGTCCTTGAGGGCATAGGAAGAAGACCAAGGGGAGAACAGGACAGGCAGGTGGGAGGGGTCCTCTGGGAAGAGTGGAAGAGGAGCAGAAGACAACTGCCTCACTCACCTGGGCCCGGGGAGCCTGCTGAGCTCCCAGGCTGGTCTCCTGCCCTCCAAGGTTCCTCATTCCCCCAGGCTGCATTGGTCTTGAGGGCATAGGAGGGAGGCTGGGGAGATTAGGAGAGGCAGGTGGGAAGGGCACTCCCAGACCTCAAACCGGAGGCACAGGAGAGGAGACGAGGGCATTTGCCCTGCCCACTAGAGACAGGAAGCCTGCTGGGCTCCCAGGTGAGGGCCCCTGCCCTCTGAGACCAGGCGTGGGGGGCACGCCTGGGTCCCTTCTGTTCCTTGAGCCTAAAGCCCACCTCCCACAGCCCCCAGGACCTTTTCCAACCCTGTGAGTCTTGAACATTGACCCCACCCACTGTCCAAACCTCGTCCTTGCTTAGGCCCCTCTCTCCACAGCCAAGGCTCCCCCCAACCTTTTTTTTTTTTTTCTTTTCCCTCCTCCTCTTTCTTACTATTGTGGTACTGATGTACCTTCCAGTTGTTGATTCATCTATATTTTTATTTTTACATTCTTTCTAAAATATCTGTTAGTTTCCTAGTCTAATTTTATTTTTTACTTTGTTATTGTCCTCTCTTTATTTATTTATTTATTTTTTTGCCACCCCATGCAGACTGCGGGATCTTGATTTGTGAGCCCAGCGTTGGGCAGACACTCCTGCAGTGGGAACTCTGAGTACAAACCACAGGACTAACAGAGAGCCTCAGACCCCAGGGAATATTCATTAGAGTGAAGTCTCACAGAGTTCTTCATTTCAGCACTAAAACCCAGCTCTACCCAATAGTCTACAAACTACAGTGTTGGAAGCCTCAGGCCAAACCACCAGTAAAACAGGAATACAATGCCACTCACAAAAGAAAAAAAACAAAAAAATTGAGATGGCAAAAAAATAAGTCACAGATGAAGGAGCAAGGTGGAAACCTACAAGACCAAATAAATGAAAAGGAACTAGGCAATCTACCTAAAAAAGAATTCAGAGTAATGATAGTAAAGATAATCCAGAATCTTGGAAATAGAATGGAAGCACTGATTGAGAAAATACAAGAAATGTTTAACAAAGATCTAGAAGAACTAAAGAACAAACAAACAGAGATGAACAACACAATAACTGAAATGAAAAATACAGTAGAAGGAATCAATAACAGAATAATGGAGGCAGAAGAACGAATAAGTGAACTGGAAGACAAAATGGTGGAAATAACTGCCAAGAGCAGAATAAAGAAAAAAGAATGAAAAGAATTGAAGACAATCTCAGAGACCTCTGGGACAACACTAAATGCACTAACATTCGAATTATAGGGATCCCAGAAGAAGAGAAAAAGAAAGGGTTTGAGAAAATTTTTATAGAGATTTAAGAGATTACAGTGGAAAACTTCACTAACATGGGAAAGGAAATATCACCCAAGTCCAGGAAGCACAGAGAGTCCCATACAGGATAAACTCTAGGGAAAACACACCAAGACACATATTAATCAAACTAACAAAAATTAAATTCAAAGAAAAAATATTAAAAGCAGCAAGGGAAAAATAAAAAATAACATACAAAGAAATCCCCATAAGGTTATCAGCTGATTTTTCAGTGGAAACTCTGCAGATCAGAAGGGAGTGTCAGGATACACTTAAAGTGATGAAAGAGAAAAACCTACAGCCAAGATTACTCTACCGAGCAAAGATCTCATTCAGATATGATGAAGTCAAAAGTTTCTCAGACAAACAAAAGCTAAGAGAATTCAGCACCACCAAACCAGCTTTACAACAAATGCTAAAGAAACTTCTCTAAGAGAGAAACACAAGAGAAGAAAAAGACCCACAAAAACAAACCCAAAACAATCAAGAAAATGGTAAAAGGAACAAACATATAGATAATAACCTTGAATGTAAATGGATTAAATGCCCCAACCAAAAGACACAGACTGCTGAATGAATACGAAAACAAGACCCATATATATGCTGTCTACAAGAGACCCACTTCAAACCTAGGGACACATATAGACTGAAAGTTAAGGGATGGAAATAGATATTCCATGCAAATGGAAGTCAAAGGAAAGCTGGGGTGACAATACTCATATCAGACAAAATAGACTTTAAAATAAAAACTGTTAGAAGAGACAGGAAATGACACTACAGAATAATCAAGGGATCAATCCAAGAAGAAGAATAACAATTATAAGTGTTTATGCACCCGACATAGAAGCACCTCAATACATAAGGCAAATGCTAACAGCCATGAAAGGAGAAATTGACAATAACACAATAATAGTAGGGGAATTTAACAATCCATTTACATCA
The DNA here is from genome assembly GCF_965194825.1 of Balaenoptera physalus. Lineage (NCBI taxonomy): Eukaryota > Metazoa > Chordata > Mammalia > Artiodactyla > Balaenopteridae > Balaenoptera > Balaenoptera physalus. The sequence goes on along the minus strand of NC_138897.1, from coordinate 42,038,447 downwards.
ATGAACAGTTCATCCAAACAGAAAATAAATAAGGAAACACAAGCTTTAAATGACACAATAGACAAGATACATCTAATTGATATTTATAGAACATTCCATCCAAAAGTGGCAGAATACACTTTCTTCTCAAGTGCACATGGAACATTCTCCAGGATAGATCACATTTTGGGTCACAAATCAAGCCTCAGAAAATTTAAGAAAATTGAAATCATATCAAGCATCTTTTCTGACCACAACATTATGGGATTGGAAATCAACTACAGGAAAAAAAAACTGTAAAAAACACAAATACATGGAGGCTAAACAGTGCACTACTAAATAACCAGGAGATCATTGAAGAAATCAAAGAAGAAATTAAAAAATACATAGAAACAAAGACAACAAAAACACAATGACCCAAAACCTATGGGATGCAGCAAAAGCAGTTCTAAGAGGGAAGTTTATAGCAATAAAATCTCACCTCAAGAAACAAGAAAAATCTCAGATAAACAACCTAACCCTACACTTAAAACAACTAGAGAAAAAACAAAGAAAACCCAACGTCAGTAGAAGGAAAGAAATCATAAAGATCAGAGCAGAAATAAATGAAACAGAAATGAAGAAAATAGTAGCAAAGATCAATAAAACTAAAAGCTGGCTCTTTGAGAAGATAAACAAAATTGATAAACCCTTAGACAGACTCATCAAGAAAAAAAGGAAGTGGATACAAATCAATAAAATTAGAAATGAAAAAGGAGAAATCGCAACTGACACCACAGAAATGCAAAGGTTTATAAGAGACTACTAAAAACAACTATATGCCAATAAAATGGACAACCACAAAGAAATGGACAAATCTTGGAATGGTACAATTTTCCAAGACTGAACCAGGAAGAACTAGAAAATATAAACAGACCTATCACATGTAATGAAATTGAAACCATAATTAAAAATCTTCCAACAAACAGAAGTCCAGGCCCAGATGGCTTCACAGGTGAATTCTATCAAACATTTAGAGAAGAGCTAACATCCATCCTTCTCAAAATCTTCCAAAATATTGCAGAGGGAGAAGCACTCCTAAATTCATTGTACAAAGCCACCATCACCCTGACACCAAAACCACAAAAAGCTAACACATAAAAAGAAAATTATAGACCAATATCACTGATGAACATAGATGCAAAAATCCTCAACAAAATACTAGCAAACAGAATCCAACAGCACATTAAAATGATCATACAACATGATCAAGTGGGATTTATCCCAGGGATGCAAGGATTCTTCAATATATGCAAATCAATCAGTGTGATACACCACATTAACAAATTAAGGAATAAAAACCATATGATCATCTCAATAGATGCAGGAAAAGCTTTTGACAAAATTCAACACTCATTTATGATAAAAACTCTCCAGAAATTGGGCACAGAGGGAACCTACCTCAACATAATAAAGGCCATATATGACAAAACCACAGCCAACGTTGTTATCAATGGTGAAAAACTGAAAGCATTTTGACTAGGATCAGGAACAAGACAAGGATGTCCACTCTCGCCACTCTTATTCAACATAGTTTTGGAAGTCCTAGCCACAGCAATCAGAGAAGAAAAAGAAATAAAAGGAATACAAATTGGAAAAGAAGAAGAAAAACTGTCACTATTTGCCAATGACATGATACTCTACATAGAAAATCTTAAAATCACCAGAAAACTACTAGAACTAATCAATGAATTTGATAAAGTTTAAGGATACAAAATTAATGCATGGAAATCTCTGACATTCCTATACAACAACAATGAAAAATCAGAGAGAGACTTAAGGAAACACTCCTGTTTACCATTGAAACAAAAATAATAAAACACCTAGGAATAAACCTGCATAAGGAGGAAAAAGACTTGTACTCAAAAAACTATAAAACACTGATGAAAGAAATTAAAGATGATGTAAACAGATGGAGAAATATACCATGTTCTTGGATTGGAAGAATCAATATTGTGAAAAGGACTATACTACCCAAAGCAATCTACAGATTCAATGCAATCCCTATCAAACTATCAATGGCATTCTTCACAGAATTAGAACAAAAAAGTCTTACAATTCATATGGAAACACAAAAGACCCCAAATAGCCAAAGCAATCTTTAGAAAGAAAAACGGAGTTGGAGGAATCAGGCTCCCCGACATCAAACTATACCACAAAGCTACAGTAACCAAGACAGTATTGTACTGGTACAAAAACAGAAATATAGGTCAATGGCACAAGATAGATTGCCCAGAGATAAACCCACACACATATGGGAACCTAATTTATGACAAAGGAAGCAAGAACATGCAATGGAGAAAAGACAGCCTCTTCAATAAGTGGTGCTGGGAAAACTGGACAGCTACATGTAAAAGAATGAAATTAGAACACTACCTAACATCATACACAAAAATAAACTCCAAATGGATTAAAGACTTTAATGTTAGACCAGACACTATAAAACTTTTAGAGTAAAACATAGGAAAAATATTCTTTGACATAAACCACAGCAAGATCTTTTTTAACCCACCTCCTAGAGTAACAAAAATAAAAACAAAAATAAACAAATGAGACTTAAACTTAAAAGCTTTTTCACAGCAAAGGAAACCATAAACAAGGCAAAAAGACAACCCTCAGAATGGGAGAAAATATTTGCAAATGAAAAAACAGACAAAGGATTCATCTTCAAAATATACAGACAACTTATGGAACTCAATATCAAAAAATCCAGTTAAAAAATGGGCAGAAGACCTAAATAGACATTTCACAAAGGAAGACATGCAGATAGCCAAGAGGCACATGAAAAGATGCTCAACATCACTAATTATTAGAGAAATGCAAATCAAAACTACAATGAGGGATCACCTCATGCAGGTCAGAATGGCCATTATCAAAAAAGCTAGAACCAATAAATGCTGGAAAGGATGTGGTAAAAGGGAACCCTCCTACACTGTTGGTGAGAATGTAAATTGATACAACCACTATGGAAAACAATATGGAGGTTCCTTAAAAAACTAAAAGTAGAACTACCATATGACCTGGTAATTCCACTACTGGGCATATACCCTGAGAAAACCATAATTCAAAAAGAGACATGCACCACATTGTTCATTGCAGCACTATTTACAATAACCAAGACATAGAACCAATTTAAATATCCATTGGCAGATGAATGGATAAAGAAGATGTGGCACATATATACAATGGAATATTACTCAGCCATAAAAAGAAACAAAATTGAGTTATTTGTAGTGAGGTGGAAGGACCTAGAGTCTTTCATACAGAGTGAAATATGTCAGAATGAAAAAAACAAGTACCATATGTTAACGCATATATATGGAATCTAAAAAAAAAAAGAAAAAGTGGTACTAATGAACCTAGTTGCAAGGCAGGAATAAAGAGGTAGACATAGAGAATGGACTTGATGACATGGGGTGTGAGGGCGAAGCTGGGGCAAAGTAAGAGTAGTATCGACATATATACACTACTGAATGTAAAATAGTTGGCTGGTGGGAAGAAGCAGCATAGCACAGGGAGATCGGCTTGGTGCTTTGTGAAGACCTAGAGGGGTGGGATAGGGAGGATGAGAGGGAAGCTCAAGAGGTAGGGGATATGGGGACATGTGTATACATATGGTTGATTCACTTTGTTGTGCAACAGAAACTAACATGGTATTGTGAAGCAATTATATGCCAATAAAATTCTATTAAAAAAAATAAAACAAAAGGAATTTACTGTCCTGTAGATCTGGAGGCCAGAATTTGGAAATCAGTTATCACTGGTTTAAATTCAAGGTGTGGGCAGGGCTGATTCTTTCCAGAGGTTTTGGGAAATATTTTGTTCTTTGATTCGTCCATGTTCTAGAGCCTGTGGGCATTCCCCAGCTTGTGGCTGCATCACTCCAATCTTTGCTTTCATTGTTACACTGCCATATCTTCTGTAGTCAAATCTTCTTCTGCCTCTCTCTGAGAAGAACAGTCATGATTACATTTACAGTACACCAAGATAATCTCCCATTTGCAAGAACCTTAACTTAATCAAATTTGCAAAGGCTTTTTGCCATAGAAAGTAACATTTGTGGGTTCCAAGCATCAGAATATGGATATCATTGGGGGCCTTTATTCAGCCTACTACACCCTGCTTTCTCTGCTTTTTTGTTTCCTACCTTCTTGTGGTAATATTTGCTCTACGTGATTGCCTTCTTTATTCAGGGAACTTCTATTCTAAATGTGTGGTGGAGAGCTTTGTTTTACCACCCAAACTTGACACTCCAAGTAGCTGTTATACATTTCCAAGCAGAGGTGTGCTTAAAACAAACAGAAAATACCTAGAATTTAACTCAAATAGTCCTTCCTCTCTTCTCCACAGAGATAAATAAGTATCTATCATTGTCATTATTAACTATATTTGAACCTAGAATAATATTGACTTAGACCTTTCTTTTCTCCCCATATAACTTCTCTCTCCTATAGTCTAGTCTTCCTTTGATGTACTCTGATGTTCTCTGTCTTGTCTTTCCAATGTCTATCACGCTTGAAAGCTCTCTTGTGTTAAAACTTACATTATTTTAACAATATTTTAATGAATTTTCCTGCCCCAGTCTCTCCCCATTCCAGTTTATCAATGCATTTTGCTTCCAAGAGTTGTCCTTCCAAACTACTTTGATTGGTGTCATTCTCTTCCTCAAAGTATTCAGTGGGCTTTTCAATGACCTGAGTCCAAATTGTTAAGTCTTCATCCAGCTAAAGTGGACCCAACCATTTTCAGATGCACATGAGTTTCTCCTAATGATCATCTCTATGTATGAGAATCAAGTCTCCTAGTTTCCTCTTTTGTGGATTTACTGATGTCATTCTTTCACCTTGACATGCCCTCTTACAGCCCCTTCCTTTGGAGAGCACCTCAAATGCCTCCTCATTCATTATGCCATGCTTGATCACTCAAGTCAGTTACCTCTTTCTTAAAGTCAAAATTATTTTATGACACACTCTCCTATGCCCATTTATATGAATGTTAGGTATTCAGAACATACTTGTTATGTAGATTAACCAGCTTTTCATAGAGAAGGAAAATACATAAGATATGATTCACAAAACCTTTACTATTGCAAAAGTGTGTAATGTGTATTTTTTGAAGAAGTCAGGTATAATTTTCTTACAGGAATATTTAAAAATTCTCTCACATGACTTTTTAAAATTATATCTTAACTTTCTTGGGCATCAGTTTCTCAACTTACCTTCATCCTGCATTTCAGAAGCAGGACAGAAACTTCAAAAAAAATTAAACTTCTTTCTTTTCTTTTGCACATTATTTGAGTTTGATGGATACCAAGAGACATATATCAGATCCTGAACAGGATCCCATTGAGAGTTCCCATGGCACTTCAGTCACTTAGTCATGATCTATGCTCTCAACAGTTGAAGATAATGACTTCAGGAACAATCTTTCATGGGTTTCATATTAAATGAGATGAAAGTGCAGGCACGGCATTAAAGCACCTTGTTATTTGCAGAGTAACCTTAAATATGGAGTTGATCAAATTTCATGACCTTTAGTTTTAATTCTTCCATCGTATCTTCTTGTGCAATTCCTATTTTTAATAAAGATGTGTGTGTGTATGTATGTGTGCATGTGTGTGTGTGTTTCTGCCTAAATTAACCCAGACACTTAATATAACATTAACACTTTAGAGTTAAATACAGAGCCAGGGAATTAAAATATAAATATGCTTATTTTTATGGTAAGCTTATCTATATTACCTTCAGGACTGTATACTTTAAAGAGACTATTATTTTTAAAGTGTGCTAGGGGCACATTATAATGCTAAGAGCCTCCATCTTTGATTTTCTTTCTACTGATTTGCATATTTCAATTTAGAATAAAATGCAGAGCTCATTAAGTTCTATTTTTGACAAGATGTTTTCTTTTAACATTAGTCCTAATAGAAAGCTCTCCTTTCCAACAATGAAATAACTTTCTCCAGAGTATAAAATAGTCCCCAGAAGATGGTGGAAGAATTTGAAAAGAATAGAGCCTAGGGGAATGAATATATGCATATTTGTCCAGAAGGAACCATAAATCCTTGTTAAAATTCATAAACATGAAGCAAATAACCACAGATAATTTCTGACAAACTAATATTCATAGGTGCACTTAGAATCACCAGAAGAAAGTATCATGTCATGCACCTGAGGAAATTAATATTCCTCAAGCTCTATTCCAGTGAAATCTGGGAAATGTGAATTTCCCCAGGAAAATACTGGAATAAATAACATCTTGTGTTTGAAGACCTCTCTGACTAACTCAACCTAATTTCATAGAACTTACATGCTGCCTGCTGCAAGTGGGTCCTACAACAGCACTTTAGTTTGCAGAAAGTGTCAGTGAATTAAAAAGAGACAGAGAAAGAGATAGCAATAAACCTGAATTGACCTAAATAATAAATAATTTCTTAATCCACCCAAAGTGGAAACTAGTTTGGCTGCCTTCTTGGCTTTTCAATTAAGATTCAAGAAAAGGGCAAATGTCTTATGATTTTTGTAAATCTGGCTCATTGTTTTCCCTTCATTTGTGCTGCTTCCAAAGATAACCTGCTGTAGTTGCTTTATCACCAGGCTTCCTCTAATTAGATGAATGGTAGGAAAGCGTAGGCTGTGGGTACTCACTTATGAAGCAGCTGTGGTCTGAGAGACATTCAAATCTGTTCAGCTCTATATGGACCCTTTATTAATGCCCCTCAGCAGTTTGCTCTTGATTTTTTCACACTTATTTGTATATTTATCTCAGTGTTTTTATGTCCTTTTCATATTTGTTTCCTTATCTTTCTATTAAAAATGTAAGTTCCTTGAGGGAAATCATTGTATCCTACATTCCTTTTGTTATTTTGGGCTTTATCAATAGAGGGTAGGACAAATATATCATTTTCATGCAGTGAATGTTGCTGACTGACTGGCAAGCATTTATTTCCTGAATAAAAATGTCACATTCAGAAACAAATTTTGAAAGATTCTGAAGATTACTCCCGAAACTTGGCAACTCCTCCAAGCGAGTACAGTCACATCTATAGAACTACAGGTACACAGCTATTAAACTGCCCGACTCCTGTGCTTCGATTTAAAGATCTTCCAAAGACTGGTTCTCTTTGGGTCACCACACTTGCCAGTTTGGACTTCTGAAACCTACTAATATGGGCTGACATAACAAATTAGCAACAAGAAAAGTTCACGGAAGGACAAGTGTGAGAAAGTGTGCCAAATATATTAGCATTCATTTTGCAACCTTGTCTCCAGTTTGTGAGAAGTCGATGGTTGGAGGTTACGCTTTCATTAAAAATTGACAACATTTTAAATGCTAATCAAAACTGCTTGTCCTTTCTACTTCTATTTATCTTGGAAGGGGAAAGATAGAGAGAGAGAGAAAGGGAAAAAAAGGACAGCTTGCTTTGAACTGCAACAAATATTCTCCCATTGCCCCCAGACCTCTTTGCTTACTCCTGTGTGGGGCAGATAAGAGCTATGCAGATTGAGTGTCAGGACCTCTGCCGGAAGTGTGAAGGGACCACCATATAAGTTAGAGATGTGCATTCACGAGGAGGACAGAGAAGATGTGTGTGTGTGTGTGTGTGTGTGTGTGTTTAGGGGTGGCCTTTCATGCAAGTGGTTTTAATGAATGTTAGGAAAGAATTATGGAGGTGTTGATTTGACAATGGGTAAAAGAGAAAAGATATATTTTCAGAAAAAAGGAGCTAATTGGTAAAGAAATAACCAAAAGAAACTATAAAATTAAAAAGGAAAAAAAAAACTGTTTTAAGCATGGCTAGCAAAACATGACTGGCTATGAACCTTCAGAGACACTACACTTCATTTTAGACCATTCTTAGGAAGAGCTGAAGAGGGTGGAGGAAAATGCTTAGCTCAAACTCCTTTTTGTTCCAACTTTATTAAGATGTAATTGATGCATAACACTGTGTAAGTTTAAGCTGTACAATATCTTGATTTGATACATTTATATATTGCAAAGTGATTACCACCATAGCATTAGCTAACACTTCCATCCCATCACAAAATTATCATTTATTTTTCTGTGGTAAGAACATTTGAGATCTATTATTTTAGTAACATTCAAGTATATGACACAGTATTATTAGTTAAAATCATGATTTTGTCCATTAGATTTCTATAACTTCTTATCTTATTAGAAGTTTGTACCCTTTAATCAATATGTCCCCATTTCTGCCATGCCCCAGTCCCTGGTAACCATCACTCTACTTTTGCTCTGATTTTGGCTTTTTTCAGATTCCACATATAAGTGATATCATACAGTGTTTTTCTTTTTGTGTCTGACATTTCACTTAGTGTCCTCAAGTGTCATCAAGTTGTTGTAAATGGTAGGACCTCTTTCTTTGTCATAGCTGAATATTTCATTATATACCTTCTTTATCCTTTCACCAGTTACAGATACTTATGTTGTTTCCATATTATGGCTATTGAGAATAGTGCTGCAGTGAACATGGGAGTACAGATATAAGCTGAGTGTACACAGAGATGTGTTTTCCAATGTTTGATATGGAATTACTTTCTTTCTACTCATTGTTTTCTGGCTTTTCAGGAAGAGGGTAAAAACATGAGCCAAAGAAGAAAATAGCTCAGATTTTAGTATATACTAAAAGATAGCCTGTATTTATAAACAAAATTACTCAATCAGTTCAGCTGTTGCCTGGTCAAATCAACTTACAAATAAATACATTTAATTTCTCACCAAATTGAAGACTCATTGGACCAAGAGCTGAAGTGTGTTTGTGTGTGTTGTCCACATGTGTCTATGTATAAATGCATGCATTTCTTTGTGTGTGTATGTCAGTAGAGCTCAGTAACCTATAATTGAGAGGATTATGTATGGAATAGTTTTCTTTGATTCAGATCTATGGTCTAAATCTGTGTTTCTCAAATGAGGCCCCATTGCATTCTTTTTTTATTTATTTTTTTTAACATCTTTATTGGAGTAAAATTGCTTTACAATGGTGTGTTAATTTCTGCTTTATAACAAAGTGAATATACATATACATATATCCCCATATCTCCTCCCTCTTACATCACCCTCCCATCCTGCCTGTCCCACCCCTCTAGGTGGTCACAAAGCACCGAGCTGATCTCCCTGTGCTATGTGGCTTCTTCCCACTAGCTATCTATTTTACATTTGGTAGTGTATATATGTCCATGCCACTCTCTCGCTTTGTCCCAGCTTACCCTTCCCCCTCCCCGTGTCCTCAAGTCCATTCTTTATGTCTGTGTCTTTATTCCTATCCTGCCTCTAGGTTTATCAGAACCATTTTTTTTTTTAGATTCCATATATATGTGTTAGCATACAGTATTTGTTTTTCTCTTTCTGACTTACTTCACTCTGTATGACAGACTCTAAGAGTGTAATTCATTGTTGAGTAGACTGTCCTGCAAATGTCAGAAATATCCTGTTTAAGATTCAGCTGAAAATGGCAAACTGGAAAGATTTTATCATCCTTCTTCTTGTTCTTCTTAGTCTTCATATTCATTTGTCTTATTCATTTTCTTCTTTGTCTTCATCTTTGTCTCCTTCAGCTCCTTCATCTTCATGATCATCACATGCTATCATGAAGTTAACATTCATCTCATTTAATCATTCCAAAAGCCCTAAAATGTAAATATTATTATTATTTCTATGACAAAATACAAAGAGGGGCTTTGAAAGTTAAGTCGTCTTTCCAGTAAGGGCTGTGCTGGAATTTGAAATCAGGTATGGATGACAATAATGGAAAGGCTCCCAACCATTAAACTAAATCTGAACCTTCCTCAGGAACCCATCACTGATCTTTATTCAGAAATTAATCTTTGTCTGAATCTATTTATATTTTTAATGAATAGTGAAATTTGGGATAATGAGTTCTGTAAGTTTATCCCCCACTGTGTTAAAAAAATGGTTCTCTCTATTTATCCTAAATCCTCCTTTTTCAAGCTTCAGAGGGGGCCCTTTGTTCTGGAATTTGATGAATAAGCCCATCTCAAACCTCTCTATTCTTTTCAATTTTATAGACTTGTAGATTTTTAGTCAATTCAGATCTGGTTTGTACAGTCTGAAGAACCTGATTATATGATGTCCCTAAAGAAAATATTTCCCTTCATTTGATCATGGCTATATTCTCTAAACTTTCTCTAACTATCTTTGAAACAAAACACAGTTGAAACTTAACACAACCGAGCAAAGCATGGCTAATTCATGAGGTGAAGCCTGGCCAAGTGGACTTGTCTGAGCTTCCATCTAACCTTTCCAATGATGCAATAGGGTAGCTGACCTAACACACGAGGCTCAATTCATGACAGCACATGGAGAATGGTTTTAAATGAATGGGAATTATCCAGTGTTCCATTCTTTTCCTCCAGGTTTTGAAATCTGGTTTAAAAGATCTATTTACTTCAATAGATCCTTTGTAATGACCCATGAGAAGGACAATGTATCATGGTTTGGTTTTATTTTCATTATTAAAACCTCAACATGATTTCAGATTCCTGGAACTAGAGCCCTGAGTTGTATTATAGTCTGGAGACAGGGCAATATATTAGGAACTCTTGGCCCTGCCTGGGAAAACTGAATGGGAGAAAAGACTTCTCTGGCTCTTTTGGAAATGAGATACTGGCTCAAAGTCATTAAATCTAACAAGCAATGGAAGGTCTGCCAGGCCTAGGGTAAGAGCCAGTAAAGGTAAACGTAAAGGCAGAGTCCACTTGAGGCTAACATTATCTTTCCCTCTAAGGCAGCTGAAGGTGTAAACATTCCTTGTAGATTTGCATCTATCTTTTTATGCTGCTGTTCACTGTGCTAGGCTTGAAATCCCCTATGCTTGGGTTTTCTTAGCTCAAAGACCATCTGATACCTGGATTTGTGTGAGGAAAATAGCTTGGAAAAATTACTGGGAGGTGCTTTGCATCAGTAAATGCAAATTATATGCTAAATAATCACATCAAATAGATAAAGCCTCTTTCCAGTTTCTCAATTCTATTATAGCATTTAAATTTCAGAACCAAAATATAGTGAAATATACTTTTTAGCAGTTGGTAAAAAGGGGGCCTTAGAAGCATTATGTGGATTCTATCTTAACATGATAATTGCAACAACAAGCTTGTGCTGTTATAATCACCTTTTACCCTTCTCAATGACATAGGATGTGCTATCATTTCATTAATATAATTTTATAGATAGAGAAACTCAGGATACTGAGAGGTGAAGTCATTTCCCCTGGGTCACACTGTCAGTGCTGGGAGTAGAGCTAAGCAAAGACAACTAAATCTTAATTCAAAGAATACTATTTAAGCTGATGGGATATTCCTATGATCGATAAAATGGGGGCCCACGCTAAATGTGGATAGCCGGAGTGTCACACCAAGATATAAGTGAGAGACATAGTGGCAGGAATATCCTGCAGCTTATGAAAATAATGGAGGTCAACATCAGCATATTCTGTAACTGGAAACTGTTCAATTAAGTATTCATTTCATTTCACAGTCATTTTTGAAAAATAAATCTGTGTTTCTTTATACCTTTAAGCTCAGTAGTTTTATGCATTAAGTTGACGTGCATAACAAAATGTGGACTATTCTTTAAATTTCCAGATAAGAGCTTCTATTTATATATTGAAGTTGTAACAGTCACGTGCTTTTAATTCATTTCACCTTCGAATATCCGAATGTTTCCACTTTGTAATATACTGCAGGATGTATTAGGTGCACTGAGTCCTTCTGATTCAAAGCTTCCTAATCGCTATTTAGAGTTCACACCAAGCAGAAAATCAATGTATTCAAAATGTAGTAGCTCTGTTGTTAACTCTAGTCATTTGCTTAAAGAGTAATGTCAAGCTGATAATTGAAATATGGCTTAAAACCATGCATTTTAATTCAAAATAAAAAATATTTGAAATATTACTCATTTGATCTTTCCCTACTCCACACCCAAAGGGCAGATTTTGCTTACCTAGCTCAGCAGTTGCACTCAGGGATAGCTAGGGCTCGCAGTAATGTCTGCTGATGTCAGGGTCTGGATTTCACCCCTGTCTCAGGGATGATTTGGCCTTACTGAAAAGCTGTGGGGCTTCCAGAAAACCTTGTGATTTGTCTCTCAGTAAGCTCTGGTTTATATTCTCCTCATGGGTGGGAAGTAGCTGTGCTGATTTTATAGACGTGGGTTCCACCCTCTGCAACTATGCTTTGTTGCCTTGCTGTATTAAGGAACACAGAGACATTTGCTGTCAGATGAGAACTGCAGTCTTGTGATCTAATTTAAACACGCTGCATTCAGAAACTTAACATGATCTTTGAATTATGACCTCTATGTAGGGCACTGAGTCATGTCATTCGACAAACAGTTGGCGTCAGGAAAGATTTTAACTTATAAATATGTTTAGGGTATGACAACCACAACAACTGTGTTCCAATTTGTTTAAAGTTTTTACTTATATGAGGGATTTGGCTTATTTTATGAGGTACAATATAAATAAAGTTTGAAAATTTTGCAGAGAGAACTGTCATACAAGAAAGAAAGAACTTTCTAACAATTAAAATGATATGAAAGATGAAATGGGATACCTAAGAGATAATACTTTCCTTGAGGTAATGTTTTCCTTAATAAAATGTATGCCCAGGGTGTTACCAAAAGCAAGCTCCTAAGCCCTATGCACAGTGAGGCCAAACAAACCAAAACATCAGAATATGGAGCAGAAAAGGTTTATTGCAGGGCCATAGAAGGAGACTAGTGGCTCGTGCCCAAAAATCAAAAACTCCTGGAAGGGTTTTAGCAAAACACTTTTAAAGGCAAGTTAAGGGAGGGGTGTATTTAGTTGTTGAAAACTTCTTGGTGTTGGTTGGAATCCTTGTCAGGTCAAGATGTTCCTGTAAACCTCCAATAAGACAAATGTTATTCTTTGTTATGCAGGTTTTTTATCTCTACATGAATGTACTCTTAAAGGTCAGAGCCTTGAAAATAGGCTATCCTTTATATTTCAGGCTATAGGCAACGTTCTTTTACAAAAGGTGAAGACCCAGCATGACTAAGAACAGGTGACAAAGCACAAGGGTTAGAGATCTACTATGCAGTCAGATTTGTTCTTCGCTTTTGCAAGGGGTTGTTTCAAAGACTTGATCCAAATGCAGTATGATGAAGCACAGGGGACAGCTGATATTCAATGTTTCTTCTAATCTTTAGAATAGGGAAGGTGGGGCCTGTGCCCTCTACTCTCCCACTGTCTTGTGCTTGTTCTGAACCTGTCCCTTACCATCATTTATTGAAATTTTTGGTGCCTAGTGTAGTGCTTAGTACACAGGAGGCACACAATAAATGTTTATTGACCTGATGATTGGAGTAGAGTGGGTGGAAAGGCAGATGGCATTGATAACCAGAAAAAGAATAAAGTCCTGGAGAGACTATGTGCTACTTCATAACTCATCTTTAGGTAAGTGATTGCTGCTGTTATAGCACACAAATCTAAGCAAAATTGGTTATTGCTAGACTCTGCCCAGATTTGTGTCAGTTATTTCAAATGTTGAATCCCAGCTATCTCTATAATCAAACAGGAAGCTACTTAATGTGTTAAAAATATGTGTTCATTGCTGAGAAGCAAAGGAAAAAAAATGTATCCTGTTGAATTTTCAGGAAGAAAGCCAAAGATGATAGAACATAATTATCACATATGGAATATGGTCAAAATGTTAAAATGAAAATTTCCACTCTTGTTCAGAGGGTCACCAGATACCTGTAACAGGGATTAAGTGAAAAGGAAGCCACCTCCCTGGCTTTCTCTCAGCTTTAAGTATATTTCTTCCAAAATCCTACCTTTCTTTTAGGAGAGAGAAAGGACATAACAAAGAAGCAATGTGAGCCAATCAAGAAAAGAGCTTTTCTTGCAGGCCTGATTTACAATGGTTCTCAACAAGGGCTGATTTTGCCTTCAGGAGATATTTCTCAATATCTGAACATACCATTGATTGTTAAGGCTGAGGGTGGGCATGGTATTGGAATCTAGTGCACAGAAAACAGGAATGTTGTTTAACATCCTACAATGCACAGGACAGCTCCTTTCAACATGAAATTATCCACCATAAAATCTCAGCAGTACTGAGGGTGAAAATTCCTGGATTATAACTATGAATAACTATGAATGTATTTTATAAAGTGAAGAAGCAGACAAGACACAATCAAGATAATTCAAGTCACCAAATTACTTTTTTTTGGAAAAAAAAAAAACATATAGTAAGTTAACTAAAGACTTTTAGTTTATAGTACCTGGGTGTGTGTCCTATTTTGATTTTTACTTATCTTTGGTGCTGAAAATAAACTAAAGTGAAATAGAAGAGAAGAAATGGGTAATAAATCATAGGAGAGAAGTGGACAAAGAGAGAATGTGGGGGGAGTATATAAAGGAGGAATGGAGAAGCAAAAGGAGTAGAAAAAGGAGAAAAAAGAGTGAAAGAAAGAAGTGGAGGAGATGGGCTGCCAGTGTAAATCAGAATTATACTTTTATTATAAGGAACTTTATGTACAATCTTTAATTATTAAGAGAGTACTCTAATTCTCCTTTTCTCTCACTTCTATGAATCCCTCAGAGGAGACAATTACCACACCTGTAAAGAGGAATGAGAAGAGATCTTCCTATACTCAAAGTTATAAGAGTGCAGTGCCAACATATACTAATAATAGGGACTCATTCAATGTAAACTCATAAAAGCAAGTCATCCCCATGCCCTGTATCTGGAATGGCAGCCCATCCCCATCAACACCTCTGCTTAAAACTCAACCCTGTCTGACATGTTCTTTATGTGTTGACTTTAAAAGCAAAGCAGTTTCATTGAGATATAATTCACATACCATACAATTCATCCATTTAAAGTATGAAATTCAATAGCTTTTAGTATATTCACAGTATGTACAAACATTACCACAATAAATTTTATAACACTTTCTACATCTCAAAAAAAACAAAAACCAAAAACCCTCTAGCCTTCAGCTATCACACTTCTATTTCCCCAATCTCCCCTTTCCAGTCATAAGCAATCAGTAAACTACTTTGTCTAGATAGAATTGCCTATTTTGGACCAATGTTATCTTCTGACAGTTTTATAGTTTAGTACTTACACTTAGGTCTTTGACCCATTTTGAGTTAATTTTTTGCATATGGTGTGAAGGTTTCAACTTCATTCTTTCACATGTGGGTATTCAGTTGTCCTGGCAACATTTATTGAAAAGACTATTGTTTCTGTTGTTTTTTCTATTCTATATTTTATTAATATCCATTCAAATTGTTACTATTTCCTTCCATCTTCTTCTTTAGGCTTATTTTGTTATTTCCACATCTTAGGGTGCAAAGATAGGTTATTTTTTTGAGGTCTTTCTTCTTTGTTTTAATATTGACATTTACAGCTATAAATTTTCTTCGGTGCACTGCTTTGGCTGCAGCCCACAAGTTTGGTATTTTGTATCTTCATTTTTATTCATTTAAAAATATTTTCTAATATATTTGTTTTTTCCTTTGACCATTAGTTATTTAGGAATGCATTGTTTAATTTCCACATATTTTTTAATTTTCCCAAATTTGTTTCTGTTACAGATTTCTAATTTTATTCCATTGTGGCCAGAGAACAAACTTGTTTCCATACTTAAAAATATATTGAGGTTTACTTTGTGACTTAGCATATAGCCCAGTTTGACAGAAGTTTCATGTGCACTTAAGAAGAGTATAGTGTATTGCACTATCATTGGGCAGTGCCCTGTAGAAGTCTGTTAGGTATGGTTGGCTATAGGGTTGCTCAAATCTTCTATTTCTTTTTTGACGTTCTATACACTTGTTCTATCCACTATTGAAAGCCATAACTATCAAATTGTCTATTTCTCCATTTATTTCTGTCAGTTTTTGTTTGGGTATTTTTACTTGTGTTTTGTCTGTCTTCTCTATGAGGTAAATAATGTATTTGTTTTATTCAATGCTATAATTTTAACACCTAGAACAATGTATGTCATAGAGTAGGTTATCATTAAATAATTAGCACATTAATATTTTTCTATTTGTATTGTAGGCTTTATAAATAAAGGAAGGGATAATGGCAAATTTGAGTTCCATTTTGAAACTTACATCAGCCTTTACCCAGAAGCTTACATATCAAACTTTGGCCATCCATCTACTCAGTGAATGTTATTGACCATAAAGAGGCCAAGCACAAGAGAGTGGAAAGCTCCACACCACCAGTCCACTACTCATTGGAGTGACAGAAGCAGGAAAACGATGGGGCGAGTATTGGGATTGTCTGTGGTTGTAAGGACAATGTGGATTTTAGTGTCAACCTTGAATGTTTAAGATCATTGGGAATGCTGAGAAGAAGACAATCAAGAATCAGGAGTCTCTTTTTGAAGCTGGATGATAATAAATGTTCTAAAATAAGGCATAAACCTCCAAATTTGCGTAGTTGTACAATATTATACCAGGAGGGGAGTTTCCTTTCTGACCTCAGCTGGTGATAATTTTATGCCCTGATATACACGATTTAATGATCTGTATCATTTTTATCATGTCACTGCAGATGTCATTCTTACTCCTATGAATGCCTAATCCTCTTGTTGACTGCTTATCCCTGCTAATTATTTCTGCTGAGTCTGAAGCAAGCCACTCACAGCCAAGGCTTAAGAATGGGAGCATCTCCTCCATGGAGCCAGAACAGAAAAAAAAACAAAAAAAAAAACCTTCAAAGTTTATGGTAAAATATACTTTAGTTTACTGTATAGAAACTAAAGATAGCATTTTGGTAAAGGTGTTGTAGTTTTATTTAAAAAGGATACTTTCCTTGTTTATTTTTCTATCACTTTGCTTATACTATCTCAAGAGAGAGAGAAACCACAATTTAATTTCTCAACAAACTGAAATCAAATGAGAAAAACTTTGGCCATAAAAAAAAAGAAAAAAAAAAAACAAAGAAAGATACCGAAATGTCACTTCCCAGGAAGGTCAACAGACGTATTTAATGCCCTCTCATACACATAGACTCTGTGAACCCTCACATAATGGAGGCAAAGAATGGAGCACTGAGGACTGGGTAAGACTAAGCTAAACAAAAATAGAGATTTAAATATTTGACACGCATCTCTAGAGCCAATGGATAACCTAACATTGTGCTTGCCTTTTACATACAAGCATGAAGTGATGGTTCTATGTTCTGCTGGCAAGTTTGTAGGAAAAGTCCCTCCACCTCTCTAGGGCTCAGAGGTCCCTCAGTTACAAAAGAAGAAGAAGAAGATTTTCTTCCATCTCAGGACCAATGTGTCTGGCATGACTATAGTCATGGGAAATACAGTGAATAATACATCCTTCCAGTTCTCAAGGAGATTTAACTTAGTGGGTCAGACCAAACCTTATCAAAGTTCCCCTCTTACTCTAGGTGTCAGGGAAACATTACCATAGAATCTCAGATATGAAGGGAAGTTAGAACTCATCTATTTCAAAGTTTTCACTTATTTATGAGTCTCTATTCTAATATTATCAGAAGTGGGTGAGATCATCCTGAGTACCTCCTCAGAGGTGGGCAATATTCAGTCTCACTAGGCAGCTCTTTCCAATATGTCAAAACACTGCCAGTAGAACTCAGTCTTAAGAATGTCAGTCAGGAACAAATAATAAACCTAGGACAAAGTCTCAGGTAAATGAGGAGCAACAGCTGAGATCTAGTGGGAAGCAGATAGGAACACAAATTGAAAATTGTAGTTTTTAGTGGAAAGTGAGGAAATTAACACATTTTGAGGGTTTTTTTCTTTTTTGGGTGCCAGACACTGTAGTAAGTCTTTTGCTGACAGCAGGGCAGTGAGCCAGATAGGTCTTGCCCACTCTACATATAAGAAAACTAAGCCCCAGAGGTGAGGTAGCTTGACCATTATCAGAGGATTGTAGGCAGCAGAAGCAAGGTTAATTCCTTGTCTCTCTGAATCTCCTGAGCACAGTACATAATGCTGCCTCCCTCTGCTTATTTTGTCCCTATCTGCTTGCCTAATTTTGCTGAGTAATTTGGGGCCACTCATTTAACCTCATGGGGACTCATTTTCCTCTAGTTCCAAACTGTTGACATTCCCCCAGCACAAAATTATAATGTATACAGTAAAATTCAAGTCTATTAGCTGTACAGTTGTTACCACCTCAAGAGTCCATTTCTCAGAAGAGGTGCTGACCATGTATAATGCCATGCCCTGATGCAATTCCCATTCTGGGCAGGGATGATTTACCACAGCCTAATAATGTGAGGCCAAGATATAACCACAGATAACCACACATGATGTATTGGCACAACAGATACAAAATGGATGATGCCTATCATTTATTCAATACCAATGGCCAGTTTATTATGCTTTAAGACTAATGCTAGATAAAGTAAAATTTTAAAAAAGTGGTAATTACAAAATTCAGACCATTTATCACACAGTATAGTAATTTACACTCTGGCATGTTTAAACAATCTTCATGCATTGTGAGGTCTGCTTCTATGGTTTTTAAACCATATAACACAACTAAGAAAACTGCTTTATAAAAATAAGCTCTACTACCTAACTTCCATAATTAAATATGTTTATTATAATAGGGATACAATTTACTGGAGCTCTGAATGCTCATCTATATAATTAATAATGAAACATGTTTTACTGAACATTTATTAGCAGTATGAAATACAAATATCTGGTAGATCAGCTACCATTTGGTAAAACTTAATTTACTCCCTGAGATTAAAAAAACCTGCGTTACCAGTATCAGTGTTTTGGTCTTGACAGCTCAACAATCTTCTCTGTAAAACTCATCAATTTGAATCCACACCGATACGGACACTGTGATAATTCAGAAGGTGGTGGGACTGAAGTTTGCCTTTGTACCATCAATGAAAAACTGTTTGCTAAATAAATTCATTGTGTAAATAAATTATATAAAGGTCTATTTAGCCACTTAAAAGAATTGTCTTTCCAATATCTTAGCACCGAGCATTTGCATACGCACAATTAATATGCCAGTTACAGATGAGTCTTATTTATTAATTCAAAGGAATTCAGTCCCTTGTTTACCAAAAAAAGACTGAATAAATATTGAAAATCTACTAAATATAAGGTGATGTATTAAGAACTTGAACAGATACAAAGATATTTAGGAAATGAACAATTCTCCCAAGAATCTTATATTCTAATCCAGTGATTCCTAACACTGGCTCCATATCAGAAACATCTGGGAAAAGTTTTTAAAATATTAATGCATAGGCTCCACACCTAAGAGTTCTGGTTTAATGAATCTGAGTTGAGGCCCAGGCAAACATTAGAAAATGATTATTTGGAATTAAGCATTACAGTTCTTCAAATAGAGTCTTTTAAAATGCAAAAGCTCCCGTGAGTATTAATGTATGAAGTTGTTGTCAGTCTTCTTGTCTTCCTGAGCAGCACTGTCAAGACTGCTTTCTTCTAGTCTCCAAGTTCTGGGGCTGGCAAGGACCTATAAGTATGACCTGTACTATCCTAAGGTGAGCATATGTTCTTGGTGGCCCAGGACAGTCCTGGTTTATACCTGTCATTCTGGCATGATTATTAGTGGTAGAGATTCCATGGGTTCACAAAAGTGTCTTGGTTTGGATGTTAAATTATATGTTACCCAAACTCTCTTATCAGTCCCTAAGGCCCTCTTAATCATCTCTAGGGCCCACCTCTTCCTGTCTATACCCACAAACACCCTTCTATCTCAGGACCATTTTAACTCTTGCATCCAGCCTCATCAATTCTCAGTATCTCACCATGGAATCCTCACCTTCCAACTGGTCAAGTTGTCACCATTGCCATTAAAATAAATCTCACACTACTTAGCATGACAGGCCTCGTCCTCCATGACTTGTTCCCTGCCCATTTTCAGACCATATCTCTAGCTCCTCTGTCCTTCTGCAGTCCTATGGACTCCTTTATTTGTTCCTCTGTGGATCCAGGCATGCTGTTCTCTTTGTCCAGATTCACTTTACCCACATCTTCAGCTAGCAACCCCATACACCCTGGAGCACTAAACACATAAATCACACTCTTAATGAAGCATTCTCTCACTTTCCAGGGAACAATCATCGTGGGGTTGCTTCTTTGCACACAGTTCTCTTATGGTTGTGATCACGTTGCTCTATATTTGTTCATTTGTTTTTTTCTTTTATTTTTATATGCCTATATTGACAGTCTGTATTGAAGAGTAGCACTCGCATTTTTGTTTCTTCAACCTCTATCTCAGGGTCTTCATTTAGTAAATATACTCCTCAGTTGGAGATAAATTCAAAATACTTATCTAACACAAAGGAATGTGCTGAGATAACCACTATGCTTCTCTGGATCCTCTGGGTCTGACTGTGCATGAAGTTCCTAACATTATACAGTGACCTGAAATAAATAATTGCCCAGCATCCAGGTTTAAATAACTAAACCTGAAACTTTACTGTGGCTCATGTTCTTCCATAATGCAGTAGGGGTATATTCATTATAGACTGTTTTGAAGATGATTAATTCTATAGATATAATAGTTATCATAAATATTGTAAGGAATATAACCATTATTTCTAGTTCCCATAAGATCCTAAGTAAAATAGGAATAATGAGATAAAAGATACATGTGTTCACAGGCATACGTGAATGAATCATAGCTCTCATTTCAAAATACACACTGATTAGTGATAATGAGATATGTCTTTCAGGCAATAAATTTAAACTTTCATTCTGACTGATGGCCTGTCCTAAGATTTGTGAAAAATATCTTTATTGAAATAATTATAAAATCAATTCTGTTAAAACCAGAACTAACTTTGGCTTCAAGTCAAGAAATTCCAAGCTCAAGTGTTGAAGTCTGTTGAGAAAATTAAAATTTAATTGACTTTATTTGACTGGTCTTATCAGAAGCCTTTTTCATTCAGGTTTACTGTGTCTACTTAAAGCCAAGTTTTAAATGAAGAGTGACTTCCAAAAAAATAAATAAATAAATAAAAGTAGATTATGGTAATTATTTAAATTTAGTTAAGTGTTGTATTTACTTTTATAAAAGGTGTATGTGCTTGTGAGTGTGTGTGTGAGAGAGAGAGAGAGAGAGAGCGAGAAAGAGATTAAGAAATAATGAAAATCTGGTTTTTCTAATACAAGATACCCTATGTAACATTGTAGACTGCAAAATTTACAATGAAAAACCATTTTCATAAAGCCCAAGGTGGTTCTTTAAGCATTCACTTATTTAAATATTATTAGGATATTAAAAACTGAAATCTTTGATAATCACTAATGTTTGAAGCACAGATTTTGCTATGAGACTATAAATGCCTATAAGAAGAATCTGGAATTTAGCAAGAAATAGAGAAAGCAGTGAGTTAATAATTATTGTACTTGGAAAAAAACAAAAGCTAATGATTGAGTTAACTGTGTATGCCTAAGAGGAGACAAGTAGGTGATTTCATTGGGAATACAGACCACAATGAGATAGAATCTTCAGTTTCTGTCTATAATTTGGACCCAAAATATACAGATCATCACAAAATTTCAAATTAAACTTTTGGTCTAGGTCTCGAGGAAATTGGCAGGAGGTTGTTAATTTTTGCGACAATCATCTTGAGGGCTCATATTTCCCAATCTTCATACTGTGAGGTAAATTTACTTTCTTGGCTGAGGATTAACAGAATGCATCAATAATGAGAAAGGAGATAAAAGTTATGAACCAAAAGCAGGTAAACACCCTGAAGTGAAGAAGCTAATTTTATGCAAAGTTTATTAACTACACTAGAATGTGATTTCAGGGGCATTGAGAATATCTCTCCTGAATTACTCTCCTCTTTCCTAAGCCTGGACATCCTCTCCTTTAAAATGTGAACTCAGCAAGACAGATGTGCTGCTTGATGTTTTATCAGTCCCAGAAATTGCGGGCAAATAAAGAATGAGAGAAAAGATGGCCAAGGGAGGGAATGAGCTGGAGAGAGTAAAATGTCACACAACTACTGAAATAGGAATGATCTGAGAGCTAGCGAAAGGACACACATTGGTGAGTGGAATGGAAAGACAACTTTGCCAACTTCAAAATTTTGATGTGTTAATAAACTCATAGAAGGATAATGCCTGTAACCAGAGGCTTTGTTTAAAATAAATAAACACCCTACTTCAAACTCTATCAAATTGCCAAGCTTAATAAATTAGGACACCTACCCTTTTGCTCTACATGTGACCTTATAAATAGCAAACATTCTGTGGTTTATTCCTGTCTGGAAAGATGATGGTGTGACTGAGATTGTGAAAGGCAAGCATTATCTATTTCCTGAACCACTCCCTCCCTCCCTCCCCTCAAGCCAACCATGCACCTAAGGACTTTCAGACAAACCACACTTTAGCTTCCACATATGGACAGTTCCATTTTGAGTGAAGGAGAGAAGTGGAAGCCCGAACAGTTGACATCCTTCAAAATATAGGACTTTGGAATTTTCCATCAACAAGGCATTGAATTCGGGAACCTGGCCCTTGTCTACCTCCAGTTAACAACAGTAGAGGATTAACTCCAAATCCTGCCTAGATGATTCTTTACCTTGAGGTATAGTCCAAAACTAAAATTTCTTGTGTTAAACAATGTAAGCTGTGGACCACATAGACATAGATATAGTGTCTATTCAGTGTCATAATGAAATTGCCTGTCTCCATATGACTTCATCCATAACAAGTCCATTTGTTTTGTGAGTTTAAAAGAAGCTTTTGAGGGACTGGACACATATTTTAAAACTAGTAAGCTGCCAATCCATTTATGCAGAAATTATCTATAGCATAGCCACACTTGCAATCATCAAAAGTAACATTGCAGGAAGCAATTTAAGTTAACAGAAAGAAAATCAACCCACATTACATTTTCAGATTACAGATGGCAACAGAATGCACCAGGAAACTGTGGTCTTGGGCAAATCACAAACTCTAGAGTGAGAAGAAGGAGCCTTTCTCTGCCCATATCTGAGATACCTCAGCCATGTCCTTTGCTACATGTCCTGCTTCCTGTGTGGCTCTGTCAATGTATCTCTTGTTAATTTCTTCACTAATACTCTGGTGAAAGTTAACTTAAATCCTTCTTGAAAAAACAGATACTCCTTGCCCTCAATCCCCTCGCTGGAACTTCTCTAGTAGGTTCACCTCTAACATTCTGGATCATGTTTCTCAGTTCCTGTGCCCGGAAGAATGGAGTTGGAGGCTGCCTTGTCATACTTGCAAATCCAATAATGGCAGGTAACTTTTATTATTCTTGCACAAAAGCCGATAGATGAAAGGAGGGATAAAATCCTGCCTCCTGCAGCAACTCACTTCACAAATTTAATAGCATTTTCTCTATTAAAGTATTTACTAATTTGAGAAACATTACACCTTTGAGCTGTCAAGTGCTTATAATTCTGCCACTATCTTCAGTTGGTAGTTGTGTGCTGTTATCATTCAAAAGGTATGAAGAGAACACAACTTAAGGTATAAGTAGGCAATCATTCCAAATTTATACCCAGTTTCCAAATTATTTCTGACCTCGGAGTTCCTTTTATTCTTAGATAAAATTTTTTCACTGTGGTTCTGAAATTGGTCTTGCTACTGCAAGATCTAGACCTGTCATAGACTTATAATTAACATCCATAAAATTCTCTCCAGAATCCAGAAATTTGACTTCCATACATATCGCCTGGGCCAGAATTTTAGTCCATGTCATGATCAAACTAATAAGGTCAGCTTCACCCATCCAGCCTCCCCTAGAGGTGAAGATGAGCATTCTCTCTAAGTGAGGAAGAAGGGTGATGCAGGCTGCTAGGTGGGTGTGCAGTGGTACCTGTTACAGACAGTTGGACATACAATGAGGTATGCTTTGGTTTGGCTTTTACAATACAAGGATGTCATACAGATCTTTATTTTATCAGGTAGGTCCCTGAACTTATTACCCTCAAAAGGCACTAAATATCTATCCCGACTCTACATTCACTTCCACCCCTACCCAACTTAAGAGGAAGGTAGCACTGGGATTTTCTCAAATGAAAGAATTTGGGTGAGCCTAAACCAAGAAAGGTATTCTGCAGGAAATGGGAACTTAAAAGATATTTCTTCTATCCACAACCTATATCAATTCTATGAATTTAATTGTATTTCAGACCCAAAGAATTTTGGTCATGTAAGAAAATAGTCACAGATCCAGTCAGTAAGTTATCTATTGCCCAAGTACTGCACTCAGCTAGTTAGCAGGCCTTCAGTCCCCCACTTTTCCTGAGAGCTTTTGCAGGAGACCCAGCTGTCTCTTTCTTTGCTGTAAACTAGTCAGTTTAAAAGCAGTCCTAGGAATGAGACCTGTTCAAGAAAGAATGGATTTTATGCCCTGCTTATTGCCTTCCAAATGCCAGGAGCTTTTCAGAGTAATAGCAACTGGTGTAAAAAAAGAATTTGAAATAAAAGAAGCTTTTACTGCCCCAGAAAGAGGCTGCACATAAACTTTCCACTTGCCTTAACCACTGGGGAATGTGTATGTGTGTGTATATATATCAACAATTTCTGGCCAATGAGAATTTACCTTTCCTGTTAGCCTCATATCCTCGGGAATAATGTACATGATAAAAACAGAGCAGGAAAACAGGATCAAACCTCTTTAATTGCAGTTGTCAAATGTATTCTAGCCTAACACTTCATGCATTCTGTCATCAAGAAGACATTTTACTGCTGGTGCTGATGAATTACCCTTGTGCAAAACCTTTCATCTTGGAATATCAAAGATTTCTGCAAATACTAATTCATTAATTAAGCCTCTTGATGACGGTTCAGAGAAAGAGAGAAGAAAAATGTATTTCAAAAAGATATATATTTAAAATTTGGGTTGTTTGGGTGGCAGCATCAGTGAACAAAGAGTGCCATTTCACTCCTGCCGTCGTGATCCCCCCACAAATCAGTCACTGAATCCAGAATAGACCTTTCTATGAGAATGTAAACATTGCTCAGGTGAATGTTTCTTAGGTTTGTCTTTAGTTTCTAATGAACTTTCTTCATGGCATTGGGTCATATCTTTTGTCTCTGATTCTGTTGTTCTTTGTTCTCCTTTTCTAATAGAATGTGAACCCTTGTGAACTTGCTGAGATTTATCGGTTTACTTCAGAGTTGCAATAGAAAACTGTGGTGTTAAAACCCCACCCCTAGGGAGAGGGAAACCTATTTTGGATTTAAGCCAGGTTTTCAAGAAACTGTCCTCAAATGCAAAGCCAATGAAAATGTTTGACTCTTTTGGTCTTAATTAGTTGAAATGCTGAAACTCAAAATAAATCAAAATAAAACATTATCACCCCAAGTCAATATATAAATAAAAGAGACTGGAGAATATTTCTACTCTTTCTACCACCCAACGGGTGTAATTTAAGTAACTCATAGCCAATCCAGAGCAAGTATTTTGCTGTTTCTTAGTCTGTTTGAAGTGTAGTTTATTTTAATACAGGTCCTTATCTGCTTTGAAAGAAAGGATTAGGAAGTGGTATATAGAAAATGTTAGGAATGTGTGCCCAGAATCACATGGCCACCTTCTTACGCAGAATCACTTATATAAGGCTAATCATGACATTTTCTTTATCCATCCAAATGCATCTGAGGGCTACCAGTATAATCACTGGTAGTGTCAGGAAGAATCTAATTAATTGGCCATTACTCCAGGAAGTAGTTTGTTAACCCACACTTAGAGTCACCAAACAATATTTAGTAAGTGGTACAGGAGCTGTGTTGGTATCACATTTGATACTTTCAAAGTTCTTAGAAATTAAAACCTGTATCTACAAAACACATACTACTTCTATTAATAAATTGATAATTTAACTCTCTCTACCTCTCAACTCTCTCCCAACAATGACCAGTAAATTTTGTGGAAAATCAGAGGAGGTTCTGCTAGGCGGGATGGATAAGCAAAACACATTTTGGTTCCTTTAAACTTTACATCAAGTAAAGCAATCACATTCTGTTGAAGAGATTTGCAAAATTTGCATGAGATAATTAGGAAAATAATAAAAAACAGTTTGACTGCAAGATAATATGAGCCAATGATGAGGTATGTGATTATGTAGAGACTAACAAAATTTGAGTTACATTAATAGAAGTATGGTGTCTTGAAAGCAAGAGAGTAATAGACCATGGTTAAAGAACTGCACTTAATTCTAGATATCACGTTTTAGATATAAACCAAATCCATCAGAAATGAATCCAGGCAAGATTCTGAACTAGAAACTAGTTTAATAAGCAACTAGAAACTCTGTCTTATGAGGAATGGTTGAGATGTTTATGTGAAAACAGATGTCTCAAAATATTTTGACTTTTGCGTGTGGAAGAGGAGTATATAGAGTGAGCACTCTCAAGGAGAGTGGAAGGAGGGCACTGCAGGAATCTATTAGACTTCCATTCTCAATACAAAAGTATTTCTATTACATAGAGCCACATAAAGTGAGAGGCGATGATGATGTCTTCGCTGGAAATATTACAGCTGAATTAAATGACCATATTTTTCTGTGCCATACAAGGACTTCATATTAGCTGGGAAATTGCACTCTAGGAACCCAAAAGTCTTTCCAACAATACAATTTTATTAATATTTTAATCTATTCATCAAACTATGCTCAGACAAATGATACTCCTCTGCACAATCTATCAATCAGATGCTAAATTGTGGGGATGATTTCCACAAGGGACACATGCTACAGGAATATTAGGGATCTCTCCATTAGAAAACTTCTATTTGTATTGGAAGACATTTTCCATGTTTCTCCACTTAGAAAAGACAATTTCTGAATTTGAACCCAAATCAAGACAAAGTTTTCAATCATGCTGCCTAGTACGTGTTTTCAAAGAAGGTAGAAGTTTGTAAAATATAATTACTTCTCTGTCTATGCACATTTATGACAATGAGACTACACTATGTAGTTTTATGTCAACTATTTATAAATAAAATATTTCTTTTTATGCCATTCATAAGACTTCCTAATCGTTTTTGAACTTGTTAGCTTAACTCTAACATCTTCAAATTCAGATGGTTTTATTATCATTATTAAAAATAAAAACACCTATTTGTGAATTGGATAATCATAATGACTATATGTGGTTTTGAAGTTATTGAATTAATATAAAGTAATTAATGCAAAAGCAAATGACCCAAGGCTTCTAGTCTGAGTTTAATAAAGGAGCAGAATAAACCCATCCAGTCTGCGGATGTTTAAATTGTCACCCACGCACAGATTGAAATTTCCATCCACCAATTGGTTTCTGGTACACAATTCTGCATCTTTTACATGCCACTCTACAGGTAAAATTTCCCTGCTTCTATTTCCTCCACCTTTATCTTCCTTATGAAGGAGTTGGCTTATGTTTCTATGAATTAAGTTGTGCTGGTTTTCTTCCAGCTCATATGGTGACCTATAGAAAGAAAATAGTTGAGTTATTTGCATGACCTTTTATATTCATTTTGCATGAAATGAAATCATGTGCTTTCCTTGTAAAGATACTAATGCCACTCAGCAGTGTATAGGGTTAATTGTTATTTTAATGAGAGTGACATGCAGTACTGGGTAAGAATATGATTTTAAAAGCTACAAGCTATAAAGGTCACATATCAGTGGAGTGGCAAGTTTTTATAGCATATTGCTAGGAACCTGGTCCATTCTATGCTCACAATCATGTTACTCTTTGCCTAGTGCAGGCCATATGCTTTGATAGCATACTAGAATTTTTTATTGGAAAACATTGTGTTTTAAAATCTCTCCAAATAACTCAATGTTCTCCCATGGGATTATGTGATTAGAACAACCTTAGATGTAGATGGAATATCAAAGATTAATAGTTAAACTAATAAAGTTATAATCTAATGATAGAAATTCACATCAGATTTCATTAAATATCTACAGAGATAATGCCATTGGGTAATCCCCATTGTCTGTGTACTCACAATTCCAAATAGCATGAGTGTTATAATGACACAGTCTATATGATTATGTCACAGGTAGAGTGATACTTAAATGGGTGATCAGAGGAGGCTTCCATGAAGAGACAGAATTTGAACTAAAACTTCCATGGTACCAAGGAGCCAGAAGGGTTAAGTTCAGGCAGAAAGAATAGCAAGTGCAAGGCTCAAGCATGGAACTAAAGCGTTGCATTGAAAGAAATATAAACAAGGCCAGGGAGAGGAGAATAATAGAAAAGGCAGGGAGTTGCTCATCTGAGACCTGAGAGGCCACCAACATGGATATGGAGTTGGATTTCATTCTAAGGGAAATAGGAAGTCATTGGTGAGGTTCAGGCATGAATGTGACATAATTTTAAGTAACTGCTGCTATAGAGGAAGGATAGTATTCAAGAGGGGGACCTGTGGGAAGGGTCTTGGTGCTGTCCAGCTGAGAGGTGATGGAGGCTAAATTGAGCATCAGCAGAAGTAAAGAGAAGTAGACAGATCTGGAGAAAATTCTGTAGATGGAGCAGAAAAGACAGTGGCTGCATTGCCCAAATAAATGCACGCCTTGCAAAATGAAATTCAGTGTCTTTTCCTTGGATTTATCTTTTTCTTCATTGTTAGTCTCTCAGCTACTTTGACCTCTTGGACAAACTTCTTAGAGATAAGAAGGTATGACTTAGAATCAACATATTTCCCTCTGTCTTCAAACAAAATACAAACAGAATCACTCCAGAAAGATAGATGCTCTATTTTATTCCAAGAATGGGTTTGCTTTGGGAATCTTTTCCACAGGAACTATTGTTTTAAATGTCTCACTTTCACAAATTTTAAATTAACAATTGGTGAGCTTACTTATCACTGGAATTTATACTTGAAGATCTTTGGGGAGATGAGTTTTGCAGAAACACACCTAGGAATTGGCATATATTCTACAGGAAATGATAGAATATAAAAATAAGAGGTAGTTTAGTCACTGCTGATGGGATGAAAAAGGGGCCTTTAGTGAGGGTGTGGTCCTTCATTTGCTAAAGTCCAGGGGTTCAGAGGAGTCACCTGGCTTTTCTCAGGAACCAAAAGAGATTTAGACTGGAAATCAGACTAAGAATTACCACAACCATGAGAAAAGACTGATTGGGGCTCAGGCAACTGGTACAGAATTCCTGGCTGCTTGTTATGTAAGGATAATTTCATCTGCCTTTAGGCTATAAAGGAGAAAATCAGTCTCTGCTTCATGACTGGCCAGTCTTTCTTCTGCACATTGAGCTTGGTCATTGTCTAGTCATAGGAGTCTGGAGCATGTGTGAAAAATCAGCCATTGTTGGTCCTTTCTGGTTAGTGACATTATCTTTTCCACACAGGGACTGTCACAGGCTTCTAACAGAGCTCTGTGGATGCTGGAGATAGGAGACTATTGGGCCAAGGACCTTGTTTCTTTTAATTCTTTTCTTTCACAAATGGTTAAAGATAAGTTTCCTTTTTCCTTAAGAGATAGAACCCAGAGAATTTCTAATACATACATCTGACATTTTCCCTCTTGTTTTCCCATCTTTTCCCTGCATCCTTAACATCTTGTGTTATACTTCTCCTGTACACCTCCTTCCAATAGTACTATTAATAATACCATTCTCAGATCATGGATTACCAAACCTTTTCAAGAGCTTACAAATATGAAATGATGAGACCGGTTAGGTGTACACTGGAATTTCCATTCTCAAAGACTATGTACAATATTTAGGGGAAAGAATAATGTCTATGTATCTGTACTAGTTTTTGTTTCTTACCTAAAATTCAGAGAAAGAGAAAACCTCCTCCAGTGTAAAAGTCAGAACTGAACGTGTTAAGGAGCTCAACTAATGCTGCTTGCAAGAAACTGCTATCATAAATAGCTTTGCTGGACCAGCCACTGAGGCTTTCCTCTTATCACCATTGTCACTCAGACATACACCTAAATCCTCTAACAATGTTTCTTCAGGAGTTGAGTAAGGAGTTGTCATTAGGAACAAGAGATGTGGTCAAACACACAATCTCCACCTCATTAGTAGGGTAGTTGACAATACTATCCTCATCCACACGGTTAGGGGGTCCACGGGCTGAGGGATCATATGAGAACTTAAGCTAAAAAGTAAAGGAATAGCACTAGACTATCAATAGCACTAGACTGGATAAAATTGGTCAACTGCTAACAGTACTGGAAAGAATAGTTTTTTTTCCCAAGAATGGGAGGGCTGGTCCCCTGCTCAGAACTAGAATGCATGGCCTCAGTCCTTTTGGATGCTCATATACTCAACCTCATAGAGATATTTTCTCCTGCTGTTTCTAGAGATCATTCTCCACCGAGCAGGCTTGACACAAGCGACTTTATCTGACCTTTGACGTGCCAAAATCTGAAGCAGAGCAAATGCAGTGACTTCTGGAGTGAGACTTGCTTAGACATTCAAGGCACATGTTGGAGCCAAATGGTCATGTGCAAAGAGCTGGAGCATATGCCTACACACACACATACCCATGTGTGTGCACATTCACATACACGTGCATACAAACATAGCATGTGCAAATGCAGATACATAGCCACATAGACATGCAAAAGGCTGTCAGCATCTGGGGCCCTTACTGAGAGCTGGATGTCTAAGGTAAGGGCACACATAGGAAATAGAAATAGGGGAGCATTATTGATTCCAACATATTCAAGTTGACTTCCCAGAATTCAACTGGATGATTGTAATAATATCTGAGACCTGTAAAGGCTTCTTAAGCAGTTTATTTTTCCTGTGGGAATTTGCCCAAAGCATGTGTTTATAATGGATAGTTCTAGCCTCTACAAGCATTATAACATCCTAGTGTGTATTTCTGATTCCTCACCTTCAGTGTGACAGTCCTTGTCTCAATCCATAGGCCTTCAAGTGCCTGTTTCTAGAAATAAAGCTCTGTTTAGGGAGTGAGGAGGGGCCTGGGATGAAGGAAGACTTTCCTGACCTCAGGGTTTGGTTAGACTTCCCTTCTGTTTTCCAGGAGTACCTGTGTCTTCCCTCATCAGAGCACTGACCTCAAGTCAGTGTGATGTGTGTCTCTCCCACTGGTCTGGAGGCTCCTGGAAAGCAGGGGTTTTCTTACTTTTGCTACCTAATAAGGCCTTGCACAGTGCCTGGCATGTAGTAGGTTCTCAATAATTGCTACAATTCACTGCTTTAATTAAATCTGAATTCTTATTCTTAAAGACAGATCTATTTATTCACCAAAACTTATTACCACTTGCCATTTATGCTTGGACGTTCAGAGGGAAAAGAAAAAGAAGAGAAAAAAACAAACACTTGGTCTTGAAAGGTTTATTTACAAACACTGTGTGTGTGTGTGTGTGTGTGCATGCGCATGTGCGCTTGTGCATGCAAAAAGCATTTGGAGACTAGGTCTAGATGGATCTTAACTAATTGCTAAGATTTTATGCATTTCTCACTGTAATAAAATTTATAATATACTTTAATCTATGTTAATTTGAACAATATGGTGTGTTTTCTAGACTCTGATTTTGATCATCACCCCCAAAAGAGAAGTTCTTACAACATTTTTGTTTCTAATAACATAAATTCATTATCTCATTATTGGGTGGAAGACAGGTAGAATATATTGAAAACTGACTTAGATCTTTTTAAAAGAAAGCTGCATGGTTATAGATGCTGCTTGTTTGTGTTTTCCCATTTTATGCATCTTGCTCATCCCTGGTCCCTGCGGGCAGCTGGAATGAAAGGTCAGGTTACTGTCAACTGTGAGAAAGGCTGTTTCAGAAATGTTTCCAGCTGAGATCTCTCAGAAGGTGTCACACCTTGACGTATGGAATAAGGTTTTAGGGAGATGCCTTTGAAATTCATATGTAAATATTATTCCATGTGATTATATGCATGTGTGTGTTATGTTTGTATGAGTGTATGAAAGTATGCATGTGTTATGTATGTGGGAGCATATAAATGTGTGCATGTTGTATACGTGTATATTTTGTGTATGACCATGTTTGTTGTGCATAGTGTGCATGCTTGTGTGTGTTGCATTGTAAGTGTGTGTTGCATGTGTGTGCATTGTATGTATATGTTTAGTTGTACATTTGTTGTATATATAAGAAAGTATATATGTGCTGTGTGTGTGCCTCTGTGTGGCAGTTTTGCATTTTTTTCCATATATACTCATGAAGTGAAAGAGAAAATGTGTCATTATCTGTGGAGAATACAGCCTCAAATTAAATAGATTAAAAACAACCTTTCCTAGGCTGTCAGAGAAAATGTTGAAGGGTTTTCAAAAAGGGAAGGAAATCTCTCGGGCAACCATATCTATATTTGCATTGCTTGTTTCAGAATAAAGACAAAAAAAACCAAACACATCCACACCACACACTCCTGACACAGAGTCATATTTTGAAAAGTGCTGGTTGGTAGCACCTCCGTGATGTGCCTGCCTGTGACATTTTAAGATCACAAATTGCTGCTAGGAAACACTCCCTCTTTTCATATTTACACTTAAAAAACCTTTTCTTCTTAATGGTTAATTAGGTCACTAATCAAAAGAAGCTCTTAAGAGGAAAATGAAATGTTGACATTTTGCAATTATTTGCTACTGTGAATAATACATAAACATACTACTTATGTAGAAAGTGGCTTTCAACCTCTTTTTCTGTCATAAAATCTCCTGTTGACAGCAGAATTCCTGTGCCTTGGGTCACAGACTACCACACTGCTTCCTTCCCTCCTTCCATTCGCGTTGGCTCAGTTATGTGTCATTATACTGTGCTTTTCTCAAATGCAGAATCACTGGCCAAGTGTGTATGAGTGTGTGTGTGTGTGTAAAGAACAGTGTTCTTGTCTATTTCCAATTACATCATGAGTGTTAATACACTGGCACACCATGAACTAATTTTAGTGGAAACTCCTTTAGAAATCATTTTAGTCAGAAATAGATGGTATTCTAATAATTCTAATAATTTAGTCCTGCAGCACTTCCTGAGTTCTTCAGCACCAGGATTGTGACAAGCACTAGGAACATGAAGATGGCTGGGACATGGTGTCTGCCCTTATGGTGCTGAGGGGGAGGTGACATACAGCCCCCAGCCACACAGAGGGACTATCTTAGAAGCATATAAAAAATGTTTGGCTTCTCATTTTGTGTTTCCTGCATTTCAAATGATCTTTCTCTCACCTTGCCTCAAGCATCTAATCCATTGTCAAAACCACCACCAATGACTTCATCCCCACAAAGTCTCCATCACTAGCATCCCTCTCTCTAAATCCAGCCTTCTATGATTGCAGCTTACTCATCCCCAGGATTATCACCAGCATGTTGTGAAAGCCAGCATCCCACACTTCTTGCCACCTCCACCACTACCCAGCTGGATCCATCCGCCATCATCTTCTTCCTGGATTACTATGTAGTCTTCTCTCTGGTTCTCTGGTCTCCAGCTTTGTTCTCTTGTTATTGTATGACCTTTTGAAAAATGTAAATTAGGTCACATCAATTACCTCCACAAGTGGTTGTGGAAAGAAAAAAATAAATTCTTTAAGTCCATTCACTTGAGTTGTCTCGATTGCTCCCATGCTAGTCTAGGCTTATGTCATCAGAAAACGTGGGCAAAGACCCCTGCCTCTTAGTAGTTGTATTAATTTCCTTTTGTTGCTGTCACAAAATACCATAAGCTGAGTGGCTTCAACCAACAGAACTTTATTCTCTCAGTGCTCTGGAGGCCAGAAGTCTGAAATCAAGGTGTCAGCAGGGCATGCCCTCTCTCAAGGCTTCTAGGAAAGGATCCTTCCTTGCCTCTTCCTACCTTCTGATGGAACCTGGAAATCCAAGAGTTCCTTAGCTTGTAACTGCATGACTCCAATCTCTGCCTCTGTCATCACATGGTCTTCTTCCCTGTGTGTCTGTGCATCTGTGTGTTCTTTCCTCTTCTTATAAGGTAGTAGTTATTAGATTTAGAAGCCCACCCTTACCCAGTGTGACCTCTTCTTTACTGAAATAATTACACCTGCAAAAACTCTATTTCCAAATGAGGTCACACTGTGAACTTCTAAGTAGGTGTGAATTTTTTGTGAGGACACTATTCAACCCATTACAGTAATGATTGAGTCCTGAGGAAGACAAATGCATTCACAAACATGAGTTCATTCAAACTCTCAAACATTATGTGTTCTCATCTTCAAAAGGGACATTGTACACACCTACCTTCCTCCTTGAGTGGCTGTGAACATCTGAATGAAACATTGATGGAGAACGGTTGCACACTACAAGGGTCTACACACATATGTCAAATGATTTTATTATAAAGAAAGCATATTGAGATATATAATTTTTGGAATATATTCCTATATGCAGAAGTCCAAAGTGAAATGAAATACTCCTGCATGTAAAATTCTGAATGCAATTGATTATCCTAAATTGCATATTCAATTTCTAGTATATTTTCAAATATATATTAATTACCAGTGTTTTATAAAATTGGAAGGATTTTGATGATTATCTCTTATACTGCCACATTTTAAAGATGGGGCGAATGAGCACGGAAAAATTAAGTTATATGTCCAAGTTTGTCCAGCTCATTGGTTGCAGAATGAGAACCCATTTTTTTCTTACTTCTGAGTGAAACGAGCAGCTCATATAAGAAGTCAAATGATCTGATTGGCTCATGGCCCTCAGTCTCTCCTTCTTGCAAACATTCTCCTGGGAATGATGTCTTTAATACAGGAGGAAGTAGATAGACATTGAAATTTAAAAGGCTGATTTGACATAGAGAACAGACTTGTGGTTGCCAAGGTAGAGAGGGGTGAGAGAGGGATGGAGTGGGAGTTTGGAGTTAATAGATGCAAACTATTATATATAGAATGGATAAACAACAAAGTCCTACTGTATAGCACAGGGAACTATATTCAATACCCTATGATAAAACATAATGGACAAGAATATTAAAAAAAGAATGTATATATGTATAACTGAATTATTTTGCTGTAGAGCAGAAATTAACACAACATTGTAAATGAACTATACTTCAATAAAAAAATAAACTAAAATTTAAAAAAAAGGCTGATTGAATTCAACTGAGATATTGACTCATCACTTAATACTGCTTTTGTTTCTCAATCTCTCTCACACTTGGTTTCCTAAACTGTAAAATGAGAAGAACAATATTTACTGATAGAATTAATGTAAATATTATTTGTTTAAAGTTATGAATCACATTTATTAACTATGCATACATAAAGGAGATTAACTATACATACACATGTTTATGTACATTTTTTATACATACACATACATGCACACATGAGACAGTGTAGCAAAAGTCATACTCGACAAAGGAGGGATGAAGGTGATGATGATATGACCAAAATAACAGAGAAAAGCACGTGTTTTGGGGAAGCAAATATTATTTTTTTCTCAAGGGACTAACAGAATGCACTTAATTTGACCCTGAAAGGTCTTTTGCTTATGTCATTTTATAAAATTTTCTCAATAACACTAGATAACAAAGATCACAATTTTACAGATGAGAAAATTAAGGATCAAAACATTTAAGTAAGTTGCCCAAAGACACCAACTTAATTATGTGCTAAAGATGGATATAGATATCTGTCTAAGGGCAAAAGTTAGAATCTGTCTCGGAGCTGTTATATGCAGACTGTGAAATATTTAGGGATGCAGCAACTAGAATTGTAGTATTAGCTAGAGCAGTTATTTACAAAGCACTGTTGATACCCAGGCATTGATGGACGAGTCAGTAAATGCGTGCCTCTGTAACTGGCAGTTTCCGGAACCCTTCCAAGCTCAGATTCTGCCTTAGCTCTGCCTCTCCGGATGATGGCTTGATTAATGAGCTTCCATTCATAAAGTCTTCTGATGAGGAATGTGCACGGCTGTAAGTGATAAGTCATATCATTGTTTGGATTGGCATTGAGACATGTCGGCAAAATCTCTCCCCCTGTGGCTAGGGAAATGGAGAGATGATACAATTAAATCTGTGGATTCACACTCAGCAAGTCTGTAGGCTTATCGTAGGGACTACTTTGAGTAGAAGTCAGTTGAATTCCTGGCTAGATGTTATGTGTTCAAATTCTCTACGTTTATTAAGTATTTTCAAGATTATATCTTAACCTAATCCTTTCTGAGACTTTGGAATTCATTCTAGTTTAGCTCACAGATGAATAAAATACAGCAGAAGTTTAAAAAAAAAATGCCCATACATTGGTTTTCTCTGAATATTTTTGATTTGGGGCAGAATCTAAGAACCAAAAATAAATTTAAAATATCTTTGAGAGATATAGAGAAAACTATAGAAAAATTTAGGCATAACCACTAGGGTTTGAGCTTCAGTGAAGAACATACAAAGGAATATTGTATATTTGTTAGGTTTTCAGCATCTCAGGGTATATATCTGAGGGGACACATAGTTTTTATTTGCCTGCCAATCTGGCTGAAATCTCTGAGTGTGTCTACACAACTGGAAAAAAATATTTTTTTTTAAGTTTTAGTCAATTTTTTTTTGTAGAGTGCTAAACAATTTCTTTGATTTTTGATTTTTTGAAATAAACTTTTGTTTTGTAGTGCAGTAAACACAGTCCAAATGAAAGCTGATTATTGGTCCCTTCCAGGTTTATATTTCTCTGGGTCAATATTTTTAATTATTCAGGAACTTTTCAGTAACCCTCAAACGACACACAACTCATAGTTTCCAAAGAAAGAGTCAGAAGTATTTTTCAAAGTAAGATATGTTAGCTTACAAGGCCAGTTGTAAAATTTGCCCATTCATTCAAAAATATTTATGGAGCAGCTATCATACGTGAGAAGTGGTGGTAAGACTAGTGGGACTGCAAGAAGTAAAAATCCACAGACGATTCAGCTTTGTCTATAGGAGTTTCTTTAGAGACAAACATGCAGGCACATTCTTATTTCATTTTCTGATAGACTGAATATAACAGGTACCATGTGATTAGGACTCACAAAATATACACTTAAAAAAGGTAAAGGATTTACTAAATGATGTCATGGTTTGATATTTTAGTCCTCATGTTTCTTGTGTACCACCTGTCTCGGTGTGTAAAATGCCACCATAAGCAAATTCTTATTATTTTAATCTTAAAGAAGGTTTAGCCTATAAGATAATATAAAATTAAAGTGAAGATACCTTCTTCACAAAGTAGAATAAACAAGGACTAAGCTCCCTTCACCACACTAAACCCTGGTGATACACACATAAAATGCACACTTCCTGAGAATATATTTATGAAGTTGTCAAAAATACACAATACTTGGTAAATACGGAGGGAAGAAAAGCAATATCACAGTACAGCAGCTTGTTGGGCCTCACATTAATCAAGTGATCAAAGTGAGCATCATCAGTAATGGGACAAAACCTTGGCGTGCACATGTGGAAGGATGTAACAAGAAGCGCTGTGTTCATCCTTGAGGGTCCTGCCAAAGATGGATAACCTGAATCTAATCACAAGGAAACATCAGA
The DNA here is from genome assembly GCF_965194825.1 of Balaenoptera physalus. Lineage (NCBI taxonomy): Eukaryota > Metazoa > Chordata > Mammalia > Artiodactyla > Balaenopteridae > Balaenoptera > Balaenoptera physalus. The sequence continues at coordinate 42,000,969 of NC_138897.1, read as the reverse complement.
AAAATCCAAATTCATGGTCATTCTACCAATATCTGGCCTATAATCTTCAAAAGTATCAAGGTCATGAAAGTCAAGGGATGGCTTTCAGAAAGCCATTTCAGATTGAATGTGAGTCAAGGGATGTGGCAGCTGAATAGAACACGGTATTCTGAACTGAAACCTTAAAGGAGATTTCTGGGGCAATTGTAAACTTGACTGAGGTCTGAGATTACATGGTAGTAATATAGCAATGCTAATCTCCTGTTTTGATGGTAATATTATGATTATATAGGACAAGGACTGGCAAACTTTCCCCATAAAGATCAGGAAAGGGCATGATTTGGGCTTTATGACCCAAGACACCCAATTATGACATTATAGGAGGAAAGCAATCTTACACAATATGTAAACAAGTAAGTGTGGCCGTGTCCCAATAAAACTTTAATTACAAAAACAGGCAACAGATGGGATATGGCCCATGAACAATAGTTTGCTGACTCCTGATTTCTTCATAGGGAATACACAAGAAAGTTTCCAGTGGTGTGGGGGCATTGAATCAACAAATTACTATGAAGTGATTCAGGAAAAGAAAAATTTTACACTGTGCTTGCAACAATTTGAGATTTTCTCAAAATGAAAATATGTATATTCAGAAAAACACTATTTTTCAAACATATCAGACATCCATAAAGATGATTAGCCTTAAAAAGTTTAAGTATCCAATGATTTAACATGTAGCTGTAATGAAGATGTTAATGTTAATGTCAGAGTCAACCAAGAGTAGTTTAAATTAAAATGTTTCATATAATTTGAGAATACAAAACTGTAATATTTCCAAATATTGCACACACACTTTAAAGTATGTAGCATTAGATACACATGTGATACTGTTTAAATCAATTAAACAGTTTTAATTAGACATTTAAATATTTCAGCTACTGCCCTAAAAGTTACATTTAATGATTGAAGCTGGGCAAAATGTTTTATTTGGCTTTTTTTCATTGAGAAAACAAGGAATTATGATCATATTCAGGTTTGTCTACTATCACTGTGCATGCTATCTCCCACTCTGCTTTCTGTAGAGTTTTTGCCCTTAAACTGAAACAATCTGGTGGAGCAGAAAAGTCAAGCTTTGTAACTCTGAGCAGCTTATAACTCTGAGTTCCAGTTTCATCAGCAACAAAATTAAATTATGACATGTATGTAAATAAATGGTCACTTTTTTCCTGACATATAGTATATGCTCAACTAATATTAGCTTCCTTCTACCTCTGTTTCTTACATTATTTAAAATTAATTGAATGCTCTCTATCAGTATCAATACAATAAAAATGCTATAGATTTTTGAAGGTAGAAACTTTTTATATTTCTTCCTAGCAACCCACTTGATATGAACTACAGAGATAAATGTCAAAGTGGGCAACTGGTAAATATTTGGTGATAGATTGACCCAATGAGTTTTCTAAATTTTTTTTTCATTATCCTTTTCAATATGTTTCAATATGTCCCTTTTTATGTTGTCATTATCCCATCCTGCATATTTGACCACTTCAGGAAAGAACTAGGTAGGCAGATTAATTTTATTTTAATAAATTAACTTTATTTCCTTTAAGTCCTAGGCCTTGGGGTACAGTACAATAATAAAATCACAACCTCTTCTTAGGTATGTGCCTTTACCAAAATCCATGCTGGCCTGCTCTCAGCAACATATATAATACCTCTTACTATAAAGCTATTTCAAATTAAAATAAAACACAGTTCAATGTTATAACCACAGACATACACACACACACACACACACACACACACACACACACACACAGTAGAAAACTCATGCTCATTGAAACACATCAATTCTATAAATTATGTAGCTTACTACTTCATAGTTATAGTGCAATTGGGCTCTTAATTCTGTTCCTTACTCCAGAACACTGTCTATTGCTTCTATTGAGATAACTGAGACATTTCTGCTGGGAAGATTTTCTTAAAGGAGAACACCTGGTCATTCAAATTCATTTCATTAAGATACAGTAACAATGGCCTTCAGTAGTCATAAAGATTAATTGATTGACATTTTCATTAAAACTAGTAGCTTTTAAAGGAGCTATATGAAGCACTGATCACATTTTGCAGTATGAGTGTCCAAAAAATAAAGCAACATTTCAAAAATTAATTTAGCAAATCCTTTAGCTAATTGTACATCTATTATGTGGTCAAATATGGAGGTCCAATGAGTTCTGTTTAGAAATTATAGCTATCTCAAGGATCACAATTAACAAACACAAAAGCAGCTACAACACAACGTAATCCATGATTAAGGTCTTGTGAATGGCACAATGTACTCAAGGACTTCAGAGGATGAAGATAATCTTGTTCAATGGGGGTGACTGCAAAAGCCTCAAGGAGGAGGTGGCCTCTGAGTAGGAATAAGAAGCAAAGGCAGGATTTCAAAAGAGCAGCATCAAGAACAATGGGCTCTGTGAGTCTGTAGGTCTGTATTTATTCTGGTTTCCTGCCAATAATTTGATTTCCTTCAGACGTGGGGAATTTACAAGGGGTTTGCCCACATTCTTAAAAGTGTAGACTTGTGTTTTGGGAAATGTCTCTTATCAAAGCAAAGAGGTTAACTTTTCACACTCCAATAACGTGTTAGAAATAATCCTATGTGAGTGATTCTAAGTGTCTACATTCAAGTCTACATAGTTTCAGGCAACGATGCTTTGGATAAAATTTTAACTTTTTTTCAAGAAACATATAGATAGATAGATAGATAGATTACTTCCTTTTGTCTTTTCTGGAGAGATTTGGGAGTAATTCAAGTAACACCAATCATTGCATGTTTTCACAATTTTGCTCTCTCTCTCTTGCTCTCTCTCTTTTCTCTTTCTCGTTTAGTCTCTGTTGCCACTTGAAATGATCAGCTTTCCCCACTGACTTCCCCTCCTAGTGGAGGGCACAGCAAACTGTCCTTTACATGAGTCAGAAACATAAACCTCACCCCAGTTGCCCGCCTTGACAGCACTTCTGACATCCAGTCAGTCAGGAACTCCTCCCAGTTCTACTTTCTCAATTATCTCCAAATACTATTCACTTGTCTCCCTTCTCGGCTACCACCATTTTGGTCAGACCATCGCCATGTATTTTTCTGATTATGAATTATTTCCTCCAACTGGCCTCTTTACTTCTAGGCTTGCCTACTTCTAAATCAGCTCATATACCTTGGGGAGGACAATATTTCTACAGCGGTAAAGTATTTCTGAAACTTGTAATAGACCATAGACTTTGGCATAACTTTCATGTTTGATATGATGTAGGCTGCTCTTCACTGTCTAGTCCTACCTAATGGACACGACTCTCCTCCCTGCATATTGTAATCTGGCCTTGCTGAAATGCCTTTTGTTTTCTAAGTGTCTGTCTCTTTGCTTTAGTCTTTGCCCATGATGTTTCCTCTGCTGGAATGAGCAGCAGTCCTGCACACCTTTGAGTATAGGTCTTCTTTTCCAGAAATCCTCCTCCAGCTTTCCTCCCTGGTTGGGGTCTATATCCTTTCTTCGGGTTCTTTTGGAGCACCCTCTATATTTCTATCAGATCATTAACTGCAATGCACTGTAATTGTCTATTTGTATCTCTGTTTGCTTAAAAGAATTTAGGCTCTTTAAGGGAAGCAATTAGCCTTTTTATTTTTTTAATGTGAATAGATGGGCCAGTACAGAAACTCTCTGAGGCTCCACAAAAACTTCATAGAGCTTGACACGTAGAGGAATTCAAGAAATGTTTAGAAGAGATGCAAGTATTTTAATCAATATTCTCAGTTCAGAGAGACTCTAATGGTACACTTTATGATAATATGAATTCTGATTTTAAAAGAGAAGAGTAAGGAATATTCAAAGCTAAACTTCATCTGAGCATATTTTATTATAGTTTTGCATGCATGCATTCTTAATTATTCCCAAATACACTGTCTCCTCCCAGAGTAAGACTTCTATCATACCAGGACAGTTGACATTCATTAAATGTATTAAATGAGTAACCACTAAGTGTGGAATGCAAAAACAGAATTCTATTAATCTTTATCTCATTTTTTTCTGTTGATTTATGTTGTCTTTTTGGCTCTGGCCAGAAGAAAAAAAAAAAAAACTTGCTAGCTAGTTGTGCAAACTTAACCTACAATGTTAAATTCACAGACCAATTTAGGATAAGGTAAACACTGAGTTAATGCAAACTACAGTTTGAAATGAAGTCAAGAACTGATGCAACCTCACATAATCATTTAAAAATCCTGGATGCACAGTCTAGCTGCAAAGTCCAAAGATCACTCATCTCTACTTCCTCAGGTGAAAGAATATGGACATAGACCTCCCAAGGATATGAATGAAAATGAGCAGGCCTCTGTTCACCAGAGGGAACTGGGGAAATCTAGGACTCTGGGTATCTCTCCTAGAGAAAGGGGTAAAAAGCTAATAACAAAAGGTGTTGGGTTTGAGTCTCAGATTCACTACTTATTAACTCTTTCATCCTTATGACTTTCAGTTGGGAATATGAAAAGACAAAAATTTCATGGGCTTATTTATCATGATAAACAAAAGAGTATATATGAAAACACATTTATAAAAATTAAAAGGCTCTACATGTATTAAAATTGTATTCTATAATGTAATAATATACCATTCTAAACCATCTCCAGTAGAGTAGCTCTTGGAGTTGCTTATTTGTTTTTCTAATACATAAGACATATTTATAGTTCCTATTTACTTGAGGGCAGAACTAACAGCTCTTAATCACTGGACAATTCATTGGACCACAATTTAGGGATTTTGAATTCTCTTGTAATCAATGGTAGACAGCTAGGTGACTTTGGACATGTCACTCAACCTACACGAAAACACTCACCAACAGAACAGTTGCAACAGCTAGACAGTAGCAGCTGTTCTGAAAAAACAAACAAATAAGAAAACCAACAAACACCAAAAAAACTAGAGAAATGCTTCTTTCTTAATTATTTTTGCTAATAAAGTATTAATTTCAAAATATAGCTAGACAGAGCTGGGTGAAGAAATTTTCCCTTAATTGGAAGGTTTTCAGGGGTCTAGAAAAAGGGACACTTGGAACTCCACAAATACCAGTTAATTAAAAACAAAACAAAACAAGTTCTTATCTAATGTTAAAAGCTAGTTAGTGAACAACAACAAAAGTCACAAAATTCAAAAATAGTTACTAAACAAAATTCATATATTGAATGCCCCAGAAATACAAGGTGCTGGGGGTAACATAAAGAGCTCTGAGATAACATGTCCTCCAAACAAGTTTATAATGTAGGTGAGAAGAAAGAGATACACATAGATATTCTGAACTAGATCAGAGGACCGACCATGACCTCTTTCATTCTTCCTTGGCTGGATTTTGTAAGCTGCCAGATCTTTGACCAAGATATGGTAGATGCAGAACTGGCAGGTCTTGATTATTCCAGAGTTGCCTCACTCCTTTACTTCTGTGTGTGTGTTTTCAGTCAAACGGAGTTCACCCAGACACAAAGCAGCCCCCGTGGGAGTCTCTATTCTTTTCAGCTTGGGTCTGAATGTGCCTTATTTTCATACACTCTTAGGACTTCTTCTTTGGGGCCAGAAGTGGGTTTGAGAGAGGAAGGAAGAGTTGGAGGAAAGAAGAGAAATGGGTCCTGATTATCCACGTGTTGCCCTTTTCATTGACATTATCTTGTTTCCCTGATCACAGCCTTGTTCTGCCAGATATGTTTCATTTTCTGCATAACTTCATCTGGGTGGACATTTCAAGCTGTGATTTCCAAGTTTGATCTCTTATTGTAGATCCTGTTATCACTGAAAAAGAAGCTTTAAAGTTCAAAGTGACTTAAAATGAGCAATGTCTTAAAAGTTGGTATCTTTCTAATCCTCTCTACTGTTGGCTACTTCAAATAATGTCAAATTATTGTACATTGTATTGCAAATATCTCCAATTGGCATTCTTTAAAAATGCACTCAGGAAATCAGTCTTCCAGCTCAGAGGTTTGATGGTGTAACCTCTTGTTGTTGATGTGAAAAACTGGCTCTGTGAGAGGAACTTCAGCCTCATACATTTCTCCCTTATGGCTCCCAGTTCATTGTTCTTGTCCTCAAATAGTGACTGAGGTGATCTGATTGTTTCCAGATTATTTGAGGAAACAATTGGGCTCTTCTATCCACACACAGTGTATTCCCTATCATGCTGAGATACCAAAATGCCCCAAAGATGCTTTTGTATGACCTCCTTATTCAATCCTAGGCATGTCTTTATAGCAAATGAAACAATTAAATCTTCTTTAACAAAGCATACATATTAACCAGCTCTTACTCTTCCAGAATTCTAACCATAAGCCATTCTTGAGGGAACAGTCAGTTTCTTTGGATCTGAGCTAAATAGATAAGTGCTAAATTCCCAGATAAATATTTTTATATAATTTGGTGAACAATTGCTTTCTACCTTTTTAGGACTCTAAAAACTGCACTTCAGAGAGTTTGAAAATACATGCAAAAAGGAAAGTGTTTGGTTATATGATTAAAAAACTCTTTTTTTTTTATAACTTGCATTGTATTAAGTATTTAAATAAAGTGTGCTGCACTGAATGTAATTTATCACCAACTTCAACATTCAATATCATATTATGATTTGCATAAAAAGTTGTTTCCTAATTGGAAACAATGCTGAAATTAGAAACTGATATAAGCAAAAGCAAACAAACAAGAAAGAAGAAATAAAAATATGCCTAAAGTAGATGGGTAGAGAAACCTCACTACTGTGTACTAACATATGTTAAACATAAGATTGCATAGACACTGACTAGGCTGAAATCAGTCATTGTAATACCTATAGATAAAACCATGTATTTTTCAATGCAGTTAAATAATATGCTAAAGTGAAGGGAAAATGGCTACCTCCTAAAAAGAAAATTGTTTCAGGCATTTAGAAAATCATTGATACTTTTATTTTTGAATGTTGGCACAAGTAAAATGCTTGTTATAAATATTTCTTTTCTACCCTTATAGTAGGCTCTTCAAGGACTGCTTGGCAAATACGAAAGCAAACTGACTCATGGAAAAATGAGTACAATGTTCTATAGTGCTCTGAGTTAAGTAAATTATTTAGTTATTTTGATTTAGTCCCAACTATATAAAATCATTAAATAGTAGTTGAGAACACCAAGTATTCCTCAATTATTTTGGAAGAATTAACTTAGCTTTTGTTTGTTTGTTTTGTTTTCTAGAATGTTTTATTGTTGCATTAATAGTACATTGTTCAGAGTCCCACCAGTTTTTTTTCCCCCAGACTAAACTGCACCCATGCAGCAACTTTTGTAAATCACAGGTAAACTTTACAACTCCATTTCAATGTTTGTGCTGAGAAAATGCACTCTCATTTTAGTATTTTCTTTAATTTAATATATTACTCATTTCCCTTTCTTGCTGTGGACTTATTTGCAAATGAATGAAAAAGGCCCTCCTTCCTTCTAGGATATATAAAAATGTACAAAATTCCCCTTCCTTCTCCCAAGTCCAATTATGTTTAGGGTTCTTTTATCCCAGGAAAATATTCACACTTTTTTGCATTTCTCAATATTATTAAAAAAGTGTAAATGCAGGCATGAAAATCCTCAAAATTACACTGATTATAGGTATGATTGAAATAATACTGTTGGATTATCTGCAGGGTGATGGAGCTGGTGCTTCTAGGAGAAGATGATGATACCAGCTAGGGATAAAGTTGGGTTTTCAGAGCCTGAAAGGACAAAGAGGTGGTGGGTTCTGTGATTGGTCATGATGCTCATGAAGGATAGAAAAGGTGCCCAGTCATAGCAGGGTCCAGGCATAGATGCTTGGGCAACAGGCATTAAGCATCACAACCTTGGAATCTTCAGTGAAAGAGGTGGATGCTTCCACTTTCTAACAGACCCTGGGGGCTAGAAGAAAAGAACATAGATAAATACATACACACATGCATACATAAAACCTTATGCTTCTAAAAGAGGTCTCAGATCTGGATATGATTCCATTCCAAAAAGTAAATAAATGTGACATTTCTTTCATTCTGCACATAGTGAAGAAAAATATACCTGTTATAAAAAATACAATAAAATAAGAATCTGAAATATAAAAGTTCTCTTCCTTAGAAAATACACACCAGTATTTGGGAAAGATTCTTAGTTTATTATAACAAGGTTCTATTGATTTATTAAGGATAGGATTAGTGCATGGAAAGTATTACAGTTTGGGGATTAGTGCCTGGAGAGTATTACAGTTTTGCGATATAGTTTTTAAAATTCTGTCCTGACTCAGTTTTGAGGCCTTGGTTAGGACTGGTTGTTCCCCTCTTTGAGTATCCCATTAAATCCACAGCCCCAAATCACCTCCTATGTTGGGATCTCACACACTGGGCCACTATATATCCAACTTAATCATCCCAAGGTGAAATATCAGACAAACAGAGATAACTTTATGCCCCAGAGCCTACTGAAATCATAAAAATTGCCAAGCCTAAACCTGCTTAACCTGCCTTACCCATTCCTTCCCATGGACACCACAAAGAAGATGCTTACCCACAGTCCCCATTTTCCCTCTGCCTTATGACCAACTCCAGTGCTTCCCCTGAGTGGCCCTTGGTGGCTATAGTCTCCCCAAGGAACTCTGAGTAATGAAACTGTAAAACACTTTCTGTATTTCTCTCTAGATGTGCATCTGGCTTCACCATCCCTCACCCAAGGTAATATGGTTAAAACAGTTTCTCAAGTACATTCACATTCATTACCAGAGCCCATGTGCACCTGAGGTTGGGAAGTAGAGTCAGTGGCCTTTTTGCTGGGTCCCAGTATGGCTTCCAAATGATGGTTTCTTCTCATAAATGTAGTCCTTCTCTTTTGATGCTCTTGCCATTAGAGTTGACTATTCTCTATCTTACCTTAGTTAAGACACTGCAACCAGGTGTGTTCTTGGTTCACTCCTTCACGTCCTGCCATTATTCTGGGTGAATTCAACACATATTTGTCCATTTATTCCACACTATAGCATGTTGCTTCATATATGTTGTTTGACCTGTTTGTCTACTGATCTTGACCTTTGTTCATCTTCAACTTCTTGGTCCCCCAGCCACACTTGGATGTGCTTCACTTCTAAAATCATTTCTGGTCAGAAGTCCAAAATCAGTCTCATAGAGCTAAAATCAAGGTGTCACAGGCCTGGTTTCTTCTAGAAAAAAATCTATTTCCTTGCTTTTGCTAGCTTTTAGGGACCAAATTATTCTTTGGCCATGGTCTCCTCCTTAATCTTCAAAACCAACAGTATAGAATTGTCACATTCTGCCACTGACTCTACTTCTGTCATCATACTGCCTTCTCTCTACCTTGCCTTTAAAATAATTTAATTTGGGGGTTCTAGTTCTGGGGAAATTGAAGTAAACAGACCACCTATGCTGTCTCTCCTACTGAGTACAACTATCAATCTTAGATCAATTTCATGAAGCAGTTATCTGAGGACTTACAAAGTAAATAATAACACTCCAGATGGAGAAGGAAACTGAAATTCAAATTTCCACTGAACTGGTGGTGTGCGTCTGATATCACTCCACATGATCTCAAAAACAGCCTGAAACCGAGAAGTGTGCAATAGGTGTGGACAGAGAAATTTCAAAATAAGCACTTACTTTTGTCCTGAGGAGTTGGAAAACAGTTCCAACTGGTAAAGAAAGTTAAAAAGTGTTTGGGGGAGGAAGGGAGAAATGATTTGTTTAGCACTATTTTTTTGTTATTATTGTTGTTGTTATTTTTCTTAATAATGGCAGCAGTGGACTTCCCTGGTGGTGCAGGGGACAGAGGTTCGATCCCTGGTCCTGGAAGATCCCACAGGTGGAGCAACTAAGCCCGTGTGCCACAACTACTGAGCCCGCATGTCACAACTCCTGAAGCCTGCATGCCTAGAGCCCGTGCAACAAGACAAGCCACCGCAATGAGAAGCCTGCACACCACAATGAAGAGTAGCCCCTGCTCGCCACAGCTAGAGAAAGCCTGCATGCAGCAATGAAGACCAAACACAGCCGAAAATAAATAAATAAAAATAAATTAATTAAAAAAAAATAATGGCAGCAGCAGCCAGTGGGGCATCTTAACCTCAGAGGAAAGAGAAATGTTATTTCTGTTGAGAGGAACTGCACTCCTCCAGAGTACAGATCAAAGTTCCCATTTAGTTTTCTTCCTCTGTCAATTTATCACTTGGACCTGGATTCAGATACAGTCTCAGGAAATACAGGACAGAACAAGGAAACTAAGCTCCTGATTTCTGGCTGGAAAACTGGGAAGAAAATACCCAGGAAGCCAGAAAATTTCAGGAAGAGTACAGTGAAGAGGAAAATCAAAAAAATGATCACAAAATGTTTTACATGAATACATGGATTAATCTCTGAGTTGTTCATGCAAGAATTTGACTATAAATAGCCTACCAGGGCACTGAGATTTGAAATACAGAGTAGATCTCCATCCATGTGCACATGTGAGTTTGATTAAACTAACAATGCAAATGCTAAAAAAACCTGAAATGATGTGGGAACCAAGCCCATAGAAGTTACATCAGAACTTGCATCTTGACTGTAACATGGCCAAATGCATACTAAAACAAAACAAAGCAAATCAAAAGAACAGCATTCATCATAGGATTAAGACCCAGACTTTTGCATTGTAATTGTCAAAAAATTTAGTAAGCAATTATATTGCTTGGCATACAAAGGATGATGAAAATCTCAACTCAAAAATGAAAAGGCAAATGAGAGATACCAATCCAGCAATGACACAGATGCAGAATTATCAGAAAAAACTTTTAAAGCAGCTTCTATAACCATACTCCAGCAAGTAAAGACAGACATTATTTAAATAAACAGAAAGACAGGCTCAGCAAAGAAATAGATGACGTAAAGAAGAACTAAATTGAAATTCTAAAACTGAAAAATAAAACAAAGAAAAGAAAATTCCCGAGATGAGCTCAATAACATAGTGGGAATGACAGAGTAAGGAATCAATTATCTTGAAGATACATCAATAAAAAGTATCCAATCTAACAACAGAGAAAAAAATTGAAAAAAGTAAACAGAGCCTCAGTGACTTGTTGGACAATACCAAAAGGTCTAACATTTATGTCACTGAAGTCCCAGAAGACAGGGAAAAGAGTATGAAGAATAAAACACATTTAAAGGAATAATGACTAAGAATTTCCCAAATTTGATGAGAGAAATAAACAGAGTCAAAATGCTCATCAACTCCAAGCAGGATAAACTCTAAGAAATCCATTCCTAGACACATTGGAATCAAATTCCTGAAAAGTAAAGAAAAATAAAAGTACTGAAGGCAACCAGAGAAAAATAACATTTCATGTAGGGGAGCAATGATTCAAATAACTGTGGACTTTTCATCAGAAACCATGGATGTCATAAGAAATGGAATAAAATTTATAAACTAGAGAAATAAAAGAATTATCAACTAATTTTCCAGATCCAGGGGAAATATACTTTAGAACTGAAGGTAAAATAAAAATACTTTGAGATAAAAGAGAACTAAGAAAATTAATTATCTAGCAGATACACTCTAAAAGATATGCTAAAGTCTTTTTATGTAGAAGGTAGATGACCTAGAGGGAAATTTAGGACATTAGGAATAAAGGAAGCACAGTATAAATTAGAGCTGCTTGGATAAATATATTGGAGTATTCTTCACCTCTTAAGTTCTTTAATATAATGACTGAAAGAAAAATATGTAACATTACCTGAAGATTTTTCAATGTAAGTAGATGCAATACAAACAACAATTATTACATGGAAGGTGGGGGGTGGGGATAAAGAGGAATAGATGGTGGCAAGTTCTGCACATTTTACTTGAAGTGGTTAAATATCAATCTTAAGTAGACTCTAAACACTAAGTATACATATTTTAATCCTGAGCAATCACTAAAATACTATACAAAGATGTGGGAAGAAATCAATAAATTCATTTAAAAACAGCATTAAAAATATTCAAATTATCTAAATATGCAAGAAAAGGGAAATAAAATAATTAACAAAAAAGGGGGAAAGAAACAGAAATCACATAATAAAATGATAGTCCTGAATTCACACAAATCAATAATAATATTAATATAAATTGATCTAGGCACATAAATTTAAAAACTGAGATCATCAGAATAGAATTTTAAAAAGACGCAAGTATCTGCTGTCTACATTTAACCGCTTTAAATAAAATTATATAAGTAGATTGAAAGTAAAAGGATGGAAATTAACACAACATGCAAACTCTTATCAAAAGAAAATTTGAATGAAACTATTAATATAAGACAAATTAGACTTCAGAGCAGAGGAAATAACAGGGATAAAGAGGGGTGTTACATAAAATATAACAATCTACCAAGAAGTTATAGCAATCCAAAATATGTATGCACCAAAGTAAAGAGCTTCAAAATGCATAAAGGAAAAACTGATAGAACTGAAAGGAGAAATAGAATAATCCACAATTATATTTTGAGACTTCAGTACCCTTCTCTCAACAACTGTTAAAACTACTAGTGAAAAAAATCAGCAAGGATATAGAAGAACTATATCCAACAAATTGGATCCAATTGACATTTATAGGACATTCTACACAACAGCATAATATATGCCCTTTCTAAGTGCCCACAGAACATTAACCAAAATAGACAATATCTTAAAGTCATAAAATAAACCTCAACAAAATTAAAATAGTTGAAATCATCAGTGTGTTCTCTGATTATAATGGAATTAAATTAGACATTGATAATACAAAGATAATTGGAAAATCTCCAACACTTGGAAACTAAACAACACACTTCAAAATAATTCCTCTTTTGAAAAAGAAATCTCAAGAGAAATTAGAAAATATTTCAAATTGATTGAAAATGGAAATACAACATATAAAAGTTTATATGGTGGAGTCAAATAGTGTTTAGAGAAAAATTTACAGCATTAAATATTTATACTAGTAAGAAGAAATACTTCATATAAACTATTTAAGCTTCTACCTAAAGAAATAAACAAATTTAAAAAATCATGATAAACCTAAAGGAAGTAGAAGGAAGGAAATAATAAAGAGCAGAAATCAATAAAACTGAAATAAAATGAACCAAAGACCACTTTTTAGAATATCAATACAATTAATAAACATTTAACCACACTAAAAATTTAAAAAAAGACATAAATCATTAATATCAAAAACTAAAGAGGGATATCACTAGAGATTGCACAGACATTAAAATGATAATAAAGGAAAATGGCATGTAACTCAATGCAAATAAATACAATTTAGATGAACTATACCAATTCTTTGAAAATCATAAATTGCCAAAATTCACCCAAGAAGAAATAGATAACATGAATAGTTCAATTTTATTAAAGAAATTGAATTTATTATTAAAAGACTTCGGAAAAAAGAAATCTCCAGACCTAGAAAGTTTCACTGATTAATTCTACCAAACTTTTAAAGAGTAAATAACAACAAGCCCACAAAATTTCTTCCAAGAAATATAGGAGGGAACACTTCCCAAATCATTTTATAAGACTAGAATTACTCTGACACCAAGGCCAGACACAAACAGTACAAAAACAAACAAAAGTAAAAAAACCTATAGATCAAGTTCTCTCATGAAGATACGCAAAAATATGTTTAATAAAATTCTAGTAAGTCAAACCCAGCTATACATAAAAGCACAATACACCATGAACAAGTGATATTTATTCTAGGAATGCAAGGGTAGTTCAAAATTTAGAGATTAAGCAATGTAATCTACTATATTACAGACTAAGGATGAAAAAACACATGATCATATCAACTGATGCTCAGAGAAGTATTTGACAAAATTCAAACTACATATATGATAAACAACACTCAGCAAATGAGGAATTGAAGCAAACTTCCTTCACATGGTAGAGATCATCTACAGGAAAACTACAGTTCACAATATTTCAAATGACAAAAAAAAAAAAAGAAAATGAATTACTTCTTCCAAAGATCAAGAATAATGTCAAAATGCCCACTGTTACCACTTCCATGCATCATACTGAATTTCCTAGTCAGTGCAATAAGTCAAGAAAAATGAATCTCTAAGACATACAGTTTGCAAAGGAAAAATAAAACTCTCCATTTGTAAATTATGCCATTGTCTATATAGAAAATTTCATAAGATCTACTAAAAAGGAAACTGGAAGCCCAAATTAGAAAATGACACCATTTACAAAAGCTTCAAACGAATGAAATACTTAGGTATAAATCTGAAATAACAGGTGCAGATTTTGCATTCTGAAAATTATAAACATTGATTAAAGGTATTGAAGAAGCCTTAAATAAATGGAGATACATATTATGTTTATTATTTGGAAGATTTCATATAGTTAACAAGTCAATATTCTCCAAATTGATCCAAAGATCTAACACAATTCTCCATAAAATCCCAGAATTTTTTCTATATATACAGACAAACTGATTCTAAAATGTATACATAAAAGCAAAAGACTTGCAACAGCCAAAACAATTTTGAAAAACAAGAACAAAAATAGAGGACTCACACTATTTAATTTTAACAATTAATATAAAATGGCAGAAATCAAGGTAGTGTGATTTTGGTGAAGGTACAGTCACATTAATCAATGGAACAGAACAGAGTCAAAGAACAGACCACCTCCGCAAATATGGTAAATTGATTTTTGACAAAGATAAAAGCAATTCAATTGACAAAGGATTATCTTCTTAAAAATAGTATCAGATTAATTATACCCCCATATGTTAGTAAATAAACAAACAGACAAACTAGACTACTTTAATTTAAACCTCACATCTTACACGGGTCATGGATTTAAACATAAGACTGAAACCCAGCAGGACCCTGTGGGGCTCCTGGGCACAAAAGCCTTTCTGTGTCCTGTTTCTTGTTTGTAGGAAATAGGCTTCATTCAGCCTCCATGACCTTCCCTTAGTTCCAAAGGGCATGTTCAAACTGCTGCTAATTAAGGAAGGAAGGGGATGAAGAGACAAGGGAGGAACAGTCAAGAAACAATAGTGCAGCTGTGAGGCAGAGTCCTGGTTCGTCTTCAAGGGATACACATAACAATATCTTTGAGCTCTTCTTAAGAAGTAAAACCCCCAACGGATGGAAGATGTTAACTACTTGATGAAACATTCTTCATTCCAGAGAGAAAGTCACAGTTCAATAACCTCAAGAACCATGAGACCACCTGATGCCAGAGGATATTTGGATTGAAGGAATGCAGGCCCTGCAGCCACCCTGATCCTTATCAGGAACCCCACCCCTTGACTATAAGACTCCTCACAAACCCCCTGGGTTGGGACACACAGTTTTGAGGGCATTAGCCTGCTTTTGCCCCCTTTGCCTGGCAAAGAAATAAGCCTATTATTTTCTACTTCACCCAAAACTCTCTCTCCAAGATTCAATTCAGTACCAGTGTACAGAGGGTGAATTTCAGCTACAAGACATGAAACTATAAAACTTCTAGAAGAAAATTTTCTAGGAGAAAAATTTTGTGACCTTGGGTTAGGTTCTTAAATAAGATATCAAAAACACAGTCTATAAAATTTAAAAATTATTACCTTTATCAAAAATTTTTAAATCTCCTTTGTAAAAGACATTGTAAGAAGAATGAAAATACAAATTATAGACAGGGAGAAAATATTTACAAATACGTATTTGACAAACAACATGTATCCAGAATAAATTAAAAAGTATTCACATATACCTAAACTTTGTGTAGTAATATACTGGATAGAAATACATAAAAATTATTAACAACAATGACAAAATGATCAAATCTCAATAATAATGAAACAAACAACCCTGTTAAAAATAGACAAAATATTTAAACAGACACTTGCGAAGAGGATATACAGAAGACAAACAAGCACACGAAAAGATGTACAATATCCTTAGGCATTAGGGAAATGCTAATTATAACCATGGTAGGATACTGTTACACATCTACTAGGACAGTTATAAACAAAATCAAAAAACAAAACAAAACAAAAAAACTGGCAGTGGTGCTAGTGCTGGCTAGAATGAGAAATCTAGAACTCTCATATATTTCTGATGAGATTTAATTATTACAACCATTCTGGAAAACTGTTTGGCAGTTAGTCATAAAGTGAAACATACAGTTATTATATGCCACTGTGATTTCCATCCTAGGTATTTACTTTAGGTAAAAACTTACGTTCGTGCAAAAACCTGCACATAAATGTGTGTAGCAAACCTATTCATAATTGACCCAGACTGGAAACATACCAAATATTCTTCAACAAATAAATGGAAAAACAAACTGTGGTAAATCTGTACAATGGAACACTGCTAATACTAATACTAGAACTAATAAAAAGAAACAAACTACTGATACATGCAGCAGTATCAATGTGTCTCAAAGGAGCTATGCTGAGTAAAGAAGCCAGTCTCCTAAGGTTACAAACTGCATGATTCCATTTATAGGACACTCTGAAAAGGCAACACTAGAGTGAGGAGAGAAGGAGAATGATAGCCATGCTTTATGCACAGCACATGGGAGGTTTCTAAAGATGCTGAAATTGTTCAGTATCCTGACTGTGGTGGTGGATACCTGAATCTGTGTGTGAAAACCCAGAGCTGTACACCATAAAAAAGCCAATTTTACTGTATATTAATTCAATAAGTAAAATTTTTGAACATCTCTAAGTCCACAGAATAGAAAAAATCATTTCATTTGCTCCCAGCATTTCACTCATACTCCAGGCACATCTGAAAATTTTTCAATATTATTTTGTTCATATCCTATATTGTGTGGGGGAAGGAACAGTGTGGGCAACAGTTGTGTTGGGATCAAGGCTCAAGGGCTAGGTCAATGCTGTGTATCATGGTTTCAAGGGCATTGCGAATAGAGCTACCATGTGGCACATCTCAGGTATGTCTTTCACAGGGATGCCTTTCACATTAAAACCACAGGAAGATGCCCCTTGGAGGGGTCTTGACTATGAAAGCCTTGCCATCACAAAACAATATTCCCTACCTCCACCCTTTATACACAAATTGTTTGTGATAATTCAAGTTTCATTAGTAGTGGAACTTTATTTTTGTATCTTAAGCCTTTAATGTTTATTTGAAATGCCAGTTTTGGGAGAGGTCACACTCTAAACTACTATATTGGTATGCATATCAAGTAATGGCTGTCCCTTTTAAAAGGTCTTTTTTTTCCCCATTTTATTTTTTAATGTGAGAGAGAAGACACTATATATATGGAGAGAGTCAAGCAAGTTGTTTTGACTATAATTATGGTGTCTTACAGAAATTAGAGGCTTATAGTAGGTTAGAAATCTATACTACCCTTCATTTTCTTATCTGTAAAATGCTGATAATAACAGTTCTACCTTATAGGGATGTTATGGGTTAAATTAGTCAGAAAAAGAGCCTTGTATTCTGTAAGCTTTCAACAAATAGAAGCTACTTTCATGGAAAGGAAGAGGCAGAGAAACAGTAGAGGAATTGATAATTTTGATTATTTAATTTTACCTAGGGCTGGACCAGTCAGTCTAAACTAACCCAGATGTAAGGAGAGATCTACAGTCCATGACCTCAGGTAATGATTGTTAGACCTACTCCCTGGTCTCTTTAGTAGGCTGGTGGCTATTTGCAAAGCTAGCTAAGTATTATTGGAACCTTAAAAAAAAAAAAAAAATTTAAAACAAACAAAAACTGTCTCTTCTTGTGTTTTAATCCTTAAAGTTGTGAAATCCTATGCAGTCTAACCCTGAAAGGGATTCCCATGGTGTGGTACACACTAGAGCAATTAACTGATTACTGCTGTTCAGAAAATGTAGTCTTTGGCACAGTAATATCCAACTCCTCCCAGCAAGACACAGTCTTGTTTATCATTATTAGTTTGGACTCTTCTGAGAGTCTTTGACGCATAAGATAAGGCTCATATCCAAGCCAATTTGAATTAATTTCTTCCATAAGATTACATGAAACACTGGCAAATGCTTTCCAAAAATCAGAATCCCTTACATTTTCCTCTATTTCCTCACTTCTCTCCCATTTACATTACCTAGAATAAAGTATCCATATTGACCTGAAAATGGCTCCTTTGTTTTATACAGTTATGGATGATTTACCTACTGAAACATTATTGGGTAGAATAATAGAATCAGAGTTTTAAAGCTGGAAGTGATGAAGCAAATTATGATTTTATTCATGGATTGGAAATAACAATCACTTCTTAAGTTTATTTTCTAGTAAAGATCACAGGTAGTTTCTTCCACCTTTTAACTAAGACACCTTATTTAACCCACTTTACCTCTTTCTTCTCCTGAATACAAGCTTTTAGCAATAATAGCTACATCTCTAGTCACTTCAGTGTTTCCTCATGCAATTATACATGTGCTCTTGACCACTTCCTAACCTTTGAGGAAAGTTAAACTTCTTTTATCCACCAGATTTAGAGTAGCTTGTCACCTCTGGTATTCTGTCAACATCACCCAGCTGGCCCATTTTTTCATGTATAGACCTCTCCACTCTTCAGAGAGTTAAGATCTTTAAGGCAGGAAGCATGGTGATGTAAAATGACACTTTTATTGGAAGAATATTTATTTTGTGATTGATTCCTTGCTCTGTCCCTCTGTAAGAATGTAAACTCAAACAAGCTACATAATCTCTTAGAGCCTTTACTTACCCACTTATAAAATGAGAAGAAACTGCAGATTGTTAAGGCGCCTGATGACAGTAGATGCATAGTCATGTTTGTTTCTTCCTGCTATCTTAATATTCCCTCAGGCAGGAATTTTGCCACCATTGCTATTGGCAGACTCACTATTGAACACTTTGTGTTTAAACGCTCTTAGACCAGGTATGCCTCTTGATTTTTTTCTCTGTTCATACCACTCACCACTATATATATGCAGCCACCAAATACTTATGTCACCTGCCTACTCCTAGGTGGCATTTGCATTTGGTAGAAGCCTTAGATCAAGTGTTTTATATCTAAATAGAAATTTCAATATACAAATGAATAATTGGTAAAGATGAACCCCACTTTCTACAATGATGCATGTTTCTGCCTGTGTGTAGGGCCACATTCTTTAACCACTGAAGTAATAGCTATTCTAGAACAGTCACTGATTTCATTTGTCACTTTATTGTCAGAATCACAGGAGTGAATTAAAGCCAGAGCTGTCGTTGTCATTTTTTGAGAGCATTCCTTTTCCAAGCCCAATTTATAGTTTGCTGTTTCACTGGACAGAAAAGCATTTCTGAACAGAAAATGTGGTCTTTGCCTTTCCTCATGACCTTCCCTTTTTCTGAAACATCAAAACACCTTTTCCACAAATAGAGCTCTTCCAAAGTCAAAATTCTAGGACCAGACCATGTATACTAGGCATGTTATAAAATCATCTTTTATGCATGACACCTATGCTCAGAGGAAAGAATGGATCAAAGATCAAGGAGTCTGCTGTGTGTTGACAAAGCTGCCAGAAAAGCTGCTCTCAACTTTCAGGAATTCCTGATAATAAGGACATATGCTTAGCAAGGCCACTGTTTATTCATAAGGACTTCATATGAATTAGAAAAAGATACCCCTTCTTTGTATACACTGCATGGTTTGACAAAAGATGGTCTGGTTAGATTTTAGTCCACACTCATTCTCTTGACCAGTGAGTGACCAGTTTACAGTTAACAACCTACTGAAATATACATGGTGACCCAAGTGGTGAAATTACATATATTTCAATTTTCATTCTTTCTTTATGACTTTTTATATTTTCCCTTTTCCCCAAAGAGCTGTTTCTGTGTTTGGGGAAGAAAGTACAAAGAACTGTGTAAGGGAGTGAAATTTGCCACCCCAAAATGTGTCTCTTTGGCATGAGGATTATTTTAAGCTGACTATTTTAAGAAACAGAAGCCTCAGGAAGTTTTTTATTTTTACCTCCCCCTTAAGTGTCTAAAAGAATTTAGATAAAGGACCTGATCCAGAAAGGGAGCTATCACCATAGATAACTACAGTATGATATGAACTAGGTGTGTAGACAGGGAGGAACTTAGCAAAGTCTGGTAAAATTCCTCTCCATGTCCCATTGTTTCTGTATGGTCCAGCAACATTTGTTTACAAAGCATTTGCTCTTTTTGTCTTCTGTGAATTGCCTTCCTCCTCTTTGAAGTCCTACATGTTTACCTCTTCTACTTAGCTCAGAATAGCACATAAGCCTCAATTTCCTGAATGTCCTTTGGGTCTCATATTTTTATGGAGCTCCTGTACATACATAATTAAATTTGTTTTTTCTCCTGTTAACTTGTCTTGTTCAATTTAATTATTAGGACAGCCAGAAGAACCTAGAAGGGTAGAGGAAGATATTTTCTCACCAACAACTGCTAAAATAAAGGAAGATGCATTTCCATGCCAATACCACCAATGTTAAGGCTTGAGAAAGGATCTCCCTGTGTGAAGGAGTTATAAGGAGAAAGAGATACAGTGAACAAGACAGGGGGAAGGGGCCTGAGCAAGAGTGTGACTGGGCTCCAGTGAGAAGGTCTTTGAGCTTCCTGGGCAGACCCCTCAGAAGACAAAGACAGGGACTTCCCTGGTGGGGCAGTGATTAAGAATCCACCTGCCAATGCAGGGGATACATGTTGGAGCCCTGGTCCAGGAAAATCCCACATGCCACGGAGCAACAAAGCACTAAGCCCATGTGCCACAACTACTGAGCCTGTGCTCTAAAGCCCACGAGCCACAACTACTGAAGCCCACACAGCTAAAGCCTGTGCTCCGCAACAAGAGAAGCCATCACAATGAAAAGCCCCTGCACTGCAACAAAGAGTAACCCCCACTCTCTGCAACTAGAGAAAGCCCACATGCAGTGACAAAGACCCAATGCAGTAAAAACTAAGTGAATAAATTATTTATTTATTTATTTATTAAAAAAAAAAAAGAAGAAGACAAAGACATATTAAAGAAAGAATGACTGTAACTGGAGCAGAAAAGCCATTTATAGCCTTTCAAACACCCTGCACCCTTATCGGTTCAGTAACAGAGGAGATTCCTGCACCCCTCAAGGATATCTAGAAACCACAACTAGTGGCCACGCAGGCGAGAATAAGGAACATCTCATTGGTGACCTCTGTAGGTTAGTATCTAAGGACGAATACCAGTCCTCAACCGAAAAATGTTCTTCAGTACTAAGGCCCACTGAAACCTGGTTCACCCCTAGGAAGTACTGTTCATGGGAGGTGGATCCCAAAAGACTGTAGCTAATGTTTCTACCAGTCCATTAGGATGGTATCTAAAATATAATAAAATGTGAGTTATTTGAAAAAGTGATATTCAGGCACATCTTCATCCTTGGATGACAATTGTTACAATATAAGCAATCTTGATTGGAAGATGATTACCAATGTCAATTAAGGGAGGACAGTGCCTGCCATACTTCTCACTCAATCATAGCAGGGCCCTTCTCAAACGGTAGGCTCCTAGTTCCCAGACAGGACGAACTCTAAAAGATGTAATGCTTCCCTGCCTTCTGACCTTCTTCATAGTGATATGGGTTTGGTACTACTTCTTAAAATCATATTATTAGTGAGTCTTCCCTTCTTCAAAAAAGGATAAACTCACTAAATATAGGGAGTTGGTCCTCAGCCAGCCTGTGAAAGAGATATGTTTGTGATAGAGCAGCAGTCTCCAACCTTTTTGGCACCAGGGACTGGTTTCGTGGAAGACAATTTTTCCATGGACCAGGGCAGGGGGATGGTTTCAGGATGATTCAAGCACATTACATTTACTGTGCACTTTATTTCTATTATTATTACATTGTAATATATAATGAAATAATTATACAACTCACCATAACGCAGAATCAGTGGGAGCCCTGAGCTTGTTTTCACTTGCCACTCACTGATAGGGTTTTGATATGAGTCTGCAAGCAATTGATTTATTATGGTCTCTGTGCAGTCAAACCTCTCTGCTAATGATAATCTCTACTTGCAGCTGCTCCCCAGAGCTAGCATCACTTCCTCAGCTCCACCTCAGATCATCAGGCATTAGGTTCTCATAAGGAGCATGCAGCCTAGATCCCTTGCATGTGCCGTTCACAGTAGGGTTTTCGCTCCTATGAGAATCTAATGCCACTGCTGATCTGACAGGAGGTGGAGCTCAGGCGGTAATGTGAGCGATGAGGAGCAGATATAAATACAAATGAAGCTTCACTTGCTTGCCTGCCACTCACCTCCTGCTGTGTGGCCCGGTTCCTAATATGCCACAGACTGGTACTGGTCAGTGGCCAGGGAGTTGGGGGTCCCAAGATAGAGGATATTTCAGGTGCCATTACCATGCCATGCCTTTCTTTACTTTACTTCTCTCTCTCTTTTTTTAACTGTGGTAAGAATATTTAACTTGATATCTATCCTCAACAGAAATTTTAAGTGTCCAATACAATATGGTTAATTATAGGCACAGTGCTGTACAGTGCTCTCTAGAGCTTCTTTGTCTTGCATAATTGAGATTTTATGCCAGGTGACTACCAACTCCCCATTTTTCTGCCCTCATGATGCGGTTACTCAGGCAACCTCCTCCTGGTCTGGCTTTAGCTCAAAAGACAAAACCTACTTCAATTGCCCTAGGTCCTGTCCTCTGCCACCATGCCCTGGCACAGGAACATTTTCAGGGCAGAAAAGGTCTAAAATGACTTGACATGACTGCTTGCCACCATGTTGACATCGAAGGACTTGGAATTCTGGGAGAGCAAACCACAACACAATGTATGTTCATATACAAACTCCTCTTGCAGGGAGAAAAGCTTTTGTCACTTCCCAAAATGACAGTCATCTCAGGAAACCCCACTAACCAAGTCATGAAAGGCAGAAGGAGTTCATTAAGTGGTGTATTCTCTGCTCAAAGCTGAAGATGGCCTCTGGGTGACAATCAGAAATAATGGGCTAAACACTTAGCTGGAAAATCTTTACCTCTCCTTTCTACTGCTTTACATACTCTGGTAGGATGAGAAAAAAAAAAAATGATAGGGAAAAAAAAGGTAGAATTTCACCACCTCAGTCTGTATGTGACCAAGCTAATTTGAGGAATTGCATTCATTCACAGTATGAAAACATTTTGTCTGGTCCAAAGTAATTTAATTCCATCCAAATTTGAGTGAGGGCCCTTGGGTGATGAGGTTTCAGCCTCTATCAAAGAAGGAAGTGACAGCTGGGGGAAGTGACCAGGTACACAGCTGAATAACCACATTTCCATAAGAATGGATGTGGCCTCTTGATTTACAGAGCACCAGAACTTTGCCTTGAAGATCCCAGATATAAATATATATGCAACAAAAACTGTATAAACATAGAAAAGAACCCCTCCTCCCCACAGCCCTGCCTGGGCTTGGGGAGAGGCCATTGACTTGTGGGTGATGTGATAAGACAGTCTGCAAGCTGAGCTCTCCTTGCCCCACACCGAGAGGCAGGCAAGGCCAAGTTGCTGAATTCAACAGGAATATTTCACTAAGTCTGTGAAACCTATCATTGTTCACAGTGTCACACTATGGAAAATTGGAAAAGCAGAAGAAATTCAGAATTTGCTAGCAAAATGCCGACTGCCCCCAAAAAGCAATTGCATAGGTTAGGATGTCTTGTTTCAAAGAAATAGAAAAACTCACAGAAAAACTTAGACCCCTTAGAAGATACCCAGGAGGTCTCAATATTTGCAGGCAGACTGAATGTCTTTTGATTATTTTAGCACTCTCCTATCTCTCTCTTTCTCCCTTTATCTCTGTCTATCTCTTACTCACTCTCACTCTCTCTGTTCTTTTTAAAGTCACATCTTATGATTTGATGAAAAAGTGATGTTTATGTTCTTCAGAAGCACTGTGTGTGACACTTTCATTTTGAGAAGAATGAGGGGTTGGCAGGAAACAAATCATTTATTGTCATGGAAGTATATGTGTTTGAATAAGCTATTCTAGACTCATAATGCAAAGGCTAATAAATATCTTTTCACACTTGATCCAAAGTCTAGTGCTATCTCCAATATACTATGTGGCAAAAAATGTATTTCCCTTACGGTCTAAAAGTTGCAAAAACCGCAAATGCCTGTGTTAGAAGAAATGTGTGAAAAAGATAAAGTCCTTTGTGATCAAATCCTTGCGTTATGCTCCACAATAAACAGATTCTGTTTGTTAAAGCAATGATTCCTGGCAAATCCCATCCTCCTGTCTCTCTGGAAGATGTGGGTCAAATATGGACTTCACCAACTGGAAAATAGTTGGTAAAAAATTTACATATACTTGGAAGTCTAGAGTGTTTTTCATTGGCACAAAATTCTAACTTGACTCCATAGGAGTCACGTGAATTTGGAAGAAATATTTAAAAAGTGTAGAAGGTGGGAGGTAGAACTATTATAGGATATAACACTTTCCTGAGTAGAGAAACAAGGAAAGAATATCTTGAAGAGGAGCATAGTTATCCTTCTGAGGAAGACATCTATCTTTGGGTTTAGATGGTAAATAATTTCCCTCTAGTTACTTATCTACTCCTTAGTTTCTTGACAATTTTGATGAAGACAATCTTTTTCTTAAGGTTTTTTAGTTATGAACTATGGACTTCAGAGGCTAAATAAGTACATCTTAATTTTTTTTTCACTATCATCCTTGTTTTTTCTTAAAATTATATTTCCTATAAAAATAAACCATCTTTTATTCCCAAATATTATGCATTTATAATAGCATATTAAATTAAAAAGAAAAACCATGTCATAGCTTTTGGTAGTAAATTACTGAAGACTGAGAACTTGAAGTTCCTAAAATATGTAGGGGAAAGAGCTCACACAGCCCCAGTGTCTGGCTTTCAGGCTGTCTAATTCCAGGCAGCAATAGTCACTGTGGTCACAGAGGGAATGGGTCTCCCTGGAGTTATGCTCTGTGGTGACACTGAGCATCCTTAAATATGGGTCAGCAAATTATTGCAGGCACCATGACCAAGGCTTCAAGACTGCTTGAGGTAGCACAGGGTCGCTAAGGATGGAGAACCACCCCACTACATGCTACCTCTTCCTGTTCACTGGTTTTGCTTTAGAGTCAGTGCCCTGAACTATCCAGAGGAGTTATAAAAAAAGCCTTTACCTCTAGGTTGTGCCTCTGGATCTCCTGAGCCTCTTAGATGGACACTCTCAGAAAGAAGAAAACCCTACTCAGCAGAAGAGACAGTTGAATGGCTCAGGGTTAACTTCCCTGAGGCACATTTGGTTTTCCAGGGACAGTGCAGGCCCAGACCCCATCTCTCTTGGGGGATGGATGCGCGAACATTCAGCATGGGGCTCTCTCTGCATGTAGAGAAAGAGGTCACCACTTAGAGAAGCTTCAAATTACTTAAAGTCATTAACTTCTGATCTTGTCAGACTTAAGAGCCTTATTTGAATGTTGCATTCTCATTGTTACTAAGATATTGTGGCTTCAAGTAACAATGAGGACATGGAAGTCACTGACTCCAATCAAGTTAGCTAAGCTCCTCCAGAACTAGTCACCTGGACATAACACGAGGAGAGGCCCTTTCAGCGTCTTACATCTCATGGCTAAGGGAAGAGAAATAATCTTTAGTCCTTTATCCCACAGAATTCAAGATATCAAAGGCCATGACCCACAAATTCTTTCATGGAACAGAAACAGGTTTATGTGCAACTTTCTTAGCACTGTGTGTGAAAAACAATCAAATATCATACAGTCCACTAATTGAGATTTTTAATAAAAGGAATAATTTAATGTGATAGAATAATGGGATAGCAGTTATTTAATTTTTTTCTTATTTTTTAATAATCTTTTATAATTATTTTTAAGATGGAAAAAAGTAACAATATGAATGAAAAAAGGAGTAACCAACATCACTTAGATATTAAGCAACTTTGAAAAGACAGCTCTACTATAAATGAATGCAATTACGGTCTTACTTTTCATAATATATGTACATGATTTTTAGATGTGACTTGGAAGTTGTGGGCCCTAGAGAATAGTTGCTTCTGAAGAACCTCTTAGAGATATTACAGTGATTATTTCACTAACTATATGTTTTGCAGGACATTGAGCATTTTCATTGTCAATATAACCCAGAGAAGCAATGAGTAATGATCTATGCTTGTTTATAAGCTTATAAGAAATTCAGTGAATTAAATTCTCTGTCACCGATGATCACATCTTTCAATTTCAAAATCTGGTGTTGAAAATCTTACTATGATGTGTGAGTTTACTTCCATGTTTTAATGTGGAGAGTCTTGTAAACATCATTGATTTTCTTTTCTTCTCTTTTCTTGTTTTGCCTTTTCTTTTTCCCTCCCTCCTTTTCTTTCTTTCCATTTTTACTACTTTCTTTCTTTTTTAAAAATTATTTGGGCAATATAAGACTTTGTAGGACCTCTACGCACAACTCTGAGTCTGATTTTACAAGAAGCTCAGAAAAATATGAAAAAGGTGGCTCAGGAGGGCCTTAACCCAAGACAGAGAAACTAGAGATGATTTTTATTCTTAAGTCTAAGTTCAGTAATCATCACACCTCACTTTGCCTACTTATCCCTCTTTATTTTTTTCTTTTCTTTTCCATCAAAATTCAAATCTGAAATAAAAATAAAGGTAGTCAATTGTAGGTTTTAATTGAATGTTACAAATAGTTGAGGTTTTATTACAAAATACACTTTTATAAAACATAGTTCCTCTTTTTTGTATAAATCATTTTAGGCATAGAATGAATCAAGATGTAAGCCAAAGTCACCAGTCCTGGCCTGTCTGCCTTTGATAGTCAGGGAGCTGGCACCTGGGGACAGGGAAAGAGAAAGGGTTTCTGCCTCAGACCATCATGGCCCCACCTGAAATAACCTAGCATTTGTGCGGTGATTTGAGGAATGTTTGGAGGACCTCTTAACTTTCAAAGCCCCTCTTTTGACAAGATTTCATGATTAGAAACAATCCTTTATCCTAGAATTTGTGCCTTTTTAATTAAAAATGTGCCCAGAAAGGAACATAGGTTAAGACATAAGTGATTCACATTCAAATATTAAGACTGTACTAACATTCTTTAGTTAGTACTGTGGGTACTAACTGCTGGTCTTTAAAAGTTAGAAAGGAAATATGGACACAAATGTTTTCAAAGTCTGAACAAGATTGGGTAAGAGGGTAGATTAGTGGTAAAGAGAAAGATGTGTATTTCATATATGCATTTATGAAAATTCATAGCATGGGCAGCCCTGAGCCTAATCAGAAAAATGAGTGAAATTTGTGTCCAACACCTTTCTCCTTCTTTGAACACATTTTCCTACCAGGAAATTCCAGACAAAGAGGACCCAAGGGCAATCACACAACCCTTTGATGTTCAACCCTCTCTCCCCTTCTAGCCTGGTCTCCTCCACCATCACGGGTCCTCCATTCCCATACACTTACATATTTAGCTGGATCTTGAGCTAAATGGATCTAATAACAAAATTCCCGCTAAGTAGAAAACAAAACAAAATAAAAACTCCTTCTCAAGTGTATTTCCACTTTCCTTAACACATGAAATCATCTCTCCAGTGAAAGAATGGAGCTGTGCTATTTTCAGGCATATGGAACACACGACATTCCTCAAAGCACACCCATTACCTCAGGGGACATTTCTTTCGACTGTCCTCAAAGTCCACTGGTGCCCATATACCCTAAATAGAGCAACAGTTTAGCCAATGGAGGCAGGTTGGAATGCCAGCATACTCATCAGTGATTTACTCGGCTCAAACTTTGCATGTTAAAAGTTTGATCTAGTTTTATTTAAACAGTCTTCCAGTTTTTAAAATTTGTAAATGTTCAATTTTAAAAGCCCTCTGTGAATTCAGGATCCTATTGCATGTTTTTTTCTTTTTTTTTTTTTGTTTGTTTGTTTGTTTCCTTTTCATTAACAGTGGTCTTGAGCATATCAACCAACTACTCAGTCAGCAAATTCTGTAGGGGGCTTTAAAAATCTATTTTCCCCACTGCAGTTTCCTTTAAAGTTAAAAATGCTTCTGCTTATTACCATTCCAGGCCCTTCTCATATTCTCTCAGCTAGGTCCAAATGCAGTATACACTTCCATGGAAGTTTCTGTTTTCTATGAATGTAAGAGCAATGGTTCGTAAGCTGGTACTCTACAGCAACCAGATCCAGATGCTGGTCCATTGCAAGAAGTCAATCTCTTAGAAATGATTTCTGCCGTTCCCATGTGCCTCTATTGCTGTTCTGCTTCTCCCATCCTCTCTCTTGAACCCAACACTCCAACTAAAGAGATGATCTAATAAGATGTCATACGTCTCATCCAATATGGCCACTTCGATACTTACTGGCCTTTCTATGGTGGCCAATATATGTGTCTTTGGCTGGAGCCTTGGTCCCTAGTTGCAGTCAAGGAACTTGGGTCATTTAACGAAAGACATAGGAATTAGGTAGGAGGCAACATCTCTAAACTTATTCCTTAAAATAGGCTTGCAGGAATGCAAATATGATTCTCAATAACACATTCTTTTTCCTAAATTATTATAGTATTTATTTAAGTTGTTGGTCTACTTGCCTTATTCCCTTACTAGTCAGTAATCTCTTTGGGTAATAATCCAATACTCCAGGGTCTCGTACAGTACTTTTCAGATAGAATAGGCCTGATAAACACTGAGGGAACTCAATTTAATAAATTGAGAGAGCCACTCATTTGGGTTTCTAATACAAAATGGCCTTGGCTATTCTGTTTTAAAATATTTAGCAGTTCAGTTAAAAACGCCCCTGTGAATCTTTTATGACATAATTTATCTTTCTATTTCTTTTCAGCTTTAAATTGTGCTGCCAGATTTATTTCCTGTAGTATTAGGTTTTGGTGTCTACCCAGTTCTATCCCAGCTCTTCTAATGCAATTCAGTCTTTTTACTGCAAGACTCAGACTCAAATATTAAATCAACATTTGCCATTAAGACTCTACATTTATCTATGGGATGATGATTGAATTCATCTTTTGGAAAGGAATCTATATAAATACATCTTCTCTAATAATTTCCAAATAGAATCCACCCACTTCATGTTTCTTGAAAATGTGGACTCCAGGCCTCTGTGTGTTGCTTTCCTCTGGGCCACCATAACGTCTACTGTCATTTCATCACCTCCACCTTGTGATTTTCTGCTGTTCGCTGCCAAATAAGTTTTTCAGAGCATTGCTGCATGGTTTGCCATTTTTAGTAAAAGCAGAATCTGATCAACGATGTTCCAGTTATAAAGGTAAAAAAAGAAAAAGATAATCAGACTTTGAATTAAATCACATCTGGATAGGCCTGTAGTTGAAGGCACTAATAATATACTGCATATGTATTTGTGTGGAGCGTGCCAGAAGTGAATTTCACATCATTAACAAAGTTCTCTATCGATCACTCACGATCTGGCAGCTGTAGCCAGCAAGGTGCAGAATCAAGTCTTCTCACTGTTGAATATGTATCATCATGGCCCATGCCAGTCCCTTCTTTGCCTACGGGGTCTGCCAGCCTCACAGCCGCTTGGAGAGCAGGACAGGGGTTTGCATTATGGCACTTCAAGTCATTTCTCTCCCAGACAGGGATCTTGCATTTTAAACACCACTGCACAAAGAGCTTGGAACGCCTTCCCTGAGTCAGTTCTCCTGGCTCACTCGAGAACAGAGAGAAATATGTCAACTCTGAAAACAGCCACAGCCAATCCTCTGGAGGTAATAGGCTGAATGAGGCATGTGTGGTTGCCACAAATGCTCTCTGCTAATGTTGAGGGAAAATCTGGGATTCTCAGCTAGTGGCCAAGTAGGGTCAGAAGGAGTGGGGAGATTAATATGGCCCAGCTTGGTGAGCCCTTTCATTTTTTAAGGTACCCTGAAAATTCTGCATACCATTGTTAAAAATAAAATGTATTACAATAGCGCTTCATTTATTACTGATTTTGATCCTTGCAACAAATAATCAGCAAGAGGCAGTGCTGTGTGTGGATTAAGAACCTGGGCAACAGAACCTCACTCCTTCCCTAAATTCCAGCTCAGTTGTTTATCAGCTTTGTGATCTGGGCCAAGTTATTTAACTTCCCATGCTTCTTTTGTTTTATCTGTAAAATGGGAAAATAATAATTTCTACCACATCAGGTTCCCATAAGAAATAAACACATAAAAACATATAAAGCACTTAGGGGCATGCCTGGCACAGAGTAAGCCTTAACAAGTAGACGTTATTAGAATTCAGGAGAGCTAGGGTTACTCTCGTCTTAGCTAAGTGATGATTGAAATTGGGCTCATTTTCCCGTGATCTCACAGCTACGTGGCAGAGAGGGAATAGGCATTGATGCCTGCAGATGAAAAGTTATCCCATATTCCTCTGAAGTGTTGGGCGGTAAGTACTCCCTGCAGCTGATGCAAAGCCTTTAACAGATCTTTTTGGGGTGTTGTGAGGAGTTGAGACTTATTAGCAAACATGCATTTCCATCTTTTTTGGATTATCTAATCTGAAATCCTTTCTTGATAATCAAAATTATTATCAAAGATGTATTGAGTACCTGCTACGTGCAAAGTTTTGATAAAGACTCTGAAATGAGAAACTGAAGTATTACAACATGGTTCCCACCCACCCATCAACAGTTCTGTGTTTGAGCAGATGGCACTGACAACACAGGCTAGAGAGTGTGAAGGTCCACCAGGGATGGAGAGGACCTTCGTGCAACCCATGTGTTTTCTTAGATGAAGTAGAATCAGAAATACTGCACTTAAACTCATAGAGGACTGGACACTGTGAGACCAGAACAGTGCTGAAGACTGCTGCCTTCGATTATCATGGAAATGAGAGTCGGTGGTCACAGAGCATCCATAGGACAACCTTTGGGCCAGAAAGTTTCCCAGAAAAAAAAATCAAAGTAATTTACTCCTTTCTGTATATAATACATATCTGTCATATGGCCAAAAAAGGCAAATACTGCTGGAGTGTCATGGGATATGAAAGCAATGAAAGACTCAATTTTCTATACCTGGCAACTTGTTGTCTAACTAGAGAGCTGTATAACATGAATTTCAAGACTCCAAGTATAATACAGAAAAATGCAACTAACAAACACCATCAAGTAAAACAAACAAACAACAAAAAAACAGTACTATGTTAGCTAAGAAATAAGAGAAACACGTGTATCCCAAATCAACAGAAATTCTCCCCCATCTCAGCCCTGCTTTTTCAGAGAGGAGGAAAACATGGGGATAAGGAACACTTTTTCAAGATACAAGAGTTCCCTTAAGTAAAAAACAGAAAAAAAGCCAGACAAACTTAAGAATTCCCTCTGCTTCTCCATCTTCTCTTTTCTGCCGCATTTCTGTGGAGACAGGTCCCCTCCTTGTCCCTCAAAACCCCAGTTCTCCACCATTAATTACCCCTCTAGGTGTTTTATCACTTTTCATCTTAGAGAAAAAGGAGTTGGGAAATAAAGGATTTCTTGTGCAGCAGTTACCTTTTTGCAGCATATTCTCCAGATTTCCAACCCTGTACCACCTGCCTGAAAGACTGAAGAAAGGAGAGGAGGGAGGGAAGGAAAAATAAAAGGGAGAAAAGTGGTTAAAAACTTAATTTAAAATACCACACTAAAGATGCTGAAAAATGCATTTAGTTCAGAGCCTCCACCACTGAGCACTGTGAAGTAGCATTTAACTCTAATAGGGGTTCTGCTTCATCAGCTACAATAATTATTTTCCTTAATTTGCCTTGGACATTCTGCATAATGATCTCCATGTTTGGGGGTGCGGTGTTTTTGTAAGCGAAAACAAAAAGCAAGTGTGTGATTTACCTCACCTCCTACATTTGGCTTGCATGTCTTTTCCCAGGCCCCAAATGTGTCTTCACCCTCTCTCTGTCATCAGCATGAATTCCTTGACATCAAGACCATCCATCTCCACACTCCCATCCCCATCACCACCCGCAATCTAATTGGCAATTTGCCACCTCTACCCTTTTCTTTAAAACTAGATCAGCTTCCCTGTAACTTGCAAAAATATTCTGTCCCCTGCAAGAAACCCCAGAGAGGCTGATCTTGAAAATGTGCAAATGTATTATTTAAAAAATGATATTGAGATCGAACTGCGATGTGTGTTTATATCTTTTTGATCTCTATTTTTGTCCTTTATTAACTATCCCCGTACCCTGTTTCTCCAAGTGTTAGCTACAGATTTTCAATCACACCCACCGGCAAAGCTAACCCTCAGGGAAGCTCTCAGCAGTGTCCTTCCAGAACCAGCCCAGCAGATGAAAGGCAGATGGAAAATTCCAGGGGTTCTGATCTGAACATTTAAATGATCATTTAGCGTAACACAAATCTGCGAGATATGAATTTTTAGTTTCCTATGCAGAGCAATACAGTTGAGACAATGCAAAGGACCCTGGTGAGTATGTAGCACAGAAAATGCTATGGAAGAACTATAGTCAGCAGAGGATGAATTTGGGGATACCCTGAGAGGGACTCAAGACAGCAGCAATGCTATTTGTTATAATCCCTTCCCCTGTCTGGCACTCTGTCTTTGCAAATCACACTCACAGCCACTATTTTGTTTTGTTTTGTTTTATTTTTCAATTCTCACTCAAGTATAGGAGTGGTAGTAAGGCCACATGGTTTTGCATCTATTTTAAAATCTAAACAATTTAAGGCCATAGGAACAAATCTGTGGCAACGCTGGAGCCAGCTCTCTCACCTTTAAGGAGGGTTCTCTTTGCACTGCTTTGTATTCCAAAATATGCTAATATATTACCTTGCAAATAAGGCTACTCTTGAGAATAGGTTTTTATTTCAATATTTAGATGGTATTCAGAGACAAAATTTCAAAAAGATTTTAATATAGCTGTCAGTGATCTTGATGCTAGACAACAAATGATTATATATATCATAATATATGATTTACACTTTTAAAAATTCTTTGAGGTGTACTTTCCACATCCTAAGATGAATAAGATACACCAAAAGTCCTTTAGATGACTATTGGTTAACCAG
Organism: Balaenoptera physalus; assembly: GCF_965194825.1. Lineage (NCBI taxonomy): Eukaryota > Metazoa > Chordata > Mammalia > Artiodactyla > Balaenopteridae > Balaenoptera > Balaenoptera physalus. Next base: position 41,967,955 of record NC_138897.1, on the reverse strand, counting down.
CAAGTCCAGTCCTGGGTGGCTGATCTCTGCCACACTAAGCAACCAATGATAAGTTAAAACAGCTTTTCCCAGAGTCAAGACTCCTGGCTGGGGGTAAGAACAGCTTTACACATACAAACTACCAGAAGGACATTTAAAACAGAGAAGATGGTGCCTATTAAATCCCATCTCCATTTTCCCAATGAGAACACTGCAGCTTCCAAAATAAAGCTGGATCCTACGAACAATGAATAACAGTGGGAATTTGAATTGGGTATCAATTATAGAATATTTGAAGGAATGCTTGTAAATAGCTTGTTCTCTTATGGTGTGGAATGTGTACCTTCTCCTTGCTACATACATGTCTTCACATTTTGTTATTTCACTGGCCCTATCTTTGGCTCCTGGATTCTGAGAGATGCCTGAGAAATATGACAGTATTAAAGAGTAAAAAGTATTTGTTTAAAGAGAGGGACAAGCCCATCTCCTCATCCCTTCTCCTATTTCAAACCTTTCTGTCCTTCCATCCAGCTATTACTTTAGATATTTGAAAGCTACCTTTACTATTATGAAGGTCTCTGAATTACAATTATACTTAGCTATGTATTTCAGAGATAGCATATAAGTAACAGATATTGAACAATCCTATGTGGCAATCATGGGGCATAATTTTTACATGTATGATCTCACTGATGATGCACAATAATCACATGAGGTGGGTGCTGTTATTTGTGTTTTCTGATAGCAGTAATACCCACCTTCCCTCTTGACTTCCCCACGTAGATGTCCAAGAAAGAACACACAGTATCACCTTCTAAAATTATTTTTGCCCATCTTCTCTATTTCAATAAATGACATACCACCAAAAATCTAGGTATTACCCTTCATACCTCTCTTTCTCTCCTGCCTCACATGCAATCTATTGGCAGTCCTATTGACTCTATCTCCAAAGTGTACCCTAAATACTTCCACTTCCTCCAGCTGCTTGTATATCCCAGTTCAGTTCACCATCATTGCTTGTCTAGACCTGTGCAGTACTCTTCTTACTGATATCCCTGCTCCATTTCTGTCTTACTATAATTGAAAAGAGTGATCTTTTAAAATATAAATCAAATTTAACATCCTTACCATAAACCTTATAATGGCTTCCTATCACATTTAGAATGAAATGCAAACCCCATATCCTGGGCTGAATGATCTGGCCCAGGCTTATCTTTAGACTTAATCATTCCTTACCTTGTGCTTTCTTTCTCAAGAGCAGTGTTTCTTAAACCCTCTAATTTGATTCCTGCCTTACCATCTTAGCACTTGTTGTTTCCACTACCTGGAATGTTCTTCTTCACAATTTCACATGGTAAGTTTTATCATTCAAATCTCAGCTTTAAATGTAACCTCTTAGAGGCTTTCCTTGACCACCAAATTTAAATTGTCACCTAGGTGTTCATAGCCCTTATCACTGACACTTTTCTCTTTTCATATCCTAATTTGCTTGTTTATGTCCTGTCTTATCATGAGACCAGGGACGATGTTTATCTTATTCGCCATCAATACTGGTTGCATCATTTCCAGGGCTTTGAACAAAATAAAAATGTAGGCCCTTTGTTCAAAAATGATTAAGAATTTCAAGATGATGACAGCAGAGTAAGAGGCCAAGTGAAGACTCTTTCTCAGCTCAGGGCCCTGTGTGAATGCTTGGGTCCCAGGATGATAAGGTCTTCACACCAGTGCACTCCCAGCACATAATATTTGCGTTAATTATATTTTTGAATAAATTTCTAAAAATGTATTTGTGGAATAAATGAATATATAAATTAATGAATGGGATTAAGGAAACTTGTTAAGCCCAGAGAATAAAATGCAGGGTTGGAACGGAAGCACAGGTGGTCTGGTGCAGCATTTCCCCTCAGCCCTTGTGCCACTCTGCATCCCAAGACAAATAAAATACAGTCTCTGGGGAAAAAAAATCCATCCCCTGCCTTCAGTGAAATTTAATATTATACAGAAATGAGGAAGGGCACCAAACAGCTATAACTCAAAAGAAGTATGTGCTACGTGTTCTAAGAGGGGTATGAAAAAAAGTTATAGAAATAGAAATGTGAGGGAGGTGAGGTGGCTAGAAGTTGTATTTGAGGTGGGCTTTGAAGGGTGATAGGAGTTTTCTCTGTGAGCAAGGAGGAAAGTTCATTCCAGAAGACCCAACAGAAGAAGCAGGCAGAATGTTTGGAAATGTGTTGAGAAGTCCAGAGTGACTGAGGAAAGGCTATGTGGAGTAAGAAGGAATAAAACTGACCCATCTGACAGATCCCAATTATGTTGCATAGTTAATGTTTAGGGCCTTCGCCTTTGTCAGTAGGAAACAGGAGCCAGAGCTGTGCCATTCTGAAAGCAAAACTTGAGGGAAATGAATCTGGCTATAGTGGACAGAGCAGGCAATGGGGGAGCAACCACAGGCCACTTGCCTGAGCCCAACTAGGGTGCTGGCAGCAGCCTTTTCCCTTTGTAAAAGACAAAGGGAATCACAGTTGTTTCATACATGTCTATAAGGCCATTTGGTTTTGAAACTGTCTTTATTTTTCCTTGTGCTTTTCCAGCAAATTGCACAGGACTAGTCATTTAATAAACATTCTATAAATTCTTTATAAGTATTATGCAAAGTTGCAACATATAGTTGGGAGTGAAAAATACCTGAATTTCAACAAATGAGATATTATTAATTTGGTAAAATAAAAACCAGTGTTGACTAAGAAATGAAAAAAAAATGTCATTTTGGTAGATATATAATTGAAAATAGAGACTTCTTCTCTCTAACCTATTATTTAGTCTCCAGGGGGCAAGAGGTATAGATGAATGATAAAGAAATAGTCAAACAAATACCAGCAACATTTACTGTGGTAACACTCTTTTCAGTGAACATTTTACTCAACTACCTGCCATGAACACACTATGATCTTTGGAATGGGTTTCAACAATATTGCTCATTAGACCAGTACATCAATTCACTTTCTCCCCCATGTCTCATCAGAGACAGTTCCAATCTATTCAAAAGTGACTTTCCTATCTTTTTATTACTGCCCTGCAACTAGGTTCATCAGTACCATTTTATTTTGTTGTTTTTTTTTTCTTTTTTTTTAGATTCTATGTATGTGTGTTAGCATACGGTATTTGTTTTTCTCTTTCTGACTTACTTCACTCTGTATGACAGACTCTAGGTCCATCCACTTCAATACAAATACAATAAAGATCTATTAAAAAAGAAAAAAAAACAGAAGATTAAAAAAACAGTGACTTGCTTTGGAGTAAGCCATCATCCTATCAGAATCTGTAGTTTGTCTTCCCTTGGAGACCATATGACCATTTCGTTTAATTTAATTTAGGAAAAAAAGACTGAATCAAATCTTGCATTACTCCCCTGGGGGAAAACATGCTTCACAAATGAAGAATTCCCAACCAAAGAAGCTTTAAGTCCTACATCCTGTCAAGAAGTTCATTTACATATATCTTCTTTCATTCTATTGACACGTAAAACTGAGTTTATATTTATCCTCCACCTAAACACTCTTCATGAAATATCAACAGCACAGAATGGGAAGTGAGAGGCATTTTCTGTTCTCACTCCTTATGAGGCCACTTTGGAAACTGAGAAGGAAAGAAGAAGTCAGGCACAGTGAGGTCACGTACTGGTGATGCCCAATCAACTCTTGGGGTAAGGTCAAGGAATCAATAAAACTGTTTTGAGTACCTTCCATATGTAGGCCATATGCTAGGTGTTGGGGAAGGGAGGAGGGCAATACAGAGGAATATTCTGGCATACGAGATGACCACTGTCTTTTTGGGAAGGTGGCACAGCCATTAGAAAAGGTCATTATTCAAAACAAGAGAAACAAAAATTTTGTATGCAAAGAAATAACATTTTAATTATTTGTATACTCCAACTACAAAGCTGATTCCACTGTGTCTCATTCTGGATGTGAGGAAGAAATGCAGAAGGAGTGTAAAATTGTATAACACCTATAGAAGACAAGTGAGCCATACCTATAATAAATACAAAAGCATTTACTCTTTGGCTCAGAAATTCCTTCTCAAGATACTTATCCTACAGATATACAAGCAAACATGCAACAACTGTGTAAACAAGAAAATTCCATGCACTGCTTTTTATATTTGAGAAATCAGAAATAACCTGTATGTCCATCATTTGGGGACTGCTTAAATATATTGGAACATACCATCTGATGGATTTTTATAGCTAGTAATTGATTAGTTAATAAAAAGACAACACATAGAACAGAGTGCTGTGTGATATATAGTGTTTTCTCACAAAATGTCATATATATATATATATATACACATATGGTAACACTAAACTAATTATATAATGACATATATAGTATATACATAAAATTTCTCTCTCTCTCACACACACACACACACAAGCACATCACATAAACGCTTAAAACACTTAATACATTTAGCAACCATGTTTGCCTCTGTGTAACAAGGTCTAGGGGTCATGGAAGAAAAAGAAACCATTTTAACCATACCTGCTTTCACGTATCTACAGTTTTGTACTAAATACATACATATTGCTGTTTTAAAATAATGCAATACAGTAAACGAATAATATAAAACTGCAGATGATGAAGCTGACTGGATGAGTATAACAGACTCTCCGCTGCTGGAGTTCAGTGAAGTGCATGCGCCCTTCAAAGAGAGGTACTGAGAACTCAGTCGGGGAAAGGGGCTGCTCTCAGGGTTGAAGCTGGAGCAGTGGTTGAGTGTGCTGTGAAAGTCACTGACTTTACCCCCATTTCCAGAAAAAAGTGAACTCCCAGTTCCTACTAAGTCCACTCTCTAGATTGGTGGTCACTGCTTAACATTAACCCTGGAGGACCTGTGGGAGGAAAGGAGAATGGACACCAAGTTAGACCTTAGATTCATCCATGTGGAGAACCTTCTCTCATTCCATGTTGCCTTTCACATCTGTAGAGGTTGGGGGTGAGTCAGGACGCAAACTAAGCAGTTCGCCTGGCTCTGGAACACTTCTATCTCTTGAGTTAGACTCAGAAGAAGTTTTCATCAGAAAAAAATGAAGACTTTAATGGTCCTAAATTGTTCTTACTCTTTTCTGCTTCCCCTTTTAAAACTCAGGCATGATCATTTCCTGGATGGCAATACCTCTGGGAGGATGAATCTTTGTAGATTCAACTGGTACTTGTAGAAGAAATGAGTATCCTTGCGTGAAAGACAAAATTCACCAGATAATTAAGGAGATGATTTTATTCATGTTATTGAATATGGAGAATGTTCATTAATGAGGAACATCTCAATGAAAAGAAAGAGCGCCTGTGTTCTAACAGAAGCAGGTAGATGAGGGGTGATCCATGAGTTTCATGGGAGTATATGGAAGAATGAAGATGGGTCATATCTTAAGATATGCAAGGGCAGAGTGGTCCTTTGTAGTTAGCTGAACACAAAAGGGTAGGGAGATGTATTAAGTATCAGTGTTTTCTGGCAGCATAGGGCTCAGGTAAAGCTTGATATTGTCATTTTCTTCCATCTCTAAGCAGAGTTTTTCCACGCAGTTCTTCCAGTTCCTCCAGCTCCATCTTTGTCTTTTCACCCTTATTTCTTCAGTTGCTAACCCGAATTCTCCTTTGATATTTCTCAGTATAACCTGCTTACACAGATAACATATTTCTGGTCTAATTATTCTCTTTCTTCCTGTCTATTTCATCTAACTGATTCTTAGTTCTGATTGGTTGATGTCTTCTCTTAATATCCTTAATGACTCTCCTTGTCTCTAAGGAACTATTTCAATACTTAAGTAACTTAGTAATCTTTCACCTAAATGTTCTTTAATAACATAAACCATTGAGCCTTGCTTGCCCTTTCTCATGGTGAAAGAGAATTTCCCCAACTCTTGACAAATACTGCTGGACCTCTTGCCACAAAATCTATCCTGAGTTGGGAAGAACTCTGACAAAAATTATCAGCTACAAAGGAAAATGGTGTACTTAACTCTCTTCCAATTTCACCAAAGACAGATCAGGAGGTGATCAAGACTGAGCAATAACTTGACAGCAGAGAGGTTATTATTAAGTATTAGGGCAGGTTCTCAAGGATGGTTATGAAAAGAGAAGAAATTTCCAGGCCACAGGAATCCATCACCTTAAGCAAACATAATATGTACTAATATTTCTTTAATAAAATATATACAGAGAGGAACAGGCTTGTTATATAGAACCCCAACCATAACACAGTAGTTTTTTACATCCCACATCCCAGTGACATGATATTACTTTCCAGTTGTATCAGCATGTCTCTTGCTTTCATCCCTGGATACTTAGAAGTAGAGGCATTGAATTAGGAGCAGAACTCTAGCCATAGGTTTAAGATCTTAGCTCACTTTCTCTTCTTTTCTTTCCTGTAAAAAAAATTTAGAGTACATTTGAACATTGTTACCTTGTTACTGAATGGGTTATTTTATTGGATAAATGTTTGGTATTGCTGCTGTTATTGGGTAGGGCAGCTTTTCATTCATTTTTTTTTTAATGAATTCAGTGCTAACACATGATATCTTTAAAATACTGTGCTGACCTCTGAATGTGCATCTGTGGCCATAGGTATTTTATATGTCCTAAACCTGCATGTTTCTGAACTTTTATATCCCTATGCAAATAAAATGCAGCTACAAGGATGCACACATCTACATCCACAGCTAATTACACTCTTAAGGACTCTTCATTGTCTTCCATTTACACAAATTAAATCTCCTTGTTTTTCATCTGCTCACTAAGTAAGCTTTAACATAGAAATACAGAGAAGAGAAAAACAATGAATGCCATCCCACCCTACCACACATAACCCCAACCTGCTGGGTTTAAAGGAAAATTCCCTATTTGCTTTAATTGTGTATGCCAAGCATTTTGCAGTGAAACACCCCTACAGTGTGCTCCAGTGGGTTCCCATTTGGGGAAAGAGAATGTTACAGAGGGACACTGGTTCTTCCTATGTCTGTTCCTGAGCCATTTTAAAAGGAGTAAAACATGCAGGAAAATGTTCAATGGATTTTATAGCAAAACATCATGGTGCTGTTATCAGCTTCCTTGTGGGAAACGGTAATGTGTATTCATATAAACACAATGGGGATGAACATCACATCATATTCATTCGGATGCCTCCCAGTACCCAGGCAACTCACACACAAATGTCACTTTGCTTCCCCCCAGAGCTCTCAGCAACTGAGGTTCCCGGACCCTTGCAGACCCTACTGCTGCCCAGCAGCTCAAGGAGCAATTGAATCTTTCTTTCATAAACACAACCTCACTCCTACCATTGATCAGAAATTTGCTCAGTTTTCATACTTATCTTTCTAGTTAAGAATCAGCCTAAGATTATGGTAATGATGAATGGCCTTCTCCAATTTTTTTAACCCCGTAAATACATAAGAATAACAGTCATTTTCTTATTTTCTTCACAAAATTTCAGAAAAGCAAAGTAAATAGAAAATTAAAACAAAACCCAAACCTAAGAATAACAAGGAAACAAGCACTAATGGCACAAGTGCAATGGTCAAGGAGAGAAAACACAGATTCAGATACCTAGCTAGAATCTGCATTTGGCAATGTATGGGTTTTATGGATACTAATTTTTTTAAAAAAGACCCTTTAACTGCTAAACATCTTAACATGTTCAGATAACTGGGCTGAATACTCAGCTGTGGGTATATGAAGGCAGCTGGCCATGATGGGCTGATTTTCAGACCATGATTCTAATTACTGAGAGGCTAGTCCTGGTTCTCCCACTACCAAGTTAATCTGAATAACAAACAGTAATTGAGTGTAGAGACTAATCTTGACACACTGACTTTTCCTAAATAAAATGTCGTGGTTTGTGGTCTGTAAAATAAGCATAGCTATATATGACCTAATATCCACCAAGAATTTTGGAGAAAATCATATGAAGTTAAATCAACTGCAGAATATATCCCTCTATACATATGTTAAGCCACACTCTACCTAGAATCTTGCAAGTAGAAGAGATTCAAAATGTCGATATTCCAACTCTGACAGCATCCAGGCTAATGTCTGCTTAATGAAGAAAGAAGACATATAGTAAAATGGGCTTGAGCCTGGAGTAAATATCCAAATTCTTACAACAACTTGTTTTTGAATCACACCTCTTGGATCTCTGCGTTAGTTGGTCAGTGCTTTATATGCGTTAATTTTGTATCATCATAGATACCTAAGCTCATGAAAGCAGGTATAAAAAAGAATGAAATAATGCTATTTGCAGCAACATGGATGGACCTAGAGATTATCATACTAAGAGAAGTCAGAAAGAGGAAGACAAATACCATATGATATCACTTATATGTGAAACCTAAAATATGATACAAATGAACTTATTTATGAATCAGAAACAGACTCACAGACATTGAAAACAAATTTATCATTACCAAAGGGGAAAGGAGGTAGGGGAGGGATAAATTAAGAGTTTGGGATTAGCAGATATAAACTACTGTACATAAAATAAACAACAAGGTCCTACTGTATAGCACAGGGAACTATATTCAATATCCTGTAATAAACCACAATGGAAAAGAATATAAAAAAGAACGTATGGGACTTCCCCGTTGGTGCAGTGGTTAAGAATCCACTTGCCAGTGCAGGGGACACGGGTTCGAGCCCTGGTCCAGGAAGATCTCACATGCCATGGAGCAACTAAGCCCGTGCGCCACAACTACTGAAGCCGCCGTGCCTAGAGACCATGCTCCACAACAAGAGAAGTCACTGCAATGACAAGCCTGTGCACCACAATGAAGAGTAGCCCCCACTCGCCGCAACTAGAGAAAACCCGCATGCAGCAACAAAGACCCAACACAGCCAAAAATAAATAAAAATAAATCTTAAAAACAAAAAAGAACTCTAAATCTGTTAAAAAAAAAAATGTACATGTATGTATAACTGAATCACTTTGCTGTATAGCAGAAACTAACACAACATTGTAAATCAACTATATTTCAATAAAAAAACACTGATCATTCTGAAAAGAAATTATAATTTTCTATAGCGTTGAATATATAAAACTGAAAAAGTTGCCACTTTCACCTTTAAGAAGCTCAGATATAATTAAGGGAAGGAAGGATATACATAAATTGTTTGATTATGGCTGATCGTCATTTTAATAGTCCTGCATAAAAATTACAGTGATAACCTAAAGGAAAAGATGAACACTCCTCAGGGCAAAGGATACAGAGAGGATTCAGGAAGGATCAATAACCAGGTGAGCAACTAAGACAGATGTTGGAGCATAAAAGTTTGACATGTTGAAGAAGAAGAGGAGAATGTATGTGCAGAAAGAGGCAAGAAATATTATATATTAGCACGTTCATATAACTATAAACTATTTTTAAAGGCAAACACAGGAGGGGCAAAAAGGGAGAAGGAAGATGGGAAATAAAGCTGTATAGGTAAAGGATATTGGAGAGCATAGAAAGAAGGTTTAGACTGCATCTTCAATAAGAAGAAACCATTGAATGAATGTATTCCAATCCTCTTTTCCAAGAAAAATGTTTCCTAGGGTATATCTTTATCCAGGTCATTCCTAGGAAGACACGGAATTCTAAGAGGCAAAGTCATGTTTCAACATTCCTGAATCTCATTTTCTTTATAAATGTAAAATCAAGTTAATTTTCACACCAAAGGAAGTCATTCAGGAAAAAAAACACAACCAGTACCCTTTGAAAATTTTATGAGAAGAAGGGAAAAACAATTTCCCTTGGACTGGGGTAATGAGGCTGGTGATAAGAAGCAAGTTGTGAGCACAAGTTTCAGGTCTTTGGAACTACCCTGTTTAACCAGTTGATGGTCTATATTATTAGCATCCAAAGACTTCTTTCTAATTGCTCAACTGAGGGTTCAACTTTGCACATAGCTCAGTTCTATTTCTACACTTGGAAATAGTCAGATTATTGGATATCAGGTTGATTGTCAAATGCAGTCTTATTTGCCTAACAGATAACCCCAATGATCCTCTTGAATTAAAAAAGTAAAGAACTCTAGCATCATATAAAATTCTTAAAACACTTACCCCCCTCCCAAATGAAGTGAAGGCTAGAAACCAGAGAGGCAACTGGGTGCAAAAGTCTGTTTTAATTCTGAATATTTCAGCTTAAATCATATTGCAAGACATGAAGGATAGGCTAATTCAAGGTGGAGAGTCTAATAAAGGATCACTCCATAAGGTTAGGAACCCAAAAGGGCTGCACCTAATGCACAAAAGAAGACTTTAAGAAAACCTGTCTTGACTTTGGCACTGGATAGATGGAAAAATTAAGAAAATATCTCTTGAGAATATATAATCACAAGACAGCCTTCATATAGGTTTGTGGTCTTATTTTATTCTTCTTGTGTGATCTGAAAAACCTCAAGTAGAGACCTGAATTTGAAATATTCCTGAGCTGGCAGTGACCTTCCACCTCCACCCAACACATACCCCCCCATCAATGACTATACACAATTGTAATTCATCTGTGTCAGAATGATAATTTTACTAAGGACTTGAGAATTCCCATAGATAATGTGTCAATGAGAATGAGAAGCTCAAAGTAAATATATATATATATACATATATATATATATATATATATATACATATATATATATATATGTATATATATATATATTACATATATATATTGGGCACTTTGTGAGTTAAAAATAGAAGAACAACAAATAGTAGGATCAGAATCATAAATATTAGATATTACAATTATCAGACACAAAATATAAAATAACTGTGTTTAATATAGTAAACAAAAAAGAGATGTTTAAAGATAAGAGCAAGAAACAAGAGGTTATATATTATTAATTAAATTTGGAGTAAATGGAAATTGGATACATGAAATAAATAAAACATTTGAAAAATAAAAGTTCAATTGATGCATTAAGAGAAGATTAGGTACTATTAAAGGGAAAATTGGAAACATGAAATATAGACAACCCATTTTTTTGGTTTTTTTTTGTAATACAGCTTGGAGAGAGACAGAGGATAGTAAATAAAAGAGAGTCAAGATTCATGGAAGATAGAGTAAAAAAAAAATCTAGCATGAATGCAATCACAGTTTCAAGAAGATATAATAGAATGAGAAAGAAGCTAAATTGGAAGTAAGAATGACTGAAAATATGAAAATATACATGAGATTTGTTGAAAGACAGAAATCCTTTGATCAAGGAATTCCAAGCAATATAAATGTTCAGGTGGTGTCTGGGGCTCAGACCAACATCTTCACATTCACACATTTTAAATGGCATTCTCACAAACTCAGAATTCCAAAATATCGAGTTTTTTTCCTAGCTAAAATGCATCCTTTGCATTTAATTTGTTCTTGCAGTGGTAATACAGTTATCCTTTAAATTATTGATAAAGGGAGTTTAAATTTTCAGCATCCAGAAGGCCAGAAATTAGATAACAAGTCAGGTCCATGAGATTTCTAAAATATTTTGAAAGAGGAAAATGGAACTATTTGAACAGATTTCCTCCCATCCTTGATAAGAGCACATTTTCTGTTGCCAATGGCCTGCTGTTTCTTTCCTTCCTACTTTGCTTTGCTTGCCAAACTGGAAGTGATAAGATGTTGTCCTAAGCAGGTTTACAACATTGATCAGGCAGGATTCATATAAACCTTGATCCCTAATCATTCATCAGTACATAAAATTGAAGCAAGAAAAGAGAAAATTTGATGAACATTTTCTCTGGGTCCCAAGAAAACAAGGACTTGATGATGAAGGCAGAGGGGCATTTCATTTTCTTGCTGAGGCTGGATCACTCTTCAAAAGCAAAACCTGATATTGGTGATCTTTTTGTTACTCCAGAAAAATCTTAGTTTTCTTAAGTTGATTAGATATTTGTTACAGAGAAAAAGTTAACTGCCAATTATTATTATTATTTTTTTTTAATTTTGGAGATGAAGAGGAAGGTATAAATAGAAAAATTGATTGGAATTCTTAGTGTATTATTTTTATAAAGTGATTTTTAAAATGTATATATTTGAGGAGGATACCCAAGACAAATTAAGTAAAATCCACATTCTAATTATTCAACTTCATTCAGCACCTTTGATTATGAAACATGCCTGTTTTTTAGCAGAGTGCAAGTTAAACAAAAAGATGTGTTCATATGTATTTATCTTCCTTTACACTCTATCTTAAGCTTTCCACCAGCAGTCCCATCACACTCTTCTTGACTTTTCCAGCCCACATTGATTTATTGTTCTGAACTTCTACCATACATATTTTTATACTATTCACTTTTTTTATAAATATATTTATTTATTTACTTATTTATTTTTGGCTGCTTTGGATCTTTGTTGCTGCGTGTGGGCTTTCTCTAGTTGCGGTGAGCGGGGGCTACTCTTTGTTGTGGTGTGTGGGCTTCTCATTGTGGTGGCTTCTCTTGGTGCAGAGCACAGGCTCTAGGTGCACGGGCTTCAGTAGTTGTGGCACAAAGGCTTAGTTGCTCCGTGGCATGTGGGATCTTCCCAAAACAAGGGATCGAACCTGTGTCCCCTGTACTGGCAGGAAGATTCTTAACTACTATGCCACCAGGGAAGTCCCTATGCTATTCACTTTGTTGTCTACATTATACCTTATTTTTATGTTTTGTTTATTTTGAGTACATTTCACATGTGACATGTTTCAAGTCCTTGAAGACCAGAAACCATGAATACTACTTGAGACATCCCAAGTGCCAAGAAAAAAGTTGTACTTCAGGAAGTACTCCACACACCCCTGTCTCAGATTATACTGCAATGGTTTATTGAATAAGTTTTATTTGTAGAATGAATGCATGTTATAAATAACAGATTCAATTTTAATAAATGCATCATATTCCCTAAGCTGGAAATTACTACTATTTAGTAGTCACACACCCAAATGTTTTTCTTAGGAGAATTGTGACTTTCCATGTAAAAAGTTATAAAAAACAACAACAAAAAAAACAGTCTCTGCCTTCAAGAAATAGACAATTTAATTAAGCAATATCATCAGTAACATACCTGTAGAAGATAAGGACAGTCTACTTTAGCATCAATAGATAGTTCAAAAGGAGTCTTTAAAAATTAAAATGGTTTTTAAAAGGTTTTTTTTTTTAGTTTCACATTTGACAAATATGAACTAGTGTTACCCAATGTTGCCCATAATTAAAGTAAATGAGAGAGCAAAAGCAATTATTTGGTTCATCAAATGATTGATTGCACCAGTTTGAAGCCACCAAGTACAGGATTAAATATTCTCTGAAATTATCAGAATTGTATAATGAGGGAGTGGGGAAGTTAAGGATGGATGAACCAAATCCTCTTTCAAGTTTAATAAACATGTATTAAAACCCAAGTTTCATCAAATACTATTTACTTGATTTGGGATAAATTGCTGAAATGATATTTGAGTTTCAGTTTCCTCATGTTTAAAATGGGAACAATGACTACTTTGTAGAATTGTTTTGGAGAGCAAATAACCTAATGAAAACCAAGGTTTTCATCATGATCTGAAGCACAGTAGACAATAAAGCCATTGCCACATAAACGAGTCATCTCTTTTGAAATAGATTACAAAATAAACATGGCCCTTGCCTTTTCTATTAGATGTGTCAATCACTGTGACTTCCATTACCACAGCCTATTCAAAGAAATCTGCCCTGTCCATAGGTCTATTTGAGGCAGGAGTCCCAGACAACCTTGTTTTGTACCACACCCTGGATATGCTTTTTTTTCTTTATCTTTATTTTATTTTGGGCTATAATTGATTTACAATGTTGTGTTAGTTTCAGGTGTACAGCAAAGTGATTCAGTTATACATATACATATATCTATTCTTTTTCATATTATTTTCCCATTTAAGATATCACAGAATATTGAGCAGAGTTCCCTGTGCTATACAGTAGGTCCTTGTTGGTTATCTATTTTATATATAGTAGTGTGTATATGTCAATCCCAAACTCCCAACTTATCTCTCAGTCCCCCCCCCCCACCTTTCCCCTTTGGTAACCATGTGTTTGTTTTCTAAGTCTGTGAGTCTGTTTCTGTTTTGTAGAAAAGTTCATTTGTATCATTTTTTTAAGATTCCTCATATAAACAATATCATATGATATTTGTCTTTCTCTGTCTGACTTACTTCACTTAGTCTGATAATCTCCAGGTCCATCCGTGTTGCTGCAAATGGCATTATTTCATTCTTTTTAATAGCTGAGTAATATTCCATTGTATGTACGTACCACATCTTCTTTATATATTCATCTGTCGGTGGACTTGTATAGACACAAAAGACCCCGAATAGCCAAAACAATCTTGAGAAAGAAAAATGGAGTTGGAGGAATCAGGCTCCCTGACTTCAGACTATACTACAATTCTACAGTCATCAAAACGGTATGGTACTGGCACAAAAACAGCAATATAGATCAATGAAACAGGATAGACAGGCCAGAAATAAAACCATGAACCTATGGTCAATTAATCTACAACAAAGGAGGCAAGTCTATACAATGGAGAAAAGACAGCCTTTTCAACAAATGGTGCTGGGAAAACTGGACAGCTACATATAAAAGAATAAAATTAGAACATTCTCTAACACTATACACAAAAACAAACTCAAAATGTATTAAAGACCTAAATGTAAGACTGGATGCTATAAAACACTTAGAGGAAAACATAGGCAGAACCCTCTTTAACATAAATCACAGCAATATCTTTTTCGATTCATCTCCTAGAACAATGAAAATAAAAACAAAAATAAACAAATGGGACTTAATTAAACTTGAAAGCTTCTGCACAGCAAAGAAAACCATAAACAAAATGAAAGACAATCCACAGAATGTGAGAAAATATTTGCAAGTGATGTGACTGACAAGGGATTAACCTCCGAAATTTACAAACAGCTCATGCAGCTCAATATCAACAAAACAAAACAAAACAAAAACAAAAACAGAGCAAACAAACAAACCCAATCAAAAAATGGGCAGATGTCCTAAGTAGACATTTCTCCAAAGAAGACATACAGATGGCCAAGAGGCACATGAAAAGATGCTCAACATTGCTAATTATTAGAGAAATGCAATTCAAAGCTACAGTGAGATATCACCTCACAACAGTCAGAATGGCCATCATCAAAAAGTCTGCAAACAATAAATGCTGGAGGGGGTGTGTAGAAAAGGGCACCCTCCTACACTGTTGGTGGGAATGTAAATTGGTACAGCCACTATGGGGAACAGTATGTAGGTTCCTTAAAAAACTAAAAATAAAGCTACCATATGATCCAGAAATCTCACTCCTGGACATATATCCAGAGAAAACCATGGTTTGAAAGGATACATGCACCCCAAAGTTCATTGAAGCACTGTTTACAATAGCCAAGACATGGATATACCTTTCTGGATGAGCATTCCTCTAGATACAAAGGCAGTCATTCCTTAGACTAACAAAAATTGCTGAGTAGTTTGATATGAACCATCTGTCCAATGGGAAATGAGTTGGTGCAACTGGATTCTTGCTTTCAGGAAACTGAATAGAGAAATAGAGGGGGTTAAAATCAGTCAGTTATGAGAAGCTTACTGTGAATGCAGTTCATTAGTTAGGGTAGGGAGTGAGGAGTTGTGAACAAGTCTATATGAAGAGAAAGCTGGAGATGGAGTAGAAAACATACGTAAAGA
Organism: Balaenoptera physalus; assembly: GCF_965194825.1. NCBI lineage: Eukaryota > Metazoa > Chordata > Mammalia > Artiodactyla > Balaenopteridae > Balaenoptera > Balaenoptera physalus. The sequence continues at coordinate 41,952,274 of NC_138897.1, read as the reverse complement.
GACACAGAAAAATAGAGAGTGAAAGCTAAGAGGACCAGGTAAATATACAAGGAATAGAGAGAGAAGTAGGAAGACCAGACACAAAAAAGAAGCAAAGATTGAGGGCGGAGCCAAATTGAAAACTGGGAAGAAAACCTACTGCAAATTTTGGCCATTGTAATTCATAGAAGTGCTATGACTGGAGTTCCTCCACATGAGAATTTCAGCTACAATTCCTCCTTTCTCTTGGAGTTCCAGGAAAGGAGATTATATTAAACTCCTCTTTCCCACCTTCCCCACCCTAGTATTCCCTGAACTAGCGTAAATGAGTTTCTTGTAACAAAGTGATACTTTCTGTCTAACTAAAATGCCTTTGAAACATTTTAGGACATAGAATATCTAGGTAGCAAATAAATGAATTAAACTGACACAGGAATGTCATCATTGCACTAATTCCCTTCCACTCCCATGTGTCACAGCATCACCACCTCCTTGCATTTGCTCATGTCGTCCCTACATATGATAAATGATTTTTCACTTCTCTCCAGCTATTTAAATCCTACCTATTTATAAAATGCCCAGTTGAAGCTTCCCCATCTTCCTGAACGCTCTGCTTATATAAATATCACTTAAATAAATTCCTTAAACAGTTTTTGTACTTAATATTACTATATATTATCTCTTACACCTAATCTTGCATTGCTAGTTAATGCATTGCTTTTGTTTATTTGTTTGTTTATCAAATCTATGTGTATATATCTAATCCATCTCCAAAAAATATGTTTTCTGAGTGTGGGAACTGAGGCAGTTGAATTTTTTGAAATCCCTTTATATTTATCACATGATGTCACTGAAGGGCAGTACAGAAAAAAAAAAAGCATGAATGAATAAATAAAAACCAAATGAAAGAAAGAGTGAATAAATTTAGTATGGTCAAAATACCTATATAAGATTGCTTATAGGAACTGTACAGGAAAGTTTCTTTTTTTTAAATGAGAAAAGGAGTAGGTAGCATTTGTGCAATCATTCTTTTGAGACTGGGTTCCTTGCTTAATCCTATAGAGGCTGTTATAATTATGATTATTACCATCAAAAAATATTAGATGCAAAAATCTATTTTAGGCACTATATTGTAATAATTTCAACCTATCATACCAATGCAAGATTCTTTAAAAATTTCCAATGTTGGGACTTCCTGGTGGTCCAGTGGTTAAGAATCCACCTGCCAATGCAGGGCACAAGGGTTCGATCCCTGGTCTGGGAAGATCCCACATGCTGTGGAGCAACTATGCCTGTGAGCCACAACTACTGAGCCGGCGCACCACAACTACTGAGCCTGCGGGCTTAGAGCCCATGCTCTGTAACGAGAGAAGCCACCACAATGAGAAGCCTGTGCACCACAATGAAGAGTAGCCCCTGCTCACTGCAACTAGAGAAAGCCCGTGCACAGCAACGAAGACACAATTCAGCCAAAAAAAAAAATTATAATAATAATAAATAGTAATAATAATAAAACTTCCAATGTATCTGATCGTGTTTAAGAGGATATCACAAAGGACTGACTTCCTGTAGCAGGTCAGCTGATGAGATGGGGCAGAGGAGGCCTCAGCACAAACTGAGGGATTCAGTTGGAATAGTTTGTTTTCAGTTATTTCTAATTTCAGGGGGAAAATAATTTTTCATCTCTTCTCCACACTTGAACAGCAGGTGGGCAGACACTGAAATTTTTCAGGAGAGTGAGTGTGTGGGTAAGTCACTTGGAAGAAGTTCAAACATCATGTATATTACTGATGTTGACAACTCTAACTGCAAGACATGGGGGGAAGCAATCCTAGCTGGTGTAGAGCTGGCATTTTCAGGGTATTTTTAAAAATATAAATGCTCTGACACTGATCTAAAACCCTAGTTCCTGAGGGCTTTGGTGTGTAACCGTGATGTGTGAGACCAGGCATGTACAAAGGCTTGGATGGAAGATTTTGCTTGAATAAAATTGGAAGCAGCTTATGTGTTCTGCCACTTCTCAAATCAACTGCAGCTTCTTGAGTTGGAAAACACCAGATTTGCTGTTCATTGTTTTTTCTTTTCCTTTTTTTGTTTCCATGGCTGCCTTTGATTTTCCAGGGTCTAGACAAAGTAAAATGTGTTTCAGAAGCATAACGAGTAGTTTGCTTTTTTAAAATTTTTTTCCAATTCTTTTTTTTTATTGAAATATATTTGGTTTACAATGTTGTGTTAATTTCTGCTGTACAGCAAAGTGATTCAGTTATACATTCTTTTTTTAATATTCTTTTCCATTATGGTTTATCATAGGAGGATATTGAATATAGTTCCCTGTGCTATACAGTAGGACCTTGTTGTTTATCCATTCTGTATATAATAGTTTACATCTGCTAACCCCAACCTCCCGCTCCATCCCTCTCCCAGTCCTCTCCACCTTAGTAAATACTGATTTTAAATTAACAGAATAGATAATATACCACTTTTTCAAATGTATATTTTTCTTTGTAATCATTATTTGAGAGGGGAAAGTAGTATCAATGATAACACACACAGACACACACAGTTTTGAATGCGAAGAAATTAAAATAAAAACTAAAGAACAAACTAGTAATGATTTAGATTGAGAACCTTAACATCTCCCAAATGGGGTCAGGAGCTTAGACTCTGGAAACCCAGTTAGAGTCTGAGCAATTGGAGTTTCTTTCTTTCTTTCTTTCTTTTTTTTTTCTTTTCTTTTTTTTTACATCATTATTGGAGTATAATTGCTTTACAATGTTGTCTTGGTTTCTGCCGTGCAACAAAGTGAGTCAGCTATATGTATACATATATTCCCATAACCCCTCCCTCTTAAGCCTCCCTCCCACCCTCCGTATCCCACCCCTCTAGGTTGTAACAAAGCACTGAGCTGATCTCCCTGTGCAATGTGGCTGCTTCCCACTAGCTATCTATTTTACATTTGGTAGTGTATATATGTCAGTGTTATTCTCTCACTTTGTCCCAGTTTCCCCTGTGTCCTCAAGTCCATTCTCTACATCTGTATCTTTATTCCTGCCCTGCCACTAGGTTCATCTGTACCATTTTTTAAGATTCTGTATATATGCATTAGCATATGGCATTTATTTTTCTCTTTCTGACTTACTTCACTCTGTATGACAGACTCCAGGTCCATCCACCTCACTAAAAATAACTCAATTTTGTTCCTTTTTATGGCTTAGTAATATTCCATTGTATATATGTGCCACATCTTCTTTATCCATTCACCTGTCGATGGACATTTATGTTGCTTCAAAACTACTAATGAGTAGCTTTTAAAAGCATTCATTTGAGTTTAATGTTGCTGTCCTAAGTTTCTTGTAGCATGTGCCCATGCTGCTTGTATGTGAGTGTGTGTAGGTATGTGTGAATCCAACTCATTTGCAGATCACTGCATTCATTTTTTAAATAGACATATCATCCTAGTCTAAAAGTAATTGTTAAAATCATTCAGTACATACATAAGAGTTAAACTTCTAGAAAAAGAGCACTGAAGGTGTGAAGTTAACTGAATGTGTTGTGAGGGCTTTGGGGTGTATAGAAAAGAGTACCTGACCACATCTTTGAAGGAATGGTTGTCTTTTTTTCTAAGTTGTTCATCCATATTTATTTTAATGTCTTAGTTTCCTTACAAAAGTCTTTAAATCTTTAGAGAAGACACTGTATATATATTTTTCCAGTACTAATATAAAGAGATTAAAAAAATTATGAAGATGTGGACATATCCAAATTGTCTTTCCAAGCAAAAGGACATACACTTCTCACTCTGCAAGGTTTTGATGGCCATGATTAAATATCCCAATAATTCTGACTAAAGATGGAGCCTGACAGCCTCTGCAGATTTAAAACAAAGATACCAACTAGGGTAAAATTGCAGAATTTCTCGAAGCCATTTCAAGTCATGGTCATTGTAACTTTTTCTAAATTTTTCTTTCTTTCTTCCCCCCCCCCCAAATTATGACAATTTGTCTTAACGTATTCCACTTCAGAGCTCACCTTTCATATTTGTGGTCCTATTTTTATTTACACCTCAGATTAACTTTGTAGGTATTTTTGTAAAAATGAAGAGCCCCAGAATATTTGAATTCTCTTTCAAAATTATTACCATAAGTCTGTGGACAGTGATGCTTAGCTCTTCTCTGCTGTAGAGATGTAAGTTGTCTGGAAATGAAGAGTTCTGTGTGAAAAACTGAGGAGGTAATGGTGCACGAGAAAACAAGAAATGTAGAAAATGAAACTATGTACATTTTATCCCTGGTTGCAGAGTTAAAGTCACTGTTTGGGAAAATAAAAAATGTATTAGATACTCAATGGCTGACTCCTTAGATGATCTTATTTGTTATGGATGGGACAATAAAGTGGAATGTGATATGATGATGTAGAGAAAAAATAATTATGGGGAAAGAAAGGTACACTTGTGCTTTTTCTCTCCCTATAAAACTACATCTCTGTTTATGGAACTGACTTTCCTAACACTCACTTTCTCAGATGCTCTCCTCCATCTTTTCCTTTCCTTGCTGCTAGTTTCCTCAGAACATGCACCCCTCATTCCAGCCATGCTTTGCATGTAAACAGCTCAACAAAGTGAATTTACTGTCCTGCCAAAGGGGTAAACACAACTTCAGCTTCTGCTGTGGCCCTGATAGGCCAGATTTACTCCTGGGAACTCTGGGGTCAGTGCCCAGACACTCTCAGGTTGCAATTGTTCTAGAACAAGAAGGCTGAAAGAGGCCTGATGCTCTATTCAATCCCTATTCAGTTTCAAGGCAGATTAGCTTTCGGACTGTGACTCCCCCAGTCTGTCAAAGAGACACAGATATGCATAATTTATTTCATGAACTGGAAATTGTGAGGTTAAGAGAGGAGTTTGGATCCTATTCTTCCCTTTCTTAAGAGTATGACCTCAGGCAAGTGTGAATATTTCATTTATTCATTCAACAAGCTATATGAATGTCAGATACTGCTCTTGTTCCAGGGCATGTTAGAGGTGAGCAACGCTGACAACACCCATGTTCTCATGGAGCTTCTATTTAGTGGAGGACTATAGCTCATACAAATATATACTGATAGAAAAGAAAAAATCAGGAAATGTAAGTGCTTTAAAGAAAAACAGAGGAGAGGAATGCACTAGGTTAGTGCATCTCAGACTTTAATAAGGTGCACACAGAAAAGCCTCTTATATAGTCTCATCCACCAAGGGCAGACAGCAGAAGCAAGAAGAACTACAATCCTGCAGCCTGTGGAACAAAAACCACATTCACAGAAAGATAGACAAGATGAAAATGCAGAGGGCTATGTACCAGATGAAGGAACAAGATAAAATCCCAGAAAAACAACTAAATGAAGTAGAGATAGGCAACATTCCAGAAAAAGAATTCAGAATAATGATAGTGAAGATGATCCAGGACCTCAGAAAAATAATGGAGGCAAAGATCAAGAAGATGCAAGAAATGTTTAGCAAAGATCTAGAGAAATTAAAAAAAAACAAACAGAGATGAACAACACAATAACTGAAATGAAAACTCCACTAGAAGGAATCAATAGCAGAATAACTGAGGCAGAAGAACGGATAAGTGACCTGGAAGACAGATGGTGGAATTCACTGCTGCAGAACAGAATAAAGAAAAAAGAATGAAAAGAAATGAAGACCGTCTAAGAGACATCTGGGACAACATTAAACACAACAACATTCACATTATAGGGGTCCCAGAAGGAGAAGAAAGAGAGAAAGGACCTGAGAAAATATTTGAAAAGATTATAGTCAAAAAATTCCCTAACATGGGAAAGGAACTAGCCACCCAAGTCCAGGAAGCTCAGAGAGTCCCAGGCAGGGTAAAACCAAGGAGAAACATGCTGAGACACATAGTAATCAAATTGACAAAATTAAAGACAAAGAAAAATTATTAAAGGCAAGAAGGGAAAAATGACAAATAACATACAAGGGAACTCCCATAAGGTTAACAGTTGATTTCTCAGCAGAAATGCTACAAGCCAGAAAGGAGTGGCATGATATATTTAAAGTGATGAAAGGGAAGAACCTACAAGCAAGAATACTTTACCCAACAAGAATCTCATTCAGATTCAATGGAGAAATCAAAAGCTATATGGACGAGCAAAAGCTAAGGGAATTCAACATCACCAAACCAACTCTACAACAAATGCTAAAGGAAATTCTCTAACTGGGAAACACAAGAGAAGAAAAGAACTTACCAAAACAAACCCATAACAGTTAAGAAAATGGTAATAGGAACATACATATTGATAATTACCTTAAACGTGAAAGGATTAAATGCTCCAACCAAAAGACACAGGCTTGCTGGATGGATACAAAAACAAGACCCATATATATGCTGTCTACAAGAGACCCACTTCAGACTTAGGGACACATACAGACTGAAAGTGAGGGGATGGAAAAAAATATTCCATGCAAATGGAAATCAAAAGAAAGTTGGAGTAGCAATACTCATATCAATAAAATAGACTTTAAAATGATTTTAAAAGAATGTTAGAAGAGAGAAGGAAGGACACTACATAATGATCAAGGGATCAATCCTAGAAGAAGATATAACAATTATAAATATATATGCACCCAACATAGGAGCACACCAATACATAAGGCAACTGCTTGTCGAGGAAATTGACAGTAACACAATAATAATGGGGGACTTTAACATCTCAGTTACACCTATGGTCAGATCACCTACACAGAAAATTAATAAGGAAAAATAAGCTTTAAATGACACAATAGACCAGATAGATTTAATTGATATTTATAGGACATTCCATCCAAAAACAACAGAATGCACTTCCTTCTCAAGTGCACATGGAACATTCTCCAGAATAGATCACATCTTTGGCCACAAATCAAGCCTCAGTAAATTTAAGAAAATTGAAATCATATCAAGCACCTTTTCTGACCACAACACTGTGAGACTAGAAATCAATTGCAGGGGAAAAAAAGCTAAAAAACACAAACATAGGGAGGCTAAACAATACGTTACTAAATATCCAAGAGATCACTGAAGAAATCAAAAAGGAAATAAAAAAACCCTAGAGAAAAATTACACTGAAAACACGACGATTCAAAACCTATGGGATGCAGCAAAATCAGATCTAAGAGGGAAGTTTATAGTAAAGAAGCCTACCTCAAGAAACAAACAAACAAAAAATCTCAAAATAAACACTCTAACTTTACACCTAAAGGAACTAGGGAAAGAAGACGAAACAAAACCCAAAGTTAGTAGAAGGAAAGAAATCATAAAGATCAGAGAAGAAATAACTGAAATAGAAACAAAGAAAACAATAGCCAAGATCAATAAAACTAAAAGCTGATTCTTTGAGCAGATAAACAAAATTCATAAACCATTAGCCAGACTCATCAAGAAAAAGGGGGAGAGGACTCAAAACACTAAAATTAGAAATGCAAAAGGAGAAGTTACAATAGACACCGCAGAAATACAAAGCATCCTAAGAGACTACTACAAGCAACTCTATGCCAATAAAATGGACAACCTAGGAAGAAATGGACAAATTCTTAGAAAGGTATAACTTTCCAAGACTGAACCAGAAAGAAATAAAAAATATGAACAAACCTATCACAGGTAATGAAATTGAAACTGTAATTAAAAATCTTCCAACAAACAAAAGTCCAGGACCAGATTGCTTCACAGGTGAATTCTATCAAACATTTAGAGAAGAGCTAACACCCATCCTTCTCAAACTCTTCAAAAAAATTGCAGACGAGGGAACACTCCCAAACTCATTCTATGAAGCCACCATCACCCTGATACCAAAACCAGACAAAGATACTAGAAAAAAGAAAATTACAGACCAATATCACTGATGAACACAGATGCAAAATTCCTCAACAAAATACTAGCAAACAGAATCCAACAACACAGTAAAAGGATCATACACCATGATCATGTGGTATTTATCCTAGGGATGGAAGGATTCTCAATATTCACAAATCATTGTGATACATCATATTAACAAATTGAAGAAAAAAAAAACTTATGATCATCTCAATAGATGCAGAAAAAGCTTTTGACAAAATTCAACACCCATTTATGATAGAAACTCTCCAGAAAGTGGGCATAGATGGAACCTACCACAACATAATAAAGGCCATATATGACAAACACACAGCACACATCATTCTCAATGGTGAAAAACTGAAAGCATTTCCTCTAAGATCAGGAACAAGACAAGGATGTCCACTCTTACCACTATTATTCAACATAGTTTTGGAAGTCCTAGCCATGGTGATAAGAGAAGAAAAAGAAATAAAAGGAATACAAATTGGAAAAGAAGAAGTAAAACTGTCACTGTTTGCAGATGGCATGATACTATACATAGAGAATCCTAAAGATGTCACCAGAAAACTACTAGAGCTAATCAATGAGTTTGGTAAAGTTGCAGGATACAAAATTAATGCACAGAAAACCCTTGCATTCCTATATGCTAATGATGAAAAATCTGAAGAGAAATTAAGGAACACTCCCATTTACCACTAAAACAAAAAGAATAAAATACCTAGGAATAAACCTACCTAGGGAGACAAAAGACCTGTATGAAGCAAACTATAAGACACTGATGAAAGAAATTAAAGAGGATACAAACAGATGGAGAAATATACCATGTTCTTGGAATGGAAGAATCAGTATTGTGAAAATGACTATACTACCCAAAGCAATCTACAGATTCAGTGCAATCCCTATCAAATTAGCAATGGCAGTTTTTACAGAACTAGAAGAAAAAAATCTTAAAATTTGTATGGAGACACAAAAGACCCCAAATAACCAAAGCAGTCTTGAGAAAGAAAAACGGAGCTGGAGGAATCAGGCTCATTGACTTCAGATTATACTACAAAGCTACAGTAATCAAGATAATATGGTATTGGCACAAAAACAGCAATATAGATCAATGGAACAGGATAGAAACCCCAGAGATAAACCCACACACCTATGGTCAGCTAATCTATGATAAAGGAGGCAAGGATATACAATGGAGAAAAGACTGTCTCTTCAATAAGTGGTGCTGGGAGAACTGGACAGCTACATGTAAAAGAATGAAATTAGAACACTCCCTAACACCATACACAAAAATAAACTCAAAATGGTTTAGAGCCCTAAATGTAAGACCTGACACTATAAAACTCTTAGAGGAAAACATAGGAAGAACACTCTTTGACATAAACCACAGCAAGATCTTTTTTGATCCACCTCCTAGAGTAATGGAAATAAAAACAAAATAAACAAATGGGACCTAATGAAACTTCAAAGCTTTTACAAAGGAAACTACAAACAAGATGAAAACACAACCCTCAGAATGGGAGAAAATATTTGCATACGAATCAACAGACAAAGGGTTAATCTCCAAAATATATAAACAGCACATGCAGCTCAATATTAAAAAAAACAAACAACCCAATCAAAAAATAGGCAGAAGACCTAAATAGACATTTCTCCAAAGAAGACATACAGATGGCCAAGAAGCACATGAAAGCTGCTCAACATCGCTAATTATTAGAGAAATGCAAATCAAAACTACAATGAGGTATCACCTCACACCAGTTAGAATGGGCATCATCAGAAAATCTACAAACAACAAATTCTGGAGAGGGTGTGGAGAAAAGGGAACCCTCTTGCACTGTTGGTAGGAATGTAAATTGATGCAGCCATGATGGAAAACAGTGTGGAGATTCCTTAGAAAACTAAAAATAGAATTACCATTTGACCCAGCAATCCCACTACTGGGCATACACCCAGAGAAAACCATAATTCAAAAAGACACGTGCACCCCATTGTTCATTGCAGCACTATTTGCAATAACCAGGTCATGGAAGCAACCTAAATGCCCACCGACAGACGAATGGATAAAGAAGATGCGATACATATATACAATGGAATATTACTCAACCATAAAAAGAACGAAATTGGGTCATTTGTAGAGACGTGGATGGATCTAGAGACTGTGATACAGAGTGAAGTAAGTCAGAAAGAGGAAAACAAATGTCATATATTAACACATATATATGGAACCTAGAAAAATGGTACAGATGAACCTGTTTGCAGGGCAGAAATAGAGACACAGATGTAGAGAACAAACATATGGATACCAAGGGGGGAAAGTGGTGGGGGACGGGTGGTGGTATGATGAATTAAGAGATTGGGATTGACATATATACACTAATATGTATAAAATGGATAATTAATAAGAACCTGCTGTATAAAAAATAAATTAAATTAAATTAAAAAATAATAATGTGCACACAAATTAACTTGGTTTCTTGTTACAAAGCAGATTCTGATTCAGCAGTCCTGGGGAGGGGTTTAATACTCAGCATTGCTAACAAGCTACCAGGTGATGCCAGGGCTCCTTGGACTATGCTATGTATAGCAAGCCATTAGCTATATATTAGCAGCAATTTTAGATGGTGCAGTCATGTTGGGCCTTTCTGATGAGGCTATGATTAAGTGGAGAAACCAGTCATTGAAGATCCATTAGGAGGACTTCCAGGCAGAAGAAAGGGTTATTTCAAAAGCCTTAAGAGAGAGGAGAGATAGATGTGCAGGTGAAAGAAAAGGAAAGAAGACCTTTGTGACTTAAGCATAGTGAGCAGAGGGGAATGAGGGAGTCAGGGTCAAGTCATGAAATCCAGGGCAAAGAACTGTATTTTATTCTTAGCATTAAGTGAAAGCACTGCAGAATTTAAGCAACAATCCTTGCATTCTCTGAGATCATTCTGGATATCTGGGGTGGGAAAATGGAATATAAAGTAAAATCAAAGAGGCCAGTTAAAATCTATTGTGGTTATCCAGACTAGAAATGATGGTGGATAAGATCAGAATGATAGCAATGGAGATCAAAAAAATAGATAAAGGAAAATTTTGCTTTGGTTTCTACTTGTTGATAGATTGGCCTTAATAGATAAGGAAGTAAATACTTCTCTCAGTTTGTCTGCTGAAGTTGCTGGGTAGATGGTTGTCCCATCTACTGACTCTTTAAGGAAGCAGATTTTAGAGGGTCAGTCAAGAGTTTCACTTAAGCCATGATATAAAAGACATGTCCAAGGGGCACCTTAAGCCATGAGTAAAGATGAGAGGCAGAAATGTGTATTTGGAAATTATCAACATATATGTGGAACTGGGTAAAAATACTTAGTGAGAAATTATAGATAACCAAAAAGAGACCCTGGGCCTTAACTTTCATACCCTCTACCATATAATCTTTTAAATTAGATTGGAAAAACACAGCTAAGTAGGTTTAGCTTGTACAGCCATGGAGTTAAGATAAAAGCCAGGAGTTTTCCATGATGAAACTACAAAAAAAAAAATAGGTTTTAAAAAGGAATGTAGTCAATACAGTTGAATAGTTCTGTGTGACCATGGCACTTGGAAATGTGAAGTTGGATTGTTGATCATTGTGCACATATACATACATATACTGTGCAGTGTTGACATGAGGATTAGAGATAATGGGTATAAAAGATAAGAAATACAAAGGCACAAAACTATTCAGTGTCCTGTACAAAGTCACAACAAAACAGGAATAAAGGCAGGACTTATGACCAAGTCTTTCTGACTCTTAAATGTCTGCTCTTGACACTCTGCGGCTCTGCTTCTTGATCACACCAGCAGCCTTTCCCTTTGGATGAGGGATTGAGTTTCAGCCAACATACCCTGCAAGCAAATGGACAGTTTTCTTTTAGCTACATCTTGAAAAGTAAAAGAAGGAGGGAAAGAGGGAAGGAAAGGAGGGAGGAAGGGAAGGGAGGGAGGGAGGGAGAGAAAGAATGACAATGAATTTCTGGACTCCTGGGTCCAGGTTGCACTAATATCTTAATTCTACACGTTCAGTGAATTAATCCTAAATTTGCTCAAATCCACCCTTTTTCAGGTAAAATTCAAGTGCTCATTTCCTCTGTCAAGCAGAGGAGCCTCATTTACCTCTGATGGATTCAGGTTACCTGAAGAATACTGTATCACCCCCTTTCCTTTCATTAAAGTTTCATTATATATGCTCAAAAACCTTGAACAACTACTCTGTATTTTAGAGAAAATCAAAATAAATTTGTCTGGAGCTCAGTTATATTTAAAGATGGTGTCTTATCACCAACATGCCCCTAACTTTAGATGACACTTTTCACTTTTCACCTCACTTTCTTGTGTATTCTTATGTTCAGAATGTTTTTCCTTGATGGTTTCCTATCCAGAAATCTCACCCTATCCCTAAGTAAATATTCCAATTACACATTTATTAAAGTGCCCACTTGAATGTCCCTTTCACAGAAAGCCTTACTCGATCAAACGAGGCCAAAGTATTGTTTTATTTCTTGGAATTCACATAACACACAATCCCTCTGTCATTTTGCAAGCTAACAACCCTATTTTTTCTGTTAATTCCACCAAAAGAGATATTCAACAAGCATCATGTGGCACCGATTTAAAACCCAGTGCCATGGAGGGCCACAGTGGTAATACAGACTCACTTGCAACCTCTGAAATACTATGGAATTTCTGCCACTGATCCATTGTAGACAGTGATAGTGATAAAGTAGTATTCACTCTAAGTGTGTTAGGACTGATGTGTTAAACTAAGTATCATCAACTCTGCCAATGTACGGGATAGAGAGGAAATGTGCGGGTCAGACAGAGAGGGTGAAATCAGAAACCTTCTTTTCCAGGGCTTCCCTGGGTGTCTGGCATTGTTTTTCTGCTGATTAGTGAGGTGTCTCTAGGTACATTAATGTGGAAGGTTGGATATGTTTGACAATAAGTCAATGATTCTTTTTGACACGACTTTAATAGTACTGAAGAAGTGATTGTAAGATGATGCCTTTTAATGGGATATAGATATAAGCGACCTGCTTTTTATGACAAAGGTCAATGGTATTGATAGGTAGTGTAGAGAAGATAATTTCCTTAGCGTGGTAGGAGACAACTTGCATGATTCATGAAGGTATCTCTATCTCTTTCCTTTTTTTTTTTTTTTCTTTTTTTGAATCTCTCCCACAAGGAAGAAAGAAGAATGCCCCTGCCAATTCCTTCCAGCTGCCACTTTATTTGAAATAAGGAAAAGGTGATATCCCACAATGAAATGAGTCACTACTCAACAATTGATGGTAACCGCTAGCTGGCTGAGGCCTTCAGAATTTGACAATCATATATGGAATGAGTTTTCTTTTATTATGAAGGAAGTGGCTCTGTGCCATTCCAATGAGATATACAAGCAGTCAAGGAGCAAAGACTGAGTGGCAGAGACTGGAGGAGGGCAGATGGCACAGATAAACATGAGAGCACATCCATATGTGTCTTCATGTTACTTGCAGGTTGAGCAATAAAGGACAAGGATCAGCTCTGTGGAATTACACTTTGTTGAAAGGTCATGGGCAAGCAGAATGAAGGGTGCGCTGTGGGCAAAGGGCTGCTTCTGGAAGCAGAGCCAGCTGCCTTTGGGCTGGATTGGAATTGCTGGATAATCATGGGTCAGGCAGAGAAGACTATGGATCCTTCTAGACGGTGCCAGGGCAAAGAAAATCTCAACAGACATTCCTCAGCTACAGCTTTAGATCTTTGCACTTTACTGAATTTTTTTTTTTTTTTTTAACGGTTGGGGGAAAAGACAGTAAATAGAAAATAGTGTGGAGAAGAGAGAACTAAGAGAGAGAAGGGAGGGCAGGGTGAGAAGAACAAAGAGAGAAGAAGGAGAGGTGGTAGAGGGAAAGGAATGAGATAAAAGGAAGAGAGAACAGAATTTACACATGCTAAATGTTCTAGAAACTAAATACAGTAACCCCACAGCCTGCCTGTCCTGTCAGAGTGGGACTTTGTCCTAAGCCACAGTAAGGTAGTTTCAACAATGACCTTTCCTAGAGAAGGATGTGTGTCCCACTCTGCTCTTGGCTCTGTCTCCATTCACTGTGACATTGCAGGGAGTGTTTACTTTGGAAAGATTTGACCAGTGAATCTTACCAACCATGCTTCCCAGTCCCAAATTTAAGTGTCTCCAGTTATCTGTACTCTCCTGGATTTGTATTCCCCACTGGGTTATATATTCTCAGATGATCTAACATGCCTGATCTCCAAACGTTTCTCAGTGTGCTGTGGATCTTGTCCCACAGTAATCAGTGCAAGGACATGAACTAACAGTGGTAGTTGACAGTGAGAATAGTGCTGCCATGTAGGATGGTGAGATGTTATGAGTCTTCACACACAACGGATTTGGCCAGTTGTCTAAGTTCATTGTCAGAACTTGGGGAAGGATAGAACTTTGCCACTATCTTCCAACTCAGTCATTCTTCAGTTCCTTAATATTTTCATCTCAGTGAATAACTGTGTTCATTTCAGCTGCCCATACCCAAGGCCAAAATTTAGGCTTTCTATAAAACCAAACCAAACCAAACCAATTGACCTGCTTTACTTCTGAATTATGAAATTCTATCATATCCCAATATGTTGTTTTTCAGCTCTCTTACTTGGTTATTATCACAAATGCATTTAAACTCCAATCTCTCTGATACTCTAGTGTGTTAAGCTGTTTAGTTAGGTTTTTTTTTTTTTTTCTTTTTTTTTTGCCATCTGTCATCCTTTTCTTTCTCCATGTTCCTTATCACTCAGTCTGGTCTCTTTTGTCAAACATATCAACAGTGTTGTCCATCCAAGAGTCCTCCTTCTCCTGTACCTGGAAAAATCACTCAGTAGCATTTTAGTATAAATTCAGCATATCCAGACACAATTAAGCCCATTGCACTGCTATATAATGGTGCTATTTCCAGCATTGTTTCAAAACATCTCTTCTTAAAACATCCTATGCCCTGCACCCCAACCATGCGTCCATACACTAGATTGCAGAGAAAATAGAAGACATCAGATAGGAACACCATCAAATTTCAATACTTACTGACAAGACAGGCATCTAATACTTCAATTTTTCTATTTAAAGAAATCCCCTTTCCCCATCTAAAGCTAATCCCTCACTGTATGCATTGGATCCTATAATATCAACCTTCTTTTGGTCCAACATGCCTTCTCTTGAATTGCTATCTACTTAACATTTGATCCCAATACTTTCCAATTTATATTTAAACATGCTCAGGCACTATATCATTAAACACACACACACACACACACACACACACACACACACAGAACCAAAAAAGAAAACTTGCACAAACTCTTCCCTCATTCGATGTGTTTTCCTTCTTTCCATGTGTTTTCCCTCCAGCCATGTGCTTTCTCTGTATAACTACACTTTAGAAAATATCTGTCACCTTTCTACACCTCAAAGCCACTCTTTAGCCCATTGTCTTTAGGACTCTATTCCTATCATTTAATGAACTAACCCTTGCCAAGGAGACTAATGGCATTTTTGTTAAATCCACCATCTGCTTTCTGATCATTTTCTTCCCTAACCTCTCTGCAGGCTTCAACTTTGACAACCATTCTGTTGTAGAAATTCTCTATGCCCTTGGCGTCCATAAAATCGTGCTGCATGCATCTTCCATCACCCCTCTGGATGCTTCTGCTCAGGCTTCTTTACATTTCCCTTTCCACATAGCCTGTAAATGCTGATACTCCCCAGAATCCTAACCTTCTCTTTCCAACTCCACCTTCTTCCATAGATCTAACTTGGAAATCACTCCCTTGGGGACCTTCCAAAGCCTACAAATTGGGTTGTATCCCCTCCAAAGCACCTTTGCAAAGTACTTCAAGCTTGTCTCCTATTTGCATGTATTACAAAGCTTGTCATAGCTAATTTAGAGAGTGGCATCCTCATGGTACAATGAACTCCTTGGGAATGAGGTTTGGCTTACCTTTGCTCTTGTAACTTCAATATTTAATTCCATACCTGGCCAAACTTAGTCACATTACACATATTTACTGAATGAATGGGATTGCTTATTTTTACTGTAACTGAAGAGACAAATTTTCTGAAAATTTCTAGGCTATCTGGCATAAAATTGGAATACTTGAAAACAAGTGTACTAGTGGTTTCAATAGGGCTGGTAGGTCTAAATGGCAGTGTAATTGTATGGCTCGAAACTACCAAATTTTATTCTCATCACATCACTGGGCTTGCCATGTGATTCTGAATAAATAACTCAGATCCTATGAGTTTCTACTTTTTTTCATTTAAATGCTCAAATAATTAAACTACTTGACTCAAATTTTCTTAAGAATTTAGGAAAAGGGCCTTAAGATAAAATTACATATCTAGACATTTTGGATTTTTACAGTAATTACAGATCTGGCAACACAAACAAAATGTGTGTCTCGATGTATGTGTCTATATCTATATCTAATTAGGTATAAGTTGATTGACATTTTGATTGTTTGAAAGGTAGAAATGACTGATGGTGATGAGGTGTAAACAGGACACATGAAGTTTTATTCTGGAACACAGACACGAGCAAATTGATAAATTATTTTCTTGTTTTCATATAAATACTCCCAAAGTTAAATCTTACTGGCCTAGTTTTTACATGGATAAAAAAAATAATAATGACTAATATCTACTAGAATTTTCACCATTATATTTCTACTAAAATATCTTGTCTTCATTTCAGGAAACTAGTTTCAGCTAACATTTTGATTTGCTAAGAAAATTTAAGCACAAATTGAAAGAGCTCACATTTTCTTTAAGAATGGAATTGTAAACAACATTAAATATTTGTAATTATTTATTTTTCTCCTTATACCAACAATAGATACCATTGTCATAGTTATATAATGTGATTGTGTGTGAAATACATCTAAAACCAGACCAATTTTCCAATATCAATCTTGGATAATGGAATTGTTTTTCTGCAGGAGAGAATGCTGATTCATGTGTTCATGAATACTTTCATGTTTTTTTGCAAGGTACCAAAAATTCAGAGAATCACAGAATCCTAAAGCTGGAAAGGGATTTGGTGATTGTAGAGTCCAACTACCTCATTTGAGAAAACTTTAAACTTATTTCACTTTCTCCACAAAGAGAACTAAGAAAGTGCTTTCCAGTCTCTTCTGCCACAGATAAATCTGTTCTATCCATCAAGGCCAGCATCTTTCACCTTCTTTAACATCCCATTTTCTGCCTCACCCCCATGCCGATGCTGAGTTCCAGGCAGTCCCAACAAAGTGCAATTCCCTGGTATGGTCTCTCCTTCTTCGCTGTGACTTTCAATACACTCTTTCTTCTATTTGAACCTTCCCTCTTCATTTGAATAGTTCATACTTTAAGATATGCAGCTTAAAGGTTGCCTCCTCCAGGAAGATATCCCTAATCTGAAAGGCTGAAACAAGTGTTTTTTCATTATGTTTCCGATATGCTCCATTCTCTTTTTTGCCACAGTATGTATATTATTGCATTGTAAACATGGACTTTCTTCTCTGCCTGCCTGTTCTCCAGGGCCCAGCATAGTGCTGGCTCATAGATGGAGCACAAGGAATATTCACTATATAAATGATCACATTTATGAACAGAAGCAAAATACTTTTACATGCTGAAACTAAAGTCGAAACAGAAAGGGCATTATACAGGACAAGAAATAAGAAATGGATTCAACTGTTCATTTCTCCAGATAGTATTGAAAATGAATTCATTGTTAAACTTTATTTCACTTAACTACACACAGAAACACACATGTACACACACACACACACACACACACACACACACACACACACATACATGGGAAGGCCTGAAAGAAAAATAAAAACTTTCAACTAAAAACTGTGTAATCATTCCTATTGGGGTCCTCAGGGCAAAGACAGTAAAGGAGGGACTCGATTCACCACGTACCCTTTAGAGGATGCTGCAGCTGAGCAGACCAAACACCAAATATCTGTCAAGGCAGGTGCAGTGAGAATCACTGCTTCTCTGGATTGCTTTTTCTGAAAGAGGTTCAGCTTGGGAGATTCTTAAACCCTGGCCTTGCCTGGGTCTTTGAAAAGCACTTACTGTTTCTTGCCAGCTATCAAACCAACACCTCTGTCAATTTCTCCGAGAAAAAAGCTACATGATCCAGCTGACAAAATGATGTAAATTATGAATAATAAATTTCTCGAGGGCTTCAGACCATGTTATTTACTAGACAAACATAATTTGTAATGTTTACTTAAACACTGGCTCTTAACAAAACACTTAGAAGCACTTAGCAACTTGTCCCCGAGCAGTCTGCATCTAATATTTGGACTGTTTAATTGTGTTGGGTGGAAAGAATTTTAGTGTCTGCTACACCATCCACCACCAAGACCACCAACTTCAGCCAGATCTGCAGTCATAACTGGACAGTGACGTCTGGAGAAACACACTAGTGAAGCAGCAATGTCACTGCCATTGGAGCAAAGAAACATTTGTCAGCAACTACAGCCTGGTGGAAGATGAGTCTTTACCATGACTCCAAGAGAAAACACAACACATTTTATATATAAGCAAAGAAGTCCGTGCTGGAATACTTTCTTTAACCTCTAGAGTCTTATTTTTTTCATCATCTGATACACTTTACTGGTCGTTTTAGCATTTAAAATGAATTAAGTGCTATTAAACACCATTTTTAGGTAGTTTCATCAGTACAGCCTAAGGGGATATAAAGCAAGGAGCTTTCTCTGGCAGAAATCCAGATACTAATGGTGTTAAAATGCTTTCTTCTTGAGTTTAAGTCAGTAGTTAGGTCAAGTAGACAAACATATCTTAGAATATGTTTAAATAAGCACTTCATTTAGTGTTTCTTCTCAACTTACACATTTTCTCTTCCTTATTCTCTTTGCTGGCTAATACAGAAAGTGACATAGTCACAGGCTTTTGTGCTTGGACAAATTGAATTTCTCAGTTAAATTCAGAAGATCTGAGTCTAATGGCAATGATGATGATTATGATGGGGACGTCAGGGGAGCCAGTAGAACACTGCAGAGGACAAAAGGAATGAGAAGGGCAGCAAATCCTCACTGTGTAGACAGGCATCAAGGGGGTGTGTCTCCAGACACTTGACTACATCTTGTTTGCAGAAGTAAGAAAATCGGCTACCAATTGTGCACATAAATTTAGGTTTTTGTTTGGTCTGAAAAGAAAATGAGTCTCAAATCTCATTTACAGCTACCATGGTTTTGGCAGAGAATGATATCACTAAAGCAACTTAACAAGGACAGTGGCATTTTAAATGTAAGCATCTAACTATAAAAGAAATGGGAATATATATTTCTCCAGAGAGTAGAAAGAATCAAAAAAAAAAAAAGGCAAAGGCAGGAATTGAAGGCCCTAGGGAGAGATCTTTGTTGTTAAAAGGATGTGTGCAAAGTGGTACTTCTAGACAAAAATGAGAGATTAGGCAATCCTAATTTATACTGTAAGTAAGCAAGGTGACAAGTGGATGGAATAAAAACAAAGAAACTTTTAGAGCAAGCAAATTATACCCAGAAAAATTAATCATCATCATGTGGTTGAAAATATAATGAAAAAAAAAAAGAAAATGAGAGTTGGTTATGATTTTTTATAAAATGATGATTTTTATAAAGTGAAGGGCAATTTTGAACACTTCCTTATATGTTTTTATGAACTTAACATGGTGTTGGGCAAAGAGTAGGTGCTCAATAAAAGACTGTACAAGATAGATAATGGATGGATGAATGGACGGTTGGATGGATGGATGGATGGATAAGTGGATGAGTAGAACACAGTCTAAGCAATAGCCAGTGCAAAATCAGGGATGAACCCTAGGATTTGGGAATCAGTAGAGGTTAACATCCTAAGGTGGGAAGTTCTTAATGCCATACTGTGTCTCAGACAAATGTTTGAATTAACATATTCTGCATCATCAAGGGGAAAATGTTATATGGATGATGACCATTGACAGGTCTTGGGTGGCATCAGCTAGTATGTCTTTTGAACAGTGACTAATAATCCAGCCATTTACGATGGAAATGCTTTGAGGGCCAAATAGAGGATGCCATTCAGAAATAACTGCCTCTTTTTTTTTTTTTAACATCTTTATTGGAGTATAATTACTTTACATTGTTGTGTTAGTTTCTGCTGTATAACAAAGTGTATAAGCTATACGTATACATATATTCCCCATATCCCCTCCCTTTCACATCTCCCTCTCACCCTCCCTATCCCACCCCTCTAGGTGGTCACAAAGCACTGAGCTGATCTCCCTGTGCTATGGGGCTGCTTCCCACTAGCTACCTATTTTACATTTGGTAGTGTATATATGTCAATGTCACTCTCTCACTTCTTCCGAACTTACCCTTCCCCCTCCCTGTGTCCTCAAGTCCATTCTCTACGTCTGCATCACTGTTCTTGTCCAGCCCCTAGGTTCATCAGAACCTTTTTTTTTTTTCTAGATTCCATATATATGTGTTAGCATATGGTATTTGTTTTTCTCTTTCTGACTTACTTCACTCTGTATGACACACTCTAGGTCCAATCATCTCACTAAAAATAAGTCAATTTTGTTTCTTTTTATGGTCGAGTAATATTCCATTGTATATATGTGCCACATCTTCTTTATCCATTCATCTGTCAATGTACAGTTAGATTGCTTCCATGTCCTGGCTATTGTAAATAGTGCTGCAATGAACACTGTGGTACATGACTCTTTTTGAATTATGGTTTTCTCAGGGTATATTCCCAGTAGTGGGATTGCAGGGTCATATGGTAGTTCTATTTTTAGTTTTTTAAGGAGCCTCCATACTGTTCTCCATAGTGGCTGTATCAATTTATATTCCCACCAACAGTGCAAGAGGGTTGCCTTTTCTCCACACCCTCTCCAGCATTTATTGTTTGTAGATTGTTTTTTAATATCTTTATTGGAGTATAATTGCTTAACAATGTTGTGTTAGTTACTGCTGTATAACAAAATGAATCAGCTATATGTATATAGCTGATTCACTTTGTAGATTTTTTGATAATGGCCATTCTGACCGCTGTGAGGTGATATCTCATTGTAGTTTTGATTTGCATTTCCCTAATGATTAGTGATGAGAAGTAACCACTTCTTTTAGAAACAAGTATGTTTGGGTGAACTTTGATGGGTTACATAACTATTTAAGATGCCAATTTTGAGTGGGTATCTGGAATCTTTTTCTCTCTCTTTATGAATATATGCAAAATAACTGTGACTCTGAAAAACTAATGGAATTTGATCTTAGATTAAATATTATTGTCTGTAATTTGTTCTGTCCCCCCTTTATTAAATCTTCCCTTAAAATTTTCAGTTCTGAGGAGACCTTCAAGATGGTGGAGGAGTAAGACTTGGAGATCACCTTTTTCCCCACAAATACATCAGAAATACATCTACATGTGGAACAACTCCTACAGAACACCTACTGAATGCTGGCAGAAGACCTCAGACTTCCCAAAAGGCAAGAAACTCCCCATGTACCTGGGTAGAGCAAAAGAAAAGAGGAAAAACAGAGACAAAAGAATAGGGATGGGACCTGCAACTCTTGGAGGGAGCTGTGAAGGAGGAAAAGATTCCACACACTGGGAAGCCCCTTCATTGGTGGAGACAGGGGTGGGTAGGGGTTAGCTTCATAGCCACGGAGGAGAGCGCAGCAACAGGGGTGCAGAGAGCAAAGTGGAGAGATTCCTGCACAGAGGATCAGTGCCGACCAGCACTCACCAGCCTGAGAGGCTTTTCTGTTCACCCACTGGGGCAGGTGGTGTCTGGAAGCTGAGGCTCAGGCTTCGGAGATCAGATCCCAGGGAGAGGACTGGGGTTGGCTGCGTGAAGACAGCCTGAAGGGGACTAGTGTGCCACAACTAGCCGGGATGGAGTCTGGGAAAAAGTCTGGACCTGCCTAAGAGGCAAAAGACCACTGTTTCGGGGTGCACAAGGAGAGGAGATTCAGAGCACTGCCTAAATGAGCTCTAGAGATGGGAGCAAGACGTGGCTATCAGTGCAGACACCAGAGATGGCATGAAACACTAAGGCTGCTGCTGCAGCCACCAAGAAGCCTGTGTGCAAGCACACCCACCCTCCTGAGAGCCTGTGCAGCTCACCACTGCCAGGGTCCCATGATCCAAGGACAACTTCCCCAGAAGAACACACGGCATGCCTCAGGCTGTTGGAATATGATGCCGGCCTCTGCCACTGCAGGCTCGCCCTGCGTTCTGTACCCCTCCCTCCTCCCAACCTGAGTGAGCCAGAGCCCCCTAATCAGCTGCTACTTTAACCCCGTCCTCTCTGAGTGAAGAACAGATGTCCTCAGGTGACCTACATGCATAGGCAGGGCCAAATCCAAAGCTGAACCCCAGGAGCTGTGCGAACAAAGAAGAGAAAGGGAAATTTCTCCCAGCAACCTCAGGAGCAGCGGATTAAATCTCCACAATCAATTTGATGTACCCTGCATCTCTGAAATACCTGAATAGACAACGAATTATCCCAAAATTGAGGTGGTGGACTTTGGGAGCAAATGTAGACTTGGGGGCTGCTTTCTGAATCTAATTTGTTTCTGGTTTTAGATTTATGTTAGTTTAGTATGTAGAGTTTATTATCATTGGTAGATTGGTTTATTGATTTGGTTGCTCTTTCCTTTGTTTATATATATATATATATATATTTTTTTTTTTTCTCTTTTTGTGATTATGTATGTGTATGATTCTTTGGGTGACTTTGTCTGTACAGCTTTGCTTTTACCATTTGTCCTAAAGTTCTGTCTGTCTGTTTTTGTCTTCTTTTTTTAGTATAGATTTTAGTGTTTTTTATCATTGGTGGATTTGTTTTTCGGTATGGTTGCTCTCTTCTTTCTTTCTTTCTTTTTGATTACTATGTAATTTTTAAAATTTTTAATATTTAAAAATTTTTTTTTATTTAATAACTTTATTTTATTTTATTTTATTTATTTATTTTTTCTTTCTTTTCTTCTCGCTTTTCTTCTGAGCTGTGTGGCTGACTGGGTCTTCATAATCTATCCAGGTGTCAACCTGTGCCTCTGAGGTGAGAGAGCCAGGTTCAGGACATTGGTCCACTAGAGACCTCCCAGTTCCATATAATATCAAATGGTGAAAGCTCTCCCAGAGATCTCCATCTGAATGCTAAGACCCAGCTACACTCAATGAACAGCAGCCTACAGTGCTGGACACCCTATGCCAAACAACTACCAAGACAGGAATACAATACCACCATTAGCAGAGAGGCTGCCTGAAATCATAATAAAGTCACAGACGCCACAAAACACACCATCAGAAGTGGTCCTGCCCACCAGAAAGACAATATCCAGGCTCCACTCCACCAGGAAGCCTACACAACCCACTGAACCAAACTTAGCCACTGAGGGCAGACACCAAAAACAACGGAAATTTTGAACCTACAGCCTGCAAAAAAGGAAACCCCAAACACAGTAAGTTAAGCAAAATGAGAAGACAGAGAAACATACAGCCGATGAAGGAGCAAGGTAAAAATCCACCAGACCAAACAAATGAAGAGGAAATAGGCAGTCTACCTGAAAATGTACTCAGAGCAATGAGAGAAAAGATAATCCAAAACCTTGGAAATAGAATGGAGAAAATACAAGAAATGTTGAGCAAGGAACTAGAAGAACTAAAGAGCAAAAAAACAATGAGGAACAAAAAATAAATGAAATTAAAAATTCTCTAGAAGGAATCAATAGCAAAATAACTGAGGCAGAAGAATGGATAAGTGACTCGGAAGATAAAGGAGTGGAAATAACTACCACAGGGCAGAATAAAGAAAAAAGAATGAAAAGATGAGGACAGTCTCAGAGACCTCTGGGAAAACACTAAAAGCACCAACATTGGAATTATAGGGGTCCCAGAAGAAGAAGAAAAAAGAAAGGGATTGAGAAAATATTTGAAGGGATTAAGGTTGAAAACTTCCCTAATATGGTTAAGGAAATAGTCAATCAAGTCCAAGAGGTGCAGACAGTTCCATACAGGATAAATCCAAGCAGAAACACGCCAAGACACGTATTAATAAAACTATCAAAAATTAAATACAAAGAAAAGATATTAAAAGCAGCAAGGGAAAAACAACAAATAACATACAAGGGAATCCCCATAAGGTTAACAGCTGAACTTTCAGCAGAAAATCTGCAATCTAGAAGGGAGTGGCAGGACATATTTGAAGTGGTGAAAGGGAAAAACCTAAAACCAAGATTATTCTACCCAGCAAGGATCTCATTCAGATCCAATGGAGAAATTAACAACTTTACAGACAAGCAAAATCTAAGAGAATTCAGCACCACCAAACCAACTTTACAACAAATGCGAAAGGAACTTCTCTAGGCAAGAAACACAAGAGAAGGAAAAGACTTACAATAACAAAATCAAAACAATGAAGAAAATGGTAATAGGAACATACATATCTATAACTACTTTAAATGTAAATGGATTAAATGCTCCAACCAAAAGAAATACACTGGTTGAATGGAAAAAAAAATATGACTGGCATATATGCTGTCTACAAGAGACCCACTTCAGACCTAGGGACACATACAGACTGAAAGTGAGGGGATGGAAAAAGATATTCCATGCAACTGGAAACCAAAAGAAAGCTGGAGTAGCAATTCTCATATCAGAAAAAAATAGACTTTAAAATAACGAGTATTACAAGAGACAAAGTAGGACACTACATAATGATTAAGGGATCAATCCAAGAAGAAGATATAACAATTGTAAATATTTATGCACCCAACATAGGAACACCTCAAAACATAAGGCAAATGCTAGCAGCCATAAACGGGGAAATCGACAGTAACAGAATCATAGTAGGGGACTTTACACCCCACTTTCACCAATGGACAGATCATCCAAAATGAAAATAAATAAGGAAACACAAGCTTTAATTGATACATTAAACAAGAGGGACTTAATTGGTATTTATAGGACATTCCATGAAAAAACAACAGAATACACTTTCTTCTCAAGTGCTAATGGAACATTCTCCAGAATAGATCATATCTTGGGTCACAAGTCAAGCCTTGGTGAGTTTAAGAAAATTGAAATCGTATCAAGTATCTTTTCCAACCACAATGCTATGAGACCAGATATCAATTACAGGAAAATATCTGTAAAAAATTAAAACACATGGAGGCTAAACAGTACACTACTAAATAACCAAGAGATCACTGAAGAAATCAAAGAGGAAATAAAAAAAACCTAGATGAAAATGACAATGAAAACACGATGACCCAAAACCGATGGGATGCAGCAAAAGCAGTTCTAAGAGGGAAGTTTATAGCAATACAATCCTACCTCAAGAAACAAGAAACACCTCAAATAATCAACCAAACCTTACACCTAAGACAATTAGAGAAAGAAGAACAAAAAACCCTTCAAAGTTAGCAGAAGGAAAGGAATGATAAATATCAATCAGAAAAAATGAACAGGATATGAAGGAAACAATAGCAAAGATCAATAAAACTAAAAGCTGGTTCTTTGAGAAGATAAGCAAAATTGTTAAAACATTAGCCAGACACATCAAGAAAAAAAGGGAGAGGTCTCAAATCAATAGAATTAGAAATGAAAAAGGAGAAGTAACAACTGACACTGCAGAAATACAAAGGATCATGAGAGATTACTAAAGCAATGATATGCCAATAAAATGGACAACTGGAAGAAATGGACAAATTCTTAGCAAAGCACATCCTTCTGAGACTGAACCAGGAAGAAAGAGAAAATATAAACAGACAAATCACAAGCACTGAATTTGAGACTGTGATTAAAAATCTTCCAAAAAACAAAAGCCCAGGACCAGATGACTTCACAGGCAAATTCTATCAAACATTTAGAGGAGAGTGAACACCTATCCTCCTCAAACTCTTCCAAAATATATCAGAGGGAGGAACACACCCAAAGTCATTCTATGAGGCCAGCATCACCCTGATACCAAAACCAGACAAACATGTCACAAAGAAAAAAACTACAGGCCAATATCACTGATGAATATAGATGCAAAAATCCCCACCACAATACTAGCAAACCAAATCCAACAGCACATTATAAGGATCATACACCATGATCAAGTGGGGTTTATCCCAGGAATGCAAGCATTCTTCAATATATGCAAATCAATCAATGTGATAAACCACATTAACAAATTGAAGGAGAAAATCCATATGATCATCTCAATAGATGGAGAAAATGCTTTTGACAAAATTCAACACCCATTTATGATAAAAACCCTACAGAAAGTTGACATAGAGGGAACTTACCTCAACATAATAAAAGCCATATATGAAAAACCCATAGCCAGAATCTTTCTCAATGGTGAAAAACTGAAACCATTTCCTCTAAGATCAATAACAAGACAAGGTTGTCCACTCTCACCACTATAATTAAACATAGTTTTGGAAGTTTTAGCCACAGCAATCAGAGAAGAAAAAGAAATAAAAAGAATCCAAATTGGAAAAGAAGAAATAAAGCTGTCACTGTTTGCAGATGACATGATACTATACACAAAGAATCCTAAAGATGCTAACAGAAAACTACTAGAGCTAATCAATGAATTTGGTAAAGTAGCAGGATACAAAATTAATGCACAGAAATCTCCTGCATTCCTATACACCAAAGATGAAAAATCTGAAAGAGAAATTAAGGAAACACTTCCATTTACCATTGCAACAAAAAGAATAAAATACCTAGGAATAAACCTACCTAAGGAGACAAAAGACCTGTGTGCAGAAAACTATAAGACACTGATGAAATAATTAAAGATGATACAAACAGATGGAGAGATATACCATGTTCTTGGATTGGAAGCATCAACATTGTGAAAATGACTATACTACCCAAAGCAATCTACAGATTCAATGAAATCCCTATCAAACTACCAATAGACATTTTTCACAGTACTAGACAAAAAGTTTCACAATTTGTATGGGAACACAAAAAACCCTGAAGAGCCAAAGCAATCTTGAGAAAGAATAATAGAGCTGGTGGAATTAGGCTCCCAGACTTCAGAGTATACTACAAAGCTACAGTAATCAAGACAGTACAGTTCTGGCACAAAAACGGAAATATAGATTAATGGAACAGTATAGAAAGCCCAGAGATAAACTCATGCACATATGGTCACCTTATTTTTGATAAAGGAGGCAAGAATATACAATGGAGAAAAGACAGCCACTTCAATAAGTGGTGCTGGGAAAACTGGACAGCTACATGTAAAAGAATGAAATTAGAGCACTCCCTAACACCATACACAAATATAAACTCAAAATGGATTAAAGACCTAAATGTAAGGCCAGACACTATAAAATTCTTAGAGGAAAACATAGACAGATCACTCTATGACATAAATCACAGCAACAACCTTTTTGACCCACCTCCTAGAGAACTGGAAATAAAAACAAAAATAAACAAATGGGACTTAATGAAACTTAAAGGATTTTGCACAACAAGGGAAACCATAAGCAAGATGAAAAGACAACCCTCAGAATGGGAGAAAATATTTGCAAGTGAAGCGACTGACAAAGGATTAATCCCCAAAATATACAGGAAGCTCATGCAGCTCAATATCAAAAAAACAAAAAAAAAGCAATGCAAACATGGGCAGAAGACCTAAATAGACATTTCTCCAAAGAAGATATACAGATTGCAAACAAACACGTGAAAGGCTGCTCAACATCACTAATCATTAGAGAAATGCAAATCAAAACTACAATGAGGTATCACCTCATGCCGGTCAGAATGGCCATCATGAAAAAATCTACAAACAATAAATGCTGGAGAGAGTGTGGAGAAAAGGGAACCCTCCTGCACTGTTGTTGGGAATGTAAATTGACACAGCCACTATGGAGGACATTATGGAGTTTCCTTAAAACACTCAAAACAGAACTACTATATGACCCAGCAATCCAATTTCTGGACATATACACTGAGAAAACCATAATTCAAAAAGAGTCATGTACCACAATGTTCATGGTAGCTCTATTTAGAAAAGGCAGGACATGGAAGCAACCTAAGTGTCCATTGACAGATGAATGGATAAAGAAGATGTGGCACATATATACAATGGAATATTACTCATCCATAAAAAGAAATGAAATTGAGTTATTTGTAGTGAGGTGGATGGACCTAGAGTCTGTCGTACAGAGTGAAGTAAGTCAGAACGAGAAAAACAAATACCGTATTGTAACACATATATATGGGATCTAAAAAAAAAAAAAATCATTCTGAAGAACCTAGGGGCAGGACAGGAGTACAGATGCAGACATAGAAAATGGACTTGAGGACACGTGGAGCAGGAAGGATAAGATGGGACAAAGTGAGAGCATGGCATGGACATATATAGACTACCAAATGTAAAGTAGATAGCTAGTTGGAAGCAGCTGCATAGCACAGGGAGATCAGCTCGGTGCTTTATGACCACCTAGAGGGGTGGGATAAGTAGCATGGTAGAGAGACGCAAGAGGGAGGAGATATGGGGATATATGTATATGTATAGCTTATTCATTTTGTTATAAAGCAGAAACTAACACACCATTGTAAAGCAATTATACTCCAATAAAGATGTTAAGATAATTAATTCATAAAAATGTTCAATTCTGTTATTCTTCTGGTCTTATCTCAAGCCCTACCCACCCTCCTCCCTGCCTTCCCACACTTGTTTCTCCCTATCACATGGATATGAAATTTTCCTTGTTTTTTAATCTAATTTCTGTGGCCTGAACTTTCTCGTTTTATAGTTGATGGTGACCATGTTTAAGTTTTCTCCTATTTTATGTGCTACCTCAGGATAGACACATTTCTGTGCTTGCAGCTTCTTGTCTAGTGCCTTGGAGAGTAGGAAATGATGTGTATTTGTTTACTTGACCATAAGGTAAACATTCATTAGCTTTTTCCCACATCTTTTCTACATGCGTGTTTTGGAACTAAGATATTTCCATAAAATTATAAAGCTCAGCATTCACT
Organism: Balaenoptera physalus; assembly: GCF_965194825.1. Taxonomy (NCBI): domain Eukaryota; kingdom Metazoa; phylum Chordata; class Mammalia; order Artiodactyla; family Balaenopteridae; genus Balaenoptera; species Balaenoptera physalus. Next base: position 41,923,402 of record NC_138897.1, on the reverse strand, counting down.
TCACAGAAGGAAAGTTAACAAATATTTACTTAGATTCTCATTGGCTTTGGAAGTTAACATTGCATGGATGTCGGTTGCGTGTTAGTGAAATGGAAAATTCCATAGCATCCTTGGAACCATAAAGCTAAGTGAAGAAAACAATTTTATGTATTGTAATATAGTCCATTTGTAAAATTATACTAGTTCTTCAAAACTATACAGATAACACAAGGTTTTAAGAAAAGGGGAGTAAATGGGTGTTTCCAGCTTGGAGATCTATTCCGGAAGGACTTGACCTTCACATTCACACAGAAGGCTAAGGTGTATTTGAGATACTTTCAGTGGGGAACATGGGCATTCAGCAGTTTAATTCTCCTGCAGAAGCAGAAATTTCAATGTGCACAGAATTCATTTTTCCCCCATTACCGTAATATTCAATTGGACTAAATTATCCTGTAACAGCATTTGATCGAGCAGCCGCTGGATCTGGCTTCATTTACTTTAAGGTTAGTAAAGTCACAGCTTAAATTGTTTAAGAGTTAGCAGCACCAAAGTTCCCTCTTTTTCCTTTGTTAACTTCTTTACTTGTAAAGAGTTGAAAACTGACACAGGAAGTCAAGCATCAATATGGAAAAAATACCAGAGGCTGCCACTCTACTTTGGGAAGTTGAATGAGACAAGGATGTAAAAAGAAAAAAATGAGATGCATAAGACATTTCTTGTTTTAAGCCAGTAAATCCTCAAAGGAAAACCTAAATCATATTTTAAAATATGAAAATGGTAAGAATAGTAAAATGAAAATCATCCATTTAGATAATTATTTTACTAAATGTAATAGAGAATCAGGCATGGCATTAGCGTTTGTACTTTAGAGAAATATTATCATGGACCTTCTCATTTTCATTCAAAGTGAATTGAGGTGAATGTTCCAAAGGACATAAAGATAATTATTCTCCTTTCTGTAGGACTATGACTTTCTGGAGCCAGACGTAAAACTATGTTTACCTTCAAGAGATAGGAGAACCATGAAACTAAGTTAAGTCAGAAAATCCAGGGATAATAAGGAAGCTAAAGATGAAGGGAGCAGATGTCACAGAGGAAAGGCTTTCAGGGAGATTCAAGACCAGGGGAGCCAGGTGATAGCAACAATGTCCTCAGATAGTAGAAGTCAGACCTCAAAGCAGGTTGGGAATAGAGGCAGAAAAGATAAGGAGGTCATGCAAGTATAGAAGCCAGAATAGGAAGCCGATCTGGAAGGGAGTTCTGAGGGGGCTGGAAAGTTTCTTCCATTTACCCGGAACCAGATTTATAATCCAGGAAGGTGATTTTAGTAATTCCTGTTAAAGTCAGAATGAGGCCTTGTGTTTGAACAGCAGGAAAGACAAAAGTAAGACGAGTGTATGGGTTTGTGAAAAGTCACAAAAGGGAATGAGGTGAGGGGTGGGAGGGTAAGGAGTATGCCGAGGGTCACAAATCTGTCTAGAAATCGATACAGGTCAGTTTTTCACTCTCTGTCTCCTGTGCAATCATGGGAATGTTATATTTTATGCAGTGCTTTTAGATATTTAAAAATTAGCAACCAATCCTTTTACCACCAATCATAAACCACATCTGTGATTCAACCACTTTATATACCACAGCACATAAAACAGACCTGCCTCTTCATGAAAGAAGTAGTTCCTTCTCCCTGAAAAGGTGATAAGTGATCAAGAATCCTGACGTATACAGACAGGGAGAAACTGAAAAGGTGTTGTACAAGAACCTCAGGCCAAAAGCCTGCTCATGAAAAGTTATCCAGGACTTTTATTTCCCACACAGAACACTGAAGATGGTAATTCTGAAGACCCCTTACTGAGCCATACTGCATTGGTCTATTTTAGGACAATAAGGGGTTGAACTCTCTTTCTGGGGATTTAAAAGTTGAGTTTCATGGAGTGCAGCTGTTTCAGACCTGCAGCTGGCAGGCCTTGGAATTGATATAGTATAATAACACTGTGCTTCGGAACTGGGAGTTACTCAGGATGGAAATTGCACCATCGTACTCTTCAATGAGAAGCTTAAAGAAGATTTTAGTAATACTGAGCTGCAATTGCTCAGTGACAAAGGTACTCCCTAGCTGTACTTTTGACAGGGTTTAATCTCATGAGGGTACAGTTCATAGAACATAATGCCTCCTTCTGAGTTTGGAACGATATAATAACATGCACAATCACAATCTATTATTAGCAAAGGCTGAATGACAGGTGATGTCCAAAGATAGATAGAAATGCTATCGAGTACAAAGCAACTATCAAACAAATTGTGTAACAGCGTGTATTTTTTATTCCTTTATTAAACTTACTTATACCTTATATATATGGCCTTTGGGGGCATGGGGATTAGAGAAGATTTCAAGCAAAAAAATAATGATTGCTTTGCTTTGGCTTAACTAGCCTTAAATAGAAAACTTCTGAAATTAAATCTACTAGTTAAATAGAAAAACATTTGTTTAAGAAAAAATACTACTCTCAAAATTTTGAAGTGCCCTAGGACTCATTCCTGGGATCTTTATCTCTTCTCCATAGGTAATCTCTTCTACTCCCATGGCCTCAAATTCATCTATATGATAATGACTCCCAAAATGTATTTCTATCCTTGACCTCTTCCCCCATCACCAGGAGAATCTCTCTAAGGGATTTCAAATATGCATCTCATATTTACAATGGTCAAAGCAGAACTCTTCAGTATCTACCCCATCCCTTGTCCTCCTTCTTCTCTTTCTTCTGTTTGTCCCATCTCCACTAGCTAACACTCCAACAACCAGGCAAGCCTACTATTGTTAAATCAAAAAAAAAAAAAAAAATCTTTGATTCTTCTTCCCTTTCCTTCTCTTTTGGCATAAAATTCTCAAGCAGAACCTGCTGACTCTGCTAGCAAATCCTACCTGAGATCTGTCCAGTTCTCTTCATCCTTATTTCTGCCATTCTCACCTACATTTCTCACCATTCTCATCCACCCTCTGCATGCCAGAGAGCCTCCAGAATAGCATTCCTGCTCGCATTTGGTCCATTCTCTCACACAGTAGCCCAAGTAGGCTGTATATATTGTAAACAGGATCATGTCTTCTCCATTTTAAAACCTTTAAAGTACCTTACTGCATTTAGAATAAAATGTAAATGTATGACTCTGGCCTATGAAGACCTACATAATCTGGCTTTAGTACACCTCTACTCCTCTAGACCAAAACACTCAAGCCACAGAACATTCTTTCTTTTTTTTTTTTTTAATTAGTTAATTTATTTTATTTATTTGGCGGCATCAAGTCTTAGTTGTGGCACACAAGATCTTTGTCGTAGCATGCAGGCTCTTTCATTGCAGCGTGCGGGCTCTTCGTTGCTGCGAGTGAGCTTCTCTCTAGTTGTGTCACGTGGGCTTAGTTGCCCCACGGCATGTGGGATCTTAGTTCCCCAACCAGGGATTGAACCCATGTCCCTTCATTGGAAGGCAGATTCTTAACCACTGGACCACCAGGGAAGTCCCACAGAACATTCCTTCTGTTCCTGGGACATGCCAATATTGTTCCCACCTTAAGGCTCATTATATTGTACTTGAGGTTTTATCTGCCAGGAATGCTTTTTCCCCTAACTAACTCTTATCCGGCATTTCCCTTTTTATACTTTAGGACTCCTCCATGACAATTCCCTGCACTGAGTAAACTATAATTTCTAGTTGAACAGGGTCATTGTCTTTATTATTCACCTAGAAAAGTGTCTATCACATGGTTGGTTCTCAATAAATATTTGACGAATACATGTTTCTTGGAGTTCTCGTGCTGATTGTATAATGGCAAGTGTCACTGTGTTCGAAGCAATTAGCTTCTTTGAGCGTCACCTTCTTAATTTGTAAATTCATGAGTTTGGACTAAAACTTGATTATTTAGATACATTTCAGATTTAATGCTATAAGGTTTGTGGGCTATAATAATGCCATAACCCGCCTCTGATCCAAATAACCAGATTGGGGGTTGGGGAGTGAAAATAAACCAAAACTATGAATTTGCTCAATTTTTATTTTTCTATCTTGTACTTTGATTAACAGTTAGGTCATTCTGCTACTAGGCTATAGGCAATGCTTTGGTAGTGGTTTTATATTCCACACCACTAATTTTTTAAATTTCCTGTTTAATTCAGAAACAAAAATTGATTGACTATTTTTGTGAGAATTGAAGTTTATGTTAAAACAACTGTGCTTAGTTGTTAAAAAGTTTTAAAATAATATTATATTTGAATAACATGTGGGAAGAGTGGCATGAGCAGGTCTTTGTTTAAATTCTACCTCTGCTCCTCAGTAGTGGCATGACTTTGGGACAAATTTTAACATCTCTGAACTTCAGTTTCCTCTTATTATAAATGATGGGGTGATACTTAAGTCATAGGAATGTTCTGAAGATAAAGTTCCTAAGCAGTTTCTCACACAAAATAGAAACTCAACTATAATCAATGATCTTCCCCCGTTTCTTTCCTCTTGCATACACTTCTATTCAAATATCAAGGCATTTTTTTTTCCTGTGATCAATGACTTATTCTAACAGTGGTTCTGTAACCAGCCTGGAGGAGAATCACAGTGAGAACAGCTGTGAATTAAACATTTTTGGCACTTTGTTAACGCTTCTCAGGAATCTTCTTGTACCAGAACCCCCCCTTCGTGCCTCTGCACAACCACCACCTATGTCCCAGCAAGAAAATTTTAAACTAGCTCAAAAAATTAAGGGAGGAAAGGACTCCTATGTTCATATTTAGTTTCTACCAGGACAAGAGAATAGATACAAATTACACATAACCACAGAACTCTTTATCTGTAAGAATTCCTACTGTCTTTTGCCCAATGAGAAAGATATTTTTCTCAAGATTGATTGCTTCCTTTGTTTTATAATTTCTGTTCTTAAGGCACTTGATTCCCTCCAATCTAATCTATGTATTGCATTTGCATAAATTTGTCCGCATACCAATCCCCCTGTCCTAGGATTCATTTGCTGGCTCCTTAGATTCCCATTTAAAATGACTTTAAAGTTTAAAACATTCAGTTCTATCAGAGAGTCATCTTTTAAGGAGAAAAACAGAATAGTGAACTTAAAATAGATAATAGAAATAAAATAGACAATAATAAACTCTTAGTTCCCATCTACACAACAACCCATGAGGTTAGGTGTCATAATTAGAATGACAAATTGGTAAATAGAGTCAAGTTCTACCAACTCCTGTTTAATTTTTTAACCACCACTCCATGGGCCAATGACTATCTGTGAAATATACAATTCCTACATGTGCAAGTGTGAGCACCCAGGATGGTTTTGTAGGAAATTTCTCAGTGCTGTCTCAGACTCAGCATGCTGCTCAGTGATGGAGGACTGCAGTGCCTGGTCCCTTGACTGAGTGAGCACAATTGGAAAAAGAGAAAGTCAGAATGAATCTTCCAGGATCTACAGGATATAACTGTCATTCAGTTAAGAACATCCATTTCCTTTATTAGGAAACATTAATATCAACAACAGTATTTTATGCATTCAGTTCAACAGATAACTGTTTATGGAGCAAAATACGATTAGTAAGCACAGTGCTAAGTCCTAATAAGTGCTCAGTAAATGTCAGTTACCATTGTTGCTGTTACTTCTCTGTATCCCTTATAATATACAATAGTACTTTATAAGACACTTTTTATCTTTCAATCCTCTCAGCAATTCACAGAATTGTTATTATTATTACTTTTATTGTTATTATTATCATCATGCCTATTTTACAAGTGAGAAAATAGAGCAAGTCAAAAATATCACCTCTGCCACTCTGAACCAATAAGGGTTTGATAAGAGGTTAGTGGTCACCCCTTTGTACCTTTCACACGGTTCAATGTTCCCCTCTATTACTTTTAGGCAGAAGGTCACACAGTCCCCATATGAATCCTTCCAGACTCGGGGATCCCAGTATATAACAACAGAACAGATGGTTTTGTGTTTTACTCACTATAATCTTCAGAGGAGTCTTCACATATCGAGCCCAATTCTGTCTCCCAATAATTTCTACCCATTGGTCTTATGTTAAACTCTCTTGGGCTTAAGAATAATTTTAACCCTCTCTTATACGGGTAAAATGATGGAAAACTGTCATCATATGTCTCCTCCTCTTCTTCAGGCTAAGCATCTAGTTACTTCAGCAATATCATGTCTGATATGTCTTGCACTTTACTATCTGGTTGCTTTTCTTTCTGTAGACTACTATTTATCAATGTCCGTTTTTGAAAGTGGCAGTCAGAACTTTATAAAATGCTTAAATCATCAGTTAGATAGTATGGATCATAGTAGGACTATTAGTTCCCTCAATAGTTAGCTTATAAAATTCCTATGAAACTTTCAAATTTCAGCCCAATGTCACCACTTTGATACAAACATCATCTACACTCAGATGGGGAGTAGACATTATCATTTTTATAAATTCACTTATATAGCAAATATGTCACCTACCAATGATCTGACCGCATTATTGGTCATGATGTGAAGAAAAAAACAAGTTTATTTTCTGCCTTCTTTGATCATATGGAAGCCATAAATTAAACAAATATATAAAAATGCATGGGTAAAAAAATCATGCATAATGACAAATTCTGTGAAGACAAACGTCAGGGTATTAGGATGGTAAATAGTAGAGGTACATGGTCTGTGATATTTTACGTAAGCTCTAGAAAATATCTAGAATAGGTGTAAAGCATGTGTGTGGATGTTTGAGTGTGTTTTTGGGGGGCTGGGGTATGTGACAGGCAGTAGAGGGCTTGGAGGATTGGAATGAGTACTTTGTGGAAAGGAAACACCTGGTCCAAAACTCTTGAGACAGGGAAGTGCTTGGCATTTTTAAAGAAAGTAGTGGAATCTAACATCCTTGGTGTGGTGAGGAAGAGAAAATGGCAGTCGTGGAGACAAGGAAAAGAACACCTCATGACATAGCACATTTTGCCTTACATATGTTTCTTTTATCCTCTATAGAAATGTATTATTGTCCAAGTTAGTGATTATGCTTCATCTTTGGAGTCCTCACAATATCTTACAAGGGAGCCAACAAAGATGTGTTGAATTGAAATAGATATTTCTTCATAATTATATACTACTTACAGTTTCTATAAGCAATTCTTGGTTAGTTAGCATAGTGATAAAAATATTGAATAGAAGTGACCAAGAGCAAAACTTTATATCCCAACAAAATGACATTTCTCCAGATTGATAGTGATTAACTGATGAACACATTTTGGATATGGTTGTTCAATCATCTTCACTCAAGCCCCAATTTCTTCATCTTACACATTAAAAAAAATCCCAAAGAATTTTTTTAATTGCATTGTTGAAAAAGCCACTGAGGATTTTCTCAAGTTGATAAAGAATATCTTTAAAAAACCTACAGCTAACATCATATTTAATGGTGAGGAACTCAAAGTTTTCCCACTAAGATCAGATACAGGGCAAGGGTGTCCCCTCTTACAACTCCTTTTCAACATCATACTGGAAATTCTGGCTAGTGAAATAAGACAAGAAAAAGAAATAAAAATATACAGATTGAAAAGGAAAAAAATAAACTTCTTTTTGTACACAGATGACATTCTATAGGAAATCTGAAAGAATTGACAAACAATCTGCTGGAACTATATAATAATAGATTATAGCAAGGTTGTGGAATACAAGGTTAGTATATAAAAATCACTCTCTTTCCTATATACTAGTTATGAACAAGTGGAATGTGAAGTCAAATACATAATACCAGTTATAATAGCACCTCCCCCAAAATACTTAGTTTTACATGCAATAAAATATGTACAAGATCTATATGAGGAAAACTATAAAACCCTAATAAACAAAATCAAAGAAGAACTAAATAAGTGGAGAAATATTCCATGTTCATAGATAGGAAGAGTTGATATTGTCAATATGTCAGTTCTTCCCAACTTGATCTATAGATTCAAAACAATTCCAATCAAAGTTGCAGCAAGTTATCTTGTGGATATTGAAAAACCAGTTTTAAAGTTTATGTGGAGAGGCAAAAGACCCAGAAGAACAAATATAATATTAAAGGAGAAGAATAAAGTTGGACGACTGACTCTACCAGACTTCAAGACTTACTGTAAAGCTACAGTACTCAAGGTGTGTGGTATTGATGAATGAATAGACAAATAAACCAATGGAACAGAACAGAGAGCCCATAAATAAACCTACATAAATACAGTCAAGTGATCTTTGACAAAGGAGCAAAGGCAATACAATGGAGCAAAGACAGTGTTTTCAACAACTGGTGTTGTAACACTGAACATCTGCATGCAAAAAAAAAAGGAATCAAAACACAGAACTTACACTATTCACAAAAATTAACTAAAAATGGATCAGAGACCTAAATGTAAAATACAAAACCATAAAATTCCTATAAGTTAACATGACAGAAAACCTAGATGACTTGGGGTATGGCAATGCCTTTGTAGATATAATACCAAAAGCATGATCCATGAAAGAAATAATAAGCTGAACTTCATTAAAATTAAAAATTTTTGCTCTCTGAAAATCAATGTCAAGAGAATGAGAGGACAAGTCACAGACTCAGAGAAAACATTTGCAAAATACATACCTGATAAAGAACTATTATCCAAAATATACAAAGAACTCTTAAAACTCAACAATAAGAAAATAAACAACTCAATTAAAAAGTGGGCCAAAGGCCTTAACAGATACCTCACCAAAAAACATATTCAAATGCCAAATAGTATGTGAAAAGTTGCTCTAAGTCATATAACATCAGGAAAATGCAAATTAAACAGCAGCAAGATACCACTACACACTTATTAGAATGGCTAAAATCTGGAAATTGACAGTACCAAATGCTAGAGAGGATGTGGACCAACAGGAACTCTCATTCATTGTTAGTGGGAATGCAAAGTGGTATAGCCACTTTGGAGGACAGTTTGTTAGTTTTGTACAAAACTAAACATACTCTTACCATACAATCTAGCAATCTCGATCCTTAGTATTGTCCACACAAAAGCCTGCACAGGGACGTTTAGAGTAGCTTTATTCATAATTGCCAAAACCTGGAAGACACCAAGATAGCCTTCATAAATAAATTATGGTACATCCACACAATGGAATAGTATTCAGTGCTAAAAGCAAATAGGCTATTGGAAGCCATGAAGAGACATGGATTAGCTTAAATGCACATTACTAAGTAAAAGAATCCAATCTGAAAAGGCTACAAACTGTGTGCCAAATATATGACATTCTGGAAAAGGCAAAGCTATGAAGACAGTAAAAAGATCAGTGGCTGCCAGGGGCTTATGGTGATGGTGAGGAAGAATAAATAGGCAAAGAGCAGAGGATTTCTAGTTAATAATCCTTAATTTAGTGAAAATACTCTATGATGCCATAATGATGGATGCATGTCATTATACATTACCCAAATTCTTAGAAAGTACAAAACCAAGAGTGAATCTAACGTAAACTATGGACTTTGGTTGATAATGATGTGTCAATGAGGCTCATCAGTTGTAACCAATGTACCATCCTTGTGGGGGATGTTGGTAATGGGGAGTGCATATGTGGTGACAGAGTATATATGGAAAATCTCTGCACTTTTCCCTCAATTTTGTTATGAATCTAAAACTACACTTAAAGAGCAAAGACTTAATAAAAAATAATTTTAAGCCAGAAAAATATTTCAAGACAAGTTTTCTTTTCCTTTTTTAGTTAGTGGTTATTAAAAATTTTGTTTCCATCAGAAAAAAGGTTAAGATTTTGAATTTATAAGTCAAATGGAGATAATAACCAATTTTCTAATATATATCTTGTCAAAATCTTTAAAAAAGCTTACCTCCTTACCTTTTTCCCATAGAACGACCTAAGTTCCCTATAGAATTATATTGATCTTTTAAACACAATTTGACAAACACTGCACTAGGTAGACTTCCTAAAGAGCTTTACACTGTCTTGAGAATGTAAGATTCTCTAGGTATGCTATCAAACAATGGGGTAAAACAGTATATAAAAAAGTAATAAGATGAATGACTATTACAGATAACACATGTTAAAGAATTCAGAGGAAGAAAATGCTCCAAGAGTGATAAAATATTAACTTTGGGGTAAGTTTCATGGAGGAAGAATGTTTTAAGACCATTTTATTATAAAACATGAAGCTTACCTGTGGGTCCAACAGAAGAGTCTGGGTCAGATATAATCAACACCATTTGTGGGTCAAGAACTGTGGCTGCTGAAACTAAAAACACTTTTCTCAGCCTATGTAAATTTAACTTTTCCAACTAGAAAAACAAATGTTTTTCAAAATGACCATGAGAATAAACACTGAGAAATACTTAAAGCTGCTGATGACAAGTATGTGGTTCAAAGGCAGTAGTTAACGTAGGCAATAGGGCTTTGGAAATGAGCAGTGGATTGGTCCCCTGTGATGGAATTTGAAATATTCTGTGCACAGGTCCTTTCCCTAACAACTCCTTTCCCTCATCCATTTGGATATAAGGATGTTTGGGTCATCAAGAGATCCCCATAATTTCAATACATGATCAAAATGCCCTATTCTATAAATTCAGAGCAAGTATACTCTGTAATATTCTATTATTTTCACTTACTCAACTACCCTCCCCAATCCCCTTAAAGACAAGTATTTTTTGGCAATCCCTTGTTCTCCGGAATTTCTTAAGGATGTGAGAATTTATCCAACGATGCATTTCAGCTCTCTTCCAAATGGCCAAGGGGGAACAGATGGGTTTTTGTTTTGTTTTGTTTTGTTTCTATTTTGGTCTCAAGGCATCAGTCTGTAAAAACCAGGCCTCTTGTCCTGGGGTTCAAGCCACCCACCTAGGCTCTCTTTCTTCCCAGTAATTTTATGTTGGAGAAGAGCTTGACTTTCTGTGTCACTAGGTGGAGGAAAGGGTGAGCGTGCTCGTCATTTCCAGAAACCGCTAGCTCATTATTCAAATTAATCCACCAATAGAAAGGTTGATTTGCTAAGCTTCTCAGCAAAGCAGAGGTTGTTGCTTAGTAACATTCCCTTAAACAATCAGTGAGTGCTGCCTTATATTTACTGTACTGGGAAGGGACATTCCAGGGATTCTTCTCTGACCACTGTAAGTAGGCTTTGGGATTCCCTGGTGTCTTCACTCCTACAAACAGGAAGGAGCAGCATGATTTTAATCTCTTCTCAAGAAGCCCTTTTAAATTTCATGTGTAAGAGGTAACTGATGCACAAATATTACTAAAGGAAAAATAGCTTTATTGTCTAGGTAAAAAATTTAGACAGACAACTTTGGGAAGTTTAAGAAGAAAGAATGAGAAGTTATAGCTTAAGGAGTCACAGGAGGATTCTAAAGGCAAAATTCCCTCTTTGAAGTGATGCTGAAGACCCACATTACACTGGGAGCTACAGGACTATTCTCTGATTATTTTTTAAAATTATGATTATTCTCCTAAGGAAGACTTAAAGCATTTACATGGGAACAAAAACAATCCTATACAAAGATAATTAACCACTCACACTCAGTAACATCCTACTCATTCCTCAGTGTTCAGCTTGAAAGACAGAGGCATTATACAGTTTGGAGTATAAGAGCAGACATGGATTTGATATCAGCCAGAACAGGGTCTTACTAGTTGCTAGCACAAAATATTAAGCAACTGATCCCTCATGTTCCTCATTTAAAAAATTAGGAATTACTAACAACTTTTTAAAATTGCTGTGGAAATTAAATGAGATAATAATAACACATGTGACTAATGTATCTTCAGTGGGCTTCTTGGCTGTGTGATTTAATCAATTTACTTAATCTCTGTGCCTCCACGACCTCAAAGAACTGTTAGGAAGGTTACAATTACCTAATACATGTAAAGCCCTTTGAATCATGCTGGTAAATGTACATAATGATGATGATGATGATGATGACATTGTGACTATCTGACTTATAATAAACATCAGTCAATTGTGATCATTCATTTACATCCTCAGTGAATGACTCTTTAACTTAAAATCCACTTTTGGTCATTTGCAGTTCACAGACTAGAAAGCACATTGGTCTTAATATAAAGAGAACTGGGTTCTAGTCCACACTTTGACACTTTTTATAAGAACTTGGAATAAATTATTATTTTAAATTGGATCAAGTATCTGCTTATTACTTCTGCTTTCAAAACTCAGCTCATTGAGGGATCATTATAGCTCTTCTTATCTTCTAGCATCCAACTATCTCCAGACCTTGAAGTTTCTGCTTCTGCTACCACTTCTTCCTTCTCTCTACAGCACCTACTTCAAATCTTAAATGGCTCATGGATCACATCATGATCGTTTTGGAAGAACTTTCTCTACCAGATAACCTCACAGACCCCTCACCAGTTAGAGTGGCTGACTTTTGGACTAGCTCTCATCACAGTACAAACAGCTGAAATGAGGAGAGGGGACAGAGGATACAAAATAGAATTTAGAGGGTTCTCTGTTCTGTAGCAGTGATGTAAGCAAACATTTTCCTTAAAATAAAACAGATACAGAAGACAATATGACTGATGCATCTAAAGCAAAGTTTAATACTATGTCCCTGGGCCCATATTTGGCACTAAAAAATTAAAGATGAATAAGACACATTTCTTTGCCCTTGAGGAGTTTATATTCTGGTGTGCTAAACAGAAATTTCATAAACAATAGGAAAAAATCAGTGTGTAACTTCTATGATAAATGTACATGCTCTCTGCTAGGGCAAAATAAAGGAAGAAGACTTAGCTTGTTCTGATGTTAAGCAAAGTTTACTTCATAGGAGGGTCCCAGAGCCTGAATCTTGAACAATAAGTAAGAGAAAGAGAAAAAAAAAGCGTTATAAAGCTATTCTGTAGCACAGAAAGGTGCATGAACAAAGGCAAAGAGGCTTGGCCAAGCACTGGGGAGTGTGTGTGTCTGTGTGTGTGTGCCCCTACAAGCAGTTCAGCAATACCAGTCATCTAGAGAGTATGGCAGTATAATGCATGTACGACAAGGGAGTGTGAAGAGAAAAAAAAAGAAAATTGTGGGAATTAGTGGGTGTGGTAAGAGACTCAGAAGGGAGACACACAGAGAGAGAGAGAGGAGCCTGTGGATCTAGGAAATGAGCAAAAATCAGATTAAGAGAATCCTTGTGTGGGGTCCTTACTGCAGGTAAACGGCCTCTCTCCCTTGAGACCAGAGGTAACGAGAGATCACAGGTAGATAAACATTTAGTTGGAGAGCAGGGTTTTGAGGTCCATCCTGCCTAATGGCTCTACTCCATCTGTGAAGCTTGAAGGGCTCATCTGATGTAAGGGAGATTAGGGTACTTAGGGGTGAAAACCTTGAGTGGAAGGTCAAAGTTCTGGCATACTCACTAAAGACACCAGGAAAAAATTAAGGACAAATAAAAAAAACAACCAGCAATTAAAAATAACCAGGTGTACCTATAAGGGAAAATAATCTAAAAACAAACAAACAAACAAAAAAATATATATATATACTTATGTATGACTGAATCACTTTGCTGTACACCTGAAAGTAATACAACATTGTAAATCAACTATACTTTGATTTAAAAAAAAATAAGCAAAAATAAATAAATAAATAAATAAATAAATAAATAACCAGGAGTAAATAAACTATCAGGCAACATAAAGAGTTTATCTGAGATTGGATGCTATGTATGACTTTAGTGACAACAACAAGAAATGCTGTATCCTTTTCATCAACAATGTCTCATTCTCTGGCTGGGAGGAGAGAATGCCCATTGCAGTATTGATCTGTTTCCCCATCTCTCCAGGAGAAGTCCTCAGTTAGTGTCAGGCTATTTCCAGACGAGAAGGTGGAGGGTATTAATAAGAATGACTCAGGGATCAATCTTGTCTTTCAAATTTGCAATTTTTATGGGAAAATCTGGGTGGGAGACATGGCAATGGGAAGCTGATTTCTAGAACAGACTAGGAAATCTTTGAAGTGGAGGATTTTATGAACTTGGAGAACTGGCCCAACAAGAGTGACTCTTAGGAAGGTATAAGGATGAGCTTACGTGACAAGTGCATATTGTAACATGAGGTTGCTGGAATTACTGATCTGACAATCTGACAGGAGTCTAGTAATAACACTAAATAGGCCTAATATTCAAACAGAACAAGAGGGAACTCAACAGAAATCCTTTTATTCTGCCTCCTTTCCTGTAATCTGGCAGGATCTTATTAGACTTTTGTTTAATATATTTTTGTTGTCCCCCACCTTCCTACCACTCCAACATCACTTTGAAACAGCTTTGCTTTGCATCTCATAAAGCCCCCAGTAAGCAAAATTGTAGACTGTGAAGCTACACTCTATTTGGTATAAATAATCGAGGTTAGTGAAGATTTTACACATATTACCTAATTCCTGGAGGGAGGTCAGGAGAGACTGTTTCTTGCCGTGGTATATTTGCAGAAATTGTGGATTAGGGGGAAGTAAAGGAAACAAGACCCCAGACAAGGTAAAGAGCTAAGCATCAGAAGCCTCTATCCTACTGCCACTTTTGTTACAAAGGTTGCCATGGTACTAGAAAAGGACAGAACTTGTGGCAAACAGGAGAATGTACTGTATTATGAGAGATTTAAAAAAAAAAAAAATCTTTGCATATGTTTTTTTTTTTTTCTCTCTGAATCAGATTTGGTGAGAAAATTTCCTGACTCACATAATGTGTTGTATGCCATGTTAACAGTAACATCTTCCAAAATAACATACAGCAGGGTAGTCTCTGTCTTTCCTATTGAATCTTGGGACCCGTCGGGGACACAGCTATTGAGCTTCTGCGTGTAGTTTCTGGTGATAAAGATTTCTGATGTATAGGATTTCCAGGTGATGACAAGGTCAACGATGGGGCCAGGGCATAGATAGTCAAAGTGGTTTAGAGAAAAAGGTCCCTGGGTTTTAAGTTGCACAACCACCTCTGCCCTTTGTTTCCAAATAAGTAATTTCTAGCTAATCACAATAAATACTGTAGCACCATTTGGATGTATCCTCTGAAGGAAAATTTCTGTTCTGGGCCAAATGCTGCAGCAATGAGGCTGTTCCTGCCAAAGTGAATTTTTCCTTTCTTTGTTCCTGTTGATAATCCTGACAATCTTTCGTATATACACAGAGCTGAAAGCTTTAATAACCTCAATTTTATAGATTAGGTAACAGGCTCAGGGACAGAAAGAGCTTCCCCCAAAGTGTACAGGACCCCAGCCAGGCTGGAGCTGAAGTCTCTGTCTTCATATCCTGCTACCTTCCTGCCTAGCCAGCTTGGTCCCTGGAATGAAGGCAAGTGTTTTCCAATAAGCTTATACGTACGTGTGTCCTCTGTGTACTCAGGCCTCGAGGACTTTTGTCATGGTCTAGAATCACCGGTCTTTAACAAGACACAGTCTCCAAGAGACTAAACTCCCCTTCTCTTCTTTCTTTCTTTCTTTTTTTTTTTTTTTTTTTTTTTTAACACACTAGCACATCTGTGTGCCGAGAGGATGTGGTGTCCGGAGCTGCAGCATCCGACCCCAGAGGCCCTGCCAGATGCTTCTGTTTGGCTTGCTCTTCTGCTTGACCTGCACTCCCGGGGAGGCGCCAGGCTGTTTAGACGCCTTATCCTCTGGCAATCTGTTTCGGAACACAGACCAGAAGGGCTGCTGAGGGCTGCGCCAGTTTCAGAATCCTGCTGCCATCTAGGGATGAAATGCAAGTCTTGGCGCGTGCTGGCGCCCACCGAGAGCGCGGCCTGGGGCGGGGTGCACCCCGCGCCGCCGAGGACCCTTTGCCACCCGCCCAGTTTGCCGGACAGAAGCCGGGGGGCAGGTGGAAGTGCAGACAAAAGCAGCTAGAGGGAAGAAGGAGAGCGAGAGTAAACAGCTGGGAGCGAGGGGCAGACACTTGCAAGGACAGCACCCAAGAGGGGAAGGAAAAGAATGGAAGGGTCCGTCAGCGAAAGCACTGTGCCTTAATAAAGATCAGAGCGCGTGTTTAGGCAGCTTGTCCGCTGGCTGCCGCACGCGGCTGTCCAAGGAGGCCACAGCGTCCAGCTACTTTATTCCCATGTGTAATTGTCAAGGTTTGCTCTTGCAAAGGGGAGGGGGCGGCCTTCAGTGAAGATTTTAAGAAAATCCGGAGAGAGGAGATTTAACTGTATGCATCATACCATGGTGTAAGCGCCTCTTTCTTCTACAAACAGAACAATGGGTCTTTCAAAGAAGCGAAGGGGACTAGAGGGGAAAGCAGGAGGGGCGCATGGGTTGGGGAAGGGAGGCTGTTGACTGTGAGGCCCTGCTGGGAGACTTCAAATCAAATTCTTTCTGAAAGGAAATGTTATTAAAAGTAACTTTAATCCTTCCAGCCAGACGGTTCATAAAAGCATACAATTAAGTCAAACAAATAACGAGAGCATTTTCTCCACTACCTGTTTCCCCTTCTGAGAGTAATTACTACAGGCTAGTCCTCTTTCATTCTGTGCAAACAGGAGTGCTTCGCTTCGCAGGTGCCAGGTTCTCTTTCACTCCCCTGCCTCTTCCTTCTCCACTGCCCCACCCCAAACCCGTTCAGCTTTTGGTGCCAACCAGCCTGTCTGCAGATCCAGCCAAGAACAAAGGGATGAATTTCAATATTTCCTCTTTGTGCAAGGTTAATTGAAAATCAAAAAGTCACTTTTCAAATGTCATATTAAACCCGCCACTGCATCAATTTTCTCTTGGTTCCCATCTCCATAGGCAAGAGAAAAGTGTTTGGGGGGATGGCAGGGAGGCGGGGAAGGTAGGGACACAGTGAAGAAAAAGAGGAAGAAAGAAGTGAAAGGATTAAAAAGAAATCACAGATACACACAGACTTTGATTGCAGATATGCTAACGTGCACTGGAAAATTGTTTTCCAGTGTGTCCTCAGTCAAAGGCAGCCTTCCCATTTGATAGTGTTACTTGATATTCTAGAGACAGAATTGCATCCTAAACCTGGGGAGATTAGGCCTCCATGCTTTTATGTTTTAATAGATGGATCACAATATGATTGTCATAAATGCCACATTTTAAAATCTTAAAGGGTAATGTAATAACCTGACCATCCTCATTCCCCCTTCCCACTTTTATTCCCCTTTCAGACAGGTACACACACACACACACACACACACACACACACACACACTGTGCAAAAAAACACATCTTCATAGACCGGTCAGTTTTGTGTCACAGGGTATTTTGGAAGTTTGGGCTTTGAGCTGGAATTTAGTGACCCAGCATCATTAGCTTTGTTGCTGATCCAGTAACTGTTGTCCTTCTTTCTAGCTTTCCAGAGACTCAGTTTCCTCTCTATAAAATGGGGCATCAAATCTGCCTCCTAAAATCACTTGAGCAGACTACATGAGGTGCCACATGAACAGAACCAGCTCATATGAATTCTTTAACCAATTCTCAGGTTTCCGAGACCTGACCTTGTTCTTACTTTTTCCCGAGGTCTGCAGAATGGCCTCTGATTTCAGTCTTCATCATACCCAGTCTGTGTGTCTCCTACACGCCCTGCTGCTCTGCTCCATTCACTTACCAGTCCTCCCTGAAGGTATAATTCCTGTCACTGTTTTTTTCTGGAAAATACCCAGTATTTCCCTCTTGTGATGCACAAATAGTCTCCCTAAGGATCATACTAATCACAGAAGGCTTGCCTAGTGGTAATCATTTGATTTGCCTCAGACTGAGCTTTCTAATATACCTACAAATAAAGTTTTAGCTAGACAGGCAGGATAAAGAGTCAGAATTGTGGACTAAATTCCTTCTAAGATAAGGCAACTGTATAAGGTCCATAAGCCTTCTTTCCTTTTCAATAATATTCCATTCTTGTGGTGATATCAGATGTGTCCACCAACCCAAAATGAAGGGAAGGTGAGAAGAAGATGGCAACTGTCTAAACTCACTAGAATGTATGTACAGAGGGAAGCACTCTACAACATTGACCATCTAGCTTGTGTCAAAATTCTAGTAGTGGGATTCCCTGGTGGCACAGTGGATGAGAATCTGCCTGCCAATGCAGGGGACACGGGTTCGAGCCCTGGTCTGGGAAGATCCCACATGCCGCGGAGCAACTAGGCCCGTGAGCCACAATTACTGAGCCTGTGCGTCTGGAGCCTGTGCTCCGCAAAAAGAGAGGCCGCGATAATGAGAGGCCTGCGCACCGTGATGAAGAGTGGCCCCCACTTGCCGCAACTAGAGAAAGCCCTCGCACAGAAATGAAGACCCAACACAGCCATAAATAAATAAATAAATAAACCCAAAGTTTAAAAAAAAAAAATTCTAGTAGTATTTTCTTCATTAGAAAGATTAAATAGAGAAATACTTTTTTACCTCTTGGATTTCTACCAACTCATACCTGTATAAATGCACTCTGTGTCCTGTTGGACCCTTTCTTAATTAAAGGTGTTAATTAAAATATTCCATCTACTATGTAACTTTTCTTAGCTTGTTCACATACAATGAACCACTTTTTTGGACAGCACTTGTTCCCGTATAAACTTTTATGAGTGTAGGTAACAATTTTTTGCACATATTTGTTAAAATAGATGTCCTCTCCCCACTCTCTAAACTTCTTGAAACAACAATCATATCCCTCCTCTTTCTAACCCAGGAACTTAGGAGTAGATGTATAATAAATAATTGTTGGAATTTGAAGAATTATGAAAAAGAAAATGAATCTTGGGCTGTATCAGCATTGTATCTAGACAATTTTCAAAGCAATTTTATGATAGAAACCAACTTAATGGTTGTGTTGGGTCAGCAGAAATGCAGTCAGATGACTGGATGAATTAATACCTTTGAGAATTTGTAGATAGAGTCTAAGTTGACAAAACATGCATGTGCATCGCAAAATGTTCTTTTATCTGGTGAGGCTGTTTATTTAACACAGGGTTACATTAAAAGTGTGTTGGCATGACCTACTGTTTTCTTAATCCACTTGGGTTTCTTAATCTTATCCAAAGCTCCCCTCCCCTAACACCACTCCCCAAAAGAGAGAGAGCAAGAGTGAGAGTGAGAGAGGGAGGGGGGATGGAAGGAAACAAGGAAAATAAAGAAATCAGCTATATTTAACTGATAAATCTACTCTGGAGTTGGAGTGGAATTCTGGCAAACTATTTGGACAGCTCTTAAGGGCATCTTTTAAATCCCTACCTTCAGATCATTGTCACGCTTAGGATAATATATTATTGTTTCTTAGTGCTAGTGTGTTATACTTCCAGAAACAGATTCTCTAGAATCTTTATAAGGGTCTTAGGAATGAAAATTGAAAATAAATTTATGGGAAGAATTTATTCACAGTGGTAGTAGTGGTATTGGAATCTATAGTTATGCATAATGAGGGAAAATATGAGAACTTGGTTTTAGTAAAACTGGAATCTTGCCCAGACATTTCCTATTATCTTCTATATAACCATGGGCAGGGAACTAAATCCCTCAGATATTCTTTTTTCTTTTCTTTTTCCCCCCTGGACAATGTCATGATAAACTTGATCTAATATATGGATTATGGTGAGAACCAAATGAGACGATATCTGTGAAATTGTTGTTAAAAGGTTATATGCACAATAGAACTAGAGGGTAGCATTTATACATACTATATTTTAGTAACTTATGTGAATATACTGAATGTTTACTGTATGATGACTTTTTTTGGTATTCTGTGGCCACGAGCTGACCTGCAGTTGGCTTTAACCTCTTAAACAATAAAAAATGCTGGATTAGAGTTTGCCATTATTACAAATAATTTTTACTGTGTTCCAGTGGTGTACCCATAGGCTAAAATCTCAAAGAACCATTCTTGTGGAAAAGATGGATATAAACGCTGCAGCATCTGAAGGAAAGGGAGCCACAGCGTAGATAGGATTTGCAGGACCCATCTCTCTGTTAATTTGCATTACACATTTTTTATTTCCTTCTCTTGCTCTCTTTTTAAAAATCTCTGTGTCCTCCTTACTGCTAGAATTTTGTGAGATATTCAAAATGTGTGTTTAATCCATCCAAGTTTGTAGTCTCTAGTGTCAAAGCTTCTGCTTAATGCTGAGTTAATGCTCAGTCGTGCCAAAGCTTGAAGCTTTCAACACAGCTCGAAAACCAGCTGCGACACATCACTGATGCAGAGGCTTCGACTCCAGAGACTGCTGCCTGCATGGAGTAAATGCATCATTTTTTAAAGCTTTGTCAGTGCAATCTAAGAGCTGTGTGGAGTTTAATTGGGGATCTTTGAAAAAAATGTATATTTGAAACCATTTTACAAGAATTATCTGGGAGACTTCCTTGAAACTTTGTCTTATAAACATCTCACTGTCCCAGAACCAGGTCTGTCATTTTGGCCAGTTTCTGCTTTTGATCGGGTTGTGTTTCTTTCCTTCCCTCAGTCATCTTTCCCTTTTCAGTGAGCTGAGGAAAATAAATTTGATGAAGCAGACATTTTTCTCTGCCTGTGTCTTAGAATTATTGATCTTAGAAGGAAGAAGACCCTGTGTTATCCATTGCTACTTCAAGTATGGTCCATGGACCAATAACATCTGCATGTATTGGAAGCTTATTAGAAATGGAAATTATATGCTTAATCAGAGTCTCTGGGTATATGCTCAGGAATCTGTGTTTCAACTAGGCCTCTGGGTAATTTTTCTCAGTACAAACATTAGAGAACCATTATTCTAGGCTACCTGGATTCAAAAATTCCTGATGTTGTACCCTTGGGAGATGGTCATACAGTCTCACTCAGAACATTTTAAGGTTGGGATACTCACTACATTGAAAACAACCTGTTCAGCTAATAAAAACAGTTAAAAGTCCTTTTCAAAATGTATTAAGCAGATATCTGCTTCTTTAGCATTTATTTGTTTTATTCTTCAATGCTTGGCATATTGTAGGCAGTCAATATACTTGCATTAAAAGGAAGAAAATATTGATCTTAGTTTTGCCTTCTAAATATACCCATCTAATCCAATTAATCCATATAATCCTTGTTCCCATCCTCTGCAGCCCATCACATATGTGAAAACTGCTAAGATGTCCTAGTCCTCTCTTCTTTAGGTTAACCATGGCTGGAGTTCTAACTTCCTCCTAAGAAGACACTGAACTAGGCTCATGCATTCCCTGCTGACTCACCTCTGGATCTGGGCTCTTTCTATGCTCAGAACAATGAAAATCTCAGGACCTTTATATATCATCTGAAAATAAAGCAGATTTCCCTGTCTCGTACAAGTGCAAATAATTTTTTTTTTTTTTTTTTTTTTTTTCTTTTTTTTGCAAATAATTTTTAAAAAACTTAAATTTTTAATTTAAATCTGTTAAAATTAATATCATTAATTCTGTTATGTTTAACTTTTGCTATTTTATTATTTCTTTGTTCACAGTGTTCCCCTTGTATTTTAGAGATATAAAAATAATTGGTGAAAAATAATAAATGATTCTTTTATTTTTTTTTAAACATCTTTATTGGAGTATAATTGCTTTACAATGGTGTGTTAGTTTCTGCTTTATAACAAAGTGAATCAGTTATACATATACATATGTTCCCATATCTCTTCCCTCTTGCATCTCCCTCCCTCCCACACTCCCTACCCCACCCCTCTAGGTGGTCACAAAGCTCCGAGCTGATCTCCCTGTGCTATGCGGCTGCTTCCCACTAGCTTTCTATTTTACATTTGGTAGTGTATATATGTCCATGCCACTCTCTCACCCTGTCACAACTTACCCCACCCCCTCCCCATATCCTCAAGTCCATTCTCTGGTAGGTCTGTGTCTTTATTCCTGTCTTGCCACTAGGTTATTCATGACCTTTTTTTTTTTTTTCCTTAGATTCCATATATATGTGTTAGCATACTGTATTTGTTTTTCTCTTTCTGACTTACTTCACTCTGTATGGCAGACTCTAACTGCATCCATCTCACTACAAATACCTCCACTTCATTTCTTTTTATACCTGAGTAATATCCCATTGTATATATGTGCCACATCTTCTTTATCCATTCATCCGATGATGGACACTTAGGTTGCTTCCATGTCCTGGCTATTGCAAATAGAGCTGCAATGAACATTTTGGTACATGACTCTTTTTTTTTTTTAATTTTTTTTTTAAAACATCTTTATTGAAGTATAATTGCTTTACAATGGTGTGTTAGTTTCTGCTTTATAACAAAGTGAATCAGTTATACATATACATATGTTCCCGTATCTCTTCCCTCTTGCGTCTCCCTCCCTCCCACCCTTCCTTTCCCACCCCTCTAGGTGGTCACAAAGCACCAAGCTGATCGCCCTGTGCTATGCGGCTGCTTCCCACTAGCTATTTTATATTTGGTAGTGTATATATGTCCATGACACTCTCTCACCCTGTCACAAATTACACCTCCCCCTCCCCATATCCTCAAGTCCATTCTCTAGGAGGTCTGTGTCTTTATTCCCGTCTTGCCACTAGGTTTTTCATGACCTTTTTTTTTTTTCCTTAGATTCCATATATATGTGTTAGCATACTGTATTTGTTTTTCTCTTTCTGACTTACTTCACTCTGTATGACAGATTCTAACTCCATCCACCTCATTACAAATACTTCCATTTCATTTCTTTTTATGGCTGAGTAATATTCCATTGTATATATGTGCCACATCTTCCTTATCCATTCATCCACTGATGGACACTTAGGTTGCTTCCATGTCCTGGCTATTGTAAATAGAGCTGCAATGAACATTTTGGTACATGACTCTTTTTGAATTATGGTTGTCTCAGGGTATATGCCCAATAATGGGATTGCTGGGTCATATGGTAGTTCTATTTTTAGTTTTTTAAGGAACCTCCATACTGTTCTCCATAGTGGCTGTATCAATTTATATTCCCACCAACAGTGCAAGAGGGTTCCCTTTTCTCCACACCCTCTCCAGCATTTATTGTTTGTAGATTTTTTGATGATGGCCATTCTGACCGGTGTGAGATGATACCTCATTGTAGTTTTGACCTGCATTTCTCTAATGATAAATGATGTTGAGCATTCTTTCATGTGTCTGTTGGCAATCTGTATATCTTCTTTGGAGAAATGTCTATTTAGGTCTTCTGCCCATTTTTGGATTGGGATGTTTGTTTTTTTGTTATTGAGCTGCACGAGCTGCTTGTAAATCTTGGAGATTAATCCTTGGTCAGTTGCTTCATTTGCAAATATTTTCTCCCATTCTGAGGGTTGTCTTTTGGTCTTGTTTATGGTTTCTTTTGCTGTGCAAAAGCTTTTAAGTTTCATTAGGTCCCATTTGTTTATTTGTGTTTTTATTTCCATTTCTCTAGGAGATGAGTCAAAAAGGATCTTGCTGTGATTTATGTCATAGAGTGTTCTGCCTATGTTTTCCTCTAAGAGTTTGATAGTGTCTGGCTTTACACTTAGGTCTTTAATCCATTTTGAGTTTATTTTTGTGTATGGTGTCAAGGAGTGTTCTATTTTCATACTTTTGCATGTACTTGTCCAATTTTCCCAGCACCACTTATTGAAAAGGCTGTCTTTTCTCCACTGTATATGCTTGCCTCCTTTATCAAAGATAAGGTGACCATATGTGCATGGGTTTATCTCTGGCTTTCTATCCTGTTCCATTGATCTATATTTCTGTTTTTGTGCCAGTAACAAACTGTCTTGATTACTGTAGCTTTGTTTATAGTCTGAAGTCAGGGAATCTGATTCCTCCAGCTCCGTTTTTCGTTCTCAAGATTGCTTTGGCTATTCAGGGTCTTTTGTGTTTCCATACAAATTGTGAAATTTTTTGTTCTAGTTCTGTGAAAAATGCCAGTGGTAGTTTGATAGGGATTGCATTGAATCTGTAGATTGTTTTGGGTAGTAGAGTCATTTTCACAATGTTGATTCTTCCAATCCAAGAAAATGTATATCTCTCCATCTATTTGTATCATCTTTAATTTCTTTCATCAGTGTCCTGTAATTTTCTGCATACAGGTCTTTTGTCTCCTTAGGTAGGTTTATTCCTAGATATTTTATTCTTTTTGTTGCAATGGTAAATGGGAGTGTTTTCTTAATTTCACTTTCAGATTTTTCATTATTAGTGTATAGGAATGCAAGAGATTTCTGTGCATTAATTTTGTATCCTGCTACTTTACCAAATTCATTGATTAGTTCTAGTAGTTTTCTGGTAGCATCTTTAGGATTCTCTATGTATAGTATCATGTCATCTGCAAACAGTGACAGCTTTACTTCTTCTTTTCCGATTTGGATTCCCTTTATTTCTTTTTCTTCTGTGATTGCTGTGGCTAACACTTCCAAAACTATGTTGAATAATAGTGGTGAGAGTGGGCAATCTTGTCTTGTTCCTGATCTTAGTGGAAATGGTTTCAGTTTTTCACCATTGAGGACAATGTTGGCTGTGGGTTTGTCATATATGGCCTTTATTATGTTGAGGAAATTTCCCTCTATGCCTACTTTCTGCAGGGCTGTTATCATAAATGGGTGTTGAATTTTGTCAAAAGCTTTCTCTGCATCTATTGAGATGATCATATGGTTTTCTCCTACAATTTGTTAATATGATGTATCACGTTGATTGATTTGCGTATATTGAAGAATCCTTGCATTACTGGAATAAACCCCACTTGATCATGCTGTATGATCCTTTGAATGTGCTGTTGGATTCTGTTTCCTAGTATTTTGTTGAGGATTTTTGCATCTATATTCATCAGTGATATTGGCCTGTAGTTTTCTTTCTTTGTGACATCTTTGTCTGGTTTTGGTATCAGGGTGATGGTGGCCTCGTAGAATGAGTTGGGGAGTGTTCCTCCCTCTGCAATATTTTGGAAGAATTTGTGAAGGATAGGTGTTAGCGCTTCTCTAAATGTTTGATAGAATTTGCCTGTGAAGCCATCTGGTCCTGGGCTTTTGTTTGTTGGAAGATTTTTAAGCACAGTTTCAATTTCAGTGCTTGTGATTGGTCTGTTCATATTTTCTATTTCTTCCTGGTTCAGTCTCAGCAGGTTGTGCATTTCTAAGAATTTGTCCATTTCTTCCAGGTTGTCCATTTTATTGGCATAGAGTTGCTTGTAGTAATCTCTCATGATCCTTTGTATTTCTGCAGTGTCAGTTGTTACTTCTCCTTTTTCATTTCTAATTCTATTGATTTGAGTCTTCTCCCTTTTTCTCTTGATGAGTCTGGCTAATGGTTTATCAATTTTGTTTATCTTCTCAAAAAACCAGCTTTTAGTTTTATTGATCTTTGTTATTGTCTCCTTCATTTCTTTTTCATTTAATTCTGATCTGATCTTTATGATTTCTTTCCTTCTGCTAGCTTTGGGGTTTTTTTGTTCTTCTTTCTCTAATTGTTTTAGGTGCAAGGTTAGGTTGTTTATTCGAGATGTTTCCTGTTTCTTGAGGTAGGCTTGTATTGCTATATACTTCCCTCTTAGAACAGCTTTTGCTGCATCCCATAGGTTTTGGGTCATCGTGTCTCCATTGTCATTTGTTTCTAGGTATTTTTTGACTTCCCCTTTGATTTCTTCAGTGATCACTTCGTTATTAAGTAGTGTATTGTGTAGCCTCCATGTGTTTGTATTTTTTACAGATCTTTTCCTGTAATTGAAATCTAGTCTCATAGTATTGTGGTCGGAAAAGATACTTGATACGATTTCAATTTTCTTAAATTTACCAAGGCTTGATTTGTGACCCAAGATATGATCTATCCTGGAGAATGTTCCATGAGCTCTTGAGAAAAATGTGTATTCTGTTGTTTTTGGGTGGAATGTCCTATAAATATCAATTAAGTCCATCTTGTTTAATGTATCATTTAAAGCTTGTGTTTCCTTATTTATTTTCATTTTGGATGATCTGTCCATTGGTGAAAGTGGGATGTTAAAGTGCCCTACTATGATTGTGTTACTTTCAATTTCCCCTTTTATGGTTGTTAGTATTTGCCTTATATATTGAGGTGCTCCTATGTTGGGTGCCTGAATATTTACAATTGTTATACCTTCCTCTTGGATCGATCCCTTGATCATTATATAGTGTCCTTCTTTGTCTCTTGTAATAGTCTTTATTTTAAAGTCTATTTTGTCTGATATGAGAATTGCTACTCCAGCTTTCTTTTGGTTCCCAGTTTCATGGAATATCTTTTTCCATCCCCTCACTTTCAGTCTGTATGTGTCTCTAGGTCTGAAGTGGGTCTCTTGTAGACAGAATATATAGGGGTCTTGTTTTTGTATCCATTCACCCAGTCTGTGTCTTTTGGTGGGAATATTTAATCCATTTACATTTAAGGTAATTATCGATATGTATGTTCCTATTCCCATTTTCTTAAATGTTTTGGGTTTGTTATTGTAGGTGTTTTCCTTCTCTAGTGTTTCTTGCCTAGAGAAGTTCCTTTAGCACTTGTTGTAAAGCTGTTTTGGTGGTGCTGAACTCTCTCAGCTTTTGCTTGTCTGTAAAGGTTTTAATTTGTCCATCAAATCTGAATGAGATCCTTGCTGGGTAGAGTAATCTTGGTTGTAGGTTTTTCTCCTTCATCACTTTAAGTATATCCTGCCACTCCCTTCTGGCTTGCAGAGTTTCTGCTGAAAGAACAGATGTTGTTAGCCTTATGGGGATTCCCTTGTGTGTTATTTGTTGTTTTTCCCTTGCTGCTTTTAATATGTTGTCTTCATATTTAATTTTTGATAGTTTGCTTAATATGTGTCTTGGCCTGTTTCTCCTTGGATTTATCCTGTATGGGGCTCTCTGTGCTTCCAGGAGTTGATTAACTATTTCCTTTCCCATATTACGGAAGTTTTCAACTATAATCTCTTCAAATATTTTCTCAGTCCCTTTCTTTTTCTCTTCTTCTTCTGGGACCCCTATAATTCGAATGTTGATGCGTTTAATGTTGTCCCAGAAGTCTCTGAGACTGTCCTCAGTTCTTTTCATTCTTTTTTCTTTATTCTGCTCTGCAGTAGTTATTTCCACTATTTTATCTTCCAGGTCACTTATCCGTTCTTCTTCCTCAGGTATTCTGCTATTGATCCCATCTAGAGTATTTTTAATTTCATTTATTGTGTTTTTCATCGTTGCTTGGTTCCTCTTTAGTTCTTCTATGTCCTTGTTAAATGTTTCTTGCATTTTGTCTATTCTATTTCCAAGATTTTGGATCATTTTTACTATCATTATTCTGAATTCTTTTTCAGGTAGACTACCTATTTCCTCTTCATTTGTTAGGTCCGGTGTGTTTTGACCCTACTCCTTCATCTGCTGTGTGTTTTTCTGTCTTCTCATTTTGCTTATCTTACTGTGTTTGGGGTCTCCTTTTCACAGGCTGCAGGTTCATAGTTCCCGTGTGTTTTGGCATCTGTCCCCAGTGGCTAAGGTTGGTTCAGTGGGTTGTGTAGGCTTCCTGGTGGAGGGGACTAGTGCCTGTGTTCTGGTGGATGAGGCTGGATCTTGTCTTTCTGGTGGGCACGTCCATGTCTGGTGGCGTGTTTTGCGGTGTCTGTGGCCTTATTATGATTTTAGGCAGACTCTCTGCAAATGGCTGGGGCTGTGTTCCTGTCTTGCTAGTTGTTTGGCATAGGGTGTCCAGCACTGTAGCTTGCTGGTCATTGAGTGAAGCTGGGTCTTGCTGTTGAGATGGAGATCTGTGAGAGATTTTCGCCATTTGGTATTACGTGGAGCTGGGAGGTCTCTTGCAGACCAGTGTCCTGAAGTTGGCTTTCCCACCTCAGAGGCACAGCCCTGATGCCTGGCTGGAGCACCAAGAGCCTTTCATCCATACGGCTCAGAATAAAATGGAGAAAAAAAAGAAAGAAAGAGAGAAAGAGGATAAAATAAAATAAAATAAAGCTATTACAATAAAAAATAAGAAAAATAATTATTAAGAAAAAAAATTTTAATTGTTTACAATAAATTTCCTTTTTATAAAAAAAGAATAAAAAAATTATCAAGAAAAAAATTTATTAAGAAAAAATATTTTTAATTTTTTAAAATAAAAAATATGAAAAATCTTATTAAGAAATTTTTTTTAACCTTTAAAAATAGAGAATAAGTAAAAAAATTTTAAGAAAACATTTATTAAGAAAAATAATTTTTTAAGGAAAAAAGTAAACAAAAAACGGACAGACCGAATCCTAGGACAAATGGTGAAAGCAAAGCTATACAGACAAAATCTCACCCAGAAGCATACACATATACACTCACAAAAAAAGGAAAAGGGGAAAAATTAATATATCCTGCTCCCAAAGTCCACCTCCTGAATTTGGGATGATTCTTTGTCTATTCAGGTATTCAACAGATGCAGGTACATCAAGTTGTTTGTGGAGCTTTAATCCACTGCTTCTGAGGCTGCTGTGAGAAATTTCCCTTTCTCTTCTTTGTTCGTACAGCTCCTGGGGTTCAGCTTTGGATCTGGCCCCGCCTCTGCGTGTAGGTCGCCTGAAGACGTCTGTTCTTCAATCAGACAAGACGGGGTTAAAGCAGCAACTGATTCGGGGGCTCTGGCTCACTAAGGCCGGGGGGAGGGAAGGGTACGGATGCGGGGTGAGCCTGTGGCAGCAGAGGCTGGTGTGACGTTGCACCTGCCTGAGGCTTGCCGTGCGTTCTTTCAGGGAAGTTGTCCCCGGATCACGGGAGCCTGGCAGTGGCGGGCTGCACCGGCTCCCGGGAGGGGCGGTGTGGATAGTGACCTGTGCTCGCACACAGGCTTCTTGGTGGTGGCAGCAGCAGCCTTAGTGTCTCATGCCCGTCTCTGGGGTCCGTGCTGATAGCCGCGACTTTCACCCGTCTCTGGAGCTCGTTTAGGCGGCGCTCTGACTCCCCTCTCCCTGCACACCATGAAACAAAGAGGCAAGAAAGTCTCTTGCCTCTTCGGCAGCTGCAGACTTTTTCCCGGACTCCCTCCCGGCTAGCTGTGGTGCACTAAACCCTTCAGGCTGTTTTCACGCAGCCAACCCCAGTCCTCTCCCTGCGATGCAACTGAAGCCCGACCCTCAGCTCCCAGCCCCCTGTCCGCCCCGGCGGGTGAGCAGAGAAGCCTCTCAGGCTGGTGAGTGCTGCTCGGCACCGATCCTCCATGCGGGAATCTCGCTGCTTTGCCCTCCGCACCCCTGTGGCTGCACTCTCCTCCGTGGCTCCGAAGCTTCCCCCCTCTGCCACCCGCAGTCTCCGTCTGCAAAGGGGCTTCCTAGTGTGTGGAAACCTTTCCTCCTTCACAGCTCCCTCCCACTGGTGCAGGTCCCATCCCTATTCTTGTGTCTCTGTTATTTCTTTTTTCTTTTGCCCTACCCAAGTGCGTGGGGAGTTCCTTGCCTTTTGGGAGGTCTGACATCTTCTGCCAGTGTTCAGTGGGTGTTCTGTAGGAGCAGTTCCACGTGTAGATGTATTTCTGATGTATCTGTGGGAAGGAAGGTGATCTCCACGTCTTACTCTTCCTCCATCTTGCCCAGACCCACTAATAAATGCTTCTTAAAGAAAAACTTTAAGAATGCATAAAAGAGAGTTCTAAATACCAGTGATTACACAACCCAGAAGAAATAGCAGCTAGTATTTCCCTCTCTCCACCTCACCTGCTCTATATATACAGAAAAGAGTTGTTAGGTTTATGTGAGCAGATGAAGCAAGAATTAGGTTAATTTAAAATATATAATATTTTAATATATATTTTGAAATATGTGTAATTTATAAATTTAAGATTATATTCTAAATAATTTTATTATCCATTTTTAAAATTAACTCTTTACCATGAACATTTTCTTACACCCATAAATATTCAAAAACATTGTAACTCTTAGTGACTGCAGAATATAAGGTACGTGTACCATAATGATTTTAATGCCTTTTCTATTATGTGACTGTTATGGATTGAATTGTTTCCCCTCTAAATTCATATGTTGAAATTCTAACCAATATCTCAGAATATGACTATATTTGGAGATAGGATCATTAAAGAGATAATTAAGTTATAATTACCTTTTTAAAGATCATTAGGGTGATCAGGTCATTAGGGTAGGACTTAGTGCAATATGACTGGCATCCTTAAAAGAGATTAGGACACAGAGGCACACAGAAGGAAGGCCATATGAAGACACAGGGAGAAGATGGCCATCTACTAACTTACATACTTATAAGTTAGTAAGTTAGTACTTAAGTACTTAACTTAAGTACTTAAGTTACCAGGCTGCTTCCCCCCACCTCCCAGTGGCTTTATGGCTCCATAAAGTCAATCTTAGTTCCTGTCTGAGTCTATGTATCCAATATTTTCAACTGTGCTCTGTTACAAGGAGAACAGATTCTCAGTTAACTTCTGTAAATAATTATTGAATATATTTCCATAAAAATAATAATAGGCACTAAGAGTTTCTAAATTCTGGAGGGATCAGGTAGGGAGAAAAAGATAAATGTTTTAATTTTGCTTTCAAAGGTATAATTTACCAAATTGCTATAAGTCATAATTGGCTTAAGAGAAAAAATTCCCCTAAGACTTGGGAAAAGAAAGATTAAAAAGCCAGTAATATTTCAGACAAGAAGTCATAAAAATTATAATCATATTCATCAGTTCATTCAGTCCTATGTAATTAATTATTGTTGATCTTTTGTAAGCAATTTTACAAAGTCATCAGTTTTTCCATTAGTCTTCTATAATTTCTTACCCAGTTCAGTAGTCTGGTCTGAAAGTTATCAGAAACCTGTATTTGGCAAAAAGTCCTTCTCTGAATCTTCTTGAAGATAAAGCATTTCTGTAAAAGCATCAGAGTAAAACAAAAACTGTCTATCAATGACAAAAGACTGAAAATGCATGTTTAAAGATTTGATTACAATGCAATTGACAAAGATATTTGGTTATTTCTGTAATACAACATTTGAGGATAACAAGAATTATGACATAACATTTTATCAGGACATATCAAATTTTTAGGAATTTCATATAATTTTAGAACACATATTAATAACATTCATCCACATAATATAACCTAAGAAGGTTTATTATCAACTATTTGACAATGGCTTCCATGAAATTTAACATGCCAAATAAGACTAATTAGTTTAATATCTCTCTTTGAGATTTTTCAGTGGCCTTCTGAAAAGTCCCAAAGTGAGCTAGAGACCAAAATAATTTATTTAGCATTGGATTTGGGAAAGTTTGTCAAAGATATCAAAAGACTTTAAAATACTTGGTCAGAGGAGGTGCCTACAAGATGGCAGAGGAGTAAGAGGTGGAGATTACCTTCCTACCCACAAATACATGAAAACTACATCTACATGTGGAACAACTCCTACAGAACACCTACTGAATGCTGGCAGAAGACCACAGACTTCCCAAAAGGCAAGAAATTCCCTGTATACAAGGACACCTTCAGGTGACCTACAAGCAGAGGCAGGGCCAAATCCAAAGCTGAATGCCAGGAGGTGTGCAAACAAAGAAAAGAAAGGGAAATTTCTCCCAGCAGCCTCAGGAGCAGTGGATTAAATCTTCACAATCAACTTGATGTACCCTGCATCTCTGGAATACCTGAATAGACAATGAATCATCCCAAAACTGAGGCGGTGGACTTTGGGAGTAACTGTAGATTTGGGGTTTGCTTTATGCATGTAATTTGTTTCTGGTTTTATGTTTATCTTAGTTTAGTATTTAGAGCTTATTATCATTGGTAGATTTGTTTACTGATTTGGTTGTTCTCTTCCTTTCTTTTTAATATATATATATATATTTTTTCCTTTTTTTCTTTTTGTGAGTGTGTATGTGTATGCTTCTTTGTGTGACTTTGTCTGTACAGCTTTGTTTTTCCCATTTGTCCCAGGGTTCTGTCTGCCTATTTTTTGTTTGTTTTTTTTTTGTAGTGTAGTTTTATCACTTGTTATCACTGGTGGATTTCTTTTTAGTTTGCTTGCTCCCTTTCTTTCTTTCTTTCTTATTACATTTTTATTTTTTATCTTTAATAATTTTTTTTATTTTAATAATTTCATTTTTTCTTTCTTTCTTTTCTTTTCTCCCTTTTCTTCGGAGCTCCATGTCTGACAGGGCCTTAGTGCCCTGGTCAGGTGTCAGCCCTGAGCCTCTGAGGTGGGAGAGCAAATTCAGGACACTGGTCCACCAGAGACCTCCCAGACCCACATATATCAATTGGTGAGAGTTCTCCCAGCGATCTCCATCTCAATGCTAAGACCCAGTTCCACTCAATGACCAACAAGATACAATGCTGGACACCCTATGCCAAACAACTAGGAAGACAGGAACACAACACCACCCATTAGCAGAGAGGCTGCCTAAAAGCAAAATAAGTTCACAGACACCCCAAAACACACCACTGGATTCCGTTCTGCTCACCATAAAGACAAGATCCAGTCTCATCCACCAGAACACAGGCACCAATCCCCTCCACCAAGAAGCCTACAGAGCCCACTGAACCAACATTACCTACAGGGAGCAGACACCAACAACAACAGGAAATACGAACCTGCAGCCTGTGAAAAGGACACCCCAAACACAGTAAGTTAAGAAAAATGAGAAGACAGAGAAACACACAGCAGATGAAGGAGCAATGTAAAAACCCACAAGACAAAACAAATGAAGAGGAAATAGGCAGTCTACCTGAAAAAATATTCAAAGTAATGATAATAAAGATGATCCAAAATCTTGGAAATAGAATGGAGAAAATATAAGAAATGTTTAACGAGGACCTAAAAGAACTAAAATGCAAACAAACAATGATGAACACCACAAAAAACGAAATTAAAAATTCTCCAGAAGGAATCAATAGCAGAATAACTGAGACAGAAGAACGGATAAGTGACCTGGAAGATATAACAGTGAAAATAACTACCACAGAGCAGAAAAAAGTAAAAAAAGAAGAGAGAAGAATTGAGGACAGTCTCAGAGACTTCTGAGACAACATTAAATGCACCAATATTTGAATTATAGGGGTCCCAGAAGAAGTGAAAAGGAAAGAGACTGAGAAAATATTTGAAGAGATTGTAGTTGAAAACTTTCCTAATATGGGGAAGGAAATAGTCAATCAATTCCAGGAAGAACAGAGAGTCCCATACATGATAAATCCAAGGAGAAACATGACAAGACACATATGAATGAAACTATCAAAAATTAAATACAAAGAAAAAATATTAAAAGCAGCAAAGGAATAACAACCAATAACGTACAAGAGAATCCCCTTAAGGTTAACAGCTGATCTTTCAGCAGAAACTCTGCAGTCCAGAAGGGAGTGGCAGGACATATTTGAAGTGATGAAAGGGAAAAATCTACAACCAAGATTACTCTACACAACAAGGATCTCATTCAGATTCAAGGGAGAAATTAAAACCTTTACAGACAAGCAAAAGCTAAGAGAATTCAGCACCACCAAACCAGCTTTACAACAAATGCTAAAGGAACTTCTCTAGGCAGAAAACACAAGAGAAGGAAAAGACTTACAAAAACAAACCCAAAACAAAAAATAAATGGTAATAGGAACATACGTATACGTATATATCTATAACTGCTTTATATGTAAATGGATTAAGTGCTCCAAAGAAAAGACATAGACTGCCTGAATGGATATGTAAACAAGACCCGTATATATGCTGTCTACAAGAGACCCACTTCAGACCTAGGGATGCATACAGACTGAAAGTGAGGGGATAGAAAAATATATTCCATGCAAATGGAAATCAAAAGAAAGCTGGAATAGCAATTCTCATATAGGACAAAATAACTTTAAAAATAAAGACTATAACAAGAGACAAAGAAGGACACTACATAATCATCAAGGAATCAATCCAAGAGGAAGACATAACAATTGTAAATATTTAGGCACGCAACATAGGAGCACCTCAATACATAAGACAAATGCTAAGAGTCATAGAGGGGAAATTAACAGTAACACAACCATAGTAGGAGACTTTAACACCCCACTTTCACCAATGGAGAGATCATCCAAAATGAAAATAAATAAGGATACACAAGCTTTAAATGATACATTAAACAAAATGGACTTAATTGATATTTATAGGACATTCCATCCAAAAACAAAAGAATACACATTTTTCTCAAGTGCTCATGGAATATTTCCAAGATAGATCATATCTTGGGTCACAAATCAAGTCTTGGTAAATTTAAGAATATTGAAATCGTATGAAGTATCTTTTCTGACAACAATGCTATGAGACTAGATATAAATTATAGGGGAAAATCTGTAAAAAATACAAACATATGGAGGCTTAACAATACACTACTAAATTACCAGGAGATCACTGAAGAAATCAAACAGGAAACCAAAAGATTCCTAAAAACAAATGACAATGAAAACACAACAACCCAAAACCTATGGGATGCACCAAAGCAGTTCTAAGAGGGAAGTTTATAGCAATACAAACCTACCTCAAGAAACAAGAAAAATCTTAAATAAACCACCTCACCATACACCTAAAGCAATTAGAGGAAGAAGAACAAAACACCCCCAAAGTTAGCACAGGGAAAGAAATCATAAAGATCAGATCAGAAATAAAAGAAAAGAAATGAAGGAAACAATAACAAAGATGAATAAAACTAAAGGCTGGTTCTCTGATAAGATAAAAAATATTGATAAACCAATAGCCAGACTAATCAAGAAAAAAAGGGAGAAGACTCAAATCAACAGAATTAGAAATGAAAAAGGAGAAGTAACAACTAGCACTTCAGAAATACAAAGGATAATGAGAGATTACTACAAGCAATTATATGCGAATACAATGGACAACCTGGAATAAATGGACAAATTCTGAGAAAACACAACCTTCAGACACTGAACCAGGAAGAAAGAGAAAATATAAACAGACTAATCACAGCACTAAATTTGAGACTATCATTAAAAATCTTCCAACAAACAAAAGCCCAGGACTAGCTGGCTTCACAGCCAAATTCTATCAAACATTTAGAGAAGAGCTAACACCTATCCTCCTCAAACTCTTCCAAAATATAGCAGAGGGAAGAACACTCCCAAACTCATTCTACGAGACCACCATCACCCTGATAGCAAGACCAGACAAAGATGTCAGAAAGAAAGAAAACTACAGGCAAATATCACTGATGACCATAGATGCAAATATCCTCAACAAAATACTAACAAACAGAATCCAACATCACATTAAAAGGATCATACACCATGATCAAGTGGGGTTTATCCCAGGAATGCAAGGATTCTTCAGTATATGCAAATCAATCAATGTGATAAACCATATTAACAAATTGAAGGAGAAAAACCATTTGATCATCTCAATAAATGGAGAAAATGCTTTTGACAAAATTCAACACCCATTTATGCTAAAAACCTTCTAGAAAGTTGACAGAGAGGAAATTTACCTCAACATAATAAAGGTCATATATGCCAACCCATAACCAACATCGTTCTCAGTGGTGAAAAACTGAAACCATTTCCTCTAAGATCAGTAACAAGACAAAGTTGTCCACTCTCACCACTGTTATTCAACATAGTCTTGGAAGTTTTAGCCACAGCAATCAGAGAAGAAAAAGAAATAAAAATAATCCAAATCGGAAAAGAAGAAATAAAGTTGTCACTGTTTGCAGATGACATGACACTATACACAGAGAATCCTAAAGATGCTACCAGAAAACTACTAGAGCTAATCAATGAATTTGGTAAAGTAGTAGGATACCAAATTAATGCACAGAAATCTCTTGCATTCCTATACACTAATTATGAAAAATCTGAAAGAGACATTAAGGAAACACTCACATTTACCATTGCAACAAAAAGAATAAAATACCTAGGAATAAACCTAACTAAGGAGATAAAAGATCTTTATGTATAAAACTATGACACTGATGAAAGAAATTAAAGATGATACAAAGAGATGGAGAGATATACTATGTTCCTGAATTGGAAGAATCAACATTGTGAAAATGACTATACTACTCAAAGCAATCTACAGATTCAATGCAATTCCTATCAAACTACCAGTGGCATTTTTCACAAAACTAGAACAAAAAATTTCACAATTTGTATGGAAACACAAAAGACCCCAAATAGCCAAAGCAATCTTGAGAAAGAAAAACGGAGCTGGAGGAATCAGGCTCCCTGACTTCATACTATATTACAAAGCTGCAGTAATCAAGACAGTATGGTACTGGCACAAAAACAGAAATATAGATCAATGGAACAGGATAGAAAGCCCAGAGATTAAACCCACGCACATATGATCAACTTATCTTTGATAAAGGAGGCAAGACTATACAATGGAGAAAAGACAGCCTCTTCAATAAGTGGTGCTGGGAAAACTGGACAGCTACATGTAAAAGAATGAAATTAGAACGCTCCCTAATACCACACACAAAAATAAACTCAAAATGGATTAAAGACCTAAATGTAAGGACAGACACTATAAAACTGTTAGAGGAAAACATAGGCAGAACACTTTATGACATAAATTATAGCAAGATCCTTTTTGACCCACCTCCTAGAGAAATGGAAATAAAAACACAAATAAACAAATGGGACCTAATGAAACTTAAAAGCTTTTGCACAGCAAAGGAAACCATAAACAAGATGAGAAGACAACCCTCAGCATGGGAGAATATATTTGCAAATGAAGCAACTGACAAAGCATTAATCTCCAAATTATACAAACAGCTCATGAAGCTCAATATCAAAAAAACAAACAACCCAATCCAAAAATGGGCAGAAGACCTAAATAGTCATTTCTCCAAAGAAGATATACAGATTGCCAAGAAACACATGAAATGATGCTCAACATCACTAATCATTAGAGAAATGCAAATCAAAACTGCAATGAGATATCACCTCACACTGGTTAGGATGGCCATAATGAAAAAATCTACAAACAATAAATGCTGGAGAGGATGTGGAGAAAAGGGAACCCTCTTGCACTGTTTGTGGGAATGTAAATTGATACAGCCACTATAGAGAACAGTATGGAAGTTCCTTCAAAAACTAAAAATAGAATTACCATATGACCCAGCAATCCCACTACTGGGCATATACCCTGAGCAAAACATAATTCAAAAAGAGTAATTTACCACAATGTTCATTGCAGCTCTATTTACAATAGCCAGGACATGGAAGCAACCTAAATGTGAATCGACAGATGAATGGATAAAGATGTGGCACATATATACAATGGAATATTACTCAGGCATATAAAGAAACAAAACTGAGTTATTTTTAGTGAGGTGGATGGACCTGGAGACTGTCATACAGTGAAGTAAGTCACAAAGAGAAAAACATATACCATATGCTAACATATATATATGGAATCCAAAACCAAAAATGGTTCTGAAGAACCTAGGGGTAGGACAGGAGTAAAGATGCAGACATAGAGAATGGTCTTGAGGACACAGGGAAGGGGAAGGGTGAGCTGGGACGAAGTGAGAGAGTGGCTGGACATATATACAACTACCAAATGTAAAATAGATAGCTAGTGGGAAACAGCCACATAGCACAGGGAGATTAGCTTGGTGCTTCCTGTTCACCTAGAGGCGTGGGATGGCGGGTTGAGAGGGAGATGCAAGAGGGAGGAGATATGGGTATATATGTATATGTCTATCTGATTCACTTTGTTATACAGCAGAAACTAACACACCATTGTACAGCAATTATACTCCAATAAAGAAGTTAAAAAACAACAACAACAACAAAAGAAAAAAAAAAAAACAAAAAAAAACACTCTTCCCTGAAAGCTATCAGGGAGGTCATGTCTTTGAACATGAAAAAAATAAATAAATAAAAATAAAAATAAAATAAGTAAATAAAATCCTTGGTCAAATAAGATCATAGGTTACTATGAAACAATACATATTCACTTAATCAAATTGACAAAATAAGATTTCAAAGGCAAATACAAAGAATTACAACAGAGTACTGAAAAGGTAAAGAAACATTCACAATTTGTAATCAAAAGCAGATCAGTAGTCCATAATAAATATGTCGTCTTAATAGAGAGAGAAAACAAACTTTTAGTTTTGCACTAGCTTATTTTTAATATTAATATTCATTCACTCAACTAAATTAATTCTATCTTAACCACCTGACTGTGTGCAAAACTCTTCTATCAGAGTTTCTTTTCCAGAAATGTTATGCAACTTCATTTTTTACACAAAAATTTTGTCCTATGCTTTCCATCTTTCTATATTTTTCTTTTATTATTTCCTTTTAGGACAGAATTACTTTCTTTCCATTTAACAAAATGCATTTCCATTCCTTATAGCTTGTAAAAATTTTCCTTGCATACAAATATGTTTTCCTTATTAATTTTAGTAATTTAATTAAGTAGAATTCTTAACTCTTAGAAACCTTAATTTCTGGTGAAAGCTAAGAGGTAAGCAATTGTGAACTGCTTGTTATACCAATATTTTTGTTTGTGATTGGAAAGTTATGAATACATTTCATAATTTTTAGAAACATACATTTCCTCATAGCATAATTTTTTTTCAATGTGGTAGAAACCATTTTCATTAATAGACCTAAACATTAGTTTTTCTGTAATATGAAGACAAAAGTAGGTATACTTAGCCTTGTTTAGCAGTTAATGTTTCAGTATTTTATCTTAGCTGAAAATGATCTAGACATTCAAAGATTTCCCATCATTTAACTTAACTTAGCAAAACTCTAAAGTTTTAATTTACCAAAAGATTTTGGAAGCTATTTTTAAGTCTTATCCCCCTTATATCTATCTAAATCACTTGTTCCCAATAATTATGTTTAAATTACCTACAAAAAAGTCATGAGACATTAGACAAAGTCAGCCATCATCCCAAGCTATTCTTTTTTGCTGACAAATTTTGTAAAAAAGATAACATAAACTTATTTATTTGACTTTTGGTAGAATAAAAAATTTATATTTAATACTGACAACTCTAAAGATATGCCTATTTTAATTAAACCAATAACTGAAATTTTTAAATTTACTAAACATTAATTCTAAATCATCTGAAGTTTTTAAAAAAAAAATAGATTTGTTTCTATTATATATTTGAATTTTTTTTTATATAAGCACTTGTCTATTTTAGCCAGTTAGAGCTATTTTTATAAATTAATTTTGGCAATACCGCCCAAAGATAGAAAAATACCATATCTATACTGTACATATATATACATACATACAGATAGACATAGACAGATATCTTATAGTTTTCATCTTAAAACTTTAGTCATGAATCAAGTACAATGCAAAACTTACTAGTTTATAAATAACAGTTGGAATAAGTTAAGTTTATCTGCTCAGATGGCTAAGGCATTTTACTATTTGTGGAAAAGACTTTTAAGACTTGTATTTGTCCTTGATAAATAATATTTAGGAGGCAGACTTTCCAGCAGTTTGTACTGATAAAAGGCCTCTTTCCCTACCTTTATTTCCTTTGGTTTCAGATTCTAGTTGATTGAGTTAGCTGGGCACAGTCTCAGGTGATCATGGGCTGTATTTATACTTCCGATTTTGTAGAGATTTGCAAGACAAAGACAGTTGTTTTCAAGTCCCCAAAGAACTGGTTTGCTGCCTGAGTGATATCAAAAGGCTGATCTGCCCATCCAACTACATTTTCTTTTATTTCCTTCTTTATATTAGGGAGATGATGTCCAACAAAAATGGAAATCAAAATATTTCTATGTTTTAGGAATTGAGTTCAATGTAGCATGCTTTCAAAAAGTTTGCACGAAGTGTTCAATAAAGCCCTTCTTTTCCTACAAGTCAGCCCAAGAGCAATTCTCCTTAGGAGCAAAAAGCCTCCACTATTGCTCCTATCGACCCCTCAATATCAGCCTCTAGCTTCCACCTCACACTGTTTGGCTCCCTTTAACATGTTGAGTTAACATTGCTCAAAGGACAGATTTACATTCCTTGTTTTACAATACCAGGTAGGGGAAACATTCTCAATGAGACACAATATCTGTCCCCACAATATAATTAGGCAAAAGAGACACAACCATCTTACATAAAGCCTGTTCAAATACACCAATTTTCTTACAAACTTTCACCTCAATTCCATCAACTCTTATACCTCTAACCATGGCCTCCACTAGGACCACATAAGCAAGTCTGGGTCTTACAAGACTGGGTAGAAGTGTTCTGCCAGATATAACATCTATTTCAATAAAACACTCAGGCAACATTGATGTAACCTCTTCATATAACACCTGCTCAAACATTCCAACCTTTA
Organism: Balaenoptera physalus; assembly: GCF_965194825.1. Taxonomy (NCBI): domain Eukaryota; kingdom Metazoa; phylum Chordata; class Mammalia; order Artiodactyla; family Balaenopteridae; genus Balaenoptera; species Balaenoptera physalus. The sequence continues at coordinate 41,883,292 of NC_138897.1, read as the reverse complement.
TAATCCTATCAACCCTTGCACTTTTACATTTGCCTAAACTAGTTGTAGCCTGAGTCAGGGTTCCACCAGTGAGTTTTGGTACCACAGCTTGTGGTGTTTCCATATAGAGCCCTGGAAACTTCTCTCAATCCCTTAGCCATTTTACCTATTCCTATGTAAGATGGCTTGGTTTCCCAGTGGGGAGGTGAGCCAAAGAACCCCAAATAATTGTTGGTCAGGTTTCTCAGTGTAATTTTTGTCTTCTGGTTTTTTTTTGTTTTTTTTTTTTAATTTCTCCAGATTAGGGTAAATATAGTGGACTTGTTAGGGGCCTTTTAATGCTGGGGGTGGGTAATGGGGTCCCTTTTGCCCGTGTACCTTAGTGCAGTATTAAAACCTTTGTTTTACCCCCACCAATGTCCACTTTATTTATCCCATTTCTTATAACCATCTAAAGATATCCATTCTGCTGGGACAAGTCCCCTGACTCTTCCCTTTCTGATTCCTCTTTGTTCTCTTTCAATATTAGCTTTATTTACCTTATTTCTTAATAATGCTTTAAAAATGTCCACCTTGTTGGGAAGAGTCCCTTGGCTTTCTCATTGGCTTCTTCTCATTCTCTTGTTAATTAACCTAATGTTTTTATTAGCATCTGTAAAATCCATGAGGGGAAGTTGAGACTGCAAATTCAATAAGGCTTCCAAAACCATTTTTTTTTTAAATTAAGAGAGTTCTAGGGTTCATTGCTATACTTCTTTGTATTCACTTTTAATTTAGTGTTTCCATACATATCAATAAAAGAGTTTTTTTATGAGAGCTATCTAAAAATTTATCAATTTAGAAGTTTTTCCAATTTAAAGGATTCAACATCTGGCCATTAATTAGTAGAATCTTAATAGCAACTCAAACCAATAAGCCTTTTTATGGCTTAACCATGGATGAGAGAGGTTTCCCACAAGAGAGTGCAAAAATGAGTAACTCACCAAAATGGCTGAAAACCTCACCTTAAATACTATCTTTAGTTAAAAACAAAAAAGGATATTGGGAGCAGTGGGTTGGGACTTCAAAGGGAAGGAAGGCAAGTCACATGGAGGTGGAAAAGCAAATGTTTGGTCAACAAATGTTTTCTGGGCCCTGAAGAGACAGTGGGACACAGAGTGAACTCTGATCTCTAGGTCCTGCAGTTTCTCCCACCACATCTAGCTCATATTCTTTGCAGATGTCTCTGGTGAGAGCTCTATTACAGAAATAGGTCCTCTGTCTATGTCCTTTAGGCACCTAAGTTGGAGGTCAGTATAAAGATTCCCTGAATCCTGTTTCTTAAAAATAATCAGCCTAAATTAATCCTTATGACAAAGAGACACATTTTGGCGTGGCACATTTTGCTTCTCTACAAATGTATAGAAGATGCTTCCCAGAATCATAAGATTCCTCTTGTGGAAATAAAGACTAGAGAACTGTCTCTACAGAACCCTTCTAACATCTACATGTCAGCCGAACAGGGAAATATACTTACAAGAGCCCTTCAACTTGTTAGCACCTTAGTATGTTTGTGTTACTGTTTATTGGTTTGATTTTTCAAAACAGTTAAACTCATTTTTATTCAAGAAAGAACAAGATGTTTCTCTACTCTACCTCAGGATAGAGGCACCAGTATTTTTTAAAATGGCTCCACCAGTGGACACTTTCAGAAACTGAAACTCTAGAGCCACAGATGGTGTCTGCACTCCATAGAAGCCCCCTAAAGGTGGCAGTCCTATAGGAAAATGTTATCTGGTGTCTACCAAGACCTTTGGAATTCTACATAACCAGCACACATAATCAACAGAAGGCAGGGGGAAACTTTGGGGATTTCCTCATAAAACTGACCTAATTCATTTGGGAGCACATGTGAGAAATATTCCAAAGACTCCCAGAAGAAAAATAAAAAGAAAGAGAGAGATTTTCATGGGATTAATGTCCTCTAAGAGCAGGTATTGGTGAACAAACAACATAAGGATTGTCACCAGTTTAAGTTTGGCTCAGAGCTGGCAACAGCCACAATGACATCTTCAAACAAAGTAGAGGAGCACATGAGCCCACACTATGGAATTTCCAGGAAACTTTAGAAGCAAGTAAATCTAGCCAGGATCTGTGGCCCTACTCACGAAATGGTGACATGAACACATTGTGAAATCGGGGCACCTGGGTGTCACCTAACTAAATAGAGAAGATACATGATACCTGAGGTGAGGTACAGAGAGAGAGAGGAAACCACAGTTGTTAACAGCTTGGTCTTTTCTGTAAGACTGTCTTGGTCTGAAGCTTCACCCTAAAACTGATTCCCTATATGACTCAGCAAGTGATTTAATCTCTTAAATTTTGATTTCCTCATCTGAAACAAGACCATAGTAATAGGAACTATCTCACTGATGTGTTGCAGGGATTAAATGAAACAATGCATACAAAGTACTTCATACAACACCAACCATATAGTAACACAGAGTTGCTATTATTGTTGTTCTTCAGCATTGGAATTGTCCTATCCAATATGGCTTATGACATATGTGTCTTATTCATACTGTGTTACGATAATGTTTAGGTTATGGTAAGTGTCTAATGAATGTTTGTCAAATGGAAATTGTCTGAAATTTAGACAGCTTGGATAGAAAGTCCAGTGGTTCCATGGGGTGGAGGAGACCCTGGATGATGACCCTGGAAACTACATTTTACAAGCACTGATATTGGCAGAGGGGATTGGGGATCAGATTTCATAAAGCTCACTGGATGGAGTGGCTCTTTCAAATTCGCAGGTAGTGGTAGTGGTGTGGTCAGTGGGAGATGAGAGAGAATATGTTAAGATGTCAGGGGAGGGAATCACCATGGTTATTCAGCAGAATTTCTAGGGCTCAGATGTCTCCAGCCACTGGGTCAGATGTGTGTGTGTATGTGTGTGTGTGTGTGTGTGTGTGTGTGAGAGAGAGAGAGAGACAGACAGACAGACAGACAGACAGAGAGAGGAAGGGCTTCCTTCTAGATTGGGGACCATCAGATAATCTTGAGGTTTTAGACTTCATTAGCTTTAGTGAACAATGATATTACCACCTTTTGGGAAAGTTCTACCTAAAACCCAATCTCACAAACTTTTTCATCATTTTTTTGTTTCTTGGAAATGATAGTTAAGATGCCAAAAGCCTGTGTCCAGCTGCCAGAAAGTGAATTTTGTATTACTGCCTCCTAAGATGTTGACAAATAAGAGCACAGATGACTCTTTTTCAGTAATAATCTTTGCATCCATTTCATTGATGTGAAATTTTAAAAAAATAAGAAGAAACAACAAACCTCTGAGATTAAATAATGATTTTCTCATTTTTATATCCCATACTTCTTATTTTATAGTATCAATATAGGTACTAGATGAAAAACTCTCTAGCAGATTTCTCTAGGGGAATAAAATTTTCCTGACCATCCAGGAAAATAATTACCAGGAACACAACTACTAATCAACAATTATACAGAATAGTGATCACGCTCTTCTCATCTTTCATCTAGGCCGAAATATGTAACCAATGGTGGATAAATCAAGCTCATCCTGTTCGCTTTATTTGACATAAACCTCTGTGGTCAAGATTATCACTCTAGTCCTGTTAACACAGATGCCCTTGCTTTAATCTTAACCAGTTAATTAACAAAACAGGAGACAATTGAAGGCAAGAAGTCTCTGGCTACAGAGCATCCAGATTTAGCTCTTCCCTTGTAAGCCCATTGCCTCCCTTAATTATTCCCTCAAACAGACCTTGGAGAGAAACAGTTTTCATTTGTGAAGGCAAATGTAAAACTGAGCCCCAGTGAGATGTAAAATGTATCTGAGATAGAGTGAGTAAAGTGCAGAGGGAAGTTATAAATGAGTTATTCTTTATAGTAGCCTTGTAATGTCAGAAGTATCAGGGAATATGTGTGTCTAATCAGTTACACTTTAGATCTACAGAGGTCCTGGCTATTTTGGAGTGTATTATACTTAGCTGGGGACTTTATAGTAGACTTTATTTTCATCACTACCATCATCAGTGTAGTTACCACTTCTTTCTCACAGAATTTACCAAACTATGGCTATTTGTCCATTTGTTTCATTTCCACACTAGATTCTATTGCAAAGATGACGTTCCTCACATCTATTCCATCAACAAGCACAAAGTTATTTCACAATAAGCCATTACTGAATAAATAACAATGCTATGCTTGGCCCTGAATATTTTATACAAATGTAAAACTTCAGCAGGGATTTACAAATGACAAAAATTTAAAAACAAATTTATAAACAAAAATTTAAAAATTGACCTAGCTCTATGAGGCATTCATTTCTACTAAGTGACATTAGAATTTGGGATGAGTGAATAACAAGTGCCCAATTTTGAGTAGGAAAGAAGGATACTTTTGAAAATCTGATGCAACATACAAGATCAAGCAAGTTTTGGGGATGTTGGCTCCACCTGGTCACAGGTCTGATGGAAAGTTAAGTACATTGATGGCTAGTGTCATTGTATGAAATTTCCTCAGAGATTATATCTAAACTTTAATTGACCTTGGAAAAATGAACAAGAACTAAGAGGGTAACTGAGTGGAAGAAAGTTGTTGGGACATAAGTCAGACTCCAAAGGATCCTTTGGAGGAAAAACGTATACAGAGTCATTTTTGGTACTCAATGAGGGTGAGAAAAGTTCCATTTGGAACATTTGGGAAATAAGTGGAGTTAACAGAGTTGGGGCTGAAATCCTTTTGCAAGAGTGCTACTTGTATAAGGCCACAAGGGATTCTATGTGACCACCTTGTTTCTTTGTCCTTGCTGTAGATAATGCTTGCCCCAGCTGGTGTTGTCTGGAAATTTGAGAGGGGTTTAGTGGCTTCATCCTCTTCATTAAGACATCTGATTTGTTTGTCTTCATCTTCTCCCCACTTCTCTATATGCAGTTCACTATGTTTGGTTTCCTTAGACAAATTTAAACAAACATATTCTTAAATATCTTTACCTAATTATCCTATTGTACTCTAAAAACAACCACAAGTCTGCTCTCTGTGAAGACATATTTGTTTGATTGATTCCTGAGATGTTCTTTCTACCATGAATTCCTCTCTTGATCTGCTTTTTCTAGTCTGCGTTTCATGAACATGAACAACTAGCCCTTTCACAGACTTTGCAATTTTTAAAAAAATTTAAACACACACACACACTTTACCATGTCTTCCTTCTCTAACTTCTCTTCTCTCTGAGTTTCCCAGTAAATACTTTAGGTTGCCTCAGATCTAGGGAATTCTACCAGCTGGCCTGAGGCAGACCATGTCCCCTCACTATAGCAGTCCAGCTCTTGGAGGATCCATCTCTGTTTACCCATCCATCACACAGGGGCATCACTCCAGATAGAGAGGGGTACAAGGCCATAGTGCTCCCGAGCACCCACAGTGCTTGACTTCACATATTATTTCTCAGTAGAATTCCAGATGCTGTGCTGACACTTTATGATTGACATCACTCTTCTCAGAGTCAGCACCCACTCTGAGTGCTCATACCAGGACAGTTTTTCCAGCAGCATATCCTCTTGCTGCTGTCAGACTCCTTGGGATCAAACTCACTCAAGTTGCAACTGTATCTTCACCTTAATCATTGCTTTGAGAATGGTGAATTTACATTTACTTAGTCCTTTAAAAATTAGTCCTATAATATACTCCCTCTTGACCATCAATATAAGATCCATGTCCCCTTTGTTCTCTAAAGTTTATCCTCCTTGTTTTCTTTTCCTCAGTTTTCTTATAATACATGATCTACATTGAAAACTTTAGCAATTTGTCCCTGGACTAGCGACCAGTGCAATGCTCTAAATGATCCCTGTTTTCTTCCCTCCAGGCCCTGGTAGGATTGTATTTCCATGCCCGCTTTGAGGTTGAACATGTTCATTTGAATTTTTGGCCAATAAAACTTTAAGAGTCAGTACACTTTCACCTTGCTCCTCACTCCTGGTTTGGGAATTGTGATAACACCGAAATGGAGCCTCTCTCAGACTGATCCTCTGTTTGGGTATGTTAAGAGTAGAGCCACCCAGTTGACCTTTGATGGGCAAATAACATGAGTAAGAAATGAATTCTTGTTTCTGAGATTTTTGGGTGATTTGTTACCTTTGCATAACCAAGTCCAACCTGGCTGATACATTCTCTAAATCCTTGGTGCCCTAGTTTACATTGTCAAGAGATTGTAGAAATTCAGAGGAAGGCTCTCCCTCTATTTGTTTTATATCTTTTATGTATTTGAAAGAAGGCTGGAGATATGCAGACAATAATTAATCTATTCGATATAAATTCATTGAAAACACAACCTTGTTTTATCTCTTGTGACACTGATTTTTTTTTATATTTTACTGAAATATAGTTGATTTACAATGTTGTGTTTAATTTCTGCTGTACAGCAAAGTGAGTCAGTTATACATATATACACATGCTTTTTCACATTCTTTTCCATTATGGTTTATCACAGGATGTTGAATGTAGTTCCCTGGGCTATACAGTAGGACCTTGTTGTTTATCCATCTTATATATAATGATTTGCATCTGCCAATCCCAAACTCCCAATCCTTCCCTACCTCACCCCACCCCCCTTGGCAACCACAAGTCTGTTGGGTGATAGGAGTGTTTACTGAATATACTCAATGTCGTTTGGCATAGAAAAATTGGCCAAAACACCAGTCTAAGGAGAAAGTGAGGAGTCCCCAGTATGTAGAATCTAACTTCAAAGTGCAACTAGCAAATGGCTAGTGGGAATTCCAGGGCATCAATCTGACACAAAATTATCAAGATAACAATTCATCTGTGTGTGTGTGTGTGTATGTGTGTGTGTGTGTGTTGATTTTTCCTGTATCATATATTATTTGTCATAGAACCACCTAAGAAAGCTGAGACAGGAAAAAAAGAAGACACAATGACATTCCAGTGGGAGAAAACATGCATAGCTGTGATGAAATTAAGTAGGGGTGCAAAATATATAAAGCAAACAACTTGAGAAAAGCAAAATCATTCTGGAGGGAAAGACCATGTGAAACTTTATGGAATTGTTGAGACTGAATATGAACTTTAATAATCATCTAGACAGGAGACATGTGAAAGTCTATTTTGCCATGATAAGATTCTGAATAAAATATGTTAGAGGAATCATGGGGAGATCTTAAAAACATCTAGTATATTAGCTGATCATTCATTCATTCAACAAGTATTGATCAAAACTTTCTACATATGGACCACAGTGGGAATATAGTGGTAAGATTTCTAGAACCCCTATCCTCATTGAGCTTTATAGTCTAGTTCAGAAAAAAATAGTAAACAAATGGTGATTTAACTTAGAATTGTATTGAGTGCTGTGAAGAAGTACAGTGTGATTAAAAGTATAGACCTAAATTGTTTAGCCTGGTCTAGGATAGCAGGGTGAGGAAGGGTTTTTAAGGAATAGATTGGGAAGCATTAGTGAAAGTAGAACTAGAACACAGGGAACCAAGCTCAGTGGGTTTGAAATGAGGTTAGTCAAGAAGGTGAAGTCTCTAGAAGAAGCTTTGTTCTTCATACCACAAAAAGAGGGTTTTTGAGGAAAGTAAATACAAGGTCAAATTTACATGGTTTTGCTTCTCTTGTCAACTTTCCTCAGAATAAACTTCTCTGACTGATATTGGTTCATTTAGGGGATAATCCCATAGACCATTTAAGGTCATGTCTTGAGAAACAAGAGTTAAAATAGCAATTTCTAATTTCTTAAATCTTCCCATTAACATGGCCTCAAAATCTCTAAACCATGGTAGTGTCTAAATTAAGCCTTTTATATACACTGAATTTTCAAACAAGTGAGGGTGACTTCCTTGAAGATGAATGGGTAAGAATGTATTTTTCTTCCTAAGATATTTAAATCTCATGAATTGTATGTGAGAGTGTATGTATATGTGTGTGTCTGTGTGTGTATGTATGTGTGTATATGTGCACGTGTGTGTGCATGTATCATTAAAATTATATATGTTCAGGAGAATGTCAACATTTCCTGCTCTGGAATTTTCACACTAAACAAAAGGGAACTATTGGTATTCATTCATTTGGAAATAAATCTATACAGAATGTGTTTGTGTTTTTTTTTTTAATAATTGTTTTCAAAATGTCATTGGAGTTACTTTTTTTCTTTCCATTTAGGTCCCACAAAGGCATATGCCAGTTTTCTTTTCTGGGAATCAGCCAATCTTACCTTCTCCTTAGAGGCTGTCACTCAAGGTAAGTGGAGCCATGTGTGACTGGGAACTGGAGGATGGTTGTTGAAACCCTGGCATAAGTGCTTCACCATACTGGAACTTCTGAAAATGAGGGATTCAATATTATTCAAATCTTGCTGAAATGAAAAGACAACCTCTGTGGGAAGCAGAGGAGTGGCCCCAAAAGTGTCTCAAAGTCATCCTGAGGCGAGATTGGCATGACGGAAGCCATGTGGCTGCACACCAGTTCTGTGGGATCAGAGTTGTGATGCCCGCAAATGACAGCAGAAGTGGGCTATGGCAGCAGCTGCTGAGGGAAATGATGGAAAGTGGGGAGACAGCACAGTGAGAAGGAAGGAGAAACACTCTAAGGAGACACTGAAGCAAAGATTCAAACTGTGATTCAGCCAGACGGTTGGCCAAACCTACTGGCAGATGGACCAGTAGAGAGACAAAAATAAGGAATAATGTGGGAACTTGGAATCATGGTTTAAAGCCATCTTTTCCTTGGTGAAGTCAGAAAAATGACGTTTTGGCTCCTGATTACCTATGGTGGTTTAAAATATATATATATATATATATATATATATATATAGAGAGAGAGAGAGAGAGAGAGAGAGAGAGAGAGAACTGTCCTAGGCTGGGTGGTCTCTGTTCCAGTTACCCTATGAACACAGGAAAGTGATGTGTGGTTTAGGAAAATTACCAGCATTTACTGAGCACTTATTATATATCAAATATTAGACTAGGCACTGTTTAATGAGTGGTAAACAAGATAGTCTATGCATTCCGACTGATAGAACTTATGCTTTGTTGACAAAAGCACACATGGCAATAGGTAATCATAATTCAATGTCAAAAGTGACACATATGGGAAACTATAGTGTACATTGGAAGCACTGAGGAGAGGTATTTTGGTGGGTAGGAAGGGCTCAAGGAAGTGTTTCAAAAGAATGCAGGCACTAAGCTGAACCTTGACATCTGAGAAGTCAGCTAGATAAAGAGTGAGAAGTGGGTAGATGAGGGAAAGAGGGCAAGCTTTAGGGAGTGGGTTCCAATCAGAAGACAAAGAAAGAGTATTTGTAATAGTCTGATTGTAAGAAAGTTTGTTGCAATCATGGAGATTATATCTCCATCATAGCTTTTCCATCATAGCTCAGCCTAGCCTACCTTAAACATGCTCAGAACAGTAACATTAGCCTATAGTTGGGCAAAATCATCCCACACAGATCCTATTTGATAATAAAACGTTGAATATCTCATGTAATTTTTTTGAATACTGTACTGAAAGTGAAAAACAGAATGGTTCTCTGAGAACAGAATGGTTTTATAAGTGTATGAGTTGTGTACCCTTGTGATCACGTGTTTGACTGGAACTGGCTGCCATTGCCCAGCATCAACAGAGAGGATCATACCACTAGCCCAGGAAAAGAGCAAAATTCAAAGTTTGAAGTACAGTTTCTACTGAATGTGTATCGCTTTCACACCACCATAAAATTGAAAGATCATAAGTTGAACCATTGTAGGTTGGGGACCATCTGTATTTTTTAAAATCTCGTTCAAACAGTGTTTAGACTATCTAAATATACATCTTATAGAGTACTTTAATCCATTTCACAATTTTTAAAAATTATAATTTTTAAAAAGGTAAAACATGAAATAGACTGAGAAACATAAGTGTCATTTTACAAAAGCATCCAGGGATTTCCTGGTGGTCCAGTGGTTAAGACTCCACACTTACACTGCAGGGGTCACAGGTTTGATTGGTGGTGGCGGAACTAAGATCTCACATGATGCAAAGCCAAAAACATTAAAGGCATGCAAATGTATTCATGGGCTTCTGTAATTAGTCTTGTGTATGAAGACACAATTATCTTAAATAATGTAATAAGGTTCAGATACCCACACATTATCAAGGATGAATGAATGCTCATATTTATATGTTCAATGGAAATACATTGCCCTAAACTTTCTGTTCATTTTGATAGCATCTTTTTTTTTTTTTTTTTTTCATTTCTGTTCATTCTGAAAGTGTTTTTTCCCCTTCTCATTGGCAGGAGGTAGCAGAAGAGGATCTTGGATGGAAATCACCTAAGAATTCAAAACTGAGCACTAGGGTGGACTGGTGTCCATATTGGTGGCTTTCCAATTTCTGAATATTGGGATTTGACTACAGATGGAGGGCACTCTGGATATGAGTTGACAGGACTTGGAGAGGTGCTGGCTGTGAGGTGGTCTATACACAGATCACACACAGATATCTTTGTGGTGTTGGGGAAGTTGGGGTTAGGTCATAGGGGAGTACTGTTGTGGAAGACCCAGGAGTGCAGTAGATTTTACTTTTTAAGCAGTAACCCATTAAAAATGAAAACAAGAAGAGGCCTTTGATCTGTGCTTGGAGCCCTAGAGAACCAAAACCGAAAATGGAATTAGAATTCCATAGTTTGTAGGTTGGTAACCAAACTCATAATCCACAGCCACACTCTTCTTTTCCTCATTCAGTCCAGCACTTTTAATATCTGAAATCAGTTTCCTTTACATCATGACAGGTTTTACATTAATCTACTTAAGGCTCCAAAATTACAACATTAAATTATAAACATAAAAACAAATAAATCAATTGACATGAACTCTCTTTATAACTTATGAAAAGAGGAAAGGGCCAAAGGTTGAATAACACTCAAATTTACACCCAGGTTAAGAAATGTTAAACATTTTCCTTCACTATTTTTCAATTTTAATTTAAGAATTCAAATGGACTGTGTCAGTTTTCCACACATATAAACACCAGGAACTACCCCTAAAAGGAAAAGAGTTTTTTATCATTCAGGAAGGCATTTCTGTGATGGGCATTTCTGTGTTCATCAATAAACTATATCTTGATTCAAAACATGCAGACATGTAGGGCTGCTTCTAGTATCTCAGCAGGCTCCTAAAGTGGATTCTATAGCAGCTGATAAGAAATGGAGGAGAAGGGAGAAAACACACACTGCAGTGTACCTATAGCTGTGTGACTTCGAGTGAGTAACCTATCCTTGGCAATCTTCCTCTCAGTGGACTCAGCTGCAAAATGGGGGTGAAAACAATGTCCATTTCATTAGGTTTTTCTTATCACTAAATGAGACAGTGTTGGCCAAACATTTAAAACCCAGCCAGGCATTTAATAAGTGATTGATAAATGTGTTGCCACTGCTGTTTATATTGCTGTTGTTGTTGCTATTATACTGCAACTTCTCCCAGTTAAGTTGATAACTTTCTACTTTTAGAATAATTGGGAGAAGTTAACATCTGACTTAGTCACTAGGTATCTGCTAGTAAGCAAGAGTGGAAGAGAGGAGCAAATGTCATGTCAAAAAGTGTAAGCTGAATACATGAATAAGAAAATGCCTACCAAGATATGGAAAGGCAGCAAACAACATTGTTTAGATTTATGAATATCAGCACAAAAAAGCTAGTATGGCCTCCCCACAACAGAATAGTGTGTCCTTATAGAGAGAGAAAGTTGTATCCTTTAGCTTAGGGTTCAGACCAGTGGTCTCATCTTGAAAAATAAGAACACCATGAACAACAATAAAAAATAAAAATTCACCTCCACAGCCATAGTGATAAAATGATATTTGTAATTCAACAAAAAAATGAGTTATTAAACAGCATATTTACTCTCAAGAGACCATACCATTTCTGTTTCTATTCATTATCCTGGGGATGGCTCAACTCTTAAAGACGCAGCAACAAAATGAGGCTATGTCTGTTCTTTAGAAGATTCTGGGTTTCATATTCTGATTAAAAATCACAGCTGCTTCTTGGCAGTGGAAGTTATGTATCTCAAAGTCACCAGTGAGCTGGGTTTAAATTTGTGTTCGTTTTTAAAAATTAAAAAAAAAACAAAACCTGAGCAAACCTTTTGCTGTGCATTAAGCCTTCTGACCTTTATTGAAATAACAAAACAGTTATTCAAAGGACACAGGGATGAATTAAAGGTAACTTTCTATTTGCCAACATTCAAGGGAGGGGATAGCTTGCCTGCCTTTCTCAGAGGGTTGCTCTGAAAGAATGTTTGCAAAGCTCTCAGCCTTCTCAGGAGGGTGTTGAGTTATGATTTTTAAAATTTAAATGTCTGGATATAAAAAAAGTTTGATATGTTAACAATGAAAATCTGCATTAGCAGACTTGAGTCTGTCTTGAAGAAAAAATACCAAAATGTGTATGGGGAAAACCATTTTGAATCTTGAGTTCTAGGCCTGAGTTCTTCTAAGTAGCAGTGTGGACTTGGGCAAACCAATGAAAGGAATCGTGTTGTTGGTGTTGGTTGTGGTGGTTTGTTTTGTTTTATTTATTTTTTTCACTCCAGAATTGTACACAAAATATAGACGGTTCTGGGGGGAAAGGGAATTGACAAATCCTATGGAGTACTTGAAATAGCTCTCATATTTATCCCTCTATCTTCCACTCTCACTGCTATTACCTAGGTCAGGTATAACAATTGTAATAATCTCTGAACTGATTTTCCTGCTCTAGCCAGTCTCTCTTCAATCCATCTAATATATTTATTCCATATTTTTTATCATTTCTTCATTTATGAACCATGAATGACTCACTATTGCTACAAAATCAAGTACAAAATCAAGTACAAAATCTTGTTCAACATTCAAGGGTCATAAAATATGGTGCCACCCTCACTTACTATTACCTTTTATTTTTCTTCTACATATAACTTGTTTTTCAGAAAAAAAGGTTGGCTCATTTCCATCCTTTACATACTTCTCGCATTTTCTTGCTTTTGCACCTTTGATGACGTGGGTCCTTGTTCACTGGAGCCTGTACCATGCCTCCCTGCACAAAATGCTGGCCACAAACACACACACACACACACACACACACACACACACACACACGCACACAATCCAATTGAGTCAACTTTGGGAAGGTGTCCAAGTTGAGAACTCACTGACTTCTTTGTTTGAGAGTCAGTTTTTCTTCTCAGTGTTAAGAGTTGTTCTGGACGCTTTGCCAAAATACGGAGGTTACTCCATTTCTATTCACTTAATACTCTCTTGGGAATCTGTTAAACACATGTTTTGTGACATGAGACATTTGTACTCACATTATCTTATTTTCCATCCTTACAGTTATAATCAATAAATTGTGCAGTGAATGAACACTCTATGTGTAAGATTATTTGTTATCACAGACCTGTGGAGGAAAACCTCTTGAGGTTTAGGACTGAGTAGGAGATAAAAACTTCACTATGCTACTTCTAGAGAACTGTTGAAGTTACCCACATAAGTATCCAGTTATCCATACTTTTAGTAAGATAACACAGAGCAAAAGAGAAGCCCTAAGCCTTAGCTTCTCATTTCTAAAAGAGCAGATTTAAACTATGGTCCCAAAGTTCCTCCTAACAGGATCATTCTCTGATACTAGAATCAAAGGTCATATATTGGTTGCCAATGATACGAAATATGATTCATTTCTTAAACTACATATTAGAATATCACATGCTTCTTGTATTGTTATTATTTAATTTTTCTAAGAATTCAAGGAAGAATTAAGTAAGGGTTGGTGAAAATGATAGATTTGTATGAGTAAATCTAAATTCTAGTGATACATTTGCCACTGCTTTGCATATAAGCTTACAGCAGAATTTTATTCTATGTATACATGTCTTTCCACCTGTAATATGGGATAATGAAATTATCATACAAATTTATTATAAGGCTAAATTGAGATATTTGAGTAAATATATAGATATAGGTATACACATGTGTTATAATTGGTTACACCATTCTTAGACTTTCTTCCTCTTACTAAAAACCATGTATTGTAAAAAGCTATAAACAGCTCTTCAGTAATTGTAAAATGTGCTATCATAGAGACCTATAAAAATCAAAATAAATATGTTTCTGTGTGATAGAAATAAATCAATAATTGACATATTTTTCTATGTTCTTTTTGACTTGCTTGAATATAGGATAACTTTCCACTTTTCAGTTATGGAACAAATATAGGGAATTGTCCTTCAGACGTTCACACTGAGATGATGCTGGACTATGCAAATTCAATCTCTTGGCAAATTTACTATGTTCTCACAATTGCTCAAATATGCATGTCTCCATTGTACAAAGCAGAATCAAGAGTGGTCTGGGAATGTGTCATTTTAATGATAATAATACAAATGAGCCAGCCAGTTTTTATAGATCAAAGTTATACTAATGAAAACAAGGTACCAGGCCTAAATTAATAAACCCATTTATTTTTATATTAAAGTCCTTTGTGGAAAAGTAAAGAATCTCCACTCAATCTAAATGAAAAAGAAAGAGGCATATCATAAAGACATGGAGAAGCACATGAAAACAAGAAGAATTTGACTTAGCATTAAGAACAACTAGGAAGAGGGACTCAAATTCCTAATAGATTCCCTCTCAATCTTTTCTCCGTATATTATTCTCCTCTGCAGACTGACCACTTATATTTCTCTATGTAAAGGACGAAAGTAGATTCAACAACAACTCCCCAAGTTTAAAGCAGAGCCTCTTTCTCTGTTCACAGACTTCCCAAAACTTTTTTAGACCAAAACTCAAACATTTGTGAAAGAGAATGTCCAGCACGTATAACAGCTTCAACCAACAATCAATTCACTGTTACCAGAAAGCTGAGTTAGATAAACACATGACAGCTCCCAGTGAAACTACATGGATGGATTGGACAAAGGGATAATTCCCAGGAAGTAAAGGTAAAGATGTTTACTACAAAATCCCAATGACGAGCCTTCCCAAATTTCTTTGCCCAAGCATAATCCTCTCTTTTGATACCTCAGAGTTTTTATTTCTGTGATCCAGACATATTAGTATTTGATTACACATTGTCTTATATTGTTCTTTACTACTCAAATACATATCTTGTTTCCCAAGCAAGATACAAAATTTTTGGTTTATAACCATGTCATATTTGTATTGCATGTTACAGAAAGTCTAGCATGGTGTTGCACACATAGTAGCCACTTTAATAATAATTATTTAAATTAAGTAGATCCTTTTGCATGGGTAACTCCAAGTATGTGTTTAGTTCAATCAAAAAATGGTTTAACTGATTTTGTTTTTCTGCATCTCTTTTTGAACTTACAGATAGGTCAAGTTTAGTCAGATCACTTGTGAAGCAAGTCCCTTCACATTGAAGCAGGGAAGAGATTGACAGCAGGGAGGAATTGGTTGAAGTAGTTACCCAAATGATATGACATCCAAACCTTAAAGGAGAAGAATACTAACACAGGCAGAGTAGACTAACAAATGAAATATCACATTCAAAAGTTTTACTTATTTAAAACCCAGATAGGTTTTTGAAAAGTGTCAACCAATATATTCATTTAATTAAAGATTGTCCAAACCAAAATTTTCTAACTAAAATATTAGGGTATAAGTATTTTATAAAACTGTATCTCCACCTATTCATATATTAATTAATATGGTGCTAAAATATATGAACAATTTCTAGTTTAAAATTTTAGAAGTGAATGCATAGCAACATTTTATTAAGACTTTTCCCAACAAGCAGAATACTTTATTTCCATCAAAATCGTTTATAGACATTTCCACTTACTACTTTTAGCAATTATGTTTCTTTGGCAGAGAGAAATATAGAAGTTATTATTAATTTTGTAATTAGTATTAGGATCAGTATTACTGCTGATTACAATCATTTTGATGTCCTCATTTCTAGGAAATCTTTGAATACTAACTTGATAATAGCCACTTTATAAAATGTTATCTCCTATAAAATGTCCCATATCTGTTTTATGAGTTACCACCCATTGCTATGTATTTGGTAGTTAAAGAAATATGTGCTTCTGATTTATTTACTTACTTCCAATATACTACTTTTATAATTTAATTTTCTCTCTGTTCCCCAGGAATAGTTTTTGATGTGGCTAATATAAGGATGATGATAAAGGCATGCTTTCTAAAGGGTCAGACTGTTTCAGGAACCATTAAAATAATATCTTTATTATAACAATACAAGTTGAGAAGGACTTGAGTCTTTTAAGAAGTTTTAGAAATATTTCTCCTACCATCACCTTTATTTTTTAAAATAAATTATAGCTTATTTCCACTTATGAGATGGTTTTTGTTGGCAAACAGATGAGTGGGAGTTGGGAACTCATGTCTAACCTATTTAAATCAGAGGGAGGATTAGTGCAAATATTCTTAAGTAAGCATTCATTGTCTAATCAAACGAAACTGGCTTACTCAATGTTCAGGAGCATGTCTCTTCAAATCCTGGCTCAGGCTCTTGACTAATGTGGGCTGCTCACTCTTATCCTATTGGGGCTGCAGAAATCTCCCATTTCCTTTCATTTTCGGGTATGTGGCTGCATTTCTAAGCCATGACTACATTGCTAAATGAATCATTGATTTGGAAAATCTGAAGTGACCTTCAACTTGTTCTCAAGCTCTTCCTCAAGAGAAGAGAGGCAGAATCAGCAAAGTATCGAAAAGGGATAGTTTTTCTTAAAGGTGTTTTTGGCAACTGTAAGGTTGGAGACCACTATAACTATGTGTGTGTATAAGGGGGAGATTATATTCAATATTCAGAAATAAGGTTCTTCATAATAATTTGTTTTGCATATAGGTTCAAAAGACAAAGGCTTTTTCTTATAGTACAGAAGCAAACACTGCTTTTGGCTTCTTAGCTGCCGTGTTAAAATATATTGCTCTCAGATAGCCTGAAATTCTTCACTGAAGTGGCTGGGACCAGTTCTGGGTACTTAACCAGATAGCACAGTGATAGTTTTCCAGACAACCAATACTGTGAAAAGTTATATGATTAGAAATTCTACTTTCTTTACCTATCTTTAACTTCACCATTCATTTTTAGTTATGTCTATAGAGGATGTTTTGTCAACAATTCTAGATATACATCCACCCTTGGGGAACAGTACAACATGCTTTCCAGTGACAGTGTTACTTGTAATTGAGAATGTGCCTTAAACCTGAATGTCGATGGCCAAAAACTGTTTCCAAATTAAAGTCAGCCAGCTCTGGAACATTCTGGATGTGTTAAAAAAAACCAAAAACAAACAAACAAAAAAAACAACTTACTTCTCTTCATGATAGATGATCTAATTAGATATATATCACTATTTAAGGAGATATATAGATTACGTTGATGGAACTGCTCAATGAAGTTCATGTAAGGTCAATGGAAGATGCAGGTATCATATCCACTGAGTAACTAATTGACTTCACACCAGAAGTGCCCCTTATCAGTACAATCCAGTTAACCTCACTCTCCTATCCCCTGAGTCCCTTTCCCACTTCGGTGCTTAGTGTTGTCAAAGGTTCTCTAGCTAAAGCAGGTATTGGAAAAGAAATTGATAGGAGCTTCAACACTTAGGTATAAATGACAGACAAGTCTCAACTCTTAAAAATGAAAAAATCTGCAGTTTACTATGCCTGAAGGTTCTACTATATAGAACCATAATTTAAGTTTCCCGTGAATTGACCTGAAATGAGAGAAAAAGCTACCCAGATGACCTCATAGGTTCTTTCTCACTCTGACAATACATGGACTTTTTATGAATTTCCTAAGTGTGGCTTATTTGTCATTAACTCTGTTTTAGAGCTATGGAAACAGGGGCTCAGAAAGGTCTAGTAACAGAGAAGAGAGCAACTTTCTGACTTGTGGGTTTAGTAACATTCCTGGTCCAGAAGCTTCCCAGTTATTCTTATCTGTTGTGAGGCTTGCACCAGGTTCCTTTCATAAACTTCCAAAACCAAACCATATTGACAAACTTTTCTCCTGCCTCTGATATCTCCTAACAATTTTCTTATGATGAGTCATTTTTGATCTCTCTCATCCCATTCTTAATGTTCAGGTGATGACTCTAAAAGGGAAGCAATCAATATCTCGGGTTAGACAAAGCTCTGTAAGCCAAACTGCAAGCCTGAGCAAAGCTCCCTGTGTCCTTAACTGTAACCTTGGCACATGAAAAGCGACTTCCATTCCATTTTACCAACGTTTCGGTCAAAGATCAATTGCCATTGTAATTATATCATATATCACAGGACGGGGAATCAGTGAGAGGGCAGGCCCTCTAAACTAATACATATCATTAGCATTTAAAGAACACGAAAAACAAATTGAACAGTAGTCCTCATGTAACTCTTTTTTCTAGAGCAAATAATTTTCCAAATTAAAATGAATAAATTAATGAAATTGCCACATGCCTGAGAATACACCGGGTTGGTAATGTCGTCAAGCCCTCAGCAAGGTTTAGCTCATTGTACTTCTCTGTCTGATCATTATAACATCTAATCAAGAGGAGCTTAAATACTTCAGTGAGCTCTCAAAATAAATTTGATCTGAGCAGCTCAGGTCTCATGGATTCCTAGAGTTACTGACTAGGTGAAACATGTTTTTGTTTTAATCCCTGTCTCAGCTCAAAGAGGATTAATGCCCATAATTCTCCTATCTCCATTTAATTGAGAAATGAAGTTTGAAGAAGCACCTCTGGAACACTCCACTTTGAAGTATGACCTATCACTGTCTACAAATAAATCTTCCTCTGCTCACACACTCTTACAAATATTTTTCCTGACCCAGAGAAGAAGAGAAGAAAGGCATTGTATGTATGCACATGTGTGTGTATTTTCATGTCTCTATTCCAAGACACACATCATTGTTGTTTTCCCTTTTCCGTCTTGGAATTATCCTAATTAAGGTATTCTCTGGGCAGCTCAAACTGTGTCTCAAGCAGCTGTGACCTTACCTTTCTCTAACATTCTAATAACTCCACTGGGACAAATAGCCCTTTTATTAAAAGCAACACAATTCTTGCAATCATGTTATATGATTGGGATGTTTATTTTTCTTTGTCCACACAGATACTTCCTCAGCTGAACAGGCCCTAGTGGAAAAGGGCCAAAATTCTGAATACAGACTCCTCCTTGTGTCCTCAGATTGACCCAATGTTAAGATCTAATACAGAAAGGGCACACAGATGCACAGGAAGACTTAATGCTAATCTCACTTTTTCCATAAAAGTTGATGTGAGGATTTAATTAAGCAATATCTGTGAAGTGCTTAGCATAGGGCTGGGTATACAGTAAGTCCTCAGCCAAGTGGTGGCTGTTATCATTTATACAAGGAACTTTCACATTTGCATCCAAGACATAAGGCATCAGAAAGACTATATCTGACATTCAAATATCTTTTCTAACCTAATTGCAGAAGTGACATACTATCACTTCAACAAAAACCTATTGGTCATACAGTGTAACAACTCTAGCTCAGTGAGAATGGCACCACATAAGATTATGAATACTTGAAAGCAGGGATCATTGGAAGCTATCTTGTAGTCTGGCTACCACAACTATCTAAGGTATGCTTTACCAAATTGTTCTCTCTTACATTTTAACCTTCAAGGACCAGCTTTGTGTGTTATTGTTGTGAGATTTCAGCAAATGATGATACACCCAGAAATAACAATATTTAAATATGACTATCTGTTATCATTTACAGATTTTTTTTATGTGATATCTTACTTGAGATTCAAAATAACCTATTATAATAGCTAACAGTAGATACTACTATAATAATTTTATAGGTAAGGAAACTGAAGATCAGATAGACTTAATGATTGACCCAAGATCTTAACCAGATATCCTCCTAGCATTCTTGTGGCATTTTTTTTCTGCCAGGCTAAGCTGCCTTGTATATTTGTTAAATGCTTACCTGCTTACGTGCTGAGAAGGTTTGCAGCAAATCACAAGCGTGTGATTCTTGTTTTAAAGGTATTTTCTCTACTTTCTAAAAATCACTAGATTCCAGCAACTGATATATCTGCTTCTTTCTCTGTCCCATTACTGGCCACACACACACACACACACACACACACATGCATATATACTTACATATATACTTACAGGCACATATGCACACATACTCCTCTTTCTGGTCTCCTTTATTAATAGCAAACTAAATTTCTTTCAGAAAATACTTGTGGTCATTGTGTCACAGAGAAATCTCCCTTTTATGCAAGTTAATATATATATAGAAACTTTGTAGTTTTCCTACCTTTATTCTAAAATAAATTATGAAAAGTTGTATGTTCAAGCTTCAGGCAGAATTTTTCCTGTTTGGGGGAACTTTTTCAACTACTTCTATTTGAATTGGGAGCCATTTCTATAAGAAGAAAATGAATACTAATGGAAAAGCCCAGAGTGGATTTGGAAAACCATTATAACTGTTCTCCCATAGGTTTGGGCCTTTGACAAAACACCTATTCAAGGATGGAAAATCCACTATTTCTCTTCTGCATTTCTCTTTCTGAATAGAGATGGATTGAATAACCTGGGATGATAAAGGATTCAGAGCAATTGCCTTACTAAGTAATAGTGACCCATGTTCTCATCAATGGGACAGAAACTGGCCTTCTGTGTATCTAACTATGCTGCCTTCCATGTATTGGAGGGGTAGGGGGAGCAGATGGGTAAAAAATAGGTGAAAAAAGTCCCCCATAATTTTCAGTTTACCTAAAACATCCTCTATCTAAGTACAAATTAGGATACCCCTCTCCTAAATTCTACATACTTGCAGACTTATTTGCACCTCTAGATTTTTTCTTATGTATGACTCTTGTGCTTCCAACACATGTCTACCTTCTTTATGCATATTCAGACCTCACTGACCCTCCATGAAGCCTCCTAAATGAGTAATAACCAGTTACATCCTAACTAGTTCTGTGATTTTCAAAGTGCTTTAACATAAGCTAACTCAGTGATCCTCACATAACCTTCCAGCAAGTATCATCTTACTGTTTTCATGGATAAGAAAAAAGAGATTGGAATGGTTCAATTAGCAAACAAGGTCATAGAGCTAAAAAAGAAGCAGCACTGCCATTGATTCCTCCTTTAGTGAAACTTGAAACTTCTCCTCACCTACAATCTGCATGAGATTTCCCTTTTCTGAGTGCTTGCAGTTCCTGGAGTCTGCCACTTTCTAATGTAGCCTTTAGGTACCAACCGCCTGGTAATTTTCCATGTGCGTATAACTCACTGATGACCTAGAAATAGATCTATCCTGCACATTCTGCATGAAGCATTCCTGGTGCTGGTCTTCTCCCTTTGTTCACCCAAAGATGGCAGAATGGGAACAATGGGACCAACAGAAAAGAATGATTTAGACATTGTGGGTGCTTTTTTCTGCTCCCAGCAATCCTTGAAGTAGATAACATAGCCAGTTGAGATCAGGAGTTACATACTCACTCATTTATTCATTCATTCACTTAACATAGCCCATGCCAATTACGTGATATTCTTTCTTAGGCCCTGGAAATACAAGTTAAAGTTGGCAAAACTTGATCTCCAGGAGCTTAAAATTGAGGGGGGATACTTCTACTCTTTTTTTTATAAAATGAAAACAAATGTAAGCACCAATGTGCAAGATAGAAATTGTTCATTTGTTCATCTGTATCAGGAGTAAGCACGTGACTCTGAGAATAGATCCCTCCTCTCCTATAGGACACTCTGAAGTTAAGGATCCAAGTTTAATGACTAAATTATACTTACCATAAACTGAACATTATATGTCAGGACTTACATTTGCAGTGTAGGGATGGTAAATCCTAGACTATTTTTTCCTTTTTTCTTGTACAGTCTAACCTGAATGGAAAAGACAATATGAGGATGATCAAACACTTGAGGCAGTCTGTCTTGGGTGAAGATGAGAGAAAAACCATGCATTCTGCTTATATCCAAAGTATTTCATAGATGATAATTTTGACAGTCTTAGCTCTTGACTAATGTGTTGACAAATCAGGAATCAGGACTTAGAAATATACAACAGCTTTCTGCCTAGTCAACCATGGCACAGGTGGAAATGCACGCTCTGTGAATGTATTCAACGGCCACGAAATACCTTTTGAATATGATATTGCCTTTTAAAATGCGTGATCATTAGATCAAAACTTCTGCTTCTTATCCCATCACTTACTGGACTTGAACTTTGTACTGTCTGGCTGATTTTTCAATAGATGAAGAGTCATTGAACAATAAATATGTATAAAGTACTTTGGGGAATTGAGTGGTGAGCCTCCAACAAGGGAAGTAACAAGAAAACAACAGCAATCATACAAATCTCAATAGAGACAGTCCTCAAAAGAATAATATGAGTGGGGATGGGGTACTAGGTGTGAGACGTCAATTACCAGTTTTGGGAAGCTTCATCTCAGAGGATGCTACAGTTGAACTGAACCTCAAAGAATGGATAGAATTTGCGCTACAGAAATTGGAATAGGCAGATATAACAGGCTTACAGAACAGCCTGAGCAGGTAAAAACCCTGACCATGATTTTCTACAATTATGCATTGTTTGGAACAATATTAATGATGATTCTCTATTCCATATATTTAGTATATTTATTAGATCTTACGTTTGGTCCTAAATGTATTTTTTCATACAAGAGCCTTCTACACAATATGTCATTTTAAAATAGTTGATATCTTTCACAAAAGTATATTCTGTACTCAAATTTCAGAGTTAAAATTGAGGCCCACTTCTTTTCCTATGGCATAATATAATGTTGCTTTATTGGCAAATTCTTATATTCACTGAAAAACTCATCATTTCATGGTGACATTGCAAAACTGCCTTAATAAAATTAGGATGATTCTAGAAAGCTTGAAAACTAAGAGTGGTTATTCCCATGATATATCATCTTCCTGGACCTCTACCTCATAAAACCCTAACTTCCTTTCAAGTCATATAGAGAAGCCGATTTTTCCCTCTCTGTACACAACATTCATTTTTTTCCTCTCTCTGGGTTATTATTTGTTATTTAACTTGGTAACTATATTTTCTAAAGAAAAAGGTAGTTTGCAACATTGCCCGTATGGAATATGCTATACAGAGTAAAATAATATTGATTGCATTTTAGCTATTAACTACTGTTCTAAAAATAAGGAAGGAGTGTGAGACAGTGAATCAGGGCAAGAATCATCTTCACACTCCTACAAGTTAAAAAGGGAAAAAAATTAGCAAACCATGTTCCAAATAATTCAAAATTTTAGAATTTCTTCTTCAAGGTCCACAAAGCCAGCTTGAAAGTTTAAGGTAATAGGTGAACTTATAGGAAACAGCCCTCAATGAACAAAGAATTTACCGTATTTTAGAGGGTACACAGAGAATGACCAAGCTTTTATCATTTGGTTTCAGCCCACATTTTCAACATTGACTACTAAGTCCTTCACACAATTATACTGTCTAGTTAGACTGTTTTTCCTAGAATTTTCAATATATATTATTTTGGTTCTTGCTGATAGTATTTTCCTTCCTAAAAAGTTTAGATTTAATAAAAATATGAATTTACAAATATTTTCATTCCTTGATCTTCCCTCATCAATCTGTCTTAATCTCTGTGTTCTGGTTGTCAATAGTAGAAATTGGTAAACTGTTACCAGTGAGGGTAAACCAAGCAAATGGGGATTCTATAGATTAGGTTTCACAAAAGGAAACATTCCTAAACGAGCCTTTAAGAAGACTTGGGAAGCATAAATAACACAGCAGATAACATGCCGTTAGTAAAGGAAGAAATGGAAGAACACATTTTTTATCAAACTGAGAGAGAAAGGAAGCAGATGTCAAAAACTCAGTATGAAGTCAAGGCATAGGTACAGTAGAATCCAGAGTAGGAAACAGAGGTCAAGAGATTAAGTGGGAGGTTATTTCTGGAAAAAAAAAAAAAAAGTAAAGAAGAGGTGTAATTTATCACTGACATTTAATTGACCTTCATGGTGAGATGCATGGAAGTACCACCAGTGTTTAAAAAGCCTGAGACAGGGAAGACAGAATTAATCAATCAGATTTCTAACTGGACTCATCTCTCTGTTAGGTATTGTGGCAAAAAAAATGATATGCTTCTTTAAAGAAAGTTAGAAGACCAATGTAGCACATAAATCAATTAGAAAATACTGTTTCACAGCACAGAATATTGGTTTCTATAGTTCTTCTAAACCACCTTGCTCATAGTGATTGATCAGTAAATACTTGTTAAGTGAACATAAAAGCTGTTTGTGTTTTTCAGATTCTATGTACTATAAAATTGGAGGAGAAATTTAATGAAGGATAGATAATTAGGAAGGTCTAAAAGGAGGTGGATCTTGGACTATGCTTTTGACAGTAAAAGACAGAAGGAAACGAGAAAAAGATCGTGTTTGAGAAAAATGAAAAGGAATGAGTAAAATAATTTCTCCATTAGTTAGATCACTGCTCAAGGGCTGAACAAAAATTCCAGAGTCAAAACCCTAGTTACCTAACTCATTCATTATTTATTCCAGAAAAATCCCTGATTTTTCTCTAAATAATACCACAGTAACATATATTTCTGGTTTTCATTAAATATCACAGAAATACTGTTTCTTAGTTGCCCAAGTGCATATATCCATATGTAAGTACAAAGTCTTATTCCTGTGAAGTCATGTCAGAGCTGAAGAATAACCTTGAACAAGCTGTTCTTTGGACTTCAGTCTCATCACCCTGTAAAAGGTGAGGGCTGTAGTCCTAAAGTCTATGGTTTCTAAGTCTGAAGCAAAAAATCTAACTGTATTGTGTCATTGTTTTCATTTAAATGATATCAATCTGAAGATATGCGTGCATTATGGTCAAAATGAATATATTGATTTCTATACAAATTAAGGTTTTTGCTAATTTGCACTGATGCAATTGAAGCAATAAACTCAGTGATAACAACAAAGTAGCTAATTAAGTTGATGAGCATTTAATTTTACTTTTGATAATGCACATGTTTTTATTTAGGCTAATACAATGTAAATTATAACCAGCTAGTTTTAAATATGCTCTCATTTGAAGCATCTGCTCAATGAAGGAGAACCACTGAAATGTGAACTCCCCATGCTGCTGCTGGTTGTGAGAAGAAGCTGACTTGAAGCCTGCAGTTCTCTGTGGCCTGATCATTGCACAGATGACAAACTTGTGAAATGAGGGAATGGTGTTTATATCTCTCAATACAGAGACACATTAATGGTGCATCCTTTCAATTTAAGAGAGAAAAACAAATACACTAAGCCTACTGCATTCATTCATTCATACACTCATTCACCCACATATTCATCCTTTCATTCGTTCATATGAAAGACTCATAAAAAATTTTTTAAAACCATATAACTTATCAAATACTCTATGTTATCACCTATATGTCGAATCTAAAAAATAAAACATGATTATATCAAGACAAATAGATTCACAGATATAGAGAAAAACTAGTGGTTACCAGTGGGGAGAAGGAAAAGGATGGGGCAAGAGAGAAGTATGGGTTTTAGCAAGGACATATTGTACAGCACAGGAACGTGTAGCCATTGTTTTGTAATAACTTTAAATGGAATATAATTTATAAAAGTATTGAATCCCCATGTTGTACACCTGAAACTAATATAATATTTTAAATCAACTATACTTCAATAAAAAACAAATATATAGCTTATCATCACAAGTCTCACATCCTAGGAGCACAGATAAGCACCTAGGTAAGAAGACAAGAGAACTAAACTTTATGAAATATTAGGCTATTAGGGGTAAACACTATGCTAAGTGTTTTGCTTGTAGCATTGTACTTAATCTGAACATGCAAAAATAAAAATAGGATACAGGAGCTGGATGTGACTTTTGAAATAAATCTTAATAATAAAGACTGGGTTGTAGGTCATTAGAACAAGAGCAAAGGTATAGGATCTGAATATTATTCCTAGTGGATTGAGGGAACACAAGAAAGTCCTATGTATCTAGGGAATAAAGCACATTTGGCAGTATGACGGGAGAAGAGATGAGAAAGTAAGCTGGATCACTTAAAGGTTTTGAAATTCATCTTAAAATAGAAACTTCTATGTTGTAAGCAAAAGAAAAAAATAATTAAAACCAAAATGTCAAATAAGTTCCATATTTTAGAAAGAAAAATATGCTGTTACTGAGATTGGAGAGGAAGGAGACCGTAGGTGGGAAATGGTTGAAATGCCCATGACATGAAAGTCTGTGGACCAAGGCAGCCAGAACAGAATTGTAGAGGAGGGGCTGAGTTATGAGATATTTCAAAGAAAAAACAAATAAATTAAAAAATCTGTACACTGGAACTCTTTGTGCTAGAAGCTACGATTGTTCTCTAACAATCAGGCATATAGAATAAAATTATCAACTTCATTTCACAAAACTGATTGGAACACTTGGATTAGCTGTGTGGCCACACTGGTTTCTTAATAAGTTATCTTAATACTATACTTACCCCATCCAGCAAAACAGAACTGATTAATTACAGATCTTAGCAGGAGCCTGCCTCAAGACATTGACATCATGGTGAAATACAGACCAGAAAGCATCCTTTGCACAGGAAGGAGAACCAAAAGCACAGTGTAGAGTTGAGCCAAGCACTTTCAGATTTTTCTCCTACAGTCTCAAATCAGACAATGCTTCCACTTCCCACAGAAAAAAAGTAAGTGATTGTTGTGGAGTGTAATCACTAGCGTGTAAATCACCTAGGAATCTTGTTAAAATGCAGATATTGATGAAGTGGGTATGGGCTAGAACCTTGGATTTTGCATTTCTAACAAGCTACTGGGCCATTCTTATGCTGCTTCTCCATGAATTAATTAGGGGAATAGGGAACCTAGGTTGGCTACTGTGGCAAAGCTTTCCTATGTTAAATCAGGGACTGTGATTCCAACTACATCTTGGTTGGACAGGGTGCTCCAGTTCTCTGATTTCCTGCAAAGTTCAGGATCAAAGACAGCTATTTTTAGCACATTACAACTGGCTAGGCTCACAATAACCAGTAATTGCTGAAATCTTGATAAATGTGTCCCAACATAACCATAAGAGGATAATTCAATTAAACACTCATAAAAAACATCCAGACTTAGAAGTGTTGATTCCAACTCTTTCACGCTTTTCATATATTCTCCCTAGAGGTTTTAAATATTTTTAAATTAGCTCATTCTGCCCCCAGAGGTCTTCATTTCTTCATTTGCTTTATTTGATCATATTAGCTTATAAGCTGCCTCATATATTTTGGGAATGTATTTGGTGACAGAAATACAGTAATGAAATTAGCATTTCCTCCCCTAAATGTTGGGCTTCAGTGTGGACTCTGCTTATCTGTCACCCTTACTTTCTTCATCACAGTGCTTTGTACATAATAAACCCTTAATAAATATGTCTTGATTGATGTATACATTTGAAATTTTTCATTACTTACGTGGATCTGAAGTATTAGGTTTCCCAAAGCTATTTCTTTTTCTCCCTTTAGAACTTGACTCAATTCTTTCTTTTTCAAAGAGCTAGTAAGTATCTCAAGTTTACCCTTTCAGCTTGGAGGTGATAATTTCCCATTCTGGGTGAAATGGATGCTATGCCCCAACATCTGTGCACTTACAAGGAATGTTTAATTAGTGTAATAAATGCAATTAAAAATGTCTCTAATGGAGAAACTGCTGCTCAATTTTTAGAGCAACAAAGAGGGGATGGCCAGATGGGTTAATTAATCACTGTTAACTCTCATTTGATGAACGCTTTGAGGTTCTCTGATACAGTGAGACTATACAAATGCCATACATTGTTGTTATTATATCTCGATAGAATTATCATTTGGACCCTACTTCCTTAGGTCTCTCAGTTTTAAAAGTTTTCACTTTCAAAGTTGACCTTCGCTCTCTTCAGGTATAATTCTCTTGTTTATATCTCCCAATAAAAACTTAAGCTATACCACAATGGAAGAAGGTAAATGTCAATTTTCAAAATTTTAAAAGAGATTTGTTTACATATTGAGCAATGTACTACTTTATTTTTTTTTCGAGAGAAACATCTTTTACTGTCACTGTTGTTAAACTCTGTGGGTGCCAACATCCTTCAGAGTGGAAAAGACTACCATTCCCTATATTATGCCACTGAGTCAAATTTCCATTAACCAATGATTTTTTGAGCACCTACCATATACCTTTTGTGAAAGAAGTTTTTAAAAGTTATGTTCACTTTTATTAATATACTTTATAAAAATGTTTGGGCCTCTTTCCCATACTTAGTGTACCATATTTCTTGTTGGATCAAATTTCTGGTTGGAAAAAGAATCAACTAGTACCTGAGATTTAAATGATTAGAGGAGTTAACTCTGGCTCCAAGGCACAATCGATGACCTCCTCTCTTTTGTGTGCACACTGATAATATCCCAGTGGTACTGAGTGGCAGGAGAAAACAAAGGTCTGTGGCCATTGTTGCTCCTTGTCAAGACTTTACACAAAAGTACTGACTGTGCTATAATAGGGAATCAGCTTGCTGAAACATAACAAGGGGCTGAAGTTTCTAACTCACTGAAACTCTACTTAAGTTATTATATGCTTGGATGGCTGCAAGAACAACAGATAGCTATGTAATTAATGCAAACCACATCAGCCTCCCTCACTTCCTTCTCATCTCCATGCAGACCAGTAATGAGGTAAGCACCTCCTTACACACAATCACAACACACTGACAAACCATCTTGCTGTGTGAAAAAGACACGGACATACCCAAGAACTGTGACAATGTTAGCAAGCACAGCTCCTTTTCACCAGAGAGTTCATGTCCTAACTATCCCCAAGGCAGACGCCTGGCTGGAGAAGTCTTCACCTGCCAGGCTCCAGACCAACTTCCAGGTCTAAAGGGCTCTTACATTATCATATAGAAAATAAAAGTTACTATCTAAAAGAATGATTTTCTCCTTTGTCCTTATGTCCTGAGAAAGTATTGAAAAGAAGGATTCTCTGAAACAATTACACATTTCACTGCTTATTTTCAGCACTACATGAGGAATGTGTACCCACCAAGAAATTAGATAGTTTCTTTGGTGTAGCCTCATTAAATAGATTTAAAAAGATGATGTTAACTTTTATCATTAACAAAAAAGGTGAAATTCCACCTGATGTTCCATGAAATGTAATCCTCACCACTGTGTTTTAGTGGATCTGTTCATCAGCATTGACTGACATCTCAGTGCACTCTTCCCTTACTTAATGGTGCTAGTTGCTACAGGTAATACTGTAAAACATAAAACACAGTCCTTGACCCTGTGCATTACTTACTTTCAAGAAATTAGTGAAATGGAATTTGTATGCAAAAAATGCAAAACTATTGAATGCAATAAAATTGAATTCCAAATGGAGAATACAGATGACACATAATGGGAAATCAATGACTGAGATTACCATTGGAGAAGGCAAAACAGGTGTAATCCCTATAGGAAAAGTAGATTCCAAAGTAAGGAGATTCTAGACAAGGATGTGCGAGAGAAACCAGAAGACTCGATACTTGTAAAAAATATCTTCTAAGAATGTCCTCATAGATGGTAATATGATAAGCAATAATGCTCTGCACAGGGAATAAAATTGGTTATTAATAGAGGGAAAACATAACAAATAGAAGTTATAGTTAAAGACCTTAAAACTATGCTGTAGATTTTTAAAGAAGACCAACATGCAAAACAACGGTGAAGGTTTAAAAATTAAGAATAAGAATTGTTAAATTACATGGTATAGACTCTATCCTTTATAAGAATTCACATTAAAGAAATGTCAATGAAAGATGGAATAATCCAGTAGGGTATCCTGAAGGTGATAGGTCTTCTCTTGCATTTTGACTATTAGCTAGTATTTGAATTTATAGAGGAAAGAGAATAAATACCAGATAGAACTAAAGCATAATATAAGCCATGAAGTCAGTATTAGATCTCACATATTTATGGGACAGTAAGGATGAAGCGAGAGAGTGGCACGGACATATATACACTAAAAAATGTAAAATAGATAGCTAGTGGGAAGCAGCCGCATAGCACAGGGCGATCAGTCCGGTGCTTTGTGCCCACCTAGAGGGGTGGGATAGGGAAGGTGGGAGGGAGATGTGCAAGAGGGAGGAGATATGGGGATATATGTATATGTATAGCTGATTCACTTTGTTATAAAGCAGAAACTAACACAGCATTGTAAAGCAATTATACTCCAATAAAGATATTAATTTTTTTAAATAAAATAAAAATAAAAATAAATAAAAAATAAAAATAAAGAACTTAATTCAATTAAAGACACTATTCAGGAGGGAATAGTGATCCACTGAAGTTTAAAATAACTAATGAAAAGTGTTATTTTAGGTAGATTAATCAAGGGCATTGGTTCTATACTTTGGTTTTTAGACTCCAGGTAGGCTGTGGAAATAAAGCTCCATGTTTATGTGGCTCCATGTGCAAATTGAAATGTGTATTTACTAAATAATGAATATATTCACAACACATATATCCTTTAAATATGTATAAGTGCGACTAATACAATGAAAATAAATTTAATAAATGACATCTCTTATAATCTTATACCATTCTAATTTTCTCAGTTAACAGGTGTGGTTATTATCTCATACTGGGAGATGTATTACTTCCTTAAAAATGCTGCCAACTTACACTATCATTTGTTTTTCAGGTATCAAATGAAAGGCATACCAGATGCTTGACATATTTTCATTTATTGATTCTTTGTTTACTGAGTTACACTAACCTAAAGAGTACCATTAAAATTGCTATATTTAATATTTTTTTCTTCTTAGAGTCTTATTAATTAATTATGAATCCATTTCCTGTGTTTGGAGTTATAAAATGGTTATAAAATGTGTACATTCCTTAATGATGCCAGGACTTTCTTATTCTATTTCTCTTTACTGAATAGACTATTTTTCCTTTGTCAAATAGCATTTGTGGTGTACTTATAAAGACCAGAAAATAAAGACAAGCTTAGAATTCAGCTTAGAGTGGCACATTTCAAAGCCAAACGAGCTTGTTGCATGTACCCCACACTTTGGATTTTCATCCCTTACAGCATGTCAACTTGCTAAACACAATGTTCCACCCTCCAAAAAGCACTAAATAGTGAAAACAAGATTTGATGAGATAGAGTAAGTAGGATATAAGTGATACCGTAAAACAGCTCAAATTTACCAAAATTTTATCACATGCAAATAAGAAAAACATCAGCTGGTTTCCCAACCTTGCTCCCCACCCCAAACACACAGCTATCTACCCCCATAACTGATTTCTGCAATAAGGTTACATTTTTCTTTTCCAGGAAATGGAGAGTGCTGATGAATATGCACTTGAAAGTGGAATATGTAGTGATTTGGACATTGAAATAAATGTTTTAAATTGAAAGTGCTCTTTGATTTGTGAGTTTTTCTTTCCAAACACTTTGGCTGGAAAGGGTTAACTCAGAAGGCCTACATTGCTCCAAACCCTGGACATTCCAGAGAAAAGTCTGTCTTCAGGACTGACCCTTGGCCAACTCCTGGGAGATAATCTCTGAGCCTGTGGAATATTCTGCCTGATAATAAGTTTGTGTCTGTATGCTTGAGACTTGGGCCATGCAGAACACTTTAATCATATAAGTTGATTCTGACAATGTGATATCTGGTAAATGCTTGTTTTTCCTCTGGAAGTGGGGACTGAAGTCTGAGCCCCTGAGAGTAGACACCTGGGAGATGTATGCCTATAGGAAAAAACTCCAGTGAGATCTCTGGACATCAGGGCATAGATTAGTGTCCCTGACTGGCAACACTTCACACGTGTTGTCACATTTTTGCTGGGAGAACTAAGTGCACTCCCACTGGCAGGGGACACCCGGAAGATTACATCTTGGTTCTCCTGGATTTTGCCCATGTGCCTTTCCTTCTCTGATTTCACCTGTGTCACTGTAATAAATCATAATAATGAATATAACAGCTTTTTTGAATTATGTGAGTACCTCTAGAGAATTTTCAAGCCTGAGGGTGTTCCTGGAGACCCTCAAAACACTTTTCTAATTCTCAGTAAGACTTCTCTAATTTGGTCCTCAATGCATTTCCTCTATTCTGAACTCTGACACTTATCATCAGTAACAAAGAATGTAAGGGCTTTGCAGAACCCTCGTTTGGAGTGTTTATCTTTGTTTATATATTATTAATTTCTCAGTTAAATTAATTGCTTATTTTAGCATGAAGGCTAGGAATGCCTTTTTCTATCCAAAATTTGCAATGTTTTCATAATACTCAACACTAAGTAGGCACTCAATCAATGCTTTTATATGAATGATCAGCCAAGAAACTGATGGAATTAATCGTGAGCTAGGAACATCTGTTAGTAATGTATCTAATTATGTTTGACAGCCTATCAGCAGTAGTCCAGAAATATTCTAGATTTCTATTACTGGTCTGCCTAAGTACTGATAGAGCCTATTTTGGCCAAATGTATCTTGCACATAATAAGCACCAGATGTTTATGGAATGAACGTGTAAAAGGGAAATAAATTCAGTTCTGTAAGAACATTGGTTGGATTTTCTATGGAGACCTAGGAAGGGCAAAATTATGGAAATTCTGAGTTTGAATCAAATATTTTAGGTTGAACAATTGTTTCGTGTATTTAAAATAATCCCAATGGTTATCTCAATCATTTACTTTACTTTTTGTGTGCTAATATAAAACACAATTCAGTGGATATTTTATGTGGTATAACAAAATCTCTGTGCTAGAGTGGAAATAGCCCTCAAGTATTTTTGATATTAAGTAAAGGCTCTTTAATGCCATTTTTTTTAAAAACAGCTTTCATTTTGCTGTACAAGCTTGTGCAGGTCATAAAATTCAACTTAATATACCAGTAGGGAAAGGATGTAAAGAGGTAAAATAATGTATTATCAGGCTAATATGCTGGTAAAGTGACAGATGATGAAGCTGAGAAGAATAAACTGTTCTAAGTTCAAAAAATTATATAGATCTTTGGTTCATTGTCTTAGGACATATTACTCAGAAACCTGAGATAAGTGTAAAGTGATCTTTTCAGGAGTGTCTTCCAAGGAGAAACAGGTGAGAGAGTGAAGGATGCCAAGCAGAAAAGAGAAGGAAGCCAAGCAAGAGTATGGTTTTAGGCAAAGTCTTACAGAACATTATTCAGCCGGATCCACATGGGGGATTGGGGTGTATAAGGTCCACCTGAGAGTTGTTGCCTGTACAGGTAAGGAAGCTGAGCTTTCATGCCATTGAGTCATTTGCTAAGGTTTGCCCCAGGGATTTAAACTCCCAGGCATCCCTTACTCTTTGTGAGCACAGGAAAACTCCTTTTTCTAGAGGACAGTCTTCTGAGAAGAATCAGAGGTGCAAGCCATTAGAAGCAAAATCAAACAAAAATTCAAAAAGAGATCCAAGGAGATCCAAGTGGAGCACTGAGAATATCCACAATTGATTAATAAAAATATGTTGTTGTACTATTAAATATGATCAATGGGTTATTTGTGCTTCAAAGAATGATCTTTGAAAAATTGTTGAACAAGCATTTGAAAATTCTTTGCAATAAATATACCAGCCTTTAAACAAGTTGTCTCATTAGTTGTTAGGAGGCAGAGATCAGTGTGAGATAGGGAGTAAACCCAGTGGAAAACAGTAAATGGTACAATGAAAGAGGAGTGTCCAGCCAGAACCAAGAGGAAAAGACGTTTAAATCAACTGTCACTTGGAAGGTCTTTTGCCAGGAATATGTTTTCTTACAGGACAAATATACAGGTTTAGAGTTTGACTCTGTGAAATGTAAATGCTTAGTTTGAAGAAGGGAATTTGAGCCTCCAACACATTTGATCACTATTGTCCAAACAAATAGAATTTAATTAAAATCTTGTATCATATAAGTGTTAAATTTGAGTAGTCCAGCTGGTATATTAAGGAACATTTTGTTTTGTTTTTAGTCTCTGTTTGTTTTGTACGTTTTCCTGCTGGCAGAGTTTTCTCTCATATCAAGTTCTATGAGAACTTGAGAGAAGTTTTTCTGTGACTATGCCAGGGGGGCCATGGTTATGGAAAATGAGAATTTCTGTGTTCAGTAAATTGCAAGGATGAATTCAAAATTTTCATTTATGTATGAGCAACTTCTCTTTTCCAGAGTTGATGTATATTCCTCCACCCTTTATGTCTGGGATGGCTTTGTGACTTGTTTAGACAAATACAATCAGTGAAAGTAATGTTGTATGATTCCCAAACTCAGGCTACCAAAACCTTGTAGCTTCTCTCTCCTCCTCTTGAACCCTGGTGCTGTCCTGTGAAGAAGCTTGGGCAAGCTTTATGGAGGATTAAACCATGTAGAACTGAGTCTTCCTAAGCCTGCCATCCTGTAATTAAGCTGCCAGTATACTGCAGCCACATAAGTGATCCCAGGAAACACCAACAAAAGAAAAACCCATATGAACCCAGACCAAATTGTTGACCCACAGAATTTTGATAAAGTAAAATGGGTGTTGTTTAAGTCACTTAGTTTTGGGATAATTTTTAAGGCAGCAAATAATAAATGATACAAGGTGGCACACATACATGGCAGCACACACAAGTATGGGGCTTAGAATCTGAGTTTGCACTGAGGCTACTATAGACATCAGGCTTTTACAACAGAGTCTTTTGAGAAGTTGATTAAAAACCTCTGTTGGAAAAGTATGCAATCAAAATTAATGTATATATTGTTCAGCCCCTTAATTACACAGAAAATCACACACATATACCTTAAGCAACCAAACCCAGGAGTTCCTCTGGAATATCTCCTTGGGTAAGGGCTTGGTAAAAGCCTTGTGAGAAAGAATTGAGACAATAAGCCTCTCATTATACATGTTTATTAATTGTCTTTTGATTTATATTATCTATCTACCTATCATCTATCTATCTCCAATTGAAAAAAAAAAAAAAACTAGTCTAGTAATTGGCTGATACCTTTATCTATCACAAATGGAATGTCCATCCATTTAGTATGATAAACACATGTAATGTGTCTTGATCAGACATAAGTAGTTTGCTATTATCTATGGAGCTGATGAAATAAATGAGGCACAGTTACACCTGCATTTTCCCAGAGTACCTATAAATGCCTTGCTCAGCAGCAGAATTCTGAAATCTTTAGAACTGCTTGTTGCTTTCGGGATTAAAGCCCTCCTCATCAGTCATGCTATGATGTTATGGTTACAAACGCTCTAATTAAGATTATGTATAGACTTCACAATCACTTTCTGATTGCCTTCTCATTAAAAAACATTTTTTAAGTTGTCCTCCTGGCTGACATATTTTATATTTGTTCCTCTGTTATGATCTCCACACAACAAGGGGAGAACTAGATAGAAGGAATGACTTAGAGAGAAAAAATAGATTCAGAGAAGTAATGTCAATATGTTATGAACTATGCAGTTGTTCTTTATGTTCTACTCCTTGAAGGATGCTGGGATATACGTCTACTTGGCCAATAAATCCCAAATACCTCTTGAGACCCACAGTGCTGTGTGTAGAGAAAAACACAAGGAAAAAGTAGTGAGCAGTTTAGATGAATAAAATATATCCCCTAAATGGGAGCTACATTATATAAAAAAAATAATAAGTCCTTAAGCAAGTCAATGATCATAAGAAAAACATATCCACTGTCCTGGTCAGGTATTTTGTTTATTTGATGTACTTAATATATGAGTCTTCTTCCAAGGTGGAGAAATAGCCCAAAGACTGACATATATGAAGTAATTTTTATATCCATATTTGTCTTTCTTTTCATTCACTTTTCACTTCCAAGCGCTTTTATTTTGTTTTCCATCCATGTTGTAACTTATTTGACCAATTCTTTATTTTGTTAATCTTCTTCCATTCCAATATTTCATGATATTTTCCATTTTCTGAAAGGAACATGTAACTGCCCAGTTTATGGATGTATCATTAATCTCAGTAAACATACTATGTACATTTGAAAAGAATGCATATATTGCAGTTGTTGGGTGTACTGTTCCATTAATATAAATTAGGTCAGGATGTTTCATATTGTTCAGATCATATTGTATTACTGATTATTTTTGTCTGATTTTTCTATTAATTACTTAAATAAACGTGTTAAATATTCTACTATAATTGTTGAATTGCCTGTTTTTCTTTTAATTTTGTCCATTTTTGTTTCATGTATTTTGAAACAATGCTAGTTAGTGCACACACATTTATGATTGTTATGTCTTCCCGATGAATTGACCCTTTATCATTATGAAGTGTCCCTCTTTATCTCATAATATTATTTGCTTTAAAGTCTATATTGTTTTACATTAATATAGACATTTCAACCTTCTCAGGTTTACTGTTGCATGGCATATGCAATGCAATCACTAGTATGGGCTGAATTTTTGCCTACAGTTTTATTATTAATTTTCGTATTGTCCCCTGCTTTTTTTCTTGTTGTTGTTCATATGCAACCCCTTTCTTGCCTTACCTTGAAATAGATATCTTTCAGAATTATAATTTAATTTAGCTATGGCTTTTAAAGATATAACTCTTTACAGTACTTTTAATGGTTGCTTTAGATGTTACAGTATGCATCTTTAACCTTTCATATTCTGACTATTAATATTGTACCATTTTAACTGACTTATTGAAACAACATTGTAACTATTTAGCTCCATTCACCATCATTTTGCTATAGTTGTCATATGTGTTATATCTATATTCACTATAAAATCCACAAGAAAATGCTTTATATATATATATATATATATATATATATATATACAGTCTTTTGACTTTTAAATAAAGAGAAAAATTGTTTTAAAAATATATTGACTCAGTTACTTAACTATGTTTTCATTCTTTCTGGATATTTTAGTTTTCCTCCCATATTATTTCTCTTTCAGCCTAAAGATTTTCTAACAGCATTTCTTGTAGGGCTGGTCTATTCGAAATGAATCCTCTCAGTTTTGCTTTATCTGAAATCATCTTATTTCACCTTTGTTCTTGAGTGATATTTTCCATAGACATAAAGTTCTGGGTTGGCAACTTTTTTATTTACTTTTTTTTTTTTTTTTTCTTCTCGCACTTTCAATATTCTGTCTCCTTGTATTCTGGTTCCCATAACCTTCATGGAATCTTTAGTCATTTGATCTGATGTTTAATTGTATGTAATATGTTGTTTGTCTCTAGTTTTTTTTAAGATTTTCTTTTCTTTTTTGTTTTTAATTTCTATCAGTTTTACTATGATAAGTCTAAGTATGATCTTCATATTTATTATTCTTGGGTTTATATAACTTTCAAGCATCTGAAAATTTCTATTTTACCCCCCAAGTTTAGAATTTGGGGGGCATTATTTATGTGACTAGTTTTCTTCCTTTTTTATTTCTCTTCTTCTTTCAGAGACATGTGCACAGGTTTTAATATTTTTCTACAGTGTCTTGAACTCTAAAATTTTGTTCAGTGTTTTTTCTCACATCTTTATGGTAGATAATTTCTACTAGTCTATCTTCTAGTTTGCTCTTCTTTGCTGTGTCATATTCATTTCACAATTAAGCCCATCCACTCAGTTTCAATTTTGATTTCATATATTATACTTTGAAGTTCTAAATTTTTCCTTTTCTAATGTGTATTTTTTTTTCTCTCTTGTGGTTTTCTACTTTTTCATTTATTACAAGCATTTTTTTTTAGTACTTCACTGTGTATAATTATTATAGCTCCTATAAAGTCCTGGTCTGATATTTCCAATATCTATATTATCTAAGGGTTGGCTTCTGTTGATTGCCTTTTTACTTGAAATGGGCCACATTTGCTTGTTTCTCTATCTACATATGTTGATTAATTTGGGATTGTATCCTGGACATTGTAAATACTATGCTTCTGAGAACACAGATTCTGTTACATTCCTTCAATGGGTGTGGATATTTTCAGTTTTGTTTTAGAAGGCAATTAACTTGGTTAGTTTCAAACTGCAGTCTCTGCCTTGTTTGCAGTTTGTGACTACACAAACTGCAGTTCAGTTATTTTAGTCTCAGCTGAAAGATGATTTTAGTTTGCCGCTGCATGTGTGGCTCAAGATTCAGCTAGAGATTTGGCTAAAGTTTACACAGAGACTTTTGAATTACCCTTCTCTAACTCCTTCTTCCTAGTATTTTTTCTGCATATTCTGGAGGTTGCTGTTGCCCTGGGTTTCCCCATTTGGTTTTTGCCAACACAAAGCTGTCAGGACTTTAAAAGAAAATTTAGTTATGCTGCCTTTCTGCAAAATCAGTCTTCCTTATTGCTGAAGCTGTATTAACAGAAAATACCTGGTGCTCGTTCCTTCTTCTGAAGTTTAACTCACTTCCAAAAACTATTATATCCCAGGGATTGTGTGTATGTGTGTGTGTCCAAACTTTATAGTTCTTACGCACATGACCTTCAGTCTATAAAAATTCACTGTAGTATCCTGGAAGAGAAACTCAATTTGGCAGAAAAATTATCAAACTTATAGAGTTTCTCAAAAAAATTGAGTGAACTTTGGATAAGTTGTTTAAGTTTATAGAGTCATTTAGATTTTAAACAAATATTTGTTAAGCATACTTACCAGGTAGTGTAATAGTAGAAAGAAAAAAATTAATATCATCTCTTATCTCAGAAATATGACACTTAAGAAATCACATTCAATGTAGATATTTTATCTTAAAAAAGTATTTTAAATGCAATGCTATATCCAATGCTTTCATTCAGCACAGTAACGTTTATATGCATAATATAATAATGTGTTCATTGCCAGAAATAATCCCTCTTTGCTTATCTTTAAAGTAATTCCAGAGGAAAAAAATAAGGCAGTAAAATCCAGTATACTTCAATGTCTGCAATGATATGTACCTTACATTAGCCTTCTACTGCAACTAATATCAGCAGACAAAATTTAGTGAATAAACTATATTTTTCCTATTGTTTCTTTTTCCTGCCAGGCCTCCCTTCCTTCCTCTCTATATTCTTTCCTGCAAGAAATATTGAGTACTTATTATGTGCATGATATGATGTTCTAAAGCAGTAAAGATGAAACGGCAAGTAGATCAGGTAAGGTAACAGCTGACTGAACTTATATTTTATTAGAAAGAAAAACAGAATAAAGGAAAAAATCTGGTGTTAATGAGTGCAATGCCTAAAATAAAAAGCATAATTTAGTAGAGAATAGTGTGATAGCTTCTTTCTACTGGGTGGTTAAACAGAAACTGAATTGTATAAGATAGAGCCAGTACTGGTCAAAACTGAGAGGTCATACAAAACGATGGCACAGCCAGTGCAGTGGCCCTGAGTGATCTAAGCACTGACTGCAGACCAGTGTGGCTCTGAATGGAGAGAAGTTAATAAGGAAGAATAAGACATAAAATAATAGAGAAAAGATAAGCATAACCTGATAATATAGACCTGTGTGTTCCAAGGTATGAGTTTATATTTTATTCTAATTGCAAGAAGATACTATTGGAAGATTTTAAGCAGATAAAAAGTATTACATGCTTTATAATTACAAAATGATTTGGCTCTTTTGTGCAAAGTAATTTACAAAGAGAGTAAAAGATGAGGATAAATGTCTGATGAAAAGTTCATTGAAATAGTCCAAGAGATGGTGATAGCTGGAACTAAGATGATCATAGAGAAAACAGGTAATAATGTGGAAATATTAGTTTTGATTTGGAGGAAAAATCAATTGGGCTTGGAAATGAGTTCAATATGGGGAGTGAAAGAAAGATTAGAATAAAGGGTGACATTTAGGCTTTGGCTTAATCAACTTAAGACATTTCTTTTAAAAAGAACAATTATATGGCTTAAAACAGTTTTGTTTTAGTCATGTGTCTGAGGTGTTTAATAGACACCTGTGTAGAGGTTCCAAGTAGATAAAATAATAGTTTTGTAGTTTAGAGGAGTGGTCTGATCCAGACACAGATATGTGAGTGTTATAAGTATGTATAGGGTATTTAAAGCCAGATAATTAGATGATAGTTCTAAAAAAAAAATAAATGTGTATATCAAATAGAAGGTTGTTAAGACTAAGCCCTGGGAAATTCCAACATTTAGTGATACATCTCAAGAAGATTATCCAGGAAAGTAGATTCAAAAAAATTAGTCATTGATATATAAGGAAAACCAGGAGAATGTATTGTCACTGATTAGAGAGAAGAAAGAATTTCAAGAAGAAGGGAGTGGTTAACTATTTTAAATAAAAGGTTAATTAAAATAAATAAAGACAAATAGCCATTGATATGAGCACTACGTTAGTTGTTAGAGACTTGCTTGGGGGCAGTTTCAATGTCGTGAAGAGGCATCACTTCTTCAGAGTACGTTGAGTGAAAAAGGAGTAAGAGAAGGGAGGAGGAGGAGGAGAATAAGATTTTAGAAACGCAAGAATTTAGCAGAGAAATGTGAAAATGTCTGGAAGGGATGTATGTGAATTTTTGATTTGTAAAATTTTTATTTTTATTTCTCTCTCTTTGTTCTTCCCTCTCTCTCCCTCTCTCTCTCTTTTTTCTTTCTTTCCTTATTGCCAGCAGGTAGAAGATACCAGAATATGTTTGCATGCTCATTGGAATAATACAGTCATTAGGGATAAAGATTAGTGATAAAGTGGTGATGCTGGAGTAGGAAGAACGACTAAGGAGCAAAGTTCTCTTGATGGCAAGAGGATATGGAATCCAGAGCATAAAGTGGACGTGTAGAGTTTTTTAGGAACATGGGAAGTCATCCATTAATTTAATTCTGTAATATTTATTTTTCTTTTAGGTTATAGAATATGACTAAGTAATGCCATTGTGGATATTGTGTTGTGTTGCCCAGATTTTCCCCTTTAGGAACAAAGTATTCACTCCCACCTATGCTGGGGGAGTCGATGATTGGCAGAAGTTTTTAGCTTAGCCTCACTCCATGGATTGGCTCTTCTGAAGAGACTAACTCACCCAAGGTATTGCCTCCTTCCAGTCATTTGACCAATGACTGGTCAAAAATTTTTGGAAACTTGGGGAAAAATGCTCATAGAAAATGATATAGGAATGACAAATCTACTGTGGCAGATGAGTGAAGAAGAAATCAGTAAGCTCAGAGATTGAATATTCTATATAAAGCTAAAAAGACTATAAGACGGCCATCTTCTGCAGGAACACCTAGAGAGAAATCCTCTTTGTGTCAAAACAGTAAGAGTATACTGGTGAAAGGGACCCCAGCATCATGAAGAAGCTCAGTGGTGGCTGTCCTCTTGTAGATCAAGGATGATGACTGGAGATGCTATTACATGACTGGGCTCATTGAACAATGAGTTGATAGGATCCCCATATAGTAGATGTCAGATGTCAGTCAGTGTTCAACAGAGAGAAGAAAAGTGGGTGCAATTTTTATAATAAGCAACCAAGTCATAGTGACAACCAGGAAATCCACATCTTAGAAAACTATGGAGATGGTTCATAGAGCAAGACATACCTATGAGCAAGATAGGCCGCCAACAAAAATATTGCTTAAGGTACACAAAAAAAGAAAATCAAGTATGGATAATCAGGAAGGTAATGGCTGCTGCCTCAATAGAAAATCATGATTCCCTTACCAAAATTTCAGACTTTATCTCCCCACCCACTTTTTTTTTTTTTTTTTTTAACTGTAATCCATTAACTGAAAGAGAAACTGGATCTCTGGGGAAAGCAACCCTACAACACCACGGGAAATATATATGGTAATGATACTTTCAGTCTTTCCCCAAAGAGATCAGACCAGATGAACAAGAAGTGGCAAGTGCAATGAAGGCCTTTGGGGAGACAATTCTCCATGGGTCCCTAGCGTTTCTGCATGTTAACAAGCAGAGGCACTGACTACATTTGTTCTGGACTATCTTTTCAAGAACATTTGGAAAATGTAGTATCTCTCCAGAGCAAAAGGTATGTCTGTCTTCTGTCCAGGATAATAAAGACAAAGTCCTCTGTGGAGTACAGGTCAGGCAGGGTTACTACTCATTTTAAAAGATTTCAGTTCATTGAGCTCAGGGTCCCTCAGTCATGATGCAAACCTGCTGTGTGCACAGCATTCATCTGGGTTCCTTCATATCACCCCAATAGGTTTTGGTGACAAAGAAAACTGAGGCAAGCATGTTGCTCACAGTGGTTGCTAGGTTGTTGGTAACACAATCCTTCATCTCTGATTCAGGGGTTTTGTGTCTTCATATAGTATCCACAAAACTGTTACAAGCTAACAATTTTAGCTTGCAAGTTGGATAAAATCTCAAATCCTTTACAGTTCTTAACAAGGACTTCATAAGATTCAGAAACTTATCACATCAGTAAGGTCTTTCTGGCTCGATATTCTTTTTTTTTTTTACTTTTTATTTTATATTGGAGTATAGTTGATTAACAATGTTGTGTTAGTTTCAGGTGTATAGCAAAGTGATTCAGTTATACATATACATGTATCTATTCTTTTTCAAATTCTTTTCCCATTTAGGTTGCTACATAATATTGAGCAGAGTTCCCTGTGCTCTACAGTAGGTCCTTGTTGATTATCCATTTTAAATATAGTAGTGTGTAGAGGTCAATCCCAATCTCCTTAACAGTCCCTCCCCCTCACCCTTCCCTCTGGTAACCATAAGTTTGTTCTCTAAGTCTGTGAGTCTGTTTCTGTTTTGTAAATAAGTTCATTTGTATCATTATTTTTAGATTCCACATATAAGCAATATCATATGATATTTGTCTTTCTCTGTCTGACTTACTTCACTCAGTATGACAATCTCTAATCCATCCATGTTGCTGCAAATGACATTATTTCATTCTTTTTAATGGCTAAGTAATATTCCATTGTATATGTGTACTACATCTTCTTTATCCATTCCTCTGTCGATGGACATTTAGGCTGCTTCCATGTCTTGGCTACTGTAAACAGTGCTGCAGTGAACATTGAGGTGAATGCATCCTTTTGGACCATGTTTTT
The DNA here is from genome assembly GCF_965194825.1 of Balaenoptera physalus. Lineage (NCBI taxonomy): Eukaryota > Metazoa > Chordata > Mammalia > Artiodactyla > Balaenopteridae > Balaenoptera > Balaenoptera physalus. The sequence continues at coordinate 41,840,305 of NC_138897.1, read as the reverse complement.
CTCTGGATATATTTGGGATCAATATTCTGGAGCATAAAACATCATTACACTCATCATCTCCCCATACTAACAAGGAGACAGGTCTCTTTGGGTTCTGGAAACTACATTCTCTACACTTTGGAATATTCCTTTGATGTGTATATCAGATGACATTAAAAGATGTTAAATTTGGTGGAAGGGACTCTGCAACACATCTAGGCTATGATATGAGCAGTACCTCCTTCAGAAACAAATGCAGTATGGAGTACATGGAAAGCCCTGATAGAAGAATCACAATGTAGCCCACTACATTGTGCAAGACCATACTGGCTGTAACAGAGAATTATATGGCTTTTTGAAAACATCTCCTGGCTTGAAATAAGGCGAGAGATAAACGACCATGTGTCATGAAGTGGGGTTGAGACCAGAAGTGCCCATTAAGAGCTAATACCACGAACTACTAAGATTTGGTGTTATCAATATTGATCCATTTTAAGATAGAAATAATACATCTAAAGCGAGTCATAAACAGGTGTGGAGGTCACAAGTAAGATGCATTAGTAGATGTCCCAGACCCATGTGTCACCCACAATGTTTCCACTAGTGTCTCTTCCTCAGCCCACACCTATGATTGTATGAGGCCAACTCCATATGACCACCCAATAGGGGAAGAAAAAGGCTGAGTTTATTTCACAGTATAAGAAATAAACTCATGCCATGGCTCAGTATAAGGGCACAAACCAAAAACAGACTGTAACTACAATGCATTCCCTCTCAGAGGTCACCACAGAAACAGTGGTGAATGGAAACCACCCTCCCATCAATAGTCAGAGGTTACTGTAGTGCACCTGGCTATTCCATGTGTGGAAAGACAGGTGGCCTGAGGTAAGAATTTATACATAAAGACGTGAGCAGTGACACATTGGAGCCATGGAACTGGAAGGGGAAAGATTAGAAGATCAAGGATAAGTAAGTCTGAGGAAGAGGCATATGTGTGGTCACAGTGTGTGAACATCTTTGTAATACATGCTAATGCCGGTCAAAGAACATCCATTTCAGAAGTCGCTACAAAACCAAGTAGACAGAGTAACCTAGCTGATGTCAGTCACCTTTGGTCATTGACTACCTAATGAATCTGGAGATTAAGGGAAAGATCAGAACTAGACAAAAAAATTAAGATTTATCAGTTTATTCAATCTATCTATTACGTTTCAATGCATCATGTCTTAATTTCATTACTTTGATTAGGTTAACATTCACCTGTATACAAGGAACCTGGCTGTGCAGTGGGATTCCATCTTCTCAGCAGCCCATTTTCCATTTTGATCCTTATGACAATCATTATGGAAAAACAGGCAAAAGATGTCTGAGATAGAAAAAATGAAAAAGTTACAAAGGTTAAAAAATTTAATGAAAGTCTTATAATTATGTTTCCCAACTCTCTTACTGGAATCACTGTATATGTTCTTGAAACCATTTCCACACTTTTGTTTGAGAGAACTGAGTCCACTGAAAACTGATTTTTTTTTTCCCCAGAAGATAGAATTGAAGACTTAGTTACAGTGTAGGCAATATATACATAGAACTAAGTTCATAAGATATAGGGTCCAAATAATAATTTTAAAAGTGGTTACGTCCTATATTAGATTTGAGCATGGACAAATTACTTTGCCATCTAAGTAAGAATCTGTTTATTTTTTTAATGGTTTAAATGATGTAATTTAGAGGAAGTATTAATACATGGTCCTGTATAAAGAAATCATTAAATAATCTAATAATATTATTTGTAATTTCTATGCTAAAATAGGAATCATGGTGGTTAAAACAGAATGTTGTGAGGATTAAAAAAAGATACATATATTATTTCATATTTGATGCACACAAATGTTGTTATATCTTAACTATTCTTTGGTGATATTATTAAAAGATGAATCTTATTTACATTATGATCACACTTTGTATTAGCTCAGTATTTACTTAAACACATTTCTTATTCTCTTACCCCAAAAATAATAATAATTCAACATTTTAACTGTACATAAAGTATAGTGCTATCTAACATATTAGTTCAATCTTGGACTGACTGGAGTTTTGTGATAATTCAGACAGTGGTATATTGGAATACACTTTGCCATGGAACAAAAGTCTTTACTGAGAAAATGGAGAATATAAGTAGTACCAAAAAGGAAGATTTAAAGTGCTTAAGAGAACAAATCCTAACAATTCTTTAATTATTCCTACCAATGGGAATAATATTGAGAGCTTAAAATGTGTAAGCACTATACTAAATTTTTAAATTGAATTTTTATCAATGTTTTACATGCTTCTGGTTTTTATTTTTTAAATCATAATAATCATGCACAAAGTTTTATAGAATTCTTTATTAAAAAAGCAGTTTTCTGTCCCCTTCTCTGTGCCTACATTTCTTATTACCCAGAGAAAACCACATTTTGGTCTTTTAATAGATATGACCAACAAGTGGTTAGTATTCAAAATACATGAACAGGTCATACAACTCAATATCAAGAAAACAAACAACCTAATCAAGAAATGAGCAGAAGACCTGAGTAGACATTTCTCCAAAGAAGATACATAGATGGTCAATAAGCACATGAAAAAATGCTCAACATCTCTAATTATTAGAGAAATGCAAATCAAAACCACAATGAGATATCACCTCACAGTGGTCAGAATCAGAAATTCTATCATCAGAGAGTCTTCAAAGTATAAATGCTGGAGAGGGTGTGGAGAAAAAGGAACCCTCATACACTGTTGGTAAGAACGTAAATTGGTGCAATCACTATGGTAAACAGTATGGAGGTTCCTAAAAAACTAAAAATAGAACTAGCATATGATCCAACAATTCCACTCCTGGGTATATACCCAGAAAAAAAACCCAAAAAACAAAAACAAAAACCCACTAATTCGAAAAGATACATGCACTTTAAGGGTCATAGAAGCACTAGTTACAATAGCCAAGACATGGAAGCAACCCAAGTGTCCATCAACAGGAGAATAGATAAAGAAGATGTACTATATAGATATATACAATGGAGTATTACTCAGCCATAAAAAAAATAGTGAAAATTTTCCATTTGCAGCAACGTGGATGGACCTAGAGAATATTATGCTTAGTGGAATAAGTCAGACAGAGAAAAACAAATACCGTATGATATTACTTATATGTGGAATCTAATAAATAAAACAAATGTATATAGCAAAACAGAAATAGATTCACAGATATAGAAACTAGAACTATAGTGGTTACCAGTGGGGAGAGGGAAGGGGTAGGGGATTAAGAGATAAAAACTACTATCTATAAAATAGATAAGCAACAAGGATATATTATACAACAGAGGGAATTATAGTCATTATACTTTAATAACTTTTAATGGAGTATAATCTGTAAAAATACTGAATCACTATGCTGTACACCTGAAACTAATATAATATTATAAATCAATTATACTTCAATAAATATATATATATATATATATATATATATATATATATATATATATATATATATACATACACTCTTCCTGTATCTCCATCATCTAAAAATGTCATAATTTGGATTAAATCTATATTAAATAATTTAAATATTAAGTACCTTTTTTGTTTGCTCTTAAGTTAATAATTTTCTAATTTCTCTTGCGTTTACTATGGTTTTTTTTAAAATTAATTTTCACTAATTGGTTCCATCCTTTCCTCATTTTGTTGAAATTTTGTTTCAAGACATTAAGATCCTTTAGGGATTCTGTGTCATCTTCTTGAAGCAGCCTTTCCATGCATCTTCTGACTTGCTTCAGTCTGGTTGACTGGCCTCTAGAACTGCTGTCCAGCTGTCTTTTCGAAAGCCCCTTCACCATCATCCAGGGGATTTCCTCTGCTTCTCTGTTGTGTCAGAATCTATGTACCATTATGCCATATCTCCTTTTTTGGTTTATTTTCTTGTTTTTGGTAAAGCATATTATACTGTCATTTTATAAGAAAGCATCATGGACTGAAAAGTTTTGCTATCTCACATGTCAAAAATGTCCTTATTCTACCTTCATTTTTGATTGATAGGGATTAGGCATAGTGTCATAAGTCGGAAATAATTTTAGCTCAGAATTCTGAAAACATTTCACCATTGTCGTTTAATTTTCATTTTTTTAAACATCTTTACTGGAGTATAATTGCTTTACAATGGTGTGTTAGTTTCTGCTTTATAACAAAGTGAATCAGTTATACATATACATATGTTCCCATATCTCTTCCCTCTTTCATCTTTGTTTTGTTTTATTTTGTTTTAAGAAATCCAATGCCATTTTCATTCTCAATCTTTAGTATACAAACTTATTACTCTCTGGAAACAAAAATAATCTGCTTGCCCACATTGTTCTGAAATTCAGGATGCTGTGTTCTTGTAAAGGTGTATCTTCATTTGTTTTCTTGGGCCCTTTCAACTCAGCAACTCAGTGTCCTTCGTTCTCAGAATTGTTCTTGATTTATTTTTTATTGTATTCCTTTCTTCGTTTTCTATGTGCATTCTTTTTTGAACACTATTATGAAGATATTGGACCTCCTTTACTGGTCTTGTAATTTTCATGTTGTTTCTCTATTATTTTTCATCTCATTCTTTTGCTACCTTCTGTCGAGATTTTGTTTTCAAATTTATCTTTCAATTTTTTTTATTACATTTTCATTTCTTCTATTATAATTTTTATTTCCTAAAGCTCATATTTGTTTTTTAATGTTCTTTTAAATTATCTTCTTCTTATTTCATAGATTATCTATCTCTTCAAGTTTACCTGGATACTGATCTTCTTTTTTCTCTCTTAGGATAATAAAATTATATATGTATATTTTTGAAATTTATTTTTCCTGCATAGTCTCTTTTCCCAAATATTTGTTCTAATTTGTTTATTCATTCTGGCTTCTCTCCTGGTTATCATTTGCTGTCTACTTACATTTATAAGGGTAAACTAAGATACTTACTGGAACCTCTGAATTCACTGAGTGGGAATCAACTCTAATGTTCACTCAGTGTATTCTAGTTTAGCTGTTTCACTGAGCAATCATCTATGTCAGCACATTTAGAAAATTTCCCATGAGCTAATAATATTTTCCAGAAAAGTCTCCTGTGTTCTTCTGCCTGATGGTCAGCAAATTGGCTGAAAATCCGGTGGTTAAGTTGGAAAAGAAGGCTAGGAGTTCTAACAGTCATTAACATTATGGTCTGCAGTATGGTGTACCTTCCCACAACTGTGCTTGACATTGTCCTGTCTAGATACCACTGCTTACCTTCTTCAGAGCATAAAATTTCAGTCTTCTAATAGGGTGAGAGGTTGTCATTACTTTCCTATGCAAATTTGGTGAAGGAATCTGAGAAGAGTTTAAATCAGTGTTTCTCAAAGGGAGATATTTATTGACATTTAGGGCTGGACAATTCTTTATTGTGTGGGATTGTCACATATAGTGCAGAAATATATCATTGCTAATCCCAGCCCACTAAATGCAAAAGCACCCGTTAGTCATTGCAATATACAAAAACACACTCCCATATAGGCACTACTCCCTGGAGAGGAAACTGCTTAGGTTGAGATGTGATTTCTGAACACATTTTATCCACTTTTCTTATGTTAAGCCCAGTATAAATCCCCTCCCAAAGATACTACTCATTCATGAGGTTTTTAACATTTCTGCCGGAGCACCACCAATTCTGGAGGTTTTTAAGAGTTCTTCATGTAAATTGAATTGCTTCTTCAATTTATCCACTGCTAATTTTGAATTCAGCTTTTGGGGGGTTCTGATAAATTATTTAATATCCATCAACTTTCCAGCGTTATTGCTGTTGTTTCCTTTTCTTTTTTCTTTTTGTGGATTGGTATATCCTTAAAAGATTCCCTTATTGTCATTTTAGTGGGGGTTCAGCAGGGAATGGAAGCTAATGAACACATCTAATCTACTCTCTTTAACTGATGCAATAAATCCCTTTTGTGTACTATTTCATTTCTGTCCACAACAACTATATGAGGAAATAACTCAAGTCATCTCCATTTTTCAGCCAAGGAAACTGAGGCCTACAGAATATACTCCTTGCCTACGTGGTCCAGCTATTAAGAAACAGAGCAGCACATTTTAAGCCAATTCTCTGACACTCTGCTGAATGCTCTCAGAGGTTTTTGAGGGATGTTCTCTGTTTACCTGTGGGAGCAGGGTGAGCGTAGTGGGCAACAGCCTGGGGGCAAGCTGTGGTTTCAAGAACTGGAGTATGAATTCTCTCCCAAGGCATCACAGACCATAAAGAGTTAGAGGCCCCATTTCTTTTTTTGGCCCTCTAAACCTTGCTGATCTGCATGAGCAGAGCCCAAGATGGCCTAGAAACTCAGCCTGTTTTAGAAACTCTCTTCAGATTGTGCCATCTATGAGTGACCTTCACCACCCTACTTCCCTCTGCTCAGACTCTATGCCTTATCTCTATTACTCATTATTGGATGGAAAATTTTAAGTATCATTTTATGACGAAGTCAAACACTCCTTAGAAAATATGACTAAAGTAATAAACTGTCTCCTAAAACTAATTCCCTTACGCAAAAATTTCTGCTTACATTTTTAGGGAATTTGCACATCCTCTGAATCCCATCTGAGAGCCCTACAAGTCTATAGATTCCTTTATTTTAATATTAGTAGAAGTATATTCTGAAAAGCACCCACCCCAAATTTTACTTTTTTGTATATGAGCACTAGAAAGGCTAACATTTTTCCCCAGAACTTTTAAAATATGCTTTTGAAAAAGATCCTTTGAAGCTACTATAGGCAAAAGTTATTTTAAGTCACTGTTACCATGTTTTTTTCCTTCTGTTCTAATGAACAAGTGAACTTCTAAAAATTTCAGCTTATAATAGTGGTTATGAGAAGGAAAAGGGAAATAAAGCTGTATGGAGGCTTGCTCTATTTCATGAGATTGTCTAGAGGATTCTCTACTGATAGAGTAAAATAACTTCAACATTAACCAATTTTCCTCCTAACATGTTATAACTCAGGCAATCCACAGTAGGCTTCCTTCACTAAGTATGCTGTGATGATTAATTTTGTGTGTCCACTTGACCAGGCCATGAGGTGTCCTGATATTTGGTCAAGATTATTATTTGGATTATTTATCCAAATACCTGATATTTGGTATTTTTTGAGGGTGCTTTTGGATGAGATTAACATTTAAGTTGGTAAACCAAGTAAAGCAGATTGCTCTCACTTATGTGGGTGGGCCTCATCCAATCAGTTGAATATGTGAATAGAGGAAAAACTCTGACTCTACACTGAGTAAGAGAGAATTCTTCCTATTTGACTGATTCATTTGAGACATAAGCTTTTTTGTTGTCTTTGAACTTGAACAGAAACAGTTCTTCCTGGGTTTCAAGCCTGTTGACTTTCAGACTGGAACTACACCATCGGCTTCTCAGATCTTCAAACTTGAGCTGGTATTACACAATCACTTCTCCTGGGTCTCCAACCTACCAACTCACCCTGGAGATGGTGGGATTCATGTGTCCATAATCGCACAAGTTAGCTAGCTAATTCATATATATTGTATATATTTCATACTATATATATATATATATATATCCTACTAGTTTGTTTCTCTGGAGAACACTGACTAATACATATATGTTAAAGAGGAGGAGATTTAATGGAGAGGAAAAATCATTTAAACTCTAAGGATGGTACACACTTTTCCTTTTTGAATAGAAGATGCCCAGTGCCATAATGCAAGCTGCACAGGTAATCCCAGCATACTCTGCAGAGCAGAGCTCTGTGAAGCCTCATGATGTATTTATTGTCCACAGAGTTATCACTTCACTGGACTTTAACAAGCAAAATATTTAATTTATCTGCAGGTCAAATTAGCATCCTGGCTTTCCTTGTTACATGAAGGCATTTTTTTTTTTCTCTTGAATAGAAGAATGCAAATTTCTTTTTTTTTCCTCCCATCATATCAAAGTGATTTTTTAAGTTTATGGAACCAAAGAAGATGCACTTTAAATATATAATTGCTTAAATGTTCTGTTTTCTGCAACTTGATATATCAGTAAATATAAGGAATCATACATCAAACAGGGTTAGATTCAAATTCCAGTTCTTTCCTTTATTAATTGCACGAATACAGCTAAATCACATATCCTACCTGTATTTTAGTTTCTTCTTTTGTTAAATATAGAAAATAATACCTTAGACTGTTTTTCTTATGGAGCCCTTACGAAAAATAAATGGGATAATATATATGAAATTATATGCAATATGTTTTTGATAATTAGTATTAATACACTTTAACACCAAAAAAGAAAAAAAAAAGAAAAAAAAAACCAAAACAAAGGAATGGAAAATAATTTTTCTGAGGGGGAAAAGATACAGTTTTGTCAGCACAAAAAGAAGATGGAAGACAATTCATATCAAACCTCTAATGCTATGACATTTTCTTTCCTATATGAGTCTATGCATACTTATAGTTAGACCTAATATTTGTGTCTGCAAGCACATAGGTATCTATGTTATAGATTTACACAAGCAGATTGGAACTGCTTGCTTCCTTTCTCTGAGCTTAGCTGGAATGATTCCAGAATGAAAGGGATACTGATTAATCCCCAACCCCCCTACAGGCCTAAACATCAATGGGGTTAGCTCAAAAAGCCTGAAAAAGAGACAGAAAGATCACAGAATGTTAGAGCTAGAAGCAATCATCAAATCCAACTCTCCCCACCCCCATTTTGCAAACTCCCCAGATACAGAGAGAAGTTTTGAATGATCTTTTGAGTCAGGGAGAGAGCAGGAACTTCAAGCTGGCCTCCTAACTTTCCATCCCATGGCCCACCTGTTCCACTCACCCTACACTGCTCTGATGGTGGTGTCCATGTCTGGAGGGGAGCATCAGCATCTGCTGCCAGTAGTTTACTTGACTCCTTCTCAGCACAGCTGAATTGTAACATGAAAGACTTTCCCGGCCTGGAGTTTGTTTAACATCTGTATGGAAAAAGGGCACAAAAACTGTGTTTTGGCCCCTGGAGAAAGATGATTAGAAGTAGGGGAGGATATGTAAAGATATGAGCTATTTTTATTTTCTGAGAACTCCTTTCTTGGGAAGGTCACTATCCAGGCCCCATGTATGGGTGTGAAGGAAGTGCTTTCCACATATGGTAGTTGGCTCCTGCAACCACGTTTTTTTACTGTCTCCATAGCTTTGTCTTTTTCAGAATGTCATACAGTTAGACTCATACAGCCTTTTCAGATTGGCTTTTTTCACATACAAATATGCACTTAAGGTTCCTCCATGTCATTTCTTGGCTTGATAGCTCATTTGTTTTTAGTGCTAAATAATAGTTAATTGTGTGGCTGTACCACAGTTTGTTTATCATTCACCTATTGAGGAAGGGCAAGTTTTGCTTGCTTCCAAGTTTTGGCAATCATGAATAAAGCTGCTATGAACATCCATGTGTAGGTTTTTGTGTGGACATACGTTTTCAAGTCCTCTGGGTAAATATCAAGAGGTATGATTTCTGGATCATGTGACAAGAGTACATTTACTCTTGAAAGAAATACCAAGCTGTCTGACAAAGTGCCTGAACCATTTTGCATTCCCACCAACAAAGGATGAGAGTCTTGTTGCTCCACATCTTCACCAGGATTTGATGTTGTCAGTGTTCTGGATTTTGGCCATGCTAATAGGTGTGCAATGATATCTTGTTGATTTAATTTGCATTTCCCTGATGACATATGACTTGGAGTATCTTTTCATATGCCTGTTGGCATGTGTATATGTTCTTTGGTGAGATGTCTGTTAAGGTCTTTAGCTTGTTTTTTAATTGGTTTGTTTTTCTCTTAATATTGAGTTTTAAGAATTCTTTGTCACATGTGCCTTTTGCAAATATTTTCTCCCAGTCAGTGGCTTGTCTCCTCATTTTCTTGATAGTGTCATTCACAGAACAGAAAATTTTAATTTTAATGAAGTCCAGCTCATTTATTCTTTCTTTCATGGATTGTGACTTTGGCAATGTATGTAAAAAGTCATTGCCATACCCAAGTTATTTAGATTATCTCCTATGTTATCTTTTAGGAGTTTTATAGTTTTACACTTGACATTTAGGTCTGTGATTCACTTTTGAATTGATTTTTGTAAGGAGTATAAAGTCTTTGTTTAGGTTTTTGTTTTTTTGTTTTTGTTTTTTTGTTTTGGCATGTGGATATCCAGTTGTCCCAGCACCATTAGTTGGATGGACCTTCTTTTCAACCAAACATTTTAAAACAAAGGACTTTGGAATTAGTCCTGGATAAGAGTACAAAGTTCATTTCCTCTGTCTTATCACTTTCTCTTTCTATGCTATTTCCTCAATTATGCTATTTGTTTAAATTCTCAGATTTGTGTGCTTCCTCAGGCCTACTTTAGAGGGCAGGAAAAGGCTACTTAACTTCCCAAGGTGTTCAGTAATTCACATTCTTCCTCTTTTAAGATTGTTTTCACTTTAAGAGTGCTTGAGGACAATGGCATTTGTTCCTTAAAAAGGAAAACTCTTTACTGGTTACATTTTCAGTTCTGTCACCAGGTTCTGTGGCATGATGGAAAGAGTTTGAATTATGATAAAGAAGCAAGAATTTTGTAACTTTGGTTTCTCTATCATTGTTTTTGCCATAAATTCTCATTAAAGTTTCATAGCCCGGAGGAGAGTTGTACATTCTCTGGATAGCCTGCAATTTTCTGAACCTTTGAATATTTGTTGAGCCTTACTAGAGACTTGTGGATAATGCTGCATTCAAACGTGTAATATCCATTACTATCACCATTATTAACACATACATAAACAAAATCAGGCAAATATGTTAAAGAAAATGCAGGAAATAGCCTATCTGTTCTTTATGCTAACATTTATTAGATTAGTACCCAAAACTGTGAGTTCAGATACCCATACTTCTTGACTTTCTCCAGGTTATGTTATCCTTCTCTTGACTTTGCCCCTGTGACATATAGTATTTCTTGGCTTAGTCCTTCAAGAGAAATATCTAAGCTCTGAGTTTCTATTCCTCATCCTGTGATGCAACACTCTCTACATTTATTTTGAAGGCATATATCAAACAGCACAACATTTTATTAGTAGCTGCCAAACAGCTCTTGATTGTCTGCAATAGCTACTCCTAGAAGTTATTCTGTCCAGTCAAATTGCCTGCTGCCTTGAAATTAACTGTTGCTTGCTCAGTGGAAGATATTAAATCCTACTTACATACCATACTTTAAGCAGAATATTTTCTTATTGTCTCCCCCTGCCTCTTTCCCCACTTTCACATTTCTGCCATCACAATTGTAATGTTTATCCATTGTAATGTTTATCCATTATTTATTGTCCTCCTTGGCAACATTTCCTATACATGACTCTTAATAGATATTGATCAGGAATCACGGATGTATTTCCAATTTTGGAGTCATCTTTGAATAGTTCCTCCTAAATTTTCAGACACTTTAGGGCTAAGATAAAGACTCTTATGTAAGATTAGAAGAAAAATTGCAAATAGGAATCACCCCAAGTCCCTTTTAAGAATGCATACTCTCCCCAAAAAGAGACACTGAGTTGTATTCTACCAGAGCCAAATTTATTTTCCCCTACAACTTGAAGGGATATTAGATAACTAGATGATTGTGTGTAATATTTATCTCATGTTCTGAAAGTTTCAATGTTTTATCTTCTTTGATACTCTTCCAACAATTTCCTTCCATTTCCTTTGAAGCTAACTTCGTTTAATACCTCATACCTCAGACCACATAAATACCCTCAAGACTTGTTTTTCTGTCTCTAATCCCTCTAGCCTAACTACAGGCTCTCCTTTCACCATGTTTACTGTCCTAAAGCACAGAATGCTTTTAATCTAAGTTCCCAGTTCAGGACCCTGAAATGTTTCCCCATTGCTAGGAAAAAATCTGGACATTCGTGAGTTCAGTGACATTCACAAGTGCTATCATCTCTGCTTTTTCTCATGTTGCTCCTCCATGTGAATCCCTTGCACCAGGCAGATTGGTCGGTCCAATGTCCCAGCAAAAAATTCCCGTGAGCGTTCAGCTTTTTTGTGTAACTCATATCCACATCAATTCTGTCTTCCTGAAAAGTTCTATTTTTCCCCCTACTTAGATCTAATGCATCATCCGAGTCTTAAATACAATTTTTATTTCTCTGTGAAGCATTCCTTAGCAATCAAAAATAATTTCCTACCTCTTATCTTTAGTCACTTTTATTGCTTGCATTAATCATGTTGGCATGACTTAATCATTAGTGATTCTAGTTATTTTTTCATATGTCTCTTTTGTTTACCCCACTATACGGTAAGTCCCACAAAGCAGTCAGAGTAAGCTCCCTGTTAGACATATCTGATTGTATCTTTCCTTGGTCTAAAACTCTCCAGCAGCTCCCCATTGCAGCTAGGATAAAGCCAAATATATATATATGTAAAAGGACCTTTACTACCTGACTCATGCCTACCTCTCTAGCTTTGTCTATAACTGTGTTTACCTTTTCCTCTCCTTCAAATTTGAAGCAACGGATCTACTTTACTGATTTTAGATTTTGTCCCAGTCCTACATATAATCAGTCATCAAATCCTTTCACTTCTACCTGTTAAATATCTTTGGAATCTGCCCACTTGTCCTCATCCTTATTGCCACTAATCTAGAATATGCCAATATTTATTCTTTTCTGGAATAATAACTTACCCTCTTTCTATCCTGAGTGATTTTATAAATTAGAGTGCTGAGTTTGAAGTGATTCTGAGTTATCAAAAAAGATACATAGAGTATGAATTTGAATATGGATATTCTGGGGTAAAAAATTAAATTGGAATCATTGTCAAATTGTTAATCATAGCAATAAATGACAGGAACTAGGAAGAAGGTAGAGAGTGAGTCAGGAAGAGGGCATAAGTCAGAATACCAAAGATATCTAACATTTAATAAACGTAATCTGAGAAAGAGCAGGCAGAGAAGGAGAGGAAAACCAATCTAGGCGGGTATCATGAGAGACAAGAGAGACAAGAGAAAATAAAATAAGATTTATAATGCCGAATCCTGAAAGCAGATCCAATGCAGATGAGGACTGAGATGCAAAGTATCACAACTCTGTGAAAAAGAACAGGTCAAATGTACTGTGCATTTAATATATGCCAAAAATATATTGGTTCATAATTGTTTATTTAAATTTTGTAATCCAGCAAGGTAGCTTGCTGTCTATGAAGGGGTGTAGCAGTAAAGTGCGAAGCTCTTTTGAGATGTAGGATAAAAGAGACTGTTTTGTTGTATGTTTTTTTCTTTTCCCAAGTTGGGAGAGACTTGAACAAACATAAGTGCTGATTGGCATGACCTGTAGAAAACCAGGAGTTACAGGGGAGAGAGGGGAAGATAGAGAGTGTGAGTTCAGCCAAGAAGGCAGTAGGCAAGGGATGCAGAACCCAGGTGGAGGGATGAGTATCAGCAGGAGCATCACAGTACATTCCATTTTTCCCTGAGCAGTGGCCAGATGAATGAATGGAGCTTCCTGGAATTTGATGAGTAGAAAAATATGCTGTTTCTTTGTAATAGCCTCATTTGGGGGAAAATGTTGGAAGTGAGCTCGTTTGCTGGCAGACAGATGTTAAAGGTCGTGGGAGAAAAAAAAAAAACAGAAAAAAACAAGTGGAGCCAGTATCTCCTGTCTCCACTTTCTTGCCACCCTCTTGTTCATTAATCCCTTACTGTCAACAAATTGACGCCTTGGACTAATACAATGTTATATGTCAATTATACCTCAATAAACTGGAAAAAATAAAGATCAAGAAGTGATCAATACATTTGGAATCTGAAGATCTGGGTTCAAATTACCCAGCTTTTATGATTTTCCTACAATAACTGAATAGGCCCCTTTATGCTACTAAACTAGGTTCATAATGTCTGACTTAGAGTTTTGTCGTGGTGACACCTACCTGGGGCCTGCCACATAGTAGGTAGGCATTCCAAAAAATTATATTTAAATCTGATTCTGCATTGCCCTCCACCTCACTCCTTTAACTTATTGAATTAGATATCAGTAATGAGCTATTTCAAAGCTTTCTGCCAACAGCCATTATAAGGATAAAAAGGGGAAGAAAAGAAAAAGTGTCACTTAGTAGACAGCGCTATTCTCTGTAGAAAAGAAGGGCGCTCTGACTTAGTGCCCACCAAGCCCGGGGCCATTAATGAAGCCTGGCTTCTTTTTCTCCTCACTGCAGCCATTCAAAAGGAGAAAGTTCTTCTTGGCAAGGAAGTGCTATTTTCAGAGACAAGATTAGGCTCATTTTGGTCAGGAGCTGTGCTTCTTCAGTCCTGGCATCTCTGAAGATTCGGTTAAAAGGTAAGAAGGGATGACTCAGAACAATTGCATTGCTTTACTTGTGAACTTTAAGATCTTTTAGTGGAGGAGTTTTACAGTCAGTGATAGGTAGTCATGGAGAGAGAAAGGTACAATCCCAGGGGACTGGAGCGGCAATGCCTGACTGAATTTCTACACAAAACGAAGCGTGGCCAGCCTTGCTGTTTTTTTCTACCTTCCCCAATTTCATAGGAATACTTTTAATATACCATCATCTTCCCAGGTTCTGAAAACAGATTTTTTTTTTCTTATTCACCTTCACTGTGTAAGCGTATGTCTTCTATAAAATGGATTTTAGAAATTCCATTCTGAGATCAGGTATATGAAAGTAAAACACATGTAAAGTTCAATGGTTATTTTATAATTGAGAAAAATACATCCCATAATGATGTCTCTGAACCAGAACCCAATGTCTTTCCCCTGAGCAATGATCAAGCCAACTATAGAAAAGCATTTATTGATCCCTTATTAGATTTTTAGCTTAATGCTGAGCTACTTGGGAGATGCAGAGAAATAAAACTAGGCAGTTCCTAGACTTAGGAGTTTACAGTCTACTTGGATGGAAAATGCATGGTTCAACTGCACACTTGACAATAAGGAATAATATATAATCATGGCTATTGAAGTGTAATACATAGCTACTTGTACTTATGGTTTTCATTTCCTTACTTGTTCCTCTCTTGTGTCCATCTTCCCAGGTCCCAGAGTCAGAGACTTGGGGGGAATCCTTGATTCTTCCCTTTTTCTGATCTCCCATGTCCAACTAATTTGCCGGGTCCTATGGTTTCTACCCTTAAATATCTCTGGAATGGGTCTACTCTTATTTGGTCCATAATGCCATCATCCTGTTGAGGCCACCATCTACTCGTACCTGGAATACAATATTTTGATAACTGCTTACCTGACTTCCAGCCACATCCTTTGCCAATGCATTCACACAAATGAGCCAAAGTGACTTAAATGTCAAACACTACAATGTCCTAAGTTTCACAGACAACCTCAATCTTTCACACATTTCTTCCTCATGCCTGTTTAATTGATTCTCTTTAAAACCATATGATAGCTCACCCTGGCTCTTAAACAGACTGGGCTCCTCATAGTGGCTTTTAGGTACTTGTTTCCCTGGTCCCAGCTTGACTCACGGGACTTTTCTCCAACCACTCAACAGAAGGGTGTATAATCTGGGCCCATGGACTTCCTTTCTGCTCTCTCCTGCCTTCCAGCCCCATGCCACTCTGGCCATGTTTCACTTATCTCCATCTGTGGAAGTTATGGCACCATTATGTTGTATTTCTATTGTGTTCTGCCCTCGGTCTTAACTATCATCACTTATTGTAAAGTTGTATTCTAGTCTTTGTCCTCAGCTCTATAGTTCAATAAGAGGAGGGCTCAGTTTGACTTATTCATTTCTTACCATATGAGGCTATATCAGTAGCTGGCATTAAATAAATAGCTGATAATCAATAGTTGTGTGAATAAATGTGGGACTGAGTGAAGGCAAAGATAAAGTTCTATAAGAGAATGGTAACTTTTATCTATAAACCAGCAGCAAAGGATTGAGATTAGTTGGGGTTCAAGAGAGCCACACAGAGCATTCAATTGTGGGAAACCATATGAAGAAAAGCATTAGGAAAATTCTGTCAGCATGGTAATGGAAAGCACTGGTCTGATAGAAGCAGTAGGTGAATGCTGGAAATACTGGGAAATTGACCTAGGTGTTGGGGGAGGGGACATAGTTAGGAATACAGAAGACCTTGACAACAGGAAATAAAGGAGGTAATAAAATGGAGATAATAAAATGGAATATTTAAAACATTTGACCTATCATCTGGAACTTGTCAGGGAAAGAAGGAGGAAAGCTTGTGTGAAGGGCACTAAAGCTCTACTGTTTCCCGTATTCAGATACTAGAGCAGCAAGAGATCCTCTTTCTACAATCCTTGAATTGGAGAGGAAATTTTCTTAAATCTGTGATTGGCAGGCAGGATGCCTCAAAATGTAAGTTCACAAGCCCTGTGGTCTGATGGATAAATCTAAAGCAATGTACTTCTATATCCCAGATGTACAATATCAGGCAAGTTATTAAACCTCACTGAACCTCAGTTTTCTCCTTTGAAAATGAGGATACAAATAATTGAACCTACCTCATAAGGCTGTCATGAGGAAGAAGGAATATAGCTCAGGTAAAGTGCTTGACTCATAGTAAACATTCAATGAAAGTACCTATTATTTTCATGACATACTGTACTTCTTTTTATTATTTTGTGTTCGTGGTTTCCATTCTAAGATAAAAAGGTTCAGTGTGAGTTATGTACCCTTGTTAAATTAGTTTTCTATTGTGGTTTTTGATTAAATGTCATGTAAGAATCAAAGTAGAAATAAATAATCATGCAGACAAGATGTTACACCACAAAAGAGCTGCAGAACACAAATGAGGGGAATTTTACCTTTTGTGTCACTGTCTAATTCACCTGAAGGACTGTGAGACATTCAGAAGAACATGATATTCTGTGAATTAGTAAGCGAGTTAACTCATTTGATCAAATATTCAAAGATGATAAATCAACAACTGTTCTCTATTCATTTATGACAAATGTGATTCACACAGCACACAATAATTCAGATGACAGCAGACACATGTGGAGAGCCTGTTTAGCCCTCAAAGCAGAACTACATATAGGGCTGCATCAATGTGAATTAACAGAAGCATGCTCTGGGATAGACCACAGGAAAGCTGGAGATTCTGTGGTGAGGACAAGAAGGCCGAGACCCAGAAGAACAAGGGAAACAGAGTTGACAGAGAAATTGGCTCTGAAAAATACGTTAGTTTTCTCCAAGTCAGTTTCCAAAGGAATTATCAAGCTCAGCCACAGGTCCATATGCACCAGTATAAGAAAAGTCCAATGATTGTGCAGAGCAGAGTCCAGGACAGCAACGTTTATTGTAGTTAGGCAGAATACCATCTTGTTGTGGGAGAACAATTCATTCGTGTCAGATTCCCAGCCAATGCCTGGGACCATGATGAGAGGAATTCAGCCCCTTTGGGAAAGATCTAACAGGAACTACATAGGGAAATAACATGCAATCCAAGTTGACTGACATGTAAGGAAACAGATTAAGAGCCTGTTTGCTTGTTTGTTTGTTTTACTAGGCAGGATAAAAGAGCAAAGAAAGGTATAGGAATTAAGTGTGACTTAGTAGCAGGACAGACCATATATTTCAATAGAATACTTTTACAGAATCTAAAGTTCATTCTTATTCCATTAGGTATTGCAAATATTTGGTAGAACAACTACCAAGTTCCACTACTATGTTAGGAATTGGTAACTTCCCAATTCCTAACTGATAAACTTTGAATCTCTGTCAACAATGGCTCTTATAATAGGGCCATGGACCTGTGGTTCTATCCATAAGAAAGTTCAACTTTAGGGACGTGAAAAGGCACAATTAAGAGAATCAAAGCAGTGACTGGAAACCTCCAATGTACAAGTCAGCGTGGTCAGACCTATGTGTCATAAGACAACACCATGTTATTCACTAAAGAGAATGACGGAAACAACCATCTCTACCCTCTATTATTATGAGTACTGGGAACATTTTTAGTAAATTGTATGTCGACTTGAAAATGAGATGAGAGCTTCAAATGTTTCTGATTGAACTATAGTACTTATGCACAGGTAGTTCTTGGAATCATTATTCTGGTTATTTTATAGTTAAATATAAATTTTTAGGAAAGAAAGAATGGCTAGTGAAAACCAAAGGACTATTTTTTCTTGTTTATTTGTTTCATTTGCAAATGAATGTCTGTGTTCTTAGGATGGTAAAACATGTTTTAAAAAACCTAACAATTACTTTTCTCTCACTTATTAAAAAACTCCTTTAGAGGAGCAATATAGCTTTTGGTTTCTTCTCCATCGCTAGTATGTTTCTTAAAAGCATTTTGTATGTTCAGAATATCCAAGTATATCCCTAGGTAGTTGATAATTGCTATGTATTTTTACCCTTTATGAGGAGATGCATAACTAGGGTACCCCTTGAACTCAATGGCTTAATGTAGCATTGAAAATTAAAATAAAATGCTATTGAGCACTTGAGAGAAGCTAATTGGTGAAGCATGATGGTTCAATATCAATACAAATAAATTTTGATATGATCATTAGAAACCATCTTTAAACGTCATCTGTCTTCATTAAAGGTCATGGCAATGGACTAAAAGGCAACTTCTAATAATTATTTTTCTTATCTTTAACTTATTTTAACTTTTCTTAGGTGATAATTTGCAAAAGAAGTTCACACTTCTTTATTTAAATATAAAGCTTTGTGAAACAAACAAACCCAAAACCCTCTAATTATTTAGGTGCCACGTTCTTTTGACCAAATCTGTCCTTGTACGTCTATGTGAAGAACTTTTCCTATACTAGCAAGGGACTTTGTATTCCAGAAAACAACATGTACAACTAAAAAATATTTGCAGTAGTGGGATTGCTGGGTCATATGGTAGTTCTATTTTTAGTTTTTTAAGGAACCTCCATACTGTTCTCCATAGTGGCTGTATCAATTTACATTCCCACCAACAGTGCAAGAGCGTTCCCTTTTCTCCACACCCTCTCCAGCATTTATTGTTTCTAGATTTTTTGATGATGGCCATTCTGACTGGTGTGAGGTGATACCTCATTGTAGTTTTGATCTGCATTTCTCTAATGATTAATGATGTTGAGCATTCTTTCATGTGTTTGTTGGCAATCTGTATATCTTCTTTGGAGAAATGTCTATTTAGGTCTTCTGCCCATTTTTGGATTGGGTTGTTTGTTTTTTTGTTATTGAGCTGCATGGGCTGCTTGTAAATTTTGGAGATTAATCCTTTGTCAGTTGCTTCATTTGCAAATATTTTCTCCCATTCTGAGGGTTGTCTTTTGGTCTGTCATACAGAGTGAAGTAAGTCAGAAAGTGAAAAACAAATACAGTATGCTAACACATATATATGGAATCTAAGGAAAAAAAAAAAAGTCATGAAGAACCTAGTGGCAAGACGGGAATAAAGACACAGACCTACTAGAGAATGGACTTGAGGATATGGGGAGGGGAAAGGGTAAGCTGTGACAAAGTGAGAGAGTGACATGGACATATATACACTACCAAACTTAAAATAGATAGCTAGTGGGAAGCAACCATATAGCACAGGGAGATCAACTCTGTGCTTTGTGACCACCTAGAGGGGTGGGATAGGGACGGTGGGAGGGAGGGAGATGCAAGAGGGAAGAGATATGGGAACATATGTATATGTATAACTGATTCACTTTGTTATAAAGCAGAAACTAACATACCATTGTAAAGCAATTATACTCCAATAAAGATGTTAAAAAAATATTTGCAGTTGTTTTAAAGAACAAACACACTTTCAAACTCATTTTCTTAAACTGCTTTCAATAATCTCCATTTTCAAAGTGTAGGAGTTGAGACTGGCTGAGATGGGGGGAAAAGGGATTATAAATGCTCCACACAACTTGTCTCGTTTGGCACATCTACAGTTGAATGTTTTAGCTTTCCTGGCAGGATGGTTACGTTAACACTTAATTATTATGTGTACCAAGCAAAACATGCTTCTGGGCAGCACATTTTTTTTTATTTCCCCCCACTGCCCCACAAATAAATAGCCTGGTTTCTACTCAAAATATTCAAGGAAAAGGCTGTGCTTGCCTGGGGCAGAGGCCAGATGCCTCAACTTCCAGCTTCCTTCCATCAAAGCTGTGCAGTTTGGAAATTAAAATCTACAGCAATAATGAAACATATTAAAATGCATGCAAAGTCTTGAGGGCTTATAATATGCTAAAAACTGGCAATGCATGTTTACATCCATATATCAACTTGGATGTGCTGAAAAGATTTAAAGTGTAAAATATGCAAATATGTGTCATATTGTCACACTTGGTCTCTCTAATGGAACTCTCTTTCATCTCAAGTCGTCTTAATTTCATGAATATTACATGGCCCTCACACCTTTTACTCCTGCTGTTGCTAGGCTGAGGAGATTATGAAAATATGTTAATAGTAACTTTCATCAAATAAAAGTTGCAATATTCCAAATAAAGCACTTCTCCCCTCTTCTCAAAATACAAATGGTGAAGGGTTTCACGCTATTTTGTTTCCCTGTGGGAGACTAGATAACTATAGGCCAATTAAATTAATGAGAAAAGACCATGAATGACAATATTTGTACATAATCCTGGCTGGCTGCACATATAGACAGATATATAGTCGTTTTTAAATGTTCTTGAGAAATGAAAATAGTCCCAGCTCTGGGGTATTGATAGTGTATAGAGATGATTTTTAAATTAGGCTGTCTTACACAAAAGCCCATGATTTTATATTTAATTGTTGAAACACTATGGGAAGTAGAAAGGAGAGGGGAAGTTTGAGAAATCTGTCTTCATTTATGAAGGTGAAGAACAATGATAATATTGGAATTTCAGATAATCCTCCTCCCCAAAAAAACACACATAAAAGGATATACTCTGTCCATCTCAGGCACATTGTCCCAAAAGTTTCAGAATGACAGCCTTGTTCCTTTATCCTGACATCTGCTGAAAGGCTCATTTTGATGTGCCTTACTGACATCGTTATACTTGGTGGATGCAAAGCAATGAGAATCATTCTTTTCTAGACCTAAATCTCACCAATGGAGAAGAACTAGTAACTTTGTATAAATAATAAGAATCTTCTACTAAGTGCCATCCTGGATTTCATAACAGGGAAAATATAAAAACAAGAACTTGGAGTTTATTTAGAACTTTATTTTAGAAGAGCACTTGTTTTAATACATTTGGAGAAAAGATCATTTTTAACCGATGAACAGTTATTCTATAAATATTTAAAGGATGGGAAACTAAAAAAGTGATATTCTGACAACAATTGAAATGAGGAAGTTACTAGCTCTCTGGCCCAGGAAACCTTCATATGGGCTCTGATCCTTAAAAGTGTTTGCACAGGTGATGAAAGGAAGGACACTCAACCAAGAGGGTTGCAGACAAGAAGCCTGTACATGGGAGGCTCACAATGAGAAGGCTGAAGTGCAAAGTGTGCAAATACGACACATATTTCCTGAGATGCCAAGGGAAGCAAGAAGGATATTGGAAACTATGTTTTGAAAGAAGACTGCAGGAACAATAAGCTGCAGCCAAAGACAGGTGGTCTTGTGCTGACAGGTGACAAAAAGAAGCTAGGCCTCCATCACTGTGTTGTTCTTTTTCTGAATTGTTGCTGTTGTAATTGCTGTTTGTGTTTCTTTTCTTTTGTATTGTTGCTATCCCCTAAAATAAGAGTTTATAGATTAGAAATGTTAGACAAAAAAAAAGGAAAATGCAACCCTTGTTATGTGAAGCCAGAGGAACTAAGCACACAGAACTTTTCATTTGGTTTTACTTTATTTATCAGATATTCCTCTTTTTTTCTTAACTAACATATAATCTTAGTAGAAACTTTGGCTATTCCCCCAATTTGGGTAGAAAGTGACATTCTCTTTCTCCATCATTCAAAGGCAACTTCTCCATGTATCATGCAAAATTTAGATTATACTCTTTAAACAATTTTATATGGTACATTTTAAACTAAAGATTGTCTCCTGAATACATCATTAAGAATGCTTTATGTCTCAATCAGTTGCTACATAATGTTTCATATTACAAATTTTTCATCAATATTGAAGTCTTTGTTTTAAAAATTTGTCAAATAATATAAATGAAATACAAAATATTGTTTATACATCTTTGTCCATAGTTAATTATAGCTTTAGACAAATTCCTTTTAAGGGGATCAACACACTTTATAAAATAGTCATATTTACTAAGTTTAAAAAATGTAATAAAAAGAGATAAGGTAAATTATCCTTTAAAATATATTTCACCCTGTATTACTTATTTTTCCTTATTGGCTGAAATGTATGAATTAGATTTGAAAAGAGAGCATGGATAAGGCTTCCCTGACTGGTAACAATGACGTAGTTTTTTCAAAATAAACTCCTTTGAAAAACAATGAAATATACTGAAAAAAAAATTAATGATATAAAAACTCATTGAAGAATGTGTCTAGCATTCTAGTTAAAAATAACACATCACTCAAAAGAACAAAGCAATATGAGTAAGGAGTAAAACATACAGATAGCAGAAATATACCTACTTACACTTCATATACTGAAAATGCTTAACCCAGATTAAAAAATGGAAATGCTCACTAAGTTTAAAGAAATAAAAAGCAGGCTGACAATACCTGCAGGGCAAAAGACAGTTTATGAGAGCAGATATGAAGAAAACAGAATAGGACAATAGATATAAAATACAATAAAGTAAATTAAAAACTCAGTGGAAATGTTTAGCAGTAAAAATGACACATCCCAATTGAGAATTAATAAGATAGTTGCAAAGATACTGTTCATGCAAAAACACAAGGAGAAACTAAACACAAAATTCAAGAGAGAATATGCTTTCAGAGAATAGAATGAGTATAAGAAGAATAGCAGAGAGCAGACTGGGTGGATGTAACATGCAGAAAGATAATGGCTGAAAGTTCTTTAGACCTGATAATAAACCAGTTCATAGATTCAGCCCTAAGCAAGATAAATTAAATAGAAATTCATACCAGGAGACATCATAGAGAAATCGTTGAAAATGAAAGTCAAAGGAAAACCAAAGTCAACCAGCAAATAAAACACAGATTTCCTTTAAAGAGTGCAGACAGACTGACAGCTGTCTTCACAAATGCAACAATTAAAGCCAAAATAAAACATGGAATGGTATCTTCAAAATACCAAAAGAAATCAATTGCACAGCGATGTTACATGCAATAAAAATAACTGTAAGGATAGAAGTGAAAATCAGGGCATTTTAAAACAAAAGCTGAGAGGATTAATCACCAGAGATACTAAAGGACTGTTAAACTATGGATTTCAGACAGAGAGAACGTGATTCTTGATAAAAATTTCAGTAATATTTTATCTGTGATGTTAAAAAGCAATGAGAGTAACACACATGTGTACAAATGTAAATAGATATTGATTACATAAAACAATAATAACGTCTGTTGTATATTTTTAAATAGAAATAAAATGCTACACATAATGCCATGAGACAAAAATCACATAGGTTTAAAAAGGTATTCATAGGTAATGATAATCCAAGAAGAAAATACAAGATTTTATTAATTTATAGTTTGGTTAGTTATGTGTGCTGCTAATTTTTTTCAGACATAGTCATAAAAGAGAGTGCATAACTAAACAGAAAATAATCACAAAGTAGGATCATAGATATAAACCTATATTGTATTAAATATAAAAGACAATCCAGGTAAAAGACAATCATATTCATGCCAGAATAAAAAAGCAAATGCTATTTATAAAGGATCCACATAAAGCATAAGATACAAAAAGGTTGAGATTCAAATTCTACATGTCAGACAAAATAGATTGTATAGAATAAAATACGCTGATGATTGAGATAATTACTTTATCATGATGAGTTTCAAATGACCAAGAAGATATAAGCATTTAATATGTATGCCTTTAAAAACACAACCTCAATTTATAGAACAAATTTACTGACTTAAAAACAATAAACAAATTTGAAAAAGTTAAAACTAAAAAAAATTTTAAATATCATTCAAGTGTGGCAGAATTTTTCTGTGATTGACTGAATGAGAAATTGAAATGTGTCACCTATATTTCAAATCAAAACATGTGACGCAGAGATTGAACTTATTATCAAAGCCTAATGAATTCCCTCTAAACTCATTTTTGACTAATTAAAAAAAAAAAAAAAAAGAAGATAGTAATTACATCACAAATTAGCAATATGTTGCCTTTGTCATTAAAAATCATCTGTAAAACAGAAAAGAAAAATGCATAGCCTTCGATGACTTGAAATTTTCTTCATCCATGATTATGAATTTCATGTATATTGATCATCTAAATCTAGGTGTGCTGCTTTACATTAATAAATGGACTCAGTTTTAGTTACAACATTGACTGCTGGGGAAAAGCTGAAGGCTGCTGATTCTGGGTATCTATGCTTCTTCAACATTTAGAGTCAGTATAACAAATAAACATGGACAATCCTACTCTTTATCATGACCAAAGTACCTGCTGAACCAGCTAGCCCAACGGGCCTGATGATTAAGCAGAGATGGTCAATGATGGCATGGCAGACTTTTCACTTAGAATCATGTACTTTTTCAAAGTGTTCCTTTCATTATCTGTCCTAAAGCTCATCTATTTTTAACTGCTCAGATTTATTATAAATGGAGTAGCAAAGCTTATAAGGTCATGCAACCCTTCATTACAACTGCAGAAAATCAACCCAGATTCATTTTAATGAGATACGTAATTTCTTAGTGGATTTTTTCTCTTTCTTTTCTCCCTTCCTTTTCTTTCTTTCTTTCTTTCCTTCTTTCTTTCTTTCTTTCTTTCTTTCTTTCTTTCTTTCTTTCTTTCTTCTTTCTTTCTTTCTTTCTTTCTTTCTTTCTTTCTTTCTTTCTTTCTTTCTTTCTTTCTTTCTTTCTTTCTTTCTTTCTTTCTTTCTTTCTTTCTTTTCCTTGAGGTGAGGATTCATCTCATCACAAGCTTTTCAAAATTCAAGGTTTATTAATTGGTTGGAAGATTCTTCAGTTTATGTCTCCTGACCCTGCTCCTTCAAATTTCTGCATGGAGTAAGTAAAGTGAGAGTCATTCTAAGAAACCAGAACAGACAGATTCATAGTGAACACTCAGAATTAAAAATGTACCTATAAAAAGCAGGTCATAGGTTTTCAGGTTTATTTTCCTTATGCTAAATCCATCACCACAATATGCAAATAAGAGAGATAACTACAGTCAAATGACTTACCACTGATAATGGGAAAAGAGAAAACAACTGTCTGATTATGGAAGGAAAATGGACAGCTACCAGCAAAAAAACTGAAAATTTTGTCAATTAATTGTGGGTTTTGTTTGAGTTGTATGAAACTACTTGTGGGGAAGTTTTATTATCCACCATATTAATTTAACTGAGCAATTCATTTGGCCATTTGTTGACACAGGAAATGTGAAAGAGGAAGTAAAAATTATGCTTATGATCGATGATAATTTTTACATACTCAGAATGCCAGGTAGACAACTGGGCAAATGCATATACAATAATTAAAGCGAATCATATGGGCCAGCTTCCAAAACTTTTTACCACAACTGTAGCCTCATATGATCCTAAGGAAAATTTGAATAAATAAGTAGGTGTCAATATATACAAAATATTCCCTTCATGAAGGATTTGATTGTCCCACTCTTTCTGACCACCATATCTCATGAAAAAGATATCAAGACAGACTGAGCTTTACTTTTTAGTGGGGTTTCTCAAGGATTAGCTTTGCTAATAATCCCTCATTTTAACACCAGGCTATACTTAAATAATTATTTCTATTATTATTAATAATATCTCATTATTCTTATAACTTAGACTAGTATTTCTTTTAAATACTGTATGATAGATGGTACTGACCCAAAGTAAGTTTAGAATTGGTGCTTTATAATGTAAGCACATATTACCTTTTACAGAAGGTCTATTATCAACAACAGCAAGAAGATCCTATATTCAATTTTTAATTGGTCACCATATTTGCTATAATTATCTTTACATATAATTCATATATATTTAGTCAGAATGTTATAGTATTGGGAATACTAGATATTGAGTGCAAACATTTCAATATATAGATGAAGAGTCTAAAGCCCCAAGAAGTGACACTGGTGGTAAAATAAAAAAAAGGTACCCTATTCTCTTGATCTCTAATCTAGTAATTTTATTTATTTTTTTTACCAAATATTAGTTTTGGTTATCAACCTAGAAGAGAGTAGCAAAAACAGAAGAAAGACACAAAATAGTAAATGTCAATCACCCCAAAAGTCAGGGTATGAGGGTGAGTTTCAACTACTAAAAGATAACTTTTTAAAAAAGACCAAAATTATGTGCATGAAGACAAAGATTAACAGAGCCAGATCATAAACTGAAAACATAGAGACAGCAGAGAAAGGGATTTTTATTTTTCTACCCCATTCTAGAATAATACAAATGAGAGCACTTTTAAAATATTAAATAACTTAATTGGAGGCAAGCATTAGAGTATACCTATTATTTTAATGGTAAAGTATATCCAAGTATAATGACCCATCAAAAAGCAGTGAGTTGATGATACTATGTACTTAGCACTACATTTAGTGGTGACATGAGTGTGTGTTCACTGGCTTACAATAGATTGTAAGCCAAACTAAAAAAAAATAAAAATTGTGAAATAGTTTTCTAAATAACTGTCAATTCACATGACATTATTTTATTAGAGCCACTGTGGTTCTAAACATCTTATTCAAACAGCTAAAATCAGCCTTACCAAATGATGTGAACAGAAAGGTTTTCAATGGGGACTGATGAAAAGCTATATGAAGGGAGAGAAGAGGATATTCCAAGGAAGGAAAGAGAATGGGCAAGGTTGAATAGGCAGCAAGAGGGCACAAAGAAGATAGCCCAGTCCACAGTAGAAAATATACACTGAAGGCATTCAGAGTGAGCAATAGAAAGGCAGTTAGCAGGGCAGCCGAGGCAATCTAACTGGAGGTGTTTGTATTTCATATGTGATAAATACCTGAGAGATTAGTAAGGGAGTGAGGATTTTTGTAGGATATTGGTAAGTTTGTGTGCTCAAATCATTCCTTGATAACTCTGTCAGAATTCTGGGCTACATGGATTTTTATATTAAATTTAATGTCAAAGAATATTCTCTTCCATGCTGTCAATTGACATAATTAGCTATCCACTCAAATTTTTCCTTGATTGGACTATTTAAATATCTAAGAAGTACTCACTTTAAGTTGGTGATTATTGCTAGTCTTATATCAATATTTAAATACATGTATTTAATGTATGTCAGAAGAAACAATATCAGTGCAGACATTACACTAAAGTGAGACAAATAAACATGTTGACTGTCCAAACCTCAGAAAACTCAGGCATATTTGCTGTTTTATAGGATACATGATATTTGTTAAATTAATATTCATAATTGATATATTTGCCCAGATATTCCACTCCTAGATGTTTGTCCCATAGACAGTAAAACAAAGGTTCATTACATCCTTGTATAAGAATGTTCATAGCAACTTCATTCATAATAGCCTGAAATAGGAAAGAACACAAATGTGTATAAACAGGAGAATGGATGAAAAAATTTTGGCATGTTAATACAATGGGGTACTACTTAAGAGTAAAAAACAACAGACTACTGATACACTCAATACCATTACACAAAAATATTATCTGAGTCAAAGAAACTGGACATAACCATAAATAATGTATATGACACTCTACAATAAACAAAAGTTACCTATGATGATAGAAATCAGGTCAGTAGCTGCTTCTGTGATGAAAGAGGTTGACTGAGAAGGAGCACAAGAGGGCCTTCTGTGGGGTTAGAACTCTTCTATGTCTTGATACACATTCGTCAGCACACTAAAGATCTGGCAGTTTGCTGTAAAGTAAATTTCAACCTAATAAAAGTTAACATACATAGTTGTTTTTCTATGTGTATTTAGCTTCCACTGGAACCTATATTGGACTAATTATTAGACGGTTTGCCATTTTACCTTTTCGTCACTCTCTGGTTCATGAAGGGCTTGAAAGATTTTCTCTGTTATATATAATGTGTATTTCTTTATTGTTTTGAGGTATTTGGGGAAATTGTTGTGGGCTTCCCTAAGAGAATATTTGTTTTTATCAGATATATCTTACAAATTTCTGAATAAAATTTATAATGGTATTTTACTCTTAAGCATAATATTAATACTTCGGTTATGAAGTGGGTTATGAACAACAAAACCTCCTGACCATCCTTAAACTATTCAAATGTATCCACATTTCTCTTAATATAAAATATAGCTTGGTATGCCTTTTGTTTATTTTTCCTTTTCCTTTTCACCACATGATGCTGTACAGTTCAATGCTAATATTACCTGTAATTACAGTTCCTTTTCTCAACATCTTGATCAACAACTTCAATGTTTTGGTCTTTTATTTCCTCAAATTCTGTGAGTTCAGCCCAGAAGGCATAGCATTACCATTTTGTACTCAAGTAGTTAGATTTGGGGAATGAGTCCTAATAGTACTTTTTAATTTTAAGAAATTTGACATGTTCATATTATATGCTATAGAAGATTCCTCACTCATTTAAATGGTTCTGGTTATTAGTGAGGATTAAATAGAATGGCTTTTAGTGTACTCTCTAGAAGCTCAGTGAGAACAATGCCCTAGAAATTAGAACACCAAGCTTCTCTTCCCAGTTACATCACAAATTCCTGCCCAGCAGTTAATTTCATACCTAGAACATGATTTGTTCATATATAGAGAATGCTTGTATGAAATATTAATCTAGGGTTCCTTCTGGCTCTAATTATAAGGGTGTGCTTATTATAGTTGGAGTTTAAAAGTGAAATAAAGCAATCTAAAGTTAAAGACTCCAAATGTGCACACTGTATATAAATATTTTGTGGTTAAAGGGAAAACATGTATTGAACAATGTTTAATGACAGATTTTCCCCAGTACGGTGTCACTGTCCTATATAAACCTTGTTTGCTTGCTTGTTTGTGTTTTTCTTCTTCAGTTTTATTGAGACACAATTAACATACAGCACTGTGTAAGTTTAAGGTGCACAACTCACTGACATACATCATGAAATGATAATCCCAATAAATTTAGTGAATATCCATCATCTCACATTGGTACAAAATTAAAGAAATAGAAAAATCATCTTGTAACTGGAAGTTTGTACCTTTTGACTGCCTTCGTCCAACTCCCCCTCCCCAAACCCTGCACTTCCAGTAACCACAAATCTCATCTCTTTTTCTACGTTTGTTTGTTTTTGAAGTATAATTGACCTACAACACTCTGTTAGTTCTTGTTACACAATATAATGATCTGAT
Source organism: Balaenoptera physalus (assembly GCF_965194825.1). Taxonomy (NCBI): domain Eukaryota; kingdom Metazoa; phylum Chordata; class Mammalia; order Artiodactyla; family Balaenopteridae; genus Balaenoptera; species Balaenoptera physalus. The sequence goes on along the minus strand of NC_138897.1, from coordinate 41,810,948 downwards.
ATTTCTATAAATTTCAAAATGATCACAAAATGATAAATCTAATTATGATCTGTCACCATACAAATATGTCACATAATTATTCTCTACATTCCCCAGACTGTACATTTCATACAGGGCCTCATTTATTTTGCAACTGGAAGTCTGTACCTCTTAATTTCTCACCTATTTATTTTCCTCCCCTCCCTCTCTCTTCTCTGGCAACCACTGGTTTGTTTTCTGTATCTATGAGTCTGTTTCTATTTTGTTATATTTGACTCTTTTATTTGTTTTTTAGATTCTACATATAGGTGAAATCACAGAGTATTTGTCTTTCTCTACCTGACTTATTGCACTTAGCCTAATACCCTCTAGGTTGATTCATGTTGTCATGAATGACAAGATTTCATTATTTTTCATGCCTGAGTAATAGTCCACTCTGTGTGTGTGTGTGTGTGTGTGTGTGTGTGTGTGTGTAAATACACATACATATGTATATATATATATGTATATATATATATGTAATATCTTCTTTATCTATTCATCTATTGATGGGCAACAAAGCTGCTTCCATATCTTGGCTATTGTAAATAATGATGCAATGAACATAGGGGTGCATATATCTTTTCAAATTGCATTTTTTGTTTTCTTTGGCTAAATACCCAGGAGTTTAATTGCTGGATTATATGGTAGTTCTATTTTTATTTTTATAGGAATCTCCATACTCTTTTCCATTGTGGCTGCACCATTTTACATCCCCACCAACAGTGCATGAGGGTTCCTTTTTCTCCACATCCTCACCAAAACTTGTTATTTGTTAGTTTTGTGATAATATAGCCATTCTAAAAGATGTAAGGTGATATCTCATTGATTTGATTTGTATTTCCCAGATGTTTAGTGATGTTGAGCATCTTTTCATGTGACTGCTAGTCATCTGTATGCCTTTTTTGGAAAAATGTCTATTCAGATTCTCTATCTTTTTCTAAAAATCAGTTTGCTTGTTTATTTATTTATTTTATGTTGAATTGTAAGAGTTCTTTGAACATTTTGGATATTAACCCCTTATCAGATATATTGTTTGCAAATATCTTCTCCCATTCAGTAGGTGGCCTTTTCTTTTTGTTAATAGTTTCCTTCACTGTGCAATAGCTCTTTAGTTTGATGTAGTCCCATTTGTTTATTTTTGCTTCTGTTTCCCTTGCCTCAGGAGCCATACTCAAAAAAATATTACTAAGACCTATACCAAAGAGAGCACTGTCTATGTTTTCTTCTAGAAGTTTTATGTTTCCAGGTCTTAGATTTGCCTTTAATTTATTTTGAATTTATTTTTGTGCATCATGTGAATGAGTGTTCAGTTTAATTCTTTTGCATGTAGCTGTCCAGTTTTTCCAACACCATTTATTGGAGAGGTGTCTTTTCTTCATTGTATATTCTTGCCTCTTTTGTCATAGATTAATTGCTCATATAAGTGTGAGTTCAATTCTGGGTTCTCTATTCTGTTTCATTGATCTAAGTATCTGTTTTTTTGTGAGGACCATACTGTTTTAATTACTGTAGCTTTGTAGTATAGTTTGAAATCAGGAAGCATGATACCTCCAGCTTTGTTCTTCTTTCCCAAGATTGTTTTGGCTATTTGGGGTCTATTTTGTTTCCATACGAATTTTGGAATTATTTGTTCTAGTTCTGTAAAAAAAAATGCCATTGCTATTTTGATTGAGATTGCAATGAACCTGTAGATTGCCTTGGGGAGTATTGTCATTTTAACAATATTAATCATTCCACTCCATGAACACAGTATACCTTTCCATCTGTTTGTGTCATCAGTTTTTTCATCAGTGTCTTACATATAGTTTTCCGAGTGCAGGTCTTTTACATCTTTTGTTAGCAGACCAATATTACTGATGGGTATAGATGCAAAAATCCTCAACAAGATATTGGCAAACAGAATTAAACAACACATTAAAAGGATTATACACTGTGATCAAGTGGGATTTATCTCAAGGATGCAAGGATGGTCCAATATTCATAAATCAATCAGTGTGATACACCACATTAACAAATTGAAAGATAAAAATTATATAATCATCTCAACAGATGCAGATAGAACTTTTGACAAAATTCAATATTCATTTATGATAAACACTCTCAATCAAGTTGGTATACAGGGAACATACCTCAGCACAATAAAGGCCTTTATGACAGGTCCACAGTTAACATCATACTTAATGGTGAAAAGCTGCAACATTTCCTTTAAGATCAGGAATGAGACAAGGATGCTCACTCTGACCATTTACTCAATACAGTACTAGAAGTCCTAGTCACAGCAATCAGACAAGAAGAATAAAAAAAGGAATTCAAATTAGAAAGGAATAAGTAAAACTGTTACTGTTTGCAGATGACATGATATAAAGAAAATCCTAAGCACAACAAAAATATACTACTAGAACTCATCGATGAATTTGGTAAAGTTGCAGGATATAAAATTAATATACAGAAACCTGTTGCATTTATACACACAAACTATCAGAAAGAGAAATTAAGAAAATAGACACATTTATAATCACACCAAAAAAAAACCCCCAAAAACCTAGATATATAAAACTTGTTGATCATCAAATATAAGGGTCTGAAAAGTAGACACTAACATTGCTTTTTTCAAGGAATTTGACAACTTGAAATACTATTGATTAAAGATACATTAAATACACAACTGCAGACACATATTTTTAATTATCAATAAATCAATAGGTTAAATTAACACTGAGCAAGGGCAAGAATAAATGTGAATTGTTATTCATGATGTAAAAATTATTAAAGTAACAAACAAACAAATAAAAACTGTATGGTTTGTGTTCTTCAGAATAGATCTTAAACAAAGATTTAAGCGAAAGTAATTCATTTTGGAGGGAATCTCTGGAGGGAACAGGGAGCAGAGAAAGAATGGCAGTTAATCAAACATACAAAATTAGACCAGTTACTGCTGTGGCAAGTGGAGCTCCATCCCACTGGGGAACTCTGCGAACCAATGTATCACACACTTCTGAAATATTCCAACACAGGTGTAAGGCAGCATCATATTTATTCCTCCACTCTCCTCAGTTGTTTGAAGGCAGATTCTGGAGCACTCACTCTTCAGCAGGCCCAGTTTGCCCTATGCTTGTCATGAGAATGCTCTTGTGGCCAAAAAGCAGCATCACAGGCAGATTATCAGGGCTTCACAGCCATCTGCCTTCTGTGAGTAGGTGTGACTGCTAAGAGGATATGGTTGCACACCAACAGCTACATCAGAATAAGTTGAGTACACAGCAACAGTCGTCTTGGATCAGGTGAGATTTCAAGTGCATGAATTGATGAAAATGCATAAGTTGATTTTCAGTGAAGAGTTTAAGGCTAATCATAGACTAAGTTTGAAATATTTCAATACCCCAGTTACTGGAAAACCCCAACCCCCGTATATTAGACTAAATAAACTTATTTTTTTCCTCATAGCTGAAAAATTATTGGTGAAAAAAAATCGATTCATTTTCCTGAAATTGATACCAAGCAGGACCCTGTGGGGTTCCTGGACACAAAAACCTTTCTGTGTCTCCCATTTCTTGATTACAGGAAATAGGCTACATTCAGCCTCCTTGACCTTCCCTGAGTTCCAACTACTTGGTTCAAAGAGGGAAGGAGTGTGAAAACAGTCAAAAGAAACAATAGTGCAGCTTTGGGATAGGGTGCTGATTCCCTCTCAAGGAATAAACATTACAATATCTTTATCTGTTTTGCAGGTACTGAAACCCCCACCAGGTGAAAGAAGTTAAAGGAATGCTGCCCACAAGCATGTAGACCCCAGACCAGTTGGAACCAGAAGGTTGATATTGCTGACTCCCACTTGCCTCACCACCAACCAATCAGAAGAATATTCACGAGCTGATCATGCCCTCTTTGAGCCATTACTATAAAACTCCTAATAGGTCAGAACACACTGTTTTAAGGGCATTAGCCCTCTGTGTCCCCCTTTGTCTGGCAAAGTAATAAAGCTATCCTTTTCTGCTTCACCCCAAACTCTCTCTCTGAGAATTAATTCAGTGTTGGGGTACCGAGATCAGATTTGGCTTCAAAATCACATCCCTGGATATTGTCTGGGCTGAACTATAATACAAATTTTCTCACTGTTGGGTAAGAATTTTACATTTTGTAGCAGAAATACCAGTGGTTCTCAAAGCGTGATATCCAAAGTAGTGGCAACAGCATCAATTGGATACTTGTTAGAAATGAAAATTCTTGGGTCCCACTCTAGACTTAACAAAAATTAGGAACTCTGTCGGTTTGTTCTAGCTATCTGTTTTAACAAACTCTCAAGGTGACTTTGATGCATACTAAAGCCACTGATACCTTCTATTAAGATTTTATCTATATATAAATAGGAAATGGCATTTCTCTCATTCTCCATCACCAAAAAAAAATATGCTAGGTAAATTTTTAAAATGCACTGCATGCTGTATTTGTACTTTCTGGCTGATATATATATATATATATATATATATATATATATATATATATACACACACACACATACATATATACATAGAGAATATTATATATACACATACATATATATTATAAACAATGTATATTTTATCCAAATATTTTTACTAATAGGTCAAAATATTAAAATATGTCCCATGTAAAAGTAAACAAATTTGTTAGCAACTTAGTAAACTAGATTAAAAACTGTGTTTAAATATATGTGACTTTCTGGAAGCTAATTTTTCTCTTTAGTCCTAAATTTCCTTAACTAAAGAAAAAGAGTCTTGAAGGTCCAGAGGAGGACCTTCAAGATGGTGGAGGAGTAAGACATGGAGATCACCTTCCTCCACACAAGTGCATAAAAAATACATCTACATGTGGAACAACTCCTACAGAACACATACTGAACGCTGGCAGAAGACCTCAGAGTTCCCCAAAGGCAAGAAACTCCACACAAACCTGGGTAGGGCAAAAGAAAAAAGAAAAAAACAGAGACAAAAGAATAGCGACGGGACCTGCATCTCTGGGAGGGAGCTGTGAAGGAGGAAAATATTCCACACACTAGGAAGCCCTTTTACTGGCAGAGACAGGGGATGGGTGCAGGGGGGAACCTTCGGAGTCACAGAGGAGAACGCAGCAACAGGGGTGAAGAGGGCAAGTAGAGAGATTCCTGCAAAGAGGATCTGTGCCAAACATCATGCACCAGCCTGAGAGGCTTGTCTGCTCACACGCCTGAGTGGGTGGGGGCTTGGAGCTGAGGCTCAGACTTCAGAGGTCAGATCCCAGGGAGAGAACTGGGGTTGGCTGTGTGAACAGAGCCAGAAGCAGGTTAGTGCACCACAGCTAAGCCAGAGGGAATCCAGGAAAATGTCTAGAACTGCCTAAGAGTCAAGAGACCGTTGTTTTGGGGTGTGTGAGGAGACGGGATTCAGAGGCCCACCTAAATGAGTTTCAGAGATAGACACGAGCCATGACTATCAGTGCAGACACCAGAGATGGGCATGAAATGCTAACACTGCCACTGCAGCCACCAAGAAAACTGTGTGCAAACACAGGTCACTACCCACACCTCTCCTACCAGGAGCCTGTGCAGCCTGCCACAGCCAGGTTCCCCTGATCCAGGGACAACTTCCCCAGGAGAACACACAACATGCTTCAGGCTGTTGCAATGTCATGTTGGCCTCTGCAGGCTCACCCTGCATTCCATACCCCTACTTCCCCCCGAGTCTGAGCAAGCCAGAGTCCCCTAATCAGCCACTCCATTAACCCCTCCTGTCTGGGTGAAGAACAGACACGAGAGAGAGACCTACGTGCAGAAGCAGGGCCAAATACAAAGCTGAATGCCAGGGGCTGTGCAAACAAAGAAGAGAAAGGGAAATTTCTCCATGCAGCCTCAGAAGCAGCAGATTAAATCTCCACAATCAACTCGATGTATGCTGCATGTGTGGAATACCTGAATAAACAATGAGTCATCCCAAAATTGAGGTGGTGGACTTTGGGAGCAACTGTAGACTTGGGGTTTGCTGTATGCAACTGATTAGTTTCTGATTTATATGTTTGCATTAGTTTAGTTTTTAGTGCTTGTTATCATTGGTGGATTTGTTTACTGGTTTGGTTTCTCTCTTCCTTTTTTTATTACTTTTTAAATTTTTATTTAAAAAATATTTTAAAATTTTTTTATTTTACAAAATTTATTTATTTTATTATTTTTTTTCCTTTTTTTTCACCATTTTCTTCTGAGCTATGTGGCTGATAGGGTATTGGTGCTCCAGCTGGGTGTCAGGTCTGAACCTCTGAAGTGGGAGAGCCGAATACAGGAAACTGGACCATCAGAGACCTCCTGACCCCATGCATATAAATCAGTGAGAGCTCTCCCAGAGATCTCTGTCTCAATGCTAAGACCCAGCTCCACTCAATGACCAGCAAACTTCAGTGCTGGACACCCCATGCCAAACAACTAGCAAGACAAGAACACAACCATACCCATTAGCAGAGAGGCTGCTGAAAGTCATACTAAGTTCACAGACACCCCAAAACACACCACTGGATGCAGCCATGCCAACCAAAAAGACAAAATACAACATCATCCACCAGAACACAGGCACAAGTCCCCTGCATCAGAAAGCCCACAAAACCCACTGAACCACACTTACCCACGGGGGACAGACACCAAATACAATGGAAACTATGAACTTGCAGCCTGCAAAAAGGAGACCCCAAACACAGTTAAGCAAAATAAGAAGACAAAGAAATACGCAGCAGATGAAGGAGTAAGGTAAAGCGCACAAGACCAAACAAATGAAGAGGAAATAAGTAGTCTACCTGGAAAAGAATTCAGAGTAATGATAGCTGAGTTGATCGAAAATCTTGGAAATTGAATGGAGAGAACAGAAGAAACATTTAACAAGGACCTAAAAGAACTAAAGAGCAAACAATGATGAACAATACAATAAATTAAATTAAAAATTCTATAGAAGGAACCAATAGCAGAATGACTGAGACAGAAGAACGGATAAGTGACTGGGAAGATGAAATAGTGGAAATAACTACTGCAGAGCAGAATAAAGAAAAATGAATTAAAATAATTGGGGACAGTCTCAGAGACATCTGGGAAAACATTAAACACACCAACATTTGAATTGTAGGGATCCCAGAAGAAGAAGAGAAAAAGAACGGGTATGAAAAAACGTTTGAAGATATTATAGTTGAAAACTTCCCTAATATGGGAAAGGAAATAGTGAATCAAGTCCAGAAAGTGCAGAGAGTCCCATACAGGATAAATCTAAGGAGAAACATGCCAAGCCACATATTAATCAAACTATCAAAAATTAAATACAAAGAAAATATATTAAAAGCAGCAAGGGAAAAGCAACAAATAACATAAAAGGGAATCCCAATAAGGTTAACAGCTGATCTTTCAGCAGAAACTCTGCAAACCAGAAGGGAGTGCCAGAACATATTTAGAGTGATGAAAGGGAAAAAACCTGCAACCAAGATTACTCTACCCAGAAAGTAACCCAGAAAGTAATTAAAATCTTTACAGACAAGCCAAAGCTAAGAGAACTCAGCACCACCAAACCAGCTTTACAACAAATGCTAAAGGAAATTCTCTAGGAAAGAAACACAACAGAAGGAAAAGACCTACAATAACAAACCCAAAACATTTAAGAAAATGGTAAGAAGAACATACATATCGATAATTACCTTAAATATAAATGGATTAAAAACTCCAACCAAAATACATAGACTGGCTGAATGCATACAAAAACAAGACCCATATATATGCTGTCTAAAAGAGACACACTTCAGACCTAGGGACACATACAGACTGAAAGGGAGGGGATGGAAAAAGATATTCCATGCAAATGGAAATCAAAAGAAAGCTGGAGTAGCAATTATCATATCAGACAAAATAGACTTTAAAATAAAGACTATTACAAGAGACAAAGAAGGAGAGTACATACTGATCAAGGGATCAATCCAAGAAGATATAACAATCGTAAATATATATGCACCCAATAAAGGAGCACCTCAATACATAAGGCGAGTGCTAACAGCCATAAATGGGAAATCGACAGTAACACAATCATATTAGGGGGCTTTAACACCTCACTTTCACCAATGGACAGACAATCCAAAATGAAAATAAATAAGGAAACACAAGCTTTAAATGATACATTAAACAAGATGGACTTAATTAATATTTATAGGACATTCCATCCAAAAACAACAGAATACACATTCTTCTCAAGTGCTCATGGAACATTCTCCAGGATAGATCATATCTTGGGTCACAAAACAAGCCCTGGTGAGTTTTAGAAAATTGAAAACATATCAAGTATCTTTTCCGAACACAATGTTATGAGACTAGATATCAATTACAGGAAAACAACTGTAAAAAATACACATACATGTAGGCTAAACAACATGCTACTAAATAACCAAGATATCACTGAAGAAATAAAAGAAGAAAATACCTAGAAACAAATGACAATGAAAACATGATGGCCCAAAGCCTATGGGATGCAGCAAAAGCAATTCTAAGAGGGAAGATTATAGCAATACTATCCTACCTCAAGAAACAAGAAAAATCTCAAATAAACCACCTAAACTTACACCTAAAGCAATTAGAGAAAGAAGAAGAACAACAACAAAAAAACAAAAATAGCAGAAGGAAAGCAACCATAAAGATCAGATCAGAAATAAATGAAAAAGAAATGACAAAAACAATAGCAAATATCAATAAAACTAAAAGCTGGTTCTCTGAGAAGATAAACAAATTTGATAAACCATTAGCAGACACATCAAGAAAAAAGGGGGAAGACTCAAATCAACAGAAGTAGAAATGAAAAAGGAGAAATATCAACTGATACTGCAGAAATACAAAGGATCATGAGAGATTACTACAAGCAACTATATGCCAGTAAAATGGACAACCTGGAAGAAATGGACATATTCTTAGAAAAGCACAACCTTCCAAGACTGAACCAGGAAGGAATAGAAAATATAAACAGACCAATCACAAGCACTGAAATTGAAACTGTGGTTAAAATTCTTCCAACAAACAAAAGCCCAAGACCAGAAGGCTTCACAGGTGAATTCTATAAAACATTTAGTGAAGAGCTAACACCTATCCTTCCCAAACTCTTCCAAAATATAACAGAGAGAGGAATACGCCTAAGCTCATTGTACGAGGCCACCATCACCCTGATACCAAAATCGGACAAAGATATCACAAAAAAAGAAAACTACAGACCAATATCACTGATGAACATAAATGGAAAAATCATCAACAAAATACTAGCAACAGAATCCAGCAGCACATTAAAAGGATCATACACCATGATCAAGTGGGGTTTTTCCCAGGAATGTAAGGATTCTTCAACATACACAAATCAATCAATGTGATACACCATATTAACAAACTGAAGAAAAAAAAACATATGACAATCTCAATACATGCAGAAAAAGCTTTTGACAAAATTCAACACCCATTTATGATAAAAACTATTCAGAAAGTAGGAATAGAGAGAATTTACCTCAACATAATAAAGGCCATATATGACAAACCCACAGCCAACATTGGTTTCAATGATGAAAAACTGAAACCATTTCCTCTAAGATCAGGAACAAGACAGGGTTGTCCACTCTCACCACTATTATTCAATATAGATTTGTAAGCTTTAGCCACAGCAATCAGAGAAGAAAAAGAAATAAAATAATACAAATCAGAAAAGAAGAAGTAAAACTGTCACTGTTTGCAGATGACATGATACTAAATATAGAGAATTCTAAAAATGCTAATCAATGAATTTGGTAATGTAGCAGTATACAAAATTAATGCACAGAAGTCTCTTGCATTCCTCTGCAATAATGATGAAAAATCTGAAACAGAAGTTTAGGAAACACTCCCATTTACCACTGTAACAAAAAGAATAAAATACCTAGGAATAAACCTACCTAAGGAGGTGAAAGACCTGTATGCAGAAAACTGTAAGACACTGATGAAAGAAATTAAAGATGATACAAACAGATGGAGAGATATACCATGTTGTTGGATTGGAAGAATCAACATTGTGAAAATGACTCTACTACCCAAAGCAATCTACAGATTCATTGCAATCCTTATCAAACTACCAATGGCATTTTTCACAGAAGTAGAACAAAAAATTTCATAATTTTTATGGAAACACAAATGACCCTGAATAGCCAAAGCAATCTTGAGAAAGAAAAACGGAGCTGGAGGAATTAGGCTCCCTGACTTCAGACTATACCACAAAGTTACAGTAATCAAGACAGTATGGTACTAGCACAAACACAGAAATATAGATCAATGGAACAGGATGGAAAGCCCAGAGATAAACCCATGCACAAATGCTCACCTTATTTTTGACAAAGGAGGCAAGCATATACAGTGGAGAAAAGACAGACTCTTCAATAAGTGGTGCTGGGAAAACTGGACAGCTACATGTAAAAGATTGAAATTAGAACACTCCCTAACACCATATAGAAAAATAAACTCCAAATGGATTAAAGATCTAAATGTAAGGCCAGACACTATGAAACTCTTAGAGGAAAACATAGGCAGAACACTCTATGACATAAATCACAGCAAGATCCTTTTTGACCCACCTCCTAGAGAATTGGAAATAAAAACAAAAATAAACAAATGGGACCTAATGAAACTTAAAAGCTTTTGCACAACAAAGAAAACCATAAACAAGATGAAAAAACAACACTCAGAATGTGAGAATATATTTGCAAAGGAAGCAAGTGACAAAGGATTAATCTCCAAAATTTACAAGCGGCTCATTCAGCTCAATATCCAATAAACAAACAACCCAATCCAAAAATCGGCTGAAGACCCAAATAGACATTTCTCCAAAGAAGATATACAGATTTCCAACAAACACATGAAAGGATGCTCAAAATCCCTAATCATTAGAAAAATGTGAATCAAAACTACAATGAGGTATCACCTTACACCTGTCAGAATGGCCATCATTAAAAAATCTACAAAGAATAAATGCTGTAGAGGGTGTGGAGAAAAGGGAACCCTCTTGCACTGTTGGTTGGAATGTAAATTGTTATAACCACTATGGAGTACAGTATGGAGATTCCTTACAAAACTAAAAATAGAACTACCATATGACCCAGCAATCCCACTACTGGGCATATACCCTGAGAAAACCATAATTCAAAGTGTCATGTACCACAATGTTCATTGTAGCTCTATTTACAATAGCCGGGACATGGAAGCAACCTAGGTGTCCATCGACAGATGAATGGATAAAGAAGATGTGGTACATATATACAATGGAATATTACTCAGCTATAAAAAGAAATGAAACTGAGTTATTTTTAGTGAGGTGGATGGAAATAGAGTCTGTCATACAGAGTGAAGTAAGTCAGAAAGAGAAAAACAAATACCATATGCTAACACGTATATATGTAATGTAAAAAATAAAAATGAAGAACCTAGGGGCAGGACAGGAATAAAGACGCAGAGGCAGAGAACAGACTTGAAGACACAGGGAGGGGGAAGGGTAAGGTGGGATGAAGTGATGGAGTGGCATGGACATAATACACTACCAAATGTAAAATAGATAGCTAGTGGGACACAGCCACTTAGCACAGGGAGATCAGCTCGGTGCTTTGTAACCACTTAGCGGGGTGGGATAGGGAGAGTGGGAGGGAGACACAATATGGAGGGGTTATGGGTATATATGTATACGTATAGCTGATTCATTTTGTTTTACAGTGAAACTAACACAGCACTGTAAAGCAATTATTCTCCAATAAAGATGTTAAAATATAAAAAAACTCTGTCCAGCTCAATATTTTTCTGCTCCAGTGACTAATTGTAATTTTGTATATATAGCCCTCCACAGTTCTGGCTCCATTACTACACAATTGTTTTAAGGAAGAGAATAAATCAGAAATATATATAATCTGGGGTTTGAATGATAGAAAACTTTTTTTCTTTATGCATCAGCTAGTATGCCAAAGTCTTGAAGCTGATAGTCTTTAATTGAAGCTTGTTGACCCCTTGGTCTGAGAAGGTGCAATCTGTGAGCTGGCACTCTCCAAGACTATTCAAGACTGAATCATCTTCTTACGACAGAATATCCTGGCAGACCAGACCTAAGAATCAGGCAGCTGCAAAGAGAGGTTTCTCTAGGCTCTGCACTGCTTGCCTTGGCAACTCCTTTCCTGACCTATCAGAGCTTAGCTTTTCTGACCTATCAAAGTTACTTCTAATATTTAACTAACATTTTCCCTGATGCAGCTTCAGTACGTTACAAGATGTTCTCTTCTTTACAGTGTGAGTCACCCTCACCATCTGAAGGAGGTGCTTAAGGAGGTGCAGTTGCTTCTAATTAAGACACAATCAGTGTAGTTTCCAACTGATCCACTGCAGCTCATTCCACCCCCGCAACGAAAGAAGTAACTTTGAAAAGGACAGAATCATTCTTGCCACGAAGTGTCATCACTGCAGAGCTCTACGGTAAGCTAGTGGTCAGTCTGAGCAATCAGACTCATTTGGTGATTCATATGATTGATTTTCAAGTATTATCAGGACTGTTAGAGATAAGAATATATAAGCAAACAAAAAGAGAACCTGCATCATGGCAACCTATAAATTCAGCTAATTGTCTATTTTGAGGCAATTGAAGAGACTGTCTCTTAACTAAGTGTTCTCTAGTCAAAAAGCACCTAATAGATTGTAATAACATACTAAATGCTTTCTTAGTAAATGATCAAAATGGTCAAAGCTTGAACACACACTTGACTCCTGTAAATGTCTGAGATACTTCCAGAAGAAAAGCCTGGGTTTTATTGGCAGAAGAGTCAGGAAGGGTGGAGATTCTCTATCTCAGGTGGCAGGGTCATTTCAAGCCACTCTGATCTTCTCTTACATATTTTAAGAGTCATGCATACAAGTAGAGTTGACAGGCAAAATATTTAATTTTATTTTTATTTGCTAAATCTGTCAATGCTAATACAAGTCATAGTCTTCTTAAGACTGAGAAAAGAGAGACAAAGAAAGAGAGCAATCACAGAATAAATAATTTGCATAGAAATACACACTTTATAAAAAATAGTTTTCCAATTATTTATTTCCTCCCATATGAGGTAAACTTTACTTTTTTTGACAGATGGTGAAATAGATTGAATGATTTGATAAAGGTCCTGAGAAATAGTAACAGGACTAATGCTCATAGCTTTTGATGCTGAGAGAGTATTCTACTCTGCCATGGGTCTCTAAAACCAACTTACAGGTTGTGGATGGTTCTTATCTGCCCAACATCCAATATTTCTTCACCCAGGATATAAGACTGATAGTCTCTATGGAAAGCCATCCTCACTTTATTTTTGAACTGGAAGTTTGGTTGGGACTTACCCAACTACTAACTCCAGAGTTGACCATTATTAGCTTAATGTATCAAGATATCCCATCACAGTGACCATGACAAATGGTGCAGTGGGGTGCTCATGATCTAAGCTGCTTTAACTGTGAAGTGAACTTCACAATTTTTTTTCTGAACTAGAAACAAGGAAGCACTTAGCCCCAGTAGATACTGACAGCCAGGTGGAAACCATAAGGGAAAGTACAGACAATGAAAGGAAGACAAAGGAATTAGAGATGAGAAATGTAAAGAGATAAACCAACTACTGTTCCCAATGTATAAGACCTCACTTGGTCTTGAACATGTTCACCTTAACTTTTACTGGACCATATTCTCACTCACTCTCCCCACAGCTTATGTCTTCTCTACTCTGGGGCTTCTTTAAATGTAATTTGCAGTTCTCTCCCAGTTACTTCCTTTATTTTCTATCTTTGTGATGATAACCTCTGAACACTTGAATACAAAAACCTAAAAGGAGCATGGAAAACAATCTTGCTTATAGAACAAAGAAACATAGATTTCATTTTTACAGAAGGACAGCTAGAGACAGCGTTAGCTTATTGCCAATTCAAGTTGACCTTACCATATAGCACAATCCCTGTTTTAAAAGTCTTTCTCCAGATTACAGTTTCTTCCTCTTCAAGGATTGTTTTCTGGCTGATACGAAGTTCAATGACCTCTTGGTCAAACAGCCCCTATTACTGTGTGTCCTAGCATAGAAGGAACTGACTTAAGGGCAAACAGGTGTTTTAGTCAGACACAGGAAGTTGGTGCTGTTCATGGAAATAACTGACTATGCAACCATATTTCTGGGGTAGTTGCAGTCAAATGCTCCTCTTACTTGACTAGATAAACGCCAGGGCCAAAAACAAAAATTAGGCTGATGTTGAAAGTGAGACACACACACACACACACACATTGTGTTGGTGTATATATATATATATATATATATATATATATATATATATATACATTCATTGTGCTGGTATTCTATTTCTGTTATGAAAGTAAATGCATTAAATAAATTAAACATACTATCTTGAATTACAGTACTTAGATAAAAGGTACATTTAGATTTTAAGAGATCATACCTTTCTTTGAGCCCTTTAACACTATTTGACACTTATTTATATTATATTTTCTCTTACACGTTTGTTGACTTGCATTATTTAAACTTGCAAAGTTCATCAGCTGGGATTTTTCACTTCTCTTATATCCTCCAAAATGCTTAGTACATACATATGCCTAGTACAGAGGGACAAAAGCATTGATTCTTGTGTTTGAACACCTGAATGTAAATTGTCTTCCTAATACTTATGAGCTCTTACCTTATTTATTCTGTTCTATCATCTATAAAATGGAAATAACGGTGACTGTTCCTCAAACTTCACTGAGTAGCTGAGGATCTAATAAAATAACACATGTAGGTTTATACTTCAATGTAAAACTGTGCATTGGTTAAAGCACGCCCTTCTGATCTCTCAGATTATAGCCCAGTTCATTATTTTACACCTCTTTGTAAATTGTAAGTAACTGATAAATAGACAAACTATCTTTTCCAGTAGAGTTTCCATTGACTTCCTTCCCCACTGTGGAAAAAACAGTTTCCATCTATTTGTTGTTCCATGTAAATTTGTGGGACGTTTTTTGTTTTTGTTTTTGTTTTTTACTTTTCCTTTGAACAATGATATTATCTGTCTGATTCTCTCATTTGAGAACTATCAAATCTTTAACATTGTTCATTTTCTTTATATCTGCAAGAGAGTCAAAATTGTATCGTTTTCTGAAGACTATTTTTTAACAGTTTCAGAGATCTTCCACCGAGGTGACTAATGGATTCACCTACCACAACCAGGTAAACTTCCTCACCAGAGGAGGGCACCTTGTGGGTAGTTCCTGCCCAGGCACATCTTTTCTTAGTTCTCAGAGTTGACTCCAAAGATGTAATAGAACTTTAATGATGACTCTCTGTTTCTCTAATGTTAATATTACTCTCATACTAAGTTTGTGTTTTTCCTTTTCTTTCTTTTTCTCCTAATAAGTTATTCCCCGTTGCTGGCAGCAGTGTTTGGGGATTTAGCTTTATAGTCTGATTATTTGATGATCTGTGTACAAGGATTAATTTCATTTAGAAATGTATTTTCTGTTGGGTAAGAGACAACAGAGACTATGTTTTACTAATTTTTGTGATTAGGAGTTGGGTTTCATGGTCTGACCATTTGGCTATTTCTAGTCTCTGTTAGATGAGAGACGACAGAGAATCTAGTTTGTAAATCTTTTCTGTTCGTCTGTTTAGAGCTAGAATCAACTATGATATATATATATATTTTATTCTGCTGGGAAGGAGGTCGGCTCTATGGTAGACTGGTAAGATTTTGTGGTTCTTTATTTACTCTTGATCCTTGGCTGATTTTAGAATTGAAGCTCTATATTTGTCTGTATGTCCCATTGTCTATAACTCAGGTCCTTATCTCTGATTGTATAAATGTGTAATGTTTTTCTACTTTTAGATGATATTGATAAATTAGACTATAAAATCTCTTAAAGGAACTTGTTCTTGCTGGCTTATAGAGATAAATAAGCACTTATATAAACTGAATATTCCTAACATTTCCAAAAAACAAGGAAATAGAACTTTAATGGGCAAAAAAATGTATTTTTACAAAAAACAATTTAGAAATGTTTTAAAAATTTAAGGAAACATAATTTAGATAAGTCTAGCAAATGAGACTACTTAAATATTTTTGTCTGAATGAAAATAGCTCTATGTTCTCTGATTTATCAGTGTTAAATATAATGAAAGTGTACATTCTTCTTTGTGTTTATGTTTTTCTTAAAGTAATACAATTTACTGATCAAATAAACTAGGATTACTTCTACATAATGTTCAAGATTATGAAAAATGTAAATCTGGGGTTTGAATCTCTATTTAAATTAATTTTATTCCAACAGTAATTCTGCTTTGTAGTTGTCAGCTTGAAGAAAATTTCCAAGATCTTCAGATGGCTTAAATCCTTGGACTGATATTAGATCAAGTTAATTAGTGCACATTTGTTAGATACTTAGATCATTTCTGAGTAAGACAGAACACTGGAACATTGATTATTAAGCATGAGTCTTAAGTTTATGTTCTTTTGCTTCTTATTTTTAGTTACCTAGAGGCTCAATCTTTGGGTCTGTTGATGACTGTGTTTATCGTTGCCACTTTGAGTGGTTGCTCTCTGAGACATATATGTGGCTACAGAAAGTTAGGTTGTGTGCGTGTGTGTGTGTGTGTGTGTGTGGTCTCTGCTACTCTGCTGTAAATTGCTGGTGTCTGACAGTTCACAATCATCCACCTCCATTTTTCTCAGTGAAATGGAAGTTACTTTAGTTAAAAGTTCTAGTTACTGTAAGTAAATGAGAGTGGACTAGGATTAATAATGGCAGAAACAGACAACTTTCTATGTAAAGTGACAAGATGTGTTCTTCTTTAGCAAGATAATAGTTCTGTTCTAAAGTGAAGTAACTGTTCCACAATAAAAAGGAGGGTGGAGAAGGACAAAAGTCTCAATGGGTATAGAAATTTGTAAAACATTCATAGAAAGGGAATTTTATTTGCTTTTGATAATAGTGTATGCCAATGATGAGTGTGAAAAAGCTATGAAATATGATAAAATCTTAGCAAAGTTTGCTCAGTTTTGATGAGCTTGAGTTCTTAAATTGCTGTGTGTTGACCTTGGCCTAAGGTATGTCATTCTGTGTAATCTATACAGATTTTGTGTTTTATCAGAATAATTTTCTGCGCTTTGTGTTCACTTTATTATAATCTTGATTGTTTAAAATAACAACAAGAACAATAACAACAACAAAGGCTTTTTACTAATGAAAGAGCTAAGGTTCTTTCCAATCATGTTACTTTTTATGTTTATTTTTAAATGTTTCATTATCACTTTCAAATGAGTAAAGAAGTATTTCTATCTTAAGTGTTCAAATATCATGAAAACTGTTTATTTTTTGGCATTCCCAAAATTGAATCCTAAATGTAAAATGAAATAAAATAAAATAAAACTAAAAAGACATTTTTTGCACTAAAAAAATATCATTGTGATTTCCCAGAGGGTTCCTGAAAAATCACAATGATTTGTTGAAGCTTATAAAGTCAGGTGCCAGAAATAATTAGATTTATTTGATATGGTAATATTAATATTTATGTGAGGAGTTGTCAAATCTAAAGAGTTGTTTCTTTTTACCTAGATTAAATTTTCATGGGTATATTTTTGTTAATATAAGGAAACTATACCCTGTGTGGGCTGTACCTAGAGATGGTTAATGCCTTAGCTCTCCCAGACATGTTTCTATTTATCAGAGTTCTGGTTCTACTTTGCCTTATGATATTAGGCAACAATGTTTTCATATTCTTTGTCTCCATGCCTGGTCCCTATGGACTATGGAATTACTTACTGAATATTCATACTTCATGGCTGTATGGTTATTTGCATAGATTCAATAAGAATTTACCATCTTTTTCCAGGACATAATTTGAGACATTGGTTACATGGCCAAGTCTTTGTCTAGAGTGTCATATTTGAGAATGTTGCTCATTTAATCAGCTCTTTTTTTTTAAATAGATCTTTATTCGAGTATAATTGCTTCACAATACTGTGTTAGTTTCTGCTGTACAAAAAATGAATCAGCCATATGCATACATATATCACCATATCCCCTACCTCTTGAGCCTCCTTCCCACCCTCCCTATCCCACCACTCTAGGTGGTCACAAAGCACTGAGTTGATCTCCCTGTGCTATGTGGTTGCTTTGCACAAGCTGACTATTTTACATTTGGTAGTGTATATATGTCGATGCTACTCTCACTTCGCCCTAGCTTCCCCTTCCCAGCCCCCATGTCCTCAAGTCCATTCTCTATGTCTACATCTTTATTCCGGCCCTGCCACTTGGTTCATCAGTACCTTTTTTTTTTTTTTTTTAGATCCCATATATATGTGTTAGTATATGGTATTTGTTTTTCTCTTTCTGACTTACTTCATTCTGTATGACAGACTCTAGGTCCAACCACCTCACTACAAATAACTCAATTTCATTTCTTTTTAAGGCTGAGTAATATTCCATCATATATATGTGCCACATCTTCTTTATCCATTCATCTGTCGAAGGACACGTAGGTTGCTTCCATGTCCTAGTTATTGTAAATACTGCTGCAATGAACATTGTGGTACATGACTCTTTTTGAATTATAGTTTTCTCAGGGTATATGCCCAGTAGTGGGATTGCTGGGTCATATGGTAATTCTATTTTTAGTTTTTTAAGGAAGCTCCATACTGTTCTCCATAGTGGTTGTATGAGTTTACATTCCCACCAACAGTGCAGGAGGGTTCCCTTTTCACCACACCCTTTCCAGCATTTTTTGTTTGTAGAATTTTTGATAATGGCTATTCAGACTGGTGTAAGTTGATACCTCATTGTAGTTTTGATTTGCATTTCTCTGATAATTAGTGATGTTGAGCATCTTTTCATGTGCCTCTTGGCCATTTGTATGTCTTTGGTGAAAGTTCTATTTATGTCTTCCACCCATTTTTTAATTGGATTGTTTGGGTTTTTTGATATTGAGCTACATGAGCTGTTTGTATATTTTGGAGATTAATCCTTTGCCTGTTGTTTCATTTGCAAATATTTTCTCCCATACTGAGGGTTGTCTTTTCATCTTGTTTATGGTTTCCTTTGCTCTGCAAAACCTTTTAAGTTTCATTAGGTCCCATTTGTTTATTTTTGTTTTTATTTCTGTTATTCTAGGAGGTAGGTCCAAAAAGATCTTGCTGTGGTTTATGTCAAAGAGTGTTTTTCCTATGTTTTCCTCTAAGAGTTTTATAGTGTCTGGTCTTACATTTAGGTCTTTAATCCATTTTGTGTTTATTTTTGTATATGGTATTAAGGAGTGTTCTAATTTCATTCTTTTACATGTATCTGTCCAGTTTTCCCAGCACCACTTATTGAAGAGACTGTCTTTTCTCCATTGTATGTTCTTTCCTCCTTTGTCATAAATTAGGTGACCACATGTGAATGGGTTTATCTCTGGGTTTTCCATCCTGTACCATTGATGAATATTTCTGTTTTTGTGCCAGTAACATACTGTCTTGATTACTGCAGCTTTATAGTATAGTTTGAAGTCAGGGAGCCTGATTTCTCCAGCTCCATTCTTCTTTCTCAAGATTGCTTTGGCTATTCAGGGTCTTTTGTGTTTCCATATGAACTGTAAAAGTTTTTTGTTCTAATTCTGGGAAGAATGCCTTTGCTAGTTTGATAGGGATTGCATTGAATCTGTAGATTGCTTTGGATAGTATAGTCATTTTCACAATATTTACTCTTCCAATCCAAGAACATGGTATATTTCTCCATCTGTTTATGTCATCTTTGATTTCTTTCATCAGTGTCTTATAGTTTTCTGCATACAGGTCTTTTGTCTCCCTAGGTAGGTTTATTCCTAGGTATTTTATTCTTTTTGTTGCAATGGTAAATGGGATAGTTTCCTTAATTTCTCTTTCTGATTTTTCATCATTAGTGTATAGGAATGCCAGGGATTTCTGTGACTTAATTTTTTATCCTGCAAATTTACCAAATTCATTGATTAGTTCTAGTAGTTTTCTGGTGGCATCTCTAGGATTTTCTATGTATAGTATCATGTCATCTGCAAACAGTGACAGTTTTACTTCTTCTTTTCCAACTTGTATTCCTTTTATTTCTTTTTCTTCTCTGATTGCCGTGGATAGGACTTCCAAGACTATGTTGAATAAGAGTGGTGAGAGTAGATAACCTTGTCTTGTTCCTGATCTTAGAGGAAATGCTTTCAGTTTTTCACCATTGAGTATGATGTTTGCTGTGGGTTTTTCATTTATGGCCTTTCTAATGTTGAGGTAGGTTCCCTCTATAACCATTTTCTGGAGAGTTATTATCATTAATGGGTGTTGAATTTTATGAAAAGGTTTTCCCGCATCTATTGAATTGATAATATGATTTTTATTCCTTAATTTGTTTATATGGTATATCCCACTGATTGATTTGCATATATTGAGGAATCCTTGCATCCTTGGGATAAATCCCAATGGATCATGGTGTATGATCCTTTTAATGTGTTGTTGGATTCTGTTTGCTAGTGTTCTGTTGAAGATTTTTGCATCTATATTTATCAGTGATATTGGTCTCTATTTTTTGTGTGTGTGTGATATCCTTTCTTGGTTTTGGTATCAGTGTGATGGTGGCTTCATAGTATGAATTTGGGAGTGTTCCTCCCTCTGCAATTTTTTGGAAGAGTTTGAGAAGGATTGGTGTAGGCTGTTCTCTAAATATTTGATAGAATTCACCTGTGAAGCCATCTGGTCCTGGACTTTTGTTTGTTGAAAAATTTTTAATTACAGTTTCAATTTCATTACTTGTGATAGGTCTGTTTATATTTTCTAATTCTTCCTGGTTCAGTCTCACAAAATTGTACCGTTCCAAGGTTTTGTCCATTCCTTCATGGTTGTCCATTTTATTGGCATATAGTTGTTTGTAGTAGTCTCATAATCCTTTGTATTTCTGCAGTGTCATTTGTGATTTCTCCTTTTTCACTTCTAATTTTATTGATTTGTGTCCTCTCCCTTTTTTTCTTGATGAATCTGGCTAAGGGTTTATCATTTTTGTATATCTTCTCAAAGGACCAGCTTTTAGTTTTATTGATCTTTGCTATTGTTATCTTCGTTTCTATTTCAATTATTTTTGCTCTGATTTTTATGATTTCTTTCCTTCTAGTGACTTTGGGTTTTCTTTGTTCTTCTTTCTCTAGTTGCTTTAGGTGTAGGGTTAGATTATTTATTTGAGATTTTTCTTGTTTCTTGAGGTGAGATTTAACTGCTATAAACATCCCTCTAGAACTGCTTTTGCTGCATCCTGTAGGTTTTGGGTCATTGTGTTTTCATTGTCATTTGTTTCTATGTATTTTTTATTTCTTCTCTAATTTACTGAGTGATCTCTTGGTTATTTACTGGTGCACTATTTAACCTCCATGAATTTGTGTTTTTACAGTCTTTTTCCTGTAATTGATTTCCAATCTCATAGATCTGTGGTCAGAAAAGATGCCTGATGTAATTTCAATTTTCTTAAATTTTCCAAGGCTTGATTTCTGACCTAAGATGTGATCTGTCCTGGAGAATGTTCTGTGTGCACTTGAGAAGAAAGTGTATTTGCCACTTTTGGGTGGAATGTTCTGTAAATATCAATTAAATTTATCTGGTCTATTGTGTCATTTAAAGCTTGTGTATCCTTATTTATTTTCTGCTTGGATGATCTGTCCATTGGTGTAGGTGAGGTGTTGAAGTCCCCTACTATTATTGTGTTACTGTCAATTTCCACTTTCATGTTTGTTAATATTTGTCTTATGTATTGAGGTGCTCCTATGTTGGATGCATAAACATTTATAATTGTTATTTCTTCTTATTGGATTGATCCCTTGATCATTATGTAGTGTCCTTCTTTACCCCTTGTAACATTCTTTATTTTAAAGTCTATTTTATCTGATATGACTATTACTACTCCAGCTTTCTTTTGATTTCCACTTGCATGGAATATCTTTTTCCAACCCCTCCCTTTCAGTCTGTATGTGTCCCTAGGTTTGAAGTGGTTCTCTTGTAGACAGCATATATATGGATCTTGTATCCATTCAGCCAGACTGTGTCTTTTGGTTGGGGCACATAGTCCACTTACATTCAAGGTTACTATCAATATGTATGGTCCTATTACCATATTCTTAATTGTTTTGGGTTTGTTTTTGTGCATCTTTTTCTTTGCTTTTGTTTCCCACCTGGAGAAGATTCTTTAACATTTGTTGTAAAGCTGGTTTTGTGGTGCTGAATTCTCTTAGCTTTTGCTAGTCTGAAGGTTTTTGATTTCTCTGTTGAATCTGAATGAGATCCTTTCTGGGTAGAGAAATATTGGTTGTAGGTTTTTCTCTTCCATCACTTTAATATTATCCTGTCCCTTCCTTATGGCCTGCAGAGTTTCTGCTGAAAAATCAGCTGATAAACTTATGGGGATTCCTTTGTATGACATTTTTTTTGTTTTTCCCTTGCTGCTTTTAATATTTTTTCTTTGAATTTAATTTTTGTTAGTTTGATTAATACGTGTCTTGGTGTATTTCTCCTAGTGTTTATCCTGTATCGGACTCTCTGTGCTTCCTGGACTTGGGTGACTATTTCCTTTCCCATGTTAGGGAAGTTTTCCACTCTTATATCTTCAAATATTTCCTCAGACCCTTTCTTTTTCTCTTCTTCTTCTGAGACCCTTATAATTCGAATTTTGGTGTGTTTAGTGTTGTCCCAGAGTTCGCTGAGATTGTCTTCAATTATTTTCATTCTTTTTTCTTTATTCTGCTCGTCAGCAGTTATTTCCACCATTTTGTCTTCCAGCTCCCTTATTTGTTCTGCCTCTGTTATTCTGTTATTGATTCCTTCTAGTGTATTTTTCATTTCAGTTATTGTGTTGTTCATCTCTGTTTGTTCTTTAGTTCTTCTAGATCTTTGTTAAACATTTCTTTTATTTTCTCAGTCTGTACCTCCATTCTCTTTCCAAGATTCTGGATCATTTTTACTATATTACTCTGAATTCTTTTTTTTTTTTTTTTTGGAATTTTCTTTATTGTTTTAAACAGCAGGCTCATATTAGTTATCCATTTTATACATATTAGTGTATATATGTCAATCCCAACCCCCCAAGTCATCACACCAACACCACCCTGCCACATTCCCCCCTTGGTGTCCATACGTTTGTTCTCTGTATCTGTGTCTCAATTTCTACCCTGCAAACCGGTTCATCTGTACCATTTTTCTAGGTTCCACACATATTCATTAATATACAATAATTGTTTTTCTCTTTCATACTTATGTCACACTGTATGAAAGTCTCCAGATCCATCTACATCTCTACAAATGACCCAATTTCATTCTTCTTATGGCTGAGTAATATTCCATTGAATATGTGTACCACATCTTCTTTATCGATTCATCTGTTGATGGGCATATAGGTTGCTTCCATGACATGGCTATTGTCAATACTGCTGCAATGAACATTGGGGTGCATGTGTCTTTTTGAATGTATATGCCCAGTAGTGGGATTGCTGGGTCATATGGTAATACTATTTTTAGTTTTTTAAGGAACCTCCATACTGTTCTCCATAGTGGCTGTATCAATTTACATTCCCACCAACAGTGCAAGGGGATTCCCTTTTCTCCAGCATTTGTTGTTTGTAGATTTTCTGATGATGCCCATTCTAACTGGTGTGAGGTGATACCTCATTGTAGTTTTGATTTGGATTTCTCCAATAATTAAGGATGTTGAGCAGCTTTTCATGTCCTTCTTGGCCATTTGTATGTCTTCACTGGAGGAAAGACTATTTAGGTCTTCTGCCCGTTTTTGGATTGAGTTTTTCTTTTTTTAATATTGAGCTGCATGAGCTCTTTATATATTTTGGAGATTAATCCTTTGTCTGTTGATTCATTAGCAAATATTTTCTCCCATCCTAAAAGTTGGCTTTTAATCTTGTTTGTAGTTTCCTTTTCTTTGCAAAAGCTTTAAAGTTTCATTAGGTCCCATTTGTTTATTTTTCTTTTTATTTTCTTTACTCTAGGAGGTGGATCAAAAAAATTCTCCCTGTGATTTATGTCAAAGAGTGTTCTTCCTATGTTTTCCTCTATGAGTTTTATAGGGTCTTGTCTTACATTTAGGTCTCTAATCCATTTTGAGTTTATTTTTGTGTATGGTATTAGGGAGTGTTCTAATTTCATTCTTTTACATGCAGCTGTCCAGTTTTCCCAGCACCACTTATTGAAGAGACTGTCTTTTCTCCATTGTATATCCACTCCTCCTTTGTCATAGATTAGTTGACCACAGGTGTGTGGGTTTACCTCTGGGCTTTCTATCTTGTTCCATTGATCTATATTTCTGTTTTTGCACCATTACAATATTGTCTTGATTACTGTAGCTTTGTAATATAGTCTGAAGTCAGGGAGTCTGATTCCTCCAACTCCATGTTTTTCCCTCAAGACTGCTTTGGCTATTTGGGGTCTTTTGTGTCTCCATACAAATTTTAAGATTTTTTTGTTCTAGTTTTGTAAAAACTGCCATTGGTAACTTGATAGGGATTGCATTGAAACTCTAGATTGCTTTGTGTAGTATAGTTATTTTCACAGCATTGTTTCTTCCAATCCAAGAACATGGTATATCTCTACATCTGTTTGTATCTTCTTTAATTTCTGTCATCAGTGTCTTATAGTTTTCTGCATACAGGTCTTTGTCTCCCTAGGTAGGTTTATTCCTAGGTATTTTATTCTTTTTGTTGCAATGGTAAATGAGATTGTTTCCTTAATTTCTCTTTCAGATTTTTTATCATTAGTGTATAGGAATGCAAGAGATTTCTGTGCACTAATTTTGTATCCTGCAACTTTATCAAATTCATTGATTAGCTCTAGTAGTTTTCTGGTGACGTCTTTAGATTTTCTATGTATAGTATCTTGTCATCTGCAAACAGTGACAGTTTTACTTCTTCTTTTCCAATTTGGATTCCTTTTATTTCTTTTTCTTCCCTGATTGCCATGGCTAGGACTTCCATAACTATGTTTAATAATAGTGGAGAGAGTGGACATCCTTGTCTTGTTCCTGATCTTAGAGGAAATGCTTTCAGTTTTTCACCATTGAGAATGATGTTTGCTGTGGGTTTGTTGTATATGGCCTTTGTTATGTTGAGGTAGGTTCCCTCTATGCCCCATTTCTGGAGAGTGTTTAACATAAATGGGTGTTGAATTTTGTAAAAATCTTTTTCTGCATCTACTGAGATGATCATATGTTTTTATTCTTCAATTTGTCAATATGGTGTATCACATTGATTGATTTGCGTATATTGAAGAATCCTTGCATCCCTGGGATAAATCCCACTGGATCATGGTGTATGATCCTTTTAATGTGTTGTTGTATTCTGTTTGCTAGTGTTCTGTTGAAGATTTTTGCATTTATATTTATCAGTGATATTGGTCTGTAATTTTCTTTTTTTTTTTGTATCTTTGTCTGGTTTTGGTATCAGGGTGATGGTGACCTCTTAGAATGAGCTTGGAAGTGTTCCTTCCTCTGCAATTTTTTGAAAGAATTTTAGAAGCATGGGTGTTAGCTCCTCTCTAAATGTTTGATAGAATTTGCCTTTGAAGCCATCTGGTCCTGGAATTTTGTTTGTTTGAAGATTTTTTTTTTTAACATCTTTATTGGAGTATAATTTCTTTACAATGGTGTGTTAGTTTCTGCTTTATAACAAAGTGAATCAGTTATACATATACATATGTTCCCATATCTCTTCCCTCTTACATCTCCCTCCCTCCCACCCTCCCTGTCCCACCCTTCTAAGTGGTCACAAAGCACGGAGCTGATCTCCCTCTCCTATGTGGCTGCTTCCCACTAGCTATCTATTTTACATTTGGTAGTGTATATATGTCCATGCCACTCTCTCACCCTGTCACATCTCACCCCTCCCCCTCCCCATATCCTCAAGTCCATTCTCTAGTAGGTGTGTGTCTTTATTCCCGTCTTGCCACTAAGTTCTTCATGACCTTTTTTGTTTGTTTGTTTGTCTCTTTTTCCTTAGATTCCATTTATATGTGTTAGCATACTGTATTTGTTTTCCTCTTTCTGGCTTACTTCACACTGTATGACAGACTCTAACTCCATCCACCTCACTACAAATAGCTCCATTTCGCTTCTGTTTATGGCTGAGTAATAGTCCATTGTGTACATGTGCCACATCTTCTTTATCCATTCATCTGATGATGGACACTTAGATTGCTTCCATGTCCTGGCTATTGTAAATAGAGTTGAAATGAACATTTTGGTACATGACTCTTTTAGAATTATGGTTTTCTCAGGGTATATGCCCAGTAGTGGGATTGCTGGGTCGTATGGTAGTTCTATTTTTAGTTTTTTAAGGAACCTCCATACTGTTCTCCATAGTGGCTGTATCAGTTTACATTCCCACCAACAGTGCAAGAGTGTTCCCTTTTCTCCACACCATCTCCAGCATTTATTGCTTCTAGATTTTTTGATGATGGCCATTCTGACCAGTGTGAGATGATATCTCATTGTAGTTTTGATTTGCATTTCTCTAATGATTAATGATGTTGAGTATTCTTTCATGTGTCTGTTAGCAATCTGTATATATTCTATGGAGAAATGTCTATTTAGGTCTTCTGCCCATTTTTGGATTGGGTTGTTTGTTTCTTTGATATTGAGCTGCTTATAAATTTTGGAGATTAATCCTTTGTCAGTTGCTTCATTTGCAAATATTTTCTCCCATTCTGAGGGTTGTCTTTAGGTATTGTTTATGGTTTCCTTTGTTATGCAAAAGCTTTTAAGTTTCATTAGGTCCCATTTGTTTATTTGTGTTTTTATTTCCATTTCTCTAGGAGTTGGGTCAAAAAGGATCTTGCTGAGATTTTGTCATAGAGTGTTCTGCCTATGTTTTCCTCTAAGAGTTTGATAGTCTCTGGCCTTACATTTAGGTCTTTAATCCATCTTGAGTTTATTTGTGTGTATGGTGTTAGGGAGTGTTCTAATTTCATACTTTTACATGTACCTGTCCAGTTTTCCCAACACCACTTATTGAAGAGGCTGTCTTTTCTCCACTGTATATGCTTGCCTCCTTTATCAAAGATAAGGTGACCATATGTGCGTGGGTTTATCTCTGGGCTTTCTATCCTGTTCCATTGGTCTATGTTTCTGTTTTTGTGCCAGTACCAAACTGTCTTGACTACTGTAGCTTTGTAATATAGTCTGAAGTCAGGGAACCTGATTCCTCCAGCTCCATTTTTCGTTCTCAAGATTGCTTTGGCTATTCTGGGTCTTTTATGTTTCCATACAATTGTGAAATTTTTTGTTCTAGTTCTGTGAAAAATGCCATTGGTAGTTTTATAGGGATTGCATTGAATCTGTAGATTGCTTTGGGTAGTTGAGTCATTTTCACATTGTTGATTCTTCCAATGCAACAACATGGTATATCTCTCCGTCTATTTGTATCATCTTTAATTTCTTTCATCAGTGTCTTATAATTTTCTGCATACAGGTCTTTTGTCTCCTTAGGTAGGTTTATTCCTAGATATTTTATTCTTTTTGTTGCAATGGTAAATGGGAGTGTTTTCTTAATTTCACTTTCAGATTTTTCATCCTTAGTGTATAGGAATGCAAGAGATTCCTGTGCATTAATTTTGTATCCTGCTACTTTACCAAATTCATTGATTAGCTCTAGTAGTTTTCTGGTAGCATCTTTAGGATTCTCTATGTATTGTATCATGTCATCTGCAAACAGTGACAGCTTTACTTCTTCTTTTCCGATTTGGGCTCCTTTTATTTCTTTTTCTTCTCTGATTGCTGTGGCTAACACTTCCAAAACTATGTTGAATAATAGTGGTGAGAGTGGGCAACTTTGTCTTGTTCCTGATCTTAGTGGAAATGGTTTCAGTTTTTCACCATTTAGGACAATGGTGGATGTGGGTTTGTCATATATGTCCTTTATTATGTTGAGGAAAGTTCCCTCTATGCCTACTTTCTGCAGGGCTTTTATCATAAATGGGTGTTGAATTTTGTCAAAAGCTTTCTCTGCATCTATTGAGATAATCATATGGTTTTTCTCCTTCAATTTGTTAATATGGTGTATCACGTTGATTGATTTGCGTATATTGAAGAATCCTTGCATTCCTGGGATAAACCCCACTTGATCATGGTGTATGATCCTTTTAACGTGCTTTTGGATTCTGTTTGCTAGTATTTTGTTGAGGATTTTTGCATCTATATTCATCAGTGATATTGGCCTGTAGTTTTCATTCTTTGTGACATCTTTGTCTGGTTTTGGTATCAGGGTGATGGTGGCCTCATAGAATGAGTTGGGGAGTGTTCCTCCCTCTGCAATATTTTGGAAGATTTTGAGAATGATAGGTGTTACCTCTTCTCTAAATGTTTCATAGAATTCACCTGTGAAGCTATCTGGTCCTGGGCTTTTGTTTGTTGGAAGATTTTTAATCACAGTTACAATTTCACTGCCTGTGATTGGTCTGTTCATATTTTCTATTTCTTCCTGTTTCAGTCTTGGCAGTTTGTGCATTTCTAAGAATTTATCCATTTCTTCTAGGTTGTCCATTTTATTGGCATAGAGTTGCTTGTAGTAATCTCTCATGATCGTTTGTATTTCTGCAGTGTCAGTGGTTACTTCTCCTTTTTCATTTCTAATTCTATTGATTTGAGTCTTCACCCTTTTTCTCTTGATGAGTCTGGCTAATGGTTTATCAATTTTGTTTATCTTCTCAAAGAACCAGCTTTTAGTTTTATTGATCTTCGTTATTGTCTCCTTCATTTCTTTTTCATTTATTTCTGATCTGATCTTTATGATTTCTTTCCTTCTGCTAGCTTTGGGGTTTTTTGTTCTTCTTTCTCTAATTGCTTTAGGTGCAAGTTAGGTTGTTTATTTGAGATGGTTCCTGTTTCTTGATGTAGGCTTCTATTGCTATAAACTTCCATCTTAGAACTGCTTTGGCTGCATCCCATAGATTTTGGGTCGTCGTGTCTCCATTGTCATTTGTTTCTAGGTATTTTTTGACTTCCCCTTTGATTTCTTCAGTGATCACTTCGTTATTAAGTAGTGTATTGTGTAGACTCCATGTGTTTGTATTTTTTACAGAACTTTCCCTGTAATTGATATCTAGTCTCATAGCATTGTGGTCGGAAAAGATACTTGATACAATTTCAATTTTCTTTAATTTACCAAGGCTTGATTTGTGACCAAGGATGTGATCTATCCTGGAGAATATTCTGTGAGCACTTGAGAAAAATGTGTATTCTGTTGTTTTTGGGTGGAATGTCCTATAAATATCAATTAAGTCCATCTTAGTCAATGTATCATTTAAAGCTTGTGTTTCCTTATTTATTTTCGTTTTGAATGATCTGTCCATTGGTGAAAGTGGGGTGTTAAAGTCCCCTACTATGATTGTGTTACTGTCGATTTTCCCTTTTATGGCTGTTAGTATTTGCCTTATGTATTAAGGTGCTCCTATGTTGGGTGCATAAATATTTACAATTGTTGTGCCTTCTTCTTGGATTGATCCCTTGATCATTATATAGTGTCATTCTTTGTCTCTTGTAATAGTCTTTATTTTAAAGTCTATTTTGTCTGATATGAGAATTGCTACTCCAGCTTTCTTTTGATTTCCATTTGCATGGAATATCTTTTTCCATCTCCTCACTTTCAGTGTGTATGTGTCCCTAAGTCTGAAGTGTGTCTCTTGTAGACAGCATATATATTGTTCTTGTTTTTGTATCCATTTAGCCAGTCTGTGTCTTTTGGTGGGAGCATTTAATCCATTTACATTTAAGGTAATTATCGATATGTATGTTCCTTTTCCCATTTTTAAAAATGTTTTGGGTTTGTTATTGTAGGTGTTTTTCTTCTCTTGTGTTTCTTGCCTAGAGAAGTTCCTTTAGCATTTGTTGTAAAGCTGGTTTGGTGGCGCTGAACTCTCTCAGCATTTGCTTGTCTGTAATGGTTTTAATTTCTCCATCAAATCTGAATGCGATCCTTGCTGAGTAGAGTAATCTTGGTTGTAGGTTTTTCTCCTTCATCACTTTAAGTATATCCTGCCACTCCCTTCTGGCTTTCAGAGTTTCTGCTGAAAGATCCGATGTTAGCCTTATGGGGATTCCCTTGTGTGTTATTGGTTGTTTTTCCCTTGCTGCTTTTAATATGTTTTCTTGATATTTAATTTTTGATAGTTTGATTAATATGTGTCTTGGCCTGTTTTTCCTTGAATTTATCCTGTATGGGACACTCTGTGCTTCCAGGACTTGATTAACTATTTCCTTTCCCATATTAGGGAAGTTTTCAACTATAATCTCTTCAAATATTTTCTCAGTTCCTTTCTTTTTCTCTTCTTCTTCTGGGACCCCTATAATTCGAATGTTGGTGTGTTTAATGTTGTCCCAGAATTCTCTGAGACTGTCCTCTGTTCTTTTCATTCTTTTCTCTTTATTCTGCTCTGCAGTAGTTATTTCCACCATTTTATCTTCCAGGTCACTTATCCGTTCTTCTGCCTCAGTTATTCTGCTATTGATCCCTTCTAGAGTATTTTTAATTTCATTTATTGTGTTTTTCATCATTGCTTGGTTCCTCTTTAGTTCTTCTACGTCTTTGTTAAATGTTTCTTGCATTTTGTCTATTCTATTTCCAAGATTTTGGATCATCTTTACTATCATCATTCTGAATTCTTTTTCAGGTAGTCTGCCTATTTCCTCTTAATTTTTAGGTCTGGTGTGTTTTGACCCTGCTCCTTCATTTGCTGTGTGTTTTTCTGTCTTCTCATTTTGCTTATCTTACTGTGTTTGAGGTCTCCTTTTCACAGGCTGCAGGTTTGTAGTTCCCGTTGTTTTTGGTATCTGTCCCCAGTGGCTAAGGTTGGTTCAGTGGGTTGTGTAGGCTTCCTGGTGGAGTGGACTAGTGCCTGTGTTCTGGTGGATGAGGCTGGATCTTGTCTTTCTGGTGGGCATGTCCACGTCTGGTGGTGTGTTTTGGGATGTCTGTGGCCTTATGATTTTAGGCAGCCTCTCTGCTAATGGATGGGGCTGTGTTCCTGTCTTTCTAGTTGTTTGGCATAGGGTGTCCAGCACTGTAGCTTGCTGGTCATTGAGTGAAGCTGGGTCTTGATGTTGAGATGGAGATCTCTGAAAGATTTTCGTGATTTGGTATTAAGAGGAGCTGGGAAGTCTCTTGTGGACCAATGTCCTGAACTTGGGTCTCCCACCTCAGAGGCACAGCCCTGATGCCTGGATGGAGCACCAAGAGCCTTTCATCCACACCACTCAGAATAAAAGGGAGAAAAAATAGAAAGAAAGAAAGAAAGAGGATAAAATAAAGTAAAATAAAGTAAAATAAATCTATTATAATAAAAAATAAGAAAAAAATTATTAAGGAAAAATTTATTAAGAAAAAAAATTTTTTTAAGTAAAAAAAAAAAAAAAAAAACAAACGGATGGACCGAACCCTAGGACAAATAGTGAAAGCAAAGCTACACAGACAAAATCTCACCCAGAAGCATACACATATACACTCACAAAAAAAGGAAAAGGGGAAAAATTAATATATCCTGCTCCCAAAGTCCACCTCCTGAATTGGGGATGATTCGTTGTCTATTCAGGTATTGAACAGATGCAGGTACATCAAGTTGTTTGTGGAGCTTTAATCCGCTGCTTCTGAGGCTGCTGGGAGAAATTTCCCTTTCTCTTCTTTGTTCGTACAGCTCCCAGGGTTCAGCTTTGGATTTGGACCCACCTCTGCGTGTAGGTCGCCTGAGGGCGTCTGTTCTTCGCTCACACAGGACGGGGTTAAAGGAGCAGCTGCTTTGGGGACTCTGGCTCACTCAGGCCATGGGGAGGGAGGGGTATGGATGCGGGGTGAGCCTGCAGCAGCAGTGGGTGGCATGACATTGCAGCAACCTGAGTCTCGCTGCACGTCCTCCTGGGGAAGTTGTCCCTGGATCACGGGAAGCTGGCAGTGGTGAGCTGCACAGGCTCCTGGGAGGGGCAGTGTGGATAGTGACCTGTGTTCGCACACAGGCTTCTTGGTGGTGGCAGCAGCAGCCTTAGCATCTCATGCCCTTCTCTCGTGTCCACGCTGATAGCCGTGGCTCATGTCCGTCTCTTGAGCTCGTTTAGCTGGCGCTCTGAATCCCCTCTCCTTGCACACCGCAAAACAAAGAGCCAAGGAAAAGTCTCTTGCCTCTTCAGCAGCTGCAGACATTTTCCCGGACTTCATCCCGGCTAGCTGTGGTGCGCTAACCCCTTCAGGGTGTGTTCACTTAGCCAACCCCAGTCCTCTCCCTGCAATCCAACCGAAGCCCAATCCTCAGCTCCTAGCTCCCGCCCGCCCTGGCGGGTGAGCAGAGAAGCCTCTTGGGCTGGTCAGTGCTGCTCAGCACCGATCCTCTGTGCAGTAATCTCTCTGCTTTGCCCTCTGCACACCTGTTGCTGTGCTCTCCTCCGTGGCTCCAATGCTTCCCCCCCTCTGCCACCCACAGTCTTCATCTGAGAAGGGGCTTCCTAGTGTGTGGAAACCTTTCCTCCTTCACAGCTCCCTCCCACTGGTGCAGGTCCTGTCCCTATTCTTTTGTCTCTGTTATTTCTTTTTTCTTTTGCCCTACCCAAGTACGTGAGGAGTTTCTTGCCTTTTGGGAGGTCTGACGTCTTCTGCCAGCGTTCAGTGGGTGTTCTGTAGGAGCAGTTCCAAGTGTAGATGTATTTCTAATGTATCTGTGGGAAGGAAGGTCATCTTCGCATCTTACTCTTCTGCCATCTTGCCCAGACCCCCCTGTTCGAAGATTTCTTATCGCAGTTTCAATTTCATTACTTGTGATTGGTCTGTTCATATTTTCTATGTCTTCCTGGTTCAATCTTGGAAGGTTATACCTTTCTATGAATTTGTCCATTTCTTCCAGGTTGTCCATTTTATTGGCATAAAGTTGCTTGTGTGTTAGGATGCTTTGTATTTCTGTGCTGTCTGTTGTAACTTCTCCCTTTTCATTTCTAATTTTAATGATTTGTGTCCTCTCCCTCTTTTTCTTGATGAGTCTGGCTAATGGTTTATCAATTTTGTTTATCTTCTCAAAGAACCAGCTTTTAGTTTTATTGATCTTTGCTCTTGTTTTCTTTGTTTCTATTTCATTTATTTCTGCTCTGATCTTTTTGATTTCTTTCCTTCTACTAACTATGCTTTTTGTTTGCCCT
The DNA here is from genome assembly GCF_965194825.1 of Balaenoptera physalus. Classification (NCBI taxonomy): domain Eukaryota; kingdom Metazoa; phylum Chordata; class Mammalia; order Artiodactyla; family Balaenopteridae; genus Balaenoptera; species Balaenoptera physalus. The sequence continues at coordinate 41,777,724 of NC_138897.1, read as the reverse complement.
TCTTTAGTTCATTTACGTGTAAAGTTAGATTGTTTATTTTCTGATTTTTCTTGTTTCTTGAGGTAGGCTTGTATTGCTATAAACTTCCCTCTTAGATATGCTTCTGCTGCATCCCATAGGTTTTAAATCGTTGTGTTTTTGTTGTAATTTTTCTCTAAGTTTTTTTGATTTCCTCTTTGATTTTCTTCAGTGATCTAGCCTGCATGTGTTTTCAGTTTTTTACATTTTTTTCCCCTGTAATTGATTTCTAATCTCATAGTGTTGTGGTAAGAAAAGATGCTTGATATGACTTCAGTTTTCTTCAATTTACTGAGCCTTGTTTTGTGGCCCAAGATGTGATCTATCCTGGAGATTATTCCATGTGCAGTTGAGAAGGAAGTGTATTCTGCTGTTTTTGGATGGAATGTCCTATAAATATCAATTAAATCTATCTGGTCTATTGTGTCATTTAAAGCTTATGTTTCCTTATTAATTTTCTCTTTGGATGATCTGTTCATTGGTGTAACTGAGGTGTTAAAGTCCCCCATTATTATTGTGTTACTGTTGATTTCCTTTTAGAGCTGTTAGCAGTTTCCTTATGTATTGTTGTGCTCCTATTTTGAGTGCATATATATTTATAATTGTTTTGTCTTCTTCTTGGATTGATCCCTTGATCATTATGTAGTTTCCTTCCTTGTTTTTGTAACATTCTTTATTTTAAAGTCTATTTTACCTGATAGGACCATTGCTACTCCAGCTTTCTTTTGATTTCCATTTGAATGGAATATCTTTTTCCAGCTCCCCCCTTTCGGTCTGTATATTCCCTAGGTCTGAAGTGGGTCTCTTGTAGACAGCATATATATGGGTCTTTTTTTGTATCCATTCAGCAAGCCTATGTGTTTTGGTTGGAGCATTTAATCCATTCACGTTTCAGGTAATTATCTATATGTATGTTCCTATTACCATTTTCTTAATTGTTATGGGTTTGTTTTTGTAGGTTCTTTTCTTCCTTTGTGTTTCCCACTTAGAGAAGTTCCTTTAGCATTTCTTGTAGAGCTGGTTTGGTTGTGCTAAATTCTCTTAGCTTTTGCTTGTCTGTAAAGCTTTTGATTTCTCTGTCGAATCTGAATGAAATCCTTGCCAGGTAGAGTAATCTTGGTTGTAGGTTCTTCCCTTTCATCACTTTAATTATGTCATGCACTCCCTTCTGGTTTATAGAGTTTCTGCTGAGAAATCACCTGTTAACCTTATGGGATTTCTCTTGTATGTTATTTGTTGTTTTTCCCTTCTTGCTTTCAATAATTTTTCTTTGTCTTAATTTTTGTCAGTTTGATTACTATGTGTCTTGGCATGTTTCTCCTTGGGTTTATCTTGCCTGGGACTCTCTGTGTTGCCTGGACTTGGGTGTCTAGTTCCTTTTCCATGTTAGTGAAGTTTTTGACTATAATCTCTATAAATATTTTCTTGGGTCCTTTCTGTCTCTCTTCTCCTTCTGGGACCCCTATAATGCGAATGTTGTTGCGTTTAATGTTGTCCCAGAGGTCTCTTAGGCTGTCTTTATTTCTTTTCATTCTTTTTTCTTTATTCTTTTCCATGGCAGTGAATTCCACTATTCTGTCTTCCAGGTCACTTATCCGTTCTTCTGCCTCAGTTATTCTGCTATTGATTCCTTCTAGCATATTTTTCATTTCAGTTATTGTATTGTTTATCTCTGTTTGTTTGTTCTTGAATTCTTCTAGGTGTTTGTTCTTTAATTCTTCTAGGTCTTTGTTAAACGTTTCTTGTATCTTCTCGATCTTTGCCTCCCTTCTTTTTCCGAGGTCCTGGATCATCTTCACTATCATTATTCTGAATTGTTTTTCTGGAAGGTTGCCTATCTCCACTTAATTTAGTTGTTTTTCTGGGGTTTTATCTTGTTTCTTCCTCTGGTACATAGCTCTCTGCCTTTTCATGTTGTCTATCTTTCTGTGAATGTGTTTTTTGTTCCACAGGCTGCAGGATTGTAGTTCTTCTTGCTTCTGCTGTCTGCCCTCTCTGAATTCTTTTTCAGATAGATTGCCTTTTTCCTCTTCACTTATTTGGTGTTGTAGGTTTTTAACTTGCTCCTTTATCCATGACATCTTTTCGCCATCTTATTTTTTTTTTTTTTTTTTTTTTTTTGATGAGTGGTATTGTGTTCCTGTCTTACTGGTTGTTTGGCCTGAGGCTTCCAACAATGGAGTTTGTAGGCTGTTGGGTGGAGCTGGGTCTTGGTGCCGAGACGAGGACCTCTGGGAGACCTCACTCCGATGAATATTCCCTGGAGTCTGAGTTTCTCTGTTTGTCTAGTGGTTTAGACTCAGAGTTCCCACTGCAGGAGATGTGGCCTGACCCCAGGCTCATGAAGCAAGATCTTGTAAGCCACGAGAGGCAGCAAAACAAACAAACTAACAAACAAACAACAACAAATTAAAAAATAAAATTAGACTAGGAAACTAACAGATATGTTAGAAAGAATATAAAAATGAAAATATAACTGAAACAACAACCAGAAGGTAAAACAGAACCACAGTGATAAAAAAGAGGAGAGAAAAAAAAAAAAGGTGGAAAAGGCCTTGGCTGTGGAGGGTGGGACCTAAACAGGGGCAGGGTTTGGGTGGTGAGTGGGGCCTATGATTAGGACCGACAGGCCTGGAAAAGGCCTTGGGTGGTGTGGGGGGTGGGGCTTAAGCTCAATGAAACCAGAGGGGCACAGGCCTGCCTCCTGCTTCTGTTCTCAGAAGTCAGGGTACCTGGCCTGGTCACTCAGCAGGTTTTCTGGGCTCAAGTGGGCAGGGCAAACGTCCTCTGGTCCTCTCCTGCTCCTCCAGTCCTGGAGGTCCCCTCCTGCCTGCCTCTACTGCTATCCCTTGGCCTCCCTCTTATGCTCCCAGGACCAAAGTGGCCCGGAGGGGTCCTTGGAGGGCATAGGACCCTGCCTGAGATCTGGGCTGACTTCCCTGGGCTGATTGGGTAAGAGAAAGGCTTGGAATCCTCCACTCTGATCTGAGCTCCCAAGGGTACCTCCAGGCATGGGAAACCCTCCCCTGTCTCAGCCACCCCTCAGAGATGCCAGTCCTGTCTGGCCTCCACTCCTCCCCCCGACTCAGTCCCCCCACATCCTACCTGTTTTCTTGGGTGTTCCTTCCATCTCCTTGGGCATCAACGTCCCCCACCACCGTCTGGCAAGCACCCTAGTTGTGGGGACATGCAAACTCTGCATCTTCCCACACAGCCATCTTGACTCCATCCTCATTTAATCAGCTCTGACCAGCCACTTCTAAGTAATTAAGTTTGACTTTATGGAATCAATGTTTATGAATCTCTCTTGGGAAAAGTGGCTTGGTACCTGGTTTTTAGAGTTCTCATCCTTAAAAGTGGGTATGCAAGGTCACTTTCAGGCAGGCCCAGGAATCCTAGAATATTATGGTACATGACAAAGTGATGCATTTACTCAACTTATAGGTACTCTAAGTGAAATCTGGTAGAGGGTTTCTTGGCTTGGCTTTCTAGCCATAAAAGTCTTTAAAAAAAAAAAAAAAAAAAAAAGTCTTTTAAAAACCCAGTCTGACTCACAGACATAGAAAACAAACTTATGGTTACCAAAGAGGAAAAGGGGGGGAGGGATAATTTAGGAGTTTGGGATTAACAGGTACACACTACTATATATAAAATAGATAGAAAACAAGACTTACTGCATAGCACAGGGAATTGTATTCAATATCTTGTAATATCCTGTAATGGAAAAGAAGCTGAGAAAAGAATACATATATATACGTATATATATAATACGTATATATATGTATATATATATACAAAACTGAATCACTTTACTATACACCTGAAACAACTAACATAACATTGTAAATCAACTGTACTTCAATAAAAAAAAAAATAAAAAAAAAAAAATCCAGTCTGAGATCCTTCACGAAAATTTCTAGAAAAGCAAATGTAAAAAAATATCCATGTGGTATAGTAACACTTTCAATGTACCTATGTCAATAGTCAATAATCAGGCCAAATCTAATGAGATCAGCCTTATTTCATAATCAAGAGACTTATTTGAGATCATTTTTTATCAAAAGATAAGAGACTGTAGAAAAAAGATTATATTATAATGGAAAAATATACATTGTCTATATCACACTCTTCTGAATGGTATGATTCTAACCCTGTTCATTATATTATTGGGTCCCAGGACATGCTGCCCCAAAATATGCCTCAGTGGAATATTGATTATTTTGAATTAAAGGTACTTAAGAAATGGCTGATGCAAAAAGGACACTTTAACCCTCCCCCCGTCTCCCTGAAAACAGGAAATAATTCTCCCACGTGAAAGGTACACTCCCTGTACTGGGAGGTAAAAAGACATCCTTATCATAGGGAATTCAGGAATGAAAAACCTGTATAAAGAAATCATGTTACTTCTTTACTAATTTACTACCCAAGCCCAAACTTTCCTTAAATTTCTTATTAATTAAACACCCAAACCTAAGTTCCTTTGTCCTTTCAATTCCTCTCAAATGTATTGTTTCTTTGTCAAAAAAGTATAAAAGCTGCCTTCTTTGGCCACTCCTTAGGTCATATTTCTATGAATCATTCCTGCCAAGCATAGGCTGGATAATACTTGCTTAATATCTGATCTGCAAGATGTTCTGCTGGGTGCCAGGAAGATGGAAATAAAAATGAATTTCAAGGAGTTTACAGTCAAACTATGTAAAAGGACATACACCTTGGAATATTATTAGGTGTCACATGAAAATAGGTGACATCACTGGATGTTTAATGTTTATTATGAGCCCAGTGCTATTTGGCATGAGTTATAAGTATTACATCAATTTTCACCACAACTTTATAAGGCAGGTATATTATTGTTCTATTTTACAAATGGAGAAACTGAGGCATAGTCTCTGTCAGTAACCTGTCTAAAGTAACATAGGTAGTGAACAGGCTTGCTAGGGTGTGAATCCAGGAGGTCTGATTGAGAAGCATATGTTTTTAGCCACTTTACACATGGGAGAGACCATGTCTGCCTACTTAGGAGCCAGGAGTATTATGTCCCAGTGAACTGGGTCTCCCTAAATGGCTTCAAAAAGGAAGAATTTGTACTGGAATTTTAAGGATGGATAAAATATGTAGGAATACACAGTAGGAGGGACAAGGACATCGAGCAACTTGAGGGACAAAATTGTTGGGATATTATTATTTTGAAATCTGACCATCCATCCTCTGCTATCCTCATTCTTCATCTCCATCTCACTTCATTTCTGAGTCTACATCTAGTCACAGCTACAGAATGAAGCACTGCTTCATGAGGGATGATTTAAGCCACTGTAGGCTGGGTATGAGAGGTGAGTATGAGAGCTTATACCCTCTTCCTGCCATCCTGGGGGAAGGGATTGAGTCCAGAGGAATTGCAATATGAAAAACCATGGGATCTACAACTTTCATTTCTACCTTATACAATTTCAGTAATACATGAGTTACCTAAAACTGTTAATTTCATATTTTTAAAATGCAAGGTAAGAAAAGGTCTCACAAAGAATTATGCTTATATACTTTATAAACTCCGGAAGGAGAGAGAGGTGAGGTGACTCATGTGCTAGACTGTGGTTTCTATGTTAAAAGCTAACCTCCCTTACTTCAACCTCTTTATGGAGAGTGTGGCCTTATCGCCCAGTAAGAATTCTAGAATCCACTTCATCTCCAATACACCTGGTGTAAAATAATCACAGAACCACAAACTTTTAGACCAGGAAGAAACGACAAGAATGATGTTATTTATTATATTAATGAGGCAAATGACTTCTCCAAATGATAGCTCTGGCTGGTGACAGGCGCATGATTGGAAAAATTTCCTCTGAAAATATATTTCTTAATGTTTGTAGAGCTCATATGTCATCTAATCATGCATGCCTTGCATGGTGACCCTGATGTCCACTTCAAGCTGACATTATTATTGATAACACAGTTTTCAGTAATCCTGTAAACTTCTAGAAAGACTCTACCCATCTGTTTTCATACCCCATGGCATCTAGCTGAGTGTCTTGCACCATCACTGCATTTGAAGAACAGACTGAGATGGGAAGCAGGAGGTGGGGGGTTAGTGGGGAGGGGAAGAGAAACCCGAATTACTTGCTTTTGGATAAAGATGTGAGAATCAGCAGATTCTTAATCTTGCGGCGTTCAATGGCTATTCCAAACCTAAAGATTTCTGTGTAGAGGAGATAGAATTTTAAAATTTACTTTAATCCTGACATCAAAAGGAAATCTGTGGAATGAAGCCTCCTTATTAAATGAAACTCACAATAAAAATAAATAAATAAAAGTTGGCATGAATACCCTTGCTAACAGAAGCTGCCGAATCTCCCACACCTCTTAGAGAGATTAATCCCTTCCTACAGGCCAAAATCTAATTATAAACCATTCTAATTAGTTAGGAAATAGAACGGCTGTTCCTTATTGAGAAAAAAGTCTAGGAAGAGATGCTACTACTGCATGAGAACATCAGAACAAGGCAAAGAATTTAGGTGTTAATGCAAATCCGTTGTCCTATACCATAAAGCTTATTTGCTTGCATCAGTTGGCTACTGCCTGTATATTTTTATGGGGCATCTGCAGTTTACTTTGCTGTTTTAAGTTCACTATAGTTCCAGTTTCATTGTAGCAAGCTTTTAAACCTAAAATAAGCATTATGTAAAATATTATTTTGACTTATGTTATTTTGCCTTTACATTAAATGGATCTTCAGAACTTTCAAGTGCTCTAGGGCAAAAAGAAGAAAATCTTCTAGGGAAAAACCTTAATATTCCAGATATAATGAGTTTGTTTTACATTATCTTGCTTATTTTTTTCCTCTGGACTATTTTCACTTGGACTCCTTTCATATCCCAGTTAGCAAAGGAATTGACCAGAACTAAGAACAGCCCTAGAGCAATAGCTAAAATTCTGCTGTGCTTGTCAGATACTGTCTGACCACTGATTACTGCCCAAGGGGAATTTGTTTCCTTTATAAACTTTTTGGTGCCTTCTCATCACTGTTCAAACAGCCTTTCTCTCTCTCATGAGAAACTTCTGGATGGTATTGAGGAAAGCGTGAGCTTCTTAATTTTCTTTTTATTATTTTAAATCTTGGGTTTGTATGCTATTTTAAAGAGTGAGATGAAAAATAGGCCTCTTCATAATACAGAAATCAGGAAAACATCGTAATAATTGATGATACTAATATGATCTACCTGGAAACTTGCCTCAGGCAAATCAGCATGAATCAGGCTGGAGAAGTACAACAGTAATCTGTCCTTTTCCTTACCTTTCACGTATGGAAAATATGCAAATTCATTAATTTTGTGCTATGGGGAAAGCTTGGGATTAAATAGATTGTATTAGTCAGAGTCTTATGAGGAAACAGAATTTACAGGTTTAAATGTAACTAATGAAGGGAATTTTTATAGAGGTATAGGCAGGTTTAGGGGAACAGAAAGAAGATAGGAAGGCTCCACTTAGAGAACTACAACAATCTCTTGCAACAATTGCACATGGAGACTAGCAGCCCTTCCTTAGGGCCAAAGGACTTCAGGGAGGCTATAGTGCTAGTGGTGCCCATTAGGAGCTGGAAATATGGAAGAAGGGATACATTATAGGAGCACATGGTGGGGCAGATGGGTATAGAGAAGTGTGTGTGTGTGTGTGTGTGTGTTGAGGGGTGGAGGTGGGTGTAAATGGAGAAAAACCAACACACAAGAAATGGGTCCATGGTTAGCAGGAATTCCCTAGATAGATTTCTTTTTGTCTATATAAAAAGGAAACTCAGAAATTATGAATTTCTGTTTTATGCTTTAAATATTTCAAACTTTTAAAAAAAATTTGCTTCCTGGCCTTGATGATTCTCTGGTTTGTGCCGTTGCAAGGTTAGTGTTTGAAAGGGGGTGTCTCTTTAAATTTCACAACCTACATGCCTCACTCTCTTTATCTTCATTTATGTCCTATGGGATGAAATAGTTTATAGGTAAGTTCAAGCGGGAGTAGATCTAATAGTGAGATTACAGGTGCAAACTCAGGATCCCAGTCACATAAGCCTGGGATGTGGAACTCTATGCAAAAATGCAGACTTAAGGATCTGAACAGAAATAATTACTTTAACCACCCCAGTATTCCTAATGCTGATATTCTAGTCACGTGAACTTCCTATATCCTTCTCCCTGGCCCCAAACCTTTCAGGCACTTGCATGGCTTGGCCTTGAAACTCTACTTTTTCTGCTTAATCTTCTCAGAACATTCTGCATCCCAGTTTCCATCCTGAGACTCCTAGTCCTCTTTAGAGGATCAGCTTGAATGCTCGTCTGCATCTGTGATTCCTTTCTCAAAGAGAATCCTTAGCTGAAACAGAAATCCCTTTAAGACTTGGAAGATGCTATAATGAGTACCTATTATGCTAGATATAAAGTCAAATAACAAATAATCTGAATTGTGGCCTGGAATGCTGGTCATAATTTATGTTGTAACTTTATAGCTCTTCTCCTTCTGAAGACATAGTAGGACTGCACGTCCTTGCCCCTTTGAAATTGTGTATAGACATATTACTTTCTCTGGCCAATGAGATATGATGGTAGGATATATGTGGCATATTGAAGTGGAAGACTTTAGAACTAGTACATGGTTCCCCACATTTCCTTTGCACTTCCAAAGTGTTCCAGATGCTGTTGGAGCTCCATAGACCTGCCTGTTTTTTTTTTTTTGTTGGTTTTTCTTTGCCTGAGTGGCATGCAGGATCTTAGTTCCCTGACCAGGGATGGAACCTGTGCCCACTGAAGTGGAAGCACAGAGTCTTAACCACTGGACCACGAGGGAAGTCCCTGATATGCATTTTTGAATGAGTAGGATGTGGAGTGAAGCCTCCCATTGACCCAAGATGGACATTTAGGCAAGTGAGAGGGAACATTTTGTTTTAAGCCACTGAAATTACCCAATTATGACTAATACAGAAATTTTAAGAAATACCACTGTTATGGACTTAATGTTTGGATCCCTACAAAAGCCATATGTTAAAATTTTAACCCCAATGTGATAGCTTTAGGAGATGGGGCCTTTGGGAGTTAATGAGGTCACGAGGGTGAAACCTTCATGAATGGATTTATTTCCCTTATAAGAATAGATATGAGAGCTTGTTTCCACTCTTTCTGTTGTCAGCCATCTACAAACCAGGAAGCTGGTTCTCACCACAACTCAACCATGCTGGCACCATGATCACAGACTCCCAGTCTCCAGAGATGTAAGAAATAAATGTGTGTGATAGCCACCCAGTCTATGGTAATTTGTCCTAGCAGCCCAAAATGACTAAGACTGCCAATATCGACTTTGATGGCATAGTTAAACCCCACTGGCTGAAAAGAAAGAAAGAAAGAAACAAACAAAAAACCTTTATCAAACAACGTCACCTAAAAGAGTGAACAAAAACAGCATAGTGGACCCTTAATAGGGACATCCTTCAAAGGTTATTAGTAAAAAACAAATATTTCAGCATGAACAAAGACATGGTTGTGCTTTAGTGTATATGTGGTGAAAGAGGGGAGTGGAGGCCACGAAGGCATCTATTTGCCTGTAAGAGAAATTTTGAGATGGAGAACTGTTCTGGAAATATAAATGCATAAATAAAGCTCTTCCATATTATCAAGTGAGCAGAGTTCATAAAATCCTAGCATCAAAGGATTGAGGAAGATCTTCAAAGGTCACTTGGTTCATTCACCTCCTTTCAAGTAGGATCACATCAAAACCATCCCAGAAAAATGAGAAGCTACTCTATTTTTAAAGCTTTCTCTAGAAAAAGATTTTCTCTGACAGAACTGTTTTTCAGTTAATGTTAAAATCTCTATTGTGAATGATATGCCTCACTCACAATCAGGACACTTAATATAACACTCAACATCTGTATTAGTTTCCTAGGGCGGCCATAACAAATTACCCCAAACTGGATAGCTTTAAACATAGAAATTTATTTTCTCACTGTTCTGGAGGCTAGAAGTCTGAAATCAAGATGCCAGTAGGGCCATGCCCCCTCTGAAGGCTTTAGCAAAAAGTACTTTCTCACCTCTTCCTCACTTCTGGTGGCTCTCAGGTCCTTGGCTTCCTTGTCGTGTAGCTGTATCACTCCAGTTTCTGCCTCCATTGTCACATGGCTTTCTTCCCTGCGTGTATCTGTGTGTCTTCATCTCTCCTTATAAAGACATCAGTCATTGGATTTCGGGCCCATCCTAAGACAGTATGAGCTCATCTTAACTTAACTAATTACAACTGCAAAGACTCGATTTACAAATAAGGTCATATTCTGAGGTTCTGAGTAGATACAGATTTTTTGAGGATACTATTCAACACACCACAGCATCCTCTGTGCTACTTGTTCAGAGTCTGAGCACATCAGTGATTTTTTTTTTTTTAATTGCATCCATAACTGATCTTTCTTGCAGTCAATGTGAATTTTATAGTGTTGCTAATGGAGATGATTTTCATTTAATTATTTTTCTTGATGGTTTAAATTAACACAAAATAATTTTCAAATGTCAGCATGAACATGGTCATTGCAGTGATGTTTGGTGGGAGGAGAGAAATAAGCCTAAGACCCAGAAATTGAACTTGAGAAAGTAATAATATAGTCACATTAGTTGATTAAATGGATGAAATGAGCACACTTGACACACCCAATAAGTCAAGATATATCAATATTATGACATAATGCATAGTGTGGGGTTCTCTTGGCCAAAAGTGATGCAAAAGTTGTGGAGAGAGGAAAAGTGGGACATGCTGAAGTAATCAGGAAGATTTCAGGGAGGAAGGGGAAGACATAAGGGTAGATAGGATTTTATGAAAGGACACATATTATATTCAGTTGGGGGAACTACGTGATAACGCAGTAGAATTGGCAAAGGTGTAGCAGTCAATAGAATTGATGGGCCACAGAGGCCTGGCCATAGAACATTTGTGATGACAATAGCTGGGCTTTGGTTTATAAAGATAAATCAGGGCCTGCATGTGGAAGACTTTCAATGTCAAGTTAACTTCAAGCATTATCCTATAGGTAATGGAGAGGCCCTGGAAGCATTTGAGCCCTTAGAGGGACATGATATAGATGATGGAGGAGACAATGAACTTGGTGATAAGAGTAAAGGTTATGTTTTATGTATGGGACACTAAAGATTGTTGCAATGGTCGAGGAGAGTTATGGAGGCTTCTTTCTTATTGAATAATGGGAAGCAATAACATGGATGTTAGCACATGGAAATTATTTGATCCAGAGAAGATATGCCACTGAGGAATTTGTGTTGTTTTCTAGTGATGGTCTATGAGAAAACGCACTTTCCTTTCCCAGGTAGTCCTTCATTCCTCAAGATAGAACATCAGTATCACTGCCAATATGTGAAATCTACTTCTTAGGCTGCTCTCCACTAAACCTGAGTTTCATTTAAGAGAATAAAGAAAAGTACATTCTCAGCCTTCTCTGTTGGAAGAAATTTCCTTATTCAGCAAAAGATAATGTAAGGTTGCCCTGTTAACTCAGCCTTGCAGAAAACATTTCTATCAGTTGGCGTGAGCTTTGCTTCTTTCACCTCAGGCAGGTGGTAAAGGCATTTTGCAAAGGAGGATTCCAAATTAGGTTAAGCACCAAAATAGGGAAATGGCCTCGTCCACCCTGGTGGGGAGAGATTGGACTGCTGAAGTATATCCAAATTCACCTCTTAAAACTGCCATGTTTCAGTGCAGCTCTTTGGAGAATAAAAATGGAGAGAAAGGTTGACTTTGATGCCTTTCAAACATTCTTTTCATTGGCTATGCCCTAATGTTCTGGGGCCTGGACACCTCTGTAAATGATCACCTGCCTTATTCCAGCCAGACTTTGCTTTCTCTGGGCTGGCTAATGCCACTTCCTTCTAAAAGTAATGGATGCTCTTCATCCCAGGGGCATGTGCACATGAACCAAGTCTTCTTGGAGGTAGAAACTTTCGTAAGACACACAAAGGTAACATTTAAGTGGTGAAATACCAGATCCCAGACTGTGTATGTAATAGTATTAGCTATTTTCTTAACTTCATAATATATAATTTTCATGAATTTACTTTTTTAGTCATTATCCAAATTAAGTAGACTTACTTAAATTGTGGCATGTGACTGTAGTTCATTTTCACAAATGTATACTATTCCACTGTGTTATTATACTAAAAATTGTATTCTCTTGTTGATGAGAATTTGTGTGTGTGTGTGTATGTGTGTGTTTCCCTGGGTTTTTGCTTTTATAAATGGTGCTGCTATTAACATTCTGTTGTATATGTTCTGATGCATATGTGCAAGCATTTTCTCCTGGGTTATGTATGAAAGAGTCATATTGCTGGGGTTATATTTTACATGAGTGTTCAATTTTACATGATAATATCAATCTGTGTTTCAAAGCGGTTGTAGTAGTTCTTACTCCCACCAGCACTGTTTAAAAGATCCTATTGATCTTTCAACATTTGGTAATACAGACATTAATTTTTGCCAGTCAAATGGCACTAAATATCACCCTGCTTTGTGTTTTATTTGCATTACTCTCATTACCAAGGTATCTGAGTACCTCTTTCATGTATTTAATGACCGTATGTGTTTCCTCGCTGTACCTATATTTCAGTGAGTATGCCAAATTATCTTTAGGTCTAGTGCTCCTTCTTAGTGCATTGTCTGGGTTACAAAAGTCTGGAAACTCATTTTCATTTCTTTGGATTTTCCCAAACAGTGTCCACAGAAGTCTTGCCCGCAGCAGTTTCCGCTATAAGATGAATGGCTTCTGTGACTTCCTGTGTCCCCCAATCGGAAAGCCTATAGGAAGAGCTAGAGTTTATATGATGCTGTGCTGGGCACAGCATGCTGTGTTACCTAATTCTTGTTTTTTAGGAACTTGAAATTTTGAACGGACAGTCACATTGATTTAAACCCTCACCATTTCACTTACTACTTGTCAGTATATTTTTTTCTTCCAGGTTTTGTTTTATTCTGCCCAAAGTGGTAATGTATTGTAATTTTCATTTATAACCCTCAAAAAACTGAGACAATTATTGACACTTATTTTTAAATATATTAATAATACTTTTTGCTTTTAGTAATAAACAAAGTGTGGAAAAGATTACTCTGACATATTCAAAGTGGTCATCTCCAGGCAAACTTTTCAACTGCTCATTTGACTTCTCAGATACAGCCTCTGTCTGACCACTTTCCATATCACAGAGACTGAAGATGTATACCACATTCAAGATTCCTGAATTATACTTCAATTTGAGGCTTTGCAGAATCTAACTTCAAAGCTATTCGAAAGAAGAACTTTGTGAGTTACCCAACTTCAAAGTGTACTTGAGATTATTTAACATCATTAAACAGAGCAATCTAAGAGACATAGACACAGGCTAAAGTCAAAGCAATTTTAAAGACATCACACAGGATTGTCTTTGCTATTACTTTTCCTCTCAAATTACTAAGGCCTATCATCCATCCAAACATATGCTCAAAGAACATGCTACAGGGTGTGTGTGTGTGGGAGCTAGGGGTTGAATGCACAGTTTGCCCTTATTTCCTTAGCTTTCTTTTCTCTTTCTTAAATGTTCCTTGATATATCTACCTCCAGTTCATTGACTAAGCATATGAATTTCTTTTCAAACAAATACAAGAGCCTATTTCCAGAAGTCATACTATGAGACATAGCTGTCACAACATCTGACAGATATTCATAGTCAAGGCTATGACCTAGCAGATCTGAATGCACTCTCTCATTTTTCTCATATTTTAACATTTATCTCTCCTTCATTCAGTAGCATTTGTCACCCTGCCTCTATCCATGGCAACCCTTCTTATTTTAACGTTCTCACTCTTATCCACAAACTAAATTTACATTTCTTGCAGTTAATAAATTTTGCTTGTTGAGAAACATTACTTCAAGAAGACTGAAGCCCAATGAACTCTCAAAGACAAGACTTTCAGAAGAAAGAGCGCTCCACTTCGTTATAGCCTAGAAAAGACAAGAACAAATAAAAAGAAAAAAGAAAAATAAGGCTCTACATCATTCTGGGTGGTTGCTCTGCTTAATCTTATCTATCTATCAAAGAGCATTGGTAGAGCATTGGAGGGGCAGTAGAGCAATGAGCTCTCTGAGTTGAATCTAATTCTGCAAACGTGTTTGGGGTTGTGAATTTATTGCATATGAAATATAAAAATGTTGGTTCAGTGTGATATTCAAATATATAGTATATATTTAATTGTGTCTCATTTCAGATATGTTTTCTTCAGTTAGTTAAAATTATAGAAATTTATGGAAGCAAAAGACTTCATAGATTATTTGTTCATGATCCTTACTTGAAAAGTAGTGACCATACAATTTATTATCAAAATATGGATACTTTTGAGAATGAAAAGGGATGCTATTAATAATTAGACATTGACAGAAGGCATAAACAAGCACTATGACAAGCAATAAGGTGCAAATAGTCACCCTAGTCTTAGGGTATAAGGGAGTTAAGTGGCTTAGTCACATGCCTTGTAAGTGCCACACAACACCAGAAACCAGGCTCCTAGCATCTCATTAGGAATGCACTGGAACTGAGTGAGCTACAATCTGAAAATGTGCATTGATTATTTTACCTAAGGTCTGAAGATGAGTCACATCTAACCACTGACCTAAGATAAATGGAATTAATGTTGCAACTGCATTCTCCTATCTTCTCACTAGACTTAAGATGGTAAAGGATTCTGACAGCATGTCTTCCCCTTGGGCAAACCAAACCAAGCTGACATGATCCACTCTGATATGGTCAACTTGTTAATGAGAGGCATGATGACCTTCTGCACATATGTACTCATCTCACCAACTCCCTTGGTGCAGGATAGGTGTGTCCTGGGTCTGATACAGGGAGGAGTAATCAGTTGAGGTGTTCTTCGTCCTTCATTTTTCCTGTTTCCCTATTTAGCACTGTTAATGAAAGGTATGTTTGCTATTCTCAATTCTGTTGTCTTTAGCATATACTGAACACCTACTGGGTACCAGAAATATGCTAGGGGGTTTCACATACATCACTGTTATTTATTATATTTTGAGATTTAAATAATTTTTCTTGCCAGTGATTCAGATGAATATGTTTTTGCATCTTATATCCTGCCTGCCTCAGTATGGGTCCTAAGGTCACATGGAAAGCCCTCTACAAGGCTCTTTCTGCCTGTTTTCTCATAGTCAGGGAAAGACTTCCTAAAATTTCTGTTTCAGAAATGACTCCAGTTATATTCCTACCTCCACTCACAAAAATAAAGCAAAAAGTGAAATTCCTGCTATTTAAGAACAGTGAAGACACACTTGGATTTTCTTAGATACATTTTGTCAAAGGAAATTTGTAGAGGAGGAGTGCAGGATGAGTCTTTGGTTCATACTGGCAAAATCTATTGAAGAGTTATGGGGGAAAGCCTTCCCTAGACCTCATAGGGAACTTGCGGGAAAGAACATTAAAATCTGTGAGAGGGAATAATTCAAGGACATAAATGACTGTATCATAAGGAGCAGGTATGTTGTAACATAAAGAAATTCAAAGACTGTGTTTTCAAAGTTTCATGTAGCAACAAGGAGAAAAATTTTTCATAGAGAAAATTAAATTTAAGGTTGAACTTGAAGAAATGAGTAAAATTCTGACAGACAAATACAAGGCAAGAAACTTTTCAAGCAGAAAAAATAGCATGAATTGCAGCATAGAAACAGGAAAACATACAAAAGATATGATTAGGGAATAGGCAAAATCAAACCTTAGCTGGAATTTGTGGGCAAAAAGCAAATGGTGCAAGATTAATGGTAAGTCAGATCACTTGTAAATCCCTTCTCAGGAGAAATGTAAAAGACATATTCTAGCATATTCAAAACAAACACTATTTTTTTAATACAACTTCTAAGACATGAGGCTTTATTCTTTTAAAATCTGTGTCATGAACATTATTTCATTTAAATTTCATAACATATCTATGGTATAGGCAAGACCATTATTTCCATTTTCTGGGTTGGATAGCTGAGATAAACAGAGGTTTATTGTTACCCTGGTGGGATGGGTAATGCTCTCTCCTTCCTTCCCTCTTCCGCTAGAAGCAAAGTGCTTAGTCCAAGAGCAATACCTTTTCACATGCAGAAGGCTTGTTTTCCTGTTGGGATTTTATCTGAGTTTTGAAAGTGGGACAATGTATTTGTCAGGAAACTTCATTGGATTAAGCCACTGCTTCAGCCATGCTAATAAGGCCACTGCACTCAAAATGTGAGCAGAACTTTGCCAACTCCAAACTGCTGCTGCCCAGCCATCTCATCAGTCCACCTGCCGTGCACCTAGCATTTCAGTCCCAGCTCCTAGGGCCAGTAGAATAAATATCAGCTTCAGGCCTTGGCCTCTTCTACACTGATGCTGCTGCCTACAGGCCTCTTTGCCATCTTCAGGCCCATCATTCATCCACCTAATGCCATTGACCAGGTTCTGAGCTCACAGAGACCATTGTGCAGATGGGGTCAGTATGAATGTCAAAGTGGCAAATTAAAGCAAATGCAGATGGGAACACAAGGTGTGGATGAGAACCCTGGACCCAAATATAGTGGGGGTTCAAAAATATTAAAACTGCTAATTAGTGACATTGGAACCAACCTCATTGGCTAAATAATAAATAAAAATTTATGTTAGTTGGTTTTACTAGTAAATTTAATTCAGGGACTATGGCAAAATGCAATGGATTCAGCTAGTTTTAATCCCTGGTGCTCATAGGCAGGTGTATGAAGTAGCGGGACCATAAGTTATTTGCATGTAATTAGCATGTAATTTACACTCTTTAATTTAAACTTCACAGTTTGTTCTCAGTCTCTTTTTAAGTGAAAACTTCTTTAATTTTCTTCTTTGAGGATGATTTTGTTTACTTCTTCCCATGCTTTGTTTTTTCCCCCAAGTCTTAACAGAAATACTCAGGTGGAAGAATGTATCATGGAATCAACATGATACAAAGCAAGCCTCCTAGGCTTAAGTTAGTGAACATCATGAATGTTCTGAGCTCTCTGAATTCCCCCTTCCCCAAATCTATTCAGAGAGCATCCATAAAATGACATGACAGTCAGCTGGAGTGGGAACTATACTCTTTTGGCATAGGATTATCTAGATTTGCAGTTCTTTATCTTTCAAACAAATGAGTGAATATCTGAGTTTCAACTGTCCATGGCGATCACACGTGAGTAACAATTACTGTCTTGTGTTCCTCATATCTTGACAGGAGCAAATGAGATAGGACATGCAAATACTTTGATGAGTATTGATCCTGTCTTTATTTATTTTTTTGATATTTTTTCATATGGAACTTTGCATTGATTTTTACTTTTTAAAACATTACACTGAAATAAATATTTATCTTGATTACTAAATATTTTCGTGCCCCCTAAATTTTGTTTTTGAGTAAACGCCTTACTTGCCTCATTCTAGTCCTCAACCTGGGTAAGCGCTACTTGGTGGTACAGCCATAAAAAGGTTTCAGCCAACCAGATACTGATGCAAAAGGATAGCTGAAGAGAGCTATTGAGTGCACCAGATGTCTTGGTCAGTTCAGAAGAAACACTGGCACCCTAGGACATGTCAAAAAAAATATTGACACTGTTAACACAACATTGTTAATCCTGAAGCCCTCTCCAGAAGAAATGACTAAATCTGGCCACTCTTTTCCCTTGAGGATGAAGCCCCAACTTCTTAGTCAAGCTTCCAAAATCCACTGCAGTATAGCTCTCTGCTGCCCTTTTAGCATTAACTCTTAAATCCACAATTGATCTGTCCATTCAGCTGCTCGTCATTACTGCTCAGATCCCACTCCTAATTGAAATTCTATGTTCTTGACTTCCTTGTTCATTGTTCCTGCTATTTCTTTTTTTTGTCCTATTGAGCAGAGAAAAAATACTAACCAGCTTGCAATTTTGAACTGAATCTTTACTTCTCTGCCAGGCCTTTCCAGATGATTGCAGTCCACGATGCCCTCCCTTCCTAATATACACCTAAGTAATGCCTCCTAGTATAGGAGTTAGGGACGTCAGTTTCTACTGCTGCTTAAGTCTTTTTGGCATGTGTTTTATTTTTATTTTTTTTAAGTTTTTTTTTTAACATCTTTATTGGAGTATAATTGCTTTACAATGTTGTGTTAATTTCTGCTTTATAACAAAGTGAATCAGCTATACATATACATATATCCCCATATTTCCTCCCTCTTGCATCTCCCTCACACCCTCCCTATCCCACTCATCTAGGTGGTCACAAAGGAATGAGCTGATCTCCCTGTGCTATGTTACTGCTTCCCACTAGCTATCTACATTACATTTGGTAGTGTATATATGTCCATGCCACTCTCTCACTTCGTCCCAGCTTACCTTTCCCCTTCCCTGTGTCCTCAGGTCTGTTCTCTGCGTCTGCATCATTATTCCTGTCCTGCCTCTAGGTTCTTCATTTTTATTTTTTAGATTCCATATATATGTGTTAGCATACGGTATTTGTTTTTCTATTTCTGACTTACTTCACTTTGTATGACAGACTCTAGGTCCATCCACCTCACTAAAAATAACTCAATTTCATTTATTTTTATGGCTGAGTAATATTCCATTGTATATATATGCCACATCTTCTTTATCCATTCATCTGTCGATGGACACTTAGGTTGCTTCCATGTCCTGGCTATTGTAAATAGAGCTGCAATGAACATTGTGGTAAATGACTCTTTTTGAATGATGGTTTTCTCAGGGTATATTCCCATTAGTGGGATTTCTGGGTCGTATGGTAGTTCTATTTTTAGTTTTTTAAGGAACCTCCATACTGTCCTCCACAGTGGCTGTATCAATTTACATTCCCACCAACAGTTCAAGAGGGTTCTCTTTTCTCCACACCCTCTCCAGCATTTATTGTTCATAGATTTTTTGATGATGGCCATTCTGACTGGTGTGAGGTGATACCTCATTGTAAACATGCATGTGTTTTATTTTAATGTTTCTCCAATGAGATAGTAAAGTCCCAAAAGGCAGAGAACATGTCTTAGGATTTAATTCCCCCCTATGAATTTTTACCTATGAATTCTTACACACACACTCATTCACTCACATACACATTTTCTCTCTTTATGAAGATCTATATCTATAACACTCTCATATATTTCAAGCTATATCATTCATATCATATAATTTTTATCTTCAAGCATTTAATTTAGGTTATGGTTATACCTTGTTCTAAAATCTTTCCAGTGGTTTCTTATGAATTAGTTGAGTTCCCTAACTTGAATATTAGCTCCTCTATGGCAGGAAATATGATTTTCCCTTCTCTTGGGTCATCTTTACTAACCTGCAAAGGCCACTGTATATTTCTGACAATCTACAGCTCAGACTCCTGAGTAAATAAACAGATACCTCTGGCTTGAGTAAGGAAAAAACAAACAAACAAACAAACTATCATTAACTTTACCAAGGGTATTCTACCTAAAGTTGCTCCATATTTGAGGAATTCATTCTTCATAACTTGATTAAATGTTTGCCTTCACTGTGAACTTTCTTGAACTGTGTAGATAGTTACTAAATGAATTTTATAGGCTAAAACAATTTTCTGATGTAGAGACAAAAAAACAAAAAAAACTAACAGGAAACTTTAGAAACATATATCTTTCCTTTATATTCTAATTCTTTTTAATATACTATTTACAGAGTATAAACTCTCAAGAACTCTTTTGATGTTTCATAACACTTATAAGAAAAGCCATCTCATAAGTTGTGTCCATTTTCATCAAGAGTTAGCCAAGGCAGAAAAACATGGGAATGGAGGGTGTTGGTAAAGTACATCTATAATCAAACATCAAAAAATGTAAGTTATTCTCAAACTGGAATAGGATCTCAACAACAGAACAATGCATGGGGTTGCAAGAATAGTGGTCAATCTATTAATACTGTCATGGTTGTCAGGCATTATTTGTATCATGTTGATCACCAACTTTCTTACAAATTGTTTTTCAGACTCCATGAGTTGCTGTGAAACCATTCTTCCAGAAGGAAATATGGTTTCCTAAATCCAGTCAAGTGAGCTCACTTTAAAAAGAAATATGAAAGAGCCCTCAAAGATGAATTCTTATGCTGAAATTTTACTTCCAAATTTGCATTGCGTCATCTTAAAGTATGCAGCTTTTAACTGGAGCATCACTTTTCTCCCATAGTGGGATTCATCTTTCTTATTAGTGTGCTCCCATTTATTTATATTTTCAACCAAATTATTAAATGAACCAGTGGTGTATGGGATATACTGTCTCATAAGCACCAATTTTAAAATTTTCTGGAATATTGAAAGCCAGTCATTAAAGGCATCTATTCTTAAAAACTAAATTGCATTCTTTTCTGATTTGGATTCTTTTATTTGTTTTTCTTCTCTGATTGCTGTGGCTAACACTTCCAAAACTATGTTGAATAATAGTGGTGAGAGTGGGCAACCTTGTCTTGCTCCTGATCTTAGTGGAAATGGTTTCAGTTTTTCACCATTGAGGACAATGTTGGCTGTGGGTTTGCCATATATGGTCTTTATTATGTTGAGGAAAGTTCCCTCTATGCCTACTTTCTGCAGGGCTTTTATCATAAATGGGTGTTGAATTTTGTCAAAAGCTTTCTCTGCATCTATTGAGATGATCATATGGTTTTTCTCCTTCATTTGTTAATATGGTGTATCACGTTGATTGATTTCCGTATATTGAAGAAGCCTTGCATTCCTGGGATAAACCCCACTTGATCATGGTGTATGATCCTTTTAATGTGCTGTTGGATTCTGTTTGCTAGTATTTTGTTGAGGATTTTTGCATCTACGTTCATCAGTGATATTGGCCTGTAGTTTTCATTCTTTGTGACATCTTTGTCTGGTTTTGGTATCAGGGTGATGGTGGCCTCGTAGAATGAGTTGGGGAGTGTTCCTCCCTCTGTAACATTTTGGAAGAGTTTGAGAAGGATAGGTGTTAGCTCTTCCCTAAATGTTTGATAGAATTCGCCTGTGAAGCCATCTGGTCCTGGGCTTTTGTTTGTTGGAAGATTTTTAATCACAGTTTTAATTTCAGTGCTTGTGATTGGTCTGTTCATATTTTCTATTTCTTCCTGGTTCAGTCTCAGCAGGTTGTGCATTTCTAAGAATCTGTCCATTTCTTCCAGGTTGTCCATTTTATTGGCATGGAGTTGCTTGTAGTAATCTCTCATGATCGTTTGTATTTCTGCAGTGTCAGTGGTTACTTCTCCTTTTTCATTTATAATTCTATTGATTTGAGTCTTCTCCCTTTTTCTCTTGATGAGTCTGGCTAATGGTTTATCAATTTTGTTTATCTTCTTAAAGAACCAGCTTTTAGTTTCATTGATTTTTGCTATTGTCTCCTTCATTTCTTTTTCATTTATTTCTGGTCTGATCTTTATGATTTCTTTCCTCCTGCTAGCTTTGGGGATTTTTTGTTCTTCTTTCTCTAGTTGCCTCAGGTGCAAGGTTAGGTTGTTTATTTGAGATGTTTCCTGTTTCTTGAGGTAGGCTTGTATTGCTATAAACTTCCCTCTTAGCACTGCTTTTGCTGTGTCCCATAGGTTTTGGGTTGTCGTGTCTCCATTGTCATTTGTTTCTAGGTATTTTTTGATTTCCCCTTTGATTTCTTCAGTGATCACTTTGTTATTAAGTAGTGTATTGTGTAGCCTCCATGTGTTTGTATTTTTTACAGATCTTTTCCTGTAATTGATATCTAGTCTCATAGCGTTGTGGTCAGAAAAGATACTTGATACGATTTCAATTTTCTTAAATTTACCAAGGCTTGACTTGTGACCCAAGATATGATCTATCCTGGAGAATGTTCCATGAGCACTTGAGAAAAATGTGTATTCTGTTGTTTTTGGGTGGAATGTCCTATAAATATCAATTAAGTCCATCTTGTTTAATGTATCATTTAAAGCTTGTGTTTCCTTATTTATTTTCAGTTTGGATGATCTGTCCATTGGTGAAAGTGGGGTGTTAAAGTCCCCTACTATGATTGTGTTACTGTCGATTTCCCCTTTTATGGCTGTTAGTATTTGCCTTATGTGTTGAGGTGCTCCTATGTTGGGTGCATAGATATTTACAATTGTTATACCTTCCTCTTGGATCGATCCCTTGATCATTATATAGTGTCCTTCTTTGTCTCTTGTAATAATCTTTATTTTAAAGTCTATTTTGTCTGATATGAGAATTGCTACTCCAGCTTTCTTTTGATTTCCATTTGCATGGAATATCTTTTTCCATCCCCTCACTTTCAGTCTGTATGTGTCTCTAGGTCTGAAGTGGGTCTCTTGTAGACAGCATATATATGGGTCTTGTTTTTTCTTAAATATATTACATTAAAAACAAACAAAAGATACACACCACATATCTTCCTGAATATTTTATTGCATGTTACTATTTATGCTTTTGAGGATAGTTATGTTTATTTTGTCTCTACAGTGGAAAAGCCATATAACGGTGTGCTACTGCTCACCTCTTCCCAGCCCCACATTCAGTTGCATCATATCCATAGTTTGAAATTCATAGAAACCAGCAAACACTACAAATTAGGGCTTGATTTATTGCTTGTTGACAGATAGTCTGGAATTTAAAAAGTGATGGAGCAAGCATTATTAACACAGATTAAACTTTGACATGTGTCGTGACAGTAGCCTTTACATTGTGAATACTACAAAAACTGAGGAAATATTTTTCCAGTATTGAAACTATTATCCAAATTAAGTAAAGAATGCCATTTCTGAGGGTGAAGTTTCTGTATGTCTTCATTATTTTTGTTTATTGTTACTTGTAAACAGACACAAAGTATCAACCAACAGTCCAAACTGTATTCATTAATCATTTGTAACCATAGATTGACTTCAGCTAAAAAGATCAGCAAAATCAACACCACAATCACACACCATTCTAAGAGTATCAATTGCCTATATGGAATCTGCAATAATTAGTACATATTTTGTTATAATTTGTAACTTACATGCCATACATATTTATTTTTACTTTTAAAATTTTTAAGATAAATATATATGTGTACACACACACACAAACAAGGTTTGGGTTTTTTGAAGGGAGAGGAGCCAAACCACATGTTTAACATTTGCCAGAACAGCACTGCTGATAACCAAAGTATTATCAGATAATTAAAACTTTTATCTAATAAAGATATAAGATGTGACATCCTCATCAACCCCACAGATATATTTTGATTGGATTAGTGAATTTTGGATGTCTTAAAAAGCTTCATATAATTAAGCTTTATTGGTGAAATCATAGTAGGGAAATTTCCTATTGTTGGATAGTAAAATTGGAGACCTTCTCCAGCGCCTTAAATCAAACCTTATAAAATTTGACTATGCATATGTTGCTTAACTAGTAACAGAGGATCAGAAAACAAGTGTATAATTTGGTGTAATTTCTTATACAGCAAGAAAAAGACATGATCTTGACTGCCAGCTCAGTTGTAGTTAAATGTTGTCTGTTGACAACTAATTTTACTTTTCTGCAAATGCAAACTAAAGGAATTACATGATTTTACTAGTTCCCAAACATCATTACATATCAAAATAACCTGCAACATTGTTCAAATCAAATATTTTTTTTCCTCTAACAAGATCTACTGAAATGGAAACTCTAGAAGTGGTGCCAAAAAATTGGATCATTTTAATGATCCCATATGGCATTTATGCTGGATCTGGAACCCCTCTATCTCCAAAAACCTTTGAAATCACACAGTCATAACAGTAAGCTGACTAATACAGGTGAGGGTGCCAGATATTTATATTTACACATTGTCCTGATCATGTCTGTTTCTTCTCACACATATTTCTTTTATATTTAGCATGCTCTCCAAGTGATTTTTGTATCGTAATAATACCCCCACAACAGCATACATAATCAGTACTGTTTGTAAGTAATTATTTAGCTACTTATAAAGAAGCAAAATGTATGTATGTCAATATTTCTAAAATCTTATGCATAAAACTATGAGAAATCATGGCAAATCTTTATTAAAACCAAGATTTGCTATGGCTAAGGCACTCACCAGATCAATAGATTGATAACAATATAAATAAAAGACAATGAGTTTTGATAAATTTGTTAGTGTAACTCGGTTAGCTCTTAATTGTTTTTTTAACATTCAGTGCTGCAATCATTCTAATCATTTAAAAAATATTACTAACAGTGATACTGAAAATATCTCTTCATTTTCCCTTAGGTCTTATGATAGAATTCCTCATATTTATGCATTATCATTATAACAAATATTTAGAAATTACTTTAAAATTTTGCACATATACCTCCCATAAATTATTATATATATTTAATTTTTATAACAATCTCTAGCCAAAATATTATCTCCTATATTTTTTATGAAAGGTAAGCTCAGATAGTCATTATAGAGAGTCAGTTACAGAGATAAACTAAAAAAAACATAGGTAGCTCCAGATTGTGCCACAGAGTGCCAAAGGGAGGACTAGCAAGATATTGAAGAGGATAGAAAATCCCTTCTAATGGCTCATGAAACTTGTCACAGCCATGTGGCTGACTGGGTCTTGGTGCTCTGGCTGGGTGTTAGGCCTGAGTCTCTGAGGTGGGAGAGCCAAAGTCTGGACATTGGACTACCGGAGACGTCCCAGCCCCATGTAATATCAATCAGCAAGAGGTCTTCCAGAGAGAGAATCCTAAAGACGCTACCAGAAAACTATTAGAGCTAATCAATGCATTTGGTAAAGTAGCAAGATACAAAATTAATGCACAGAAATCTCTTGCATTCCTATACACTAATGATGAAAAATCTGAAAGAGAAATTAAGGAAACACTCCCAATTACCACTGTAACAAAAAGAATAAAATAACTAGGAATAAACCTACCTAAGGTGACAAAAGACCTGTACTCAGAAAACTATAAGACACTGATGAAAGAAATTAAGGGCGATACAAACAGTTGGAGAGATATACCATGTCCTTGGCTTGGAAGAATCAACATTGTGAAAATGACTATACTGCCCAAAGCAATCTACAGATTGAATGCAATCCCTTCAAACTACAAAGAATTTTTCACAGAACTAGAACAAAAAATTTCCCAATTTTTATGGAAACACAAAAGACCCCGAATAGCCAAAGCACACTCAAGAAAGAAAAACAGAGCTGGAGAAATCAAGCTTCATGGCTTCAGTCTATACAACAAAGCTACAGTAATCAAGACAGTATGGTACTGGTGCAAAAACAGAAATATTGATCAATGGAACAGGATAGAAAGCCCAAGATAAACCCATGCACATATGGTCACCTTATCTTTGATAAAGGAGGCAAGAATATACAATGGAGAAAAGACAGCCTCTTCAATAAATTGTGTTGGGAAAACTGGACAGCTACATGTAAAAGAATGAAATTAAAGCACTTCCTAACACCATACACAAAAATAAACTCAAAATAGGTTAAAGACCTAAATGTAAGGCCAGACACTATACAACTCTTAGAGGAAAAAACAGGCAGAACTCTCTTTGACATAAATCACAGCAAGATCCTTTTTGACCCACTTTCTAGAGAAATGGAAATAAAAACAAAAATAAAAAAATGGGACCTAATGAAACTTCAAAGCTTTATATGACAAAGGAAACCATAAACCAAAAAGACAACCCACAGAATGGGAGAAAATACTTGCAAAGGAAGCAAGTGACAAAGGATTAATCCCCAAAATATACAAGCAGCTCGTGCAGCTCAGTAACAAGAAAACAATCAAATCCAAAAATGGGGAGAAGTCCTAAATAAACATTTCTCCAAAGAAGATATACAGATTGCCATCAAACACATGAAAGGATGCTCAACATCACTAAACATTACAGAAATGCAAATCAAAACCACAAAGAGGCATTACCTCACACCGGTCAGAATGGCCATCATCAAAAAATCTACAAACAATAACTGCTGGAGAAGGTGTGGAGAAAAGGGAACCCTTTTGCACTGTTGCTGGGAATGGAAATTAATACAGCCACTTTAGAGAACAGTATGGAAGTTCCTTAAAAACCTAAAAGTAGAACTACCATATGACCCAGCAATCCCACTATTGGGCATATACAGTGAGAAAACCATAATTCAAAAAGAGACATGAACCACAATGTTCACTGCTGCACTATTTACAATAGCCAGGACATGGAAACAACCTAAGTGCCCATTGACAGATGAATGGATAAAGAAGAAGCGGCACATATATACAGTATTACTCATCCATGAAAACAAATGAAATTGAGTTATTTGTAGTGAGGTGGATAGACCTAGAGTCTGTCATACAGAGTGAAGTAAGTCAGAAAGAGAAAAACAAATACCATATGCTAACACATATATATGGAATCAAAAAAAAAAACAAAAAAGGTTCTGATGAACGTAGGGGCAGGGCAGGAATAAAGATGCACCTCTCCTTGCTGAGGTGTAGTTTCATATGCATCTTGAAGGAGGCTCAGACTGTCCTGTCCTGTAACAAATTTCAGACAGCATATTAGCAAGCATGGTAAAAAATAATGGTGAACTGAATTAGTCCTGCCTCCTTAAATGTGGAATCAGCTTTGATCTTAAGCATTGGGCACTTCTTGACTTCTGTAGCCTTTGCCGTGTTGGCTTTTACCTGAATTTTCTAGGAAGCTCATAGGTTTCCACTGGAGTTGCTTTCCTGTGTTGAAACCCAGTTAATTTGACTCACTCCTTGGCATCTGAGTAGGCTTTCTATAATCCCTGCCCTCGCTGTTTTAACTTTAATATAGACTCATCATCTAGCACTAGAACTTTGCCTACTTATTTAAATATTGTACCATGTGATATATCTCTCCATGACTATGAAATTTCCTGCCTCATGGTACGCCCCTATCAATACAAAATAAATGTGGGTGGACTTTATGTCCTCTCCTTGGTCTGAAACAACTGGAACACAGCCCACATATAAAGGGACGTAGAAATTAGGATTTTATATACTGTCATTTAATGTCTATTTCCCCAGTCAGACTATAATTCCTCTAAGGTCAGGGACCATGCCTGTTTCTTGTTCATTACTCTGTTTCAAAATTCTAACATAATGTCTCTACAGTAGGTTTTAAAAATTGTTGAATGTTATCATAATTAGAATAAAGTTTTGTAATGATGTATTTAATTTAGTCTGTGTAGACATGGCAAATTCTAAAACATATATATATATATATATATATATATATATATATATATACACATACATCTGTATATCTATGCTTATGGATATACATATAGATATATAAATTTGTTCTCTCTCAGTTATAGGCTATTAGCTAAGCTTACATTTGTATTAATCAGAACCATCTACATCATTACATACCAGCAAACAACACAAATCTCAGTGACTAAAAACACAGATATAATGTTTTTACTTGTTATTCATATTACTCAGGTTGGTTAGAAGCTGTGCTGAGTGACATTCCCACTTGGAAGCAGTCTGATGGAGAAGCCACTATTTAAAACATTGCTATCCCTGTGACATAGTGAATGAGTGGAAGCTCTGTAGGGTCTCAGATGTATAATTGAGTTATCTGGCCTTTACTACTCAATGACCAGAGCAGTTACATGGCCCCAACGAACCATAAAGCCAAAAATACAATTCTACAATGTGCATAGGAAGAAAGAGAACTTCATGCATTTGGAAAATATCCTAATGTCAGCCAAAACATCTGCTCATGCAAAGTAGAGAAAATATGCAACAATTTAAAATACAACTTTACTTTAAGAAATTTTGTCCTGGAATATGCTAATGATGAAATACAACATTTTAAACATCTCAAAAAATAGATATTTACTTTTAACATCTCAACTCTGTAAATATAGATATGAACTGAATCTCAGCTTAGCTTAACATAAGATCATTCAAACACAAGTCTATTCCATTTTGGGAAAAATGCAATCCAAAAAATAATCATTCAGATGGTTAACCTTCTCACTTAGATCAAGTCCAATCCCAGGGAAATATGAGACTTGGTCTGGAGCAAGAGGAGAAGGTAAAAACATTATCTGTATGCAAAGTATAGGAATAAAAGATCTGAATATATGTTATACAGAAATGCATGAAGGAATTAATGGTTGTAGTCAGAAGTCAGTTAAATACTTATTGAAAAGAAGGCATTATCCTCCACAATCAAAATTTAAATACATTAGGTGTCAGTGTTAATTTCATATTATTTCATAATTCTAACCATTGTTATGATAATTTAATAAAAAGAAAGGTCATTTTGCATGTCTGTGTAAATCAGCAACAGCTCCTACTTGGTTAGAGGGCATGGGGGGTATTGATTCCTATTAAGGAAGTACCAAATGTGGGGGGGTGATTTATCCTTTCTTACATAAAATCCTTTATCATTAAGGAACTCTAGATATCCAAGTTCATCCTTTTTCCCCTTAGTTTTTTTTTTTTTAATTACTTTGTTGAGGTATGATTGACATACAAAATACTGTACATATTTAATGTGTACAACCTGATGAGCTTGGAGGTAAGTATATATCTGTTAAACCATCACCACAATCTATTCCATGAACAAATCCATCATCTTCAAAAGTTTTCTACTGCCCTCTTTATTCATGATGACGGTAAGAATGCTTAACTTAAGATTTATATTTTTAGCAAACTTTTAAGTATACAGTACAATTTTGTTAACTATGAGCATTTTGCGGCACAGTAGACCTCTAGTTTTTATTCATCTCATATAATTGAAATATTGTAACCTTTAACTAATACCTCCTCATCTTCCCATCCTTCCAGAAATCGCCATTCTACTCTCTGCTTCTGAGTTGGACTATTTTAGATTCCTTATATAAATAATATCATGTAGTATTTTTCTTTATGTGTCTGGCTTATTTCTCTTAGCAAAATTTTCTCCAGTTTCATCCATGTTGTTAAAAATGGCAGGATTTCCTTATTTTTTAAGATTGAAAAATATTTCATTGTATGTATATTTTTTATTCATTCTTCCACTAAATATTTAAGTCGTTTCCATGTTCTGGTTATTGTGAATAATGCTGCAATGAACATGAGAATGTGCATATCTCTTTGAGATCCTGATATTAATTCATTTGGATCTATACTCAGAAGTAGAATTGCTGGATCATATGGTACCTCTATTTTTAATATTCTAAGGGGCTTCCATACTGTTTTCCAAAATGAACATACCAAATTACAACCCCACAAATAATGTGCAAGATGTCCTTTTCCCTACGTATTTGCCAATGTTTATTTTTTTAACTTTATGTTTTTAGAATAGCCATTCTAACAGATGTGGGGAGGTGGTATCTCATTGTGAGTTTGATTTGCATTTCCCTGATGACTAGTGAAATTGAACACCTTTTCATGTACTTGCTGGACATTTGTATGTCTTCTTTTGAGAAATCTCTATTTGTTCCCTTGACCCATTTTTAATCGGTGCTTTTTTGGTTTGTTTCATTTTGGGGGTTTTTTGCTATTGAATTATATGAGTTCTTTATATATTTTGGACATTGATCTTTTATCAAATATATGTTTTGCAAATATTTTCTCACATTCTGTAGGTTGTATTTTCATTTTGTTGATTTTTCCTTTGCTGTCCAGAAGTTGTTTAGTTTAGTTCAAAAATCATTGCCAAGGACATTATCAAGAAGCTTTTCTGATATTTTCTTCTAGAAATTTTACAGTTTCAAATTTCATACTTAAGACATTAATCCATTTTGAGTTAACTTTCTTGTATGGTGTAAGATAAGATTTTTTTTTCTTTCTTTTGCATGTGACTGTGCTATTTTCCCAACACTATTTATTGAAGAGGTGGTCATTTCCCATCGTGTATTCTTGGCATGCTTGTTGAAGATCAGTTGACTGTAAGTGCGTGACTTTATTTCTATGTTCTCTATTCTATTCCATTGGTGCCTATGTCTGTCCTTAAGCCAATACCTTACTGTTTTGATTACTGTAGCTTTGTAAAAAATTTGAAATCAGGAAGTAAGATAGCTTCAGAATGTTTTTCTTTTTCAAGATTATGTTGACTATTTGGGGTCTTTTTCATATGAATTTGGGGTTTCATATGAATCTTATTGTTTTTCCTAATTTTTGTACAAATTTCCTATGCAATTTTGATAGGAATTCAATTGAATCTGTAAATTGCTTTAGGTAGTAAGGATATTTTAACAATGTTAATTCTTCTAATCCATGAACATGGGCTGGATTTCCATTTATTTGTATCTGCTTCATTTATCAGTGTTGTATAGTTTTCAATGTACAAGTTTTTTACTTCCTTGACTAAGTTTGTTTCTAAATGTTTTATTCCTTTTGATGCTACTGTAAATGAGATTGTTTTCCTAATTTACTTTACAGATAGTCCATTGTTAGTGTACAAAAATGCACTGACTTTTGTATTTTTATTTTGTATCTTTCAATGTTACTGAATGTATTTATTAGTTCTAACAGTTTTGTTGTTGTTGTTGTTACTGTTATGTTTGTGTAGAGTCCTTAGGGTTTTTTACATGTAAGACCATGTCATCTGCAAACATATAATTTTACTTCTTTTTTTTGACTTTTTATTTATTTTATTTTATTTTATGTTTTTTACATCTTTATTGGAGTATAATTGCTTTACAATGGTGTGTTAGTTTCTACTTTATAACAAAGTGAATCAGCTATACATATATATCACCTTATCTCCTCTCTCTTGCATCTCCCTCCCACCCTCCTTATCCCACCCCTCTAGGTGGTCACAAAGCACTGAGCTGATCTCCCTCTGCTATGCAGCTGCTTCCCACTAGCTATCTAGATTACATTTGGTAGTGTATATATGTCCATGCCACTCTCTCACTTCATAGCAGCTTTCCTTTCCCCCCACCCTGTATCCTCAAGTCCATTCTCTACATCTGCATCTTTATTCCCAACCTGCC
Source organism: Balaenoptera physalus (assembly GCF_965194825.1). Lineage (NCBI taxonomy): Eukaryota > Metazoa > Chordata > Mammalia > Artiodactyla > Balaenopteridae > Balaenoptera > Balaenoptera physalus. The sequence goes on along the minus strand of NC_138897.1, from coordinate 41,746,757 downwards.
TCTAGGTTCATGAGAACCTTTTTTTTTTTTTTTTTTTTTTTAATTTCATATATATGTATAAGCATATGGTATTTGTTTTTCTCTTTCTGACTTACTTCACTCTGTATGACAGACTCTAGGTCAATCCACCTCACTACAAATATCTCAATTTCATTTCTATTTATGGCTAATATTCCATTGTATATATGTGTCACATCTTCTTTATCCATTCATCTGTCAATGAATACTTAGGTTGCTTCCATGTCCTGGCTATTGTAAATAGTGCTGTAATGAACATTGTGGTACATGTCTCTTTTTAAATTATGGTTTTCTCAGGGTATATGTCCAGTAGTGGGATTACGTCTTCCTTTCTGATTTGGATGCCCTTTCCTTTTTTTTACCTAATTATTCTGGTTAGGATGTCTAGAATATGACCTATGTGAACAGAAGCAGTGAGAGTGGGCATCCTTGCCTTGTTCCAGATATTAGAGGAAATATTTTCAGTTTTTCATAATTACATATGATGTTTACTGTGGTCTTTTCATACATGGACTTTATTTTGTTGAGGTAAGTTCCTTCTATACCTAATTTGTGAGAGTTTTTATCATGAAAGGGTGTTGAATGTTACCAAATGTTTTTAATGCATCTATTGAGATGATCATGTGATTTTTATCCTTAATTCTGTTAAAGTGTGCATTACATTGGTTTGCTGATGATGAAGCATTCTTGGGATAAATCTCACTTCATCATGGTGTATGATCCTTTAATGTGCTGTTGAATTTGGTTTGCTAATATTTTGTTGAGAATGCATCCATGTTCATCAGGGACATTGGCCTATAGTTTTCTTTTTTCATGGTGTCTTTATCTTTCTTTGGTATCAGGTTTATGCTGGCCTCATAAAATAAGTTTGGAAGCATTCCCTCCTCTTCTATTTTTTGGAAGAGTTTAAGAAGGTTTGGTATGGGACTTCCTTGGTGGCACAGTGGTTAAGAATCCGCCTGCCAATGCAGGGGACACAGGTTTGATCCCTGGTCCGGGAAGATCCCACATGCTGCAGAGCAACTAAGCCTGTGCACCACAACTACTGAAGGCTGTGCAACTAGAGTTTGTGCTCCATAACAAGAGAAGCCTCCTCAATGAGAAGTCTGCGCAGCACAGTGAAGAGTAACCTCTGCTCACTGCAACTAGGGAAAGCCCTCGCACAGCAACGAAGACCCAATGCAGCCAAAAATAAATAAATAAAATAAAATTTTTTTAAAAAGAAGAAAGTTTGGTATGAATAATTCCTTTTTAAATGTTTGACAGAATTCATCAGTGAAGCCATCTGGCCCTGGACTTTTCTTTTTGGAACATTTTTGATTACTGATCCAATATCTTTATTTGTTATTGGTCTGTTCATGTTTTTTTTATTTCTTCTTGAGTCAGTCTTGGCAGATTGTATGTTTCTAGACATCTATTTCTTTTTGATTGTCCAGTTTGTTGGTATATTATTGTTAATAATAGTCTTATGATATTTTAGAAAATTATGTAGCTTCAGTGATAATGTCTCCTCTTCCATTTCTGATTTTACTGCAAGCCTGATAACTGTCTTCAATAGGAAAACAAATAAGAGCTGCATTTTTGAAAATGTGTGAGTATGAGATGTAAGGCAGAAAGGTGTGGAATTCAGCCTTGGACAAAGGGATTAAAAAGTTCTAGAAATTTCATCATCAAATTTTGATAAAATTTAACACCAGTTCATGATAAAAATTCTGAGTAAACTAAGAATAGAATGGAGCTCCCTCTACCTGATGAAAAACATATTAAAAAATCTACAGCTAGTATCACACTTTACCTTAAAATATTGAATGTTTTTCTCCTATAGTCTGGGAAAAAGGCAAGTACATGTCTTCTCAATCCTTCTATTCTTTGTTGCAGTGGAGGTATTAGCTGTTGCAATAAGATAATAAAAATATATAAAAAGCATAAATATTTAAAAAGAAGAATTAAAATCATTTCTATTTGCATATAACATGCTTATTGGTGCAGATAATCCAAGGAAAATCTACAAAACAATTATTAGAACTAATAAATGGATTTATCAACATTATACAATATAAGCTTAATATACAAAAAGCAAATGAAGATTTTTAAATTAGTGTTAAAAACATAAAAAATAAACTTATAAAATTATTCCATTTATAATAGCATCAAAATACTTTAATGGTGTATGTATAAATTTAACAAAAGATGTACAAAACCTTTCTACTGAGAGCTACAATATATTGTTAAATAAATTATGAAGGACTGAATAAATGGTAAGACACATTATAGTCAAGGAACAGAAGACTCAATATTGTTCAGATAAAAATGCTGTTCTATTTGAATGTAGATTTAACACAATTCTGATAAATATTCTAATAAGAACATAAAAATTTACAAACTTATTCCAAAATTGACATGGAAAGGAAAGGAACCAAGAGTTCCCAAAGCAATCTAGAAAGAAAGAAAGAAAGAAAGAAAGAAAGAAAGAAAGAAAGAAAGAAAGAAAGAAAGAGAACTTACACTACTTGATTCCAGTACATCATATAAAGCAGCAGCCTTCAAGAAAGTGTGGTATTGCAATAAAGATTGACTAATAGATAAAAGTACTGAATAGAGAATCCAGTAATAAGTTCACATTTATATGGTCATCTGCTTTGCAATTGAGGAGCCAAAGCATTTCAGTAAGTAATGAAAATCTTTGTCAAAAAACAATGCTGGTATAGCTAGATATTCTTAATAGAAAATATATAGAGAAAATATATATCTATACCTATATATATAGATAGATAGATAGATACATAGATACATAGAGAAAAAATATATATCTATATCTCATACCATACATAATAATTAATTGAGTATGGATTTTAGAGCTAAGCACAACAGCTAAAATCACAAAGATTTTAGACAAAAATAGAAGGGACTATTTCCTGACTTGGGAGTAGTCAAAGTTTTCTCAAGCAGGACACATACCAATAACGATAAGATTAAAAAAAAAAAAAATTATTACTTTCGGTTCATCAAATCTTATAGTACTATTAATCAAAATACACTGTTAAGAAAATGAATCAACAAGTCACAAAGTGGGGTAAAATATTCAATAGAAAGGTATCTGCCAAACTACTGGTATCAAGAAGAGATAAAGAACTTCTACAACCCCAAATTAAAAGACACACAACTTAATTTGTTAGACGGCAAAATCTTTGAAAAAATATGGAAATGGCTCTTAAGCACATGGAAAAGTTCTCAGCACAAATTAGTCATCAGAGAAATTAAAATCATAATGAGACACCAGTACTTACGCACAAACATTAAAGAGATAGTAAACAGGGAGTGCTGACAAAGATGTGGAACAGCTAGAACTCATTGGTTTAGAGGTGGGGACCCTGGGAGGGTTGGGATAGAGGCAGGGATTGACTAAGGATGGTGTGGGAGTACTTTGTGGAGTGTAGCTGATGTTCCATGTCTTCGTAAGTTAAGGGAATGGATTACAAAGATGTATCCATTCATCAAATCCAGTCAATGTATACTTAAGATCTCTTTAGATGTCTTAGCTCAAAAGGAAAAATCTATTAAAAAATTGAACTATAATTAATCATTTGAATGATGAAATACTTGGGGAACGTGTATTGATAATTGAAATTTACTTTAAAATGCATCAAAAATCTTGATGGTTGATATAAGGAATTCACTGTAAAGCTCTTTCAACTTTTCTTTAGGTTTAAAATATTTACTCTAGAATGTTTTTAAAAAGCTAAATATATAGCTCTAGCTAACAATCAATAGATCACTATATGTCCTTCATTATCTAAATGCTTTACATATATAAGCAATTTTAAACCTTACAAGGGTAATTTAGGATGGAATCTGTCATTATTCACTTTACAGAGGAAGAAACAGAAACACAAGTGGATTAAATGAAAATTAACAGGGAATTCCCTGGTGATCCAGTGGTTAAGACTCCGTGTTTCCACTGCAGGGGGCACAGGTTCGATCCCTGGTTGGGGAACTAAGATCCTGCATGCCATGTGGTGCGCTCTCCCCTCAAAAAAAAAAAAAAAAGAACAAAGGTAAGTCTTCATCTTTGTAATAAGGAATCTACATGAAATGGTATAGGATACATAGAAGAGCAACGTGTACATTAAAGAGGTACAGATACTGGAAGGAAAGAAATATAAGCCATTTTCTGTTTTTCCTACATTGAAACTAGGTAACATAAGAGTGGATGATTCTCCCCCCGAGAGCATAATAACGTGGGAAATTCAGACAATGGAGTGTTTGTTAGTTCTGAAATATAGTACCCTTTGACATATTAGGATGGCTCTCTTTTTAGGGATACCACCAACCAATTAATCCCATTAACAATTTTCTTCCCCGTTTCATTGTCTCACTGGGTTACTTGTAACCCAACCTATTACCTGGAAAGTTTCGCAAAAACAGAAGGAGAGCACTGGTTCAGCCTGGATAGAGTGGCCTGCAAAGAAATCTTTCCTAGGTCTCATTCCCCTGCATGACTATCCATGTGTCCCTAATATCCTAAATATCATCAGAAAAACCACAATAAGCAATAGCATGAATGTGCTTCTCAAATTATGGTATCCAAACCAGCAGCAGCAGCTGGGAAACATGTTAGAAAAGAAACTCTCAGACCCTATTCTAGACCTACTAAATTCTGGGAGTGGGAATCTGTGTATAAGCTCCAGAGATTCTGATGCATGTTAAAATTTGAAAACCACTGTTATATAAGAAGCCATTAGAGCTTTCTGTACTCTCTTTTGGCTGTCATTCAGAGCCATTCAACTTTACAACGGGAGAAGTTTCTAAATCTGTAAGAAAATGACTGCAAAGTCAATTAGCAAGGCCTGGTCCGGTATAATTTCTCATACCTTTTTTTACTTTTCTTCAACCTGTGCCACTCTCAGGGTATTTACTTCAAATGCCAGTTTCTCATTTTGGGCAATACACTTTTGGATAACAAAGGTTGTGTCTGTTGAATCATTTAATAAATGAGTGAGTGAGTATGCCTGCATGTGAGTGATGGATTTCTGACTGGGAAATTATTGCCCTCTCAGGAGATAAAGAAAACATCCCCCATTGATTGGATCCATCCTGGAGAATAGCTAAGGTGTGAATAAATGCATGACACCTGGTAATATCAGCTTAAGAGCCCTCCTTTATTAGGGATAAATCAGAAAGCATATGCTTTGGACTATTGCTCTGACCCTTCTCTCCAGACAGTATGTCACCTGCATGAGAGGAAGTATAACTGAAGAAGAGGATATGACCACTTAGAGGTGGATCAGAGATCCAATCGCACTAGGGATTCTGACACCCAAATGCTGTCACATATAACCTGGGCTCTGTTTGTCAAGAAAAATGTTTTTTTATAACTTTCTTCTATTAATATAAAATTTAAATTATTTAATGTAATTTGTTATAGAACCAAAACTACATTTTAAAAATCAAGTTCATACTCTCAATAAGAAAGTATCTATTGATGTTTAAAAAGTAAATTATTCATTTTTAATATAACACATACTTTCTTAAAAGGAAGAATAAAATTAATATTTCTAAGAGAAATTTTACCTCTCAACCATATTATTATCCTAATCTGCCCATACCCTGTTTCTTTTTTCACTTTTAGAAAGAAACTAATTGAGTTGTCAGGTTGTGTAAGGAAAGGGAAAAGAGTCACCTTATATTTGCCAGTCAAATCAAAGTAGGTTCCTTTAGTCAACACTCCTTTCTCTTTCTCAGATACGAAAGGAATATAAGGGCTGGGGAATCACTTAATAGTTAATATTTAATGACTTTATAACAATAAATATAAATTTGCTGATACACAACTTGATTTATCTTTCCCAATATTTTTTCAAACATTCTGATCATAAAATAGCCTGCATCACATAGGTCCAGAAAAAGTGGGAGAGAATGACATATTACATTGTATATAAAGCCAGACAAAACTACAATTTAATATAATATACAGAGATTCATTGATTTGTATAAATTCAATTAATTTTTAATTAAATGACATTGTTATCAAGAGCATATACTGTTATATTTTTGACTGATATCTACTAAACATCATAATTCTTATTGTTCTAACTTTAATTTTGAGAAAGAACGTCTGGAAAGGCTTTCTGGAATGTTTTTCCACAAAAATTGCCCTGTATATAGATGGTTCCAGAGTTTGCTTACTGGTTCACCAATATCTTTGTTAGGATCTTGTTCCATCTTCCCATTTTGTCCTCATAATTGAGTGATAACTTCTCTTGGTCACTAGACAGCTTCTACAGCAACCCTCATCGTGGCTGTGTGAAAATGTCCAAAGAAAGGGGCATGGGTGAGAGTATTTTTGTGTTTTCAATGGAGGTAAGCTTTTCCAAGAAACTTCCAGTAGACTTTGCTCCATGTCTTGTTGACTAGAATTGGTTCATATGGTCACTACTACAGAAAGAAAGGACTGGGAACATGAGTATTTGGCATTTTCAGCCTCCATCTTGGGAGGCAGACTTTCAGAAGAAAAGAGAAGGGAATGGTGTCTACAAAACTGGCCAGTAGTAGAAGAATGTGTCACATTTCTTACTTATAAGAATGAAGTAACTACTGGTGCAATTTCAAGGTTAAAGACCATGAAAACATATTTTTTAATAAGGAGGACTTCCTAGTAACCCTAAAATTATCTATTACATTAGTCCTTCAATGGATCCTTTCCTTTCTATTACTGATTTTCATTTCATTATTTTTTCTGAGTTCTCCTTAATTCCTAGAATAAAAATGGAAAAGCAAAGGAGATGAAATGTGATTATGAAATTGCAATAGGCAGTTACAGGTAAATATAGACTTAAAATTAGGGCAAAAAGTCCACTCTTGACTCCCCCAACAGAATAGTCTCTGGATTAAGGCAAGTTCCCGATCAGTAACTATAACTGATAAGTGTAACAGAGAGAAACAGAATATGTGAGTTTTCTTCCTTTGAGTTGAGATTTGACCCTCAGTTTTTGAAAATATTTAAATATTCTGTGCTCCCTGAAAGAAGTAAGAAAAAACTTAACTATATGAAAGCAACTATATATATGTGTATGCACATACCTTAGAGACATAGTCCTGTGTATATATATATCAACAAAACGTCACTCCCTTGATGACAGCTTGGTGAATATTTCTTTCCTTTAGCAAAATTCTGATGAACTGACATTTCAGGTTCATGCAAACAAATTCCCCATGGAATTAATTTATTATTTGTATCGTTATTCATATTACTCAGCCTGAGAATGATGCCTTCAAAATATTCCACTGCCCTTTGTTGTGTGCAAGTTATGTGAATTTGATTAGCAAACCTGCACACCTAATCTAAGTTCCCTTCTGAGCTTGTGCAGTTAAAATAATTATAATAAAATCTATTAACTGCTTGTTACTGCAGGGGAAAAAGGCACTGCATTCAAGCTTCCACCTGCAACCATTGATTCTGAAGAGGTGAGTGACAGTTCCCTACTGCCTAAGTAGGTTATAACAAGCTAGCTTCAGGCTGCAACAGCCAGTAGAGTGCAGAGGAGAAATGACTGGCCTCCAAACTTGTCTTAAGCCTCAAGAAAGAAGGAAAAGGTGGGGGGAATCTCTGCCAATAACTGCAGTGCCTATTCTCACATTCAGCAGTGGGAGCTTTGTAATTGCCAACTTGCTTTAATTCCCACTCACACCTTGGGGGGACAAGGCAGAGAACTCTCTCTAACAGATAGTAATAAAACTATTATTCATCTAATCATCCACAAACATATGTGTTTCTTTTGTAACGACTCTGTCGCCCTCATCCCCATAAAACACACTCACACACATCAGCCGACTCATGCAAATGAAAACACAATAATGCAGACAACGTAAACCAAAAAGCACGCTGCTTTGCAGACATACAAAAATTCCACCTCACATTCATTCTTTATACATATAATTCCAATGAATTCCTATCTACCCACCCACAATGGATAATGCCCCATATGTAGTGATGAGGAGAATCGACACTTTTATATCTTTCAAATGAAATCACCCCTTTTGCTTTAGTGACCTGGAAGTCGAGGTGAAAGTGCATTTCCAATTGGAAGCTGACCTCATTTCTCTCTTAGATTTTTCATTGGTCCATCTAGATGAGCTATAAGCCGCACATCATCACTACTTGACTACAACCTTCTTTTTGTGTTTCACTGTGTGTATATATCATAGTACAAAAAATTATCTAATTTATCTCTGTCCATTTCTGTCAAACAGACCTACACACATCTCTCCTTGTACCATGCTCCACAGGAATTGTATGTGTACACACACATTATTTCTCCAGTATTTCTTATTAAAGAGTAATAGGTCAATTCTCTCAACAGTGTGAGAGTATAAAACAATCAGCTTATGATATGGTGTGGGGAGGGTACCAGATACATCAATACAGATGAGTGCTGCCCTCTAGAAAACAATTGGGGAAGATTTGCTTTTGTTACAAAACTAAAGTTTTATATGTTCGGTTTATTTTTTACAAATGTTTTTAAAAATCATATTGACAAAAAAACTGACCAACTAAATTAAATTTGATTCAAAATGATATACCTTGTTAATTTTAAAACTTGTCTCTTAATAAATGTTCAGCATTTTTAAATGAAATTTATTTTTAAATAATTTTTTACCATTGTGGTTTCTCAAGGGAATGTGCCATTGACTGTTACATAAATTTAATTGTATGCAACTATAAATATATTCTGATTGGACATTTGAATAGGCACATCTCTATGAGAAGAATATTCTAGAAAATTGGTACAGTTACATGGATAATTCAAACAAATTATAACAACAATCACAATTACAATAATCAGTATTTCAACCAAGAGTAGGTTTGTAACAGAGGTTTGACTGGGCCAGTTAATTTCTGTAAACATGTTATGACTTTTTCACAGGTAAACACACATATTCATACCTTCGGATTATCTACACTATCTTAGAATTGTTGAAAGTTTTCAATATCCAATACTATTTCTATTGTTGTACTACTATATTGTATTGAATGTCATTTTACAATAGACAGATCAGCAGGATAAATTTACCAGAAATGAGGCTCTCCATTTATTTTCCTGAACTCCAGGAGGTGTCATCAATTTGAACATATCCTGACCTACGAATCTAGGAGAGTTAGCCAGTACACAAAAGGAACTCACAGGTGGTTAAATATTTTTTGTTCACCTTTGATAAGACCAGCATGACATCCCTATTTCCCTCCATAAGCATATGGAAATTTACAGCTCAGAGTTTGGGATACATTGCAGTACTTGTTGCTTCCTATTCAGCCTTGGTCATAGGAAACCAGAGGTTGATACCTTGATCAGTACAGTTGGGTGCACAAAGGAAAATCCTCATCTTAAATATGTCCATTAGACAGTGAGCAGGGATAATATAGGTAATAAATAAACCCTACAAAAACCTGTGGCTATAGACAGTATAGCAATGGTTCATATTTTCATACATACATATATTTTAAAGGTACTTCTGCATTGCCTTAGTAAGATTGTTTTGCTCAATTTCGAATCATGAGAGAAATTATGACAATAATTACCATCCAATCTAATATTCACTGAACTCAGCATGTATTTGCCATTCATTTTGCCAAATGCTTCACAAGTGTTATTTTACTAAGTCCTCACAAAATAATCTATGAAGCAGGTATTACTGTCGCTTCCATTTTAAAGATAAATAAATGGAGGTTAAGAGTAAGTAACAATCCCAAGGGCACACTCCAGATAACTGACAAATCCAGACTGTCTTAGTTTGTGTTCCCTTACAAAGAGACCCTAGTCAAAGATTTGAGTAAAAGTAGTCAACTGGGAAGTGCAGGAAATAGTATTAGAGGAGAAGGGAATTGAGAAGATTAAGGGAAGGTGGTCAGTAGTAAGTGCCTTATCTAATAGGCCATCACTATCCTTTACTGGAACTTTATCTTGTGGGGGAACTCTTGGAAACAGAAGACTACTTTCCTCAGACTTATCCAGTCGAGGTGGATGTGAACTGGAATGTGTATACATCAATTCTGCTGAGTTATTACTTGAGGGCTGCTGGGAGGAGTGGCAATTCCCCATAACCATAGTCAGAGTAACCTTTCTCTGCTCCAGAGAAAGCCTCCAAACAAATGATGTAGATCCTGGTACTTAGTTGCCAATCTTCCTAACAACACTGAAATGGCAAGTTTCCAAATAAATGGATCGGGGCATTGCAGCCAATTAAAATACAGATTTCAACAGTGGCTCCATGATTTTATCTAGGACAGAGTTAATCTGGTTGGTGTACTGGAGGGTACATGTGTCATAAAACTGTATTTGCATAACAAACATACTGTTTTTACTAGTATTTTTATTTGGGTTTGTTTTGATTATGAGAAAAGAACTAATAAAGATTTGGTAATTTTCAAAGCTTCAAACGACCCCTTGAGCCATTGCGGCTTGGTTTGTGCCCAGATCTGTCTACAAAGCTCATGCACTTAACTACCCTACAAATATCTCTGATAAAAGAACATCTCTCAACTGGGGAAAGTTGACTCCAATATCTCCCTTCAGAGGCTCTCAGGCTTCTGAGAGCACGATGCCCTTCAGGCTTCCCTGCATGGATTAAAGATCCTAAAGCACTTTAGGCAGTGACTACAGTAGAAATGTACCCATTTGATCTGTTGGGAGAAGAAGAGGTCAGCGGCCTCAGGGGAAGACACTTGTTAGCAAAACTAACTCCCCTACTGGTCTGACACAATACTTGAAAATTCACCAGCTGGGTTTGGGTTCTTAGGGAAAAACATGTTGTCTGTGGGATTCCCCTCTGCCTGGTTGGTAATACTTTCATTGTAACTTCTCCCATGGGAATTTGCATTTTATCACTTTATTGTAAATTAGATTTTTAGGTTAGCAAGTGTCTATAATTGTCCTGATGTCAAGAAATAAAAGATGGGGAAATTATGATGGAGGTTACTCAAGAAGGAAAACATGGGAAGTGGCTCAAAGACAGTGAGTCCTGCTTTGATGGTAATATATGGGCTCTTGGTCAGAATTAGAGCAAGCAAGAATTGCATCCAGAACAATGATTTCAGAACAAGAGTCTGGAAAATAAATGGGAAAGGTAGCCCTAAAAATACATTCCACCTAGCTTTCAGGTTTTCCCAAGGGCAAACCTTTCTTTAAGACTTATCCTTGCAATCATTGTTGCTTTTGTTGTGGTCATCCATGTACAATGCTTGGTGTCAGTCTATTTATCTCTTGTAAAAATAAAATACAGTAAAAAAAAAAAAAAAAAAAAGACTTATCCTAGAGGATACTTATACACATGGCAACTTAGACTCTGGACCGCTGGGCATAAATATGACATGAGACCACGAAATTCAATTGTAATTACAGAAGAACCTGAAACCTTGAGAGGGTAAGTTAACTGTTCATAGGACTGGCATAGATAAGGATTCCAGAGAAAGGGGACCCTAATATTTCTCTGGCCCTTCTACTCATCCCTGTCTATGAATAGAATTACAAGCATTTTCTTTTTTTTTCAGATTTTCAACATAAATATAGGGAGAGATAGAAAGAAAAAAGTAAGTAGGAGCAATAAAAAGAAGAGAGATGGACAGAGAAAGAAAAGGATAAACAAATAATGCATCATGACATGGTGGCTGTTCTGTTTGTAATTAGTAATTAATGTATACTGCCTTTGAAAGAGCCTCAGATGAAAGGACTCTTGATTAAGCACCTTATGATCATAATATTAGAAATCAACTACTGAAAGCTTTCAAGAGCTGGAATCTCCCCTTTGGCTTTCAGTAGTACTCAAGGTTGAAAGATCAGAGGCTGTATATTAGGGAGATGGGGGTCATCAAGTAGGCATTGAATAACTAATATCCTATAAAAGGTCATCTCAGGCAAGTATCAGAAAAACAAAAGGCTAGATGACTTCTAAATCTCACATATGTACAGATGTTTGAACTAAAGGAGCTTTTCCACTCAATGTAAATATTTTCTCATTTTGCTGTATTTTCTGGCTATGGATTTCTCTAGGGACTTTGATCCTATGGTGAAAGAATCAATTAAAAAATCATACAAAATGCCTACTGGTAGGAAAATCACTTACTCTAGTAATTAAAATCTGGAAAACACAACTTACAAATATTCTGGAAAATAAATGTCTCCATTCAATTCAATTATATTTCACTCAATTTCATTCAGTTCACTTCTTCAACTATGTATATCATGACATATGACCATATCTGTGTTACGTGCTATGAGGGCCAAAGAACAAGTACTCACCTAATACCTACTTTTGAGGAGGTGCTAATTTAATTAGTGGGATCAGGCACAAACACAGCAACCATCTGCCCGACAATGTGAAGTCAACACCATAGACCAGGGGAGAGATGTCAAGGTCAGAGCAATGAGGAGAATAACATGGAGATGGTGGACCTCAAGTTGACGTTGGAGGATGAATTTGATTTGAAGGATGGAGTGAGGTCTTTCTGGATTGGGAGAACATGGCCAAAGGTAAATAAATCCAAAGAAGGGATAAGAGTGAGATACGGTGAAAGTGAGTTATTAACATTAGGTAAGTTTAAACACCAGTACCACTGCATATGAAGGTCCCATGTATTAATGAAAGCCAAATTAAGCACTTTTTGAAAGATGCACAAAATGAATGTAAAGACCTGAAAAGAAATTCATAAGTTAACAATATAGTGATTCAATATGAACTGTTTCTTAGAATTGTGCAATTAACGGTGGAGTGTGATAGTTGGATAATTATACCTTTTCAAAAACAGCCTGACGACATGTGGAATCTTCTTAGAGGATTGAAAATATCTCCTGTTTTTTGCTTCACGCACCTCACAATAAACCACTGAGAACTGTGGCATTTTGATTTAGATTCTTAGAAACCTCAGAATTCATTTCCAAATTTTACAGCCTGTGCTAACAATGGATAAACATTAATGAAATATAGCTATTAGGATAAAAATGCCTTTCAGTACAACATCTACCTGTGTTAGGGAAAGAATTGTGTTGTTCTTTTGTTCCTGTATTTCAGAATTGCTCAGCATTTCTGGGCATCTTTTATCTAAGGGCTATATCTACACAAACACTGAAGTGAAAAGTTGGAGCAATTGCCCAGTATTTGAGACAAAACAAAGGACAGCAAACTCAAAATAAAGTTTAAAACAAACATTTTTAGATTGACTGTCCAGTCACCTTGGATGATTTGCCTATTTCACAATGGGCAAGTTCATTTTGTCTCTCTAATTAGGCACAAGTGAAACTTCACCATTATTAGTCAATGGCAGCAGAGAGACATTAAAACCTACTAAAATAAATCCTAAAGAAAAGCAGTATTGAAGCACAAAGTTATAACAAATCTAAATGCAAAATTTCATGCAAACTCTAGACGCCTCTAAATTTACTTTTGCTAACTATAGTGATTATTAACTAGGAACACTTAACCCCTAAATCAGAAGGAGCCTGCAGAGCTCAACAGCACTGGGCTTTTATTAATTTTGTTTGTTTACTTTTCATTTCTTGCCATAAGTTGTTTTCTCTTAATAACATTAATAAAAATGAAATTGGACATTGTGATTGAAAAATAGTCTCCTGCTTTGAAAATATATGTGTCCGCTTCACCTTGATACTTATTTTCACCAACCATAGGAGATCATTATCTGGTCAGAGCATTCAGTTCTGTCCTTGTTACACAAGCTATTTTTGGTCTTCATTTTTAAGAAAAATTATTTGTCAGAAAATCTGTGTTGACCAGGTCTCAGCAGACCATGGAGGGAAGATCAAACATGCCAGTGTGCTTAAGAATCATGAATTAAGCTTTACACAAAGCACATACTTTACAGCTCTTTTCTGAATTCAATTATATATAGACTTTGAGAGCCTCTCACCAGTAATAGACCTTTAGATCATGTGATTAAACCTGTTGAATCTCTACTGTCTCTGATTTGTTTCATTAAATATGTTTCTAATTTTAACACTGTATTTCTGAGTTATTTTGGCTTGCAACAATAGCACAATGTTGAATAGATGTCATATTGGTGGAATTTTTTATTTCATATTTTTCTGTAAACATTCTGTGCATAATTAATTCATAATCTATTCAAATATCTTTAATACATAAAGTCCTTAGAGTTTACATTGGTTCTGTTATTATTTTTGTTATTGTTATTACTCTTACTGCTGGTGACATGTATGTTTGGTGATTTTGAGTTGAGAATTATATTTTCTTAAAATTAATCTGTGGAATTCTGTACCTTTTACTCCAGAGAAGTTTTGATTTGAGTTCTGTTGGGAGCAGGAGTGTGACCCTGGACTTACCATTACTTTTATTCTCTTTGAGTAAACCAGATTAATTTTTCATCTCAAATTCAGCCCCTTAACGTCACAGAAACCATACACTTTTTCTGTGACTCCCAGAACTGGTGCCGCTTACCCTAGGGATATTGTCTCCTCTGTGTGCAATTCCTTCTTGCTTCAAGTCACTATCATTTATTTATCTAGTTAGTTTTTAAATTTACTTATTTTTCCTTAGAGATTCCTTTTGTTTTCTTGTGAGCTCAGCAATACTTTCTGAATTATGTTTGCAGTAATTTTTCCAGAATATTTCTTCAAATTTCTTAGTCCTCCATGTTTCTGCCGTACACGTATACAGATTCATTATTCTTCCTTAAAAAAAAAAAAGTCCCTAAATAGTCTTAATCACCTGGTCCTTGGAAGATGCTGAGTCGTTTTGTGTGCCAAATTAGTGATGACTGGGGAAAATGTTTGTTTATTTTGAATTATATTGAGGGCAAGTGTGTGCTTTCTGTGTCTTAAGCTAAAGACTCAAACTTAATTTGCATACAAATAAAACAGACAGTACCTTTAGAATTCTGATTTTTGAGTACCCTGAGAGAGACACATTGAATAGTTTTAAGGACAACTTGAAAATGTGCATTTCTCATCAACACAGGTTATTCTGATAAAAAGTTTGTTCAAAGATCACACCTTGAGAGCCAACAGCATATACCTATCACATACCTGTTCTCTCTTTCACTGTTCCTTTACCTAGAATACCCTCAATTCCACCTCCTCCTTTTCCTATTGTTTTTCTTAACTCATCACTCCATTTTTCATAGTTAATTCTACTTACCTGATACCTCAACTCAAATACCACCACCTCCAGAATGCTTTCTTTCAACCCCTTCTAAAAAGTGATATTAATGTCTGTAGCACCTCATTGATGCACTTCTGCATTGTATAGGTTATTTAACAATATATGTTTATTCACTTGGTTCATCACCAGGCAAAGTGTTCATAGCGGACTTGATTTTCTTGTATTTAATTTCTTACACCCAGACTTAGCAGATTGCACAATGCATTGCAGACACCCAATAAATATATTGTCATTGTGAATACTTCTTCTGACAGAAAAATAAAACACATAGAACACATTTCTTCGTTTGAAAACCTAATTCCATCCTAACAAACTGAAGTAATTTTAGTATCAGAGACATAGCTATAGGAGATCCTAATCCTATTTTGTATAGCTCCTGCAAGGAGTACACCGTATCTGTCTATAGTCATCTGATTTTCTTAGAAACTATTGTAATAGGGAAAAAAAGAGACCTCTGTAAAACTGGGCTTAATTCTGAATACAGCGAGGACATGTGGGATTTATAACCAACAAGCAAAATGAGGTGGTCAGTGTATGGAAAATTACTAAGAGGAGACATCAAGGGTAGGGAAATTCTTGCTAAACAAATTTAATAAGATTCTTGCTGAAGATAACCCAGGGCTATCAGATATCCAGGGTGGGTGATGAGGATTTGATCAGATATCAAGGGTACGGGATTCCTGCTAAATTGACTTAGCAGGATCCTTGCTAAAACTGTACTCAGCAGGCTGAAGACAGGATCCAAGGATAAGGCCTAGTCAAAAAGAAGACTTAGAGGAGCTTTTCTAAGGTTTGGTGGAAGAGAGACTCTTTTTCAACTTTACTGATTTTTCTTAATGTTGTTTATTATAGCTGCTATCGTATTATATTAAACATCTAGGAGAAAAATTTACAGTTAAAACCATTACGTATTTGTAATGGTTGCATCTATGTGTTCCCAAACACACTTCCAGAAAACTGTAGCCAAAGGCTAATTTTCTATGTCAAAGGTGAATATTAGCTCTTTAAAGCATCGACAGTATATTCAGCATAGCTGAGGCACACAGTCTTTCATCTCTTTGCTGCTGCTGCATGTAGCGGCTTCCTTTGTGTAGAAAGATGAGTGTCTGACTTCAAAGGACTAGGATTCAGTAGGACTTCAAAGGTGATGTGACAGATGGTACATGAGGAAGCATGGCCTAATGCCTATTCTCACATTAAAAGGTGTTTTTTTAAACATGAACTCTGTTGACATTTATACATGATAATGAGCATGGCATTTCATCTGCCCATGCTTCTCTGTTGTAGTCCCACGTTAGTTATCCACTGAACACGAAAGAATGTTGGGAGCCATCTTGAATAAATAGAAAGTTAGACAAAATGGCATTCAGCAACCTTTCAACAAATATCAGGCTTCATTTATGCTAGTGTCTTCTTGTCAATAAGGCAGACAATTCCAGGATCATAAATAGCAATTCTATTTAATTGATCCAATTCAATATCTCTTTACTGAATGCTGGTCATGCATGAAACATTATATTAACCGCTATTAGAAAGAGATTTATTTGAAAGAAAGATATTACATAGTTCCTACCTAAGGATATCTATGTGAGATTTTAAAGACACATACATGTGAAGAAATTTGGGGACTAGCCAATGTGCTCAAATCCATGATACACTCACTGGGACTACACCAAGGGGAGGTGCATGCAAAATATATTTTTCAGAGCTTTCAAAGAGAACCCTCTGCTAGAAATCTCATATCAGGAAGTCGCTGAGTTACTCTCTATCCTAGGCAGGTAGAATTCATGAGGGAAAGAGAACTGGAGCAGAACCCAATAGAAAGGAAAAGATTCAAAAAATGATACCTTAGTTTTCTGCAAAATCACAAAAAGACAATTTAAAATTGTTGACCTTGTTTTTACTTTACATATTACTGAAATCCAAGCTAAAAGTTTTCAAAAGGAAAGAAAACAAAAGAAAATATAACTTTCTATAATAATACAGTTTTAAAGATTAGAAATTTAAATAAACCTTCCAGTTGTGTATTCTTATTGTGTTCCTGGCCATGGTAGGTTTGTAGGGAAAAGGGTAGCTTCAAAGTCTCAGTGTGCAGTTATTTCCCCTCCTTCCCTCCACACAAACACAGCAACGGTAACTAACAAAATCTTCCTTTTTTTAAAGCATGAAATGAAAAGATCATTCATGCCACAGAGCTTATGCATATGGACCATTTAAATTGTTTTCAGTTGATATTAAAAAATATCATTCTTAATTCATTTGGCATTTCATTATTTTGGTTCATCTAAATAAATGAATTCTGAAAGCTTACTGTGGCGACACCTATCAAGCATCTTATCTGGAAATGAATTGAAGAAAAAAATGGAGGCTTTGTACATTGCAAACTCTAATATAAATGTGTCATAAGACCAAGAAGAAGTTGTTAATGTCACCCTTGAAGTCAACCTTGTCAGAAAGAAATGTAGACAGTGCTCCACAATCTTCAGTCTGAACTATCTTCCAGACACTCCCATCATCCTTCTCCCAATGTGGAAATACATCACTACTCTTAGCTAATGTTCAAAACATACCAAGCACACACAGTTTTTCAAACCAAGGGAATTATTGTGGCTACAATGACCAGGAGGTGACACTGTCTTTAAAGGAGTATTTTGCTCAATGACCAAAATAAACAAACTATCTCCGTCTATGGAAAACTCCTTGAATATATTATAGGATTATATTATGAAGGAAAATATACCCTACATTTATATGTAAAGCCAGCCTGAGGTTAAAGGAAAAAGTTTGCGACAGAAAAAAAATTTTAAATGGTCGTCATGTTTGAGCTGAACAGGTGGTCCAGCTGGGAAAGAAAATTGTGTGTAAACTGACTTTTCCTGACTGCCATTGAAGTATTTGGGCAAAACACGTCCTCATACATATTAGAGAAACTGAATCTGAGGCATAATCTATCCAGGATGAAGACTGAATCCTCTCTAAATAGAACTAGTGAGTGTTTTCTTAACATGTTAACTATTTTCAAGTTTCTGTATGTCTAAATACCGATGTACATCTGAATGTATTTATAATTTTAGCTGCTGAAACTTCTTGATGAATATTTATAAAATTACCTAAAACATTGAAGAAGTAACCTGCAGATCTGGGTTTTAGAACCTTTTCTAAACTTTAGAACTATATGGATTGAAAAAGTAAATTATACTGTGGCTTCTGTTTAATCACTAAAATTGTGTAGTCATATTAAATCTACTTAATCCTTTCACTCATTTCTTTAACAAATGTTGTATTGTACACAAAGTACTGAGCATAATTACAAAATAAATATACATAAAATTTGTTTTCATGGAGCTTATAATCTAGTGATGGAGACTAACATTTAACAATCATACCTATAAACATATAAATATGTTATTGCAGAGACTGACAAACTGTTCATCAAGCAATTTTCTATTCTTACTAGACCACCAGCTAGATCATGTCCATACTACCTTGCAGTTAGGTGGCCAGTATAATATAAATGAAAGCAATATACACAACTTCCATTCCTGGCCCAAAGAACTTTCCCATGCATAAAATTGTGCACATAATTGTGATTTTTCATGATCTTTCAATATTTACCATATTGACAAAAATGATACAGTGATTTTGGAGTAATGTGTAGAAGATAGATGGTCACAAAATGAAATGACCCTGTGTCTTTAAATTACTGCCTGGAGAAAAGACACTTGCAGATAGGAACATCTACTTTGGACTTCATATTACTGGAAATTATGTATTAGTATAAACAATTATAATTTTGAGTTAGATTGATTCTGTAGGTAATATTCAATAATCAGTATATTACCTAGCAAAGTACAGAAGTTTGTACCTTCAAGTCAGTGGCTGCCATAATATAAAAATAAGAATAGTAAGATGTGTGACTCAGGCTTAGTAGCTGAGCACTTGAGTGCTGAGCAGTGATAAAACATGTTTCACAAGCTAAAAAGATGGAGATCCATTCTGTGCAGTGGCAAAATATTTGGTAAACCTCTCTTTGAAATAACTTGGAAGGAAGATCATGTGTGTATTGAGACTGCAGGTGTAAGGCAAGTTGTTAAAAAGAGCCTGAGAGCTAGTGTGGCATAACAATTATTCCCTGCCTCCAATAAGATGTTATGATAAAGATGAGTTCAGGCAAAAATTCACTGATTTTCCAACAGAATTAGAAAGGAATACAAATATTACCCTCCTTAAAGTGTTGGAAAAGCCAACAACTTCTGGACTCCAAAGAGAAAGAAGGAAGATTGAAAGTGAACAGTGTACCATAAGACTTTTCAGCTGAAATAAAAGACTCAGCTCTGGATCAAATATGAAAGTAAGAGTATTATTTTCATAATAAGCCTTTTATTTCAGATAGTTTATGTCAAAATTAAACTGAGACAGTGGTAAGGGAATGAGGAAGCAAATAAATTAATCAAGCACGAGAAATGTGTTAGAGAAAAACATGGGCAGAAATATTGTCTACAACTGAAGGGTCTGAAGTTTTATCCTACTTAGAAGTTGACAGGTTGGTCACAGTTTCGTGGATGCTAGCAGAAGATGCAAGAATTCTGAGTCAAAGGCAAAGAAATGTTTACTTATAGCAATAGCTATAGCTAAAGATTTAGCTTTTTTTTTTTTTTTTACACCAATTCCCTGTGTCTCAGTTACCACAAGGCAATGTAAAGACATCTGCATGCAAAGTGGGTTGCATTACAATACAGGAACCCCAAGCTTTGGGAATCCAAATATTTTATAATGGGTAATAAGCATGCCAGACCTGTGCCTGGAAAGAGATATTCTATCTTTAAGGCTATAAATAAGCCTGTTCTTTGGTTCAGATCTAGACACTATCTCCAACTGCCAAGGCTCTTTGCTATGCAAACATCCTTGAAGAGACAGGCCAGGAGCAAAGGCAGTCCATGACTCTGGTGGCAAGATGTGTAGAATCATGACATTCTTATAGAGAATGATTTTCCAACATGTAATGGTACATGAAAGTCTCTAAAAGCAAATAGATCAGAAACCTACCAAATTTTTGAGTGAATTATATTAACAAAGAAGCAACAAACCTAGACTGGAGATGAAAAAATATTTTTATCCATTAGGAAAAAGCAAACAAAAAATAAATAACAACAACAAACTTTAGACCATCATACTTTTGGAGTGTGAAAGTTCTGTGGAGATCCAAGGAGGACTTTTTGCAAAATTCCTACCTCTGATATGATTATGGGAATTAATGAAGAACGATTTATCTCCCAGAGTACAGACATAAGAGACATGAAGAACATTAAAAAGAGTTCCACCCAAGAAACAGAATCAGTCTAATTAGGAAGTATCTCTACCTTTTGAACTCTTATATTTTGAAGATTTGTTTGTAAAGAAACAGCATTTATTACAACTTTGATAATTATTACATTATAAACATAGAAATTGAAATGATATTATAACTGAGGAAAGCAATTGAAATCAGGGGGTCAGATGCTTCTCCTCTGAAAATTAGCCCTGATCTTAGAAAGGTGAGTAGGAGTTGGCAAGAAGAACAGAGATAAAACTACTTAAGGTGATTAAATATACTGCATTAGAAATAATCACAAATAAAACAGAGATGAAAAATAATCAAAAACAGAAAAAAAAGTAACTGAACTCTAGGACATATTCAAGTAGCCTAATATATGTAATTGGAGTCCCCTAAGAAGAGAAAAGGAGGGGATTTAGAAAAATATTTGAAGAAATAATGGCCAGAATTTCCCCCAATTTGTTGAAAAATATAAAGCCACAAATTGAAGAAGTTCAATGAACCCCAAGCAAAAGATATATGAAAAAAATTACATTAAGGAATATGATAATCGAATTGTTCAAAACCACTTATAAAGAACAAGTCTTAAAAAGCACCTAAAAAATGTCACTTATTTCAAGAGGAAAGAGTAAAAGGATGACAAATACTTCTCTTCAGAAAAAAAGCAGTTGAGAAAACAGGGAAAGCATCTTTAAAGTACTAGAAGAAACACTCTCAACCTAGAATTCTATAGTCAGCAAATATATCTTTTAAAAAGGGTGAAAATGTATAGCACTAAAAGAGTATATTAGAGCAAAATCATTTTCTCAAATTAATAAGCTTACCCCTTAAGAAACAAACAAACAAAATAAAGGAAAACAAATTAAAAATAAACAGAGCAAAGGAAATAATAAAAATCAGAACTGAAATATAAAATAGAAAGCAGAAAAACAATAGAGAAAATCAATGAAACCAAAGGCCAATTCTTTGAAAAGAATCAATAAAAATGATACACCTCTAGTCAGACTAATCAGGAAAAAATTAGAAAAGACACAGATTAACAATATCAGGGATGAGAGATGGAACATCAGTAATCTTTCTAGTGTTTTTTGTAGACAAAAATAAAACAATCATTATACCATTATTAAAAGAATAGAAAATATGATGAGCAAGTTTAAGCCAATATTCAATAATGTGGGTGAACTGAAAACGTTTCTTAAGAAACGTATAATACCAAACTAACTCAAAAAACAAAAAGGAAGCTGAAACTGAATACCTCTATTTCCGTAAAATAAATTGAATTTACAGTTTAAAACTATGCCACAAAGACACTCTAAGCTTAGATTTTATTGGCAATCTCTACCAAACATTTAAGGAAGATAGACTATCAATTCTACACAAACTACCAGAAAAATAAAGAGAAGGGAATAATTCTCAACTTATTCTATAAGACTAGCATTACCCTGGTAGCAAAAACAAACAAAGACATTATAAGTAAAATAAAGTACAGAGCAACATCCCTCATGAACACAGATGAAAAACTTCTAAACAAAGTTTTAGCAAATCTAAGCCAAAAATATATAAAAATGATAATATAACATGACCAAGTGAGCTTTATTCCAGAGGTCCAGAATTTAACATTTGAAAAGTATTTCAAGATAATTAATGAAATTAACAAACCAAAAAGAAAAAAGAAAACATATAATTCAACATTCATTAATGATAAAAACTCTGTTTCCTAAGTATTGAAGAAACTATCTTTGACTTGATAATGAAAACCTATATCTAACATTATACTTAATGTTTAAAGACATATATGCCCTTTAAAGAGTAATACTTTTTTAAAGACTAATGTTTCCTCTGATGATCAAAAACAAGAAAAAGATACAAGGACCTACTGTATAGCACAGGGAACTAAACTCAATATTTTATAATAATATATATATATATATATATATATATATATATATATATACATATGACTGAATCACTTTGCTGTATAAAATTATAAATCAGCTATACTTCAGTAAAAAATGAATTGACTAATTAAAAAAAAAAAAGTAAAAGATGTCTGCTTTCACCACATATATTCAACATGTGGTATAAATTCTAACATGTGCAATAAGAAAAGAAAAAGAAATGAAAGACATCCAGATTAGAAAGGAAGAAATAAAAATGTCTTTATTTGAAGAAAGCTACATATCTACATAGAATATCTGATATTACTACATAAAAGTTACCAGAACTAATAATTTCAGTTAGAAAGATTACAAGAGCTAAGATTAATATACAACATTTAATTTTATTTATGCATGATAGCAATGAAGAAACAAATTTAAATAAAAATACCATTTACAATAACATTAAACATATGAAATATTAGGAATAAATCTGATCAAATGTGTGTAAAACTATACATGGAAAACTTCAAAACTTTAACTAACAAAAATTTGAAAAGTCCAAAATTATTGGAGAGATGCACCTTGTTCATGGATTGTAAGGCTCTATATTGTTTTGATGTCAGTCTTCCCAAATTGAACTATAGGTTCAACACAATGCCAAACAAAATCTCAGCAACCTTTTTTTTTTTTTTTTCTAAGAAACTGATAAGATGTTTCTAAAATATACAAAAAATTAGGGGAGGACCTTCAAGATGGCGGAGGAGTAAGCCATGGAGATCACCTTCCTCCCCACAAATACATCAAAAATACTTCTCCAAGTGGAACAACTCCTACAGAACACATACTGAATGATGGCAGAAGACCTCAGACTTCCTAAAAGGCAAGAAAATCCCTATGTACCTGGGTAGGGCAAAAGGAAAAAGAAAAAACTGAGACAAAAGAATAGGGACAGGATCTACACCTCTGGGAGGGAGCTGTGAAGGAGGAAAAGTTTCCACACACTAGGAAGCCCTCTCACACACAAGAGAGGCTTGTCTGCTCACCTGCTGGGGTGAATGGGGGCTGGGAGCTGAGGCTCAGGCTTCAGAGGTCAGATCCCAGGGAGAGGACTGGGGTTGGCTGAGTGAACACAGCCTGAGGGTGTTTGTGTGTCACAGCTAGCCAGGAGAGACTCCAGGAAAAAGACTGGAACTGCCTAAGAGACAAGAGACCATTGTTTTGGTGTGTGAGAGGAAAGGGGATTCCATTCCCGTGTGCCCAAAGTAGGCAGAACACTGCCTAAGCGAGCTCCAGAGAAGGGTGTGAGCTGTGGCTATCAGATAGGACCCCAGAGATGGGCATGAAATGCTAAGGCTGCTGTGACTGCCACCAAGAATCCTGTGTGCAAACACAGGTCACTATCCACACAACCCCACCCCTGGGAGCCTGTGCAGCTCCCCACTGCCAGGGTCAAAATATCCGGGACAACTTCCCTGGGAAAACACAGGGCACGCCTCAGGATGTTGCAACAGTCTGCTGGCCTCTGCCACTGCAGGCTCGCCCCGCATTCCAATTATAACTAACATACCCCTCCCTACCACCAGCCTGAGTGAGCCAGAGCCCCTTAATCAGCCGCTGCTTTAACCCCCTCCTTACTTGGCAGGCAACAGATGCCTGAGGGCAACCTACACACAGAGGTGGGGCAAAACCAAAGCTGAAAGCCAGGAGCTGTGCAAACAAAGAAGAGAAAGGGAAATTTCTCCATGTAGCCTCAGGAGCAGCTGATTAAATCTGCACAATCAACTTGATGTAAATGGCATCTGTGGAATACCTGAATAGACAACAAATTGTCCCAAAATTGAAGCAGTAGACTTTAGGAGCAACTGTACACTTGAGGTTTGCTGTCTGCAACTGATTTGTTTCTGATATTTATGTTTATCTTAGTTTACTTTTTAGCACTTCTTATCATTGGCGGATTTGTTTATTGTTTTGGTTGCTTCTTTTTTTTAATTATATTTTTTTATGTTAAAATTTTTTCTTTATTTAGTATTTTTTTTTAATTTTTATTTATGTTTTTCTCACTTTTCTTCTGAGCCGGGTAGCTGACAGGGTTTGGGTGCTCCAACCTTGTGTCAGGACTGAGCCTCTAAAGTGGGAGAGCCAAGTTCAGGACCTTGGACCACCAGAGACCTCCCAGACCCACTTAATATCAATCTGCAAGAGCTCTCCCAGAACTCTCCATCTCGACATTAAGACTCAGCTGCACCCAATGGCCAAAAAGCTCCAGAGCTGGATGCGCATGCCAAACAACTAGTAAGACAAGAAAAATCCCCACCCATTAACAGAGAGTCTGCCTAAAATCATAACAAGTTCACAGACATCCCAAAACACACCATCAGACAGACAAGATCCAGCTCCACCCACCCACAAGAACACAGGCAGCAGTCCCCTCCACCAGGAAGCCTACACAAGACACTAAACCAACCTCACCCACTGGGGGCAGACACCAAAATAAACAGGAGCTATGAACAGGCAGCCTGTGAAAAGGAGACCCCAAACACAGAAAGTTAAACAAAATGAGAAGACAGATAAATACACAGCAGATAAAGGAGCAAGGTAAAAACCCACCAGACCAAACAAATGAAGAAGAAATAGGCAGTCTACCTGAAAAAGAATTCAGAGTAATAACATAAAGATGATCCACAGTACTGGAAATAGAACAGAGAAAATACAAGAAACGTTTAACAAGGAACTAGAAAAACTAAAGAGCAAACAAACAATGACAAACAACACAATAAATGAAATTAAAAATTATCTAGAAGGAATCAATAGCAGAATAATGGAGGCAGAAGAATGGATAAGTGACCTGAAAGACAAAAGAGTGAAAATAACTACCACAGATCAGAATAAAGAAAACAGAATGAAAAGAATTGAGGACAGTCTCAGAGAATTCTGGGACAACATTAAATGCACCAACATTTGAATTATAGGGCTCCCAGAAGAAGAGAAAAAGAACTGGTATGAGAAAATATTTGAAGAGATTATGGTTGAAAACTTCCCTAACATAGCAAAAGAAATAGCCAGCCAAGTCCAGGAAGCACAGAGAATCCATTACAGGATAAATCCAAGGAGAAACTAGCCAAGACACATATTAATCAAACTATAAAATATTAAATACAAGGAAAAAATATTAAAAGCAGCAAGGGAAAAACAACAAAAAACATACAAGGGAATCCCCATAAGGTTAACAGCTGATCTTTCAGCAGAAACACTGGAAGCCAGAAGGGATTGGCAGGACATATTGAAAGTGATGAAAGGGAAGAACCTACAACCAAGATTACTCTACCAGGCAAGGATCTCATTCAGATTTGATGGAGAAATTAAAACCTTTACAGACAAGCAAAATCTAAGAGAATTCAGCACCATCAAACCAGCTTTACAACAAATGCTAAAGGAACTTCTCTAGGCAAGAAACACAAGAGAAGGAAAACACCTACAATAACAAACCCAAAACATTTAAGAAAATGGGAATAGGAACAAGCATATCGATAATTACCTTAAATGTAAATGGATTAAATGCTCCCACCAAAAGACACAGACTGGCTGAATGGATACAAAAACAAGACCCATATATATGCTGTCTACAAGAGACCCACTTCAGACCTAGAGACACATACAGACTGAAAGTGAGGGGATGGAAAAAGATATTCCATAAAACTGGAAACCAAAAGAAAGCTGGAGTAGCAATTCTCATATCAGACAAAATAGACTTTAAAATAAAGACTATTACAAGAGACAAAGAAGGAAACTATATAATGATCAAGGGATCGATCCAAGAGGAAGGTATAACAATTGTAAATATTTATGCACCCAACATAGGAGCACCTCAATACATAAGGCAAATACTAACAGCCATAAAAGGGGAAATTGACAGTAACAAAATCATAATAGGGGACTTTAACACCCCACTTTCACCAATGGACAGATCATCCAAAATGAAAATAAATAAGGAAACACAAGCTTTAAATGATACATTAAACAAGATGGACTTAATTGATATTTATAGGACATTCCACCCAAAAACAACAGAATACACATTTTTCTCAAGTGCTCATGGAACATTCTCCAGGATAGATCATATCTTGGGTCACAAATCAAACCTTGGTAAATTTAAGAAAACTGAAATTGTACGAAGTATCTTTTCCAACCACCATGCTATGAGACTAGATATAAATTACAGAAAAAAAAAAAACTGTAATAAATCCAAACACATGGAGGCTAAACAATACGCTGATAAATAATAAGAGATCACTGAAGAAATCAAAGGGGAAATCAAAAAATACCTAGAAACAAATGACAATAAAAACACGATGACCCAAATCCTATGGAATGAAGCCAAAGCAATTTTAAGAGGGAAGTTTATAGCAATAAAATCCTTTCTCACAAAACAAGAAAAATCTCAAATAAACAACCTAACCTTACACCTAAAAAAATTAAAGAAAGAAGAACAAAAAAAATACCACATTTAGCAGAAGGAAACAAATAATAAATATCAGATCAGAAATAAATGAAAAAGAAATGAAGGAAACAATAACAAAGATCAATAAAGCTACAAGCAGTTTCTTTGAGAAGATAAACAAAATTGACAAATCATTAGCCAGACTCATCAAGAAAAACAGAGAAGACTCAAATAAACAGACTTAAAAATGAAAAAGGAGAAATAACAACTGACCCTGCAGAAATACAAAAGATCAAGAGAGATTACTACAAGGAACTATATGCCAATAAAATGGACAACCTGGAAGAAACGGACAAATTCTTAGAAAAGCACAACTTTCTGATACTGAACCAGGAAGAAATAGAAAATATAAACAGACCAACCACAAGCACTGAAATTGAAGCTGTGATTTAAAATCTTCTGACAAACAAAAGCCCAGGACCAGATGGCTTTACAGGTGAATTCTATCAAACATTTAGAGAAAATCTAACATCTATCCTTCTCAAACTCTTCCAAAGTATAGCAGAGGGAGGAACACTTCCAAACTCATTCTATGAGGCCACCATCACCCAGATACCAAAACCAGACAAACATATCACAAAAAAGAGAAAACTACAGGCCAATATCACTGATGAACATAGATGCAAAAATCCTCAACAAAATACTAGCAAACAGATCCAACAGCACATTAAAATGATCATACACCATGCTCAAGTGGGGTTTATCCCAGGAATGTGAGGATTCTTCAATATACACAAATCAATCAATTTGATACACCATATAACGAATTAGAAGGTTAAAAAAACATATGATAATCTCAATAGATGCAGAAAAAGCTTTCAACAAAATTCAACACCAATTTATAATAAAAACTCTCCAGAAAGTAAGCATGGAGGGAATTTCCGTCAAATTAAAAAAGGTCATATATGACAAACTCACAGCCAACATCATTCTTGATGGTGAAAAAGTGAAACCATTTCCTCTAAGATCAGGAACAAGACAAGTTCACCACTGTCACCACTATTATTTAACATAGTTTTGGAAGTTTTAACCACAGAAATCAGAGAAGAAAAAGAAGTAAAAGGAATTCAACTTGGAAAAGAAGTAAAACTGTCACTGTTTGCAGATGACATGACACCATACATAGAGAATCCTAAAGATGCTACCAGAAAACCACTAAAGCTAATCAATGAATTTGGTAAAGTAGCAGCATACAAAATGAATGCACAGAAATCTCTTGCATTTCTATACACTAACGATGAAAAATCTGAAAGAGAAATTAAGGAAACACTCTCATTTACCATTACAGCAAAAACAAAATACCTAGGAATAAACCTACCTAAGGATACAAAAGAACTGTATGGAGAAATCTATAAGACACTGATGAAAGAAATTAAAGACAATACAGATGTAGAGATATACCATGTCCTTGTATTGGAAGAATCAACATTGTGAAAATGACTCTACTACCCAAAGCAATCTACAGATTCAGTGCAATAGGTATAAAACTACCAATGTCATTTTTCACAGAACTAGAACCAGAAATTTCACAATTTTTATGGAAACAAAAATGACCCTGAATAGCCCAAGCAATCGTAAGAAAGAAAAACGGAACTGGAGGAATCAGGCTCCCTGACTTCAGACTATACTACAAGGCTACATTAATCAAGACAGAATCGTCCTGGCACAAAAACAGAAATAGAGATCAACGGAACAGGTTAGAAAGCACAGAGATAAACCCATGCACATATGGTCACCTTATCTTTGATCAAGGAGGCAAGAATATACAATGGAGAAAAGACAGACTCTTCAATAAGTGGTGCTAGGAAAACTGGACAGCTACATGTAAAAGAATGAAATTAGAACACTCCCTAACACCATACAGAAAAATAAACTCAAAATGGATTAAAGACCTAAATGTAAGGCCAGACACTATCAAACTCTTAGAGGAAAACATAGGCAGAGCACTCTATGACATAAAGCACAGCAAGATCCTTTTTGACCCACCTCCTAGAGAAATGGAAATAAAAACAAAAGTAAACAAATGGGACCTAATGAAACTTAAAAGCTTTTGCACAGCCAGGGAAACCATAAACAAGATGCAAAGAAAACCCTCAGAATGGGAGAAAGTATTTTCAAGCAAAACAACTGACAAAGGATTAATCTCCAAAATATACAAGCTGCTGATGCAGCTCAATATCAAAAGAACAAACAACCCAACTCAAATATGAGCAGGAGACCTAAATAGACATTTCTCCAAAGAAGATATACAAATTGCCAACAAACATGTGAAAGGATGCTCAACATCACTAATTATTAGAGAAATTCATATCAAAACCACAATGAGGTATCACCTCACACCAGTCACAATGGCCATCATCAAAAAATCTACAAACAATAAATGCTGGGGAGCATGTGGAGAAAAGGGAACCCTCTTGCACTGTTGGTGGGAATATAAATTGATAAAGCCACTCTGGAGAACTGTATGGAGATTCCTTAAAAAACTAAAAATTGAACTACCATATGACCCAGCCATCCCACTACTGAGCATATAACCTGAGAACAACATAATTGAAAAAGAGACATGTACCATAATGTTCATTGCAGCTCTATTTATGGTAGCCAGGACATGGTAGTTACCTAAATGTCCATCGAGAGATGAATGGATAAAGAAGATGTGGCACATATATGCAATGGAATATTACTCAGCCATAAAAAGAAATGAAATTGAGTTATTTGTAGTGAGGTGGATGGACCTAGAGTCTGTCATACAGAGTGAAGTAAGTCAGAAAGAGAAAATAAATACTGTATGTTAACACATATGTATGGAATTAAAAAAGAAATGGTGCTGATGAACATAGGGGCAGGATGGGAATAAAGATGCAGATGTAGAGAACGGACTTGAGGACACGGTGAGGTGGAAGGGTAAGCTGGGATGAGGTGAGAGAGTAGCACTGACATATATACACTACAAAATGTAAAATAGATACCTAGTGGGGAGCAGCTGCATAGCACAGGGAGATCAGTTCGGTGCTTTGAGACCACCTAGAGGGGTGCAATAGGGAGGGTGGGAGGAGGATTTAAGAGGGGATATGTGGATATATGTATACATATAGCTGATTCACTATGTTATACAGCAGAAAGTAACTCAAAATTGTAAAGCAACTATACTCCAATAAAGATGTTAAAAAATAATAAAATAAATAAAAATGAAAAGGGTACAGAATAGCCCAAGCCAATCTGGTTAAGAAGAACAAGATTGGCAAGGTTAACAATATCAGATTTCAAGGCTTATTATAAAGCTACAGTAATAAATACAATGTGTTATTGGTAGCAAGGTAGAAAAATAAAACAATTGAACAAAATAGAGTCCACAAATATATCCACACATATACAACAATTGAATTTTGGCCATACTGCAAATGCAACTCAGTGAAGAACGGATACTTCTTTCAACAAATAATGTTTAAAAAATTGAGTATTACTATACAAACTTATAAACTTTCATCCATATCTTGCATCACATACTGAAAATTAACTCAGTATCAATCATAGATCGAAAAGTAAAGCTAAGCTATAAAACTCCTAGAAAGAAAAAAATTATTTCTACCTACCCCTGAGTTAGGCAGAGATTTCTTAGCTGTGACACCAAAAGCATGATACATAAAAGAAAATACTGATAAATTAGGATTCATCAAAATAATTAACTTCTGCTCTTTAAGACGCAGTGAGAAGAATGAAAAGATAAGTTCTAGATGGGGAGAGAATATGTACAAGCATATATGTGAGAAAAAAAAGACGTATTCGTAATACAAAATCTCTCAAAACTGAAATACAAAAATACAAATAACCCAATAAATGCTCAAATGTTTTGAATAAACCCTGCTCCAAAAAAGATATATTCCCAATATAATTAGCCATTACACTAATAGTATAATTAACAACACAATTATATATCTCTACCTACTTACTAGAATGACTAAAATTAAATACTAAAATACATGCCTAAACATCAACTATTGAAGAGAATATTGAGAAACTAGTGCTCTCATATTCTGCTGGTGGAAATGTAAAATAATGCGACTACTATAACCACTCTGAAAATAGTTTGACAGTGTCTTAACAAGATAAACATATAACTATCATATGATTCAGCTGTTCCATTCTTAGTTATTTACTCAAGAGTAAAAATATATATATATCCAAAGACTTATGTATGAATGTTTATAATAGCTTTATTTTTAATAGACAAAAACAAGAAAAACACACAGATGTGTATCAACAGATAAATAGGTAAACAAATAGTGGTATATCCATACAATGAGATATTATTCAGTAATAAAAAATACTTATTGATATATACACAAGTGAATCTCAGAATAATTGAATAAAAAAACATCAGTCAAAAAAAAAAGTCTCTATTGTATGATTACATTTCTATAAGTTTTAGAGAATGCAAATTAATCTATATTGAACAGAAAACAGAAAAGTGACTCCTTTGGATTGGAAGAGGGGCGTGAAGGAAGAATTATGAATGATCACAAGGAAACATTTGTGAGTGATGAATGTGTTTATTATTTTGGTGTGGTGATGGTTTCAAAAGTATATACACGTCAAAACTTATTAAATTGTGCGCTATTTACAGTTGAGTGTATGTCAATTATACCTAATAAATATATTTTTTAAAGTACAAAAATTACACAGAATAGCAGTTGCTGTAAAGAGTAGAATCCCATAGTAAGATTTTTTACACTGCTGATCACCCAGTTTGGGTTGGAGTTTATTAATTTTACAGTGATGATAAATTGCACATTTGTTTACTTTTCTCTAGTACAAAAAAACATCAGACTGGACACTGGCAAGGAGAAGGACATGGTTTCATAAATTCAGAGTTAGGGTTTCTAAAGGGCAGTGAATATAAATCAGTGGCTTACAATAATAGCTGGTAGATACTCTAATATCAGGCTGATGGAGCATCTTCTAGTGTTGTGACAGAAGTAAAAACAGACTATGTGATATGTACTCTTAAAGCTTCCATTCAGAAGTGGCTTCTGTTCTCATGGTATTTGCCAAAGCAAGTCACCTGATTAAGCCTGACAACAAGGGTAAAGATAAATATAAACTCACAGGATGGAGCATCATATAAACTCACAGGTTGGAGCACCACAAGTCAAATGGCCAAATATAATGCCAATGTGACAGGAATATATAAAAAATTACAGTGCATGACAGAACATGTGTTTAAACCCAATCTTCCTTTTTAATAAAAATTATTTACTTACCCCATCTCAAGAAGAAACCCCAATTATCCAATCCAATTACAGTGTCAGATTCAAATCCAGGATCTTAGGATGGTATCTACATTAGACCCAGATATGTTTCTTTTGGCTCCAAAAGTCATCTAGTCCCCTCATATGAATTGTTGAAACGAGAACATAATAACTGCAGTAAACACCCCCATCTGGAGAGGGGGAGTGGAGGCATGCAGTGTCAATGCTCTGTAGTAGCTCTGACATACTGCTGAGCAGAATTATGAGGGGGCTTTGGGAGTATCTTAAATAGCTGATTTTGCTGTCTGAAAAATCTCTCCCCATTCTACTTTTCTTTGGAGAGTACATACTTATTGCTGGCTGAAAAGCTCTCTCATCCTGCTTCTTGCATTTAGAAGGTCAGAAAACCCAATGGTCATTTTCAACCTCTAATATTTAATCAGTGTTTCTTTAAGTTGTGACTCTTTTTCAAAAACTTGTTATGTCTCAACTCTTATGTACTAGACAATTCTGTTCACCAACAGTCACACACACAATTCTTTTTGTAATATTTCTCTCTCTTTTCACTTAGTCATGAGTACATTTTGATTTCCAAAGGCCTCCTTAGCTTTTACTTACTTGTATTGGTGGAAGTTGGCACCCTATTGCAGCTTCATTATTAGAAGCTCTTAAGTTTCTGGACACTTTCTAGTTCCTTTTTCTCTTTTTTGCACTCAGCCCTTTTTGGTTTGTTTGTTTTTTCTTAAGTCATCTCTTTCTTGTAGTCACTTGTCAAATATAGTTCATAGCAACCAAAGCATGCTAATACAATTCTAGCTCCCAGAATCAGCTTATTTCAAAGATCAGGATCATATCTTCCAAGGTGACAATTTTATCATGTTTTACTATTTCATAATCATTTTTATTTCTTCAATAAGTGTTTCCTTAACTTTGCTACCGTGTCCTGACAGCAACAGAATAGCTTTTAGGTATTTGGCTATAGCACAAGACCTTTCCTCTCCTGTTATCAATTTATACAGCAGTAAGCATAGACTAAGTGATGCTTCAGTAGCCAACAGCTCCTCTATGCTCAGGAACCTGCAACAAAACAGTTTACTTGTTCACTGTGGGTCCGACGTGGCTGTGTTTCTCAGTGTCTTCACTCAGATGATGGAGTAATCTCTGTCTATGACATTGCCAGGTTCATGGCTGAGGAAAAGTGAGTATAATGCTGTACATAAATAAATAATTACACACACCACTTTAGTTTCCATTCCTTGGTCAAAAGACAACAAGGAGTGAAAATAAAGTAAAATATAACCATTATCCTAGGAGAGTTAGCAAATATTGTAAACTATTAAGCAATCTACTGAAGGGTATTATGGAAAGAAAGACCATCCCTGGATTGTAATGATAGAACATAGAATTTAAGTTGGGTAAGAAAGGATGTAAAGCAAGCAGCGGGAGTCATCTTAAATCAATGTATTGAGAACTATACTTGTCCTAAAACCAGCAGGTGTTATAATAGGGTTATTTGAGAAAAGGAAAATACATGAGAATTTGATTAGAAAAAAAAAAAAAGGTTAACATTTTTTGGAGGACGTTTTCTCTGATTAAATCATAATATCTTTCTCTTGGATTTGGCATTCTATTATTTGTCACTATCTTAGAAATTCTGATGTTTAAAATATGTCAATTTGAGTGCAATTAATGCACATTGGCATGCTGTTGTTATTCCCTTGTGGTTTTCAGAGAATCTTAGCAATCAATATAGAGCTCTAAATATCTATTTGAATGGACTGACAGATATTAATTGTAAGGACAAGCAAAATTAGTGTATTGATCAGATAGAATTCTTTTTCATTTTTGAGGTACATTTGGCATCCTGATTGGGTTAATCCTACAGAAATCTCTAGAGTATAATCAGGTTGACAACTCTCCATTTCTTTTTCACTCAATTGTCCCTTTAAAAAATAAATAAAAGTAAAATGTGAAGGTAATGCCCCAGAAATAATCTGATTACTAAATCAAGGGCTAGCTTTAGAATTTTCTTAAGGCATGAGGTTTTGAATCTTATTCAGCAAACATAATACAAGTGTGTTCCAAATTTGCACTTCCTGAAAGACATAGAAAAGCAGCACTGGTTTAAAAAAATTAATCCATAAATGTCAGAATAAAGTCACAAAATAGCTTCTTTTTTCTCTATAGAAAAGATAATTGTGAGAAAGAATAAAGTAACTGAGAGGAATTCATTGTATTTCAAGACCAAGAAAACTTCAATTGTGCTATTTATTAGTTTACACTGTGGCAGCTCTGCCCCTATTTAAAAGGACATAGAACTCATTGTGTAGCACCCCAGAAACATGGGACACTGGGAGAAAAAGGCAGCCATCATCTAGAAAACAAACACTGAAATGAATTGCTATTTGTCACCTTTCTAACTGTTCTACTGACCCTTAGTCCCCATCTACTCTGAGTGGTTTCATGCATGATTCTTAATAGAGTACAAAAGAAAAAAGCAATGCCTGCACTTTTAGAATGAGAGAGTCATCCTGCAAAGGTTGCCCCTTAAAGGTAAAGAATTGTAACTGTCATCTTTGTGGTTAAATTATTTTTCCTCTTGGAAATAAAAGAATGCTCTTTGAATGCAATTTTCTTTCTTTCTCATAAGCCATGAGTAATGAAAGACAGGTACTAACAAATGGAATTACACTCACTCTGCCTATCCCTAGATCAAAAACTCCAGAGGTAAATCAGTTTGCTAGCCATTTCCCCCTGCTTAGAACAGAGAGCATAAAATTTACATAATTCCTGATAAACTGCCATCTCAGCATAATTAGGGATATGAATAACCAGCTGATCAGCTCAACAGTGTTGACATGATCTGTAGAACATATCAGTAATCCTGCCTGCACGCTACATCCAATCCATTTATGTAATCCTTTTCAAGAAGGTGAGGACATGGGTAACTGGTGCATGTTATTTGTTTTTCACCAAAATATAGAATTTTTAAAGGTCTATCATGAGCCAAAACTTTTAACAGTTACGTAATTCATCAACCATATTCAGCAAACATTTTTTAAATCCTACTAATGGGCAAATCATCAGGAGACACGTAGATGAAGAAAAACTTTATGGATACTTTTTGTTTCTACCAATTGTCCCATAGAGCCAGGCCTATAAGATAAGTATCTTGTGGATGAAGGATGGTGAAGGTCTCAACTCTGTTCACACAGGTGTAGGGTGCTGGTTAAATACCCACAAAGAACTGAAGGGCATGGGAGACGACATCTTGTGCAAGCAAATTCACATAGGAGAGATATTTCCTAATGTTATCTATAGTACAAGTAGTGAGAGTTTTTTGTTTGCTTCACATTTATTTGTTTTGGTTTTCCTTCTTTAATGGAAAGAATGACTATATACTGATACCACACTTTCTTCTCTTATTGACCCATACACTTCTGTGAAGTTTCAGACTTGGTTAAAGTTCAGTTTTACAGGCACAATTCATGTTTAAGCTTAGAAATATATTTTGGCTGAAATTAGAATGTAGTCTATAAATGAATTATAATAACCTGTATGGATATTCAATCCAAGATTGAGAACCCATTTATGTTATCGTATAACCAAACTAGATTCTCAGTCATAGGGATACAAAAAGAAGCCCTGTCAATTGACACAGTGATCACTTTCTAGGGTTAGTCCACAGTGACCTCTTACTTTAGGTGATTTTTTTTCTTCCTTATTTTCCTTTTCTTTTTTCTTTATTTCTTTTCTTCTTCTTTTTTTTTTTTTCTTTTTTTGATGATCAATTTGAAGTGAATATTCCCACTCCAAATTAATTCTCATTTACTTAACAGACAGGTCAGTTTGTCTGAACCCCTTTTCGTTTAGTAATAACACACTATTTGTTTGACTACATTAGTGCTAAATCAATATGCTACTCTTTGGATGTCACATAACTAAGTTTTATTAATAGTTGACCCCTATGAGATGTGGGATTACAAAAGGTTTCGGAAAGTAAAGAATCCTGAGATTTTATTGCAAAACAGTTTTGTGAAGGGATAACTACAGATCCTCATGAAAAATGAGGACTCATGAAAAAATGAAGTCCTTCATGAAAAACTGAAGACTCAATGCTATTGAATTCTCAGTAATGATACATATGTTTTAGTTTGTTTTATTTTCTTGTATTGATTCTGTTTTTAAAATATCTTGACGAATTTGTGTTAAGCAATTCACTATTTCTGACTAAGGAGCTTGCCCGGATTCAGGGGTTATTCTGTCTGTGTCAGAATGGAAGCTTAATAACGAGGGACACCCAAGAACCAAAGAGGAATTTGGCCTCATCAGATGATTGATGATGAAATTAAAAATGGTTAAAAAAATCTATTCAGCAACAGACCTAGATCATTTTTATTATATTTTAGAGCAGTAATTCTCAATATAAACTCTCATAGAAGGGATACATACTAAAGGAAGTAATTCAAATAAAGGCCTTCATCTAATTCTCAGAATATTTAATAAATGTAAAACTTTTCTTAATTTTAACATTTCTTTCCATAATTTCCCCCTTAAAACATTAGAGTTGGCTATACCTGAACAAGCCTCTTAAACATATTGTATTTCCTCTCTTGAGGGAAGCATGAGTAATTGGTTGAGATGATAAAGTACATATACTAATATATGGCCATATGTATTTTTTTGTTCTTATAAATATACTTAAATTCATATAAAAATTATTGATTTTTTATTATATTTAATACAAAGCAAAATGAATTTAGGGCTACATGTCTAATCTGAAAGCATTTGTTCCAATTTTCCAGGTATTTGCTTATCTAAAATATGTCTTCCAATTCCTTTAAATGTGTGGTCCAGGCTAAAACTGAGTATGTTCTTTTTGAAATAGCATTTAAATTAAAAGTGCTACATATAAACATGGGCATAGTCATACAACTTCTTTACAAAGAATGAAATTTTCAAGATCAAACTGGTAGGATTAATATAATCAACATTACAATACATTTTGAATAGTCATGATTACATTTTCACTCATGAGAGTAACAAATTATGAGCAATTGATTGACCACCCAGAAATTGCCCTTAAAAAGAAGGAGAAAGAGACAGAGAGAAAGAGGGAGAGGAGCTATTTGGAGACATGGTTCATTTCTATTGTCAATAAAATCTATTGCTATAATGTACATAGTCTACAATATTTTACTTTTTAAGAAAAATTAGCAGCTTACATTAGTATAGTTTTCATATTATTACAGTTACAAAAGCTGTGAAAATACATTATGTGATTACTTAAATATTGATTAAAATAGAGATACACCAACATTTAAAATGTTTCTTCTCTTTTTTTTCTTATAATTCCAAATGCTTTTTTGTGATTTTGTGATGACATTTGTTGTAATGATATATATATACACACAAGAAAATTAAGGTACTTACCAGTTTTTAAAAAGTGTCAAAAGTGAAAATTAGACACTTTTACTTTGCTTGGAGAAGTTGGCAGGAATTGATCTAAATTCTTGGAAGCATATATCTTAAAAACAAAAAAACATATTAACTGGTTGATGTGGTCTGAAAATATGTACTGGCAGATCAATTTAGCTCAGTAACTAGCCAGAAACCCAAGGTCAATGAAGAGATTATATTTAAGTATTTATATCTTCTTAAAATTTGATTAAGTAATCTGCAAATACACATTAGAAATAATAGAATATCTGGTATGTCACTCCTCACTTATCCTACAAAGCTAGCAAATTAGTTTGTGATAACTTTATCTCCTGATTACATTATAGTAAGTTTTTGAAGCACATTCCTATAGCACAGAAAACAGAATGATGCTTAAAAGGATGTGTAGAATGTAAGACACATATCTATATATATATATATCTATATATATATATATATATATATGTTTATATATACATATACACACACACACATATATATTTGTGTATATCTCACACATTTACATACACACAATCCTGAAGAAAAATGTTTTACATGTTAACATACATCATCCATGCGTTTTTATCATGACACAGAAAAAGACTGGGCCAAAGCTTTCAGAAATCGAATGTGAACTCATTTTGAAATACCAGCAGTGTTTGAATTTTAAATTAACCTATTTACAATGAAGCTATGCCTGCTGATTGCCACCATCTTCAGGAAAATTAACAGTAACGATCATTGGTGTCATAATGCAATTTCCCCGCAAAAATCACATAGGCTTCATTACTGTTTACATAAATTGTCATAAATACCAATTATGGCAGAACATAAAATGTAATGCTCTTTTTTAAATCATAATCAGACAATTGTTCTTCTAATTCATATGCTAAGGGAATAGAATTTTGATTCAACCTTTGTTGTAGAGGCAGAGTTTCGATGGTAGTTAGCTTTGCTCGAAGTGCTGGTTGACTTCTTGTCAAGTCACTCACTCTCCATTTGGATCATGTAGTCCTTGTCCCCGTTCGGTGTGTCCTCTAACACACTGGGAAGAACGTGGAGCTGTGCTAATGGCAGATGAGGGAGATATACACTGAAAGTGGCCTCTAGACTTCAGCCGAGAGGTGGTTTCCTGCGGGATTTATAACAACATTTGGCGTAATTACGCAGAGGCCCCCATAAAGGAATATTGCAATAACAGACCTGTTAGAGGAGCCCATTTGCAGCGCCGATTCCAGCTTCCCCCATAGGTCAGCAGAACAAATAGCCAGTAAAGGCAATGCCCTGTTAAATGGCTAATTTTCAAAACAAATAAGTGTTAAGTTGCTGGCAGGGGAGTAGAGGAAAGGCCAGAAGAAAAGATTCAGCATCCTCATCATTTTGGTCTCTAAGAAGGAGATAAATCAGCTAGAAAGGTTATTCGCACAGAAAGTCAGAGCAGGAGACAATTCTCTATGAGGACAAAAGCCTTGTCTTTGCTTTCCATCATCTGGCAAAGCAAAGGTGGAAATCACGCTGTTTGGATCTATTTTATCTCACCATAGAACACTTTCTACTTGTCTCCTTGGTTATTCTTTGGCCTTTCTTCTTCTCCTCTTGTTTACTCCTAAAGTTTTAAAATAAAGTCTGCATGAAGTTTCCACCCTCTTCTGATTCAGAGCAATCCTTAACAATTAGAATCAGAAGAAAAATCATTCCATTGATTCTGTGAGCAAAGCTGTCCATGTATGTTGATGACCACACACAATTGCACATGTCTGGGAGTGGTAGAGTTTGATCTGTCCCTCCCCACACCTCAAGATTGGGCCCTCTCTGTTACTTTAATGAAGCCTGACAATTTGTCCTAGTTCTACCTGATTCTATCCTAGTTGATTAAAGCAGGCTAAAGTGATACATCTAGTCAAGTTTAATGAAACAAAATTACAATTCTTGATCTAAGAAGAAAATACAAAATAAAACTGGTAGGGATTTCATCTGTATGAGAAATCAAAGTGGAACAAATAGAAATCCAGTAAAATTAGCTGCTGTTGTTTCACTGTCTAAACTGGGGAAATGTAAAAGGTAAACAAACAGCATCAGTAGGGAAGAGAAAATGAGACTTCTACTTTTTTTCATCTTTCATAATCTCATGCACTATCAGTAACAGGGTGAGACATTTTAATAAGGTGTGATAATCATTAAAAGGCAGATATTTATCTTATCCAAGTGCATTAAACTCCCAAAGGAAGCAGGAAAAAAGAGAGAGCAAGTGAGAGACTCTCATGAACTATTTAATGAAACAATATGGTTGTAGCTTTTCTTGATTATTTTTCTTTAAAAAAACAAAAAACCTGATGTTGGACAAAACTGGTTCCAAGCACAGACTGCACCCGGGGCCCATGCATTTTGAGAAGTCTCTACTGTGTTCTGACTTTGTTTGATAATTTCTAATTATGTTCTACAACACAAAATTAAATATTTCTATCTCCATTGTGTGTACTTATTCATGAGCTGGGCATTAATCGTAAAACAATGTATCTTGTTGTTTATTTATACCAGATGTGAGAATTTATGTTGCTCTCTTCAGGGTTCCCATCTAGATCTTTATTTGTATACTGAGCCACCTGGTTTTGCATGAAAATGGTTTCTGAGCTCTGGAGTTCATCTCCACTCTTGTGTTTAAAACAACAACTTTTTTAAAAAGAAGAATTTATGAATAACTAAGAGATTTCTGCTGTGGCTCCCTTGGTCTCTCACCAGCAGGTCAGTCAGAGTACGTTTTGTGGACTAAGAAAATTCAGTTTGGGATTTGCTTTACAGTTTAGGATGCTTGCTTCTTGCAAAAAAATCTTCCTGGGCCATGGAGAGCTTTTCTTCTGAAATATACTTGCATACTGCTAATTTTCTATTTATTTACTGAGTTTTAGAAACATATGAGTTTGTTGGGGTTAGAGGGGAAAATACTTCCGGTATGTCTTTCTGTGTCTGCCTTCATGTGATCTAAGTCAGTGATCATAATAATCCATGACAGATTTTTTTTTTAATAAAGGATATCTTGTCTTGATCATTTTATTAGTATAAATGACAATATAATAAACCTAACTTATGGGTTAAATTTATGCAGATTGTAAAAAGCTTTCCTCCTACGATGTCCCTTACCTTCCCAATTCTCCTGTACAGAGAAACAGTTTTATCAATTTGTGTTCTTTAAGTGATTTTTAATGTCTACAAAAACTGAAAATATATATTTCTTTTCCATTTTAATGACAATTCATCATATTTACATCATTCACTTTTTCCCCACTTGACATTATATCTTGGAGATAGTTCCATATCAGGATATATAAACCTCCTCATTCTTTTTTACAGCCATATAATATTCCACTGTATGGATATGTGTAAAGCACTTAATAAAGAGCCATGTTTTATTTCTAATCTTAAACCTGCTATACAGAGCACGATGATTGTCCCATAGGACTTCTTTTTTTTTTTTTAATTTATTTATTATTTATTTATTTTTGGATGCATTGGGTCTTCATTACTGCACACGGGCTTTCTCTAGTTGCAGTGAGCGGGGGCTACTCTTCGTTACGGTGTGCGGGCTTCTCATCATGGTGGCTTCTCTTGTTGCGGAGCACGGGCTGTAGGCGTGCGGGCTTCAGTAGTTGTGTCACGCGGGCTCAGTAGTTGTGACTTGCACTCTCTAGAGTGCAGGCTCAGTAGTCGTGGCGCACGGGCCCAGTTGCTCCACAACATGTGGGATCTTCCCGGACCAGGGCTCGAACCCGTGTCCCCTGCATTGGCAGGTGGATTCTTAACCACTGCGCCACCAGGGAAGCCCCCATAGGACTTCTTTAATTACCATTTGCATAGCTACACAGGATGAACAACTGGTTATGCACAGGAAATCTAGTGACAAGATTATTTGCCAGTGTGATTGCAAATCAGATAAACATGGACCATTCTTAAGTCCTGTGCTTAAAGATAAAGGGTTACTGATTTAATTATTTTCAACATGGAGAAATAAATTAGTCTGTAAAAAGCATCAAAGTGGGGAAAGTACCTACATCTTTGCTATAAAACAGAGGAGGCACAATGGGGGCCCCACCAAGGCTTGTACCTGATGATCTAGCAAGAACTGGCCTGACTTCTTTCAAAACAATAACCACCTGGAGCTGAGTAGTACTGCCTTCTTCAGGCAAGAGCATGAGTGCCAGGATTCTCCCAGAGGTACCCTGGATGACTTAAGTCATTATCTTCTTGGACCCAGTATGCATTTAAGTTTTCTATACCTGAACTCAAGTATTTAAACCCACAGAGAGACGTAGAGTCAAAAGTTTAACACCATGTAGGATGAGTGTTCCAATAATGGCAATGATTACTGAGATAGTAATAGTAAGATACCTGGAGAACATAAATTCCTCATGTTACATAAGAGCAATATGAGCCCCATTGGGCATCTTCCCTCCTCCCAACAACTTCAAATACATTTGGTTTTACTCAATCATACAGAAACCTGGTATCATTTCCAGGTCATGAGTGAAAACTTCTGGAACTGACAATACAGAAAAAAATGAGGAACAAAATACAAGTGCATCATTATGGAGAGTCTAGTGCCAATCATATATGATGAGAAATTGTAACTATATTAGGCAAAATAATGTAGGAATACCAGAGGACTAAATCAACATGAATGTTGAAAGATGTCATACTTCCAATTTCTATTCCAGCATGTAAGGAGCTTGGAAGTTGTCACTCCATCTAAGAACAAGTAAAAAGCTGCACAAACTGAAAATCAACAACCCTCCTTATATCTGTCAGAGAACTGAGGTCACAGGGCAAGCAGCTTTCCCCAAAATTGTAGAAACAGACAAGCAGATACAGAGAATTACAACTTACTAGAGTAGGAACCCATGAGCCAAAGCTCCATGGGAACTAAGACCAACATAGGAAAGCCTAAACAGGGGCTGCTGTATTCCTGGAAGCTCAGTATAGACAAGTCTGAGAGTTAAAGCTTTCAGGGGGCCTGTCTTGGGCCAGAGGTACACAATTATGAGCCCTCCAGAAGGGCTTTTGTTTACTTCCAGGAAATTTATCAGTTTCTCTCAGTAAAGACTGGAGAAAAAGTCCCTCATTCTGCCTGCAGGGGAAGAGAAAAAATAACCATTTTGACATTTGCCAGAGCATTCTGTTCTTAACAAGGCCTGTCCTCAAGAGAAACTTTACCTGAGCCTAAACTAAAGGGGTTTTATCAGAGGTTAACTAAACTGGCAGAAGGGAATTACCCAACTCACACTAGCCATCCTGTCCCACTGAAAGGAGTGAAAACCAAACCAAACAGAACAAAACTGAGAAGCATTTGTGAAGTTCATAGGCCAGGGGCACAGGTTCACTAAAAGACTGAGACCTGGGTATAAAGAGCATGGCCTCTGGAGCCAGCCTGCCTGGTAGCAGATTCCAACTTTATTTCCTAGATGTATGATATGGGACA
Organism: Balaenoptera physalus; assembly: GCF_965194825.1. Taxonomy (NCBI): domain Eukaryota; kingdom Metazoa; phylum Chordata; class Mammalia; order Artiodactyla; family Balaenopteridae; genus Balaenoptera; species Balaenoptera physalus. The sequence goes on along the minus strand of NC_138897.1, from coordinate 41,703,706 downwards.
TCACTATCATTGCTGAACATGTAAAGATTTTTGCATGGACATTCATTTTGGACACAAATGAAATATGGGACATTTAACATTTAAAAATTATTATTGTGGAGACCTTCAAGATGGCAGAGGAATATGACATGGAGGTCACCTTCCTCCCCATAAATACATCAAAAATACATCTACATGTGGAACAACTCCTACAGAACACCTACTGAACCCTGTGGTGCAGAAGACCACAGACTTCCAAAAGGCAAGGAAATACCTCACATACATGGGGAGGGCAAAAGAAAAAAGAAAAAAGGAAAAAGAGACAAAAGAATAGGGACAGGACCTGTGCCTCTGGGAGGGAGCTGTGAAGGAGGAAAAGTTTCCACACACTAGGAAACCCCTTCACTGGTGGGGACAGGGGTGTGTGGGGGGGTGAGCTTTGGAGCCACAGAGGAGAGCATAGCAACAGGGGTGCAAAGGGCAAAGCAGAGAGATTTCCACACAGAGGATAGGTGACGACCAGCACTCACCAGCCTGAGATGCTTGTCTGCTCACCTGCTGGGACAGATGGGGGTTGGGAGCTGAGGCTCAGGCTTCGGAGGTCAGACCCCAAGGAGAGGATGGGGGTTGGCTGTGTGAACACAGCCTGAAGGGGGCTAGTTCATCACAGCTAGCTGGGAGGGAGTACGGGAAAAAGTCTGGACCTGCCAGAGAGGCAAGAGACCATTGTCTCAGGGTATGCAAGGAGGGGGCCTTCCTGCTCCGTGTGCCCACAGATGACAGAGCAATGCCTAAGTGAGCTCCAGAGATGGGCATGAGCTGCGGTTATCATCTCGGACCCCAGAGGAGAGCATGAACCACTACTGCTGCCACCACTGCCACCAAGGATCCTGTGTGCAAGTGCAGGTCACTACCCACACCCTCCCGGATCTTGTGCAACACACCACTGCCAGGGTCCTGTGATTCAGGGACAACTTCCTCGGGAGAACACATGGCATGCCTCAAGCTGTTGCAACGTCACACCAGACTCTGTTGTTGCAGGCTCGCCACACATTCCAATTATGACTACCATACCCCTCCCTCTCCTGAGTGAGCAAGAGAGACCTAATCAGCTGTGGCTTTAACCCTCACCTATCTGGGTGGGGAAGATACATCTGAGGGTGGCTTACACATAGAGGTAGGGCCAAACCAAAGCTGAACCCCAGGAGCTGTGCAAACAAAGAAGATAAAGGGAAATTTCTCCATGTAGCCTCAGGAGCAGTGGACTAAATCCCTGCAATCAACTTGGTAAACCCTGCATGTGTGGAATACCTGAATAGACAACGAATGTTCCCAAAATTGAGGAGGTGGACTTCGGGGGCAACTGTGGACTTGGGGTTTGCTTTCTGCATTTGACTTGTTTTTAGGTTTATGTTTATCTTAGTTTAGTCTTTAGTGGTTGTTTTCATTTGTGGGTTTCTTTATTGATTGGGTTGCTCTCTTCCATTTGTTTTCCCCTCTTTTTGTGAGTGTGTGTGTATGATTCTTTTTGTAATTTTGTCTGTTTAGTTTTGCTTTTAGCATTTGTTTTGGGGTTCTGTCTCTTCGTTATTTTTTCCTTTTTTTTCTTTTTTTCTCCTGCTTCTTCTGAGCCGTGTGGCTGACAGGGCCTTGCTGCTTTGGCCAGGAGTCAGGCCTGAGCATCTGAGGTGGGAAAGCCAAGTCCAGGGTGTTGGACCACCAGACCTACTGGCCCCATGTAATATTAATCAGTGAGAGCTCTCCCAGAAATCTCCGTCTCAACACTAAGATACAGTTCCACCCAATGGCCAGCAAGCTAGAGTGCTGGATGCCCCATTCCAAACAACTAGCAAGACAGGAACACAACCTCACCAATTAGCAGAGAAACTGCCTAAAGTCATACTAAGTTCACAGACACCCCAAAACACACACACGACATGGCTCTGCCCACCAAAGGGACAAGATCCAGCTCCACCCACCAGACACGGGCGCCAGTCCCCCCATCAGGAACCTTACACAAGCCACTGAACCAACCTCACTGACTGGGGGCAGACACTAGAAGTAAGAGGAAACTACGAACCTGCAGCCTATGAAAAGGAAACCCCAAACACAGAAAGTTAAACAAAATGAGAAGACAGAGAAATATGCAACAGATGAAGGAGCAAGGTAAAAACACACCAGACCAAACAAATGAAGAGGAAATAGGCAGTCTACCTGAAAAAGAATTCAGAATAATGATAGTAAAGATTATCCAAAATCTTGGAAATAGAATGGAGAAAATACAAGAAACATTTAAAAAGGACCTAGAAGAACAAAAAAGCAAACAAACAATGATGAACAACACAATAAATGAAATTAAAAATACACTAGAAGGAAGCAATAGCAGAATAACTGAGGCAGAAGAACGGATAAGTGACCTGGAAGATAGAATAGTGGAAATAACTGCTGCAGGGACAAATAAAGAAAAAAGAATGAAAAGTATTGAGGACAGTCTCAGAAACCCCTGGGACAATATTAAATGCACCAACATTCGAATTACAGGGGCCCCAGAAGAAGAAGAGAAAAAGAATGGGTATGAGAAAATATTTGAAGAGATTATAGTTGAAAACTTCCCTAATATGGGAAAGGAAGTAGACAATCAAGTCCAGGAAGAAAAGAGAGTTCCATACAGGATAAACCCAAGGAGAAAAAGCCAAGACACATATTAATACAACTATCAAAAATTACATACAGGACTTCCTCGGTGGTGCAGTAGTTAAGAATCTGCCTGCCAATGCAGGGGACATGGGTTTGATCCCTGGTCTGGGAAGATCCCACATGCTGCAGAGCAACTAAGCCCGTGCACCACAACTACTGAGCCTGTGCTTTAGAGCTCGCGAACCACAACTACTGAGCCCATGTGCCACAACTACTGAAACCCGCGTGCCTAGAGCCCGTGTTCCACAACAAAAGAAGCCACTGCAATGAGAAGCCCATGCACCGCAATGAAGACCCAATGCAGCAATAAATAAATAAATAAATAAATAAATAAATAAATTTATTAAAAAAAATTACATACAAAGAAAAAATATTTTAAAAGCAGCAAGGAAAAAGTAACAAATAACCTACAAGGGAACAGCCATAAGGTTAACAGCTGATCTTTCAATAGAAACTCTGCAAGCCAGAAGGGAGTGGCAGGACATATTTAAAGTGACAAAAGGGAAAAAACTACAACCAAGATTACTCTATGCAGCACGGATCTCATTAAGATTTGACGGAGAAATTAAAACCTTTACAGACAAGCAAAAGTTAAGAGAATTCCATACCACAAAACCAGCTGTACAACAAATGTTAACCAAACTTCTCTAGGTGGAAAAAACAAGACAAGGAAAAGACCTAAAAAAACAAACCCAAAACAATTAAGAAAATGGTAATAGGAACATACATATCGATAATTACCTAAATGTAAATGGATGAAATGCTCTAACCAAAAGACATAGACTGGCTGAATGCACACATAAACAAGATACATATATGCTGTCTACAAGAGACCCACTGCAGACCAAGGGACACATACAGTCTGAAAGTGAGGGGATAGAAAAAGATATTCCATGGAAATGGAAATAAAAACAAAGCTTGAATAGCAGTTCTCAAATTAGAAAAAATAGAGATTAAAATAAAGACTATTATAAGAGATAAAGAAGGACACTACATAACAAGCAAGACATCAATCCAAGAAAAAGATATAACAATTGTAAATATTTAGGCACCCAACATAGGAGCACCTCAAAATATAAGTCAAATGCTAACAACCATGAAAGGGGAAATCAACAGTAACACAATAATAGTTGGGGACTTTAACACCCTACTTTCACCAATGGACAGATCAACCAACATGAAAATAAATAAGGAAACACAAGCTTTAAATTACACATTAGACCAGATGGCCTTAATTGATATTTATAAGACATTCCATCCAAAAACAAAAGATTAAACTTTCTTCTCAAGTGCTCAGGGAACATTCTCCAGGATACATAACATCTTGGGTCACAAATCAAGCCTTGATAAATTTAAGAAAATTGAAATTGTATCAAGTATCTTTTCTGACAACAACGTTATGAGACTAGAAGAAAAAAACTGTAAAAAATACAAACACATGGAGGCTAAACAATAAGCTACTAAATAATCAAGAGATTACTGCAAAAATCAAAGAGGAAATCAAAAAATACTTAGAAACAAATGACAATGAAAACATGATAACCCAAATCCTGTGGGATGAAGCAAAAGCAGTTCTAAGAGAGAAGTTTATAGCAATACAACCCTACCTCAAGAAACAAAAAAAATCTCAAATAAACAACTTAACCTTACACCTAAAGCAATTAGAGAAAGAAAAAAAAAAAACCCAAAGTTATCAGAAGGAAAGAAATCATAAACATCAGATCAGAAATAAATGAAAAATAAATGAAAGAAACAATGGCAAAGATCAATAAAACTAAAAGCTGGTTCTTTTAGTTTTATAGAGAAGATAAACAAAATTGACAAACCATTAGCCAGACTCATCAAGAAAAAAAAGGGAGAAGACTCAAATCAACAGAATTGGAAATGAAAAAGGAGAAGTAACAACTGACACTGCAGAAATACAAAGGATCACGAGAGATTACTACAAGCAACTGTATGCCAATAAAAAGAACAACCTGGAAGAAATGGACATATTCTTAGAAAAGCACAACCTTCGGAGACTGAACCAGGAAAAAATAGAAAATATAAACAGACCAATCACAAGCACTGAAATTGAAACTGTGGTTAAAATTCTTCCAACAAACAAAAGCCAAAGACCAGACGGCTTCACAGGCAAATTCTATCAAATATTTAGTGAAGAGCTAACACCTATCCTTCTCAAAATCTTCCAAAATATAGCAGAGGGAAGAACACTCCCAAAACTCATTCTATGAGGCCACCATCACCCTGATACCAAAACCAGACAAAAATGTCACAGAAAAGAAAACTACAGGCCAATATCACTGATGAACATAGATGCAAAAATCCTTGACAAAATACTAGCAAAAAGAATGCAACAGCACATTGAAAGGATCATACACCATGATCAAGTGGGGTTTATCTCAGGAATGCAAGGATTCTTCAATATACACAAATCAATCAATGTGATACACCATATTAACAAACTGAAGGAATAAAACCATATGATAATCTCAATACATGCAGAAAAAGCTTTTGACAAAACTCAACACCCATTTTTCATAAAAACTCTCTAGAAAGTGGGCAGAGGGAGAACCTACCTCAACATAATAAAGGCCATATATGACAAACCCAGAGTCAACATGCTTCTCAAAGATGAAAAACTGAAACCATTTCCTCTAAGATCAGGAACAAGAAATGGTTTCCCACTCTCACCACTGTTATTCAACATAGTTTTGGAAGTTTTAGCCATGGCAATCAGAGAAGAAAAAGAAATAAAAGGTATCCAAATTGGAAAAGAAGAAGTAAATTTGTCACTGTTTGCAGAAGACATGATACTTATTATACATAGAGAATCTTAAAGATGCTACCAGAAAACTACTGGAGCTAATAAATGAATTTGGAAAAGTAGCAGGACACAAAGTTAATGCACAGAAATCTCTTGCATTCCTATACACTAATGATGAAACATCTGAAAGAGAAATTAAGGAAACACTCCTATTTACCATTGCAACAAAAAGAATAAAATACCTAGGGATAAACCTACCTAAGGAGACAAAAGAACTGTATGAAGAAAATTATAAGACACTGATGAAAGAAATCAAAGATGATACAGACAGATTTAGAGATATAACATGTACTTGGATTGGAAGAATCAACATTGTGAAAATGACTATACTGCCCAAAGCAATCTACAGATTCAGTGCAATCCCTATCAAAATATGAAGGGCATTTTTCACTGAACTAGAACAAAACATTTTACAATTTATTTGGAAACACAAAAGACTCTGAATAGCCAAAGCAATCTTGAGAAAGAAAAATGGAGCTGGAGGAATCAGGCTCCCTGACTTCAGACTATACTACAAAGCTACATTAATCAAGACAGTATGGTACTGGAACATAAACAGAAATATAGATCAATGGAACAGGATAGAAAGCCCAGAGATAAATCCACACACCTATGGTCAACTAATCTATGACAAAGGAGGCAAGGATAAGCAATGGAGAAAAAGCAGTGCCTTCAATAAGTGTTGCTAGGAAAACTGGACAGCTACATGTAAAAGAATAAAATTAGTACACTCCTTAACACCATACACAAATATAAACTCAAAATGGATTAACGACCTAAATGTAAGGCCAGACACTATCAAACTCTTAGAGGAAAACATAGGCAGAACACTCTATGACATAAATCACAGCAAGATCCATTTTGATGCACCTCCTAGAGAAATGGAAATAAAAACAAAAATAAATAAATGGGACCTAATGAAACTTAGAAGCTTTTGCACAGCAAAGAAAACCATAAACAAGACGAAAAGACAACCCACAGAATGGAAGAAAATATTTGCAAATGAAACAACTGACAAAGGATTAATCTTCAAATTATACAAGCAGCTCATGCAGCTCAATATCAAAAAAAACAATAACCCAATCCAAAAATGGGCCAAAGACCTAAACAGACATTTCTCCAAAGAAGATATACAGATTGCCAAAAAACACATGAAAGGATGCTCAGCATCACTAATCATTACAGAATGCAAAGCAAAACCACAATTGGGTATCACCTCACACTGGTCAGAATGGCCATCATCAAAAAATCTACAAACAATAAATGCTGTAGAGGGTGTGGAGAAAAGGGAACAGTCGTGCACTGTTGGTGGCAATGTAAACTGATACAGCCACTATGGAGAGCATTATGGAGGTTCTTCAAAAAACGAAGAATAGAACTACCATATAACCCAACAATCCCACTATAATAAATGCTGGAGTGGGTGTGGAGAAAAGTGAATCCTCTTGCACTGTTGGTGGGAATGGAAATTAATACAGCCACTATAGAGAACAGTATGGATGTTCCTTAAAAAAGTAAAAAAGGAACTACCATATGACCCAGAAATCCCACTATTGGACATATACCCTGAGAAAACCATAATTCAAAAAGAACAGGTACCACAATGTTCATTGCAGCATTATTTACAACAGCTAGGACGTGGAAGCAACCTAAATGTCCATCAACAGATGAATAGATAAAAAAGATGTGGTACATATATACAATGGAATATTATTCAGCCATAAAAAGAAACGAAATTGAGTTTTTTTTAGTGAGGTGGATGGACCTAGAGTCTGTCGTGCAGAGTGAAGTAAGTCAGAAAGAGAAAAAGAAATACTGTATGCTAACACATATATATGGAATTTAAAAAAAAAGGTTCTGATGAACCTAGGGGCAGGACAGGAATAAAGATTCAGACGTAGAGAATGGACTTGAGGACATGAGGGAGGGGGGAAGAGAAGTTGGGATGAAGCAAGAGAGTAGCATTGGCATATATACACTACCAAATGTAAAATAGATAACTAGTGGAAAGTAGCTTCACAGCACAGGGAGATCAGCTCAGTGCTTTGTAATTACCTAGAAGGGTGGGATAGGGAGGGTTGGAGGGAGGCTGAAGAGGGAGGGGATATGGGGATATAAGTATATGTATAGCTGATTCACTTTGTTATACAGCAGAAACTAACACAGCATTGTAAAGCAATTATACTCAATAAAGATATAAAAAATAAATAAATAAATAAAGTACAGTCAGCATAATTTTACTAATATTTAAAGTAGATTATAATTATAGTGTTAAATCATGTAATATTTTTCTGGTAAGTTTTTTAACTAATGGAAATTAGATGAAAACAAAGCTTGGAATACATTTAAAATTGTTCATCTAGAAATACATAGTACCCTAAAAATAAGGTATTGTGAAAGGAAATTCCAAGCCCCTTGTTTGTTATAGTATAAAAATATAATACATCAGAGTATCATATGATAAACAGTCTATTTCTATTAGAGTTTCTCCTTGAAGTGTACTACCACAGATTGCTATTACTACTATGAAAAGAATGATTCTAAATCATTGTTCAATTTTTTCCAAGCATTTTCCATTTCAAGTTCTACTATAATTTGTAATTTAAAAAATACTGAGACGTGGACAAAGGACTATAGAATACCTCTGCCCACCACCCCCCGACACCTCACCACCACATCACCGAAGGCCCATTACAGCACTTCCTTTTACCCAGTATATCATGTCCAGCTTTCAACAAAAAATTACAGGGTTTACTGAAAGGCAAAAACACAGTTTGGAGAGAGAGAGCAAGCTACCAGAACCAGACTCAGACATGGCAGGGATGTTGAAATTATTAGCCCAGTCATTTAAAGTAATTATGATTAATATGCTAAGGGAACTAATGAAAGAGGATGTTGCTTGATAATCTGGAATTTATGAATTGGGTAGGTAACCTGTATCTTATTGTCATATACATTTTCCACTGTGCATTTTTGACTGACCTTGGATACCCAAGGTCAAAGAATTCCACTCATTGTGGAGAGAAAGGAAGGTATTCAGATAGGGAAGGAGAAGAGCTATTCAAATGTGGGCACCCACAAAGTCATCTTAGAGTGTGAGTGTTCTGAGGCAGAGCTGGCTTCACAGACACCTACTGCTAAAATCATCCTCTTAAATACAGGGTGAGTGTAGAGATGGCCCTGCCACCTGAGAGCCATAAGGGGAGGTACCTGGGAGCTGGGGCACCAACCTACCATTCACAGGAATTGCACTGTGTGTCTCCCCCTCTCCCAATCCATACCTTAGATAGCTCACTTCCTTTCTCTTCATGTAAGCTTCCTAGGTCTTTCTGAAGATCTACTGCCTGGACCCCCTGGAACTAGAATCCTACAGAATACAGGGATTCCACATGCAAAGAAAATCCCTAAATATTTATTTCCACATAACTTAAGTGGTGTGATTTGAATTCTCTAGAAGACAGGTCACCAAAGCAAATGCCTTATGTTCCTTTCCTCCTGCTACTCACCTCTCAAAGGAAAGGGTGCCCCTTATTGCATGCTGTCTATCACTGTACCCTCATAGCCACACTCCTTCATGGAGGAGGGCAAGGAAAGAGCCTCCATGGGCATGTACCCCTAAGCTGGCTCTGGAATGAGGGGGAAAGCGGTGTAAAGACTCACCACATTTTAAGAGACATATCAGAACACAGACTGTTTTATTTCTGGCATCTTTTACCAGTAACAACCTCAGTAACAGTCAGGCTGTGAAGATGAGAACTATCAAAAAGGAATGGTAATCCCACTTCTGGGAATACACCGTGACAAAACTATAATTCAAAAAGATACATGCACCCCTATGTTCATAGCAGCACTGTTCACAATAGCCAGAGCATGGAAACAACCTAAATGTCTATTGACAGAAGAATGGGTAAAAAGATGTGGTGCATATATACAATAGAATATTACTCAGCCATAAAAAGGAATGAAATAATGCCATTTGCAGCAACAGGGATGCAACTAGAGATTATCATACTAAGTGAAATAAGTCAGAAAGAGAAAGACAAATACCATATGATATCACTTATATGTGGAATCTAAAATAAGGCACAAATGAACCTATCTACAAAACAGAAATTGATTCATAGACATAGAGAACAGACTAGTGGTTGCCAAGGCTGGGGGGGGAGAGGGATGGACTGGGAGTTTGGGGTCGGTAGATGCAAACTATTACATTTAGACTGGATAAACAACAAGGTCCTAACATATAGCACAGGGAACTATATTCAGTATCCTGTGATATCATAATGGAAAATAATATAAAAGAAGAATGTCTATATGTGTATGACTGAGTCACTTTGCTGTACAGCAGAGATTGCCACAACATTGTAAATCAACTCTACTTCAATAAAAAAAGGGAATGCTATTCACCCCTACTCAATGAATCAGCTCTGGAAGGGGCCGGATACAGAGGGGCTTTTACCTCCACACCTCTGGTTTGATTACAGATATAAAAAGACTGACAAAACGTCACTCTAATTAGAAGGCAATAAAATTCCATAGCAAAACAAATTCCCGTTTGAACTCACTTCCAGGGGACATTTGTCTTCATTATGGGATGTGCATACTTGGGGTTTGGCGGGCATTTCTGCTTTAAAGAGGACTGTGCCATAATGAGTATGAAGATGGAAAACTTTTCTCAGTTCTGAATGCCCAGGGCTTGCCCTGAACATTGTGTCTCGGCCTCCAGGTGCCATTCAGCCAGGCCTGACTACCCTTCCAGACTGCTTTCCTATAATTGTTCCAGGAGAAGAAAGGAAAGAAAAACAGTGCTGACAGATTGTGGAGGTGATAAAGTTCTTGAAAATTAGACCTACTAATAGGGTAAAAGTCTATTATTGCTTGAAATCTCCTAAGGTTTTGTACTTTTTATCCCCCTTCTCTCTCTTTCTCCAATTTTAATTGAAACACAAAATTCTGTAGGGGATATAGCCAATTGAGTCGATAACGAGTCAAAAGCTTAGGTGTGCAGCTTATTTTGTTCATAATAGATTTTTTTTCCTGCAGCTTCCTTCAGGGTCCATCCCCTGCCCAGTGGAATGGTTGTCATGGGATGCAGTGGCTTAGCCTTCTAGAAGAATTTTTGGGCCACTGAATCACTCAGGTACAATAGCTTCCGGTAAATGCTCCCAATGGCAATAGAAATTTCCTTTTTCCCCATTTTCTCCAATTCTGCCTCACTCAGAGTTACAATTTAAGCGAATGCATCCCAGTCCTCTTTCAGATATTCTGCATCTTGAGAGGACCATGTCAGAGCCAGATATAGAGACAGAAGAGAAAGTGAGAAGCACTGAGACGGTGGCATCTCCTAGTAGATTGTGATTCAGCCAACTGACAGTGCATGAGAGGCAGTAAAAATCAGAGAGCAAAGTTGGTACTTCATGACCCCAGGGTATGTCATTTTATTCTACTTTCCATTAAAATAGGAATTGTAGCTGCTTTTTCTGTATTACAGGACTCTAGTAAGAAATAAATGCACTGTAATGTGAATGTGAAGGGTAATTTCCTTTTTAATTGGGGTATAGTTGTTTTACAATGTTGTGTTAGTTTCTACTGTACAGCAAAGTGGAGTCCCCTGTGCTATACACCGGATTCTCATTTGTTATCTATTTTATACATATGAGTATATGTATGTCAGTCCCAATCTCCGAATTCATCCCACCCCCCTTTTCCCCCCTTGGTGTCCATATGTTTTTTCTCTACGTCTGTGTCTCTATTTCTGCCTTGCAAAGCAGAAGTAGATGGACCTAGAGACTGTCATACAGAGTGAAGTAAATCAGAAATAGAAAAACAAATATCATATATTAACGCATATATGTGGAATCTAGAAAAATGGTAGAGATGAGCTGGGTAAATGGTTTAAAAAGGCAACCAATCACTACCTTACATCAAAAACAGTGCAAGTACAGTTAACTAAAAGCCACAAATAAATTCAGAAGACAAAAGTAAGAGTATGTAAACTGAGGCTGTGTTCTAGATTTTTTTTCATATGTATATGTATTCCACCTCACCAACGATTGAAGAAGTGGTGCGGCATGGCAGTAGTTGACATGTGCATCAGCTCTGGATCAAGGCTAACTGAATTTAAACCATTGTTCTGTTGTGAAACAGTGAGTAATTGTTTCTTAGATCCCTTATCTGTAGAAAGGTAATCATTCTGGAAGTACTTTTGGGATGCTACCTGGACAGAGTAAGCCTCAATTGACATTAGGTATTCTTTATTCCTCAAGTAAATCTCATATATTCCTGCCTCAATATTTTTATTACACTCTCCTCTCTTCTTTTGAAAAGTCCCCCTGGCTTGTAATATTGGCAACTGATGCTTTATTTGATTTCCTTTGGGTTCAGGAGGCTTCCCCTGACCCTTAAACCTATAGTGGTGTCTCTCTTCTCTGAGCTTGAAGGATTATTGACAGCACCTGAATTGGAGCTTAATTATAGACTGCCGGTTGGTATGATTTTTTGTTATTTATTATTTTCTAGGAAGCAGCATGAACAGTGGAATTAAACTTTGGTATCAACAGAAAAGGGATTGAACTTTTTGTTGGCCCATTATCCTCAAGTACCTCATTTATCCTGAGCTTCATTATATTAACCTGTAATGTAAAGATGATAATAATAACTGCCTCATGATTTTGAAGATCTACAGAGGGAAGATCTATGAGAGTTCTTGATAACCAGGAAAACTGATTTACTGTTCTTTTATGTTCTCTGGTCTATCCAAATTAAACATACAGTCTTGAAGAAATGAAATGTTATATATTTAGAGTCCTATAGTACCGGGCAGAATGTTCTGTGCCTGAGTGATACCCAATTAATATTTCCTGATTGTTAAGTTGATGTATTGAATAAATACATTAATTAACAGAGATGCAGATTGAATAAGGTTTAATGGCATGAATGAGAATAATTAGAAGAGAGACAGAGTAGGAAAGGCAGGTAAAAGGTGCCATAAAGTCATCCCAAAGAAAGAGATCAGGCTTGATTAAAGTAAAAGTATTTGTGTATTTGTGATGTGTGTATGTGTGTGGACAGAGAGAGAGGAGGGAGAGATAGAGACAAAACTTAAGAACTAGGAAACTTAATTTAGAAAGGTATATATATACATATATATATAAAGGTTCACCATAAGAAAAGGATGCTAAGAGTAAATGTTCTCTCCTAACCATGCCAGGCATAATTCAGAAATAGAACAGGAGAGGAAACAAATATCCTCTTATCCAAGAATAAGATGCTAGAAGAGATGGGATTTAGGTGACTTTCCCAGCCAAGAGGAGAAATGAGGTGAGTAAAATTTATCAGGAACAATGTAGCTTTATTAACTAACTGCTGCAGCCCCCACGGCTGCTTAAAATTCTGACAGGTCCTGAGAGAGAGAGTCCATCAGATTTTGACAAAGAGTGAATCATAACATGCCTTCTTGGGCTATGCTGAAGGCCTCAGGGTAGTTCTGGTTCACAGGACCAGTCTTCTGGAACTCCACCACATAAGATATATGTAAGTTTGAAGCTTCTGCTTATAAGCAGCTTAACCCTAAAGAGAACAGAATATCTGGAAAAGGCTTAATTTTACACCCATTAATTTGCAATCAAGAAATTATTTCCTAATGGTAGGGATTGTAATGATAAAAAAAAAAAAGCCTATTGATTCCATTGTGTGATTCCTAGAGTTTCAGTGATTTATTGCTCCCAAGTCACATCCCCAATCCTTTGCTAATGTCTAAACTTTTACACTTTAAAATAAGGCTAGACAACCATGATGTCCTTCAGTAGGTGAATGGATAAATAAACTCTGGTACATCCAGACAATGGAATATTATTCAGCAATAAAAAGAAATGAGCTGTAAGGCATGAAAAGACAACGAGGAAACTTAAATGCATATTACTAAGTAAAAGAAGCCAATCCGACTACATACTGTATGCTTCCAACTATATGACCTTCTGGAAAAAGCAAAACCATGGATACACTGTAAAGATCTGTGGTTGCCTATGGTGGGGTGCAGGGAAGGACATGGATAGGTACAGCATAGATGACTTTTAGGGCAGCAAAAATACTCTGTATGATATTATGATGATGGATACATTTCTTTATATATTTTCCCAACCCAGAGAGTGTCCAGCACCATTAAGGTAAACTATGGACTTTGGGTAATTGTGATGTATCAATGTAGGCTCCTCCTTGGTAAAAGATTTACCACTCTGGTGAATGATGTTGATATTGTGGGATGCTATGCATGTGTGGGAGCAGGAGGGATATGAGAAGTCTCTGCACCTTCCTCTCAATTTTATTGTAAACCTAAAACTTCTCTAAAAAATAAAGTCTTAAAAAATAGAGCTAGAAATAGTGTTCCTAACCTCCGTGACAAAGTATGACTAGTATCAGGCAGGTGTTTTGGTGATCAGGGTACATGTTATGCGAAGGAAATAAGAGAGAAAATTACTTTGTGGAGAAGTGAGACTTCACAGAGAAGTTGGGCATTGAGATCAGAGGCAGGGAACCCTCGCACAGTCTCCCTCTGTGGTCTGGACTGGAGGAAGTCATAAACTTGGGACATCTGAATTATTCTCATCAACCTCCTCCACACAGATTTCTACCATGTTCATTACTGTCTGGTAACTCGATGCTTACACATTACACTACCTGAACTCAAGCACAAGCCTTTGCTTATGTACTTTGTGGTTTTTGGATTTATGCTTTATCTAATGAATTAGATTTCAAGTGAAGCAAGAACAATGCCTTTTATCTTTTAATATTTTCCACACCATAAAGGACACTACTTAAAAAAAAAAAAAATCAATGAATGGTTGCTAAATGACTTTCTGATAGAATCAACAAACTCAAACAAAGAATATGAAACCCAGAAGTGGATATTGAGATTTGGAAATTCAGAAAAGTTAAGCAACTTGCCCAAGGTCACACCAGTAGTTGATAGCCATCCAGGACAAGAACTCAGGTGTTCAAACTCCCAACCCAGTGTCCTCAACTATATCATGAGCTGTCTCACGGAGCCTAACAAATTAGGCCTCAGGAATGTTATCTGTTTCCTATTGTCTTCATTTTTCTTCTAAATTTGGCACACAACTTTTGTTCATTGGACCATCTAAACTTCTACTTTTCATTGTTCAAGGGAATTGTCCCTAGAACTACCAACAAAAATGACAGGGATGTCAATCCATTCACATGCCCCAGTGCAGTTATTTACATAGTGCTGTGACACTGTGAACAAACACATGCGGAGAAAAAGAGAAAGACAAGAGGACAAAAAAGACATCTGGGATGTTTAGGAGCCATTTTCCTTACAGTGTGCAATACTCAATCAGCATTATGTATACAGTAGGTGTATCTATCATGGTCTATATGATGCTTTGGTGACAGTGCATTAGCCATTATCAATAGAGCCATTACAAAAGACACTACCCCAAGTTCTGCTGAGATGTACACATTGGTACATCGCCAAATAGTTGCATGTGGTGTAGAAATCTGCAAGAGTTTATTAGACTTTATTATACTTACAGAAGCTTCTTGCTAAATAAACACATAGATTTCCAGAACTAAGGCCTCTAACTCTAACCCTTAAACCGATGTCTAGCACAAAGTTGTTAAAGAAAAGAATCCTGCAGTGTGGTTCTGTCTTTGTTTCATTACTACCATTCCGTATACATAAACATACTCACATATACAGACATGATCACACACAAACACAGGAAAATCACATTTTAAAGGGCTTAGAACTAGAATTTAACCCTGCAAAGCTAGCACTGAACTTAAAACACAGCCCACAGAAGACCAGGTCTTTTCTCTCTCTTACATCCTCTCAGGACACCAATTAGATGACTGAACACATAGTCGGTACTCAGCAAATTGACTGAAATATTGATTTTTTTTTTAACTGTCACAATCTCTGCAGATTTTGTTTTATAGCCAAGGAGAAATTCTATGGTCATCAAATGATGATCAATTTCTTCAAACAAGTGAGTTACATCTTAAAGAAAAGGAAGGTGATTTGACAGTTACAGGATTTTAGATTGCTATTTTATCTTTTTTTTGCAGACAGTGTGTAAGGTGGTAGAGTTGAAGGAAGTGAGGATTCTATTTTGTTAGTGATAATTGTGTTTTCATCCCATAAATCTGAGAGGGAACATAGCAGCTCTTTACATGCTCCTCCTCCTAATCTCTCCGGCAACACTATCCCTCCACCCAAATAAAAATACACGGGGTTCTAAGCTGGACATCAGTCAGAGCAAACCAGAACAAAGAATTTTCAAATCTTCCACCTCTGTATACCTGTGAAGCGATGCCTACTTCTCCCTTTCGTCCAGCTAAAGGAAACTTTTTTGTTTTAAACTTCTCTGATCCACTTCCCCTTTTTCCTCCTTCTAAAAAGGAAGAATTCTTTTTTGCTGGAAGGAGGTAGGAGAGAGGGAAAATAAATGCTATCTGTGGCTGGTCTGGAGCAGAAATGTCTGTGGTTTAGGGCATGTGGGATGTTTTTAGTAGTTATGGTGTGTAAAAAGATTGGAGAGAAGGGGAGTGATTTTTACAGTATTTTAAGTGGGTCATAAATTAGATCTCCTTTAACATCCTTCAAGATGTGTAACTAAATAATGGAATTATTTGTTAAACTTCTGGCTGCTGAACTGCTTCTTGAGTACAGTATTGTGGAATGACTCGGCCGTAAGATCCCTAAGTTCCTAGTATTTATGCAGGAAGACTTAGAGGTGAGTCTTTACAGGTCATCCAATCCTAACTCTCACACAGGATTTGGATCTCAACTGATTATTGGAAGAGCTTTGGCGGGCCTCCGGTTAAGTACTTCCAATGTTGATATTTCATATGCAGCTGAACTTTGCTTTGCTACAACCTCCATGCATTAGTTCTAATGCTATTCTCTGGAGAGGCATAGAATAATTTTACTTCCTTCTTCACTATCTGCCACTAAACTATATTGTCAGTAAGTTTGTTCTCACATCCCTCAGTAAATATGTTCTCCTCCACTCTGAATATCACTGGCTCTTTCAATAACTCCTATGACATATGTCCAGACCCTCTAAAATGACTTTTCCTCTTGTCTGAAAATATTTCATGTTGTAAATATCATACCTAAACTGTGGCTTGTAAGTAAATATAACACTCCAGAGGTAGTCTAATTGTGAGTGCAAGGGCTCAACAG
Source organism: Balaenoptera physalus (assembly GCF_965194825.1). Classification (NCBI taxonomy): domain Eukaryota; kingdom Metazoa; phylum Chordata; class Mammalia; order Artiodactyla; family Balaenopteridae; genus Balaenoptera; species Balaenoptera physalus. The sequence continues at coordinate 41,686,997 of NC_138897.1, read as the reverse complement.
AACTATTATTGTCTTTCATTTTTTGTTTATTTTTTTCTTGGCATTATACCACCTCATTTCTCCTCTCACATGCTGTTAGCCCTGGTTGAATAACCTTCTGTGTCCTAGGATAAAGCTTGCACACATGTGCTAATCTGTACACTTTCAGAGAGAGTTTGCACAGTCGGTGTGATAATTAACTCTGGAGTCAGATCTAAATGGGTTTAGATCCCAGCTGGACCATCCACAGGCTAAGAGACTTTGAGAAAGTTTATTAATCAGTAAGTTTTTTCACTTATGCATTGTTTTTAAGCAATGCACTAAACATTCCTTTATGTATTCTTCTCAATTAAATGTTATCTTTTCAGTTTGAGCACATTATTGCAGATATTTAAGGTGGTTTTGAAATCTTAAAGCCATTCAAACTCTCATAATTGAAATGGTTCAAGAATTCATTCTTCTACTAGCTTTCCATCATCTACCTGTAAGAATAATGTCTTCTATAACCTTTATCCTTAAAGAGTGACCCGTGGACCAGCAATATCAGCATTACCTGGAAACTTGTTAGAAATGCAGACTCTCAGACTCCAGATCTACTGAATCAGAATTTGCTTTTAACAAATTACCCAGGTGATGCAAATTAAAGTTTGAGAATCTCTAAATCTTTATTCACAGAGCTGAGAAAAATAGTAACCAAGACAGTGCATTCGAGAATTACTTCTAAATCAGTAATGACCAGTTAATAAACGTTTTGTATAGGTTCAAGAAATATGAGAACACCTAGTACTACTGTAATTTAAACAATGTTCCATCACTCTCTCAAAGTAGATTATAAGAATTTTAAACAAATGTTCCTCTTGATTTCCTCCCAGTTTGATTCACTCTTAATCTGAGTGAATGTAGGTCAAGGCTAGGGAGGGTGAATGCACAGCCTGTGTTCAGAAGGTTGGTGCCTGGCTTCAAATCTTGCCTTGGCTGCTTAACTCCCAGGTGACTTGGGCCATTTGCTTACCTTCTAAGTCCCAGTTTCCTGATTTGTAAAATGAAGATAATAACAGTACCTGTCTCCTAGCTTTATTAAGAAGATTAAACAAGGTAACCCAGGTAAATAATTTAGAAAAATGCCTTAAATGTGGTAAGTGTTCCCTTTCTTTCCTGAATCCTTACAATGCTTTTATTTAGAGTGTTTGCTCTGGGTCATAACGGACTTTTTTGTATGCTGTCTCCGTATTTAAACTCTAAGTGCCTTGATGATACTATTTTATGCAGGCATTCCCTAAGACATAACCAGGCAATTTGTCTAATGTCCACACGTGAGACAGTTCGGAAGTTGAAATGCATTTTTCAGTAGAATCTTAACCTAATCCACAAATGCTTATCCAAGCAATGATAAGGATGATAATAGTTATTCTATACTTCTATGACTGCTACTGCTAGTCATACTATAGTGTCTAACTGCCTCTTATAGTGATATGATGTAACTCCTCTTTCTCTACGGAGTTTGAAAGACAGAGGCTGGAGGGAGGTGAAGGTGGGAGTCATTGCTCCAGAAATCAAGCGCAACCAGTTGGCATGATTTGTGGACCAAGAATGTTGTCATATCAGTAAGCAAAGAATGTTGCGGCCATCAAGGCATCAGCCACTGCAGCCACCTGGATGGTGCACCCTGAGGGGATTCAGGATATAGCAAAACAGGACACTGGCCCTAGATAGTTAAGGTGAATATCAGAAGAAAAATTTCATTAAGCCCAGATCCTTGCATCTTCCCATACACAGAAAAGTGCTAAATTCATTAACTTGAGATGTTTGTTTTTCTTTAATTAGCATTAATCTTTTGATGTTCAACTACCTGGGATTTTTTTTTGCAAAAATTTTCTGTATATCCTGAGTCCTCCTTTACCTCTTTGGAACAGTCCTCAGAGCTATCCGAGAGGCTGTATCCCTGGATTAAGTCCTCAGTAAGTCCGCTGAATAAAACACATATTTCAAATTTAGGTTGTGCATTTTTTTTAAGCCAACAGAGAACATATATGTACTGGTTATACCTGACTCCCACCAAACTCTCTGAGGAGTAAAGATGGTAAATACTTGTATAAACAGATAGAAGCCCCAGCCTTGCAACTAAAAGTCTTCAATTTGAGTCTCAGCTTTCATATTTACTAAATTTCAGACTTTATTCAATTTAAATTATCTAGACCTTCATTTCCCTTTTTGTAACATAGGAAGAATTGCCAACATTCTCACCAGGTGACTAAAAAAATGAGTATTCATTTGAAATATCTTTGTAAACACTTAATTTCTAGGAAAAGCATGAAGAAGAAAAGTGATGTTGATGATAGAAGTATTTCCTTCCTTTGACTCTGGTGGTTTCTCTACTCTTACAAGATGTTATGCAAAATCTATGCTTTGGATATGCTTTATGATTCTTCATGGAAATCTCTGAGAGAGGTATTAGAAGAAACTAGTGGAATTGATTTCTGTCAGCACCACAATTGCTGTTTTTTTCTACAATTGACCCAATATGAAGACAACTATATTATATCAAATATGTTAAAAGCTGCCCTTAAGTAGCTCCCCCACTGGCCTGCCATGGGGTTAAGTTGCTGTAATGGTATTATTCCTTAAGGGCATCTAGTGGAGCTATCGTTCTTTTTTTTTTTTTTTTTTTTTAAAGCTGGGTCAAGGCTAACGTGTTATCCTAGGAGGATTCATATATTAGCTAGTTAACATATTAGCAGGGGCTATTGTCTCTGATTAAGCCATTACCATCCCCTGTCCTGTAGCAAAGAAAAGGACCCAAGGGGAATGGGTCACATGAAAGACTCATTTTAATGAAAGAGAAGCAAAATTAACAGTTTGAGATTAAGTTTGGGGCTAGTTAAAATTTTGGTATCATGGTTTCCAGGCACTTAATCATTGAGACTGGGTCTCCAGAAGAGGCTTCAAGAAAGCTAACCCAATTTATTATCTTTTTCAAGGGCCATGATATGTTGTTGACACACAGTGAGGCCAAACAAACCAAAACATTGGAGTTGGAATTTGGAGCAGAGAAAGGTTTATTACAGGACCAAGCAAGGAGAACAGGGCAGCTCAAGCTCAAAAGAGCCAAAATAGTTGTTAGTTGTTAGTTGATATTTCTGGGGGAAGAATTTTTATAGGCAAAATTGGAGGCGGGGGGAGGTCTTTAGGGTGTGTGACCTTCATTTGATTGGTTCATAGTGAGGTAACAGGGCAGTGTTCTGGGAATCTCACTCATCAGCATTCTGATTCCAACCAGTCAGGGATCCATGTGCTTGTGCTCAGCCTGAAGTTACCATCCTCCACCTGGGTGGGGGCCTTAGTTCCCATAGAAGAACTCAGAGATGTGTATCAGATTGTCATGCACTCCTCTTGAGGAGGAACCAGGACCCTGCCCCACTGCTGCACTATTGTTTCTTGATGCCTTTCCTTTGTTTCTACATTCCCTCACGCCTCATGAGTAACTGTTTGAATCTGCCCTTTGGAACTCAAGGAAGGTCTAGGAGGCTGAAACCTTTTTCCTACAAACAAGAAACAAGGGACACAGAAAAAAGCTTTTGTACCTGGGGAGGCCAGGTCCTGCTCAGTTTCAATCCCCCCTTTTCTCTGATACACCTCAATCTTGAGGGAAACAGGTGTTGGACAAGAAAGGGAGTGGCATTTTAGATAGAGAGGTTAATCATAAACTCAGCAGAGGAACTTGGTTTTAGGGGGACTTGGTTTCAGATTTGCTTGCGTGTTGGACTCCATATGTAGTTCAGCATGCAGTTCATATAAAAGTATTAATATTAAAGGCCTTTAGATTCCTTTATAAGACATAAAACTAGTGGTTAAACTTCCTCTTTATCAAAGATGTTGTTCCCTTTATCATCAACACATGAAACGCATTTTGTGAAATTTATTTGTTTCCCTTTAAGTTCATATATATATATGTATATATGCATATATACATCCACATGTACATACATCTATTCTGGAATAATTTTTGATTTAAAATGAAACATCAGTTCTTCATGTTTTCTAATATTTTTGGGCCCTGGAAAAGTTTCATCTCATAGACCTAAAGCTGTAAGATGATAATATTGAAATGCAAGTCACAAGCTTCAATTAGGTACAATCAGAAATCATGCGGTGACTTCATTAAGTATCATTAAGAATGATCAAAATATTGCTCTTAGGAAAAATACATCAAAAGCATTGCATTTACACATTGATTAAACAGGATCTGCAATTTCTAAAATCTGGTATGAGAAAAAAGAATGGAGTAAATTAAGTGCTCATATCCCACTTAGCAACAAGGGAGTGCTTAGCAACTGGCAAAGGAAGACATAAAGGGAGATGGTGGAAAACAAAATATGATCAGCTTCTGAAACTGGGGGAGGAATCAAGAAAGGACAATGTAACTAATTGGGGCTGGAGGAGAGGTTGCTGCCCCAGGAGCAGTGGGCAAGTTCATGTTAGCCTGCTTTGTATAAGATTTTTATTTTTATTTTTAGCTTTAGGAAATTAAGCTTATTATTAGGGAATCAAGAATACAGGAAGGACTCTCACCAAAGTCATGAGTGTGGCTAGAGTCATCCCTGGTGACATGCATGTACCCATTTACAAATATTTTTCCCTTTTACTCATGTACTAAGGTGCATAGCCGAGTTCTCAGTTCCACAAGATTTCAAGTCTTAAGGAGGTTTAAGGAAGACTTGATGTTATATCCCTTTGAGAACTCTTCAATAGTATTAGTTTTCTAATTACTCCCCCTGATCCCCTTGCTTTGCATTTTATCTGCATTCCTTGGTAGTACCATTCCTCTCATGGCTTCAGCTCCCATTGTGCACTGATAATTCTCAACCCTTCTTATCCACTTAGAGACACCTCTTCCCTGTGCTTCAATCTGTACCCATGAATGTTCATGGGCCAATGAAACCTACCATGATAAATCTCATTCTCCCCACCCTCTTGCTCCCCACTTTGATATACCATCTTAGGAAGACCATCACCCATGCAGTCACCCCATCCAGGACCCTCCCTACATCTGTCTCCTCATCACCCACATCCAGTCTGTAGCTAAGTTCATTGATTCTTTCTCTGAAATGTGTGTCAGTCTCACTCTCCTTCACAATAAATCTAAAATAAAAAAAGAAAAATAAATCATCATCCTTCATCAAAATCCAAATTCGTAGCATCACATGAAGGTTCCTCATCATCTGGCCAAATTGACTTTTTTCTTTTAACCTTGGTTCTGCCATTCCAGTTTGCACGTAGCCCATGTTTGGGTCATATCAAATGTGTTCTCATTCCTGGAAGGTGCCATGTTTTCTGACACCTCTTATCCAAAATTGACAGTGTGCTCTTCTTTTACCATGCCCTGACTTTATCTGAACCTTGAAAACTTAGATAGACTTCTCATGATTAGCTCTTTGTATCATTCCTAATACTGGGCTTATGGTAAAGTCTTATATTAATTACTGTTTATCAAAGAATTTCCAAAGGAACAGACATTTACAATCTAATTTCAGATATTACAGTAAGTATCACTGGAAATAGTAGCCATTCAATAAATATCTGTTTAATTGAATTAAATATATGGACAAGAATCCAGCATCCCCAAAAGCAGAACCCACAGATGAGGAGTTGAAAACATTTTTTCTGTAAAGAACCAGATAGTAAATATTTTAGGCTTTGCAGGCCATAGAGTCTCTGTTGCAACCACTAAATTCTTCCACTGTAGCATAAAAGCAGACAAAAAAAAAAAAAAAAAGCATTGCAGTGGTTTAATAAAACTTTATTTATGAACACTGAAATTTAAATTTCATATAATTTTTAGGTGTCACAAGAGTATTCTTTTTTTTTTTTTTAATCACTTAAAACTATTGAAACAATTTACTCAGAAACTATATAAAACCACTTAGCTAGTTGGATTCAACCCACAGGCTGTGGTTTGCTGATTTCTGCTATAGCTCATCACTGGTTTCAGCTCCTTATTTGGTCAACATTTTATACAAACCTCATTTGGATTGTTGCCACCAACAGTTAACATAAATCATATCCATGTCATTGTTTTATTCTAGCAGTCATTTTAGCTATACCCCAACCTGGAAGTCCTCCAGACTTATGAGACTTCCTCTTAATACTTGTTATGACTGTGTATATCGAACAGGTATCTCATTCTTTCTAGCAATTTTAGAACAAACACAGAGCCTCTGTGTGATCCAGTGTTTGACAACCATTTACTCCTATATTGTCACATCCCGTATTGTCACAATTAAGTATTCACTATCAGCTTGCTTCCTAAGAATCCATTTTTTTTCCCCTGAATTGCCATCTTCTCCTCTGTCAAGGCAATTTCTTTCCTTATCTAAAGCATTTTAATTATTTTTTAACAGAGCATCACTTTTAATCTTACTAATATTACTAAATTGATCTTACTAACCTTGACTCGCCCTTCTGCCCAATAGGAAATCATGAATTCTTATAATTTTCTATGGTAAGTCCTTTTCCTGTACTCCCAGTATTCCATACTTACTAAGATACATTATGATTCTTACTTAGTCTGTTCAAGTTGCTATTATAAAATATCATACATTGGGTCACTTATAAACAACAGAAATTTATTTCTGACAATTCTGAAGGCTGGTAAGTCTAACATCAAGGTGCTGGCAGATTCAGTATCTGGCAAGGGCCTGCTTTCTGGTTCATAGATGGTCATCCTCTTTCTGTGTTCTTACATGGCAGAAGGGGGTGAGGGGAGTCTCTGGGATCTCTTATAAGGTCACTAATCCCATTCATGAACGCGCTACCCTCATGGCCTAGTTACTTCCCAAAGGTCCCAACTCCAACCACTATTGTATTGGGAATTAGGTTTCAACATATGAATTTTGGGAAGGGACACAAATATTTAATCCAAACCAAATACACAATACTTATATTCAAAACAAGAATGATGACAAGAGGCAGGAAGAATAGGAGGCAGAGTAAGAGTATGAGGAGAATAAAGAAAGGGAAAAAGTAGTAAGAGGGGATAGAGACCAAAAAGAAAGAAACAAATAGGAAGGTTATATTACATACTTAAAATGAGATTCTATGAAACTCTTTCACAAATATTATCTGCTATGAGCTAGGAAACTGGAAAAATTACTTTTGATCTGGAGAAGTTAATTAGTCAAAAAGAGAAAGGAGGCTCAAATCAGATTTTTTTAACCTTTTTTTCCTGAATCACATTCTATTTGAAAGTCTGAAAGAAGATACTTCAGGCTGATAGTTTCTCTTTCTCAAGTTCCATCTATGTTCAGGCTCTGGGCATCCTGGGTATTTTTATATGGATAGAAATCAAACCTTAGTACAGCATCAGAATGTTCTAGCCTCTTGCAATGGTATTTACATTCCTCTGCTGCTCTTTCAAAAGATGTCCAGACCTATAAATATTAAGCTACATTTTGGGGTCCTAACCTTGAGTGAGGGCAGTTACCATTTAATATTGCCAAGGGAAGGGCATAGGTACAGGAGTAGGCAAGGGAAAGAAACACAAAACCAAAAATGTCAAATCTGATTGATTTAAAACTAGGTACGCAAATCAGCAAGGGCTGATCCAGCATCACTGGAGAGTGAGGTCAGACAGGGCTGTTTTAAAATTATTTGGTATTTTCAGAAATTGATTACTTAGGGAAAGCATTAAGAAGTAGCTGTGCACATTCATTTAATGGGCCAGTGACTCTTGTACAGGGCTGGAGTCGTCACATTCAATCTCATCTACTCCTTGTTAACTTGTGCTTTCTTCTGGAGAGTGTTTATTTATTACAGATGCTATAAGCATGAACTACAAACTAGAATAATAAATAATGCCCTAAATGGGATTTTGCAAGTACCACCTTCCCGCCCATCTTTCTACTCCCAGCCCCCAGTGTGACAGGCACCATTGTTTACAGGCCTATGAATGTCTGTAGGGCTGAAGAACAAGTCCTTTTCTGTCCTAAGGTACATTTCAGTGTGGAGACAGCCACTTATATGGAGAGAACTTAAGGACACTGGGATGTCCTCCTGTTCCCCAAAAGTGCTCCTCAGTGGTCGATTCCTTGAAGGGACATTCCACTGGTTCTTTGAGTTAGTAATACCCTTTGCAGATATGAGCAGTCTTGGGAAAAGTGTCATGCATTACTGCAGTCCTAGATATACAACTTGGTATAAATTCATGTTGTTGGTCATTTCCTACCCTATCAGCTGGAAACAGCCCCCAAAGGGAAAATTGATATGATGGAGAAAGAGAGGAATGTTTTGGAATATGGATCATGGACCAATGGGTTGTATTTGGGAGTGGCACTTCAAGAAAATCTGTAGCGTGAGGAGGCGATAAGAGGGCAAGGACTTTGACATGTGCGTGAGCGGGCACACACACACAGACACACACAGACTTCGCTCAGAATCAAAAACAGAACTTCATCTTTAACTTCCAATCTGATAACTGCCTAAAGGTAAGTCTCCATTTCTCCAGAGATCATTTCAAAACTTCCCTTATGGCTTTGCAGACGCCACCACCCCGGAACCTCCTGCGCTGCTCAACCATGGGCAACCCTACCTTGTTCTTTGACATCACCGTCAACGGCCAGCCCTTGGGCTGTGTCTCCTTTGAGCTGTTTGCAGACAAAGTTCCAAAGACAGCAGAAAACTTTCGTGCTCTGAGCACTGGGAAGAAAGGCTTTGGTTATAAATGTTCCTGCTTTCACAGAACAATTCCGGGATTTATGTGCCAGGGTGGTGACTTCACACGCCATAATGGCACTGGTGGCAAGTCCATCTATGGGGAGAAATTTGATGATGAGAATTTCCTCCTGAAGCATACGGGTCCTGGCATCTTGTCCATGGCACATGCTGGCCCCAACACAAATGGTTCCCAGTTTTTCATCTGCACTGCCAAGACTGAGTGGTTGGATGGCAAGCATGTGGTCTTTGGCAAGGTGAAAGAGGGCATGAATATTGTGGAAGCCATGGAGCGCTTTGGGTCCAGGAATGGCAAGGCCAGCAAGAAGATCACCATTGCTGACTGTGGACAAATCTAATAATAAATTTAACTTGTGTTTTATCTTAACCACCAGACCACTCCTTCTGTAGCTCAGGAGAGCACCCCTTCATCCCCATCTGCTCAAAATATACTATAATCTTTGTGCTCTCATTGCACTTCTTTGGGTTCCATATTTTCCTTATTCCCCTCCAAGTTTAGCTGAATTGCAAAATTAAGTTTATGGTTATAAAATAAAAACTAAACAACCAAAGGAAAAAAAAAAAAAAAAAACTTCCCTTATGACATAGTGAGAGTCCCTACTAGAAACTGCTGGTTTGTTCCTACACACATTTTCTCTTTTAATTCATTAACACTAAGGACACACCATCCACATCCCTCTCTTTATAACTTTATACAACTTTTAAAGCTGATCTCAAACTGCAATCCTGTGAACGCTGTTACCTATTTCTTTGACTAAAATTGTCTAACTCTGATTTCCCATTATCTTTTGTAATGCTTAATTCTGTTTTTACAGTTGTGTTCTCAGATGATTTTATTTATCTCACATAAAATACAAACTCTTTTATGGCAAGAACTCCCCTGTGTTTCTTGTATCCCTAACATATGGCTGCATCCAGGACACAAACCCAAGTATAAAATCAAAAAATCACTTATCCTCCCTCTCTTTTTTAAAAAGAGGGCATTTGGGTGAGGTGTGTGTACTAGAATGACTGTCACATTCCCCATACACTGAATGGAGCTGACTAGTATTCCTGAGACTATAGCTTTATGGATTTTGTGTGTTTCCCCAAAGTGAATCTTTCAGGTATCTTTCTAAAATGGTAAGAGAATTCCTTTAGGATATTTACTTCATATGAGTAAAGATATAAAGTGCATCAATGCATATATATCCAATGGTGAAAAATGCAACACTCCCTAGGCTTGTGTTTTTCAGCTGTCCCACAATGCATTTACTGTCATCTAATTAGGCATTCTAAGAACATAAAGTCCCGTTGTGTTTACCCTGCAACAATTATAATCCAGTGTGTCTGACATCACAGTATTTATCCCCAGAAATAATGACTCCATGGCAAAGGCAGCAATATGAGTGCATCACAGGACCAAACAGAGCAGCGAGGGAGACCCTAAAGGAAGTACTCCATATTCAGATACAAACGGGGTTCACAATGAACACATCACCAATTTTAATAAACCTGATGAAAGGGAAGTAGATTGGATATGAAAATCAAATATACTTGAGATCCCCTGCTTGTCTAAGAGCCCCTCTTTAAATTAAGACTTTTCCAGGTGATTAAGGAGAATGCCAGCGCTTCAAAGGGAAGCAGAGCCTTGTTCTCTGCAGCTCCACAGGCGACCAGCTCTCTTTCCCTTCATCCAGATGGAGGCTTTGTTCTCCCAAAGTTGGTCAGGTGCTGCGCCTGTCCAAAAAGGGGAAATGAGCGAGGCTTTAGGAGCCTGCACCTGTTTGAAAAGCAATGCCGCTCGCTTGGCTCCAAAGCCCCAAACATCAAATGCCTCTCTTTTCCAAGCAGCTTGGCTATTCCCCAGGCGTTTTCAATCTAGTTGAGTAAAACAAAAATTGCATAATTTGTCATTATTTTCAAGGAATGAGATGTGCCTTCTACAATTCCTTTCGAGTTAAATACAATGATGCTGAACTTCCTGTGAATGCCAATGCCTTCTTTCTCAGAAAGAATAGAAATAAAGAATGGAAAAAGAAACACCCAATTGATTGACTGTAATTTGCTCTGGTATTTGTTATTGGTGTGTTCTTTGTATGCATTTTTATGGATAGGTAGCAGAAAAATTATTTTCCCAGGTCTTTATTAAAGAGAAGCCAAACCCTCTGGGAAAAGCTGGGACTGGAAGCCAGGACTTCTGAATCAACTACAAGATTCAAAACAAATAAATCACATTAATTTAGGAAAGTCACAAGTCATATAATCATTCAATTTCCTCATCTTTAAAATGCAGATTAAAATGATCTATTCTAAATATATCCCATTTTATTATGAAACTAAAATTTAAAAAATTGATAAGAAAGTGCTTTAAAATGTTGAATATTCTCTGTAAATGTAAAGTAGTTTGAATGAGAAATCAAGGGTTGGGTAGGATTCTTAGACAGGAGTCCTACCACTCTTTCTATGGTGAAAGCTTCAAACCCAGGCAGAGAGGGGAATGAAGAGCAAAGAAAACAACTCAGAACAATCATTGGAAAGCAAGGGCATCCTCAATCTCATCTATTAAAAGTTGAGAAAACCACCTAAAAACCTCCACCATATTTTTTTTTGTGTACAGTGCCTTTCTGCTGCCATTTGGTTACAACAATAGTGGAGAAAAATAGGCCCATAAAGCAAGATTGATTGCTGGGAAGATGATCAATTGCTGCTGTGAAAGGGGAAAAAACTGATAAATGTTTTTTTTCCCCTCTCTTCACAACCTTTTGCTAAAGCTGTGCAAAATGTGTCATGCATAAAAAGTATGCAATTTTCATGTAATTAGAGGAACACAAGATGAAAATGAGTTCCATCAGAGCAATCAAGGATGGTAATGTGGTATGTATTTGTCAGTGCCTATTTGTCATGAAAGCAAAACCCAGCAAGTTAGATATTTTATTTCATTTTAACTCTGAAAATCATAAATGCCATTTTGCCATGGCCAAATCTATAAATTTCAATAATCTTTTTTTTTTTGAAAAGTGAAGTTTTGGAACTGCAGATTAGATCATTTTACTCTTTTAAAGAATAGAATTCCATCTTATGAAAAACACTGAGATTATAGGAAAGATTTATTTCATGGAGGGTCAGATTTACAGCGGGGGGTGATAGGTTTACAGTTTGCTACCCAAAAACACAAAATAATTTATTTTCTCTAAAAATAACACTTACGTCTTACAGTAGCATGTGCTTCTGATCCCATCCCCATACCCCCAAAACCAAGGGTATTAAGTTTTTATATTCTTCTTGAGCAAGAGGACATACAGTTTTCTTTCTTCCTTTTGTACTCTTTCCCTTCCTTTCTCCCTTCTTTCTTTCCTTCCTTCCTTTATATTTATCCATTCACTTATTCATTTATTACGTTTTTTGAAACAGTTTATTGAGCATCAGAATTGTGCCAGACATCTAAATTCTGATTATGTAAAATTAAAAAAAAAAAAAGACATAACCCATGTTCTCAAGCTGATTTCACTTAGTGGGGGCAGTGACAAGTAAGGACTTAATGCGGTGGGATAGTGTCACAATAGGGACAGATTCAGGAGTTAATGGGGAGTTGTGTAGGCTTCAGCTGGTAAAGCTTATGGGATGGTAACTGTCTGGTCAGTCCTGCTTTAGTCACTACGTAGGACAGATGTGGGAAAAGGCAGTCCTGACAGATGAACAAGTAAGGCAAAAGATGTGAGGACATTGAAAACTTAGCCTGCTTATGAAGGTGCAACTAGTTAATTATTTCCATGGTGGAAAGTGTGAAATGAATTAGAGAAGGAAAAATGAGGAAGATCCTCATAGGCCAAGCTAAGGTGTTCGATCTCTGTCTTCAGCGCAATAGGAATACTCTTCATATTTAAAGCAGAAGTACTGTATAATCAAATCTGATGGTAGAAGGGACAGTCTAGCAGCAGCATGGAGAATGGATGTGAGTGGGTAGGACCAGTTAGGACTCTATAAGAACAACCCAGCTGAGAGATAATGATGATTGGAGCAAGATGGGAAATGGGTGGGTTTGAGATACCTTACAGAAGAATTTACATGATTTAGAAATGGATTACTAATAGGAGATTAGGCAGAGAGAGGACTTTATATATTTAATGCAGGAAATTGGGTGGATAATGATACCTTTTAGTAAGGGAACACAGGAAAAGGAGCAAGTATTACTTGGAAAATAATGAGTTACAACTTGAACCTGTTTAATGTGATATAATGGTGGAATGCTTAAGATAGATAATTATGGTATACACAATCTGCATATTTGGGATCCAGACATTTTCCCTTCCTGAAATATTGTGAGTTTGTAAAGTCGTCAGATCTAAGCTAAGACAACATTCATTCATTCATTTAATTTGAAAGTGAATATCAAGCATCATCTACACTGTCTAGTTAAAGTAGTGGTAAAGCACAAGGGCTGTCTACAATATTAGACATTTTTGTACACCAAACATACCTCTTCCAGATATGACCTTTTTGACACAGGGTATTTGCAAAAACCCCATTAATCCTCATTTTTCTTATCTGTGAAATTAGAGTTATTATATCCACTCTATAGAGTTAATTATGAGGTTGAAGGGAGATGAAACACACAGAGTAGCTAGCACAGTTCCTGACATGTAGTTATATAATTAGCATTATTGAGATCCAAGTCACTAATGTGTATGTGAAGTCAACAAATATGAAAAATATACAAATACCTCCAGTAAATTTGGGCTATCAAATTATTTTACTTTTTAAAATAATTTAGTACCAACTAATGCTAAGTAGGTGATAATTACATCTAAAAACACTTAGAAAATTATAATTTGATAGCCCTATATAACAAATAATCCTCATTGGACACTCACTACTGTGAAAATATGGGCAGTGTTTTTGAGTCTGTGAATATATAGTAATAATAACAATAATAATAATATTAACTCATATTTCTATAGTGCTTTTCCATTTACTGAATACTCTAACATATTGGGTTGGCCAAGAGTTTCATTTGTTTTTTTCCATAAGATGGCTCTATTAGCACTTAGTTGTCTAAACTTCATTCAAAACAATTTTGTTAGATTGTACGTGACAGCTGTCATATCAGTGTGCATTTTTAAAAAGACATCAAAATTGGTGAATTTTTGTGTAGCCATTTCAATATTGAAGATGGAAGAAAAAAAGCAACATTTTCAACATATTGTGCTTTATTATTTCAAGAAAGGTGAAACGCACCCGAAATGCAAAAAAAGATTTGTGTAGTATATGAAGAAGGTATTGTGACTGATCAAACGTGTCAAAAGTGGTTTGCAAAGTTTTGTGCTGGAAATTTCTTGCTGGACAATGCTCCATGGTCGGTAGACCATTTGAAGTTGATAGGGATCAAATCAAGACATTAATTGAGAATAATCAACATTATACCACGTGGGAGATAGCCACCATACTCAAAATATACAAATCAAGCGTTGAAAATCATTTGCACCAGCTTGGTTATGTTAATCACTTTGATATTTGGGTTCCACATAAATTAAGTGAAAAAACGTTCTTGACTGTATTTCCTCATGTGATTCTCTACTTAAACGTAACAAAAATGTTCCATTTTTAAAATATATTGTGACAGTCCATGAAAAGTGGATACTGTACAATAATGTGGAACAGAAGAGATCATGTGACAAGCAAAATGAAACACCACCAACCACACCAAAGGCCAGTCTTCATCCAAAGAAGGTGATGTTGTGTATATGGTGGGATTGGAAGGGAGTGCTCTATTATGAGCTCCTTCTGGAAAACGAAACGATTAATTCCAGCAAGTACTGCTCCCAGTTAGACCAACTGAATGTGGCACTTGATGAAAAGTGTCCAGAGTTAGTGAACAGAAAATGCATAGTCTTCAATCAGGATACCACAAGACCGTGTGTTTCTTTGATAACCAGGCAAAAACTGTTACAGCTTGGCTGGGAAGTTCCAATTCATCTGCTGTATTCACCAGGCATTACACCTTCAGATTTCCATTTATTTCAGTCTTTACAAAATTCTCTTAATGGAAAAAATTTCAATTGCCTGGAAGAACTGTTCCCTGGAACAGTTATTTGCTCAAAAAGATAATAAGTTTTGGGAAGATGGAATTATGAAGTTTCCTGAAAAATGGCAGAAGGTAATGGAACAAGAGGGAGAATACGTTGTTCAATAAAGTTCTCGATGAAAATGAAAAATGTGCCTTTCATTTTTATTTAAACACTGAAGGCACTTTTTGGCCAACCCAATATGCTGGCCTGTCATTTTCTTTCTTATACAAGCATACCTCATTTTATTGTACTTCATCTTATTGTGCTTCACAGATATTGTGTTTTTTACAAATTGAAGGTTTGTGGCAATCCTGTACTGAAGGAGTCTATAGGCACCATTTTTCCAACAGTATTTGCTCACATTTGGTAATTTTCATAATATCCCAAACTTTTTTTATTATTATTATAGTTGTTATGGTGATCTGTGATCAATGATCTTTGATGTTACTATTATGACTTGCTGAAGGTTCAGATGATGGTTAGCATTTTTTTGGAATAAAACATTTTTCAATTAAGCTATGTACATTTTTTTAGACAAAATGCTAATAGATTATAGTATACTGTAAACATAAATTTTATATCTACTGGGAAACCAAAAAATTCATGTGACTTGCTTTATTACAGTGGTCTGGAACGGAACACACAATATCACTGAGGTATGCCTATAGTGTAGTTTTCTGGCTTTGGTATCAGGGCAATGCTGCCATTGCAAACTCAGTTTGGAAGTGTTCTATCCCTTTTCTATTATTTGAAAGATTTTGAGAAGGATTGGTATTATTTCTTCTTTAAATATTTGATAGAATTCACCTGTGAAACCATCTGGTCCTGGGCTTTTCTTTTTTGGGAGTTTTTGTTTTCTTTTTATTATTACTCATTCAATTTTTTACTAGTAAATGGCCTGTTTAGATTGTCTATTTCTTCATGGTTTAGTCTCCATAGATAGTATGTTTCAAGGAATTTAACATTTCTTCTAGGTTGTCCAGTTTGTGAATATATAATTGTTCATAATAGTCTCATGATTCTTTCTACTTGTGTGGTATCAGCTGTAATGTCTCCTCTTTAATTTATAATTTTATTAATCTGAGTTCTCTCTCTTCCTTTCTTGGTAAGTCTAGAAAAACCACTCAGTTTCATTGATATTTCCTATTATTTTTCTGGTCTTTATATAATTTATTTCTGTTCTGATCTTTGTTATTTCTTTCCTACAAATAATTTTGGGTTTAATTTGTTCTTCTTCTTCTAGTCTCTTGAGATGCAAATTAGGTTGTTTATTTGAGATTTTTCTTTTTTCTTAATGAAGGCATTTATTGTTATAAACTTCCCTTTAGAACTGCTTTTGCAGTTCTCACAAGTTTTTGTTGTGTTGTATTTCCAAATTCAGTTTTCTCAAGATTTTTTTTTTTAATTTCTCTTTTGATTTCTCCTTTGACCCATTGGTTGTTCAGGAACATGTTGTTTAATAGCCACATATTCAGGAATTTTCCAGTTTTCTTCTTGTAATTAATTTCTAGTTTCATACCACTGTGGTCAGAAAAGATGTTTGGTATGATTTCAATTTTCTTAAATGTATTATGATTTGCTTTGTGTCATAACATATTATTTATCCTGGAAAATGTGCCATGTGCACTTGAGAAGAAAGAGTATTCTGTTGTTGTTCAATGGAATGCTCTCTATATGTCTGTTAGGACCATCTCGTCTAATGTGTAGTTTAAGTCCAATGTTTCTTTATGATTTTCCATATGGATGATCTACCCATTGTTGAAAATGGGGTATTAAAGATACCTACTACTGTACTGTTATCTATTTATCCCTTCAAATATGTTAATATTTATATATTTAGATGCACCTACAGTAAGTGTATAAGTATTTACAAATATTATATCCTCTTGATGGATTGACCCTATTATCATTATATATGACCTTCTTTGACTCTTGATATAGTCTTCAGCTTAAAGTATATTTTCTCTGATATAAGTATAGCTACTTACATGATTTCATTAAAAGTAGGAGGTGACACAACTCTGGCCAATGAGACAGTGGATAATGTCTCATAAGCAACTTCTGGGAAAGTTTTTCTTGATGTTTAAAAGGAAAATACAAGAAAAAGAAGATGGGAAAGGAAAATTCATCCTTAAAAACACAAATATAAATTTTTGAGTGGGCAGGTACCCAGATGTATTACTGGTACTGCAAATCTCATTTGCCCAAACCTTTTATCTGTTCACTATATGAGCATCTCTAGCAGACATTTGTTCATGGCTAACTATCTGGGACATTTCAATGATCATCCCTTCATTAATACAGCACCTCGTGCTTTCTATAATATTTTCTGGCAGTTATTTATTTCTTCCTCATTATTTACTATTTATAATGGGAGACAGATTTGAGGAGTGGTTGTTTATAATAATTTTTTCACCATCTAATAATCCAATAGATATTTAAGAAGTATCAGTCAGACATACTAGAGTATTATCTCTAATTTAAATTCCTTTCCTACTTTCTGTTTTATTCTTTTCTGCAGTGTGTGTAACTCTTATGTTCTATTCCTTGTGAATGCAATTTTGATCACTCTCAAGATAATCTCTTTTTCATTTTGGCATTTATCCATGCCTTTAAAAAATACCCTAATTCTTTCTTTCTTTCTTTTTTTTTAAGTTGCATTTTCCTTCACTTCTATAAACTGGGGGAAATGTTCCCTAAATTCTATTATGATGGAGCATCTGGAAACTAGGGGTTTTAGCGTCATATCCCCTCTTCTTCAGGATTAGTGTTAGGTTTCTTGTTTGTTTGCTTGCTTGTCAAATACTTATTGTTTTCATTAGCTACTTGTTCTCTAAAACATCAGGCATAACATTTTAATTTCTTTTGTTTTTTTAGTTATTTGTCCTTAATTTTTAGTCACTTAAAGTAGCTTAGATGACACTTTTTGATATCCTTATTCTTTAACTTAGAGTCAGTAAACTTTTTATGTCAAAAAATCAGTAAACTTTTTGTCAAGGGTCAAACAGCAAATTATTTAGGCCTTGCAGGCTACATATCTCAACCACTTATCTCTGCAATTGTAGCACAGAAATAATTATAGACAGTACATTAAAAATTAGCATGTCTGTGCCCCAATAATACTTTATTTACAAAAAAAAAATGCTGTGGGCTGTATTTGGCCCATAGGCTGTAATTTGTTAACTCCTGTAAATCTAATCTCTCAGTTTCAATATTCCAGGTGGACAGAACACAATTGTGAGCTCCTGGGTGATTTAACTATAAGAAGCTCTGTGTTTCCTATTTGGAAGGATGATTTTGAGGCTCTGAGTAACACTTCTTGTGGTACCTACATTGTCTACTCATTCCTAATGTCAAAAAAAAAAAAAAAAAACTTCCCTAAATATAGACAAGATGATATAAAGTTTTAAACCTTTAGGTTTAGTTCAATCAAGGTTTTAATATATTGTATGCAATTTCAAACAATATATATGTCATTGTCTTTCTTTTCTTTTTTCAGTTGAATCTGAATTTTTTTCTTATTTTCTTTAATCACAGACATATAGAAGTTTTTGACCTTATGAGTTTAACTAGATTCCTGACTTCTTCTGCATAACAGAAAATCATCACCAAAGGGTGGCTGAGTAGATTCTATACAAAATAAAGTCGTGAGAAAAATAGGATATACTGCACTTGACTTTATTATTTTGTCAAAGTTTAGTTGACTATATATATATGGGTCTATTTCAGAGATCTCTATCCTTTTACAAACACCAACCACCCTGTCTTGATTACTGTAGCTTTACAGTAAGTCTTGAAGTCAGGAAGTGTCAATCCTCTAACTTTGTTCTTCTACTTAATTAATGTGTTGGCTATTGTGAGTATTTTTCCTCTCTATATAAATTTTAGAATCAGTTTGTTGATATCCACAAAATAAATTGTTGGGATTTTGATTGGGATGGCATTGAATCTATTATCAAGTTGGGAAGAACTGATATCTTGAAAATATTGAGTCTTGCTATCCATGAACATGAAATATCTCTCCATTTAATTCTTCTTTCATTTTGTTCATCAGAATTTTGTAGTTTTCCTTACATAGATCTTGTCCATATTTTGTTAGATTTATACCTTAGTATTTCATTTTGGAGGATGCTAATGTAAATAGTATTGCATTTTTTTTTTTTTTGGCTGCACTGTGCAGCATGAGGGATCCCGGTTCCCCCAAACAGGGATGGAACCTGTGCCCCCTGCAGTGGAAGCACACAGCCCTAACCGCTGGACCATCACGGAATTCCCTGGTATTGTGTTTTTAACTTCACATTCCACTTATTTTTTAATAAGTGGAAAGTGATTAACTTTTATATAGGAAACTTATATCCTGCAACTTTGCCATAATTGCTTATCAGTTCCAGGAGTCTTTTTGTTGTTGTTGTTGTTGATTCTTTCACATTTTCTACATAGATGGTCATGTCATCTGTGAAAAAATACAGTTTTATTTCTTCCTTCCCAATCTGTATATACCTTTTATTTCCTTTTCTTGTTTTATTTCATTAGCTGGTACCTCAAGTACAAAAAGGAGTAGTGAGAGGGGACATATTACCTTGTTCCTGATCTTAGTGGGAAAGCTTTGAGTTTCTCATCATTTTAGTGTAATGTTAGCTATAGAATTTTTGAGGTGTTTGTAATCAAGTTGAGGAAGTTTTCTTCTATTCTTAATTTACTGAGCCTAGCTTCATTCTTCTGGCTGAATTACAAATTCAGAGCAGTAGAAAGAGACTAGATTATTCTTAAAGCTAACACACTTTGCATGAACTCAGAAACTCCCGGTGATTTGAGACCTGTGACAATCAACCCTTGTTTCTAAGTTCACAGCAAGTTAATGGGCCCCAGATCTGACCTCTTTACCTCACTTATATTGTAATAAGATAGGACCTGGATTTCTGGCTTCTTGTTTATTCTAAAACACAAGGCCCTCTTCCTCCTTAGAAGCTATCTGATCAAAAGTTTATGGCCACTGACAGTTCCAGTTCCTCCTAACTTCCTGAGTTACCTTGGCTCCTTGTTCACACCTATTCATAATCTTTAGCGATGGAAAATTCCCTAACCTTAGTTTATACACCCAGAACTCCAGTTCACCGAAGCTCAACCCTAACCTGGTATTCTTTTGCTGCTGTGACTCCAGACCCAGTATAAGGAAAACAGACTTCATTTGAACTGTTCATCTTTCCACCTCTAACCTCTAAAGAAAGAGCAAACATCAAAGCAGCTGAAGAAGTTTTAAACACTGGAGGAAGACTCAGTGAAAAGTAAATAGAAAGATAAAGCATAGACACTATATGCATGTGGTGTGTATGTGTGTGTGTGTGTGTGTGTATGAGTGTTTGAACTTGAATTTTCAGATTAGAAGTTCAGTGAATGCGACAGTCTTTTTTGTGGTGAAGCATCGTTGAATAATTTCTCTTGATAAGTGTTGGAAAATGGCATATTCCCAAAAGGGATAATGTGAGGGGCTCTGAGGAAATTAGAAAGTAAGACACACTTTGGTAGGTAAGGTTTGGACTTCTGCCAGCAAGTCTTTACTAGGACAAGCTTATCTCTTTTGAGGTCAATGACAATCAAATATATGTCCATCATCTACCATCTAATGTTTATATCAAACTGAATGGAGTCAGGTTCGATTTGGAAAGGAGTGCAAATAAAATAGTGTAATGTGGTATTTTGGAGGCTATAGGTGTACCCAGATATAGACAAAAAGGCTCTCATTAGAGTTCTCTTATTAACTCAGAGACAGTATTCCAAGCTCTGGCCTCTGGTCCATGCAAAATTTTTAGGACTGTGTAAAGCTTATTTTAAAAGAAATATTCCAATTTTGAGATAGCAGGGGTTTTTTTTTCCCCCAAGACCCAGATGGAAGATGTCAAGAATATACACTTATTCCCCACCTCTATCCTTACCCCCTATTGATAAACAAACCTATACCACTGGGTTTGTTTATTCCAAAGTGAATAAGCATGTGCTCACCACCAACAAAACATTGCTGGTTTCACACGCCAATGACTCTTGGGCCATCTTTCCAGGTATTAAGTATTTTGATTCTTTCCTCAGCTCACATAAGATGGTGATCAAGGATGAGCTCTTCAATCTCCAGCCACAGAGACTCCTGACTGAGGTAATGAAGAAAGGCTTAAGGCTCCATGCAGGAGAATCTGAGAACCAGAAATGACAGGAGACAATAAGAACACTTAGAAGGTCCACTAGATAGACTAGAGGCAGAAAATTTGAGTTCTACTGAAAGTGTACTGCCAAAATATATAAACCAAGGTACCTCTCTTAGTTTTAAAACTAGTTAAAAGAGGTGATTGAATGCAAGTAAACAGAATCTCTGATTGTCCAATGCCCTCTGCTAGATATCCCAGTAGACTTAAAGACAGGTAAAAGTAGCCCATCACTTAGGAGGGTTTTCAATAAAACTGGGGGTGTCAGACAAGTACACAGGGTGGGATATAAACCAAGTCATCACAAAAAGGGAAACTATGCAGAATGGATGAGAGACAGGGTAAAAACAATTGACATTATAAAAGAGGGACTCAAATGTCAGTTGCACTTAATAAAGTACACCCACGATTTCCAGGTTTTTGCCAGGACTTTATAATTGATTTTCATGTGGGTTCTGCACTCCTATAGACCATCACATAAGTAAGAGGCTTTGGATTTTATGTGGCAAACAATACTAACTCCATTCCTTTCTTTCCTACTCAAGAAATCATATGAGAATTGCAAATGAGTAAAAATTATAAAAATGCATTTACAACAGAGGTAAATGATTTAAATATTTTGTGATTGAATTATTATTATTATTATTTACCATTTGTGACACACCTCAAAGTTAAAGCATCCACACTGATTTAAAACATTGAGGCAAAGTTTTGAATCTCTGAAGTTTTTCAGGTTAAAAATAGAAAACTAAGACACTGAATAATCATGAAATACTGCTACTGGCATTTTTTAAAAAAGAAGGTAGACGATATAATCAGCTATAATATTCAGAAATTGATTCAGAATTCAGAATTGCAAAAAATCTAGACATCTGGGTATAATCTGAAATGTGGTTTTAAGTATTCATACAAAAATGGATTTATAATATAATGGAATAAGCAGTTTGCTATCTACCTGATATGATTATAAATCAATATTTATTCTCTCTCTTATCTTCTTTATCTTCTTAATGACATTTTCCTCAGCTAAACATCAAGGAAATAGAAAGCAAACAAATTCTAGTTCATTGCTTGCAACTAGAGATGCAGATAGTCAACATCACAACTTGAATATATTGAATCATATTGGGGCAGTTGGACACATCTGAGATTCTCTCTACTGAATCCCACTCACCTGTCCCAATTTGGCCTCACTGCCTGGGAAGAAACTTGGAAATGAAAAGTGCATGAATTTGTGAGACAAACAGATCTGAGTTAAAACATGTTTCATTCCTGGGTCATCTTGACAAGTTAATTATCTTCTCTGAGTCTCACTTTTTGCTTTGAAGGGTAATAGTACTCACTGTTTTGGTGAGTATTACATATTTTGACCTATATGTGTCTATTGAAGCTATATGTTAACTCACTGCATCCTGGCAACACTGCTTGGAAATTAAATGAGATGGTATATTAATATCTATATTAAAAACACCCCATGCATTTTTCGTTCCTTAATTTTATACCTACTTGACATTAACCCATCAATTTGATATGTTCCAGTTAGAGAGCAATGGGGGCATTATATATATAAAAATAAAACCTTTTGTCTAGGACTATAAAGAGTGACTTCATGGTCAATGTATCTATGGGACAATAGCAAAGGTTTAGATTCTCTTCTCCTTTACTTTGCTTAATGCACTTAAAACTCTCTTCACCCATAACTTCTATGATAAACAGGCCTCCAGTGCTGTTCACAGATAAATAAATATGTAAATAAATAAATAAGTAGATTCCCAGAGCCAGCTTGGAAGAATGTTTGATAATCTGAACCATTACGGAGGTGAAATTTCATTACACAGATGGTGACATCCTGATGTCTATCATCAAAACACAGCAGGTAGAAACTATCAGCCAGGCCCATTCCCTTCTATAAAATTACACTTATATTAATGTCACTCCAAATTTTATTATGCGGAAAATGATATTGCACAGGTCTCCAGCACCAGGAGGACAGCAGGGGGTAGGGGCGTAGGGGTGGTGAGGGAAGAATAAGGATGTAGTGATGGGAGGGTGGGTAAAGAGACTTTCTGTGGAAAGACCATGAAAACAAATTCAGATGAAGCCTGCTTAGGACTGGCAGATAGACAACAAAGTATATAAATATATACTTTATATATTTTAACACTTTAAATATATATAAATATATAATTAAAAAAAAATCTTTGTAGATTTTGCTGCCAGTTCATTCTGTTTCTTGATTGACTCATTGCCAAATGTCCTCTGCAAGCCCCTGATGGAACGTTTAAAAGGCCCTCCTGTGAGAGGCAAGGAGATTTACAGTTAATTTTTATTAATGAAGGATGACAGGCATCTCCGTTTAGCCAACAAGATGTTACACCAGTTTGAGAAAACATTCCTGTGTTTGGAGCAGGCATCCCCACCCCCACTCCACCTCTCTCTCCTCTCTCTCTGTCTCTCTCTCTCCCTTTCTCACGTGTACACGCACGCACATTCACACATACATATTTAAGCATACACATGGGAATTAATAGTACAATAAATTAAGAAGGAAAGGGGAACATCTACTTATTTAGTTGCCTATACTCTGCTACCAAAAGTGGGAGGAATGGGGATTATGTGAGAGTCTCACTGGGTGAGGTGCGGGTGGATGACAATAAATGCTACTCATTTCCACTGCTGTTTCCCACTGCTCCCTCTCCCATTCCTATATCCCCCCAACTTTCTATTTACTACCACCTTAGAGAAGCTACTGCCATTTCTTACATGAATTACAATGACCCATCACTTTTCCAACTGGCCCAGCTACCTCTACTTGGGCTTCTAATTTACTTCCCACACTATAACAAGATTGGGCTTTACATAATACAAATCTATTGTATTTAGTTTCTGATGAAAAACCTTCAGGATGTCTTCTGACTTTCCAGACAAATGGAGAATCTTCAATGTGACACCTGGGACACCTTATAGTAGAGACCCTGCCCATATCTCCAGGCTTTGGTTTCTTTCAGTGTCTGTTTGGTTTGTCCTACAGTTTTGAGGGGTTTTCCTACTCACACAGATTTCTCATTTTTCTAAGATAAGCTCCAGCCTTGATACTTTAAGGATCTTCTCCTTAAGGTGATGTTCTTCCTTCCACAGATGATTGTTGATCATTCACCAGTGTTATATCCACCACAAAATAACACTTTTGGCTGTTAAATTCCATATCCTATTTAACCCCTTTGTGCTGGCCCATTGACTTAATACCACCCTTCACCTTTCTAATCCCACTGAAGAGGTACTGTATCCTGCCTTCATGACTTGCCTATATCGTCCCTTTCCTAGTAATAACCATCACGCATATTTTGGTTTGAATCCTACCCAACCTTAAAGAATGGGTTTTCTGTTATCTTCTCTATGGAAATTTCTCCTCAAGTATTTTGAACTCTACTCATTTCTTCTCTATTTGTATTATATTTATATAGAGTTCTATAGACATTTACGTGTAACTTTTATTGTTTTCTAAGAGATGTATACCAGTCTGGTCTCATCAATGAAGTGTAATCTCCATTGGTTATGGCATCTTTCTTAAAATTTTGTACAATATTAATATCAGAGTTTTAGAGTAGTCAGTAAATATATAATGAGGAATGGCTGAAACAAGGAATGAATTTAACTAATCGTTCTGTTCATTAAGTAATCATTGGGCGAGTTTTATTTTTTAGTGTTAATGAACATAAGTATGTTGTATTTAAAATGTGATATATATATATATATATATATGTACATATATGACATACAGTGTTATATATAGATGTAGGATAAGGTACATCCTCAGTTGGCTTATAAGGAACAAATTAAGTTTCTAGTTTCCCATTCATATTGTTTTGCAGTTTTAAGAACCACAATACTCTCAGTTACCCCTTTCTTGAGGTCATTTTATGCCTCAAGATTAAACAATTATAATGCCATTCCTTCACTGTATGGACCCCTCAGGTATTCTTCATGGAGTTCCTTCAACTTTTTCACACCTCCTTTACAGATAATTGGATGAATTAGATGACCAAAACTAGGACTTAACTTTTATAATATGGGCTGCAGAACTTTAAAATTCCCTTAATACTTAAATGGGTACAATCAAAACTGGGGTTTTCAAACTTTGGGGTACCTGTGAATCAATGCCTGGGGTGCTTGTTGACTCTCAGACAGAAAACTTAAAAATACCTCAGTTGAGTATGCTTGAAGGAATCTCAGAAATCACAATTTTAATACACATGATTCTCTGCAGGTGTGGTGCAGAGTGCATTTTAAGAAATATTAGTTAGAGATCAATTAAATAGAAGAGTATGAGTACATAAGTGAAGTTATTAATCAGCAAAGCTAAACACAAGCAAGTTGATGATCCCATTTCTCCTACTGCTGTCTATAACTCTATTTTACCTTAACTCATCAAGAAATTCTGAGTTTCAAAATATGTGCCATTCCATTCATATTGGCACTGTCCAACAATAAACCACAGTTACAAAATTACTCACTACTCTAATCAGAATTTTCATTCACCAAGTCATATAACATCCAGGCTTTGATTTCCTTAGTTGAGTTGAACATTGGTAATACAATCTGAATGGCTACAGAGTGAGTAAAATTGGCAACTTCAAATTGTGCTCTTAATCCAAATTAAGAGCATACTTGTATTTTTTGTTATTTTCTTTTTCTAGCACTAGCTTTTTTCTAGCTTTTAATTCCCATAACCCCCTTTTCATTACCCAATTTCTGATATGACTAGTAGAAACACCACACACACACGCGCACACACACACACACACACACACACACACACTCCTGAATTCCAAGGACAAATTTATTGTACTATATCCTAGCTTTAAGTCTTACCAAACCCCTGTTCTTGACTATCTTCATAAATGGCTTTGAACTTTCCTTAAGGTCGGTATCATGTAGTCATTGAGTAGAATATTGAATTGACACATTGTGTGCTTTTTGAAAAACATGGAGTTACAGTTAATTCAATTAATTTGACTTATACTCCTCATTCACAGGAAATCCAATTTAAAATTGAGGTGAAATGTATGCACAATAAAATTTCATTCATGTTAAGTGTACATTTTGGTGAGTTTTGAAAACTGTACACATGTATTTAATTAGCAACACAATTAATAAAATATTTCCATCAACCCCCAAATTTTCCTGTGTAACTTCAAATTCATTCATTCCTCTTTCTTGAACACTCTGTGCCAGGAAAATACAGATATAATTGCACTCAGTTTGCATTTTATAGAAATTCATATTAATGTAATCATGTAATGTATACATATTCATACCTGGCTTTTTAAAATCAGTGTTAAACTTTAAAGATACAGCCGTGTTGTTTTATGTCAGTGGTTTGTTGTGTTATTGCTAAGTAGCATTCCATTGTGTGGATGTACGACATTTTATTTATGTGTTCACATGTTGATGGATATTTAAGTTGGGAGCTTATTATAAATAAAACTACTATGAACATTTGAGAACAAGTCTTTGGAGATGTTTTTATTTCTCTTAGGGAGATAACCTAAGAATGAGATTACTGGGCTATATACTAAATGTATACTTACCTTTATGGAAAATTGCTAATTTTCCTATGTGATTGTACTATTTTACATTCCTACCAACAAATGTAAATGATTCATTTGCTCCAGTCCCTGATTCTTTTTAATTTTAGCAATTCTAATGGTTATATAATGGAATCTCATTGTAGTTTTAATTTGTATTTCTCTGATGACTAATGATGATGAGATCTTAGTGCTTATTGATCTTTTGCCTATTTTTTTTATGGATTTATTTGCCCTATTTTGGGGTTGGAAGAGTGTTACTGACACAACTCTACAGCTTTTTATTTTATTTTAATAATTGAGTTTTTCAAAGAACAGAAGTATTTAATTTGGAGAAAGTTCAACTTATTCACTTTCTCTTTTATGGTTCATGTTTTTTATATCCTAAGAAATACTTGCTTATCCAAAAATTGCAGTCATTTTCTCTTACATTTTATTTCAGAAATTTTATAGTTTTTAACTTTTACATTTATACTTTTCATCCATTTTAATTTGAATTTTGCATGTCTTGTGAGATAAGGGTCAAGGTTTGATTTCTTCCTTATGGATACCCAAATGTTCCAGTACCATATGTTAAATAGTGCCATCACTACTTATTGCATTACTTTGTCAGCTGTGTAAAAGATCATTTGACCATATATGAATTGGCCTACTTTTGGACTCTCAATTCTGATTTGTTGATCTATATGTCTATCAATCACATTGTCTTAATGGTTTGCTTGAATCAAGATCCAAACTAGGTCAATAATTTGCATTAGGTTGTTGCATCTTTTTAAATCTATTTCATAGGACTTCTTAGGCTATGGAACATATGCGTATGCCCTACATATGTTAAGTAAACTAACAGTGACACGTGGGGAATTTATTGGATTCAGGTTCAACTTTTTAGGCCAGAAAACTTATAGTGTTGCTATAAACGTCAATAATTAATCTTCAAGAGAAAGTTGACAATTTATTTTTTTTAATTTCCTACTTCATTATTGGTATAATCTTATATTTGATAATTTGAGTTGAAGAGTTTACAGTTATTTTGATTTTAGGAATCAAGGGAATAAAATGTTCTGAAAGTCTCAAAGCAGAAATAAATAATTTTCAGTGCAAAAACTAGTACAAGAAACCCATTCTGAAGGCAGAGACTAGTCAGCAGATTTAACCCTGGGTCCTGGAGAACTTGACTCACAGTTGGATGTGTCCAGTCTCTTCACAGAAGTTAGAAATGCTTCTGGGGCAATACTGGAGAGCAGTTGGGTTGAATATTGTTCATTACTCAGCATTTTCTTTCTTTGAACATACATAAAGCAACATTTTTAATCAAGGCTAGCCTCAACAAGATTCAAGTTAGAATATGCAGTCATGTAAGAAGAAGAAGAACAACTAAATATGTGCTAATGACAGTTCAATACCCAAATTATCTCTTTTGATATATACAGGACCAGCTACATTACTTGCAAGGCCTAGTGCAAAATTAAAATGCAGATTCCCTTGTTCAAAAATCATTAAGAATTTCAAGATTGCAAAAGTAGAGCATTAAACTAGGTGTGGGCCCTTCCAAGTGTGAGGTCATATGTGACCTCTTAGGTTACATTTCCATGGACCTTGCACTGAATTCATATGACAACCTTAATTAACCCTATTTTACAAATGAAGAAACTGCAGAAGTGTAAGTTGGCTTCCATAAGGTGATGAAACTAAAGTTGTGAAGCTGGAGAGGCTTTCAGATTCCAAAGAATGTTTGACACTAAGACATGGGTTCTAAACACCACACCTTGTGATATAATAAAATAAGTTGAGAAAAGTAAGGAGGGCATAGGGAGAAAGAGTGGGTAGAAGAATAGCTTTGAACCTCTTTGGTATACTTTGAAATTTTGAGAACTAACCTTTCATTCAACAGCCAATTATGAAGGACCTTGGATGACTCACAAATGAATTTGAGCATTATACTCTAGAACAGCATTCTTGATGTATGTATCACCTACATCAGAATTACTTAGGGTGCATGTTAAAATTCAGATTCCTGAGTCCTCAGATAGGCATGCAGGACCAGAGTCCCAGGGATGTGTCCTGGGAGTGGGTACAATTAATGGACCTTCTGAGTGATAATTGTGTAGTTTATATATCATTGGCAAGTCTAGACTCAAAGTCTGCCTCCGCTACTTCAGACATCCAGAGTTCTACATCTTAGCTCCAACCTCCTTCCAGATCATTCAAAGAGCCCAGAGTGTGGAAAACAGTAAAGACCATGACATTTTAGTGAATGGTTAATATTACAAATACATAAAACCAAAGTAAACATTGAGGGAATAGCAACAGCGGAAAAATAAAGAGAAAGAAAACCAATAAAAGAGAACTCAAAATTTTCTGAGAGTATATCTGGCCAAAAGTCACTTATAGGATAAACAGACTTTGGTATAAATACTTAGATAAAAATGAAGGGAACAAAACGCTACTGAAAGTGATATCTGCAGGGACGAATTTTACTCCACTGAATTTTGCAGAATTTCCTCTGCAACAATGCTTCAAGTAGTAAATATTTCTTTCATCATTTTCTTAAAAAGATATTCATTTTGTATTCAACTTTCTTAAAAGGGAAGATAAAGGTAGAAAAGGAAAAACAAAACAAAATAGATAAATAAAATCACAATCACAACAGAACCTTTGGCTTTGTTGCCACAGAACCTTTTGCTCTATCACTGCGCCTGTCTTTGGAGTCTCCCACACTCACTGGGGAGAACACAGGAGAGCATGTTTGTCTGCCCAATGTGGAATCAAACACTCAGCCTCTCCTTGGAGAGGCTTTGTGGGCAGTCACACGTGGATCTGCTCCAGTACCGGCAGATTTCAGGACCCTGGAGAGATGCGAGATTGCAAAGGGCAGGGAAGATTGGCAAAAATATTGACTTTAATATTTCATCACTTCACATTTCTAAAGAGTAGAAATGCACTGACAACTGTACCTTTCTAATCAAATGCTACCAGAGGCTCCCAGCATAGTACACACACTGAAGACAGCAATACCAACAAAGTCCCCAACAGAATGATTTATATTAGAGCAAAATAATCAGCAGCATTGTTGCTTCTCTCTCTGCTTGATTTCTCTGTTCCTCTATTTGGGTAGCACTTTACCTCTTCCTTAATTAATATTATGGGACTTCTAAACTTCTGGCTATTTGCAGATATTTTTTTGGCCCCATTTGTCCTTTCAGGGTGTACACAGCTTCCCTGACTGTTGAGGTCTGAATGGTAACAAGCAACACCTCAACTTTTTTCTTTCCCGTCACTTGTTCTGATATCAGAGATTTCACCTAGGGAAAAATACTGAATATTATTCAGTGCTTGGCGGACTGCGTTTATCTGGGAATGGTATCACCTTGCTTGGGGTTGTATAATCTGAGGGAAGAAGGTTGTGAAGAGCAAGAAAGTCATTTAAAGGGGTAGTTGGAGAAAACGAAAATCAAGCTTCCTCTGCTTCTTATTCTTAAATTTTGTTTTAATTGTGAGAGAGTTTGACTCATAAAATACCATAGGTGATAGATTGAAAACTAAATATTTTTCTATTAAAAAGTATGATATGTAAGAACAATTTAATTTTTGTTGACTCATTTACTAGTATAAGTTTTCTCTCCTGTTTTAGCTAGATATTGTAAAAGCTCTTTTTTTTTAATTGTGGCTTATCCCATCAATAATTTCTGTAATGGCATGTAACCATTATCCTATGCACCCCTCTGAATCTAGACCCATTGTCACCTCTCCTGTGAGGCCACTCCCATCCCCATGTGCTGAGTTATTCGGTCCCTCCTCTTGAGACTGTGCATCCCCCTTTTGGGCACCTACTATACCATGTTAGAATTTGTATTTGAACATCTGCCTCTCACATAAGAAGTTTGAATTGTTTTTACTTCATATTTTGACCTCCTGTGAAGGCCTTAGGCTTTGGCTTAGCACAGGTTAAGTATTCACTGTTCTGTTGTTTTAGTTGTTGTTGCTGTTATTTTTTCACTTAGAAATGATTCTTGGTTGCAATTGAAACAGCACACTTTGGCTTTGGCAGTTTGCTTTGCTGACATCTTTGCTAACATCATCCCCAGCTACTTATTCCTCATGTAGGCATTACTTCTAAATCCATTTTGTCTCTCCACATCAAAATCTCTCTTGGACTCTGTTTTCCTGCCTAATTCTTACTGATATATGAGAACAGAAATTTTACCTAATTCTTAGTATTGTTATGAGGTTAAAACAAGATAATGCTTTGTTTAATACATGCCTGGCACATGGTAAGCCCTCAATATATGCTACCTAAGATAACATACAGAATAAGCATTCAACTGTGGTATTTAGTATAAGCATTATTTGTAATATTATCTGATTTCAAAATCATTTTAAATTAGACAAAATGCAGCACTTCATGGGTAACAACCCTTATCTTCCAATCATCTCAGAGAGACATTCTACCCCCAAAATCCACTGTGGCCTTGAAACCATCCATCACCGTGGAGCTCTATGCAACCTCCAGGTTGTCAGAGAAGTATGATCAAGGATTTGGCTTTTGATGAGTTTTTTATCTCTTGTTTCTGTGATGAATCCCCTTGGGAATGGTGGTAGTGGGCCTGAGGCCCCCTTCTTGAGTCAATCCATGGTAATTACAGCAACTGCCATCTACTGGTTTGTAGTGTTCATTCTCTTTGCCATCATTAGAATTCCAAGATTGTCTCACAAAAGAAATACACTCACACACACACAAACATTACAATAGTGAGAAAAGCAAGTCCAAGACAGGTACACAAGAATGTTAATTGACTACTCATGCACATTTTCTTTCAAAGAACCTTTTAAATTCATTCTTATCTGAGTTTCATAAAAACAAACAAACCAAAAACAGATCAAACCAATCAGAAAATACTTTACGAGTGAGGTTTTTCAGGAAATACTACCTGCACCCTAGAGAAGAGGAAATGGGAGGCAGAGAGCTATGTTTCTAAGGCCATGATACCTGACAGTGCAAAGATGCATTGACTGCAGTACTTCTTGTACCATCTGTTTCACCTCACTGTGAATCCAAGAAAAGCCCTAGCTTTGGACCAGGTCCTCAGAAGAATGTGGCAAAATGCACATGGGATCCAATGGTCAGGGAAATTGAACTTGACAAGCTTTGGAGAACCATTATTTTCTCTACAGTTTCCCCTTACTTTTTCTCAGACCCATATAATTATTGTTTGTTTTCATAGAATTTTCACTTATTAAAATCTGTTCTCCAAACCCACCAGTTGGAGAGAATTTGGAAATGCCAATCCCACAGAAGTGAAACCTTCAGATGAACTCACATTTGAGCAAGGAGAAATGATGGTGGGATTTTAGGGATAAGAACTGGCTATAGAGGAATGTCTAAAACAAGAAAACTACCTAGGATCTATCACATCATCTGTTCTTCCTAACATGTGTAGTTCCTGGGGCAAGAATACAAATGGAGACCTGTAAAATACATGTTTAAATGTTTAAATTTTCATAAGTCAAGCCAAAAACTGTTAAATTATATTTGATCCTCCTACTTTGAAAAATATATCTTCATAACAACCTGGAATGGCCCATTTGGATTTAGAATTCTTTGGTTCTCCAGTGTTGTGGGCCAGAAACATGACAGTGTGGGGAGAGCTGACCATCCCATTTTCTTCCCATCACTGGTTCTGTCCAGCAATGCAGTTATACACATGTGTGGACACTCAAGACTATATAGCAAACTCCATTTACACCTGTTGCAAATAGTCTCCCTTTGGCTGTCCCTTGGCCCTAGGGATGAGTACACTGGCTACTTCCTCAAAGGCAAGGCTTGGGAAGAGGTCTACACAATCCTTAGAAGAGAGCTGGGGCGGTTTGGGCAGAGAATTCCAAGGTCCCACGTACTTGATGCGTGGTCTAGAAGAGAAATTGGGGCTCCAAGTGAGCACATACACACAGTTTCATGGATGCCTCCCACTGTGCAGAGGCACAGGCTAGAGAAGGGTCAGAAAGGTATTTTCCAATGCTGGGGTCCCAGTTCAGGGTTCCTCCCGCCTGAGACTAATATGACACTGTTCATCAACACCTACTGGGTTAGTCTAGGTAGAAAGCAGATTTCATGCAAGTTTCAGGAAAGAGAAGATATGATGAATATTTTGAGAGTCTAAAAAACTAGGTTATACCAAACTCGAAAGAAATACTGATGTGATGAGAAGTCCTTTCCATCCACCAACTCTAAATCTCCCCCCTTTATTGGGGGAATTTAGAAGCAACCTTGACTGCTGGAGAGGGAGAGAAATGCTTTAGCAGTCTTCAGGGATGGTAGCACTTCTGCAACAGATGGGATGACTGACTTTTTTAAAATTATGGTTCTATGCTTTTGGCAGAAGTGTTCAATGTAATTTAGGAAAGAGAGAAAACAGCATGAAGACAATTGATGCTGTTCTTTAAGACTGAGGAAAGGACATCAAAAATTAGAGTTGTTAGATGTCTTTGGCTGAAAACACAAAATATTTGTGAAATTTTTATGAAAAGACTTGCCATAGAAATTGGTGGAATAAAGTCATGTTTCAAATCCACCTTATATTGGGTCAGCTGCAGAATATGAAATTCCCTGAAAAGGAAATGGTCAGTAAATTAAGTGAGACCAATTTATTTTATTAGCCCTGTCACTTCTCTCACTTATTTTACTACTTTCCCTGCTTGCTGATGGTTTTCCCTGCTTCCTAAATCTACAATTTCCTTTGCATTCTCTCAAAAATCTTTCTAAAAGTGAATTTGACATGTAATCGTAAAGCATTTTTAGCTGCTCCTCATCGGTTGCATTTGAATTTCATACTCCTTAAAGCAACTCATAAAATGACACCTAGTATCTGGCCTTGATCAATTTTTCTAGTTTCATTTCCCAACTCCCTCCTCTAAATAATCCACAGAAAATTTTCCTATAAAATAACATGCTCCTTTAAGCCTTTGTGCCTCTGCATATTCTATCCCTCCTACCTGGATTACCTCTTCCTGCCATACTTGTCCTTGATGTACTTCTATTTATCTATCAATTCTATTTTAAAAAACTCACCTTTTCTGGAGCATTTCATAACTCCTCAAGGACAGTTGGTTATTTCTTCCTCTGTGTTTGCCCACATCTTGGGTACCTCCCCAGTAGGGCAGTGTATTTGCTGGATAGGTCTGCTGGTTCACCCTCATCATTTTCCTTTAAGTAAAGCCAGCAACCTCCTTTACATTTCAAATGACTGCCGAAGTTACATATATCCCAAGATAACAAAATAACATCTAGTAGAAGAAAACCTCATATTTTTCTTGTCTCTCTTTTTAAGAATGAGAATTTGTTTTCCTCAGAAGCTCCTCAACTGATCTACCTATTAGGTCATATGCTCACTGGTTTTAAAATGTACTGGAATTAAAATGCTTAAAGAGCTTGGAACAATGTTATCTTCTATGAGGGGCATATAGCTGAAGAAAAGTGTGATTCTTTTGAGAAAGTAGAATAGAAAATGAGGATTGAGATTGGCAATATCAACAATATTTACTCCAGAAGTAAAGTGGCTTGATTCAAATGGGTTTCACTAATATTGTAGCCTATATAGGTATTATAATTGTATCATATATAGGTACTATAATTATAAAATTAAAACAGCAAAAGAAAATAAAGGCTACTAGAGACTTCTATAATGAGAAGATGGGCACTTCCTCCCAGATGAGCTTGTCTTACAAGATGTGGTCTGAGCTCTGAAGAAAGACATCATCTAATATTTGCGACTGTGTTTCCCCTGTAACAACACTTGAACCTGAGACCATGTTTTGGAGGCTTGACTCTCTCATGATTATTCTTAAAAGGTTACTCTCAAAATCTTTGATTTCTGTTCCTCTATATTAATAAAAGCCAAAGGAAGGATAATTCAACTCATGGCAAAGACAAGTGTTTGATAAAATTGGAAATTGAAAC
Organism: Balaenoptera physalus; assembly: GCF_965194825.1. NCBI lineage: Eukaryota > Metazoa > Chordata > Mammalia > Artiodactyla > Balaenopteridae > Balaenoptera > Balaenoptera physalus. The sequence continues at coordinate 41,652,508 of NC_138897.1, read as the reverse complement.
TTCATGTTAATCATCTCAAAACTCCTTAATTTCATGAAACAGGTGAAAACATGTGTATGGTGCTATGCAGAAATATTAGGAAGGAAATTAATTAGTACCAGGTAAATTAGAATTTCAGGAATTCCTTGTGAAGCTTCTTATATACCCAGGATCAATGATGAACATTAACAAACTTCTCCCACCACATTCACGGACTTTACCACCCAGGCCTTGGATTCCTAATGACCAAGCATTTGTCTCACAGCATTGGACTAAGAGTACTGGACAAAGACCAAAGACTATGGAATATGTCTCGGGGAAAAAAACAAAAAAATACCTGCTAAGGTGCTGTAATATGCAGGATAAATGAGGACTGTTGCTTTAATCTGTGTCCAGTTATTATTGCTGTTGTTCATATGTCTTCTAATAATTCCCTCTTTTTTACACAAAAAATGTGTTGGTAACTAAATTTGCTATGGAATCCATAATTTATAGATGATCTGGTAACATCTGGGTGAGATTATGATGGAATTAGAAGATAAACATAAAACATATGGAGAGTGTGGATTCCAAGACAAACAGCATTTAAAGGAGCCTGTGATATTCCCTGTGGATAAAGTAAACGGAGATGTCTTTGAATTGCCTCCCTGCTGGAAGGCAATGATTGTGTTTATGTTTGTTCTCATGGATCATGTTAAGACAGGAGCATCCTTGAAACTATACATGTAAGAAGATGACAGCCAATGAGATAAAGAATAGAGTATCTGCAGCAGAACAGCAGAAGCAAACTGGAAAGGTCTCAGGCAGATTAGCACCTATGGTCAGCCAAGCTATGCCCCAAATCTCTTTCTTTATGAACCCACCTTATCCACAGACCAGTGCTTGTGAAATAAATATTGAAGTGTTCTTCAAGCAGAAATTTTTACCAATTGAATCAGAATCAGACGCCCTTGTGATTCAAAGGTAACTGGACCAGATTCTGCATGATAAACCATACTGTGTTCAGGCATAAATGTCTCTAACCAGCAGGGTTAAAGGTAATTCAATAGATCAATCAGACCAGTTTCTTCTGTAACTTGGCCCAGAAGTATGGAGAATTTTAAATAGGCAAGAAATGGGCAAAGGCACAAGAAAAATGAATGCACAATGAGAAAAGTGAAATTCCTCTGCTCACCTTGTTTCAGGGATGGGAATTGTGTTGGAGCTAGGATCAAAAATGGATTCATAATCAGAGATTTCATTATGTGTTCTCTTTGGTAAATAAAAACAAAGAGATACAGAAGAGTGAATTTACATTTTGATGGAGCCAAAAAAAAGAGCTTTGCAAATAATCCCCTGAATAAAAATGGTTGCTTTAAAACAGTTATATTAAATTGTGCATGTCAAAATGCCCTGGATGATACTTCACTCCATATGTTAGCAAGAGACTTCTTGGGTTAAGGAACTGACTCTAGAACAAAACATAAAACATTGTTGAGATGCTGACCCTTCATTTAGAGGATGCATGTAGTTATGGATATCTGTTTGTGTGTATGTTTATGTACATATGCATATTTATCTCATTTAGCAAGTAGTTATGGGAGAAAATTACTTGCTCTCACAGCATGTTGCCAGGAGTTTTAGGAGATATACAAAGAGAAAATTTGTTCTCTGACTTCTTTTTGTAAGGCTGTTTGGATAACTTATATCACAAAGAAAGAAAAATAATCAAGGGAAACCTAGGCCAGAGCATGGATTTGAAGTCATCAAATTATACAATCAGAGATTCTTAAGTATGGAAGGGAATCCAGGGGTCATCTCAATAGGTATACATGGAATGAATAATTAGACTAGTGAATGAAAGAACCAGTGAATATAATAAGAGCCCTATTGAATGGATACATACTATTATTGGCTTGAATCCTTATTTACTTTTCACACATGTTAATATACACATCTGTATCTTCCTCTCAGTGTTTGCATCATGCTTTGTTTATGGGACATAAGTAAGAAGTCCTCGGTACATCTTTATGAAATTTACATTGTCAGAAGATACTTGTGCCAAATGGTTAGAAATGGGTATTTATTTTGTTTTTATCAATCAATCAGTAAAGGTGTTTTGTTCAATGAATGATAAAAGTGCAAGATAGTATAGGATAAAATATGTATTCGTGGATAAACATCAAGGGAATTCAGAAAAAATTATCTGTAAATTCAGAAAAAATAATCTGTACTAAGCTATCTTTCAGAAAATTGTGATGTCTTATGGACAGCTGTTTTTGTTATTAATAGGGTCCTAGCATAGACAAAGAATTGTATTTCCACTAAACAAAAATATGTCTTCCTAATTTCACTGACTTCAATATCTTCCTCTTAATATTCACCTTCCTAAAACACCTTATCAAAGGTAGATACAGTTGAAAAATTATTTATTCATCATATGTCCTTCCATGAATTCCATGCCACTTTTCTCTTTTTTCTGTCCACCTGACTTCTTCTTCAGCTCCCTCCATCGGGACTTCTTAAAATTCTCTTACCTGTGTTACCCAACCTAAACTCCCTAAGGTCAAGAACCATTTTTGTTTGTTTGTTTTCACTATTGTGTTCTCCAGGCTCACGAGAAAGTGGCCTGCATTTAAGAGATTGATGCCTAGGTTTTAGTAAAATTTAGGGAAAGACTGTGCTTTTAGTCTTGAGCTCCAGATTTGATAATGCATGGACCAATGCTCAGCATAGATTTCCTCAGAATCCTCAGTCAAGATTTTTAAAACACAAGTGTCATCTTCCATTCAAAATAAATCCAAACATCTTCCAACACTACAAGTACCCTGATAAACTAAGTCTCTGGACTGCTTATACTTCTGACCAGAGGCCCAGAATGTCAGAGAAAAATCATACAAATAGAACTCCAGTGACCTATCATAACACTACAGAGTTTCCTAAGAGGAGAAGTAATATTTACAGGATCTACCTAGACTAATTGTAGTTCCTTCTTTCCACTTCATAATGGCCTTCTGGAAAATGTTGTCTTGCAAATGTTCTACAAACTCTTAATTTTTTAAATCAAAATCTGTTGCAACTTAATGCAGTGTGTGCAAGCAAGAAAACATGCATTATTTTTTTCTGAAATAGCAGGGGACATCACAAAATAGTTTTGAACAGAACTTTGAATGTTTTGGTCCAAAGAAGACAAAACACCCTAGAAACAAATAAGATGTTTCACAATAATCCATGATTTACAATCCCTTTCCCAGATCGCCTGTTGCCCTTAGTGATCCCTAGAGCAGAAACAAACAAAACAAATCCTTTCAGCATATCTTCATGAAACTGTCTGGGATGTGACAAAACTTTGAGAAACAGTTTTGTGATAATGGTTTTGCACTTATTGGTGCTTCTCCAGAGAAGGTGGTGAATGGCTGTTTTCAAATACATAGAGCTTTCAAAGGCTAAAGTCAATAAACACTTCTGTAAAATAATTGAGGAGGGAAGAAAAAGGGGGGGGGCATAAAAGGAATGAAAAGGAAAGAAGGGCCTATAAATATAAAAGCATAAGGAGTATATTTTGGGGGAATAGATGATGTAAAACAAAATTGGGAATAGTTATTGGAGGACCAAGGATGACAAATAAAGCAAAGAAATATATAAGGCCTGTCCTCCTGCCTCAGGTCTAGCTCATCAAACAGTTTTTCATTCCACTTTGTATATACAGGTTTCATCTGATTACTGCCAACAGAAAATGCTCAGATTTTCTGACTTTTCTTTTACTGTCAAAGGAAATAATAGATTGATGAGACTAAAAGGCAACTAATATAACATACTCTTCAAGAATGAGAAAAAATACAAATTCACCTGTGTTAATGAATAAATCATTTCTATTTTTCATGTCCTTGAAAATAATAGTAGCACTAATGATAATAAACAATAAAATAGAGTATTATGTTAAAAAAACTTTTCTGTGAGTCAGAAGGCCAGAATTTATTGAAAAAAGTGTACTTAATTGTGCTGCTTAAAATACCACGGACTATAATATGCAAGGAAAAGAACTTGGAATTAATCTTGCATCTCTGGGAATACCTGAGTGATAAATTACTGCAGAATAGCCCAGAGAATTGGCAGGGCTGATGACATGAGCTAACTTGGGCCGTGGTGACTGAAGTACAAGAATGACCTGTGCTGTATAAATGCACACAGAGCTGGGAGGCACCTTCTGTCTGGAAAGAATAACTCACATGAAGTGGGAGGGCAGGTTATTAAATCAGAAAATTCAAGGAGCCTGTTTATGATTTTCAAAGCAAGTTGGCTTAGTATAAACAGGCCAAAGCAAGAAGATGCCAGCCAACATGGGCATGTAGCCACTCAGAGACCTGGCCGGGACACAAGTTTAAAGTCAAATTTTAGAATCCTAGAATTACTGAAGAGTGAAGAGAGCCTACACAATTGCCAGACACTGTGCTTCTGACCTCTTCAAGGGATCAGAGAAGGATAATCATGAGTCAAAGAAAATGAATGCATTGAGAATGTGAAGATAGAAACAATTTGATAATCTGGAGACATCAGGTGAGTTGGAGATCTGGGAGTAGAATTTTAGGAGAAATAGAAATGGGTGATTCAATCTTTGGATTCATTTTTTGGCTCTGGCATCAACCAGTTTTGTGATTTTGAACAAGTTCTGTAGCCTTATAATACCCAGTTTATTCATCACTAACCTAAGAGGACAGGACTAAATATTTTCAAAGTGCTATCCTACTCAGAGACACTATTATTTTCTATTCATGATAGTATTTACAATTATATGGTGCTCTGCAACTCCAAAATGTATTTATGTAATAGTGTTTATTCTTTCAAACAGTCCTGTGTAGTAGCTCATATAGAAAACACTATAGCTCATTTTAAAGATAAGAAAATGAAGGCTTAGAAAAGTAAGATGACTTTCTCAAGGCTGCCTAGCTAATTAGCATCAGAGCAAAGAGTAGGAATGTTGGTCTGCGGTATTTGTAACTACTTCACATTATTCCTTTCAGAAAAAAATTTTAAAGCTTTATGAAAGAAAAATAATTTTCTTACTTGCATTTTTTTCAATTGTCTTATATACACAGGAGTTAAGAACTTCCTGAGAAAAATAGAAACAAACAAACAAAAAAAGGTTAAGAGAGGAAAAAAGAGGAAGCCCATACATCTGTATATTGAAAGAAAATATAAACAGTTAAACAAGCAATTATTTAGCAAATTTGTATTGAGGATGGACAATGTGCACAGTCCTATGCTCGGTATTGTGAGAGGCACAGAGATTTTGAAAGGCAACATATTTACCCAGATAGGGCTTCTAGAATTTAACAGGAATATCAAACATGTCTAAGAGGAATACTGTTATAAAGCATAAAATATGATGAATGGTTTAAGATTGTATATATAATCTTAAGATGCATGATATATGATTATATATATATATATAAAAGAAATTTCAGAAAAGTGTCAAATCGAGTTGAGTTCAAGACAAGTCAGGGAAAATCTGAAAATTTGGTATATGAGTTTGGAAATAAAGTGGAACATCTTGAGAATTGTTAAAGATTAGAAATCTGCCAAATTATGCAATGCATGTTGGTTAATGTAGGAAAACACAAATGAGTAAAAAGATAATTAGAGCTCTTTGCAGCTAATTGTAAAAGTGGTGGGCACACAAGAACACATCACATCACATTGTTCACATCTTTTCTTGCCTCTCTTTCTCTTTTTCTTCACCTTTATTCTTTCTCTTAGTTCTGCTTTCAATGAACCCAAGATGAGATAATAATAACCTGTGTTTAATGATCCAGGACATCATAAAGGAAAAAGTGTGAGAGCAGAAGTTTTAGTGAAATAAGGTACACACTACTATAAACAAAAATTCTTAAAAGATTCTTATATTAATATATAAAATACTATGGATTCATATAACTAGGTAAATCCATCAGCATAAGTATAATTCTTCCTCAATTGATAGTGTGTAAGAAAGCCTCAACAAAACTACAGATGTTTAGGCATGCATAAATGTGTTAACACATATTCGTTAACCTAGTTGTAAACCTATTTAACTATTATAGGAGAAAAAATCATGTAATAACCCATAAGGAAAAGACTCTGAAAAAAATAGCTATATAGATATGTATAACTGAATCCATTTGCTGTACACCTGAAACTAGCACAACATTTTAAACCAACTATACTTCAATAAAAAATAAATTTTTAAAAATCATGAAGAGGGCAGTGTAGTTATTTGTGCTAATGTATGTATATTTTGACTTTAAAGAAACAATTGAATTAAATGGAAAAGCTTACAATATAACAATGCACTGAAATTAACATGTCATTTTATTATCCAACATGTACTGAAAAGAACAGTAAATTAGGGTCTGCACTCTTAGATTAAGATTCCAGCTCTGGCAACATTTACCCCTTTAAACTAGAATAAGTCATTTCACTTTCTGGACCTCAGTCAAATATGCAACTTGGAAGAGTCACAATTTGCAAATTATGTACTACAGAGAAGAGTCCAGAAAGAGACTCTTTGAAAAAAAAGTTCTGCAACAAAATATATAGAAGAAACACTTGTACCTCCTTTCCAACTTGTTGATTCTCAAGATGTAATGCATATTAAAGGTTCAGAAGAGCCCCATAGTAAAAAAATCTGTTTAATTTCATCATAGCCTTTTCCAAATGTAAGATATTATAAAATGTGTTTTTCCATTGAAGATGAATATCTTACATAGCTTTCTGTGTATGTAATTTTTGGAAATACATTAATAGCAGTAGAGGCTTAAAATCCTCAGATTCTAATGTATAATATGGTCTTACAGAAGGATTGAACTGGAATTTGAGATCCCATGCAGCACCCTCTACCCAGAAGAGAGATAAGCAGGGAACCCCCTGAGACTGAGGATTCAGGAAAAAAGAATCAAAGAAGTGTTACCTCCTAATGTAGGAGAGAGAAAAGAAGTATGCCAGGGTTTTCCAGGTTCAAACCTGAAGGAGATGAGCTGGTGATGAGTCTACTGATTATTGAGAACAGGGTTTTTCCATTTCAGTACTATTGCCATTTGAGGCTGGTTATTGCCTTGTTGCAGGGAGGCTGCCCTGTGCATTCTGAGATATTTAGTAGCATTCTTGGCCCCTACCTACAGGAGGTTGTAGCAATGAGGAGGCAAACTTGAGGAAGATCCCATGCCCCCTATGTGAGCATGAAAAAAATGTGCAATAGATATCTGGAGAAAACGAGAAGGCAGAAAATAGGAAAGGAGAAATGGAGTAAGAAAGAGAAGAACTGAAGGACAGCAAAGAGAGAGAGATGAAGAGAAAGAAGAAATGGGAAAGAAAAGATACAGGAAAATAAAGGAGAGAGGGAAGAAAGAAAAGAGGCTTATAAACTATTTCAACTCTATAGTCGAGGAGTTGAAGGATAAGGCTGTCTGGGGTCCTTTTCAGCCTTTCTGTAGTGTGTGAGCTTTGGAGACAAAAAGACCAGATTTTATTTCATCGTTCTGTATCCTCCTAAATGTTATCTTAAGTAGTTCAGTTAACCTCTTTGAGCTTCTGTTTCTTGTCTGTAAAATGTGGATGACAATTTTATAGTTTTATATACTAGAGAAAATGTATGTAATGAGCTTAGTACATTGCTAAGAATTTAATAAATGGTAACTGCTTTTATTATTGCTATATTTCATTGGAACTTAATCATGTGTTATCTTTTTTTTGGTCAATTAACTTCATATGTCCACTATTTTTACTCTTACCTTTTGTTAGCCAGTCTATGCTAACTTATGTTTCCATAATAAACAACTTTAAAATCTCAGAGGCTTAAATTCTCATTTTACTTCATGTCTCTTTTATGTCATCAAGGTCCCTTCTCTCATTCATCCTGGCTCACAGGCCAAGGATGACAGATTTTCCATCATCAGGAAAGTCAGTGGGTACCATGCTACAGGTGAATTGTGCAGCAGCTCTTCAACTTTTCCCAAAAGAAGTGACAAGTATCTTTGCTGCTCACATTTCTTTGGCTAAAGCAAGACACATGGCCGCATGGTTAACTTCAAGGTGGCAATGAAATGCAAGTCTGTCATATGTCCATAAAAGGAGACATTATGAAAACTAGCAAAAGCACCAGACCTCACCAACCAAGTTTCCTCACTGATAAAATAAGGAAATCAGGGCACCGATCTCACAGAGTCATTATGAACATTACAATGGTTAATACATGTTGAACATATAGAACAATGTCTAGCATATGGTAATCATGCAATTATTGCTAGATATCGAGAACTATTGCTATTGGAAACCCTTCTAAGACCCAAGCCATGATTTGTGCAACATTGTCTACTCATCAACACTTTGGTGCTTTGTACCATCTAGTTATTCAATAAATATTTGTTGAATTGAATAGTGTTCCAGGGACATGGCTGGGACCACCCACCAGCTGGCAGACCAAGCACATGTAGGTTTATCTGTTCCATTTCCTCTGCCAAACACCAGTGCACTCCACTGAGCATCCCTCAGCAGTGATTCTCCATTTAGGCAACCAAACTGACCTTAATGTAAATGTTCCCAGCCACATAAAACATGTTGTGAAGTGCACAGCAGCAGTCGCAGTTGACTGCCAGCTGTCCTCTTTTTGTAAAAGATGATGAAATAAATGGATAGAATAAGAATTAAAATTCTATGAATAGATAAAATTTTTTATGCAAATATTAGGGAATATCAGTAAAAATATTTTCTTTTGAGTTTTGGTATCCTCTTTATTTCTTGACTTTCCCATGTTTGATTTCAATCAATGTTCTCCTGTAGGGTTGCCCACTCTTCACTAAAGTTCATGTGTAATGAGTAGCAGTAAAAGCAGAATAAGGGCATCTTGATCTCAGCCTCATCCTGGAGAGGTGCTCTCCACTGGATTTGTACTTAACCCCAAGATCCTGATGACAATACTCAGATAAGATTGTCTCAATCCATTAGATTTCTCTAACTTGGAATTCATGAAAACTATAAAACTTGATTGAGAACCAGTGAACCCAACAGCTGAGAACTAAACAGGATGTTGGGTATTAAGAAGTATGTTCATCTAAACGCAAATGCTCTGCAGTGGATTCTGAGGTAGGTGCTAGTTATGCTCTACTAGTAACTTTGGGGAGAACCCTTAAACCTGTGGGGCATGGAAAACAGTCTTTTCTCTGAGCCATCTGGGATCATCTTGTCCTTGAGTTTCTGACTCTTTTCTGTCTGTCACACCCTGCTTTTACCTCATGCCAGTCTACACAATTAAGAAATTCTCTTGTTTCAGGGCCTTTGCTACTATTCACATAAATACCTTAATTATTCTTTAAAGTGTGATCCACTTGTCTGAAGCTCCTGCATTTACATGAGGGTGCATGACTTATTCAATTTATTTGTAAAGAAGTATTTTCTCCTAAACTTTTGCAAAATGCTGGCTGTTTTGCTTCTTATGTTGGGGTTCCTTTTCTCTATCTACAGGTGCTCAATCTAAATTGTCAATTACGTTTAAAGTTAGGTTGTAAAGTTAGTGACTTTACTAACTCCAAGAGATATTTGCACCACCAAGTTTATTGCAGCATTATTTACAATAGCCAAGACATGGAAACAGCTTAAGTATCCATTGATGGATGAATGGATAAAGAAACTGGGACATATATACACAATGAAATTTTATTCAGCCTTAAAAAAAAAGAGGAAATATTGCCATTTGCGACAACATGGATAGACCTTGATTGTGTTATGCTAAAGGATATAAGCCAGATAGAGAAAGACAAATACTATATGATCTTACTTATATGTGAAATCTAAAAAAACAAACTTAAAGAGACAGAAAATAGATTGGTGGTTGCCAGAGGCAGGGCGTGAGGGTGTAGAGGAAATGAATGAAGGTGGTCAAAAGGTACAAGCTTCCAGTTATAAGATAAAAAGTTCTGAGATGTAATGTACAGCATGGTGACTGTAGTTAACAATACTGTATTGTGTATTTGAAAGTTGCTAGAAGAGTGAATCTTAAATGTCCTCATCACGAGAAAGAAAAAGAAAAAAAAAAGTTTGTAATTATGTGAGGTGATGGATGTTAACTAAATTTATTATGGTAATTATTTTGCAATATATACATATATCAAATAATTATGTTGTAAACCTTAAACTAATACAGTGTTGTAGGTAAATTATATCTCAATAAAACGAGGAAAAAATAGAAAGAACTACGTAAGCATAAATTGAAAAAAATATTATGGTGTTTTTGCTTCAGTGCTAAGTGTTTAACTTATAATAATAAAGGCTCATTTTGTCCTAGACCTTTGGACATAACAATAACATAATTTTGACCTTACTACTTCTCATGTGTCCAAGGGAAACATTCATTCTGTGGGGATTATTCTGATAGTGAGGAGTGTGGGTTCATTCCTTTGTTCTTCTGCTTGTTAGAAATGAAAATTTATCCAGAGAGAGTCAAGAAACTCTATAGATTGTTGAGAAAGGCATGGCTACATGGACAGCTGGATGAGTGAATACAAAGAAAATCATAAAAAAATCTTTGTCTACAAAAGGGAAGGATGTCCCCATAAGACAACCCCATCAAGCATTTGTCAAAGACATGACAATAGCTTCTTTCAAGAAATTATTGCACATTCATAAAATAGATTAATATTTTAAAAACTTAGATGATTTATTATTCATATAAAGTATATATTATATTATATTGCTATATTATAGTATAGTATATATAATAATATTAATATATTATACATTAATATATTATTAAAATGTTTTAATTAATATATTATATTAGTTTCAATAAATATTTATATTATAAATTATAATATATATTATATTATATAATATATTATATATATTTTATATATCAAGAATATTATAGTATATATAATATATATACTTTATTAAATATTATATATTACATTATATTGCATATTTATCATTATAAATATTATTATTATAAATATTATTATATATATTTTATATTTAGTTGTATACATAATATATATGTATATATATTATATAATATATATCATAAATTTTATATATATTATATACTTTATGTTATACATATATGCATTATACTATATGTATTATACATTATATTATATATATAATATAATGTATTATATTATACATATAGCAAAATCTACATATTATTGATATAAATATTTTAAACAATATAATATATACATATATATATTTGTATACAATATAATATATATTTTTATATATAAATATATTTATATGTAAATATAACTTAACATCTATAATATATATTATTTATATATAATTAATATTTATATATATTATTAATACTTATATATTTCTATAAATATATATTGATATACATTTGTGTACAATATGATATATAAATATTATTCATATAATATTATATAAAAATATATTTATATAACATATAATATAATATATTAATGTACATTATATATAAATATATTAATTATATTAATTAATGTGTTAATATAATATTTTATAAATAATATTTATATATTATATATTTATATATATTTATATATTTGTATATTATATATTCATAGATTATACATTATGTATTACATAATAGTATGTAATGTATTATATATAATAATGTATATTATATATAGTAATATATAATATATAAATGTATAATAATGAATATATAATATATAAATATATAATATATAAATATATCTACATTATTTATAAAATATTATACTAATACATTAATTAATTAAAACAATATAATTAATATGTTTATATATTAGTATAATAGTATTTATAATATATAATGATATATTAATTATATACATAAGTATATATTATATATAAACATATATTTTATTATTTTGAATATACTATAAATGTATATTATAAAATATTATTTGTATATTATTTATAAATATACACTTATGTGTCTAGTATTTATATATTTATATGTATAGTACAGTATAGTACCTCTTTGGCTATAATGAATCAGGTTGCTAGGAACTTTCAGTATTCAGTTAGTTAATGGAGGGCTCAGTTGAGTCTGGAAACACAGGAATGGAGCTAATAATATATGTGCCCAGCTGAGCTCCCTCCAAGCCCTGGCAGCTCCGATTCCAGACCTGTGGGCTGCACCAGCTCTGGGAGCCTCTGTGCCAAGGCAACTTCAGGAGACAAGAGCAGGTTTCCACAGAAATGAACCTCAGGCCCTGGATTTTACCAAGTTTATTTCTGATATTATGCATGACTTTTCCCCAACTTTGAGAAAAACTTTCCATTAGGGTAACACAGTCCTCATAAAGAGGCATTATCTTGTTATTGTTAATAGTCATTTGCAAACAAACAGGCCAATGTTGTGTTTTTTTTGGCTTTTAGTTACATAACATTTCAATTATTCATTTTCCCATGGATTCATAATTAAAGCAAAAACTTATGTACAAAACAACCACTTAAGTTTTTCTCTCAACACCTGCCAAGTGCTAAATAGGATTTTCTAAACCAAGTCACCAAACTATGTTGACCATACCCAGGAAAATGCCTCAAGAAAATAGAGCAGCCAAATAAGCAAGCAAACATAAAAGAGTGAAATAAAAGAAAAGATACATGTACATAGAGGACAAAGAGAGAGAAAAGAAGTAACACATGGTGGGAAGAGGGGTGGCCATTATAAAGAAGAAACCAAATAATCCAAACCAGATAACCCAGCCCCTGGTAGATGTGTCTTCTTTCAAAGTAGCAGGGAAACAAGAAGGAGGGTACAGGAGGACAGGAGAGCTGAGCAGTTTTCATTGTGCCGTTTGAATGCCATTTAATTCTTTCATTTGAACATATAAGTTCTTAAACATTGCGAATTAAAGTTTTCTAACATTTATTAAGTATAATGAGATTAAGAGGGTAAAAATCATAACATAATTTAAAACACGCTGCATTGAATTATGCTCCGTTTTGTCCCCTTCTCTCTTTTTGGCTTTTAATCCTGCCATTTCCTCTGTCTACACTTTCTCTTCCAGGTCCAATGACAATCATTTTTGTATCACAGAGCCTTCAAATAACTTCTCTTTTTATCATAATTTCAATACAAATTTAAAAATCTACAAGAGATATTATCACAGTTTATTGGCTGTGTTGTGTACTGTTTCCTAATTGTTGAGTGTGGGTTAGACCAGATGGAAGCAACTTTTATGCAAAATTCTGCTTTAAAACAGTGCACTCAATGAAGCAACAAGTATAACAATAATCCTTATCAAGGATCTGTTCCATTTGCTGCTTTTTTTGGTTCTTCTTTCATATCTAATAAGGGAAGAAAAGAAGGAAGGTAAGAAGGGAGAAAAGAAAGAAAGGATGGAAAGACAACAGAAGAAAGTTACAAAAATCACTGATTACAGACCTTCTTTGTTTCTGGTAAGAAAGAAAGTAATTCATACATCATACATTTTACCACCCAGCAATACTGGAAGAACCATTATTATTAGTATTTACCAGAATAAAAGACAGCCTTATACAGGTTAGCTTGTATAGCTATCACATGACTATTGAGCAGCAGGTTTCTGATTACAGACTACCATTTGTTAATTTACTGACATATCAACACCATGAATGATTTTAATTGTGTTGTTCAATATGGTATCCACTCATATGCCTACTCCAATTTAAACTAGTTAAAATTAAATAAAATTAAGAGTGCAGTCCCAACAGTTGCATTAGCCACATTTCAAGTCTTCAAACTACTACATGGGCCGAGTAGCTATTGGAACGGACAGTGAGATATAGAAAAACCCTATCATTGCAAAGAATTCTGATGTCCAGAGCTGGTTTAGAATGTAGTAACATTTCCTGGGTCAGAAATCATCTATTTCTATTGACTTTTGTGAGTATTACCACTGTAAATGTGTTGTGATTTCCTACGCTTCTTTGAGGAAAATATTTTACTGGACAAAAAATGTCAATCAATCTTTGATTATTTTAATGCAGAAGAAAATAAATTCCATGACATTCAAGTCTAAATTCTTGGTAGACCTCTGCAAAGTGATTGGTGAAATTGATGGGCACAACTGGTTTACATTTGTAAAACCCTATATTTTTTAATGCAAAATGGCATCTGTGCCTGCTAATTGGATACTTAGACACACACACATAAATTGCCTGGGAACTAGAAAGGTGTATTTCTTAAGTCCTACCCACATCTTGCCATTTTGAGAATCATTCCTGGGATTCATTTTTCCTCCTTGTAATTCTTGTAGAGGGGGTAGAAAAACGCCTTCTCCTTGTTATAAATATCACCCACTGGGAATACATCCTTCCTCCTCCTAATCCAGGTTTAATCCTTTAAAGCACTGAACTAAGTAAGAAACCAATGTCTGTTGTGGTAGCTGTCATTCTAAATAAGTTTGAGCTTTGTGATCATTGCTACCTGTCTAGTGAGAAAAGAAAAATCAAACCTGTAAATGCCACAGGCAACCCTGTTTTAGGAACTGGATTCGAATGTTACACCATGGCCATAGAAAAGCAGTGAGGACTAAGCCTTGCCTAGCCTGTGTTTGAACATTTTAGTCTTTTGCTGTTATTCTCTACTTTGCAGTGCAATGGCAACAAAAAAATCTAGGGATGTTCTGTTACAAGTTTCATGCAAAAGTTTATTAAATTTGCTCTCATAATTATTATGAGCCCTAGAAAAGATGACTTGAGCTCCAGAGTCTATACTTCTCCCACCTGAGCAGATTGATTTATCATTCTTCCGTGCACTGGTAATTTCCATTAGAAAGCTTGCTAACCTGGTATTGACAATTATAAACCATAATCAGAAGGTGAGAAAGGCTGACCCACTCTGATCTGTGGTAAAGCCGATACCAGCTATCTGGGAAGAAAAGAAACATAAGAAAGTAAACACTGAACTGCTGGTACATCTGCCCTTTTTATGTGAGCACTACAAAGTGTGAAACATGAATTCAAAGAAAGAGGATGATTTTCAGAGATTGAATCCCTTTAGAATAGAAAGCTTTGGTTGCAGTTTAAGGAGCCTTTTCACCTCAAGGTCATAGCTTGAATATCGTCTGGATTTATGTACAGCATTTGCATTCAATTATTTTTGAGCTCTTTCTGCAGTGTTGCCTCCTTGCGTTGCATAAATTGTTTATGTCCACTGGTCCTTTTGCACATTTGTCCTGCTCATTCTTGTCTGTTTTTCTGGTTAATATGCCCTCATCTTTTAAATTGGCTGATTGGTTATAATGGATGGGTTTATCCTCCTTCCTCCTTTCTTCACCTAGATATAATCTAGTTGGAATCAGGCCTCCTAGCCCTTGATACTCAATAGAAAACAAAAATGAAAAAACCCAAAATAACCACCGCTCCTGGAGTAAGGTGGTGCTTTATGGACCTTGGCATTTGGAAATACATTTTCTGTCTTTCAGCTATTTTCATCCAGTGTAGAAGGAGAATCAACTGATTTTCTTTTTATCCTTTTATTGAATATTTAAAATATAAATATATGGAAAAATATGGAATCTATACAGATGACCTACATATACTTATTTTAAGATAACAGTAATTTTTATTAACAAATATTAATTATGAACTTATTATGTAATAAAAAATGCTAGAATTCCCCTTAATGAGTTTATTTAATAGGAAGAAACATCTGTTTGTGAAAAATAAAAAGTAAAGTGCAGAGTAATGGTGACAAAAAAGCAATATATAATAAATCCTTCAGAGACCCATAGTGACAGAAAGACTGTTGTGGTCTGGGTTGATTAAGGAAGACTTCATACAGGAGGTAGGATGTGAAGAATATACATCAGGAGAATGAGACAGGCAGAGAAATTAACTTGTAAGGCATTCCAGAAAGTTACGAGTTGAAAATACGTTTAAGGTGGGCTGTGGAGAAGGTGAGATGATTGGCGTGGAGCACAATGCCTTGGAGGCAATATCTGAGAGGTTTGGAGACAAACTGAGCCATCATTTGTTTCTTTCCTATACAACTAGTCAATCCTTCCCCTCTTTGTCCTCATTCCCTTGCTCCCTCAACTAATAAAAGGTAGCAGACTTAGGTTTGCAGCCCTGTCCTGCAGAATCCACCATACCTTGGCCCTGACATGCTGAGATGACCTTTGAAGTCTGCGAGATGAAGAGCCCAGCTGAAGATTCCAACAGGAGGAGAGAAGCAAGCCTAACAGCACTCAAATTGTGGTTTGGGGCTTTAACATTTTTCTTTCCTTTTCTCTTAGAGCAATCAATTGCCTTCTACAGACACTGAATTCACTTACAAAATTAAAACAGAGAAATAAAGTGGAATGCAATGATCAGGAAATTCCATTTTTTACCCCTTCCTTTCATCATTTTGTTGAATGTGTGCAGAACTATACGAGGTTATTCATTTGTACCCAAACAGGAATATACGATTTGCCATATTGGATCAGCCCATTGGTCCATCAATGTTGTATTCTCTCTTCCTCCAGCACCAGATGATACATGAAGCACTGGAGGAGAATGAACTCCTCCCTACATACACACACACAAGGAATTGAGTCAATTGTGCAGTGCAATATATGGGGTGAAAGTCTTAGCTGCTCAGGATTGGACTGTATAAGTGGAATACGGATTTAAAGACGTCTAAATAGGGCAGAAGCTGCATCATTTGACTATCAATGTAAACAGTTCTTACCTTTAGAAATTGTGTCCAATGTCTTTCTTATCACTCTCAATTATAAGAACTATTATTTATCTCACAATAGTAAATTGAAATAGTGAAATCAAAATGCCCCATTGCAGGAAGATAAAGGCAATACGCTATGATAACTGACACATTGCTCCTTTCTCTCTGGTGAAAGCATAAATGCAGTCAAACTAGAATTTAACATAATACCTCAGGATCTGACCTCCCCCCAATAATTTGGTAATTATTAAAATGTGTTCAGTCAGTTCAGTTACTTAACCTATTCACTTATTCACTCATCAGGAAAAGACTTCTATCCAATCTGTGTTGAAATCTTCTATCCGATCTGAAGAGTGCTACAAGAAAGGACCCCAAGGCTCAGGATAGCTGGGGACTTGAGGCACCACGATGCATGTAAGAACATGGACTGTCATAGGTATGGCCAGATGAAATAAAACATTTATTCAGAGAACAGAGGGACCAATTCTAGATGAAATGAAATGGAACAAACCCTATGCTTATATTTTCATTTTGGAGGAGAATTTGAACAAAACAGAAGATAATTAATCAGACATTCCTCAGAATCCAATAATTGTACAATTTAAAAAACATTCTCAGTTTTAACAACAAATTACAAAATGGGAATTGTTATCAACTATAAATAAGATATAGTTTCCTGATCTGAATAATAACTTTGCAAAGTCATTTCTAGTTTCATCAGAGATTTTTCAACCTGAAGCCCCAGCCCAGACCTGTTGATAATGATTATAATAATGATGGCAGAGCCAGCTACATAATCTGTGGAACTCAGTATAAAATGAAACTTCAGGGCCCCCAGTTCAAAAAGCAGTGGAAAAGTGTTCATTAAAAATATTAAAATATAGGGGCTTCCCTGGTGGCGCAGTGGTTGGGAATCTGCCTGCCAATGCAGGGGACACGGGTTCGAGCCCTGGTCTGGGAAGATCCCACATGCCACGGAGCGACTGGGCCCGTGAGCCACAATTACTGAGCCTGCGCGTCTGGAGCCTGTGCTCCGCAACAAGAGAGGCCGCGATGGTTAGAGGCCCGCGCACCGCGATGAAGAGTGGTCCCCACTTGCCGCAACTAGAGAAAGCCCTCGCACAGAAACGAAGACTCAACACAGTCATAAATAAATAAATAAATAAATAAAAGAACGTGAATTTCTTAAAAAAAAAAAAAAAAATATATTAAAATATAAAGCTTTTTCCTTTAGAGTCCATGGCCTTTCATTCAGATTGTCGTAGTGTGTTTTATTTGCTATTTAATGTCATTCTAACTAGTGAAAAATTAAATTTAAATTACTGGCTAGATTTTTATCATTTGTCTTTAGATTGTACAATGTCAGTTTTAAATGCAAATATGAAAGCATTTAACTTGTATATGGAATCAACAAAATTGTAAAATTTGTATTCCAAGCTTGTGTATTTATATATATTTTGTTCCTACCAGAACAGTGGAAACACTACACAAAACTAATTCAACTGTTTGCATTTTACTTTTTGATGGATGTACATTCTACCAATACTGTCTACCTTCAGCTTAATGACAAGCAAGAAAGAATTGAAAAGAAAAGGACTATGGGTTGCCCTATCTTTCCCTTTTACTTCTAAGTGTAAAGTGTTAGCTAATACAAAGGGAGTAACTTGATTAAGAAAGGATATAGTGGGGATCCTGGATTTGTCATGGTTCTTAGACTGCAATTGTCTTCATTCTGCATTCAAAGCAAGTTCTGGGTCAGATGGAAAGTGTGGTCTCTTGGGGAAGTGTGGCCTTACTTACTTAGTTGTAGATGTAACACATTTCCCTTGTACTTTTAAGTCTTACTGAACTCCATTTCACTTTGTGTCCATTCAGAATTCTATGCTCTTGGTACCTTGTAAATTTTAAATGGAAGTAGTTGGCAAGGAATGTTGGTAATGATGTATAGTTCCAGTATCTCCTCTGCTCACATGCATGCTCCAGTTTTCCAATTATAAAACACAAGCTCCAAGGTAAAACTATTTATTTAAGTTGGTGACAATGGAGCATTAAACCAAATATTAAGCACCTTAAAACTGAGCTCTGTGTAATGCACAGGTCCAAGCCCATAAAGCTGAGCTTAATAATGATATTAATAAAATGTCTAACACTTGCTGTGCCTGGCTGTGTGATGAAGCCACTTTCTATGCATTATATCTTTAATTTTCACAATTGTTCTATTTTACATGTGAGGGAATTGAAATTTTAAGATATTAAGCAATGAGTTTCTAAGGCCTTAAGACTCAAAGTATGGTTATCTATACAGCATCATCATCAGCTGAAGTTTTTTGGAAATGTAGAATCCTGAGCCCTACAACAGAGCTACTGAATCAGAATCTGCACTTTCAAGAGATCCCCAGGTGATTTGTGTGCACATTAAAATTTGAGAAATACTGTCTGGGTCACTCTGATGACAAGTGAAAGGGACCATGATTTATATTGTAGGGGAGGGGAAATTTTCTCCTCTACCCCTCTTGCTCTTTGGCTGGTTTAATAGTTAAATTGACACATGACAGATTAACAGGAGAAAAATAAATTTAATTTTGTACATAGGGAGGCTCCATAGGTATGAAACCTGAGAAGTGACTGAAACAGGCTGCTTACATACCTTTTTAGACAAATAATCAATTATTTGTGAAGATTTGACAAAACAAAAGGGTTTGGGCTTGGAGTAAGCCATTACTGAAGAAGTAACAAAGTGTGTTTATATGGCTTCCTCTGCCTCAAATTCCTCTTCTCCGGTAATAAGGATGTCCTCCATCCTCCCGGCTAGGGAGGATACCTTGCCCTGGGGATTTTGTTTCCTGCTTTCAGAAAAACAAAACAGGGTCAGACTGTTCTTCTTGTACCAGATGTTTCTCAGGTAACTTTAATTCAAAATAATCAGTATATCACCTTGGCATATTTTGAGGTGGCCTGCCCCGAGACCCATTAATATCAAGCTTCAGAACTCAGACATGAAACCACTACCTTACTGCCTTATATAATCCATATTTATGATGATGGGCCCAGTCATATGTTTTCAAAGACAAACCTAAATTCCATGTTGACTGTAATGTACAACACTGGCACTAACCACAGGTCCAGAAAATCCTACTATGCCTTCCAGTTTTATAAACTATGGTAACATTTATGAATCAAATCCTTATAGGACACAAAAATAAAGTTGAGGGACACGTAGGAAGAAATGTATTTCTGAGGTTAATGGAAAAGTCCTTAAGAGAAGATGGGTTTTGAAGTGGACTATTTAGCTTGTTCAAGAGAAGTTGGGAAAGATACTTGCAAGAAACTTTTTCAAAATGTGAACTTCTATGCTCAATGAACACTGATCAGTTAGTTTCCTGTCCTGGCAGAACCGTAAACCTCTAGGAGAGATAGACATCCCTCTTCCTCCTGGATAAAATCAATTCATATTCAGAGAAAGGAATTTTGCTGGGGGAAGTTAATTCACATCAATGCAATTATATTTTATGCGAATAAACATTGCAGTGTATATATGTTAAGTGAAGAGCACTGTGTTTGGTGCTGTAGAGAATGATGGGGATGCAACATACTAGACCCACCATCAGTAAGCCTCTGTTCTAGCATATGTTGAGTTATTTAACAAATATTCTATAAGTGAGAGCTTTAGAGATATTAAGTTATTTCTTCCGTACAACATTCCTATGAGGAATATATTATTTTCGTTATCTCAATCTTACAAATAAGGAAACTAGGCCCAAAGAGGTCAAGTACCTAGTCCATATTCACACATGGGTGGGGCCTGGATTTAATTGCAGGCCGTCTGCTTCCAGAATCAATGCTCTTATTGCTACTCTAGGCTGCCTCTAAGCCATATTCACACAATATTTTGTTGTAATTTGTGACAAGATAAAACTACAAAGCAAGGTGGGGTGGAAGAAAGGACAGGTTTGACACAAAATTTTAATTAGATTGACTGAAAACCTGCTATGACAAGAATCTGAGATGCAAAGACCAAAAAAGTTAGTGAGTTTGTTTTCTAAACAGGTACGAAACTATGTAATTTGAATATGAAATATATTCTCCTAAAATAAAATAGTACAAACTATGGGGATTACCCTATTTCCTGTTTTTTGTTTGTATAAGTGTGTTTGTGTGCACATGCATGCATACGTGCATGTGTGCATGTGTTTAATATCTATATCTTTATAGTTTACCACCAAGTAGAATGAATTTTTTCAATAATTTCAATTGATATGAACCTTATATTCAACTCCTAGTTCTTTGCTAGGAGTTTTACAAAGCAGATCTAGGTAAGAGATATTTAGTTCTCTAAAATCCACTTTAGAAGTTATTCTACCTAGTTATGTGAGTTCTAAATACATAGCTTTAAATCAAAACAAAGAGTGCATTTTATTATCAGAACCCTAGGCAATGGTCATATGACTCTGACTTCTTCTGCTTACTTTCAAGGAAGGGTCTGGAGATTGATAAAGTAACCATCAATGGTGTGACTTGCTGTACCCTGAAAGTACGTGTAAACCTAACTATTCTGCAGAAGAATAAAATTGAGACTAAGTGGATAGGGGAATAAAATACCCAAGCACACCTTCTTGTTTTAGTTTGCATTTCCTGTAAGTAGAAGGACCCTCATTTAACATCTATTGTGGGTTGAATTGTGTACCAGAAAAATCATGCCCACCTGAAACCTCAGAATGTGATCTTAATTGGAAATGTAATTAGTTAAGATGTAAATGTAGTTAAGATGAGGTCACACTGGATTAGTGTTGTGTCCTAAGTCCAATGGTTGATGCCCTTGCTAATGTAACACACACACAGAGGGAGGAAAATATCGTGTTCTAATGTGTACTAATGTGACACATATACTAATATGACACAGAAATACATAAAAAAGGAGAAACCATGTGAAGACAGAGGCAGAGATTGGAGTGATGCATCTTCAAACTATGGAATTCAAAGGATTGCCAGCAACCCCAAGAAGTTAGGAAATAGGCATGGAAAATATTTTCCATCTGAACTCCCAAGAATGAAACAACCCTGCTGACACCTTGATTCCAAATGTCTATCCTCCAGAAATGTAGAGAATAAATTTCTGTTGTTTCAATTAAGCCACCCAGTTTTAGTGTTTTGTTATGGCAGTCCTAGGAAATTAATACACCACCGTTTAGTTGATTACCATTGAGCATTGTCGATGTTGCTTTACTGAATATAATTGAATTTGTCTTTGCTTCCCTGTCTACAGAAAGGATTTTTCATGACCTTAGTAGTTAATTTTAACTACTCAATCTATTTCATATGGTAAAATGTATTGTGCCTATTTGTAGTTTAAAAAGTAAACAAAACAAAACAAAATTCTAAATTATGGGCTGATTTGTTAATTGAACTATAGAGCTCAAGACTAAGGAAATATTTATGAGAAAATCCAAATGATTCCACTAGGACCATGACATATTTTATAAAAATGTCATCTAAGAGTATAATTTAGTTGCATGAACGAATAAATTTCAGAGGATTTTATAAAATGCACACTAGGGAACCTGATCATACATAAAATCCTAAAATGTTTGTAACTGCTTGGAGATTATTATTGTTATTATATGTCTGTTTATCTATCATGATTAACATTGAAATTCTCAAAATGTAAAGTATCTCTATGCATTTTTCAGCAAGAGTAGGGCGAGGGGACAAGAGGAGGGTAGGTGGCTGGAAAGGTTGTTGTCCACCCCTGAGTTACTCAAGAAGAAGGAGCTCAAGAGGGTATGTGTGTGCTTGCAATGAGGGATAGAGATAATGTTCCTAGGATCATTGGTACCAGAAAAAAAAAAAAAAAAGTGTGTGTGTGTTGTAGACCTGACAAAGCACCCGAGGTCTTAATATTAAATTTCATTGGAATTCTCTCATACCCAGTTTACCAAATGGTATGTTGCTTGCCTAGGAAGGAATAATTTTTCTATCTACCATGTCTTTACCTTCTCTTCACTTCCTTTCCTATGCACCATCTTATTGTGAATTTTTTATTTCTCTTTCTCTATCTGAATTTCTCTAGCTTTATCTGAATTCCTGGTAGGTAAATTCATAAATCTTGTCTTTGGATAATAAAAAGATCAGAGTTCTCAGGACAGAGACTAAGTTGATTGCTAAATTTGGCGGAAAAGATGCAGACTTCATTTGTTTACGAGTTTGCCTTGATGTAATATGTGTGTGTGTGTGTGTGTGTGTGTGTTTGTGTAGAAACTGAGTGAGAGAGAGGTGTGGAGAGAGAGGAAAGAGAGACAGAGAGAGAAGGAGAAGCCAAGAGCTATAGAAAGTTAGAGTCAAAGGTATAGAATGAGCCACAAATATTCAGAGCTGTGTTATAGACCTAAACTTCCCAGGAAGCATCATCTACTGGATATCTTTGTAAATGTATAAGGAAGGTTCTCTGCTTTAAACTGATCTACTGAAACATTTTTATATTCTTATTCCTATGAAGAAAGAAAATAAAAACTTAATCATAAAGTGTCTCTCGTTTCTTTTGGCAAAAATAATTGTAAATGCATAACAAAATATCTAACTCTTCTAGAAAAATCATGAAACCCCACCACGACAGAAAATCCACCTGTGTAAACAATCTTCTTCTCTCCTCTTGTTACACAGAGGCCAGCAGTCAGCCTCCCAGCTGTAATTCTCTCCAACACCAGAGATATTAAGAATGTGAAGAAAATGCTCGAGTAGGTTATAAATAATAGTGAGACACAGTGAATTATATTTTCTAATAATTGGCATTACAATATAGGACCGAGAGGGGAAAAAAAAAAAAAGAATGAAACAAAGAGAATGTGAATGCAGAGAATCAAGGATTTCTCATCTCTTCTTAGAAGTGGGGGTGGGAGCAAATAAACTAAACAAATAGGGAAAGAAAGTAGAGAAATAGAGAGAAAAAGAGAGGGAGAGAGGGAGGGAGGAAAGAAGGAAGGAAGGAAGGAAGGAAGGAAGGAAGGAAGGGGGAAGGAAGGAAAAAAGAAACCAAAGCTCATTTTTGGGTCAGTGTTGATGCCCTGTCAAGCATCTGAGTAAAATGGACTAAAGGACAAAGAAATGCAGCTGGAGCAGTGGTGATAATGGCGTGTCTGCCATTCAGGGGAAGCAATTCCAGTTTCCATGGGCTAACTGCAAATGTTACTTCTTCTTGAATATAAAGAAGAAAATCATGTGTTTATTGTATATTCACTGTCTCTATATCTGCTTATTTTATGTAAAATTACTGTAATGCAAACTCATAGATATCAGTACTGTAAAGACTGAGAGAGATCTAGGTTCTGCCCTTAATTAGCCTATTATATTGTTGCCCATATTTCTCTGAAACAGTTTTGTCTCCCTGCCTACTTGACAGGATTTGGGGGATTATCTAACAAGATAATACATGGGAAAACATATTTTTTTCTTTTTTTCTTTTTTTTAATTTTAGTATCTTTATTGGACTATAATTGCCTTACAATGGTGTGTTAGTTTCTGCTTTATAACAAAGTGAATCAGTTATATGTATACATATATCCCCATATCTCCTCCCTCTTGCATCTCCCTCCCACCCTCCCTATTCCACCCTTCTAGGTGGTCACAAAGCACCAAGCTGATCTCCCTGTGCTATGCGGCTGCTTCCCACTAGCTATCTATTTTACATTTGATAGTATATATAAGTCCATGCCACTCTCTCACTTCGTCCCAGCTTACTCTTCCCTCTCCCAGTGTCCTCAAGTCCATTCTCTATGTCTACGTCTTTGGAAAACATTTTTTTAAATGTAAAACATGATTCCTCTTGGGATTTCAACACTTCTTGAGAGAGACAGCTGCTTTGGAGGATATTCCTCTTTTAACGAAAGAGAAAATACATTACGTTTTTAGGGAGCCATCGTGAAGTGAGTGTTAAAGCAGGAATATAAAAAATGTAAGGCCCGAAACACAGTACAAAAGAGAAAAAGGGTATTTTTGTAAGTGGAGGATGGGAATTATTTATCTAGATTGTCTACATAGTCAAACTTGACCAAACAAGGACTCTGTTTATTGTGTTTACCTTGGTACTACCAGAAGATGAAGTGCAGACTAGAGAGGGACAGGACCATAAAAGTCTAATAGTGTCCAACAGGGACCAATATTCACTCCAATTGACTCCGAAGGTTAAAGGGAACTGGGAGAGAAGAAGCAAAGGAAAGAACAGGAGTCAAAGAGAGAATGAAAGGAAAAGAAACAAGTCTGGATGTGAGGAAAAGGAGGACAACAAGAAAAAATGAATGGAGAAGCCAAGAGGGAGTGGGAAGATGAAGTTATACTAGAACAGAACATGAAATATGGAAAGAGTGAGGGAAAACCAAGACATTGATTCAGCAGTCCTATGCAAACATGTTCTCAAAATAGCTAAGCATCAAACTTGACTTATCTTCAAATTTGCCTCTAGCAGAGACTATTGTTCACTATGAGATCCCTCTTCAATTTTCCAGTGGTTCATAATATCCTTGAAAAATCATTTTAGGTCCTTAGCCTGAAAGAACTCAGGTATGAATAGAGAGCCATGCCTGTACTTTGTTAAAATCATTCCTTTAGAGTCACAGCAGTGTGTAACTCAACAGGACTCTGAATTACAGTAATATAATGCTTATTCCAGCCTGAATTCCAAACTGATTCTTTTGCTCTCATTTCTTCTATTTCTGGACCAATAGACAGATGGCTATTTAAATGGTAGATTTCCCAACATACATAAGAAGCAGTCAAGTGTTATAAATAATTAAGAGTTCAGTTCAGTAACGTAGTCATGAATTTATGAGTTTTATTGAATTTTCTCTACTCTTCTCACTTCCCCTCCTCAGTCTGCAAACGTATACATACTTATTTTCTCTTTAATACCTACTTATTTTCTCTTTAATCCAAAGGTCAATTAACAAAAAAATAACAAAACATCCAGTTAGAGGTGACCACAGAGCCGAGGCTGTGTAAGCAGAAAGAGCAAAGCCACAAGAGTAATGTTCAGCCCTGGCATCCTGATTAATTGAATATGTAGTTTAAAGAACACTTTGGCACCCTAGCCCCCATCCTTGCTTCTTTCTTTCTTCCAGAATTCTAATTTAGTTTGGATATCAAGTGGCCATGTGCTTTAGGGTATCCGGGTCACTACTCAGCCCCAGGGCATCCTGAATCACAGTGGTGATCTAGATCTGGTCCCTTACTCAGCCCCAGAGGATCCTGATTACAGTGTGATCCTGGCCAATGAGACATGAAGAGAAACATGCTGTTGGGCTTCTGTGAATGTTTTTAATGAGACCCAGAAAAGCTAATGTCCTTTCCTTATCTTCTAGCCTTGGATGTAGTTGTCTAAGGCCTTCTAGGAACCAAGAGGGACAAGCCTAAGGACAAAACTGATATCCTGAAAATGGAAGAGGGAATCTGTATGCTTGATGATTAGGCCTGGAACTTCTAATTTCCAAGCTTCCAGAATTCTAAGAATGTAAGACTATAAAATATCTTTATGTTTCTGTTCTAATCTTAGCTGTGTTTCTGTTATTGCATCTAAGAATACTACAATACAAACATCTACCATAAAATATAAATATAAATATATATATATATATAGAGAGAGAGAGAGAGAGAGAGAGAGATCTATATCTATATATCAATATCACATGGGTTCAAAGGCAGAATGAGGATGGGATACTCTTGAACAGAGGCATAGATGGAAAAAAATTAAGAGAACGATAGACAGGTAAATTATTGACTGAGTGATTCCTTTGAGAAAATTTATGGGGATGAGATTGAGTACAGAGAAGAGGAATTGGCACTGAAGAAGAGGAAGGATATTTTATACTTTGAAACAAAAAAAGCAGATAAGAATTGCTACTGAGTTATATTCACAGTTGTGGAGGCCAGAAGCTAATGGGTTTTATCAATAACTGTGCGGATTTTCTTTTCGAAATATAGTTTTTTGATGATGGGGATTGAAGTAAGGTTTGGTAGTTTGGGTACTTGTTAGGTGGGTGATTTTTGAGGAAAATTGCTAAGAGGAATGAGAAAAGTGCATCAAAAGGATTGGTAAAGCAGAGCTGAAGCTCCAGTTAGAGAGCATGGTTTGTTGGTGACCCTGCACACTATAGCAATGGGATTTCTCAGAGGCCATTCAGTAATTTGAGCAGAGGGGCTGAGAAGATAGACTTTGATTGACTTGGTTTGGAGGGTTCCCCAGGAAGAGTTGCTGAAAATGTGTGAGAAGATGCTGGCTTAAGACGTAGTGTCTTTTTACACTGAAAGTAAGATAGGTTCACCCAAGAATGATTTTCAACCCAATTTGTTTAAGTGTGACAGGTCTTGAGCTAAAGACTGATACACCTGGAAGAGGTCTTTAGAAGTCACCAAGTTCATTTCTATGTTTATAAAGAACATTAAGTACTCTCCCATATATAAACCTCTACACTATTTTCTCTAAATGAAAACTTTCATATTGGGAAGAGAAGAGCATTTTAAAGGAAGGAAAATATGATGCAAAATTCTCTTATCCAAAACAAATGAAAGTCAAGCTCCTTTGAATAAGAAGAAGGTAGAGGTCATGATGACCCACCCCACCTGACTAGCATTTACATTTCTCTTCTTTATCTTTATTGGCCCCCAGCCACCTCCTTTGAACACTAGTGCTCCAATGAGCACAGCTTCAACTGAAACTAAAGAATAAACTTAAATTAATTTGCTTGGTCAAGCTAGCAAAATAACTTAAGATCATTTCTAACAAGATCACTCATAAATAGAATGGATGACTGTTTATCTGTTATATATCAGGAACTACTGTCATCCACTGCTCATGCTATTCCATTGTTTAACATCATTTCTAACCTTGTAATGGTGGATCCCATGGGTAGCTACTGTTCACCGTCTATGCTGACCTTGGATTATGACTTTTCATTTTTCCTCATTCTTTAAAAAAAAAAAAAAAACTCTTTAAAAAGTAGTAAACATGGGTATTTTACTAAATATTTAAAATTAAAATGTGGAGGAATTTAGTCTGCCCATGACATAAAGCTTGTTGGAATGGAGGACTCTTCTGTAAAGAGTAATCTGTATTTTGTCAAAATCTGTATTTTGATTTTTTAGGAGGTTATTTTTTTTTAAATCCTGAGGTATTGTATCTACTTTATTTGCAACAATCAGTTTCAGTGCCAGCTGAGAGTAAGATATCCAGAAATGAAGAGTCTATGTAGGTATACTTAGGTTTAAATATTTTGATTGTCATTGTCAGATCATAGGGTCAAATCTGGGGTTTGGAAAATATGGTCACAAAAGTAATGAGTATATTATGGCACCAAAGATCTAGAGGAGCAGCCAAGGTAGAAAATGTGGGAATTTAACCTCCTTCCATAAAAACACTACAATAAAATTTCCTTCTTTCTAATGTTTTTCACGGTCCCCTTTACAAACTGCTTACGTATACACCGACCCGTACATTTTAATAACTCAAAGCCACAAATTTTGGTCACATCTCCATATGTATTTTTTTCATTATCTGTGACTACATTCACTACAGTTTATCTGTACTTCCTTTTTATTTCTCTCTCTTGTGATAAAACTGTTTTTCAAGGTTCTACCAGTAGGCAATAGCAGAAGCATCATTAAATATGGTCAAACATGTTCACCAAAGCTTTCTAACCACTTCTGTTAATGCTCAGTGTTCTTTGACAAAAGAGCACTCGTTTCCAATGGGAAGCCCACCATTTTCTGGAAGTTCTGGTGCTACCAGGTAACACAATGCCATGAACTGGGCTTCATCAATTCCTTCCCACCATTATTGGAACCTCTAGCAAGGGACCCAATCTGTGTTTCAATTCCAAATCTCAACAATATCCATACTCACTTGAGTATGAGTATGAACAACCAACCAACATCATCTTACCTTCATCTGTTCTAAATCTTCTCAGGAATTTGACCTGGCTTCCCTTTAAATTTTTCACATCTCTGTGTCCCTGGAATATTGTCCTAACCAGGAATATTCTACATTAGCAAATAAAATCCCAAGTTCCCCTCCTCTGAACGAATCTTCACAGAAAGACTGAAATTCCTGAAAGGTCTAAGAAGGAGAAAAGGGGATACTGTTTGACACTCTGTAAACAGAGCAAATACCACAGAAAGTCATTCGTTCCCTGAGGACAAAAGGAAAGGGCATCTCTTGCAAATTCTGCCCATCAACTCTTGATAAGGGAAGCAGTGATGGCATGCCTTTCAAGATAGACAGTTGACAACAGTCAAGTCTTC
The DNA here is from genome assembly GCF_965194825.1 of Balaenoptera physalus. NCBI lineage: Eukaryota > Metazoa > Chordata > Mammalia > Artiodactyla > Balaenopteridae > Balaenoptera > Balaenoptera physalus. Next base: position 41,623,617 of record NC_138897.1, on the reverse strand, counting down.
CTCTGTCAGCTGCAGAGACTTCAGTGGCATGGACTTAAATGTTACCAGTGTCAGAGAAAGCAGCATCCAGAAAATGGCAAAAGGTACAGGATATGGTAAAGAGGCTCGACTGAACAATCACTTTTCTAATCAGTGAAATTGGTGGAGATTCCAAGATGGAAGGAATTTTGGATGTGGCCTATTGTGGTTCTGTCAGGACACCAATGTTGCCTTTCTCTGGTGGTGATTTGGAAGAAATACCTATCAAGTGGTGTTCTTTTGGCTCCTGAAGTTCCATAAAAGGGTATAAAATCATTTGCGTTATTGTTTCCCAGCTCTGAGTTCTTCTATGGTTCCACACTGGGGTCAGTGCCCCACTTCTGTTTCTTCTCAGCCTCTGGAATTCATCCAGTTTTTAGACTGACGGACCCTAAGAAGCTTAACATCAGTAGCTAATGAGCTCAGCAGCTCATAACCAAGTACTCTGATTCCTGACCCCTCCTACCCATAAGAACTGAACTTTTGCAACCTAACTGTAAGTAAATTGTTACCTTATAACTTAGTTCCCCTAGCACAAACCTTTGTTTACTTATTAGAAAAGCATCTTGTTTGTGAACCTCACTCTTCCTAATTGGGGATGGGTTATTTGCAACTATGCATTCCTATTTATAAATGCTAGTCTTCTTAGACCTCCTTCTGTTGTCCACAGTCTGCATTCATTCATTTATCCATTCAGAAATATCTACTGAGATTCTACTATTTGCCAGACACTGGTGGGGCTGAGCAAAGATAGGGCAAAACAGAAATCCGCCAGATCTTACAGAGCCTCCGCCTTCTCCACTGGTTTGATCTCCAACCCGGAGACTGTTTTGGTAGGTAACTTGAGTACCCCCTTCCCTGAAGTCTCTGACCCAACTTCCCTCAACTTAATGAATCATAAAATGAACTTAGTAGCACTGGCATTTTTGCCAATCTTGCTGACTCCTCACTGATTTTGTCAACCCACAGAATCATTTCTTCCACTGCCTCTTGCCCACACACAATTGTTTTGTTTTGCTTTTCAACCTAACAAAGCCCCAGTCAAACCTCTGCCTTATTCAAAACAAACCATTTGTGAGCAAGCTCATGCTAAAACATTTCCCATTATTTCCCTTACAGATTTTGGCATTTAACAGAGAGGGGAGAAAAAAAAAAAAAAACGAACTTTGTTACTAGGCAGTAAAACTCTCCACAACTGAATATTCACGTTGTTCATGGATCAGCAAACACCCCAGTTTGTAATTTAAGAAAATATTTGGCACATTTCTATTAAAAAACCTTTCCCTTCATGAGTGTTTAAACAAATTAACCTGAACAAGAGGCAGTGAAATGCATACCAAAAACAATTCTTAAACCTGAAGTCAACTAAAGCATGGGGAAATCAGTGTGCTGGTAGGTATTTCTGAATTTCACACTAACAATTTCCTTAGTCCCACTTTTCCACTTTCAAGCAAGCACTTTGGCATTTTTCTTGGGTGCTCTTAGAGCTCTGGTCATCACTAAAGCTTTGTTGGTTTACTAAAAACCGAGGCTGACTTTGCATGACCATAGTCAGATGAAGCTGGGACATTCTGTTCCACTAATCAGCCTACAGCTCTCTCACTGGTACTTAATAGTGTTCCATAGATATCTATTAGAGGACTCATTTGATGTATGTATCCAATGAGATCAGTTCTATTTGCATAATTGTAGTGGTACTCATCCTGGTCTGTGGGAAAGAAAGTATCAGTCTTGTATCCAACTAAATCTGTGGTTTGGGGCAAGTTGCCCCATCTGTAAAATGGAGCAAGATGGCATCCAGATTCAATTATCCTAAAAAGTAGTCATGTCTTTTGCTTTTATCCTAAATAATGCCACATCTGTGGACATGGCTTACAAGACTCAGAGGTCACACATCAAATTAAGATATATGTGCAAGGTATAGGATTTCCTCAGATGCTTTACTAATAGAAGAAATTTATATATTCTCAGTTCCAGGGCAGGCACATCCTCTGGGATCACAGTTAGAGACTCTCCATTTGTATTTTCTTTAAACACCAGGAAAAATCCTCCCATCCCCCGAGATTTGGATGCTGGAGACAGCATCTTACCACATTGAAACCTGGGTCTCATTAGTCTGGTACCTCCATACTCAAAGGGATCTACTTTCCAGAAAATGTATGCTGAGGTAATTGCTCTCTGATAAGTCTCATCAAATCCAGTTTAGATAAAAAGGGGGGAAAAAGGAAGGAAGGAAGGAAGGAGAAGGGAAAAGAGAAAGAGAGATGGGAGAGATGAAAGGAAATAAAGTGGAAAAGAATGTTAGAAAGAAAGGTGGAAAAAAAAGAATGTCAAAAACAATCCTTTCCTCTGAGTTTGGGGGGAAAGTGTATGAATTAATAGTTTACACAACCACAGTTGCAGCAAAAATTATCCCCACCTTATAAATAGAATAAAACAATTTTGGACACCCTTTACATTTCTTCCTCTATTTCTCCCCCTTGCCTAGATTTCTTGCTTGTTATGATTTTGTCTTGTTATTAATTAAAATTATTTTCCCTAATACCTCTTGAATACTTTCTTACTAAGTGAGGGAAAGACTTCTGACTCACTTTGATGTACAAATAGTCCTTAGAGATGGCTACGTCTGTCCCTAAAACAGACAGATGAGGAAATGAAAATAGCTGGTAACTGGCAGAGTCAGAACTCACTTCTTCTCCCCCAACACACATATCACTACCCCTACCACACAACATTGCACCATCTTCCTATATTTAAATGTTTGCTGTCTCCCATAAAATGTAAGGAAAGGTCAAGTCATAGTGTAGTTTCAGAGAGAAAGAATGGTGTTCAGGTAAAAGGAGGATCAATCTTATGTTAGCATTGAGTCAGAGGAGAAGAATATTAAAAAGTTGGAGCAGAGGCAAAGGAATGGAGAAATTATGACATAAACATTTCAAGCCTACAGGAAATGAGCTAAGGGCTTTTTCCTTAAAATTCTCACAAACTCAATGTCTTTAAGGTTAGCTGACTAAAGAAACTTTTGTATTAATGTAGACGTTTCTGGATGAAGCTGTCTTCTCTCTAGAAAATTCCATTTCTGCTTTGAAATCCTTTCTCTCCCTCCCTCCTCCGTTCCCCAACCTCTTTCTCTCCTTCTTTCCCCATATTGTACAAAGTGCACAATTTCAGAGAGAAAAATCAACCTGACTCTTTTGATTTCATTAAAAATATGACAGTGAAGGGCAAATTCTAATACTGTTAACTTTTAAAAGTTATAAAAATAGATTGCTTGTTTTACTCTTCATTTCTGTTTGATTATCCCTTTCTCTGAGAGATAAGTATTATAAATAAATACAGATTTAATCTCTGGAATCCACCACCAAGGGGAAATGTGTAGTTCACGTGAATGGAAGAAAAGATAGACATAAAAAAAAGACCTCTCTGCCGATCAAACCTTTCATGTCCACGCAGAAATAATTACAGAGATGGTCAGTGGGGAGATTTGAGCAATTTACAGAGGTATAACAGTGGTTCTTATCAACACAGTTTTATATTCAGGGCAAGGCATAGAACTCTAGGTCCTGAAGCATTGCCTATAATCTTTATTTCATTTTCAGATGTTATGCTGTAATAAAATGTAAAAAGGGAATACATAAAAAGTTATAGAGGTGGGAAAAAACATGGTTTGAAGTTGTATGGCATTTCTTGACAGGGCATGTTCCTAAGGATATGCAGAGAATAATAAATGCCATTTGAAATAAGTACACTAGAGATCTGAAACTAGATTGAAAACTCAAGTCAATTTTCCTGAGTGTCATTTGATTAGCTTTCTTATATAGAATGGAGGTTTAAACAATGCTGGGATTCTGAGTGCAGAGGTGCTTGGGAAAAAAAGTGAGAAATGGGTTCCTCCCACCAATTTCATTCAGATGGTTTTACAACATTATCTTTTCACATTCCTCCTGTGTTTTTGCAATAATCCATAAATGAAGCAATGTCAGAGAAAATGTGATTGATTGTGGTGAAGCACGCATGCACATTCACGTGCAGTAAGTTATTTTTCTATTCCCTTTCCAATTTGTCCCAGACTTGCTCCAGGCAAATACCTATAGCCCTATTGCAGGTTTTTGGTAGGAAGACAGAAACAAAGTTCTCAGCCTTGAGGGGGAAGCTTTGCACAGGTAACAAACAAATGAATTGTACCTCGTGGCTGTTTTCATATAGAGAGGATTTTCTCTTATTTTTGCCAAGATGTTTATTCTGGTTTCTCAAGACACTATAGAAAGGAGGCCTAGATAGTGTCTAACAATTAGGTTTAGGATATATTTCCTGTATCATTTCCCAACCCTTTCTGTTCACTCTGTTATGTCTACATTGAACAGAACAGAAAATTTGTGCATTATCATGACCACACTAGCCTCTAATCCAGGTGTAAACTGTTGATTTCATCACTAATTTAATGGGTTCTACCTTCTATAATATATGTATACTAAGAAAGTATTATTCCTGTTGCTCTGGTTTCCCCCTAAGAATAATCTACTTTAATCTTTTGCACCCTAAAGTTACTCGTGTCTCCTTGTCTTGTAGCAATTATATTCCGCTCCTGCCTTCAAAAGCTTTTCCACCATTTGATTAATTTGTTCCTGTCCCTAGGAATCCTGTTCTGAAGGGACTGCTCTTGGGTTCCTAATCTTGCAGAATGCACAAACTGACAGTGTGTGTCCAAATCTCAATACTTGTGTTCTGACAGTCTGGGAATATAAATTGTAAACCAAATTTAAGTATTTACTGACCAAGAGCCTATCTGCTATCTCAGCCTTCTCTAAGGCATTTCAACAGCCAACAGTTCTGGGCAATCTTTAGTGAGACAGATACTTTCTGAAGCATTTGGTTTTAGTACAATGAATGGCTGGATATGTTTTTCAGGCTAAGGGACTTTAATGTTGGTCCTAGTGTCACTGCCCCTTAAGAAGCACCTAATAAAGCCTGAGGATGTCATGTCTGTGTTTAGAACACCCAAGTTTTTCTTAGACTGTGTCAGATCTTAGACACTCCCTTGCCCTTCTTTCCCTCTTTTGCATTGGGTATGGCAGATGCTCTTGAACTCTGACAAGTAATAGTACTCTTGATACTCTTGACCAAAATGCTATCACCTCACTAACACTGAACAAACATTTCAAAAGGATGTGGGATGCCAGTCCAATGTATGGAGGGAAAACCAATGATATCATATTAACACAGATGTCTATTTGAAAATGACTGAGTTATGAACTCAAACACAGCCTTTGTGGGGAAGAGTGGACTTTTGAATCTAAACTGGTAAATTAAAGTAAGTGAATAATAGAGTGTTTGGATTATCTTGGAGAAAAACCTCCACAGTAAAATAATTTATTTGATGAATTTGGCTCTTTCTCCTGAATTGATTCCAAAATAATCTTTCAATTTTCCATTTTATTTTGATTATGTACAAAACTAAAATGTAGTGAGAGGGCATGTATCCAGCTATTCAATACAGTTGCCATGAATACTCTTCATAATTAGCACAGCCTGCTTTATTTATGTGAACCGTGACGTGATTACCAATCAAACTCTGACGATACCAAAGTCAAGTGCCCATACTGCTTGCTTAGGAATGCTTAACTCTATTGATATTTCTTTTAAATACAGTATCTCCATTTCCTTGTTTTCTTTCTTATGATACCTGGATTTCATTTCATTGATGCAACTCCTTAGATTAATCTCTCCATTACCACCGTTAGATTATAGTTTATGACTCCCAGAGAGAAAAATAAACACATGCATGCACACAGTGCTCCAACGCCCACTGATAGCATTTCAGACACACATTTTTTTTTTTATTTTAAATCATTCTCAGGCTGGTCTCGCTAAGCTACACTTTAGCTTATACCTCTCAGTCTATTGTCCAATATAGATTATAAGGCCCTAGGGAAGTGAATGTTGCTGAGTTCAAGAGATTTCTGGAGTTTAGTTAAACTATAGATAAACTACTTATAGATTGTCTCAAGCCCATAGACAATCCCTCTTGCTTTTGTTGTTTTGTTTATAACAAAATATTACCTTCTTCAGTTTCAGCCTTGCAGGCAAGAAGGACATGAATTATTAAGAATTTCTTCACTAATCATTCTGTCTTTTGGCAACAATTCTGAATTATTCTTCTGGAGCGTAAATCCACTGGGCTGGCTCCTGACCCATTGCCTGAGAGTGTGCAATGAAACCAGAATCAGAGATAGTGTTACATGGCAGCTTAGAAAAGGAAATGACATCTCTAGTAACAAACAGAAATGGCTAGTAATTAGCTGAAATGACAATAATTAAAATAAATGACAAGTCTAATAAATTTTCACTTAAGTGTTGTCATACGGCACTTTGGGTTTTTAGCTTTCCATTTTAAATATTAATCTCAATGGAGTTTACTTTAGATGAAAAGTCATATCAAGTATGGGGATGGAAGTAATTCTGTACACACACTCCATAAAATTCTGTTTTATCAATGTCACTTACGGTATGATCAGTAGAGATAGAGCTGGATTAAGACCTCATATTGTTTCCCTAAAATATATAGTATTTTAGTGTATACCTTATTTATGCAGCTCAAAAACATTCAGTCACAGGGATCAGAGGGAAAGTGGTTGTTTTTAATTTTCTTTGATATCTTCAAAGATAAGAAGGTCTCACCCCTCCCTTCATTCCCCCTCTTCAGCAACAGACAAAGAAGTTTAAATCATATTAGCATGTCCTATATAGCTGACTGTAACCTAAGTGACCTGTCATGGCACTAAATGCCTACTAGAACTTCCTCTGTACTTGCAAGATGGAAATTTTACACATCAACACTTGTATGCATGCATCTGATTTGGGAAGTTCACTGCTTTATGGATATGAACATTGTGATCATGTAAATTGATCTACGTAATGGGATTCTGTGTGTGTGCATGCATATATCTATATGGATATGGATGTATGCAAGTGTATTCTAAAAGGAAATGTAATACACAAAATGTTAACTTTAATGATATGAAATGCATTAAATTCAAACTACCTTGCATGTGTATGCAGATGCATTATGTCTCTATCATTGTGCTCTGAAGGAATTTAAAGTAGAAAAAATAAATTTATCATATACTCTGATGTGCCATGGTAAATGAGAGTGCAGCATGGCACTATTCTAGGCAATAATTAAGGTCCAAGGAAACCAAGACTATGAAGCTTTTAAGGACAACCCTTAGTAAAACTGCAATAAAAATATTTTATTCAGGGGCTCACAGCTCCTCCTTTCAGCTACCCTGGCTAAGTTCCTTTTGTCTCTAAACTATCATCTACTGAAAACCAAGAGTTCTACATTTCAGAGTTCTGGTAACCAAAAGTACAGTAAGTTCTCAGCTTTCTTCTCACTAAAACTCACCATTGAGTCTCATTACTTCAAGGTCTAATAGATAAACTGAATCAGTTAAAGATTAATTCCTTAAAAACTTGTTTTTCTCAGACAACCTAGTACCTTAACCCCGGTAATAATTCAAATTACCTTTGATAAAGATTGTTTTGGTAATGCTAATCCTTGAAATTAATTTCAGGACTAAGAGTTGTGTTCCATATATTTATCACCTTCAAAACTGTCTTGTGTGCTTTTAAATGGCCTAAACAACATGATTGTTCATTTTTCAAAACTGAATTCAAATTACCCACCTTCCTATTTGTCATAATCAATATTGAGTAGATACTCAATTCATATTTAATAATGATGCTGATGCAATGGATATTGATAATCTGCAAATAGCTGCTCTGTAGGTTCATCTGAACTACATGCTTACTTGTCACCTTAAGAAAAAAATAATACACTGTACAGGACAAAATAAAAAATTAAAGCAGAAATTAGCAGGCTTGGGTTTCTGTTCCAGACCTGCTAGTTATCCAGGTAGCAGCAGAATTACAAAACCAGTAGTTCTGTGGATTCACACTTAGAAAATCTAGTTGTCATTTGATCAAGAATAAGTGCATGTATCCAATCAGTTTTTTCCTTTGACAAATACTTATTTCATATCTATTAAAATATGGAGAAGACAAGGATGACTAAAAATTGGTCTTTATCCTCAGTTTTCATTTGTAACCTATATATAGTATCAACAATAAAAAAGAATACCAGATCCAATGGCATAGTTGCTTTTCTTTGTGACATTGGCCCAAAAATTATACAGATAATTTTTGAAACTACAAACCTTATTTAGAGCAGTGTTGCTGTGTAGGGTCTGATAGTGTCTCCCCCACCTCCAAACTTCATGTCCACTTAAAACCTCAGAATGTGGCTGGCCCTAAATCTAATGACTGGTGTCCTTATAAAAAGACCATGTAAAGGCACACAGAAAAGAAAGCCATGTGAAAATGCAGACAGAGATTGAAGTGACGTAGCTACAAGCCAAGGAATACAAAGGATTTTCAGGAGACAATAGAAGTTAGAAAGAGACAAGGAAGAAATATTCCCTAGAGGCTTCACAGGAACATGACCTTGTTCACAGCTTAATTTTGGAATTCTAGCCTTCATACCTGTGAGGTAATAAAGTTCTGATGTTTAAAGTCACCCAGTTTGTGGTAATTAATTATGACAACCCTAGGAAATTAATACAGTTCATATGTTTGATTGTTTTTGATAAAAATAGACTACATCTTCTTGCCCACCAAATATCTGGCTTAGATATAGAGATGTGCAGGGCTTTAGTTTAAGTCTAATATGTGACCAACTTAGAAAACATATTCATTATGAAATATATATATATAATACATTTATTTCAAATACAGGATTTTTTTCCTGTTTAGAGTTATTTAGATGTTGATCATGTCTATTAGTCAGTAGAGAGCAGGTTAAACTGCGATAACAAAAATCTCAGTATTTTGAAACAAAAATGGTTATTTCTCGCTTATGAAATATATCCATTCTGTGAGAACAGGATATTCTTTATCCTCACTCTGAAACCCTGTTTAGAAGGAAAAGAGGTCTGGAGTGTCTAGAATGGTTTATTTACACTGACAACCTGCTGGAAAGAACTGAACATGTTATTTACTCAACTAAGAGACCAAGAAGAATGATCTCACCATGATCCCAAAGGTAGAGAGAAAAAAGAACATGGCGAACTATACACATAACCACAGCACCATGCCCAGCTACTCTCAGATTCTTAAGACTATCCCTTATATTGCTTCATACTTTTATACTGTAGGACAGTGTGGTACTCAGATTTTGTTGGTTGATGCACTGATGGATTGTATTTGTAAAACTAACTAATCAAGAAGCATATTTCAAATCTCTGGTTGAGATAGGTTTCTATTTTACATTTGGTCATGTGATTCTACCTGCTTTAAAGTCGAATTATATTTGGAGCTTCTCTGATGGCACAGTGGTTAAGAATCCGCCTGCCAATGAAGAAGACACGGGTTCGAGCCCTGGTCCGGGAAGATCCCACATGCCGTAGAGAAACTAAGCCCATGCGCCACAACTACTGAGCCTGTGCTCTAGAGCCTACGAGCCACAACTACTGAAGCCCGCATGGCTGGAGCTCATGATCCACAACAAGAGAAGCCACCACAATGAGAAGCCCGTGCACCACAACAAAGAGTAACCCCGCTTGCCGCAACTAGAGAAAGCCTGTGCGCAGCAACGAAGATGCAACACAGCCAAAAATAAATAAATAAAATGAATAAAATTTTTTTAAAAAGCTGAATTATATTTGGTAATATAGTGCCATTATGAGAAATAACAACAGGAATTCAGAATATCATAAAGAAACGTGATATACAATGTAATAAACTTGGTTTCTCCCCCCATTCTCCACATTTATTACTTCACATTTGGAATTTTGCAATTATAGTTACTTTTCTTAAAAAGATGAGCAAATTAGATGCATTTTTAAAAACAGAAACACTATTACAGAGATACATGAGAAAATTAAATAAATTGGGTCCCTATAACCAAGAAAATGCAAAAAAAAAAAAGGTGTTTGATGGCCTTCTTTAATTTATGAGTGTCCATGAACAGTGCTTTTCTGCAGAAGATGCTGTCTAGTGTTTTTTTTGTTTTTTTTTTTTTAAGGATTCTGTTTTAGACTTAGAGAATATCGAAAATAAACTTATGGTTACCAAAGGAGAAACAAACGTGCAGTGGAGGTATAAATCAAGAGCCTGGGATTAACATACACACACTACTATATATAAGATAGATAACCAACAAGGACCTACTATACAGCACAGGGAACTCTACTTGATATTCTGTGATAACCTATATGAGAAAAGACTCTGAAAAAGAATGAATATATATATATATATATATATATATATATATATATATATATATATATATATATATATATATATATATAACTGAATCACTTTGCTGTACACCTGAAACTAACACAACATTGTAAGTCAACTATACTCCAATAAAATTTTAAAAAGAATAGATAAATAAAAATTAAAAAAAAATATTCTGTATTTTATTTTCTTTTTAACTATAACACAGCATGGAGAAATGCCTTTAAATGATGCTTCCAAGTAGACTCAAGGATAGTCTCCTAGCACTCAGGTGAAGGTCCTAATAAAAAACTTGCAGTACCATCACAACTGGAGTACTTCAAAGAGTGGACAACTTGGCTGATAGAAATCTCACCAATCTCTTAGCAGGAAGTCCACACCTTCACCTACTGACTCTTGTACCGGAAGATTCACTTGTTAATATTCTTTCACTGAGATGTAGCAGGTTTTTTCTACCTCCAAGTCCCACTCCATCACATGAGTTGATTATGACATGAGTTTAAACTGGACAGGCATCCTTCCCAAATTCATGTCAAATTCTGCTTTTTATTTGACCAATGGATTCCCTGTTAAGGAGATAGCTATTAAATAAAAGTAACAATTTTATGTTTAAAGTATGACAAATTTCAGGGAAAAAAACTAATACTGCTAAATGGAGGCTTGAAGAATTCAAAGGAATAAAAGTATAATATGAGAATGATAGACCCTGAGAGATAAGCAGATTTTATGTGTGCATCCCCTTCACATCATACCATGTGACTGTTATCTTGTGTACATCTAAGTAAGACCTAGCCTTTCCTTCTCCTTACTTTGAGGACCTCACATACTCACCACATAGCAAGATATAGTTGAAAATGATTTTTATATCGATTTTAACTGTTAAGCAATGAATGGTCAGAGCAGTTGAGAGTTGAAAATTTTTTCACAACACAAATTGTATATTAACTCATTATGCTGTGGCCCTAACTGGAAAAATATATACTGTAAACATTGTCTTTTCTTCCTTCCTCCCTTCCTTCTTTCCCTCCTCCTTCCCTCCCTCCCTACTTCCCTCCCTCCCTTTCCTCCTTTCTTCCTTTTTCTTTTTTTCTTTTCTTTTTTTTTTTTAATATGGACCTGGAATTTTACAGCTTTGTTAAGAACAATGAATCAAAAAAACTGGTTCTAGTAGGGCACACCAAATGAATAGCTTTTTAGGCTTCTATGTATACTTTTATAAGAACAGGTATATCTCACTAATAACTGTGTGAAGTATTGTCATATCTTTCTATTTGAGTAAAGAACAATATCATTTTAAATATAAAGTACAAAGCATTGTTATTGTTTTTTACCCCAGCAAAATAACATAAGCATTTATGGCAGTATCAGGGGAAAGTGAAGTGGTAGAGAAAGGTGAGGCAGGGTTTAGAGGTCAGGTCTCTGGGAACCACTCTTTTCTATATAATTTACTGCTAAAATGACCTCTGTCAAATCATTACAGTTCCCTAGGGTTCACTTTCCACCTTTTCCAATGGCTAGAGGTAAGGAAACTGCTATTAAAATAACTTAACTAAATATCACTTATAGGATATTTTATCCTCTTCATTCACTCCTATATCAGGGAATAGAGACTAAGAGCAATATAGTAAACATATTTAGAATTATATTTAGGAAATGTATTAGAGAAAAATTTTCACTTGTCTTCTTTATTTTGAATTCATCTATTTAGATACTTACATATATGTAGCCTCTACACTCCTATGTAATTCCTGACTATTCTATTTCAGGTGGGTAAAAATAATATTGTTGCTATTAGATTGTATGATAAATGTGGTAAAGGCATATATTTCTAGAGTTATAAACTTTCATAGGTATTAATATGCCTAACTTTAGAGCCCAGTAGTCTAGTTCAAGGAGGAGGAGGAAGAGGAAGAGGGGAAGGAAGAAGGAGATAGGGAGGAAAGGGATCGGGAAAGTAGTAAAAGAAGAAGCAGTGTGAGGTTCCATAAATACCCAAAAGCCTAACGTAAACACTCAACAATAAAAAAACAACAGGGTTTTTTAAGGCATCGAAGAAAATTCTACAAATTCTGCATGTCCCATTTAACTTAAAACAAATTGTACAAATTTTAGCTAGCTGCTTTTCTAGCTCAGAGGAAATCAAAATTAGAAAATTCTAAGAACATTTTCAGAATTACTGAATGAGACATGACTAACTCTAATCCAGGCAAAAAAATTATGTGCGGTGGGTAGGGGGCTGACATTTTTTAAAATGCAGCCAGAGAGTACTGTGAATTTTAAAAAAGAACAGTTCTGTTTTGAGCGTATATTTATTAATATAGATTTTCCAAGTACATACAAAACATATGCAAGTCATTATGAGAAGATACAAATAGTGATGTGTCACTATCTATTTAGCCAAAGAAAATCAATTGAAAGTTAAACCTGGACACAAAAAAGGTGTAACGATGCATCTGGGTATATGCTGAGTGTAGACATACATTTGAGACTGTTGATGTAATCAAACTTGAAGTTCCTAATTCAAATGCAGGTTTTATGCTATGGGTCATTTTTATAATCAAGGGTAACAGTGGGTTTTACTTGGGTATGACAGTAGGAAAGTCTATGATATGTAGGGGACAAGATATATAGGTGTTGGAGTTTCATTGGTCTTAGTGACAAGGACCATGGAAACATATCATGTATGCTCAATACTAGCAGAGCAGGGACAGAAGCAATTATGTTATTACTGGGGGTGCTGTGCAAGACTTCTAAGAGATTGTTACTCATTCTCCTGAACAAAAAGATGTTGGGGAGGTCAAAGGATGTTAGTGTGACATAGTTCCTTAAGTGGAAGGGCTTCCAAGGGCTTTTCTCTAGACATTGGCAAACAGAGATGTTGTTTATAGAGTTTCTGGTTCCTATGTGTGAAGAATCCATGTGTAATGACACATGGAAGACAGGTATAGTATTGTAATGGTTAGCTATGCAAATACCAGAAACCTAGTTAATCAAGTAAGATTTTTGGAAGAAAAACCTCTACCACAGTGTCATTTGTCCATCATATTGAATATTGTGAGAACAATAGCTGAATCTTAAATTCATGGGCATGTGAAGAGGACTTTTTCAAAATAGAAAAGGACAGTTACATCTATAAATAGGCTTATTTTGGTTCAGATATCTAATTACTTAACACCATTAGAGGGACAAAACCTATGGCATAAAAGAATGTCTAGAAGATAAGAAATAAATCAAGGAAACATAAAAAGTGGGGTCATTTTATCCATACTTCTCAAGCCTTCCCACAGTGCAAAGATCAGGAGAGTTCCAATAAAAAGTCATTGAATGAATTATCAGTAATTGGAAAGGTGTCATAGCTGAATGGGAACCCATCAAAAAGTCTGTACTCGGTATTTAGAAAGTGTCCTTCAGTAGAAAGAATACAGAGTTTGGATTTATTAAAACAAAAAAGAAAATAAAAACTCTTTCATTAAAATAGTGCCCAATCCTCTTCTAGATTTTATAATATTGTTAGCAAAATAGTATATTTTAGACCCTTTAAAGTCTATGCACAGTGAGTGGCTCAAGGTACAAAGGGTTTAATAATAATAAATAAAGGAAAGATCTGTGAGAAAAACATCTCCTAATTGGGGATAAAGAGAAAAATCAGTGGCTGTCGTGGTTGTGAGTCACTGCACACCCTGGGAGAAATGGTTTCAATACAAAGGAGATTTCTTAGTTGTTCCCTTGCTTTTTGCTTGTGTGCATACATACACATACATATGGCATAAAATCCCAGGTGATTCTATCCTTGTTTAGAGTGTTCACTATTAAGCTAGTCTGGAATCAGTCTTAGTTCCTATGATGATCATCATAAGGCCAAAAAATCCAACATGTAGCTAGTCAGACAAATCTCTTTTTTTTGCATTAACTTAGAACTCTAGAAGGATCACCACTATAGACAAGGGAGATAGAGGTGATATAAGATTGCTTAATTAGAATACACTTAACAAATCTTCTACTATTGTGCTTTCTTAGGCATCTTCACAATCTTTTCACTTACATCCAAGATAGGAGTGACTCATTCTGTTCAGCCAATTTTCCACAAAGAGGAGGTAAAGTGTTATTCTGGTTTGCTTTTGTTTGTTTGCTTTTTTAATTTTGTTGTTTACTTCATAAGAGTCAGTGTGTGTGCAAGCCCAGATAGAGTAAACCAGGCTGCCCGGAAGTTTAGAAGCTGAGTAGCAGACTGACCTCATCCACACACTGAGCCACTCACTCCAAGCACAAATGATTCAATTTTGTGCCTTAGCAAAACTGCAGATTACTATATACTATAGACAAATGGATTTCAACCTTGGCTGCAAATTAACATTCTACTGGGCGGTACTTTTAAATACCAATGTTCAGACCCCCACCTGTGATATAAAACCAGATTCTTTCAAGTTGTATCTCTAGTATGTGTATGTAGCATGTGTGTGTGTGTGTGTACATGTGTATGTGATGGATGTGTGTGCATATGGGGCCAGGGGTGCTTGGCATCCCAGGTGATTCTAATATGCGTGAGGGAATCAGGTTTGAGAATTACAGAGTTGTAGATGCATGCATCTTCACAGATACTTGCCAAATACAAAATCTGAGACCATCTAATTTATGAATAATGTATATACTGTAACTTCATAAGAAATGAAGAATTAGAAATAACATTCTCTAAGAAAATAAAGTTTCATAATAAGTATTATTTCATGAATAAATTGCATCTTTATCTCTGTACAGAGATAGACCAAATGGGGACGTGGAGCAAGGTCAAAGTTTTTCTTAAAATGATCACCTGTGTCCATACAAATACATGAAGAAATGATTCATGATTATTCATTAATAATCAGCATCCCCAATCTCTACACCAGATATGATGTCAGAAATAATTTTATCCTAAATTTCTTTAAAAATTGGAATTACGAAGTATCTACCTTAGCCTGAGAAATATTTCCATAATATATCCCAAATCACATACATTTAAAACACAGTTTTTCACAAAACACATTTCACTACATATTTATCTTGTATCTACATTTAGACAACATATGATATGCTCAAAAATTCTGATAGAATTTTGCTTTCTTACTCACCAAAGATCTGTGAGAGACTCTGCGTACATGGGAATAAAAGAGAATTTTCCCTGGGTAAATTTAGATTTCTTGTCTTCTAGAATCTTCTAAATCTTCCTGTGTCCTGCACAGCTGCTGTTTGGGAAAGTTTTCCTTGGGCAGCTATCACCTTGCTTCAAGATCATCATTACCTCTAGTGAGTTATTGTCAGTCTCACCTTCCAGGACTGTGGTATGCATCTCAAAATGGCTCCTTAATTTGTTTATGTAAGTACAGCTTCTCTCTCTCCAACCTCAGAGTCCTTGTGTGGCTGCTTTTTGTCATGTCTGATATTCTCTTCTGTCCTATGGCCATGAGGAGAATTATATTTGTTGGAGAGAATTACCTTTTGATTTCACCCCAGATGAACACTGACTCCCTTCCCCGCCTCATGGAAGACACAACATCACTTATTTGCAAACACAATTTTAGGTGCCTCTAGAAGCAGTGCTATGTCACTTGCCCACAGTGACAACTGCAAAGGTTCCACTTTCATGTGGAAGTCTAAAAACCCACTTTAAGATCATCAAGTGATCAGCCAATCATTTTAATATTTAAAAGCATTATCTTCCACATTACCAGGTAAGTGAAGGAATAAAGGTCACTAAATTGTCCATACTTTGCATATTACCCTTTTGATTGATTTGCCTTAAATACAAATGATCTTGTACATGCAGACTTCACTAAGTAGGAAAGTAACCTCTGCCTTTATCATCATCCCTCCAAGAAGAGCAAATTTGAGACAGAGTGCAGACTTCCAGACAGGCTTCCATTACTGTCTCCTCAGGCCACAAGTGCAATATATCTATGTAACCAGCTCACGTGTTTATATAAACACTTCACAACACCCAATCAATCACTTCTTTCTAGCCAGCACTTTTCTTAGAGAACTATATGCCCCTGACCTAGTAGAGACTACATGGAACTCTTTTCTTTCATGAGCTCAGAATTTAATGGGCCAAACACAACAATGGCACAGATGAGCAATTTCAAGAGTTCTCATTATAACCAGGAACTGCGTTACAGAGATTCAGAGGACACGTGTCAGAACGTACCTTCTGCCTTTAAAGGTATATTTTTTATACAAAACAATACAAACAATAAAACACACAGTGCTGACCGCTCTCTCTAAAGGTCAAAAGAGGTTGTCAGTCTTCTTCTAACTGTAAAACTCTGTGTGAGGAGAAATTTACAAGTTTCTAACTTCCAGAAAGTTAACTTGAATAATGTTAAAATCTGTGCTGTCATCTGCAGTCTGGGAGAGTAAGATCAGAGACTTTCTGGGCATATATATCATTTTAACTAAATTGATATCTAAGTAATATTTTATATTTAAATGCTTTTATTTCTCAATTGTTCTCTGTAGATATGCCACCTCTGGCCCCATCCCTCCTTAGTGCTTGCAGATTCACTTATAATTGGTTTTCTTGTTTTAGACTAAAAACCACAAATGAGGGCTGGGATTAGTGAAGTGTGCTTTAAGAAGGCTCTATCAGGAAATACAATTTGCCCTCCATAAAGACAATATCTGCAGAAACAAAATGGAAAATTCTTTACCAAATCAACACTAACCACAGCATAGCCTGCATGGGGGAAGCAGACACACATTATCACAAAGCTAAGGAGCATAGAACCGCTGATCCCATAGTTGCAGAGTCATAAAATCCTGTCTTCTATTTGAAAAACGTTTAATAGTGGACTTTGAATGCCTCGTCTCAGAGAAAGCCTGGGTACCAGGGACTGAATAATTACATCTGGCAAAATATGGGGAGTCATCACATCAGAGAAAGCAGATGGTCTCCCCACCACTCCAATACCCCAAATCCAAACAAGCTCAGTGTGTTTTGACAATTTGACAGTTGATGGAGAAAAGGCATTTCTCTCAATTCTAAACATAAACAAGGATCTGAAGATGAACACAGGGCTCTTCCATGAACAAAAGTGTGAGTTCCCATCAGCTGATCTCCACTGAGGTTAAGGGGATAGTACTGGACTGGCCACCCAGTGTGTTGCCATATCTCCTGTTACTAAATGGAGCTTAATGAAACATTCTAAATGGATCACAGAACTCAGGCTCATTAGAGGCAGTACATCACTTGCATGAGGAGAGTAGTTGGAGGATAATATTTAGGATGTCTGTAAATTCTTTGGTGCCTGAGAAAAGGTGTCCTAAAACGTTATTAAAATTACCACCTGAAATACACATCAAATCAAAGAGATGATTCTGTTTCTAAGTTAAACACAATGATAGCATATGTGAGATCATTATCAATCATATACAATTTCTTAGATTTTTAAAATATCTCCCTTTGACAATTAGTCAACTTCCTAGAGATATTTCTCAATATTAAAGTAGAAAATTAGAAAAATTATCCATAGAATTTAGGTTAAAATTCTTACTCCATGTGGGGAAAAAAATTAGAAAGTAACTGAGGTGTACTGGAAAGGACATAGGACTGGGAAATGTGGTGCTTGATTTGTCCTTCTGGATTTGCCACTTAGATTTAAACATATGTGCCTCCATTCTCTAATACAGAAATGGAAGAAAAATAACTCTTACCTACAGATAAATGATGAAAATAAAATGAGGAAGTAAAACTTTTTAGCAAAAGCACAAAATTGCTGTTCAATGTAAAATCTACTCAGACATAATTCTGGGCTTCTATTTTATCTTTCACCTGCTTCCAGGCACAGCCATGTCTGTGGCTTCAGTCACCACAAATATACTGAGAACTCCTGAGGCCTGTTCTGAGAAAGACCTTTTTTAAATACAAATATCTGAGACCCCTGTTCTAGAGCCCCACATCAATTTCAGCATGCTCAGCCTTACACTTGCTCTCTAAACCCTCCAGACCTCTGCAACTCCTACTTACAGTAAGAGGGAGATGGGGATGAGGGGGTAAGTTATTATCATAAACACTAAGTAGTTTTTTATTATATTTTCCTTTTGTTTATTTTATTTTATTATTCTCTAGAGGCAAAGATTTGACATCACATTTCACAATAATCTAATTTATGGTTTAGGGTTAATTTATGGGAGTTGGAGTTGGTAAGGAAAGTTTTGGTTACATTAAGGTAAAACATCTTATTCTCAAATAAAGAATAGGGAAAAATTGGTTCTGCATTTATTGTAAAATAGTGCTTCATTCTGGGCTGACTTGTATCACTGGATATTAGCTTTTTACCTTAAAAATATTGTTTATTCTCTGGGACCAGATGCTGTTCAGAGAAAACCTCAAAAACCTACCTCTCTAGAAAGTAAGTTGACTTCTGGACTTTAGCAGGATGCCAGCAGGAACTGGGGCAGAGTCTTGGGCTGGGGACCCAGAGAGCAGCCACATTTAATTCAATCCAAACTCTTCATTAAGGAATCTCACTCCACTTGGGTATAAGATGAGATGATTTTATCTCTTGTAAACATTGCCTCAAACTATGCTATATTGAACAACTTCCTCCTCTTCCCTGCTTTTTGTCAATATACTTGGAAGGTTATATTACTTTCCATCTAGTTCAGATATAAAAATCAGTACGTCCACATGAAAAGCTTCAACTCTTATCTGATTCTAAACACTTTTCATGCTATTGCTGGCCCAGGACTGGCTGGTACCTTTCACTCCCTCACCAGTGCCCTTTTCCTACATTCTAACTCCCCAAGAATGAGGGACAGAACAAAGAAATGAAGGGTGAGAACAAATATCCCTTACCTTACTGGGGATAATTTTAATCCTTTTCCATTGATGTCTGCTGCTTTTCTGTCTGCCCTGACCTGTCACCGATGATGGCCTCTGTGTGGCCACTGTTCATAAGCTGCTCACACTCTGTGCAATGGCAGAGCCCAGTGCAGCCTCCCGGCACTCAGGACCCTGTCCAGCCTGGATGCTCCATCTGCCCTCAGTTCCCACTTGCTTCTTGCAACTTGGAAGCATTCACTCAGAGGGCAGCTCTGTGGAGCAGGTTTCAGGCAAGATGCCTCTACGTTCCACACTGTTCTACAAATGTCCACTTGACCTAGAGTTAACTTGTCTTTTCCAAGCCTAGTGGTGTGAGTCAAGGTTGCCATTTTCTTTCTCTGCTTGCATCTTCTCTCCAATTTTCTTTTCTACCCCTGTGGTGGATAGATTAGTAATTTGGCTATCTACATAGCCATCCAATCTAGAAAGGTCCAGTCTCCTGCCATCAGCAGCATCTCTCATCTTCACTAGATATTTTCTTGAGCGTCTCTGCATACACTGCTCATCACAGTGGTCTCTCCCACAGCCTAAGTGGGATGAAGACAGTAGGGTAGAAATGCACTGTAGTAGGGTCAGTCCTGTGAACTTTAATAAACCCTGGAGAAGCTCCACCCTCAATCATTAGTGGCTTTTTTTAGATTGTGGCTATCTTAATACATTTTTGTTTTCATGTGTATAAAGTACTTACATCTCACATCAATTCTTTGGAATCAGCACTTTAATACCTTTTGCTTCCTCACTAATCCAATTTCCACAAAGCAGCCAGAGAAAGCCCCTGAAATTACACTATAATGCCCAGAAAAATCAGGAAGCTCCACTACCTTTCTGAGGAATGCCACTTTAGTTAATCTTCTCTCTTTATGCTCTAATTATATCTAATTTGTTTATTCTGTGCAGTACGCTTCTTTGCCCCAAGCTCTCCCTCCTGGACTACACTGTTCCCAGGAGTAGCCCAAAATTATCACCATTTCACCTTAACCCCGCCCTCTAGCTACAGCCAGGGTGAGGTGCTCCTAGGCAGCTGGGGATTAATGACCAATGTCTGACTTACTCCTTATTCATTTGTAAGTTTTCAGGTTAAAGGACAGTCTTTGAGGTGCTTCTCTATCTTTGTAATTAAGTTAGTTTGCCCTTTTATAGCTCTCATCATACTTGAAATTACTTGCTCACTGACTATGTTCTCTGTTAAATAATATGGTTCTTGAGGACGGGGGTCAATCTCATGGATATATCTGGTTCACTGATCTATCCTTATACCTAATGCATTTCCCTAACAGCTACTTATTTATTAAGTGAATTGATAAATGTATGGAGAATGGAACTACTGTCATTAATTTTTATTAGATTTAGCAAATGATTGTTCAACCCTTCATTTGAATCTGCCCTTGGAGCTATCAAGAACCTTATCAACTCCATCCTGTTCCACCTCTATTGATTTGTCGACATATTTTTGGTTTCTATTCATGTCAGAGTTTGTTTGAGATTGCCACTGTGTGTTCCTTTCTATTTGCACTGGAGAGGCTGGTGAAAAAAGTATAGTTTAAAAATCAACAAAAAGGGTGTTTTACATGATTTTAAACTAGATATCTTTGAAGTCAATTTTTAAATGAAATAGTGCTTTGAGCTCTTAATGTCTTCTACATCTTAATTTTAACCTTTCTTACAGTTCATTCTTAAGTGCTTTTCCCAGGACAGTTTAAATGGCCTAACCTAACATCAATCATTGTTTCTAAGAAAAATTTTAGTTGTTAAGATCTCTTCATATGTATGCTTGTTTGTTTTTTAAATTTTTACATATAATGGAACTGTTTGTTTTTCTAATTGCTTCCAACTTAAAACAATGAGGCTGTAGTGGACTCTGAACCTAGGCATACCTGCACAGAAGGGAACTTTGGCTGTGCTCAAACACCTTCCATTTGGTTCCTATCACATCAGGCTTACCCTCAAGACCCCGGCCACTGACATAACCTCTGGCATAGTTAGTGCAACCTTCCACCATTCTGCTGAATTTCTCTGCTTGTTACTCTTCCCCTGGCAGTTTTACTTAGCTAATATGGCTGTTAGTAGTAAAACAACAAACCCTATTACTGGGGAGTCACTGAAAGACCAAATACATCACGCCCTTTATTTTATAGATCAAAGACTCAAGATTTCCAGGACAATGTGACTCTCCTGTAGTTCATAAGTAGAAGGAAAGAGACAAGGCTAGAATATGAGGTTCCTCCCACCCAGTCCAGTGTATATTTCCACTATAGAACATTGGTACATTGAGTCAAGCATTCTGGAAGTAATTTAGGGTATTTATCTAACTAAATTGCAGATTAAAATGGAAGGATTTGAACCATTTCATTATGAATACACAAATCCCACTGAGGAGTAAATCCGTTTTACCAATGCACACATATGAGCAAACTGAGGACCAGAAATGGGAAAATATTCAATTATGAATACCTTTGTAGACAGAGCAAATGGATAATTTCAGGTAAAAACAGACAAAATTAAAAACAACATTTTATCCTACTCAAATTTTTTCCGGGGGTTCTGTTGTGTTTTGGGTTTGATTTAACTTCAAACTATCAATTCCCCTGCCCTTACTTGGTCTTTAGAGAAGACATCAGAATGCAGCAGCAAGCTTCTCCCCATCTCCCTTGCAGTTGCAGTCCCACAAAGGTAATCATTCCCAAACTGTCAGAGAAATCCCTCCTCTCAGAAATGGTAGCTGGACATATTTCTCTGAAGTTTTGTGGAAGTGGTCAGCTGATGTCACTACGGATTAACTGGTCTCTGAATAACCAGAAGCATAAATCAAAGTGGGAGCAAAAAAGACAGATCCTCCCCACCAAGTCTACAAAAGAAAGGGAAATGTGTCTTGTAACCTTCTTTCATCTTTTCAGCCACACCCTCACGTGGAGAGTCAGCTGCATTAACACAGTCATCTTCAAAGGCAAAGGACAGCAAAGCAAGAGAGGGGGAAAAAAAAGGAGAAAAAAAAAAACATTCTAATGACTAATTGGCAAACCATCTGTCTATATGTGTTATCTCCCTATGTTACCTTCACAATTTTCCTTTTTAAGTTCTCATTGATCTAAGCCCAAAGACATTAAAGTGGATAATATATTCTGGTCTGCTCATCAGCAGAGTTATCCTAGTATATCAGGACTGGGACAGCTGGTAGCCCAAACCCCTAGTTTATCAATAAGGAAAACTGAGGCTCTAAGTGTAGGCAACTTGACCAGGATCCTGTAGCTTCTTGGAAAGAGAGCCAGGACTAGAAATTCCATATTCTGACTCCTTCCTCATTCAGCATTCTTGGTAGGATATCTCATTACAAAATTATCTTCCCTTTACTGGGGGAAGGGAAGGCATGTTATTTTATGCCTTTTATAGCTGCCTTTCCCATCTTCCTAACTTATAGCAGGAGCCTTGGTTTTATCCTCTTCTATCAAAACTTGCAATGGGAAAATGTTTTACATCTGTCTTTTACCACTTAAGATAAATGAGAATCCCTGCATCACCTTCCCTGAGGGTGTGTTCATGTTCAGACGTATATTCTGAGTTGTGAAAGGGAAGATTTTTGTCCCTGTTAAAAGATTTGGCACTGGGGCAGATTGCAGGAAGGGGTAGGATTTTTTTTGACACTCTCATCTCTGAGCTACTAATATCTACTACTAGCAATACAAAATTCACCCATCACTTCACCTTCCCGGAGACTATGTGGGGAATTTGTTAATAACTGTATGATGGGGAAGTTCAGTTTCATAAGGTGGTAACCTCCTGGAAAATCTCTCCAGTTCAGAACAGCATTCACCAGTGTAATGTGAAGTATTCCTACTTTTCCAGAAGAGACAGTAAATGGTTTCTGTCTTTTTCTCTCTCTCTCTTTCCTCCTTTTTTAAATCAGAAGAAATGTATCTTCAGTGTCATTGTTGTTGTCTCCACTTCAGCGTCTCTCTGCTCCACCTCAGACCTCCTGGGGACTCAGAAGAGGGAACATCTGTTTGTCTGTTTCTGCTCTTTTTCGCAGAACCTGCTAAATAGAGAAGAAGCTAAATTTTTAATGGTCCCGAAGCTCTGTGTGTGAAACGATGATATTGGGTTGCAATTGAAGAAGAGTTTTAAGACAGGCAATTTTATCCCAACTTACATAATGCATGCTAAAGTGTGAGGCTGTTATAGAATCTCATCTGCAATGGTGAGCTGCATAATATCGCAATAGTATTTGAATATTATCAGATTCTCAATGGCAGAAATGCAGTATTAAGTGTTTGTGAGGAGTGAATTATGCCCTATTATATCGCAGAGACCCTGGGAGCAATGGAAGCAGCTGGCGAATGGCGGTTTTCTCTGATTTATTAACAGGGTTAGTTTACTGGGATTATGCTTATTTTTATGAGTGGAACGATTATCAGTTCTGAGGCTCTACTCCAAAGAGGACACACACAGTGAGGAGGGGTAACTTCGCATGTCTCGCCTCCCGCCTGCCACAGCACCGGGAACATCCGGCACTATTTGGCTTTCTTTGGAACGAAGTAAGAAAACTAGGGAAATATATCAAGAATGGAAACAAATCTCCATAAACTGGCAAGAGAGTTTGGGGGAAGCTGGACCGGTGGAAAAGGAAAGCTCAAGAGGGATATGATCTCAGACTGTAAATACCTTCAAGGAAGCACTATAAATGAAGGGTAGAAATTATTCACAGGCTCAGATGATGGCAGGAGTAGGTGCAGTAGCCTGGAGCTAAGAAGGAAGAAGCTTGGACCAGATAATAAGAAAAGTTTATAGTAGCAAGAGTGACAGGGCAGAGAAATAGGCTCTCAAGAGTCATTTCAGGTAAAACGTTAACAGGACTGATGAAGTGAGGGAAGCAGAGTGGATGTAACACGTAAGATTTGGAGCTCCTGTTTCTGGAGATATTGATGAAGTAATAAGTGCAAACGTTTTCCCCCATTGAATTCAGTTTTGCCAATTTTTTGTTACAAAATCTTCACTCTCATGTGACTACATCATATTTGAAAAGCAAAACCTTCAATTAGATTGTCATGAAGAAAGTCACAAACAATAAGCATGATGACATGATGACCTCTATAACCATCCCCATTCCTGATTTTGAAACTCTGATGTAGGGACTGCATGATAAATTAGGCTGATGCGTTGGAGAAAGCTTATTGAAGGAGATGAGTTCGAAAGGATGGAGAAGTTAAGGCATATTTTACATGATTTACTCATTATTTATAACATGATTATTCAAAGAAGGATTTGTGTCAGTAGTTGAGGATTTAAATAAGGAGAAGGCAGGAAGATTATTGTTCTAGCTGGGCATGTCTCATGGATTTTTCAATTGTCCCCCAACTGAATGCAGCAGGAAATGGCAACATTTATAGCCAAGCAGCCCCTATCAGTTTGCTGGGGTTCAAACAGCTAGCTCTCAAGGGTTGATGGTTGTTCTCATCCCACAATTCGAAGAAATCATTATATCAACAAGTGTTAAGAGCATGAAAATTCCGGAGATGTCCCCACAGCAGTAATTAGAATGTTACATCTAATTTCTACTTTACAAATTCAAGAGAGCACACACAACACTGACTCTCTTTCCATCACCAATTCACAGTACCATTAGAAAATGAATCCACAGCCATAGCGGAGGGGCAACTCCATTGGATGAGTAATATGCAAACTATGGAAAACAGCCTGAGGCAGACTACACATTGCTACAAAAAGTCAGAGTGGCTCTAACAATGGCATGGTATCAGGAGCAGGGTGAGGCTGAAGCAATTGCAGGGGAATGAGTTTGAGTGGCACAGATGGGAATTTCTGCATCTCTCCTCGCCCTCAAATCTTTGGATCAGCACTGAACAACAGTGCCTCTCCTTCACTGTAACTCTACCCAGACATCGATTTAAACCATGGTGGTAAGACCTGGCCCCATAGCCCATGGAGTCTGTGCAGAGACAGCATTACCAAAACGGTAACGGTGCATCCTAAATCAAAACATGCAACCAGGCATAATCAGATAAAGACATAACTGAGCATAACCAAATATCTGGGGAGTGCCACATCATGAAGGAAAAACACAAAATGCAGCAAAACTCACAGAGACAGTGAAGAAAACTGGCAAGATATTAGACTAAATATTAGCTATATATATCTTCTGAGAAACACAAGAGAATATTATGATACTGTTTTTTAAGATTCAACTTGAAAACTTGGAAACTGAAAATTTAATTCTTGAAAAACGTGAATAGAAAAGTTGAATAGTGGTCTATTCAAATGCTAAATGATATTTGCGTCTTTTGGCAGCAAGGTGGAATTAAGGATTTCCCCCAACTCTCATGGAGTATAAAAGTAGAAAGATATTAAAACACATGGGCAGATATTTGGGCATATGTAAATAAAGTTTGAGAAAGAGATCATAGGAAAATGAAGGAGAAAAGTGGTAAATACAAAATTTCAAATTTTTCCATGACTGAAAAATATATGACTTTCTAGATTGAAAGAGTTCACATTTGTTGTGTGACTCAAAAAAAAAAAAAAGACTGTGCATAGAAATATCATGGTGAACTTTGAAATTCCAAAGATCTTTATCCAAAGATAGAGAGAACCCCCTACGAGTGTCTTAAGTTTAAAAAAGAGTATAAAAGGAATTTGAAACAAAGCAACTTACCTTGCCCTCAAATTCTCATAAGTAATGCTGAATGCAAGAAGTGCACTTCCTCAGGATTCTTAGAAAAAAATATGTTGAACACTATTATTATTTTTTTAGAGAAAAATAAAGACATTTTCAGATTTTGTAGGACATGGATATTTTACCATCCATAACTCAAATCTGAAAAAATTACTAAAGCATACATACCAACAAGTAAAATAAATGAGTCCTAGTGAAGGAAATGAAGTTTAAGAAACTGCAGTGAGCAAAGAAATCAACACACTGTATTGCTAAGTCTAAATGAGCATGGATTACAAAATATCAACCTAAAACTAAAGTCACATATGGTATTGATGTTAGATAACATCATGAAAGATGCAGCAGAAAGTGACTTACTGTGGAACCATTATTCACAATTTTAAGTTTACTTTTTTTCTTTATTCATGAGCTTAAATATGGTCTCATTCCTCCTGGGATGATAGAGAGATCCTTACTTCTCTGAAATCCTGTTGTAGGTATCATCCCATTTTATTTTTAAGATGTTTCATTTACTTCTCTTTATCTAGTACAAGATAAATTATAAATTCCTTCAAGGAAAAGAGTTTATCAATTTATTTAAATTAATAGGTGTTAATGACCAGTATTTTGAAGGTGTTTGTTAGTTAGACAAAAAATATATATAGTATAGTTTTCTGTACTGGCTGGTGCAGGAGATACCATGGAATCAATTAGGGAATAGAGATGATTATACTAAACCAAGGATCAATCATACAAACAAGTCAGTTTTTATAATATAATTTGTATGGTGCTGAGGAAAAGAGAACCCTTACAATACAAAAAGCACAGATGCCTATCTCTGTTAGCTGGTAGAATTGTCTTTAACAGAGACTCATACACAAAAACCTAGAGCTTATGATAAATTTCAGCTCTACCAGAAAAAGGCTCTGGGCCCTCAACTGCCAAAGGATCCCACTGACACAGAACAAATTCACATCCTTCAGTGAAGATGATGAAAAGAAAAAGCACAAGATCTACAGAAAGAGATTAAAAGACAGAGAGGAAAAAATAATACTACTAAAAAAGTGTTGCCAAGATGTAGATAAAAACATAAACAAAAAGTTTACCATTGTTGAAGAAAGATACTATGTCCAGCTCTGCTTTGAAGCAGATAACAATAATAACAATAACAACAATAATGATAATACATTAAAAACATGATAGTGGGGCAAGAGTGGGACATGGATATTATGAGTTGAAACAGGTCAGGAAAAAATAGAATAAAAAACAACATCATCACAGAAATGTAGGGGAAATAAAGGGAACACAACTAAAATATACTAAGGACCATAAGACATACGAATGAAAATATAAGCAAAATGAAATAGAAATAAAGGATATACAAAAAAAGGCAGGAAATAGAGATTCAACCTACATATAAACAGAGTTCTTAAAGGAAAAATAAAAAAAAAAACCCAAAATTTATAAAAACCAGATATTGAAATATTAACTCAAAAATTCATACAATTAAAAATTATTATTTATACATATTAAAAGATAAAACCTGTGGCAGGGAATAATAAGAATGAGCAACTGAAGCACATCATAGTAAAGGCACTGATGTTCAACCATAAAAAAAGAATCCTTAGGGTATCATGAGATACAAGTGATTCATATATACAAGGGGAGAAAACAAAAGCAAGCAAGGCTGGCCACAACTTCTCCATAGCAACTGTCAACACAAGAAGAGCTCTCCAGGCAAGACCTACAAATTTCTTGAAGATAGAAAGTGACCTAAAGATTCTACACCTGGAGAAAATGTCAACTGATGACATTAGGAAACAAATGGTTTTAACAAGCAAGAACTCAGGAAAGATTTTCTATTTTTATTAAGATATAGTTGATTTACAATATATATGAGTTGCAGGCATACAGCATAGTGACTCAAAATTTTTATAGATTATACTCCATTTACAGTTGCTATAAAACATTGGCTATACCCCCCATGCTGCACAATATATCCTTATAACTTATGTATTTCTTACCTAGTAGTGTGTACCTCTTAATCCCCTTCCCCTATCTTACCCCCTCCTTCCATCCCTATCCCATCAGAAACCACTAGTTTGAGCTCTATATTTGTGAGTCAGTTTCTTTTATGTTATATTCAATGGTTGGTTCTGTCTTTTTAGATTCCACATATAAGTGAAAACATACAGTATTTGTCTTTCTCTGTCTGAATTATTTCACGAAGCATAATACCTTCCAAGTCCATCCATGTTATTGCAAATGGCAAAATTTCATTCTTCTTTTGGCTGAGTAGTATTCTGTTTTATATGTGTGTGTGTGTGTGTGTGTGTGTGTGTGTGTATGTGTGTGTGTGTATATATATATATATATATATATATATATATATATATATATAGCCTATCTTCTTTATCTGATGGACACAAATATCTTCCATATATTGGTTATTGTAAATAACACTGCTATGAACACTGGGGTTCACATACTTTTTCAAATTAGTGTTTTTGTTTTATTCAAAAATATATTTTACCTAGGGGTGGAATTGCTGGATTTAATAGTGGTTCTATTTTTAGTTTTTAAGGAAACTCCACACTCTTTTCAAGTGGCCGCAGGAATTTGCATTCCCACCAACACTGTACAAAAGTTCCCTTTTCTCCACATCCTTGTGAACATTTGTTATTCGTGGTCTTTTTGATGCTAACCATTCTGGCATGTGTGAGGTGATATCTCATTGTGGTTTTGATTTGCATTTCTCTGATGATTAGTGATGTTAGGCATATTTTCATGTGTCTATTGGCCATCTGTTTGTATTCTTTGGAAAAATGTCTATTTAGACCTTCTGCCCATTTTTCAATCAGGTTGTTTGGGATTTTTTGAACTGTGTGAGCTATTTTGGATATTAACCACTTATAGGTCATATCATTTGCAAATATTTTCATCCACTCAGTACATTGTTTTTGTTCTTTTTGTTGATGATTTCCTTTGCTGTGCAAAAGATTTTAAGTTTAATTAGATCACATTTGTTTAATTTTGCTTTTGTTTACTTTGCCTTAGGAGACTGATTTAAATAAATATTACTACAATTTATGTCAAATGTTCTGCCAATACTTTCTTCTAGGAGTTTTATGGTTTCTGGTATTACATTTAGATGTTTAAAGTTTTTTAGTTTGTTTTTGCATATGGTGTGAGAAAATGTTCTACTTTCATTCTTTTACATGTAGCTGTCCAGTTTTCCCAGCACCATTTATTGAAGAGATTGTCTTTTCTCCATTATATTGGGTTGGCCAAAAGTTTGTTTGGGTTTTTCCATAAGATGATATGGAAAAACCCAAACGAACCTTTTGGTCAACACAATATATTCTTTCCTACTTTGTCTTAGATTAATTGATCATAATTCTATGGGTTTATTTCTGGGCTCTCTATTCTTTTCCATTGATCAATGTGTCTGTTTTTGTGCCAGTGCTAAAATTGTTTGATTGCTGTAGCTTTGTAATATAATCTGAAGTCAGGGAACATGATACTTCCAGCTCTGTTCTTCTTTTTCAAGATTATTTTGACCATTTGGTGTCTTTTTTTGTTTCCATACAAATTTTAAAATTTTTGTTCTTGTTCTGTGACAAATACAATGGTATTTTGATAGGAATTGCATTGAATCGCTGGACTGCCTTGAATAGTATGGTCATTTTAACAATAATAATTCTTCCAATCCATGAATACCATGTATCTTACCATCTATTTGTGTCATCTTCAATTATTTTCATCACTATCTTATAGTTTTTTGAGTACAGATCTTTTACCTCCTTAGATAGGTTTATTCCTAGGTATTTTATACCTTTTGGTGCACTTGTAAGTGGGATTGTTTTTTAATTTCTATTTCTGATACTTTGTTCTTAGTGTACAGAAATGCAACAGATTTCTGTATATTAATTTTGTATACTATAACATTACTAATCTCACTGATGGGCTCTAATAGGTTTTTGGTGGTGTCTTTAAGATTTTCTATGTATAGTATCACATCATCAAATAATGAAAGTTTTACTTCCTTCACAATTCAGTTTCTTTTTATTTATTTTTCTTGTTTGATTGCTGTGGCTAGGGACTTCCAATACTATGTTGAATAAAAGTGGTGAGAGTAGCCATCCTTGTCTTGTTCTTGTGGAAATGCTTTCAAGCTTTTCACCACTGAGTATGATGTTAGCTGTGGGCTTATCATTTATGGCCTTTATTGTGTTAAGGTATGTTCTGTCTATACTTGCTTTTTTGAAAGTCTTTTTATAAATAGATATTGATTTATATCAAAAGCTTTTTCTGCATCTATTGAGATCATATGGTGGTTTTATTCTTCAACTTGTTAATGTAGTGTACCACATTGATTGATTTATGGTTATTGAAGCATCCTTGCATCCATGCAATAAATCCCACTTGATCATGCTATAAAATCCTTTTAATATGTATCATTGGATTCCATTTACTAATACTTTGTTAAGGAATTTTGCATCTATGTTCATCAGTGATATTGGCCTGTAATTTTCTTTTTTTGTGATATCTTTGTCTGGTTTGGGTATCAAAGTGTTCCTGGCCTCGTAGAATGAAATCAGAAGTGTTCTTTCCTCTGAAATTTTTTGGAATAATTTGAGAAAGATAGGTGTTAACTCTTCTCTAAATGATTTGTAGAATTCACCTGTGAAGTCATCTGGTCCTAGACTTCAGTTTGTCGGGATAATTTTTATCACTGGTTCATTATTTGTAATTAGTTTGTTTATAATTCTGTTTCTTCCTTGTTCAGTCTTAGGAGATTGTACATGTCTAGTAATTCTTTTCATTGCCTCTAGGTTTTCCCTTTTATTGACATATAATTGTTCATAGTAATCTCTTATGATCCTTTGTATTTCTGTGGTGTCCCTTTTTTCATTTCTGGTTTTATTGATATAGGTTCTCTCTCCCTCTTTGTGTCCGACTAAAGGTTTGTCAATTTTGTTACCTTTTCAAAGAACCAGCTCTTAATTTCAGACTTTTTTATTGTTTTTTTTTTAAGTCTCTATTTCATTTGTTTCTGCTCTGATCATTAGGATTTCTTTCTTTCTACTAACTTTGGGTTTTGTTTGTTGTTTTTTTGTAGATCCTTTATGTGTAAGGTTAGGTTGTGTATTTGGGATGTTTCTCATTCCCTGTAGTAAGCTTGTTTTGCTATAATTTTCCCTCTTAGAATTGCTTTTGCTTCATCCCATAGATTTTGGATCATTGTGTCTTTGTTTTCATTTTCTTCAGGTATTTTTGATTTCCTCTTTGATTTCTTCACTGATCCATTGGTTGTTTAGCAGCATATTGTTTATCCTCTGTGTGTTTGTTTTTTTTTCAGTATTTTTTTTCTTGCACTTGATTTCTATTCTTTTTTTTTTTTTTTTTTGATTTCTATTCTTGTAGTGTTGTGGATGGAAAAGATGGTTGATATGGTTTCAACTTTCTTCAATTTTTCAAGGTTTTTTGGTCTAGCATGTGATCTGTCTTGGAGAATGTTCCATGTGCACTTGAAAAGAATGTGTATTTTGCTCCTTTTGGATGGAATATTCTACATATTTCTATTAAGTCCATCTGCTCTAATTGTTATTTATGGTCAGTGTTTCCTAATTGATTTTCTGTCTGGATGATCTGGCCATCAAAATAAGTGGGGTATTAAATTTCCCTACTTTTATTGTGTTACTGTTGATTTCTTCATTTATGTCTGTTAACATTTACTTTAGGTATTTGGGTGCTCCTACGTTGGATCCATATATATTGACAATTGATATATTTCTTCTTGGATTGATCCCTTGATCATTATGTAATGTCCTTCTTTGTCACTTGTAGTAGTCTTTGTTTTAAAGTTTATTTTTTGTGATATAAAGTATTGCTACCTTGGCTTTCTTTTGATTTCCATTTGCATGGAATACATTTATAAACCCCTTCATTTTCAGTCTATGTATGTCTTTATATCTGAAGTGAGACTTTTGTAGGAAACATATATACAGGTTTGGTTTTTTATCCATTCAGCTATTCTTTGTCTTTTGATTGAAGCATTTAGTCCGCATACATTTAACATAATTATTGATATATATGTTCTTATTACCATTTTGTTAATTTTTTGGAGTTGTTTGTAGTTGTTTTTTGTTCCTTTCTTCTTCTTTTGTCCTATACTCTAGTGATTTCATGACAACCTTTAGTGTTATATTTGATTCCTTTGTCTTTTTTCTGTGTTTATCTATTATAGATCTTTTGGTTTGTAGCTGCCATGAGGTTTATATATAGTTAGCTAGCTAGCTAGCTAACTCTACACCTATCTATCTATCTGTCTATATCTAATTGTAATTGTTTTAACTTGCTGTTCTCTTAATTTCAAATGAATTTGAACAACCCTGCATTTGTACTCTCCTCCCTTTATTGTTACTTTCTGACATTATATTTTACAACAAATTGTTTTGTATATCCCTTAACTGCTTATTGTGGATATAGATGATTTTACTACTTTTGTCTTTTAAACTTTCTTCTAGCTTTCTATGTATTTGATTTACTATGTTTACTGTATATTTGTCTTTACCAGTGAAAGTCTTCCTTTCATAATTTTTATATTTCTAATTGTGGCTTTTTTATTTTTGTTTAGAGAAACCACTTTAATATTTCTTGTAAAGCTGGTTTGGTGCTGGTGAAGTCTTAGCTTTTGCTCTTTTTGAATACTTTTGATCTCTCCATCAAATCTGAATGAAACTCTTACCAGGTAGAGTATTGTTGGTTGTAGGTCTATCCCTTTGATCAGTTTAAAAATGTTTTGCCACTCCCTTCTGACCTGCAAAGTTTCTGTCAAAAAATGAGCGGATATACTTATGGAATTTCCCTTATATGCAACTTGTTGTTTTTCCCTTGCTCTTTTTAATAGTCTCTCTTTATCTTTAAGTTCTGCCATTTTAATTATACTGTGTCTTGGTGTGTTCCTCTTTTGGTTGATCTTATTTGGGACTCTCTATACTTACTGCACTTGAATTTCTCTTTCTTTTCCTAAGTTAGGGAAGTTTTCAGCTATTATGTCTTCAAACATGTTCTCACCTTCTTTCTCTCTTTTTTCTCCTTCTGGGACCCCTATAATGTGAATGTTAGTAAGATTGATGTTGTCCCAGGGGTCTCTTAAACTTTTCTCATCTTTTAAATTTTTTCTGCTGAAGGTCAGTTATTTCTACTACTGTGTCTTCCAGCTCATTGATCCATTCCTCTGTATTCTTTAGTCTGCTATGGATTCTTTCTAGTGTATCTTTCATTTTAGTTATTGTATTCTTCATCTCTGTTTGCTTGTTCTTTATATTTTCTAACTCTTTGTTAAAAACTTCTTATTTCTCTCACAGTGCATCCATTCTTTTCCCAAGTTCTTTGATCATCCTTACCATCACTACCGTGAACTCTTTCTCACAAAGGTTACCTATCTCCACTTGACTTGGTTCTTCTGGGGTTTTATCTTGTTTCTTCCACTGAAATATATTCCTCTGACACCTAATTTTGCATGACTTGCTGTTTTTATTTCTGTATATCTGGTTGATTGGTTATGTTTCCTGACTTTGGAGAAGTGACCTTTCATAGGAGTCATCCCAGCTGCACAATGCTCTCATCACCAGAGCTGTATGCTCTAGTGGTGCCCCTTATATGGGCTCTGTGAGTCCTTCTGTAGTGGCAGCCTGACCACTGTGGGCAGTTTGGTAGACTTGGATGGTCCTTGGTCTGTTTGGTTACCAGGCCCTGACTTGTGTGGAGATCTGGTTGGTGGGTCCGGATCATGGGGTGGCTGGCTGCAGTATCCCTAGCGTCCCTGGGGCTAGTGCTGACTTACTGGTGAGAAGAGGTGGGTCCTGGGTCTGACTGCAGTGCCCAAGGGTCCTAGAGCTGGTATCAGACTGTTAGTGGGTGTGGCTGGGTACCGACACAGCTGCCTGAAGGGTCTGGGGTGCCACAGAACCCCATGTGTCACTTATGTTGGCCTGCTCTTGGGTGGAGCCCAGTCATTCCCAAGACTGTACTGTCCTGCTGTGGGTAAGATGGATGCAGCAGCTATGGGGCCGCTATTGTCGTTTTTTTTTTTTTAACATCTTTATTGCAGTGTAATTGCTTTACAATGGTGTGTTAGTTTCTGCTTTATAACAAAGTGAATCAGTTATACATATACATATGTCCCCATATGTCTTCCCTCTTCCATCTCCCTTCCTCCCACCCTCCCTATCCCACCCCTCTAGGTGGTCACAAAGCACCGAGCTGATCTCCTTATGCTATATGGCTGCTTCCCACTAGCTATCTATTTTATGTTTGGTAGTGTATATATGTCCATGTCACTCTCTCACTTTCTCCCAGCTTACCCTTCCCCCTCCCCATATCCTGAAGTCCATTCTCTAGTAGGTCTGCATCTTTATTCCCATCTTGCCGCTACGTTCTTCATGACCATTATTTTTATTTTTATTTTTTTAGATTCCATATATATGTGTCAGCATACGGTATTTGTTTTTCTCTTACTGACTTACTTCACTCTGAATGACACTCTCTAGGTCCATCCACCTCCCTACAAATAACTCAGTTTCGTTCTTTTTTATGGCTGAGTAATATTCCACTGTATATACGTGCCACATCTTCTTTATCCATTCATCTCTTGTTGGACACTTAGGTTGTTTCCATGTCTTGGCTATTGTAAATAGAGCTGCAATGAACATTTTGGTACATGACTATTTTTGAATTATGGTTTTCTCAGGGTATATGCCCAGTAGTGGGATTGTTGGGTCATATGGTAGTTCTTTTTTAAGTATTTTAAGGAACCTCCATACTGTTCTCCATAGTGGCTGTATCAATTTACATTCCCACTAACAGTGCAAGAGGGTTCCCTTTTCTCCACACCCTCTCCAACATTTATTGTTTGTAGATTTTTTGATGATGACCATTCTGACTGGTGTGAGGAGATACCACATTGTAGTTTTGATTTTCATTTCTCTAATGATTAATGATGTTGAGCATTCTTTCATGTGTTTGTTGGAAATCTGTACATCATCTTTGGAGAAATGTCTTTTTAGGTCTTCTGCCCAGTTTTGGACTGGGTTGTTTGTTTTTTTGATATTGAGCTGAATGAGCTGCTTGTAAATCTTGGAGATTAATCCTCTGTCAGTTGCCACATTTGCAAATATTTTCTCCCATTCTGAGGGTTGTCTTTTCATCTTGTTTATGGTTTCCTTTGCTGTGCAAAAGCTTTTAAGTTTCATTAGGTCCCATTTGTTTATTTTTGTTTTTATTTCCATTTCTCTAGGAGCTGGGTCAAAAAGGATCTTGCTGTGATTTATGTCATAGAGTATTCTGCTTATGTTTTCCTTTGAGAATTTGATCGTGTCTGGCCTTACATTTAGGTACTTAATCCATTTTGAGTTTATTTTTGTGTAAGGTGTTAGGGAGTGTTCTAATTTCATTCTTTTACATGTAGCTGTCCAGTTTTCCCAGCACCACTTATTGAAGAGACTGTCTTTGCTCCACTGTATATTCTTGACTCCTTTATCAAAGATAAGGTGACAATATGTGTGTGGGTTTATCTCTGGGCTTTCTATTCTGTTCCATTGATCTATATTTCTGTTACTGTGCCAGTACCATATTGTCTTGATTACTGTAGCTTTGTAGTATAGTCTGATGTCAAGGAGCCTGATTCCTCCAGCTCCGTTTTACTTTCTCAAGATTGCTTTGGCTATTCAGGGTCTTTTGTGTTTCCATACAAATTGAGAAATTTTTTGTTCTAGTTCTGTGAAAAATGCCAGTGGTAGTTTGATAGGGATTGCATTGAATCTGTAGATTGCTTTGGGTAGTAGAGTCATTTTCACAATATTGATTCTTCCAATTCAAGAACAAGGGAATATCTCTCTATCTATTTATATCATCTTTAATTTCTTTCATTAGTGTCTTATAATTTTCTGCATACCGGTCTTTTGTCACCTTAGGTAGGTTTATTCCTAGATATTTTATTCTTTTTGTTGCAGTGGTAAATGAGAGTGTTTTCTTAATTTCACTTTCAGATTTTTCATCATTAGTGTATAGGAATGCAAGAGATTTCTGTGTATTAATTTTGTATCCTGCTACTTTACCAAATTTATTGATTAGCTCTAGTAGTTTTCTCGTAGCACCTTTAGGATTCTTTACATATAGTATTTCATCTGCAAACAGTGACAGCTTTACTTCTTCTTTTCCGATTTGGATTCCTTTCATTTCTTTTTCTTCTCTGACTGCTGTGGCTAATGCTTCCAAAACTATGTTGAATAATAGTGGTGAGAGTGGGCAACCTTGTCTTGTTCCTGATCTTAGTGGAAATGGTTTCAGTTTTTCACCATTGAGGACGATGTTGGCTGTGGGTTTGTCATATATGGCCTTTATTATGTTGAGGAAAGTTCCCTCTATGCCTACTTTCTGCAGGGCTTTTATCATAAATGGGTGTTGAATTTTGTCGAAAGCTTTCTCTTCATCTGTTGAGATGATCATATGGTTTTTCTCCTTCAGTTTGTTAATATGATGTATCACATTGATTGATTTGCATATATTGAAGAATCCTTGTGTTCCTTGATTAAACCCCACTTGATCATGGTGTATGATCCTTTGAATGTGCTGTTGGATTCTGTTTGCTAGTATTTTGTTGAGGATTTTTGCATCTATATTCATCAGTGATACCAGCCTGTAGTTATCCTTCTTTGTGACAACTTTTTCTGGTTTTGGTATCAGAGTGATCGTGGCCTCATAGAATGAGTTTGGGAGTGTTCCTCCCTCTGCTATATTGTGGAAGAGTTTGAGAAGGATAGGTGCTAGCTCTTCTCTAAATGCTTGGGAGAATTCACCTGTAAAGCCATATGGTCCTAGGCTTTTGTTTGTTGGAAGATTTTACATCACAATTTCAATTTCAGTGCTTGTGGTTGGTCTCTTTATATTTTCTATTTCTTCCTGGTTCAGTCTTGGAAGGTTGTGCTTTTCTAAGAATTTGTCCATTTCTTCCAGGTTGTCCATTTTACTGTCATATAGTTGCTTTAGTAATCTCTCATGATCCTTTGTATTTCTGCAGTGTCACTGGTTACTTCCCCTTTTTCATTTCTAATTCTATTGATTTGAGTCTTCTCCCTTTGTTTGTTGATGAGTCTGGTTAATGGTTTATCAATTTTGTTTATCTTCTTAAAGAACCAGCTCTTAGTTTTATTTATCTTTGCTATCATTTCCTTCATTTTTTTTTCATTTATTTCTGATCTGATCTTTATGATTTCTTTCCTTCTGCTAACTTTGTGCATTTTTTGTTCTTCTTTCTCTAATTGCTTTCGCTGTAAGGTTAGGTTGTTTATTTGAGATGTTTCTTGTTTCTTAAGGTGGGATTGTATTGCTATAACCTTCCCTCTTAGAACTGCTTTTGCTGACTCCCATAGGTTTTGGGTCATCGTGTTTTCTTTGTCATTTGTTTCTAGGTATTTTTTTATTTCCTCTTTGATTTCCTCAGTGATCTTTTGGTTATTAAGTAGTGTGTTGTTTAGCTGCCATGTGTTTGTATTTCTTACAGATTTTTTCCTTAATTGATATCTGATCTCATAGCATTGTGGCCGGAAAAGATACTTGATACAATTTCAATTTTTTTTAATTTACCAAGGCTTGATTTGTGACCCAAGATATGATCCATTCTGGAGAATATTCCATGAGTACTTGAGAAAAATGTGTATTCTGTTGTTTTTGGATGGAATCTCCTGTAAATATCAATTAAGTCCATCTTGTTTAATGTATCTTTTAAAGCTTGTGTTTCCTTATTTATTTTCATTTTGGATGATCTGTCCATTGGTGAAAGTGGGGTGTTAAAGTTCCCTACTATGATTGTGTTAGTTTCAATTTCCCCTTTTATGGCTGTTAGTCTTTACCTTATGTATTAAGATTCTCCTATGTTGGGTGCATAAATATTTACAATTGTTATATCTTCTTCTTGGATCAATCCCTTGATCATTATGTAGTGTCCTTCTTTGTCTTTTATAATAGTCTTTGTTTTTAAGTCTATTTTGTCTGATATGAGAATTGCTACTCCAGCTTTCTTTTGGTGTCCATTTGCATGGAATATCTTTTTCCATCCCCTCACTCTCAGTTTGTATGCATCCTTAGGTGTGACGTGGGTCTCTTTTAGATAGCATATATACGGGTCTTGTTTTTGTATCCATTCAGCCAATCTATGTCTTTTGGTTGGAGTATTTAATCCATTTACATTGAAGGTAATAATCAATCTGTATGTTCTTATGACCATTTTCTTAATTGTTTGGTGTTTGTTTTTGTAGGTCTTTTCTTTCTCTTGTGTTTCCTGCCTAGAGAAGTTCCTTTAGCATTTGTTGTAAAGCTGGTTTGGTCGTGCTGAATTCTCTTAGCTTTTGTTTGACTGTAAAGGTTTTAATTTCTCTGTCAAATCTGAATGAGATCCATGCTGGGTAGAGTAATCTTTGTTGTAGGTTCTTCTCCTTCATCACTTTAAATATGTCCTGCCACTCCCTTCTGGCTTACAGAGTTTCTGCTGAAAGCTCAGCAGTTAACCACATGGGGATTCCCTTGTGTATTATTTGTTGTTTTTCCCTTGCTGCTTTTATTGGTTCTTTGTATTTAATTTTTGATAGTTTGATTAATATGTGTCTTGGTGTGTTTCTCCTTGGATTTATCCTGTATGGAACTCTCTGTGCTTCCTGGACTTGATTAACTATTTCCTTTCCCATATTAAGGAAGTTTTCAAATATAATCTCTTCAAATATTTTCTCAACCCCTTTCTTTTTCTGTTCTTCTTCTGGGACCCCTATAATTCGAATGTTGGTGCATTTAATATTGTCCCAGGGGTCTCTGAGACTGTCCTCAATTCTTTTCATTCTCTTTTCTTTATTCTGCTCTGCATTTGTTATTTCCACTATTTTATCCTCCAGGTCACTTATCCGTTCTTCTGCCTCAGTTATTCTGCTATTGATCCCTTCTAGAGAATTTTTAACTTCATTTATTGTGCTGTTCATCACTGATTGTTTGCTCTTTAGTTCTTCTAGTTCCTTGTTAAACGTTTCTTTTATTTTCTCCATTCTAGTTCCAAGATTTTGGATCATCTTTACTATCACTATTCTGATTCTTTTTCAGGTAGACTACCTATTTCCTCCTCATTTGTTAGGTCTGGTGGGTTTTTGCCTTGCTCCTTCATCTGCTGTGTGTTTCTCTGGCTTCTTATTTTGCTTAACTTACTGTGTTTTGTGTTCCCTTTTCATAGGCTGCAGGTTCGTAGTTTCCGTTGTTTTTGGTGTCTGTCCCCAGTAACTAAGTTTGGTTCAGTGGGTTGTGTAGGCTTCCTGGTGGATGGGACTATTGACTGTGTTCTGGTGGATGAGGCTGGATCTTGTCTTTCTGGTGGGCACGTCCACTTCTGGTGGTGTGTTTTGGGGTGTCTGTGGCCTTATTATGATTTTAGGCAGCCTCTGTGCTAATGGGTGGGGTTGTGTTCCTGTCTTGCTAGTTGTTTGGCAAAGGGTGTCCAGCACTGTAGCTTGCTGGTCGTTGAGGGGAGCTGGGTCTTGGCGTTGGGATGGAGATCTCTGAGAGATTTTCACCGTTTGATATTACGTGGAGCTGGGAGGTCTCTTGTGGACCAGTGTCCTGAACTTGGCTCTCGCACCTCAGTGGCACAGCCCTGACACCTGGCTGGAGCCAGGTGTTGTCCCCGGGAGAACACATGCCATGCCTCAGGCTGGTGCAATGTCACACCACCCTCTGCCGCCACAGGCTCGCTCCGCGCTCCGTACCCCTCCCTCCCCCTGGCCTGAGTGAGCCAGAGCCCTCAAATCATCTGCTTCTTTAACACTGTCCTGTCTGAGTGAAGAAAAGGCACCCTCAGGCGACTACATGCAAAGGTGGGTCCAAATCCACCTTTTTCCTGGCACAGGACCCCCAGGGCTGAGGAGCACAATGTGGGACTTGGACTTGTGGCTCCTTGGGTAGAACCTCTGCAATTGTAATTTTTCTTCTGTTTTGGGGTCAGAGGTATGGGTCTCAACTATATTGAGACTCTACCTGTTCTACCCTTCTGGTTGTGGTTTTTTTTCTTTTAGATGTCATTATTTTGTCACAAAACAAAATTCCAACTCTACTAAATTTATGATATATAGAAGCCATCACCACAAACATACACACACACACACATAAA
This sequence comes from Balaenoptera physalus, assembly GCF_965194825.1. NCBI lineage: Eukaryota > Metazoa > Chordata > Mammalia > Artiodactyla > Balaenopteridae > Balaenoptera > Balaenoptera physalus. The sequence goes on along the minus strand of NC_138897.1, from coordinate 41,583,573 downwards.
AATAACTCAAATATATTGAAAATTTTTAAATTGGCAAAAATACTCTAGAAAAAGTCAAAGAAAAAGAAAGTAAGGGTCAAAATTGTGACCAAAAAGCTCTAGAAAAAAAAAAAATCACTTTTAGCTGCTAAAAGTTAAAATTCGCCACAGAAATATAACCAATAGAAATATCTATTCTCCAAATAGCATAATACTAACACTTTGAAACAAAACACCAAAATATACTAGGAAAAATAAGTAAAAACATTAATAGCAGTCTTTATAGTGTTATTAAGAACTTTCAAAGTGGTAATTTTGGGAAAGTTTAATTAATGGGTTATTTCCAAAGTCAGAATATTGAAAAAAACACTAAGAATTGTCAAAGTCCCAGGGCTAGTAACAAGCTTTTACTAACCCTAGATCTAAAGTAACCAGCAATGTAAACCATTTCAAAATGTGGAGGCAGGTACTTCCTGGTAGCCAAAACAATGTCAGTAGCATAGTTCCCTTCCTCTTGAATTTTTCTCCTAAAATGTATAAAACATGATGATAGTGGAAAACTGAAGTACAAATATTATATATTGTGAAAAAAGTTACATATTAATGTAAAAATTCTATATGCTGTGACAGAGTAGGAATAATATAATTAATAATGGAAAAAGATGAAAGAGAAAACCAAAAGAAATAGACTAAGTTCCTTGTTATATAGGCTATAGATCAGCATTAGAGGACATTGAAAATAAAACTGATAAATCAGATAGAAAACTGTTAAATTAGAAAACAGGAGGCCAAGATCATTTAGCAAAGGTACAAATACAAATATTACCACTAGAACAAAAATATACACCTCCTTAAATATCACAGGAAAATATTTAATAAATCATGTAAGGAAAGAAATGTAGCAAATATAAAAAAAAATGTGTAAAGGCAAAATATTGTTGAGCTCAAACATGTAAGTCATTTTGATGAATGTGAATAGGCTCAAGTCATCTAATAAAAAATAATAATTTCATATTTGGTTCACAAAGCGGAACCAAACTGCATGCTCTCTGAAAGAAAAACACCTAAACTGAATAAACTCAGAAACATTAAAAATAAAGGAATGAGCAGAAATGTACCATAAAAATGGAAAACAGATAGAATGGTAGTAGTAATCCTAATAGCAGAAAAGTAGAAATCAAACCGAAAACCTTTAAATGTGAAAAAGAACACTTTTTTTAATGTTAAAACCACAGTTTACAATGAAGATATAATATTTATGAATATTTAAGCACCAAGTAACACAATGAATACCTTTATGAAACAAAAAGTACAGGAGAAATAAGGAGGCATAAATAGAAACTTTAATAATAGGATACTTTTATACATCATTCAAGAACAAGACAGATGAAGTGGACCAAAATAAATAAAAATAGAGAAGATAAAAAATGTAACCATTAAGAGAGATCTTATGTATATATATTTACCTTTACACAATAATTACAGAGAATACAGATCCTTCTCAATCACCCACAACACAGTCACAAAAACTGATCATAAGCCAAGTTATAAAGAAAATATTAGTAATTTACATAAAGTGGAAATACAAACAACACTCTGATAGAAATGAATAAAATAATAAATTATCAAGAAAAAAAAAAAAAGTCCCTTCCAAATGAAAAGCAGAAAAGCTGCTTATTAACCAGTTCTTTAATAAAATGTGGGATACAAACTGAAATTGCAAATTTTTATGAAAAGAATGACAATGAAAGCACTATAGATCATAACATATGAAATGAATTTAGAGCAGTGATCACGGGAAAATTCATAGCATTAAATTATTTTGTCAGTAAAAATGAAAGAATGATAGTAAAAGACATACATTCCCAGATCAAAAGCAAAAACTAGAAAAAGAACAAAGCAAACACAAAGAACAAAGATAAAGAGAATAAAAATAAAAAAGAAATTAATGAAGAGAATAGAAAAATAGACATAATGAATAAATAAAAAATCTGTTATTAAAATTTTGAAAAAATTAACAGAATAGACAAACCACTAGCTTTTTTAATCAAAATATAAAGGGAGAAAGCAAAAATATGCAAGATGTGAGAAATGGGAAATAACTGTGAAATAAAATTCATATTTTATGGCAGGACAAGAAAAACATTAGAAAAATTTTTTCTCTGGCCTTTCGCCTTCTCTCTCCCCCCTACTGTGCATTGTGTATCCGCATTATACATTGACCACAACTTTCCCATTGGCAGAAATACCTGCTCAATCATAAGCAACAATATTCTCCTAATATCAATAAGACAACTCCTTAAAGATAGGATTCCTTCTTGAGCTCATAAGGGGTCACATGGCACTTAGATGTGGAGTATGTAAACTGTCAGTAATATGTCATTTGACGTACAGCCCTCTGTCTCAAAAAACTTATATAAGTGTGCTTTAACTTCTAAGGCGCAGGAGAGCTCTCAGAGCTTTCTGAGATGCTCTTCCAGGATTATAATCCTCAAATTTGGCTCGAATAAAATTTTCCATTTCTTTCTTAGATCAACTGATTCATTGACATAACTGCCGAAACAAATAGACTTTTAAAAATTGTGGAACTATATTGTAGGCTTTTATGCAAGCAAATTTGAAAGCATAGGTGAAATGGTGTTCAGATAAAAGCATACATAATACATGAAGGATATGGGAGCATTACGATCAGGAAAAATTCGATTAAGCAGAACACATATAAATAAGAAAGTAAGTTTAAGGTATGGTACTGTCTTCTAAAACCTTTTTCTGAAATATAAATATATAAATGTATGTTAAGCAGAAAAGTAGTCACACACTCACACCTATCATCCCGCCCCCCCCTCCCCCCCAACTAAACAGTATAATCAACATCAACATATAATCCAGTCTGGGTTCTGAATATCTATTTGACACTTTTTATGCTTCAATGTATCCCTACATTCCCCTTTCACCTTTTCTACTGCAAGATAGATGAAAGTACACACAGGCTATTGTGATGAAGACCTATTGAAGAATGGGATGGACTCACCTTGCAAATATGCGAAGCATTAATGACAACTTATGTGAAATTCCCCAAAGGCTGTTCATTAAGCCCCAATCAGGCATCCCGCTGTGGCTCCTCTGAAAGAGATGACAGGCCACTGAGTCCTAGAAATGGGACTCCCACTGGGAAGGAAGGACATTCAGACTGACTCTGTACCCTCAGGGTAGGTGTCCCATGAAAAACCCCATGAGGGAGCTTGACTTTCACATCTGAGTGGTATGAATATATTTACCTTTCATTTCCATGTTAGTCAGCCTACAGCAGTCTAATTACCACTTTCTAAAGACACTGTATAATACTGAAGGTCATTAATATTTGGTGAAAAGGTATTGACCAAAATGAAGTGAATCCTTGAATATAACTGATAATTATTAAATCATTATGAATATTTACTGAGCAGTTATTGTGTGCAAGACACTTTAAATGCTTTATTTCTATTATCTCATTCAATCTTCACACGGTTTTATGAGGAAACTGAAACACGATTTATATTGGTCCATTTCATGTTTTTAAGTAGATGACAGATTTTTATCTTAAAGGATATTCAGGACGACTCTAAGTTTACTTGTGACTCAACCTACCATCCTGATGATTATTTTTTCTGACACTTTGTATCATAATTATTTACAGGGATTCATGGAATTTGTAAAGAGGTGGCACAGCCCTGTGATTACATTGAGCACACATTATAGGTCATGGGGCCACTGATACCTGTTTCCAAAAGGATGAATATTTGGCAACGTGTAACCCATGTTCCACAGAGTGATGATGACTTTTTTTCTCTTATTCTGATACTAAAAAATACCATGATTTATGAAAGACAAATGCTCACTGGATAAGAAGATAAAATGGACAAGAGAGTCTTCCCATCTCTAATTCTAAGGATAGCAGGAAAATCAAGGCCCCTTAGCTACATGTTTGTTCAGTTTTATGATTAAGGATAAAAGGTGAAAGAATGAGGGGATTGTTCATTTTTTCTATGAAACATAAAAAAGATATAGGTGTTTATAATTTTAGCCCAATTTAATATTGAAAAAAACTGTTTATTATTGCTCTTACATGTTTTTATCTCCCACACAGTTTAGCATACTGCATCTTATGTTAATGAAAAACTACAACAGAGTAAGCATTATATTTGACTGGTATTTTTTGTTTTGTACTTTCACCCAATATTCAATAAATCTTTACTTTGAATCTTATACATACCTAAACATTTTGTAAGAGAAGGTCTCTGTTTAAAGTCTAGAAGAAGGAGGAAAAATAATTCATGTCAACCTTAGGTGCACACAAGTGGAGTGGACAAGAACTTCCCATTGCTGATTAAGATCCTGTTTTGGTTAACTACACTATAATATGTGTATAGTGTTCAGAAAGATTCTAGTGTGACCAAGCCTTTGTGAAAGTTGACTAGAAACAATGGGGAGGGTATGGATGTCCTTGAAGGGATACATCTTCATATTTCAGAGTCATCTCTGGTTGGAGCCACCATAGTTTGGCAATATAATGAGATAGAAAGAATGTAGGGTTACAGCCTAGCTCTTCTCATAGTACCCATGACTTGAGCAAGTTATTGAATCTTTCTGATGCTCAGTCACTTCCTCTCTATAATAGGATTATGATGTCCACATTACCTGCATTGTGTTTTAGGAATTAAATGAGCTAATGTCTATAATCTATTTAGCACAGTGCCTGATGTAAGTGTGCATTGAAGTAAGTCTGTACTTAAAAATCAAGAGTAAGATGTTACTGTGTTTTTCTAAAGGACTTGTGAAGCTTGCGGGGGTGGGGGTGGGGGGAACTCAGAAATGCTAAACACCAGGAACATTGTCATTACAGTGAACATTTACCACAGACTTAATGTATGTGACTTTTGGTGTCCTGCTAAATTCAGTAGTTCCATACATTCTACTATGCAGATTGATTTACTCATAGCAAAAAAGATATGTGTAGCATTGCCTGGTGTACATAGAGGGTAGAAATACCTTTTCTTGCTTTTGATGGATCTCACTCCATCAGGCATGTAACAACTGTTTCAATTAGTCTTACTGTTTCCTGGTCACTTGTGTCTACAGTCACAGTTTTAGAAAATAACACAGTAGATCTCATTTTTAAATTGTTTCTATGATTTTACAGCTAATAGAGATGATTTTTAAATTTCTTTTTCCACACATAATAAAAAAAGAAGAAGGAATTGTGGTGATTGTTCAAATCAACCACAGGTGCTATGTGTGTGTGTTTGTGTTTCTTTGTGAATGTGTTTCTTGGGGTTGAAAGGAGCATTAAGGTAAAAAAGGGAGCCATAGAGGGGTTTTGTGGCAGTACAAAACTCAATAAATCCAAAAATACTGAATGAGATTCTCTTTGTCATCTGTCTAACTAATGAGTTCAGACACCCTTTATCAGAGCTATATTCCAGCATATATAGCTTCATCAGAGCTATGGACCCTGGGTATCCTGGGATCCAGGGTGGCCTAAGAGCATCTTCTTTCAGTGAAGGAATTTCTTGGGAGAAATTTTTTTTGAAGAATCATTACAGCTTAGATATCTGCTCTTCATTCTATATCTTTTCAGTTTAATCAAAAATCTTTTCCCTGGGCAAAAAATGACGACAGAGTTTATTTTCATTTTCAGCAACAGTGGGGAGTTATTAGTTCATGTAGTCCTGATCTAAGACTCAATTCTCCTTTACCTTTTAACCAAACGGAGCTAGAGAGGAACACATACCTCTTCAAGGTCTTTGTGACCTTGACCAGTGATTCCAAAACTTTATTTTGCCTAAGAATTAATAATGAAACTTGCTATGATTCCAGTTCTAATTTAGCAGACAAGGGGTTGTGTCTGAGATTCTACATTTCTAAAAATCTCCCAGATGGTACTGATGATGTTGGTCCTAGAACTACACATTAAGCTACAAGACACTAAACCAGGAGTTGATAAACATTTTCTGTGAAAAAAAAGACAGTAAGTATGTTAGGTTTTGTTATAACTACTTAACTCTGCTGTTGTAGCACAAAGGCAACCACAAATATTACATAAACCAAATGGTGTGGCTGCATTCCAATAAAACTCTAGCACTGAAATTTGAATTTTATGTAATTTTCATTTATCAGGAAATAATATTTGGGGGGAATTTTTTAAAACTTTAAAAATGTGAAAACCACTCTTAGTTTGTGGGCCGTACAGAAACACTCAGTGCATTAGATATGGCCTGTGGGATGAAGTTGCTACTACCTGACCTAGACAGCAGTCTTGTCCTGTAACTAGGACTTAACTTGTCTGTTACTATGAGACAGACTTTCTCTCTACCTCCTGGTTTAGAAAGTAACACATTCATAGGGAAATCTGTGTTCTTCCTGAAAGAGAATCATTTAATTTACAGTCCTTGACCTGAGTCTGCCACACTAAAGCTGGATGTACCTAGCCCTATTTCACAGACAGAGTAAGCAGGGGTACCTCTTTATTCAGGGACTTTAGGTTTATTAGGAGTTTAGTTACACCAAAATTGGGATCTACTTTACCATCTATTTTGGGAGAAGTTAAAATGTTATATCTTTTGTTAAATCTCTAGTGATATCTCAGCCTGCAATTATTAAAAATTTCACTAATTAGACAATCTGTTTCAATGGTAGAATTTAATTTTTCCCCTCCTAGTGCCAATGGATTTAGAAAGAATCCGCAAAAGAAACCTATTTTGGGAAAGTATTTCTCCAACTTTTTCACTGATTTATCTATGTCAGCACAGAGAAAATGATATGTGCACCCAGGGCTCTGGGATCTAGATTTAACTGGCCCATAGCAAGTGTGAACTTTCTTTGAAATCTCCCCTTTTATCTTATAAATGCATACACCTCTTGCATTTTATTCCATAATATATCGGTGTTTGTTATAATATAAAAATGTTTAAAGTTACTTCTGAGTTCACTTTCTTAAAATTTTTATGCTAAAAATTGAGAGCCCCAGGAAGTTGGTCAATGTTTACTGTATTGATTCACATATTCTCTCTGATGCACTGGTGTGTGTACACCAGTTTGAGAATTTTTCAACTTAACAGGGGTCCACAATTTTCCCTGGCAGGGTGCTAGACTCCATATACTTATCCCTTCCAGCTTCTATCAGCTCCCCACCCCAACCACCAAGCCCTCTGCCATACGATATAAGGGCACGTGCATCACAAAGTTCATTAAGGATTTTCTAGTTAATTAGCTGACACAGTGCAAAGTTGCCTTGGTGTGATTGTCACTTGAACTTCATTTCTCTGTTCACAGGCTTTTTATTGGTCTTCAAATCAAGTTAGCAATGGGGTATCTTTAATATATTTAATAATACTATATGTATAATGCAATGGGTCAGAATGACCTGATTGCATTAATAACCATAACCCAGTACATACTCTGTCTTCATATGCCTTCAATTTCTCTCGTACTGTATTTTATTGAAAACGTGCTCACATTTGTATGGATTGCTTTTAATAACAAATTAATGGATTTTATCAAGTAGATGTCATTGAAAATCAGTGGTCTGATGATGTTTTAATGCTTGTCTCTCCTCATCTTCTTCATGGAAATCATTTATTCAAACTCTCGATGTCCTAAATATGTGAAAATTATGAGCAAATCCACCGCTATAAACGCTGCCTTAATTTTCAAGTTTCACTTTTTTCAGGTAACGAGGTCTGGGAAAAAGCACAGAGAAAGGTGTTGGGTTGGCCGAAAAGTTCGTTCAGATTTTGCCATAACATCTTACAGAAAATCCAGAACAAAATTTTTGGCAAATACAAGACTTTCACTTTTTTTTTTTTTTTTTTAATGCAGCAGGTTTTTATTAGTTATCCATTTCATACATATTACTGTATATATGTCAATCCCAGTCTCCCAATTCATCACACCACCATCACCACACCCCCTTTCACCCCTTGGTGTCCACATGTTTGTTCTCTACATCTGTGTCTCTATTTCTGCCGTGGAAACCAGTTCATCTGTACCATTTTTCTAGATTCTACAGATATGCATTAATATACAATATTCGTTTTTCTCTTTCTGACTTACTTCACTCTGTATGACAGTCTCTACGTCCATCCACGTCTCTAAAAATGACCCAATTTCATTCCTTTTTATGGCTGAGTAATATTCCATTGTATATAGGTACCACTTCCTTATCCATTCATCTGTCAATGGGCATTTAGGTTGCTTCCATGAAGTGGCTACTCTAAATAGTGCTGCAATGAACATTGGGGTGCATGTGTCTTTTTGAATTATGGTTTTCTTTCAGTATATGCCCACTAGTGGATTTGCTGCATCTTATGGTAATTCTATATTTTGCTTTTATAAGGAACCTCCATACTGTTATCCATAGTGGCTGTATCAATTTACTTTCCCACCAACAGTGCAAGAGGGTTCCCTTTTCTCCACACCATCCCCAGCATTTGTTGTTTGTAGATTTTCTGATGATGCCCATTCAAACTGGTGTGAGATGATACCTCATTGTGTTTTGATTTACATTTCTCTAATAATTAGTGATGTTGAACAACTTTTTATGTGCCTCTTGGCCATCTGTATGTCTTCTTTGGAGAAATGCCTGTTTAGGTGTTCTGCCCATTTTATGATTGGGTTGTTTGTTTTTTTAATATTGAGCAGCATGGGCTGTTTATACATTTTGGAGATGAATCCTTTGTCTGTTGATTTGTTTGCAAATATTTTCTCCCACTCTGTGGGTTGTCGTTTTGTCTTGTTTATAGTTTCCTTTGCTGTGCAAAAGCTTTTAAGTTTTATTAGGTCCCTTTGGTTTATTTTGTTTTTATTTTCATTACTGTAGGAGGTGGGTCAAAAAAGATCTTTCTGTAATTTATGTCAAAAAATATTTTCCTATGTTTTCCTCTAAGAGATTTATAGTGTCCAGTCTTACATTTAGGTCTTTAATCCATTTTGAGTTTATTTTTGTGTCTGGTGTTAAGGAGAGTTCTAATTTCATTCTTTTACATGTAGCTGTCCAGTTTTCCCCACACTACTTTTTGAAGATACTGTCTTTTCTCCATTGCATATCCTTGCCTCCTTTGTCATAGATTAGTTGACCATAGGTGTATGGTTTTATCTCTGGGCTTTCTAACCTATTCCATTGATCTGTATTTCTGTTTTGGGGCCAGTACCATATTGTCTTGATTACTGTAGCTTTGTAGGATAGTCTAAAGTAAGGAAGTCTAATTCCTCCAGCTCCGTTTTTTTTTCCCTCAAGATTGCTATTTGGGGTCTTTTGTGTCTCCATACAAATTTTAAGATTTTTTGTTCTAGTTCTGTAAAAAATGCCAATGGTAATTTGATAGGGATTGGATTGAATCTGTAGACTGCTTTTGGTAGTATAGTCATTTTTACAATATTCATTCTTCCAATCCAAGAACATGGGATATCTCTCCATCTGTTTGTGTCATCTTTTATTTCTTTCATCAGTGTCTTACTGTTTTCTGAGTACAAGTCTTTTACCTCTATTGGTAGGTTTATTCCTAGGTATTTTATTCTTTTTGTTGAAATGGTGAATGGGATTGTTTGCTTAATTTCTCTTTCTGATCTTTTATTGTTAGTGTATAGGAATGAAAGTGATTTCTGTGCATTAATTTTGTATCCTGCAACTATACCAAATTCATTGATTAGTTCTAATAGTTTTCTGGTGGCATCTTTAGGATTATCTATGGATAGTATCATGTCATCTGCAAACAGTGACAGTTTTACTTCTTCTTTTCCAATTTGTATTCCTTTTTCTTCTCTGATTTTCATGGCTAGGACTTCCAAAACTATGTTGAAATATAGTGGTGAGAGTGGACGTCGTTGTCTTATCCTGATCTTAGAGGAAATGCTTTCAGTTTTTCACCATTGAGAATGATGTTTGCTGTGGGTTTGTCATATACGGCCTTTATTATGTTGAGATAGGTTCCCTCTCTGCCCACTTTCTGGAAAGTTTTTATCATAAATTGGTGTTGAATTTTGTCAAAAGCTTTTTCTGCATCTATGGAGATGATCATATGGTTTTTCTTCTTCAATTTGTTAATATGGTGTATCACATAGATTGATTTGTGTATATTGAAGAATATTTGCATCCCTGGGATAAATCCCACTTGATCATGGTGTATGATCCTTTTAATGTGTTGTTGGATTTTGTTTGCTAGTTTTATGTTGAGGATTTTTGCATCTATACTCATCAGTGATATTGGTCTGTAATTTTCTTTTTTTGTAGTATCTTTGTCTGGTTTTGGTATCAGGGTGATGGTGGCTTCGTGGAATGACTTTGGGAGTGTCCCTTCCTCTGCAATTTTTTTGGAAGAGTTTGAGAAGGATGGGTGTTAGCTCTTCTCTAAGTGTTTGATAGAATTCACCTTTGAATCCTGGTCCTGGACTTTTATTTGTTGGAAGATTTTTAACCACAATTTCAATTTCATTACTTGTGATTGGTCTGTTCATATTTTCTATTTCTTCCCGGTTCAGTCTTGGAAGGTTATAAATTTCTTAGAATTTGTACATTTCTTCCAAAATATCCATTTTATTGGCACAGAGTTGCTTGTAATAGTCTCTTATGATGATTTGTATTTCTGTGGTGTCCATTGTAACTTCTTTTTCACTTCTAATTTTTTTTATTTTCATCCTCTCACTTTTTTTCTTGATGAGTCTGGCTAAAGGTTTATCAATTTTTTTTATCTTCTCAAAGAATAGGCTTTTAGTTTTATTGATCTTTGTTATTGTTTTCTTTGTTTCTATTTCATTTATTTCTGCTCTGATCTTTGTGATGTCTTTCCTTCTGCTAACTTTAGGTTTTGTTTGTTCTTCTTTCCCTAGTTCCTTTAGGTGTAAGGTTAGATTGCTTATTTGAGAGTTTGTTTGTTTCTTGAGGTAGGATGGTATAGCTATAAACATTCCTCTTAGAACTGCTTTTGCTGCATCCCATAGGTTTTGGGTCATTGTGCTTTCATTGTCATTTGTTTCTAGGTATTTTTTGATTTCCTCTTTGATTGATTCAGTGATCTCTTGGTTATTTAGTAACGTATTGTTTGGCCTCCATGTGTTTGTGTTTTTTACGTTTTTTTCCCTGTAATTTATTTCTAATCTCATAGTGTTGTGGTCAGAAAAGATGCTTAATATGATTTCAATTTTCTTCAATTTACTGAAGTTTGATTTGTGACCCAAGATGTGATCGATCCTGGAGAATGTTCCATGTGCACTTGAGAAGAAAATGTAATCTGCTGTTTTTGCATAGAATGTCCTATAAATATAAATTAAATCTATCTGCTCTATTGTGTCATTTAAAGCTTGTGTTTCCTTATTAATTTTCTGTCTGGATTATCTGTACATTGGTGTAAGTGAAGTGTTAAAGTCCCCCACTATTATTGTGTTACTGTGTATTTCCTCTTTTCTAGCTGTTAGCATTTGCCTTATGTATTGAGGTGCTCCTTTGTTGGGTGCATATATATTTACAATTGTTATATCTTTTTGAATTGATCCCTTGATCATTATGTACTGTTCTTCATTTTCTCTTGTAACATTCTTTTTTTTTTTAATTAATTAATTAATTTATTTATTTTTGGCTGTGTTGGGTCTTCGTTTCTGTGTGAGGGCTTTCTCTAGTTGCGGCGAGCGGGGGCCACTCTTCATCGCGGTGTGCAGGCCTCTCACTGTCGTGGCCTCTCTTGTTGCGGAGCATGGGCTCCAGACGCACAGGCTCAGTAGTTGTGGCTCACAGGGCCTAGTCGCTCCGTGGCATGTGGGATCTTCCCAGACCAGGGCTCGAACCCGTGTCCCCTGCATTGGCAGGCAGATTCTCAACCACTGCGCCACCAGGGAAGCTCCTCTCTTGTAACATTCTTTATCTTAAAGTCTATTTTATCTGATATGAGTGTTGCTACTCCAGCTTACTTTTGATTTCCATTTACATGGAATATCTTTTTCCATCCTCTCACTTTCAGTCTGCATGTGTCCCTAGGTCTGAAGTGGGTTTCTTGTAGACAGCATATATACAGGTCTTGTTTTTGTATCCATTCAGCAAGATTGTGTCTTTTGGAGCATTTAATCCATTTACATTTAATGTAATTATCGATATCTATGTTCCTATTACCATTTTCTTAATTGTTTTGGGTTTGTTTTTGTAGGTGCTTTTCTTCTCTTGTGTTTCCCACTTAGAGAAATTCCTTTAGCATTTGTTGTAGAGCTGGTTTGGTGGTGCTGAATTCTCTTAGCTTTTGGTTGTGTGTAAAGCTTTTCATTTCTCCATCAAATCTGAACGAGAACCTAGCTGCGTAGAGTAATCTTGGTTGTAGATTCTTCTGTTTCATCACTTTAAGTATATCCTGACACTCCTTTCTGACTTGTAATGTTTCTGCTGAGAAATCAGCTGTTAACCTTATGGGAGTTCCCTTGTATGTTATTTGTCATTTTTTTCCTTGTCGCCTTTAATAATTTTTCTTTGCCCTTAATTTTGTCAATTTGATTACTATGTGTCTCGGCATGTTTCTCCTTGGCTTTCTCCTGCCTGTGATTCTCTGAGCTTTCTGAACTTGGGTGGCTATTTCCTTTCCCATGTTAGGGAAGTTTTTGACTATAACATCTTCAAATATTTTCTCTGGTCCTTTCTATCTCTCTTCTCCTTCTGGCACCCCAATAATGTGTTGGTGTGTTTAATGTTGTCCCAGAAGACTCTTAGGCTGCCTTCATTTCTTTTCTTTCTTTTTTCTTTATTCTGTTCTACAGCAGTGAATGGCACCATTCTGTCTTCCAGGTTACTTATCTGTTCTTCTGCCTCAGTTATTCTATTATTGATTCCTTCTAGTGTATTTTTCATTTCAATTATTTATTGTTCATCTCTGTTTGTTTGTTCTTTAATTCTTCTAGGTCTTGTTAAACACTTCTTGCATCTTCCTGATCTTTTCCTCCGTTATTTTTCTGAGGTCCTGGATCATCTTCACTATCATTATTCTGAATTCTTTTTCTGGAAGGTTGCCTATCTCCACTTCATTTAGTTGTTTTTCTGGGATTTTATCTTGTTCCTTCACCTGGTACATTGTCCTCTGCCTTTTCATTTTGTCTGTCTTTCTGTGAATATGGTTTTCGTTCCACAGGCTGAAGGATTGTAGTTCTTCTTGCTTCTGCTGTCTGCCCTCTGGTGGTTGAGGCTATCTAAAAGGTTTGTGCAAGCTTCCTGATTGGAGGGACTGTTGGTGGGTAGAGCTGGGTGTTGCTCTGGTGGACAGAGCTCAGTAAAACTTTAATCTGTTGGTCGGCTGATAGGTGGAGTTGAGTTCCCTCCCTGTTGGTTTTTTGGCCTGAGGCAACCCAGCAATAGAGCTTACCTGGGCTCTTTAGTGGGGTTAATGGGAGACTCTGGTAGGGCTCATACCAAGAGTACTTCCTAGAACTTCTGCTGCCAGTACCCTTTTCCCCAGTGTGAGCCACAGCCTCCCCCCACCTCTGCAGGAGACCCTCCAACCCTGGCAGGCAGGTCTGGTTCAGTCTTCTATGGGGTCACTGCTCCTTCCCCTGGGTCCTGATGCACACATTACCTTGTACATGCCCTTCAAAAGTGCATTCTCTGTTTCCCCAGTCCTGTTGAAGTCCTGCAATCAAATCCCACTAGACTTCAAAGTCTGATTTTCTGGGAATTCCTCCTCCTGCTCCAGGGCCCCCAGGTTGGGAAGCCTGACGTGGGGCTCAGAACCTTCACTCCAGTGGGTGGACTTCTGTGGTATAATTGTTCTCCAGTTTGTGAGTCACCCACCCAGCTGTTATGGGATTTGATTTTATTGTGATTGTGCCCCTCCTACCATCTTATTGTGGCTTCTCCTTTGTCTTTGGATGTGGGGTATCTTTTTTGGTGAGTTCCAGTGTCTTCCTGTCGATGACTGTTCAGCAGTTAGTTGTGATTCCAGTGCTCTCACTAGAGGGAGTGAGCACACGTCCTTCTACTCCGCCATCTTGAAACAATCTCCATAGTTTTTTAAAGCAATCTCTACAAAAGTTTTCAGTATTCTTAATTGGCATGAAGATACATATCATTACTCTACTATCTGACCCTCGCAGAACTCAAAGAATGCATTTTTGAATGACTGTTGGAAATCACAAGGGAACAAGAAGAGGAGCAGAAATTGGCATTCATTACTAAAGGTGATGGTCTCTCCAGATTATGTGTCTAGGAAGTATTAACTAGGTTGTTTAGTGAGGAGAAGTAATCATCCCCCTCCCACCTTTTATGAGAAGCATGATCATTCCAACTAATGGATTTTTAGACCCAAATGGAATTTGAATAAAAAAGGCATACAGTTACTGAACAGGCTGGTAATCTCAGTGGTGCCAAGAGAGTGAGTCATATTTTTAAGTTTTTTGCACCAAATTATTCAGTTTCAGAGTTAGTACCTCCTTAACTTTTGCACCTTAGCTTGCTCACTGTCCTCATCCTAGTTTCTGTTCTGATCTCAATATACTTGCCCTCTAAAATAGATATCTCTGTACAAGGAAGGAGACAGACTGGGGGAGGGATCAAGACAGTGGAATTGGAAGATCCTGAATTCACCTACTCCCATGGATACAACAAATCTACAACTGCATATGTAGTCATTCCCTCTGAAATGGACCTGGAAACTAGATGAACAGAGTCTCTGCAACAAAGGTTAAAAGGACTGCATCAAGACAGGCAAGAGAAGCAGAGATATTGTTTCACCAAAGATAAAACCTACACCCCAGCTGTGGTGATTTACAATCAGGAAGGATCACAAAAGTACAGTTTTTTTCCCTGAGGAGCAAGGGATTTGAGCTCCACTTTAGGCACCCAAACCTGTAGATCCTGTACAGGAGAGACAGACCCCCCCAAACAACTGGCTTTGAAAACCAATGGAGAATACATTCGGGGAAAACTATAGAACTGCAAGGAATGGAAAACATGTTCTTGAAGGGTTCACACAAACACAGACCTCACTCAACGTGAAAACCAGTACAAAAACACCATATCAAAAAGCTCATGAACAATAGTGAAGGGAACCCACTTAATAATCTTGAAGCTTCTTCCAGAAAGGCAGGAATCAGCTGGGATGCTCCCTAGGAACTGAGACCCTCGTGGGAGTCATTTTTGCAACCTCAGGCTACGTTGTTAATGGTGGTGCTGGTGGGCGCCATTTTGGAATTCTCCCTCTAACCTGCTAGGGCCAATGGGCAAGCCCACTGAGAGCCCTGCTCACCCATGCACCTTGGCTGAGTCTCCTCATTGGCTGGGCAATAGTTCCACACACCAGCATGCCACAGCTGATGTGGCTGTGCCACATGGCTGTGCTGGGGGCTCCTCTGACCGACCAGTGCACTGCAGCAGTCATCATGCAGGCCAGCTCCCATCTACCAGTACACCATAGCAACAGTCTCAGCTCCATCATAAAGGGAAGGCACATGAAGCCCACATACGTGACACCTCTTGAGTACCTGGCTCTAATAGTCAGGTTGGATTGCCTCACAGGACATCTATGTAAGGCCACTTCTCCATGGCTGTGAAAGGTAGCTGATTTACCTAATACATAGAAACAAATACAGAGATTTGGGCAAAATGAAGAGATGGAAGAATATGTTCCAATTGAAAGAATAAGACAGAACATCAGAAAAAGAACTAAATGAAACAGAGATAAGCAATCTATATGATAAAGAATTAAAAGTAATTACCATAAAGTGGCTTGGGAGAAGTTCACAGTGAGAACTTCAACAGAGACAGAAAATATAAGAAAGTACCAAATGGAAACTCTAACTGAAAATACATTAGAAGGAGTCAACAGTAGACTGAATGAGGTAGAAAAATATACCCATAAAATGGAAGACAAAGCAATAGGACACACCCAGTGTAGCAAAATGAAAAAAGAACTTACAAAATAAGGATAGCCTTCCCTAGACCTTTGAGACAACATCAAATGGAATAACATTTGCATTATAGGGGTCCTAGAAAAAGAAGAGAGAGAGAAAGGGCCAGAAAAATTATTTGAAGAAATAGTGTCTGAAAACTTCCTGAACCTGGGGAAGGAAACAGACATCCAGGTCCAGGAAGCCCAGAGAGTTCCAAATAAGATGAACCCAAAGGTACATACACCAAGAAACATTATAATTAAAATAGAAAAATTTAAAGATAAAGATAAAATTCTCAAGGCAGCAAGAGTAAAACAACTTGCTACATACAAGGGAAACCTCTTAAAGCTAAAAGCAAATTTTTTAGCACAAACTTTAAAGGACAAAAGAAATTAGCATGACTTGCAGTCATAAATTATCTGCCCTGCAATGTTATCATTCATAATTGAAGGAGAGATTAAAAGTTTCCCAGATAAGCAAAAACTAAAGGAGTTCATCATCACTAAACTGGCCCTACAGGAAACATTAACAGAACTTCTTTAAACTGAAAAAATACAGCATTAATTAATAATAAGAAAACATACAAAAGTAAAATTCTTACTGGAAAAGGTAAATATATAAAAAAGGTAGTGGATCCATCACTTATAAAACTAGAATGAAGGTTAAAGACAAAAGCAGTAAAGTTATAAAATTGCAATAATTAGTTAAGGAATGCATAAAATGAAAAAGATTTTAAAAAGTCAACAAAATTATAAAACATGGAGAAGGGAGTAAATGCAGACTGCTTTAGAATGTGTGCAAAATTAAGTTGCCAACAATTTAAAAGACTGCCATTTACAAAGGATATTATATGTAGACATTATAGTAACCACAGAAAAAAACTCATACCCAAAAGAACATGAGAAAGGAATCTAGACATAACACTAAAGAAAACTACCAACCACAAAGGAAGAGAGAAAGAAGAAAAAAGAACAGTTAGAATCTACAAAAACAACCAGAAAACAATGAATAATATGGCGACAAGCACATAACTATCAACAACTATGTTAACTATAAATGGACCAAATTCACTAATCAAAAGACATAGAGTAGCTGCATAGATTTATTTTTTAAAAGACCAATATATATACCTACAAGAGATTCACTTTAAAAGTAAGGAAAAACAGAAACTAAAAGTAAAGGGATGGGAAAAGTTATTCCATGGAAATGGAAATGAAAAGAAAGCTGAAGTACCTCTATTCATATCAGATAAAATATAACCTATAACGAAGACTGGTTTAAAAAAAACAAAGAAGGATATTATATAATGATAAAGGAGTCAGTCCAGCAAGAAGATATAACATTTATAAACCTATATGCACCCAACAAAAGGGCACCACAATATATAAAGTAACTATTAATGGACTTAAGAGAAATCTTTAAAGCAATACAATAACAGTATTGGACTTTAACATCACCCTTCCATCAATGGATAAATCATTCAGACAGAAAATCAATAGGGAAACACTGAATGTAAGTGACACATTAGAACAGATTAACTTAATAGGTATATACAGAACATTACATATAATATCAGCAGAGTACATTCTTCTCAAAAGCACATGAGACATTCTCAAGGAGAAACCAAATGTTGGGGCACAAAGTAAATTTCAATAAATTTAGGCTATTGGAAATATATCAAGCATCTTCTCTGACCATATTGGTATAAAACCAGAAATCAACCACAAGGAAAAAAATGAGAAAAACTACAAAAATGTGGAGATTAAACAACGTATTACTAAAAAAAAATGGGTGATTGAAGAAATAAAATTAGCTAGATTAACCAAGATAAATAAGAGAGCTTAAATAAATAGAATAGGAAATGAAAGAGGAGAGGTTACAACTGATACCACAGAAATACAAAGGATCATGAGACCACTATGTAAAATTATATGCCAACAAAGGGGACAACCTAGAAGAAATAGACAAATTCTTATACTTATACAACCTTCCAAGATTGAATCATAAAGAAATAGAAAATTTGAATAGATTAGTTACTAGTAAGGAGATTGAAACAGAAATCAAAAATCCCCAACAAACAAAAACCCATGGCCAAATGGCTTCACTGGTGAATCCTATCCTATAAAACCTTCAAAAAATATATAATACCTATCTTTCTCAAACTCTTCCAGAAAAATTGAAGAAGCGGGAAACTTTCAAAACACATTTTATGAATCCAGCATTACCCTGACAACCAAAACCAGACAAGGACACAACAAAAACATAAAATTACAGGCCAATATTTTTGATGAACATAGATGTAAAATTCTTCAACAAATTATTAGCAAACAGAATCCAGGAATACATCATTAAAATGATCATACACTATGATCAAGTAGGATTTGTCCCAGATACAAGGATGGTTCAGCATTTGCAAATCAATCAACATGATACAGCATATTAACAAAATAAAGAGTAAAAAAATATATGATCATCTTGGTAGATGCAGACAAAGCATTTGACAAAATTCAATTTGTGATAAAAACTCTCAACAAAGTGAATATAGAGGGAACATACTTCAATTTAATAAATATATGACAAATCCACAGCTAACATCATACTCAATGGTGAAAACCTGAAAGCTTTTCCTATAAGACCTGGAATAGGACAAAGGATGCCCACTTTTATCCAACATAGTATTGGAAGTCCTAGCCACAGCAATTAAGGAAGAAAAACAAATAAAATACATCCAAAAAAAACAAAAAAACAGAAAGGAAAACTAAAACTGTCACTATTTGCAGATGACATGATATTACATTTAGAAAACCCTAAAGACTCCGCCAAAAAACTATTAGAACTCAGTAAATAAATGAATTCAGTAAAGTTGCAGGATATGAAATCAATATACAGAAGTCTGTTGTGTTTCTATACACTAATAACAAACTATTAGAAAAAGAAATTAAGAAAACAATCCCATTTACAATTGCATCAAAAAGAATAAAATACCTAGGAATTAATTTAACCAAGGAGGTGAAAGACCTATAAACTGAAAATTATAAGACACTGATGAAAGAAATCAAATAAGACACAAATAAATGGGAAGATATTCTGTGCTCATGGATTAGAAGAATTAATATTGTTTAAAATGTCCATACTACTGAAAGCAAACTGCAGATTCAATGTAAACCATATCAAAATTCCAAAGCCATATTTCACAGAAATAGAAAAAATAATTCTAATTTTTTATGGAACCACAAAAGATCCCAAATAACCAAAATAATTTTGTGAAAGAAGAACAAAGCCGAAGGTCATGCACCCTGATTTCAAACTACACTACAAAGCTATAGTAATAAAAAAAGCATGGTACTCGCACAAAAAAAAGACACATATCAATATAACAGAACTGAGAGTCCAGAAATAAATACACAAGTATATGGACTATTAGTTTATAACAAAGGAACAAAGAAGATACAAGTGAAGGGACAATATCTTCAATAACTTGTATTGGGAAAACCAGACAGCCACAAACAAAATAATGAAACTGTACCACTATTTTACACTAAACACAAAAATTACCTCAACATGGATCAAAGACTTGAATGTAAGATCTGAAACTATATTATTCCTAGAAGAAAACAGGCAGCAACCTCATTGACAACTGTCTTAGTGATGTGTTTGTGGATCTAACTCAAAGGGAAGAGAAATAGAAGTGAAAATAAACAAATGGGACTGCATCAAACCAAAAAGCTTCTGCACAGTAAAGGAAACCATCATCAAAATGAAAAGGCAACCTACTAAATGGGAGAATATATTTTCAAATTATATACCTAATAACAGGTTTTTTATCCACAATACATAAAGAACTCATACAACTAAACAACATCAACAAAACAACCTAAGTAAAAAATGGGCAGAGGGCCTGAATAGATATTTTTACAAAGAAAACATACAGATGACCAAACAGGCACAAGAAAAAAAATTCTCAACCTCACTAATTATTAGAGAAATGTAAATAAAAACCACAATGAGATATCACTTTACACCTCTTAGAATGTTTATTATTGAAAAGACAAGAAATAATGAATGTTGAAGGGGATGTGGAGAAAAGGGGATTCTCATAAACTGCTGGTGTGACTATAAATTGGTGCAGCCTCTATAAAACACAATATGGAGGTTCCTCAAAAAATTAAGGGTAAAACTACCATATGATGCAGCAATTCCACTTCTAGATATTTATCCAAAGAACATGAAAACACTAATTTGAAAAATATATTGTAGCATTATTTACAATAGCCAAGATATGGAAACAACCATTGTCCACCAGTGTCCATTGATGGATGAATGGATAAAGAAGATGTGGTGTGTATACACACACACACACACACACAGTAGAATATTACTCAACTATTATAAAAAGATGAAATCCTGCCATTTGTGACAACATGAATGGACCTTGAGGGCATTGTACTAAGTGAAATATGTCAGATGGAGAAAGACAAATACCATATGATTTTACTCATATGTAATATAAAAAAATAAAACAAATGAACAAACAAAATAAAACAAAAACAAACAGTAACAAAGAACAGATTAGTGGATACCAGAGGGGAAGGGGGTTGGGATTAAGCAAAATAGGTGAAGGTGGTCAACTGTATGGCAATGGATAGTACCTAGACTTGTGGTACTGATCACTTTGTAGTGTATAGAGATGTTGAATTATAATGCTATACACCTGAAACTTATATTTAAAAGAAAAGAAAAGAGACACCCTATATATTTCAAACTGCTTAGTCTGACTTCTCATCGCTCTCTGTGCATGGATATGAGTACTCTCATCTTTCACAACTGCAATACATTTGTCTAATAATGGTTCTACCAAATGAATAGACCCCTTGCCATTCCTTTTACACATTTTTTTTCCTTTCTTGTCTCTTGACCTTTGTTTATGAACTTTCTTCTTCCTGACCTTTGAAATCCTATCCATTCACAAGACAAAGACCTTCTGCATTATTACTTCTTCCAGAATTACTTCCCTATAGCAGACACTGTGTTGTGCCACCCAGCTTTCATCCTCCACCCAACTTACAGGATTTATTGTCTTAGCTACTTAGAGAGTTGATGGCTTACAGATTCTCACTGAAATCTCCCTTCCAGGCATTACTCTTGGCCAAAGAAAGCCATCTTACCCGAAGTCTCATCTTCTTCTCAGGGATATCTTGCATCCAGTGACTGGTTAGTGAAACAGTTTAAGTCTATCCCTCTTTCTCTAATTCAGGGCAATTCTGAAGGGCTATCCCAACTTCAGACTCCCTCAAAGGCTGAGATTTATAATATAAATTCATTATGTCCCAATTTAACTTTGTACTTAATCCTGTTTTTAACTGCCCAACAGGTGTGGATTCAAGAATGCTTACAATAAAACTCTATTTCAGAAATGTTTCCTGAGGAGTTCTCACCTACAGCAGTTGGTGTGAGAGTGGTCCAAGAAAGTAGAGTATTAAATGGAATTTTAGAGTAGAATCACTCACTAGCTGACTGGCAATGAGGACCTGATCATTGATGGGAGACAGAGCACTGATAGTCTCTGTCATGTAGAAGCAGTTTTGTTAAATATTTCATTGGTGCTAATATGGAATGGCATATTGATGGAAAGGAATGCATGACCTAGGATAATGCATCATCCTTTTGATAATTTCAGAGGGAGATAATAATTCTAAGCACCATAGAATTTGAAGGCTGTTGAGGGCAGTAGATGATTTGGTGAAAATCAATAAAAGGTAGAAGGTAATTAATTATCCATTAAAGGCTAAGGATGAAAGTCAGAGGGCCTCCTCAGTAGGCTGTAAAAGGACTCTTATCTCCTGTGAACAGAGGACCAAGAAAGCTGATAACAAGGCTCTGGTCTTAAGCAGAATTGTAAAACAATTCCAGAGAAGGGTAATTTTGCAACCCCTGAAAATCTGATATGCCAGGGACAGGGTCCTGATTGAGAAGGAGACATGGAAAGAGGACACCCGTGTATTTGTATTGATATACTCATAAATCATAAATATCCAAATTTCCGTGAATTCTTTGGGTTTAAGATAGTGGCTTCATCCTCCCCATTATTGGTTAGAATCCTCTTTCCCCCACTCCCATCTCTCTTACTTGAAGGAAAACAAAAATCCTCTTCCTCAAAAAACAACAGGTGAAATACACAAACCCTTAGGATTTATCTCCTTACCCCTCTTGGTCTCTAGACAAAAAATTGGAAAACTGTAGATGGTGGGCAATATCCAGCTGGATACCTATTTCTGTTAGTAAAATTTTATTAGAATTTGGAGTAAGATGTAAACTGTTTTTCTTTTTGGTCTCACATGTATGCCAAATATTTCTGATCCTTCTTTCTGACAGGAATAAATAAAAATACATGCACAAGTTAAATGACAGCATACCATATATCTGAACAAAGATAAGCATGGCAGCTGCATTTGGGAATAAAATATTATTGAGCTTGGGATAGTTTAATATTCTCCTCTAGGTTCTCTCTAGCCTCTTCAAGATCCACAATATGCAATAAATAAAGATATAGGAGAACTGCTACCCTGTGTACCTTAGATCTTTAAGAGTGGCAATTTTTGATTTGCCATTTTGCCTTAGGGATGGGCAGTATTGGAGGTTGTCACATGACCTTTGCTTTTATCCCCCAAGCCGAGCAGCTAATATGGGTGTTCTTCCAACAACCAGTTATAATTTAAGTATTCATTTGAGGACCAGAGAAATGACCATTGAGTGGGTCAGTGGAGCCAACTGATCCTCTGTGACACAAACCTGGTCGAGTATTCTATTTATTTCCCCTTTTGACCCAAATTTAATGGTGCAGTGGGGGCATGATGAAGCTTTCAGTTTCTGGGTATTGATGATAGATAACTTATGATCAACAATCTCAAAAATGTTTGTGTTTTTCTCTTCCATCATGTATGTTACTTATGTAAATGACCATGGATTCTTTTTGGTAAGAACTGGGAGAATCATCACCACATACCCTTGCTGTGGTATACCTTCCTCCTGGGGATCTAGTCCTCCTCTCAAACAATAAGTTCTAAGTTTGAAAACTGAATTAAATTCAGAACTTGACAAAATTCTGTTGTTGTTGTTGTTTTTTACTTGTGTAACTGCCCTTAGCTTCCTGATTATACATTCTTATTTCATTTTGTTGTTTAAATTGAGAAATGTTCTTGTTAGTAGTCTGTTTACCTTGCACCTAGGGCTGCCATGTTCTATTAACCAACTCTGCAGCTTTTTGCAGATCAGCAACGCCTCCTCCAGTTGCTACACCTACCTTGTTGTTCATTACATTTTTGCCCATATCAATCTGGTTTCCTTTTTCTTTGGAAGCAGCACAACCCCTGGAGCATACGTCAATTTCATTTATGAGGCAACTTTGAGAAATATGTTATCAATTTTATCAAACCAACTATGGATCGATTGAGATGATTTGCCAAAATCAACTTTTAAGATAATATTGGTATTATTCTTTTTATTTGTTTTAGACAAGCATTGCTCTTTTTACCTACTACTGATATGCAAATTATATGTTAATTTTATTCTTGCCTTAGATCTGACCCAGAGTTTGAATGTTTTATGGTCTGTTTTGTCCTTCCAAATACCCATCTGTACCTACACAGATTTTTTTGTAACAGGTGAGACAGTGCCCTCAGAATTAGACACTGATAGCAAATAATTTATCACATAGAACCTGATCATCTTGGCCATTGTCCTAATTACAATCATTCTTCTGACAATTTATCAGGACTTGAAAACAATTATAATTCCTTTTAATCATTACTTGTTACTTTTGGAAATGAGTATAAATACTCTGCTTCATTGGTAGATAGCTCCCAGTTTTATTACCATTTGCTTTTTAGCTTCCCAAGGGTTGAATTTTATAGGCAATAAGACAATTTTTAAATTTTATAAAACATCTATTGATGAATAATACATACACAAATTTAAGCATACACAAAAATTGTATATCAAAATACCCATTGATGACATCTAACGTAAACTTCATTGCTAATAGTTGATACAAAACTGTGTAATTT
Source organism: Balaenoptera physalus (assembly GCF_965194825.1). NCBI lineage: Eukaryota > Metazoa > Chordata > Mammalia > Artiodactyla > Balaenopteridae > Balaenoptera > Balaenoptera physalus. Next base: position 41,559,643 of record NC_138897.1, on the reverse strand, counting down.
ACCAATTCTCTTTTTTCTTCCTTGGAGTTAGAGATGTAACCTTCTGAAGGTCAGCTAACCCTTCAAAGTCCCAGTAGCTGGAACCAACAACATCCTGTCTCTTCCAATTAAACTTTGGAACTAAGTGTCAGTGATGTGCTGGAATCAGCTCATACCAGCTCAAAAGAACTAATTGTTAAATTTTCAGGAATTTTGCAAGCTGATTTTTGAACACAGCCAGGATTATAAACTAAATTATATTAATTTACAATTAAATAAACTATAATAAAAGCAAGGGTAATAAATACTCAAAATATATCCCTTTCTAATTATTTTATTGCATTTTATGTTATCTATTCTCTTAAGTCTATTGTATCTGTTTGTGGGGTACTATACAATGGTGGGCTAATACCTATCTCTTCCATCTCTACCTTCAGAAATGTCACATTGACAGATTGAAACAAATCATGGTGGGAGTATTTACACCACAGAAATTGGCAAATGCTTCAAAACAGGACTCTCTCTCTCTCTTCTTTTTTTTGGAAACCTAGTTGTTAAACATTTACCAGCACACCATTGACTAAGCCCCTCCTTCACAAAGCTGCAAATCAGGAGCTAAGAAGCAATTTCATAATTTAGTTAATTGAGTAGAAAAATAGAGATTGCCCAGGTATATATAGGTGAACAAAACTGGTTATCACGGACATACCAACAAGGGAAGAACTAAGAAGTATCTGGTAGTGAAAAAGAGGGCACCTGGACAGGACAATGCCACATATCATTCTATTATAGAATAGTGAAACCACAAAGAAGCTAAGGGAACTTCTTCTTCAACATTTCAGTTTAACAGATGAGAAAACAGAAGTTTTCCTAATTTCCCAATAGTTGAGCCAAAAATGATTCTAGCTTTAAATACTGCCATAGTTTTTCTTTTTCTATGCTATGTTGTTCATTCAGAACATCATGTGTTCAATTTTTTTCTTTCACCTATGTTTATTTACCTATTTTTTTAAACATAAGTTGATGTTAGGATAAATATATGATAAAATGATATTTATATTTTGCCAATTAATTAATATATGACTATTTCCAAAATCTTTGTTATTCATGTAGTTCCTGTAGTCTGATTTTTCTCAACTATTTCTGTCTCCAGAATAAAACTTTATCCTTATAAGGAACTATTGACTTTCTATTTAAATAATAATATGTAAATTTATTGAACACCTGATTTGTGTTGGGTTGAACAACTTGGTGAGTATTCATCATTATATCTATTTTATATGTAAACTAAAGCTCATGGAATTTATGTAACCTTTCCAATGTAATGCAATTAGGTAGAGTAGGGCTGAGATTCAAAACCAGTTCTGCCTCACTCCAAAGATTGTTTTTGTGTCTTCCCTCTCCCCTACTATGCTACTTTATCTTATAGACATTTGTCTATAGAAAAAACAAAAAATAATTTGCCATAGTTTTGTGAAATTTCCAGATCATATTTTGCCTTTTGGCATTTTAGATCACATCCAAGCAAAATTAAAATCTCATTTTCAAGGTCACCCATCATTGTAGATATTTGTCATTGTCATGAACTATGTAACCCAGAGTAGTTAAACTGAACTACTGAACAACTGAAACTTAAAGTTATCTTCTATAAGATAGATATCCTGGACTAAAGTAAGGAAACTGGGGACAGGGTAAAAGCACACTTAAGGTAATGGAATATGGAGTCATTAGCACTCTAACAAAGTAATTATAAGGAAACGGACAGCATGAAAAAAAAGAAAGAAAATTCTATTGTACTTTGGTACAGCCAGAAAATAAGATATTAGAGGCAAGGCAGAAGGGCTGGCAAATTTGAAACAAATTAAAGGCAATAACCTTAAATATAGTGGTAATAGGTCTGTGGGATTCACTACTGTAGGACATGTTTAAATGAAATAACAATGTGGACCATGGGGTAGATAATTTAATGAACAATAACCTTGCTGGTGTTTTGGCTAAAAAAGATATACAACATCTCATGGACCTGATCTGATCAGCCCAAGGACAAGGAGAATTTAATTTTCCCATGAACCAGATAAAGTATTCATCAGAGTAACTGGAGCTTGTTTTCTCATGTTACCAGGAACTGCTTGTGAACTGGATTCCCAGCTCAGGTATTAAACAGTACTTTGCAATGGGCCCCATAGAAAAGTGATCGAATGCTATCATTGTAAGAGATAACTCTAATTTTATTCTCCAGTAGTGGGGGTAAATTGCATTGAACTATTCTAATACCCTCTTCTAGTTGACAAAATTTACTAAATAAGTGGATCAAGGGTAAGATTTCAATTTATGACCTTAGGAAGATGAAGAACACTAACCAAAATGATTGTTTTATGCACTAAAAGCAAATAAACATCAAGGTTTATGTTATTCTTACTAAATGTATCTTCTGGATCCTTCCATTTTAGCACATAAAGAACCACGTTTTTATAGTCTTCTTAGTATTCATTATGTAAATAAAATGTTCATATTAGGAAAAATGGATAACCAGAGGGAAATCCTCAGTGGAAATAAAGGATATTTCACAACTTTTTTCTTTAACCATTGATAACAAACATTATTGCATATACATCTATGTGCAAATGTACAAGTATATTTGTATAATAAAGTCCTTTGAATGGGATTACTAGGTCAATGGATAAATTTCTTCTCAATATTGGTAGATGTTGCAAAATTGTCCAGTAAATTGGTTACACCAAATTGTACTCCTACCAAGAGAAATGAGAGCACATGTTTCCCTAATTCCAGGCCAACTTTTATTTGTTTTCCTGAATATTGAAAGTTGAAGGTAATTATTTTTTTTATTATGCTGATGTTTAATAGTGTATGAGGCCAAGCACCATTTCATATGTTTAAAGCCACTTCTTTTGCTGTGACCTCATCATTTAAGTCCTCTCATTTTTTCCTATTTGGTAAAAACCTTTCTCTTATGGATTTATAAGTGTTCTTTAAATATTTAGTATATTAGTCCTTGCCTAGTCATTCTGGGCATTAATTTTATCTATGTAATGCCTAAGATCTCTTAACATGTGCCTATGCAATAAATTAAACTTCCCAATTTACTGAGATATTGAACAGTTAAAATTAGCAACATTTGGCTAATGTGAGTCTTTTTCTTTCTCTACCATCTGATAGAGATGAGATGTAAGAGTGCCAGCACCAAACATCAGCTATTAAAAGGATGAAATTAACCACACTGGGAGAGAGTAGAAGATTAAGTTATGAATTTATTTACCCACCAACAGATTCATTCAACAAACATTTCCTGATTACTTACTGGGTTTCAGTCTTTCACTAGCTCTAGGGAGAAGATCATTTTTATTTTAGCATATTTAATCCATTTCTAAGCAGTTCTTAATCACAGAAAGCATGATTTTAAAAAAGTATACATCTTCAAGATTTCTACATTTAATGAATGTTGCACTCTCCTTGTGTCCATTAGAAGTGCACTGAGATGCTCATAATAATTTAAAATAACAGTAGGAATTATTTTCCCTGAGGGAGATTATCACATAAAATACAGATCTAGGCAGTGCTGGGCTGGTATGGTAGGTTTTGAGTTACCAAAGTTCCTTTTGTCTTTCTGCTTTGCTAGCCTTATGCATGGCTTACATTTTCAATTCTCTTTATTATAGCTGCTGGATCTCCAGCTATCATATCTGTGTTCCAGGCAGCAAGCAAAAGGAAGCAGGTGTGAGGAAAGTATCATCTGCTTTCAAAGAAATCAACTCCTTTTAAAGAGCTTTCCAGAACATCCTACTCAATTGTTGCCATTTAAATCTCACTGGATGCTTTAATGAACAGGATTGTAGCAATCATTTTGAAAATTTATCAAATTATCTCATTGTATACCTTAAATATATATAATTTTAGTTGTCAATTATACCTCAATAAATCTGGGGGGAAGAACTCACTGGTCTCTTTATTAGCAGGAAAACTTAAGGTAATGGATTATTAATGTTGATATTGTCGTTTTACTGGTTTTCTTTTTCTTAACCTGGCACCCACATTCATAGTAAAGATGATGAGAATGGACATTAAGTAGCAAACTCTGCCATGCCATAGATTGCTTAATTCTTAGGAGGCAATCTTCCAGTTTCCCTTTTCTTCAAAACACAAGCAAGAGTGAGAAGTTGTATGCTACTCCTAACTTTGATGCCAGAGCTAAGGCTGCCATGCCAGAAAGACCCACCACCTGAGATTCAGAACAGGAGAAACTCAGCTTGAAGCCAAGGCCTTTGGAGCACCAGTCCTCAGTGTTTTCATATCTCACCTCTTATCTCTCTTTATCCTTCCTCCCATGCCTCACACAAAATAAGACACTGAATTAAAGCTATTTTTTCTTCTCTTTTGTTCTGATAACCACAAAAGTTTAGATCCTTATTAATTCGAAGACTTTTCTGCCTCTCTTTCTTCAGGCTTAAATTTCATTCTTCCTAGTTACTACAGCAAGATCAATCTTCTACAACATCCCTTTAACTCTAAGGTTCCTTCCTTTCAAAAAACCCTCATTAACTTTATAAGTCCTATTACAAGTGAACAAATGACAAGTCTTATTCTTGTGTATGAGACCCTCTACAATCTAGTCTACCTGGTCTTGCCAATATGATCCTCCAAAAGTATCTAGTTCATCCAAAGTATCTAGCTCATCCTCACTCCGTATCTCTCCTCCTGCTGATCCCCTTCCCCTCTTTTCCAATCCTCCAGGGACTAGTTCAAGTTTTTCTTGCTGAACAGAAAAAGAATGATGTCAGGGAGCTTCCACCCCATGACATCTTTTCCATAGTAAAAGTCAGCCCTTCTGTCACTGGACACTTGTCTATAGCACACATTGACATAATCTGACTTCCAGCCATCTTTTTCATGTTTGCATTCATTGTTTGCATTATTTACATCTTCTACAATAGTTATGTTCACTCTCAGAAGAAGCTCTAGCCAGCTATTTGAACACATAGTACACTCTCATATCCCTTGGTTGAAACTAATATTTCTTTTTTCTCCTATATACAATACTTATCTTGTGATCAAAAGTCCCCCTTCTCATTATGCCTACCTCTCAATTTCTAACCAAAATTGTGTCTGGGCCCAAACTCCCAATCTGATGTTGCACAGAGCCCAGAATGCATCTTCCACAGAGGTCAAGGCATTCCACAATTGGCTGACTATTAACATAAGGCCTGGGATCGAAATGAAATATCAGCTTCTTTTTAACTGGATGATTTCCACTGGGTTTTATTTTCTGTTTGCTTGTTAATAGAAATGCCCATAGGCAGTGGCCCCAGATCAAAAATATGGGCCTAATGGAATCTAAAAGTTCACGTTTAATTTTAAAATGAGACTCCCTTTAGATTCCCAGCATTGCCAAAATTCATCTCAAAAGGAGAAAATATCATTTTCTTTCCACCTTCAAAAGCAGCTGAACAAAATTTAAATACATCTGGTTATAACAAACAAGCTAGAAAGTGCACCACAATTGGGACAAGCTTTCACCCAGATCCAATTTTTATGACTGAGTTAGAAAGCCCTTGATAAATGGGGCTCGTGGTGCAATCCCTGCTGGTGCATTAACTGGAGCCACTATGGCAAGAAAGACTGAAGTAATAAGTATGAGTGACATTTTCCCAAAGCAAGTTAAATACCCCAATAGAAACCTAGAAGAAATTATTCTTAAAGGTTCTTCCAGGCAGCTTGAGTCAACTTGACACCTCTTCTTTGCATGTGAATTCCCTGCATGACAAATCACATATACAGTTTGTGGGCTGAATTAGATGCTTTTATGAGTGTTAATGCCACAGATTTGGAGATAAATCAGTGTGACAATAATGATTAAATTCTGTTTATTTCCTAGTTTGTTTAAAATTTCATCTCTAAAATGTAAGTTGAGATTATTTGAAGGAAATTTCCCCATTGGCCATGCTCATCCTTACAACTACAACTTGGTAATTGCTAATAAGACAACAATGATCTATATCCTTTCCAGTGGATTGTTTGAGCAGAGCTCATGTTCATTGTTGGGGTGGATTGCTGTTCCTAGGGCAATGAGATGGGTTTAGTTTACCTTTTTGAACCTTCAGAAGGTTCATTACTGCTTGATCCTTATTTCATAGTTACTAGATGGGCTGACAGGATAAGTAAGGCTTTTCACAGAAAGGATAATCACTTATTTGGTAACAAACATTTTCTACCATATTTGTATTGATCTGGAAAACTTATTTAAAGTTAGACGGTAAACTTGAAACTCAACCCACTCAATTTTGAGATTTGTATAAGTCTGTGTTAAGAGATGAGTTTTGGAGCTGATTTCTCAGTGGTAAACTCTGAGCTCTACTCTTTACTAGCTACATGACCTTGGGCAACTTTTTCAAGCTTTTTGTGTCTTAGTTTCTTCAACCATAAAATAAACTTAGAATAATGCCTGTATCATATTATTTTCTTTCCTTAGTTCCCAATAAAAACCTTCTACTGAAGATCAGTGAGGTCTACTCTCAGAGTTGCCTAAAGTCCACATTTGGAATATACTTATTTTGGTATATAAGCCACTGTTTATGCTATTTCTCTTGTCAGGAATTTCTTCTTTTTGTCCCCCCCCCCCTTATTTATACATTCTTATGTTTTAGGATCAGACTTATTTTTTTTTTTTTTAATTTTTATTTATTATTTATTTATTATGTTTATTTTTGGCTGTGTTGGGTCTTCGTTTCTGTGTGAGGGCTTTCTCCAGTTGCGGCGAGTGGGGGCCACTCTTCATCGCAGTGCGCGGGCCTCTCACTATCGCGGCCTCTCTTGTTGCGGAGCAGAGGCTCCAGACGCTCAGGCTCAGTAGTTGTGGCTCACGGGCCCAGTTGCTCCGCGGCATGTGGGATCTTCCCAGACCAGGGCTCGAACCCGTGTCCCCTGCATTGGCAGGCAGATTCTCAACCACTGTGCCACCAGGGAAGCCCAGGATCAGACTTATTAATTGACTTTTTCCCTGGCACTAACTGGAGGCTCTTGACCTGAGTCAGTCTTGTCAGTCCATTTATGAAACCAGCCCATATTTTAGTTCTCCTCCTTGTGTTAGATGGAATTCCCTTGGATGACCTTTCATTTATCCATTGCCTCCGTGATGATCCTATACTTGGAAGCATTGTTTTACCATGTTTGCTGTGACTGGGCAATCTGTTGTTCTATGCACTTGGTCAATATTCAGTGACTTCTTATTGAGGATGATTCTTATGACCCTGGTAATTGCTCTGTTTTCCTGAAATTATTTTACCCCTTTAACTCCGTCCCTTTTATTGTATGGCCAACTCCACCTGGCAAAGCGTTCTGTCTCTCTCCTATGGCTAACATTATTTAGCACTATTCAGTGAATATCTTGAACACTCATTATGTCCTTGGTAAAAAAAAATAAAAGCAGCAAATTCTCAGTTGCTGGACTTTCTATTAACAGAAACTGTTTATTAAATGGCACTTTGCACTCCCCCAGAAAATTATATTTAAAGTTTTTAGGAATATTTTGTCATTGAAAGAACAGTATGTGCATTTGGAATCTGTAAGAGAAACAATTATTTTCAGAATAGTTTTAATTATAGTTGCTGTATACTAATTCTAAGTGAATTACTACTCCATGCATATATTGTATGACAAATATCTTAATCTGAATATTTTAAAAACTAAAATCCTATATGAACAAGCTCTGTTCAGAGCCATGTGACATATTTGTAGCTTGCCTTGGATGTTCTGAGTCTCAAAAGTCTTTATATCACATTAAAACACACATTTATAAAATGAGGTACATATAGATCATTATGAGGAAAAATTAAATCATGGAGTTCATTGAAATGCTAAAAGATGCCACTCTCAAATTTTATGCTATATTTTCCTTTATCATAAGCCTGTATTAACATGCCTTTAATGTTACCACACAGTGTCCAGTTCCAGGGAAAAAAATCTTATAGGAAAACAGCAGGCATGGTTAAGTTAGTGAATACTATGATGCACTTAGCATATTAGTGGCTGTATTAGTCTGTTGAGGTGACTTTGGTTTGGTCATTTATTGGTATACTTTACCTTTCAGTGTCCTGTCTGCATTTCTCACATTCCCTCTTCATTTTTGTTTCCTCCTCTTCTTTTTTTTTCATTAAAATTTTTTTCCACTAAAATGAGACTTAAAATACTAAAGAGAATGAAAATAAATGGTGGGAAGATGCATCCATAGCATTTATGTAAAGATAAGAGCCTTGGAGTTCAACAGTTATCTCACATGAACAAAAATGTGAACAACATAAAGGACACTTGAGTAACAAATAGAGTGACAAGTAAATATAGATAAATTTGGTGTCTGATTTTTGGAATGATAACAAGGAGAAAATTTTTATCCTGACTATAGAAAGAGTTCATCTCTTTTTGAGAATTTAAATTAGGACAAGGAAGAGAAAGAATGTCTGCATGTATTCAGATCAAGAAACAAAGGGAGATAAGATTTTGGAATAAAGTTCACTATTTAAAAGTTCAACTGGCTGTGAGTCATCCTGCACAGTTACAATAAGCCTTTGTACTTACCAAGTGGCTTTTGTACAAAGATCTCACAAGGCAGAGAACTGCAAAGAATACCCATTTTCATTTTAGAAAGATGACAACTAAATCAGAAAGAAGGGGGCAGAATAGAGGTAGGTTTTGAATTCTTCATTATTGCCTCTCAGTAACATTTTTTTACATTAAAAAATTATGTGTATTTTATACATCATTAGAAGCACAGATTTGAAGTATAAAATTCAAAGAGTTTTGAAAAATGATCACATCCATATAATCTTGACCCCTTTCAAGATAGAAAGTGTTCTGTTTTTTTTTTAACCCAGAAATTCTTCTTGACTGGAAAGTTAATCTACATCCTCTTCTCGAGGCAACCACTACTCTGATTCTTTCTTTCATCAAAGATTAGCGTAGTCTGTTCTACAATTTAATATAAATTAGATCATTCAGTATGTACAATCACGTTTCTGGTTTTTTCATTTATTATAATTTTTTTTTTTTTTAGTAATCTTTTTTAGAACAGTATTAGATTTAAGGAAAAAAAATTTAAGATAATACAGAGAATTCCCATATACTCCACACCTTCTTGCTTCTGTTATTAACATCTCATATTATTATGGTGAAATTTTAAAATTAGAGAACCAATGTTGATACATTATTATTAAGTAAAACCAATTCTTTATTTAGACTTCCTTATATCTTTTATCTAATATGCCGTACAGGATACCACATTAAATTTAGTCATCATGTCTACTTAGGCTTCTTAGTTAAGACAGTTTCTCAGACTTTCCTTGTTTAGGATGACCTTGACATTTTTGAAGAATAGTAGTAAGATGTTTTGTAGAATGTTCTTCAACTGGAATTCGTTTGATGTTTTTATCATGATTAGACTAGAGTTATGAGTTTTGGGGAGGAAGACCACAGAAGCAAAATGTCATTTGTTTTATATCATATCAAGGGTACAAATTATCAAATGACTTACGATTGTTGATGTTGACCCTGATCACCTGTCTCAGGTGATGTTTATTAGGCTTCTCCACTGTAAAGTTGCCCGTTTTTCTCTTTCAGCATAACTTCAAGTTCATCAGTTTTGTTGCATGTACCAGTAGTCTGTTCCTTTGTATTATGAAGTAATATTCCATTACATGATTAAATTGCAATTTTTTTAGTCATTCTATGGTCAATGAATATTTGTGTTTTTCCAGTTTGGAAATCTTATGAATAAGGCTGCTATGAACATTCTTGTACACATTTTATTGTGTGCTTGTATGTTTTTATTTCTCTTGGGTAAATGATTATAAGTGAAATGGTTGGATCATAGGTTTAATGTTTATCTAACTTCATAAAACAATGTCTAACCAATTCACAAAATGGTTAAACCATTTTACACTCCCATCAGTCAGATATGAACATTCCAATTCTAATTCACTAACTCTTAGTATTGTGAGCCATTTTAATTTTAGCCATTATAGTGGGTATATAGTGGTTTGTAATTGCTGGCTAATTTTTATTTCCTTTCTGACTAATGTCATTGAGAATAATTTCATGTACTTATTGACCATTTATATTTTTTTTCCATTTTAACTGCTCAGTTACCATGGAACTGTTTTTTCTCCTCTCCATTGGATTTCATTGACAGCCTTGTCAAAAAATCATTTTACTGCCTAAGAATGGATCAATTTCTGTGTTATTTATATTATTCCATTGATTTATTTTGGAAGCCAATACCACACTCTCCTGGTTACTGTTGCCGTCCAATAATTCCTTAAATCAGGTAATATAAATCCTTCACGTTTGTTTGTTTTTTTAAAGATTGCTTTCATTCTTCATGTCTCCACATTTTCATATCTATTTTAGGATCTACTTGTTAATTTCTACTAAAATTGTGCTTGGACTTTAATTGGAAGTTTATTGAATCTGTTGAAGAATTCAGTTAGAATCAGTATTAAAAAAAATATTGAGTCTACCAAACAATGATAGTATATAACTCTCCATTTGTTTAGGTATTATTTATTTCCTTTTATCATGGATTTATAGTTTTTATTATATAATTTGTACCCACATTTTGCTTTATAAGTCCTAAGTTTTACAAGTATTTGTGGATTTTTTTAAATTTGATTTTCCCACTTTTTGCTAATATATAGAAATACAAATATTTTTGTATATTCACTTTTATTCCTGAAACATTGCTAGATTTGTAGAATCCATATGATTTTTAAGCAAAATCATAATCATCACTGTTTAAAGATAGTTTTACTCTTATAATTTTTTCTTCCTCCCCTCTCCCCTCTTATTTTACTGAGTAGGACCTCCACTATAACGTCAAATAGAGGTATGAAAGGGACATCTTTGCCTTTTTTCCAAATATTAGGGACAATTTATGCAGTTTTTCACCATTAAGTAAATGCTAGGTTTAAGATATTTGTAAATGCTGTTCATCAGATAGTTGAATTTTCTTATATTCCTAGTTTGCTGAGAATTTTCATAACAAATGTGTGTTAAATTTTGCCAAATAGTTTTTCTTCATACATTGAGATAATCATACAAATTTACTCATTTATTTTGTTAATTTATTGAATTACATTGATTGATTTTTAAGTATTAAACTAACTTGCATTCCCATGAGAAATTTCACCTGATTGTGGTTATTCTCTTTACGTTATTTCATTCCATTTTCCAATACTCAAAAAAAAAAAAATGCTTATATGTTATTTCTGGTCTGTATTTTTCTTCTCTGATTATGGATTTCAAGGTTGTGCTTGCCTCAAAATGTGAGTAAGAAGGTGTTTCTTCTTCCTCTTTTTTCTGAACGACTTGGTGTAAAATTTCTTTTATATTTCTCCTTAGGTATATGTTAAATTTCAACAGACAAACCATTGAAGATGTGGTTTTCCTTTATGAAAAAGGTTTTTTATTATTATAAATTCAATTACTTTAATACTTAAAGAACTATTTAGATTTTCTATTGCTCCTTGAGTCTGTTGGTAATTTGTTTCTTTCAATAAATCAAACGATTTCTTCCAAAGTATAAAATATATTGACATAAACTTAACTATAAATTCTATTATTATAATTTTAATGCCTATAGAATCTGTATTATCTGCTTTTTCAGCCCTAACATGGCTCATTTATGTTTTCTCTTTGTGTTTTCTAACCAATCTTATTAGGTAGTATAATTTTATGCATTTATTGTGTTTTTCTTTTTTTCTACAGCACTGATTTCTGCTTTCTTCTAATTAGTTTTTATATTCTATCTACTCTGGATTTAATTTGTTCTTCTTTTGCTAGCTTCTTAATGGATAAATTTACATCATTGATTTCAATCCTTTATTCTTTCCAAATGTAAACATTTGGAGATATAAATATTACTCTAAACATTGCACCACACAAACTTGGTATTTTGCTTTCATTCATTTTATTATTATTTCAAAATATATTCTAATTTCTTTTGCATTTCTTCTTTGACTTAGACTTTAAAATTTTTCAAACTTTAGGGATTCTCTAAGCATTTTCTAAAAAATTGTTTCAATGTAATTAGGTTTTGGTCAAATCATAAGTTGTGATTTTAATATTTTGATATTTGTTCTTTGGAACAAGAATATAGTCTATCTCTGCAGAATCCTCCATGTATACTTGAAAATTCTGACTTTTTTGGGGGGGGAGCTGTAATTCCTATGATCATCCACTTAGGTAAAGTTGGTTAATAAAGTTTTCAAGTTTTCTATATTCTTAATGATTTTGTCTATTTTTCTATCAATTACTGAGAGAAGAGTGTTCATGTATCTAAGCATAATTATGCATATTTATATTTCTCCTTTCATTTTTAAAAAAAATTTATTTCAGCCAATAAATTAAACTTCTATGAAATCTAACTTCTACTGAGAAACATATAACTATGTCACCTGTCTCATATTAATGTTATATTCTTTCAATTTATTCACTTAATTTGAAATTCTGTTATTAGGTGCATAGACATTTAAATTTTTATGTTAACAGAGCTATTCTAGTTTTCTTATGATCATATTATCATGATCATTATCATTACCCCATGATATCATTATCCCATGATATCATTACCCCATGATATCATGGGGTATTATCTTACCCCATATTTTTACATTCAATTTAACTGTGCTTTCAAATTTAAAATTATTCCTGAAAATAATATAAATTGAGCATTATTTTTGATCTAGTCTGAAAATTTCTCTTTTATTTTCATTTTTAGTCTAATTGTTTTTAATGAAATTATTAATAGGACTTTGTTATCTTGCTATTGGTTTTCTATTTGTTTCATCATAGCTGAGCATTTTAGTTAATTTTATACACTATGAAAATTTCAAAGGCTAGAGATAAGAAACCTGTAATGGGTCCTGGTTGTTTTACTTAATAAAAAAACTCTCTTCCAAAAAAAGAAAAAGTCATTAATTTTACAGATGAATAAACTAAGGAAATTTATTTGTTGATTACACTTCAATAAAACTGGGTAAAAAACCAAATAGATTTTAAATAAAATAATTAATGATACAGAAAACATAGGTACTATCTAAACAGAACAATGCTTCTTTCACATATATTTAAACTCTTTGGCTGACATTCTACTGATGTTCTGTCCCACAAAGGGACAATTCATTCTAGATATTTCTATGCTAAAGATATTTTTTAAAGTATTTAATTGATATCTATGTATCAGAAACTTTTATATAAGTTAATAAATGCCAATTTTTCTGAAATTAGATTATTATAAAAATATTATAATGTTGGTTTTTAATAATTAAAAAGAGATAGAATTTAAAAGTTTTAACACTTTTTTCTAATGAACTTTGACAGATCTTTGTTTCTTTTAAAGTCTGAAATATAGAGTAGGTTTTTTAATTTTTTTCTGCTATCATACAAAATGACATTTATAGATTTTGGCACTGTATACCTAATAAAAACAGTATTTATATAAGCTAGAATTTTATAATTCTGTTTTTATGACAATTAATGTGCCCATTGATACAATTTAGAAGATGAAGATATCCAATACTCTGCTGTGTCTCAAATAATCCCATCAATAAATCAAGCTTCCATGAAATCTAAATTCTATTGAGAACCATATAAACATGTCACCTGTCTCATATTATTGTTATATTCAATGTTTCTTGTACTTTAAGAAGAATATCTTACTTTGAGTCAAGGACTTTTGTGCAAGTAATTTTATTTAGGAGATGACCCAGGAATCAGGAACTGTTAATAGAAAAAGTGGGAAAGTCAATCTAAGTGTGAGCTTTTGAGATGATCACTGTGGCTCACAGGGGTCAGAAGCATCCAATAAAACATAGAATGTCACCTGAAGTTTAGCTTTCTGAAGGATGAGAGGAGAGAGCTTTTATACACTTCATATTTTTACATTCAAGTTAACTGTGTTTTCAAATCTAAAATTATATCCTTGCACTTCCAGGCTATACTGGTGCACAGAACGAGTGGGTTCCCACATCGTAGGGCAAACCCCGAGGCAGAACACCCTTGGGTCTAAACATTTATAGCAGGATGTGAATTTAAGCTGGCACAGTTACAACTGAAATCAGAGGGGCAATAGCATATCTAATTCTAGGTCAACATAAAATTTTGATGCAAAAGCTTGGAGAAAGAAATTAACTGTTAAATTAATTTAGAGACAAATGATTAAGAAAACCAAAATTGATTATTTTAAACTAATAAAATTCGAAAGGTTATATAAGACCCTGAAATTAGAATAAGAAAGAAAACTTTCCCAGGACAGTACTTGCTTTTAAGAGGGAAAGATTACATGTCAGACAATGAGGAATTCACCCTGCACCAGGACTAGCTGAACTTAGTAAATTCAAATTTTGGGAAAGCAACAGGAGGCTTAGAAGATTAGAGCTGGAAATGAGATCAGTATAAATAGTTCTTGTTTTTGAAGATAAGTAAGAGGAAACTCTGGAGAATTCAGGTACAAACAATCAAGACCTTGATCTTAGGGGTTTTGACAAATCCAAGAAAAAAGGAAATACAGTTGACCTTGAGTAAAGTGGGGTTAGGGTCCCAGACCTTCTGCTGAATCAAAATTCTACATATAACTTATAGACAGCCCTCTGTATCCATGGTTTCTCTGAGCCTTTGATCTGCATCTGTGGATTCAACCAACCTTGGATCCTGTAGTACAGTAGGTCTTATTACTGAAAAAAAGATTTGCCTATAACTGGATCTGAGAAATTCAAACCTGTGTTGTTCAAGGGTCAACTGTAGTTTGGAAATGTAATGAAAAGTCATTGGTGAGAAAAAGGAGAATAAAAACAGGAGACATCTAAGGTATTCCATACCAGAGTAAAGCTAAATAGAAGTGTGTTATTACATACAACATTATTAAAATTTAGGGATTGTTTCCTAATATATACCAGAGTGAGTTATATAGATTTCAATCAATCACTAATGACACTGATTACATCATATAGATTTAAGATTTGAGAAAACATTTAGATATATCATCACATTTTTCATTGTGTATTGAGTATAACCAGCAATCAACAACCAGTAACCAACAGTATATTACATACATACATAATATACACAGCCATGTACTTTGTGTTATACTAAATAAATTTTGTTCAGTTTAGAGATCAATAGGCTAAAATACTTCAAATTCTCTTTGGAACTAGACATTTCCTAAAATATGTACAAATAATTTAATTATTAAATTTTCAAAGATAATGTACACCATTACGCTAAGCTACTAATGTCCAGTATTGATGATAATGCATGCCAATAGTAAATAGATGTAATTTAAATTTTTGTGTATGTGACTGGAATTTGTAAATTAAATCTTCCATACTAGAAATGGTCCTAATTGCTTGTTATATCACCAGAAAGAATTGACTATACCAACGAGTCCCTTGCCTGTGCTTGGATATTAACTAAATTTTGAGTATGAATTCTATCTCTGACACCATGAACACACATACCTTGTTTCCACGTGGTTTGAGTCATAGCCACTTGTTCATATACATTACCACTTTATGCATTCTGAATACATTCCTGGTCACTATTTAATCAGAAAACATTCATGTAGTGAAGTATCCCTCTGACTTTAAACATAAGTTCAATTTTAACAGGGGAAAAAATGGTATCCTTGGGTAATTTAGCTGTTCCTTTGTCCTGATTTCCAGTGAGTGCCAGAACTCAGGAAAATGAGTAGGTCTCAATGTAACCCTGATGGAGGGTAAAACCATTATAACATTTCACTGCCCTCTACAGGATGCAAATATAAGTTGTTTGAGTAGAGCTTTCCTTTCTGTATATAATTTGAAAATGAGACTCTCTAGCAAGGATCCAGAATTTAAAACAACAGTAGCACAGCAAAGCAGGGTGGGGGGGGGGGGGTGTTCAAATTGAGTTTGATGTTAATTAAACAATTAATGAATTTAATAATGTTAATTAATGAATTTGTGAAGACATACAGTACCCAGCAAGATTTCCTGAAACTGAAGATAAACAGCAATAAAAATGCCACAATATTATAAGGTGGTAATAATGCATGAGAGGTTTTATGGATCGTTCAAATGAGGGGATAAAAAAAGAGAGAGAAAGAGAAAAGAACTGGAGAAAAGGAGGGAAGATGTTATTGAAAATGAGTGGGTGTTATTGTTTGACCTCATTTTTTTCTCCCTTTTTGTTTGTTTAATTTCACTTGATTTGCTAACATGAAAACTGTCTGCAAAATGATGGATTAATTACAAGAATATGCAAACTTTTTTTTTCTTACATAGAAAAAACAGAGTTTTATCCTTATAAGGTCCCATCCAAAGTCTTCATTCTGTACCATAGTTGGTTTTGAAAGTCATTTACATAATAGCTAACAAAAATGTACTCAGTAAAACACCAGGTTTTCTAAACACAGGAGATAATTATGTTGGAAGAATGATATTCCATTGCCATTTTCATTTTCAAGATACTTTTATTCTTCCCGTGCACAGCGTAGAACAACCAAACATATATTAACATATATTGTGTAGGTGTGCGCCATTAAATTGACAAGGTACAGGGAGTTGGGGCTGATTCAGGGAGTTAAGGCAGAGCAAAATCCAGCAAAGAAAGATATACTGCATTCTCTTCTTGGCATATATGTACCACCTGAATGGTATTTTTCATTATCTCCTGCTCTGGGAACATTCTATTATTCCACTGGGAAGTCATAGCAGAAGAGATATAATTATCAGCAGAGTAATGGGTATGCTCTTGCTAATGGCCAGCTATTCAAATATCTCAATATAATCGTCTTGCCCAATCTCTCCCCATTGCATACTCTTCTGGAGAAACTCATCAGTTTTTCCACTTACTCCAGCATAATGAATTCATTTTGCATTTTCTTTGTGAGAAATTAAGATGAAGCACAATATAATGTGTTGACATTTGAAATTCTGTGCAGAAAAGTTTAGGCTGGCAATTTAGTTTAATCGCAAGCTAGCAGGGATAGGCTGCTTATTAAATTAGTTCCCTGTGTACAGACTGTGTATTTTCTTTGTAAACCTTTGCCTATGTATCTGAGTTGGAATTTTTTCCCCCTTTCTTTATAAATTCCATTTTCTCAAAAGAAAAGACAATGTGTCCCAAATTGAAGCACTGTGTTCTTTTAGCTTTTTTTTTTTTTTTTAATGGTCAAAATTGTTGACAACAAAGATGAGCATTGAGTGAGATGCCCTTGTGAAAAGTGAAAAAGTAAAATAAAATAAGTGAGATGTTGCCTTGAAGAAAAGCCATCAAAGTGTGTTTTCTTTTCCTTCAACATTAAACCATTCATTCTGGCCACGCTCAAGAAAGATTAGATTGAAGATATTCTTTTTATTTGCTCAAATCTAAGTTTCAGTAACCATTTCCATATTTCATACCTCTTATTTTTCTTTTTAAAGTTTCAACTCATTTTCTCTAATAAGACTTGTAAACTTCTAATAAAACAGCCTTTCCACTTTGTCTAAAGAATGCCAGCTATCTGGGCAGGTGATAACATGAACAAGATTTTAAAAACTGCCATTGGAATCACTGAATTGGAAGGCAGTTTAGCTCTCCTTTCTTCCTATCCTAGAAGCTTGGCTAAGTTCTAATATTTGTGGGTGTGAAACCTGTTTAATCAGTTGACAAGGAGCAAGAAAATGAAAAAAGCATGCCTCATTTTGATTACCTTCCTGTCATGTCTTACAGTCTTGCTTTTATTTGCTTCCTCTAAAGTGTTTCATATCCAAACAAATATTGTTAATGTAGTACCCTAAAATTTTTTGACAAAGACACGTTGGGAAAATAAATTCAGGGGGAGTATCCATTTCTCTAAATTTCTCCAGTCCTTCCTGAACAGCACACAGATTGGAACTGCTGCATCACTCTGATGAACTCATCGGAGGCTGCTGGGAAGGGGTATAAGGGAAAGACAACAGGACCTCCACTTCAGTAAAAGCAAATAAAAGTCAACCTGAGAAACTAACATGCATCCAGCAGAATTTCCCTGGAATGTGTGAGAGCCAAAGTCCTGCCACACTCTCTGACTCCACCAACACTCAATCCACCACTACTCCTCATCTTCTGGGAGGTACCTGGATTCTCTCCATTTCTTTTACTACCCTTGACTGTTAAGGTGATACCTAGCCTTTCCAAGTTCTTCTTAAAATTAGTCTAAACTTTTACATTCTCATTTCAATTACAGTTCTCTTCCAATATTTTTACATTAATGTTCCATTGAGTGCCATTCTTCTTCTTTTCTTCCACTCTGCATATTATCATCAATAATAAAATCCACTGTTACTACTTCAACTTTCAAATAGTTCTACTGCCGCAACTTTTGTAATATTGGATTTGTCACTGTGTTTGGGAAATGATCTCTTGGTCTAAAATGTGAAGTTTTCTTTAAGAAAGATGGTTACATCTTTCATAATAAATTTCTTACTTAAAAAGATATTGTCTCAATTTATGTTTGGAGATCTTCCATAAGCTAAACGGAACTGAAAAGGAAATAAAGGGAAGGAAGTTCCTCACAACTTCCAAGGTGTGGCAGTGAAATTTCTCTGTATGTGTGTTATTAATAACCGGTTGTGATGCATCAGGATTTTCAAATTCCAATTCATAACCTATTTTTTATTATGCACAGAAAAGCTAAAGGATTCAGGGGATATACAAGTGACTACAAAGGTATATGTTTGAGAGCATGCTCATCAAAAAAGAAACTCTGGTTTATAGTCTGAAAGGCAGTATGTTATTATAGCAAGAACACTCGATCAAAAGTCAGAAGACTGAGTTCTACTCTTAAATCTAGTTCTAGTTAACTAGCTATGTGACCTTGAGACTGTGAATCATAAGGTCTCTGATTCATCCATAAAATGAGGAAGTTAGATTTGATTTTGTCCAATACCCCTTCTAATTTGAAGCAACTCTAATTGCATTATTTGGACTTAAAGTATCTTTCTGAAAATCAGGCTATTAAAGAACAGTAGACATAAATTATTATCCATAGTAATTTCATTTTAAATGATTCATTTTTAAGAAGTTTCTGATAACAGGCAAAGAGGAGGTAATATAATTACTTAGGAGAAGGTTCAGTGAAAAAATATGGCAAATGGGATCAAGAAATCCATCATTAGAGATTTGTTGAATGTCTACTGCCTTAAATATTATGAAAGATTAAAACTATTTAAAAATATTTGAAATGGTCTCTTTCTTTAGTGACTTCTGCTTTAGGGGAATGGTGAAGTATAACCCTTCATAAAAATGTGGAGCTGTGAAGTGGCAAACAGTATAGTTTTATGAAGATATACAATAGAATTTTAGATAATGACATAAATGAAACAGTCTTATGGGAACAACTGGGATCTGATACAAAGCTTTAGAATGATTGGCGGTACCAAACTGAATATAAAACAGGGTATTTTTCAATTTAGGCCAAAAGACACGGCACCCTGTTCCAGACTTCACTGAGAGGTTATAGGCACATTCTCAAATGCTGTGTTCAATGACAATGGGCATGTGAAGGACAAGCCCTAGACACAGCTTCAAACCTTAAAATGCTCCAACATATTTTGAAAGAATTTATGACAATGAATATCAAAATGTTCACCAAAACAGAGGATCTATCAAGACACCCAAACCAGTAGACTTTCTTTTTTTAAAGACTTTACTATGAAGCTGGTTTTTGGCATGACATAGAATATACTTCCTTTATTTACAGATATGGGTTTATTATAGAGGAATATATAAATTCCCAGTATTTACTCTCTCACATACTTTTAAACTGACATTAAAAGTTTTTATCATAAGCTTAAACTTATGATACAGAATACAATATAAATGCATTAAAAGTATTGACATTTAAATATAAAATTCTTAAATCATTCTATTAAATGTATGTAATAGAATCTAAATAATATGATTTGAAAGTTGTCATCATTATGAAAACAGTGGATGACATGAATTTCCATTGCAATATTAGATTTTTCAGTTTCTTTTCTCTCCATGAACTTATATTTCCATTCTACATCCCCCACAGTATCTTATCCTTTAATATATTTGTATGCTTGAAAGTATTTTATTGATTATCCTATCATCATTCTCTGCAAAAAAATTGTGCATGTAAAATAAAATTTAATATTTTATTTCTCTGAATATGAAACTCCAAGAATTAAAAATTCTTCTCAATTGAGTTATTATAATTGAACTAATACACAATTGATCAAAATAATATAAATAGATCACAAATTCTGATAAACAATATTAAACAAAAAATGCAGAAGTTCTTTGGAAATGCATCTCATTGAAATAGATGGGTATGGATTTTATTTTTTTCCCCATTAGTTCATGAATTCATGGATGAATATTACTCATCACTACCATAAGACAGTGTTTATCATCAATTTTCCTTATTATTGTCTTTTAAAAAAGGTGTGAGTACCATTTAAGCTAATGTGGAATGCAGGGCTTACATAGAACAAACAATGTCAAAACAATCAGCCAAACAATAACCATCCTTTTGTTAGAAAAAGTTTAGCTTTATTGTTAAATTTAAATAAAAGTGTTCATACCTATCTCAACTTCACAACATCTCATTCTGAATTTTTATTAAGATAGATATATTAATGGATGAGAGGTAAATAAACAATAGATAGATAATTAGGTGGTTAGAAAATAAAGTCACAATGTCTTGATATGAGTTTTTGGTCTGGATGAAATAAGGCACCAAGGCATTCAATTCCTCCCCTAAGTGCTCTTAGCTTTGCTCTCACAGGACCCTCCTTTGGTCACAAAGTGCTCTTTTAGAGTAGTTTGGTGTTTGGAAGAGTCAAAGTCATTCAAAGAAAATTATCACATCCTCTATCATACAATATATCAGATTTAGAACATTTCAGCTTAAGCCAAAATATCACCATTTCCATTCCCATACTTTGTTCATAACAGAAATATGTACAAAAGAAGGATAACAAGAAAAGTCTATTCTCCTCCTTTAGGGATAACAATATTCTCAATTATCTCTAGAAGGTTTTAAATTCTGTGTGATGTGCCATGGAGAGTATAGTTTTCTTTTGTGAGAAGAACAGTTGGCAAATAGGAGAACTGGCCTCAGGTACTTTCTTGGGAAGATCCATTTTAGAATGAAGAACACATATACAAAATTGAGGATATGAAAATGTATTTCCTAAAATTATTGGTGCCCAATTATCCCTCAGAAAGATATTTGTGTATCTCAGTATGAAACCTGTTTCAGAAAAGAAGATTCCACATCATCTGCTAAAATAGATTCTACTTCCATGCTGATGATCTTGGTTTCCTTATCTCAGCGTGAGCCCATCTCTCCTTATGGATCCCAACAATATGCCATGAGTTCCAAAACTATTATATAATCAAATCCTTCCAGTCAATCTATAACTTTGAATTTAGATTATAATATACAGTTTACAGCTATTTAAAACTTAGGCTCAAAGTAAATTGTTCAAGATTTTATTAAAAAGAAAAGGCAAGTATGGACTGCAAACAAATCTGCCTAACACCAACAATATGCACCTCAAGTCCTCTGCCACTTTAAAAAATGAAAAGGTTATATTTTATAATTTTTGAGGAATATACAGCTCTAATATTCTAAGATCCTGAAAGAGCAGCCAGTACAAAGCTCTTAGTGATACTGGAATTTTGGCCTGAAAATAAAACCAATACTTGGCTCTATTTGAAAATATTGGCTCATGTTTCTGAAGTTTCTTACTCAACTGGGTCATCAAATTTTGAGTAATACTAACACTTTTTGCTTTAGGAAATTAAAAAATAATCACACTGCTTTCAGATTTTTTCCACCTGGCCCTCTCCAGTTATGCTAGTCAATAAATCTTTGTTTTCCAAGTGGAATTTTAAGTTACATCACCATCTGATTCTCATGGCTGTTGGTTTCTTAGAGTAGTAAAGAATTTGCTGCTGGAAAATCCTCTCAGTTGTGTATGGATGTGTGTGAGTATACGTGTGTTGACAAAATTTAGGAAGTAGGTGAGGAAGAAAACATTTGTTTAATTTTTGTCCCCTCATCTAAAAATATATATTTTGCCTTGAGAGACTCTTATAGCAGTCATTTCTATACTCTGCTCTTTTCAGAAAGAATGACACACTAATTTTCACTTCAAAGCCTGACATTTTGTAAACTTGCCTTACACCATTAATTTTGGGAGCCATCTTTCAATGTCTTTCAGGGAGAAATTAACAGTCATTTGTATTTGGTTTATGAAAATGGAAAAACATTTCTAAAAAATAGAAAATAAAGAAAAGAAAATGCAGCTTTAACTGGTTAAAAAACAAAATGCTCAATTCAAGTGTGTTACATGTTTACACTTACAAAAGTAAAAGGACAACAGCATGGGAGGACCTTCAAGATGGTGGAGGAGTAAGACGTGGAGATCACTTTCCTCCCCACAAATACATCAAAAATACATCTACATGTGGAACAACTCCTACAGAACACCTACTGAACACTGGTAGAAGACCTCAGACTTCCCAAAAGGCAAGAAAATCCCCACACACCTGGGTAGGGCAAAAGAAAAAAGAAAAAACAGAGACAAAAGAATAGGGACAGGACCTGCACCTCTGGGAGGGAGCTGTGAAGGAGGAAAAGTTCTACACACTAGGGAGCCCCTTCACTGGTGGAGATAGGGTGTGGTGGGGGGGAAGCTTTGGAGCCATGGAGGAGAATGCAGCAACAGGGATGGCAGAGGGCAAAGTGGAGAGATTCCTGCACAGAGTATCGGTACCGACAAGCACTCACCAGCCTGAGAAGCTTGTCTGCTAACCCACCGGGGCGGATGGGGGCTGGGAGCTGAGGCTTGGGCTACGGAGGTCAGATCCCAGGAAGAGGACTGGGGTTGGCTGTGTGAACACAGACTGAGAGGGTTAGTGAGCCACAGCTAGCCAGGAGGGAATCCGGGATAAAGTCTGGACCAACCTAAGAGGCAAGAGACCATTGTTTCGGTGTGAGCAAGGAGAGGGGATTCAGAGCACCGCCTAAACGAACTCCAGAGATGGGCACAAGCCACAGCTATCAGTGCAGACACCAGAGGCGGGAACGAAATTATAAGGCTGCTGCTGCTACAGCCACCAAGAATCCTGTGTGCAAGCACAGGTCACTATCCACACCACCTCTCCCAAGAGCCTGTGCAGCCCACCACTGCCAGGATCCTAGGATCCAGGGACAACTTCCCTAGGAGAACACACAGCATGCCTCAGGCTGTTGCAATGCCATGCTGGCCTCGGCCACTGCAGGCTCGCCACCCATTCTGTACTCCTCTTTCCCCCTGAGCTCTGTGAGTCAGAGACCCCTAATTAGCTGCTACTTTAACCCCATCCTGTCTGGGTGGGGAAGAGACACCTTCAGGTGACCTACACACAAAGGCAGGGGCAAGTCCATAGCTGAACCCCAGGAGCTGTGCGAACAAAGAAGAGAAAGGGAATTTTCTCCCAGCAGCCTCAGGAGCAGCAGATTATATCTCCACAATCAATTTGATGTACACTGCATCTGCAGAATACCTGACTAGACAATAAATCATCCCAAAATTGAGGCAGTGGACTTGGGAACAACTGTAGACTTGGGGTTTGCTTTCTGCATCTAATTTGTTTCTGGTTTTATGTTTATTTAACTTTAGTATTTAGAGCTTATTACCACTAGTAGATTTATTTACAGATTTGATACTCACTTCCTTTTTCTTTTTCTTTATATATATATTTTTTGTTTGTTTGTTTGTTTGTTTTTCTTTTTCACATTTCATGAGTCTGTATGCGTATGCTTCTTTGTGTGATTTTGTCCGTATAGCTTTGCTTTTACCATTTGACTTAGGGTTCTGTGTGTCTGGTTTTTTTGTTGTTGTTTTTGTTTTTTTGTTTGTTTGTTTATTAGTATAGTGTTTAGCACTTCTTATCATTGGCGGATATATTTTTTGATTTGGTTGCTCTCTTCTCTCTTTCTTTTATTTTATTACTTTTTTATTTGTAATAATTTTTTATTTTAATAACTTTATTTTGTTCTTTCTTTCTTTCTTTCTTTCTTTCTTTCTTTCTTTCCTTCTTTCTCTCTTTCTCTCTTTCTTTCTTTCTTTCTTTTTTTTTCTCTCCCTTTGCTTATGAGCCATGTGGCTGACAGGGTCTTGGTTCTCTGGCCGGAGGTCAGGCCTGAGACTCTGAGGTGGGAGAGCCGAGTTCAGGACATTGGTCCACCAGAGAACCCCCCAGCCCCACATAATATCAAATGAAAAAAGGTCTCCCAATGATCTTCATCTCAACGCTAACACCCAGCTCCACTCAAGGAACAACAAGCTACATTGCTGGACACCCCATGCAAAACAACTAGCAAGACAGGACCACAAACCCACCCATTAACAGAGAGGATGCCTAAAATCATAATAAGGTCACAGACACACCAAAACGCACCACCAGACGTGGTCCAGCCCACCAGAAATACAAGATCCAGGCTCACCCACCAGAACACAGGCACCAGTCCCCACGACCAGGAAGCTTACACAACCCACTGACAAACCTTACCCACTGGGGGCAGACACTAAAAACAATGGAAACTACGAACCTGCATCCTGCGAAAAGGAGACCACAAACACAGTAAGTTAAGAAAAATGAGAAGACAGAGAAACACACAGCAGATGAAAGAGCAAGGTAAAAACCCAACAGACATAATAAAGAAAGAGGAAATAAGCAGTCTACCTGAAAAAGAATTCAGAGTAATGACAGTAAAAATGATCCCTAATGTGGGAAACAGAATGGAGAAAATAGAAGAAACATTTAACAAAGACCTAGAAGAACAAAAGAGCAAACAAACGACGATGAACAAGACACTAAAGGAAATGAAAAATTCTCCAGAAGGAATCAATAGCAGAATAACTGAGGGAGGAAATGGATAAGTGACCTGGAAGATAAAGCAGTGGAAATAACTACTGCAGAGCAGAATAAAGAAAACACAATGAAAAGAATTGAGGACAGTCTCAAAGACCTCTGGGACAACATTAAACATACCATTTTGGAATTATAAGGGTCCCAGAAGAAGAGAAAAATAAAAGGGACTGAGAAAATATTTGAAGAGATTATAGTTGAAAACTCCCCTAACTTGGGAAAGAAAATAGTCAATCAAGTTCAGGAAGCACAGAGAGTCCCTTACAGGATAAATCCAAGGAGAAACACGCCAAGACACATAATAAGCAAATGATCAACAGTTAAATACATAGAAAAATATTAAAAGCAGCAAGGGAAAGGCAACAAATAACATACAAGGTAATCCCAATTAGGTTAACAGGTGAACTTTCAGCAGAAACTCTGCAAGCCAGGAGGGAGTGGCAGGACATATTTAAAGTGATGAAAGGGAAAAACCTACAAACAAGATTACTCCACCCAGCAAGGATCTCATTCAGATTCGACAGAGAAATTAAAAATCTTTATGGACAAGCAAAAGCTAAGAGAATTCAGCACCACCAAACCAGCTTTACAACAAATGCTAAAGGAACTTCTCTAGGTAGGAAACACAAGAGAAGGAAAAGGCCTGCAATAAAAAATCCAAAACAATTAAGAAAATGGCAACAGGAACATATATATTGATAATTATGTTAAATGTAAATGGATTAAGTGCTCCAACCAAAAGATACAGACTGGCTGAATGGATACAAAAACAAGACCCATATATATCAAGTCCACAAGAGACCCACTTCAGACCTAGAGACACATACAGACTGAAAGTGAGGGGATGGAAAAAGATATTCCATGCAAATGTAATCAAAAGAAAGCTGGAGTAGCAATTCTGATATCAGACAAAATAGACTTTAAAATAAAGACTATTACAAGAGACAAAGAAGGACACTACATAATGATCAAGGGATCAATCGAAGAAGAAGATATAACAATTGTAAGTATGCACCTAACATAGGAGCACCTCAATACATAAGGCAAAAGCTAATAGCCATAAAGGGGAAATCAAAAGTAACACAATCATGGTAGGAGACATTAACAGCCCACTTTCACCAATGGACAGATCATCCAAAATGAAAATAAATAAGGAATCACAAGCTTTAAATGATACATTAAAAAAGATGTGCTTAATTGATATTTATAGGACATTCCATCCAAAAACAACAGAATACACTTTCTTCTCAAGGGCTCATGGAACATTCTCCAGGATAGGTCATATCTTGGGTCACAAATCAAGCCTTGGTAAATTTAAGATACTTGAAATTGTATCAAGTATCTTTTCTGACCAAAACGCTGTGAGCCTAGATATCAATTACAGGAAAGAATCTCTAAAAAATAGAAATACATGGAGGCTAAATAAAATACTACTAAATAACCAAGAGAACACTGAAGAAATCAAAGAGGAAATCAAAAAATACTTAGAAACAAATGACAGTGAAAACAGGATGACCCAAAACCTGTGGGATGCAGTAAAAGCAGTTCTAAGAGGGAAGATAATAGCAATACAATCCTACCTCAAGAAACAAGAAATATCTCAAATAAGCAACCTAACCTTACACCTAAAGCAATTAGAGAAAGAAGAACAAAAAAAACTCAAGGTTATCAGAAGGAAATAAATCGTAAAGATAAGATTAGAAATAAATGAAAACGAAATGAAGAAAATGATAACAATGATCAATAAAACTAAAAGCTGGTTCTTTGAGAAGATAAACAAAATTGATAAAACATTAGCCAGACTCATCAAGAAAAAAAGGGAGAAGACTCAAACCAACAGAATTAGAAATGAAAACAGAGAAGTAACAACTGACACTACAGAAATACAAAGGATCATGAGAGATTACTACAAGCAACTATATGCCAATAAAATCGACAACCTGGAAGAAATGGACAAATTCTCAGAAAAGCACAACCTCTGAGACTGACCCAGGATGAAATTGAAAATATAAACAGACCAATCACAAGCACTGAAATTGAAACTGTGATTAAAAATCTCCCAAAAAACAAAACCTCAGGACCAGATGGCTTCACAGGAAACTTCTATCAAACATTTAGTGAAGAGCTAACACCTATCCTTCTCACATTCTTCCAAAATATAGCAGAGGGAGGAACATTCCGAAACTCATTCTATGAGGCCATCATCACCCTGATACCAAAACCAGAGAAAGATGTCACAAAAAAAGAAAACTACAGGCCAACAACACTGATGAACATGGATGTAAAACGCCTCAACAAATATTAGCCAACAGAATCCAAAAGCACATTAAAAGGATCATACACCATGATCAAGGTGGGATTTATCCCAGGAATTCAAGAATTCTTCAATATATGCAAATCAATCAATGTGATAAACCATATTAACAAATTGAAGGAGAAAACCCATATGATCATCTCAATAGATGCAGAAAAAGCTTTCAACAAAATTCAGCACCCACTTATGACAAAAACCCTCCAGAAAGTAGGCATAGAGGGAACTTACCTCAACATAATAAAGGCCATATATGACAAACCCACAGCCAACATCATTCTCAATTGTGAAAAACTGAAACCATTTCTCCTAAGATCAGGTACAAGACAAGGTTGCCTACTCTCACCACTATTATTCAACATAGTTTTGGAAGTATTAGCCACAGCAATCGGAGAAGAAAAAGAAATAAAAGGAATCCGATTCGGAAAAGAAGACTAAAACTGTCACTGTTTGCAGATGCCATGATACTATACATAGAGAATCCTAAAGATGCTACCGGAAACCTACTATAGCTAATCAAGGAATTTGACAAAGTAGCAGGATACAAGATTAACGCACAGAAATCTCTTGCATTCCTATAACTAATGATGAAAATATGACAGAGCAATTAAGGAAACAAACCCATTTATGATTGCAACAAAAAAATAAAATATCTAGGAATAAACCTACCTAAGGAGACAAAAGACCTGTATGCAGAAAACTATAAGACACTGATGAAAGAAATTAAAGATGATACAAGCAGATGGAGAGATGTCCCATGTTTTTGGATTGGAAGAATGAACATTGTAAAAATGCCTATACTACCCAAAGCAAAACACACATTCAATGCATTCACTATCAAACTACCAATGGCATTTTTCACAGAACTAGAACAAAAAATTTCACAATTTGTATGGAAACGCGAAAGACCCTGAATAGCCAAAGCAATCTTGAGAAAGAAAAACGGAGCTGGAGCAATCAGACTCCCTGACCTCAGACTATACTACAAAGTTACAGTAGTCAAGACAGTATGGTACTGGCACAAAAACAGAAATATTGATCCATGGAACTGGATAGAAAACCCAGAGATAAACCCACACTCAAATGGTCACCTTATCTTTGATAACGGAAGCAAGAATATACAATGGAGAAATGACAGCCTCTTCAGTAAGTGGTGCTGGGAAAACTGGACAGCTACATGTAAAAGAATGAAATTAAAACACTTCCTAACACCATACACAAAAATAAAGTGGATTAAAGACCTACATGTAAGGCCAGACACTATAAAACTCTTAGAGGAAAACATAGGCAGAGCACTCTATGACATAAATCACAGCAAGATCCTTTTTGGCCCAACTCCTAGAGAAATGGAAATAAAAACAAACAAATGAGACCTAATGAAACTTAAAAGCTTTTGCACAGCAAAGGAAACCATAAACAAGATGAAAAGAAAACCCTTGGAATGGGAGAAAATATTTGCAAATGAAGCAACTGACAAAAGATTAATCTCCAAAATTTACAAGCAGCTCAATATCAAAAAAAAAAAAAAAATCCAAAAATGGGCAGAAGACCTAAATAGACATTTCTCCAAAGAAGATATACAATTTTCCAACAAACACATAAAAGGATGCTCAACATCACTAATCATTAGAGAAATGCAAATCAAAACTACAATGGGGTATCACCTCACACAGGTCAGAATGGCCATCTTCAAAAAATCTGCAAACAATAAATGCTGGATAGGGTGTGGAGAAAAGGGAACCCTCTTGCACTCTTGGTGGGAATGTAAATTGATACAGCCACTATGGAGAACAGTATGGAGGTTCCTTAAAAAACTAAAAACAGAACTACCATACAACCCAGCAATCCTACTACTGGGCATATACCCTGAGAAAACCATAATTCAAAAAGAAGCAGCACTATTTACAATAGCCAGGATGTGGAAGCAACCTAAGTGTCCATCAACAGATGAATAGATAAAGAAGATGTGGCACATATATACAATGGAATATTACTCAGCCATAAAAAGAAATGAAATTGAGTTATTTGTAGTGAGGTGGATGGGCCTAGAGACTGTTATACAGAGTGAAGTAAGTCAGAAAGAGAAAAACAAATGCCATATGCAAACACATATATATGGAATCTAAAAAAAAAAAAAAAAGATTGTTCTGAAGGACATAGCGGTAAGACAGGAATAAAGACGCAGAGGTAGAGAATGGACTTGAGGACAGGTGGAGGGGGAAGAGTAAGCTGGGACAAAGTGAGAGAGTGGTATTGACATATATATACTACCAAATGTATAATAGATAGCTAGTGGGAAGCAGCCACATAGCACCAGGAGATCAGCTCCCTGCTTTGGGTCCACCTAGAGTGGTGGGATAGGAAAGGTGGGAGTGAGATGCAAGAGGGAGGAAATATGGGGGTATATGTATATTTATAGCCGATTCACTTTGTTATACAGCAGAAACTATCACACCATTGTAAAGCAATTATACTCCAATAAAGATGTTAAAATGGAAAAAAAAAAAAAAGGACAACAGCACCCAACTTGTTGGAAAACAGAAAAATAGTACCATAGAGTTCAAAAATTTTTTTTTTTAGACAAACTTTACAGGCATGCAGTTGTCATATAGACAATGGAATTGTTCCAAACACACACACACACCTATGCACACTGGATGCTTACTATTTTGTTCCAGAATTGAAAACAGCCTAAATTTTTAGAGGCCATTTTTAATAAATTTTATTTAAAATTTTAGTGGAGTTTTAAACTTAATTACAATATGTCATTTTCTAAATATAAATGTAAACACATTTAAAAAGAAGATGAATAAAAACCCACATCTTATCATATAAAAATTTCTTTACCACTGTTTTCTGATATTTTTCACAATTTCCTTTTCATGCTATTCTAAATATGCTTCTCAGCTGAAACCAATATTGGTCTTTCAGGCAACACACAGAATTACTTAGGTATTAAATCACACTCACCCCCATCTTAGCTTCTTTTCTCCCATAACCTTCTCTGAATTTTTGATTCCACAAAGTACTCTCCTTCCTCCTCACTACTTTGGTCCCTTCTATCTGTCATGATCTGACATTTGTTTTTTTTGAAATATACTTTGTAAAACTCAAATGAGTTCCTATGCAGTAGATACTGGTAAGAAATAGGTTGGAGATCGAAAGTAAATTATACATGGTCATATTATTTAGACATTTTTGAGGCAGGATTTAACTCCATAAATTTCAGACTACAGAGGTTGTTCTCCATCCACTGTGTGACACTGTCTCTTACCAGAGACTTCTTACATTGATAATTAGGGGACCATAAGACCACAGAATTAAGGGTTTGAATATGTTGATTTTATCTTCAACTCCATTGCTGCATTTGGTCCCAGTAAAATTAATATCCTCAAGATCCTTAGTTAAAAATCATGCCCAATTATATTTAAGTCCTCTTCCATTTCTTGCTATTGCTATCTTTATTACAACTCATGGAGTGGTAAAGGCTTACTTACATTGGCTACAATTGAGGCAACATGCACATTGATTTGCAAACAACATGTTATTTACTACTCACAACATTGCTTTAAGGAATTATTGATTTTAGAGATGAGGAATCTGACATTACTTACCAAGGTGGCATAACTCAGAAATCAGAATGAGAATCCAAACAGAGGCTTGTCTAACTAGAGTATTCAGAATCTTACTCATAGCTTCCCCCTGCCTTGTTTTAGGATTCCTCAAGAAACAGGAGTTCAGAAAAGGAAAAAGGGCTGGATATCCCGGAGGGCCCATGATAGAGTACAAATTGAATGGCATCTTAGGCATAAGCTGTCTCATTAGCAAGGGTGAAAAGCAGGGGAAAACCTATTTGAGTAATGGCTTATTCTCAAGAACAAGACTAACATGTGTGAGAGCAAATTTAGACTGTACATAATGGAGTAGGAAAGCATAAACCAAAATAATTTAGAAATAATGTAAAATCCTGGCCTTTTAACTTTTTGTTTCTTTCTTCTTGTCATCTCCTATTCAGTGAACTTGTAACAAAGAATGACAAAGTATCACTCTCTACATCTCAGATTATACGTACATTAGAAATTATAGCAAAATTTGTGCAATATTTATGGAACCAAGAGGTAAATCAGAAATACAGAGAGGAGAAAAAAAAATACAACAACAACTAAAGAGAAGGCTGAACAGAAAGTGAATCTTGGGAATCACATAGGCTAACCTTGCTCAGAGAATGTGATCTTCATGATCTGCAAGTTTTCATCAGAAAGAGAAAACTAAAAATAGAAAGTGTGGGTTAAGTGAGTGGGATATATAGCTTAAAAAAAAAGAAAGCAAGCGACTCAGAGCTTAAAGCTTTAGAAAACTCTGTCTGCCACAAGATCTGAAAGAATAAATTACATCAAGAGCTGTTTTAGTGTTTTCCTTATTTGGGGGGAGTGCAGTGTGGATTGATTTGGACTGACCTGTATTTAAAAGCCTGGGCATTCTTGGAAGCAGAGCAGTTCTATTGCTTTATCCTCCTCTTCCTCCTCCTCGCACACAAATACAAAGCAGTAACTTTTACACAATCTGACTTCTCAACTCCTGTCTTTTTATTTTCTCAACACAGCACAACAGCCATCCATCCCAATCTTGCTCCATATGACCTTCCCACCATCCCTGGATTTCCTGTTTTTCTAGCTTCTTTTTTTTTCTACTCAGAGAGTTTAAATATATGGAGGCAGGGCTGGAGATTATAAAGCCAAGGTTGAGAAGCTGTTAAATCCTGCAGCTCCACCAACTGTTCACTATGAATTTTTAGTTCATGCCAATAACATGATCCAGTTGGAACACAGCTACCATGACTCCAAAGTACACATTGTAGTGTTTAAACACACACACACATACACACACACGCACCCAAAAGCTACCAATGAAAGAATAAAACATTTTGTTTGATTCAAATTGAAGCAACATTCTACTGGATTGTGAAAGCCCACTGTTGAATTCTAAGAACACTGAGTAGCAAATAGAAATGCCAGAAGAAGGGGAAGAAAAAAGAAAGAGGAGGTCCTATACACACTTATGTGTGCACTCAACATGTCACGAAGAGGGCTACACAGAGAAATTCTGATAGCCAACTTGTACCGTTATCAGGTACCACGTATTGAGCACAAATTCATGCAGTTGCAGTAGGCAACATCCTAGAAAGCTTTCTGTGAACAGGGAACTGCATCTTCATGCCACTTAGTTGATTTTGCCACATACTTGAGGAAGAAATTAGAATTTTTCTAAATAAGACTTTGGTATTCCTAGGTAGGGTGGAGGAGGGAAGGATTGGGAGTTTGGGATTAGCAGATGCAAACTAGCATATATAGGATGGATAAACAACAAGGTCATACTGTATAGCATAGGGAACTATATTCAATATCTTGTGAAAAACCATAATGGAAAAGAATATGAAAAAGAATATATATATGCATAACTGAATCATTTTTCTGTACAGCAGAAATTAGCACAACATTGTAAATCAACTGTACTTCAATAAAATAAAATTTTAAAAAGAATTCTGTATTTCCATGAACAAATCTATTCTATCTGCATCTCTTTCTCCTTTTTAATTTCTTTTTTAATTCTCTATTACATTTGAGGAAGTACCAATCCTCCAAGGACTAATCTCCAGTCCCTTATGCCCTAGATCCTAACCTTGTAAGTATTTTTGGTTTTATGAAAGATAAAATATTATAGAGGAAATCGTTCCTTATCTCATGTTTTTTTCTCTACCAGATCAT
Source organism: Balaenoptera physalus (assembly GCF_965194825.1). Classification (NCBI taxonomy): domain Eukaryota; kingdom Metazoa; phylum Chordata; class Mammalia; order Artiodactyla; family Balaenopteridae; genus Balaenoptera; species Balaenoptera physalus. The sequence continues at coordinate 41,526,634 of NC_138897.1, read as the reverse complement.
TCATACAAAATGTTCTGGCCCCTCAACGTCCAGTACTGTAACCAGGAACCACATGTGGCTGTTGAACACTTGAAATGTGATTAGAATGAATTGAAATGTACTGAAGAACTACACAACAGATTTCAAAGACAATACTAAACAAACAAATGTAAAGCATCTCATTAATAATTGTTTATATTGTTAAATTTTAAAATGATAATATTTTGAAAATACTGGGTTAGTAAAATATATTATTAAAATTAATGTCACCAGTTTCTTTTACTTTTTTAATGTGACTAATGTAACATTTAAAATTGCACGTCTTTTTCTTTTTTTTGTTTACATTTTGGTGGGTTATCTTTTGCTTTTGGTGGCCAACATCCTCCAATAGCTTCCTGAGAAAAGTTTCATGACAAATTTTCTGAATCCTTTTATATCTAGTCATATGCTTATGTGTTTGGTATTTATTTGTCCTTGTCTCTACTTTTCTCACTATCTAAAAAATTTCTCCAAAGATAGTCTCTGTTCTCTTGGTTTCAAAACAGTCTACATGCTAAGAACTTGCAATGTTAAGTCTTTAGGTCATAATTTTTGGCAAAATTTGAGACGACTACATCCAGATTCTTATGGGGCATATTTACTTAAAAGGTATTCCATAGACATCTTATGTATAACTATAATCCTTTACACACACATGTGAACTCAGTTATGTAAACATATACAGACTTGTTTTAGTCTTCTCACTCATAGCAAGTGATATCTTTGGAGTACTTAGTTTCTCAAGTCAGACATCTAAGGTTCTTCCTTGATTCCTTTCTACAGACCACATAACTGCAAATCTTGATTTTTCTGCCTCCAAAATGTTTAACCAACCTGACCACTCATCTTCATTTCTAGTGGAATCAGTTTTGTTTGAGCCTCCACAATTGTGTTCCGTGACTTTCTCCTCACTGGATTTCCTGTTTTGACTCTTGTTCTTTTCCAATCCATTTTCTGCAGCCAGCAGAAAGAGTAGATGATGTAAAACATAACCTTACGGTGAAAATCTTTTAACCGCTCTCAAAATGAAGTACAAACCCATGAACATGACTTATTTGGCTCCTCATGATATGATAACATCCAGCCTCTCCAATCCTTTCTCATACCACTTACAACCTTGCACACTCTGTTCTAGCTCCTCCTGGAAATCAGTCATTCATTAACCTCTTTTAAAAATTTCCAACTTCTTTCCTGCCTCTGGGTTTTAACCCTTACACTCTCTAGGCTCTGCCATAGATCTCTGCATGACTGGCTCCTTTACCCAAGGCTTCACTTGGATATCATGTACTCAGAGAGGTCTCTCTTTGCTGACCACCCAGTCGAAGATTGCTCCCACTACTGCAGTATTCTCTATTTCCTATCACAAAGTTCTATTTTTCCTTTACAGCATTTTGTGCAATTTTATTCTTCTATTTTAAGTAAATAAGAGTTCATTGTACAACACCTTCTCTGCAAAATTTGAGCTCTAATATGGCAAAGACCGTAACTGTATTATAGATCACTGTCTCCTGGCCCATGCACAATGCCTGCCATATGAAAGATGCTCATTAAAGATGGACTGGATAGGACTTCCCTGGTAGCACAGTGGCTAAGAATCTGCCTGCCAATGCAGGAGAAAGGGGTTCGAACCCTGGTTCTAGAATATCTCATATGCCGCGGAGCAGCTAAGCCCACGAGCCACAACTACTGAGCCTGCATGCCACAACTACTGAAGCCCACATGCCTACAGCCCGTGCTCCATAACAAGAGAATCCACCACAGTGAGAAGACCATGCACTGCAACCAAGAGTAGCCCCTGCTCACTGCAACTAGAGAAAGCCTGCATGCAGCAACGAAGACCCAACACAGCCAAAAATAAATAAATAAATAAAAATTAAAAAAAAAAAAAAAAGATGGACTGAATAAGTAAGTGTGTACTTACTGGTCCCTAGGAGTTTTTTTCATCCCATAAATTCAAGTTTTATAATTATTGGCTAAATATAGCAGGTGTCATCATCTTTTAATGCTTCTCTTGAATAGTAGGAAATATGGAGGAGAATTATACATTTGCATTTATCATCAGCATATTCATATGCTGAGAAAGTCTCAGCAGAGGGATGAATATCTTAAGTCTAGAACATCGAGTAAGTTTTTTTATTGTGAAAATACACTTTTTTTCAACAATGGAACCACAGATCTACTGCCATTGGCAATGGGCATTTAATCCTCAGACCATCATATGAGAGATGGGGAGGAGAATATGGGTATCCCATTATAACTTGTCCATATATCACTATGGAAACCTCTCATACTATGATTTTCAGTCATTTATTTCTGTACTCCTTGCCCAGACATTAAAAAAAAAATCCCTCAAAGAAACAATGAAAATAGGATGAGAGGATTTTTAATGAGAGAATTGAATGCTTGTTATTTGAATACTCTTTACAGATTCAATTTTGAGAAATGAATAACCCAACTTGAAGAATTTGGCTAGACAAGAGAAAAAAGGAGAAAAACGGGTCTTTGGTGGTATATGAAAGCAGTACATCATAACTTCAGCTCATATCAAAGACAAGAAATCAATTAATCAAGAGTAAGTTATAGAAATAAAATGGATGTGTGCTCAACTTGTATAAATGCAAGCTTTGCTTGATGGCACTCCCCATTAAGAAACAGAAATTGGAAATTTGAAATACTATATTATAACTTCAGTGAAATAGCTGTATTTTATATAAAAATTTCAACCAGCCAGTTTTCTTCAGAGGTTGAACTTTTCTGTAGCTAATTTAAAGGAATCACTGATCTCAATGAATTGCTAAAGTGTTAGTACAGCTATTGTTAAAATGGGTAAAATGTCTTCAAACTACTGAACTTGCTGCTTGAGCCTAATTCTAAGCTCTTTTAAAATGTTCTTTCTTCCCTCTATGTTGAAACTTGAACGGAGGTGGGTGGAGAAAGACATGCCAGGAATTAAAATACTGATTTTGCAAATTCCTTTAAGAATTGTGATTTGGTTCTTCAGAAAAATCAGCACAAATGAGGTAATTTCTTTAATATAAAAGTTATATGGCTGCAATTTGCATTCCATTAATCTGGTCTTTAAAAGTTGCCTTTCTCCCATCTTTAGTCTGGTCTTTAAAAGTTGCCTTTCTCCCCTCTTTCCAAACTGTCATATCACACTATCATGTTAGAAAAATATTATTTCTTGCTAAGTATTACAGAACTTTAGAACTAGAAGGGGAATTACAGCTACTCTAGTCAAACACTCTCATTTTCCAAATTTGAAATTTAGAGGCCAGAGAGTTTACATGGACTGCAAGGACCTGGCTCACATAATGGCAGTGCCAGTTCTAACCAGGGATTATATCTGGAAGTGCTCTCAGGGGCCATAAAAGTATCATTAATGAGTCCAGTGGGAAGGATGTGAAACAGTAGGGCATGTTGGACCCAACAGAAAGTACAAGACCTTATGCATGAGTTGACCAGTGAGCAAATACATTACAGGTGTAAGAAGCTGGGTATCCAACTTCAAGCCCTGTGATCATACCATATACTGTATTGTGATATACAGTATTGACTCTCTACTTTAGCTCTTTTGATATTTATGTTGAAAATAAATTAGATGTCCTACTTTAAACCATTGTCAAGTTGTTCGTTTGTATATCCTTTTGTGTCAACTCATTTAGGCTCAGAAAATACAGATCTATATCTTGGACTAAAGTGAATAGACATTTTCCTTTGGTTTTGGGATTTACTTTATTCTAACCACGTTTTTAAAAAAAATATTATATATTTTATTATTATTTAAAGGTATATGATAAATGATAATTGAAATTGAGTTAGTTCTATATGTTACTCAACAGGAGAGTATTTTTTTTTAAATACTGTTTTTCAAAATGTTCCCAAATCTAATGTGTTTTCCTTTTCTTCTCTAAGACTTCCCTGCCTGTCATTTCTGGCTATCTATCCATAATTTGACTCTGAGCGAACAATTTTTATTGCTTCCCATTAGCTGATCTCTGCTTCAGTCTGATCAATCCCTTTATTGCACCATCTCCCATAGGTTTATTATCAACCTTAAGCCGTACTTTGCACCATTCCAACAACTTAGAAAACTACCTTGGTTGTCACCTTCTTTAGGAGGCTCATGCCATCACCTATTCCTTGTGAAACCTGCACTGCTTTCTGGGTGGCTCTGTCCTCTGCCAACTTCCCCTAGATGGTCTTCACCCCCATTTATACCATAACATTTAGTACTCCTATTTTTTTTGTTTGTAGAATTCTTGAGGATAGGAAACATACTTTCTCTCCTCTGTGTATTTTCCATACAGTCTAGTCTATTTTAAGGTACTTGATCAAACTTCAATAGAGAAAACTAATCAACTTTTAAAATAAAAAATCTTAGGGCTCAAAGAGATTCTGACAAGAAACACAAACAATCTCATTTTTCGATAGCTTGAAAAGCAGTGAAGTCCTGGTAGGCAGGATAACTGACTGAAGCGGATGCTATTGAGTGTACACTTGGTATTAGAATCCAGTCTCCCGTGTACTAAGCCAACACTTATTTCACTATCCCCTACCTCGCTCACAATACCCAGAGATCATTAAGAACAGAAGAAAGAGTAACTTGCCTTGAAGAGTTGATGCACATTCTTGTCTGGATACAAGACACCCGGGCTGGGCATCCAGAATGTCAGCTCTTAGCTCCTTCAAAACAAAACCACCTGAAATAAAGCAACAGGCAGCGAGGAAATCTGTCAAGTCCCCATTTGCAGTTTCTAGTAAAGATCACAGGAAAAAATAGACTCCAGCTTCAATTTGTCTTTATTTCAACTCCTCAAGGGCTCAACACTAGCTGACTGCTGGAAGTCTACACAAGCATGTTGACCAGCTTTATGCTTGCTTCTCCTCCTGCCTCATTACTCAATTAGTTCCTTGTTAACCACAAACCTGCAGTATCTTTCCCCTCAGGCTCTGCTCCTCTCTGTGTAGCTTTTAACCCCTTCTGTACACACTGTTTAAAACACTATTAAGGTGCCCCCATGGATGCTTGAGAGAAACCTTGGTGCCCCCCTTGGTTTCCAAAGTAATTAGTTTACAGGGACATCTCATCTAACTGCAAAATCAGGAATAGATCAAACTCCCCCATCTGTGAAAGATTCTGGGAATGCAAATGCTACTCTTCCAGGTAACATAGTAAAACAGAGAGCGTCAGAAGCAAGATACCCAGAGTTTCAGTTAAAGGAAAGATCAGAAAACGATTGCTTTTTTTTAAACCTTTCTAAGCCCCAGAAAGAAAATTCCCTGGGAAGCCAAAAGGAGGAGGATGAGTCAAACAAAAGCATCTTGGTGTTATCCTGAAGGCTTTTTCATAGCAGCTCATGTTTTAGTGAACGCCCCAAACTTGGAAAGCTTGTGTGTGTTCAGGAGGAATCAGTGAGATTGTTAACTGAGGAAGTGAAGGGAACCCAGTGTAGGGAGGACAGGCACTTCTAGGAGTGCCAATTGGTCATCAAACCATGTCTGCTCACAGGCAGAATTGACTTAAAAATAGGAACCTAATTAGCATTTGCCCTCTTTTTTCAGATCTTTCAAAAAATAAAATACCACTAGGAAATGCTCCCAATTTCAGATTCCATGATCTGAAAATCTTCACTTGCAAGAAGTACATAGCTTTCCATATTCATTATTAAAGAAGAAGAACAAAGATCCCAACTGTAATAAGCAAAATAACCAGGTATTAAAAAAAAAAAAAAATGCAGCCTACTGAAGCATAAGAAATTGTAAGAAAAAACCTGGTTATTTCAAATAAGAAAAACTTGCAAATATAATTTCAGAGTCATGCAGCAATTATAATCAGAGGAAATGGAAAAGAGAAGTGCTAGATGCAAAAGTCTCATCAGTTTTCAAAAAGGAGAAAAAGATAGATTGTGAAAATTTTAGCTCAAGGACTTGGCATTGTTAACTAGTAAAATTGTCTAATTAATTATTCAGTAATTGATTTGTCCCTATTCAAAATATCAAGAAGTGAAAAGTGGAAACAGTATGCTGTGTGTTTTCACCAAAAAATAACTCATGCTAATGTAATTTTTTGTTGTTGTTTTTTGGGTTTTTTTTTTTTTTTTTTTTTTTGATCCTGTTGCTAGACTGCAAAATCTGGACGCTTCAGTAACAACATTGCTGGATTTCATCAAAGTTTTTCTCATGAATAATTTTTTAGGCACTGGGGGAAAATGTGTAGAACATTTGAATAAAGTCAGTGCCAGTTGAACTTTGTTTCTTAAAGGATTAATGTCGATCCAGAGAGAGATCTTAGAGCTGTGTTGCTTCTTTCCAAACATAGGTGTCAGATGCCTGCTATGTGCTAGAATTTGAGGAAACAGCAATGAGCAAGATCCAGACTGGCAAAGACAGGCTCTCCCTTGTCTTCATGGAGATTATATAAGTTTGACTTATTAAAAAGTGGGTGGAGAAATAGAAGGTTATTATTTAATCCTTAGATTTTACAAAGTCAGATGAATAAATCATCACATCAGAGACTTCAGGTTAAAAAGGTTAGGCTAAAATGATGCATCGTACCTGAAAGTAAAATAGTTCATAAGGATAAACGTAAAATTGAAAATCTATTTAAAACCAAACTTAGGGATGTCTCTTGAGGTCTTGAAGTTTTGGGAGACTCCAAGATTAGAGGACGTTAGAATGTGATTTAACTTTTAAAATAGTTAATCAAGTCTTAAATTGTGTAAATAACGGTAAAGGTTAGTGTCCAAAATAAGGGAAAATTAACTACACTGATTAGATCAACTTGGAAGTTTTCATTTTGCTTGGGACACCACAGTTTTAAAGAAAAATAACAAGTTGGGAATAATTTAGATGAGCTAAAGCATGCAGTAAAATGTTTGGAAATTCTATTATGTAAGAACCTAATAATGTGAAACATTAGGTAAGAAAATAAAAAAGAGTGGTACATGCTTACCAAAAGAGTAAATGTTTGAATAGGACAAAACTAGCATTAAGTGATGAAGATTACAAAGATACAAAGTCCGTGCTGTTAAGGAAAAGCATACATATTTACCTACCACATAAAATAAGAAGAGAGGGTTGATGTTTAATGTGGTAGATACTAAAAGTGACCAAGCACACTCTGAATGGCAACCTGTCAGGAGTGTTTTAGAAATGACCTCTTAATTACAAAGGATTTTGGCCTAAGTGACATCTATGATTCCTTCTGATCTTCTAAATCTAAATCTGTGAGACTATGTAATAGAAATATTTTCTTCTGCACATTTGGCTTTAGATGAATGTTTCTTCCTGAATCACCATTCTATAACCACAAGAGATGGACAGTTATTAAGTGGGAATGGTTTCTCCAATTTCTCTTGCTTTGATCTATGGATGTTATCATCTTATAATCCAAATCCAAAAATAAATGAACTTAGCGTCTCAATCAAGACACATTTTACCTTGTTTATTGTACTTTGTTCAAACAAAATATTAACATTCCTCCTATTATGAATATTGACACTGCTTTTGTCTCCAATTTTTTCTAAACACAATTCAGATCATTTCATTCTATCCACATTTTAGATTTTGGGTCAATTAAACTTGCAGTTTCTTTTAGTCTTTATGTTAAACTCAGAATCATTCCAAATTTGCCATGGTTTATGATATTTTAGGGTAGTTCCAGGGATATGACGCTAATTCTCAGGTTTGCTGGTATCCAATTCCAGAATTCTCTGGAGTGCTTTCTCCAGAGACTGACTTTCTGTCTCCTTCAGGAGAATAGTTGAGGCTGTCTTCTGCCTGTGTTGGGTGGAGGAATCCTTCCAGCTTCTCTCTACCCCCTCTTCTAGAAGTACTTGTTATCTAACCCTGTGTTTTTCCAGACTTTGAGGTACAAATATGCTTGCTTTTTCTTAAATTATTCCCTCAGCAGAATTGCAAGAGATGATTTTCCCCTGTTCTACTTAGTTACCACTGGTCCATCTATTACTCATTTTCCAACATTTTGTAGACATCATTAATCTGGAGTCATTTCCTATCTTGTTCTTCTTGTCCTCTTGTATTTATATATTTTTTTTTATTATGTTGTATTTTCAGAAGGAAACATACAGTATAAGTATTGATCTGACAGGTTTAACCAGAAGTCTCATCTTTATTTATTTTTTTTTTCATTTCAAAACACTTGAAGTTTTGTTGCTGTTTTTCATTTATTAGTTTTTTATTAATATTAAAACCAAGGAAATGATAGGCAAATGAATCTGAATTCCAATAGTATATATCTCTGTTCAGGGGAAATTATACATGGTAATAATTCTTTTTTTCTATTTTTTAATATTTCCTAGATATTGTAACTGTACTATTTTTATAAGAACATCTAATTAAAATAACCAAAATAATTTATATTCCATATTTTCCATTACTGTGTAGTTTTAAAATAATTTAAAGAAAATAATTAACACAACAAAATTAATTGCCTTAGTTTTTATATTAAAAAAATTCAGAGTGCATTTTTGAATTAAAAGTATTGAGAAGAATAGTTATAAAATAAAACAATGTATTATGGAGTGAAAGTTTACTGGGAATAGGTACTTAAAAAATACAAATCAGAGTGATTGAAATTTAGGACTTGGGCATTGGGAAGGTCACCATACTTCTTTTAAAGGTATTTGTTAAGAGTTTTAGATCCATGACATTGTCTGCAAGAGCACAGCGTTATGAAGCTAAGGCCTTGCAAGCTATGCTCAAATGATTTAGACTTTAAACAGTTAACCTTCTCATTCTATTCCAGAATTTGTTGGGAGGGTCTCCCTTGGGGGATTGTGAGTACCAAGCTCTACTCTTGCTTACAGATTCTCCATGATAATCCCTGGATTTGTTCTGGGTGGGGACTGGAGGCTGTGGGATCCCAGAGGAGGATTATTGTTAACATTGTTATTTAAAAACAGAGTAAACAAATAACAAGGAATTCACTGTAGGGAATGTACTGCCTTGAGCTTTGAGATAGGGGGGATTCAAATGGGATTTTCAAAATTATATTGCTGGTTTTTCTAACAGAACAGTTGTGGATTTAAAAAAAAAAAAAAAATGAAATGAGTTGCTGAATGGTATTCTCCAAAGCAGCTCCTACCACACCAGCCAAAAGTGAGTAGACTAAATTTATAGGATACATTTTGGTGACATTTTTACAACTTATGCCAGTTCAAGTCCATTTCATCTTATTTGATTCCATCTATTCCACTTCACTTTATCTCATGACAGGTCAGTTAGATTTCCCTGAGCCTAAGTCATTAACCTTTTGGATACACGTTTTTAGTATTTACTAGTGATATTTAATATATTTAAATTGGTGACTTGAATTTCTGTAACTAAACTCACGTCCTTTTATGTATGTACAGTTATGTCTTATACAGACTTAAGCTTTTCCTCCTCTGGACTTCCTCAGAGATGAATGATATTTCATTAAGTAGTTTAAAAAAGACATTTGTAGGGCTTCCCTGGTGGCGCAGTGGTTGAGAATCTGCCTGCTAATGCAGTGGACACGGGTTCGAGCCCTGGTCTGGGAAGATCCCACATGCCACGGAGCAACTGGGCCCGTGAGCCACAACTGCTGAGCCTGCGCGTCTGGAGCCTGTGCCCCACAATGGGAGGGGCCGCGATAGTGAGAGGCCCGCGCACCGCGATGAAGAGTGGCCCCCGCACCACGATGAAAAGTGGCCCCCGCTTGCCGCAACTAGAGAAAGCCCTCACACGAAACGAAGACCCAACACAACTAAATAAATAAATAAATAAAGTAGCTATTAATTTAAAAAAAAAAAAAGACATTTGTAGATCTTGTGTTGTTGTTTATAAAACAAATTCATACCCATGGTAAACAAAAAAAAAATTGGAAAATGCAGTAAAGTACATGAAAATAAAGCTATCTATAGTCTTACGACTTTCAAAAATCCAATTGTTGCAGGAAAGAAAGTGGGGCCAGAGAGGATGGTCCCATCCCAGGGTCCAAGACCCTGGGTAAGCTTCCAAGTGTGGGTTCTTAGCTTCTAGCAGGAAAAATTCAAGAGCGAGACGTAGTAAAGTGAAAGAAAGTTTATTCAGGGAGATATACACACTCCATAGACAGAGTGTGGGCTATCTTGAAAGGTGACAGGTAATGGGAGAAACACACCCCACAGACAGAGTGTGGGCCTTCTTGGAAGGCTAGAGGCACCAGGGTATGGGGTTGTCAGTTTTTATGGGCTGGGTAATTTCATAGGCTAATGAGTGGGAGGATTATTCCAACTATTTTAGGGAAGGTGTGGGGATTTCCAGGATTTGGGCCACCACCCTCTTTTTTGGCCTTTTATAGTCAGCCTTGGAACTGTCATGGTGCCTGTGGGTGTGTTATTTAGCTTGCTGATGTGTTACAACCAGCATGTACTGAGGCTCAAGATCTAGTGGAAGTCAATTATCCACCATTTTGGACCTATTTGGTTCTAACCAGTTTATGCTGTGTCCTCAGTGGCTGTCATTCTTTTAAACGTTGTGCTCTGCCACCTTCCTCTCTCACAATGATACCATATTATAACACTGTAATCCTATGGGCTTTTTTTCTCATAAACAGACAACTTATTATTGCTGTTGCTTTATAAATTTGGGCTCACAATCTATGCAATTTTGCATCCTGTTATTTGAAAATATATATATTACTCTTTAAAAAAATGATTTCCATTATATTTGGAAGGAATATTTTCCTTATCTCACATTTGGACAGTACAATTTTTAATGTATAGATGGTTCTTATTTTATTTTTTAAATCATCTTCTCATTTCTGAGCATTTGAAGTGTTTCTGGCTATCACTCTGTGTGTGTGTGTGTGTGTGTGTGTGTGTGTGTGTATAAGTATATATGCATATATTGTAGGGGAGGAAAAATAATTTTCCCTCTACCCTTCCAGGTTCGTGGCTGAGATTGTGTAATAATAATTTTAAAAAATTAATAGGAGAAAAACAAACAGAAGTTTAATAACATGTATGCTTCCTGCATACAAGAGAGATATCTGAGAAAAACTGATTAATCCATGAAATGGCCCAAGCCACCACCTTAATTAAATAGCATCTTCATCTGAAGACAAGAGAAGGTGTTGGGGGTGGGGGAAGCCCAGGTACTGGAGGTTGTTAAGCAAAGGACAATCAACAAGGGAATGGTTGTTATGCAGATTTAAGTCTATGTCATCTCCATTGCTAAATTTCTAGAGATTTCATCATCCTCCTTTTCCTGGTACAAAGAGGAAGATACCCTTACAAGAGAGATTTCTTTTTATAAACGTAAATGTCTCTTATAAAAGGGTAAATTCTACTAAGTTTTTAGAACTTTTCCTATATAAGCTCTTTCTTAAAAAATTATCAGCTCAAAATAACACTTATGCCAAATAATCTTTGGCATATTTTGAACTGGCAAATTCTGCTCCCTTCATACACACACACACACACACACACACATTATACATGTGAGAGAGAGAAGGAACCGATACAGAGAGACAGAGACAGAAACAGACATAGGCAGAGAGAGATAGAGACCTCAAATAAGATATTGTGAAATAAACAAAGATCAACAGAATGAATAAAGAAAAGGTTATTCATTCGGAGCCTGTTATAGCAAAGGAATCGACCACCATCACTTGTGTTTTGGTGGAGACTCAAAGGCAGGCAGAGGAGTGGGGAAGCTTTAGAATGAAAAAAAGGAAAGAGTTCAGGTATTGGCCTGATTAGAGACTATTGGCATGAAGAAGCTATAAATGAGCCAACTAGAAGAGGGCCATCCTATGCTATTGGTTCAGAACACATTTTTGGATTTCTCTAGCTGGTCCTAAATTGGAAGTGGGGGAAAAAATTAGAAAGCTTTCAATTATCAGTCAAGTCCTGCCTGGCATTTTGGGCCAGTTGTTACAGAAATTATTGTTTATTCCTGGATTGTTACTAGAGATAGCAGTCTGAGTTCCTAAATTTCTGACTAATGGCTGTCTTCTTGGCTGGTAATTGTAGATAAGGTGTTAGTTTCCTGGCTATGGTGCTGCAGATTGTGGATCAGAGTTTTATTTTTATATATGATCTGGCCATTGTTTGTATATTTGGTCTCTCAATATACACACTCCTTTAAGACACTTCAAATACACATAGAACATTTATATAAATTGATTATGTCCTAGATGACCATAGCAATTTCAGTAACTTCTAATTGATATTGTACAGATCTAGTCAAGTGATCAAAATGTGGTAAATTAGAAATCAACATAAAAATCAGCATAAAAATAGCAAAGAAGAAAAGGAGAGGAAAGAAGAGGAAGAAGAGAAGTAGATTGTTGGGGAAAAAAAGAAAGGAAATAGGGAAGGGAAGGGAATGGAAAGGAAGGAAACTAGTATCCACATTAACCACAAAAACTTCACAACTTTGGAAAGTAATTAACACTTATAAATATGACAAAATACAAATGGAAATTTCAATTATTTAGAGAGAATGGAAGTTCCACATATCAACATTCATGGAATCCAGATAAAGTAGTACTTAGAGGGAATTTTATGACCTTTAATGTACATATTAAGCAAAGCTTTAGTGAAAATCTGTGTAGGTTATTTTTTTCAAAATTATTCGGCTATTTTTACATGTTCAGATATATTTCAAGAATAGTTTTTACTTCGACTTTGTAGAAGTATTGAATAATGTTTATCCAGATTCCCTATTTTTTATTTTATTTATTTATTTATTTATTTATTTATTTATTTATTTAGGCTGTGTTGGGTCTTCGTTGCTGTGCGCGGGCTTTCTCTAGTTGTGATGAGTGGGGGCTACTCTTTGTTGCGGTGTGCGGGCTTCTCACTGCAGTGCATTCTCTTGTTGTGGAGCATGGGCTCTAGGCTCGTAGGCTTCAGTAGTTGTGGATCACAGGCTTATTTGCTCCGTGGCACATGGGATCTTCCCAGACAAGGGATTGAACCCATTTCTCCTGCATTGGCAGGCAGATTCTTAACCACTGCTCCACCAGGGAAGTCCCCCATTTAAAAAAAAAAAATTTATTTTGCCACTTTTGCTCTTTCTCCTTATGTGTACATATTTATTTGTTCTACAGCATTTCAGAGAAAGTTGTGTACAGTATGTCATTTAAACTTAAATTCTCCACAGTATATTTTCTATAAACAAAGAACTAACTATAGTGCAGTTAATAAATCCAGGAATTTTAATAGCGGTAAAAGAATACTATCTAATCAATAGCCCATATTCAAATTTCACCAATAGTCTCAATAATGTTCTTTACACTAACCTTATTTCCAGGATCTGATTCAGATTATACATTGACTTTAGTAACCATGACAGGACTCACTAGGCCTTTTAATCTTGAACTGCTTTGCAACACTTTTTTGTCTGTCATGAAATAGTTTGAAAAATACAAACAGCTTATTTAGTTTGTACCTTGTACCTTACTTGGGTTTCCTCACAGTTAGATTCTGGTTACTCGCTTTTGTCAAGTATACGACAAAGTAATGTTCACTCCAGAATGTTGGTTTCTCCCATTATTAGTGATATTATCTTTGATCATTTGGTTTACGGGTGTCTGTCATGTTTATTTAACTTTAAAGTTTGTTTTTTGTTTTGAATAAAAGCTATTGTGAGGAGATACTTTGAGTCTATCTAAATATCCAGTTCCTCATCAAATGTTTGCGTTTGTTGTTAATTCATACCAGAATCATTATGTCTATGGTGATTACAAAGTGGTGACTTTTCTAATCTCACTGTCCCTTCTACATTTATTAGTAGGCTTTGCACTGTAAGAAAGAGCTTTCCTTTCACTACATTTATGTATTTACTTGTTTATTTATGTGTTTCTTATCTTTAAAGAATCATGAATTTTTACTTAATGGATACAAATTTTTGACAGTGAATTTTATGCCTTTTTAGGGTAACCTTCTTGCAAGTAGAGTTTTCTGAAGTAAGTGCATGAAATTCAGCCAAGCTTCTTTCCAGAAAAGCCAAATTTGGATTCCTATCACTAGTGTATTAAAATGCTTACCTCACTATATTTTCTGGAGTTTGAGATTGGTCAATGCCATAGGTGAAACATGAAAACTGATTGGTATTTTATTTTACAATTTGTATTTACTAATAATATTTCAAGTTTATTTCATATTTATATTAGTACGCTCACTTATGTCTTTTTTCCTTTTGGACTGTTGGTATTTTTCTGACTGATTTTTTAAGGATACATACTTTGACATACAATTGTCCTTAAAATATCTTTTCCTGCCAATCATACTTGTGTTGTCAATATTTACAAAAGTCCCTGCAGCTCAGGAAGTTTCTCTAACCTTCCTTTCAGAAAATTATCAAGAGGATGGCCAGACTCCAATTTACCTGTCTGAAACCCAAGCCCCTGGTGTATTATTTATTGTTTGCAACATGATGTCTTGTGCAGACAGATGTCTCTGTAGGAACATCACCTGGCTGCTGATTTGTGCTTTACCACTGGACACTGTAACTCAAATTAGTCTCAACTCTGTTCTGTAGCCTGAGGATAAGTCCTGTTTTAAGCCCCTTATTCCCTCCAGGTACAATAGCCTTGGGTTCTGCTTGTCTTGAAGGGAAATTCTGACAAGTAGAAGATACATTTGGAAGAGTACAGATTGTTGAAGCCTTTATGTTTAAGCCAAACCTGTGGTGGTTCATCTAGATTAACAGTTCTCGGTGTGTGGCCCTGGGAGCTTCTCAAGTGGTCAACAGGATTGAGACAATTTTCATAATAAAACTAAGATTTCATGTTTCTCCTTCACTCTCATTCTCTCATAAGTATACAGTGGAATTTTCCAGAAGCTACATGATTTCTGATATTGCAATAGTTTGAAGATAAAACACATATGAGAATTCAGCCATCTTCTATTCAGTCAGGCACTAAATAGATCTACAAAATGTAAAACAATGATAATCTCACTGGAATTAGCTTTATTTAAAAAATGTAGTTATTTTGCATTAAAATATGCTACTAACATTAAGATGTAATTGATTTTTTACATTTTTATTTTTAAATGAATTATTTAATTTTTTAAGTTTTATATCTAATATGGTAAATAACAATAGATAAAACCCACAGGAATGAAATCAGCAGTTAGAATTTTAAAATAAAAAACAATTTTGTCACCTTTCTGCTGAAAACCCATCTATAATTACATTGCACGTATAAATTCCTAATAAATTTTAGAACTCTACACTGTGTGGACTGACTCATGCCCACATTAGTAGCCTCTACACAACTCACTTTCACTCTGGAAGTGTTATTTACACTGGCCTTCTTTCAGATCCTCCAAGTAATCAATTTCTTTCCAATGTCTTACAGATGTTGTTCCCTTTGTCAGGAACATTCCCCTTAATGTCTTGCATGGCTGTCTCATCTTACCTCCTTAGAGATACCATTCCCAGATTACTGTCCTGTCTTTAACTATTCTCTAATTTTTTTTTTTTCTTTTTTTAGTACCTTGTCCTGTTCCATATAGACCTTGCTGATTTAATAAGTAAATCACGGAGCAAATGGACTTGAACAAAACTAGTTATTGGGCATGGCTTATAATTCCCAAGTGATAATCTTCTGTACTGCTCACCCCTCTCTCTGGTTTCCCATTCTCTTCCCAAATCCTGAGGAACAGAGAACTCATTTTCTTGTCAGTTTCATCAAAATTTCACATTTTAAAAAATTTTTCTATGAAGTTAGTTATGTTTAATGGGACAGTTCTAAAATTCTGCCAGAGTTGATGCCTTCTGTATAGCCTTTCCAAGTACATTTAAATCTTGATTATAAGCATCTAAAGACAGGGAGAAAAAAATTATATGCCTAACACACACACATGCACGCACACACACAGACATCATACCTAACCCACAATGAAATACGAGTTATCTGACCCAACATGTTAAGTGATGATTTGTGATCATTTATGTATGAAAATACAAATACTGATAATGTCTTAGCTGTGTTTAGTCTTGTCTCCATCACTACCATCGTACAGCATTTGCTAATTGACAAGTGAACTCAATGAAAACTTGGTAGAGGATGAGCCTGGTATGCTATGATAAGGAAAGTGTAACCAGATGCGGTAAAATTCTTCCTGGATCTTTGACTTCTGAAATTATAGGTGATTTAAAGGGAACTGTAAAAGAAGACTTGGCTTAGAAGATTAAAAAGAGGGAGAAAATCCACTGGAGGACAAATTTTTTAAAGATGTGATTAAAGATGCAGTGAAGTCCTGACTTGTTTGTAGATCACTCAGGGTATTTGGAATTGACTAGGATTTCTATACTTCAAAGTAATATGGAAGTATCAGAGAATTAAATTAACTGTCACCAGAGTGGGTTACAGATCCACTTTAAAGAAGAAAATGTCAATTTTCTACCCTCTTTCCTTTTGTACACTCCCCAGTTTTCCATTCAAGAAAGTGCATACATCCAGGAAGCTCATTGCTTTCATGATATCTGAAGTCATGTTGGTCATAGAGAAAAGTGATTTGGATTTGCCAAACCCGTTCCCATTAAGGTGTGCATACTTTTGGTGTTAACTTCTCCTAGAAAAATTTCATTTTAAAAAACAGACTTGATGAAGACCTAAGGGATGCATGACTGTTATCAAAGCCTGCAGTGATAGCAAAGAGAGCTCTAGTGGCAAGAGGCCTGCCTAGTTCTCTCAAACGACATATACAAGTACTTACTATTCTTCATCCTTTGCTTTCTACAGTACAGAACTCTAACCAATTGACAGGCAAGCACACTACTTGTGAACTGAGCATGATTCACACATCTCTTAATATTTTTGTTCAAACTGCGTTCTCTACTTGGCAGGTCCTATACGGTACTAAGAAAAAATCTAAGTCATTGAGCCAGCAGAAGTGAGAATGAATCCTGCCTCACCCCCTTCCTACCTGGAGCTCCATACACAATTATATTCTCACTGATATTGTTTCCTCATCTGGGAATAAGAATAATAGACCCTGTTGTGAAAATTAGAGATGATATTAATACACGTATGGGTGCTTCATACATTAGCTAGTTTGATAGATATTATAGTTGTACAATAGACAGCACAGTTACATGAATGTGACGGATTGATACATATAGATCTTTATATACAGGATCTGATTCTGTCTCTATACATGCATATTAGGTATATTATACATAGTACATATGCTGTCCCCACTTCCTTTTCTATACTTGTTAATCTAAGCTGTCTACTCAGTTACAAGATTGTTCAATCAGAAAGGACAGTGGCCACAAACACTGGGAAGGTCATCTTTGGCCCTACCAGCTGCTATCAGCCCCATATTAGTTAAATTCAGTGTCCATATTAAACAAAACTTCCTCCTTGATGTCATTATCGATACCATCCGTTGTTTATAACATCTCCCTCACTGGATTCCCATGGCACCTTTTCATTTGTCTATTTTATTTTGATAATTGAACACTTTTTAATTAACCTATTTCCCATGTTAAATTTTCCATATGCCATCCCCCAAGTAGACTGTAATCATTTTGAGAACAGGGAATATGTCACACTTCTTTCATAACTCATAATATCATGGGAAATACCAGCCTATGAAAGGTGCTTCAAACTATTTGTTGAACTTTATTGAAATGAGTCTGCTCGGAATGGGAATGAAACTGCCATCTCTCTCTGATCACAACTGAGCCCTCTTTTCACTCCCAGCTCTGCTGGCCCTGCACCCAGCCAGTGACCCACCCAACACTGCATATGCATTTGCCATTGGTTTGGTGAATGTGTCACTGTGCCAGAATAGAAAGAACTTGTTTTTTCTCATGTTCAGTATGACAGGTTCTCCTATTCTGAAGTGGAATAAGTTTCCCAGTATGATTGCTTTTGAAGAGGAAAATTTCTATGAGAAAAAGTTGGAAAGAGTTTGCTCCTGCTCTGACTTCATTTTTTAATCATCATTGTTTGCCCCTCCAGTGCATCCTCCCATTTCCGAAGCCGGACTTGTGATTTTGATGCACCATCATGGCTAAATACAGTATATCATTTCAGCAGGCACTTCACATTGTGTTACTGTTAATGATGCTTTTTATTTACCAGAACCATAGGCAATATGATATTACTCTCATTCAGTGAGACCGGCAGGAGACTTTTTAAAAGTGTAATGCATTTGCTCTTATGTCTCTGATCAGGTGGATCCGGCCTGGAAAAACTCCAAGTCGGATAATTACATTTTTGCTACCTATAATTACCACCACCCTTTTGAGAGCTTGTTGCATTCTTCTCCTTTCATACTCCACACATGTGGGGTGTTTGCTGAACACTATTTTTAAAAGAAAAGAAAATCAGCCAGTCTTAACCTCCAGGAGGTGAGGGGAGGTTATGGATAGGTTAATGGAGAGGTCAGAATGGACACTTCAGAAATTGAAGGAACATCATTGAATTTTGTCTTTATTTTTCTTCATTCCTTCAAAATCCATGTCCCTTTTCCCTTTTTTCCATGACCCATCTTCTCTCACTTTTAGAAAAACAGCATTCTCATGCTATTATGACTTTCCCCATAATGAGAGGAAATGATCTAGTAAGAATGATATTATTTACTAGATCACTTACTTACTAGTAAGAATGATATGATATAAGCATACACATTATGTTTCATAACTTGTCCAGAGGAATTTGAACTTTATAAATGATAGCTACTGGAAGGAGCAAAGGCAGCACATGAGAGGAGTGATTTCCAAAGGCAGGAAATTAGAGCCCATGTCCTATGAGAAAAGAGATCCTTTCAAGTGGGGAGTGCAGTGCATACAACTAAATTCCCTCTCATGCTTACACACAAGAACTGCGCTGCTTTTTAAGGTAAAAAGATTCTAGATTCTACATTTCATTGTCTCTAATAGGTTACATTAGCATACAAGGCTCTTTGCACATAAGGTGTGAAAGGATCAAGAAGAACGTATTTAATATTTCTAATGTAAGAGGTCCCAGGATCAACCATTTTTTTTTAAAGAGTAAAAGCACCTGAAGTCAAGTGATGAAAGTGAATGACTAAGCTGAGTGATAATATCTGAGTACAAAAAGGTATGACTTTGAGATCCATAAAGTAAGACTAATTTTCAATCCTGCCTGGTAGAATTAGAAAGGATGTCATGGCAGGGTAACAATCTTTGTATCATAGTTAAATAAAGGGATGAGTTTTAAAGGGAAACTTCTGCTTTAGTGGGTAATACCCATTTCGATTGTGTGTCACATTTTTTTTAATGGATATACATGATGTGCTCTTACTCCTTTCATACATCTCCCTTCCCTTTGGAGACTTGGGTGCTCACAGCATCCCTATAGTCCATGTCAGCCTATCCAAATGCCTCTCCCTCAGAGTCACATGCAGTTTACCATCTAGGCAATAGCTCAACTGACAATGAGAGCTGACACCACTGTAACGGAGGAGCCCACCACATATTTATGGAACATTAATTCAGTCTATAATATTACAGCTGTCAATGTTGACTAGTGTAGATTTTAATTTTATACATTTTCCCTTTTCTGGTATGCCTTGATTTTGTTAATTCTATGCAGATTTATGGGGGAGTTTGCTATATATCACATTCGGTCACCTTTCTTTGTTTTCCTGATGTCACAGACAGTCACATGCCACTTGAATCTAGAAATTATTTGAGGCAGGGCTGAGCAGAGTGATAGACTTCTCTGCTTACACTGGACTCAGAACAGAGCCAAGGTGACTCTTAAGGGAATTGGCCACATATCAATTCACATCTGGAAGTGGTGGTGGCAGTGGACAAAATCAACTTACACTCTGAAAGTCTAGAAGCGAGCACATTTTATGAAAAAGACGATAATTTATATTTAAAAGTGTTGCATTTTAGGTGCTGGCAGGACATAAATGGAAACATTCCAAATGAGCATACACATTTGGGAGTGATGCTATTTAAAAGTAAGAAAAAAATATGGTATTAGGAGACATTCTTTCTTTGAGGTCCTTTTAAATGTAATGAGTGGGGCCCTGTTTAACACTGGGGCTTATATTCAACGTTACAATTCTTTTGATCACCTGATTTGACAGTCATTGCTCGAGAGTTTCCCTGGTCTCTTGTCACATCTTGGCAGTAAATTTGGCTCATATTCTCAGTCTAGCATCTCGTGCTTGTAATACTGGTTTGGATTTCTATGACCTTTGAACACCATCATCCCATAATTTCTGGTATTTCCCAATTGGTTTTAGTACCACAAAAAAAAACAGCCCATTGACAGACCTGGAATCTTTGCCTTAAAATATTTTCCTGTTCCATGACTCTCTTTGATGGTCAGAGTCCTCTTGAATTTACTTCTACTGCTTTTTTTTAACTTCACAGTTTGATTAAGTGTCCACATTTTTTAAAGCACAATTCGCCAGCCTTCCAACTTTGGCCATTGCTTTTTCCTTCAGAAACTGTATCCGTACTTAGAGTCAGTGCTCGTAGACTGACTACCACTAAGTAGACCTACTACCACCTCTAGTCCTACTGGTTCTACTAGTTTACTATCCACTAGAGCAAGAGCTGAGGAACTTTTTCTATAAGACCCCAGATAGTAAATGTTTCCTGCTTTGTGGGCTGTATATGGTCTTTTTTGTCAATCTTTGGCTTATTCTTTGTATTTTTGGGTTGGTTTGTTTTTACAACCTTTTGAAAATATTGAAAAAAAAATCTTAGCTTGGTCCATTCAAAAAAAACGCACTGATCCCTGTACTAAAGACCAAAAGTAGGAACAAGAATGGATTTTTATTCTGTAAAGAAGTCAAGAAGACTGCGCAGAGATGATGAATCATTACCACTAAAAATTAAGGAGATAAAAGTTGTGATTTTGGAATATGTAATTTTACTAGGGAAATTCTTTTTCAAGTAAATGCAATCACTTTCTAACTTTTCTGTTTTGTGTGACTTTTCTTTATCTTGTGCTTCAAACAGGGTCAATATTACCCTGGCCTTCTACAAAGAATTTAAATAGTCCCAAGAGTCTGTTATTTTCTTTGAAATCAAGTAGAGCATGTTTGTAGTTCCTCCTTAGAGAGTAAACTCACCTTGAGTTGATTCGGAATTGGACTGGACTCCGTGAATAGGCTGTGTTGTTTGAGTACGGCTATGCACTTAACAAGCCATATGATAGATGACCTTTCAAAATGCTTTTCACACTCTTGGTGTTCCCACTCTTCTCAAGGTACTATTTTAGATCTTGAAGGATTTTTTTTTTCTTTGCAAATTCATATTTAATGGAAAATATTAACACCATAAGCAATGTTATCTATCACTTGGCTTAGTCATATTGGCAGACAGATCTTTAGGACAAGTCTTTGCAGAAGATACAATGTAGCAAAGTGAAAGAGAAGAAGGAAGCAGGAATGTCCCAAGAGACAGTGGGGAAATGACCAACAAAAAATCTCTGACTAAAAGTTTGCTCTTCAGAACTTTCTTCAAGAACCTCCATTTCTTAGTAAGGATTATTAGTTACTAAGTATCATAAATTTATACTGATATCCAGAGAGGTGAATCCCAGGAAGTACCATGATATTCCAGAGACACTTTTGTGCCTTCATAGCTATTGAAATAGCTGGACCAAAGAGAATCTACCATCAGTCTGCTACCTGGGAAATCTCTGCTGTCCTCCATCAAATTCAGGAGAAAAGAATGATCTACTAAGAAAGATTTCCTTCCCAGTTTATTGAATAAACAAGCCAGAAAACAAACCCACACATACCCAAGCAGAGGGGCAAATTTTCTTGCCTTGATGAAATATCTCCAAACAGAAAACTATGAATTCATGTTACTAAACTTCAAAGGGCATGGACATGATGAAATAATGGAGGCATGTGATTGAAAAGGGATTCTCATTTTTGCAATACGGGGAAGGTAATTTGAAGAGTTCATTTGAGACTTCTGAGACTATATATTCAGTGTCTCTTTCAAGAATTTGAGTGATCTGTTACTATTTTAAAAACTCAACTAGTGCTTCAGGCCACCTTTCAGTTTTCTGCTATTTTTTGGTGCCTAGCATAGGGCTTGCCCATTGTATGGATTCAAATAGATATATTGACCAATTGATTAAATTTTATGCCAAAGCTACCCTTGAACTTCATAAATCTCTTCCATCTCAAATTTGTCACCCTGAATACATGAAAAAGGAAAAAGGCAATGTACCCCTCTTTGCCCTGCCTTAGTCACTCATTGTCCTTGCATCTAGTCCAAAGATTTATTTATTTTTAATCAGCCCCAATCAAACAATCCCTCTAACCAGTTAACCTTTCAGGTTGTTTTCCCCTTATTTCTGAAAGTTTGTCTTCAGTTGTCTTCTTTCAAGGAGTTCAGAAAGAGCCAAAATGATACAGCGGGATAGTCTAAAAAACAGATGGAAAAGGTGGTAACAATTAGTAGAAATATGAGGAATACTATATATCCTCCCCTTTTGGCACTGTAAACACACATATACACACACACACACGAACACACACACACACACACATACAGTCTTCCTCATGGTCATCTATTCTGAAGTTCTAACCAATAGACTGATATTCATGCATTTAGAATGCTCACATCCCAGGCCCTTTTCAGGTGATTTGTACCTAAAAAAATGCCTTGCCAAACAGGTAGAAGCTAAAGGGAGAATTACTGGCAGAATTTCACAAGGAATAAGAAAGAGCACCGGGAATAAGGATTTAGCAATATGGTATAGTACTCCTTTTGTTGTTATTCCCTTGCTAAATGTATCTTATGACAATATGTTTTTAAAATATTAAGCATTTTAAATGTTTTCTGGTATTCATTTAGCACAAATGGCATTAAATGTGTTTACATTACATGTTAATGTGTGTGTTTTCGTTTTTAATTAGTGAAAAAAGGCAATGTGAAAGGATCAGAAACAAACTTTCTGATTTCATAACTATTTTGAGGAAACAGTACAATATGCTTTTTTTTAAAAGGCCCAATGAAATGGCATTTCTCTGAGTTTGTCTGACATGAGGTCACTTTGCTCCATAATTTAAAGTTAACAATTTTAGTTGCTGTTGTTGTAGATTTAAATTTTCCAAGCATTTAAATTCCTGTCTACTTTGACAATCTCTGCACTCTGAGACATTCCAGCTTAGTTTCTCTTTGTTTTACAGTCATATGTTTTTGTTGGGAATGCTAAACCTTTGGGAACATAAGAGTGACAGGAAAACCAGGGAGCAGTCTCTTTCTAAACAATAGCAAAACTCCAAGAAGATGCTCATCAAATAATTATGAGGCTTGAAAACATTCAAAAGTCATCGTCTTCTGTGATGTGTAGAATAATTAAATCCAATAACAGCATGACATCAGTGGTAGATAATTTTCCGTCATAAAATGTCATTGTCTTGCATTAACTTGGGGGTTGCTGGAGGTTTTTGTCTCCATTTCACCAGATAGAGTACAAAACATTGTGACATGCTTAATATTTCTTCCGCCAAGATGTCCACTCTGATTCCTCACCCTTTACAGAGTTGTTGATTTCATCCTGCATTTAGCTGCCAAAAAAGCAATTGCATGTGCAACACCAGTAACAAAGTGAAAATGAATTATGCATCAGAAGAAACTGCATTTGAGTTAAAAAACTTAGACTTCAGCATCTTCAAATTACAATATGATTTAAGAAGGAATACATTTAAGGAGATAGCAATGGACTGAGGTGAAGGGGTCAGCACTGGCCTGGTTTAATATAATTTAGTTTTCAATTATTTATTTTTTAAAGAGCTACTAAGCACACTGAATCTCTTTAATGGCAATGTCAAAGTCTGGAAACTGGAGAAAAGCCATGAATAATAGTGACAGATTGTTATGCATGGTAATGTTATAGGGCTTCTGCAAAGGGAAGCGTTCACCAGAGCAGGGAGAACCGACAGGGAGCAGCCTGCTGTGAAAGCAGGGACGTGGCTCCCTTCCCTGAGCTGTGAGGATGGCTGAACTCCACTTCTTCTGACATCTAACAGGCTTTGTCAAAGAGGCCATTAAACCAATCTGTCCGCGAGAATCCTGCACTCCTCTTTTGACAAGTGAAACGTATTATTGTTTGTTTAAATTGTCCACATTTAATTTTATTGACAGTAAAATTGATTCAGTAAAATATCCTCACACATTTTGAGCAACTATGAAGTGACTAAAACAGTGAAAAGTGTCCTGAGAACATGAGGCAACAATTTGCCCCTCCTTCAGGAAATCGGTCATCAAGGGAAGGGATTTGCACCAATAGGTCAAAATATAGAATATATAAGTGTTAAAGAATCTGATGCAAATGAAAGTGTTTGTTAGTACGGAGGAGGAAGGAAAGGATCGTGTAAAGTAGAAGAACCTGGGCTCAGATTAGGGATCTCCACGTTTACCCATCAACTCCCCAAGGGTCCTGCTCCCCTCAGCCCGCTATTCATGCTTGCTCTCTTGCAAAAATAGCATTGACTGAGAAGACACCCTCCCTTTGCAGTTTTTCTCACCTAGAAACAGTAATTCACTTCTCCAATGACCACTTCTTATTTGGGTAGAGCAAATCTCTGATTCTGTCAAATGTTCACTCTGCACACCTACAGAGCCTTTTGGGCACTAGAGGTATTAAGATTCTCACTCTCTCCCATTACCATACCATTTCCTACTCCTCCTCCCCGTCTTAGAGCAATTCGCCACACCATCCTAGTCTTTCCCGGCTTAGTGCTAAGTAACAAAGTCAGTGTCATATGGAAAAAAAAAAGAGAAAACAGAATTGGGAGTCAGGAAAGCAGATTTCTAGTCTTGGCTCTTCCGTGTTTATTTAGACAACTTTGAGACTTTGTTTCTTCAACTTTTAACTGAACAGATTGGTTAAATCAGTGGTATAAAAGCATATATATATATATATATATATATATATATATATATATACACACACACACACACACATATATATACATATATAACCTTTTAGTAATGAAAATATTTTTCTTTTCAAAGCAATTTTCTTTCCCAGACCCCAAGTATTGTGAGGCAGAAGTAGAGCCATGCTAGTTGGGACAAGAATGAGGAAGCATGATGCTCAGCTTCCTTCCTATTCCTAGCTGTGCTCCCTGAGAGTTCTACGGAGTCCAGTCCTAAAACCTACAGGATGGCACAATTTCTAAAGTTCTTTCAAGTTCTCAATTTCTTGGGTTTCCTGCCATACTATAAAACATTTTATTCTCAACCATTATTATCTTAAACCCCAATCTACTACCATCTGTACTTTTT
This sequence comes from Balaenoptera physalus, assembly GCF_965194825.1. Lineage (NCBI taxonomy): Eukaryota > Metazoa > Chordata > Mammalia > Artiodactyla > Balaenopteridae > Balaenoptera > Balaenoptera physalus. The sequence continues at coordinate 41,501,377 of NC_138897.1, read as the reverse complement.
TTTGTTTTTAACAAAACATGGAGAGGAAAAAGCTCTAACTAAAAGAATATTTAAGAATACAATTTTTGAGAAAAGGAAGGTAATGGTTCCCAATTGCACATCAAAGTGGTTCTAAGTTATAACCTAACCTGTACAGGCAGGATCAGTTAGCCATTCTACATAAACATCATGCAGAAGAATGTTTATCTGGGAAGAAAAGTTTTCATTTACCCTTCCAAATCTTCTGGATGGTTTAATAATTAAACTGACATAAGATAAATTAACAGGGCAAAATCAAATTTAAGGTTGCATGTATGCGGGCTTCGTTAGAATGTGAAGCCCACAGGCAGTCAAGTAATTGAGACTTCTATGCCATTCTGAGTTCAGGAGAAGGTGGTAAAATCTGAGACTTTGAAGGAGGAGAAAGACAAGTCACATGGAGATGGGAAGAGCAAATGTTTAGTAAACAATTGTTTACCATGCCAGGCACAGACAAATGGACACAGAGTTTGTTGTGAACAAACAGGCCTTGCTAGTTTTCCCCAGTCGACAACACCTAGTTCTAGGTAGTTATCTCTGTTGATAGTTCTCTTTCTGGAATAGACCTCCATCTAAATTGTTTTCAGACAGTTAAAGGGAAGGTAAAAGCTCTTCCTGAATATTTTGTTTCTTAAAAATAATCAGCCTTTAGGATTATTTTAATAATCCTCATGCCAGTGAGACATATTTTGAGGTGGCAAAGTTTTCTCCCTTTATAAGAGGAAGGAGACGTAGGTGAAGAGTGCATCCATTTAAAACATCACTGTAGATCTAAGGGTTTGTTCCCACTGCCAGGGGCAAGTGCCGGGCCACTGATAGTTGTTATTTCAATTTCCTTTTGCACACTTGTACTTGAAGAAGGCAATGCTCTTATGACCATTTAGTATATTCTGTTTGGGGGGATGATTGCAAGTCATGTGATACTGAAACTGAGTCACCCCAAAACTGAGTTCCTCTGTCTATTTTATGATTAAACTCTCTATTCAAAACTTTATTTCCTTTCTTGTCCCATACCTATTTCTCTCAAGATTGAGGAATATCAAAGTAAAGGGGGGATTGAAATCAAGCAGGACCCTGTGGGGCCCTCCTGGGTACAAAAGCTCCTCCACATCCCCCATTTCTTGCTTGTAGAAAAAGGCTGTAGTCTCCTGGGTCTTCCCTGAGTTTCAAAGAGCAGGCACAGACAGTTACAAATTAGGGAAGTGAGGGAATGCAGAGAAGGGAAAGGCAGAGAAAGGAAATGCACAGAAAATAAAAGTAATGACAGTTCAGTGATTAGAGTCCTAGTTCCTCCTCAAAAGATATATATAACAATCTGAGGGATATCTTTGAGCTCTTCTTCAGAAATTAAACTTCCCCGCCCCCTGACCCCCAGGTGGAGGATGTTGAGTACAAGCACGCACAACCAGATTGGTTGGAACCAGAAGGTTGATGACAGAGATTCCTGAAACACCATCATGTTATCTCACCACCAACCAGTTAGAAGAAAATCATCCATCCTGCAGCCCTCACCCTCAAATATTGCCTTTAAAAACACTTCCCTAAAAACCATTGGGGAGGTCAGTTCTTTTGAACATGACACCCTCCCCTGTTCCCTGTACTCCTTGCTTGGTGCTCTGCAAATAAACCCTGTACTTTCCTTTATCACAATCCAGGGGCAGTACTTGGCTTTCTTGCATTATGGGCAAGCGGACCCAAAGTTCGATCCTATAACAATGCTGAGAAAACATCTCTGCTTAATTATGAAAATACATAACAGTAGCAAAAATGGAGCTGAAAGCAAAACTAAGTTCTTTATCTCCAACAAAGAAGAGAATCTATTGATTTTTAAGCTTGCAGTTTAGCTTTATCTAGAATGTTGTATGAGGTCTGACTTAATATATTTTTTAACATCTTTATTGGAGTATAATTGCTTTACAATTGTGTGTTAGTTTCTGCTTTATAACAAAGTGAATCAGCTATACATATACATATATCCCCACCTCTCCTCCCTCTTGTGTCTGCCTCTCACCCTCCTATTCCCACCCCTCTAGGTGGTCACAGAGCAACCAGATGATCCCCCTATACCATGCGGCTGCTTCCCACTAGCTATCTATTTTACATTTGGTAGTACATATAAGTTCATGCCACTCTCCCACTTCGTTCCAGCTTACCGTTCCCCCTCCCCATGTCCTCAACTCCATTCTCTCCATCTGTGTCTTTATTCCTGTCCTGCCCCTAAGTTCTTCAGAATCAATTTTTTTTTTTTAGATTCCATATGTATGTGTTAGCATACTGTATTTATTTTTCTCTTTCTGACATACTTCACTTTGTATAACAGTCTCTAGGTCCATCCACCTCACTATAAATAACTTTGTTTCTTTTTATGGCTGAGTAATATTCCATTGTATATATGGGCCACATCTTCTTTAGCCATTCATCTGTCGATGGACACTTAGGTTGCTTCCATGTCCTGGTTATTATAAATATTGTTGCAATGAACATTGTGGTACATGAATCTTTTTGAATTATGGTTTTCTCAAGATATATGCCCAGTAGTGGGATTGCTGGGTTGTATGGTAGTTCTATTTTTAGTTTCTTAAGAAACCTCCATACTGTTCTCCATAGTGGCTGTATCAATTTACAGTCCCACCAACAGTGCAAGAGGGTTCCCTTTTCTCCACACCCTATCCAGCATTTATTGTTTGTAGATTTTTTCATGATGGCCATTCTGACTGGTATGAGGTGATACCTCATTGTAGTTTTGATTTGCATTTCTCTAATGATTAGTGATGTTGATCATCCTTTCATGTGTTTGTTGGCAATCTGTATATCTTCTTTGGAGAAATGTCTATCTAGGTCTTCTGCCCATTTTTGGATTTGGTTGTTTTTTTGATATTGAGCTGCATGAGCTGCTTGTAAATTTTGGAGATTAATCCTTTGTCAGTTGCTTCGTTTGCAAATATTTTCTCTCGTTCTGAGGGTTGTCTTTTCGTCTTATGGTTTCCTTTGCTGTGCAAAGGCTTTTAAGTTTCCTTAGGTCCCATTTGTTTATTTTTGTTTCTATTTCCATTTCTCTAGGAGGTGGGTCAAAAAGAATCTTGCTGTGATTTACATCGTAGAGTGTTCTGCCTATGTTTTCCTCTAAGAGTTTGATTGTGTCTGGCCTTACATTTAGGTCTTTAATCCATTTTGAGTTTATTTTTGTGTATGGTGTTAGGTAGTGTTCTAATTTCATTCTTTTGCATGTAGCTGTCCAGTTTTCCCAGCACCACTTATTGAAGAGGCTGTCTTTTCTCCATTGTATATTCTTGCCTCCTTTATCAAAAAGAAGTTGACCATATGTGCATGAGTTTATATCTGGGCTTTCTATCCTGTTCCTTTGATCTATATTTCTATTTTTGTGCTGGTACCATATTGTCTTGATTACTGCAGATTCATAGCACAGTCTGATTTCAGGGAGCCTGATTCTTCCAGCTCCGTTTTTCTTTCTCAAGATTGCTTTGGCTACTCGGGGTCTTTTGTGTTTCCATACAAATTGTGAAATTTCTTGTTTTACTTCTGTGAAAAATGCCACTGGTAGTTTGGTAGAAATCGCATTGAAACTGTAGACTGTTTGGATAGTAGAGCCATTTTCACAATGTTGATTCTTCCAATCCAGGATCATGGTATATCTCTCCATCTGTTTTCATCATCTTTAATTTCTTTAATCATTGTGTTATAGTTTTCTGCATACAGGTCTATTTTCTCCTGAGGTAGGGTTTTTCAGGAGAAAAACGGTATTGTATGCTTTTTGTTGTGAAGGGTAAATGTGATTGTTGCCTTAATTTTTCTTTCTGATTTTTCATTGTTAGTGTAAAGGAATGCAAGAGATTTCTGTGCATTAATTTTGTATCCTGCTACTTTACCAACTTAATTGATTAGTTCTAGTAGTTTTCTGGTAGGATCTTTAGGATTCTCTATGTATAATATCATGTCATCTGCAAGCAGTGATAGCTTTACTTCTTTCTGATTTTGTTTCCTTTTATTTCTTTTTCTTCTCTGATTGCTCTGGCTAAAACTTTTAAAACTATGTTGAATGATAGTGGTGAGAGTGGACAACCTTGTCTTGTTCCTGATCTTAGAGGAAATGGTTTCAGTTTTTCCCCATTGAGAACGATGTGGCCTGTGGGTTTGTCATATATGGCCTTTATTATGTTGAGGTAAGTTCTCTCTAGGCCTACTTTCTGGAGGGTTTTTTTTATCATAAATGGGTGTTGAAATTTGTTGAAAGCTTTTTCTGCATCTGTTGAGATGATCATATGGTTTTTCTCCTTCAATTTGTTAATAGGGTTTATCACACTGATTGATTTGCGTATATTGAAGAATCTTTGCATTCCAGGGATAAACCCCACTTCATCATAGTGTATGATCCTTTTAATGGGCTGTTGGATTCTGTTTGCTAGTATTTTGTTGAGGATTTTTGCGTCTATGTTCATCAGTGATATTGGACTGTAGTTTTCTTTCTTTGTGACATCTTTGTCTGGTATTGGTATCAGGGTGATGGTGGCCTTGTAGAATGAGTTTGGGAGTGTTCCTCCCTCTGCTACTTTTTGGAAGAGTTTGAGAAGGACAGGTGTTAGCTCTTCTCTAAATGTTTGATAGAATTCGCCTGTGAAACCATCTGGTCCTGGGCTTTTGTTTGTTGGAAGATTTTTAATCACAGTCTCAATTTCAGTACTTGTGATTGGTCTGTTTCTATTTTCTATTTCTTCCTGGTTCAGTCTCAGAAGGTTGTGCTTTTCTAAGAATTTGTCTATTTCTTCCACGTTGTCCATTTTATTGGCATATAGTTGCTGTAGTAATCTCTAATGATCCTAGGTATTTTTGCAGCATCAGTTGTTACTTCTCCTTTTTCTTTTCTAATTCTATTGATTTGAGTCGTCTCGCTTTTTTTTCTCGATGAGTCTGGCTAATGGTTTAAGAATTTTGTTTATCTTCTCAAAGAACCAGCTTTTAGTTTTATTGATCTTTGCTATTGTTTCCTTCATTTCTTTTTCATTTATTTCTGATCTGATCTTTATGATTTCTTTCCTTCTGCTAACTTTGGGGGGTTTTTGTTCTTCTTTCTCTAATTGCTTTAGGTGTAAGGTTAGATTGTTGATTTGAGATGTTTCTTGTTTCTTGAGGTAGGATTGTATTGCTATAAACTTCCATTTTAGAACTGCTTTTGATGCCTCTCATAGGTTTTGGGTCATTGCGTTTTCATTGTCATTTGTTTCTAGGTATTTTTTGATTTCCTCTTTGATTTCCTCAGTGATCTCTTGGTTATTAAGTAGTGTATTGTTTAACCTCCATGTGTTTGTATTTTTTACAGAATTTTTTCTGTAATTGATATCTAGTCTCATAGCGTTGTGGTTGGAGAGGATACTTGTTAAGATTTCAATTTTCTTTAATTTACCAAGGTTTGATTTGTGATCCAAGATATGATCTTTCCTGGTGAATGTTCCTAGAGCACTTGAGAAGAAAGTGTATTCTGTTGTTTTTGGATGGAATGTCCTATAAATATCAATTAAGTCCATCTTGTTTAATGTATCATTTAAAGCTTGTGTTTCCTTAATTATTTTCATTTTGGATGATATGTCCATTGGTGAAAGTGGGGTGTTAAACTCCTCTACTATGATTGTGTTAGTGTCAAATTCCCCTTTATACCTGTTACCATTTGCCTTATGTATTGAGGTGCTCCTATACTTGGTGCATAAATATTTACAATTGTTTTATCTTCTTCATCTTCTTCTTGGATTGATCCCTTGGTCATTATGTAGTGTCCTTTGTCTCTTCTACTAGTCTTTATTTTAAAGTCTATCTTGTCTGATATGAGAATTGCTACTCCAGCTTTCTTTTGATTTCCATTTGCATGGAATACCTTTTTCCATCCCCTCACTTTCAGTCTGTATATGTCCCTAAGTATGAAGTGGGTCTCTTGTAGACAGCATATATAATGGGTCTTTTTCTTGTGTCTGTTCAGCCAGTCTATATCTTTTGGTGGGAGCATTTAATCCATCTACAGTTAAGGTAATTATCGATATGTATGTTCCTGTTACCATTTTCTTAATTGTTTTGGGTTTGCTATTGTACGTCTCTTTCTTCTTTTGTGTTTCCTGCCTAGAGAAGTTCCTTTAGCATTTGTTGTAAAGCTGGTTTGGTGGTACTGAATTCTCTTAGCTTTTGCTTGTCTGTAAAGATTTTAATCTCTCCGTTGAATCTGAGTGAGATCCTTGCTGGGTAGAGTAATCTTGGTTGTAGGTATTTCCGTTTCATCACTTTAAATATGTCTTGCCACTCCCTTCTGGCTTGCAGAGTTTCTGCTGAAAGATCAGCTGTTAACCTTATGGGGATTCCCTTGTATGTTACTTGTTGTTTTTCCCTTGCTGCTTTTAATATTTTTTTCTTTGTATTTAATTTTTGATAGTTTGATTAATATGTCTTGGCATGTTTCTCCTTGGATTTATCCTGTATGGGACCCTCTGTGTTTCCTGGACTTGATTGACTATTTCCTTCCCCATATTAGGGAAGTTTTCAAGTATAATATCTTTAAATATTTTCTCAGTCCCTTTCTTTTTCATGTCTTCTTCTGGGACCCTTATAATTCAAATATTTTTGCGTTTAATGTTGTCCCAGAGGTCTCTGAGACTGTCCTCAATTCTTTTCATTCTTTTTTCTTTATTCTGCTCTGTGGTAGTTATTTCCACTATTTTATCTTCCAGGTCACTTATCCGTCCTTCTGCCTCAGTTATTCTGCTATTGATTCCTTCTAGAGAATTTTTCCTTTCATTTATTGTGTTGTTCATCATTGTTTGTTTGGTCTTTAGTTCTTCTACGTCCCTGTTAAACGTTTCTTATATTTTCTCTATTCTATTTCCTAGATTTTAGATCATCTTTACTACCATTACTCTGAATTCTTTTTGAGGTAGACTGCCTGTTTCCTCTTCGTTTGGTTCATCTGGTGTGTTTTTACCTTGCTCCTTCACGTGCTGTGTGTTTCTCTGTCTTCTCATTTTTCTTAACTTACTGTGTTGAGGTCTCCTTTTTGCAGACTGCAGGTTCATACTTCCCATTGCTTTTAGTGTCTGCTCCCAGGGGCTAAGGTTGTTTCAGTGTGTTTTGTGGGCTTCCTGGTGGAGGGAACTAGTGCTTGTGCTCTGGTGGGTGAGGCTGTATCTCCTCTTTCTGGTGGGCTGGACCGCATCCATTGGTGTGTTTTGGGTTGTCTGTGACCTTATTTTGACTTTAGGCAACCTGTCTCCTAATGAGTGAGGTTGTTTTCCTGTCTTGCTAGTTGTTTGGCATAGGTTGTCCAGCACTGTAGCTTGCTAGCTGTTGAGTGGAGCTGGGTCTTAGCATTGAGATGGAGATCTCTGGGAGGCCTTTCACCATTTGATATTATGTGGAGGTGGGAGGTCTCTGGTGGATCAATATCCTGACCTGGCTCTCCCAACTCAGAGGTACAGGCCCGACACCCGGCTGGAGCACCAAGACCCTCTCAGCCACAGGGCTCAGAAGAAAAGGGAGAAAAGAAAGAAAGAAAGAAAGAAAGAAAGAAAGAAAGAAAGAAAGAAAGAAAGAAAGAAAGAAAGAAAGAAAGAAAGAAAGGGAAGGAAAGAAGGAAAGAAAGAAAGAAAGAAAGAAAGAATAAAATAAATAAAGTTATTATAAAAAAATATTGAAAATAAAAAAAAGATTTAAGAAGTAACTAAAAAAAAAGAACATAGAAAGAAAGAAAGAAGAGAGCAACCAAACCAGAAAACAAATCCACCAACGATAACAAGCACTAAAAAAAATATTAAAAAAACAAAACAAAACAAAACAAAAAAACGGACAGACCGAATCCTGGGACAAATGTTAAAAGCAAAGTTATACAGACAAAATCACACAAAGAAACATACACATACACACTCACAAAAAAGAGAAAAAGGAAAATATATATATATATCTATATATATATAAAAGGAAGAGAGAAACCAAATCAATAAACAGATCTACCAATTATAATAAACTCTAAATACTAAACTAAGAAAAACATACAACCAGAAACCAGTCAGTCACATACAGAAAACCCCGCATCTACAGTTGCTCCCAAAGTCCACCGCCTCAATTTTGAGGTGATTCATTGTCTATTCAGGTATTCCAGGGATGCAGCGTACATCAAGTTGAGTGTGGAAATTTAATCCACTGTTCCTGAGGTTCCTGGGAGAAATTTCCCTTTCTCTTCTTTGTTCGCACAGTTCCTGGGGTTCAGATTTGGAGTTGGCCTGCCTCTGCCTCTAGGTTGCCTGAGTGCTTCTGTTCTCACCCAGACAGGACAGGGTTAAAGTAGCAGCTGATTAGGGGGCTCTGGTTCACTCAGGCCAGGGGGAGGTCGGGTTACAGAATGTGGGGTGAGCCTGTGGCAGCAGAGGCCAGCATGACATTGCAACAGCCTGAGGTGTGCCATGTATTCTCCCAGGGAAGTTGTCCCTGGACCACAGGACCCTGGCAGTAGCAGGTTGCACATGCTCTTGGAAGGAGAGGTGTGGATAGTGATCTGTGCTTGCACACAGGCTTTTTGGTGGCTGCAGCAGCAGCCTTAGAGTTTCATGCCCATCTCTGGTGTCCGTGTTGATAGCTGCGGCTCTCACCCATCTCTGGAGCTCATTTAGGCGGTGCTCTGAATCCCCTCTCCTCGTGCACCTTGAAACAATGTTCTTTTGCCTCTTAGGCAGTTCCAGACTTTTTCCCGGACTCCCTCTTGGCTAGCTGTGGTGCACTAGCCCCCTTCAGCCTGTGTTCACACAGCCAACACCAGTCCTCTCCCTGTTATCTGACCTCCAAAGCCTGAACCTCAGCTCTCAGCCCCCACACAACCCAGTGGGTGAGCAGACAAGCCTCTCAGGCTAGTGAGTGCTGGTTGGCACCGATCCTCTGTGTGGGAATCTCTCCGCTTTGCTCTCTGCATCCCTGTTGCTGCATTCTCCTCTGTGACTCTGAAGCTCCCCTGCCTCTGCCACCTGCAGTCTCTGCCCGCGAAGGGTTTCCTAGTGTGTAGAAACCTTTCTTCCTTCACAGCTTACTCCCGTTGGTGCAGGTCCCAAGCCTATTCTTTTGTCTCCGTTTTTTCTTTTTTCTTTTGATCTACACAGGTACTTGGGGAGTTTCTTGCTTTTTGGGAAGACTGAGGTCTTCTGCCAGTGTTCAGTAGGAGTTGTTCCACATGTAGATATATTTCTGACGTATTTGTGGGGAAGCAGGTGATCTCCATGTCTTACTCCTCCACCATCTTGAAGGTCTCTTCTGACTTCTTTTAATATTGTTTTTATCATCATGTAGTTCTTTATCTCCAGTCATTAAGAGTTAAGTAGTGCAACTTTCTCTTTCTTGTGGGAAAAGAGAAAGAAAGAGAATATGAGCAGAATTATTTTGTCACAAACCACTGGCACCATTCTTATGCCCTGGAATTCACTTTCCTACACATCTCAGGTCCCAGCAAAAATGGAAGCTTTATTTTTAGTAAACTGACAAATAATTAGCTAACTGCTAAATAGATAGCTAGTTATGGTGTAATATCTTTAGAGAGTAAGTGAAAAAGAAGAGTTAATTATGACTGAGTAAAAGGAAAAAGAATCATTGTTGCTGAATAAAAAGAAATATGTATATTTATAAGTATGTGTGTGAGGAAATGAGAGAAAGAGTGTCTTCATCTTAATTAGTTAATTAATTCTCAGGATACAGTGTAACCTGTCAAAGGTAATTTCAGTAAGGGTTAGGGGGACTTTGGGATCTTCACTAGGTTGATGGTGTCTAGATCATGTTCTCCATGATTCTCTTGAATGCCACACTTTTCTTCCCTCAAACAGAGCAAATCATTCTACACAATCTCAATAGTCATTGGGGGACAGATGCAATTACTCCTCCTGGATGATTATCATCTGATACCAGAGTCAGAAGAAGAATGTAATGGTCAGATATCACATGACCAATGTGATTTCTCTGGTCTCTTTTAATAATGCACTCCTCACTCCTTGGACTAAGGCCAGGGAAAACGTTATGTAAGAATTGAAATCCATCTTGTTTTGCTTTGTTTTATTTTTATATAAAACTTGTTCAGAAAGTTTTTTGCATTTTGTAGCATGGTGGAGTGGCCCCTTCCCTGGTCACTTTGACATTCAGCCCGACAGCTGGATAGCATTTAAGGAGTCCCAAGAATCTGCTTGTTAGAGAGGACTTTGTCGTTTCAGAAAGTCACAATGACAGGAAGACACGTTTCTTGGTACTGTTATAAAATTCTTGAATGTGACCATATAATTTAGGAGGGGTTTGTGTCATTACATTCAAAAAAGGTAGCCTGTCCTGAGCATAAATCTGGCCTCTAAATTTGCAGACCACTGCAAAACTGACCATAATGTTTGATTTTGTGATGTTGGTTGTCATTCTGTGATGATATAAATGAAAGATATTAGATCACTGAAGAACACTAATGCTTATCCAATAGAATCCTTTCAATTACAAATTTTAAAAATGAAAGTAAAGAAATTATGGAATTTCCTAAACAAAGTCAAATGTAATGTCTTCTATTTAAGGAAATACAAAGAAAAACTATAGTACAATATAAAGGAAGGAGCGCTTTTTACGGTCATACGCACATTGGGGTAAAACACGTAGCTCTTCCCCTGTTGAGGGGTTTTGTTGTTGTTGTTTTCCTCCTGTCTTTCTCTATAAAGAGGTTTAGTCACATTGTCACAATCTGCTAGAGTTGCATCTCCACTCCATATGCAAAATCTCACCTCTCTCTTCAGATTAGGGATTCCTTTTTATTCTCCAACTACTCATTTTTTTATTAACACAAAGAGAGGACTTACCTATTTGTATGGTGCATTTTATATGCAAATCTAGCCAGTAAACAGCAGAGCGGACACTAATCGTGATGACTTTTAAAGTTACTGAGGCAGACAATATCTTTGTCAGTGTCCTAAGGGTTTCAGAGGTGGAGTCTATGATACTATTGATCTAGTGGAGTTGGCCATAGGTGCTGAATACAACCATTGGAAATGGATTGTCATGAGATGGCAACACTGGAAATATTTGTTCATTTTGGTCTTTGGGAAATTGATGGGGGTGAGGAGGTGTGACAATTTGCCTTTTCTTTTTTGCTCTATCTTTCTAGGGCTTATTTCATCAGCATATTTTTTTAAAGTGCTTTGAATGCAGATGATTACTTCCTGCTGAGCTAGTCAAAGTTCTTTACATACATTATCTCTCATTTGTCCTCTTCTAATCCTCAGTGTTTGACAGGTGTCAAAGGAATGAAAGGAATATCCTTATTTTTTTAATTTGAGGGGAAATCAGGGTTACAAAAATCAAAAATACAGAAGAGTGATTTTCCAAGATGGCAGCCAACTTTGGAATTCACTTATAATCCAGGAAAAAAGAAAAAATACCTTATTTTATTTCCTTACTACTGTTCACAAGTAGCCTACTCTCCTTTTCTTTCCTAAACCTGAAAAGGCTGCATTCCTTATTTTTCTTGCCTAAAAGTGGATTCTTCTGTTTCATGAAAAGGAAATACAAATGATCCCAGTTCCTGGCTGATAAGACCGTCCTTGTTTCTCCAGTTCCTCTCTTCTCCATCAGTGGGTACTTGGAGCAGAGCCATCCCTGCCCTGAGAGAAAACACATGCACACAGATGGGATATCTGCGTGAAAGAGAAATACAAAGTCAAAGTGATTTTGGGGCTATTTGTTATATCAGTATAAACTTAGCCCATTCTCACTAATACATCTTATTGTAGTAATATTTAAACATAATGAAATGATAACACTCCACTACTTAAAATTTAGTTGGAATCATAGGGTGTACAAATGAACAAAAAAGTACATTCCTATCAAACAAATAAGTTAGTTCCTGTAATGTAGATTTCTACAAATCAATGAAGTAAATATATGTTGCTACAGGATATTAATCTTACCATTTTTTCTATATTAAAAGTAATAAATTGTGCAGATTTTTCTTAATGTAAAAACAATGCATGCAAATTGAAAATAATTATGGAATACAAAAAAAACACAAATAAGAAAATAAAAATAATCTCTTCTTCCACATCCAGAGATAACCACTGCTATTATTTGGAGGCATTTTATAGTAATTTTTAGAAAAATGAACATTGGTAGTGATTACTGTTACATTTCTTTCTGGTTCCTACAACAAGGACTACAAAGCCGAAAGGACACCAGAAAATAAAGCTGTCCACCTGATTTCTAGCTCTGGCTTGGACACTAACTAGCTTGGAGACTTTGCAAACCTGTTAACAGCTGCTAACTTCCTTTCTTTGTTGATATTTCTATTTCTGTTTCTGTTTCTCTCCATGAGATTTTAATTTCATAATCTTTGTTTAGGCTTTTATTGTTTGACTTTAAGTCAATCCACTAAAAACAATCAGCTGGAAGTCAATTCACCAAATGATTAATTTCCCAAATGACCATTTCACCAATTTTTTAACAGATTAAAGATGAATTTATAAGAATCTTACCAGGAATAATCAATAAATAAAGTCATAAAAGTGTATTTTATTGTCAGTAAAAAGAGTGCTGGCATTTACTTTTCTGTTTTATTTTTCTTTCACATTTTTAGCTTTCATTGGTAACTACCTAATCTTTACTCATTTTTTGTTTTCTCAATCTTTCTTTTTTAGCATGAGAACTATTGTGATTTTTTCAAACAGTCTAATACTTAAAAAATTTTGAATTTTTATATAATGAATTCCAAATTTGTGGTTGTAATCATATGGGGGTAATTTCTATACATATAAAATCATAAAGATGCCACCAGAAAACAACTAGAGCTAATCAATGAATTTGATAAAGTTTCAGGATACAAAATTAATGCACAGAAATCTCTTGCATTCCTATACACTAACAATGAAAGATCAGAAAGAGAAATTAAGGAAACAATCCCACTTACCACTGCAACAAAAAGAATAAAATACCTAGGAATAAACCTACCTAAGGAAGCAAAAGACCTGTATGCAGAAAACTATAAGACACTGATGAAAGAAATAAAAAATGACACAAACAGATGGAGAGATATACCATGTTCTTGGATTGGAAGAATCAACATTGTGAAAATGACTATACTACTCAAAGCAATCTACAGATTCAATGCAATCTCTATCAAATTAACAATGGCATTTTTCGTAGAAATAGAACAAAAAATCTTAAAATTTGTATGGAGACACAAAAGACCCCAAATAGCCAAAGCACTCTTGAGGAAAAAAGACTGAGTTGGAGGAATCAGGCTCCCTGACTTCAGACTATACTACAAAGCTACAGTAATCAAGACAGTATGGTACTGTCACAAAAACAGAAATATAGATCAATGGAACAGGATAGAAAGCCCAGAGATAAACCCATGCACCTACGGTCAACTAATCTATGAGAAAGGAGGCAATAATATACAATGGAGAAAAGACAGTCTCTTCAATAAGTGGTGCTGGGAAAACTGGACAGCTATATGTAAAAGGATGAAGTTAGAACACCACTAACACCATACATAAAAATAAACTCAAAGTGGATTAAAGTCCTAAATGTTCTAAATTAAAGTCCTAAACCAGACACTATAACACTCTTAGAGGAAAACATAAGAAGTATACTCTTAGACATAAATCACAGCAAGATCTTTTTAGACTCACCACCTAGAGTAATGGAAATAAAAACAAAAATAAACAAATGGGACCTAATGAAACTTAACAGCTTTTGCACAGCAAACTATAAACAAGACAAAAAGACAACCCTCAGAATGGGAGAAAATATTTGCAAATGAATCAATGGACAAAGGATTAATCTCCAAAATATACAGACAGCTCATGCAGCTCAATATCAAATAAACAAACAGCCCAATCCAGAAATGGGCAGAAGACTTAAATAGACATTTCTCCAAGGAAGACATACAGATGGCCAAGAGGCAGATGAAAAGTTGTTCAACATCACTAATCATTAGAGAAATGCAAATAAAAACTACAGTGAGGTATCACCTCACACCGGTCAGAATGGCCATCATCAAAAACTCTATAAACAATAAATGTTGGAGAAGGTGTGGAGAAAAGGGAACCCTCTTGCACTGTTGGTGGGACTGTAAATTGATACAGCCACTATGGAGAACAGTATGGAGGTTCCTTAAAAAACTAAAATAGAACTACCATATGACCCACCAATCCCACTACTGGGCATATATCCTGAGACAAGCATAATTCAAAAAGACACATGAACCCCAATGTTCATTGCAGCACTATTTACAATAGCCAAGTCATGGAGGCAACCTAAATGGCCCTTGACAGACAAATGGATAAAGAAGATGTGGTACATATATACAATGGAATATTACTCAGCCATAAAAAGGAATGAAATTGGGTCTTTTGTAGGATAGGGATGGCTCTAGTGACTGTGATACATAGTGAAATAAGTCAGAAAGAGAAAAACAAATATCATATATTAATGCATATATGTGGAATTTAGAAAAATGGTACAGATGAACCTGTTTGCAAGGCAGAAATAGAGACATAGAGAACAAACATATGGACCCCAAGAGGGGAAGGGGGTGTGGGATGAATTGGGAGATTGGGATTGACTTATACACACTAATATGTATAAAATAGATAACTAATGAGAACCTGCTGTATAGCACAGGGAACTCCACTTCACTGTACAGTAGAAACTAACACAACTTTGTAAAACAACTATACCCCAATTAAAAATTTTTTTTGAATTTATATTTAATAAATTCCAAATTTGTGGTTGTAATCATATGGGGATATTAGTAATTATTTCTGGGAATATTTACTTCCTTTTTTGAGAGATTAAACTCTTTTATGTTGGAGCTTTGTGCAAATTACTACAAAGTGAAATTAGTCCAAATGCGTTAGCTAGCATTCAAAATTTAGTAACTTCTAACGTGAGATGATTTCTGGTTATTTCTTTCAAATACTTTTGAAATTAAAAATAATTAAATTTAACATTCAAGTAAGATATACTTTAAATCAATGTAATCAAATTTAGTTAAATTTTAAGTTTATATTTACATAATTTAAAACTAATTGTTCAAATTCTTTTAAATTTAAGGAATTTTTAATTTGATTGAACATCAACATTAATTTTACTCTATTATAATTCAATATTTAAATATAATTTAATATTGATTTTAATCATTAGATAACTTCTCAGCTAATAGCCTAGTTGAAGTATTGGAGAATCAAATTTTAAAATAGTTAACCTTTAAAAATTCAAAAATCTACTTAAATGTTTTTAAAACAATAAGAGGTAACTAAGAGAGTCCAAGTAAAATGCCAAAATCTTAATTAAGTAAGATTTTATGTATGTTTTCAATGTGAACTGTTAAAAGATAAACTGATAAAATTTTATGAGTTTATTTGGTCAAAAACCTATTTGAATCAGGCAGAGCCAAACTGGAAGTGGTTAGGATGGTCCACTGACAGGGGCCAGGGAGAGACTTCTAGGGAAAATGTGGAAGCAAGTAAGGAAACTATTGATTGGCTACAGCTTAAAGTCTAGTTCGCTGTTTGTGATTGGTCATCCTTAGAGTTTTGATTTTGTATTTTTGAGGCATTTACAGACTTAGATTTTGGTTTGCTTAAGTAAGCCACCAAGGCATTAGAGCCATATCAGTTTAATGGCCTCCATGTTTAATTAATTTAACAAAATACTGATCTGTTTTATAATTTTATTGTGTTTATTTTGCTATTTTTGTAAACATTTCAAACTAAGTGTAGTTAATATTCAGAAAAAGTGGATTTAATTATCAGTAATCTAAATTGAAATTCCTATTAAAACCCTGGAAGCAGTAATTAAAACCATAAGCACATTGTACTTTGGGTTAATGGATTCTTTGCTGAATTGCTTCATTATCTCTTTCCCCAGTTCCCAACACCCTTTAAACCAAAATTTACCACCAAACGACCAACTATCAAACAAAATAGAGAAGAACAATAACAGCAACAATGAAACTAGATTGGATTGTTTCAGTTCTTATCTAATAAAACACAACATGGAACACAGTGTTTTGATACTTTTTGATAATGCATTATTTAATTGCACAGAACTGCTTTCCGATCTAAAGCTACTGCCCTCATATACATATTGTTCTCACCTGGTTTGGAAATTTTGCTCATTACATTTATTCAACAGATATTTGTGTAAGACCCTTCTGTTTCTGGTATAGATACTGGTAGTTGGGGATATGGGCTCTGTTTATCAGAGGCTTATGTTCAATAACAAGCAAAATTCTTATATAATGTGTTTTATCCTTTAACTGAAGTTGTTTACAAAGCATTGCAGTTAAACAGTGAAGAAGAAGCAAATATTACTGTCCAACAAACCCCTTTGTCCTCCCATGTTCTTCAATTCCCTTCAGGGCAACATCTCTCTTATCACATCAAAACATTTTGGACATCTTGCTCTTCTAGCTCTCTCCTTCCTTGGCATCTTCATACTTCTCTTTGTCTTTCTATTGTTTGAGAATGTTTTTCCTGCTCTCCTTCTACTTTGAGATTAAATATCACCATTGTAAAGAGGGCTTCCCTAATGACCCTCTCTAAATTAGCCAATATCCCATTCAAGTTAACCTCTATTATATCACTCTGCTTATTCCCTTAATAATATAGTTAGTGCTTATCACTACCTATGAATAACTTGTTTTATTCCCTTTTTAATTATTTATTATTTGCCCTCCCCTGTTGGAATTTTTCTTTTTTTTTTTTACTGGCCACACGACACAACTTGTGGGATCTTAGTTTTCCGACCAGGGATCAAACCAAGACCCACATCAGTGAAAGCTCCGAGTCTTAAACACTTGACCGCCAGGGAATTCCCCCACTGTTGGAATTTAAGCTCCATCAGAGAGTGATATTTTCTTGTTTTCACCTATTGTTTCCAGAGGCATTAGCCCATAACTGCATTTGATATTTGTAGGATAATTAATTTATCTATGCATTTATTTATCCACCTATACATTTATTCATTTCCTCAATAAATATGTATTATATGTCAGGCATTTTTATATGTCAGGCATTTTTTTTTAGGCTTGGGGAATAAAAGTAAACACAAAGGCAAACCTCTATCCTTATGAATGTTGCAGTCCAGAAATGGAGACAGACGTGAAGTAAATAGACAAGTAATAGACAGCATTTGAGATGGTGATTAATGTTATGCAGAAAAATAGGACACAGAAGATAGAATGTGTTTCATTTGGAAAGGAGTTATATATGCTAATAAATGAAGATCTTAAGGAGAAAGTAACATTTAAGTAGAACCCTGAAGGAAGTGACAAACTATTTACTGTGATTAAAATAAGAAGTACATTGGAGGCTTTAAGCAGAGGAGTGGACTAATCTGTCTCCTATTTTAGAAAGATCATTCTGGCTCTTGGATTGAATATACCCTGTGAGGAGACAGGATCTGGTGGAAGTAAGGAGATCAAAGTAGGAAGTATACAATTGTCTAGGTAATAGGTGTCATTGCTTTGAACCAGAATATTAGCAGTGTAGGTTAGGAGAGGTGGTCATATTCTAGACATACCCTGAAGTTACAGCATATGGAATTTGCTCATAGCATAAATGTACAATGTGGAACAAGAGAAAGGAATTAGGATGACAGATTTTTGGTCTGATCCCTCAGAAGGATGGAATTGAAGTCTATGAAAAGAACAGGTTTGGGGGAAGGGGGGAAATTGGGAATAAGTTTGGAGCATGTTAAGCTTAAAATGCCTGTAAGACATCCAGGCAATAATGTCAAATAGGCAATTTGGATATAGAAATTGAAATTCAGAGAATTCACCCATCCATCTTAATAAATATTTACTGATTACCTATGCTATATCAGAAACTGTGATACAGTGCTGTAACTACTAATTTGAAAAAGACACTATTCCTATCTTTTAGTTTAAAGGAAAAAAGAAAAAAGTAAGCAAGTATTTCCAATAAGATGGGATAAAAGTTTTCATGATGCTCCAGGAATATGTAGCAGTGGTTAGGAAGGGTTTTATTTGGTACTGGGTTAAGAAAAAAAAAACATTGGGAGAGTTGATGTTTTGGCAGAGACTTGAATGATGTTCAGGAGTTAGCTAAGTTGAGGGTGGGATCTAGAATGTTCCTTGCTGATTTTCAAGTATATCTCATATAATTCTATTTCTGGGATTTAGGTAGATAGTTATTATTTCTAAATAGGCAGCAAATTTTCAAATCCATCTAAGCAATTTGTTGCATATACTAATTTTATAGTATTGAGCAACTTGACAAATTATCTTATTAATATTTTTCACAGCCAAATGTCCTTAGGAATGGTAATCTGACCATTTAAAAGGAAAGTTTAAAAGCCTATGAGAAATAGAGGCCAGGAGAGAGAAAAGTTTGAAGATATGTAAGCGTTCCAGCCAACGCATTCTAGTGATGGAAAAATTTTACAATAAAATCCTCATGAATGGATTTTTACAAATCCAGCTTTTGTGTTTTTCACTGGGATGTGTCTACTGCTAAGAAATTGTGTCCTGCCTTGTTCAGATACCAGGTTCTTTTCTTTCTGGAATGATGCTTTGGAGTTTATGATAGATAGAAAAGTAAAATCTAACACTTCTTCCCCAACCTCCATCCCTACTTCATAAGCAACTCCTCTATTTGATCCTCTTCCTGAAGTTCCTATTGACAGGGCATCAATCATTTTATTTGTATACCACTTTTCACAGCACTAAAACTGCTTCACAGAACTAGTAACATCCCAGTTCCCAACATAGACTGACAAATTATTTGTTCAAAAGGCAAGCCTATCAAGCCTGCACTGCTTACCCTTCAGTGTGCAGAGCTGTATTGTCTTCATGTGAAATGAGGGGAACATCAGGTGCCCATGTCATTCAACAAGCAGAGGTGCTGGGGAAATCTCTGCCATGGCCTCTTGGAGCCACAGGCTGTGGCTCCTGGAGTCTAAGAGGCCATGTGAATAACCTGCAGGTAAGAGGATGTGCCATTTTCTCCAGTGGCCCTTCATAGGGATCTCACTGTTATGAGACTCAAATTCTTGGGTTGAAAATTATCATGGAGTACTAATCATTCTAGGGGTTGCCCTTAGTAACCATTTCAAGTAAAACCAGACACAAATGTCATTTCTTTATTAGCAAAAATCACAATCATGGTTTTTTAGCCCTTCTTCAACATGGCTCTTCCACTCTGGTCAGGTTTATCTTTTCACTTTCTCTGCAGGCATTTCATCTTCTTTTCTCTTCTTCCTTTTTCCCCGATGACCATTTTCCCCAATCATTATTAACACACCTTTTTTGTCTTTCCAGTAATCAGATTACAGAGGCATGCTCCTCTCTCTAATCTCAATAATCCAAACTAAATTCATATTCCTTTAAAAATTTTTTCTTTAATATGTGCATATCTGTATATATGTTGTAATAAATACCTATATGAGTCCCAATATTGGGCCAGAGTAATCTGATTATGTGAATTTCTACTTGAGCTCTACAGGCCAAGTAGAGCTTGGTGTAGAGCTTGTGTAATCATGGTGTAATATGTATAGCACCACATATGCGTACAGACAGTTAAATATTAAATTACTATATAAAATTACTATATTATTGTTCATATGTTGCTTTGTAAAATTTCCTTGTTTCTTATGCTCATGTGTTCCTGTTAAAGTGTTAAATACTTGAAACACTTGTATGACACATGTATGAAACACTTGATGATGTATATCTTTGTTTCTTAATTTATCTTAAATACATAGTAAAGAAATGTGTATATATGTATATATATATGTATATATGTCAGAGTATATAATAATTTTTGAGTAATTGGAATTACTTAGGTTTAGTTTATAGACTCCAAATAGTAGAGTGTAGCAACATGAAGTTTGCATATGCTTGCATATAATATAAGTGATGTGTATACATTATAGTTATTTGACAAATGACTATAAGTACCTGTATTCATAAACAAATGGATGCATACAATCTATATCATTATTTTATAATAATCAAGAAATTAGGTACTTACACTATAAAAATGTTATGTATATATAAAAGTTACACATAGATTTTGTCTCATAATAACATAAAGATAATTACAAGATTAAGAATTTATCTTAATAGCTATTAAGAAAATAAATGTGTAATTTATGTTTGACTTCAGTGGGTTTACTCTTTAGGAAAATAAAATCCAATGGTTTTCACTAAAGATACATGTTATGACCTGGAAAAAATATAGTATCTAACGTGTGCAAATACTTCCCTCTCAACAAATTCTTCTATTAGCACGTACATTTATAGTCATAAAACAACCTTTAAGCCACATTTTACTAAGCCCTAAAGCAGTTGAAAATCAAATGCAGATGTGGAATGGGAGCCAAGCAGATGCTGAAAAACCCTGTCAATATCCTAAAAGAATCCATTCTCTATCAGAGAGAAACTTAATTTCTACTATAAAGAATTTGATTATGTATTGTTATACAAAATGTGATTAATGTTTTGTGGTGATTAATCAACTGCAAAATATATAATTATGCCATCTGTATGTTTCCAGCTTCTTGTCACTTACAAATTCTGCAGGGGAGTTGGGAGGTAGGGTGTTGAGAACTTGTGGCATTTGGAAAGGTTTAAAGCCACAGGAGACTCAACTGGGGAACAGAGCAACTTACAGGCCTGATGCTTCTTCTAATGGAAAAGCAATAAGATCATAAACAAAGAGACTCCAAAGCCCACTGTCTCCCTGCAGAACAGAAGACTCTGATAAGGGAGGCCACAGCCTCTCATACATAGCAAGAATTAGCTCCCAAAGTTAAATTGCCATTTGCTTTTCATTCCAAAAACAGGTTACAAACTTAATTTTGACTAGTGGAAGGAATGGCCTAAGTGCCAGGCATGGATTTATCATTTATTTCAGTACATCAATAAAATAAATATTTTTGCATTTCTATTCCACTACAATCCAAGATGTAAGACTGTGATTAAGGTTTATGCCACAACCCATATTCATGCCTTCCTAAAAAGTGAAACTGTTAGAATTGTATTTACACATGTGTCCTGGTTGGAAAAAGTT
The DNA here is from genome assembly GCF_965194825.1 of Balaenoptera physalus. Lineage (NCBI taxonomy): Eukaryota > Metazoa > Chordata > Mammalia > Artiodactyla > Balaenopteridae > Balaenoptera > Balaenoptera physalus. The sequence goes on along the minus strand of NC_138897.1, from coordinate 41,480,270 downwards.
TTGTTATAGTTGAGAGCTGCTTATTAAGTTGAATTCTGCAGAAAACAAGGGTTTCAATGTATTATTTTGACCTAGATAATATGTTTCATTGATTTTTTTTTTTTTCATTTTACTATTGCTTTGAGTGGGGGGAGCATTATGTAGAAACACCTTAAAATGAGATCTGTTTCAAATTCCCAATGGTTTTTAGTAAGAAGAATAGCATCTATTGTGTGCTGAAGAGTAGCACACGGACATGGAGTGATTTTCTTAAAGCATGCTTCCTTAACTCTGGATATACATCAGAACTGCATGGAATTTGTTTTTTTTTTAAACATAAAGTCTAGGCTACACCTACAGAGATTAATTGTTCTGGGGTGGGGTCCAAACACTGGTGTTTTTAGAAGTTTCCAGATTATTTCCATATAATGTCTTCCAGGATGAATATCCAATAATACAGTGGCTCTTCAAGTGTGGTCCTCAGACCATCAACTCGGCATCACCTGGAAACTTATTAAAAATGTAAATTATCAAGTTCCACTACAGACATACTGAGTTTGAAACTCTGACATGAGGTCCGAAGGACTATAATGCAGTAAGCCCTACAGGTGACTTGGATAAACACTAATTTTTCCTCAAACTTTAGCCACATTAAAATCAAAATTTCTGATATAGTAGGTTTGGCGTGAGGCTCAAGAATCTGTATTTCTAACTAGTTTCAAGGTGATGCTGATGCTGCTAGTTGGGAGACTGTACTTTGTGTACTGCAGGGTTGAAGTGTTGCAACAAATATAAGCCGAGACTAACAAGACAACATATTTATAGATTTTTAAAAATATGTTATATATCACCCTTCTTAAGAATTGCCCTTTTGTCAAAGATAACCTTTGTAAAACCTTTAGTTTCAAACCCCACCAGGTGATACCCCACAGCCTCTGTCCAGATTCTAGAACAAAACCTAAGTATGTGCAGGGGTTCATCCATCTTGTTCATTACTGAGTGTGGGTTTAGCACAGTTTAGCTCTCAATAAACACTTATGGCATGAAAGAGAAAATGAGAGAATATTTTGATTGAGCTTACCAGAAAATTCAGTCTAGCAAAAATTTCGCTTATTCTTTTCAGTAGTTGTTTTACTTAATTTTAATTGACAGGCTGTTTTTAAATACTATCGACTAGCTGTATTTTGCTTAAAAGATAGAATCTGTCTAGTTTAGCAACTGGCAACAAGCAGACATTTATTGACTAGATTTTTTGGTTCTGAACCAGTTACCATGAAGCTGAGCGAACATCAGCTGATGCCACCAGTGCAGTTATTTTCTATTCATATGGTCCTAATATCTATAAACCTTTAATCCTTCAGTCATATAATTATGAATCTGCCATCAACAACTTACAGAACAGAGCAGTTCACTGATAAAGGATAATCCATCTATTTCCTTGCTCCTTTGTACACATGTTCTGATAATTATAACAATGTAAATGGAAATATAAAAGAATATCTATGACAGTTTAATCAGAATGGGGGATTTTTCCAACTTCTAAGACTGTGAGTATGATACTCTTATATGATTGCAGAGAGTGAAAAGTAATTATTTTTGACACATAGTTTGAAGGATAATTTTCTTCTTTCTCTCCTTTAGCAGGAGAGAAGGAAGAAAATAATTTATGCACTTAAAGATTTAGGAAAAAAGAAGGGGAGCTATTCTCTGTGAAAAGTCAATATGCATCCAGCCTCAAAAACACACCTCTCAGTACATGGGGCTCCTGTACCTTTATATTGCTTTTAGAGGGATCTGGATGAAAGCTTCAACTAAACTATTTCTGAGAGTTTAGAGCAAGGAGTTATTGTTCAATATGTCATCTTCACCTATGTATAAAATAGACGGTGGTTAGCATATTTTGCCAAAATCTCAAAAGATGTCAGATTGTGTCAAATTTAGCATATTTCATCAAGATCCCAAAAAGACTTTAGATTTATCAATTTTGTGAGAGAAGTATGATCTGGATCACATGTACAACTCACCAGTTGTCTATGAAAAAATAACAAAAGTCAACAAGAAGTAATATTGCTAAATGTTGACAAACAGCTTTATCACCCATAAGGATGACTCAAAAAAAAAAAAAAAAAAAAACCCAGATTATTTATTTGGAATTTGGAGATGACTCCAAAAAGAACATAGAAAGATTTGTTTCAGAAAAAGAGAAAAGAACCAGGGAAATATAGTCATTGTTTTGTAATAACGTTAAATGGAGTATAATCCATAAAAATATTGAATCACTTTGCTGTACACCAGAAACTAATATAATATTGTAAATCAACTATACTTTAACTTAAAAAGAAGAATCAGAATTCAATAATCTGGGAAAAACTACTTAAAGATGAGAAAATTGTAAAATAGAACCACCCAACACAACCTACATGTATGTTATTTCAATGAATTTGAAATAACATTATAAAATGTACAATATATTAATGTATGTGTAGTAAATAAATTAAAATGAAATATAAGATGAATTTTATTGATTGATTTATTTTTTCTATCCCCTCCCTCTTGGACCTCCCTCCCATCCCCCCATTCCACCCATCTATGTCATCACAGAGCACCAAGCTGAGCTCCCTGTGCTATATAGCAGGTTCCTACTGGCTATCTATTTTATACGTGGTAGTGTATATATGTCAGTCCTAATCTCTCAATGCGTCTTACTCTCCCCTTCCCCCACTGTATTCACATGTCCGTTCTCTATGTCTGTGTCTCTATTCCTGCCCTGGAAATAGGTTAATCTGTACCATTTTTCTAGATTTCACATATATGTGTTAATATATGATACTTGTTTTCTCTTTCTGATTTACTTCACTCTGTGTGACAGACTCTAGGTCCATCCACATATCTACAAATGACCTAATTTTGTTCCTTTTCATGGTTGAGTAATATTCCATTGTATATATATACAACCTCTTCTTTATCTATTCATCTGTCACTGGACATTTAGGTTGTTTCCATGACTTGGCTATTGTAAATAGTGCTGCAATGAACATTGGGGTACATGTGTCTTTTTGAATTATGTTTTTTTCAGGGTAATATGTCCAGGAGTGGGATTGCTAGGTCATCTGGTACTTCTATTTTTAGTTTTTTAAGGAACCTCCATATTGTTCTCCACAGTGGTTGTATCAATTTACATTCCTACCAACAGTGCAAGAGGGTTCCCTTTTCTCCACACCCTCTCCAGCATTTATGCTTTGTAGATTTTTTGATGATGGCCATTCTGACCAGTGTGAGGTAATACCTCATTGTAATTTTGATCTGCATTTCTCTAATAATTAGTGATGTTGAACACCTTTTTATGTGCCTGTTGGCCACCTGTATGTCTTCTTTGTAGAAATGTCTATTTAGGTTTTCTGCCCATTTTTTGATTGGGTTTTTAAAATTTTTTTGATAGTGAGCTGCATGAACTGTTTGTATCTTTTTGAGATTAAATATTTGCCTGTTGCTTCATTTGCAAATATTTTCTCCCATTCTGAGGGTTGTCTTTTTGTCTTATTTATGGTTTCCTTTGCTGTGCAAAAGCTTTTAAGTTTAATTAGGTCTCATCTCTTTATTTATGTTTTTATTTTCATTACTCTAGGAGGTGGGTCAAAAAAGATCTTGCTGTGGTTTATGACAAAGAGTGTTTTTCCTACATTTTCCTCTAAGAGTTTTATAGTGTCTGGTCTTACATTTAGGTCTTTAATCCATTTTCAGTCTATTTTTGTGTACAGTGTTAGGTGGTGTTCTAATTTAATTCTTTTACATATAACTGTTCAGTTTTCCCAGCACCACTTATTGAAGAGACTGTCTTTTCTCCATTGCATATTCTTGCCTCCTTTGTCATAGATTAGGTGACCATAGGTGTGTGGGTTTATCTCTGTGTTTTCTATCCTGTACCATTGATCTATATTTCTGTTTTTGTGCCAGTACCATACTGTCTTGATTACTGTAGCTTTGTAGTATAGTCTGAAGTCAGGGGGCCTGAGTCTTCCAGCTCCGTTTTTCTTTCTCAAGATTGCTCTTGGAGTTTGGGATCAACATATAAACACTGCTATATTTAAAATGGGTGACCAACAAGGATCTACTGTATAGCACAGGGAAAACTGCCAAATGTTATGTGGCAGGCTGGATGGAAGGGGAGTTTGGGGGAGAATTGATACATGGATATGTATGGTTGAGTTCTTTTCCTGTGTACTTGAAACTATCACAAAATTGTTAATTGGCTATACTCCAATCTAAAATAAAAAGTTAAAAAAAAAAGATTGCTTTCTCTATTCAGGGTCATTTGTGTTTGTATACAAATTGTAAATTTTTTTTTTTCTAATTCTGGAAAGAATGACATTGGTAATTTGATAGGGATTGCATTGAATCTGTACATTGCTTTGGATGGTATAATCATTTTCACAATATTGATTCTTCCAATCCAAGGACATGGTATATCTCTCGATCTCTTTGTATCATCTTTAATTTATTTCATCAGTGTCTTATACTTTTCTGCACACAGGTCTTCTGTCTCCGTAGGTAGGTTTGTTCCTAGGTATTTTACTCTTTTTATTGTGATGGTAAATGGGATTGTTTCCTTAAATTTTCTTTCTGATTTTTCATTGTTAGTGTATAGGAATGCAAGATATTTCTGTGCATTAATTTTGTATCCTGAAAATTTACCAAGTTCATTGATTAGCTGTAGTAGTTTTCTGGTGGCATCTTTAGGATTTTCTATGTGTGGTATCATGCCATCTGCAAACAGTGACAGTTTTGTTTCTTCTTTTCCAATTTGTATTCCTTTTATTTCTTTTTCTTCCCTGACTGCTGTGGCTAGGACTTCTAAAACTATGCTGAATAAGAGTGTTGAGAATGGACATCCTTGTCTTATTCCTGATCTTAGAGGAAATGCTTTCAGTTTTTCGCCATTGAGAATGACGTTTGCTGTGGGTTTGTGGTATATGGCTTTTAGTATGTTGAGGTAAGTTCCCTCTCTGCCCACTTTCTGGAGAGTTTTTATCATAAATTGGTGTTGAATTTTGTTAAAAGCTTTTTCTGCATTTCTTGAGATGATCATATGGTTTTTATTTTTAATTCATTAACATGGTGTATCACATTGATTTGCATATATTGAAGAATCCTTGCATTCCTGGGATAAATCTCACTTGATCATGCTGTATGATCTGTGTTGGTGGGTTCTGTTTGCCAGTATTTTGTTGAAGATTTTTGCGTCTATGTTCATCATTGATATTGACCTGTAGTTTTTTTTTTGTATGTGTGTAGCATCTTTCTCTGGTTTTGGTATCAGGGTGATGGTGTCCTTGTAGAATGAGTTTGGGAGTGTTCCTCATTCTGAAATATTTTTGGAAGAGTTTGAGAAGGATAGGTGTTAGCTCTTCTCTAAATTCTTGATAGAATTTGCCTGTGTAGCTCTCTGGTCCTGGACTTTTGTTTGTTGGAAGATTTTTTTAAATATTTATTTATTTATTTATTTATTATTTATTTATTTATTTATTTATTTATTTATTTAGGCTGTGTTGGGTCTTAGTTGCGGGATCTTTCGTTGTGATGTGTGGGCTCCTCTCTAGTTGTCACGTGAAGGTTTTCTCTTCTCTAGATGTGGCGTGCAAGCTCCAGGGCATGCGGGCTCTGTAGTTGTGGCGTGCAGGTTCCAGAGTGCATGGGCTCTGTAGTTTGCAGCACGCATGCTTTCTAGTTGAGGCACATGAGCTCAGTAGTTGTGGTGCGTGGGCTTACTTACCCTGTGGCATGTGGAATCTTAGTTCCCTGACCAGGGATCGAACCCCCATCCCCTGCATTGGAAGGCAGATTCTTTACCACTGTACCACCAGGGAAGTCCCTGTTGGAAGATTTTTAATCTCAGTTTCAACTTCATTACTTGTGATTGGCCTGTTCTTATTTTCTAATTCTTCCTGTTGAGTCTTGGAAAGTTGAACTTTTCCAAGAATTTGTCCATTTCTTCCAGATTGTCAATTTTATTGGCATATAGTTGCTTGTAGTAGTCTCTTATGATCATTTGTCTTTTTGCAGTGTCAGTTGTAATTTCTCCTTTTTTGTTTCTAATTTTATTGATTTGAGTCCTTTCCCTTTCTTTCTTGATGAGTCTGGATAAAGGTTTATCAATTTTGTTTATCTTCTCAAAGAATGAACTTTTAGTTTTGTTGATCTTTGTTGTTGTTTTCTTCATTTCTATTTCATTTATTTCTCCTCTGATCTTTATGATTTCTTTCCTTCTACTGACCTTGGGTTTTGTTTTTTCTTCTTTCTCTAGTTGCTTTAGGTGTAAGGTTAGATTTTTTTTATTTGAGATTTTTCTTGTTTCCTGAGGTGAGATTGAATTGCTACAAACTTCCCTCTTAGAACTGCTTTTGCTACATCCTATAAGTTTTGGGTCATCGTGTTTTCATTGTCATTTGTTTCTATGTAGTTTTTGATTTTCTGTTTGATTTCTTCAGTTATCTCTTGGTTATTTAGTAACATATTGTTTAGCCTCCCTATGTTTGTGTTTTTTACATTTTTTTTCCTGTAATTTATTTCTAATCTCATAGCATTGTGGTCAGAAAAGATGCTTGATATGATTTCAATTTTCTTAAATTTACTGAGGCTTGATTTGTGACCCCAGATATTATCTGTCCTGTAGAATGTTCCATGTGCACTTGAGAAGAAAATGTATTCTGCTGCTTTCAGATGGAATGTCCTATAAATATCAGTTAAGTCTATCTGGTCTATTGTGTCATTTAAAGCTCATGTTTACTTATTAATTTTCTGTCTGGATGTTCTGTCCATTGGTGTAAGTTGAGTGTTAAATTTCCCCACTATTATTGTGTTACTCTTGATTTCTGATATTATGGCTGTTGGCATTTGCCTTATGAATTGAGATGCTCCTATGTTGGGTCCATAAATATTTACAATTGTTATATCTTTTTTGGACTGATCCCTTGATGATTATGTAGTGTCCTTCCTTGTCTCTTATAACAGTCTTTATTTTAAAGTCTATTTTATCTGAAATGAGTATTTCTACTCCAGCTTTCTTTTGATTTCCGCTTGCATGGAATGTCTTTTTCCATCCCCTCACTTTCAGTCTGTATGCATCCCTAGCTCTGAAGTTGGTCTCTTCTAGAGACCATATATACCAGTCTTGTTTTTGTATCCATTCAGCCAGTCTATGTCTTTTGGTTGGAGCATTTATTCCATTTATATTCAAGGTAATTATCAATATGTATATTCCTATTACCATTTTCTTAATTGTTTGGGGTTAGTTTTTGTGGGTCTTTTTCTTCTCTTGTGTTTCCTGCCTAGAGAAGTTTCTTTAGCATTTGTTGTAAAGCTGGTTTGGTGGTGCTGAATTCTCTTAGCTTTTGCTTGTTTGTAAAGCTTTTGATTTCTCTGTCAAATCTGAATGAAATCCTCACTGGGTAGAGTGACCTTCCTTGTAGGTTTTTCCCTTTCATCATTTTAAATATATCCTGCCACTCCCTTCTGGCCTGCAGAGTTTCCCCTGAAAAATCAACTGATAAGCTTGTAGGGATTCTCTTCTATGTTATTTGTTGCTTTTCCGTTGCTGCTTTTAATAATTTTTCTTTGAATTTATTTTTTGTTGGTTTGATTAATATGTGTCTTGGTATTTCTTCTAAGGTTTATCCTGTATGGGACTCTCTGCGTTTCCTGGACCTGGGGTGGCTATTTCCTTTCTCATGTTAGGGAACTTTTCCGCTATAATCTCTTCAAATATTTTCTCAGATCCTTTTTCTTTCTCTTCTTCTTCTGGGACGTCTATAATTCGAATGTTGTGCCAGAGGTCTCTGAGACTGTCCTCATTTCTTTTCATTCTGTTTTTTCTTTATTTTTCTCCTTGGCAGTTATTCCCACCACTCTATCTTCCAGCTCATTTATCTGTTCTTCTGCCTCAGTTATTCTGCTATTGATTCCTTCTAGTGTATTTTTCATTTCAGTTATTGTGTTGCTCATCACTGTTTGCTTGTTCTATAGTTCTTTTAGGTCTTTGTTAAACATTTCTTGTATTTTCTCGACCCATGCCTCTATTCTATTTCTGAGGTTTTGGATCATCTTTACTATCACTGACTCTGAATTCTTTTTCAGGTAGATTGCCTATTTCCTCTTTGTTTATTTAATCTTCTAGGTTTTTTATCCTGCTCCTTCATCTGTAACATATTTCTTTGTCATCTCATTTTTTTGATGGGTGGGCCTGTGGTCCTGTCTTACTGGTTATTTGTCCTGAGGCTTCCAGCACTGGAGTTTGCAGGCAGTTAGTATAACCAGGTCTTGGTGCCAAGATGAGGATCTCTGGGATATCTTACTCCTATTAATATTCCCTGAGATCTGAGGTTCTATGTTAATCTAGCTGTTTAGACTTGGTGCTCCCACCACAGGGCCTCAGGCCTGACCCCCAGCCAGTGAACCAAGATCCTGCAAGCTATGCAGCGCAGCAAAAAACAAACAAACAAAAACAAAACAAAATGAAACAAAAAAAAGCAGAACAATAGCAAGGAATAAAAAATAAAATAAAATTAGAAAAATAAAAATATAAATGAAACAACAACACCAAGGTAAAACAGAACAACCACAGTAGCAGAAAAAAAAAAAAAAAAAGGCTGGAAAAGTCCTTGGCTGTGGCAGGCCAGGGCTTAGGCAGGGAGTGGAGCTTAGATGGGGGTGGGGCTTAGGCTCAGGGCCCATTCATGAGAAAAGGTCCTGGGAGGGTGAGGGGTGGAACTCAGGCTCAGTGCAGCTAGAGGGGAACTCCAAGGGTGGAGGATCAGGCCCGGGACCCCAGCAGGCTTGCCAGGACCCGAGTGGGTGGGGGAAATGGTGGTCACGTTCCCTTCTGATCCTCAGATCCTCTGAGGGTCTCTCCCCATCCCCACTGATCCTCTCACCGTGGTTGGGCCCTTCCTGAGAGTGAGACCCACTCCCCTCTCCCAGCCGCCCCTCAGGGGCACTGGTCCCAACCCGCCTCCACTTCTCCTCCCACCTCACTCCCCCCCACATCCTACCCAGTCACTCGGGGTTTCCTCCTGTCCCCTTAGGTGTCCAAGGTCCCCCACCAGTGCCTGTTAAGTGTCCTAGTTGTGAGGAGATGCAAACTCTGTGTTCTCCTACTCTGCTATCTTCTGAGATGGATTTTAATATAGAGTAAGGGCAGACATATAATTAGAAATTTTAAAAGAAATGAAAAAAGATAAAAGCAAGCTTTATCATCACAACTTGAGATAGACTTGACTTTGTGCATAAATTTAATCATTGACCTTTAGAAGCACAACTGTGCAAAGGGCTAGAAAGGATATATAAGTCAGAAGTTATCACAAACTCATGGTGTAGCACTTCCAGTTTCCAAGTCTTTGTAAAACTAAATGTCTTTGCATTCCAAAAACTTGGAAGAAGAAGTCCATTGTGAGAAGAATTTATAACTTGTATGTACTGAGAAATGAATGAATAAGTACTATCTGTATAGATACAGATTTACTTTGAAAAATGTTGGGTGAATAAAGAAAGTTGCAATATTTTAAGAATAGAATGAGAATATTTATGCAAAGTGTAAAGCACACAGTGCATGGTTCATGAATACATTAGGGTAAGATACCTCTCAGAGCAAGGATGGTGAATGTGTGGAGAAAGGAGTGCAAAGGTGAGTTCTGTAAAAATTGACTTGACAAAAATTACATGATTAATTAATTATTAATCATGATTAATTATTACATGATTAATTATTATTAATAATTAATAAATTGATTATTTCTGGAGGCCCATTAGATCGCTTTATTTTTTGAATAGTATGATCTTTAAACATTTGAAAAAACAAAGAAAGTGACACCACATAGTTCTGTCTCATATTGGAGGAGAAGAGAATGTTGTCCTAATTTCATCATTTATGTGGGCAAGTGTTTATTGACCTCTGTAAGTGGATTACTAGGTTGAATGGACATTACAGTTAAACAGATACATTTCTGTCTTCAAAGATTTCACAATTTCAAAGCCCTACAGGATCTAGGAAAATTGAAGGAGGCTGAAATTCTAGGTAAATTTTCCTGTTCCTTAGCATTTTGTAAGTAGCTCTAGTTTCTGTCAACCATGCTCTCTTTGCTATAAATTTTAATATCATTATAAAAAGAATTCGACTCCAGGAAAATCAAAGTATGTTCATTTTCACTTAATGTTTAAATATTGAGAAAATGTTATTTCTCTGTGTTCTGACCATTACAAGCTTCTTTGTAAGAATAACCACTAATCCTTTGTTGTAGAACTTCAACTTTCCAAAGATACCATAGCGGGGTAACCAATTAAAGGAGACCATTAAGGAAATATATTGCAATTAAGTTTACATTCAACAGATAGGGCTTGTTGGTCGGTAAAAGGAATCTTTTAAATGTGGGCTATTTATTTTTACATTTTATCATGTTGATTATCACAGCATGAGGCATTCTTTTAGATTAAAAATGTTGTGACACGTTAAATTTAAAAAATGAAAAAGCCAATATGCACAATTAAACAATTATCACTTTCAACCTAGACTCACAAATAAAAATAAATAGGTAAGACAAGAGCACATAAACACTTAGTGGGTCTCAGTTATACTCGCTGCCTCTGTGGCAGCTCCATTAACTTGAAACCTTGGATTGTTATTAAGAAATTACAGTCTTGCCTCAGGAAAGGAGTAGAGTTATGCTTTTTCATAAGACTGGGATATATCTTCTTCATCATAAGGCTAGGCATTCTCCCTTCAAATGTGGAGTAGATATATGTCTTAATATGTGGCATTTAACAAGTGCATAATCTACCTCCTTTCTCTCAGAATGTGTTTTCAAATTCTATTAGTGTCAGAAGTTTGCAACTTGAGGCAAAGACGATGCTTCAAATATATAGCAATGATACAGAAGATATAAAAGAGTAAACAACAGTAGTGGCAACAAAAAAAGCACTTTATGTAGGCTCAAAAACTGGATTATATATTTTTGTGGTCCAGAAAAATGGAACAGATGCAGAGAAGAAAGAGGGAGCACAGCTCTGAAGTTGGGCTTGCTGGTCTCTGAGATTGTGAGTAGATAATGGCCATGGTATTCAGTAATGGACCATCTGCTTGAAGCCACCCAGAGAATAGTGCTCAGAACAGTCTACTCCAAAATGGACTTGAAAAGGCAGAAACTTAAGAATCTAGGGAAGCCTGAGGACAAGGTCAAAGCTATATGATCAGCAAATGCAACAAACTACAGTTGGCTGGATGATGGGAAGTGCAAAATCCCTAATAGCTTAGCAGGAAAGAGATCTGAACCATTACTATAAGTACTGAGGTCCAGTGAGGAATGGGGGCCAGATCAAAATCATGAGACAAAGACAGGTAAGAAAAGGGAGGATGAAGTAAGAAAAGGAAAAACAACACATGAACGCACACAAAACTTCCCACTCAAAATTAACATTTCCTCCAAAACGGAAAAAAAAAAACAAACAAAAATAAACAATTAAAGATATATAGTTACAGATATAATATAAATTCCTGGGAAAAAATTTATTCCAGATAATATTAATTTTGTATAAAAGTCTTAGTATAGTTTAAATATAGTAAATTGCAATACAATACAATTTTAACTTCCCTACAACAAAGGCATATTAAACAAAGTTAAAAGACAATGAATGGCAGAAAAATATTTATAATGCATCTAAGTGACAAATGATTATTCTTTGGTATGTATTAAGAATTTAGCCAATCTTGAGGAAAAGCTAAACAACTCAAAGTTTATGAACACAATACATAATGAGAAAAAAATGTTCATTAAAGACATGAAAAGATATGTAACCTAAGTATTATCAGGAAAATAAAAAAATAAAGTAAAATACTTCACCTGCTTCTAATTAGCAAAAGTTAAAATGTTTGCCAATACATGTGTTGGACATAATGCCTCCTTTAGTACCCAAATAAAAAACTCATAGGTAATATTATCTATCCATACATACTTAAAAAAACCCAATAATGTAATTCATGGTATTATAATATATATCATAATTAAAGTATGAAAGGAAGACTAAAAGAAAGTAATTTATGATTGTACAGTTTCATACATAAATGCCTGGGCAGGACAGCATTATTTCAGGCATTTGCAAATGTATCACTGTGAAAAAGACAGCAGTGAGTCCAGACCTGCTATTTTTGGTAGACAATTTAATGACCCTGGGTATTGTTGTCATTAGTGATGTGCTTCTTTAAAGTAGTGACCAAGTTTTGTGCATATCTGTACCTCCCCACAAAAAATTGGTTATCTCTCTATAGTTTACACAGTGGTCCTAGTCATTGAAAATTCAGCATAGGTTAAACTAAGCAAAAAATTCTTTGGATTCATATGGAAGCTAATTTATGTGATAGCACTGATACTTACACACAAGTTTCGGTTGATTTGTTTTGTTTATCTCCATGAATATTCACTTATATGTTCAAAAGTTGAGGAGCAAAATGATTCTTCACATAAGGGACTGTCACATGCAGGGTTAGTCATCTCACATTCCTGACCCCCACTCACTTAATGCCACTAGCACTTTCCAAACATTATGACAACCCAAAACTTCCCCACAAATTTCCAATGCTTCTCAGAATGTGGTACCACACTCTATGAGAAGCACTGACTACAGTGAAGGGGACTCTTTCAGTGTATTGATTGTGATATAAATTGGTGCAACTCAAGGCAGGTAGTTAATTTATAATAAACTTAAAGGTTTCATTCTTTAAGACCGAGCAATTCCACTCACAAGCATACACTCCAGAGAAATCCTAACTCATGACATGGGGAAAAATGTATGTGAGCGATTATTGCCACACAGAGAAAAACTGAAATCAACTAAATGTCTATAAACAGGAGAAGGGATAAATAAATTGTGACATATTCTCACAAAGGAATACTCGATAGATATACATATAAATGATAGAGCTACAGATATGAATTAATTTCAAAAGCATAATATTGAGAAAAAGCTGTAGAAGGAGCTGTGCAGAATGATGTCAATTACATACATAGAAAAAAAATATGAAACCAATACTTTACATTGTTAAATACACATATGTATGTAGTAAACAAACAATAACACATACCAGTGTTTAGACAGGCTTTCCCTCCAGCAACAGATGGAGGGGAATCTTCAATGTTACTTTCCTAAGGAAAAGGTTCAAAGTGGATATGTCAAAATGTTTATGTTTTTAACCTGGTATCTATCAGAGTGTTTCTTATATTATTCTATATAATTATGTACAGTTATTTTTTTTCAATTATATTCTTTTAATTAAACAACCAGTATCTCTTTCCAGGCAAGGGGTTTTTATTGGTAACAGAAATAGTTATTTTTTAAATAAGTCTTTTACTCTATTCTTTACATATTTTCCTACAAATAAATTTTCCACAGGTCTCTTTAGATGGCCTCAATTCTTTCCTGTATTATATGAAATCCACACTATTTCATGGGATGAAACTATGTTTCATTCATCTTTTTTTCTTAGCTTGTAGCATAATTTCTACCTTGTATATCATGTACGAGAAATAAATAGTTGGAATGAGGGGGTAGATTTTGTATAAAAATAAACACACGAAATGTGTATTATAGGAGAAATGACTTTACCTTGTTCCAGGGACTGTTTCAGAGAATATTTGTCTGGGAAAAAAATTTCTGCTGAAATAGATGTGTATTCTATAATCTCTCAAACTTTAAAAAGCAAAAATTATTTCCTAGGTTATTTTTAAGTACTGCAGATATTTTGCAACATACATTAAAGGAGAAAGAACCTACTTGTTTGTTTGTTTGTTTTTTTAATCACAAAGATTTCCTGCAAGGAATTAAAAATAAGGGTAGCATTTAAAGTTCTGCCACAACTGTTGAGAAATTTTAATGCATTTTTGAACTTCGCACAATGACAGACTAGCAGAGATCTCACAATAACAGCATGAAAGGCATGAGGCAGTGACATTTCAAACACAAACCACTGTGTAAGGTGGGGCAATTGGAGTAAGACACGGTATATGAGAATGACTCAACATCAAGGTGATGAAAAAAGATAAGCATCCATTCATGTATCTTACTTATGACTTCGAATTGGTTAAGTTAATTTTAATTTCAATTATTATTTGTACTGTATTTATTTTGTTTCCATAAACACTTAAAATATCAACAGGCTAGGTATTTACTTAGAGGAGGACAAGACTAAGTACTGAGGTGAAATTCTGGAACTCAGAATATGTAGGTCTCTTCAGAACCACGTCATGCAAAAGAATGCCAAAATAATTCCCATTGTTGCCTAGGTATTCTATTTAGTAAAAGTATTCAATACTTGTTGAATAAATAGATTAATTGGATTTGTCACAGTAGGGCATCATGCTTCATTTAGACTGAGAATCAGTTTCTGTCAGTAGCATCAGATGTTGTTTTATAGTTGCAGGAATATCTATCATAGTGACAATTCAGAGATTAGCTTTATTTATTAAAAATGCCCATTTCCATTAAAGCCCATTTTGCATTGTCCTCATTGATTTATCTAGAATTTCACTAAGGTATTTTCACATGGACCCTGTTCTGGTGTGTAATAAAAACTCTTTATTAACCCTAAATTTACTATTTTAAAAATGTTAGAGAAGGATTTTCTGGATAGAGTAGTCCATAAGACTGTCATATGTATTTTCTTCCAACCCCATATATCAGTTCTAAACTTCAAGCCTTATCCCTAATTTTCAGTCTTCAGTCAATCACTAATTCATTCATTTGGTTAATCAGTCAGTCAATAAATGTTTATTAAGTGCCATTGTGTGCTATGCATCACAGTAGGTGCTGGGGATAAAGTGGTGACAAAACATATAAAAGTCTCTGACATCATGAGGCTATTCTGAATGGGAGACAAACAATAAACTGAAGAAAAAAATATAATCCACCTATCTATCTATCTATCTATCTATCTATCTATCTATCTATCCATCTATCTACCTACCTATTCAGTTAATTACGCCAGACCATGTAAAGTGCTAAGGAGAAACTAAAGCAGGAATGTGTAACAAGAAGTGTAGTGTGGGGGAGGGGAGGAAATGAAGACTAGCAGACAGGCAGGTTGCAGTTTTACGTAAGGTGAGCAGGGAAGGCCTTTCTGAGTATGAGAGTATTGGAGTGAAGGTGGGAAGAAAGTGAGAAAGTAAACCTATGGGAAGAGCTTTCCAGGGAGTAGGGTCAGCAAGTGCAAAGATCCCCAGGCTGGGCTGTGCCTGGCACGTTCAAAGACCAGAGACAATGCCAGACTGGAGACCTCAGAGGTTTGCCTGAACCTCTGAAGTCACTATCGCTTTCTTTGATCCACTTCTTATCTCTCTTCACCATGACTTTAGTAAGTTACAAAAAACTAGCTCTGCAAGGATGCATTCTGGTTTCCTACAGGAACGGTAACTCTTGGAATTTAGTTTCATTTCTTTCCCCTTGAAATATGGTATTTTTTAGCCATCCACCTCTCCCACTCCCCTCCTCCCACAATTTTATAGCATAAGTTTTCCTTAAAGTTTGCATGATTTGAAATGTTTTTGACCTCTTCAAATTATATATATTACTGTCAATGTTACAGCAGGTTATATCTACATTCTAAAAGGCAAATGAGCCTTCCTAAAGGAAAACTGAGGTAACTGAATTCCACTTTTTGTATAAAATATTTGTCACCACATTATACTCAGACTAAATAAATTGTTTAAATAGGGACAAAAAATAAGAATTGCATCAATTTAGTATTGGTACGTTATACAGTTAAAATTTTTAAAGATGCAGCTTGACTATGGTGCAAATAATCCTTGATCTATATGGATTTGTTTTGCAGAGAGCACAAATGTACCCTGAATATATCCCTTGGTTATAGAATCTTTTTTGTGGTACTAGACATGTTTTCAAATTTACTTTACCCTGAAAAACTATGAAAACTCAAAACATAATTCTGAACTCCTGCCTATACAGTATTATTTGTAAGATTTACATGTTCATTTAATTAATTATTAAAAACACTGATGGAAGCCCTGTGTCTCTATTCTGATCCATTCATACATTGTTTCAAACTGTTATAATTACTGCATCTGTGAAATATGTTCTTGAAATATGTTCTATCTCGTACTATTAGCTAATATCTGCATAAAATCCCTCTGGTTAGTTCCTAAAAACATCCTGTTTATTTACTTTTTCTTCACTTTATTGGATTATAATTTAAATAAAATTTAATAAGTTTAATTGTTTTATCCATGTAATCACTGCCACAGTTAAGGTAGGAAATATTTTCATCACCCAAAAGGTTCTTTAAGTCCCTTCCCAGTAAATCACCATCCACCACTAGCCCCAGGCAACTGCTGCTCTGCTTTCTCAGTGCAGATTAAATTTGTCTTTTCTAGAGTTCCACATAAATGGAATGATACAGCATGTGCTCTTTGTGTCTGGATTCTTGGACATGTTTTTAGATTGATCATGTGCTTGTCTACCAGTAGTTTATTTCTTTTTATTTCTGAGTACTATTTCATTGTGTGGTATATCACAATTTGTTTATTCATTCATCCATTGGTGGACATTATTAGAGTTGTTTTCAATTTTTGACTATTATGAATAAAGATTCTTTAAATAACCATATGCAAGTCTTTGTGTGGACATATTTTCATTTCTCTTCCACTTAACAGTATAATTCCTTTATTTTATGAAATTGCATGTTTAATATTTTAAGAAACTATAAAACTCTTTTTCAAATTGAACCATTTTAAATTTTCACCAGCAATTCATGAGTTTTAGTTACGCCACATCCTCACTAACATTATATGTCATTATGTATATGTGTGTGTATGTTAATTTTAGTTATTCTAATGAGCGTGTAGGAATACTTCTGTATGGATTTTATTTACATTTCCTTCAAGGCTGCTGAAGTTGGGTTTCTTTTTATGTGCTTTTGGTAGTTGTATATCTTTATTTCTGATGTGTCTGTTTAACTCTTCTCATTTTAAGAATTGGGTTTGGGTTTGTGTCATTATTATGGAGTTAATGGAAATTTTTTAATACAGTTTCTGGAAATTTGTTATATATATATATATATATATATATATATATATATATCACATATTTTCTCCCAGTTGCAGTTTGCTTTTTCATTTTCATAACGTGTCTTTCAAAGAGCTAAAATTAAAAGTTTTCAGTTTTAATAAAGGTCAGTTTATCATGTTTGCTTTTTATGATTAGTTCTTTCTGAGCTCTATATAAGATGAATTTGCTTGCCACAGGTACATAAACGTTTTCTTATTTTTTTTTCCCCTGCAAGCTTTATAGTATTTGTTTTTACACTTAGATCTATGATCTATTTTGAGTTAACTTTCATTTATACTGGGAGGTAAAGTTTGAGGTTCCTTATTTTGTATATATATACACACACACAGATATCCCAGCATCATTTGTTGTAAAGATGTTTTCCTTATTGAATTACCTTGGCATCTTTATTGAAAATCAATTGACAATGTATATATGGGTCTGGACTCATACATACAAGGTAAATTCATTGCTGGACTCCCTATTCTGTTGCACTGGTAAAGTATGTATTCTTTCTCAGGTAATACATTGTCTTATTTACTTTTCCATTATAGTAAGTCTTCAAATAAGGCAAAATCCTCAACATTGTTCTTTTTCAATATTGTTTTGATTATTCTAAACCATTTTCATTTCTATATAAATTATAAAATCAGCTCATCAAATTCTCAAGAAATCCTGTTGGGTTTTATTAGGTATTACTTTGAATCTATGAATGACTTTGGGAAAAATGTTTAAAGTTGCCTAATAATCCATGAAAATGGTATATCTCTCCATTTATGTATCTCTTTGATTTTGTCAGTTTTTGTAATTATCAGTGTACATGGCTTGCAAATATTTAGTCTAATTTATCCTTAAGTTTTTTTGTTTTTTTTTTTGTAATTTAAGTTCCAATAATTCATTGATATTTAAATATAATTGATTTCTATATACTGGGCTTGTATCCTGAGACTGTGCAAAACTTCCTCTGCTAGACTAGAAATTATCTCTTGGCAAAACAGACCAATTTTGGGCTTATTTTATTTGTTTTTCTTTTCTTATACGTCACAATCTTGCCTTGCCAATTGTCCAAGGTGTGAAAACAGTTATTGTATGTATTTAATCCAGTTTCCTTTTTGTTTACAGTGGGCAGATAATTCCAGATTCTATTGTTATTTCATGGCATAAGTGGAAGGCCACAGTGATTTCTGTTTTTTTCTTTTAGTTGTTAATATTAAATGTATACAATGAAATTCAAGGAGATTTTGTTCCTTAAAATATTAAGCTTCTAATCCAAGAACAAGAAATAATTTTTTCAAGCATTCTTTCATATTTCTCAGCAGAATTTTTACATGTTTTATAGTTTTATACTTTGTATTGCTAATTTGATATTCATAAATTACAATGCTATGTAATTAATTATTTGGTTGACATATGTTAATGTTTTTAATATTCTTTTTTTTTTTTTTAAAGCTTGCAATTGTTGACATTTACGTTAGTAGTCAGAGTGAATATATTATCAGGATCTATTTTGTTTTTATTCTGTTTTGGAGGAGAAGTCGCTCCTTTTTTCCCTTCCTCTTTCCTTCCTTCCTTCCTTCTTATTGATTTAAGCAAGTTTTTTAAAATTGTGCTTATGTTTTTCTCCTTTACTTTCTTTTTTCTTTTTTTGGTCACACTGAACAGCATGTGGGATCTTAGTTCCTCAACCAGGGATCAAACCTGCACCACCTGCAGTGGAAGCATAGAGTCT
Source organism: Balaenoptera physalus (assembly GCF_965194825.1). Classification (NCBI taxonomy): domain Eukaryota; kingdom Metazoa; phylum Chordata; class Mammalia; order Artiodactyla; family Balaenopteridae; genus Balaenoptera; species Balaenoptera physalus. The sequence continues at coordinate 41,461,465 of NC_138897.1, read as the reverse complement.
TAACCACCAGACCACTAGGGAAGTCCTCCTGATTGAAGCAATTTTAAAATTTTATATAGCAATAGTTTGTTGAGATTCCATGTCTTCTTTGATTAATTTTGATCAATTATATTTTATTACAAAATCATCCATTTTCATTATGGATTTTAGATTTCTGTATAGAATTGATTAAAATATTCTCTATAATAAATATATATTTTCTTGTATATCTGTGGTTATTTCTTTATTAGCCTATCTGATAGTGTGTATTCACTTTTCCCCTTTTTCTTAATTAAATTAACCAGTTTTGTATTTTGTGATTTAATTTTTAACACTAAAATTTCTTTACTAGTAGTATATGTTTCTTCTCTATTGCATTAATTTCTACATTTTGTTTCTTTTCTTCTCCTTTCCTTATGTTTTTTTTTTATATTCTCTTCCTATTTTTCTGAGTTTGCAGCCTAATCAATTTGTTTTCATTAAATCTTTTACTGATAAAGTAGTTTAAAGCCATTTATGTTTCTCTGAGAAAAGATTTATCAGTCTCTGATTATATCTGATCTTCATTACCAATCCTTTGTGGCTACAATTGATTATTTCCCTCCCTTTCTGCCCCCCATGCCCACCACTATTTTCAGGACACTAGCTGATCAAGAAGTTTGGCAGCAGCAACACCGCCTGTGAAGAAAAATCAGGATCACTTAACAGGTTGCACTGGAATGTGATATGCACTGGATTTGAATTCAATAATGTGTGAGTCATTTCACAAATTGGATGAGGAGATGGAGATAGTGGGGAGAATGTATAGACCTCTCCATCTCCAGTGCTCTTATAAGTTAAAAATAAAATGATTGAAAATATTTTAGGGAGTTCCCTAGTTGCCTAGTGGTTAGGATTCCAGACTTACACTGCCGAGGCCCTGGGTTCACTCCCTGGTCCAGGAACTGAAATCCTGCAAGCCACACAGCATGACCAAAAAAAAAAAGAAAAATAATTTAATTTCTCATATTTGATAAATTCAAAATGAGCAAGCCGAGAGAGTTTACATATGTTTTGATAGACATTAACCTTTAGAACTCAACATCAGGGTTACCAATCAGGTTTTCTCTAATTGATGCTTTTATTTCTTGGAGATTTATGGCCCAGTATGACTCCTTATATTCTTATGTTGATGAATGCTTCAGGTATGACCCATCTATTCTCCTGAACCATGAGTAGTTAGCATACTGTAACTTGAACAATGAGACAATAAGATGGTAACACATTGAAAACTAGTATACAAATGACAGAATAATATATATTTCAGAAAGAGAAAGAATGGCTTGGGGTAAGGAAACAATTCTGGAGGTCTAAAAGAGAGTTCCTAGTGAAAGCAGGCAAACAATAACAAAAAAACCCAAAACGGTAAAAAAAAAAAAAAGAAAAGATGCCATTGTTCATGTTAGCAACAACCAAAACATGAAATCATGTCTACCTGCTTTTTAAACTCTCCTGGAAATAATTAACAAATATAAGTCTCTCCACAGCTACATTCTTTTTATTCCCTGACCAGCAAGTAACTCCATTTCCAAAGATACAAGTCTAAATCCTTCTCCATGACAAAAGAGCTCATGGGAAAAAGTACAGCTCAGTTTCTCTTTTTCAATTACATCTACTTACTCCCAGCAGGCTTCACCCAAGTAAGCCTAAGGGTTCTAAACAAGATGTTTTCCTCTTGAACACGTCCAATTTGGCTCAGCCTCCCTGCAGTGCAGTTCCAATATGATTCAATATGATTCTGGAATAAAATCAAATGATCTGTGTTTCCTTTTTCTTATCTACTGTAAGGAATTTTCCAATCTCACAGGCACATTTTTGATTTATCTGGGATTCACATTCAAAATTTATGTCTACAACTGTTGAGAGATTCCTGTACACATTAAATTTATCCACTGAGTTGAAATAACAGAAATTTGAGACAGTGTAAGATGGAATCATCTCTAATTTGTGTATATTAGTGAAATAAAATTGTATGTAGTTATCCCATGCTAAGTAGGCTAGAAATTTATGTTGATAATCTGTGTACATACACAATTATTTTAAAATAATATAAAAATAGTGGCCTATGAATAACTGTATTTTAAACAATTCATAGCATTAAATTAAAATTCTTGTCTCTTCATGCCTTTAGTAGTTCAGAGGATTACTTATAGACCACAGCAAAAAGAAGGTCTAACTTAGGTCACATGATCCCACTATATGATCCCAAGTTCCAAACTATGCCAGGCCACTGATCTATACTTTACTGGTCTGTGAGTCAGATGTTAATGATTCTTTTATTGTAACCAACAAGCCAATAGATGTACCAAGTTGCTGGGTTACCAGTACAGTCAAATCATTTGAGGCCAAGCAAAAGAAGAGTATCTTTCAGCAGCACATATCAGTATTTCCCATTTTCTCCTTGACTAGAATATTGTAAAAATATATGTAACAAAATTCAATGACACAAATACAATATTTTTATTGAATTGTTGGCAAAATATCAAAGATGTATTTTTCTTTTGCAATGCATATATTACCACTGTAATTAATACTATTTACATAGGCAATAATTGATTTTTGTGTAAAAAAATGTACTCCTCTTCTTTGCTCATAATCACTATAATGGGCAAGATGTTGAAATAAAATTACTGTGGATTGAGGAGTATATCACATAGTGTGCAATATACTCTTGAGGTGGGTAAGCATGCCACTTTTTATGAGCCACCCTAATGGCGTGCCCAAGAGATGGCAACTAAGTTTGATATGTTAAAACCCATAATTAAAAAGTAAAAAATGTTCTATACAGAAGGCTAAGCTCTCACATAATGCTTCCTTTCCCCCCCAGCTTGTTGAGGTACAGCTGACATATAATATTGTGTAAGTTTAAGGTGTAAAATGCTATGATTTAGATATACATATATATTGTGAAATGATTACTACAATCAGGTTAATTAACATTCTCTTTCACCACACATATTAACTTTATTTGTATGTAGTGAGCACATTTCAGACCTAGCAACTTTCAGGTATATAATACAGTATTGTTAATTATAGTCATCCTTATATACATCATATACCCAGAACTTGCTCATCTTATAACTGGAAACTTGTACACTTTGACCAACATTTCCCCATTTTCCCCACTCCCCAACCTCTGGTAACCACTATTCCACACTCTATTTCTATGAGATCAGCTTTTTTAAAAATTCCACTTATAACTGAAATCATACAGTACTTGCCTTGCTCTGTCTAACCTATTTCACTTAGCATCCTGCCTTCAAAGTCCATCCATGTTGTTACAAATGGCAGGATTTACTTTTTTATGGCTAAATAATATTTCATTTATGGCTATACATATAACATTTTCTTCATTTATCTGTCAATAAACCTTTAGGTTGTTTCCATGTCTTGGTTATTGTGAATAAAGCTGCAATGAACATGAGGGTGCAGATATTTCACTGAGGTAGTGAGTCCATTTGCTTCAGATATATACCCAGAAGTAGAACTGCTGGATCATATGGTAGTTCTATTTTCAATTTTTTGGGAACCTCCATATTGTTTTCCATAGTAGCCACACAAATTTATATTCCCACCAACAGTGTACAAGGGTTCCCTTTTCTTTACATCCTCACGAGCATTTGTTTTTTCTTATCTTTTTTTATAATAAACATTATAATAAGTGTGAGGTTATATCTCATTGTGGTTTTGATTTGCATTTCACTGATGATTAGTGATGTTGAGCATCTTTTCATGTATCTGTTAGCCATTTGTATGTCTCTTTTGGAAAAATGTTTATTCAGGTTCTCTGCCTATTTTTTTAATCAGATTATCAATTAATTAATTATTTTTTGTATTTACTTATATATTTTGAATATTAACCCCTTATCAGATATATTGTTTGCAAATATTTTCTCCCACTCTATAGGTTGATGTTTTATTTTGTTGATTGTTTCTTTTGCTGTGTAAAAGCTTTTTAACTTAATGTAGTCCCACTTGTTGATTTTTGCTTTTGTCGTTTGTGTTTTTGGTCTCTTATCCAAACATTTATTGCCAAGACCAAGTCAAGGAGCTTTTCCCCTGTTTTCTTCTAAGTATTTTATGGTTTCAGGTCTTATATTTAAGTCTTTAGTCCATTTCAAGTTAATTTTTATGAATAGCATAAGATAAGGGCCTGGTTTCATTCTTTTTCATGTGAATATCCAGTTATCACAACACCATTTATTAAAAAGACTCTCCTTTCCCTATTGGCTATTCTTGGCTACCTTATCAAATATCAGTTGACTGTATATGTATGTGTTCATTTCTGGGCTCTCAATTCTGTTCCATTCATCTACATATCTATTCTAATGCCAATACCATACTACTTTGATTATTATAGCTTTCTAATATATTTTGAATTCAGGAAGTTTGATGCCTCCAGCTTTGTTCTTTCTCAGGATATTTGTGGCTATTCAGGGTCTCCTGTGGTTCCAGAAAAATTATACAAATTTAGAATTGTTTTTTCTATTTCTGTGAAAATTGCCATTGTGATTTTGACAGGAATTGCATTGAATCTGCAGATCACTTTGGCTAGTATGGACATGTTGACAGTATCAATTCTTTTGTTACATGAATATGAAATATATTTCTATTTACTTATATCTTCTTCATGTTTTTTCACCAATGTCCTATAAATTCCAGTGTACAGATCTTTCACTTCCTTAGATAAATTTATCCCTAAGTATTTTTGTTTGTTTGTTTGTTTTTGATGCTATTTTAAATAGGATGGCTGCCTTTATTTCTTTTCCAAATAGTTTGTTATCACTGTATAGAAACTAAACTGGTTTTTGTATTTTGATTTTGAAGCCTATAACTTTACTGTATTCATTTATCAGTTCTAACAGTATTTTTGGTGGAGTATTTAGTATTTTCTATATATAACATCTTATCAACTGCAAACACAGACAATTTTATTTCTTCCCTTCCAATTTGGATGCCTTATATTTCTTTTCCTTTTCTAACTACTTTGGCTACAACTTCCAATACTATTTTGAATAGAAGTGTGAGAGTGGGCACCCTTGTCTTGTTCTTGATCTTAGAGAAAAACCTTTCAGCTTTTCACTGTTGAGTGTGATATTAACTGTAGAACTGACATATCTGGCCTTTATTATGCTGAGGTGTGTTCTTTCTATACCCATTTTGTTGAGAGTTTTTATTATGAAAAGGTATTGAATAGTGACAAAACTTTTTCTGTATCTATTGAGATGATCATATGATTTTTAGCTTTCATTCTATTAATGTGGTGCATTACATTTTTTTTTTTTTGCATATGTTGAACCATCCTTGCATCCCAGGAATAAATCTCACTTGATCAATTATAATTCTTTTTATGTGCTGTTGAATTCAGTTTTGCTAGTATATTTTTTAGAACTTTGGCATCTATATTCATCAGTATTATTGTCTGGTAGTTTTCTTTTCTTGGGGTGTTTTATTCTGGCTTTAGTATCAGGGTAATGCTTTCCTTGTAAAATGAGTTTGGGAATGCTCCCTCCTTTTCAAATTTCTGGAAGTGTTTGAAAAAGATTGGAGTTAGTTCTTTTTTAAATGTTTAGTAGAATTCACCAGTGAAACCATCTGTTTCTAGGGTTTTCTTTGATGCTAGGTTTTTGATTACTGATTCAATCTCTTTACTCATTATTGGTCTGCTTGGATTTTCTATTTCTTCATGATTCAGACTTGATAAGTTCTGTTTCTAGGAATCTATCCATTCTTCTAAGTTATACAATTCATTGTTATATAATTGTCCATAGTAGTCTCATAATCTTTTGTATTTCTCTGGTGTCAGTTGTAATGTCTCCTCTTTCATTTCTGATTTTATTTTTTGAGTCATCTCTTTATTTCTTAGTATAGCTAAAGTTTGTCAATTTTGTTTATCTTTTCAAAAAGCAGCTTAGTTTTGTTGATCTTTTCTATTATTTTTCTAGTCTCTTTTTTTTTTTTAATTTCTGCTCTAATCTTTGTTATTTCCTTCTTTCTATTTACTTTGGACTTTTAGTTTGTTCTTTTTTCCAGTTCCTTGATGTGTAAAGTTAGGTTGGTTATTTGAACTCTCTATTTTCTTAACATAGGCATTTATCACTATAAACTTCCCTCTTAGAACTGTTTTTACTTTTCCATAAGTTTTGGTATGTTTTGTTTCCATTTTTATTTATCTCAAAATACATTTTTATTTACCTTTTGATTTCTTCTTTGACCCATTGGCTGCTCAGGAATATGTTATTTAATCTTCACATATTTGTGAATTTTTCAGTTTTCCTCCTTTTATTGATTTCTAGTTAGTAAGATCTCCATCCCTTTGATATGGCCACTGTTAACCCTGACATTCAGATCACAACTAAATATTCTAGATGCAACAAGAAAGAAGTAGGTCTCTTTGACTGTGTCCCACACAGCTGGGGAAGCTCACTCACACACTTTCACTTTTCCCTGTGGGAGAAATTGCAGGCCAAGAAGGTTTCTCTTGGCACTGAGCTGGACCTCCTTAGGTAGAAATTATGAAGGTAAAGTGAAACAATTCTTCTTACTCTAATCAATGCAACTAATCTCAATTTTTTTAAAAAAAATATTTTTCTTCCTTCCTTCCTTTCTTTCTTTCTTTCTTTCCAACTGTGTGCTGAACTCCTCTGCTGGAATCCTGTAAAGGGGTCATTATCAAAATCAGTGTTCTTTGGGGAAAAGATGGTAGAAAGTTCTTATTCTGGCAATACTGTCTCCCATGCAATGTTTCTTCATGGAAAGGAGAAATATAGGGGTAAGGGAACATATGACTGATTATTGTTGTACCTTAATACTGGTAGTATTTTGCTGCAACCTCTCTCTTACATAATCTCTATCATTGAGATAACTTTTTACTATAAATTTCTGTTCAGGAAATGGGGTGATTTTGCTATCAAAGTAATACACACATATGATGAATGGATCTTCTTTCACTCACTCCACCTTCACTAAAATGTTAATAGCTGATAAAATGTAGTTTATATTTTTCTAGAAAGAATATAATTAGGATCTTTCACCATAAATCAATAACTGAAACAGATTACTCTCTAAAGGCAGACATTTAGTCATTAATATGTGAAGAATGTGGAAAGATGTTTTTCCAAAATTCTCAATATTTTTCTGATTATGTGTTATTGGAGACATTCTATATTTGTGGATAATATTGGCCCTAGTTTCAGTACTTATGTTGTGATTGATTAAAAAAATCTTTTTTTTATAATTTGAAACTTGAAAGGTATTTCAGAAGCTCATTTGGTTCTTTAGTTTCTTCCAGTCTGTATTGACAGAGAAACTGTTAGATAATCCTAGAGATACGAGTAACCCCTGATTGCTTTAGAATCAATTTACAAATGCCTTTACTTCATATATGTACATATATGTACTGTTACCAGAACATCTGTTATCTTCTTTCAGTTGTGTCAGAATATACATTTTTTAGCTGGTTCACATTTTGATCTTAATTAGTTAAAACACTGTTGAGAAGTCTTCGAATCTTCCTGTCCACTAAAACTCTTTCAGATGGCCTATTAAATGACACATTAGTTACTTTTAACTTAGGCAACAGATGTCCTTCACTGGTCTGTTTTCAACAAGATGATCCTAAGCCATGAGATGTAATACTGTGGGAAAAAGGAAATTCAATTGCATGCATATTCTGATTGCCATTTTCATCCAGTTGTGCGGATGTATTTTAAAGAAACTAAATCAACTTTATATACTTGGATCAAGTACATGAAGTCATTCAAAATACTCATTTTTTATTAACTGGTGGAATTTTATACAGCCTTGTTCTTTAGAGGCAGCAACTGAGTTATGCCATTGTAGTTAGTGTTCTGAACCATTTTTACAAGCAGCCTAGTGCTAATTTGGAGATTGGTGTTTATATATATATGCTATTCTATTAATAATTTTAACTAAATAAAATATTATAGTTCAAAAATATCTTTTTAGACTATTTTGTATTAATGTCCTAGATCTTTGTTTTTATTTTTAATAGTTGAGAAAATTAAAATAAAGTGGTGAGTCTAAGATAATAATAAAAATAGTAGCTCATCTGTAACAAGAACTTATGTTTAGTTTCTTCAATCCCTGTACCTTTTCCTGTCAATCATATTCAATTCAACATGACATAATATATTTTCTTCCATTATTTTCTACTTCCCATTATTGACTCATAAATTATTCATATAGATTTATACTTCTGTTAACTCCTTTTGCATTCCTTATGGTGCCTAGCATAGAGGCATACATAAACTGTATGCTATATGTATTTATCACATGAATATTTTCTTGAAAAGCCTGATTAGTAATTGGAGAGCTCAGTGGAATCTCATAAGAATTCATGCTTCATGTTCTTTCTACTGCTTTCAGGACACGATGACTGAGATTACATCTAAGGAGTCAACCATAGCCTCCTAACCATTTAGCTTTACCTTCCCCACTTAATGATAATTCACGGCTTTATGAATTCTATGCAACTGGCAGCCTACATGAATATCTGAAAAATTTTATACAGCTGTATAGTTTTATACAGCTGTATTGTAATGTCCCACCAACTCTATCTTGACATTTGAAATTTTTTTTTCTAGAACACCAGGGTTACTTTCATTACAAATCTTATGAGTTTTATAGGTTTCATTATAATGTGAATCCACAGAAATTTGAGGATTAGGAAGTAAAATCATTAGTTATATCTTCAGGGGATAACTATGGTCACCTAGGAAAACCTTGTAAAGTTGTCATAAAATGATACCTAGGACACTTTAAATGACTTATGAAAAAGAAATTCTGCCAAGCAGCAACACCTTTGGTAGCTAAGGGTATAAAACACACTGTGTTTAGGGAAGAAGCACTTAAATGACAGCACAGACATAAAGTGTAGTGCTCCCTGCTAAACTGGAGTGGTGCCATTAAAAACTGCCATAAAAAGAGCAGACCACTGGCAGACCAAGCATGATGGCAGAGGGGACTTCCTCAGCCTCTTGGAATGGGTTCATTTCTCTTTCTATGCTTTTTATAAATAATGTGATCTTGGAACAAAAAATCCATTTTATCTTTTCAGTCTCTACAACAAAATCAGGTCCTGATGATTTTTCTGTGATATTTAATTGTTATCTTTCCAAGCCTTTGGCTGTCCCCTTGCCAAAATTCTCCTTCTTCCAGCACCTACATATACAAATCTCCCTCAGAATCAGGTGAACACAGTTGCCTCATTGCTATTTTTAGAGCTCTACCACTGTCCACCAGGAAAAAAAAAAAAAAAAAACTTCAGCCACATGGTCCCTCCCACAGCAGCAGCCTCAGTTTCCAGCTCTTCCACTCTTCAGCCCACCAAGACTGAACAATTTAGCTGTCTCCTCTGTTCATCTTATCTACCGCCTTTTCCCTCTTGCTTTGAAAACCTTCCTTTTTGCTTTTCTATTCTGTTCCGGCCATACACATCTCCTTCCTCCCAAGATTATCTGGATCATCTTTTTGCTGGCTTAAAAAACTACTGGAAATGGTGGGTGGTATTTATTGAACCATCAAAATCCATACACAGTGTAAGCATTTGGGTGATACAGCATAGTGCTAAAAAGTTGGTGAACTTAATAGTGGACAAGACATAAGACTTTGGGTACTTGATAACTTCTTTGAGGCTTAATTTTCTCCTCTTTGAAAAGAGAAAATTCCAGAGAGCTAGTATTAACATCAATGAAAGAAAATTAATGAGGAATGGCCTATGTGTTAGGGGCATGGAAGGTCTCAGGCTGCAATAGGCCATGGGTTAGGGGGGTAGGTATTGAGAGTAATATAAAGAACACATGATAAAACCCTTTTAAAAGACTTTTGTTAGATGAGGGTGTCTTTTTCAATTGAAATATTATTTTCCTCCTACAAAAAGTGAGGAAATTTTACAATTTGTTCTAATATTAGGTAATGTTCCCTAGAGCATAGGTGTGGAGGAGTGGGAAGAGAAAGACAAATAGAAAAACAAGGAAGGAGGAAGTTTATTTATTTAAATATCTGTCTATCTATCTATCTATCTATCTATCTATCTATCTACCTATCTATCTATCATCTATCCATCTATAGATTGTTAGAGAGAAAGGGAGAACATCCCAGAGAGGGGGAACACAGCAGATTCCAGAATTACAGAGGTAGTTCTCAGAATTGCTTACCTGAATGTATGCAGAAGAAAGACCTGTTCTCCCCACAAAATAAATATCTTTTTCTGCAATTTAAATATTAATGAAAAACCGATTCTAAACTTTAGCATTTCATATATGAGTGTGGTTGGTAAAGCTAGAGAAATAAAAGGTGCAATGCGCTAAGTAAAGAATGAACTCAGAGAATTGCAAACAGAATTGACAGACAGTTCTCTATAATTGTTTTATTAAGTGATTTTTCCAACCCAGATCAACATAGAAATCCCAGGGAGCATCAACTATTGATACCCAACCAGGATAATAAAAGGAGAAAATCTACTAGACTAGATCTACTTGGCTTAATATTTTCCTAATTTTTTGGTGAGGAATGATACATGTTAATACTTGAAATTCTTACTGTGTCTGATACAGCTTATTGTATTTTTACTTAAGCTAAGTGTATAGCAGTTTGTATAGACATTTCACTCTGTAGTTAAAAGACTAACATGAATACCATTGTTATCATGATAAAATATTGAAAGAAATAATGCTCATATATTTAGTTTCATAAAAATATATGAACTCAGTGCATCTTATTTAACAATAGTAAAGCAAACCCACTAAGGGCTGTCCAAATGAAGCTCTTCCAAAAACAACAAGAACAACAGCAACAAAAACAAATGAAGCTCTTCTAGAATGGTGGCTTAACGTGGGTAATAAGTATCTTAGCATACTACATATGAGCAACATGTGATTTTGACAATTGAAACATTTATATTAAGCATGTTGGTTTTACCTATAATTTTCAAATATTTATATAACACCTACTTTACCCGTTGCCTTTATAAACACCATGGGCGATTAAAGATAAGGAGAATTTTGATTATATCTTCCTAGGTATCATAGACCATGGGGCTAATTATAATTAGTTTGAACTTTATGCAAGATCTAGAGTACCAAGAAATAAATCAGGAAGATAGGTTGGACTGATGAAACAAAACTAAGGTAGTGTTGGGGTCAATACTGATTAAAACTGCTAATCTAGACAACCCCTAGAACTTTTTTAAATCCACATTTACTTCCTCTACCATGCTCTCCTACTGCTTGTTTTCAAAAGTATGAATAATTTTACTTTTATGTATTCTATATAATAAATTACTGAGTAAGATATTTCTAAGAAAATCTTAAAATTATATGGAAAACCACTGATCTAGTGCAATATTCCCCCTCCAATATCCTTTTGAGTAACTCTGGCTATTAGTTAGTGAGAGAGCAGATTAAAGTTTTAATTGGCACTACAAAGGGGACTGATTATTTTAAGCAAACATTATATTGACACTAGCTGACTTGAGGAGAAAACATTATTTTGTCTCCTACAACCTTTCTATTTTTCATACCACCAGAATATTGTTATACAAACTTATGAACAAGAAGCATGCATGTATTAAAATGTGTATATGGTTTCAACATATATTGTTTTAATTTTTGTTTGCCCTTTAAACAGTCCATATATTTAAGGCTTTCACTGTGTAAAGTCACTGCTGAGTAGACTTAAATGACCCATCAAAGTTTTTCACTGAAATGAATATATTTATTCAAAAGGCCAAGGAAACACTGATGAATAAGAAAAAAAACAGGGCTTTTTTTTTTTTTTTTTTTTTTTTTAATGTGAGGAGTTTACAGCACAATGGAGGTTGGACATGAGAACTGTATTAAACATGGCTTTTATTCTGTATTTTGATGTTTTGACCTCTGCATTCTAATTGATCTTGAAGGGACTGCCCTTCCCAGGGTTAGCCAACTCCTAGAGATAGTAAACAACCTAAACAACCCTTCCAGGAGCATGATTTTCAAATGCAAACCAGACAATCTAGACCCCACATCCCAACAACTTTTCTATTAGGCTTTCACAGGCCACTATCCACCTGCCCTAATCACTCCAGGGTCTTGTACCAGAAAAATATGAACAGACGTTATTTGTAGAGCCTGATATAATTACTCAAACTAGTCAATCCTAAATCAGCTTAACCTGCCTCACCTATTCCTTCCCAAAGAAACCAACATAAATGCTGCTGCCACATTTTCCCCTTGTTTCCTCTGCCTATTGACTGACCCTGGTGTTTCTCCATGTGGCCCCCTGTGTGGAGTTCCATGACTTTGTTTCTAGGAAACTGTAAGTTAATTTCATTTATGACAGACATTTCTGTATCTGCATGTCTTACCATAGCTGATTAAAACAAATCCTGGGTACATTTAAAACAGGAAGTAGATTAGATTGTTTCAAATTCTACCTGTTTGGATTCCCAAATATGTGAGATTGAACAAGTTACTAAATCTAGGATCTTTTGTCTTCCTCAGCTGTATACAGTGAAAATAATAACATTTAGCTCAAAAGATTGAGAATTAAATTTGCATATATATTAATTATAACGGTACCTACCACAAATTAAATTTTCAATAAATATGAGCTATTATTATAAGTATAACAAACCTGGTACATTATGATGTTAAGGTCTCTCAATTTCTAAAATCATTTTATATAACACAATTTGTGCTCATGAACTATAAATTGTCACTCTCCATGTATATCTTCTATACAATTACCTATTATTTTTCAACTAGCAGATATTTTTATTCATTAAAACAGATACCATATTACCCCATTATCAGTGATCTAAGCATCACTACCTTCTGACTTGTTAGTGAATAACTAGAGTAGTAAGAGTTTAACTAAATCAACAAATTCACTATACAGTTTTTTTCCCTCTCATTTCTTGAAGATTGACATTCAAGGATGAAAGCCTCCATCCTCTGATCACAATTTGAGAATTTCTTACACAAACCCAACCCAGAGTTCACCCAAAAGCTCACAAGACTTCTGTCCTCTTAGCTAATTGTACTGAAAATGAAGGCCTGAGCTAGCCTAAGTTCCCTCTCATAAGTATTCATTACTGTTTCCATAGACTGAAAGAGGAAATAATTTTAGATACATAAGAAGCAAAGAAGAGCAAAAAGAGGCAGAGAAAAAAATTGTTTTTTAAATACACTGTAGATTTTCTTCCATTAAAGAATTCTTGTCACAGCCCTCAAATAAAATAGCTACAGGGTAATATGTGTGGCTTGTAGATGAACTTCCTCTGAACCCTCTGCCCGCCATGTTCTTCACTGAGGGACTATTTGCCAAGAGGTACCAGGCTCAATAAATTTAACAGCAGCTTTAAACTCAAACAGGGTATAATGTGCACTGAAGTGGATTAGGTGGCACCCTAGTATTTGTGATTTGAGTATTTCTGGAAGTGTCCAAAATCACATCTTCATGGATCAAACTTCATCAAATTCATTTTGGGGAAATTTTTTCTTGGTAACTTACTTACTCTCAAAAATAATAAAATAATAATTATTATAGTTAAAGTAATAATGATAAATATCATAATAAATATTGGAAAAAATGGTTCAAGACAGTGCATACTAAAGTCTCTGTATGGGGACTTCCCTGGTGGTGCAGTGGTTAAGAAGCCACCTACAGGGTACATGGGTTTGATCCCTGGTCCGGGAAGATCCCACATGCCACAGAACAACTAAGCTCGTGTGGCACAGCTACTCAGCCTGCACTCTAGAGCCCATGAGCCACAACTACTGAAGCCCACGTGCCTGGAGCCTGTGCTCCACAACAAGAGAAGCCACTGCAGTGAGAAGCCTGCGCACTGCAATGAAGAACAGCCCCCGATCGCCGCAACTAGAGAAGGCCCGCACGCAGCAACGAAGACCCAATGCAGCCAAAAATAAATAAATAAATTTACATTAAAAAAAAAAAAAAAAACCTTTGTATGATATAATTTATTTATTTAACACTGGAATGAAAAGACACCACCTAAAAACTGGATATCTAGATAAGACAAAATGCTAAAGGAAAAGAAAGGTAACCAACACAAAATAAAGACCAAATAAAGAACTTTTTTTTTAACAAATTGTCCAAGATTATTTTTTTTATTTTTTTATTTTTTTATTTTTATTTTATTTTTTTTTATTAATTAATTAATTTATTTATTTATGTATTTATTTTTGGCTGTGTTGGGTCTTCGTTTCTGTGCGAGGGCTTTCTCTAGTTGCGGCGAGCGGGGGCCACTCTTCATCGCAGTGCGCGGGCCTCTCACTGTCGCGGCCTCTCTTGTTGCAGAGCACAGGCTCCAGACGCGCAGGCTCAGTAGTTGTGGCTCACGGACCCAGTTGCTCCGTGGCATGTGGGATCTTCCCAGACCAGGGCTCGAACCCGTGTCCCCTGCGTTGGCAGGCAGATTCTCAACCACTGCGCCACCAGGGAAGCCCATTTTTTTTATTAATAAACTCTAAAGGATATGCAGAAGGATGAGATTTAAACAAATGAGGAAAATCTTATTCTTGTGACATCTATTTAAGTCAGTGTGTAATTACTAATCAGCTAGTGTGTGTTCCAATACACACTAGGGTGAGCAGAAGATACAAGTATAACCAGAAGATTAAACATAAATGGAAAATTAAACAAATGTATTTGTCTGTGAGTATAATCTAAGGCAATGGGCCTTAATAGTTATATAACTCAGTGATTAAAAACCCCTTCTCATTTCTGATGAACCTAGAGACATGTACTCCAAAAGAAGGGAAATACACTATTTGAACTAAACATGCTTTGTGCAATTGCAGGGCTCCATGGAGAAGACTGCCAGATGATGATTCTGTTGGAAAAATACTTTTCTGCCTCCTCTGAGGTTTTGATGTTGATGACCCTGGTAATTGATATTTGGTTTTTTTGGACTAAATATCCAAAATTCAGACATGAAACATCTGAAAAAATAAGCCAGTAGTCCTGAAAGTTTTATTCAATAAGGATCAGACTCATAGAGCTCATGACTGTGCTGGGACATAATACAAGATTAAAGAGTGAACCTCCACCAACCCCCCAATATTACAAAGACTGTGGATTGTCAAGACCTAGCTCTATTTATTCTCTTGAAATCTCTCTGCCACGTCCTTGGATAACTCAGATCTCAGGGAATTTAGAGCAAGAACCATGGTTAAAATGCCATTGTGTGACAGAGATAGAGTTTTCTGAATGGCTGATGGAGATTCACAGGAGGAGGCTAGAACTGGAAGGCCATTTGTAGAAGATGTGCAAACCTTGGGCAAAGAAGCTAAGTTGGAGACTAGGGTCAGGCAGACAGATATCCCTTTGTCCCTTTGTGAAGCTTTAACTTAAGACTTTTCCGTATAGAAATCATATATATGTATCTATATTCAAAAATTATATGTCTGATAAGGAAATTGTATCCAGAACATATAAAGAAAACTTACAGCTCAATATTAAAAGACAATCTAGTTAAAACTCAATTAGCAAAGAATTTTAATATACATTTCTCCAAATAAAATATATAAATGTCCAATAAGCACATGAAAATATACTCAACATTTTTAATCATTACAGAAGTGCAAATCAACACCAAAATCAGATACTGATTCACATCACTAGGAGGTCTACCATCTAAAAAAATTGACAAAAATAGTGCTGGTGAGGATGTGAAGAAATTAGAACCCTCGAACTTTACTGGTATGAATACAGAATAGTTCATCCACTTTAAAAAAAATTAGTTAGGCAGTTCCTCAAAATGTTGAACATAAAGTTGTCATATAACCCAGAAATTATGCACCTAGGTATATATCCAAGAGAAATGGAAATGTATGTCCAAACAAAAGATTGTACACAAATGTTCATAACAACACTATTTATAATAGTCAAAACGTGAAGATGACACAAAGGTACATCAACTGATGAATGTATAAACAAAATGTGATATATCCATACAATGGAATATTATTTGCCATTTAAGGAATGAAGTACTAATACATGCTACATCATGGATGAACCCTTATACATGATGCTAAGTGAAAAAACCAGACATGAAAGTCCACATATTGTGTTTTCCAGTTATAGGAAAAGTCCAGAAGAAGCAAATTCGTAATGACATAAAATAGGTTATTGGTTTCAAGGGGTTGAGGGGAGGGGGAATGAAAGGTAGCTGCTGAAGAGTATAGGATTTGTTTGTGGGGTGAAAATTGTGCTAAAGTTAGAAAACTAGATAGTAGTGGTGGTTTTAGAACCCTATGAATATACCAAAAAACACTGACATGTACACTTCAAAAGAGTGAATGTATTATATGCTAATTATATCTTAATGCAACTGTTACAAATATATACAATTGCTACCCACAATGAGGGCAAAGTATCATCAGATACACACAAATTTGATTTTAATTCAATTTAAATTTGAAAATTGCTTTTAAAATGCTATCTAAATGCCAGGCATTTACCAACAATCAGTGGGTTCAAGGATGAATTTGAAATTCCTCTTTGATGAGCTCACAATCAGGCAGAGGATAGAGATAAATGCACCTGTTATTATTTATGAACTGTTCTTATAGAATATGGACTAAGTTGAGAAGTGCTTAGAAGGAGTAGGAATGAGGAACAAATCAAAGTCAAGCACAGGGAGAAGGTGAACTTTTAAATTGGCAATTAAGAGTTAGTTGGAGTTTTTCAGGATGTCAAACATGAGAGTTACATGGAAAGAACATTCCCAGTAAAGGATATATAGAATATGTACAGAACAATGATACAGAATAAGCTACAATTAATGCCTACATGCTAAGATTCCATTGACTTTAAGTTCTATAAGAGATCAGAGAAGATATTATCAGAAAGACTGGAGAAAACAACATTTTATAAAATTTTTTTAAAAATTGTATCATCTTGTGTGCTTTCTGTTTGCTTATAATAAAAAAAAATTAACTTTAATCATTGGTGTTTGTTTAGGGAATTCCCTGACTCTAAAAATGCATAAAATTCATTCATATAGACAAGAAGATTTTGTCAAAATAATTGTTCTTAAAACATTATGCTGAATATCATCTGGACATTGATGTGGAGTAAGTGCTCTTTGCCTTAGGGATCAGCCCTCAATCTGGGGTGTTATCCCTGTCCAATTATGCATCTTGGTCTTGTGACTGCTGTTTTCTCTGCAGATGGTTTGTTCCTGAGCCACAGCTTTTTAAAAAATACTGATATTATTAAGTGTTCAAGCCAAATTCATACTGAATAAAAGCTTTATCACTGATGCAATCAGAAGAATTAGAAAACTCTTTAAAGGCAGTCTAGTGAGATAGATAAATAAGTGCAACAAAAAAGTAAAAGTAGTGCTATAGGTACACATAGAAGAGAAACATTATCTAGTCTTAGGGAATTAGGGAAATGTAAGTGGTAAAAGTGATGCTAAAGTTAGGAAAGGGATTTGGTCCTAGGTGACCAAGAGGAGGAAAAATCAGCATGTGAAAAATAGCAGCCTAAAGGGAATAGGCTGGAACATATTGTATGGGGTGGACAGGCGTGTTAGGTAAATTTTCTAGCATCAATTATTAACTTTAACTTTGTACTCTAAGAAAAATATATGGGGGCAAGTTTATTGTGGAATTTGCCTTTTTAAATGTCATCCTGGTAGTAGTGTGGGAAATGGATGAGAAAGGCACAAAACTCTAAGCAGGGAGGGCAACTGTAAGGTTTTGAAGGAATCCACTGGTAGTTACAAGAGGTAGGAAAGAAAATGGAGAAGACATGTTGATTGATTGCATGTGGTTGTAAGAGAGTGGGAGTTACAAAGTGGGTGAGGTTTCTGGCTTAGGCAACTGACAAAGTAACACCATTTCCTGAAATAAGAAAGGCAGGAGGACATGCAGCATAGGAGAGAGAATAAAACAGAAATGGCCTTCAACTCTCAATTAGATGCCCAGAAGAAATTTCCCAGTAGAAAGTTAGACATATGGGTCTGAATCTCTGAGCTAGAGAGTCAGATGTGGAAATCAAAGTCACCACAATGAATGATAAAAACACTGGATAAGGGGAGTTAGTTTCAGGGGAGTATGTTAGGATAAAGAATAGTGGGGAGAGTTAAAGAAAGAAAAAATAGTAGATCACTACATAAGAGAAGCCGAAGAAAGAAGCAGAATACAGAAAAAGTTGTAATCAATAGCATTACAGGCTATCAAAATTTCTATGTGATGTTTCCTCAGATTAGATTTATATTATGATTTTATTTAACATTAGTATTACAGAAGTGATATACCTGATCAGGTTTTTTATAATGTCTCTTTAATTACTTGAGAAATCAACCTTTTTTAATTGAGATATAATCGACATATGACATATTAGCTTCAGGTGTACAACATAATGATTTGATATTGATATACACTGGGAAATGATCATCAGAAGTCTAGTTAACATCCATCACCATGCATAAATATAGAATTATTTCCTTGTGTTGAGTTTTAAGATCTACTTTCTTACAACTTTCAAATATGCAATATAGTATTAATAGCAACAGTCACCATGCTGTACATTATCCCCATAACTTATATATTTTATAGTGGAAGTTTGTTCCTTTTGACTTCCTTCACCCATTTGTCCATGCCCCATCTCTGGAAGCAACCAATCTGTTCTCTCTATCTATGCACTTGCTTTTTTCTTGTGTGTTTTGTTTTGTTTTTAGATTCCACATATAAGTAAGATCATGCAGTATTTGTCTTTCTCTGTCTGACTTATTTCTCTTAGCATACTGACTGCAAGGTCCATTTATGTAGTTGCAAATGGCAAGATTACATTTTTTATGACTAATACGTGTGTATACCAAATCTTTTTTATCCATTCATCCATCAATGGACACTTAGGTTGTCTTCATATCATGGCTATTGTAAATAGGGTTACAATAAACATGTGAGTCCATATGTCATTTTGAGTTAGTGTTTTTATTTTCTTTGGGTAAATATCCAGAAGTAGAATTGCTGGTCACATTGTAGTTTTATTTTAAATTTTTTGAGGAATCTTCATACTGTTTTTTATACTGTTTTACATTCCCACCAACGGTGTACTTGGGCTTCCTTTTTTCCATATCCTTGCCAACATTTGTTATTTGTTGTCCTTTTGATAACGGTCATTCTAGCAGGTGTGAAGTGATATCACATTGTGATTTTGATTTTCATTTCCCTGATGATTAGTGATATTGAGAATCTTTTTATGTGCCTATTGGCCATCTCTATGCCTTCTTTGGAAAAATGTCTATTCAAATCCTCTGCCCATTTTTAAATTGGATGGTTTGGGGGTTTTTTGCCATTGTGTTTTATGAATTGTTTATATATTTTGGATATTTAGCCCTTATCAGATATATGATTTACAAATATTTTCTTTCATTCAATAAGTTGCCTTTTCATTTTTTATAGTTTCCTTTACTGTGCAGAAGCCATTTAATCTGATAGAGTCACACTTACTTATTTTTGCTTGTGTGCCATTGTTTTGGTGTCAAATTTAAAAAAAAATCATCACCTAGACCTATGTCAAGGAGCTTATTTCCTATATATTATTCTAGGAGTTTTATGGTTTCAGGATCTTAAAGGCATTCAAGTCTTTAATCCATTTTGAGTTAATTTTTGTGTATGGTGTAAGATAGTGGTCCAGTTTCCTTGTTTTGCATGTAGCTGTCCATCTTCCCATTTATTAAAGAGACTGTCCTTTCCCCATTGTATTTTCTTGGCTCTTTTGTCATAAATTAATTGACCACATATATGTGGGTTTAGTTCTGGGCTCTTTATTCTATTCTAATACTCTATGTGTCTGTTTTTATGTCAATACCATACTGTTTTGACTACTTTAGCTTTGTAACATACTTTGAAATCAGGACGCACAATGCCTCCAGCTTTGTTCTTTCTCAAGGTTGCTTTGACTATTTGGTGTTTTTTTGTGGTTCTGAACACATTTTATAATTGTTTGTTCTGTATCAATCTTAGACTTATTAAGACTTGTTTTGCGGCCTAACATATGATCTATCCTGGAAAGTCTTCCACGAACACTTGAGAAGAATGTGTATTCTGTTGCTTTTGGATGGAACTTTCTCTATATATCTGTTAAGACTATCTGCTCTAACATGTCATTTAAGGCCAATAGTTCTTTATTGATTTTCTGTCTGGATAATCTATCCATTGATGAAGTAGCGTATTGAAGTTTCCTACTATTATTTTATTTCTGTCTATTGCATTTTTCTTCTTAGTTCTGTTAACATTTGTGTTATATATTTAGGTGCTTCTATGTTGGATGCATAAATATTTATAAATGTTATATCCTCTTGTTGGATTGCCCCTTCTTGGTGTCTTATTACAGTTTTAATTTTAAAGTCTATGTTGTCTGATATAAGTACAGATACCCCAGCTTTCATTTGGGTTCCATTTGCAGAGAATATCTTTTTCCGTCCCTTCACTTTTAGTCTGTGTGTTCTTACATCTGAAGAGAGCTTTTTGTATGCAACATATAGATGGGTGTTATTTTTTAATCTACTCAACCACTCTATGCCTTTTTATTGGAAAGTTTAGTCCATTTACATTTAAACTAATTATTGATGAGTATGTACTTATTGCCATTTTGATATTAGTTTTCTGGCTGTTTTTGGGTTCCTCTGTTTACTTCTTTTATTGATTTCTTCCCCTGTGGTTTGATGACTTTCTTTAGTGGTATGCTTAGGTTTCTTTCTCATTATCTTTTGTGTATCTACTACAGGTTTTTGCTTTCCAGTTACCATGAGGTTATATATAAAATTTATATTTATAACAATCTTTCTACATTGATAACTTAGGTTTGAACACATTTTAAAGCTCTACAGTTTACTTTCCCCCTTCATATTTCATTTTTTTTGATGTCACATTTTATATCTTTTGATCTTATGTATCCCTTTTGCTTGTCTGGAAAACTCTTCCAGACTCTTAGGCAGCAGCTTTTTAAGAATGCAAATATATACTGTCCCGTAAGCACCACTAGCCATGAAAGCCAGACAACCTGGAGGTGTTCCCTGCATGGCAGTTGAAAAACTGGGGCTTCAGACGACTCTCTAAGCTGCTTTCTGGGAGTTAAAATCAGCTTTATTACATGATTAAGATGTTATCTGATAGAGTTTTCTACTTTATATAGCTATTCTACACAATAAGTACGTTGTATTCAGATATCTTGAAATTGTATAAATATACCACTCTTCAAATACTTCCATTTGTGTAATCTTAGTATATATTGATGTCTTTTTCACTAATTAATTATTCTTCTAATGGTTACAAAATACTGATTTTCCAATTGCTTCAGTTTTTCTACATTCATTAGTTGTCATTCTGTTAAAAGGAGCGTTTCCTTTGTCTGTTCTCTTCCTTTCTTTCTCCCTTTCTTTCTTTCTTTCTTTTTCTTTCTTTCTTTCTTTCTTTCCTTCTTTCTTTCTTTCTTTCTTTCTTTCCTTCTTTCTTTCTTTCTTTTTTTCTTTGAAGTGGGTTTTGTGTATTTCCATTTTCTCCAATGATTTAGAATACAAATTTAAAAAGATTCTCAAATTGTTTTAGTTTAGGGTTAGTAAGAGCCCTTTCAGCCTAGCTTCTTCTTCCTTTTAACTTACCTCCTTTATTCTTTGAGCATTTTTTACTTTCTGGACCAGCAAAATGGTCTAGGCTTATTTTGTACATTCCTTCTGCTCCCCTTGGTTTATTTTACTGGAAACGGTATATGGAAATCAAGATCTGGACATCAGTGTTCTTGCTGATACTGGTGTGTCATTGCTCCCAGTCATTTCAGTGAAGAGAGTTGGGAAATAAGTGTAAGTAAACACACACACACACACACACACACTTACATCTATACTTACTTCTATATGTATCTAAATACATCTATCTTTAAATACAAAAGCATATATAAATGTTAATATATTTCAAAATATAAATGTGATATGTACATATATAATATATAATTGTATATATGTAAAAGCATGACATTATACCAATATCTTCAATTTTAATCCAATGTCTCATGTGCATTCCAGTTTTTTCTTTTCCTGTATTTTAACTCCCCATTCAACACTGTGGATCTTGGTACTTATTATCCCCAATCTACCAGCTCTTACCTGCATGGGTTTCAATTGAACCAGGCCATCTCTTCAGCTTGCTGGGTCCAGTCTTCCTTGCTTCCTTGTATGGACCCCACTGCTACAAGTTTGACAGGAAGGAAAGGGGAGAGATAATGCTATATCTTTTTTATTACATTTTTCTATGTATAACCTTCTTTTCCATCTCTATTGAGAGTTTTTGAGAGCAAAAATTAAATTTTACACTTCAATGTGTCTCTTAAAAATGTCCAGCACAATGCCTTACCCAAAATTTGTAACTGGAAAACTATGGGATGAATTCTACCAACACACAGGTTTTACTTAGCCTGCTTTTAAAACAAAAGTTTTAAAACAAAAATATTTATTTAAAACAAAAATAATATATTTTAAAATAAATATAATGTATTGAAATATAAGCTAAACAAAATAATGTGTTTTAAAAAAAATAATAAGTTTATCTGAAAGTTTATTTTATAGAAATTTTACACATAGTTTTTAGTTTCTGACTTATCTCAAAAATCAGAAGTTATGGCATCAGTACTTATACTCCTACACAAGAGGGAGAAAAACAAATGAGTGGCTGCTTCTGTATGTAGATGGACACTTACTAATAGTTCAGCTCGGATCTCCTGCCACAGTTTGTTTCACTGACTACCTGGCATTTGATGGAATTTCAGTTTATATCCTGGCACACAGGAGGCACTGGTTGAAACTATGAAATTTGTTAGTTAACTGATTACTCAAGGTCAACTTTAGAGTTCCAAGTCAACTGAATCAGTCTTTTCTAATAAAGCTCTGACAGTTTTTCTTTGCTGTTTACTACACTACATACCTAAATTCAGAAATCTGGTCACTGCCATCTATGAATCATAGTAACTTCACCAGAGGATATTACTTGCAGTTCTCTAGAAGTGGAAGAGAGTGTGCCAGAACCATTAGCTTCAGGGGAATAAAAATTGCTCATTCATAATTTTGTGTGTGTGGTCTATGAGCTGTAAAGACCACTTAAGTCCTCTGCTTCATACAGTATTAGGTAAACATTTAAGAGGTAAATACTTTTATCCATCTTTGCTTCCAGCAAAGAAATAGACCATGAAAACTCCAGAGGGCTGGCTTGATATTTGTTTCACTTTATTATTTTCCTTGAGCTGAGTTCTCAGTAATACTCTGTGTAGATGCAGGTAAGTGGACCATGCTCAGTGTGAGGGAAGAAAGACAGATGTGTCTGTGAAGCTATGTCATATATATATATATATATATATATATATATATATATATATATATACAGAGAGAGAGACAGAGAGAGACAGAGGTGGAGATAAACACAGAGATAGAAATAGAGACAGACACAGAGACACAGAGACAGAGAGACAGAGAGGAAGAGAAAGAGAAATCTCTTTGTCCATGAGAAAGTCATTTATCCCCAGGAAAATAATTGTCTGTTAATTTGTGAATTTATAGGCCAGTTGGAAAGAACTGAGGAAATAAAGTCATTAAAATAGAGTTATCAAAACAGTTATTATATTAATATATAATATTTTGCAAGGCTTAGTGATTATATACCATGTCTAATACCTATAGGTATTTCTCTGCTAATTGTAGACGTATGTCACTTTTTTTACTCTATTTTCCCATATGTTAGTTGGTGGTATATCAGTTGGTGGTATATCAGTTGATGGTAAGTTAACTTGATATATCTCAGTTGACAGTGACTCTACCTTGAAAAATGAAAATGACACTAATTTGATGGTGAGGCTGAATATTTTTTATGTTTATTTTTATCTCCTGTATCAATTATTCATCCATATCACTGAGATGTTACTGAGTTGTATAGACACATTATATATTAAGATGATCAAACTTTTTTCCTACTTGACAGAATTACATCTCCTAGGTGACTCTTTCTTTTTTATTGATATTTACAGTACTCATCTACAAAATTTAACAATTTTAAGTTGTCAAATTTTTAATCTTTCTCCTTTTTATTTATTCCTTCATTTTTATGGTTTGAGCACTTTTCTCTCTCTGAATTGAGAACAATAAAAATATGTTTGTATCAAGTATTTATTAGACACTGGGTGTTGTGATAGTCTTTGGTTATACATGGGCAACCAACACAAGGACCTTCTATCAAGAAGCTCCCAGTTGGTTTAACAAAAATAGATATGCCAACAGTTACCTTCATTCCCCACCTCTCTTTCTGTCCTCTTTGCCATTTAGGCCACAGGGAACTTAAATGGCAGGGTTTGAGAGTTTTTATGGATGATAATGAAAAAAAATACTGTTCTCCTCAGTATCAAACTCACATACTGACTCCAAATTGAAATTCATGGGGAAACTTTTCTTACTAATTTAATAGGGTCAGTGTACACCGCAGAGGAGCAAACACTTCAACATGTTTTTACACAGACAGACACCCAGACACAAACACACATTCTCATACTGTGTTTTACAACTGCCAGGGAAGTGTTGAAGGTGAAAAAGAGGAAATCAGGGACATGTCTCTGCCCTTTAATAAAATTAAAGGTTTTACTTTTCCTGGAAGACTGTGATTTAAGGGCTAATCAGCACCATGGTCTTTGCACATTATCTAAGAAATTATAAATTACTGGCTACTGAATCTGTTCTTGGAAGCTCCAGGGGAAATTTCTGCCAGTCCTCTGATAACTTTTTATGCTGGCTTGAATATTTCTCCTTATGTAATTGGGTTTGCTTGCTATACGTAAAAAGTGGCTGCTGGCTAATCGTCTGACTCTTTTTGTATGTATTTGAGTAGGACAGTTTACTTATGCAGATGAAGCTTCTTGTGTTCAGTTTTTCTCCACTCTGCTGGCAAGGACTTGAACTGCTCTATTTGCTTTGCACAGTCCCATTACATTATTCAATGGCATCCACATTCATATGTCTTTAGAACATTGGCTCCAAATGTGTCATATTCAAAAGAAAGCCATTATTTTTAGACCATTGAAATCAGAAACAATATCATAAAGAAAAAGATTCTAAAAGTAGATTGTTCATTCATGTGGGGTACATGACTCTTCTCCAAGTTCTGTAAGTTGATTTCTCTTTAATATCAAGGCAAGACTTTCTGTGGAATTAAAAAAAAAGCCATTTCTTACTGTCATTGAGGCCAAAGATGAGGGCAAGAAAAAGAACATGAGGGGCAAAGATATCTGAATGCCCTCGATGTTTCTTTCCTTTGGGAATATCTACATGAAATTGCCAATGTAACCTCTGTCCATCTTGAGGCCAGCACTGAGAGCTCTGAATGAGAATCTTATAAATATCCCATTTGTTCATATATATAATTTTGAGGAATATCCATCATCCTAATTCATGTGGGAATATAAGTATTATATAAATCTAATGGACACTATCGGCAAATAATTTAATTAGAAAATGTGAGGAAACACACACACACACACACCCACACGCGTACATGACTGGCAGGAATACAACGGCTGCTGCAGAAACCTGCAAATATATATTTTGGTGCTTGCTGTGGTGCCCTGGTACATGATCCTGGTTTTATATGTGTTGTACCCTAGTGTGAAAGGACTGATCATGTAAGAAGGTCTTTCATTTAGGATCTCCCAGGACAGTAGTCACCTTTTCAAGTTAAAAGTAATCAGGTTATTCTGTCCACCTGTGGAAATCCTTGGTTCACGTGGTCAAATGACTGTTCCCAGCCACATACATTCTCTGTTTTCAAAACAAAGCAAAGTTTAAAAAAATCATCAATGACAACATGTAGAGCCTCCCCCAATTTCAGGAAAGTAAGAGAGGGAAATCTTAGGTTTTTTCCCTGTGATCATGTTTTCCCCTTCTCTCCAATTGGTGTTTTTTGTTCCTAAACACTTTATTTCAGGACCCATTCACCAGCCATTGCCTTTCTCTTTTCCAGTCCATTTTATGATTCACATTTGTATTTTACAATCATATTACACAGTATAAAGGAATGGTATATCAGGAATCTCTGCTTTCCTATACTCAGAGACTGGAAATAGGTTATTTTTGTCCTTTGACCTCCTGAAGTCATCTTCACCTGCCAGCCATGAGTACATTAGCAGTGTACAGAAAAATGAACTGGCTGTAGGAAAGCTCTTATATAATGAAAAGTAAACAAAGATTTGGGTTCAGAAGTACTAAGTTCTTATTCCTAGACCCAGTGCCATATTTGCATGTTACATTATTGTGATTAATCATTTGATCTACCTTAATCTTAATTTTCATTTTCAATAAATATTCTAGCACCATTTGAGGATGAATGAAATGGTGTAAAAAAAAAAAAAAACCTTTAAATTGAAAAATTTTTGGTTCAAATTCAAAAACTAAATTCTTATATGCACGTGGCTATTGCTACCTGGTTAGAAGTGGTGAAGTAGAAGGCAGCCCAGGTTTTGATGGAAATGGGAAGAAGTTTAGTCTAGAAAAGTGTTGGGAAAACATCATGAGGAAAGTTGAGTAAAGAATCATGGAACAAGAAGGAGTTAGGAAGTAATCTGGAATAAGACAAAAACCAGAAACATTATAGAAAATAGAAGTGGAAAGAGTAAAATTAGTTTTATTATTATTATTTTGAGAAGAAGTTGTGTCCTACTGGATTTAAAGTAGCAATTCCTCTTATGCCAGCACACATCCATACAATGCAGGGATAAATATGAGTACTTGTAATGCTCAGTTTATAATTTTAATTTAAGACACCCCCAAGAAACAAAACCTCAAAGTGAGAGAAACAATACCAAGACTACAGAATCCCCAATTTCAAAGGAAAAATAATATAATAAAGTTCATTCAGCTCAACTCAAAACCATAAGTTTTGTGCTTGGATTAGCTAAGTAATTGTCCTGATTATAACTTTATGAGCAAAAGCAGAGATAAGGAAAACCTCATTTTTCTCCTACAGGTGAGTTTCATTTGAAATGTTCCATTTTACATGCAGCAACTTTTATTTAAACCAACTAGGTTTCAAACAGGTAGAAAAGTAACTAATGAATTAATGTCATGGAAGGTGGTCAAAATTTTAAAGGCATTAAGGAAACTGAATAAATATGCCCAATCTCCAGGAAAAATCAAGTGAAGAAATATTCGTGTGGTTATTGTTAACACTGGCCTAATCTCTTTGCTCAAATGTACAGAACATTAAGCACTGAATGGATGTGTTAAACAGAAATATTACATATTACAAAGGTGAAGCAATTCATTGTATATCCAGAAGGCAGTTATTCTAAGAGAGAGAGAAGGAGAGAGAGAGAGAATGCACTATGTAATACTCTTTCATTCTAATGCCAAAGCCATTAAAGTAGTGATACAATATGTTAACTCACTGGCATTCTTCATTTTTAACAGAATAGGTTTCCCAGGAAAAATATTGAGAAGGATATCTTCATTATATTGTTGAGGCAAAAATCATTCAGTAGGAAAATATAGAAGGTATGGTTGATAAATAAACTACAGAGTACCATTCTTTTTATCTTTTCTTTTTCTTCTCTGTGGTTTTCACTTTACTCTCTTATCATCATCATTGATATCAAAGAATGGAAGAGCCCTAAAACTTGCTAACATTTGAAGTTATAATGCTTTTAACATAGCCTTAAAATTGATGAGTGATGAAGACTATAATTTCTAGTATCAATTGACACTTTCTCTTCTATCTTTCATGAATTCAAAGAGCTTTGGGCTCCCATCTGCTTTTTTTTTTTTTTTTTTTTTTTTGCTGTTTCCCAGACCACTTTTATTTTAAATTTATTTATTTGAATAAATAATACATTCTCATGAAAAAAAAAAAAAAAAACATACAGAGTGGAAAGAGAAAAAAAAAAGTGTAAAGAGTAAGTCACTCTCCATTCCCCATTCCTGCCTTTTAATTCTCCAAATCCCTTATCCATTTCTTGTTTCATTTAGAGGTTATCTAGGAATAAACATGTATTTTCACCCCCTCTCCAAAAAAAAAGAAACAAATGGTTACAGACAATTTGTGATTCATAACCTTCTTCATTTAACATCCTTTGGGACATGTGCCATATCAATACATATAGAATATATCTCATTAAGCAAAATGCTCCAAAACATTCTATTATATGGACATGTCTTAGATTGCTCTGTAGGTTTAACAGCTGTACTTTATTTATTTAAAAAAAGTTTTTTTTTTTAAATTTTGTTACATTCATTTTATTTATTTTTTTTAACATCTTTATTGGAGTATAATTGCTTTAAAATGGTGTGTTAGCTTCTGCTTTATAACAAGGTGAATCAGCTATACATATACATATATCCCCATATCTCTTCCCTCTTGCATCTCCCTCCCTCCCACCCTCACTATCTCACCACTCTAGGTGGTCACAAAGCACCGAGCTGATGTCCCTGTGCTATGTGGCTGCTTCCAACTAGCTATCGGTTTTACATTTGGTAGTGTATATATGTCCATGTTACTCTCTCACTTTGTCCTATCTTACCCTTCCCCCTCCCCGTGTCCTCAAGTCAATTCTCTAGTAGATCTGTGTCTTTATTCCTATCCTGCCCCTAGGTTCTTCATGACTACTTTCTTTTTTTTTTTTAGATTCCATATATATGTGTTAACATACGATATTTGTTTTTCTCATTCTGACTTAACTTCACACTGTATGACAGACTCTAGGTCTATTAACCTCCCTACAAATAACTCAATTTCGTTTCTTTTTATGGCTGAGTAATATTCCATTGTATATATGTGCCACATCTTCTTTATCCATTCATCTGTCGATGGACACTTAGGTTGCTTCCATGTCCTGGCAATTGTAAATAGAGCTGCAATGAACATTGTGGTACGTGACTCTTTTTGAATTATGGTTTTCTCAGGGTATATGCCCAGTAGTGGGATTGCTGGGTCATATGGTAGTTCTATTTTTAGTTTTTTAAGAAACCTCCATACTGTTCTCCATAGTGGTTGTATCAATTTACATTCCCACCAAAAGTGCAAGAGAGTTCCCTTTTCTCCACACCCTCTCCAGCATTTATTCTTTGTAGATTTTTTGATGATGGCCATTCTGACTGGTGTGAGGTGATACCTAATTGTAGTTTTGATTTGCATTTCTCTAATGATTAATGATGTTGAGCATCCTTTCATGTGTTTGTTGGCAATCTGCATATCTACTTAGGAGAAATGTCTATTTAGGACTTCTGCCCATTTTTGGATGGGGTTGTTTGTTTTTTTGACATTGAGCTGCATGGGCTGCTTGTAAATTCTGGAGATTAACCCTTTGTCAGGTGCTTCATTTGCAAATATTTTCTCCCATTCTGAGGGCTGTATTTTCGTGTTTTTATGGTTTCCTTTGCTGTGCAAAAGCTTTTAAGTTCCATTAGGTACCATTTGTTTATTTTTGTTTTTATTTCCATTTCTCTAGGCGGTGGGTCAAAAAGGATCTTGCTGTGATTTATGCCATAGAGTTTTCTGCCTATGTTTTGCTCTAAGAGTTTTAGAGTGTCTGGCCTTATATTGAGGTCTTTAATCCATTTTGAGTTTATTTTTGTGTATGGTGTTAGGGAGTGTTCTAATTTCATACTTTTATATGTAACTGTCCAGTTTCCCCAGCACCACTTATTGAAGAGGCTGTCTTTTCTCCACTATATATTCTTGCCTCCTTTATCAAAGATAAAGTGACATATGTGTGTGGGCTTATCTCTGGGCTTTCTATCCTGTTCCATTGATCTATATTTCTGTTTTTGTGCTAGTACCATACTGTCTTGGTTACTGTAGCTTTGTAGTATACTCTGAAGTCAGAGAGCCTGATTCCTCCAGCTCCATTTTTCTTTCTCAAGATTGCTTTGGCTATTTGGGGTCTTTCGTGTTTCCATACAAATTGTGAAATTTTTTGTTCTAGTTCTGTGAAAAATGCCATTGGTAGTTTGATATGGATTGCATTGAATGTGTAGATTGCTTTGGGTAGTATAGTCATTTTCACAATGTTGATTCTTCCAATCCAAGAACATGGTATATCTCTCCATCTGTTTGTATCATCTTTAGTTACTTTCATTAGTGTCTTATAGTTTTCTGCATACAGGTTTTTTGTCTCCTTAGGTAGTTTTATTCCTCGGTATTTTATTCTTTTTGTTGCAATGATAAATGGGAGTGTTTCCTTAATTTCACTTTCAGATTTTTCATCATTAGCATATAAGAATGCAAGAGATTTCTGTGCATTAATTTTGTATCCTGATACTTTACCAAATTCATTGATTAGCTCTAGTATTTTTCTGGTAGCTTCTGTAGGATTCTCTATGTATAGTACCATGCCATCTGCAAACAGTGACAGCTTTACTTCTTCTTTTCCAATTTGGATTCCTTTTATTTCTCTTTCTTCTCTGACTTCTGTGCCTAACACTTTCAAAACAATGTTGAATAATAGTGGTGAGAGTGCGTAAGCTTGTCTTGTTCCTGATCTTATTGGAAATGGTTTCAATTTTTCACCATTGAGGAAAATGTTGGCTGTGGGATTGTCTTATATGGCCATTATTATGTTGAGGTAAGTTCCCTCTATGCTTACTTTCTGGAGGTTTTTTATAATAAATGGGTGTTGAATTTTGTTGAAAGCTTTCTCTGCATCTGTTGAGATGATCATATGTTTTTTATTATTCAATTTGTTAATATGGTGTATCACATAGATTGATTTGCATAGTTTGAAGAATCCTTACATTGCTTGGATAAACCCCACTTCATCACTGTGGATGATCCTTTTAATGGGCTGTTGGATTCTGTTTGCTAGTATTCTGTTGAGGAATTTTGCATCTAAGTTCATCAGTGATATTGGCCTGTAGTTTTCTTTTTTTGTGACATCTTTGTCTGGTTTTGGTATCTGGGTGATTTTGGCCTTGTAGAATGAGTTTGGGAGTGTTCCTCCCTCTTCTATATTTTGGAAAAGTTTGAGAAGGATAGATTTTAACTCTTCTCTGAATGTTTGATAGAATTCACCTGTGAAGCCATCTGGTCCTGGGCTTTTGTTTGTTGGAAGATTTTTAATCACAGTCTCAATTTCAGTGCTTGTGATTGGTCTGTTTATATTTTCTATTTCTTCCTAGTTCAGTCTTGGAAGGTTGTGCTTTTCTATTAATATGTCTATTTCTTCCAGGTTGTCCATTTTATTGGCATATAGTTGCTTGTAGTAATCTCTCATGATCCTTTGTATTTCTGCAGTGTCACTTTTCCTTTTTCATTTCCTCTTCTATTGATTTGAGTCTTTTTCTTTTTTTTCTTGATGAGTCTGGCTAATGGTTTATCAATTTTGTTTATCTTCTCAAAGAACCAGCTTTTAGTTTTATTGATCTTTGCTATTGTTTCCTTCATTTATTTTTCATTTTTTCTGATCTGATCTTTATGGTTTCTTTCCTTCTGCTAACTTTGGGGTTTTTTTTTGTTCTTCTTTCTCTAATTGCTTTAGGTGTAAGGTTAGGTTGTTTATTTGAGATGCTTCTTGTTTCTTATGGTAGGATTGTATTGCTCTAAACTTCCCTCTTAAAACTGCTTTTGATGCATCCCATAGGATTTGGGTTGTCATGTTTTAATTGTCATTTGTTTCTAGGTATTTTTTGATTTACTTTTTGAATTCTTCAGTGATCTCTTGGTTATTAAGTAGTGTGTTGTTTAACTTCCACGTGTATTTTTTCCAGATTTTTTCCTGTAATGGATATCTAGTCTCATAGCATTGTGGTCGAAAATATCCTTGATACGATTTCAATTTTCTAAAATTTACCAAGGCTTTATTTGTGACCCAAGATATGATCAATCCTGGAGAATGTTCCATGAGCACTTGAGAAGAAAGTGCATTTTGGTTTTTTTGGATGGAATGTCCTATAAATATCAATTAAGTCCATCTTACTTAATGTATCATTTAAAGCTTGTGTTTCCTTATTTATTTTCATTTTGGGGGATCTATCCTTTGGTGAAAGCGGGGTGTAAAGTCCCCTATTATGACTGTGTTACTGTTGATTTTCCCTTTTATTGCTGTTAGTCATTGCCTTATGCATTGAGGTGCTCCTATGTTGGGTGCATAAAGATTTACAATTGTTATATCTTCTTATTGGATTGATCCCTTGATCATTATGTAGTGTCCTTCTTTGTCTCTTGTAATAGTCTTTATTTTAAAGTCTATTTTATCTGTTAGGGGATTTGCTACTCCAGCTTTCTTTTGATTTCCATTTGCATGGAGTATCTTTTTCCATCCCCTTACTTTCAGTCTGTATGTATCCCTAGGTCTGAAGTGGTTCTCATGTAGACAGCATATATCCGGTCTTGTTTTTGTATTCATTCAGCCAGTCTATGTCTTTTGGTTGGAGCATTTAATCCATTTACATTTAAGGTAATTATCGATATGTATATTCCTATTACCATTTTCTCAATTGTTTTGGGTTTGTTATTGTAGGTCTTTTCCTTCTCTTGTGTTTCCTGCCTAGAGAAGTTCCTTTAGCATTTGTTGTAAAGCTGGTTTGGTGGTGCTGAATTCTCTTAGCTTTTGCTTGTCTGTAAAGATTTTAATTTCTCCATTGAATCTGAATGAGATCCTTGCTGGGTAGAGTAATCTCGGTTGTAGGTTTTTCCCTTTCATCACTTTAAATATGTCCTGCCACTCCCTTCTGGCTTTCAGAGTTTCTCTTGAAAGTTCAGCTGTTAACTTTATAGGGATTCCCTTGCATGTTTTTTTTATTGTTTTCCCTTGCTGCTTTAATATTTTTCCTTTGTATTTAATTTTTGATAGTTTGATTAATATGTGTCTTGGCATGTTTCTCCTTGGATTTATCCTGTATGGGACTCTCTGTGTTTCCTGGACTTGATTGACTATTTCCTTTCCCATATTAGGGAAGTTTTCAACTATAGTCTCTTCAAATATTTTCTCAGTCCCTTTCCTTTTCTCTTCTTCTTCAAATGTTGGTGTGTTTAATGTTGTCCCAGAGGTCTCTGAGACTGTCCTCAATTTTTTTCATTGTTTTTTCTTTATTCTGCTCTGCAGTAGTTATTTCCACTCTTTTATCTTCTAGGTCACTTATCTGTTCTTCTGCCTCAGTTATTCTGCTATTGATTCCTTCTGGAGAATTTTTAATTTCATTTATTGTGTTGTTCATCCTTTTCTCTTTGCTCTTTAGTTCATCTACATCCTTGTTAAACCTTTCTTGTATTTTCTCCATTCTCTTTCCAAGATTTTGGATTATCATTACTGTCATTATTCTGAATTCTTTTTCAGGTAGACTGCTCATTTCCTCTTCATTTGTTTGGTCTGGTGGGTTTTTCCTTGCTCCTTCATCTGCTGTATGTTTCTCTGTCTTCTCATTTTGCTTAAATTACTGTGTTTTGGGTTTCCCTTTAGCAGGCTTCAGGTTCACAGTTCCCATTGTTTTTGGTGTCTGCCCCCATTGGCTAAGGGTGTTTCAGTGGGTGGCAGAGGGGACTGGTGCCTGTGTTCTGGTAGATGAGGCTGGATCTTTTCTTTCTTGTGGGCAGCACCGCATCCAGTGGTGTGTTTTGGGATGTCTGTGATCTTATTATGATTTTCGGCAGCCTCTCTGCTAATGGGTGGGGTCATGTTCCTGTCTTGCTAGTTGTTTTGCATAAGGTGTCCAGCACTGTAGCTTGCTGGTCATTGAGTGGAGCTGGGTCTTGGATTTGAGATGGAGATCTCTGGGAAATTTTCGCCAGTTGATATTACGTGGTCCTGGGAGATCTCTGGTGGACCCATATTCTGAACTCAGTGCTCCCTCCTCAGAGGCACAGGCCTGATCCACGGCCAGAGCACCAAGACTGTCATCCACACGGCTCAGGATAAAAGGGAGAAAAAAAGAAAGAAAGAAAGAAAAAAATAAAATAGAATAATATAAAATAAAATAAAGGTA
The DNA here is from genome assembly GCF_965194825.1 of Balaenoptera physalus. Lineage (NCBI taxonomy): Eukaryota > Metazoa > Chordata > Mammalia > Artiodactyla > Balaenopteridae > Balaenoptera > Balaenoptera physalus. Next base: position 41,427,468 of record NC_138897.1, on the reverse strand, counting down.
TTAAAATTAAAAAAAAAAATTATTGAAAAAAAAAATGTAATTAAAAAAAGAAAGAAAGAAAAGAGCAACCAAACCAAAAAACAAGTTCACTAATGATAACATGCACTAAAAACTATACTAAAAAAAAAAAAAAAGGGCAGACAGAACCTTAGGACAAATGGTAAAAGCAAAGCTATACAGACAAAATCACATGCTGAAGCATACACATACACACTAACAAAAGAGAAAAAGGAAATATATATATATATATATATATATATATATATATATCATTGTTCCCAAAGTCCACTGCCTCAGTTTGGGATGATTCGTTGTCTATTCAGGTATTCCACAGATGCAGGGTACATCAAGTTGATTGTGAAACTTTAATCCGCTGCTCCCGAGGTTGCTGAGAGAGATTCCCCTTTCTCTTCTTTGTTCACACAGCTCCTGGGTTTCAGCTTTGGATTTGGCTCTGCCTTTGCTTGTAGGTCGCCTGAGGGCATCTGCTCCCCACTCAGATAGGACGGGGCTAAAGTAGCAGCTGATTAGGTGTTTCTGGCTCACTCAGAGAGTGAGAGAGGGGCACGGAATGCAGAGCGAGCCTGTGGTGGCAGAGGCCGGCATGATGTGCAACAGCCTCAGGTGCACCGTGTGTTCTCCCAGGGAAGTTGTTCCTGGATCATAGGACCCTGGCAGTGGTGGGCTGCACAGACTCCTGGGATGGGAAGTGTGGATAGTGACCTGTGCTTGCACACAGGCTTCTTGGTGTTTGCAGCAGCAGCCTTAGCATCTCATGCCTGTCTCTGGGGTCCGAGTTGATAGCCGTGGCTCGCGCCATCTCTGGAGCTTGTTTAGGTGGTGCTCTTAATCCCCTCTCCTCGCGCACCACGAAACAAAGAGGCAAGAAAAAGTCTCTTGCCTCTTCAGCAGCTCCAGACCTTTTCCCAGACACTCTCCCGGCTAGCTGTGTCGCACTAAACCCCTTTAGTTTTCTCCCTGGGATCAACCTCCGAAGCCCGAGCCTCAGCTCCCAGCCCCCGCCCGTCCCAGCAGGTGAGCAGACAAGCGTCTCAGACTGGTGAGTACTGACCGGCACCAATCCTCCCTGCGGGAATCTCTCTGCTTTGCCCTCCCCGCCCCTGTTGCTAAGCTCTCCTTCATGGGTCCGAAGCTTCCATCCTCCACCACCCGCAGTCTCCGCCCGCGAAGGGGCTTCCTAGTGCATGGAAACGTTTTCTCCTTCACAGCTCCCTCCCACAGGACTGGTGCAGGTCCTGTCCCTATTCTTTTGTCTGTGTTTTTTCTTTTTTCTTTTGCCCTACCCAGGTACGTGTGGAGTTTCTTGCCTTTTGGGAGGTCTGAGCTCTTCTGCCAGCGTTCAGGAGGTGTTCTGTCAGGGTTGTTCCACATGTAGATGTATTTCTGATGTAATTGTGGAGAGGAAGTTGATCTCCACGTCTTACTCTTCTGCCACCTTGAAGCTCCTCCCAATCTGCTCTTAGCTATTGTTGAATGTTTTCATTAAAAATAGCAACTAATACTCACATAGCCCTCAGCAGGGTTTGGCCTTCAATGGGTAGCAAGTGGAAATAGGCCTAAAAGCACTAAGCAAGAAGAAACACAGTTGAAGTTTTAGAAAACCATTTGGAAGTGGCTCAGGTAAAGTCAAAGAGGATTCATCCTTTCAAAAAAGAACTGCCCATTTAACACATGATAATTTAAAGCCAGATATAGTTAGGGCACTGTTCTGGGTTCTGAGAAATTGTGTTTACAAAAGGGACATGGATTCTTCATTCATGGAGAGAATAAAAGTGATCAAATGCATTAAGAAATGAATCTCAATGATTTATTTTCCACTGTGGTGGTATTTGCTGTGGAGAAGCACATAATGTCACACTTTGATCTGAGAACCATGAAAGTCCCCAGAGAGATCTTCCCTTGGGAAATTAGGCTGACCTCCCATGATAGAAAATGAACACTGATGGTTCAGAAATACTCCTGTTATGGGTTGAATTGTGTCTTTAAAAACATATGTTGAAGTTCAAACCCCAGTACCTCAGTATATGAATTTACTTGAAAATAGAATTGTGGGAGATTTAATTAGTTAAGGTGATGTAATACTGAAGTAACATTGACCCCTAACCCAATATGATTTGTGTCTTTATGAGAAGAAGGAAATTTGGACTCAGACACACACCGAAGCAAAACAACGTGGAAAATGTGAAGACACAGAGAAGACAACGACCATGTGAAGATGAAGGCAGAGATTGGAATTATGCTGTTGAAAGCCACGAAACACCTACTGTTACCAAAAGTTGGATGAAGAAAGGAAGGATCCTTCCCTGGAATTTTAAAAGGATCATGGTCTGGTCAACACCTTGACTTTGGAATTCTAGACTTCACACTGAAAAGAGAATACATTTCTCTGGTTTTAAGCCACTCAGTTTGTGGTACTCTTACTATAGCAACCTTTCAAAACTAAAGCCACTTTATGGTACTACATTAGCTTTATGATATTCAAGTTTCTGTGCTGGATCCTGAGAATATATATGATAAAACAAACTCATGAGTTCATATAAGAGAGAGTAAATAACCTAAGAAAGGGAACATATATTTCATATATTTTTTCAAAGTATAACTATTCAATTGTGGTTAATGCTAACACAGATAAGTATTGAGCTCCAATTAGAGACCTAACCTAGTCCATATAAAAATGGATGATTTTCCCTGAAAAAAGTGACTTTTAAATTGAAGCCCATAGGAACTTCGATAGAGGTCTCATTTTTTCATTATTGAGTTTTGTCTGATTAGAACTACAAGAATAGAGAGTGAAATCCTGATATTAATGCTTTCTCAATAAGTATTTGTGGAGAAAATTATGGAAGAAAAGAAGGAAGGAAAGACAAGGAAGAGAAGGAAAGAGGAAGGTGAGAGGAGGAAGTGAGAGAGGGAAAGAAGAAAAGAAGGAAAGGAGAAAAAACAATAAACTGTTAGGGCAATTGATGAGTGGCACAAATTTTAAAAAAAGAAAAATATTTTCTCATTGGCTTAGGAAAGATGCCCAATTTTATTTTATATATGTATATATATATATATATATATATATATATATATATATATATATATATTTGGATATAAATATATATAATATGTAATTAAATATATTTATCTATAAGTATGCATGTATTTATATATTTACAAATATAGTATATAATACATATTATATATGTATATACACATATCAGAGTTAGGAGGGATAAACAACATTCCAAGAAATGTTGAAAATATAATAATGTACAAATAGAGGAATTTCTTGAATTTTCACTGGAGCCTTCTGTGCACATATTTATAGACTTTGTGAGATGACATACTTATCCAGCAGAGAATCTATTTTTTTCTGTAAATGGTGTCAGAGATCTTCTCTTTATCAATTACTAAATTGCATTCTAATACATCTTTTAAATTAGGTTTTTAGTCCTAATCTAATAATTCAGGATTTGCTCCAAGATTAAACTAATAAAATTGAATTTTTTATTGAAATGTACACAATAAAAAGAATTAGAGCTTGTTGAATAGTTATCACACTTGTATCTATCCAGGAATCCAGGAGCAGTTGTCAATTGACTACTCTGTATCAGTTTATTTTACAGTCATAATTCAAGATATTGAAGATACAAACATGGTAGACAAGATTAAAAACCAGGTTCATAATCCAACGCACCCACAGTATGGTTAGTGTTATAATATACATATGTAGAAAGTACTTTTGACTCACAGAGGAGACATCTAGACTACCTGGGAAACTCAGGAAAAGCATTGTGCAAGGATTGCATTTGAACTGGTCAGAAGGGTGAGTAGGTGTTGATCAAAAAGTAAATGGGGAAATTCACTGCAGTGAGAGAGAAAACTATTTTAGGATTAGGGCATATTTTCAGATCACCAATGTAATACATTTTAATTCATTAATAATGTAGAGATAATAAGCACAGTGTAATGAATTTTATAATGCATGAACATTTTTTCTATTTCAATACAATGATTATTACACTGATGATATATGTAGCAGTTACCTTCTACTCCAGGGAAATTTCATGTTCCTTCAAAAGTAGGTATTAAGCACCAACTCAGTTTTCATTTCTGAGCTTGGTACTTTTAATTATTCCAGAATATATACATCCTTCAGGAATTTTTTCCTGAAGGATAATACTCTGTATGATGTCATACATATAATAGCAGATAGAGATATCTTTACTTTTAGTGTTCAACCATTTAACAATATGTCTATGGTGACATTTTCTGTATTTCAGAGTAAAACGCTGACTACTTAACAGAAGGTGGATAATTGGAAAAGGTCAGGTTGTTGACGAAAAGTTAAGGTGTCAAGAAAGCTAAAGGGATAAGAGAACAACTTTAGGGAAGTCAAGTTAAGTGAAGCTATGATTAAACAAATACAGGTAAAACCATGTAATTCTAAGTATTCAAGAGACTGATACCTTCTGTGCAACATAAATGAATTTATGAAGAACAATAATAAAATTATAAATTATCGAAATTTCAAGACATCTTATTTTTAATCTGTATTCATGTTTCCTATGTGTGTGTGTGTTTTCTTTTTATTGCTCCTCTGTGTCATCATGATTAACAGAATTTCTATATATATGGTCTCAAACTGTGCTTGGCATTTCTTACCTGTATATGAGATGTGGTAAGTGGCACTGTCACAGATAAATACCAAAGCAATTTACATTGGTGTAATATATATTATACAAAATGTAGGAATATAAGTAATCCCCACATTTTGAAAGTTTCTACTATTGATTTACTTTCTGCTCCTAAATGGTCTAGTAGAACACCTGTAACACAAATTTTAAGATAATTTTAATACTATCATTCTGGTAATATTTACTTATAAATCGTCCCTGGATAGCCATAAAATAGACTTCAGTTTTCCAGTTTTAACATGTATGGATTAGAAAACATACATGGATTAGAAAACATAAAATTTCTATTTTGCTTCATCTGCCCATTTACATTACAAACGAAAAGATGACAGTAGCCATGTCTCATACCTTTCAATATATGCTGCAATCTTTATAGATAGAAGTATTCAATAATTGCTGATTACTTGGTTTTCAAAAAATATAGCTTCCAGGATCATAATAGTTCTGATATACTAGACTTTACAAGTAATTATCTATTGCATAATTACCTACAATATTGATAGCACAGCAAAGATATTGCAAGAATCTGGAGAAAACACTATATGTATTATATTTAAAATATTTTATTTTACAATCACTTTGAAGTTATTCAGTAAAATTGTCATGTCCATAAAAAAGTGAGAGTTTTTAATAAGATATACAATGGGCTGTAATCTGGATGACAGGATATAAGTATTGACCCAATTATTTTTTCTACATGTATGTGACTATAGGTTTCATAGCTTTAGATATTACATATTCTGTATTAATGTACCCAATGTATTTATTATAAAATGGACATATAAGAAGTGTTTAATAAACTTGAATGGTTAAATAAACATAGGTATTTATTGGCAGGTAAAATTACATTCAAGAATAGATATGGAGTTAGAGGGAGGAGAGAACATTCTGATAAATGCTTATAAAGAAGATTGCAAAAGCCTTATATATGGAGAAATTGAAGTAGTTTTGGCATCTTCAGGCAAATCTTCCAGTTTTTAGATTAAGTATGAGATAGCAATAATATGTGAGTAGTGAAGGAGTGATAATGGAGACCAGCCCCACCACGATGGACTAAAAAGCAGGTGTTCCAGGGCACACTAAAATCTATGAGGAGAGCATGAGCACAGAGAGAATCCTAGGCACTCCCTTACTTACACTAAGGCCTAGGCAATGGAAGCCTGTTGCTGAGAAGAGGCAGTAGAATTTAGAGAGAACAACCTGAGGTGCAGGGCACACAGGGTCAACTGCATGCTTAAGGTAGAGCAGGAGAAAAAAGTTAAAACCTCCAGGAACTCAGATCCCAAGGTCTACTAAAGGGAGGGTTGAGATTCCACCCTCAAATTAATTGATTTATTTGCTAAATTGAATTTAATTAAAGAAAGAACAGAGACTAGACCATGCTCAACCATAGAGTAGATCAAACAAAGACCAGGCCAAGCACAATAGACTAGATTGACTCAGTGGCCTCTTCCCCATGGTGTCAGGCTAAACAAAGAAGAGGCATGCACTTGCATAGACTAACATTACTTATTTTATTCTTTCCAGTTCTTTTTCACATAATTCTCATGTTCAATCAAAATTATGAGACAATTAAAAAAATTGTGACCCATCATCAAGCGGTAAAATGATCAGTAGAAGCAGATAGCCCAAATATTGAAATAATCAAAGACAGACTTTAAAATAATAAGTATAATAAAGGATCTAACAAAGAATGCATACAATAAATAAGATAAAATGAGTAATTTTGGCTAAGAATGCTAGAATTCAAAAAATGGCAACAGAGGTGAAGAATAATTTTGATGGGCTTATCAGCAGAATGGATACAGCACATGAAAGAATCAGGTAATGTAAAGACAGAGCAGTGGAAACTATCCAAAAAGAAAAAAAAAAAAGGAAAAACGTAAAATATAATATCTGTGAAAAACAAATAAGCTGGCCTAAAATTTGTGTATATGTAGACCCAGAAGCAGAAAAAGAAGAGTAAATGGGGTGAAAAAATACTGGAAGTAATATTGGATAATTTTTTTTCAAATTTGATGGAAGACAAATTACAGATTAAAGAACTTCAGATTCAGTGAACCCATACAAGATTAAAAACAAACAAACAAAGCACACAAAACACACAAGACAAAGATAAAGAGAAAATTTTTCAAGTGTCCAGAGAAAAAGAATTATATACAGGAAAGAAGGAAAATGGCTGAGATATCATGAGAAAGAAAAAGAGTGAAGACAGAAGACAAATGTAAAGTGTTTTGAAAGTGCTGAGTAAAATCAAGAAAAAAGGAGAAGGAGGAGGATGAGGAGAAAGAGAAGAAAAGGAGGAATTTACGTAACTGATTTCAAATTTACAACTATGAAAATAAAATGGAGACCAGGCTTGAAAATCCCCCAAGCAACCAAACTAGTTAAGCCCTGTAAGCAAAACTAAATCTACCTTATTTTATGAACATTAGGAAAACTTAGGTTATTTCTTGTGACTCTGATAATCATAAAAAAGTTATCTTCCTAAAATGGTATAAGATAATCATTTTTAAACACTCCCCTGCCTTCTGGAAACCCCCATTGCAATCCGATTGTTGTAAAGCATAAACAACTTTCTCATTTTCACTTTATAAGCCATCGTGTAACATCCTGCCTCTCACCTTCACATCAGTTTTGGATTTGAAGAGTCACAGTTTGCAAACTGTACTTTTGTGCACAATCAACTCTTTCTTACTAAATACTATTTTACTGACCTGGTTTTAATTTTTACTGTTTCTTAAAATTTTGGCCCTATAAAGACAGTGTGGTACTAACTGAATAAAATCTTCAGGAACTTGGATTTGACAGAGTTCTTAGGTACGATGCCAAAAACAATTCATAAAAGAATAAACTAATAAAGGATTTTATCAAAAGATATCATAAAGAAAAGAAAGACAAGCCACAAATTGGGAGAAATTATTTGCAAGTTATACATCTAATAAAGAACTTGCATTCAGAAAACGTAAAAGTTTTTTAAAAATTAAATAATAAGACAAAAAATCAAATAAAAAGATAGGCAGCACTTTAACAAAGAGGTTGTAGGAATGGCTATTAAGCACATTAAAAGATACATAAGATCTTTAGTAATTATGAAAATTAAAATTAAAATGAGATACCACCTCACAACCAACTAGTACAGTTGTACTCAAAAATAAGGACTATAAGAAATATTAGGGAGTAGGCGGAGAAACTACAACCCCCTTATTATGATGGTTAAATGGGAATATTAAATTAGATAACCACTTTGGAACCTGGTAGCTTTAAAAAATTAAACACAAGCACACCATATAACCCAGCAATTACACACCTGGGAATCTCTACCAAGAGAAATTAAGTATATGTTCACACAAAGGCATTTATAGGAGCATTATTCACAATAGCTCCAGATTAGAACCAGTCCCAATGTCCATCAAATGATGAAAGTATAAACAAAATGTTTTACATGAAAATAATTGAGCACAATTAATCAATATATAAAGAACAAAATACTAACATATACTACAACAGGGATAAACCTCAAAATCATTATGCTAAGTGAAGAAGTCAGATGTAGAAGACCTCATATTATATTGTTTCATTTTTATTAAACCAACAGAAAAAAGCAGAAAAATATATACATAGAGAAAGCATATAAGTGATTGTCTATAGCTAGGGATAGAGACAAAGATTAACTAAGAAATTTTTGTTATATCAGTCATGTCTACAGGAGTGGGGAGTGGTAGAGTATGTGCTGTCTTTTGTCATTTTTCCCTATATGCAATATGAAACTCTTGCAGTAAATGATTTTTATTTCTGGAAATGTCACTCTATTTCTGAAGCATGATTCCCACATTTTTCAGGCCAAGGATTATTAGAATTGTATTTGTGTGATTCCTTAGCTTTCTGCTTCTTTCCTGATCTCTCTTTCCATGCTGAAATTCTTTTTAAAAAGCATCCGAATGTATACTCACTGCAACAATATATCAGTATGAGGTCATTTGCATTTAAAAAAATCTCATCTTATTTGTGAAGCAGATTTCTTTCAACATAAAGCACATGCTCTTCCTGAATCCATCTGAGCCCTTTTTAAAGAGTCCTTCTAAGCAAAATACTTTCATCTAAAAAAATGAACATTTCCTATACCCAAGTTCAATTTTTGTGTTGAGCTGAAGTAAAAAAGAAATATCAGCTCAAACGGGAAATGTGGGGAGAAATTACAGAGCAAAGCCAGGAAGATTAAATGGGAAATGACTCTCTAAGTTCTGATGTATGTTGTTAATGATATACCTCACTGGCTGAGAGGGGCAGCTATTTCTTAGCCCTTTGTTATGGTGAAACCAGTGATGGCTTCAATGTTTAAACTGTGAAAAATTTTAAACAGACTCTGAATTTTGCTATAAAAATTATCTTTTAATTACTTTTAAAAATGTACAATTTTATTGCCAAGAAGAAAATTCATCCTTGTGATATACATTATTTTACCATCACCTCCAATTATCATGTTCATGACTTTGATGATGTTTATTTGAAACACTAAGCCCTTCTTTGTTGTTACCCTATGACTTAATGGCAGATAATGACAACAGATTTAAGTCTTGCATGTCCAATGGACAAAGAAAATCAGTCTGATTTCAAAGGACTGGCAATGTATATACAGCATTTTTTATATAAGATTGACCATTATCAAATGCTAAGTGATAAGTCCAGATTGTACAGATCTTAAACACAGTATGAAGTTTTAAAGAAGTAAAATTTCCTTTGGGTTGCAATAGTAAGAAAAGATGTAGTAGAATACCTAGGCAAGCAAAGAACTAGGGAATTGAGAAGGACCTAGGTAGGGCTGTGTAATGAATATAAAAATATTTCATGCAGTGAACAAAGAGCACACTTCAATGATACTATTCTACACTACTACTCCTAACCTATCAGACTCTGAAAATAATGGGGAGAGAAAGGTGGTTTTGAAATAATTAGAATCACAAAGATGGGCATGGGGGAAATGAGGATATGTTGGTCAAAGGGTGAATAAGTTCTGGAAACCTAATGTACTGGTGACTATCGTTCATAATAATGTATTATATATTTTAAATTTTGCTAAGAGAGTAAATTTCAAGTGTTCTCATCACACAAAAAATAAGTAACTATGTGAGGTGATGGGTATGTTAACTAGGTTGATTGTGGTAATCATTTTGCAATGCATACATATGGCAAAACATCACGTTGTATATCATAAATATAAACAAATTTTGACAAATTCTAGCAATATAGGTGATAGTTATCACAGGAAAATATTAGATGGAAATCTTTTCTTTGTAAAATTTATTATTTTAATAAACCATTCTTCCCTACTCTTTATTTTTTTTAATTAATTTTTATTGGAGTATAGTTGCTTTACAATGTTGTATTAGTTTCTACTGTACAGCAAAATGAATCAGTTATACATATACGTATATCCCCTCTTTTTTGGTAGTTGGAAATCTTACGTTAACAAGTTTTATTACTTTAAAACTTGTTAACAGGAATTCATCTGTGTCTAAATTTCCTCATCTTTCAAATGAAAATCATGATCTGAGTTACCTGTGGAATGTTGTATATTGTAGGGGAGGAATAATAAACATTTTTCCTCTACCCATCTTAGGTTCTTTCCCTACAGACCTATATATTACACTGGGAAAAGGCAGATTAACAGGAGAAAAATAGAAGTTAACACATGCATCCTGCACATATATATGGGAGCACCCAGTGGTGAGTAATCCAGAGTTAGTTAGAACTTGAGTTTACACATCATTTCTAGGTAAAAGAAGGAAAGAGATATTGGGCTCCTGGGCTGGGGAAGCAAGTTATAGGAAAATGATGAAGAAAAAGTTTGGTAAACTGGGGATGTTTAGTAGTATTCATGATGCAGATTTAAGTCATTCCTTTTTTCATTGATGAGTTATTAACTTCTCCACATTCAAGTCAGGGAAAACGAGACATCTTTACAAATGGAAATTTCTTTAAAAATGTAAATTTCCTTTACAAAAGGAAAACTTGTGCTCTGGTTTTAGAGCTTTTCCTGCCTCTGTTGGTCCTCAATGGCTTTTAGCTCAAAATAATCTATATAACAAAGAGACATATTTGAGATGGCATATTCTGGATCCCTTCATTATATTAGAACTCTATATGAAGGCATAGTGATATCTGAGGATATTAATTCATTTTTCATTATCTCATCCTCTTTGGGGAGTAGAGATTTGTGGCTTGAAAGTGTGTCTTTCTCTCTGGTCTGAAAACTTCTGAATTTCAAATGAAAAAGAGAATAAGAAAGCAGCTAATATATATGTACATATAACATGCATAGTGGTCCCTAAAGAAACCAGTCTACCTCTTGTGTATACTTCTTTTCTTCCTTCTTTTCTGTCTCTCCTTTTTTTATAACTTTCTCCCCTTCTCCCTCTTTTCTTTTTCTTTTTTCCTGTCTTTCTTCCTATCCTCCATTTCTTATCAAAAATTAGAAAAGTTCAGCTTTCACTTATTTAGTGTGCTCATTTAGGCATGTGCTGAATTGCACTTTATCTTGAATACAGGTACTTTGTAAAAATGTTTGTAAGGTGGAATATTTGTCTTCTTAAATAAAAAACAGTTTTTGGAAAATAGAAATAGCTATTTCCATACCAAAAATATACAGAGGAAATATTCAAAAGATACTTTTTTTGTGCTCATTAACAATCATTTTTTACTGTTGCTTTAATGCAGAAGCAAGGCTAACATTATATAATATGGACTAAGTTATGAAACCAAGACCAGAGAACTTTCTCCATAATTTGCTGATTGAAAGATCTAAAGAAGTCATAACTGGCAATTTTCATCCCTCAAAATTGAGCTGGCTAGTCTTGACTATATTTTATCTCTTCTTTACAGCCTGTTCTGTGGAAACATCTATAACATAGATGAGACATAGCCACTTTTATGATTGTATCAAACTTAAGAATTCTACAGGATTTGTTTTTTCAACAAATATCAAATTATTAATTTGCTTTAATTCCTTTTATTTGCCTCTTTTCTGCTTGGCTCACTATCTTCTTTTAAATAAAAAGGTATTTTAGGCAAATTATATGTAATTTCTAAGAATCCATATGGTCATTTGATTGGTTAGTAAGAGTGTCTTTCCAGTGATTGTTTGCCTTAGACAGAGGCTCACCTGCATTCCATCAAAGATTTGCCTTTTCAGTGACCATCACTTCAACTGCAGATCCCTCGTCTCTCTGGGCCTTGCCAAGCTTGAAGCCTCCCTGAAGCCAGGGACAATGCTCTAGCACTCTCTGACATAAAGATGAGAAAGAGGGAGCTCAACAGTCTAGGTCATAAGGAAGAAATCTGCCATTCCTCTTTGGAATGTCCTTTAAGTCAATTTAACCTTAACTGCCTTCTCCATATTCTTTAGCACTCTGGTTTGGTAATATTTTGACCCACTGGGAAATAGCCATGATTTTCACTATTCCTTTGTTAATTTTTAAATCTTGTCCTTTTCTGATAGTGGTCAAGTTGTTAGTTATCTTTGAAGCTGTAAATAGCCCATCTAATATGAAGTCAACAATATATCTTGGGAATTTCACACACTGGTTATAGCAGTCACTCACTCAGCAGATGTGTAGTGGGAAGTGATGGAGTTTGGTCCGGCTGCCTGCAGTTGAGAAATTAGTGATAGCCCTGAGCTTTTGGCTCATGCACAGTGATGTGATATGAGATGATGTTTTTGTTTGTTTTGTTTAATTTTTACTTTTTAGTTTGAACTTTTAGTCTTGCAGAAGAGTTACCAAAATAGTACAGAGCTTCACCTTATACCTTTCATCTAGCCTCTCCTAATGTTAACATGACCATGGTACAATGGTAAAACCTAAGATTTTAATATTGCTGCAGTACCATTATTAACTATAGACTATTTGGATTTCACCAGATAGTCCACTTTTTTTTTTTTTTTTTTTCTGGTCCAGATTGAAACCAGGATCCCAATTTCCATTTAGTTATTATGACTCTGAAGTCTCCTCCCATCTGTGTCAGTTTTTCCATCTTTCCTTGTTTTATGCCACTTTGACACTTTTAAAAAGTACTAGTCAAGGATTTTGTAGAATGTTTCTCCATTTTGGTTTGTCTGATGCTTATTGTGATTAGACTGGGGTTATGGATTTTAGGGAAGCATACCACAGAGCTGAAGTGCCCTTCCATCATACCATATCAGTGGGTACATACTAACATGACTTAGAACTGGTAATGCTAACTTTGTAATTTGGCTGAAGTGATGTCTATTAAGTTTCACCACATAAAGTTATTATTTTTTCTTTCTGGACTTAATTTGTTGTAAATCAGTCACTAAGTTCAGCCCACATTTAAGAGAAAAGAAATTAAGATGAATTAAGCTCTATTTTCTCAAAGGAGGAGTATCAAAAAATTGGGGGATATAGGTTAAAAACATGACAGTAATTAACAATATTACGGGGAATAATTTGAGGCCATGGCAAATATCCTATTACTCCTTAATATTTTCTACTTTAACTGAAGCCAAGCTGAGGGATGGACATCCTCAAACCAGAAGGACATAAACTAGTAGATCTTTTCCCTTCCATTTCCAGTTTTTTGAGAGTTAATTATTCTCATTTTTTCTCTGCTTTGAAATGCTTTCTAGTGTCTTAACCCATTTTTATAATATAGTCTATTGAAATTTTTATAATTATTATCTGTGGGAATGCATGTATCCACTTTACCTTGCTGTCATTACTGGAGGCTTCAAGGCTCAATTAATTTGATTGGTTTGCTTGATCTATTTATAATGATGATGTTCAGTCTCCCCAAAATAAATTTAAACATATTTCTTATAATATGTTAACTAAGGTACAAAATGACCTTAGCCATTTCATGACATTAAATGATCAAAAAATATCTCAGTGATGACAAATGCAGTCATTCCTAACACACCATTTCTTAGCTAATTCAGAAAAATGAGACGTTATTATATTTCCCACATTTTATTAATATAATACTGCAAGTGCTAATTCAGTGAAATTAGCATTTGCAGTGTTTGTATGTTGTAAATATAAACAACATACTGGTTTTCTTAGCTTTTGTTTCATTTTGAATTTTCGACTGTCTCTTTTAGTATCAAATGCATTGTTACACTAACATGAATGCTCAGGGCTCTTTCATTTCCAAAAATGCTGTGATTATGGACATTTTCAGCCTTTGCTGTTGGTATGGATTTCAAAATTGATCACTGTAGGCAGATAATCTAGGAATGGTTTTCCAGAGGTTAATGTGATTCTTTGGCTTGAAATGAACGAAGTTACCAGATGGCAAAGCAATGTGCTTAAGTACTTTTGGCTTCCTTTACAAACAACTAGATTAAATCACAGGTACAGTGATTCAGCTGACTGTTGGTGAGTACCTATGGTAAATTCCTGTGTACTCATGCATGTGTGAGACTGTCTTAGCACACAAGCGTGTGTACATGTGTACCTGTGTGTGTGTGTTTGATGGGGCTTAAAGAAGGACAGTTCAAGGAATAGAAGAGGAGAAAAGATGGGGTGGGAAGGAGATGGTAAAGAAAGAGTTAAATCAAACCAGTGAAAAAACCATTGAGTGGTTACTCTGTACAAGAAAATAAACCAGCAAGTGTGGTGAATATAAATCTCAGGCCAGAAGGTCCCTTTTTTCAATGGGTAATGTTCAGGTAACTAATTTGAGCAGTCTTTTCAAGACACAGAGCAGCAATTTTCAAATTGTGTTAATATTACATTCACAGGTCTTAGAGGAGGCTGGGGAGCCAAATGGGGCTCTTGGACCTAACTCCTTCTTCAAGCAGAAGAACTTTATATTCATCTGTTTTGTACAGTTGACATCTGAGTAAAATCCTTTGAATAAAGAGTTCCTTTAAGAAAAAATTGAAAATGATTCCATAATTTTGACCTCGTAGAAAGCAGGGATACAGGGTAGCAACACCCTGAAAAGGATGCTACAAAAATAATTTAATTACTTTGATAATTATAAATTATAAGGGAAATAGTATATGTAAACAAAAACATAAACAATTGTGATATTAATAATAAAAAAGCATCTTAGCCTCAAATTTCCCAACTTTATTAACATGATATTGTTACAATATGATATTTATCAATATGATACTGTAACAGTTATTTCATGAAAATTTAATCAGGTGATTGTTGGTTTTGTGAATATAAGCAAATACTTGTTTAATTCATAGTTTTAAAATTTTCAGCTGAAAGAAAATATTTAAAAATATATACAGAGGTCTTCCCTGGTGACGCAGTGGTTAAGAATCTGCCCGCCAATGCAGGGAAACGGGTTCCATTCCTGGTCCGGGAAGATCCCACATGCCTCGGAGCAACTAAGCCCATGCGCCACAACTACTGAAGCCCCCGTGCCTACAGCCCGTGTTCTGCAACAAGAGAAACCACTACAATGAGAAGCCTACGCACTGCAACGTAGAGTAGCCCCTACTCGCTGCAACGAGAGAAAGCCCATGCGCAGCAACGATGACCCAATGCAGCCAAAGATAAATAAAATAAATTAATTTTAAATAAGTTTAAAAATAAAAATAGAGAGAGAAAGTGCCCTCACAGTTCCATGGAGCACACAAAAGGAATTCTTAAAATAGTCACTGGATTTAGCAAGTTTAGAATACAACTGAGGAAATAAAATGTATGTTATGCAAATGAAATCAGAACATGATGGTATAATATTTCATCTCTTATAAGTAAGTAGCAAAGTCAGGGATTGGTTATGCAAATTTAAATATTCCAATGGTTTTGAAAGATTTTGAAGCTTTATGGAGAAAGAGTTATTTGGATTATTCCTGGTTCACAGGTTGAAAAGGTAATAAGAGGATACAGGTTGATATATTCATACATTAATTTACATTGCCTTATAATTATAAACTTCTTTTCTTGTATATAAACATACAGTGTGAAGCTTCCTAAATAAAGACCATATTTTCAAAAGGATTTTTCGTCATACTGGTATTAGATCCCATTAATATAATTTGACTTTTGAAAAAGCATTCAAAATACTGGCAACATTACATATTTGTCCTTTACATAATTCATGATACTATGTGTTACTAGAGAATAAAATAGAATTGTATGAAAATCACAAGAATTACACCTTTTGTTTCAGAAATCAACCTTAGGAAAGGAAGCCTGAGAATCAAGTAGCCCAATTTTATGAGTTTATATGTCAAAGCTTCATTTATTCCTAATGCAGCCATCAACGCCTTTTGTGATCTCAGTAACTAAGAAGCCAGTTTGATTCTTCTGATTATGGACTTCCTAAAAGCTGGCTGCTAAGTCATAAAGGAAATAAAAAGATGCTTTGGAGAACTAATGGCTGCCCATGTGTGCTGAGTCAGTCATGAATTTTATGGGAAGCTATGCTGACTTATGCAGGACTGCTTTATGTCTCTGAGATGATCTATTTTAACATGTTGATTGCTTCATGCTGGGCATCATTTTCCTATAGAGACATGGGCAATTTATATAGTTTTAGAAACTTAATTCTATATGGGAGATGAGAGGAATCTTAGGTAGAGCAACAGAGGAAATTCTAAAGTGAAACTATATATGTGGAGATTTATATTAACAAAATAATGCAGAAGTGGGAGGATTTCAGTGATATTTTAATTGAAGACTGTAGACTGGTGACTCCATTATGGACATCATCAGTATAGTCACGTTTATTGGAAAAGAGTAGAATGATTTGAGGACTTTTCATGGAAATACTATTTTATCCCACTCATTACCTTCCCACCCATCTCCAATTTTGTTTATGTCTTTCTTAATGAATGCCATAGAGCAGAGAAAACAAGAAAAGAGGATCAGATGGGCCAAAACAGTAAAGAAACATGAATCACCATGATGGATTTCATTAATTAGAAATTGAAATTAAAGACACCAACATGTGAAAAATTGTACCTCTGTAGGTTGTTCCAGGACAGTGTCTGTTCCAATTTCAGAAGTTAATTTGACAGAAATGTTTAAAGTATTGTGTGTAAGAGAAATATGGTGACCCAGAATAAAAATCACAGTGGGAGAAAAAGAAGTTTTATATCATTTTCCTTTCCAGTGCATGCTTTGATTAGACAAGCACCCAAAAGCCATATTTGGTCCACTGCTGAATGTCTTTGTATATAAAAAATAAGAAGGTTTTCTGTTCATTTTTCTGCCTAGGAGTCATGTGTGGATATTCAACTGATTTTTTTTAATTGTGGAAGTTTCCTTCTGAATTAGCCCTTCTGAATCATGAGATCCTCTGATGAGCAAATAAAAAGAGGGGAGAAGGAGGGAATAGAGGGGCAGAGGAATGAGGAACAAGGAGGAAAATCTTAATTGTTCTCTAAGTGCATATTAAATACTATGTGCTCAATTAAAAGAAGTGCAATCGCAATTAACCAGAGTTCAATTACCTAGAAATTCAAATAAACTGAAACTATTTTTTTTTTTAATTCACTCTAGTTCCTCAGATAAAGTGAGGATAAGTGGAAACAATAATAATAATGACATCAACAAAAGAGTAGGACCAGCAACAAGATGCTGGTTATTCTTTACTACCATCTTTCTTGACACCTCCATTTTCTGCTCTGTCCTTTGCCTTGGGAAGTTGACCCAGTTGACTATATCTCTCAGACTTCCTTGTTCTCTTAGCATGAATGGGGTTCCACCAATAGAAGTTGCAAACAGGAGATTAAATGGCAAGAAGAGAGTGAGGTTAGGGTATTTTTTCCCCCTGGTTCCTTCCTTCCCTACATCACAGTGATTGTTGCATTTGTTGCCTCTTCTATGGCACAGCTTCTGTCAGGCAGCTTCTCTTCTTTGGTCCAGCTCTACAGAAACTATTAGCTTTCTTCTGCAGTGTTTTAACTCTATTGTCAGAAATATAAGTATGATTTTCATCAGGTTTCTGGTAAATAAGATATTTTTCATATCTATTAGATGTCTTTATAGAAACAAAATCAGATAAGGGGGAATGAAATCCTAATTCTATGTTTGACTAATTGACTAATCCTAATTTCTATGTTTAATGGAATTCCAAGTAATTCCATTAAAATAACATTTTCTCAGTCTTCCTGCTACAAATGGAGAAGAATCAATGTGTCCCAGCCCCTGTCATGAGATAGAGAGTCTCAAAAATGGCCAAACTCTCTACCCTGCTCTGTATGTATATGCAGCTCCTCTCATGTTGGAATCTAAACTGTGTCTGTAACTGCTTTGACTGACAGAATGTGGAAAAAGTGACCTTCTGGGACTTCTGAGTAAGGTAATAAAAAGTTCTTCTCCTCACTATGGATAAATTACAGACTGTCCTGGTGGAGAGAAAAACCAAGTAGAGAAGCCCTAGAAAGTGAAACATGCTATAAAAAAAGAAGCCATCCAAAGGAGCTGTGAGGTACCAGATGTCCAGCCATCTGACAGCATCTGCCATTTTGCTGTAAGTGCATGAGAGACCTTGAGAAAGACTAGCAGAGGAACCTCCAAGCTGGGCCCCAGCCAACATACAAATTTGTGAGATATAATAAAATGTGGTTTAAGCTACTACATTTTGGGGTGATTCATAGTGCAGCATTAGATAACAATCGGAATAGATATTCTACTTACTAGCAGTGTGACTGTGAAAGGTACTTCCACCTCCTGAGGATCAATTTTCTCATTTTCAGAATGTGAATGACAATAGTTAACTATACTATAGGTTACTTTGAGATCTAAACTAAAAATGAGATAAAATTTTTAAAGTAATCATTCAGCATAGAATTTGGGACACAGGAAGTATTCATTTTGTTCTTATTGGTATCATTATTATTACATGTTTTTTTTTTAAATCTTCACCTCCTCTAGGAGGTTCTAGGATTAGTAAGAAAGTACAAAAAAGATTAAGATAGTCTCAGCAAGAGGCTGTAGGGACAGTACAAAAGGAGTGACTAAATCTAAGGCAGAAGGAAAAAAGAAAAACTTCTGAAAATGATAGAGGCTACTTAAAATGAGACTTGAATGATGAGAGTTTTCTTGGGAAGAACAGGTCTAGAAAAAAGCATTCTTAACAAATGTAGGAGTCAGCAGCTATGGATACCAAAGAATGAGAGATTTGGAATGTTAAAGGAAATGGCCTTCCTGGAGGACTGGGAGAAGTTGTAGATAGCTGGAGGAAAGACATGAGGGATGAAGGGTATGGGTGTTAGTGTGAGATCAGGTCATAAAGAAGGTTAGGGTGATTTTGAGAATTGTATATTTTGCTCTGGATATTGGAACATATCCTGATAGCACAGAGACTTGGCAATGTAGGTCAAAACTCTCAGTTTTGTGAACAATGGATTGGATAGAAAGAGGTTAATGATGTGGAGGTAAGGGTGACAAGTAGAGAAAGGCTGGCAGTAAAGCAGCAGAAAAGCAAATGGACAGTGATTCTTGATAATCAGACATATTTTGAGGTAACATCAATACAATCTGGTAACCACTCATTGAAGGAAATAAGCAAAAAGGGGAAGGCAAAAGTGGGTGTCAGGTTTCTATCCTGTGTTATTTGGTAAATGATAGTGACCTTTGCTAAGACAGAAAATACAAAGGGAGAGAAAAGAATATTTCTTCACTATAGAAGAAGGGTATGGGTAGGAAGGGTGAAATCATCATTCTTTACTGGGTACTTAATATGGGCTAGATACATTTACAAAGACCTTTAAATACAAGTTTTTCTAATTATCTAAAATATTAGTGTAACTATACCCATTATATAGATAATGACACCGAGTTTCTTAGATTAAGTTACTTGAACAAGACATATATGGCTTGACTGACAAGGTTTTATAACTTGAAAGTCCATACACGTTTCATTTTTAGAACTTGTATATAAAGCTCAGAATAAGAATGGAGAGGCAGATAGATATAGATAATGCTGTTGATGCTGTCTTGGGAATAGATGAGAATGGGTAGAGTAAGAAATGAGAAGATCAAAGACAGAATCCTCTAAAGTATCAGCAGTTAAAAATTCAGAAGAAGATGAGTTATTGTGTAAACGGAGGCAGTACTGATGCAGAGGAAGAGGTCAGCAGAGAATAAAGCCTAGAACAGGGGGAAGGGCATGGAAGAGGGCAAACCAGAAGAAGGGAGCTGATGCACAAATGATACACTACAGAGCGCTAAGGAGGTTGAGGAATGAAGAGTGACCATTAGGTTGACAGCTAGGAGATATAAATAGTTGGAACAGTATGGAAAATCTTAGTGACCCAGCTAGGATTGTGACTGCCCCCCCTTAATTAGCTAGTCTCTACATAGCAGGGAGGAAGGAAGAGGACACTCCAGTCTTGGGGTGTGACATTAATAAAGTGGCAATAATGGGAAAGCAGGAAGAGTATAAGGAATTGTGTTATTACAAATTCATCTTCTAGGCAAATTATTTTTCACAATTCTGATTACTGTTTCTATGTATTTTTTTCATAACCAAGTTTTTTCATTAAATCAGATGACCTTGTCCTGCATGACGAGAGACCACGTGTCCACAGAAATTATTTGAGTGTGGTTATACAGGGTTAAGCCACGTCAAGAACTGTGAAAAGTCTGAGACTTTACCCTACTTGTAAACTAACAATTTGATTGCAACTCTCATGTGTATGTTGGCAGGAGACATGAGATTCCTGGGTCAAAGGCAAAGGATTTTCTTAAACATGACAATAGCTATAGTCAGAATGCCAGCATTTTCTTGCACTAGTTCCCTGAGCCCCAGTTCCCATAGAACATTGCAAAGAGGACCAGGTGACACCTGTATATGCAGTGGGTGGCATTTCAGTAGAGAAGTTCTGAGTTTAGGGAATTCAGATGTTTTATAACAAGTGGTATGTGCCTATTTTTGTTCCCAAGGGGAGATGTTAATTCCTTGTACTGAGCAGTTGGCCTCCAGAAGGAGACACTGTATCTTCCAAGGCAATAAGCAAACCTTTCTTTTCTCTGAAGTGACACACTCCATCTTCTAAGGCTGTTAAACAGATAGCCTGTAAAAAAGGCACTCAGCCCCTCTCCTTGTAATGCAGAAACATGAGAAACCCATGGAGAACTGTCTCCCAATAAGCTGACCTAAGCCTCTAATGGTGAGTTCTTGGTTGTCCCAAGAAAAGAAAATGACAATCACCACAATATTTATATATAAAATTCATATGGGCCCAGAGATTAAATATCATTCATATACCAGCACATCGACTCTCAGCATACAAATTAATTTGTATAATTTGTTTACAAAACCCCACACTTCTGTGTTTTAAACTTTTTTGCATGCATATGCATTTAATATTTCATTTGATGGTCCAAACAATTTTTGAGGTATATATGGGGAGGTATCATAAAATCATTACAAAGAGAAACACTGATAGTAAGAAGGATTATATTCTTCTCCAAGTCACAAAAATAAAGAGCAACTGAGCTTTAAACCCAATGATTCTTCCTCCCAGTTTGCTGTTTTCTATCTCCATACATTTTCAGGGGTGTACCCTGCTATAGCTAAGTTGAATGGAGTGCTTTTGTTTCCCCTACTCACTGGACCCATTTAATGTGCTATGTGAGCTTGGGCCTGGCACTTTCATTTCCTCTGCCTTGGTTTAAGCTAGAAAATGGTAGCAATCACATATATTTTGCATCACTGCACCACTGGGGCAAGAATTATATAAAGTAATAGGCATGAGTGTTCATCACAGTATCAATCACTCAGTCATTCCTTTAGCACCATCCTCTTTCCCATCTCACTCCATTGTCTCCAAAATCTCATTGTCTCCCAAATCTCATCTAGCCTGGCAGACATTCCTTGATCTGGTCTTTCTCTCCCTTCCAAGGCTTATTCTGGTAGCATACGTACTCTGGTAAACCTGTAAAATCTTCTTTGTTTTGTTTCAAATTTCTCTCCTTTGAAATTGCATATCTTCAAATAAGAACTCCAGTGGGACTTTTCTATTGAGCATCCCTCTCTTCCTCTGTTAGGAAGTATGTCCAGCCATCTGTGGGCCTCTGTTGGCATCTTCTTTATCTTGTAATACATATTGTGGTATGTTATCATTACATATGGTTACACCTTGTATTCAATAGACACCGCACATTTCTTGAGGGACAACCACATGTCTTCCCACTTATGGTTGTGTCTTTATCCCATATGCAATGTCATATTTACCTAAATATGAAGCCCTTTTTTGTATAATGATTAAGACTGCAGGCTTTAGAGTTAGGTGCTCCTGGAATACACTCCCAGTTGTACCATTTATTGTGAAAGCTTGGGCAACTTTGTTAAATGTTCCAAGCCTCAGTTTCCTCATGTGTAAACTGATAATGATTATATCTTTATCAAAGGTTTGGGGAAGTAGTATTTTTAATATTCTTTAGCAAAATATAACCACTCAATAAAAATTATTATCTTATGAATTTAAGTTTTATTCTTATTTTAAATTTTAACACTTTTGACTTTAGGCTCACCATGGAGAAATGACATTCCAGAAAATTCTGTTTATTTTCACTGTTCTCCACCTTCCAAACACCTTCTTTATGTTCCTATTTCTAGAGCAATGACTTGTTGAAATATTTTTAAATGTGACTTTAAAGTATTTCCATTTTTAATATTTCATATAAGACCAATTCATGTTTTATTACACAAAAGTTACAGAGATTTTGAGGTCTCTTTACAATTCAAATACTTAAAAACCTAACTGAAGTGCCTTTGTTCTTTCAGTAATACCATCTGCAAATAAAGAAATGGTAGCTGTCCTCCACATCATAAAGTATAGCTATCATCCAAATCCTTAGACAGGTATGTATGCAGCCACCAATATAGAATCCGTATTTGGAGACCACTGGCTCGTGAACTGGACTTTTTCTAAAATGAGTATTCTTTAAGCTTCTAGGGAGATGGCTGTATCACTGCTAGCCTCCTTCCTCCCTACTTCATTTCCTATGACATATAGCTTCCCATCTGATGGTCCTAAAATGTCCGTTGCCTCAAACCATCATCCTACCTTCAACTTGCCAGTAGTTCCTCATTGCTCAACTAACAAACTCAAGTGCCCCAGCTTCAAAGTCATTCCCATCACAATCAGCACACAACAAAATCTTATCCTGCTTGACTTTCTAACCCTGTGCCCTCTTCTCCATGGAGTGGCTCCACTTACAACACATAAACTCTCATGTGATGTTTACTGAAACATCCATCTTTCTTTTTACACATAGGAATGCCATCACCAGTATTCTTCAGTTACAGGGATTTCAACATTGTGATAAATTCTTCTATCCTCCAGAGGGTCCTCCCCAGCATACATTGACATCTCTTCTCTCTGACCTGCATTTACTGTCTACGATATTCTTAAACATAATACTTTATCAGTTTATGTATGTATCTTTTAGTTTTAAAACTATTTCATGTGTAACTAATTTTCACAGCTGAAGTCACTATCACCCATTAAACACTGAGTTGAAAATAGCTTTCTAGTTTAATTAAGCAGACATCTAAGACAGTCTTCTGAGAACTTTTTATTTTACTTTCTTTTGTTTTTCAATGTTTATTTATTTTAATTTTATTTATTAATTTATTAATTTATTATTTATTTATTTTTGGCTGCATTGGGAAAAGTTTATTAAAGTTAACTAAACATACGTAAAATTACACATATTACAAATGTTATATCAAAGTTTTTTTGTCACAAATGAACACACCCAGATAACCAATTCCTAAGATACAGAACATTATCAGCACTTCAGAAATCCTTTTCACATTCTCTTCCAGCATACTTTATTTCCAACATTTCAAGCATATGCATCTAAAAATTACAGTAGGATGATTTAAATATGAAGCATTACATTGCTTTGTGAGGGAAAACTACAGGCCTTTGCCCCATACCTGTTGACCAAATAAGTTACTTCCAGAAGGAGCTACTTTTAAAATGTTTAATGATTTCTCCTGAAAGCTTTATCTATTTCTCTAAGGTATATGCTCCAGCCACTATCTCTTGATGTATGAAGTTTAGACATTACCTATGAATTCAGTTGTGAATGACGAGGATTAGTTCATTTATATACCCACATCCCTCCTTCATCTTCCAATTTTTATTGTCCTCAATTGCTAGTCATTGTAAGTGTATGGAATATTATTTTTTGGTTTAGGAACAATGGGTAGTATCTTTCAATGTCCCACTTTTAAAGCTGAGGACATTTTCACCTCAAGCTTCCCTTTACCAATTCATCCTTTCTACTTTCCTACACCTGTCACTATACTGATGACATTTCCTTTGCTTTCTGTAACTATAATTATTTTATGTTTGGTTTATAGCCACATTTCTCAAATCCAACTGCACATCAGAGTCACCTGAGACTGTTGAAAAATATTAATGCCCATGTCTGATCCTCAGAGTTCTGATTTAATACATCTGAAGGAGTTTAGTATTGTTACTATCCAAGCTCCACAAAGATTTTAATTTGCAGCCAAGATTGAGAAACACTGTCTAGAGGGTGATTCAATAAGTTAAAAATCAATAAATTGATTTTACATGAGCATGGTTACATTAATGTTGTTCATGTCAGCATCACTATTGTAACATGACTGCATATTCTATTTTGACACACAATTTTCTCTTGAAAGTTCTAACTCCTCTTTATTATTGCACCGTTTGGTTTATTTTTTCCACAAACTCTTCATCATTTATTTTATTGGATTTACTCTTATTGTCAGAGTTCTTCTTCCTAGAACCCTCTGTCCTCTTGTCTTAGTCGGGTATGGAGATGTTTTCCTGGGATTTTCTTTCACTTCTTTCCAAAGTTAAATCCTTTTTTTTCTGATATCTCATGTCAACCTCTTTGTAGGTGGACACTCCAGGTCTTGCTGCAGCTCATAAATGAGTTAACTGTTAAGAAACGGTACACGGAGTTCTTGTTTATTTCACAATATCTTTGTTCTGCTTATTAAATTGGTAAAAAGTATAAGAAATATAATTTGAAAATATTTTTTCTCAGTACTTTGATATTATTTCTACATCATTTTCTGGGATCTATCTTGCTGATAAAAATTTAATGACAGAATTGCTTTCATTCCTTTAAATATTCCCTGATTTTACTCAACAAAAGAAAGTGTGATCTTTTATATCCAATTTTTATGATGACATATTTAGGTAATGATCATTTTTCTATTTATTGTGTTGAGCCACAGTGATTCATTTCAAATTGAATATAGGAAGCCCTCTTATATTTTTCCTTCAAAACTTTCTTTACTCAGTTTTCCGTGTTTTCTTTCTTTCTGTAATTCATATAGAAGTGCAATTTTTTTTTGCCTCAACTTTTCTATTATATTGGAACTTCTTGTCTTTTTTTAAACTTTGGAGAATATTTTTTCAAAATTATCTCTTACATTTTATTACACTTTGCTTTAAAATTAGCAATCATATTTTTACTTCAAAGATCTTTTTATTGTTCTCTCATTGTTCTTCTATTACATCCTGTTCTTTTTTTTTTTTTTTAATGGATACCATATACCCTGAAGCCTATCTGAGAATATTAAAAGAGATATATTTTTTTATTATTTTCAGTTCTTTTTTTTTCCCTCATAGATTTCTTTTTCCTTAAAGGGCCATTTTTCTATTGTTTTACTCATTCCTTTTCCCACAAATATCTTCTAAGTGTTGCTTAATTATATTTAAGTAAAAAAATAAACAGTAGAAATACTGTGATTTAGACCAAAATTTGTTAAATAATTGGTTTTCTTTCAGGATGCATAGACCAGGAAATAATATTTATCATTTCAGACTCTTAATTGCTAGAAATTTATAAATATCTTTGCATCTGAATGCCAACACCAGTGAAATTTTTTATGATTTGATGTACAAAATAGTTCTAGTAGTTTTCTGGTGGAATTATTAGGATTTTCTATGTATAGTATCATGTCATCTGAAAACAGTGACAGTTTTACTTCTTTTTTCCCAATTTGTATTCCTTTTATTTCTTTTTCTTCTCTGAGTGCTGTGGCTAGGACTTCTGAAAATATGTTGAATAAGAGTGGTGTGAGGGGACATCCTTGTCTTACTCCTGATCTTCGTGGAAATGCCTTCAGTTTTTCAACATTGAGCATGATGCTTGCTGTGGGTTTGTCATATATGGCCTCTATTATGTTGAGGTATGTTCCCTCTGTGCCCATTTTCTGGAGAGTTTTTATCATGAATGGGTGTTGAATTCTGTCAAAAGTCTTTTCTGCATCTATTGAGATGATCATATGGTTTTTATTCCTTAATTTGTTAATTTGGTGTATCACACTGATTGATTTGCACATATTGAAGAATCCTTGCATCGCTGGGATAAATCCCACTTGATCATGGTGTATGATCTTTTTAATGTGCTGTTGGATTCTGTTTGCTGTATTTTGTTCAGGATTTTTGCATCTATATTCATCAGTGATATTGGTCTGTAATTTTCTTTTTTTGTGATATCTTTTTCTGGTTTTGGTATCAGGGTGATGATGGCTTTGTAGAATGACTTTGGGAGTGTTTCTCCCTCAGAAATTTTTTGGAAGAGTTTGAGAAGGATCAGTGTTAGCTCTTCTCTAAATGTTTGATAGAATTTGCCTGTGAAGCCATCTGGTCCTGATAATTTGTCTGTTGGAAGATTTTTCAATTACATTATTTGTAATAGGTCTGTTTATATTTTTTTAATTTTTTATGGATCTGTCTTGGAAAATTGTACCTTTCCAAGAATTTGGAAATTCACAGAATTCTAATTCAGATTAGAATTCTAATTAGATTTCTAATTCTAATTCTAATTAGAATTAGAATTCTAATTCTAATTCACAGAATTAGAACAAAAAAAATTTACAATTCGTATGGAACCACAAAAGACCTTGAATAGCCAAAGCAACCTTGAGAAAGAAAAATGGAGTTGGAGGAAACAGGCTTCCTGACCTCAAATTATACCACAAAGCTACAGTAATCAGGACAGTATGGCACTGGCACAAAAACAGGAATGTAGATCAATAGTACAGGATAGAATGCCCAGAGATAAACCCAAGCACATATGGGTGCCTGCTTTATGACAAAGGAGGCAAGAACATACAATAGAGAAATGGCAACCTCTTCAATAAGTGGTGCTGGGAAAACCAGACAGCTACATGTAAAAGAATGAAATTAAAACACTACCTAAAACCACACACAAAAATAAACTCAAAATGGATTAAAGATTTAAATATAATACAAGACACTATAAAACTCTTAGAGGAAAACATAGGAAAAACACTCTTTGACATAAACCACAGCAAGATCTTTCTTGACCCACCTCCTAGAGTAACAGAAATAAAAACAAAAATAAACAAATGGGACTTAATTAAACTTAAAAGTTTTGCACAGCAAAGGAAACCATAAACAATACAAAAAGACAACCCTCAGAATGGGAGAAAATATTTTCAAATGAAGCAACTGACAAAGGATTAATCTCCAAAATATACAAACAGCTCATAGAACTCAATATCAAAAAAACAAAGAATTCAGTTAAAAAATGGACAGAAGACCTAGATAGACATTTCGCCAAGGAAAACATACAGATGACCAAGAGGCACATGAAAAGATGCTCAACATCACTAATTATTAGAGAAATGCAAATCAAAACTACAATGAGGTATCACCTCACACTGGTCAGAATGACCATTTTCCAAAAATCTAGAAACAATAAATGCTGGAAAGGGTGTGGTGAAAATGGAACACTCCTGCACTGTTGGTGGCAATGTAAATTGATACAACCACTATGGAAAACAGTATGGAGGTTCCTTAAAAAGCTAAAAATAGAACTACCATATGACCCAGCAATCCCACTACTGGGCATACACCCTGAGAAAACCATAATTCAAAAAGAGATATGTACCACAATGTTCATTGTAGCACTATTTACATTAGCCAGGACATGGAACCAACCTAAATGTCCATCGACAGATGAATGGATAAAGAAGATGTGGCACATATATACAATGGAATATGACTCAGGCATAAAAAGAATTGAAATTGAGTTATTTGTAGTGAGGTGGACGGACCTAGAATCTGCCATACAGAGTGAAGTAAGTCAGAAAGAGAAAAACAAAGACCATATGCTAATGCATATATATGGACTCTAAAAAAAAAAAAAAAAAAAAAGGTACTGATAAACCTAGTTGCAGGGCAGGAATAAAGATGTAGACATAGAGAAGGGGCTTGAGTACATGGGGTGGGAGGGGGAAGATGAGGCAAAATGAGAGTAGGATTGACATATATACACTACTGAATGTAAAATAGTTAGCTAGTGGGAAGCAGCAGCATAGCACAGGGAAATCAGTTCGGTGCTTTGCGATGACCTAGAGGGGTGGGATAGGGAGGATGGGAAGGAGGTTCAAAAGGGAGGGGATACGGGGACATATGTATGCATATGGTTGATTCACTTTGTTGTACAACAGAAACTGACACAGTATTGTGAAACAATTATACTCCAATAAAGATCTATTAAAGAAAGAAAAAAATTCACTACTTACAAATAATATGAACATACTTAGGTTGTGTTATTGTAGTGGTGATGAGTTTTTTGAATGTTTGTTTATTTGTCTTGTTTTATTTTTCTTGAGGAGCAACACCTGATTGCAGTTTCTAACTCCCTCAACTCATGAAACTACATTAATGTGATTCCAGCGTTCTGGTGTTCCCAGGTACCTGGCAGAGGCGAACAAAATTTTCTCTAAAAAAAAAAATTTAAAAATCCATAATCCTATACCTCAATTTTTTTTCTATAATTTTGCATTGCAAATTTGTGTGGAACTATTCATATAGCCTCAAAATTAAAGAAGCAAATAATATAGAACCAGCATTAGAAATAACTTCATGCAATTACTCAGAGTAACTACAGAAAAAATAAATAAAAGATAGAAATTTTGAAGAACACAATTTGTATACTCAACCTGTACAACACTGCACTGGACAATTACAGAATAAACGCTTTTATCAGGGACATAAAGTAGGTCTTAAAATTCTCAAATAATTTAAATCCCAGTCAAAATCTTATTAGCTTTTTTTCTCTGTGTGTCTCTGTTTTACACAGTTTGTTATATAGTTATTTGTTATATACAGTTCTAAAACTTATATGGAAATGCAAAGGAGCAAGAATTATGGAGACATGCTTGAAGAAGAATAACAAAGTAAGGAAACTTGCTCTACAAAATATCTAGAATTATTATAAAACTAAGGTAATTAAGACTGTATGATACTGGTACAACAATAGATGAATAAAAATGGAATAAAATAGAGAGCTCACAAACAGACACAGTTACACAACAGAACAGAAACAGACACACAAACACCTGGTTTAAAGAAAGATGGCACTTTAGGACAACAGGAAAATACAATAGTTTCATCAAATGGTGCTGGAATAATTAGATATTAACATGAAAAAATTGTCATGACATTTACTTTTCACCATATACAAAAATCAATTCCAGATTGATATATTTAGATGAGAACACAAAACAATACACCTCTTGGAAGATAATATAGGAGCAAGTCTCTAAATCTCCAAGGCTCTGATATAGGAAAATACTTTTTCAACAGGACACACAAAATACTAACCACCTCCCCCCCAAAAAAAGATTGATATATGGAACTAAATCAAAAGAGAATGTATCCATCACAAAACACCATTAGAGAACAAAAAGACAAAACACAAAATGGAGAAAGAGTGTTGGGAACACGCTAACCACAAAAGACTCATATCTGAGTAAATAATATACTCCTACACATTAATAAAATAAATGCACCAAGAGAAAATAAACAAGATAATTAAACACACATTTCACAAAATATATTAAAAGATTTCAAAAAAAGGCCAAAGTTGCTCAATTATATTAGTAATAAGACTTATTCAAACTACTCTCCCAATGAGAAAATTCTTTGATGAATATAACATTTAGAGCACTTTTCTATAAATATTATATTACTGAATATGAAAACTTTTTATTAAAAAAAAAGGAATATACAGAACTACATATAATTGCCTAAAGCTAGAACGTTTTCAACATAAGGTGAGAATGATACAGAACATCAGTATGAAATATGAAGACACATGGTAATGGGTAGTTCAAATAATAGCTGGCCTGGAATTATAAGCTCTGGGTTCTACAATGGCTACAAAACTTTCCTCTGCTACTCACCAGTGGGTACATCATGCACTCATTGTAACTTTTTTTTGTACTGTCTTTTTAAAATTTTTTTATTTTATATTGGAACATAGTTGATTAACAATGTTGTATTAGTTTCAGGTGTAGAGCAAAGTGATTCAGTTATACATATACATGTATCTATTCTTTTTCAAATTCTTTCTATTCTTTTATTTTAAATTTGAGCTCAGCATAGACACTTCTGTGTTTGTGGTAATTGTTAAACAAGATTATTTGCAATGTGTTAAATAAACATGTCGGTGGAAACTTAGGAAAATAGAACAATGCATCAAGAATTTACCTCTTTTCTAATTTTATTTTGTGTTAGCTTTCGATATGTTATGCTGTTGGGAAAAGAGAAAAGGAAGAAGACAGGACATGAAGAAAAAAGAATAGATGCAATTCTT
Organism: Balaenoptera physalus; assembly: GCF_965194825.1. Classification (NCBI taxonomy): domain Eukaryota; kingdom Metazoa; phylum Chordata; class Mammalia; order Artiodactyla; family Balaenopteridae; genus Balaenoptera; species Balaenoptera physalus. Next base: position 41,397,179 of record NC_138897.1, on the reverse strand, counting down.
TCATGGGTCACAATACTGATAGTTCAGGTTCAGGATACATTCTTTAAAGCCAAATTCTTAAAAATCTTCTAAGTTGGTAGTAAAATAATATTGTCAAAAGTGGCCCTGCAAGTTCATGGATGACATTTGATGTTAAAAGAGAGTACATCAATAGGAAATCACCAATTATTTAGCTGATGTCTGTTCACTTTAAAAAAATATATTTACATCAATAGAAGTCAAAGTATTACAGAATGAGAAATTTCTTTTGTTTATAAGAACTGGATCCAAATCCATTTGATGAATTGACAAATACAATAGTAACAAAGTCTTTGCACTCCCTCTCACCTCTTATCCCTCTCAGTACATTTTTCTTCTCATAAAAATGTTGAAAACTATTCCCTTAGCTGTGTTGTATACTAATCATGATCTTTTTTCTCCCCTTTAGGATTTATTATATTGAGTTTCTAGAAACAAATGATGATGATAGGACGATAATAATGAAATGTCATATTATTGTTAATGATATAATCAAGAATACCAATAAAAAATAAAACATACATAAAAGGAAAGAATTTCAGATGGTGATGGCTGACTATTCATTCTGGAATGCCCAGAACAGAATTACTGTTTAATACAGCCGAGATGGAACAAACCTTCTGAGAAGGAGAGTTTAAGGGGTCTTTATTCGGGTTCCTGAGTCTGGCCTTCCTGCAGCTCTATTCTCTGAAGCAGTTCACTCCCATACCCTCTGTGCACACTCTTTCTGAGCACCTGATGCACCAATTAAAGTTTACACCTGCAGTGGCCAAACTTCCATCTCATTAAGTGCCACCTTTAACACTCTCCACAGCTTAGGGGAACTTCCGTGCCCAGAGAATCAATACAACATGGCAGCTGCACCCAGGGGTCTGAATTGCTAAGACAAAAGTACCATTTTGCACAAACGCATTCATCTTCTTCTTCTTGGGGTTACCAGGGCATCCATTGTCACCTTGGGTAAACATGTTCACCTGTGTGGTACTGAGTAGAAGAGTTTCTTTCCCCTCGCAAATAATCAGTGATTGAAAGGGGTTAGAACAAGACACACAAGCTGTGACTTGTTTTTGGAAATGGGACATGAATAGGGGAGAGCAGAAGTGGGGCTGGGAGGTAGATTCTTTTCTATACCTCGCGGGACCAGGACTGAGTGTTAGAGAGCTCCTGCTGGATAGTGCCTCTTTTAAAGTCTAGAATTGTAAGTCATGAGAACAAGATCATCTCAACCATTTCAGACCACTGCCTGTACATGTGCCTTTGCATTATCAGAAGAACTCAATAGCTCTCACTGTCAAGATGACAGACCTCCTAGTGAAATCACCATAGTCATGTCTAAGTTACATGAAAAATGGGACTATTTCATTTAATTTTTTAAAAGTGAATTTATAATAGTGGTTAGTTATGGTCCACAGACTATAGAGATCTTGTGTAAGTTCACCTCTAATCAAACAATGTAGCCTCAGAAATTAAATCCTAAATTGTCAGAATTTCCAAAATTTGATCTGCCACACCAAATTTGCATTGATGTGCACCAAGTTCGTTACTTTATTATGATAACTCTAGGCCCTCCTAACTTTTTCATTTCTTGTATTTTTTTCTTAGTTCACTGAGTTGAGACAAAGCAGGATGCAATAATCAGCAAAAATACTTGAATCGTGTTATTATAAACAGTATTTGTTTCTGGAAGAAAATATTTGTATATACAACCAGACTCCCTGGGTTCTTTTTATTACTATCTTGTGACTTTGGACAAATTTTCTTAATTCCTCTGATTCAGTTGTTTTAAACTGTAACATGGGTTTGGAAATAGTATCTAACATAGAGAATTTTTATGAGGATCAATGTAAATCACTCAGAGGGGGTCCTGACACATGTACATATAAGCCATTGTTGTTATTATTATTACCATCGCACAGTACTTAGTTCTGTTCTACATTCATTATTAACTCAGATCTCCATTCTACATACCCTACATTTCCCAATCCTCTCTCCTTTCTCCTAATGCTCTCAAAGGGGAATCATATAATCAGATCACTGTATCATAATTGTGTTGAACATGCTCAGTAGGGCCAAATATAAGGAATAATATTATCATTAAAGCAGTATCAACTTAGGATGGTTAAGTAACAAAATGTGGCAAAATGTTGACTGCCAATTTCTTGGTTAGTAGGATTCTGTTTGCTTTTATTTCACTGTATTTTCCTGCATCTCATTATTTTTTTCCAGTAGTTGCATTTTATTTTTTAGGAAAATAAGAAAAAAACCACTATTTTCATAAAAGAAAATACATGTAATAAATGGCATGGAATTTATAACATTACTCAACTGTTCCTTTGGAAAGAGTAATAAATTTTCCAAGAAGTCAAATTCCAGGAGGAAGGTCAGAGATATTCTTAACTGCGGTAAGATAATCAAAAAATACAGTATTCTAAGCAGAATTAACATTCATTTGCAAATGCATGTCAATTAAACTACTCTTTTTATTTAGAAGGTAAATATTTATTAAGTCAAAGTTTGAGAAATAAACTAAAAGGAAAGTTTCACTCCTCAATACTATTTCCAGTTGTCATTGGATGGAAAGTCATCATGCCCCCTGGTTTGTCTCTGGAAACTATATAAAAATATTTGTCCTTAATTGAGAGTTGATTTTGTGATGATTACAGATCAGAAAATTTTATTTCCTCCTAAGTAAAATTTATTTAGGATCAGTCTCCATCAGTTTCGTATTCTTGCATCCCACATTTCTTTTCTGATTTTATTTTATTGTTTTGATGCCTGCTTCCAAAAGGATTTACGGAAGCAACATTGACTTATGGATTCATTTACGTATTGATTACAAAATTATGTATTAAATACTTCTCATACTCCAACTACCATACTCAGATGTTAAAGAAAACAATGATGCACAAAATACATTCCCTTTAATCAAAAATTTAATATCAAATGAGTTATAACAACAAATATATGTTACTGAAATAAATTACAATAAGGTGATGACTATGAGGGAAAAACACAGCAGTCTTCTCCAGAAATTCATTCACCACATTTACTATGACATTTAGAAGCAAGGGTAGGCATTTGAGATTAAAAAAAAAAATCTTTTGATTTGCATTTGTTTAACTTCACCTTACACTTTAGACAATTTATCCAAGGGGCTTAGAGACATAATTTATAAATCACCAAATAATTTCTCAAAAAAATTGTTTTGTAAGAATATTTATATGAAGTAATTTTTTTCTGTAAGTATATAGAATAGGAAAGAAATTTGTACAAAAGTGAAGTAGGATGAGTCATACATAGGTATTTCTTTGTTTCCACAAGGTAACTCAGTTCATTTTAATTCAAATATTTCAATGTATCCCCCACCACCTATATACCCAAAGCTCTGGTAAGTGTTGTAAGTAAAAAATAGTAAAAAAGCACTTAAAATTGAAATGAGGTCAAAAAATTATATATTGGCTGTTTTGAAAAAAATTGAGACATAAAATACTGTTTAATAGAATATCTCTAAGTGTCAACAATATTAGAGAGATTAGTTACTGGGGTTAAGGAAAGTTACTGGGGGAAAGTTGAGATGAGTTTTGGTAAATTAATTCTATTTCTATATATGTTAAAAAGGAATTGTGTCTCTATCTCCATATGCCTCTCTTTAACAAAATGTCATTTGTTTTCTTACATGGTCTTGATTTCTGAAACACTCTACTTGTACCCAGGAATGATTGGTCATCTGACCTATCCACTATCATTCTTTCAAAATATTTCACGGTACTCTGTATATCACATGGCTGAGTCAGAAGTTAGGCCAGACTTAGAGGAGAGCCTAAATTTCCATTATCATGTTTCTCTTTACATGAACTTGCAGACAAGCTCTCATTATGAGGAAGGAGAGATGTTTCCTTCTGTAATGTGATGCTGTCTTAATAAAATTTTGTAACCTGCAGTCTTTATATTTTGCTTTTCCCCTTCCTCTCCCTTTACTTATTTGGGAACATTTCATCTAAATCATTGCTAGTTGGACAGTCTTTTCTGAATCATAATGTGCTCTGATACCACTATCAGTGAAAATGGTGTTGTCAACATTTATGTCAACAATGAGGTTGTAATTTTTGACAGTAATGTTCCTTGGGCTTGATCTAAAACTCTCTGTTCAGGTTGACAGAGCTGCCTGTCAGAATCCCTTCTGCCTGACACTTCTAAGTGACTAAGAACTTGGTGGGACTCACTCTAGGAAAAAAATCTCATTCCGAGTTATCCCATTAGGTCCAAGGCTCATCTGAAAGCACTGTCCATGTTACCCAGAGAGAAATGAATGTATAAGAGCAGGAACTTGGGTCAGCAGAAGGTTGCTGTATAATGTTCATAAATATCTGTGGAAATAAAATGCACCAGTGGTGATTTTTCCTGAAGGCTGGATCTTGTCAAGCCCTAATGCATAAATCTGAAACCCCATTAAAGAACATTGGTATTACTTCTTGTTTCAAATAGTATGTTTCAACATAACTTACTTCTTGTTTCAAAGTACAAAATTATGCTCTAAAATTTTATGATTTGTATGATTAAAGTGCTCCATTTTGAATGTTTCTGCTATATCATACTCATCACTATGCCCCAAATGTGTTGTGTTCCTTCCCTCATCCATTTTTTTCATCAAATATTTCACCTTCCAGAAGTTACTTCGACTTCTCTGTAACTATTGGATTAGTAATTTTTCTTTCTTTTTCGCTGCACTGCCTGGCATGTGGAACTTCCCTGACCAGGGATCGAACCCACATCCCCTGACATGGAAACACAGAGTCTTAACCCCTGGACCACCAGGGAAATCCCTAGATTAGCAAAATTTAAGGAAGTACAAGATCACAAAAAACTAGAAACTGGTACACTCATATATTACTCCTGACACTGTAAATTGGCATAAGCTTTTTCAAAAGCAGTTCAGGTTTATATAACAAAAGCTGGGAGGGGGGAATGAGTATATACTATATATACATATTAGTATATACAAAGTGTACGTATACATATATATACACATCCATATCTTTTCCAATAATTCTGCACCTGAAAATACATTCTAACAGGATAATTCAAAATAAGATAAAATCTATATGCACAAAAGCATTCATTGCAACATTATTTATAACAGCTAAAACTGGTTATAAGTAAATGTCCAATAAAAAAGTGCTAAGCACATCATATTACTTCAAATTGATGAAATCATATGAAATATTAAAATGTATTAAACTCCCTTTATTATTTTCTACCTCTGTGACCACACCTCCTCAATCTTTCTTTTAAACTGCTTCTTCTTGTGCAGCCCAAATATAAACATCTAGCTGTATTTATGCACTATTCTGGGTTATGCAACAACACTGAGAATCATTCCATGATACCACACTTTTAACTATATTATGAGTATTACTTCAATAGAAACATAAATGCTTTGTGGACAAGGACTGTGCCTTTTATCACTGTATTCTGGAGACTAGAATATTATAGACTATGAATAAGTATCAACTGAATTGCTCCACATTGAAAACAAATGGCTCTAATTCTTTGGTAAGTAACAAAAACAAAATATAAAAGAATATTTACAATATTGTAAAAGATTTAAATGATTGATTATAGGAACCTATTGATTATAGGAACCTATTGATTATAGGAACCAGGAGTCAAGATGTAAGAAGAAGAACGAAAATATACCAAAATTATATTGCTGTGATTATGAGTAATTTAAAATGTATCATTTCTTTCACTGTTGTTATTTATACAAGTTAAAAACTGATACTATGTTCAATACTCAGATGTATATAATAGATTTATTAATTATGAGTCAAATTCTATAAAATGAAGAGGTTATTTCTTTTTTTTTTTCTTTTCTTACATCTTTACTGGAGTATAATGTCTTCAAAATGGTGTGTTAGTTTCTGCTAGGTAACAAAGTGAATCAGCTATACATATACATATATCCCCATCTCGCGTCTCTCTTGTGTGTCCCTCCCACCCTCCCTATCCCACCCCTCTAGGTGGTCACAAAGCACCGAACTGATCTCCCTATTCTATGCAGCTGTTTCCCACTATCTATTTTATATTTGGTAGTGTATATATGTCCATGCCGCACTTTCACTTCGTCCCATTTACACTTCCCACTCCCCGTGTCCTCGAGTCCATTCTCTATATCTGCGTCTTTATTCCTGTCCTGACCCTAGGTTCATCAGACCAGTTTTTTTTTTTTTAGAATACATATATATGTGTTAGCATACGGTATTTATTTTTCTCTTTCTGACTCACTACACTTTGTATGACAGTCTCTAGGTCCATCCACCTCACTACAAATAACTTAATTTCATTTCTTTTCATGGCTGAGTAATATTCCATTGTATACATGTGCCACATCTTCTTTATCCATTCAACTGTCAATGGACACATAGCTTGCTTCCACGTCCTGGCTATTGTAAATAGAGTTGCAATGAACATTGTGGTACATGACTCTTTTTTCAATTATGTTTTTCTCAGGGTATATGCCCAGTAGTGGGATTGCTGTGTCATATGGTAGTTCTCTTTTTAGTTTTTTAAGGAACCTCCATACAGTTCTCCATAGTGGCTGTATCAATTTACATTCCCACCAACAGTGCAAGAGGGTGCCCTTTTCTCCACACCCTCTCCAGCACTGTTTGCAGATTTTTTGATGATGGCATCCTGATTGGTGTGAGGTGATACTTCATTGTAGTTTTGATTTGCATTTCTCTAATGATTGGTGATGTTGAGCATCCTTTCATGTGTTTGTTGGCAATCTGCATATCTACTTAGGAGAAATGTCTATTTAGGACTTCTGCCCATTTTTGGATGGGGTTGTTTTGACATTGAGCTGCATGAGCTGCTTGTACATTTTGGAGATTAATCCTTTGTCAGTTTCTTCATTTGCAAATATTTTCTCCCATTCCAAGTGTTGACTTTTCAACTTGTTTATGGTTTCCTTTGCTGTGCAAAAGCTTTTAAGTTTCATTAGGTCCCATTTCTTTATTTTTGTTTTTATTTCCATTTCTCTAGGAGGTAGGTCAAAAAGGATCTTGCTGTGATTTATATCATAGAGGGTTCTGCCTATGTTTTGCTCTAAGAGTTTTATAGTGTCTGGTCTTACAATTAGGTCTTTAATCCATTTGGAGTTTATTTTTCTGTATGGTGTTAGGAAGTATTCTAATTTCATTCTTTTACATGTAGCTGTCCAGTTTTCCCAGCACCACTTATTGAAGAGGCTGTTTTTCTGCATTGTATATTCTTTCCTCCTTTATCAAAAATAAGGTGACCATATGTGCATGGGTTTATCTCTGGCCTTTCAATCCTGTTCCACTGATCTATATTTCTGTTTCTGTGACAGTACCATACTGTCTTCATTACTGTAGCTTTGTAGTATAGTCTGAAGTCAGGGAGATTGAGTTCTCCAGCTCTGTTTTTCTTTCTCAAGATTGCTTTGGCTATTTGGGGTCTTTTGTGTTTCCATACAAATTGTGAAATTTTTTGTACTAGTTCTGTGAAAAATGCCATTGGTATTTTGATAGGGATTGCATTGAATGTGTAGATTGCTTTGGGTAGTATAGTCATTTTCACAATGTTGTTTCTTCCAATCCAAGAACATGGTATATCTCTCCATCTGTTTGTATCATCTTTCATTTCTTTCATCAGTGTCTTATAGTTTTCTGCATACAGGTCACTTGTCTCCTTAGGTTGGTTTATTCCTAGGTATTTTATTCTTTTTGTTGCAATGGTAAATGGGAGTGTTTCCTTCATTTCTCTTTCAGATGTTTCATCTTTAGTGTATAGGAATGCAAAAGATGTCTGTGAATTAATTTTATTTCCTGCTACTTTACCAAATTCGTTGATTAGGTCTAGTAGTTTTCTGGTAGCATCTTTAGGATTCTCTATGTATAGTATCATGTCATCTGCAAACAGTCACAGTTTCACTTCTTTTCTGATTTGTGTTCCTTTTATTTCTTTTTCTTCTCTGATTGCGGTGGCTAAAACTTCTGAAACTATGTTGAATAATAGTGGTAAGAGTGGGAAACCTTGTATTGATCCTAATCTTAGTGGAAATGGTTTCAGTTTTTCACCATTGAGAACAATGTTTCCTATGGATTTGTCATATATGGCCTTTATCATGTTGAAGTTAGTTCCCTCTATGCCTACTTTCTGGAGGGTTTTTATCATAAATGGGTGTTGAATTTTGTCAAAAGCTTTTTCTGCATCTATTGATATGATTATTGGTTTTATCCTTCAATTGTTAATATGATATATAATATTGATTGATTTGTGTATTGTGAAGAATCCTTGCATTCTTGGGATAAACTCCACTTGATCATGGTGTATGATCCTTTAAATGTGCTGTTAGATTCTGCTTGCTAGTATTTTGTTGAGGATTTTTGCATCTATGTTCATCAGTGTTATTGGCCTGTAGTTTTATTTTTTTGTGACATCTTTGTCTGGTTTTGGTGTCAGGGGGATTTTGGCCTTGTTGATTGAGTTTGGGAGTGTTTCTCCCTGTGTTATATTTCAGAAGAGTTTTAGAAGGATAGGTCTTAGCTCTTCTGTAAATGTTTTACAGAATTCACCTTTTAAGCCATCTGGTCCTGTGCTTTTGCTTGTTGGAAGATTTTTAATAACAGTTTTAATTTCAGTGCTTGTGATTGGTCTGTTTATATTTTCTATTTCTTCCTGTTTCAGTGTCAGAAGTTTGTACTTTTCTAAGAATTCATCCATTTCTTCCATGTTGTCCATTTTATTGGCATAGAGTTGCTTGTAGTAATCTCTCATGATCCTTTGTATTTCTGCAGTGTCAGTTCTTACTTCTCCATTTTTATTTCTACTTCTGTTGGTTTGAGCCTTCTCCCTTTTTTTCTTGCTGAGTCTGGCTAATGATTTAACAATTTTGTTTATCTTCTCAGAGAACCAACTTTTAGTTTTATGGATCTTTACTATCGTTTCCTTCATTTCTTTTTCATTTTTTTCTGGTCTGATCTTTAGGATTAATTTCCTTCTGCTAAGTTTGTGGTTTTTCTGTTCTTCTTTCTCTAATTGCTTTAGGTGTAAGGTTAGGTTGTTTACTTGAGATGTTTCTTGTTTCTTGAGGTAGGATTGTATTGCTATAAACTTCCCTCTTAGAACTGATTTTGCTGCATCCCATAGGTCATCAAAATGATCCATGATCATTTTGGATCATCGTGTTTACATTGTCAATTGTTTCTAGGTATGTTTTGATTTCTTCAGTGATATCTTGTTATTTAATAGTGTATTGTTTAGCCTCCATGTGCTTGTATTGTTTAGCCTCCATGTTTTTGTATTTTTTACAGTATTTTTCCTGTAATTGATATCTAGTCTCATAGTGTTGTGGTCAGAAAAGGTACTTGATATGATTTCAATTTTCTTAAATTTACCAAGGCTTTACTTATGGCCCAAGATATGATCTATCCTGGAGAATATTCCATGAGCACTTGAGAAGAAAGTGTATTCTGTTGTTTTTGGATGGAATATCCTATAAATAACAATTAAGTCCATCTTGTTTAATGTGTCATTTAAAGCTTGTGTTTCCTTATTTATTTTCATTTTGATGATATGTCCATTGGTGAAAGTGGGGTGTTAAATTCCCCTACTATTATTGTGTTCCTGTTGACTTCCCCTTTTATGGCTGTTAGCATTTCCCTTATGTACTGAGCTGCTCCTATGTTGGGTGTATAAATATTTTCTATTGTTATATCTTCTTACTGAATTGATTCCTTGATCATTATGTAGTGTCCTACTTTGTCACTTTCAATAGTCATTATTTTAAAGTCTATTTTGTCTGACTTGTGAGTTGTTACTCCAGCTTTCTTTTGATTTCCATTGGCATAGAATACCTTTTCCATCCCTTCATTTTCAGTCTGTATATGTCCCTATGTCTGAATTGGGTCTCTTGTAGACAGCATATATACATGTCTTGTTTTTGTTTACATTCAGCTAGTCTATGTCTTTTGGTTGGATCATTTAATCCAGTTACATTTAAGGGAGTTAGAAATATATATGTTCCTATTACCATTTTTTTTAATTGTTTTGGGTTCGTTATTGTAGGTGTATTCATTCTCTTATGTTTCCTGCCTAGAGAATTTCCTTTAGCATTTGTTTTAAAGCTGGTTTAGTGGTGCTGAATTCTCTTAGCTTTTGCTTGTCTGTAAATATTTTAATTTCTCCGTCGAATCTGAATGAGATCCTTGCTGTGTAGAGTAATCTTGGTTGTAGATTTTTCCCTTTTATCACTTTAAATATGTCCTGCCACTCCCTTCTGCCTTGCAGAGTTTCTGCTGAAAGATCAGTTGTTAACCTTATGGGAATTCCCTTGTATATTAATTGTTGCTTTTCCCTTGCTGCTTTTAATATATTTTCTTTGTATTTAATTTTTGATAGTTTGTTTAATATATGTCTTGGCATGTTTCTCCTTGGATTTTTCCTGTATGGGACTCTCTGTGCTTCCTGGACTTGACTATTTCCTTTCCCATATTAGGGAAGTTTTCAACTATAATCTCTTCAAATATTTTTTCAATCCCTTCTTTTTTTCTCTTCTTCTCCTAGGATTCCTATAATTCGAATATTGGTGCTATTAATGTTGTCCCAGAGGTCTCTAAGACTGTCCTCAATTCTTTTCATTCTTTTTTCTTTATTCTGCTCTGTGGTAGTTATTTCCACTATTTTACCTTCCAGGTCACTTATCCGTCCTTCTGCCTCAGTTATTCTGCTATTGACTCCTTCTAGAGAATTTTTAATTTCATTTATTGTGTTGTTCATCATTGTTTGTTTCCTCTTTAGTTCTTCTAGGTCCTTGTTAAACGTTTCTTATATTTTCTCCATTCTGTTTCCAAGATTTTGGATCATCTTTGGTATCATTCCTCTGAATTCTTTTTCAAGTAGACTGCCTATGTCCTCTTCATTTATTTGGTCTGGTGGGTTTTTACCTTGCTCCTCATCGTCTGTGTATTTTTCTGTCTTCTCATTTGGCTTAACTTACTGGGTTTGGAGTCTCCTTTTCACAGGCTGCAGGTTCTTAGTTCCTGTTGTTTTTGGTGCCTATCCCCAGTGGGTAAGTTTGGTTCAGTGAGTTGTTTAGGCTTCCTTGGGGAGGGGACTGGTGCCTGTGTGGATGAGGCTGGATCATGTCTTTCTGGTGGGCAGGATGGCATCTGGTGGTGTGTTTTTGGGTATCTGTGAACTTATTATGATTTTAGGCAGTCTCACTGCTAATGGGTGGGGTTGTGTTCTTGTCTTGCTAGTTGTTTGGCATAGGGTATCCAGCAATGTATCTTGTTGGTCATTGAGTGGAGCTGGGTCTTAGCATTGAGATGAAGATCTCTGGGAGAGCTTCTGCCATTTGATATTACATGGGACCGGGAGGTCTCTGGTGGATCAATGTCCTGAACTTGGTTCTCCCACCTCAGAGGCTCAGGCCGGACACCCAGCTGGAGCACCAAGTCCCTGTCAGCCACATGGCTCAGAAGAAAATGGAGGGAAGAAAAGAATGAAAGAAAGAAGAAGGAAAGAAAGAAAGGTGGAAATAATAACATATAATAAAGTTATGAATATAAAAAATAAAAAATAGTATCAAAAATTAAAAAAAATAAAAAATAGTAAAAAAAATGGAAAGAAAGAAAGAAGAGAGCAACCAAACCAAAAAACAAATCCACCAATGATAACGAGCACTACAAACTATACTGGAAAAATAAAAATGGACAGAAAGAACCCGAGGGAAATGGTAAAAGCCCTGCTATGCAGACAATGTCACCCAAAGAAGCATACACTTGCACACTCACAAAAAGATAAAGGAAAAAAATTATATACATATATTAAAAATAAAAAGGTGGAGAGTAACCAAATCAATAAACAAATCTACCAATGATAATTATTTCTAAATACTAAACTAATATAAACATAAAACTAGAAAAAAATTAGATCCGGGAAGAAAACCTCAGGTCTAGTGTTGCTCCCAAAGTCCACCTCCTCAATTTTGGGATGATTCATTGTCTATTCAGATGTTCCAGAGATGCAGCATACATCAACTTGGTTGTGGAGATTTAATACATTGCTCCTGAGGCTGCTGGGAGAAATTTATCTTTCTCTTCTTTGTTCACACAGCTCCTATGGTTCAGCTTTGGATTTGGCCCACCTCTGTGTGTAGGTCACCTGAGTGCATCTGTTCCCTACCCAGACAGTACTGGGTTAAAGTTGCAGCTGATTAGGGGGCTCTGGGTCACTCAGGCCGAGGGGACAGAGGGGTACAGAATGTGGGGCGAGCCTGCGGAAGCAGAGGCCAGCATAACATTGCAACAGCCTGAGGCCAGCTGTGTGTTCTCCCAGGGAAGTTGTTCCTGGATCACGGGATCCTGGCAGTGGTGAGCTGCACAGGCTCCTGGGAGGGGAGGTGTGGACTGTGACCTATGCTTGTACACAGGATTCTTGGTGGCTGCAGCAGCAGCCTTAGCATTTCATGCCCATCTTTGGTGTCCAAGCTGATAGCTGAGGCTTGTGCCCATCTCTGGAGCTTGTTTAGGCAGTACTCTGAATCCCCTCTCCTCGTGCATCCTGAAACTATGGTCTCTTGCCTCTTAGGCAGTTCCAGACTTTTTCCCGGACTCCCTCCTGGCTAGCTGTGGTGCACTCTTCCACTTCAGGCTGTGTTCACACAGCCAACCCCAGTCCTCTCCCTGGGGTCTGAACTCCTAAGCCTGAGCCTCAGCTCCCAGCCCCACACACCCTGGCAGGTGAGCAGACAACCTCTCAGGCTGGTGAGTGACCCTCTGTGCAGGAATCTCTCTGCTTTGCTCTGTGCACCCCTGTTGCTCTGTGGCTCTGAAGATTCCCCCTTGCCCAACCCCTGTCTCCACATGAAGGGGCCTCCTAGTGTGTTGAAACTTTTTCTCCTTCACAGCTCTTTCCCAGAGGTGCAGGTCACGTCCCTATTTTTTTTGTCTCTGTTTCTCCTTTTTTCTTTTGCCCTACCTTATGTGGGGATTTTCTTTCCTTTTGGGAAGTTGAGGTCTTTTGCCAGTGTTCAGTAGGGGTTCTGTAGGAGTTGTTCCACACGTAGATGTATTTTTGATGTACTTGTAGGGAGGAAGGTGATCTCCATGTCTTACTCCTCCACCATCTTGAAGTTCCCCCCTCCAAATCGAAGATGTTATTTCTTAACTTTTTTTTAAACTTCCATTTTCTGTAAGTTTATGACATCTAAGAGTTGGGCCCCTTGAATAAGTCAGTGAATTCATCTGAGAGCTAGCTTTCTCATCTACATAATGGAGATAATAATACCAACCTGACAATATTTATTACAGTAGCAAAACAATCTGCCAACTAAATATGTACCAAATAGCATGGAAGAGCTCTTAAGTACCCAGGAAAGTGGTGACACTATAGAGAAATTCAGTTCAAAGTTCCTGAGATGGTACCCAAAGTGAGAAATACTGCATATTCCATGTCTGACACATGAGAACATAATATCTGGTTTAGTTTTAATCCACAAGTAGTTATCTGTCTTGACCCACAAAATGGAGAGTCCTCTGCCGGACACCAACTCTTCCTCCTTAAAAGTTGAAAACTGAGGCTGTACTTGATCTTGTGCTCACCTGTCTTCAGTTCCTAAGAGCACATATGTCAATTAAATTTCACTGATGTAATCTCAAATTCTTACTTAATAAAATTCGAAGTGATCACTTCATATTAAAACAATACATAGTAAAATCCAACATTTTTATGTATATATTTCTATGAGTTTTCAGCCATTAAATCACGACCACAATTAGGATATTGAACAGTTCCAAAGATTTCCTCATGTTGCTCCTTTGTACTCAACTCTTGTCATTAATCAGCTTGCTGGTAATCACTAGACTTTTTTATGTTTCAATAATTTTTTGACTTTTTCAGAATGTCAAATACATGATATCATACAAGATTTAGCCTTTAGATTCCAGCTTCTTTAACTTAGCATAGTGCCTATGAGATTCATTGGTATCTCACCATGGATTTTTAAATTTCCCTAATGGCTAATAATGTTGAGTGTCTTTCCATGTATTTATTTGCCATTGATATATCTTCTTTCAGGGCTGCTGTTTAGTCTTCACATCTCTCTCTCCTTTTTTATTTATTTTTTTAATATGCATGTTCTGCATGATGAAATAACCACTACATCCCTGAGACCCACTCCATCATGGGGCTGTTACAAAATGCATCTTAATTTAGATCCATTAAATGTCTGGTTGAGAATCCACTCAAGAAATGTCTTATCAATGGGAAGAGGGGATGAAAAAAGACTAGGTGAGTATCACAAAAGTTCATTCCCTACTCCCTAATTTCTATGTTGATCTCAAGTTCAATGGAGTGCCAAGTATGACAATGGAATCTTGTATTAGTTTCTCAAATAGGGCTCTTTATTATTTTAATGCAATTTCCTTTAAAACCCAAATGTAGAAAACTATGATTAACAAACCAGAAAATGATTAAGAAGCTATTTGTTCATAATAAACATTCTTTTCAAGTACACATGGAACATTCTCCAAGATAGATCACATGCTAGGCGACAAAACAAGTCTCAATAAGTTTAAGAGAACTGAAATCCTATTAAGCATCTTTTCCAATTACAATGGTATGAGAAAAGAAATCAACTAAAAGGAAAATAACTACAAAAGCAAAATCACATGGAGGCTAAACTATATACTACTAAACAACCAATGGATCACTAAAGAAAATAAACAGAAAATCAAAAATACCTGGTGACAAATAAAAATGAAAACACAAGGGTCCAGGGGCTTCCCTGGTGGCGCAGTGGTTGAGAATCTGCCTGCCAATGCAGGGGGCACGGGTTTGAGCCTTGGTCTGGGAATATCCCACATGCCATGGAGCAACTGGGCCTGTGAGCCACAATTACTGAGCCTGCGCATCTGGAGCCTGTGCTCCACAACAAGAGAAGCTGCGATAGTGAGAGGCCCACGCACCGCGATGAAGAGTGGCCCCGCTTGCCACAACTAGAGAAAGCCCTCACACAGAAATGAAGACCCAACACATCCATAAATAAACAAAAATAAATAAATTTAAAAAAAAAAACAAAAAAAACCCCACAAGGGTCCAAAACTCTATGGGATGCAGCAAAACCATTTCTAGGAGGGAAGTTTATAATGATGCAAACTCACCTCAAGAAACAAGAAAAATCTCAAATAAACAGCCTAGCCTTACACCTAAAGTAACTGATAAAAGAACAAACAAAACCCAAAGTTAGTAGAAGGAAAGAAATAATAAAGTTCAGAGTAGAAATAAATGAAATAGAGACTAAAAAATAATAGAAAATGTCAAAGAAACTAAGAACTGATTCCTTGAAAAGATAAAAAAAATATATAAACGTGAACCAGACTCATAAAAAAAAAAGAGAGAGAGAAGCTCAAATAAATAAAATAGAAATAAAAAAGAACAATTACAATGGACATCACAGAAATCCAAAGGATCATAAGAGATTACTATGAACAATTATATGCCAATAAAATGGATAACAGAAGAAATGGATAAATTCCTAGAGTACCAAGACTGAATCATGAAGAAATACAAAATGTTAACAATTTCATTACCTGTAGCAAAATTAAATCAGTAATATAAATAAAACAAACAAATAAAATGAACCAAAAAAACAAACAAAAACTCCCAACAAACAAAAGTCCAGGACCAGGTGGCTTCACTGGTGAATTCTACCAAAGATTTAAAGAACCATTAACTACTATGTTTCTCAAAGTATTCCAAAAGTTGAAGTGGAAGAAATGTTTCTGAACTCATTCTAAAAGGCCATTATTAACCTGATACCAAAACCAGACAAAGACACCCCCAAAAGAGAAAATTACAGACCAATATATTTGATGAACATAGACACAAAATCCTCAACAAAATGTTAGCAAATCTAATTCAACAATACACAAAAAGGATCATACACCATGATCAAGTGTGATTAATTTCAGGGATGCAAAAATAGTTCAGTATCTGCAAATCAAAAAGTTGAAGAAGGGCTTCCCTGGTGGCGCAGTTGTTGAGAGTCTGCCTGCCAATGCAGTGGACACGGGTTCGAACCCTAGTCTGGGAAGATCCCACGTGCTGCAGAGCAACTAGGCCTGTGAGCCACAACTACTGAGCCTGAGCATCTGGAGCCTCTGCCCCGCAACAAGAGAGGCCGAGACAGTGAAAGACCCGTGCACCACAATGAAGAGTGGCCGATGAAGAGTGGTCCCTGCTTGCCACAACTAGAGAAAGGCCTTGCATAGAAACGAAGACCCAACACAGCCATAAAAAATAAATTAAATAAATAAGTCAGGAGTGCTTTAAAAAAAAAAAAAAAGTTGAAGAATAAAAATCTTTGATCACCTTCAACAGATGCAGAAAAACCTTTTGATAAAATTCTGCATTTATTTATGATAAAAACTCTCAAAAAAGTGAGTATAGAAAGAACATGCCTCAACATAATAAATGTCATGACAAACCTACAACCACCATTATGTTCAATGGTAAAAAGCTGAAAGCATTTCCTCTAAGATCAGGAACAAGACAAGGATGTCCACTCTCACCACTTTTATTCATAGTATTGGAAGTCCTAGCCACAGCAATCAGACAAGAAAAAGAAATAAAAGGAACACAAATTGGAAAAGAAGAATAAAACTGTCAGTGTTTGCAGATGACATAATACTATATATAGAAAATCCTAAAGATGCTAACAAAAAATGTTAAACCTAATAAATGAATTCAGTAAAGTTGCAGGATACAAAATTGTATACAGAAATCTGTTTCATTTCTATATACTAACAATAAACTATCAGAAACAGTTTAAAAAATAATCCCATTTACAATAACATCAAAAAGAGTAAAATAACTAGAAATAAATCTAACCAAAGAGGTAAAAGACATGTATTCAGAAAACTATGAGACATTGATAAAGGAAATTGAAGAGGACACACAGAAAAATGGAAAGATATACCATGCTCATGGATTGGAAGGATTAATATTATTAAAATGATCATACCATCCAAGGTAATCTACAGATTCAATTAAATTTCTATCAAAATACCAATGGTATTTTTCACAGAACTAGAACAAATATTCTAAAATTTGTATGGAAAGACAAAAGACTCCGAATAGCCAAACATTCTTGAGACAGAAGAACAAAACTGGAGATACCAGGCTCCCTGATTTCAAACTATCACTACAAAGCTACAGTCAACAAAACAGTATAGTACGGTCACAAAAATAAGCCCATAGATCAATGAAACAGAATAGAGAGACCAGAAATGAAACCACACTTAAATGGTCAGTTAATCTATGACAGAGTAGGCAAGAATGGGGAAAAGACAGCCTCTTCAATAAATGTTGTTGGGAAAAATGAACAGCTACATGCAAAAGAATCAAACTGGACTGGTTTCTCACACCGTATACAAAAATAAAGTCAAAACGGATTAAAGACTTAAACATAAGATCTGAAAACGTAAAACTCCTAGAAGAAAACAAAGGAAGTACACGCTTTGATATCAGTCTTATCAGTAATTTTTTTGTCTATGTCTTCTCAGGCAAGAGAAACCAAAGCAGAAATAAGCAAATGGTCATACATCAAATTAAAAAAAACTTTTCCACAGCAAAGGAAACTCTCAACCAAATGAAAAGGCTGCCTACTGAATGAGTGAAGATATTGGCAAATGGTATATCCAATAAGGGATTAATATTCCAAATATACAAATAACTCATACAACTCAACATTAAGAACACAAAAAAGCAAAACAAAAACAGCCCAATTAAAAAATAAGCAGAGGACATGAATAGATATTTTTTTCAAAAAAGACAGATGGTCAGCAGGCACACGAAAAGATGCTCAACAACACTAATCATTATGGAAATGCAAATCAAAACTACAATGAGATATCACCTCACACCTGTTAGAATGACTATTATGAAAAAAGACAACAAATAACAAGTTTTGGCTCAGATGTGGAGAAAAGGGTACCCTAGTACACTTTGGTAGGAATGTAATTTGTGCAGCTTATGGAAAACACTAGGGAGGTTCCTCATAAAATTAAGAAGAAAATTACCACACAATCCAGAAATTCCCCTTTCTGAGGAAAATAAAAACACTAATTTCAAGACATATATGCATACTTATATTCATTGCAGTGTTATTTATAAACACCAAGATACAGTAGCAACCTAAGTGTCCATCAATAGATGAATGGATAAAGAAGGTGTGGTAAATATATATACAATGGAATTAGAAGGTATTATGCTAAGTAAAATAAGTCAGACAGTGATAGACAATTATCCTATAATTTCACATATAAGTGGAATCTGTGAAACAAAACGACTGAACAAACATAACAGAGTCACACATACAGATAACCAGCAGGTGATTGCCAGAGGAGAGAGGAATGGGAGGAGAAAAGAAATAGGTGAGGGAGATTCAGAGGAGTAGACTTCTAGGTAGAAAATAAGTAAGTCAAGGGGATGAAATGTACAGCATAAAGAATATAGTAAATAATAGTGTAATATCTTTACATGGTGATGGATGGTAACTAGACTAATCATGATGATCATTTTACAATGTATCAAAATATCAAATCACTATGTGTGCACCTGGAACTAAAATAGAGTTTTAGGTGAATTATACTTAAAATAACCGAAACAAACTCATAGAAAAAGAGATCAGATTTGTGGTTACCGGAGGTGGAGGGTGGGGGAATTAGATGAAGGTGGTCAAAAGGTGCAAACTTATAGTTATGAGATATATAAGTACTAGGAGTGTAATGTATAACATCACTAATATTATTAACAATGCAGAATATTATATATGAAAGTTGTTAAAAGAGTAAATGCTAAGAGTTCTCATAAAAAAATAAGTTATTTATTTCCTCCTCTTATGCTAAGGCTCCATTCACTTTGCAGATAAGTCACTAATACTGGGGACATTATTTTATGCCTAAATGTTTATTGAAGGTTTACTTTGTAAAGACACTGTGTGAGTTGCTCAATAAATATTTGTTGAACTGAACTAAGGATAAATATACAGAATTATATATTCTAAATAAAATCTATAACTTACATTAAATAATTTAAATATTTCATATCTAAAAGCCACACTGGGACTTTTTACCAAGTACTAATGGCATGCTAGATATAGTGGATGATTAAAAAGATGAAAAACATAACCCCAGCCTTCAAGGGTTTGTGGTTTTCATTGGAAGACATAAGTATCTGAAACAAAGGATGAAATATGTACTAAAATGTGCTAAGTTATGTATTGATGCTTGCACAAAGGCCATGATTGAACTGAATATAACCCTGGAAATGGTTTCCCAGCAGAGCTGAACTATAACAGAGGCATGATAGATGGAGATGTTAATAATCATAATTGTTTTTTTTGAGCCCAAAGCACAATGGGACACAAAAATCAACATGGAAAAGACATTGAAGAAAAAGAATATTAATTAGGTCCTGGGGAGAAAAAAACCTATCACCCAGGAGAGGAAAGGAAAGCAATGGAGTTTGAATATGGCAGTTATGCCATTCTTCAGGTGAGATACAGATGTAAGTGGCAGGGAAAGTTTCCCAGGTAAACAGAACACAGAGGACAGGAACTAGTGCCAGTGATATTTAGAACAACAACTGAAGACAGGTAGTGTTGAGAAAATCTTCCCATGGCCAAAAGAGTGGGCAATAAGATTGAGAGATAGGCATCAATTCTAGAAAAAAGTTTTAGATCATAGGAATAAGGAGCCATGCAAAAATCTACCTTTGACTTTAGTCAAGCTGAAGACATATATATATATATGTCTAATATATACATCTAATATATACATCTAATATATGTATCACTGGGCTACAAGACTGCAGCTCTGGGAAGGGAACTAATTTTGTTTTACTTGGTCATGGTAGGAGGATGAAACTTGAATTGAGCTACAACTGGGTTTAGCCGAGGGAAGCTAGAAAAGACTAAATTGGGAGAATCTAGTCATAATTGACATTAATGAGCATGGCTAAGGTCATGGAAGCAATCTAAATGCCCATTGACAGATGAATGGATAAAGAAGTGGTACATATATACAATGGCATATTACTCAGCCATAAAAAGGAACGACATTGGGTCATTTGTAGAGACATGGATTCATCTAGAGACTATCACACAGAGTGAAGTAAGTCAGAAAGAGAAAAACAAATAGCGTATATTAACGCATGTATGTGGAACCCAGAAAATGGTACAGAGGAACCAGTTTGCAGAGAAGAAATTGAGACACAGATGCAGAGAACAAACATATGGACATCAAGGGGGGGAAATGGCAGGGGGTGGGAGTGGTGGTGTGATGAATTGGGAGATTGGGATTGACATGTATACACTGATGTGTATAAAATTGATGACTAATAAGAAAATAAATAAATAAATAAACATAAAAAAAATGAGCATGGCTGAGGATAAAAAAGTTATAGATAGTTTTGATATATGATATATAGGATATTGGTGAAAAGAAGTTGATGGTATTCCTCTTTAGTGTGTATTTTACCTCTACTTAGAATAAAAGATCATATTTTGCTTCACTGGTACAGATCTAGTCATTCTCAACTGGTAATTACATAACTTCTTCCTCCTCCCCAAGGAGAGAGCCCATTTTACAAATGCAATATACAAATAAATAAAGGCACCAGTGGAGATAGACCTGAAAGCTGTTAGAGAGCTGATAAAATCTGATTAAATTCTTCTTTTGTTGTTATTATGTTTTCATCACCTTTGTCATTGTGTCTACACTCCTGAACTCCACTTGGGAGCAGCAGTAACAAGGTATCACAAAACTGGCTTTTCTCACTCTAATTCCAACCTGCCAGAAACGGCAAACACAGGAAATCTCAGGAGAAAACCCCTTATCATACAATTTACCGCCCAATTTTACAAACCCGAGAGGTTTAGCTACTAGTAGTTTCCAGTGTTTCAAATAAGCTTACTAGTTTGGGGCTATTTATCCATAATAAACTTCTAAATATGCAAGGTCAAAACTATGGGTTTTCAGCTTAGAGTAGACTGATGAATATTCTTTGATGATTTCTGAGAAAGAGAGGAGTTCAATATATAGAAGATACCATATGATTCTACTTCTATGTTACTACCTAATATTTATAGTGAAAGCTGTAGCATTGCAGAGCTAAAAAGAGACCTTGGAGATAATCTGATTTAATGAGTTCATTTTGCAAAAAGGTCTGAAAATGATTACCCAAGATCACACAGTTATTTAGGGGAAGAATATAAATAAGAATCTGGGTTTATAACTCTGCACAGGTATATACTCCATTCAGAAACTGAATCGAATTCACTTCAACAGGAGCCCAGAGCTGTTCTACAAAATAAGTAAAAGGCATAATATTTTTCCTCAATAGCCTTACTCTGTCTACAAAACACACGGGTATAAAGCATATGATTTTTTTTTTCTTTTTAACATCTTTATTGGAGTATAATTGCTTTACAATGGTGTGTTAGTTTCTGCTTTATATCATAGTGAATCAGCTATAGATATACATATATCCCCGTATCTCCTCCCTCTTGTGTTTCCTTCCCACCCTCCCCATCCCACCCCTCTAGGTGGTCACAAAGCACTGAGCTGATCTCCCAGTGCTATGCGGCTGCTTCCCACTAGCTATCTATTTTACATTTGGTAGTGTATATATGTCAATGCCACTCGCTCACTTTGTCCCAGATTACCATTCCCACTCCTCATGTCCTCAAGTCCTTTCTCTACATCTGCGTCTTTATTCCTGTCCTGCCCCTAGGTTCTTCAGACCTTTTTTTTTTTTTTTTTTTAGATTCCATATATATGTGTTAGTATACGGTATTTGTTTTTCTCTTTCTGACTTACTTCATTCTGTATGACAGACTCTATGTCCATCCACCTCATTACAAATAACTCATTTCTTTTTATGTGTGAGTAATATTCCATTGTATATATGTGCCACATCTTCTTTATCCATTTGTCCATTGATGGACACTTAGGTTGCTTCCATGTCCTGGCTATTGTAAATAGAGCTGACATGAACATTGTGGTACATGACTCTTTTTGAATTATGGTTTTCTCAGGGTGTATGCCCAGTAGTGGGATTGCTGGGTCATATTGTAGTTTTATTTTTAGTTTAAGGAACATCCATACTGTTCATAGTGGCTGTAACCATTTACATTCCCACCAACAGTGCAAAAGGGTTCCTTTTTCTCCACACCCTGTCCAGCATTTATTGTTTGTAGATTTTTTGTTGATGGCCATTCTGACTGGTGTGAGGTGATACCTCATTGTAGTTTTGATTTTCATTTCTCTAATGAGTAGTGATGTTGATCATCCTTTCATGTGTTTGTTGGCAATCTGAATATCTTCTTTGGAGAAATGTCTATTTAGGTCTTCTGTACATTTTTGGATTGGGTTGTTTGTTTTTTTGATATTGAACTGCATGAGCTGCTTATAAATTTTGGAGATTAATCCTTTGCCAGTTGCTTCATTTGCAAATATTTTCTCCCATATATGAAAATATGCTAAATATCATTAGTCATTAGGGAAATCTAATGATACCACTGCACACCTATTAAAATATCTAAAATTAAAAATACCAACAATTCAAAGTGTTGGTAATGATACAGAATGACTGCTTTGGAAAACAGGCCTTTTTTTTTTTGAAAAGCTAAACACACACCTACCATAATATCCAAACATTCTACTCATTCCTAAAATTTATACCTCCACACAGGGGACAGAAATCCTATACTAAGACTTGTATAGGGATTTTCATAGTGACTCTATTTGTAATAGACAAAATCTGGGAACAATCCAAATAAGTAAATGGATAAACAAATTATACAGATATATTATTCAGCAATAAAATATAAGTTAGTATTGATCCATACCACATGGGTAAATATAAAAATACATATGCTATTTTGAATGTATACTCTATAACTTCACTCATAAATATAAAGATGTAGTAAATGCAAACTGATTTATAATGACAGAAAGCAGATTCATGGTTGCCTGGAGATAATTAGGAGGCAGTACAAAGGGGGGAAATTAATCTTTGGGAGATTATGGATGTGTTCACGATATTGATCATGGTGTTTTCACTGGTGTGTACATATCTTGAAACTAAATAAATTGTGCTCTTTAAATATGTACATCTTATGGTGTGTCAATTATATCTCATTTATATATAAGTAAATATTCCATAGTCAAGTCTCTTAATTCTTTTGCTCTTTTTCATTTTACCATGAAATCCACTCTATTTTATATTCCAATTTTTCAGCCCTTCTATTGATATAAAAAGGCTTGCATCTCATAATATAAGCAAGCAGTAAACTGAGAAGTTTTAATTAAGTACTAATACATAAAGCTAGGTTTAATTAAACAACAACAAAATCTCTCAACTGTACCTGACTATTGTGTTAAAATCATCAGTCTTTTTTTCCCTTCTCCTCTAGCAGACTGTATGATCTCTGAGTGTCTTATTAAGCTTTTTAGTATAATTCTGACAAGGTCATCTTTCAAGATATAATTTTAAATGAATGAATGAGTGAATAAATGAATGAATGATGCCTAATCTTAAAAAGATATAGCAGTTTAGTATTGAAGACAATACATAAATTTGTTTAAACTTATGTAAGAGCTGTAAAAACTTATATCACATCACATGGGACCAAATAGCCAAGGAATTGCCTAGATGTACAACCTAGGGCAGGCAGGTTGAAACAGCATAGGTTACAATTATGGAAACAACAAAATCCCAAAGGGATGAAGGAGCAATGCATATTTGAGGTGGGTGGAAATCATCTGACTATTTTACCACATAGCCATGTATCCCTTGCCCTTTCTACTCACCTGACACTCCTCCCTCTTTTAGCCAGTCAATTGAGTGTTTTTATTCTCTAGTTAAACCGTTTCCTGTTGCTCCTTTGTGCTCTGCCTGGCTTCTGCCATCTCTCTTTCTCCTTCACATGGCTACCTCAGAAAAGTGGCTTTCATGCCTAAGCGATGGGGTAAACACCAGTGTGAGAGACCACCGATTCCTATTCAGAAAAATGCTATTGAAATTCTAGCTGGTTTCCTGAAGATCTCACTGAAGTGTAGCTACTTCTTCATTCTTTTTGCTCCAGAGGAGAATTTTTTTTTCTTAAGATGCTAGCTGGTCTGTTAAAACCTTTTGCTCTTAAGCTGTACCACTGCATAGCTTCCATTATGAGCATGGTTAAATAATTCTTAATGAATTCTCTTTTATCACTAATACTCAGCTCTTGTGAGGAGGATTTACTACTTTTAATTCTATATGGAACACAAATGGGTCACCAAATTGTCCTGTGCTATTACTGACAAGATACATTGCCATCATTTAATTACATTAAATTTTCAATTTTTGAGAGTCTTCTTTAATGTATGTGACTATACATATTGGGTATAGGGGATATGAAAATAAAATTGTGTCCAGGGTCCTGAATTGGACTTGGAGAGGCAATTATTTAAAAAAGCGCTGAGCTCTGGCTGGGTTTCTGCCAGGAAACATGTGACTTCAGAGTGAAAGCCTTCATAGAAACCTAGTGCTTCTCAGAACTGGTAGACAGAAACATGCATTAAAATGGTCATAAGGTCATAATTATGCAGCATTTAGGTATGTTACTATTTGAAGACAGATCATTTAGAATTCTAGTTGAGGAAAGGCTCTGAAGAGCAACAGTGTACTTAGGTGATCTTCCTCTGAAAGTGAGTCCACTTTTTGCCCTGTATAAATCATTTGTTAATTAATCACATAGTATGTTCTGTAGGAAACTTGAATTGTAACTAAAATATTTATCCCTGAGAATAAGCATAAGTATGCTTATCCTGTGTTTCCTCCAACAAATTATAAGACTCTTAGGGGTAAAGCCCATATGTGTTTGGCTTAAAAAGGGAGGTTGAACAATATCTTGCTTATGATTTGTGCCCAATAAATATGTTAATTGCTTATGTTACTGAAACTTTGAATAGTGCTTGTATGACAAATAAGTATAATAGCATTAAAGAGGGTGTTACAAAATCTTGAAAAATTTAAGGCACATTAAAAAGAAATCCTGCTTTAAGGGTGAAATGTAGAAGGGGCATAAAACCTCCTACTTTATGGGCATTGAATTAATTCAAAAATGGGGAAAAAATAAATATTAATGGATGAAAAGAAAACCCAAGTATTTAGGATGCTTTTCTAACTTTTGAAGTTAAAAGAATGTAACAATAAGTACAACATCAAAAATCCATGGATTTTACTAACTTTCCTAGATCTCATGAGAACTTGCATCTTGGGCTTTAGACTGGTGTATTATTATGATCTTGTAAGAATGACAAAAGTGGGCACATAATAGATGACAGATGTCTTTGTTTCCTGTGGCTACTGTAACAAATAACCAAAAAGTTAGTGGCTTAAACAGCAGAGTTTTTTTTTTTTTTTCCTCTTACTATTTTAGAGGCCAGAAGTCTGAAATCAGTATCATTGTACAAAATCAAGGTGTCAGCAGAGTCACTGGCGTTTCTAGGAGAGAATCTTTTCCTTGCCTCTTCCAACCTTTGGTGGCTACTGGATTTCCATGCTTGTGCCTGGGCACTAGGTAAAGTAGTCACATTGCCTTCTCCCCTTCTGTCTGTGTGTCAAACCTCTCTTGTGCCTCTATCTTATGAGGACACTTGTGGTTGCATTTAGGGTACACCCAGATAAACCAGCATGGTCTCTTGATCTCAAGATCTTTCGTTTAATCACATATGTAAAGTTTTTTTTTTTCAAAAAAAGTTAACATTTAGAGGTTGCAGAGATTAGGTCCTGATATCATTGGAAGTAATTATCAGTCTATCATAACAGCTGTCTTTGCTTTTGCTGTTATTGAAAGTAGCATCACATTTATAACTTTGGCTTTGTGGTTAGACAGAGCTGAGTTCACATCCCTGTACAATCAAAGTCATATTGAAGAAATTATGTACCTTCATGTTTCAATTTCCCCATCTGTTAAATGGGATAGGCATGAGTAGTGTCTCACGATATTGTCATAATGATTCAATAGAACAGTGTATATAAAACAGTCCAAAACAGTTTGGACTTAGTAAGTCCTCAACAAATTATAGCTTTAATTATTTTTATAAAATTAATAAACACTCTGATTTATTCAAAACAAACTACCAGTTAATCTAAGACTTACAAAAAGTCATTAAACTTGGCTGCCATTTTCAGAAGCTTACAATCTAATTGGTGAGATAAAATTTACATGCATAAAAGAACAGCAGAAAGGTAAGAAGTGTATGCTGGAAAGCATAAATGCTAGAATTGTTCAAAATAAGTATTAATCAAGGGCATGACAGGTTTTTATATAAAGAGTTTGGATTGGTGGGGCTGACATGTAAGCGATGCAAAGTTCCATGAGAATAGGGCTTATGTAGTGGTAGGGAAAGATAGGGAAGGATAGTAGGCACAGACTAGAACACAGAGGGTGCATGAAAGGCAGTAGTAAAGTATTAGAATGCTGGGCTAAAGACATATATTATGGTCAGTACACTGGCCCAGAAGCTCCATGAAGTCAATGGCCATTCCACCCTACCTCCTCTTCTCTCTCTCTCTCTCACAGACAAACACATGCACACAAAAATATTTTATCTCCTGGTTTAGTACCTGGCTCCTAAGAGTTATTCAAACAACATTTGCTTCATGATTGAATGAGAAGATAAATGAAGAATAGAACAGAGATTTAAAAAAAATAGTGTCTTCCTGAAGCTGGGAATACCTGGACAACTAAGGTAAACTAGCATTTCTAAACCATAGCACTATTGACATTTTGGGCTGGATAAGTCTTTGTTGACTCTACCTACTAGATGCCAGTTTCATCCTTCCCCAACATGTGCCAATGAAAAATGTCCCTAGATATTGCCAAATGCCCTTAAGGGGATAAGGGCAAAATCACCCCGGGTTAAGAACTATTGAATTAAACCAAGAGAAGCTTTATGGGAATTAATTTAAAAGTTGAGAGGAATTTCAAATAAAACAAATTGGAATAAAAATCAACCAAATATACTAATTGCAGAAGACATGTACTCTACTGACTTTACCTACTGAAATCTAGAACTTAATTCCCCTAGTAATATAATAAAATAATTTTCTAAAATTCCAAATAATTAAAAAAAATCCGAAGACCACAGCTGAAATGTTTCTTCAGGTATTGTCATAGCTAATACATTTGGAGGGGAGTATCTCCATGAAAAAAGAGGCCCCAGTCAGCCAGGGTTGCTTTGAGGGCTGTGTCCTGCAGTTCTACACCTCATGATTGCCCTATAGAGGATGCAAGCATACCACAGGGTGTCTGTGCACATCCGGTAATCAGAACTAGACAAGATTTAAAAGGAACAAAGAAAACACACATACTGATTTCTGCTGCATTAAATACATTTATGCATCAAAGGAAAAGAACAGAGAAATGTTTCAATTTGAGTTACATACTTAAAATTCCATTATTAAAAAAATTCCGTGTTCTCCAGCAAATTTGGTTATATTATATTTTTATACTTTCATAGCCAAATGGTTTCTTTTTTGTGGGCTGTGTTTTCTGGAATACAATGAAACTGGCCATGGCCATTAGAAAACAGAATATGCAATTGCCTGTTTAGCATAACAATACAAAGGAATGCATTTGAGACACTCCATAAAAATTTGATATTAGGAACTTCAGATAGAGTTACTTTTTACTAACTCACGGTAATAGAACAAAATGTGAACCTGGGAAAATTAAGTTTGCAGATATACAAGAATCTCTGTGTTTCAAGCGTTATTTAAATAAGTTCTAACTCCAGGTAAAATTATAAAGCTGCTAATATTTGGAGGGTACAGCCTCCATTTCTTCTTCAATAACTTCTTTTCCTTCTTGAATGTGCCAATCCCTGGACGTCTAATTCTTTGATGCTCTTATGTGGTAATTTATTTATTTACTTATCGAACAATTATTTATTTAATATTTATGTTGTACCAAACATAATATTTGACAGTGATATTATCAGAATGGATAACTAACAGAACTCCTGTTCTCTCTGACCTTGTTTTTTCCTTAATTAAAGTTTTCTTGTCCATTTTTATTTCTTCCAAAAGTAGTTTTCCTTTTACCCAGAGAGTTTTATTCTATTTTAAAGATGATATGATGAATGAATTATTACTAGTATATTTCTTGATATATGACCCCTCTTTGACAACAAAATCATAATCATAGGTTATTTTTAAATTACAAATAATAAAAAGTAGAAAGTTTTTAGCATTATGACTTGAGTGGGGCCAGCATTATTCGGGAATAAGGCTTATTATAGCATCCCTCTAAACACGTGTCCTAGGGAGCCTATATTTCTGATTACTTGGAGTATATGCTTCCCCATTTCATCTTGTTTAGGAGCCCATAACCTACTTTTCTTGTCTTTTGAGAGGAAAAGCATTGGAGTATTTGATTGCTTGGCCAAAAAGACTTAACAAGTGATGGGAAAAGAAAGAAACAAAGAGAAAGCAGATAAATGAACTGATTAATCATCTCTGTTTCTGATACACACTCAATTTTTTTTAGGTCAAAACACTAACTTCCCAGTGGCCCAATCTTATTGAGTTCTTGATAAACCAAAGAAGAACAATCTGTAGTTAAAAGTATCAGGGGATTGAAATATAAGTGAGGAAATGACTGAACAGTGACTATTTCCAGAACTGTTCTAGGCCCTGCGGAAGTGCAGAAACTATGTCATAACTCATTTCTCTTAGTGATGCAAGCATGAAATACTCCAGAGTGTCAAAGTGGTTGTGGATCAACATGAGTTGCCATGCTCAGGGATGACTCCACGGTGAGCTTTGATATATCCTTTAGCTGTCTATATACCATAAAGAAAGGAATTATGTGAAAATAAGATTTAAATGATTAAATTACTCCAATTTGCTTTTATTTACAGTTGTATAATTCCTGAGGATAGTGTTTGAACTGAATACATTCTGACAGCACAGTAATACAATTCCAATGTTCAGTGTGAAATTACACACTGCTATACAGATCTGTTACCTGCTTTGTTGCCTTTTCCTCTATCTGGTTATCTACCATTCACCATTCAGTAGATAATTACCATCTTATTATATTTCTATCTTAAGATGGAACAAACTAAATAAAACAAGGGAATATGAAGAGAATCCAGACAATTCCATTTCATAGCACCACAGTGAAATGTAATTTGTATTTTTCAAGATTTTGAACCATTATTTGTATTCAAGACCACTTGGATATCAGTGCTAGTAGAAGGCAAGTAAAAGAATAAAGTATTATTTTATTGTGCGCAAAAAATTTGATTCATATCGTCCTCTCCCCAGATTTCCTCCAGGTATTCTTAAAGTCCTTGGGAATTTGTTTTTAAAAAAAAAAAAATGCTCTAAGATATCAGACTGTCCACAAAAGGGCTGTAGTACTATGAATCAAACGTAGGTAGTTTTTGCAAACTTGATTTCAAATATCTGAATCTTTGTATTTTGAGATGGTAAGAGGTCATACTTTTCTACCATGAGTAATGACGTGAGCTGGTATCTCTACTTGATGGACTTGTGGTCAGAAAAGTACAGCAAATAAAAAGTGCTCCCTTATTAAGCATGTATTGCATAGAGTCAGAAGTCTCTAAGAGATCCTGGAACAATTTTTTTTCTTATGACTCTGTAACACATGCTTAGTCAGGTAGGGTCATAATTTGAGAGCATTCAGATGATTCTCTGTTTGAATACATTTCTTTTACCAGTATGCCAAAATTATAGAATGTCTATCATTAAACATCCCCTTTAGTTAAGGCATTAATGTTTCTTATTAAAATGCAAATATATTATTAGACATTAATATCTTACTACTAATTAGTTAATCAATTTTATCCTGACTAAAAGAAGGACCATGAGACAAAGGGATATAGGACCAGGGCAAGAATATTTATGAGGTTAAAAATCAGTAAAGGCCTGAACCATGGGGCATTGCTGGGAGGGAGGTTCAGATGAGGCAACACAGAGAAGGGATTCTAGGAAGGCACATCATATTCTGGAAGCACTGAGAATTTCAGATCTGTCTCAAATCTTGATACCAGGGTAATCGTATATGCTAACTGAGCCAGTGACCTAACCTGAAATATGTGTGTGTACTGGGAGATAGAAAGGAGTCAATATCTACATGGCTCATATGGATTTGCATTCTGAAAATTTAGATTTACTTTGGAGGAAAGATGTGAGACAGATTTTATGACTTTTTATGGGCATATAGAGTACTTAAATTTCAGCAGATAACATGGCCACAATTTGGGGGATATGTGGTTTTGAGAGACACTGAGAAAATAAAGTAAAACAAAACAAAACAAAATAATGATAATAATAATTATGATAATAATGTTTATGCAGCAGCCAGTGCACAGAATGAGACCCTGTAAAGATTGATGAAAGCAAAATGTGAAAAAGAGTAGAGGAAAAGCAGTTGTTGGTCATGAAAGTTGTCCCAGGGTGTGTCACTCTTGTCCTTCCCACCTACATCCCCAGAGAACAGTCCTCTCTAGGTAGTAAATCCTACTTCCTGTGGTCCCTACAGATAGAATATTAGTTGGCATGAGGGAAGTCATGGTCTATATTAATAACAGCTAAATATTTTATATGTAAAGTAAATATAAAATCAGGGACTCTTCCATGCATTTTTTATGGAAGGGCCATTTTGGGCTGGTTAAAAAGGCCGGGACAGAAAATAAATTACAGTTATCTAGAGAGACCATCTCCAAAAATGGAAGGGTAATTAAAGGTGGAGAGTCTAGTGCTTCAGCCTGACTTTCCAGACATCATGATGAAAAGACACTCCTCTGTCTCACATTCTAAATAATAATAACTAATACTTTATTATCATATCACATTACCAACTCACTTACTATTAACACTTCGCTTCCTAGAATATTTATATGCTTAAAACTTTAAATTTCTTATTAGTTCTCAAAATAACATTGGAATTAATGATAAGAAAACCGAGACAGAAATGAGTAAGGCAATTTTCCCAAGTCACACAGGAATAAATTATTGGAGCCAGGTTTAAACCCAGGCAAGAGGGAGAACTCCTAATTACAAGACATAGTGAGTGACTTTATGGGCCTTTGCTTGGTGTGACCTCAGTACGTCTCTTAACTCTCATTGGTCAAGTCTGTAAAATGAAAAGTGTGGCATTGGAATTCTAAAATCCTTTGTAACTTTTAAATTCTATGACTTAGTCCTAGTGAGTCGCTCTCATATCTCATTAGAGGGTCAAAACATAGATTGCCATATAGCAGAAACTTGCCTTTGTATTATTTCACTTTTAGGAATTAATCCAAGATAATATAAAGAAAAGATGAGAATACTTCTCTGAGATTTATATATACTAGCACACAATTTGGGAACAGCTTCAATATCTAATAGAAGGGGATAATTTACATTTTGTTACAAGGTCATGCTCTTATTAAAATCATATTTTCAAAGAATAATTAAAGATACTGAAAAACTCACAATACAATAGTAGGCAAAAAATAAATAGAAATAAAATTATTAATATAGGGCTATCTGGTCTTCATTTATATTTATGTATTCATGTGTATATATGTTTATATTCTTTAAAGGTAAATGCAAGCAAGTATTAGTTTTTATTTTGGTAACGTAATTATACATGATTTCTATTTTCCAAATTTTGCCAACAAGCATTTATTTTTATGATCAGAAAAATAAAATCTTTTTAAAACAAAATGTATTTAACGACCTATATCAAATTCCATGAAAAATTTTCTCCTCTCTTTACCACATCTGATCATCTTAGAGAATCAATGAAGATCTAAGACTGACTTTCCCAGGATCCCCTAGGAATCTGTGACATTCTTATTGCAATCACTTGGATAAATCCTTGAAATGGCCATATACTTTTGGAATGACCATATACATTTGGAATGATCATACAGATATCCTTCCTGGAGGGTATGTTGATAGCACCAAATTATCCATGGCCTGAAACTCTTTCATGAAAGTGTGTGTAGTTCTGTTAAACCCATGGTCATCTGATGCTGCCTCTAATAGTATGTAGCACATTGCTTGCACTCAATAAATTTTAAGTCATAGTAATCAATGATAATGAGGTGATAAAAATAACTGAATTTAGTAGCACTGATACAGTAGCTCTTTATGAGTTGCTGGTAGGGAAAGCAAGTTGTGAGCAAAACCAGGAAGGCCTTGGTGTTCAGCATGATAGACTTTACAGAACAACAACCTGTGGAGCGGAACCAATCTCAAGTGTACAAACATGTGGGTCTGCAGTAGCATCTGTTTGCAATTCTCAGAATTAAGGCTGATTAAGTAGTATAAAGAGAACTAGAAAATTTTTCTTGACTCCAATTATCTCTGAATTATATCTATGCTATTCTGACAACAGGATTTAAAAAATCTGAAAATGTCATGGACTTGGTTATGTTATATAGGCAGATTCAGTGTGACTTTGTTCCATTGCAATTCATATCTTTCCCAAGGAATCTGTCCCAATCACCCCGATTTTAGTGTTCTTTCCTTTTTCTTACTGTTGTTAGCGCTTATCACCTTACTGGTGCATTCAGATATTTGAATATTTTATTTTGTACCTTGGATTACTTATGCAATTCTCCCTCTATATCCTCTTTGTGAATTTGTAAATTAGAGGATCATAGGCTTGATGTTTTTTTTTTCTTTCTCACCAAAAGGTGATGTTAGAAAGTTATGGCTCTTATGAGCAAAGCCCTGTTCCACTCCTAGGAAGTAACAGTGGCCTGAAGATTTGATTTGTAATTATTTATCTCTTCTATTACTTTCTTCTCTCTTCACTACAATTTAAGTTGTAAGAGGGTACAGTTTTGTTTTATTCATAATGTAACCCCACAACTGAAAAATTATCTGGAACATAGGGAGCATTCAATAAATATTTTTGAGTGAATGAAAGAATATTTAGAAACAATTGCTCTTCCAGAAAACATATATCACTTATGAGAGTTTACCTCATCATTTCTCAAAAAAGGCCTTTCAAATCCATGGGGCTTGGCTAGGCTGGCTGGGGTGGAGTAGGCTGATTTGAGAGCATTCAGCCTAAATGTTGCACAATTTCCTTTGCATTTATCAGAAAACTGTGTTAAATTCATTCATTTTTCCCATCCCCTGACATTAACCTGATTACTTCCTGACACTCAATTGTGACAGATGAAGTATTTCTCGTATCCACCTTTCATCATGGTCTTTAATCCAAGACATCAACTTTAAGCTTGTTTAATCCAAAACAATCACAGTTGACTGGATCCCCCCCTCCAAAAACAACAACAAAAAACATGGGATTGGCCACAAAGGGGATATTCACTAAATACCTCTTGTGTAAAATAGCATACTCTACTTGGACACCAACCATAACAGCAAAGAAATTCCTATGTGTATAAGACACAAAGTAAAAGACTTATAATAATGATAATTGTTATTATTCAATAATCTGTCTTTGTTTTCAGTTAATACAAAGAGGAAGTGGATTATGCATTTTTGGTGAGCTTTCAGTTATATAGCTGTAGATAGTAAATATGAGATATTCACATGCTGAAGAATTAAGACTATTCTGACTTCCCCCAACACCTATTTTTAGGTTTTACTGAAAGTCTCTGTGTGACCAGGGAATTGAAAAATAAAATACATAATCAAACAAAACTTAAAGAGGTTGTTTTCTATTGTTGAAATTATACTCCATGAAGAGCCAGCTTACACACTGTCAGATAACGTTTTGCTCATATATTCCCATGCCGTGTGTGTGTGTGTACTTTTTTACTGAAGATACCATGACTCTCAGAATGTAAGTTGTTTTGGTTGAAATGCCTCAAAGCGTAACCCAGAGCTAGGCATAGGAGTAGGCACTAGAAACATCTCCAGATTGCTAGGCTACTGTTTGAAGATGTTTTATGTTTGTGATCCCTATATTGAACAAGGAGAGTTACTGTTCATCTACTCCAAAAAATTTACCTTCATCATCCTCAAAATTAATCATAGAATTCCTCATTTGAAAATGTCCTTAGGGATCATTTTTGCCAACCCCTGGTCTTGAAACATGAATTTAATTTACCCCATGCTGAATGGGTGATCATCTAACAAATTCTGGAATGAGGACATGTAAAAAGTAGAAATTCAAGGCTTGCAAGTTAAATATGAAATAGCAGCAAAAGCAAAGAGGCACCAGAATTCAGGAAGAATAAAGGACAATTGACTTTTAGAAAATTTGAAAAAGAGAAATGATACAAAGTCTGATACCAAGTAGATCAGTGTCAGGAAACAGCACCCTTTACGTGAAAGTAAATCGACAAAACCCCTTCCTTTCCACCTGTGTCTCTTTCACAGTCCAATTAAAATCACGTTTTCTTTGAACACACAGAAAAAAGAAAGAAGCGTCTGGGCACGTAAGGGACATCAGTCGTCTGGCTCTGCCGACAGGTGCATTTGTCATGCCCTGGGGAGCAATGACAGTGCTTTCAGTTTATTAATTGAGAAGATTATACACCTATGATATCCACGTTTTCTCATTCCCCTTCTTGGATAGGGGGATGGAGGAGAAAAATGGACATTCTACAGTTAAGAAGGAAAAAGAAAACCTCTTTTTTGGTTTTATTGCATTCTAATTAAGCATGAAGGAAGTGAGAGGTCTTACAGCAATGCAGCAGGCTTGAAACACTGACAAGGTCAATTATCTCTTGATAAGCCCTGCACCAACAAGGATTAATAATATGACTAATATTAATTGAATGTGAGTTCATTGAGTTTTATTTCTTATTTTAAAGTCTCTTGGCTGGTGTGCATGCCATGGTGTGCGGAGAATGATGGATGGAAGTGATAGAGTCACTAATAAACCCTTAGATCCCTGTGGCCTGCTGGGCACACAGAGGATGCAGGTTTGATTTTCTTTTTTGGTTTCTGGCCACCACCATCCTGGCAGGAACTGAAAAAGGGCTAGTTTTATAATGTAATTTGTTCCATGAATGAAGAAAGTGCAAGAGACTTCAGACCTATGAATTCAGAATTTCCCAAATGAAACTGAAGTGCAACTAACTGATGATGTCATTTAAGGTGAAGTAGGTCTACTGGATTTGTATAGAAAAAAAGATAGCAGGTCCTACTTTCTTTAATTACCTCCATCATCACAGATGACTTGGTTATTGTGAATAAATATGTATAATGTTTGCTTTAATTTTGTGCACCTTTGTTATGAAGTTAGGGATGTATGCCACAGACAAGATTTGTTTTGAATGAATTGAAAAATGGAGATTGAACTTGTATTGGGTATTGAGATCTTTTAAGTGATTTCCCTGACTTGGTGATTGAGATGCTACTATTTTCATCCAATTTCTTCCCCACACATGACCTTTCTTTTATATCTAGATATAGCTAACCTCCACTCACTGATCACATGAATTCACATCTCTCCTTTGCAGAGTTGAGAGGTAATGTAAGAGGTTGCAGCACCAAGAATACAGTAATTCCTTGTTTTTGAAACATTGAGTCTATAAAATGATATAGCACTTTATTTTACTAATCTTTTGTGTTTGAAATGCATTTTACATTTTTTAAGAATATAGTTAAAAATGAATGTTACTCATAAAAATGAAAGTGAGAGAACCAATGAAAATAACTGTAAGTGCAACAAAAGTCACAAAGGGCTGAAAAGTGATTTGAGTTCAGCTTATTGAAGCCTCAGAGGCATTAACTGCACATGAGATTTTAAACATAATGTCAACCTCCAATTTAACTCATCTTTAAATTATTCCTATCTGCCTCAGCTAAATGTGAAACCTCCCTCCTCTGAACTGATAGTCCAAAATTTACTAACCTGAATTTGGCCAGCATAAACTAGCTTTACTATTTGTATCTCTGTCATATTGCAATTCAACCCATATGTCGGTGTGTGTTTGATCTTTCATGTGTGTGGTCTTATCTCCTCAACAGATAAATTCCATTTCTTTAACAGTTTCATATCCTGCAGAGTATCAGGCAAGGCAGAGGATGCACTAGGTGCTAAATATTTAATTGAGTAAATAATGCTCCCACTTTTTCAGTACTAGGTCTGTGATGGGAAATCAGTGACAGGTATCTGCAAGGTGCATGTGGAGGTGTTTTTCCCCATGTTATCCTGATATCTCTAGAGGATCATCTGGATTTAGCAAATAATGATCATACTGGGGTAAAAAGTAGGAATCACAGGACATGGTAACTACTATTCAAAACTATCACACCATAGCATGAAGTGGGAATAAGGGGATGAACGAAAAAACAACTTTTACTGCAAAGAAGAAAGGAGAGGAGACTCATTAGTGGCAAAACAAAGCCATAAGCCAGACTCCTCCAGAGGCACCAGAAGTTCAGAGCAATGAAAATGGCGCTGGAGAGGTTAGTGGCATCTGTAAGTTTACACGTTGATAGCTTAGGGGGGAAACAATTACAGTTATTCAGAAATACTGTTGAGAAAGTCCATAATTAAGCAAAGCAAGATTTAAATAGAATATAAATAGTTGGAGGTGTTGTGCTCTGTTTTGATTATTTCCTGATTTTTCTTGGGATCTACCATTTAGCATTGTCCAGGAAGAGTGTGAGATCCAGGGTCTGATGATACAGTTTCTGATACACAATCTGCTCAGTGATTTTGTCTGCACATTTTCCCTCCTCTGTGAATGGGGTTGGCAACTACACCTGCCAAGAAGTGACAGCAGTCGAGGGCTAGAATATTAAAGTCTGATGCATGTGACTGGGGTTCAATGAAAATACATCAGGGAAGATGAAACCCTTCCAATTCAGTTGCACATATTGCTCTGCAATTTTCAAAACCAAAGTACCTGGAGTCTTATTGAAACACATTGCAATGTCCCATCACCCTTGTCTTTCAAAATGTGATCTGACATTGCCTTCTCCATTTCCCATTTTCTCAGTTAAATGAAAAGCATATTTGTAAATGATATTTATTTTACTGTGAATAAGGTTTGGATTCCTTTCTACTTCATGGCTGTGTGCTTTACCTCTGCCCTCTTAATGCATTTCTGTGAAGTACATAAAAGTGGGGCTCATCATCCAGACAGGCATCTTCCTAGTTACTATGATGAAGAGAGTGACATGGTAGGTTCAGAGTCATACTTTGTGCTTATATTTGGAAATATACATTGCAAAAATGACCTTTAACATTTTTTACATAATAATCTCTATTTGTCCTTACAGAATTGTCTATATCCCTACTTCTTCTAATTCTGTTAGATGATAAGAATCTAGTTGGGTTGTAGAAGGCACACTTGATGTAAGAAGAAGGCAGTTCTACATTTTTGTCTGATGGTTGAAGAAATATTACAGATTTCTCCTGCCCATGGTTAAATATTGAAGTCTGTATTTTCTGTTGGTACCTGAAAACCATACTACTCATTTTGAAGCCTGTCTCCTCAGAAAGGGGAAGAGGCAAAGTTTTCCTGCCTGTTATCCATCGTTCTAGCACATTCTCTTTGTGTTTCTCCCCTCCATAGTCCTGAAAATGAGATCCTTGGACAGTATGAAGTGAAAGACTCTTCATGTGGTGGTAGGTGGAGCATAGTCAACTTTGAATGCTACATAAAGCATTGACTTTGAATAATAAGTCTGCAGCTTACGATCTATGTGTTTTGAGGTAAGTTACACACACTTTCTGAGCCTCAGTTACATTCCTTAAAATGAGAATATTAGCATGTATTCTAGAATGTGAGAATTAAGGGAATTAAAGGAAAAATCCATGCAGAGCACCCATTTCTAAGAAAGGTAAGAAACAGATAGGGGTTACTTAACTCATCTGGAATCCAAATTCCTTCATTAGAAAATGAAAGTATTCAAATAATTAGTACTGCACACTTTAATAGGCCTGGCATTAACCTTGTGCTTCATCGATAGTAACTCATGGAACATTCATTTCAATTCTATGAGGTTACATCATAATTTTTTCTGAGAGATTAAGAAACTAAGGCTTAAAGAAAGAAATTAGGTGCCCTAAGTTGCACAGCTGGCTGATAGGGCTGAAACTATTTGACTTCAGAGGGCTACTATCACTCACTGCAGCATGTTTTATAGGTATTACTGTTCCATTTAATAGATAAATAAGACGTATTTTGGTGAAACACTGTTTAGGATGAGGGAGATAGACCCATGTCATATAAACACTGAAATGCTTAAAAAATATTATTGGGAAATTTATCTCAAAGATAACCCGTAGATGTAAGAAACTATCTTATGCAAAAGTGAAAGTTTATTTTCCATGAAAATATGAAAATATAGAAGATCTTCTTAACTGATGCTGTTATGAGTTGAAACTTTTTTTCAGAATGCATTTTTTTGCATCTGGTTTGTTTTAGATATGACATGATAACATATACAAAAGCCCTTTGAAAAGTAGAAAGGCTTATGTTTGTATCAGTTAAATCAATGGCTCACTTGCCAGTAGGTAACTTGAAACAACTTCAGCTCTTCAGTATTTCCATTCCTGAAGAAAAAAGACTGTAGGAAGGGATTTTTTTTTTTTTTTCCCAGCAAAGGTTCTTAGCAGGAAGGAAAACAATCTCTATGCTTTTAATTCTGCAGAAGGTAAATGACATAGTCTCCTCAGGCCCTTACTTGGACAATTCTGTATAAAATAAGGTAGCAGATTAGAAACAGAGAAGATATGTTGATAAAGGTGAAAAGTTACTAGTGATAGCACACAGCAGAGGAAGGTGGTAGAACTACTAACATGAAATAGAAGTGCCATGGAATTTGAAATACAGGGCCACTACCAGAAGGAGAGGTATACAGGCTTGGACCACCTAGAACCATGATTTTTGTTCATGAAGATGACTGAGACAGCAAGAAAGCATGAAACTATCCTCATAGTCACCTATTTTAAAAGGCAGATTCTTACTAAAAAATGTTCTCTCCCAAATTTTATCATAAATAATGTGGGTTTTTTTTTCTTTTTGCTTTGTATAAAGAAGTAATCTTAATTGTCTGAAAAAATATCATGGATGAAACCTGTGTTATTATAGCTTGGCAAGCAAATGACTTTGAGTCTGTATGACAAATGATTGACTTACTGCCTGAGATAAAATGTTGCAGCATGAAGACACCTTTCAATACAGTGATTGAATGTATCTACAAATAGAAATCCATGTTGGGGGCCAGGAAGAAAAGTTGTTGATTAGTAAGTATTCTCTTCAACAGGGAAGTCTTGACCAAAACTGTCACCACTCGGCATGGTTTCATATAACTCAGTTGCCTGCTCCTTCAGTCATAATATTGGTTGAATCCATTAGAGAAAAAATCAAATTATCTGACATTATTTAAACCAGGCAACTGGTGTATCGTATGACTGTGTGTCCTTCAAAAGTGGTGACTAGTCTAAAACTATCTAGAACCCTGACTGTAGATAAGAAATAGAGGAATCACAGGTATGATGGGGTTTGATTAAGAGCCTATTTCAGTCTGGTGATCTTAACCAGTCTCATTATTTCAAATATCACCCACATGCTGACAACTTGTTTTTCTAGCCCATTTTTTCTCCTGAATTCTAGCCTTCTGCCTCCAACCACCTAATTAACATTATTTTTTAGGTATGCACTAAACATGCATAAAATGGGAATGGATGTGGTGTGAGTTGCTCTTTAAGGATGTTTAAAATTCGGCAAAGGAGAAGGAAATGCACACACATGCACCAGCACAGAGTTGTACAAGAGCATAGCATAGACCAACTAGGAGAAAAGGGAAAGTCACAGCACAATTATGATAAATGGGAAACTTATTTTGCAGTGGGCAAAATAGTACATTTTATCTCCAAATATGATAGAAGAAAATGAATGAGAAATTCTTCAACGTCTCTATGAAAAGTCCAGATTAGATGCAAAAACAGAGGAGCTAAACATTTCAGCTTAATGGCTTTTGTAATTTTAACATTTCAAGTGTCCCCACAATTCTAATTGATAAATAACCTTCTGGAATTCCTTCAGATTTCCAAGTAACTCTCCAGTCTTCAATAGAAGGAGACAAGAAATCAAAATGTGCCTTCAGATTTTGGGGGGCATTTTGTACAATTACTATGCTAAGTCATGGTCCAGTTCAAGAATCAATCAGGGTCTACCACCATCCCCTACCCCGCACCTTGGCATATTCCTCATTCAAGTGGCTACAGTTTTTATTGTTGAAGCCCAAATTATCTTCTTCTAACTCTTTCCCAGTAGCAATGAGCTTAGAAGCAATGGGATAGCAGGAATTTTCTTTTATGTCTCCTCTTTACCCCTAATATTTATTGCCTGTGCATTGCAAGAACAAGCATGAAAAAATAAGACAATTTCCAAAGACAGTCTAAAATCCCAAAAGGTAAGATATAACCATCTGGAGTACAACAAGCACATCATATTTTCTTTCTTTAGCAAGACAGTTCCGAGTTTTACGGAAGGCATCCCAGTAGGCAAAGACCTACTAGCTGTTTATAACTCCCTAAAAAATTAAAAATAATAATAAAACCGCAATGTTTCTTTAATGTCACAGTCTGAATTATAAGCAGAGAGTTGGCACATCTCTCATTTTACTCATTCTAGTTACAATTGCCTTGTCACTGAGATGCCAACCTGACGAAGAGCAAATCAGGTAACAAATCCCCAGGGGCCGCTTAGTAACAGGAAGGCTGTTTCCAGTGGAATCAACGTGACAATTTCTTCTTTCCCTCTTCAAAGTAGAGAGTCCCCCTGGACATATTCACATTTGATTATTTTCACTAGGTTCTCTGTCTTCAACTGCTTGATTAGCATCTCACTCACCGAAGAAATTAGACTAAAGTTTGTGACCATTAAAAGGAAACCAAAGCATGTGCATGGGTGCCTGCTCATGCATGAGTCACACCTATGAAAACCATTTTCTTAAGTGGGCACCAAGAGTTGGCACCGATGTTACTGTTCAAGGGCCACTCTGTGTGTGTGAGTGTGTGTGTATGTTGCCGTTTACGGTTTTAGAAGGTGATCTTTTTACACATCTCAGTCTAGAAATATGAAGTCAGAAGTTTGAAAACTTTAGGCAAAGGTGTGCAAGGTGGTTCTATAGGTACCTGATTTTCCTCTTTCTAACTTTAGAGCAGCTGTGCTTAGAGATAAGATCATTGTGCCTATTGCTATGAAAATATTTCATATCAAACAGAATTCTCTCTGGTAAAACACTTTCTATAGACCGCTGCAATTAACATTAAAGAGGAATTAATATATCAAATTAAAACTGTTCTGAGAATAATACCAGAATAGTCTTCTCTTAATCCATCCCCAGACCTTGCTTGTGATTGATCAGTGGCCCAGAGAATAGGATAGAAAACAGACATAAGGAGCCACAATTCTGCCTTAAGAATCATTTCTCCTACATCTTCTTTGACATTTTCCTTAAACATTACCTTGGTCAATAAGACAATGATTCTTAAACTTTGGTATATATAAAGAGCAGGTAACTGGGCACCTGGTCCAGACATCCCACTCTACTACAGGTGAGGTGTAGCCCAAAAATCTGCATTTTTAACAAGAAACAGGGGTGATTATATTAGAAACACTACTGCAGTTATTCTCCCAGTTCCCAAGTTCCATAATGATAATGTCTATATCATAAAATTGTCCACAGATCAACTAGAGTGCACTTTTAATTATGATGTATGTCAGCCCCTCCCAAGTAATTTCTAAGAAAGGACTGGATATTAACATTTTCTTTTTGCTACATAACATCCCTTACATAATAAGTGCTCAGTAAATACCTGCTGGTATGAATTGATTTAATGCAGAAACCAAAGCCATTTTTGTTAAGTGTCTTCTTCCTAGAAGCTAAAGTTTCTTTTGCCAACACATAGACTGTATTGCTTTGAATTCTAAATTATTTCAGAAGAATATTAGTCTCTTCAAGGAGATTGGTAATGGAGGACTAGCTCTCCCATGGGACTGCAGATTTCTTGTCTACATCTCCAGCTCACACTAGGTGAAATGATTCAGTGTTTCTGTCCAAAGCATGGTTGATGGTCCAGCTCCTTCACTCATGGCCACCTGAGCTGCCCAAGCTGAAAAAAATACACCTTTTCCTAGGACTAGAAGGTCAGCCAACAAGACCAGAATTATATCAGTCAGGATATAGATTAAATACTGGAGTTTTGGACTTCATGTCAAAAACTAGTTTCATATTCTTCTTCATGCTCAGAGATCAGCAAATTGAATTCTCAGCATTTCATGTGACAACTCTGTGTCTGGTGCCTTAGTGTTTCAGGGAATGAAGACAAGTGAGTCATTGTCTTGGTCCTCAAGAAGCTTGCAGTTTAATTTGGGAGACAGATGATACATATGGATAAAATAAAATAGGAATAAATATTTAAATAACACTTGATGATGGAAGGGCACTAAGCATGTCATTATTTGTGAAAGAATAAAATTGTTCTAGAAACGTTTAGGGAAGAGAGAAACAATCTTCAAATGGAGTGATCTGAAAAACTTTCAAGGTGGATGTGACTCTGGCTGACTGAAGCAAATAGATAGGTTTGAATACAAAGGCGATTTATCAGCCTGAGTAGAAATGAGTCCAGCCAGAAAGGGGGGAGGAAGGCAAAGCTGGCCTTCTTTGCTCCTTTGTCTCTACTATCAATTGGCATTCATTTAAAGATCTGCCAGCTAACCCATCACATTAGAGCTACTCTCTCTGACCCCACCAACCAATAGCTTTGCAACTCATATGTTCACATATTTCCTAACTCTTACAGAATATATTTTTTATATACCAATTTTGTACTTGACTGTTACATTGCATACTATGCATTTTTTATGTCTGTACATCCCTCTCTTCTCATTGAAGCTTCTCTTCAGTATTTCATTTTCATGATGCCAAATAGCAATCAATTAATTAATCTTTACATAAGTAACAAATGAGAAACTTAAGGGAAGACCTGG
Organism: Balaenoptera physalus; assembly: GCF_965194825.1. Classification (NCBI taxonomy): domain Eukaryota; kingdom Metazoa; phylum Chordata; class Mammalia; order Artiodactyla; family Balaenopteridae; genus Balaenoptera; species Balaenoptera physalus. The sequence continues at coordinate 41,354,118 of NC_138897.1, read as the reverse complement.
ATAAAAAGGCAAGAAGGGGTACACTTTTCAGAGAGACTGGTCTCTCTCTCTCTTTTTTTTTTTTTTTTAGTAGAACAAGAAGTTTATAACTCCCACTCAGTAGTTCCTGGGGACTTTGATGTTAAGTCATACATAATTCGAGAAATACCAGGAATCTTCTTAATCTCAGTGACCATCTTTAACACCACCTCTACAGGGATCTCATTGCCAGGGGTTGCAGGTATACCAGTCATGAAATCACTAGTAATAAAGGTTCGAATAACCACGGATCTCTGGCATGAAGGCTGCTTCTGAAGTGGGTCCCGATCAAAATGTAAAGGTGTCAAAATCACCGGCATCTGGCTGATTTTCCCAGCATACCCAGACTCCCTGAGAATGTTATGGGCCTCAAAATCAGCTTGGCGTAAAGTACTGAGCACACCTGTTGTCAAGAAAATGGGAGTAACACCTGTAGGAGGTTCCTTAACTGGTGGGCCAAATATATAGACAACTCTGTTAATGTTGTGACACATGCGAGGTATAAGTCTAGCCAGGAAAATAAGAGATTCCTAGTCAGGCTCATCCTTACTGGAGATTCCACATACATAACTATAAGAACGACAGTCACCCTGCACACCCACAGTTTTAATTGGTAGCAGGAAGGCATTCAGTGAATGCAGACTTGTAATTTGCATCAGTTTCTCCTGATCCTTTTCTATTGTGCAGGCTTTGACTCTCTGTAATATTGTATGTGGCTTTTTAACGCTTGCAGAAAAATCAGCTACTATTTTCAAAATATTGTTGGTTTCAGGAAAATCCTTACAAATATAAGGTTCCTCAGCACATATTACTCTGATTGCCAGGCCTGGACCTGGGAATGGATGCCTGGAAACTAACTCTTCTGGAAGTCCAAGTTCTCTGCCTAAGATTCTTACTTCATCTTTATGAAAATCTTTCAAAGGTTCTCTCAGAGAGAAAAGTCTCAAGTCACATCGGGAAGGCTCTGACTCAGGTAAAGTAAGTCCATATCAGCAGGAGATGTACACTCAAGTCTAAGCAGGGTAGAGGTTTTATTGTTCATTTCACCAAATTTCTTAATTTGTCAGTATTCTACCAACATCTGATTACAGAAACAGTGCACCTTAGTCCCACTCTATCCAAAATGACTATGGCTTCCCATTACTTATGAAGGAATGGTCCTTTGAGCCTCTATAACAAGATTCCTCCCTATCTCTCCAAACTCCAATGCCATTGCTCAGTTGTCCATGATGTTAACTTCATGAATTATTTTCTTCACTCACTTTGTATTTTTCTACCTTAGCCTTTGTCTCAAATGCTCCGTCCAGCAGGTAAGGCCTTTTGTTCTTCTCTTTGATCTGCCCAAAGCTATCCCTCCTGGCCCAGACAGAGCTCAGAGGTTTTTCTAGACATTGTTGATTCTTCTCATTTCCACACCCTTGGGTGTAGAGGCACAGATATTAAGTACATGTGACTGATTTGATTGTGTGTGTACCATGTATGTGAATGACTGCAGATCATTAGATGAGCCATTCTTTACCTAAGTGTGTGTTATTTGAAAAGGGTAAACTTTTGGACATAGGAGCTGGAATCGGTTTCTTGTGAAACCCTTAGTCTCAGTGGCTGGAGGGGTGCTGACCTCAGTGGGGCATCCAATGTGTTTTTATAGGTCCACACAAGAGTTAGTGGAGGCTACAAAGGATGTTCCCCATCAAGCCTGCCTAATCTACTTGATTCTTCCCAAATAGAGACTTTTCCACAGTAAGAGTAAAACATATCTCAGATATCCTTCTCCCCTGTCAGAATAAAGTGAGCTGCATACATTTGGGCAGCTTAGGTGGTATGTAAAATGCAAACAAACATTTACAAAACCACTGCCCTTTGCAGAGATATGATGGACACTGTACATTCCTATAAGGAGGGGGTGATTGTACGCAATTGAGCCTCAAACTTTTAGGAACCATTGACAAAGAAACTTCTCTATTTTTCAAATCATTGCTTCCAGCTTCAGTTTAATAGCAGATGAAGCAGTTCAGTCTGCCTGGGCCTCAGCTGATAGAACTCATTAGTGGATGACGCTGGTTATCAGAGATGGTTGCAAAGCCACCTTTTCCCTCAGGTAACCATTCAAATACCAGAATGTGTTCCAACTATGAGCAGCATGTTTAAAAGAGAAACTCAAGTGTGACTCAAAGCTAATATAAATCAATCACTATTAAAACCTTTTGGAATGCAGCTCTCTTTTCCTCATCTCTTCATGTCAAATACCAATAAGCATGTCATATATTATTATTCCCTAGAACTTTAAAGAATGAAGATATCAACAGACATTTAGATAGACACCAGGAACAGAAACAATACTAAAGTGAGTGAAAACAGACCTAACCAAATGGCAGTTTTGTCTTTTCATTACATCCATGTCCCAGAGTTGCATCATACAATCACTCAGTTAAATAATAAATGCACTTATAGCTGAGGAGGGAATAAGGAAGATTAAATGAGGAGGGAGGTGTGAAGGAATGGAATGTTTTCCATGCTTAGAATGGTACCCTTGAGAATCAATAAGTTTAGGGAAAAAACTGTAAGGGAGTTCTAGATACAGGCACCTGAAGAGCAACTGACTTAATCTCAAACTAGAGATGTCAATGAAAAAGTGGAAAATTTTCTCATATGGAAGGAATTCATGTAAAATAAAGATTAATTGAGACCTAGAAAATGGACCTCATATGGGAATGATTCCCTGATAATGCAGAAACGACAGAAAATGTGTTAAAATAATTTAAAGGGTCCAGTTGTATTTGATCAAATGATTAACGGTATTCCATCTGCTTTCTAAATATCCCTACCTTCCACTAATTCCTCTGAAATTTTGCCATTTCAGCCAAGCTGAAATTTATTAGCACCCACTTACTGTGATTTACACACTGAATGATTTGCACACGTCTTTCCCGGGCTATTTGCATGCCTTTATTAGGAGTGCAGTTTATTTGGGAGCACATTTGATTTATAAGCATTTGGCAAGTCTGCCCTTGTATTCCTTTTTCTTTTCAACTTATGCAAGGGCAGAGTTATATTCCTGGGGCTCATTCATTCCCTAGGAAATTAACTTTTTTAACTGAAATCTTCTGTTTGGTAAAACATTTGTAACAAATTAGATTCAATCTCCTTTGCTTCGCTACAACAAGAAAACAGTAGTTAGAGTCAGGACTTCCCTTTGGTAACATTTTGAACTAGATGAAGTTTGTATACAGTGATTGTGGGCTCAACATTCTATGCCTATATGTTCTCTTCTTTATACTTTATCTCAAAATACAGAGATATCACTTAAAAATATTCCCATATGTAAATCCACTCCCCCACCACACCCCCACCCCCCAGTTTTGTCTCTCTCCTCTTTTTCCACCTTTAGAGGACCATATCTCACTGCCTGCCCTTAGCTGTCAAGAGGAAAATGATCTAATAAAATTATACCACCAGAGTGAGAATGATGTCCGCCTCCATAAGGCAGGTGAGATTTGAAATGGAATGGTTAGAGAAACAATGCCTTAATTATAACTTCATAATTTATAATGAGCCATTCATATACATTATGTAATTTGATCCTTGAAACATTTTTCAAGATAATTATTATTCATGTTTCAGTTTTACATGTGGAAAAACTATAACTCCGTATAGATAAAAACAATAATTTAGGAGAAAATTGGGGGTATTGGGTGTCCCAAACCTGGTCACCTATCACTGAATTCCCTAAGTTCCCACCCCGGCGCTGGCTCCTTAGTGAGTGCTAAGAGACAATGAATGAATAGTGTAGTTTTGTTTCTGGAGCCAACTCTGAGATGCATTTTCTCCTGGGCAGGGCAGCTTTCTTTTGTCTTTCATAATCCAATTACCTGGGTGGCTTCCTTTTCTGCCTAAAAGTAAGTGAGGAAGAGGAGAAAAAACTGCGTTAGAAAAAAGTTGAGTGCAACTACTGGGGAATCTAATTTAGGAGGTGATCTCACGAGGCCTCATACCCACACAAAATCCACAGCATGTCATTCTTGTCAGCTATGGCTGTTCAGTGACCTTGTCCTGTGACACAGCCGGACAATATTACTAGAGAAATAGGAGCTGCAATAGCCTAATTATACAATTACACATTCATTTAACCCCTAGAGAGCTTAAGATTTTTCTGAGAACCTAAGAAGTGGTTGGCTGGAAACTCGTTTTGAAAGGTTGTCTCACCCCAAGATACAGAACCTTGTTCATATAAGGAACATAAAATTATTACTTAAGTTGCACTGATGGACATCATGAGAAAAATAAAATTACTGAAGACATTGAAAATTCATAGTAATGTAGTCAGATTTTGACATTTATAATCAAGTTTGCATTATTTAACAAGGTAAATTTTAGCAGTGTAAGACATTTTGCAATCAGATTGTGTCCAAACATTTTCTTATTTGAACAATTCATGGTAGGACTGTCATCTATTCTCTACCTGTGCTTCTTTGCTCTTGTTTAATATCAGGAATACGAGATGCTAGGAAAGAGTAGTGGCTTCTGAAAAAAAAAATTAAAAAAAGATGAAGAAAGATCAAATTCTAGAAAACAGTCCCTTCTTGCTTTTATCTATCTTAAAATTGATGAATTCATGGTTAGTTGCCAAATTGTCTTTCTAAATAGTACTGGCATGTGGTGACATCAACAGCAGGATGGGAAAACGTTTTCTGTAAAGAGTCAGATAATAAATATCATGGGTTTTGCAGACCATGTGTGCTGTCTCAATTCTTAACTCATTTCTGCTGTTGTAGTACAAAATCAGCCTTGGAAATTATGTAAATGTATGGATACGGTTGTGTTCCAATAAAACTTTGTTTACAAAAAAAAATCGCAGCAGGCTGCATGTGACCCATGGACTATAGTTTGATATCTCCTCTTCTATAGAGTCCACAGGGTATTGAAAGGTATGGTAATATATGTTAGGGGGAGGTAGGCCATTGTTTCTTTTCCTTTGTCTCCATTTTCAAAGTTGTTACAATAAACTAAAGGAGTTTAATAAGTATAGTATTTTTCACAGTAAAACTGAAATTAAGTATAAAAATGCCTCATCAGAGTAACGAAAAAGCAAACAAATAAGTAATTTTACTGAGCAAATCACAAACATCTTTAACAACTTCAAGGAAAAAGCCCATTTTTTTTTGCATTCAGTGTCATTTCAGTTGATAAAAATTTGGACACTGTAATGCATTTCTGAGATTACTCTGCTACAAGCAAACACAAATCTCTACCTCTACAAAATTCTCTTTCTTGTTGTACCCTGCTTTCTCATGGCTTTTGCTCATGTCATGCTTCTGTCCTTTGGTAATCTTCCTTACTTAGACTGTACCTTTCTCTTTCTGCTAGATCCATTTTAAAATTTCAGGACTAATCTATGTCCCATATTTCCCCATAATGCACAGTTGGCTACCTAAACTGGCCATTCCATTTTTATCTTCCCTACCCTGTCTTCAAGTCTAGCTCCAGCCTCATGTTTCCATGGTCTCAAGGTGCACATCAGTGTCTTTACATATTTTCATAAGTAGATTTTTGTACAGAGAGAAGACATTAGCATTTTAACTCATCTTTTCCCCTGTCTGGAAGGTGGATTCTGCAGAGTAGTCCTACAACATATTGTGTTTCATGTAACAGTGAACATCTGTGAGATGACTGGACAGAATACAAGACTAAATTTGGAGCTCAAGATACTGGCAATTTTTACTACAGTGCTGTTTGCAACTTTTTACATCAGTTGACTCACATGGAGGTCCAAAAACTATAATTTCCATCTCATTATACAAGGTTCTAACCATTTCAGCTAATCTGCCATATTCTTGGGAGTGAGTTTGGATATATATCTAGCCTTGATATCATCTCTACCTTACAATTACAGAAATAAAAGCTAAGAATTTCAGGGAACTAACCCCAAATGGCATAGGTGTCACTTTTATTGTAGACTACTTACAATGCTATATGGTCAGGCAAGTGTTCCTTCTGGTGTACAGGTTGCCACTTGGAGGATAAATGTGATCCTTATCACCAGAATTAAATGATCAAGGATAAAATTGCCTCCTAGAAATAAATTGACATAGGAAAAGCCAAACATACAGAAACATCAAAACATTCTTGCCGTAATGAGTGCAACCAGAACAGGTGCTTCCTCATGGGCACTTTGCAAAAACACAGCCTATTTGAAAATGCTCGATACATTCCCTTAATTTCTCTACCCTCATTCCTTAATAATTAAGGAATCAAATTCATGGTGATGATAACAGGGCCCCATGCCTTAATTGACCATTCGCATCTACTCCTCATTCCTCGTCTGAAGCTATCATCTTCCTTTTAGGCCATTGCCTGGGTCAGCTGGAATGCTGAGCAAAATCTCATAAATATGAGGTTTCAAAATGCAGCCAGACAGTTGCAAAAACTGTAATGGACTGGGGTTTTCTAACTCCTGGAGTATTGGCTTCCTTTACTTTTGTGGAGATGTGTTTTCATATTTGGTGCTCCTACCACATCTTCAAAAGTCTGCAATCAGTTTCCCTTTTGAGGACAAAAAGATGTCAGATTTTCTCATATTTTCATATCTCTCCTAAACCTGATTAATAAAGGAAGCCTTGGGTCTCTATCCATTTTATCTTGTTGGCAATATACATACATATATATATATATATATATATATATATATACATTGTAGAATGATCCTTTTACATCCTTTTGTATGGCTAATAACTAAGATCAAGTGGATAAATGAATAATCCCACAATATTTGCTGCTAAAAAGGGGGGAGGAAAGGAATTTTGGGTATATTTCTAAGTCTGGTAGCAAGGAGGTATGGTGGTGGGGTCAGTTGGAGGATGTTCAGAGGGGACGTCCTGACATAAAATACAAAAGGAAAAGAGAAAGACATATAAACGGGAAAACATTGTGACAAAAGGAGAAAAACAAGCTAATAGAAGCCATCTATGTATAACTTAGGAGAAAGGCATCCTTAACTGAGCAGACAGTGCCTCTAATTACACATCTTTAACCAATAAACTATGCAGACTTGAGTATTTTAAACAGTTCTGTAGTTCGCTATATTTATCTATCACCTAGGAGTAGAAATAATAACCCATGTGTGAGCATCAGAGATGGTTCTGTGCCACATACTGCTGGTTACCTCTCAAGAGCCATCCCACCCATGTCCTTCCTCTGTAAAGATCTCAAACCTTGTTTAAGTTTTGGATGACCATGGCACTTTCTACTATCCTGGGATGAAAGCTTATTATGAGCAATTATGATAATTTATTCTGCTAGCCTGCCCTGAATTCACTCAAGGGCATATGACACAGCCAAACCTGGCCAGTGATATTGGAGGAGACATCTACTGGGAAGTTTCTGGGAAAGCAACCTGCCCAAGGCAACACAGTTGTCAGTGGCTAAGCCAAGATTCTAACCCAGGAAGTCTGACTGTCTTCTTTTGAGAAATAAATAAGGAACACCAAGAAGTTATTTCTCTCTGACTCCACAGCAGACATTCTCAAATTGTAATGTCAGAAAGAATACCTCGGAAAGTTTATTAAACGCAGACTTCCAAAGCCCCACTTTTATTTTATTATTTTATTATTAAACACTCTGGTCATGTTGTGGTGCAGGTGAACTTGAAATCATACCATGAGATGCACCCCCTGAGAGGATTCACTAATTCTAGCTCTGTGAATGGAGCTGAAGATTGGGCAGTTCCTTAACCCTGTTATATACAGTCGTTTATTTAGTCTGGGGAATTATATTGTTTATTCTATAGTCCCATGGAGGTAAGTGTATGATTTTTAAATGGTTTGTGTTTGGTGAATAATGCTAGATTTCTGTCCCTTGTTTAGCTAGAACATGTACCAACTGCTTATTATATATATTGGTATGTGCTTGATGTAAGTACCAGGTAGTCATTAAGAATGCTAAATTCATTTGCTTTTTCTTCTAGAACAGTGTTTCCCAGTAGAATTTTGTGAAACGTTAGAAACGTTCTATAACTATGGTGTCCAACACTAGTAGAAGTTAGTCACATGTGGCTGCTGTGCACAGGAAATGTGCTTATTTCAGCTGAGGAAATAAATTTATAGATTTTATTTAATTGTTATTTATATTTAACTATCCACTGTAGCTAGTGGCAATAATATGCAGCTTTAGAGTAGTGTGTATATATGTACATGCAGGTAATTTAGAAACTTGGAAAATTATTTTATCTTACTGAGAAGTCTAATTTGTAGAATGGTCTATGCCATGAATTTCATTTCTCTTGAGAATCTAATACATGATCCTAAGCCGGGGTACTCAACCCCCAGACCACTCACTGGTACGGGTCCATGGCCTGTTAGACAATGGGTAGCACAGCAGGAGGTGAGCAGCAGGCAAGCAAGCGAAGCTTCATCTGTTTTTACAGCCACTCCCCATCACTTGCATTACCGCCTGAGCTCCACCTCTTGTCAGATAAGTGGTGGCATTAGATTCTCACAAGGGTATGAACCCTATTGTGAACTGCGCATGCGAGTGATCTAGGTTGCGTGCTCCTTATGAGAATCTAATGCCTGATGATCTGAAGTGGAGCTGAGGCAGTGATGATAGCACTGGGGAGTGGCTGCAAATACAGATTATCATTAGCAGAGAGGTTTGACTGCACAGAAACCATAATAAATCATTTGCTTGCAGACTCATCAAAACCCTATCAGTGAGTTGCAAGTGAAAACAAGCTCAGGGCTCCCACTGATTCTGCATTATGGTGAGTTGTATAATTATTTCATTATATATTACAATGTAATGATAATAGAAATAAAGTGCACAATAAATATAATGTGCTTGAATCATCCCAAAACCATGTCCGCCCCCACCCACCCACCAGTCTGTGGAAAAACTGTCTTCCGCGAAACCGGTCCCTGATGCCAAAAAGGTTGGAAACCGCTGTTCTAAGCTATTAAGTTCATCAGGGTGAGGAGATTGTCTTCACAGCCTTGCCATTCCCAGGCTGCCCCATCTCTGGGAGGCACTGTAATTTCAATGTCAGACACATTCATGGAAGCCAGCCTCATATAATCCTGACAAACAATAGTCTGGCATCCCAATGAGCCAACACAGTGCTTCCAGGACAGGAACCACCTTTACAAAGAGATGGACTTATTCATTATTCTGAAAGATTAAGTACCAAATACCTCATTAGAGAAAGTACAAGCTGAAAAATGGATAACAGCTGCAGAAAAGGAAAAAAGCCATTTGCAGATGAGAAAGTGGGGAGGGTGGGAACTATTTGGTTCTGCACTGAATTGGTCTGGCTTTCTTTCCCAATCACCCAGGGTCACATTTTGTCCAGAACTGATGCTCATGAGCTTCCAGATTCTTGCTGCAGTAGCCAGGTAGTACTCACCATTAGAGTCCTAATGGAATTAGTAGAAATGACAGACTTCTCAAAAAATCACATGGTCTCTTCCATTTGAACAAGAATTGACTGACACAAATGATTGATTAACATTGACAAAACCATATGGGTTCCAATCATATTCCTCTTGTTCATACTTTCAAACAATTCAATATCAAGAAGTGGAAACAAGGTAATACATGATTTGCCTATGACAAAACAAAATGAGAATGACAGCATGATGGAAAAGTTGGATCTTAAACCAAACTTGTTACCCATCGGTCGCCAGATTCCCAAGAGCTTGTGTATTATGGACTTATTACAGTCCATAATATATAACCCATTGCTTTGAGTAGAAGGGTGGAAAAAACAATTACTCCAAAGTAAACAAGAAACCAAAGAAGCTTAGATGATAATACTGTGGGTTTCAGTGAAAATTATGCCATTTCAGTGAAACAGTGTTTTGTTACTTCCTTTGCTTTTTACACACCAAACTCCAGCCAGATTGCCACGTGTTCTCCCAGCTGAGTTCCCTCTATCCTGCCTTTGCCCTGTCTCATAAACTCAGCCAGACTAATTTCCTCAAGATTCTCCTCAAAGACCTGAGGAGTCTTCCTCATTTTTTTCATCTTAACACCCATAGTACTTGGATGGAAAATTGCTGGGCAACGTTTCTTCTCACTTCCATTTCTGAGCAGGCTATGCAGCTTCTACATGGGCCATTTCCATTCCTCTATCTGATATTCTGTGTTTTCTTTCCTGTTTGCACAGTGACACAAGCTCATGCCTCCTTTTTCTGGGCTAGCCCTTCCTCTCCATCTTTGTTAAAGTCTTCTCTCCTTACTCCATCTCTTGAGCTCCTAGAACCTTTGACACCTGATCTCAAAGACTGACTTCTTGTTCTTAAAAAGATGGCACTCTTCTCCTATTTCTTGTGTTGTAGTAGTTTTTGTTTTAACCAATTGCATCTGAGAAGTATCTGAGAGCAGAGATTATGTTGCACAAATCCTCTGTTCCTACAGCCCAGTAACGCCAGCTAGGAGAGACTATAAAGATAATTTGAGTGGTTTCCCAGTATTTTAAAACTGCAGTCTTTGGGTTCAAACACAGAAGCCTACAGTTAGAACATACCAGATGTGAGTAAACTGCCCATACTAACCTATTCTTTTTATCTTGTTTGCCCATTTCTCTAGAGAATCCCCAAAACTCTGAGGAATAGAATTTGAATGCCACTGATGGGCAATTTCATTTCATAAATGAGGAGTCAGGATCTCTGAGAGGAATGCAGGGTACCTGTCCAAAGACACAAAGCTGCCATCTTGCACAGGGTGACATGTCATCTAACCCAGAATAGGTTCTAGTTAAACTGAATGTGTTGGTTGATTGTCAGCTGTCATGCAGCAATTACCTAAGCTTCACTTCAAGGACCACAAAATGAGAGGGAACACCAATTTATGTCAGGAGAAAATGTGCACTACAATACTTAAGAGAACTTAGTAATATATATCTGTGTCTGCTAAGATTTTGAGAGGTTTGGAATATGAGACATATTGCCCACAAGCACATAGGGAAGTCAGGAACCTCCGTGAACCAAGGGCATCTCAGAGTCTTCCTTGCTTGCTTCTATGGTTCTGAATGCTCTCTATTTAACATCACTCTTCCAAAGAGTTGGTTAACCAAAGAAAATGAACAATGACCTTAAAAGTGAAATTCTTATTTCTCGGGGTCAACAGCCTTCTTGATGGGGTCCTCTACTCTCAACCAAGTAGAACTGCAATGGGAATATTCCTCCTCCTCTTTGCAATGACTCTGAAGGAAATAAAGATATGTCGCCCCACTGTGTTCATTATTATTAACTCAATCCTTAAATAAACTGAGTAATTTGCAGCAGAATTTTTATTACATAGAATAAAACTGTAGTTTTTCCTTTGCTTATTTACGTATTTAGCCAAGGGCTACTTTATATTCAGAAGGTAGTTTGCCCTATTTAGCGACCTCCTTTGCAACCCGTAAGCCTGGTGGGTTTAAAAGGCTTGTATTGTGGCTCCTGAGTAGCTGTTGATTTTCCTTCTCTGTGAACTAGTAATTGATACACAAAATTTAACAACCTCTTAATTATTACCCCGAAGCCAATTGTCAGGTGGATGTAGAACTCAAGAAATTCTATTTTGAAGATGACTCAGGACTCCACACTGCAAGCCATAACCTGGATTTCTCTAATATCTACTTTACAGTCTATCACCTCTCTTATTCTGACTTGCAAAGGAAAAATGTCAATATGACATGTGTGAGGCAATGTGCCTTTAGGACAAATGTGTATCTACATGATCTACATCCATGGAGTACAATAGTAACATAGGCAATCCACAAAACCGACTATGCTAATGTGGAATGAAATTTTGCAGTTGGATGCAATATATATCTTTTACATAATATTTTCTCTAATATTTCCTTGCTTGTTTTTTTCCCTAGTGTTGATCTAGTTCTTCTGTGACCTTTAGTTTTTCCTCAACATAAACACATACCTTAATAACCTCTATTTATTGACTCAATTTCATTGAAAAACTATAAAAATACACAGAATCTGCCCCTTTGAGTACATGCTCTAACTACCATTTGGTCTTTAAATTGACAAAGAAGTGAAACTTTGGGTTTCACTTACAAGTTGGGTTTTACATACAAGTCAAATTTGATCTAATCTTTATATATATATATATATATATATATATATACTTTTTTTTTAATGGTTAATATGGAATAACAGCAATGGGCTGGCCCAAATTTTAGAGTGGTACAGGTGAATATAAGACTTTGCTAAGATTGTCTTCTTTTATTGGAAACAAAGAGTAAGGGGGTATTGGAGCTATTTAACAAACCATCCATTCCTGACATGTTGTGAGTTCCTGATCAGCCAGGTGGTTATCCTTTGATGCAGGTTGCCACAGATGTGGGCACTCTCAGCCAATCAGGGTTTAGCACAAACTCATTTCCCAAGGTCCACTGATTCAGGACATGTTGCTTTCATTCCCATTTGTTCCTCTCTTGCTTCTCTATGCCCACTGTTCACACCCTCATCTTCCATCTCACTTTATTATATGTGAATTCTGGACCTTCTGATCTTGCTAGATTGTCTAATTGTCCCTTCATCTTGACTTACTCTTGCCCTGTATGTGTGGATACCCCTTCCTGGAGACTTGAGATATTTATTTTCCTGAAACCCATTGAGGCTCCTCTATACCTGGTGAATCCATTGAACTCCATGACACCTAACACAAGATTGAGAATTACCTTTAAATATTTGGGTATTAAAAATAATCAAAATGATCAACTGCTTAGCTAAGCCAGGGAATTTAATGTGAACCTTTTGTTTCAATTTTAGAATTCCAGTCTTATTTTTCTTGGTATTAGTTAGATTTTTTTTTTTTTGTAATGTAACCACATTGCATCATTGCAATGCATTTCAACGTTTTTATATGTTAAAACTTTCTGTGAATGACTTACAATTCCATCTCATTTACTCGGGCTGAAATTAAAGAAAAGAATTATGAAATACACATCAAAAATGTGGTAAATTTATAATAGCAGAATAGCAAGAGCCATGACCACCCATATAATGATACTTCATTTTGCTGAAAATGTGGCTCAACACATGTGTCAGTGTCAACCCAAGGCTGAGATCTAATTAGGGAACATTCAGCCGGTCTGATTATGTGTTTCTTGTTTGATGACAAATTCGTTCATTTTGCAATAAGATTTCTGTGAACATCCAACAATTTGTTTCTGAGCCTGAAGCATATTTTAAAAATATATAACTCTATGGGGTAGTGGATAAGAGTGTTCTTCAGTAAATAAACATTAACACACACTCTGCTCACCTGACCCTTTAGATGAAATTGCCAAATGTGTTTAGTGAATAAACAAATTCAATCAATTAATAGTTTTGGGTGCTAATTTGGCTGTTTTTTTACTGAAGACAATTGGTTAGTAGAACATCTAGCTGATTTGATTTAAATGAGTGAGTATGTCAGTTGTGTTTGTAGATAGCATTCAATTTTCAAAGACCAGACATGTCAGGGCAACCACTTTGAATAGGAGAAATAAAGACACTGCAGGTTTGATCTGGTTTTTATCACAAACTAGTTGTATGACCCCGGGAAAGTCAACTGATATGTTAAGCTTCTATTTCCTTGTTCATATCATATCCTTCATACATTCATCACTGGGAGAGCAAAATGAAATAATGGCTTTGGCTTTGCTTAAAAATGTGTATAATCACACATATGGAATGGAGAGGAAAGTATTTTAGCTTACCAGCTAGCATTAGGATTTTCTTAGGAAAGAAACTATCTTTTTGAAAGAAAATATGTTGATAAGACCTTGGTTCCAGAGAGAGATATATAAATAAATAATAAAATGATCCTAAAATTTTTAGAGAAAAGGCTAAGAAGGATAGTATAGAAAGAGGAGGAAGTTCCTGATGGTGAGACAGACAAATAACATTTCACAAATAAAGATGCCTCATATGATTTAATTTGAAGTTATTTACATTGTGACACAAACTATTCCTCCTCTCTCCTTCCTTCACTCTACTGCAAACACATACTCCATCAAGGACTACAGTGCTGGCAAATTTGAATTTAGCAATGAGCTTAATATATTGTAGGATGAGAACAGCTAATACAGAAACAGCGTCCTGGAGGTTATGGTTTTGAAAATGCACTACAATCTTAGGACAGGTTTTGGTTGTCCATAGGCTGTGTGGAGCTGAGCATTTCAAAAACTACTTAGAAGTCCCAACAACTCTATGAGATAGGTAAATGATGATCACCATTTCTCAGATAAGGACAATGAGGTACAGAATTTAAGTTACTTGCCTTAGGCCACATAGGGACAGAGCCAGAATCCAAACCCGGACAACTGGACATAAGGTTATGATCTGTATAATATTGACTCTTTTAGTTTCTAGTTGTATTATCTGGAAAACATTTCAAAGGGCTGAAGGACTAAGGTCCATAATTGAGTGGTACATAATTATAAAACCATTAGGTGATCAGTTCAACTGGGAGACAATTTTGAGGTCACTAAATTCTATTCCGGATCCAGAATCCTGCCTCTGTTGTCCTGCTACTTTGTACAGCATCCCCTGGACTGAATGGGGTGGGGGGTGTGTTTCATTAATTGAAGGTGTGTAAATAAGACCCACATAAGGGGAGCTAGGCAGGAAGCCAGGAGTTCCAGAGTTCCAGTCTCAGCTTTATCCACTCAGGGTCTGCTTTTTGTCATATATAAAATGAAGAGTTTGGGGTCTGGGCAAGATGGCGGAAGAGTAAGATGCGGAGATCACCTTCCTTCCCACAGATACATTAGAAATACATCTACACGTGGAAATGCTCCTACAGAACACCCACTGAACGCTGGCAGAAGACGTCAGACCTCCCAAAAGGCAAGAAACTCCCAGGTACCTGGGCAGGGCAAAAGAAAAAAGAAATAACAGAGACAGAAGAATAGGGACAGGACCTGCACCAGTGGGAGGGAGCTGTGAAGGAGGAAAGGTTTCCACACACTAGGAAGCCCCTTCGCGGGCTGAGACTGCGGGTGGCAGAGGGGGGAAGCTTCAGAGCCATGGAGGAGAGCGCAGCCACAGGGGTGCGGAGGGCAAAGTGGAGAGATTCCAGCACAGAGGATCGGTGCCGACCATCACTCACCAGCCCGAGAGGCTTGTCTGCTCACCCACCGGGACAGGAGGGGGCTGGGAGCTGAGGTTTGGGCTTCGGTCTGATCACAGGGAGAGGACTGGGGTTGGCTGCGTGAATACAGCCTGAAGGGGTTAGAGCACCACAGCTAGCCGGGAGGGAGTTCAGGAAAAAGTCTGCAGCTGCCAAAGAGGCAAGAGACTTTTTCTTGCTTCTTTGTTTCACGGTACACGAGGAGAGGGGATTCAGAGCGCCGCCTAAACGAGCTCCAGAGATGGTCATGAGCCGCGGCTATCAGCGCGGACCCCAGAGATGGGCATGAGACGCTAAGGCTGCTGCTGCTGCCACCAAGAAGCCTGTGTGCGAGCACAGGTCACTATCCACACCTCCCCTCCCGGGAGCTTGTGCAGCCCGCCACGGCCAGGCTCCCGTGATCCACGGACAACTTCCCCGGGAGAACGCATGGCACCTCAGGCTGGTGCAACGTCACGCTGGCCTCTGCCACCGCAGGTTCGCCCCGCATCCGTATCCTTCCCTCCCCACCGCCTGAGTGAGCCAGAGCCCCCGAAGCAGCTGCTCCTTTAACTGTCCTGTCTGAGTGGGGAACGGACGCCCTCAGGCGACCTACACGCAGAGGTGGGTCCAGATCCAAAGCTGAACCCAGGGAGCAGTGCAAACAAAGAAGAGAAAGGGGAATTTCTCCCAACAGCCTCAGAAGCAGCGGATTAAAGCTCCACAAACAACTTGATGTACCTGCATCTGTTGAATACCTGAATAGACAATGAATCATCCCAAATTCAGGAGGTGTACTTTGGGAGCAGGATATATTAATTTTTCCCCTTTTCTTTTTTTGTGAGTGTATATGTGTATGCTTCTGGGTGAGATTGTGTCTGTCTAGGTTTGCTTTCACTATTTGTCCTAGGGTTCGGTCTGACCATTTTTTTTGTTTTGTTTTGTTTTTACTTAAAAATTTATTTTTCTTAATAAATGTTTTTTTAATAAGTTTTTCCTTATTTTCTATTTTTAAAAATTAAAAAAAAATTTTCTTAATAAGTTTTTTCATATTTTTTATTTTAAAAAATTAAAAAAAATTTTCTTAATAATTTTCTTATTTTTTATTATAAAAAATAACCAACTTATTTTAAAAAAATTAAAAAAAAATTTTCTTCATAAATTTTTTCCTAATAATTTTTTTCTTATTTTTTATTATAATAGCTTTATTTTATTTTATTTTATTTTATTTTATCCTCTTTCTTTCTTTCTTTCTATTTTTTCTCCCTTTTATTCTGAGCCATGTGGATGAAAGGCTCTTGGTGCTCCAGCCAGGCATCAGGGCTGTGCCTCTGAGGTGGGAGAGCCAACTTCAGGACACTGGTCCACAAGAGATCTCCCAGCTCCACGTAATACCAAACGATGAAAATCTCTCAGAGATCTCCATCTCAACATCAAGACCCAGCTTCACTCAACGACCAGCAAGCTACAGTGCTGGACACCCTATGCCAAACAACTAGCAAGACAGGAACACAGCCCCATCCATTAGCAGAGAGGCTGCCTAAAACCATAATAAGGCCACAGACACCCCAAAACACACCACCAGACATGGACGTGCCCACCAGAAAGACAAGATCCAGCCTCATCCACCAGAACACAGGCACTAGTCCCCTCCACCAGGAAGCCTACACAACCCACTGAGCCAACCTTAGCCACTGGGGACAGATAACAAAAACAACGGGAACTATGAACCTGCAGCCTGTGAAAAGGAGACCCCAAACACAGTAAGATAAGCAAAATGAGACGACAGAAAAACACACAGCAGATGAAGGAGTAGGGTCAAAACACACCAGACCTAAAAAATGAAGAGGAAATAGGCAGTCTACCTGAAAAAGAATTCAGAATGATGATAGTAAAGATGATCCAAAATCTTGGAAATAGAATAGACAAAATGCAAGAAACATTTAACAAGGACATAGAAGAACTAAAGAGGAACCAAGCAACGATGAAAAACACAATAAATGAAATTAAAAATACTCTAGATGGGATCAATAGCAGAATAACTGAGGCAGAAGAACGGATAAGTGACCTGGAAGATAAAATGGTGGAAATAACTACTGCAGAGCAGAATAAAGAGAAAAGAATGAAAAGAACTGAGGACAGTCTCAGAGACCTATGGGGCAACAATAAACGCACCAACATTCAAATTATAGGGGTCCCAGAGGAAGAAGAGAAAAAGAAAGGGACTGAGTAAATAGTTGAAGAGATTATAGTTGAAAACTTCCCTAATAAGGGAAAGGAAATAGTTAAT
Organism: Balaenoptera physalus; assembly: GCF_965194825.1. Classification (NCBI taxonomy): domain Eukaryota; kingdom Metazoa; phylum Chordata; class Mammalia; order Artiodactyla; family Balaenopteridae; genus Balaenoptera; species Balaenoptera physalus. The sequence continues at coordinate 41,336,720 of NC_138897.1, read as the reverse complement.
CAAGTCCTGGAAGCACAGAGAGTCCCATACAGGATAAATCCAAGGAGAAACATGCCAAGACACACATTATTCAAACTATCAAAAATTAAATATAAAGAAAACATATTAAAAGCAGCAAGGGAAAAACAACAAATAACACAGAAGGGAATCCCCATAAGGTTAACATCTGATCTTTCAGCTGAAACTCTGCAAGCCAGAAGGGAGTGGCAGGATATACTTAAAGTGATGAAGGAGAAAAACCTACAGCCAAGATTACCCTACCCAGCAAGGATCTCATTCAGATTTGATGGAGAAATTAAAACCTTTACAGACAAGCAAAAGCTGAGAGAGTTCAGCACCACCAAACCAGCTTTAGAACAAATGCTAAAGGAACTTCTCTAGGTAAGAAACACAAGAGAAGGAAAACACCTACAATAACAAATGCCAAAACATTTAAGAAAATGGGAATAGGAACATACATATCGATAATTACCTTAAATGTAAATGGATTAAATGCTCCCACCAAAAGACACAGGCTGGCTGAATGGATTCAAAAACAAGACCCATATATATGTTGTCTACAAGAGACCCACTTCAGACCTAGAGACACATACAGACTGAAAGTGAGGGGATGGAAAAAGATAGTCCATGCAAATGGAAATCAAAAGAAAGCTGGAGTAGCAATTCTCATATCAGACAAAATAGACTTTAAAATAAAGACTATTACAAGAGACAAAGAAGGACAATATATAATGATCAAGGGATCGATCCAAGAGGAAGGTATAACAATTGTAAATATTTATGCACCCAACATAGGAGCACCTCAATACGTAAGGCAAATACTAACAGCCATAAAAGGGGAAATCTACAGCAACACAATCATAGGAGGGGACTTTAACACCCCACTTTCACCAATGGACAGATCATCCAAAATGAAAATAAATAAGGAAACACAAGCTTTAAATGATACATTAAACAAGATGGACTTAATTGATATTTATAGGACATTCCACCCAAAAACAACAGAATACACGTTTTTCTCAAGTGCTCATGGAACATTCTCCAGGATAGATCATATCTTGGGTCACAAATCAAACCTTTGTAAATTTAAGAAAATTGAAATTGTACCAAGTATCTTTTCCAACCACACCGTTATGAGACTAGATATCAATTACAGGAAAAGATCTGTAAAAAATACAAAAAAATGGAGGCTACACAATACACTACTTAATAACGAGGTGATCACTGAAGAAATCAAAGGGGAAGTCAAAAAATACCTAGAAACAAATGACAATGGAGACACGACAACTCAAAACCTATGGGATGCAGCAAAAGAAGTTCTAAGAGGGAAGTTTATAGCAATAAAAGCCTACATCAAGAAACAGGAAGCATCTTGAATAAACAAACTAACCTTGCACCTAAAGCAATTAGAGAAAGAAGAACAAAAAACCCCAAAGCTAGCAGAAGGAAAGAAATCATAAAGATCAGATCAGAAATAAATGAAAAAGAAATGAAGGAGAAAATAGCAAAGATCAATAAAAGTAAAAGCTGGTTCTTTGAGAAGATAAACAAACTTGATAAACCATTACCCAGACTCATCAAGAGAAAAAGTGATAAGACTCAAATCAATAGAATTAGAAATGAAAAAGGAGAAGTAACCACTGACACTGCAGAAATACAAACGATCATGAGAGATTACTACAAGCAACTCGATGCCAATAAAATGGACAACCTGGAAGAAATGGACAGATTCTTAGAAATGCACAACCTGCCGAGACTGAACCAGGAAGAAATAGAAAATATGAACAGACCAATCACAAGCACTGAAATAGAAACTGATTAAAAATCTTCCAACAAACAAAAGCCCAGGACCAGATGGCTTCACAGGCGAATTCTATCAAACATTTAGAGAAGAGTTAACACCTATCTTTCTCAAACTCTTCCAAAATATTGCAGAGGGAGGAACACTCCCCAACTCATTCTACGAGGCCACCATCACCCTGATGCCAAAACCAGATAAAGATGTCACAAAGAAAGAAAACTACAGGCCAATATCACTGATGAACATAGATGCAAAAATCCTCAACAAAATACTAGCAAACAGAGTCCAACAGCACATTAAAAGGATCATACACCATGATCAAGTGGAGTTTATTCCAGAAATACAAGGATTCTTCAATATACGCAAATCAATCAACATGATACATCATATTAACAAATTGAAGGAGAAAAACCATATGATCATCTCAATAGATGCAGAGAAAGCTTTCGACAAAATTCAACACCGATTTATGATCAAAGCCCTGCAGAAAGTAGGCATAGAGGGAACTTTCCTCAACATAATAAAGGCCATAAATGACAAACCCACAGCCAACATTGTCCTCAATGGTGAAAAACTGAAACCATTTCCACTAAGATCAGGAAGAAGACAAGGTTGCCCACTCTCACCACTATTATTCAACATAGTTTTGGAAGTGTTAGCCACAGCAATCAGAGAAGACAAAGAAATAAAAGGAATCCAAATCGGAAAAGAAGAAGTAAAGCTGTCACTGTTTGCAGATGACATGATACTATACATAGAGAATCCTAAAGATGCTACCAGAAAACTCCTAGAGCTAATCAATGAATTTGGTAAAGTAGCAGGATACAAAGTTAATGCACAGAAATCTCTTGCATTCCTATACACTAATGATGAAAAATCTGAAAGTGAAATTAAGAAAACACTCCCGTTTACCATTGCAACAAAAAGAGTAAAATATCTAGGAATAAACCTACGTAAGGAGACAAAAGTCTTGTATGCAGAAAATTATAAGACACTGATGAAAGAAATTAAAGATGATACAAATAGATGGAGAGATATACCATGTTCTTGGATTGGAAGAATCAACATTGTGAAAATGACTCTACTACCCAAAGCAATCTACAGATTCAATGCAATCCCTATCAAACTACCACTGGCATTTTTCACAGAACTAGAACAAAAAATTTCACAATTTGTATGGAAACACAAAAGACCCCGAATAGCCAAAGCAATCTTGAGAACAAAAAATGGAGCTGGAGGAATCAGGCTCCCTGACTTCATACTATATTACAAAGCTACAGTAATCAAGACAGTTTGCTACTGGCACAAAAACAGAAACATAGATTAGTGGAATAGGATAGAAAGTCTAGAGATAAACCCACACACATATGGTCACCTTATCTTTGATAAAGGAGGCAAGCATATACAGTGGAGAAAAGACAGCCTCTTCAATAATTGGTTCTGGGAAAACTGGACAGGTACATGTAAAAGTATGAAATTAGAACACACCCTGACACCATACACAAAAATAAACTCAAAATGGATTAAACACCTAAGTGTAATGCCAGACACTATCAAACTCTTAGAGGAAAACATAGGCAGAACACTCTATGACATAAATCACAGCAAGATTCTTTTTGACCCAGCTCCTAGAGAAATGGAAATAAAAACACAAATAAACAAATGGGACCTAATGAAACTTAAAAGCTTTTGCACAGCAAAGGAAACCATAAACAAGACCAAAAGGCAACCCTTAGAATGGGAGAAAATATTTGCAAATGGAGCAACTGACAAAGGATTAATCTCCAAGATTTACAAGTAGCTCATGCAGCTCAATAACAAAAAAACAAAAAACCCAACCAAAAAATGGGCAGAAGACCTAAACAGACATTTCTCCAAAGAAGATATACAGATTGCCAACAGACACATGAAAGAATGCTCAACATCATTAATCATTAGAGAAATGCAAATCAAAACTACAATGAGATATCATCTCACACCAGTCAGAATGGCCATCAGCCAAAAATCTAGAAACAATAAATGCTTCCAGGGTTAGCAAACCAAAATGTTATACTTCTCTCCCATAAGCCATCAATTTTTCCATATTGTATCTTGGTCAGTGGCATCATAAAGCTCTCTTGACCCTTAAAAGAATGTCTCAGAATGGGGTCCTTTTCCCTTGAATGATTGTAAAACAAACACATTTCATTGAGTGACTTTCCATACTGTTTTTTATGTGGAGTAAGAATGGTTTTGTTCTATATTGAGGATGAAGGATGCTCCCTACTGTACACAAAATACTGGTTCTGAACAGTCCCTAAAACTTCTTGTGTTTGTGTATTTTTTTTTTTTTTTTCCTGTGGAGCGATGTGTATGAGTGTGTGTATGGGATAGGTATCACACACAATATTTAACATAACTTTGGGGAACTTGCTCTAAAGTGAAGTTTTTATACACACACAAACAAAAACAATTTTAAAATATTTCGTTTACAATGTAAACTCATGTAAATGGATATATTATTTATAGATATGTATTTTTATTTTTATTTTTTCTGAAGCTGTATGTGTATTTTGTGTGATTCTTATACTCTGTTTCTTTTAATATATATAACATTGTCCAGGACTGAAGGCTTCTTTTTCTGTGTAATATTTATATTTATACAGCCTTGACATAGAGACTTAACCATCAGAGTAAGATTTGTCACTGAGGTTGCTAGGCAGAAGAAACTTTACTATTGTAAAGGCTCCCAGTAAATTACCAATTATAAGAAGTGAAGTCATACTATCTTGGTTTATAACATTATGATGTCCAAAAGGAAACAGAACAGTCAGTAAAACTAGGTGTTTGTGAAATTCAGTGTGGGGGATATCTGAATTTGGATATTTTCCTAACAGTTTTTTTTTTTTTTCTCTTTAGCAAAGACATGGCTTGGAGGTTATTTTTTCCTGATGAATATGTCTATACACTATCTACTGAATTTAAGTGAATTTATTGTTTTTGCTGGCATTTCTAATTTCTTTAATTGGATTTGTATTATTTTCCTATCCTTACTATCACTTGCAACACCTTCCAATTTATTGTTGCTTCCTGTTTTCATTATTGTGTGGTTCCCTCCTTCTTCCAGGCCATTAATAAAGGTATTGAATAAAGGAAGCTCTCCCAGCTGCTGGTGCCCTCCCCCCAGTGCCTCCCTCAAGATGGACACATTCTCATTCATCATTTCTCTCCGTTTACTGTGGTCCATACAGGGAATGTAACCACATTCTTTTTCAAGTCTATTCTTACTATATTCTGCAATTGCATTCTCATTGCATGTTGGACCTGATATTTTTTTTCCAGCCCATATGAATCATTACTAAAATCAAACCTAGTGGAAACCAGGAGAAGATCAGGGAAAGAAACCTACCAGCTTAAAAAGTGTTGGTATAATTGGTCTTTCTTACAATGGTTGGGGAAATCTGAAACCAACAAGACTGATGTAATTTGCATCTCAGACACAGTAGATAATCTGCGGGGCTGGAACAATCACTTCTAATTCCTAAAGGCTGGAAAAATGCATCAATGGTTAAACAGAAATGTTTATTATTCCCAATAAATGCTCTGGGTCTGACAATTTTTCTTAGTTTAATATATGAATTTCATTTCATAACAGCAATAAGACACTCCAGGCTGTGCATTTGTTAGGGATTATTGCACTTCTTGGGTGGTTTAAGTCATTTTGCCTTTAGTCTTATGCCATATAACATGACCCAAAGCACCTTATAAATAACAGAGAAATGCACTGCCTGTCATGTGTTCCAGCTTGAATAGCCTTGTAAAGGGACATGGATTATAGAGGTATGATAATAACTATTAAACAAGAGTGGTAATTTAAGTGCCTGTGTTGGATAATCCATATGATTAGTATTTTTTTATTTTGCTCTTTTGTGTTTCATTCTACTTAGAATTCTCATTTACTGAAATCACTGCTCAGCAATACAATGTGCTAATGGGGTTGAAGGTAATTCAAGATCTAATTTAATATTTAAACCTTCTCATTGTTTTGTTTACCAATTAGCTGCCAGAGGTTAGGCTGGAATTAGCTGACATACATGGCAGACTCATGGGCTCAGAGATCACAGGTTACCACCATACATTACAGCAAATATTCTCAGGGATGAATTTTGAAACTTCATAGAAAAGTAATACCACAAAAGAACACCTTAATGTTTCAATACCACAACTGAAAGAGCAAATGAGCACTACTTGTGTTTCAAAGGTAAAGTTATAAATGTATGATATGTAACATTAGACCATATGGGGATTTGGCATTTTGTAAACCAGTATCTTATTATGTCAGGTGAACATTTTTTGAACTTTTTTTGTTGTTGTTGTTGTTTTTGTTGTATCCAGATGTTTGACATAATGTTATTGAAATTTATCCACAGTTTGTTTGTTTTCATTTATTTATTTTTTTAAATTAAGTTTTAATGGAATATAGTTGCTTTACAATGTTGTGTTACTTTCTATGTACAGCAAAGTGAATCAGCTATACATATACATATATGCCCTCTTTTTTGTATTTCCTTCCCATTTAGGTCACCACAGAACATTGAGTAGAGTTCCCTGAGCTATACAGTAGGTTCTCATTAGTTATCTATTTTATACATAGTATCAGTAGTGTATATATGTCAATCTCAATCTCCCAATTCATCCCCCCCCTCTTTCCCCCCCTTGGTGTCCATATGTTTGTTCTCTACATCTGTGTCTCTATTTCTTATAAAGGAAATAATGTAGAAATGTTTAACTGTTAAGAGGCTGACAAGGGTTAATGAGGGAAAATGAGATTAATCAGTATGTGGGATCAGGTCCCTGAGTTTCTAGTTCTTCCTTCTTAGCTGACTTGGACATCACGCTGACTGCTGTTTGGCTACAACATTTTCTTCCTCACTTAGATGGAAAAGCTATGAAGTTGGTGTGTATAAGACTTAGAAGGAAGGCAATAGATGTAAATATTTATGATGCATTTCATATTTATCTATCTACCTATCTATCTACCTACCTAACTACTTATCTAACCATGATATGTGAAAGATTATGGAAGATAATCCACCACCACACACCCCGATGTCCACTTGTCCCCATGATACTTAACTGTCATTCCATGTCAGGACAGATATTCATTTTCACGTCTTCTCCTCATCTTGCATGAAATGCTATGACTATAGCATAGACTTTGTGAATTACAGCAGTGGAAGAAGTCCTAAGAGCTTTCCAAAGCAAGCTTTCATTCATGTAGGAATTCTAACTACCACATGCTGGGTGGATTTTCATTTTCTCCTATAATGGACAGCTATGGTTAGAATTTTCTCCTTATATAAAAATATACCTCTTTATAATCTCTCCACATTGGACAAGGTCTGGTCTTTTATACCAACATGAAAAAATGCTGTTCAGCTTCTGATTCTAAGTTCCTATGAAGACTAAACACTCAATATTTCACTTTTCTTTCGTTACTTTTAATTCAAGACAGGAGGTTCTGCAAGGCACATTGCTAATTGTAGCATGTATGCTTAATGATGAAATTCTCTAGCAACTACAGAATGTTCTGCAAAGCATTTTGTAGATTAAAGTTTTCCATGTTTCATTCAGTGAAAGGAGAAGAAAGACTGATAACATTGACAATAGCTTCCATTTAAATTCATGTAATAGATCTAATATGGTACTTTGTAGCATTTTGCAGAGCTGTTCATTTTATTTTATCAGAATAGGAGTGGTTTTTTTTAACAAAAGAATAGGATTGAAAGAGTGTATTAAAAAGAGAGTAAGTACCTTGGTATTGATTTTTATGATATTTTACCCTACTAATATAAAGACTATCATGTACATTATTAGCTCAAAATTCTTAATTTTTAAAAATTTTATTGCTCTTAGAAATTGCAAGCCTGCTGAGGGCTAAAGCCAGGCCTAATCACTTATCACTTGTAATATGTCTGCCAACAAAAAAGATATATCCCATCAATGCTAGATAAATTTAGTTATTGATTAATAAACTTTTCTTCCATAGTATTCTCAATACACTCTACCTTCTAGCCACTCTACCACTCTACCTTCTAGCCACACCACCTTCACACCAAAGATTTATCACCTTATTATAGCCCAGAGTCATTTTTTTCTCTATTTTTGTGTTTTGTAATAATCAATGGTCAGGCCATTGTCACCAATTATTCATATGTTGCATTGTGCAATTAACTACATTGTCACATTGAAGTATTTTTTATGCTTTATATGATTATTTAATGTTTTACTTGTTTGTCTTCATTGACAAACTGGAACTTTATGCCACCAGTAGTAAGATTGCTCTTACAGGTCCTTGCTTTTCCTCAGCCCCTTGCATTGGGTTAGTCAAGTGGCAAAAATACAAGCTACATTTGCACACTGTGACCAGATACTTAGGTTGCTCCTTTAATTATTTCCAGCATCCAGGCCATCTGACCTGTGGGGGAAGCAAATTTAGAAGCATTGGGACTCACACACAGCATCTTGTGTGCTTAGAACTGTGTATCAGTGAGGTGAAGTGGAAGGTACGGCATCAATAAAGTCTACTTTCAGAAACTGCACAATGACAGCCAAAAGTTTTTTTTTTTTTTTCTTTTCCCACATATATATTTGAATGCTCAGAAAAGATTTTTTAAAAGCCTGAAGAACAGATGTGTTAGAAGTGTGAAATGGATTAACATCAAAGCCCCCTGGGAAAAATCCGAAACATGAAATGCGGGCTCCTGACTGACAAGAGCTATTCAGAGCATACAAAGCCCGGCAGCACATTTCAGGCTGTGTCTCTCCCTGAGATGTGAGAAGCTTGTGTGGCACGTAGAGGTGCAGGGAAGGAACCCTCTCTGAACTTTGAGTAAATGTAGTTTCCGTGTGTGCTGATGTGCAGGAGACGGGAAAGGCAAGGCATACTTTTTTTTTTAAACCATGAAAATACAGGTCTGTTTTGTATATAGGCAGAGAAAGAAGCCACTGGTGTATTTGATATGAAGGGTAGGGGGAAGAACCCCTTGTAGAAAATTTTATTTATGCATCACAATGACTCAAATATTCAGTATTAATGACTAATTCCTCTGATATTTATAGGCTGGAAATGCTGAATCCCCCATGTCTCTTGTAGTTCTACCATGACCTCACAGAATTTAAAGATTTGGTTTTTCATCTTCATAATTTAACAGTACAAGACAGAAACTAGAAACTACATTATCTTTCTCAACAGTTTCAACCAAGTTCTTTTTGAATAACAATATTTTTGTAATTAGTTCATTCTGTTTTAAAAGCATGAACCTGAGCAATTTACAAAATCAACAAGTAAAATCATTGAAAGCTTAGAGCTGGAAATTTTGAGTATAGTTTGAGTCTTAAAATAAGACAGCAAGTGGAAGAGATGACTTTGGAATTAGAGAGGATTCTTGTTAAAGGATGTTCCACCCTTTCTTGAACTATCACCTCACTTTATGACTATGCTTTAAGTAGTAACCTCAGAAACCTTCAGGATGTATTTGCAAAGTAATTAGCCCTTTGATTCTTCTTTTCAAAACTTTTTCAAATGCATATAAAACAAAATCAACCCCTGGTATTTGATCGTGTTGCCCATACAATGATATATTCAAAGTTGTGACAAGCCCTCCTTTATGAAGGTTTGATCTTTGAGAGGAATCAAAGTGGGAATCACACCTGTCAGTTGAGATGATTCTGCCTTTCCAATAACTGGGGCCATTTGCCTTTCAGAACATTGGAAGATGGTGGAAAGTGCCTATCTACTGTGAACCAAGGATCACGGGTATCCCAACTCATCTCCTACCAGACCTCACATCCACAATGGAAAAAAAAGAAAGAGCTCTGCTCCAATATTTTATATACAATTTACAATACTAAATAGTGAATTGAGTGAAAAAATATTTATTAGGAGTCTGTGATGTTTCAGGAAATCTTGGAAAAAAAGAGAGAATAAAAAATTTAATCATGACTGATGAAGTTCAAGCCACAAATTATCCAAATCAATCATGGTGCATTTATCATACTCTGCTTTGTTAACTGCCTTTTTCCTTTGCATATGACCTGTCTCCCACCAAGTTTTAATTACATTGAGGTAAATATGGTGTGGTAGTTAACAGCCAGTTTGCAGAGCCAGGTACATATGGGTTCAAATCCTAGGTTTTCCATTTAATGTCTTTGGCAATATTTAATAGAGTGCCTCCATCACTCTATTGCTAATGTCTCTGATTTTCACTTTCCTTTATTATAAAAGGTAAAGATAAAAAGATTGCTTTATTGATATTATAAATCAAGGTAACAGACATGAAGAACTTAGCACAGTGCTTGGCAGAGACCTGCTAAATAGCAGTATTGCTGGAGGTACACGTTTGAGCTCCTCCCTCCACTCAGTCCACTGGAAGGACTTGCACAGTGTCTACAATGGGGTTGATACCGAATGCTGGTACACTGATTAATTTTAATGTGTCTGCAACTAATTTTTTGAATGCATTGTTAAAGGAAAAAAAAAAAAAACGACCTACCTAGTCACTTACAAAATATATAAAGCTGGCTCTACAAGTGGTTGTCAAGAGATGCAACTTGAGATGCATGAAGAGGTCCAGGGGCCTACTTCTTGGAGGTCTGAAAATTTCTTATTCTGCATTTGTTTCTGGGAAGTGTGAAAATTTCATACTCTTTCAAGATAAGCACTTGCAATCTACTTTTTAAAATACCGATATCATTGAGATGGGTAGCTTATTAATTTATTAATTTTTTCTATGACTTAGTTTATCCAAATATCTGAATTTTTAAAAGTCATTCATGGAATCCCTTGGATACAAAAATATTTTATTCATATTTGCAAGCAGAGTATATAGAAGAATATACAGTAAGCACTTAGTATTTATTTAAATGGATAAATCCATGCATGGATAAGAAAGCCCTTTTTTAAGCATGCTAGTGTGTAAGTTTCAAGTTTGTGTTGGTGGTGGGTGATTGGTGGGTAAAGGGCTACTGGGTTATTAATGGCATCAGAATTCAAGTGAATGAAGCAGAAAACATTTAAAAATATTTTTCCTTCATCATTATTTTTTTCCCCTAGACCTCTCCCTGGTGTTAAGACATCAAACAGCCATATGGGCAGACTGTAACTAAGGTTTGTCACCACCTACAGAGAAAAATCATAGCCTTATTTATGTTGGAGATGGGGGAGAATTCCTCTCCTGGGCCAGAGTGGTTCTTTTCCACTAGAGAGACTATTGTGCCCTGGAGAAACTACTTAGGAGGCTTCAGTTGCTTCTTTCCTCTGGGGAAAAAAAGAGAAACATAAGAATCCAATAGAGGTGAGTTATTAGTTAAGTACAAGTATTATCTGAAGGTAAAATTTCAAGCTGTAGAGAATATTTGATCTTAAAATTATTTATCTCAAAACTTTTAAAGGAAAAGAAAGGAAATCAAAAGAGCTTTGGTGCTTATTTCTCCATGAAAAATCTGTTTTTCGTTTTGTTTTTTTTGTGTGAGAAGTTTACAATCAAAACATTTCCCCCTTTACTAGACTTGGGTGCCTGCTTGAGGTTACTGTATGGTGTTTACCTAGTATCTTCTGAATTGTTCATGAGTTTTCCACCTACTTGTTCTTTATGAGGGAAGTTACCTTTTACAGAAACAAAAGCTTGGATTACAGATGTATGCTTTTCTCTGCACGGCTGGGGGTAGGCTGGGTAGTGAGGTGAAATTACTTTGTCTCTAACTATGGAGACAAGAATGCTGAGATAAGGAAGAAGAACACAATGAGAATCTCTAAGAATTTAAACCATGGTAATTTCTTATGTTACAGCATTCACATAGCAAGAATTTATCACTGACATTTGAATATATCAAATCAGAAGAAAAATACAACTATCAATATTCTGTCTATTAAAATTTTAGAGTTGCATTGATGAAAGCAAGGACAGAAGGAAGGAAGAAACATTTCTGGATATTAGTTGGTGACTTGGGCCAGAAAATGACTAAGAACATCTGCCAGGATAGAAGCCCAGAAATAAGAAAGGTGTCAACAAGCCAATGAAAGGAAACTCAAGCCATTAGGCAGCAATATCGGACAGCTATAAGGCAACCAATGAGAAAATATTCAAAATATAAATGGAGAAAATAATTTGGAAAAATTTGGTGAGTGGGGTTAAGTAGACATTTAAATAGATGTATAATCAGGATTAGAGAGGTCCACTAGTGGAAAGAGAACCTGAAACCCAAACATGCACTCAATCTTTTGGAAAACACTGATGGCACTTAAGACATGGGGTTCAAAGTGTGGTCCAAACCTTAAGTGAGTACCAAACAACGAACACACTGAGTTATTAAAATTGGACACACAATGGGAGTTGTTATGAGGCATAAGACAAGGAATCAAGAGCTCAACTGGTGCAGCAGGACTAACAGCACACTGATTCAATAATAAGCCACTAGGCTGTGGATCCAGCTATTGGATATGTTATTTTCCTATAGACCAACAAATCCCACTCTTTGCTATGGATTCAGCCTATAGATATGGATTTGAGGTTTTCTGAGGTAGATTTCCATGTGAGTCATGAAAGCACTTATGTCAAAGAGAGATGTATCACAATAAAATCTTCTGAGAGAGCAGGCATTATGATGCGGCCATCAAACAGGCTCTAAGTGCACGAAGTAACTGGCAAGAAGCTCATGCATGAAAGCCATGACTTTTTGTTTAAAAATGTTATTCTATATGTAAACTATATATAAATAATAAAAACATTATACACATAATCAATTATATATATTTATATACATACGTAGTCAAGTTTTTCATTCAACTTAAGAATAAACCCACAAAAGAAATAGAATGGTTGTCTGTGAGAAGAGTGAGTGGACAGAAATAAAGGGGATGTTGTTAAAGGATGTGATGACAAATGTGGCAACTGACAGCTATCAAGTGCCCTAGACAGAAGACTATACAGTTGCAAGAACAATAGTGAACAATGTTGATTTTGTTCTCTTCTGTTTTCTTTGCTTTAAAAAGCAGGGAAGCTTATAAAACTATTTAGAAAGTTTCCTAGACAACATGGTTACATGTTGGGAGATGTCATATGCAAGCTTCAATTATCTGACAAAGCCACTTGGACACAACACATCATTTGCAGGAGGTTCTGGATATATGAGAGGCAAATAGATCTCTAGAGATAAATATCACAGTGAATGAGAAATCAAGTCTTAGCATTGTTGGGAAAACACAGAAGTAACATACCTTAGCAGTATTCCTCAACATGGCCTTTCTGAACTAAGAATGAATAATAAAAGGGGGTCTGACAATTCCTGATCCTGCTGTCTTCCTTCAGTTTCCAGTTGAATGGTTGAAAGGCTAGAAGTCTCCTACTTTGTAGAGTTTGCTGCTCAACAGAGATTCACTTAAGTCTTAGATACTGGAGGTTTTATCTGCTTATTTGATGATTGGAATTTTCTGCCTATTATTGATCTCTGCTACTCTTACGAACAACTTAAGTGTCTGACACAAGTGAGTTTATAAAGTAGACCATATTTTTTATCCATTAACTAGCACTTTATACACTGTCCAAAATCTGTAATGAGCTTCGCAGCATTTCCTCAGCAGTAGCACTGCCCAGTGAGGGATCACGTATCAAGGTACTTTCAGTCCATCTGCCATAAAAGAAATTGACTGTTGATTATATTCTCCCCACCTCCAATTATCAGACAGTTACCCCTTCTCCCTAATTTTGAAAAGTGGGACATAGTTACAGGGTATTTTTCTTTAATACTCCTGTATCTAACAAATAGGTGTGTTTTGTGATTTTTGATATTTGTTAGATTACACACATTTACCTGCTTGAGGAAACATACTAGGAAAATTGTAAAACTTCATAGAGAAATCTCAGTAAAGCTACCCTAAAATCTTCAAGGCATTTAAAAAAATCATCCCTGTATCTAAAGTACAGGAAGAAAAGATGATCACATTTTTCAATGTCAATGAATTACCAGATGCTTTCCTATGTGCTTATGTACATTATCTCATTTAATACTCACAGGAAACCCTGTGAGGTGCACATGATTTTGCTATTTACAGTTGAGGAAGCTGCATTGCACTGGTGTTATATTAATTTGAAGGACCAGGATAAGATGCTAATTCCTGGGTCTCTAAAGCTGAGTATTTTTCAGTTAAATTAATGTTATGTCTATAATCATGCCATATATTTGTTTGGAAATGTATAGTAATAATGACAGCAACAATAGTGCAAAAACTGAACAGCTAACATTTATCAAAATTTAACATGTCATAGGACCTTTTCAAGTATGGTTTCATTTAATCATCAAAACAACTCTGAAAAAATTTATTATTATTATATTTTAAAGGAAAAAAAATTGAAATGAAGAGAAGGTAAATAATTTGCTCACATTTGCACAAATGCTAGTGATGGGCAGGTATTTAACCCCATGTCTGATTCCAAAGTTCATGGGCATAATAACTGTGATAAGTGCTTAACTATGGTAAGTGCTTCCACGTTCATTATTTTATCTGAACCTATAAAACTTTATGAGAGGGGTAGAGTAAGCATCCGTTCACTTTACAGGCAATGAAATGGAAGGTCTGACTTACAGGGAGTCAGTGAGTAGCAGGGTAATGTCTCAAGCTCAGGCCTTCTGACTCCAGCCAACACACCTGCTACATGAAGTCACATGATGCTTGTGTAATGGAGAGAACATGGCATGTGCTTTCTGTGAAAGAAGACAGAGTTCCATTCTCTATCCCACAGCTTGCACACGTGAGTCATACTGGGCATCATCAAAAAAGGTAGAGCAAGATTGAAGTAAGTCTCTTCATCTTCTTGAGCCTGATTTCTCAGCCAGACAAATCAACCTAAAAATGAAGCCTCACAAACGTATTGCTAAGAGCGAAAGAGCTAAGTATGTGAATGTCCATCTCCAACTTGGGTTTCACAAATTTTGAGGGCTTAACACTATTTTACAATAAACAAAATACAGTTCTTGTCCTCAAGCAACTTATAAGCTGGTTGTGGGGTAAGAGTAGCCCTCATGCAGTAATAGCAAATAATGAAAAGTGTACGATGTCTGTGCAGAAGTTTAACAAAATTGTATACGAGTGAGGGATGGTATCATCAGGCCGACTTTAGGAAGAGATACTGAACTGATTCTTCAGGGCTCAGCTCTGCAATAGACAAGTGGGATTCCAGGTGAAGGGAAAGATTTGACTCTCTGTGATCCCTGTGGTTTTCCTAATGGGCTACCTTGGAAAAAGGTCTCCAGACCACATTCTTCTATGATTCTTCAAAAGTGTTTTAGGTGTAGACAGAGTAGCTGGTACCTTCAAACTTTGTGTCTTAATTTTCTGAGTTTATTTTTCAGACCTCTGCTAATCCACTGTAAAAATTCACAGACTTCTGGAAAGAGAAATACTGCAAATTCTTACCTAGCACTAACATCTTTGCATGTATAAATTTCTCATTTTGTTTTTCCGTCTATAAGTTAACTGAAAGCCAAAGACTAAAGGATGTAAATGTTTAAAAGAAATAATGAGGGAACACAGAGGAGGGAGATAACACTGGTTGACAGTTCTAGTAAAGTATTAATATTTCTTACAGTTGGGGATTTTAAGAAGGCATTGGGTATCCACAGGAAAGGGAACCTAAAGGTCTGTTGGTGGCAATGTGGTATCTCATTTCCCAGCTTATTATTTTAGTCCCATCTACTGTGTTTCTTAGGAAACACAGTATTTGCTCAGGAAATACCTAGAATATGAGGGACAAGAAACAACAGATGCAATCCTCATGAGCCCAGGCTCCCCGTCCATTTATCAATGTAATTTTCACTTTTCTCAACCTTAAGCAATCACCATTTACATAGTCCTTCTTTGACTTGACCTATATAAAGACAAATTACATAGGGATGAGATTGCTAACACCTTGAAAGCAGAGAGCTCAGTTTCTCCTAAGTGATCACGGCCATAGAGGATGTTGGTACCTAAGGCTCCCATCACCTCAACCCTTGACCTTTTCCAAGCAAGCTGACCAGATGTGAACTAGAAGCACCAGCAACTAGTTGCTTCAGAGTTTTCTCTGCCGGGAAGTGCCCACTCAGTCCTGTGAGCAAGGCATAGGTGAGTTAATGCTTCTTGTGAGATGTCCTAGAGCAAGGGCTGATGGGAATATGTGGATAAATACCCTGGTTATCACCTTGCGTGGAATACGTCTGATATACACTCTTTTAATTGACTCACAATGTTTCCAGTCAGATGAAGAGCCAGCTGCCCAAAGTAATAACATGGTTTTATTCTGTTTTCTTTTTTGTCTTTTTTTAACTGAAGTATAATTGATTTACAATGTTGTGATAATTTCTAATGTACAGCAAAGTGATTCATTTCTATATATGGAGATATATATATATATATATATATATATATATCCTCTTTTATATTCTTTTCCATTACGGTTTATCCCAGGATATTGAATATAGTTCCCTGTGCTATACAGTAGGACTGTGTTGTTTATCCATTCTATATGTAATAGTTTGCATCTACTAACCCCAAACTCCCAGTCCATCCCTCAAACATGCTTAATACCACACTGGTTTCTTCTCCGTTCCTGCCTTACTTCATTCCCTTAACAGTTTCCTGGGATCATCTCCCAAGTAAGCTATTTGCACTGGAATCATCATGTCAGAAAAGAATCCTACTCCTGGTAGAATTTCACATGATATAGATGAAATGTGCCTCACTGGATCCTCTTCAAGACCTGTCAGTTATATTGTAAAACGTAATAACATGACTTCATAGCATTTCATAGCTAAAAAAAATCTTTAAAGCCACTTTAAATAAGGCTTCATTTCTACCCAAAGAGGCCAAGTAATAAGCCCATTAATAGTAATGCTTTGCTCCTGTGAATAATTTTGCACTTTTTAAAGCACTTTCCCATATTTAATCATATTTGATCCTCATGACAACCCTGTACAAAATGTAGGGCAAAAGTTAGCTTGAGGGACAATGTGGAGTGGTGGAAAGAGTTCTCTGAACTGGGAGTCTAGAGACCCGATTCTGTCAGTAATTAGCAGCCCATCCACAGGCAAGGCCTTAACTCTCTCTGGGCCTCGGTGTCCACATCATGGTGCAGGGCTGGTTGGCAGGATTTCTAAGATTACTGCAAGTATTAACATTCTATGACAACCAAAATACAGAGATGGAGGGTAGGGTATGTGAGTGTGGGTTACCTTCCTTAGGGGCTGACAGTGGTCAGCAGCAGAACCAGGACTAAAAACAAGATCTAATAACTTCAGAGAAAGGGTGCATTAAGTAGCAAATGCTATCAAGTATTGATGAAGAGCCTTTCATATCAGCCACTGAGAGCACATGATGTACTACACATTGTCATAAATCCTGAAAAAAATCCTGCAAGATATGTTTTATTCCCAATATGCAGGTTAGGAACCCTAGATTCCAAGTGTTTATGTCACTTGGCCTAAGTCACAAGCTCTCATTGGAGCTTCTGATATTTGAACCCCATTTATATGATTCCAAAAATGTCCTCTTCTGTTAAACAAGTATTTTTAGTTTTGTTTTACCCAGCACATCTCCCAAGAGCATGAAGAATATTATGACAAATTAGGAGATTGATATGTATGGTTTCAAATCACCTGCATCTCTGATTATATTTCCTCATCTTTAAAATGGACATAATTATTCCCTTAGGGTATCTGAGAGGATTAAAAGTGATGAAGGATTCAAAGTCTTCGGAATATGATTTCTGCTGAGTATATGTTACTATTCTTCCCTACTCCTTATCAATTTTTCCACCAAAACAGCAAACCCAGCTTTCTACAAAGGCCACAATGGCAGCTTTATACAGCTGAAATTTGCCTCTCTCCTGTGTTTACACATGGGTAAGGCTGGGAGGTTGAGTGCTACATGAGAAACATGAATATCTTGTGATTTGATTTTTTTTGTCCTGTCTCTGTTCTGATTCCAGCCATTAGATTTGTGAAAAAGTCAACGTCTGTCTATGGTTCCAAGAGTCATATTGTATTTAACTGGTCTGCATTGCCTACTCTTCTCAACATTTTACTCATGAGCTTGTGTGTGCCCACACACATGTATATATGTATAGGAAGTGGGTATGAAGAAGATGATTTCACTCCTCAGAATTTTCAGATTCTGCTAGTAAATGCTTCATAATTAGTGGACTATGGCCATACCATAAGGCTAGTAGGACATGTTGCATATGCTAGGGAAATTGCATAATAATTATACTTTGGCTTGAATAACATCAGAAAAAAGTTTAAGACTTTTAATTAATAGTTGAAAGATTAATCAATCAATAATTATAGCAATGGTTATAGGGTATAACTGAGCTTAATTGGAGGGGGCTGGGTAAAGAATAGAATAAACCTTTCAGATTCCTTGTCTTGAAAATATTTTTAAAATGATGGATTATTTAAAATGATGGCTCATAAAATTAAAATGAAATGCCAGGATTGTAGATTATGGGTCCTTGGTAACTAGGCCATGAAAAGGAAAACACATGATTGAAGTAAAAGAAATTATTCTATTGTTCAGCCTGTACATCATTATATTGATAATTTGTACAAGTATGAGATTAATAGGGGAAAATATGCATCTGAGGAAGTCTATAGAAAAAGAAAAAAAAAGGAATTGCTTGAGACAGCTTTCTTTGGAAGCTAATTTCTCAGGGGTGCTCTTTCCATCTCCAAGGGCAAAATGGTTGTATGAATTCAAATGACATTCTTATCAGAGCATCATAGGAATTGATTCAGTAGAGATCAGACATCTCAAGGAGAAAGTCCCTGTTTATAGGATGGAGATGACCCCTCTCACTTACCTGATCTGTTCTAATCAAATCCAAATGGCAATTGGGACCAATATCAATTCTACCTGAAGATGGTTCATTTCTCTTTGGAGAACAGGTAGGTTATCTCATTTCAGGGTCATCTAATTGATGAGGATGAATCCCACAATGCACAGTCCAGATGGAGATTTACACGCTCAGGTTGGCATGAGTGGTGGTTTTTCAGAGTAGACAGCACCACATTATTGATCTTGCACATGATTCTCAGGAAACACACCAAATATAGTCTCAAAATCTAGCAAGATTAGTCATACAGGAAGACAACCTCACAGAGTATTTTCAAAAGTCTTTCAGCCCACTAGAAAACCTATTTTGGCTACCAATTGGGGATTGGCTACTTCCACACTTGCCAATGACTTATACCCATTTCCTCTTGTTCCCTGTTCAACTTACTGTGTCTTCTCAACTTAAATGCAATCCCAGTCATGGCAAGGATTCTGTATGTGAAAACATTTAACTAGAAGCTCATGAGCTTAATCAATAAAAATACTTATATTTATTATTTACTGTATTTGTCCAAACACATACTGGTCACTGTGGCAGAAGCAAGTAAAGGAAAAGATTGTATATCCCCGCCCTTAACTTCTATAAAGCTAACATACATTATTGACTGAGAGCATAATGTAGTGATAGAGCAATTGAATTCAAGTCTAGCATTAATTTACCCATATTTTCTGTTTGGTTTTGGGTAAGTTACCTAAACTATCCTGTCTTCAGTTATCGTATGTCTAAGAAAAGCTTATTCTGATTTTTCCATAGTTCATCACTGCATTACAATTTTGACACTAACTATCTGGAGTTAGTCCAGGCTTCACAAGTTAAGGGCACAGACCCCCAACAAACCTGGTCACAAGTTCTGGGGTTCCTAGGCCACCCACACTTTTGACCAACTGGTCACAAATTTGTCAGTCCCCACTACCACCTTGGGTTTGATAATTCACTAGACCAACTCATAGAGCTCAGCAAAATACTATTACTTATGATAACAATTCTAATATAAAGGATAAAAATAAGAACCTGTCAAAAGAAGACACCCATACAAGGAGGTATAGGATGGACTTGAATATGGGGCTCTCATGTCCTCTCCCCATGGAATCAGGGCACATCACCCTCCCAGCATATCTCTGTGTTCACAAATCAGGAAGCCCACCTGAACTTTAGTGTCCAGAGTTTTTATTGATTTTTCCTCACATGGGCATGATTGATTTAATTATTGACCATGTGATTGAACTCAATCTTCAACTATATTTCCCTCTTCAGAGGTTGAAAGTTTGGGTAATGTCACATGGCTTAAAGCCTCAACCCTCTAATAACATGGCTGGCTTTTCCAGCATGGCCTGCCTCCATCCTGAAACTATGGAGGGTCCTATCATGAGTTACCTTTTGAACATAAACTAGGTGTGGCCGCAGGGTCACACCACGGATAGCAAAAATACTACTATCTCTTACAAAATTCCAAGGAATTCCTGCCCAGGGACCTGGGAAAATGACCAGATAAATTAAATTACTTATTATACAACACCTATAGATTGTGTTCAGTAAACAATATAATATATGCAATTGTTTCTTTTACTTTAAATTACTAAGCAAAAGTAACATGTCCTGATTTTATTGTCAGAAAATATGAGAACAATGCAATTTTTAATTTTTTTAAATACATTTGTTCATTTTATTTATTTATTTTTGGCTGCACTGGGTCTTCGTTGTTGTGCGCAGGCTTTCTCTAGTTGCAGAGAGCGGGGGCTACTCTTCGTTGAGGTGCATGGGCTTCTCATTGTGGTGGCTTCTCTTGTTGCAGAGCATGGACTCTAGGCACACGGACTTCTGTAGTTGTGGTGCACAGGCTTAATTGCTCTGCGGCATGTGGGATCTTCCAGGACCAGGGCTCGAACCCGTGTCCCCTGCATTGGCAGGCAGATTCTTAACTACTGCACCACCAGGGAAGCTCACAATTTAAAATTTTATTCACTGTGATACTATCACTGTGACATACCACTTAAAATTTCAGAAGAGAGAAATGTCAATGCTGGCTTCAACAGTCAGAAGAATTTTCATAGCTGAGATAGAACTTAAGCTGGGTTTTGAAGGACAAGTGTAAATTGCTAGAAAGAAATGATCCCTTATAGTCCATGTAAGCTGTTGATGCAGTCAAAATAATTTAACAAACGATAAATGTAGTCTTGCTGACTGATCTTTTCACCTTTTGATTTATTGCTTTAATGTTTTGAGAACACACAGCTCAAGAGAACCCAAGTGTTTTCCTATAGATGCCCATGAAAACCAACTTATAAGGGAAATAGAGGAACAACAGCCTTTCTACCAAGTGTCCCTTTCCTCTCTCTGTGTATATTTGG
Source organism: Balaenoptera physalus (assembly GCF_965194825.1). NCBI lineage: Eukaryota > Metazoa > Chordata > Mammalia > Artiodactyla > Balaenopteridae > Balaenoptera > Balaenoptera physalus. The sequence goes on along the minus strand of NC_138897.1, from coordinate 41,315,667 downwards.
GCCCAAAGAGCACCGATCTCTCTAGTACCTGGATTATGGGGCAAGCCTGGTTCCATTCTAATCTCTATCAATTTCTAGCTTGATAAGTTTATACAAGACACTTTACCTCTCAGAAACTTGGTTTCTTCACCTGCTAAGTGAAAATAGTACCTGCATGTCTACCTCACAAGACTATTTTATGATTTAAAAGTGCTTTATAAATTTAACAAACCATCTTATTTTATAATTGAGTTCAAAGGTAGAAATTAGGAAAAGTTGAAAACAGGCAATTCATCTTCAATAGTATTGCTGCCCCTTTCTGCTACCCCCTCTTACCTTTCAGCAGATATTCCTTCACCTACCCCCTTAGGAGAATTCTATCATTTCAGCTTATTTTTCAGGAAGTTCTAAGAGTTATATTGTGCTACATATGAAGGAGGAGATTAAATATGTATAATTCTATAAACAGGAAACATCATCTGCCAGACAGAGAGTGAGTGACCCTGTACAGATAGGACGACATCTCTATCATTCTGATCTGGAAGTCACAGTAGAGAGAGAAGGCAACAGTATAAACAAATAACCACAGTGAATTTCCTACTGTGGTAAGTGCTATAAGAATGTATACTAAAAGTGCTGTGTACGTTTAAATACAAGAGAAATTAATTCTGACTCAGGGGAGGGTCAGGGCATGATTGGAAACAGTGATGCTGTGCTTGGTCTTGAAAGACAGGTTGGGTTTGAGAGTCAAAGAAAGGGCTGTGGAAGCATTTCAAATGTAAGTTCTAGCATAAGTGAAGTGCCAGGGGTGGAAGAGCAGGGCACGTTCTATGAGTAGTGGGTGGAGTGTCAAAGCCAGAATGTGAGAAATTTAGGATAAAACACTGAGAAGATCCATCACATGGAGAAATGCACAGCAGGTATGTGTACAGGGAGGAGGCTGCTGATTACATCTTTGTTTTAGAACTACCACCCTTATTCTGGTGGAAGAGTTGATTGGTTGCACAGGAGAAACTCAAGTTACAGAGTCTAAGAAACATTTCAGGGAGTGACTGGTAACATGATTTTTACTGTGTGATTCCTGTGTGACATGCTATGCTCAAAGCCTACTAAATGTGTTATTACCTTAAATTGCTGAAACAACATTATAAAGTAAATACTCTTGTTATCTGTGTTTCATAGACAAGGAAGATGGGAGCCCAGGGACTTATGTAAATTGAGCAAAGTGCTACCAGGACATTTGGCTCCAGATTTATGTTTCTTAAACACCACAAGTTGACTAGGGTCCAAGCAAACAAAAAAATAGAGAAGGGAGAGATCTGTGCTTGACTGAGAGAAATTTCAGAACTATGATCCTCTGTATTTTTGAGATCAAATGAATGGTGATGCTAAAGGAATAGGAGGAGTAGAAGGGAAGATAAAGAGTATGGCTTTAACTTGGTGAATTTTTGACCTATGTAGAATGTGTATAGATATTTAAGAGTCATTAATTTTCAGTGAAAGTTGAAACCATGGAAATTAATGAACTTGCCAAGAAAGAGAATGTATCACAAAAGAAGAAGAGAGGTCAGTTACCTGAAGAATTTTACATCAGTGAGGAATGTGTGGAGCCAATAGTTTGGACATCCCCTCTAATGATGAGTGCAATTTCTTTCCCAATGACGTTGCATGGGTTAAAAGTTGATTGACATCTGCTTTCACCACAGTCCAGAGTTTTGACAGCCACTTCTCACAGAACTCACCACTACAAATGAGATTGAGAGTCCATGGCCAAAAGCCTAGGACTGTTGGGAGACACTTAATTACCTTAAAATCTCTACAGCCTGAGGAACATAATGGTTAATGGGGAAATCAGATGGAAGGTGTGGAATTTTAAATAGTAGACTGTGTCACTTAGAGTAGGTTGTTTCTCCATTGGAGATGATAAAACGCTAGTGCATAAATAGTGACTGGCGCATACCTTCAGCATTCATAAATCAATAATTGATAAAATGTACTCATGTATAGCTAAGTAGATTTTGTCTGGTAGGTTAAATAAACTGATAATTGTATACTGCAGGGCTCAGGGGAATTATAGGTAGGGTTTTATTCACCAAAAAGAGCTAGAGCTGGGTATTGCTTTATAAAAACCTGCCTGAATTGTGGGTATCTCTAAGATCTTTATGGCTGTGAGCTACATACGTTAGGTGTAAATTGGAAAGATGCTAAGGCTGCTTCCCAGGTGGAAGTATTAATTAGGCTGAGGAATTTTCTTCAGCTTCCTTAGAATCAAGCAGTTTTTCAAAGTTGAAGGTCTTCTGGTCTTCAGAGAACACTGCCATATTTCCTGGCAAGAAAAAAAAGGAAAGAGGAGCACTTGGAAGGCTGGTCTAAAGTAGCAGATTGACCAGGAGCAAAGTTGTGATTTTGGAAACCCTGAAATAAAGGAGACTACCAGAATTGTGAACCCAGTAAAGGACTTTCTGATCATACTTCCTGGTACCTTCTCTACCTGGTGGCCTTTGCAGCACCCTGGGTAAAATATTGGGTCATTATTGACATGTTGGCAAGTGTCACAATAGAAATGTTACATGGGACAACCATGGGAAGGCTCTGACAGTTCAAGGGAAAGTGTAAAGGTACAGTGTCACCACTTCTAATCTTCTGGAGTCCGTGAAGACCATTTCTAGACTATATTAAAATCACTTTTGAAAAATAAACATGTGACACATTTCCTGATTATTCTTTCATTGTCTATGTTTATCTCTTATATGAATTCTTCCCCAACTAACCACACCAATGGATAAAAATTTCCCGTGTGCTGAATCCTTGTAATTGCCACAATCTTCATCACAGGGTCCTTGAATATTTGTTGTGAAGAACTCTTAAAGATCATATAAATAAATACCATTTACCAGGTTCAAAAGCTGAAAACAAGACACGTGAAAGAGATTCCTCCAAATCAAATAATTTGTTAGTCTGAAGATCCAGCTCTATTACTAACATAGACAAATCAGAAGAATGAAATGGTGTGACCTGGGCAGAGAACAATGGCTGGTGTGAGATGGTTAGGCAGGAGTGCAGGAAACATGGGAGGACATTGGCTGTAGCAAGTAGAGTCTGAAAGGATTGGCAAGCACACTAAAGAACTGGGCTTAGTAGGTTCGAGAGAACATGCACAAATACTAATTGGGTAAAACTTGGTCAGATACAAATTTCAGAAAGATAATTCTGGAGACAGTGGGAGTGGGAAAGATGGGATCAGAGGTCTTAGTTATGAAGATAATTAAATATTCTTGGTGAGTAATAATAAGTTCTGAACTAAGAAAAATATCTCATACTTCTCACTATTGAGTCCCTTAGATTATGTCTACTGTAAATATGTTTGTTTTCTTGAGTTAGATTCTAAATTCATTCAGGATGAGGGTATGGTCTTCAATTTAGCACAAAATTTATCATAGGATGGGAGTTAGCAGACGATCATTCAATGTGTTTTGAATGAAACGTGTGAGCACATGCTAGCTTTGGGGTGGTCATATGATAAAACGTACTCAAATCTTATTCTAACACACATCCATGCTCCAATATATACTAAATTCAAAATATTATGTAAGTCACTTAAATTGGGGGAGCTTCAATTTCTTAAATTATAGAATATGAGAACTGTATTTGATATACTCTAAATTCCTTTCCAACTTTAATGTTCTATCATTTTGGTTTTCACAAACTCAGCAAGTAGTTATATTTACTGTCTCCATATGCCGGATTAAAAACTTCACACTGGTTCACTGCTGTGATATCATCAACCATGGCTTCTACCCCTTTTCCAGTTTTATAATTCTGATAAAGGAGATTCATGTTGTTCAGAGGCCTTAAGATTCAAAATGATTCATATTTTCTAGATATTTCACTGTACTGGAGAGTCCTAAATGGCCTCCTCATATTCTAAAAAAATGCATCTGCACAAAGAACACACTTTTCATCTTTCAATTGCATACACCTTGAGAAGAAAATAATGCAATTATCATTTAATTTTTGTAGTCTTTAAAATTTACATTCAATATATTTTGAGTTCTTCAGACTATCTGCAATGAGGGAAAAGTGAGTTAAAACAAAGTGTCTATTTCTATGCATGATTTGTAGATTTTGTAATTAATGTCATTTGTCAGAATCAACATGTTTCTTCCTGAATACTAGAGTCAAAAGACAGCTAGTAAAAGGGAACTTCAGAGGAAAAGAAAGAATATTTTGTTACTGTGAATGGGCAAGGTTAAAATGTTTTGAGCATCTCCTGCTGTTCATACTTCCTTCTTAAGATGCAGTCATAGAAAAAGAATGGATCAATCTAGAAATACCCTTTTTTTTTTTTCTGTGACATGTTTGCTTTTATGATTGAAAACTGCTCAGGTGGGAGACCAATAGAACTGGGATGTTCTTATTAGTGGGAGGTTGTCCATTTCTGCTGAGAATTATTAAACAGATAACCATTTTTGATAGTCATGTATCTTAGGATCATTCTTTGTAGAATACTCCTGATTTTGACTTACTTTTGAATTACTTTCTATTTTTTTTTTTTTGGACATTTTAAAAATTATCAGTGAGAATATCAGGCATTAGACAGCATGATAGCTATGTGCTTATAACTGATAGAAATTGAAAAATAATCATAGCTGCAGTTGGATCTTTGTATATGACAGATGAGATTCTGTTGTTGAAGAGGCTGGAAAATGAACAGTGACCTGTGAGAGCTCCCAGGGAAAATATTTAATGGGGGTGGGAGACATCGATGAGGACAGGATTGGGCAAGTCACTTTCATTCTCTCAGGCTTAGTTTTTTCATAAATGAAGAAATTTGGGCAAATTTCTTTCTAGCTTTAAAATGTAAATATATACTTTGATGTATGTTTAATGTTTGTGGTAGGCAAAAAAAGACGTGTCCATATTGTAATCCCTGGAACCTGAAATTATTATTATTAGATTACATGACAAAGGGGATTACAGTTGCATAGAAGTATGTTTGCTAATCAGCTGATTTTGAGATAGGAAGATTTTCCTGGATTATCAGAGTAGGCCCAATGTAATCCCAAGGGTCCTTACAAGAGGAAAGGGAATGCAGGAAAGAGAGCCAGAGGGATGGCAGCTTGAGGACCTGACTTGCGGTCACTGGCTTTGGAGATGAAGAGAGAGAACCATGAGCCAAGGGATGTGGGCAGCCTTTAGAAGCTGAAAAATGCAAGGAAACATTCTTCTCTAGAGCCTCCAGAAAGAAACACAGCTCTGCTGACACTTTGATTTTAGACCAGTGAGACCCATTTCAGACTTCTGACCTCCAAAAACCTAAGATATTAAAACCATGCCGTTTTTAAGTCACTAAATTGGTGTTAATTTGCTACAGAATCACCAGGAAATGAATACAATGTTAAAGCATCCATCATTCCAAATATGTTGAAGCAGGTTATTTCAAAAACTAAATAAAGGAACTTGAAATTGTTAATAACAATTTTGCTTACAAAAATATGTTTTATCACATGATTAGATAATCAATTAATTATATAACTAAATATCATTTTATCTGAAATTTTCTTTTTATTCATCAACACACAAAATTAACAATTCTTAAAAATGTCAGCATTGGTATACTGGGGAAAAGTAGGCACAAAAATCATCCCCCAAATCAGTGGGTTCACTTCTAAAGAAGATGCAATTAATTCATTTGCAGATAAGTTAGTTAGCTTTTTTCTTCTTTTTTTTAATATATTGTTAACCTCCAAACTTTCTACAGGTCACTCATCAACGAAGGAATGATACAAATATATTTTTAAGACATACTAAATAAGTCTTTTCTTTCCATGGTTATCATATTTGAGACATAGTTACTATGAATGAAGACAAATTCATTTTCCCTCACCAAGCCATATCCACTTCTCTAACAAGTCTTCACAAAATCAATTGTTCATGCCCTTGCTTTCATCCTAATATTAAGATGAACATCTACAGTGTCAACTGGGTCTGCTGCATGAAATAAAAAATGTCAGGAAGATTGAGAAGGGAAGGCAGCCTTGAGACTTTCCAAAGAGCTCCCAAAGGAGTCTCCAAATTTGACCTGCTTACCAGATTCATGAAGCTAGGAGTAAAGGAATTCCTGTCTCCATTTCATGGTGGTTAGAGATCTGGTGCACGTGTATGGACCAAGCCTGAAATTAGAATCAGAATCTTACAAATAAGCCCTCAAATTTTACTTGTATATCCTCATCTGTCTTAATATGAGGACAAAAATGACTCCTCGCTCACAGAAGTATTGTTGCTAATATCAACTGAAATGTCATAAAAGCAGTTTTTTTTTCATTTATGATAGCATCAAAATGAATAAAATACTTAGAAAAAGTTTTAACCAGAGGCTAAGCTTGTATACTGAAAACTATAAAACATCACTGAAAGAAATTAAAACATAAATAAATGGAAAAACATACTGCATTTATGAATTGGAAGACTTAATAATGTTAAGATGACAATTCTACCCAAAATGATCTACAGATTTAATGCAATCCCTATCAAAATTCTAACAGCCGTTTTTTTTTTTTTTTAAAGGTTTGCATTTTTTTTTAAAATTTATTTATTTATGGCTGTATTGGGTCTTCATTTCTGTGCGAGGGCTTTCTCTAGTTGTGGCAAGTGGGGGCCACTCTTCATCGCAGTGCATGGGCCTCTCACTATCGTGGCCTCTCTTGTTGTGGAACACAGGCTCCAGATGCGCAGGCTCAGTAATTATGGCTCACAGGCCCAGTTGCTCCGTGGCATGTGGGATCTTCCCAGACCAGGGCTCGAACCTGTGTCTCCTGCATTGGCAGGCAGACTCTAAACCACTGTGCCACCAGGGAAGCCCCTAACAGCCTTTTCTTGTAGGTTAAAAAAAGAAACTGATCCTGAAGTTCATATGGAGTCTCAAGGCCTTGATTCTAAATAGCCAAAACCATCTTGAAAAAGTAGAAAAATTTGGAGACAACACACTTCCTGTATTCAAAGTTACTGCAAAGTTATAGTAATCAAAACAGTGTGGAACTGGCATCAGGACAGACATAGACACTAGTGGAGTAGAATAAATGGCCAAGAAAGAAACTCAGATGTATGGTCAACTGATTTTTGGCAAGGGTGCCAAAACCTTTCAATGCGGAAAGGACTGCCTTTTCAATTTATGGTGCTGGAATAATTCGATGTTCAAATAAGCAAAAGAATGAAATTGGACTCTCACCTACATCATATACAAAAATTAACTCAGAATAGATTGAAGACCTAAATGTAAGATGTAAAACTGCAAAACTCTTAGAAGAAAACAGGGGAAACAATTCATGACATTGGGTTTGGCAATGATTTCTTGGATAGGATACCAAAGGCACAGGCAACAAAAGGGGAAATAGATCATTGGATTTCAATAAAATTAATAATTTATGCATCAAAGGACATTATCAAGAGTGAAAAGACAACCCACTGAATGGAATACAATATTTACAAGTCATATATATGATAAAGCATTAACATTGAATATATAAAGAATTTGTACAGCTCAATAACAATGACAACAACAACAACAAACAAACTAATTCAAAAATGGACAAAGACTTAAACAGGCATTTATCCAAAGGAGGTATGCAAATGTCTAGTAAGAACATGAAAAGATATTCAACTTTTACAGTCATCAGGGAAATGCAAATCAAAACCACAATAAGATATCACTTCATACATATTGGGATGGCTATTATCTTAAAAAGTGGAAAATATTATTTTAAAAATTGTTAATATGGATATGGAAAAATTGGAACACTCCTGTTGCTGGTGGGGATGTAAAATGAGATAGCTGCTGTGAAAAATAGTTTGATGGTTCCTCAAAAAGTTAAGCGTAGAATTATTATATGATCTAACAATTCCACTCCTAGGTACATACCCAAAATAATTGAAAGAGAGAGTCAAATTGATACCTTATAACAATTTTTCACAAAAGCCAAAAGGTAGAAACAACCTAGGTGTCCATTGTATATACACAATGAAACATTATTCAGCCATATAAATAAATGAAATGCTGATACATGCTACAACGTGAGTGAATTTTGAAAACTTTATACAAAATAAAGTAAGCCAGACACAAAGGGACAAATATTATATGATATCACTTATATGGGCTACTTAGAATAAGCAAATGCATAGAGACACAAAGTAAAACAGAGGTTATGAGTTGTTAGTGGAAGGGGAAAATTGGGAGTTACTGTTTAATGGGTATAGCGTTTCTGTTTGGGATAATGAAAAAGTTTTGGGAAGGTATAGTGGTGACGGTTGCACAAAACTGAATTTACTTAATGTCACTGAATTATACACTTAAAAATGGTGAATTTTATGTTGTATATATTTTGCCACAATAAAAAAATGCAAAATAAAACCCAGTTTGAATAATAATAATAATAATAATAATAATAATATAATAACAGAATTAGCTAAAATTTACTATGCATTTAATTTATACCCTGTATATTCTGACTGCTTTACCTGTATTAATTATTTTACCTTTACAATATCAGTATGTGGAAAATTTTCTTATTATTATACCCATTTTCAAAAAGTTGAAACAGAGGTTTAATAACTTGTCTAAGGTCACATAATAAGTGTGTGCAGTGGGCAGGAAGACTCAGATTTGAATCCACAAAATATGGCTCTAGATCCATGTTCTTATGTTGCCTCTTGAATCATCCTGATGCTTCCCAAATTATTGCTTAATTGTAAAAAATTTCAAATAACTGTCTCACAATTTATTCTGAATAAAATATTTTCAGAACAAATAGGGTTTTAGCTATATTTAGTAGAGACATTAGGATTTGGGTCTCAATTCAGGAGTAACTGACTAGGAAAATTTGGCTATGGATCTCCAGCACTAGCTTTTCCCCCTGCTGTCAGGCAAGGTCTTTGTTGGTGGCAGTAAAATAGTACAGGTGAGACCAATGCTTGGGGAGTAAGGAAATGGGTGATTTTCCCTTCCACCTCCCCTTTGTTCCTAGCAATCCTGGGGGCCTTGTCTGTAGCCCTATGACCTTCCAAACCTGTCTTCTACAAAGGATGTCTCTATGGAGTTTTCGGATGAATTGGAGACCAAGTTTGTAAGTATTTACGAATAGTCCAGTCAGAGCTTCTAGAAAAATGGTTCCTGAAGGCAACGGTCTACATGACTCTGTATTCGATAAGCAAATCTTGGCAAAGTAACTTTCCTCCTGGGGGAGTCACTTCTTTATCTTGTAGTAAGAAATTTAATTTTAGAAATCAAATTTTTCTAATCCCCAAACCCTTGATTCAGGATTCCTCACAGGACTTCAGAGGGAGGTGACCCTTCTTGAGAACAGACATGTGCCATATCTGTCTTACAGATGGCTCCTGCATCCTGTGTAATTTGATATTTCTTTCTGTTCTGCAGTTAGGTGGCTCAGATTCTTAATTAAAAGATTCATTTCGATGGCAGCTTTTATAAAGCGAATATCTGCACATGAAGGAAGAGGAGAGAGAACAGAAGGAGGAGGGAACACTGTCTGCTTTCCACCAGATACTGAAACGTTCCACTAATCTTTTTTGCACCTTGTGGAGTTTCAATTTTCCCTTTAAAATGTGGATTAAACAAAGTTGCCAAAAAACATATGCTTTTGTGTCAAACATTTCACTTATTTGGGAGGCTGAAAGCAGCTTGAGAATGCTCACTGCCTCTGCCTGAGGAAATGGAGCAGGGTGGTTTGGGCTTTTAATTCGACTCTTCTGGAAGCTGAGGTGTGGACACTGGGGGTGTGGCATGGAATGGACCATGGGTGGGCTGCAAAGACATCTCAGGTGGTTGCTCCCAGAGGACAGAGGAATCAGGGCCAGTTGCCAACTTGGATACTGGCCCATACCTCTTTGCGCTCTGATCTTATTAAGTTTCACAGCTAATCATGGTTGGGATGAGTCAGTACTCGATTAGAGGAGACCTCAAGGCAAATCCATCTGCTGTAAGCAAACTGCTAAGACAGTGGCCAGCTTTCTGCCACTTGTCTGCAGGCCTGACCTTCAGCCTACCTTCTAAGTAAGACCTAAATCATGCAATTTCACGGAGGTAAACTTCTAAATGTGGAGCTTAAGAAGTGGAAGGGCAAAGATTTGTGGGTCTTGGCACAGATGTCCCAGAAATTTAACTGTTATAGACTGTCCTAACTGGCTGGTAACTCCAAGGGTGACTGTCAAATGACTTGGGTTTGCGGGCAAAGTTACAGTTTAACAAAAGATAAGAAAAATAATAGCTTTGACCCATATTGCAGAGACATAAAGTAGTAATTCTTTCAAACTACTAGTTTTGGGACTTTGAGATATTAATTTAATCTCCCTGAACCTCAATTACCTCATTTATCAAATAATATGCCTACCCTACGTTTTGACCAGGGATTTTTTGATGGTAAAATAAAATGTGTATGAATATATGATTATAATCTGACAAATTACATTTTGTTTCTCTTAGTTCTTTGATTAGGTTAATGTGTATGATAGTAATAGCAGGTATTTATAGGAAATTTTATAATTCCTAAGCTATGAGGTATGAGTGAGAGTTTTTAGATAAATCATGTCACATAGTCTTCTCTTACCTGTGAATTAGGCAATATTGTTCCCATTTTGTAGATGAATAAATCAAGATTCTCTGAGACTTCAACTAATTTGCTACACATTATTCCACTAATACTTGGTTAAAAAAATAAAGAAAGAAAGAAATCAACACTTAGCTGGTTGAATTCCAAGCTAATGCTTTCCTCTATGTTGTCCTCTGTCATCAACAGTGAAGTAATGTTTCACTCAGTCCTTACTGCCTCACTTTACTTATCATAATATATTTGCAAGTTCTTTGAATATAGTGAATATTGAAATTTCTTCTCCTGACCCCCCAATGTCAAAATGTCTTTAATGAATTCATGAACCAAAAGTACAATGATTAAATGATTTGCAAGTCAAGAAACACAGAGTTAGCTCCTCTATCTTTGCTATATAACACTACTTACTTTAGTAAATGATATTAATTCATTAATTCATTCATTTTTAGAAACAATTAGAGACAGAATGTGGAGTTAGACTCTCCAGGATTGAGTTGTGGCTCCTACACTTGCAAATTGTGTCCAACTCAGTTTGATGTGACTCAGTGTCCTCATCTGTAAGTTGGAAAAATAGACTATCTAAGGGCTTTTGTGATTATGAAATGACTAGAACAGTTTCTAGTGTATAGTGAGTACTGTTCACACTCACTAGCTATTCCTCTTATGCATTAGTGATTTGGTCTGTCTTTGCAGTGTAATTATGATGGGCCTATCCCCCATCCAGATTCCATCCTTGGCTTCCTACAAATAGCAGCTATTATTGCCCACATTAAGCTGCAAGAGAACTAAATTCTTTCATGAAGTTATATCATTAGAGCTTTATTTTCTTATTTTCTGGAATACTTTTCAATCTTCCAGGGTCCTAAAGGGGAGATAGATAGGGAGCTGAATTACATATGAGCTTTCTAATAATCTTAGTTCAGAAAAAGATGTATTAGGAAGAGTAAGTGGATGGGGTGGGGAGTGGGGACAGGAGTAGGAGGCGAAGGTCAGAAGGAAGCACTGTATGTGGTGGGATTCCACCAAAACACACCCTGCTTTCTCCAGAAATTTATCTCTGATTAGTCTTGGGGCAGAGCCAGTGTCATGGTGATTCAGTGTGTCATCATCTGCATATGGAAGGCACAGATGTCTATCTTTCCAGCCTTGTGTTTTTCCTGAGTTCCAGGTTCTGATATCCAACCTCTTTCTGGAAGCCTCTAATGGGCACATCAAAACCCATAAGTTCAAAATGAACTAATGACATCTATCTTCAAACTTGCTCCTCTTTCTGTGTTTCTCTCCACCACTATTCACTGTAACACAAACTAGTCCCTCAGTACCTTCTGTTTTATAAAATTTTTGTTTTGATAAACTTTTTGCATTTTATCCCCTTATCTCCATTTCATTGATTTAGAAATTCATATTATCTCATTTGGATTGCCATAAGAGATTGCAAATTCTTCTCCTTTTCTTCTGTGGAGCCCATATCTACTTTAAAGAGTAATCAAAATGGAGGCCACAGTTTGACTATTTCCTTAGACCAAATAATCATAGTCATGTAACCCAAACCTAAAACTATCATGATTTCCCCCAAATGGTGACTCTGATTTTAAAGAAACCTTCAGTTCTCCTCATGTCCGCATGACCTTATAACTTCTTGCCCAATAAGCTACTATAAAGTAAGCTTATGCAGTGAAAAGAAATATGTTTCTAGTAACCAATAACAGTAAAAAAAAAAAATGTACACCCTCATTCGTGCTTTGTAAACTGAGCTGTAACTGCTGAAGGCTGAGCTTAAAACTACTTTCAGTTTGAAGTCTCCCTATTTGTGAACAGTTTTTATCTCATTAAATAAAATATTCATATCAGTTAAAGCTCTTTGGATTTTCTTTTGATACTACCTTCATCTGCACTGACATTAAAATCTTTCTCAATATGAATATAATTACATTACCGCTCTGTTCCCATACTGTATAATTTTAAGATTAAAATGACATGATATTGACCATAAAGCTTCCCAAGGCCTGTTCCCTGCCTCTCTACTCAATCTTGTCTCCCAGGTTAGTACATGAACTAACTAAATTCACTTCCAAGTTCTCAAACCACTCCTTTTAACCTCTGGCCATTTGCATGTGCTGAGTCCTCTCTGAGGAATGCTAAACCTCCAGTCTCTGCTTCTAGTAATTACTTGGCCCAGGAGACATTACTTCTACTTAAATATCCTTTCCATGATCTTCACAGAAGTCTAGGCATATGATTCACATTTCTCCTTGGCCCACTTCCTACTGGACCACAAATCTTCTTGAGAGCAGAGATGGCTGTCACTTTTGCTTAGTATCCTACATACCTAACAGAGTATCTGGTTTAAAACAAATTTTGAGTAATCAATATATGAGTATCATATGAGAGTAAGATGCCTTTGGTTACATTATAAGTTAGAGAGATACTTCAGGCAAAAGTATCCTCTGCTTCCTTACCAGGAAAGTTTAAAACAGGTAAGGATATATATCCTAAGGGGTAAATAGACAAATATTGTATATATATTGAATGCAATAGAACATGTATAGGGCAACCTATAGATAACAGTATGCTATGGAGGCAAGAAGTCAGACATTGGAGTAGGATCCATGAGGGAGACTCAAGGAGCCTTTTTTCTGTTCTAAACTACATATGTGAACTTAGGGCACCTCACTCTGCATTATGACCTTCACTTTAAAAGAGAGGTGGGTTTAGGGTGGTTGACATCCCACATTCTTTCTAGCTCTACAGTTCTAGTTGGCAAAAATTATATAATCTTATCATGGTTTGAATTTCACCTTGATTTACTGTATCTCTATAACTTGAGAGTTTGAGTTTACAACATTTCTTAAAATACAATTTCAAGACGTGCTGTGATGCTGGGGAACATAGCTTTGGGGATTAAAATATCAGTCAGTTCATTGAACCTTTTATTGGGTACTCAAGTAGAAGCACCACAGTGTTTTAGGTATGGTGAGCATTGCAAAAAATAGGATGAAACCCAAGTGCTAAATGACTCTAAAATCTAAGGAAGTAAAACCAAAAACAAGAAAGGGAAGAGAAGGTATTCTAGGGCTCTGACCTTGCTCAGTGGCTATAGTAATAGCCTAAAACACACGAGACATCAGGGTTGTTGAGGAAGGCCTGATAGCAAAATCATGAATTTAGTTGGACCTTCAAATCTTTCAAGAGTGGTGACAAGGGAGAATAGTATGCAATCAAGCACAAAACCAAAAATTGACACTATTGGGTATGTGTTAGGAACTGGAAGGCAAAGGGGAGATGGGATTTGGATCATGGTGTAGAGTCAGGCCTTACTAGAGGGAGAACTGAGCTCCACAGGGAGACTGGGATGGAAAAAGAGACTAGACTTGCAGGCAGCTGGGAATTGATCAGGGACAGCAAACAACGCAACACAGAGACACTCCAGAGTGTGAGCAGATCTGTGTGTGACAACCAGAATGCTGCCTTAAGAGGAATGGATATAAGGAAGGGACTCCTCAGGGTGGTATCCACAACATTGTGTGGGTTAATTCAGAATGGTAACCTCCCTCCTTGGAAACCACAAATCTGGAAAAAGCACACATTTAAATCATATGAATCAGCCTTGCATTTATGATCATGTTTGATGCTTCATCTCTCATTAACTCCCTCATTGCCTTGGGTCTATGTTTATACATCAATAAATAGGAGTTCCACCTCTCTGTCCAGTTGTCTGTTTGTTCTAGAACCAATGCCCCTTAAAATACAAACACTGGCATCTTACCCCTCGTATTCATGAGGGTTTCCTATTCCCAAACCGAGGTCTCTCTTTTCCTTCTTGCTTTATTCTGGTAGCTACATCATTGAGAAGACACTCTCCACTCAGTGAGCAATACCTCCTTCCATGCAGGGGACTATATGTGTGCATATGTTTTGTTTCCTTGCAGTCCAAATATCTGGGTTCTGGCTGAAAAACTCAAAGCAAATGAAGCACTCATCTTATCTGTCTATGGTTATAATGATTTACTCACCCAATAAAACTTAGATTTATCTAAATTAGCTTCATTTAAATTTGCTTGTCTGTCATCTCTGTTAGAAAACATGAAGGTTTTCTTACTTGTTGATGAAGGAGGTGAGACTTAATTTGCAGCCTGTTTATTCTCCTTCTGTCTCTGTCTCTGCCAGTTCTGTACACACCCCTGACACTCATGGATGTTTTCACAGGGAAATGGTCCAGCCCCAGCTGATGCAGAGCTTGGAGGAAGGGATAAGCAGCCTTGGCTTCAGATTAATGAGCTGTTTGACTGGGACATGATGTTGGTTTAACAGCAGTTTTCCTTATATGTGGCGCGATCAGGAATTTGCAGAAGTTTATTCTTAGCTCTTTCTTTTGGCTTCTGCAACATGTTAACAGCCTGTGCATTTTGTAATGCCTTTTTTCATTGCCATGGTAACCATTAAAACTTAAGGTGTAAGTGACTAGAGATCTGGCCAAGCTATTGGTTGCTAGCACGCTGGAAAACAACGCAAATGAAACCACGTCTAGTCGGCGGCAGCTTTTTACAGGTGTACCTCGCCTTAATTAAGCTTGCATGTGAGATTACATAGCAAAACGACAACTATTAGGATAATAAAATATTAGGAAATGATTATCCACATCAGAGAGAGCTGACAATAACATCCCTTTATACAGTGAATTCCTTAGTTGATTTTAAGATATATGATTATGTTGACCACAAGCCGATTTACAGGAAATTTTTAGGAGTAATTATGCAAACCCTGAGTAACTAAGTCTTAGAGAAGAGTCAAGAGTTTGATTTCAGAGACAAATTAAGTTGGTAGGCATATATTCTACCTAGATCTCACCACATCTTTATTTTTGTTTGTAAACATTATGGTGATCAGCTCTGTCAAAAATGGTATGGTAATTAATGAACTATTATCAAACTTACTTCGAGTTGCCAATGCTAAGCAAATCCAGCCATGTATGTCAAGCAAAGCAAAAAACAGACAAGTTAATAAATCCAACAAAACAATAACAAAAATAACAAAACTGACAATCTCAATTATGACCAGGTCAATGGCTACAATACATATAATTTATTTATATTATTTTTATTTTATTTTCCAATTCTACAAGTCTTAATTCCATTCAGCCCTATGCTAGGCACTGTAGGAGGTACTAAGAACTTGTGAGGCAAAGTTCCTATTTTCAGTGAATTTGGCAATCTATTTGAGAATAAGATTTACATGAAGAAAACAAATATAAAACAAAAAACATTTTTTACATGTTAAAACAAATACTCCTAGAAATATGCTCTGTGAGTTCAGAAAGTGGAAGAATCACCATGAACTTGATAGTCAGGAAAAATGTTATATAAAAGGCGAAATCTGAACTTCGTATTGAAAGATCAGGTGAGATTTGGCTAACCAGACAATAGGATTTGGAGGGTGGTATTTCTGAAATATTTTTCAGAAGAAATATTTCTCACTACAGTGAAATCAAAATGGTTGCTTGAAAATATAGGGTAGTGTGAATGCTGGATGAGAAAATGGTTCATCCTCAGTTTAAGGTAACATTTTGTTTAAAATATTGTCATTCCTTAGGAAATATGAGAATATTTCTTCATAGCTCAAATGAAGATGACAGCCTTTCCCTGTCTAATATGATGACGAATTCATGCTGAACACATAACAAAGTTTGATGCACTCTTATCTTAAGGCTATGATATATTTTAGGCAGAAGGAAATATATATTTGAGGAAATAACTGGATGAAATTTGCAGGCATCTTAACAGTACCACCCAAATCAGAGAAGTATGTTTCTTAATAAGATTTTTAGGTACCGTGTTTCTTCTTATTCTCATCCAATTAAACTACAATGATTAAAACGTAGATTGTGATCTTAGTTGAAATAAGAGACACAAACATCCAACGTCCACCTGTTTAATGAAAATAAATCTTGAGAAAGTCCATCTTCAGTGCTGCCTTCTACAAAGGTAGCCTCCAACATTATCTGGTTCCAATCTCAATCACTGGCAGGTGCTTTTTTAATCAAGAATCTCATTCATTACAGGCAACTAAAGTGAGAGCGTTGTGTGAGAGTCTGTCTTGATGTTGAAACTGCGAGGGTTGCCCTGGATTTTATTACCTTTAGTAAAAGTAGGATAAATTTCAGCATTTTATTTGTAGACTCCAAGATTCTCTTACTAGATCAAAGTAGTTCCTTCCTGCATTGAGGGTCACTGCCTTTGTAGTTGTTCATAGCAAGAGCCTTAATGAACTGTCCCGCCAAATTGGTAGTTATCCATTAAACAATTATAAGAGCTTGAGGAAATGGAAAACCCCACTGTATGATTAAATGAGCAAGAAATTTTTTTTTACTTTTCCGTTTTCATTCATACTCGTTAGATAATTGACCCCAAACAGGCAATAATTTACTTTGCTGTTGGAAACAACAGGACAAGTCATTATGCACACAGAAATGCACAGACACATGCTCACACTCTCCCACCTCTCCCTCTGGCTCTGTCTAACATGAGATTCTAACTTAAGAGTACCATTTCTCTTTTTAACTTTTGTATTTATTTCTGTGAAAACACTACTACCATTGTAATTAGAAAAAATGCCATCAGTCACTGGCACCTCAGTGTAAGTATATTATCATTCAAAAGAAGCAGTTTTGTTGGGTAAAAATGCACAAAGATCCGGGGGCACTTTGGAATCTATAGCAGCATAAGTACTGTAAAGTGGGCAAAGACCCTGGTGGTGAGTTAAAGGCAAATGTGTGATTTATTTAGGAGTCTGGAGAACTATATTCTCATCCTGGTTTTAAATGGCAGAGCCAATTTAGTCACACTAGTTAATTTTGTTGAGTATCACTTTCTTTAACTGCCACACAAAACGATTGAACAAGATGACTTCTAATTTCCATTCTAAAATTTTATTTATATAGTTATAATTGCAAATTTGCCAAGGATCTGTACTTCCCTAGTGGACGATTGCTAATAGATATAGCAGAATAGATTAATGACTAGTCCCATCTAATAATTTTTAAAAATCCTTATAGAGTCAGCCAAATTAAGTAGCCCTACACTATTAATATTGATCTTTCCTCTTTTCATTAGAGCCTTGTCTTAGAATTCTAAAATGATCCCTGAATTTCCACTCACTGCTGTACACACTTTGTGTAATTCCTTCCTCCTGAGGGAGGGAAGAACCTGGGAATATGACAAAATAGCTCTCTGCTGGCCAATTACAGAAGGAGGAGAAGTCAAAGTGATTACTTCTACCGGCCTGTTGTGAATTGCCTATGCAGGTCATGTAGCAAGGAACCATGGGTGACCTCCAGGAGCTGAGCAGACTCCTTAACCAGCAAACAGCCAGCAAGAAAACAGAGACCTCAATCATACCACTGCAAGGAAATGAATTTCATAATATCCAGTGAGCTTAGAAGAGGACCACAGGGCTCAGGTAAGAACCACAGTCCCAGCTGACACCTTGATTTCCACCTGTTGAGACCCTAAGCAGAGGATCCAGCGAATGAGCCATAGAAACAGTGAAATAATAAATTTGTGTTCTTTTCAGCTGCCAAGTGTGTAGTGATTGGTTATACAGGAATAAAAAACTCATACCAGGCCCTTAGACTATCACTTATCAAAGCAGACTATATGAGAGTGGGTTTCCTTTGGCCCATTATGATCTCATCTAACACTTGGGCATTCAGACCAGCACTCACTGCCATGCCTATCTAGTTCTTTATGTGCACATGCTTGTGCCTAAGTGTGAGTACATGTTGTATGTTTATATTTGTTTGGTAATGAATCATATCAGATATTTTAGCACTAGTTGTTAAGTCACTTATAATGGATATAACTGTGCAAGTCTGCTATTGGGGAAATTTTCTCCTGACCTCAGGTGGTGATCAGCTTATGTCCTGAAGCATAAGAATTGATAGGCCCTATAATTTTATCCAAGCTAATGTAACAGCATCTGCTGTCTTTGGTGCTTGCTATCTGATTAAATTCCCAAATTAGGGATTGCTTTTGGTAACCTGAATTCTGTCATGGTGGTAAAATCTGACAATATCTGCTCTTATTTTTGACTCTCCCATCATGGAGTGTTTCTTCAATAACACATGGACCATCTCAGACCATCACGTATTCCTCTGGCACTTTATTAGAATTTGGAATTTTGTAATCCAACTGAAAATGAGATTGCATGCTTTCTAATGTAAGAAAGGAGAGAGGGAGCCCAATTCAGCTCTAAAACTGCAATTGTTTGCCTACCTCCAGGGACACATCTCACAGATTGCCATGAAAATAAATTGGAAGGTCTACAATTCCAAATCACTGCCTATCATGTATTACTTCCCAGACAAAAACAAACACTACCACAACCATCATCACCATCAGGAATATACGAAAACATATCCAAGAACTTTCATCCCTTCATGAGGGAAAATGCATTACAATTAGATTAGACTATAACCATTCAGAAATTGTGTTTGTTTTCTGCTGCCTTAAGAATGATTTATTATTTTTTACTATTTTTTTCAAGATTATCTTCTTTATTCCTTCAGGAAAAGAGCAGTTTGGCTCTCTGTGTCATTACCAAAGGAGAGCGAAAGCCTTCAACTGCGGACAGCTGCAATTTCCACCATAACAGTCAACCCAGCAATTAGAACCGTTTGTTACAGTGACAGCAAAGAGAACCATTTTCAAGCAACAAGGCAGAAGAGTAGGAGCTGGAGGAAGTGAGAGCATGTTCATTTGAAGGGGACTAACGCCACACAGCAGCTAATCCTGGAATAGCAGGCAGTTTTGGGAACTGAGGCTACAAGGGCTGAGATATTCACATAAATTCTTGAACTTTAGCGAAAGCTCTGATCTTGCCTTCTCTGACTGAGAATGAAATTGGATCAGAAATGTTGGCCTTTAGGGAGAGACAAAGGATTTTTATTCAGTCCACTTTCTAAATTAACTTCTTTTAATATTAAAAATGAAAATAAAAAGATGGACATTTCCATTGTTAATTCTGTATTTGAGATAGTATTTCAGGTTCAGAAAACACCTCACGACAGAAACTTTGCCAATGAAGCCATATTTATTTTACAGCAAAGACATTTGAAATATAACTTCAACATCTTAAATCTGTTGCCACTTAGTCATTTCCCCTGATTTTCATATATTTAAATTGTTTAAAGTTTCATTGATAGCTTGAGAGAAAATGCTATGTTTGATCTCTTTTTTTTTTCCTTCCTTCATTCTCCTCCTTGTTCTTCTTCTTTTTTTAAATATAGTCTTCTTACCTTTGGGTTTGGTTCTCTATTCCAGCAATGACAAACTGCATAACTCTGGGACCTGCCAGTTTCTCTTGGATGTTTATTTCTCCCTGTCTCTAATAAAGCAAGAATGTAACTTGCTCACCTCAAAGAAACCATCTGAGAATTAAAGAAATAATGTGAAATGTTTGATTTTCTCAGAACTAGGTACTTTTCCCTTCTTTGTTCAAGAGCTAGTAGTATATAGGGATTCAATAAATAGCCAACCACAGAACATTCTTAGACATTGAATAGGCATCTTGCTAGATATTTTAGTGGCAGATATTTGAATATATCAACTTCTCTATCCCACAATGAAAAGAGACAGGTTAACACACCTAGAAATTCCCCTCTTTTTAAAGAGGAGGTGGTTTGCCGGGAATGTTTCAGCTACTGTTTTCCAGTTTGCCTTTCAAGAAGCAGGTATTGTTAATGCAGAAAAAAAATGTTGGTAGTTTTTCTCTTCTGCTCTGTTTTAGGGAGGATGAGGATTTGTTTTTTCCTTTTATTTGTTTTGCAACAGTGCAACTACTGCTTTGGCACTGAGGCAGCTTCTGCCAGAGTCAGAGGTGAGGTTACGCTTGACTGAAGAAATCTAAGATCAATTTGTTGTCTCATACTTCAATATTAAATGCAGCTTGAAATATAATTGTTAGTCTGTGCACTCTCTGTTTTAAAGGAAGTGTTCCAGCATCTCAGAACAGGGATTGTGGTTATCGGTGATCAACCAAGATGTGTACACTAAACCAAGGCTAACCAGAAATTTTCAGGCTGAGAGAGAGAGAAAGAGAGAGCGTGCAAGTGCAAGGAAAACAGAGAAGGGAGAAGGAAAAGGCAAAAACAGCAGAGCTTGTAGTAGTCAAAACATTGTGTGCCTTGAAAAATACTCAGTCAAATTTGGAAATCTGCAAATAAATTTGCAAAGAAGATGTATTATTTAAACATTGTTTTCATTATTTTTCTTACGTAAAAGGTCTCTCCTTGTGCAGCTTCATAAATCCTGCTTTGGAGGAATGATGTCACCCTGGGCAAGTGACTTTCCCCTTTTGGGGGTATTTACATGTTAAGAGGGAGCTTCTGAGAAGACACAGTGTGTGCTGGAGGGGGTGGAGGTGGGCAGGTGTTTCCCAACTAGGTGGTAAGGGCTTTTGAGATGCCCTTGGAATCAAGATCTGTAAGGCTTGATGTTCTGGACTTGCATTCAACTGGACAAAAGAGAAAAAGGAGTGATCACCAAATCCCAGTTTTGAGGCTCCACAAATTGAGATGCACATTGAATCAGGAGGTTGTGGTGTTGATTCCAGGTCAGATGCATCCTGAAGTGGCCTCTCCATCATGCTGGTCTGAGTGACAAGGGCAAACGTGTGTCATGTCTGACCAGGAGAGTAAGACACAGTGTCTTGAACTTACTGGCTGATAAGAAGTGTTTCCCTCCCTGAAAGTCAGCCCAGGGTCCTGGAAAAGGCAGGATTCTATTATCAGACAGGTGAGGGTGTGTGTCCCCACCCCATCATTTACTACTTGTGTAATTTTAGGCAATTTACACAAACTCAAGGACCCTTCATTTTCTCATTAGTACAGGGACATGATCATATTTACATGGAAGGATATGGGGAAAACTCAAATAAGATGATGACCATGATAGTTATCCATTCATGTGTACCTGTTTGTGTCAAACTCAGCAAAAGCTTACATATAACTTTGTATTTAATCTTTGCAGTCTTGAATGATAAGTATTATTACCATTCTGAGGGTAAGGAACCTCAGAGTTTCAATGTAGTTCTCAAGGCCACAACCATTAAGTGAGAGAAATACATTCAAAGTCAAGTTGGTTTGACTCCAAAGCCTTTGTTCTCCTGTAGAGTCAATGAAATCTCAGTTTCTCTGTACGATTTGCTTTGCTGACTTGATACATCTTTGGTGACATCCTGCTCTATTTAGGTCCTGTGCCAGCCCTTGGGTCACAGAAGAAAATGGGGCCAATGAAGTGGGACAAGAGAGACTGCTCAACAAAGTACCAGTATCTGTTCTGTGTTTTGTATTGTTGAATAACACTGACATCCTTTCCTCCATTTGAAATCCATTAAAAAATTTGAAGATGACTCTCAGGTTCCCCAAGACTTCTCTTTTCCAAACTAAACACCTACAATTCCCTGAAGCATTTGTATAAGCATTTGGCTTCTACAATTCCCAAAACCCTAGTTATTCTTTAACTATTTCTTTCCTCTATCCACATGAGATAAAACAGTTATACTATTAATAAGAGAAAGAGACAGTATAATCCAGTCTCTTGGGAGAATTTTTAATCAATGCTATTTTTATAAAAACTGTTTTAGGTTTATTTATTTTTTTGAATTTTATTTTTTTTATACAGCAGGTTCTTATTAGTTTTCTATTTTATACAAATTAGTGTATACCTGTCAATCTCAATCTCCCAATTCATCCCACAATCCCCCCCCCACTTCCACCCCCCTTGGTGTCCATACATTTGTTCTCTACATCTGTGTCTCTATTTCTGCCTTGCAAACCGGTTCATCTGTACCATTTTTCTAGATTCCACATATATGCATTAATATACGATATTTGTTTTTCTCTTTCTGACTTACTTCACTCTGTGTGATAGTCTCTAGGTCCATCCATGTCTCTACAAATGACTCAGTTTCATTCCTTTTTATGGCTGAGTAATATTCCATTGTATACATGTACTACTTCTTCTTTATCCATTCGTCTGTCGATGGGCATATAGGTTGCTTCCGTGACCTGGCTATTGTAAATAGCGCTGCAATGAACATTGGGGTGCATGTGTCTCTTTGAATTATGGTTTTTGCTGGGTATATACCCAGTAGTGGGATTGCTGTGTCATATGGTAATTCTATTTTTAGTTTTTTAAGGAACCTCCATACTGTTCTCCATAGTGGCTGTATCAATTTACATTCCCACCAAGAGTGCAAGAGGGTCCCCTTTTCTCCACTCCCACTCCAGCATTTGTTGTTTGTAGATTTTCTGATGATGCCCATTCTAACCAGTGTGAGGTGATACGTCATTGTAGTTTTGATTTGCATTTCTCTAATAGTTAGTGATGTTGAGCAGCTTTTCATGTGCCTCTTTGCCATCTGTATATCTTCTTTGGAGAAATGTCTATTTAGGTCTTCTGCCCATTTTTTGATTGGGTTGTTTGCTTTTATAATATTGAGCTGCATGAGATGTTTATGTATTTTAGAGATTAATCCTTTGTTGATTTGTTTGCAAATATTTTCTCCCATTCTGAGGGTTGTCTTTTTGTCTTGTTTATAGTTTCTTTTGCTGTACAAAAGCTTTTGTTTCATTAGGTCCCATTTGTTTATTTTTGTTTTTATTTCCATTACTCTTAGAGGTGGTTCAAAAAAGATCTTGCTGTGATTTATGTCAAAGAGTGTTCTCCCTATGTTTTCTTCAAACAGTTTTATTGTGTCCGGTCTTACATTTAGGTCTTTAATACATTTTAAGTTTATTTTTGTGTATGGTGTTAGGAAGTGTTCTAATTTCATTCTTTTACATGTAGCTGACCAGTTTTCCCAGCACCACTTATTGAAGAGACTGCCTTTTCTCTATTGTATATCTTTGCCTCCTTTGTCATAGATTAGTTGACCATATGTGCATGGGTTTATCTCTGGGCCTTCTATCCTGTTACATTGATCTATATTACTGTTTTTGTGCCAATACTATATTGTCTTCATTACTGTAGCTTTGTAAAAACTGTTTTAGGTTTATTTTACTCTTCAGTTTTTCTCTTTAAAATTCCTCCAGCAAGGATCTGCAAGCCATGCAAGCCTTCATGGATATCAACCTCTACTGTGACCACCAAGGGAAGAATGGCATTTGTCCTGGGTTTCAGCCATCAGTTTGCCATTGTCTAACTGTCCACCCTCACTGAATAAATTGGAATACAAAACCCAGAGAGGCTGAGGGCTTTTCCAAGGTCACTGATTTCATGTAGGAGAATTAGAATTAATGCCTATGCTTCCTGCCCTCCTGTTGAGGGTCAACTTCTGTGATCCTCATCAGACCATTTCTACAAGTGGGATCCAACATCAAGAGACCCACTTTCCAACCCTACAGGCTGCTCACCTTCTAGTGCAATCACTATCTCATCACTGCAACCATCTCCTCCCATTATGACACACACAAATATGTACTCACATGTACACACACTCACGTGCACTCATATACATGCATGGAAACACACATCTCACCCAAGTACACACCCAGACATGTACATATGCATACCCTCACATGCAGACATACACACACGCATACACAGGGTCACACAATTCCTATTGGTCAGCATAGAACAGATTTTTCCATTCTTGGACCTGAAAAACTCATATTCATCCTTAAAAATCTGATTCTGGGGCATCCCTCTTCTATGACCATTCCCTAATACAGAGATGAACCATGCCCCCTCTGTATTATCCAGGAGGGGGTAATATGCGCTATCCTCCACTATTTTTGTACATTTCTTTTTCTGTTGCACTGTGTAGATTGTAACTGCCTTCTGGAAAGAACCATATTTTCCTTTCTTTTGTATTCCCATAACCTACCAGAGAGCTTGTCATAATAAGTGTTTCCTGAACAGAAATAAACTGCTGATACTGTAGTTAAAAGTAGTAAAGAAGGAGGTATCCTAGGGGAGGAAGTAATACATAATACTCTGCTGCTCAAGCATTTTCCCCTCACCTTGCATTGATTACTAACCTTGTACTAGAATTACTATGATTCATTCATTCACTTAAAGGATGTTTCAACCTACTGTGTGATAGACAATGTGTTAAGTGCACTGAAGGTAACAAATCTGGGTGTCAAACACCCTGTCTTCAAAGAAGGTATCATCCAGGTTTGAAACAGCTAGGTAGCGTTTTTGGGGGCTCCAAGGAGCTCTGGTTCTTTATGTCTCAGTGCAGAAAGAATCCAGTGAGAGGCAAAGTGATAGATAAGAAATGGTTTATTAGAATAAGATGCTTGTGAGGCTTACAAGTGGGCAGGCAAGAGAGTGTTGTGTTGCTGAAGTACTTAGTGGGTTACATTTTCATCATCAAAGGAAAAGAGGGGAGGGGGAGAAGACTACCTTCTTCCTCATTCTTTGAGTCTTCCATCATTAAATTCTCCTATGTGTCAGGCAAGGGAGTTTTTGACCCTATGTGGCTCATCAGGGATTGTCGTGCTGCTACAGAAAAATTATTTCAGATCTCAGTACAATGAGGGTCTTTCTTTTTGAAATGTCACCTTTCCTTCAATTATTGTTTTTTTTATGTGTGCAGAGAGCATATCTTAAGGGTCATTAACTTGTGGACATCGCTGGGCAGAATGTAGGCCTTATTTTTCTACTATTGTTTTATTGTCTTAAGGCATGACTTGTGCTTCCATTGCATGGTTTTGCTACTAAGCAAGTTAGCTTGGTTTTGTTGTTAGGCAAGCCTGTCTGGCTTTGATGCTAAGCAACTTGCTCTGCTTCATGAGTCAAGCAAGCCCACATGGTTTCAGAATTTTCCCATCGTTTTCTTGAGTGATCATTAACTTACTACAGTCTCCCAAAACCCCCTAAAGTCCCCTCTCTATCTACAGTCTCCTCGTGGGAACTTTGAACTATTGGATCATCCTACTCTATCCCTATCAGGTTGAGTTGGGGGTGTTGTGGTGGGGCAGAAAAGTACAGACATCCATGAACACTGCCATAATGAAAGAGTACTAAGAAAAGTTAAAAAGAAGTGCTATGAAAATTCAGAAAAAATGCAAGAGTAATTTGAGAAAGCTCTATGCCAGCCTCTGGTCTCTGTATCTGGTGCTTGCCAGCTTCCACTCCTGGTATATGGTCTTTAATTCGGTCTTACAGGACAGACGTCTCCCTAAATCCCAAGCCATAGAGAACCTTTCACTTACATAAGATTAACTTTATCTGTCCATTACCACTGGATCCTGATATATGTAATCCCATTTCAATCCTGGGGCAGTTTCACATTACAGCTTACAGATAAGGTTCAAATAAATTCAAACACTGGCTCGGCTCGCTTGTAAAATATTCCAAGAAAAGTCAATGCCAAAAGAAGGACCAAAATGCCAGAGATACTGGAAAATCCAAGTAGCTCAACTATTTTTTTTTAAGTTTTAGATGGATTCAAGATTGATAGCCTGGGAGAAAGAGAGGAGAATGCAATGAAGAAATGAAAATAATGTTTTTGACAGGAAGGAATAGAAAATGTGGATTGAGCCAACTCCTATGAAGGCATAGAGGAAAACAAGAACAAGGAAAAGCTTTAGAGGATTCTCCCACCACTTCCCCTCTTGTCCTCAGGGCCTGCAGGGGCAGTGGGGGCTGGGTTTGTTTTGTTTCCTTTTGTTTTATATTCACAGAATGAGTACTTTCTCCCATCTTCATTCTCTCTGCAGGACTCTCTGTCTCCTTAAAGACAAGAGTGGTTGCAGTTTAGACAAAGAAAAGCAGGTTTATATGTGTGTAAGACACATGGGAAAAATGCTCATTCCCTCTCCAAGTTCTTCCACCATTTCCTATCCCTTCACACAGACCCAGGCCAACCACTATTGCCTGATCTATGGTACCATGGACCATGGACAAAAGCTTGTTATTCAAGTTCAGAAAAGGATGCCCACACAAGAAACAAAGGAGAAGGAGCACAGTATTCTAACAACACTATGAAAGGCAAATGCCTGACAGCAAACCTGCCAGGGAGCAGGGTTTGGTAAAAGGAAAAAGAGAACTAAAGAGGGACAGGCCACTATGACAGTATTTATTGTGGAGGATTTGGGGGCAATAGAGAACTACCAAGACAGGAGATCAATCTTCTCTGTAACCTGAAAGTCAACTCCCCTTTCCTCCACCAAACTCTTCTCCCCTTAATGTCCCTATGTCTCCTCACATTTTCCAATGATTAGAATTCTTTCTTCAGAGATACTCATGCTACTGAATCCAGAATGGTGACTCTTGTCTTTTTTATGCATTATTATGACTCTTTATTCTCTCCTTGGTGCCTATGCTTATGTGCACACACACACATTTGCCTTGTGGATTGACAATACAAGATTAAGGGAAACATTGTTTTGGGGACTTCCAAGCATTTTCATGAAAAACATGTTCATGAAATTCTCACAAAAATCCAACAACCTGGGCATTGTTATTATTGTCACTGTTTCACAGATAAGGAAATGGTGTCATGGAAGAAAGATAAGTTAATCAATAATAATACACCAGCTAGTAAGTGAAAGAGCTTGAATTCAGTCCTTTAATAGTGTATTTTATTGATAGCATATTTTATTTGTTCCAACACATCAGTTTGCCTTTGCTATCATTATCTTACCTGGTTTCCATGGCCCTAGTTCAAATCTTTTTTTTTTCTCCATGATGTCTTTTTCTGAATACATAAATCTACACAATTATCTTCCTTGAAGTTTGTTATAATAATAATAATAGAAATTATACATTCTGATAGTGTTTTGCAGTATATAGAATGGTGCTCTTTTATACCATGCTTATTATATTATATATTTGTGCTTATTATGTATAAGCATAAATGTTATAAAATCTTACCTAAAAATGCTTATTGAGTGTTTACCATGTACAAGGTACACTTACAAGGAACTCCCCTTATTTTCCAGCTAATCCAAATAAATATTTTATTTCACTAATTATATCATAAGCTTTGTAAGGCATAAGCATCCTTTATATTTCCTCTTTGTTCCCATAGTGTCTACCACTTCCTCATCCTTGTAGAGCCTGAACACATAGTATGTGTGCAATTAAATCTAACTACACGATTCATAACAAGTAAAATACAAGTTCATAGTTTTATTAGTGTCTTCTGTTGTTGTTGCTGTTGTGATTACTGAGTGCCCATTTCAGGGTGTTTCTAGGTCTAAAATGCTTAGAAAATACCAAACCTTTCTAACTCCAAGGGTTTGGCAAATCACATTTGTGCCAGCCTTTAAGGGCAGCTGCAAAAGCTTGTTTTGACACATAAAATTTAGTTCTAGGTTTTTTTTTTTTTCAACTGCTAATGTTTCATGTTGAGCCAAAGTATGAACAGCACCCTGCCAGCCATATTGTATTACATTATGAAACTGCGAATTGCATTAACAAGATAATCTAATAGCTTTTTCTGAGACAGGAAAAATGTGCACCATCATTTTCTAAAGGGCAAGGAGAAAATGGCATCCTTTTGGACAGCAGTAGATGTGGAGAAGAGAATTCAGCCCAAGTGAGACTTTGGGCTTCTTTCTGTGACAGACGTCACCCTCGCAGTCATTCTGCTAGTCATCCAGCAGCACACAGTATAATCTGGGAGATGTGATTTCTCATCGTCACCCTGGTACCTCTCTGCAGCACGAAAATGAAATTACTAATTGCAGGTAAGTATAAACTCTCCCTGGAAGAGCTTTCCTTTGACAGAAGATGACAGCTTTAAATTTTTGTACTTAATAAAGATGGACCAAGTTTAAGAAAGTTTCTCTTTCTTGGCATGAGGAGTTGTAGACAGTAAGGTATCTTCAACTTTATAAAAAAAAAAAAAAAAAAGACTGTAATCCCTCAAGCAATCTACTCTAGTATTTCTTGTCTTAAAAATATCCAAATGTTCTAAGAAAGCAGGATTCAGCTCCTAACTCTCCCCCCAGAACCTTACTCAAGTCACCAAAGAGATGGTAGAGTGAGAAAAGATATTTATCAATGCTGAATCTGAATCCTGGTGTGTGTCATGTGATGGAACTAAGTCAAAGGAAGGTGGTGGGGCAGACACAAGAGCCATACAAGAGCCATTCCTGATGAGTGGGCTTTAGTACTGAAGAGTAGGGTGTAAGGGCTGATGGTCCAGGTAGACAATGAGAGACATGAGTCTGCCCATTGGGTAACCCCCTGCCCCCCACATGTACTCTTCCACCTTTTTCATGTCTACGTTGATTAATAACATCTGAAACTTAGTGAAGAGCAAGCTATGAGAAAACCTAGAACTGCAATAATAGGAGACAATTTCAGCCCCATATTCCAATAGGAACAGAGGCACCACACACAAATTTAAAGGCAGTAGAAATATTTTCAAACTTGACCATTCACCATAATGCATTCCAGCACCAGCTAGAACTCTGTATTCCCCTCACACAGATTAGGAAAAAGAAATTTATTTTTGACATAAGGTCAGAAAATAAGCATATTGCAGAGCAGTTAAATGGGTGGGAATAACAATTATGTTAGGAAAGAAGATATATTTATAAATAGCAACTGCTTTTTC
Organism: Balaenoptera physalus; assembly: GCF_965194825.1. Classification (NCBI taxonomy): domain Eukaryota; kingdom Metazoa; phylum Chordata; class Mammalia; order Artiodactyla; family Balaenopteridae; genus Balaenoptera; species Balaenoptera physalus. The sequence goes on along the minus strand of NC_138897.1, from coordinate 41,286,493 downwards.
TTTAAAAAAAACAGTTGAAAACTGGGATGATAAAATAATAGACTCATGACAAAGGCAGTGGCTGACTTGAAGAAAGAACTAATGCAAGCACATAATCACAGTGCAGATTCTGAAAAAGCACACTGAGCAGTCACGATCAGAATTGAAATGACAGAAAACCAAGTAAATTATGTGGAGAACAGGCTTAAGGACACTCAAATTACAGAATAAATGAACATAAAAGTGAAAGGAAGAAAGAAAAAAGAAAGAAGGGAAGGAAAGAAGGAAGGAAGGAAGGAGAAAGAAAAAAAGAAAGAAAGAAAGAGAGAAGAAATGAGAGATGTCAGTGGAGATCATCTTGTGAAAACCTGTGCTCCTAAAGAAGAGAACAAGACCAAAGAAACAAAAAATAATCACAAATACTGTAGAAGAACTAATACATTTAACTGACAGAAGACTTGCTCCTGAAGATGGAAGGTCTTCAATGTACACAAGTTAAAATGAACTCATATCTAAACAATATGCTAGTGAAATAATGGAATATAAAGAATAAAAATAAAATTTTAATGTATCTTCACAGAACAAAATATCACATATGCACAATTATAGGAAGATTGGTGATAACTCTGAATATAAACCTGTCTCGCATTTTCTCAATGAAGACTTTGAAAAACTGGAACCACCTTGAAAACATAGTACAAGTTCTAATAAAAAGAATTAATTTATTAATTTACTTGCCCAGGCATATTTAAATTCACATGTTATAAAACTGGTAGTTGGGAATTAGATTTTTTCCTCCAACTTAGATCATGAAACAATTTTGTTCAAACTCTTAGCATGGACCTTTGGTGTCAGTCTCTTCATCATTATCAGAGTCACTTTAAGATCATTTAACCTACTAGGTTAAACTACTAGAGGCTGCAGTTTCAACCTGTTGTTGACTTACAGAAGAACGATTGCCTATGGCTAGGTCTAAAAGTCTTACCAAGCCCAGTATCTTCCATATAAGTTTGATGAGTTATAGCTGTTTTGAATATGTGTTAAAATACAACCAATAGAAATTTTATATACAGCTACAAGTTTTCATTTTAATAACATTTGGACAGTTTAAAAATTGTAAAGATGTATATTGTCAACAATGTAACTATGTGGCCTACACTTTAAAAAGAAAACGTTTTCAATGGTTAATTTACAATGCAGCCCAACACTTGCCATCATGAGGTAGTACCCCCAGGAATAATGAAGACAATTCAGTTAAACTCTTTGCCTTCTGGTTCTATTGGATAGTTTTGTGAGCCCCTAAAACCAGCACTGATCGAGGTCGTTTCAAGCTAATGTGTCTCGGCAACCGATTCTGTGTTCCTTGTAAGAGAGATGATGAAAGGACTAGGTAAATCAACTCTCTCTATGCTGAGGCTGGATTCAGATTTCTCTTTTGTATCATGAACAACCAGATTCCAACTGAAGAAAGAGTAAGGGTTCTCAGATTGTATGTCTAGCCAAGAAGTGATCCACATGTGAAGACCAAAAGACCACATCAATCATAAAATAACTTGAGAAAAGTAACACCTATGTACACTTTCTTTTTTTTTTTTTTGGAGTATATATATATATTTTCTAAAACAAACTTATTAGAAGGCATATACTTTTTCTATAAATTCAGATTATAAATAGTATATTTTTTGGAAATATACTTCATATAAGATTAAAATAATTTAATTATAATAGACTTTAATCAAAAACAGAAGCTCAAACTTGGGAGAAGAACCTGCAGACACTTAACTTTCTTAATTTATTCATAAAAGCTAATATGGTAAAGAAATTAAAAACTGAGTTTAATTAATTTCAATACTTCCTAATTCTGTGAGTCTGTGTTGATTACTTACATCTCTGTGAGTGGGTCTCCTCATTTATAACACTGGATAATTCCTGAATCTGCCTCATGTGGTTGTCATGAAGATGATACACATTCACACATGTGAAGTACTGACAACATGGTCAGTTCACAGTAAGTCATTAATAAAATGTCACTGTGATTATTGTTACCACTGAACATACTAGGAAATCAACAGATGGTATTCCATTCTCAAAGATTATAGTTTAAAAAATATTGGTTGGCAATGAGATTTGGTGTAATTTTTATTTTAAATATTTTTTCTCATCTATATTTTGGTTCATTTCTTTCTGAAATGATTACCTATTACTTGGACAATTTTAACTATATAATAATTAAAATAAATTACCACAACTATGAAATTCATTTTAAAAATAAATTCAAATTTGTCATAATTCAGTTTGTAATAGAACAGTAAATCAATAGTCTTCATCCCAATAACTGTGTGTGGCAAAATTGCATAAATGTCCTGAGTTCTAGATTATTGCATGTCAAGAAATTAGAAAAAAACCTTCTCCCCATCAACAGACATATTACATAAAATAAAAGTTAATTAATAAACTATGCAGATCTCCATAGATTGAAATGTTATAGATATTATATTCATTATTTGCCCACTACTCTTTTATTGTAATTTAATGGTAGTGAGGTGGTTTTACTTGGTATGTGGTATGTCTAAGGAAAAAGCATATCTACATAGGGCAGTAGTCCTAGTTACCACAGAATGCAGGGCACACCTTGCTGTTGCTTTTTTGGTATTCAGTCAGGATGTGGGCATGAGCATGGTAATGTAACTGCCTTCAATAGTAGCATACATTGAGTCTATCCTTCAAATTCTTCATGGAAACATGGTGGAAATTAGATGTGTTATTAGAAAACTTTATTACATCTTCTGTGCAGGTGGAAAGAGCCAGACTTGAAAGACCAAGAGTAAATACCAAAATTAGCTGGAATACTTCAGTGTTCACAGCGATAAACAGGGTGAATGCTAGGGGTAATAATAAAAGAGAGGCTTAACAAAACTTTATATGTTTAATAGAGGTGCCAAAATTTGAAGGTCACATATTAGTATATATCCAAGTGTATGAGTAGAATTCCAAGCCTCAAATGAACCTGAGTATTATATGTTAAACATCCTAATTAGATCAAAACTGCCTTATAACATTTGTTTCTCTGTTCTCTACTGAAGAAGCATTTGATAAGGAGTAACTTTTCTTGATGGTGATGAAAATGACTGTGAAATGTCAAAAGGTATGACGTCACTGTGTCTTCCTCACACCATGGTCCTTACTAGTGGGAAGGAGAGAGTATGAGTGGATATGACACAGGAATGACCTTGGAGAAGACCTAAAAGTAACCTTAAAGATATGTAAAGCTGCATTTTGATAAAGTCAGTGGGTAGAGTAATAATGCTATATTTCCAAACACACTTAGGAGTCAAAATGAATAGATTGAAAGGCAGAAATTCTCCCCCCCAGCTGTGTAGGGATCATCAGACCATTATATTTATCCTTTGCAAAATGGTTTGTGTTGAAATTATTTTTTTAAGGGCATCATTTCTCTTAGAAAAACTTCATCACTAATTTGCCAGTTGAATATCCCATAAGATATTGAAAGCCGTTAGTGAATACAGAGTGAGTATTTTGATTTAAAAAAAATGTGCATTCCCAGTTGTTCAATAATAATAGGGATGAATAACATCTACTTTAGGTTTTCAGATGTAATTTATGGTGATAAGACTTTAAGACAGAGGATGGATGAGCTGATGGATGATATACATATAGTTGAAACACAGGTGATGATTGTGACATGTTTTGCATTAGGTTATGACAATCTGAAAACAAAGTAGTTTAAAAAAAAACTGCTGTGAAAGAGAGTGAATTAATAAACTCTGTTAGAACAAGTGCTCAGATTCCTATACTGTACATCTTAATTTCTGGTTTAGGAGGTTCCCTGCCAAACAAAACATGATCAGTCAAATCTTCAGTGGGGAGGGGGAGGGGTGGTTTCTGGAAACTTTTAGGATTTGACATTGAATAACCCATATATCATCTCTATAAAGAGCAATGATGACAAAAAACATGAAGAAGGCAGAGCAATTTACTCCTGGTTTATCCACTGATGTATTTCTATTATTCCTGCAAATGAAAAGATACTTCAGCACAGTTCTTTAGTGATATACTCTCCTAATACCCTTAATTTATTTCTCTTCATAGATTTTCTTTACCACAACCGTCATTAATCATTACATACTTATGTGCTTGATAATGTGTATTTTTTTGTCTCTTTCCCCCACACTTCTGTGGGAAATAATTGTGGTAGCTATCCCATCCTTCCAACCCTGGCAAGAAAACATAGACTAAGCTCAGGAAAGATTCTATAAGTCCTTGCAGAGAGCAAGTACCATAGGCATGTCATGCACAGTACCTGGTAAGCTCAGAGCATGGTGTGGTGTTTCCATCATCATGGCTGTTAGGGAAGAGGATCAGGTCACCAACTAAGAAATCCTGCTTCCTGGAATGAGGTCAAAGTGAGAAGAAACTGGCCCAGCTAGGTGTTGTTCTAGATAGCAATCAGGTAGCCAAGGGCACAGTGTTCAAAAGGTATACTTATCTAAGGTATGCTTCTGGCTGTGTTTGTTCCAGATGATTCCAACTGGTGGAGAGCACATAGGAGCTGAAATGGAGAATTCAGTCATAAGAAGAAGGGCTGGAGAGTCTTAGCATGGTACCAGGGACCCCATATTCCAAGTAGAGTTCAGGGCCTGGCTTTGGCTCTAGCAGTAGTTTAGACAGGGAATCAGATGGAATGTAAAAACGAGAGTTCTTAGTGGATGTTGAGTGCTACACACTGGAAAAGCAGTGTGTAGAGAAACATGGGTTGGAGAGAAGCTTCTATTTATTAAAACTCCTCTCTGTGCTTTTCATATGAGAATGTAGGGGTCCGATGTGATCACTGAACTCCCTCCTATCTCAATGAAGCCTTGAGTCTAGGTAGCACTTTTGTCTTTATTAGGGGAAGAATTGTCCCACACCATGACCTTTCAAGGCCTGAGCAATATTTCCTTCTAGCACGGACATGCTTAGGGTCACATAAGAAAATGCTCCATAGAGCTCTACTGTTTTCCAGCAATGCTGCAGTCACTGGCTCAAAATTGGGCATAGTAATTGCTCTTCTCCTGCAAATACCGTCTTTGGAATGTGGAGAGAAAAGAATGCTCATTAACATTCTTTGATTGTAGTCCCCTTGACTGTGGATGTTTGGTAAAGGATAATGTTTTGAAAAAGTTAGATATCAAAATGTTCTTTTCCATGAAACAACCACCATTATATTAATTTATAAATGTTAATCAGTAATGAGTTGGATAGTAGTTCAACTTCATTATTGATATAGTGAGTTCATGGGGTTGGTCTAGGAATCTAACCTCCTTGAGGTTTTCAATGGAAACATGAGTTCTGCGTTCCAAACATGTGACTTCAAAAGAGTCTTGCAGAATTATTTGTGTTTATGTCAGTGTTACTTTTACTAATGTTAGTTTCTGGTTTTTATTAGGCTTAATATGATAGTCATCACAATAGTTCATTAAACAACTAAAACAAAGAAAAAAAAAACACTCTCCTACCTCACACTTATTTTTCCAAAGACCTCCACAAGACCTGTTAGTCCGCTGAAAAAAAGTAAAAGTCCAAGGGCATATGCTGTCAACCACTGTCATTCCCACATACTTGTACCTTAGAGTCATCGAAAGCAGCCTCTCCTCTCTCACTCCTAAACTCATGAGACTAAAAAGAAAAGGGAAAGCAAGGCATCAAGTCTGAGATATTTTATTCAACCCTATGACCTATGATAACATAAAGAAATCCATTTTCTGTTTAGTGAGACATCATTTCCTAAAAGATAAGCCTCCTATATATTGAAATGTCCTCTATCCCCCCAGGGCATAGGAACACCAAACTTGAGAGTGTTATTGCTGTCTTTCCTTAGTATATGCTTTTCAGAATGTCTGTTAACATTTCTATGCCTGCCTTTGCCCTTCTGCAAATTAATCTTGTAATACCCATTTCAAAAGAATGATAGGGAGCTTTTGACATGTGTAACAAGGACTTTGAGATCCTCAGATGAAAGAAGCTTTGGATGTACAAAAGCATTATCCTTGTTAGATGTGCATTTTTTGCTATGGTCTAACTGAGGGGAGGGATTAGGGGAGATTAATTGTGCATATGATCTGTCTAATCAGTTAAGGAGAGGGCAGAATGTTCATGACCTTCAAGAACACCAAATAAAACAATGTGCCAAGGCAGTTTCCTGAGTTTAGTTTATTGTTTCAGCAGAGGTTGAGCTAGGAGAGAAATGGAAGTGCTTGGGTTTTGAGACAATACAACTGAGAAGCAGTATAAAGGCAGAAATGCATGCATATAATGTGAGTAAATATTGTGAGCAAAAATGTTGGGCCTTAAAACAAAGATTTTTAAATCCCATTTTTTTCTCCTTATATATCTCCTTATATTAGTGTGCTTTGTGGTGTAGGAAATGTGATAGTTCCCATTTCACTGCCTAAAAAATGGGTTGAGGAGAGAAACTACATGACAATCTCTTCAATCCTCTGTATTCCTCAGTTATATATAAGATTCAATAATATGTGCTCAGTTCCTCTAATCTATTGAGAGGGAAGTATTAACCAAATAGAAAGAATGCCCCTTGGAGAGAAAGCCACGATTATCGCTACAAAGGTCAATAAAGTTCAAAATTGTTAATCACAAAGACTCTGAATTGCATTGTGAGTCCTGCCCTTCAGCTTTACAAGCTCTTTTTAAGTCCATCAACCAATCCTAAGGAGGGAAGTCTGGTACTTTCTTTCGCTTGGTAAGTATCACAAATGTAATTGCTTTCCTCTGTCATTTAATAACCTCATTGCCCTTTTAACTTTTTCTTTTCTTTTTGAATAATTTATTATTTTAATTTTATTTTGTTTTTATTTTTTAGTTTCAATTAACTATAGAGTAACAGGAAGTTGCAAAGATACAGTATTATGGAGAGCTCCCCTGCTCCCTTCACCCATCTTCCCCCAATAGGTACATCTTACATGACTATAATACAATATCAGAACCAAGAATTATATAGGCACTATGTGTGTTTAAAATTCTATTCCAATTTATCTCATGATTGTGTAAATGCCACTGCAATCAGGATATAGAAATATTCTGTCCCCACAAAGATCTCCCTGATGCTCTTTCTACCTTGCAACATATGCACAAACCATATCCTTTAACTTTATGTTAAGTTAAACCATATCCGTGTCATATATTCTATATGATATATAAAATTGTACATACAGCTTACTGTTACAAAGTGCTTTTACATACTGTATATAACACTTCCAAGATGTGGAAAAGCAAAAATCCTTAGTTTATGGATAAGTTTTAATTACAGAACTACTAAGATACGGAAGCTGCACTTACAACCTCATGCTGTTTCTAAGTTATGACGCTAACAATGCAATAGAATTTTCTGGAAAAATGGAAATTGAATACAGACAATCACCTAGGGTTTTTTAGGCTCCAAATTGTTCTTGTGTAATGGAGTTAGGGACTGCCACTGTTCCTGAAATTAAGGGGAGCCAAGAGCAAATCCTTCTCCTCCCCCTAAATTACCAGATTTATAGAGACCTAGACATGTGGTGAAGATCTAAAGAGATAACGACAATGGAAGCATATTCATAAGCTTTCACCTATAAATAAAAATATGGGGTCATTATCATAATTATGATATTAACTAGATTATAAAATGGATATAACCATACTACTGACTCTAGAGAGGTGCTGTGAGGATTAACACAGATAAGACACATCAAATTCTCATCACACTCTCTGACTCGTAAACTCTGAATACACGTTCTATCCTAGCAGCATCACCAGCTTCATCATTGTTTTACTTGAGGATTTCTAAAATTTAAAGTGTAAGGACACAGACATCAAACATTATTTTTAAAGGCTTATTCTGGATCAGAGGTGCTCATTTAGAAATAAGAGAAACAATGATGCCATATTATTGAGTAAGCTCAGAAATACTGAAAATCCAAGGCCCTAGAGAAAAAAAAAAAAATGTTAAGACTAAGACTGAGGTAATAAGGCCCCGAAAGAGGTCCATAGGGTAGAACTCGATCTGATTTATGGATTAACTACAGCTTGCCCAAATAGCAAATACCCTCAGTGAGTGTTACTATATTTATCAGCATAAAGTCAGAATGATGGTTTTAGGGATGAGGAATTCTAACTGTACTTTCATCAAATTGGACATTTTAACAGTTCTCATCTAGTTTGCTCTCTATGTCTAGGAGACAGAAGAATTTTCTAGTATGGCTGTCTGCTATGGCATCTCTCTCATACCTCATACACACCAGGAGAACAGTGGAGAGGAGATTGCCCCTCCTCCGGGGTGGTCAATGCCGAGGCACTGCAGTGATTTTTCTGCTCAGTATGAGCTGATTATTATTGTCATGGCGGCCTTCCAGCCGGAAAACATCTCTACTCTATGCCTGTGGTCCCACTATTAATGTCTTATTTATCTGTGTTAAGTGTTGCCCTATCTCCACTGTCTTCATTAGAATGCAAATTATACTGAAACAAATATTACCTTAAATAAGCTCAAATACGTGTATCAGAGCAATTTCCTTTTATGAGAGAAAACAGGCAAAAGAGAGTGCTTAGTGCCTAGGATAGAAGGAAGACATTGAACTGGGGTCAAGGGCTTAAAAGAGGGGTTTGCTTAACCTCGATGCCAGAGCAAAGGTAATTTTAAAAAGTTGGCATAGTCATACTAAGTCACTGTGTCTGCGGCTCAGTTTTTGTTTTTTATACCTCTGGGCACCATGGTCTTATTTCATTCCTTAATGTTACAGATCCATTTCAGAGTCCAATGAATAAATGTCACACTCTTTGCTTTCTGGTTATAGAACTGACTCCAGTGCCCTCTGAAGGTACAACAATCAGTTAGCTCCCAGCATTTATAGGAATGAAGTATGTATTAATGAATATTAAATAATAAGATAAATTGGCAAGTACTAAGGTGTTTTGATTCATGCAAGCTATAATGTTTTATATATACGTGTTTATGTTTATATTTTAAGGTACATGAATCAGAATGCATAAGAACGCTAGTAATTTATCTTTATTCTTAATATTTATTAACGTATAATACTAATAAATTTTAGTGCATACACTTGTAAATTTTTAATATATATATGTTCTGAGGGTGAGTAAAATGAGTAAATATTAGAAATAAAAAGAGCAGAATGATAAATGCAACTTCTTCTACACACTAGCTAAAGTTTGTTTTCTGAATGTAACAACCTTGCTGTGTCAAAGTAGCTTTTAAACTCTTTTATCTTTCAATTCCTGTCCTGTTTTTCTGTTGAAGTCATGGAAATCACCATTTTTTCAATAGAGGGGCAGAGACTGAGGGGTAAATTAATCCACACCTTGACATTTTAGGAGCAGCTCTCTATGGGTTTGCAGTTTGGTTTATGTAAAAAGGAACAGAAGGCAAATCATGTTGTTATCATAGGCTTGGTGTCTTATTTTTCTACCTTGTTCTTCCAATGGTCCTCTCACTGAACCCAAGTCTTATAAAGAGTCTGAAGAAGGTTATTGCCACTATGGGACAGATAAAAGAGAGAAGTACCACGGATATTTATGTTTTATTCAGGGACAAAGAGATGAGAGGACATTGGGTAGACTTTTAGCCCAACTGGGTTGTATGTGTTTGGAGGAGTGGGTGTCTCTGAAGCAGGAAAAGAAGTGAATGGCTCAGGAGTAGAGATGCCATATTGAGGCACCAGTGTGACAAATAAATGATGCTCTCCACCCCGCATTGTAGACAGAATTTGGTAAAGTTAGCTTCTAAATCTAAACTTACTGTACATAAGAAAAACTGGAGTAAAAGTGTTTTAAGATGCAGGTTTAGATCTCACTCCCGGAAATTAGCTACATTCGGTACCTTGGTTGAAGTCCAGAATACTGCATTCTGCTGACTGTTATGTGGTGATCCACCAGAGGCTCTGAGGTACACCTTCCTGGAAGGCCGGGAATCTGTCCTGTTCACCTTTGTGTCTCTAGTCAATGGCAGTGAAGCCAACACACATTGGTGCTGAATAAAAGATGAGCTGAATGACTACTAATGGATAACTTTTTGATTGCCCATTATGAGTTAGATTCTTTGCAAAGACTTTTTATATACATGATATCATTTCATCCTCCCAGCACTAATATAACCTCCATTTCCTTGCATTATTGTTAGAGATGAGAAAATGCATTTAGAGAGGGTAAGTGATTGAGTGAGTACATGAACTCATGTACATTAATTCCCAAACCTGCTTTTAGGTTTCTCAGGTAAGTGGACAGATGGATGAATGGATGTCAGAGTTGAAATCAAGATGACAATTATAAGATAAATAATAAGAGGATTAAACTATTTGGGTTCAAATTTGAAAATCACATATGTGTGGAATATTTATTAACAACTATATTATATTTATGATTAAACATTATATTGATAGTTTCATGCTACACATAGGGACATATCATACTTGACTATATCAACATACACTGACTCATTAAATAATTCAGCATTCATTATGTATCTACTTTGGGCCACTTATTTCACTAGACATGGAACATAGAACAATTAACATACAAACATGGTGCCCATCCTCATGTTAGTAATTATAATAATAACAGACACAACAACATCAACAGCAATATGCACATCCTATTCTAGATCCCAAAACACTTCCACATGCATTGTCATATTTGATCCTCATGGCAACTAAATAGAGAGAAGGTCATTATCACCCCTGTTTTACATGTAAGAAAACAGACAATTTACCAAAGCTTAAGATATAAGTAAGCCATAGAACTTAAGAATACTCAAGATATTTAAATGTTTATCTTGATTATCATCACCAGGCCACTCATCATTTCTATATCAATAGCTGTAGCATTCTATGTTGATCAAGAGGAAAAAAAAAACATGAAAGGAAAAGTAAACCACATTTAACTGATTCATCATCTGTCTAAACTAATTCTTTAAACTCTTTTTTCTAGTTTTGCTATGAATGATTAACTGATGTTGTATTCTTTACCTTCAAAATGATAAATTATTCTATAAGATTGATGGAGGATGAGGCTTTGATGGATATCTAAGATGCTCAAACATGTACATATGTGTAAATTTTAGCTCTGATCTCTTTGCATAGGAAGAAACATAATTTGAGAAAGGGCATATATTTTAAAAGCCAAATATTATCTCTCATTTTTATAGACATTGGCCAGAATACACACACATGCACAGACACAAGCACATGACCACACATATGTGTACACATATATACACAATCTTAAAATGCACAGAGGAGCCTATAGTTTTTATAACTCTCATAGAACTACCTTCTCATTTGTTTGCAGACTGGAATTCCCTAGGAGGTGACAAAAGAGTTGCTGAATAGTTATTCTACTTTGAACATATAGCTTGGAATTGCTTAGACTGACCTTGTGCTAGCTCTTTTTTTTTTTTTTTTAAACATCTTTATTGGAGTATAATTGTTTTACAATGGTGTGTTAGTTTCTGCTTTATAACAAAGTGAATCAGTTATACATATACATATGTTCCCATATCTCTTCCCTCTTGCATCTCCCTCCCTCCCACCCTCTCTATCCCACCCCTCTAGGTGGTCACAAAGCACCGAGCTAATCTCCCTCTCCTATGCGGCTGCTTCCCACTAGCTATCTATTTTACATTTGGTAGTGTATATATGTCCATGCCACTCTCTAACCCTGTCACATCTCACCCCTACCCCTCCCCATATCCTCAAGTCCATTCTCTAGTAAGTCTGTGTCTTATTCCTGTCTTGCCACTAGGTTCTTCATGACCTGTTTTTTTTTTTCCCTTAGATTCCATATATATGTGTTAGTATACTGTATTTGTTTTTCTCTTTCTGACTTACTTCACTCTGTATGACAGACTCTAACTCCATCCACCTCACTACAAATACCTCCATTTCATTTCTTTTTATGGCTGAGTAATATTCCATTGTATATATGTGCCACATCTTCTTTATCCATTTGTCCAATGATGGACACTTAGGTTGCTTCCATGTCCTGGTTATTGTAAATAGAGCTGTAATGAACATTTTGGTACATGATTCGTTTTGAATTATGGTTTTCTCAGGGTATATGCCCAGTAGTGGGATTGCTGGATCGTATGGTAGTTCTATTTTTAGTTTTTTAGGGAACCTCCATACTGTTCTCCATAGTGGCTGTATCAATTTACATTCCCACCAACAGTGCAAGAGGGTTCCCTTTTCTCCACACCCTCTCCAGCATTTATTGTTTCTAGATTTTTGATGATGGCCATTCTGACTGGTGTGAGATGATATCTCATTGTAGTTTTGATTTGCATTTCTCTAATGATTAATGATGTTGAGCATTCTTTCATGTGTCTGTTGGCCATCTGCTTATCTTCTTTGGATAAATGTCTATTTAGGTCTTCTGCCCATTTTTGGATTGGGTTGTTTGTTTTTTTGTTATTGAGCTGCATGAGCTGCTTTTAAATCTTGGAGATTAACCCTTTGTCAGTTGCTTCATTTGCAAATATTTTCTCCCATTCTGAGGGTTGTCTTTTGGTCTTGTTGATGGTTTCCTTTGCTGTGCAAAAGCTTTTAAGTTTCATTAGGTCCCATTTGTTTATTTGTGTTCTTATTTCCATTTCTCTAGGAGCTGGGTCAAAAAGAATCTTGCTGTGATTTATGTCATAGAGTGTTCTGCCTATGCTTTCCTCTAAGAGTTTGATAGTGTCTGGCTTTACACTTAGGTCTTTAATCCATTTTGAGTTTATTTTTGTGTATGGTGTCAGGGAGTGTTCTAATTTCATACTTTTACATGTACCTGTCCAATTTTCGCAGCACCACTTATTGAAGCGGCTGTCTTTTCTCCACTGTATATGCTTGCCTCCTTTATCAAAGATAATGTGACCATATGTGTGTGGGTTTATCTCTGGGCTTTCTATCCTGTTCCATTGATCTATATTTCTGTCTTTGTGCCAGTACCAAACTGTCTTGATTACTGAAGCTTTGTAATATAGTCTGAAGTCAAGGAGCCTGATTCCTCCAGCTCCATTTTTCGTTCTCAAGATTGCTTTGGCTATTCGGGGTCTTTTGTGTTTCCATACAAATTGTGAAATTTTTTATTCTACTTCTGTGAAAAATGCCAGTGGTAGTTTGATAGGAATTGCATTGAGTCTGTAGATTGCTTTGGGTAGTAGAGTCATTTTCACAACGTTGATTCTTCCAATCCAAGAACATGGTATATCTCTCCATCTATTTGTATCATCTTTAATTTCTTTCATCAGTGTCCTATAATTTTCTGCATACAGGTCTTTTGTCTCCTTAGGTAGTTTTATTCCTAGATATTTTATTCTTTTTGTTGCAGTGGTAAACGGGAGTGTTTTCTTAATTTCACTTTCAGATTTTTCATCATTAGTATATAGAAATGCAAGAGATTTCTGTGCATTAATTTTGTATCCTGCTACTTTACCAAATTCATTGATTAGCTCTAGTAGTTTTCTGGTAGCATCTTTAGGATTCTCTATGTATAGTATCATGTCATCTGCAAACAGTGAAAGTTTTACTTCTTCTTTTCCGATTTGGATTCCTTTTATTTCTTTGTCTTCTCTGATTTCTGTGGCTAACACTTCCAAAACTATGTTGAATAATAGTGGTGAGAGTGGGCAACCTTGTCTTGTTCCTGATCTTAGTGGAAATGGTTTCAGTTTTTCACCATTGAGGACAATGTTGGCTGTGGGTTTGTCATATATGGCCTTTATTATGTTGAGGAATGTTCCCTCTATGCCTACTTTCTGCAGGGATTTTATCATAAATGGGTGTTGAATTTTTTCGCAAGCTTTCTCTGCATCTATTGAGATGATCATATGGTTTTTCTCCTTCAATTTGTTAATATGATGTATCATGTTGATTGATTTGCGTATATTGAAGAATCCTTGCATTCATGGAATAAACCCCACTTGATCATGGTGTATGATCCTTTGTATGTGCCGTTGGATTCTGTTTGCTAGTATTTTGTTAAGGATTTTTGCATCTATGCTCATCAGTGATATTGGCCTGTAGTTTTCTTTCTTTGTGACATCTTTGTCTGGTTTTGGCATCAGGGTGATGGTGGCCTCATAGAATGAGTTTGGGAGTGTTCCTCCCTCTGCAATATTTTGGAAGCGTTTGAGAAGGATAGGTGTTAGCTCTTCTTTAAATGTTTGATAGAATTCGCCTGTGAAGCCATCTGGTCCTGGGCTTTTGTTTGTTGGAAGATTTTTAATCACAGTTTCAATTTCAATGCTTGTGATTGGTCTGTTCATATTTTCTATTGCTTCCTGGTTCAGTCTCGGCAGGTTGTGCATTTCTAAGAATCTGTCCATTTCTTCTAGGTTGTCCATTTTATTGGCATAGAGTTGCTTGTAGTAATCTCTCATGATCGTTTTTATTTCTGCAGTGTCAGTGGTTACTTCTCCTTTTTCATTTCTAATTCTATTGGTTTGAGTCTTCTCCCTTTTTTTCTTGATGAGTCTGGCTAATGGTTTATCAATTTTGTTTATCTTCTCAAAGAACCAGCTTTTAGTTTCATTGATCTTTGCTATTGTTTTCTTCATTTCTTTTCATTTATTTCTGATCTGATCTTTATGATTTCTTTCCTTCTGCTAGCTTTGGGGTTTTTTTGTTCTTCTTTCTCTAATTGCTTTAGGTGCAAGGTTAGGTTGTTTATTCGAGATGTTTCCTGTTTCTTGAGGTAGGCTTGTATTGCTATAAACTTCCCCATTAGATCTGCTTTTTCTACATCCCATAGGTTTTGGGTCGTCGTGTCTCCATTGTCATTTGTTTCTAGGTATATTTTGACTTCCCCTTTGATTTCTTCAGTGATCACTTCGTTATTAAGTAGTGTATTGTGTAGCCTCCATGTGTTTGTATTTTTTACAGATCATTTCCTGTAATTGATATCTAGTCTCATAGCATTGTGGTCAGAAAGGATATTTGATACAATTTCAATTTTCTTAAATTTACCAAGGCTTGATTTGTGACCCAAGATATGATCTATCCTGGAGGATGTTCCATGAGCACTTGAGGAAAAACGTGAATTCTGTTGTTTTTGGGTGGAATGTCCTGTAAATATTAATTAAGTCCATCTTTTTTAATGTATCATTTAAAGCTTGTGTGTCCTTATTTATTTTCATTTTGGATGATCTGTCCATTGGTGAAAGTGGGGTGTTAAAGTCCCCTACTATGATTGTGTTACTGTCAATTTCCCCTTTTATGGCTGTTAGTATTTGCCTTATGCATTGAGGTGCTCTTATGTTGGGTGCATAAATATTTACAATTGTTATACCTTCCTCTTGGATCGATCCCTTATATAGTGTCCTTCATTGTCTCTTGTAATAGTCTTCATTTTAAAGTCTATTTTGTCTGATATGAGAATTGCTACTCCAGCTTTCTTTTGATTTCCAATTGCATGGAATATCTTTTTCCATCCCCTCACTTTCAGTCTGTATGTGTCTCTAGGTCTGAAGTGGGTCTCTTGTATACAGCATATATATAGGTCTTGTTTTTGTATCCATTCAGCCAGTCTGTGTCTTTTGGTGGGAGAATTTAATCCATTTACATTTCAGGTAATTATGTATGTTCCTATTCCCATTTTCTTAAATGTTTTGGCATTTGTTATTGTAGGTGTTTTCCTTCTCTTGTGTTTCTTGCCTAGAGAAGTTCCTTTAGCATTTGTTGTAAAGCTGGTTTGGTGGTGCTGAACTCTCTCAGCTGTTGCTTGTCTGTAAAGATTTTAATTTCTCCATCAAATCTGAATGAGATCCTTGCTGGGTAGGGTAATCTTGGTTGTAGGTTTTTCTCCTTCATGACTTTAAGTATATCCTGTTACTCCCTTCTCGCTTGCAGAGTTTATGCTGAAAGATCAGATGTTAACTTTATGGGGATTCCCTTCTGTTTTATTTGTTGTTTTTCCCTTGCTGCTTTTAATATGTTTTCTTTATATTTAATTTTTGATAGTTTGATTAATATGTGTCTTGGCATGTTTCTCCTTGGATTTATCCTGTATGGGACTCTCTGTGCTTCCAGGACTTGATTAACTATTTCCTTTCCCATATTAGGGAAGTTTTCAACTATAATCTCTTCAAATATTTTCTCAGTCCCTTTCTTTTTCTCTTCTTCTTCTGGGACCCCTATAATTCGAATGTTGGTGCGTTTATTGTTGTCCCAGAGGTCTCTGAGACTGTCCTCAGTTCTTTTCATTCTTTTTTCTTTATTCTGCTCTGCAGTAGTTATTTCCACTATTTTATCTTCCAGTCACTTATTCGTTCTTCTGCCTCAGTTATTCTGCTATTGATCCCATCTAGAGTATTTTTAATTTCATTTATTGTGTTTTTCATCGTTGCTTGGTTCCTCTTTAGTTCTTCTATTTCCTTGTTAAATGTTTCTTGCATTTTGTCTATTCTATTTCCAAGATTTTGGATCATCTTTACTATCATCATTCTGAATTCTTTTTCAGGTAGACTGCGTATTTCCTCTTCATTTGTTAGGTCTGGTGTGTTTTGACCCTACTCGTTCATCTGCTGTGTGTTTTTTTGTCTTCTCATTTTGCTTATCTTACTGTGTTTGGGTTCTCCTTTTCACAGGCTGCAGGTTCGTAGTTCCTGTTGTTTTTGGTGTCTGTCCCCAGTGGCTAAGGTTGGTTCAGTGGGTTGTGTAGGCTTCCTGGTGGAGGGGACTAGTGCCTGTGTTCTGGTGGAAGAGGCTGGATCTTGTCTTTCTGGTGGGCATGTCCACGTCTGGTGGTGAGTTTTCAGGTGTCTGTGGCCTTATTATGATTTTAGGCAGCCTCTCTAGTAATGGATGGGTGTGTGTTCTTGTCTTGCTAGTTGTTTGGCATAGGGTGTCCAGCACTGTAGCTTGCTGGTCGTTGAGTGAAGCTGGGTCTTGATGTTGAGATGGAGATCTCTGAGAGATTTTCGCCATTTGGTATTACATGGAGCTGGGAGGTCTCTTGTGGACCAGTGTCCTGAAGTTGGCTCTCCCACCTCAGAGGCACAGCCCTGATGCCTGGCTGGAGCACCAAGAGCCTCTCATCCACATGGCTCAGAATAAAAGGGAGAAAAAATAGAAAGAAAGAAAGAGGATAAAATAAAATAAAATAAAGCTATTAGAATAAAATATAAGAAAAAATATTAAGAATAAATTTATTAAGAAAAATATTTTTTTAATTTTTAAAAATAGATTTATTATTTTTTTATATAAAAAGTAAGAAAAAATTATTAAGAAAGAAATTGATTAAGAGAAATTTTTTTTTAATTTTTTAAAATAAAAAATATGAAAAAACTTATTAAGAGAAAATTTTTTTTTATTTTTTAGAAATAGAAAATAAGGAAGCAATTATTAAGAAAACATGTATTAAGAAAAAAAAAAATTTTAAGTAAAAAAAAAAAAATCACAGTCAGACCGAACCCTAGGACTAATGGTTAAAGCAAAGCTATACAGACAAAATCTCACCCAGAAGCATACACATATACACTCACAAAAAAAGGAAAAGGGGAAAAATTAATATATCCTGCTCCCAAAGTCCACCTCCTGAATTTGGGATGATTCGTTGTCTATTCAGCTATTCAACAGATGCAGGAACATCAAGTTGTTTTTGGAGCTTTAATCCACTGCTTCTGATGCTGCTGGGAGAGATTTCCCTTTCTCTTCTTTTTTCGTACAGCTCCTGGGGTTCAGCTTTGGATTTGGACCCACCTCTGCATTTAGGTTGCCTGAGGGCATCTGTTCCCCTCCCAGACATAACAGGGTTAAAGGAGCAGCTGCTTCGGGGGCTCTGGCTCACTCAGGCCAGGGGGAGGGGTGTATGGATGCAGGGCGAGTCTGCAGCAGCAGAGGCCGGCTGGAAGTTGCAGCAGCCTGAGGCGTGTCGTGTGCTCTCCCAGGGAAGTTGTCCCTGCATCACGGGATCCTGGCAGTGGCGGGCTGCACAGGCTCCCAGGAGGGACGGTGTGGATAGTGACCTGTGCTCGCACACGGGCTTCTTGGTGGTGGCAGCAGCAGCCTTAGCGTCTCATGCCCATCTCTGGGGTCCGCGCTGATAGCCGCAGTTCACGCCCGTCTCTGGAGTTCGTTTAGGCAGTGCTGTGAATCCCCTCTCTTCGCACACCAGGAAACAAAGAGGCAAGAAAAAGTCTCTTGCCTCTTCGGCAGCTGCAGACTTTTTCTCGGACTCCCTCCCGGCTAGCTGTGGTGTGCTAACCCCTTCAGGCTGTGTTCACGCAGCCAACCCCAGTCCTCTCCCTGCCATCTGACCAAAGCCTGAGCCTCAGCTCCCAGCCCCTGCCCGCCCTGACGGGTGAGCAGAGAAGCCTCTCGGGCTGGTGAGTACTGCTCAGCCCTGATCCTCTGTGCGTAAATCTCTCCGCTTTGCCCTCTGCACCCCTGTGGCTGCACTCTCCTCCATGGCTCCGAAGCTTCCCCCCTCTGCCACCCGCAGTCTCAGCCCGCGAAGGGGCATCCTAGTGTGTGGAAACCTTTCCTCCTTCACAGTTCCCTCCCACTGGTGCAGGTCCCGTCCCTATTCTTTTGTCTCTGTTATTTCTTTTTTCTTTTGCCCTACCCAAGTATGTGGGGAGTTTCTTGCCTTTTGGGAGGTCTGACGTCTTCTGCCAGTGTTCAGTGTGTGTTCTGTAGGAGCAGTTCCACGTGTAGATGTATTTCTAATGTATCTGTGGGAAGGAAGGTGATCTCCGTGTCTTACTCTTCTGCCATCTTGCCCAGACCCCCCCTTGTGCTAGCTCTTAACTAGCTTTGCCTGACCATCCAGCCAGCCATTGTAGACTTCACTATGGTCATAAGGTCTAATGCCTCCTTAATGATAACCTTCTCTCATTCCTGTCATGTTACTGGCCTCACCTCCGGATTCTGCTTCACATCTTTCCTGAAACACAAGCTCCCTTAGCTTAAAAGATTAATCAGAAGCCTGTGGCTAACAATAAACTGCCCATCCCACTCCCATTTTAGTGCCTGGAAATTAGAACAGGTTGATAGGTGTTATTATTGAATCATAGACTTGGCATCATCCTCCAAAGGTCATTTATCTCCCCGCCATCCTCCAAACATGGCTGCAGGTAAGCCACCCCTATAATGAACCATTTACTCACAGTTGATTTTGAAATGTCTCTGTCTCTTAGCTAGTCACCATTTCTTTCCTTTTGCCACAAACCAAAGGAGAAGGAAGAAACAAGGTTATAGAAGTATGAATGGTAGTGATACCTTGGTGTTTCCTTTCTTCTTCACAGGCATTTTGATGGCAAAAAGGGTACCTATTGGCCTTGACTGTAGAAGGCTTATGGGTAAATACCAATTCTCTGAGAATACAACTATGAGTCTTGAGAGCTACAAGTGGTATATTACCAAATATCTTCCCCTCAACTTATACATGAACAAAGAAAGGCAGAAGTGCAGCCACAGTCTCAGAGATGAGGAATTTTAACATATAATTCTGAAGTTTCACAGGAAAGAATCTACAAATAAGAATAAGTATGTATTAAAAAGTTAAGTCTTCTTGATTTTAAACAAAAACAAATGTAGGTAACAAAATATGCTGAGATACAATTTTGTTGTAAGGGTGAAAATAGAGTGGACTTAGCTTAAGTTAATGTCAACTTCTCTAACTTCTCTTATACCTGCCCTAGAAATAATGATAGCCAGCAAATCAGTCACATGTATATAATAAAATGTTTGTCTTTCATTGTTCATAGCTATTCATGTAGTTGTATTATATCCTTATGTGGTGGTAGTGGTGGGAGGTGGGTGGGGATCCCTTCTGTTCTCTTTAAGTATAAAAGTGGGAAGGCAACAAAAGACCCATTCTCTTTCTCAGAGATTTCCGTTGAGGGCAGAGTAAATTGTCCCGAAGCAGAAATTCTTAGATTCATTAAACATATATAACCTTTTGCTCTTGTGTGGCAATGAAGATATCTGATCTTCTCAGCAAACATCAGAGTTCAACAACTCCCTTACTACCCTATCTTTGGATTGTAGAATGTGCCATTAACTGCCCCTGAACTCAGTTCTATAATGGAATGGAATTAAAAACAATATAGTAAAATGAAACACCTCAGAGCACTTCATTAACTCTGGCCTATAAATATGACAATATTTATAGTTAATATTAATATTTGTTATGATTTGTTATGAGTGTCTCCTCAAAATTCATATTTTGAAGTTCTAACCTGCAGTACCTCATAGTATGACCTTATTTGGAACTGGGTCTTTACAAAGGAAATCAAGTAAAACTGAGGTTATTATGGTGGGCCTTAATCCAAAATGACTGGTGGTATCCTTATAAAAAGGGGAAATGTGGATACATAGACATGCATAGAGGGAAGACATTGTGAAGAGACATAGGGAGAAGGCGGCCATATATAAGCCAAATAGATAGGCCTGGAACAGAACATTTCCTCACAGCCCTCAAACAGAACCAACCCTACTGATGTCTTGATTTTGGATTTCTGAATGACTTTTTCATGCATCTAGTCATATGTCCTGCATTACCCATCCCACGAGTGTGATTAGATACAAAACCATAGATCCATGCTTCTCTTTATATGACAAAGTCAAAGTATCACTCACTCTTTTTTTCCACATACACTTAGTCAGGAGATTCCCCAAGGAAGGAATACATAGAGTCTACAAGGAGAGGCCAGAATGCATATTGTGCCTTGAACAATGGAGATTAAAGGAACATAGACAATCTCATCTTTAGTAGGACTGTCTGATTCTCCTCTGTGTATTTTACATCAGACTTTAAAATGTTACTATGGGATTGTTATTTGAAATATTTACATCTAAAACTCTGTTGAGTCCTTATAAATCATCATACAGAGAGTAGGAGCTAACAGTTGTCATTGCTCTAGATTTACCCCAGAAAACATTGCCTGTTAAGAGCAAAACCAAGCTTATTTTAAACTAAACCCAAGTAATGTTCTTCTAAGAAAAAGAAAAGACACAGTTGAACTCTGGAATATCAGCAACATCATGGGTGTGTGAGTTTGGATGCACTCTGAGAAGAGGATTAGTGTCTAAGGGATTTCTGTAGAGAGTGGAAGAGTGAGGTTAGGGCATGGGAAGAAGCCCAGTAGAGGTAAAACCACATCTTTAGACTGAACACGTATGGGAGCTCCTGAGTTTATATCTTAAGTGAAGGCAGGGGTGCTGAAGTGTCATAGCCCAGCAACAGTCAGACATTAGCTTAAGGGCCTTGCAATGGAGACGCTTCCTGCTTGCATGCAAAGTGGCTTCCTCACAATAAGAGGCAACCTTGCAAATATTGTCACAGATGTGGGCCATTAGAAAATGAGCTATGGTTGGGGGTGAGGGGAAGCTGTAGGATCCTAGAAATGGAAAAAAGTGATCTGAAGGGATGGGGTGGAATGACAATAGCTACAATGGCTACCACAGTGGGTTATATTTTTCAGAATATCTCTATCCATTTCCCGCTGAGATAAATAGTGACTACTAGGGACCAATACATGGCAGTTTTTGAGACTTCTATCCAGAAATTCCATAGGCAATGGATTCCTACTTGTTTCACCTAACAATTCTTTTCATTTTGGGGTTTGTTTTCATTTTATTTTCATTAATTATCATGCTTACAGAGAAGTAAATAAAATATATGTTTACTGCTTTAAAGACAATTATCAAACAAAATGCTTGTGTATTTACAACTCAGATTAAGAAACAGATCATTGTCAGTAGCTTAGTCACCGTGTCTTTCTTTGATTATACCCTGCTCCTTCTAAGGAGAGAATATGCTAGGCTGACTTTCTTGTTCATTAGCTTATCATTTTCTTTAGTGTTTTTATCTTTGTTTGTATTCCAAAATGGTACATTGTTTCATTTGGCCTTTTTTTCTTTTTAATGATTTCATTTTGTCCGCCTGGTTAATGTAGTATCAGTCAGTGATTTTTTCCACTCTAAGGTTATTATTTTCCCCTTGTTAATTTGCTGGGAGTAGATGGTAAGTAATTTGTGGGGAGATACTGGGAAGCTATGTAAATATCCTGTATCTCATCCATATGTTAGGGGTGCATGTTCCATCACTATATTTTGGCCTCAACTTTGTTTTTTATTTTATATTTCATTGAAGTATAATTGGCATTCGACTCCTTTTTGAAACTGATATAATTTTTCATTAGACACTGTATATTCTCCCAGAACATACTTCTTTGTCTAATGTTGTGTTTTTTAGATCCACTTATGTTGACAACAGTAAACCTGTTTAATTCTACAGTTGACGTGCACATGCATTGTTTCTGGCTTTTGCCATTACCAAAAGTATCCCTGTTCTGAATATCCTTGTGACCTTCTCTGGGTACAGCTATGCAAGGTGATATCTATGGAAACGTAGATGTCCATGATGGTTCCATCAATTCATGTCTCTGCAAATACTTGACATGGCCAGACTTTGTCCTATCAGCCATTCTGTTGAGTTTAAATCTGCATTTTCCTGATACTAATTAGGTGGAGCATACTTTTATGTTTATTGGTCCTTTAGATTTCCTCTTCCCTGAAGTGCCTGTTCCAGGTTTGTTGACAATATCTGTTAAGGTTGTTTTCTAGGAGTTCTTTATATATTTGAATACTTACACCTGGTCAGTTTTATGTACTACAAATATCTTCTCCCAGTTGGAAACTTGTTTATTTACCCTCTTTATGGTGTTTTTGTTGTTGTTGTTATTTTAAAATGAAAGTTCTTTATTGTAATGTAGCTGACTTTATCTTTTCCTCTATGATCTCCTTTTGGGTAAGTCTAGAAAATGATTTTCTTTCCTGAGCTCATAGAAGTAGTCTCTATATCATCTTTTAAGAATGTTATGGTTTTGTTTTTCACATTTAGTTCTTCAATTGACCTGTAAATAATTTTTTTAAATGACTCCTTATTTCTTTAAACAGTTAAAGAAGACCTGATGGTTTGTAAACTTAAATTGTATAATATACCAAGATCTTCATTACACTAAATCTCACAAAATAAAGCTATGTTTAAAATACCTTATCCTTCCAAAATGAATTATACCTCTGTTTACTTACCTTAAAAGAACAGAAATGCCAATGCTTGTCTGTTTTTTGCATATTTAGTAAGTTAGGCAGTCAGTTAATTATTCTCTCCTCTATCCAGAGAGCATTTATGGAGGCTTTTCTCTAGTTGTATTCTTGATAGAAAAGCAAATGGAGGTTTCTATAAGGTGAAGGAGATTTAGAAGTGAGGAAAGTTATTAAGGGCAATGCATAATCTAATATATATCTTCATAGAGATGAATGACTTTCAGAAGCCATTTTGACTTTTCTTTTATAAACATGCACACATACACACACACAACCAAAAAAGGATAGTCCATTTTTATGTTATATAAGTTTCCAACAGTCCAGTGGATATGGGTAAAGTAATGAGAAAGAATTATTTTCCCTCCATTCTGAACTTCTTTAGTAATTGGTATCATACGTATTAACCGACTGCTGCTTACCTTTTTGGAAACGAGTAGGATTGATATAATGAATAGTTCCCAGTTGATATTAGTGGATTCCAAAGTATTAATCAGTAATATAATTGAGAACTAAAGTCACTAAATTCAGTTTTAGAGACTTAAACCATGACAAAACTTTGTCCCTCAAAAGTATTAAATGGGGCTTCCCTGGTGGCACAATGGTTGGGAGTCTGCCTGCCAATGCAGGGGATGCGGGTTCGAGCCCTGGGCTGGGAGGATCCCACATGCCGTGGAGCAACGGGGCCCGTGAGCCACAATTACTGAGCCTGTGCGTCTGGAGCCTGTGCTCCGCAACAAGAGAGGCCGCGATGGTGAGAGGCCCGCGCACTGCGATGAAGAGTGGCCCCCACTTGCCTCAACTAGAGAAGGCCCTCGCACAGAAACGAAGACCCAACACGGCCATAAATAAATAAATAAATAAATAATTTTTTAAAACCTTCTTTAAAAAAAAGTATTAAATGAATGATAATGAATGAATAAATGAATGAAAGGATGGATACTAAATGCCTATATAAAAGTGGGTCAACAGTTTTATGAAATAAAATGTGTCTGTGAAAAAGATGGTTTACCTGCTACAAATGTTACTACTACTACTAAATATTCAAGTGATAGAACTTTGCTTTTCAAAGCTCTTGTTGTGGCATTTTTATCAGTAAAGGCTACATTTTTTAAAAGTAATTTATAGTGAGCCTTGGTATTTTGATACAGAAGTTTTATTTGATCCTAGAGATGAGAAATAAGGTTTTTCATAGAAAGATGGAAAAGAGAACATCTTAACCCAGTGCATCTTCATTTCTTTTTGTTTCTTTAGATCCCGGAGTATCGAAATGTTTATTATTATTATTACTTGTTTCATCTACAGTATGCTTATCAAAGTAAGTTTCTCTGTCACAGCTGGAACAATCAAGATTTCTTTTGTTGCTTATAATAAATACTCAATTGTGAGAATGTACTCAGGGAAAGTTCATTAAAGAAGAAATGAAAATGCTGAGAAATAAATGGTTATTGTGACTGCCCTTGTCTTGATATAATATGCAAAAATGTAATTTGGCTCTGTAATGCCTGGAATGTAACAGAAAAAAATTAAGATGGAGAAATGGAAAAGATGTTGCATTTATTACGTTATTTCAATTATCATTTGTTTCTGAGAGTGGTAGAATTTAAATTCAAAACAGTAGTTTGGAATAAAATGTGAATGTAGCTAACAGGGGAAAAGGGCAAAGTATACAAATGGGAATATTAAGTGATAAATAGATAAAATGTGGCACATCTCTAGCATTTCTTGACAGATGCTATTTTAGATTTAATGCCTAGATGTTTGGATTTTTTTCTTCATTTTGTTTAAAGTCTCTACTGACAGCCTTATTCAGCAGTTTCCCACATTACTTTGCCTTCTCCTTGTTTTGGCTCGATGACAAGTAACAATTAAGCAGTCAGGGAACATTGTAATAGAGATGTGAATGGCTTGAGGTAAGTGCCTGATATCAGAAAACAGTTCTCTAGGTAAAACAATCCCTTTCAGGAATTCAGGATAGGGGAATGAAAATTAACTTTGCTTTCCTTCAGATTTAATTCTCCTTACTTGTCCTCATTCCTCAAGTTATTTTCTGTTTTATGTCTCCAATGTGGATTTGCGTGGTAGTTTTGTTTTTCTCAAATTGTAAGGGAAGATAGAATTAAACAAAGAAAACAATTAAGACAAATAGATGACGTGAGCCAATGTGCTAGAGAGTAGAGGAAGAGGAAAGAGAGAAGGCAGAGAAAAGGCAAGGTGGATCATTGCATTCAGAGGCAATAGAGGCTACTAAAGGGCAAGTAGCTAGAAGAGGAATTGAAATTAAGGCCATTGTTGTTGTCCCTGTCCTAAGCTTTCTAAGATCCCTTCACCATTTGCATTTAACTATCATAGTCAGCCACTTGGTGAAATTTCTTAAATCTAACCCTTATCCATTGTCACTAAATTTCCAGTTCAGTGTAGTATGTATATGCAGGCAGTAGTCATTGACAGGATGATACTACATTTTAAAAACTTCACACACACAAACACACACACACACACACACACACACACACAATACAAATGCTAAGAATACCTGAGTGAGAAGGTATTGGGGAAATATGTGATTATCTAGTGACTCTGGGGGCAATTTTGACCAGTAGTTTGCAATCTTTAAAAAATTTCCTGGAGACATATAGTCTTAAAAATATACAAACAGCCACCCAAGTTGAAGGAATAGAAGGAGGCACCTTGATGAAAATGACAGGGATTAAAGAGAGAGGATGAAATGAGACTAGAGCAAATGGATATATAAAATACCTATTCTGTATTTAATACTGAGTAAGGCACAGGATATGTTGACAATACAGAAGAGAATTCTTTGCATTCTCTGGCCCCCAAGAGATCATACCTTGTAATGTAATTTACTCCATTAATAATGAAAAGTTATCAACTCTAGAGGGCAAAAGTGATTGAGAGGAACTACAAGGAGATTAGAGGAGGAGATTCTTGAGTAGATAAAGAAGGGAGAGAAGATGAAACATTCTGGGGGTGGGTAATGAGAAAATGGAATAATGGGAAAGTAAAACAAAAAATGTAATGTGCATTGTTCTGGAAATAATGCAAACAAAAATTTGGATAGGTACAGGAGCTGATTTGAACCTTCCAAAAGAGGGATATAAGTAGAGCACATCCATGTCATAGAGGACAGCTGTATTGGAAAATTGTTAGCATGAAAGTGGAAAATTGTTGATGGAGATCAACTATAAAATTTTAAGTAACCAATGAATCGCTTTGTGTACAACATTATCTCATTGAAAACGAGATGCATCATAAAAACTGTCCATCACTGATGCTCAACAAATGAGTGATTAAATCAAATAAATCAATGAATGAATAAAAAACAAGTAAATGAACATAGTGCATTCAAGGAAAATTAGCTTGGTGACAATATGAAAGTACAGAAGTGGCCTGGAGACAAGGAGGAGGCCATTTCAGGAAACAAG
This sequence comes from Balaenoptera physalus, assembly GCF_965194825.1. NCBI lineage: Eukaryota > Metazoa > Chordata > Mammalia > Artiodactyla > Balaenopteridae > Balaenoptera > Balaenoptera physalus. The sequence goes on along the minus strand of NC_138897.1, from coordinate 41,259,969 downwards.
ATGAGAGGAAAGTATGGTGACAGGGGAGAAAGGAAGGAGCTGAAAAGGAATGCAAGGGTCAAATGATACTCCCTAGGGAGTAGTATAACACCTGATTATTGGGAGAAAGACTTGGTTTAAAAGGAATTGTAAGTTTGGTACCAGAGACATCAACATTTGCTGAAACTGAAAATGTGTAGGTGGCAATTTGTGATACAGGACAGGACCTTTGTATAAACTCTAACATGGGATATCATAGTAAGCACAAATATAGAAGTTGATGGAGACCATGAGAATGCATGATGTCTTATTGAAAAGAAAATGGAGAAAGAAGAACTGAGACTTAGGAATATACTTACAACTTGTTAAACATACACTGATATGCCCTGATCTAAAAGATGGAAACCCTCTGTTGACTAGGCAAAACACGCTGGCATGGATTTGTTGTTTGCTCTGTTTGAGTGTTGAGGTGTCTGAGAATGAAATAATTTCAAAATTGATATTGATCAATAAAGGTCAGTCCTACCACTTGCATTTGAGTAAATTCAGGGTAGCTAAGTTGGTTACTCATTTTACATTGTACAGAGATCCCTGACACCACTGTAAACATTCCCTTTGGGATTCCTTGGTGAAGCTCAACTGTTTTCATTTAGCTGTCTGTATTTCTGTTCTTGGTATAATCTCTCCTCACATTTCTAAAGCAAATGAATCAACTTCCATTTCTTAAGCACACATACAACTAGAGGAAGGGCAATTTATTTTATTTTTTGGAAATAATTTTTTTTAAAGTCCAAATAAGCAGAGTTATTTTTTATTTTGTTGAAGCATTTCCTATACAAAATTCTTCAAACTTAAATCTACAGTGAAAACCTGTATTGGTAGTCAAATTAACTATTTAGAATTATAAACCAAAAGAAGTCATGACAGTATCATTTTTATAATCTGAGGTAGTTGGGCAGGGGCAGTAGGATGGAGTGTAGGATAAAATTCTAAGAGTTCAATAGTTATTTTAAAATTTGGAAATATAAACAAAAACAAGCAATGGAAGAGATAATATTTAAATTTGAGTAATCACAAAATTTAGGGATTAGCAGTAGTATTGTCAAGTATTTTTGAAGCCTCACTTTTCCTTATTAATTCCCCTTCCAAAGTTTCTCTTCCTCATATGTTACTACTGAATAAAATGGTTTAGGTGGTACTCCAATATGTCACTTAATCATGTGTGCCAATTAAACAGAACTGTCTGTTAATTACTAGGAGAGCTACATAGAAAAAAAACTTGCCTGGAGGTTTTGGATTGTTTGTTTCCTTTTTTCATGTTATATTTAGCTGTCTGGACTAAGTATATTTAGTTGGGGCTTATTATTATAAGTCAGAAAGTCACCATGAGCTAATTATTTTCAGTTCATTTATGTGATTAATGTTGAAAACTTGGAAACTTGTGCATACCTTGAGTTGGCTCCAATTAATCAATCTGAAAAAAAGAAATTCAAGGTGCCCCCAGTCCTACTGAAAGCAGTGAAGTGCTACTGGATTTCAAACATGTTATTAGTTATTCTGGCTGGAATAAGCACGTTGACACTGCAGACCCCTCTCATCCCTCTCATCTGATGCACAACAGAATGCTGAGGCACTTCAAATGTAGAGAATAGATATTTTTAGTAGATTATTCTCAGATGTACAACTCGGATATGCAACTCAGACTTTACAATGAGAAGCAGAATTGATAGAATGTCTACATGGCCAAGAAGGCACATTTCTTCAACCACAGGATCCAAAGACATTGACTTCATTGGGACTTCCCTGGTGGCACAGTGGTTAAGAATCCACCTGGCAATGCAGGAGGCACAGGTTCGAGCCCTGGTCCAGGAAGATCCCACATACCACAGAGCAACTAAGCCCGTGTATCACAACTACTGCGCCTGTGCTCTAGATCTCATGAGCCACAACTACTGAGCCCAGGTGCCACAACTACTGAGCCCACATGCCACAACTCCTGAAACCTGCATGCCTAGAGCCTGTGCTCCACAACAAAAGAAGCCACCGCAATAAGAAGCCCACACACCTCAATGAAAAGTAGTCCATGTTTGCCGCAAATGAGAAAGCCCACGTGCAGCAATGAAGACCCAACGCAGCCAAAAATTAATTAATTAATTAATTAATTAATTAATTAATTAAAAAAGAAAAAGCTCTAAAAAAAAAAATTTGACTTCATTACTGTTACTAAATTCTGGCTTGGACCAAGACCTTCAGAATCCTTACCTTTAACAGCTGTTTGGTGGTTTATTTAAGACTTCCATGGGCAGTCTCAGCACAGTTCCTTCTGGACAAGTGTCAGCATCTCCTCCAAATCTCTGTCATCTTTTGCCTTAATTGGCTCTATTAACAGGTGTTCTAAGGCCAAAGGATGAGGATTCAACTGATTCATCACTTCCTAAGACCTAATGTAAAAGATAGCATTTGGAGCACACTGGATGTGAAGCAGAAGCTTTGGAAATATGATCTCACAGCACATTTGGTAAAATGTAGTAATGGGATAGATTGATTTAAATTTGAACTCTAGCCTTGATCCTTATGTCAGTATAAGCTGGGATCTCAGTTTTTGTAACTTCCTTGTGCTCTATTTGGAATGATGCCAATGAATATATTACTGTTAATACTCCATCTAATTTTTTGTACTCTCATTATATCAAACATTTACTTTGCTTTTCATAGTACCTTATCATTACCCCATTTTAAAGTTGAATAAACTGAAGGTCAAGGAAATTAAAAGGCTGGCCAAAAATTTTGTATACCCGGAAAGTAGACTAATGGTTGCATGGGTCTTTAGGAGAGAAGGGTAATTACCTGTAAATGGGCATAAGGAATCTTGTTGGGGTGATGAAAATGTTCTAAAAGTGATTTATGGTGATACCATTTGTATATTTACCAAAAAATTTTAGATTGTACACTTGAATGGGGTGAATTTTATGCTTTTTAAAATATACCTCAAATAAAGATCCTTAAGAAGAAAAAAATCTTACCAAAAGTCACATCATGCTACTCTACCCTTGGTTCTTGCATGTGTACTGCAATGCAACAAGCTCTGGGAAAACACTGAAGATCTGGTTCCCCTCTAGTTTGTTATAGAATGTTGGGCAATTTATGTACATTTTCTGGGTAGTAGTTTCTTTAACTGTAAGTGAGATCACTAAAGTAGTTACATGTCTTGAAGATCTTGAATTAATTCCAAGAATATCTAATTCTAAATGAGTAAGCTCTCCATGAATTGGTATGCATTGGTATAATATGAGTCAAAAAATTGCATATCAAAAATGATGATTCTGGAAAGGAAAGGCATGAAAGTACTTATTATCACTTGATAGTGGGGCTATGGGAATTTAATTTATTCCATTATTATGTCTTTATTTTTAAAGTATTCTAAAATAATGTGTTTCAAAAAAGAAGTGACTTTTATTTAAAGAAAAATAGCTCTGTAAGAATATTTGATGAAAACAATATCATATGGAAACTAAAATGGAAACTCCTGGAGAGACCTTCAAGATGGCAGAGGAATAAGACATGGAGATCACCTTCCTCTCCACAAATACATCAGAAATACAACTACAGGTGGAACAACTCCTACAGAACACCTACTGAATGCTGACAGAAGACCTCAGATTTCCCAAAAGGCAAGAAACACCCCACATATGTGGGTAGGGCAAAATAAAAAAGAAAAAACAGAGGCAAAAGAATAAGGACAGGACCTGCACCTCTAGGAGGGAGCTGTGAAGGAGGAAAAGTTTCCACACACTATGAAGGTGCTTCACTGGTGGAGACGGGGAGCGGCAGAGGGGAAGCTTCAGAGCCATGGAGGAGAGCGCAGCATTAGGGGTGCAGAGGGCAAAGTGGAGAGATTCCCACACAGGGGATCAGTTCTGCCAGGCACTCACCAGCTTGAGAGGTTTCTCTGCTCGCCTGCTGTGGTAGGTGGGGGCAGGGAGATGAGGCTCAGGCTTTGAAGTTCAGATCCCAGGAAGAGGACTGGGGTTGGGTACGTGAACATAGCCTGAAGGGGGCTAGTATGCCACAGCTAGCTGGAAGGGAGTACAGGAAAAAGTCTGGAACTGCCTAAGAGGCAAGAGACCATTGTTTTGGGGTGCGTGAGGAGAGGGGATTCAGAGCATGACATAAATGAGATCCAGAGACAGGTGCAAGCCATGGCTATCAGCGCGGATGCCAGAGACCGGCATGAAATGCTAAGATTGCTGCTGCAGTCACCAAGAAGCCTGTGTGCAAGCACAGGTCCTTACCCATACTGCCCCTCCAAGGAGCCTGTGCAGCCGTCACTGCCAGGGTCCCGTGATCCAGGGACAACATCCCCGGGAGAACACACGGCATGTTTCAGGCTGTTGCAATGTCATGCTGGCCTCTGCCACCGCAGGCTCACCCTGCATTCCATACACCTCCCTCTCCCCGGCCTGAGTGAGCCAGAACCCCCTAATCAGCTGCTACTTTAACCCCGTCCTCACTGAGCAAAGAACAGATGCCCTCAGGTGACCTACAAGCAGAGGCAGGGCCAAATCCAAAGCTGAACCCCAGGAGCTGTGGAAACAAAGAAGAGAAAGGGAAATTTCTCCCAGCAACCTCAGGAGCAGTGGGTTAAATCCCCACAATCAACTTGATGTACCCTGCATCTCTGGAATACCTGAATAGATGACAAATCATCCCAAAATTGAGGCAGTGGACATTGGGAGCAACTGTAGACTTGGGGTTTGCTTTCTGCATCTAATTTGTTTTTGGTTTTATGTTTATCTTAGTTTAGTATTTAGAGTTTATTATCATTGGTAGATTTGTTTATTGATTTGGTTTTTCTCTTCTTTTTTTATATATAAATATATATGTATTTTTTTTCCTTTTTCTCTTTTTGTGAGTGTGTATATGTATGCTTCTTTGTGAGATTTTGTCTGTATAGCTTTGTTTTACCATTTGTCCTAACGTTCTGGTAGTCCTCTTATTTATTTATTTTTTTTAACATGGTTTTTAGCACTGGTTATCATTGGTGGATTTGTTTTTTGGTTTGGTTGCTCTCTTCTTTCTTTCTTTCTTTTCTTCTTTCTTTTTTTATTACTTTTTACTTTTTTTAAAATTTTCAATGATATTTTTTATTTTAATAACTTTATTTTATTTTATTTATTTTTTCTTTCTTTCTTTTGTTCTCCCTTTCCTTCTGAGCTGTGTGGCTGACAGGGTCTTGGTGCTATGACTGGGTGTCAGTCCTGTGCCTCTGAGGTGGGAGAGCCGAGTTCAGTACATTAGTCCGCCAGAGACCTCTTGGCTACATGTAATATCAAATGACAAAAGTTCTCCAAGAGATCTCCATATCAATGCTAAGACCCAGCTCCACTCAACGACCAGCAAGCTACAGTGCTGGACACCCTATGCCAAACAACTAGCAAAACAGGAACACAACCCCACCCATTAGCAGAGATGCTGCCTAAAATCATAAGTCACAGACACTCGAAAACATGCCAACAAACGTGGTCCTGCCCACCAGAAAGACAAGATCTAACCTCATCCACCAGAACATAGGCACCACTCCCCTCCATAGGAAGGCTACACAACAAACTGAACCAACCTTAGTCACTGGTGGGAGACACCAAAAACAATGGGAACCTGCAGCCTGTGAAAAAGAGATCCTAAATACAGTATGGTAAGCAACATGAGAAGACAGAGAAACACACAGCAGATAAAGGAGCAAGGTAAAAACTCACGAGACCAAACAAATGAAGAGGAAATAGGCAGCCTACCTGGAAAAGAATTCAGTGCAATGATAGTAAAGATGATCCAAAATCTTGGAAATAGAATGGAGAAAATACAAGAAACGTTTTACAAGGAACTAGAAGAACTAAAGAGCAAAAACCCTATGATGAACAACACAATAAATGAAATTTAAAATTCTCTAGAAGGAATCAAGAGAAGAATAACTGAGGCAGAAGAACAGATAAGTGACCTGGAACATAAAGTAGTGGAAATAAATAACTACCACAGAGCAGAATAAAGAAAAAAGAATGAAAAGTATTTAGGACAGTCTCAGAGACCACTGGGACAAGATTAAATGCACCAATATTCGAGTTACAGGTGTCCCAGAAGAAGAAGAGAAAAAGAAAGGGACTGAGAAAATATTTCAAGAGATTATAGTTGAAAACTTCCGTAATATGGAAAAGGAAATAGTCAATCAAGTCCAGAAGCACAGAGAGTCCCACACAGTATTAAATCCAAGGAGAAACACACCAAGACACATATTAATCAAACTATGAAAAATTAAATACAAAGAAAATATATTAAAAGCAGCAAGGGAAAAGAAACAAATAACATACAAGGGAATTCCCATAAAGTTAATAGCTGATCTTTCAGCAGAAACTCTGCAAGCCAGAAGGGAGTGGCAGGACATATTTAAAGTGATGAAAGGGAAAAACCTACAACCAAGATTACTCTATCCAGCAAGGATCTCATTCAGATACGACAAAGAAATTAAAACTTTACAGACAAAAAAAAGCTAAGAGAATTTAGCACCACCAAACCAGCTTTACAACAAATGCTAAAGGGACTTCTCTAGGCAGGAAACACAAGAGAAGGAAAAGACCTACAAAAAAAAAAAAAAAAAAAATTAAGAAAATGGTAATATGAACATGCATATCAATATCTACCTTAAATGTAAATGGATTAAATGCTCCAACCAAAAGACATAGATTGACTCAATGGATACAAAAACAAGACCTGTATATATGCTGTCTACAAGAGAACCATTTCAGACCTAGGGACACTTACAGAAGGAAAGTGAGGGGATGGAAAGAGATATTCCATGCAAATGGAAATCAAAAGAAAGCTGAAGTAGCAATTCTCATATCAGAAAAAATAGACTTTAAAATAATGACTATTACAAGAGACGAGGAAGGGCACTACATAATGATCAAGGGATCAATCCAAGAAGAAAATATAACAATTGTAAATATTTATGCACCGAACATAGTAGCACGTCAATACATAGGCAAATTCTAACAGCCATAAAAGGGGAAATCGACAGTAACACAATCATAGTAGGGGACGTAACACACCATTTTCACCAATGGACAGATCATCCAAAATGAAAATAAATAAGGAAACACAAACTTTAAATGCTACATTAAGCAAGATGGACTTATTGATATTTATAAGACATTCCATCCAAAAACAACAGAAGACACTTTCTTCTCAAGTGCTGGAACATTCTTCAGGATAGATCACATATTAGGTCACAAATCAAGCCTTGGTAAATTTAGGAAACTTGAAATCATATCAGGTATATTTTCCAACCACAACACTATAAGATTAGATATCAATTACAGGAAAAAATCTGTAAAACATACAAACACATGGAGTCTAAAACATACACTACTAAAAAAACCAAGAGATCACTGAAGAAATCAAAGAGGAAATCAAAAGCTACTTAGAAACAAATGACAATGAAATCACGATGACTCAAAAGCTATGAGATGCAGCAAAAGAAGGTCAAAGAGGGAAGGTTATAGCAATACAATCTTACCTCAAGAAACATCTCAAATAAAAAACCTAACCTCACACATAAAGCAATTAGAGAAGAAGAACAAAAGAATCCCAAAGTTAGCAGAAGGAAAGAAATCATAAAGATCAGATCAGAAATAAATGAAAAAGAAATGAGGAAACAATAGAAAAGATCAATAAAACTAAAAGCTGGTTCTTTCAGAAGATAAACAAAATTCATAAACTTTTAGCCAGACTCATCAAGAAAAAAAGGGAGAAGACTCAAATCAATAGAATTAGAAATGAAAGAGGAGAAGTAACAACTGACATTGCAGAAATACAAAGGATCATGAGTGATTACTACAAGCAACTATATGCCAATAAAATGGACAACCTGGAAGAAATGGACAAATTCTTAGGAGAGCACAACCTTCTGAGACTGAACCAGGAAGAAATAGAAAATATAAACAGACCAATCACAAGCACTAAAATTGAGAATATGAATAAAAATCTTCCAACAAGCAAAAGCCCAGGATCAGACGGATTCACAGGCAAATTCTATCAAACACTTAAAGACGAGATAACACTTACCCTTCTCAAACGCTTCCAAAATATAACAGAGGGAGGAACACTCCCAAAGTCATTCTACTAGGCCACCATCACCCTGATACCAAAACCAGACAAAGATGTCACAAAAAAATAAAACTACAGGCCAATATCACTGATGAACATAGATGCAAAAATCCTCAACAAAATATTAGCAGACAGAATCCAACAGCCCATTAAAAGGATCATACAACATGATCAAGTGGGGGTGTATCCCAGGAATGCAAGGATTCTTCAATATGTGCAAATCAAACAATGTGATAAACCATATTAACAAATTGAAGGAGAAAAACCATATGATCATCTTAACAGATGCAGAAAAAGCTTTCAACAAACTCAACACCAATTTATGATAAAAATAATCCTCCAGAAAGTAGGCATAGAGGGAACTTACCTCAACATAATAAAGGCCATATATGACAAACCCACAGCCAATATTGTTCTCAATGGAGAAAAAATGAAACCATTTCTTCTAATATCAGGAACAAGACAATTTTGCCCTCTCTCACCACTATTATTCAACATGGTTTTGGAAGTTTTAGCCACAGCAATCAGAGAAGAAAAAGAAATAAATGAAATCCAAATCGGAAAGAAGAGGTAAAGCTGTCACTCTTTGCACATGACATGATACTGTACATAGAGAATCCAAAGATGCTACCAGAAAACTACCAAAGCTAATCAATGAATTGGGTAAAGTAACAGGATACAAAATTAATGCACAGAAATCTATTGCATTCCTATACACTAATGAAGAAAAATCTGAAAGAGAATTTAAGGAAACACTCCCATTTACCACTGTAACAAAAAGAATAAAATATACAGGAAAAAACCTATCTAAGGACACAAAAGACCTGTATGCAGAAAACTATAATACACTGATGAAACAAATTAAAGATGATACAAACAGATGGAGAAGTATACCACGCTCTTGGATTGGAAGAATCAACATTATGAAAATGACTATAATGCCCAAAACAATCTACAGATTCAATGCAATCCCTATCAAACTACCAAGGACATTTTTCACAGAACTAGAACAAAAATTTCACAATTTGTATGGAAACACAAAAGACCCCTAGTAGCCAAAGCAATCTTGAGAAGGAAAAACAGAGCTGGAGGAATCAGGCTCCTGGACTTCAGACTATACTACAAAGCTACAGTAATCAAGACACTATGGTACTGGCACAAAAACAGAAATATAGATCACTGGAACAGGATAGAAAGCCCAGAGATAAACCCATGCCCATATGGTCATCTTATTTTTGATAAAGGAAGCAAGAATATACAATGGAGAAAAGACAGCCTCTTAAATAAGTGGTTCTGGGAAAACTGGACAGCTACATGTAAAAGAATGAAATTAAAACACTCCCTAACACATACACAAAAATAAACTCAAAATGGATTAAAGACCTAAATATAAGGCCGACACTATAAAACTCTTAGAGGAAATCATAGGCAGAACACTCTATGACACAAATCACAGCAAGATCCTTTTTGACCCACCTCCTAAGGAAAGGGAAATAAAAACAAATAAAAACAAATGGTACCTAATGAATCTTCAAACCTTTGCACAACAATGGAAAACATAAACAAGACGAAAAGACAACCATCAGAATGGAAGAAAATATTTGTAAATGAAACAACTGACAAAGGATTAATCTCCAAAATTTACAAGCAGCTCATGCAGCTCAATATCAAAAAACAAAAAACCCAATCCAAAAATGGACAGAAGATCTAAATAGACATTGCTCCAAAGAAGATATACAGTTTGCCAACAAAAACATGAATGGATGCTCAACATCACTAATCATTAGAGAAATGCACATCAAAACTACAATGAGGTATTACCTCACACCAGTCAGAATGGCCATCATCAAAAATCTGCAAACAATAATTGCCAGAGAGGGTGTGGAGAACAGGGAACCCTCTTGCACTGTTGGTAGGAATGTAAACTGATAGAGCCACTATAGAAACAGTATGGAGGTTCCTTAAAACACTAAAAATAGAACTACCATATGACCCAGCAATCCCACTACTAGGCATATACTCTGAGAAAACCTTAATTCAAAAAGAGCCATATACCACAATGTTCATTGCAGCTCTATTTACAATAGCCAGGACATGAAATCAATCTAAGTGTCCATTGACAGATGAATGGATAAAGAAGATGTGGCACATATATACAATGGAATATTACTCAGCTGTAAAAAGAAATGAAATTGAGTTATTTGTAGTGAGGTGGATGGACCTCGAGTCTGTCATACAGAGTGAAATAAATCGGAAAGAGAAAAACAAATACCATATGGTAACACGTATACATGGAATTAAAAAAAAAAAATGGTCTGAAGAACCTAGGGGCAGGATAGCAATAAAGATGCAGACAAAGAGAGTGGACTTGAGGACACGGGGAGGGGGAAGTGTAAGCTGGGTTGAAGTAAGAGAGTAGAATTGACATATATACACTACCAAATGCAAAATAGCTAGCTAGTGGGAAGCACAGGAAGATCAGCTCGGTGCTTTGTGACCACCTAGAGGTGTGGGATAAAGAGGGTGGGAGGGAGATGTTAGAGGGAGGAGATATGGAGATATATGTATACATATAGCTGATTCACTTTGTTATACAGCAGAAACTAACACAACATTGCTAAGTAATTATACTCTGATAAAGATGTTAAATTAACAAAAAAAAACAAAAACCTTGGAATATGTGTCACCTCTGATATAATAATACAATCAGTGGTATTAAATATAATTTGATTTAATAATAGTCAGTTACTTAAAAATATTTCCCGGTATTGATTATCTAACATATACTTGAGTATCTTTAATGATACACCTCCAAAGTGGTATATTTATCTTTAGGTTAGTTTGATGAATTAAAAGTTATTTCTTCCATGATTAAAAAAAAAAGAAAAAAGAAAAGAAAATGAACTCACCAACTCTGAGGAGGTCAGACCCGTTTTAATTTTTTTTATTTTTTAGAAAATTGTTCCTCCCTTGAAAAACAAAATATATTTTGTTAACAAGATAAAGTTTTATTACTAATAGCTAAGAATAAACAGAATTCTACTCGTTTTTTTCCAAAGTGGGAGATCCTCGAATATTTGAAGATGGTTACTATTTTCCATGCTACATGTTTCTTGAATAATCTACCTCTTCTCTCATACTATTTTTTTAATCATAGAATTGTTATGAAAGCTACGTTTTATGGAAGTGTGTGTGTCTTTGGGGAAGAGTAGAGGGAAAAGGCAGACTCCTACATATCTTTATATGTAATACTAAGAGAAGCATCATTTGGGCAATGGAAAATTAATCTATTGTGTATTATATTACATTATCTCATATACTCAAGCTTTTGTTCATTCAGTAATGTGAGTTGCTTGTAGGAATGTCTACATACAAGGCCACATGTATGCTACTGTGATAGACACAGCAAAAGGCAACTGATGATGCTTGTGTACCAGCAACATACTAGGTTTTACAGTAAGCACTTTACCCATATTACCTGTTTACATCATGTCACAAAACATGATTTAGAGGACATGTGATATAATGGGAAGCAGAAAATATCTTATTGAAATGAGGTGATGGGGCTGAGGAGCTTCTTGCTAACTTTACCAGGAGAGAAAATGATCTGGGCCTTGAAGAAAAATGAAACACACACAGAAGGTGGGGGCTTGTGGACATCGTCATTACATGTAAAGAGCATTTTATATGCAAAGCCATAGAAGTAGGAAATCTTATAGGAGCTGGTAGAAGACTATTTTGGGGCAAAGAGAATATTGAGAGATATCCTTGGAAATGCAGTTAGAATGGTATGCTGAAACCAGACCATGGTGGCGGTGGTGCGTGGCTGGGGAGGGTCACAAATGCCAATCAGAACAATTTGGCCTTGTTTTGTGGATATTTAATGTCACTGAATGCTTTTGACCAGAGGTGTGATGTGATCACTGTCAAACTCAAAGCATTTTACTCTATGTACATGGAGATGCGTGATCCCTTTAGGGCACTTATGCTTGGAAATTCTCAGGGCTCACTCCAAGGTCCCCTTCAGTCCTTCTTCCTGTTTTATTTATTGCTAAGCAGTCTCACCCAGTTTTAGGTTTTGTTTACCAGACGTATGGCAGTGATGTTTCTCACAGTTTCATGTTTTCTGTCCATCATCTATCCATTATCTCTGTCAATCCAAATTTATAATCCAGAAACCAACAGTCCTTCTAGATACCTCCACTCTCTCACCAGTAATATCCAATTCATTATCAAGTCAGTTTCTGGACATGGTTGTTTTATTAATCCCTACTCTTTACTATCTGTGTGACCTACAAAAGCTTCTTCTGCTAGGCTTTGGATGGTTTCTAACACTGTGCTCTCAGAATTTCATTGCCCTCCATGTAGCCTCAAATTCTCAGTGCTACAGAACATAGAGAAGGAGATTACAATCAATGAAAGTAATTTATAGAAGTGAGAGATCTTTTTGTCTTCAAAAATTAATGGAGTTTTTTTCAAACTGAATATCTGTCTTATTGAGTAATCAAAATATGCACGGCCTGATGATTTACCTACTGAGGCAGGAGCTGTACAATGTCAGTATTGTTCAAAGAGGATTCTAACTTACCTTTTAGAGATGGAGAAATAATAGATCACAGAGACCTAATTTTTCTTCTTTCTTTTCTACTGTGTCAAAAGTCACTTAGTGTATTATGGAAAAGATTCTTAAAAATCTCACTAGCCGTGATTAATATCTTTAAACCTGATTTTATCAGAAAACACATGTTCACATAGCATGGGAAAAGAGCTGTGCTAAGTCTCTTCCCTGGAAAATAATTGTCTGTAGTTGCCAAAACCACATCTGCCCTGGAGTTGATCAGGTGACCTCATTTTACTTTCTGACAGGAAGAAAGTTCTGTGATCAATCAATGAGTAGGTGTTTACTCAACCCTATGGAACTGGCTTTTCTCTCTCTCATAATAGAACAGTATAATTCCACTCATAATTAATTGGGATTTCAGAATGCAATTAAATTGAAAGAGGTTCAAAACCTCTTATAGTGTCGATCTGTAGAGGTATGTTATTCAGTATTTTTCTGTGAATGGGAAATAAAATGAATTCATGATTATCTGTGTTCAGAATGGGAAAATTAGCTAACATTTGAAGGAAAGTTCCACATCTTGCATAAAATAACCTGGTTTATTGTCACACTAAATGTCTGTCTTGTTGAAATGAGCTCTCTGAATAGGTATCACAGGAGCCCTTTGAATTGCCAGAACTGAATCTCATAAACATTCATTAATATAATACTTTGGGAAATATTTTTCCCTTTTCCAAAACATTACAGTTTATGAAAAAAACATTTTGCCATATTGGAAAGATAAATCCTAATACTGGAAGCAACTAAAAAGAGAAGACAAACAAACGTTTTTAAATGTTATCTCTATATACCAACTGATGGAGAAGGGGTAGAGGAGCTCTGTGAGGGATTTGTAACATTTTTAGTCTCTTCAGGACAAAGACGAGCAGGTCGGCAATTGTTTCTCCTTTACGATTTGCATTCTTCTTTCACATTTCTGATCAGAACTAAATCTAGATCTGTCCATTTTTATACATTAGACACGTTGACCTAAGGCTTGACCACATCTGTGAAGAGAGACACTGCTCATGCTTTGTAACTCTTTAAAGCTTTCAAAATAATTGTAGAGTTTCAAACAGAGATGCATTTGACAATGGCAAATAGAGGGTTTAGTTATTTGTGGTGTAACATTGGCCTTTTATAAGTCTTCCAAGTACATAGGAAATTCTGAGACAGACAGACTGAGTGTGGTTCTATAGTCTAGTTCAGCGCTTCCCAGACTGTGTTCACATAATGGGAGATAATCTGCAAAACAGAACTTTCATGGGATTAAGAGACTCACTACAGAGCAAATGCTTTACAAGCAGTAGAGCTAGGGTAGAACCTGCTCTTCTTAAACACAATCCTCAAGGTTTCCTACTATTTCTTGTAAACATACATGGCTCATTCTTTCATTCAGCAATAGTAATTAGCACCACTGTGTGGCACTCTTCTAAATGCAGGGCATATGGCACTGAACAAAGCTAACAAAACGTCTAACCCCCTGACGCTTTCATTCTGAAAAAGGGAGACACATAAGCAAAATAGGTAGTGTGAGATCTGTAATGTAAATACACAAAAGTAGTTTAAGTGGTATGTCCTATGGAGAAAAATCTAATTAATTGGAAAGGGGGATTGAGAGTTTGTGGCAGCAAAATTTTAAATAGAGTATTCATAACAGACCTCAGAGAAAACAGGACATTTAAATAAAGACTTCTAGGAGAGGATGGAACAAGCCTTGATAATAACTGAAAAAGAATCTAGGCAGAGGGAGAAGCAAATACAGAGGTTCTGAGACAGTAAAGTACCTGATAAATATCAGGATGGTAAGGAAGCCCCATGTAACTTGGGGATCTAGTCAGAGAGATAAGTGGAAGAAAATTCTCATAGAATCTTGTAACAGGACATTTGTTGTGCTCAGAAAGAGGGGAAATGCTACAGCAGTACTCTGAACAGAGAATAACATCACCTGACTTTGTTTTAAAGTGATGGCTTTATGCTCTGTGTATGTTTTTGAGAATAGACTCAAGAGGGGCAAGGGGGAAAACAGGACAACTCATTTGTGAGCAATCACAAGAAATTGGTTTGGTTAGCTTGATGGGATTTGGAATAGAAGAAGTGGCAAGGAGAAATTGGACTCTGGATACATTTTTAAATCATCAGAATTTGTTGAATAATTAGTTGTGGGGTATGAAATAAAGAAATGAGAAAGAATGTCTTCAAGGTTTTTGAATGAGTACCTGGAAGGATGGAGTTGCTGTGAATTGAGATGGAGAAACTGTAGTAAGAATAGATTTAGGATTGCAGAACAGCAGTCCAGTTTTCTATATGTTAAACCTGAAATACTTGTTAAATAGAGCTGAGAATGTAAATTTGGATACACATGCTTGGAGTTCACAAGAGAGATGTAGGTTGAATAGCTTCTCCATTAAATTCATGTTCTTCCTGGAATCTCAGAATGGGACTTTATTTAGAAATATGGTTATTGCAGATGTAATTATTTAAAATAAGATAGATCATACTGAAGTAGAGTAGGGTGGATTCTTCATCAATATAACTGTGTTCTTATGAAAAGAGGGGAAGACACAGACATTCAAGGAGAATGTCATGTTATGATGGGGGCAGAGATTGAGTGAAGTATCTATAAGGCACAATGAACACCCAGGATTTCCAGCAACACCAGGACTGAAGAGAAAAGCATGGAAGAGAGTCTCCCCTAGAGCCTTCAGATAGAGTATGGCCTTGACAACACCGTGATTTCAAACTTCTAGCTACAAGAGCTGTGAGAAATAAATTTCTGTTGTTTCAAGTTACCCAGTTTAATGGTACTTTGTTACAGCAGCCCTGGAAACTAATACATAAGTCACCAGCATACAACAGTTATTTAAAGTCAAGAGACTAGATGAAAGTCCCCGAGATAATAAGTACAGTTAGAAAAAAAGATGAAGTCCAATGTCTGAAACTTGGGTAATGGTAGCTTTTCAAAGTCAGGGAGAAGAGAAGAAACCAGAAAAAGAGACTAAGAGGTAGCCAGTGAATTAGGAGAAGAAAAAGGAGAATGTGGGATCCTGGAACCCAATGAAGAAAGCGTATCAAGAAGAAAGGAATGTATTACATGCTGCAAATAGGTAACGTAAGATGAAAGTTGAGAATTGACCCTTGGTTTTAGTAATGTAGCAGTCACTGGTAACCTTGACATTGAATTAAGTTACCATATTGAAAATTGCCTTGACAAAATTTTTTTAATCTTCAAAGATAATTATTTATACAATCTAATATAGTTTTCAGGAAGATAGCTGACAGAAATGATAAGATAAGAAAAGCAGGATGTGGTGATGTTTTCATGAAAAAGACTTAATTCAGGTAAAGATGAGAAATCCATAACTGACTATCGTTCTCACAAAAAGAAGTAGATTTGAGAAATCACAATGCAAAACTTCCACCATTGCATAAGCTTATATTTTAGAGGGCATTGATGTGTATTTTGGCTGTTACACTTCTCCTTTGTGTTGTTAAACAGAGAAAAAAAAAAAAAACCTAAAAAAAGGAGAAAAGACAAAGAAAGCCACAAACACAAAAGAAGTCTAGAAAGTGAGACTCATATGGGACCATCCTCTTTGTTGTCCCCAGGTGAGAATTGTTGATGACAGAATGCAGAACACCAGGAGAAGTCTTTGTCAACAGCATTGATGTTCCCCACTGTAATTCTTTGCTTTGAAACAAAATTGCAATTCTCCTGACAACAGTTTTCAATTTATTACCCCAGGTTGGTTGGTCTCTGAGGAAGGCCAACTTATATATGCAGCAGCTGAAATAACTAGTTGGGGCTAATGAGACTGAGAATGTCATGGGCTGGTTAATATTCATATATTTGAAGGGAGCATCTCTGTTTAACCTGAGGGCTGTATTTCATTAGATTTATGCACTGTAATGCAATACCTGAAACTGAATGAAACTGGTATTGTTTTCTTAAATACCAGCAGTTTTCATTTATGCTTCAGATGAAACTCTGCCCAACTTTGGCATATGTAAACCTGTTTTCTCTCAGCTACTAAAAATTTCTTATTGTGCTCACTGTGTTCTAATGTTATACACAGGTAATTCCCTTAGATATTAGAATAAGACATTTATTTTCCTCCACAACAGGTAACACAGCTCTTTGTCAAAAGTCTTAGGCAGTTGTAATAACTAAAGTAACGATCACAGTCTGGAGACATATATTCCTGCCAGTGCCATGCAGGATAAAAGAGGCAGTCCAATGTCCAGGACAGAAAGATTAGATTCCCAGAGGATGAAACACATGTAAAGGTAAAGGTAAATGAGGAATGCTGTCCTTGTGTTTTTGTTAGACAGAGAGATATTGAATATCATGGTAAGCAAGAAGAGTCCAGGAAGGTGGATCTCAAAATTGGACTGCATTAGAATCAAGTGAGGATCCTATGAAAAGATACTAATGTCTAAAGCCCTCCAAGCTTCTAGGCTTACTGAATTAGAATATATGGCCCTGGATCATAGGTATCTGTACAAGAAGCACAGACAAGAAGAGCCTGTAAGAAACAATTAGCAGTGAAGACAGTTCCAGACATAAACTCTAGTAAAGTTCTCTATTATGTTTAATAGACATATTATTATGCCTATTGTTTCATCTTTCTTGTTGAAAATTGGAATGATTACAGAGTCCTTCATGTGAATCCTATTACTTTTTAAGGTAGAGAAAAACACAGGGGAGTTAAAGAATGGTTCAAGAAATAGTCATTCCAGAAGATACTGCATGCACGCACATATGTGAAGTTTCCATTACAAAATACACATATGAAACACTGAACACATACAGACCTGAAGATACCTTGATGACCCAAATTACACATTAATCCATTTCAGATTATGTGGAGTACTACAATTAAAAAACAGTTTATCGGTTCACTTTTTTAAACGAGTGTTTCCCATATTTTTTGCCCTTGGAATCTTTATTTTCTCTGCATATTTTCAACACAGTTTGGAAAATGCTGCCTTTGGTGGATTTTTTTTTCTATTTACTTAAGTTTTACTTTTGATTCATTAGTTTGCGTGTAATATATTTTATTTTAATGAAACCTTTTCTTTGTTAGTTTTTTTAGAGTGTAATTACCCAGTTGAATATACCAAACCAGGAGCCTCAAGCTTAAATGCATACAGAGTTCAAGAAGGTAATAAAATGTGTGAACTGAGTTGGCTGCAAGTCAATTGGTAGTGGTGGTATCTGTGGGTAGTTGGAGAATTTATGGTTTGACTACAGTTAGAAAGGATCCTGTTCTCTATCCTATGCCCAGCAATGCAAATGCACTTTTCTCTCTTTCATATCTATATGTTTGCACATCTATCATCATCCATCTATCATCTATGTATGCATGTATGTACCTATCTATCATCATCTATCTATCTTGAAAGCAAGAGACTTTGCTAACACAATTCAGACTTTGGGTATGCATTTTCAAGCTCTATTCTAAATCAATCTTGCCATTAAGGCTAAGAATTCCAATATGTTTTTCTTGATAGCATTCAATTACCTGTTCATTAGCAACTTTCATGAAAGAAGAAAGAAGACAAATATTGTAAATAATGAATAAGTCATAAAGATCCATCCTAATTACATTACATGGCAAAATCATTTTTGTGTTTTGTATTTACCTAGGTCATAACAGAATACTGATATATTCAAAATGTCTATTCCCTGTGGGAAAACAGAGAACAAGTAAGGTAGAGGAAAATATTTCAAAATCTGAGGCAATGAGGCAATGGACCGAGACCCTCACGTAGTTAAAATGAGCTTGCCTGATCCCCATAGTCACTAAGTGCAACAAACTCAGATAATAAGATGCCCCTAGAACTTACACAGATCTAAAGAAAGATCTGCTTTAATTACTTCCAATGTTTAAATGTCTAAACAGCAGGTCTTACTCAAAAAGGGAGTAATGCTAATCAAAGATCCAGAGAGAGTCCGTGGCTCCGCATGTCTAGATGTTATAGGGCAAGGAAACAGTGGACACTTGATAGGAAGTAAGAGAGTATATAGATACTGGGTTTAGTGGGTAGAGAGAGAGGGAAAGTTGTAGAGGAAATAAAAGGAAGTAGCTGAGACAAGCCTTCCCACATGGTAAAAGTACTTCAGGCTCTGGGAGCTAAAGAGTCACAGAAATAACAAGGAGTAAACAAGAAGTTTTCTTCTGTGCGATGGGGCATTTCCAGCTCTTTCTGGCCCAATGGAAGCAAGAGAAGTCAATCTACCTGCGCTCATTTTATTTTTGAGAATTTTTGGTATTTTCTTTTGAAAATGTAACACTCCATGAGCATGTACTTTTGAGAAATAAGTAGGAACGTTGAGAAGGAACTTTGCTTCAGAGAAATGTGGCCATTCCTGTATTTCCATTCTTGAGCCTCTAACTGTGGCATCTCAGAGGGCAAAGTTTAACTGCTTTAGGTTAAACTGTTTTGTCCAGTGGGTAACACAGCATGCTGAAAGGAAGCACTTAACTTAAAAAATGGTAACAAGAGTGGATATTCTTAGAAATATATTGATTTAAAAATGCTTTCCCTTCTCGGTCCAATTTTGTCAAAGCACTTGTAAATTTTAAAAATATTTTTAGAGCAATTTTATGTTCATTGCAAAATCAAGAGAATGATATAGAAATTTCTCATATACTCCCTGGCCCAACAAAAGCACAGTCTCCCCTATTAACATTCCCTACCAGAATGGTACATCTTTTTCACAAAAGATAAATTTACATTGACACATCATAATCACCCAAAATTCATAGTTTACATTAGGGTTTACTGTTGGTGTTATACATTCTATTAGTTTAGACAAAAGTACAATGGCATTTATCCATCACTATAGCATGCAGAGTATCTTCACTGCCCTAAAAATCCTCTGAGCTCCATATATTCATTCCTCTCCCACCTCAACACCTGGCAACCATTGATCTTGTTACTGTCTCCATAGTTTTGCCTTTTCCAAGAATGTCATATACAGTAGTTGGAATCATATAGTATGTAGTTTTTTCAGGTTGGCTTCTTTCATTTAGTAATATAAATTTAAGTTTCCTCCATGTCTTTTCGTAGTTTCTTAGTTTTGTAAGAAACTGCCAAACTGTCTTCAACAATGGCTGTACCATTTTGCATTCCCCCCAGCAATGAATGAGAATTCCTATTGATATACATCCTCATCAGCATTTGGTGCTGTCAGTGTTATAGATTTTGGCCATTCTAATAGGTGTGTAGTGGTATCTCACTATTGTTTTAATTTGCATTTCCCTGATGGCATATTTATGCAACATCTTGTCACATGCTTATTTGGCATCTCTATATCTTCTTTGGTACTATGTTTGTTCAGGTCTTTGACCCATTTTGTAATTAGGTTATATATATTTTTATCATTGAATTTTAAGAGTTCTTTTCATATTTTGGGTAATATTCTTTTATAAGATGTGTTTTTTGGCAAATATTTTCTCTCAGTCTAGGGCTTGTCTGCTCATTCTCTTGACATTGTCCTTGACATAGCAGAAGTTGTTAATTTTGATGAAGTCCAGCTCATCTGTATTCCTTTCACAGATCATGCTTTTGGTGTTGTATCTAAAAACATCATTGCCACACCCAAGGTCATCTAGGTTTTCTCTTATGTTATCTTCCAGGAGTTTTATAGTTTTGCATTTTACATTTAGGTCTGTGTTCCAATTTTAGTTATTTTTGTGAAGGATATAATGCCTGTGTCTAGATTTATTATTTTAATTGTGAATATTCAGTTGTTCCAGAACAATTTGTTAAAAAAGATTATCTTTGGTTTATTGTATTACCTTTTCTACTTTGTCAAAAATCAGTTAATTTGTATTTAATGTGGGTCTATCACTGGGCTCTCTATTCAGTTCCATTGATCTATTTGTCTATTTTTTACCAAAAGCACACGGTTTTGATTACTGTGGCTATAAAGTAAGTTTTGAAGTCTAGTAGTGTCAGTCCTCCAAATTTGTTCTTCTCTTTCAATATCGTGTTGGCTATTTTGGGTCTTTTGTTTCTCCATAAAATCTTTAGAATAAGTTTGTGAATATCCACAAAATAGCTTGCTGGGACTTTGATTGGGATTGCCTTGAATCTAGAGATCAATTTGGAAAGAATTGACATCTTGACAATAGTGAGCCTTCTTATTCATGAACATGGAATATCTCTCCATTTTAGTTATTTGATTTTGTTCATCAGAGTTTGGTAGATTTCTTTATATAGATCTTATTATATATTTACACCTAAGCATTTCATTTTGGGGGCTGTCAATATAAATGGTATTGTGTTTTTAACTTCAAATTCCATTTGTTCATTGTTGGTATATAGGAAAGTGATTAACTTTTGTATATTAACCTTGTATCCTGAAACCTTGCTATTACTTGTTTATTACTTCCAGGAGATTTTTTGTTGTTGTTTATTCATTTAGATTTTCTACATAGATGAGTATGTCATCTATGAACAAAAAGAGTTCTATTTCTTCCATCCTGATATGTATACATTTAGTTCCTTTTATTGTCTTATTGCATTATCTAGATCTTCCAGTAGAATGTTAAAAAGGAGTTGTGAGAAGAGAAACATTCTATAGTCCAATGATTAAGTCTGAGTATTTTAGTGAGTCTATGCCTTCAGACTGTGCACTTAACAAATGTTTCTCAGTTTTTTTTTCTCCTTAAGGTAGGACAGGATGGCTAGAGTGGGCTGGAGTTGTGTGCTTTCCTTCCCCTACATGGCAGGTTAGAGGGGCCAGGAGTTGGGTATTTCATTTTACCCAGGTGGAACGCTAGAGCTAACTGGTGTTGGTTACTTTCCTCCCCACCAGGTTTCAGGTAGACTCAGCAGGTTAGGCTCTGGTTAACTAGTTTCTCCTAAGGGTTGGTCTTTTTAAGAACAAAGTATTCTGATATGTTTCAAAATGATTCCTTTTCCCCTCCCCTTAGCTTAAAGGCTAAGCAAAATTTTCTTCTGTTATTTACTTTGGGAACCTAGTATAGTTCCTGAGGGAAATCTCACAATACTGTGGTGACCCCCTATAACTGGGTCTCCCTAGATTTTTTAACTCTCAAAGCTGTCTACACTAACTCTCCAGCAATTTGTCAATTACAGGTCAGGTTTTCCTACCTGGTACTAGTTTCTGTGGTGGATAGTAATTGTGACTCGCTGTAGTCACCTATATATCTCTCCAATCTCGGAAACAGTGGTTTGCTCTGTGTCCTCCCCTCTTTTATGGATCCAAGAAGAGTTGTTGATTTTTCCATCTGTTCAGTTTTTCACTTGTTCTTAGGAAAAGGTGTCGACTTCCAACCTCCTTACTTGTGGAACTGGAAACCCAAGCCCATTCAATTTTTTTTTTTTCATTAGGCATACATGATAATAGATCCTTTGCAACATGACAACTTTTTCTGGATGGGAAGAAGAATCTTGAGGCACCTGAAGAGACATCTCAAGCATACAATAATAAGGTTGGGAAGAGCTAAGCAAAGTGCCATGTAGAAGAGACACTGAGCTACAGTTAAACATATGGCATCACTGGTATTCTGCAATGAGATAATGGTATACAAATAAGCATGATGAGCCTGTTTTGGTAACTCCTGATATTGTTTAAGTAAAATGGACATAATTGTATCCACAGTCTCATGTTGCCTGTATATCCCAAATTCCTCTTTTCTTCTTGGTTTCCTTCTTCTAGGAAGTTTTAAAAGCCAAAGTATCTGACATCCAGGTTATTTTAATGCTTGACAATTAAATCATGAGATACAATCCTACAAAAGGATATATTTTGATGATTATAAAGGAAGCTACTCTGATTATTGAAGATTATTTAGTCTTCTGCTCCTGATCTATCTCTTTAACACCAAAAGGGAGATTATTTGGTTCAATTGGGAAAAGCACATGGATAGAGTAGATATATAATAAAAACTGGCACTTTGGGATAGCTCTATAAATGTCCAAGAAGTGAGAAGTGAAATTATCCAATTCCTCCTCTGCTCAAGAGTATGTCTTCAGAATTATTGTACCAGTGTCTTAGTCCAGTTAGGCTTCTATAACAAATTGCCATAAACTGGATGATTTATAAACAACAGAATTTTATTTCTCACAGTTCTGGAGGCTAAAAGTCTAAAACCAGTGTGCCAGCATGGCTGGCTTCTGTGGAGAGCCCTCTTTTGGGTTGAAGATTGCTGAGTTCTTCTTATATCCTCATATAGCAGAGAGAAAGCAAGCTAGTTCTTAGTTTTCTTCTTATAAGGACACTTATACCACTCATGAGGGCTCCATCCTCATGACCTAATTACATCACAAAATCCATTCTCTAGATAACACTACGTAAGTGGTTAGGAATTCAACATATGAATTTTGGTGGTGCATGGACATTCAATTCATAACACCCAAGTATCCTAGGATAAAACTATATGAATAGGATAACCATGCTTACATTGAGAAAGTAGTTGTATTTGTTTGGGGATCTTTAGAAGTTCCTTTCAATATTTTTATTGTTTTATTAAGCATTTTTCCTCTTTTTGTTTATTTCTAGCACAGTAGGCTCTGGACACTCCTATAAACAATGCCCTGGAAGCATGAGGTACCACAGATAATAAAAGTCAGACACCTGCTTTTAGGTCTGATATTATTTATTTCTATCTTACAATTGAAACTGCAGACATTTTCTGAGTTAATATAAATTTTGATTATTATTACAAATATTTGTCAAATTTTGTCTCTGAAAATAGAGATTTAACACATCAAAAAGTATGTAGGATTGATAAGTTTAATAACACAGAAATTGTTGGGCCTTGTGAATTAGAAATAAGTATATATTATAATTTCTTTTAGGTCTCCCTTGCATATAATATGTAAGGAAGATCTGTAAACATTTTGTCTGATAACAGTCTGATTTTTACTTTACTTTGCTCCTTCTCTTTTTCCTTTCCTTGTTAATAAACTCTTTGAAAAGCAAACAATGGGATAGGAAAAGATAAAAGAAACTGCAGCTCCATCAATTTTCTCATTGTGTCTCATTAGCTAAGAAGCTAATGTTAGTACCTTTGTGATTTTTGTAGTATTGACTTTAAGCTATTTTCAATTTGTGAAAATAAATGACTTCCTCCATTTCTCTTTGTTTCTTCTGAATAAGAGAATCCTATGGGTTCAAGTGTGGTAATAGGCTAACAGTATTTAAGATGCCTCTTAATGATACCTATAATAATGTTAGAAGTTGGAATACCAGTATTAAAATCAATTTGCAATCTGTCAATTTTACTTTTTATACTTTGTCTTATGTTTTTAGTTACATACATGTTCAAAATTACTGCATCTTCATAGAAAAACATTACTTTTAACTTTAGATAATGACTCTCATCTTCCTTACTACTATTTTTAACTTAAAGTATACTTTAACTGATATAGATAACCAGCTCTTTTTGGCTAGAACTATACCAGGTACTACTTACTTCAACCTTTCACTCTGTTCTTCTGATACATTATGTTCTAGTTTTGTTTCTTTCTTATAGCAGATAGCCAGATATTTTTACTCTAATCTGAGAATAACTGTAATTTGATGAGCAGCTATTAACTTTGATTGCATTTGCTGATGTATTTGGATTTCAAACCAACTCATTTTGTATCCTTCAATTTTTTTGCTCCATTTTTCTCTTTTGCCTTTTATTTGCTATTTTATTTTTATTTTCCAGTAATATATAATTTTATATTATATTTATTTTATTTTAATGGTTGCCCTTAAGTTTTTAAAACACATGCTATACTTAAGAATGTTGATTCCCTGTTGTCTTTCACTATAAAAAACGTTACAGATAGGTGCATTTTCTTGAAGCAGCTACTGGATTCAACCAACTTAGTCAGGTTTTCTGTTTCAGCTGAAACTATTTCTAAAGAGTTCACATTCCCTTTTCCATAGAACATGCTACATATGTCAAGTATTGAAAATTATTTTTTTCTAATCCAATATTAATCATCATTATTATTTTTACATGGTCAATGCTAATTTAGATTCATCACTAGGTTTAGCAATCTAGTTGTTCAATATTGCATATAGCATTTCATTACCTCTGTTTGTGTTATTGTTCTTTTTGAAGTTCAGTCATAGTTAGTTCTTTTTAGTAAGGGATTTATAAAAGGTAAATCTTCACAGTTTTTTTTTTTTTTCTCAAAAATATTATTATTAGGAATTTCACATCTGACAGGGATGTGTAAACTTCTAACAAATTAATTATCTTTTTAACTATAACCTATATATGAGGTTTAAAATATGCTAGCTAACATCTCTACATCTCTAGAGAATAACTAAAAGCCAGGAAACATTGGAGGAGAGTTGAACCTTGGAAGAAACTAGTTGGCATGGGTGAGTTAAGGATGCATATTGTAATCTCTAGAGCAATAAATTAAAAAATGCAAAAATTATAGATAAAAAATAGTTAGCTAAAATGGAGTTCTAAAAAGAAAAATACTCAAATAATCAAAAAGGGTGGGAAAGGTAAAAGAGGTTAACAATAGAGGAAATAAACAAAAAATAAATAATAAAATAGTGATATAAAATTGTCCATATCAGTACTTGCATTAAATATTAATATACTAAACACTTCTATGAAGAAGTGCCTATTAAGAGGCAAAGATGATCAGAAAGGATATTAAAGTAAGATTAAACTATATACTGCCTACAAAAAAAAATATTTTAAGTACAAGGAGAAAAATATAAAGTAAATGAATGTAAATCTGCATGCAGATAGAAAACACAAAAAGTTTGATGTGAATAAAATAAAATCAGTTATAATAGACTTTTAGCAAGGCATTTCACCAAAGACAGAGAGAGATACTTTTTATAATAATAAATGAACAATTCATCAAGAAGATATAACAATTATTAACATACATGGATAAAGCAGAATTTCAGGGCTTCCCTGGTGGCGCGGTGGTTGGGAGTCTGCCTGCCAATGCAGGGCACACGGGTTCGAGCCCTGGTCTGAGAGGATCCCACATGCCATGGAGCAACTGGGCCCGTGAGCCACAACTACTGAGCCTGCGCATCTGGAGCCTGTGCTCCGCAACGAGAGAAGCCGCGATGGTGAGAGGCCCGCGCACCGCGATGAGGAGTGGCCCCCACTTGCCGCAACTGGAGAAAGCCCTCGCACAAAAACGAGGTCCCAACACAGCCATAGATAAATGAATGAAGAAATAAAATTAAGAGAAGAACTCCATTTCAAAAAAAAAAAAAAAAAAAAAAAAGCAGAATTTCAACATACATGAAGCAAAAATTGACAGAAAGAAGAAACTTACAATTTCAATAATAAGACATTTTTCAATAGTAAGAAATTTTATCATTGTTTCCTCAGCAACTGATGGAACAACTAGACCTTGATGCCATATCAATAAACACATAGAGTAGCTGAACAACATTATTTACTATCTTATCTAATTGTGTCTCAAAAAATGATATCACACAGAAGATAGCCTCTAAGGTCAATGGAATTAACTAAGAAATCAATTATAATATGCTATGTAAGAACACTCAAATATTTTTATATTAATCATTAATCATCGTAGTTCTAAAAATATTATAAGTCAAAAGCAATCACAAAGAAATTAGAACATATTTCAAATGAAACAAAATAGGTGGAAAATTGTGAGATGCAGCCAAAGCTGTTGGATAAAAATCCATAGTTTAAACATTTATAGACATGAAGAAAGGTTTAAAGTCAATGACCTAAGTTTTCACTTCCAAAATCTAGAAAAAGGAGAACAAAGTAAACCTAACGTAAGTAGAAAGACAAAAATAAAGATAAGAGCCTAAATCAGTGAAATTGAAAAAAGATATACAATAGAGAAGCTTAACAAAACAATGAGCTGGGAAATGTCTAACAATTCTGAGTAAAAATAAAAATAATATCAGGAATAGGAGAGGGTGGTTACTAGATGCTACATATATTAAAAGGAAAATATTGAAATATTATGAACACATAGATGACAACTTAGTGGAAATAGACAAACTTTTAAAAAATACCACTTGCAAAAGTTTACACAAAGTGAAACAAAGAGTATAAATAGCCCTATATTTATTAAAGTATGTAAATTAATTATCAAAATTTTCCCACCAATTAAATTCTAGTCCCAGAAGTTTTGTCAGTGAATTATATCAAACATTCAAAAAAGAACTAACACCAACTCTACACAGTGTCCTTCAGAAAAATAAAATACTTTCCAAATTGTTTTGTAAGCCATACATAATCCTGAAAGCAAAATCTAACAAAGACCTTACAAAAGAAAAAAGAAAAAGAAAATTGCAGAAAAATGCTTCTCATTAAAAGAAGTTGAAAATATGCTTAACAATACATAATAAAATTTAATACAATAATACATAAAAGGATAATACAGCATGAGAGTTAATGAAAGATAGCTTTACATGCAAAATCTTTCAATGTAATATAGCTTATTTTAGTAATAAAGAAAACAATTGATGCAGAAAGCACATTTGAAAAAATTTAATACCCACTTCTGTTAAAGTGTTCAACACTAGGTATAAGGGCATAAAAGAGAATCTCCTCAGTCTGATCCAGGGTATCTAGGAAAAACAGAAACAAACAAAAACCCTACAATTAACTACATTCATACTTAATAGTGAAATAGGGAACAATTTCCCCCTAAAAGAAGAAACATAGTAAAGATGTTCATTAACACTTCCATTCAACATTGTGCTGGAGAACTTAGCTACTGCAATAATGCAAAATAAAGAAACAAGTTATAAGGAGTAGAAAAGAATTATGGCATTGTTATTTTCTGCTGACTCATTTATGGTAGGTATGCTCTTGTGTGATATGAAATTTTTACATTTAAGTTCATCTTCAGTGAAGATTCAGGAGTTCCTGAGCTTTGACTTTTTCTCTACATAGGTTTTATTTGCTTATGTCAGGGAACCTAGATAATCGCCTGACAGACTCAATTTATTTTATTTCTTGTCTCAGGGATGGAGATCCAAAACTTGATTCTTTCAAGAGAGAGACAAAACCAGACAGTGGCAAGTTTCCTGGTGGTCTTCTATGGCAATGGACACATATTTTCTCTCACCCTTTCCTTATTTGGTTTCATCCAGGGTCCTCAGTTCTAAGTTCTTGACTCTTTTGGGTCTAAAGCTTTGACTTGCATCACTATACAGGTATTTAAATGTTCCCAACACATCCCAGGCTTTGATTCTACCATCTGAGAATTTCTTGTTGTTGAGATATTTTGTTTGTTTTTTTTCCATACAATCTTTGCAATGCATTTTTTAAAATTAATTAATTAATTTATTTATGTTTGGCTGTGTTGGGTCTTCGTTTCTGTGCAAGGGCTTTCTCTAGTTGCGGCGAGCGGGGGCCACTCTTCATCGTGGTGCGCGGGTCTCTCACTATCGCGGCCCCTCTTGTTGTGGAGCACAGGCTCCAGACGCGCAGGCTCAGTAGTTGTGGCTCACGGGCCCAGTTGCTCTGCGGCATGTGGGATCCTCCCAGACCAGGGCTCGAACCCGCGTCCCCTGCATTGGCAGGCAGATTCTCAACCACTGTGCCACCAGGGAAGCCCCTGCAATGCATTTTAATTTTTGTTTTTGTTACTATAATCTATGAGTGTTTTAGATGTTTGTAGAGAGGATTTTTAAGTTACTTTTCTGTGTCATCTTGCAAGAGCCAGAAATTCTTTTCTTATAATAAAAATATTTTTAACATTTTAATTTTTAATAACACATGGAAAATGGTCACAATATATTGAGTTAAAATACAAATAATAAAATTGTTTTATAATATCATATATATTTGTAATATAGTCATGTAGTATAGTAACAAAAGTAAAAGTGATTATTTTTATTACTCTCTTCAAGCATTATATATTGAGTATATTCTACATTTACTGTTGAATAGGGAAAAGTTATTGAAATTAAAATAAAGAAAAGGAAAGAAAAACTAGCACATACGTAATGAATACATTGGAAAATACAAACAGCTCCCCTAATACATTGAAGAGTCATTGTGTGAAACATAAGGTGAGTGGAGAAGATTCTTTAAGAAACTCTAGAATTCATCTGAAAATTATTTCATGGGATTCCCAAACTAGAAATTGTGGGTCCAATTCTCCCTATATATTGATGAAACGATGAACCTGGAAACTCACAGCTGGGCAAATACCAACCCCAGTGAAGTGAAGAAATAACCTAAGAGTTATTGGTCAAGTTATTAATTCCTTTTTGCATCAAAATATTCACAACACAGACCCTACCTTGTGGGAATGTGACTGTTAGAGATGATTGTGGTCTTTGTCATTATCTTCCTTACTTTCTTAACTGCCTGAGAATGACTGGTCCAGTAGACCCAGCTCGGATGCAGTAAAATTTTAAGTCACTCAGGAAAGGATTAACTTTACATTTAACTGATCATAAGATGAATTTGGTGAGTGATGAGAAGTTACAGAGAATACATGTACATTAGATGACAGGAAATTGAAAATATTACTGTAACTTATTAAGTATTGATTTTCATAGATTTCTTGATATTGCTTGACACAAATAAATGATAGAGGCAAAGAAACTTGATAAAGGTAAGAAGGATGGGGACTCAGTGGTCAGAGTGAAGAAATACAGATTCGGACTCAGGTGTTATAATTACCTGTCTGGAGAAGAAAGCAAAAGCAACAAAATGACTATAGGCAGGAAGTATGGCAAGATGGATGAGAACATAAAATTAATTTTCAAAATGATTGTGATTTCAAAGTTACAGAATTGTTTCTTTTGATAAGTCACTGTATTATTTTCTTTCATTTCTTCCATCTACAGTTTAAATAGAATATTCTCAATATCTAATTTTTGACAAGATCTTGCTGTGGAAAGAATATCATAATCAGCATAAGCTGAAAAAAGTCTTTCTTCATAAAGACTATGATACTGTATACTATTACTTTCTAATTTACATATGTAAAATTCACTGTTGCAAGACCCCACTGCTCCAGGCCAGGTATCCTAGAGGAGAAGGGCATATGCTTCCTTTTACCCAAACTCTTATTTTTTGTTATCTGTAACTTGAATCTTAAGCTCTCAGTACACAAGTTTGACATCTTGCAGTAAATCTGTTTCCTCCTTTGGCTGTCACTTACATTCTGTCAGTAACTAGAATTAGTTGATTGTTTCTATGTATTATTTTTCTAATTAGTTTACTTCAATTACTACTTCCTTAAATTAGACCATGATTACCTCTGGATTCTACCCTGGCAGTGGCTTTATAACTAGTCTTTATTTGAATCTCAAGATCAGGTTCATCTTGAGCACTGCAGTCTTACTGACATTCTTAGTATATCTGTGTATAACATAACAGCTCTCATTATTCACCTATAATTCTGAGATTTTGTGTTTCTATTTCTTTGCTCTTGTTGTTTCCTCCATGAAGGCACTTCTTTTTTCTATTTCCATCCATCAACTTATACTCACATCCTTCAAGACCCAGAGGCAAAAGTTATATATTTCATGGAAAACTCATTTTACTCTACAATTAAACTCCTACATTTTGCTTAAAAAATGTTTAAATCTAAGACCTTTTGAGATCAAGGAGCTTGAGATAATGTTTAGAAAGAAAATGTAACCACATATCTGGAATTTTTCACCTCAGGAAGAAGTCTACATTGAAGACAAGATTTTGGAGGCAGTTAGCATACACATACTTGTTGGAAGTTGTGTGAAGCAATAGATCCCTCAGGGAGACATTAGAGTGTTCAATAGTGTCAGAGTTTTCACTTTGTATACAACCAAAAATCCAGGTTCTTGAGTTGCCCGTGCAACATTTCTGGTCCCAATTTAATTTCCAAACTTTCTCACTATCCTTTATTTCATTGAACGTCTTCATTGGTCAGTAGGTTTTTTGTTTCTAGAATCTTCTATATTACTAAGAGTGTGCATTTTTTATGATACTCTTTTCCTCAGGAAGTTCATCCAACTCCTCTCTGTTTACATTAATTCTACTCAATTTTTAAGGAATAGTTTACATGTTACTTGCTCTGTGAGGTCTTTCCTAACTTCACCATGATTTCTTCCAAAAGAAAATAGCAATATCATTATTATATCATAGAATCAATCATTTGGAGGCATAGAATCACACAATTAACTAGATGAGGGACTAGTCCAAGCTCACACAGCTTGTACAGAATTTTTGACACCGGTGTATGTCAGAAACTACACCAGAGATAAGATCTCTTCCACTTGCATTTCATTTTTAGGTCTACTGAACTTGCCACTTTCCACTACTAATTAACCTTTTAAGTGCATAGGTTTTTTTCCCCCTATCTTAGCTTTCACATTTTAAACTCCTTTGTATTTAGCAAAGTACTAGGCAGAATAAGCACTTGGCAGAATAAATTCTGCATAGTATATGTTCAATGAACTTTAATTTTTTGTTAGAGACCCCAAGGATCAATATTAAATTGTAGGCTATATTGTAGTTGCCCCCAAGTATCACTTGCACCATCATTTCCTGATCTGTTAAACAGTAGAAAAATCTGGATCCCTCCTACTTGTTTTCCTTGTAGCCTACTTATTTTTACTGTAGTAATTACAGTTTGGGAAGCTTTTGAAGTCTTGGCCAAACCATTTTTGGAAGGTAAATTATTTTTAGCTAAAAAATAGAAAATAGATTTCAAATCTCATCTCTGTGTCAGCATATGGTATTTTAAAGCTAATCTATTTGGTTTTATTTTTTCCCACTTTGTGAAACATCAAAGACGACTCAGTGAAAGTCCATTCTTTCCATATTTTTTAAATTTATGGTTTGCTAAATAGAGAAAAAGAATTTTAACTCAGTTTATGTCAATGCCATGAGAATCCTATAGATTTATTACTTATATTAACAGTGATGATAATAGGACTTTATGAAGTACTTCATTATAGATTACTTTAAATATATTGTATAAAATAGGTAAGGCAGGTATCATTAGCTCTATCCTACTGGTGAAAAGACTGAGGCTAAATGAAATTCAGTAACTTGTTCAGAAATTCACAAGCTAATAAGGTGAGCTGGATTAGAATCCAGTTCTCTTGTCTCCCTTCCCAGTCATTCCTATTACTTCATGGCCTGTCCCCTGTTGGTGAAGCAAGTCCCAGTTTGGCTGTGAGATGGAGATTGCTTGTAATTGCTGCCAAGGAGGCATATTGAGTGGGATGAACTGAATCTTTTGGTCGCATCAGGTTCTGCTGTGCATGTATGAATTTTGCCAGAATCAGCTTCTTTCATCAAGATGTTCATTTTCCAGAGATGAAATTTAATGGGATGAAATTTCATATAGTCCATGATTAGTGGATAGGAAATAAAATATGAATATTCCATGCTGGCTAACCTCCACAAAAAAAATCGAGAAAATTCTTATGGTCACAACAGGAAAACTTCAATTTGGCAGAACTCAATTATCAAGAAATCTTGATTAACGGAAAAAATTGGGGAGAATAGGAATATTACAGGAAAATAGGTGAGCAGTGCTGTGTGTGTATGTGTGTGTGTATAACTTGAATTCTAATCTTATCTTTAATTATTTGCCTCCTCATAAATGTTTCCCACTGATCTTAGGTATCTCATGTCTTGGTTGGTTAGATTGATTGAACGTTACTGGAAGCATTTAAGGAGGAATAGGAAGTGCTTAATAAAGACTTTCAAGTTTTCTGGTTTGGGATCCTGGGAAGATGGTGGTGGCATTCATTAGCTTTTTGTTTGTTTGTTTTAATTTAGTTGGTATGACAGGTGTACACAGCACAATTTTACAGGAAATAGAGTATGGATGGCAGTTATAGGAACCATTATAAATGAGTGAATAGCTCAATTCACACATAGGACTGGAAATGAGAAATTTTGGGATATCTTTCCTGATCTTTTCATTTTGCAAACTAAGGCACCCTCTGTCACAGAGTAGGAAAAACTGAGCTGATATTGTGTCATATTACCTTTTCTAATTTCTCTGATAAAACCTCTTCTAGCTCTCTATTTGCCTTTTTTTCAGCTGTCCCAGAAGACTGTATAACTTTCCTAGCTTCTGCATTTTAATTCTGAGATGTTTAGTGACTGCTGTTCCTTCAAGGAACAAATATAGCAGGGTATCAAATGCTGAATTAGAGCTCACATCATAGGCTGCCAATAGCAGCAACTTAATACACAGATTCTTAGATCCTGTGGTTTCCATCTTTATCTAAAGTCATGTTTTGTAGGCCTTGACTTCATTATTCAATGACCAAAGGAAGAGTGGCCAGATGGATGAAAACTTTCCTTTCTCTTCTCCTCCATCAAGTCTTCCCAAGTAGGTCAAGGAGGTGCTGAAAACCTTGTCTCTGGCTTTTCTCCTTCCTTTCCTCCATTTTACTCTTCTGAAAACGTGCTTTCTCCAAACATGCTCTTCATATGTCATCCTCATATATTTATGGTCTCATCTCTCTCACTGTGTGTAAGGCTTTTATCTGTGACAAAAATGTAACGCCAAGCAGGGGTGCCCTCTGTGGTCACTTGATATTTACTCATCTAATGCAAACTGATTTCATTGTTTGTCCAAGAAAAACATCACCAGAAAGGTAAAGCTATAACTAAAGCCTTTTCTCAGGGATTAAAAGTTGAAGAGACATTAATAACAGAAAATATATTGTTATCACAACCATCTTCTCTCTTTACTAGAACAATGATTAGGGCACTCTGGTTCTTCTTCTTTATGATGTCTCAACTACTCCAAATATTGTCTAAAACCAATATTTCCACAATTGCTCTTATGTGCTACTTTTGTCATTTGTGCATAATATATAACTGTAGCATAGTGTATTAAACCATGCCCATATAATACACATGACAAGATGAAAGTGAGAACTTTAAGCCAAATTCTCAAGTAACTAAGTGTTTAATCCACAAAACAACCAAGAGCATTATTTAATTTTTATTATACTAAAGGTTAGTCTTCCAGCTTGAAGGAACCCTCCTATTCTGTCCATTTTGGCTTGAATTTGGAGAACAGCACTAAGGAGTGAAGACCAAGCAACAGAGAAATGGAATAGAGAGAGAGAGAGATTCTGACTGGGAGAGAGGCTGAGTTGGAGTCTTTGGAGGACAGTGCTTACTTCTGACTGTGCTATAAAACTGCATTTGGACTTCAATGTCGCTTAACCCCCAGGAGTCTCAAGGGCTAAATGATAAACAAAATCTCTTCCAGCTATACTGACTATGGTTATTAAGACCATACAAACAATCACTGTCGCTGTCTCTGTGTTGTAAACAAATTAAAAATAAGTTTAGGAACTAGCAGCACCAGCTGTCCTGTATGTTCAAAAGGGTTTTCCTTGGTGAAGTTTAGGGTTGCTGGCTCCCAGGGCTTGGGTTGAAGTTCACATGGGCTTTTTAGAAGTCAGCAGACTACATTTCTATATAGATATAACCTTAATCTCCATAAATTGTATTGCAAACATTAATAAATTCTTTAGTAGTACTTTTCAGAAAACAGATAAATAGAGGGTCTCAGAAAATAATTTCTCTTTCAAAAGTAAATGATATAATGAAGATACTTTCTAAAATCACCAGCAAAGTATACCGAAATCTAAGGAGGCTACCTTATTTACTTACATGGCTCCTGGACTATAAATGATGAACTCATTATATTTAAAGCTCTTTGAGGAATCTTAAGCATGAAACATTCTCCATAAAACCAAATTCTATTCTAGCTCATTCAACCTCAAAGGTCATGGCTGAGGCTTCCTTTCCCATAATCACTGCTATCCAGAGTAACACACCAGCTCCACGATACAACAAGGCACAGATTTTTGAAAAAATACTGGATAATAATTCTAGGATTCATAAATGCTTCCTCATGACTACACCCTGCCACCAGAGGCACAGACAACAGAGATAACCCAGCTGGTATGACTTACTTTCCAAAGCCATAACCCTAATGCATACCAGTGGAGGAAATTTAAAGAGATTTATTATTAGTTCTGAGCTAATGCTGATCAATGAGCGAAATGCCACGAGACTGTGGCCAAAGCCACATATGCTGTCCAAGAAAAAATAAAAGGAAAGGATAAGGGGAAAAAATGCCTTCAATATGCAAGAGAAATACAGGGGAGATTAAAACCTCTTTTGTTAGGAAACTATCCCTCATGACCAAGAGCGGTACTCCACCATCTGCTCTCTGTACTGCGGTCTCACAGTGCAAATGCCTGTCATGTACAACAAGCAAAAGAAACATTAGGAAAATAGAATATTTCCAAGGTAATTTTCCTAATATCAAGTAAGTTGATCAACAATCTGCTGGCCTCTGTTTTACTACACATCCTCAAGTCACAGATCTATAAGGGCAGACTCCAAAAGAGCAACACCTTAATGCTGAGAGTGGAAAGGACAGAGAATATGACCCTCAGGGAAGGTGGTGTGACAATACAAGGTGACAGAAAGAGTTGCAGAGAAAAATGGACTTGGCCACTGGAAACCAAGTGGAAATATGTTTAATATATAGCATTCCCATCCACCTTGCTGTGAGTTGGAGTTTGCATCTTAATTACCAGCTGGCGTTCCCAAAATATCCTTGCACCCATGGGGGAAATGTTGTGGAAGATTATTAACACTGGCAATGCAAATGACAAAAGCAAATATCTTGAGGAACAGAAAATGTGACTGTCATGTGCAAGTGCATGCAGCAGAGGTGGAATGGACAGGAGAAAAATTAGAACAAGAGAAGAAATGGTTTGTTCCCAAGTCCAAATTACAGGACTGTAGGATGGCCAAGTCTGAGAAGACAGGTAGAACTAAGAAGATGCTAGAATCAGATTTAGACAAAAGGTCAGTTGCCAGTGGAAACCCAGGGCTAAAAGGTAAAGACTCCTGGGAAGCAAAAATCAGAAAATGCACCAGATCCCAGATCTGAGAATGCAGAGAGAGTACTCTAAAGACAGGCAAGGACACAGTCACTAACATTGGCCTTGGTAGCTAGAGTGGGTCTATCCACTTTCACCTTTATTTCCCAGCTACCCTGTTGAGCGGCTACTTTAAACAACACAAGTCAAGATGTTGGTAGTAGATGTCAACTCAAAACAGCTGACTTGTTAGCAAACATGGGTACAGGAAACAGATAGAGAAAAACTGAGTGTCCACCAGCAAAGGCAGTCATATAGTGCATTATTTTAAAACATGGAAGCCACTTGATAATGTCAGACTTTAATATACAAGAGACAAACTTGCTTAGTGTTTAAGCTTATGCACTAAAATGGACAGGATGTTGAATTTCCTTTCACTTGTGTCGCTTAGGAAGACTGTGACCTTGGGCAAGTCACTGAATCTGGATTTATAATCTATACTCTGTATCATAGAGATATTTTAAGAATTAGATGAAATACTCTGCATAAAATTCCTAGCACAATACCAATATTTCTTTGGTCAAATATCTTAACTATTGTGTGCATTGTGTGGCAAGTATTGCCCTAGGCACCAAAGATTTGGAAATGGACACACAAAAGCCCCTTCCCTTACAGAGCTTACGTTCTGATGTGAACATGCATTTACACTAAATAAACATTAGCTATTATTATTATCATTTAATGCATTGCTTAAATTAGTATTATTGTTGTTATTGTTACTATTCAAATTATTTTTTTTTCTACAGCTATGATGGAAACCAACATGCCTAATTCTATCTAAACAATTAAAGAAGTGATTCAAACAGTAAAGAAAATTACATGTTGACTTGGTAGAATGGCAGAAAGGAGGAAGAGGAAAAGGAAGAAAGGAAGGAAGGGAAGGAGGGAGGAGGAAGAAAAAAGGAAGGAAGAAAGGAAAGAAGGAAGGAAGGAAGGGAGAGAGGGAGGGAGAGAGGGAGAAAGGAAGGGGAGAAAGAGAGAAAAAGAGAGGAGAGAGGTGAGAAGAAAATGTGAAAATGTTAAAAAACCTGGGTGAAGAATGGAATTTTGTAAACCTGAATTCGGGAGATACCCCATCAGAAAGCTGGAGACATAAGGCATGGGAAGCACTTGGTAGAGTGCTGGAACATGGAGATAGAGAGTATAATAATGGACCAGCCCCACATTATTTCTTAACTTTGGGTAGGCCAGTAAACTTCTCAGTTCTCTAATCCACCAAAACAAGTATAAGATTTCAATGAGTCTGTTAGGTATCAAATAAAATAATAGATATATAATGATCATCAACACGGAACTACAAGTAATATTCTGGGCAACTTTTGGGTCATAGAACATTTTAGTAGCACAAGATGACTTGGAGGGCTCAGGGAAAACCATTTTATTCAGACCCTGTTGTTGGGCCCACCTGTTCCATTGAATTGATTCCTTCCTGGACCCTGGCTGAAATTTCAGATAGGTCCAAATCTCTTCCTCTCAGATAATCATATATTATTGCATATATGAGAACAATATATTTTTTTAATAGCATGATTAAAAATATCATTTTGATGGTCCAGAGTTTTACCTGGGTATTTCAAACATTTGCTATTCATTTTAATTGATCATCCTTCAAAATAAATGTTCTTTAACATATTCTGTCCTTTATATTTTTCTATTTTTGTGTGTTTATTATAGGTAAGCACATATTTTATCAACATCTTTGTGGTATCAGCTGGGAGGAAGTATGGCACATACTTTGCAAGCACAGACTGGGGAGTAGGGTACAGTCATTTGCACATTCAGAAGGAAGAGTTATATCCCCTCTTTAAGTTTCTGTTTCTTCTTCTGTAAAATGGGCATAATCATAGTATTCACTTCACAGGACTGTTTTAAAGAATAACTGAATCTGTTTAAAATACTTAGCACACTTAATGACACTTACTAAAAAACAGTGATATGACCATGCTATTAAAGCATTTTTTGTTTTAGTGCATTATATAACAGAGTTATTTTACTTCTTTTCTGAGATAAACACTATGTAATCCAACTGGGCCATTATTGGTATATCATTCAGTGTATTTTCTATTAAGTGGGGTTTTTTTTAATATTTGTTTTCTAAAATGAGATTGATACATTGTTTTTTTGGGGGGAGAGCTTTGTCAAGTTTTAGGACTGACCTTATTTGCTTTCGAGAATAAATTTAAACATTTCCATTATTTAATGTGATGAATAGTTTATATACCATATGTACTACCTGCTCATTAGAAGTTTAACATAATTTGTCAGTAAAATCATTGGAACTTAGAAGTTTTGATTTGAATAGCACTTTAAAATTTAATTTCTTGCTCAGTCATTTGACTGAGTAATGAGAAATATGTACTAATTAGCATATAATACACATAATATTTGCTTTTTCATGAAAAGTTTATCTGTTGTGCTCATTTCTAATTAATTGTATAAAATTTATAGATTAAACGTGAGTTTAGTTGTTTTTTTAAAAAACTAACATTTTGAAAAATGTTACAGTTCTGAACTCTAATTTTTCTAATTTTTATTTTTTCTTAAAATATAATTTCAATTTTATTAACAATTTTTTGATTTATTAAAGACAAACAGCCAATAATAATTACTTAAAATATTTTTTCTTTTATTTTAATAATGCAAATTAATAGCATTTCCTTCTAGAACTTTGGCTGTATTGTATAAATTCTGTTATATAGATTTATTTTTTAAATGTTTTACCTAATAATGTAGAATTATATTGCTTTCTTCATAACTTTTGTTGTGTTTTTACTCCAGAGTTCTGAGGGATTCTTTTTGTTTGTGGTTTTAAATATGACCCTCAATTTTTAATTTTAAGCATCATTATCATTACCTGATTTATACTCTTGAACAAATGGGTGCTTACAACTTTTCAGGGAGGCTCGGGTTTAGGGACCTGATGTCGTGTGTAGGAATTAAGCAGTATTTACCTGCAGGCTTTAGATACTTGGTCAAAAAAAGTTTCCAAACAAAGCAATGATGGCTGAGATTGGATCCAAGATCAAATTTGAGATAAGCAAAAATGACAATTTTGCTTGCTTTTAATGAGAACATAGCAGTATTTTCTATATATTGTTATATACAATTAAATAATACAATGTTTAAAAGATATCTGCTATCAATGTCCCATTCTACCTCCCTAAAGAACTGGTACTTACCTTTAATTAGTGTGGCTACTGGAAGAGGTCTTGTACTTTTCCAATCCCTCTTAATGATACCTTTAACATGGGCTAGTTCTGCTCAGTTTATATGGAATATACTTCTGAATTTTTTCCAGGATTTTCTTCTGTGCTTTTACTTTTTTATTTATGCATGTCCTCAAAGTTTGCTCTGTTATCAGGGCTTTTAATCCTCCCACTCATTTTTATTCTTACTTGTCTTCACAACTTCTAATCCTCCCTTACACCCAACATCTAATTTTCCCTAAGGCTTTTCCTCCATTTTTTTTTTTTCTGTTTCTTGCT
Source organism: Balaenoptera physalus (assembly GCF_965194825.1). Lineage (NCBI taxonomy): Eukaryota > Metazoa > Chordata > Mammalia > Artiodactyla > Balaenopteridae > Balaenoptera > Balaenoptera physalus. Next base: position 41,220,857 of record NC_138897.1, on the reverse strand, counting down.
TTCTGGAACACCTACTATTCATAATGTAAGATCTTCTGATTATCTTCCAGGTGCCTTGCTTTTTCTTCACAATTTTTATGATTTTCTTTTTGTTTTTTCTTCCTATTTGATTTGGTTCTACTACTTGTTTTTTACATATATAATTATATCTCAAAACTAACTATCCTCCCTATGTTTCAGTCACTAAATATTTTAGTTGGAAAATCACATTTTATGTTCCCTCATAGAATTTTTGTGTCTTATAAATTTTATTAATTTTTCTAAATGTTTTTCATTCAAGTTATTGTCTGACTTATTCTTTCAGTAATTCCATTTTACTAGAAGCCATCTCTTCTGTATATGCTTTAGGTCCTTTCACTTTGAACTTAGAAAACCTTTGTTTAATTCTTTTAAAATTATGTTTGAATTTTTTTGTTGTTTACTTCCTCCCTGGGGCTTAGGGCCAGCTTCTGAGGCTTGTAGAAACAAGGTCATGAGTTGCAGAAGGTATTGCTGGTCTCCCCAAGTGCATTGTGTAGTGCAGATGTAGGAAGCACATCTTTATCCTGTCTGTTCATCAGGTTCATCCCTCTCTTTCCTGGTCTGCTCAGCTTAAAGTTTGGCAGATGCTGGTATGATCCTGGCTTAAAGGGCACGGAGAACTCTTCACAAATCTTCACCCTATCCACAACTTCTTAAAGAGTAAGGACACCAGCTAATTTAAAGAATATTTAGTGGGGCAGGAGCAATCTCTCTTCTCTCCCTGTTCCAGTATCTCCACAGGCCATCTTTCCAAATTTCACATTTTCTTTCTGAGACTCCCTTCAGAACACGTCAATGTCTACTTAAATAAGTCATTAAAACAACAAATTAAAGGAGAAAGTCCAAATACATGCTAAAAAGGCACTCGGCAAAATTCAGCTTTATTTTAGTAAAACCTCTATATAATTGGAATAGAATAGAATTGCTTAAAAATAATAGAACAAATGGATAAAAATCCATGGAAAATATGATCCTAAAGAATGAAACATCGATTCATTAATTAAAAGCAAGAAGAAGACTGGTATGCCTAGTATCACAATACTATTAAATATTGGTTCAGGGATTTTAGTAAATACAGTAAGACAAGAAAATAAATTAACTGATGTAATCATTGGAAAGGAATATGTAAATATTTCTTTATTATGATAATATATTTACTTTTTATTTTAAAAAGTACTAATATTAAGAGATTAATTTGGGAAGATTAATGAATATATAATACAAGAATCAATAATTTTCTCTATCTTTGATAAGCTAACAAAATATCAAAATGTAAATTCACCCCAAATTAATGTACAAAAATTTTATTTTGTAATGGAAAGATGCTATCAAAGTTCCCCAGTTAACTGAGAAAAATAGGAAATAAAGAATACGTATGGAGGAATAGCCTTATCTGATATCAGAACACACTATAAAGCCAGTAATCTAATCTGATCAATATAACATTGTGTTATGAATTGAAAATATGTTAGTATATCACAGATGTTGGCAAAATACGGCCATAGGTCAATTCCTGTATATCACCTGTTTCCATATGCATTTCATAGTTTTAGATGATGGAAAAAAATACCAAAAAAGTAATATGGCATGAGACATGAAAATTATATAAAATTTAAATTTTAGTGTTTATAAGCACAGTTTTATTGGAACACAGTATGCTTATTTATTTGCATATTTCCTATAGCTCTCTTTGTGATACAACAGCAGAGTTGAGTAGTTGTGAAAGAGGCCACCTGCTATGAAAAGGGTAAATTGTTAGTATCTGGCCCTTTGCAGAAAAATTTTGATGACACTTGGTGTAACATATCATAGTATTCATTCTCTATATATGATATATTATTATATGACAAAAATAGTATAAATTGTCCTGGCACAAATGGATAATCCATCTATGAAAATAAAATAATTCACCTATCTTATACAGAAAACAAAATTTAATATGGATTAAAGAGTTAACTATAAAATAAAACAAAATTTTTCAAAAGATCTGATAAGCTGAGACTTAGAGAAATTTTCTTAAAAAACAAGTGCAAACGAGAAACTATGAAAAAACATAGATATTATATAACTGTAAAAAATGAAAATATTTTTGTAAAAGATTAAAAAGTCTCAATATATTCACCACAAATTTAGGGGAGAAATTACAAAACAAGAGTCAGACAAAAGGTTAAGTTCTAGAATATAGCTTCATCCTTATCTATCATCAAGAAAAATGGCAGGAAACATGAAGATAAAATTCATAAAAGAGCAAATCCAAATGGCTAAATGAAACAAAACAAAAACTCAAACTCAGTAGTAAGTTAGGAAAATGCAAATAAAAATGTGTTATTACTTTACAACCATCAGACTGGGAAAAATTTCTAAAGAGCATTAACACTTATTGCAGGTGGGGAAAATGGCTTATGGATATTTAAACGGAAACAGCCTTTTTGGAAAGCAATCCAGATGAGTAGTCTGAACTGAGTTTTTATGTTGCAAGGTTGTACATAGAGGAAAAAATAAGAGAAACAACCATCAATAGATGCATGATTGGATAGATTATGGTACATCTCTAATATGGAACATTGTGCAGCCATTATTTAATAGGAATAGTTTGTTGTGAGCATAGAGACAAAAATGGGTGAAGGCACACATTCTTAATGTTTATATGAGGAATGGGATGGAAAATGTCAGGGAAGGGAGGCTTAGGGAGAGAAAACTCTAAAAAATGTAGTAAAAAACAAACAAAAAAAAAGGACTGCCCAATATACCGTAAGTATGTCACAATTACCTTGATGCATTTGTGAATATATATGTGTGTGAATGAGGAAATTTCAGAAATACTCTTATATACAAGTTTGTTTCTGTTTTGCTCATTTTTAAATGGCCTTCACTTTGTGTATTTTATTAATGTTTTTGATCCATGTAATTAAATCTGTGCTGATGTCAAATGTTTCTTTTACACTATGAAACTGTCCTTTTCATGATATTTATATTTCCATTCTTGCCTTTTTTAAAAAATAAATTTATTTAATTTATTTATTTATTTTTGGCTGCATTGGGTCTTTGTTGCTGTGTGTGAGCTTTCTCTAGTTGTGGCAAGTGGGGGTTACTCTTCATTGCGGTGCATGGGCTTCTCATTGAGGTGGCTTCTCTTGTTGCAGAGCATGGGCTCTAGGCGTGTGGGCTTCAACAGTTGTGTCACATGGGCTCAGTAGTTGTGGCTCGCAAGCTCTAGAGTGCAGGGGCTTAGTTGCTATGCAGCATGTGGGACCTTCTCAGACCAGGGATCAAACCCATGTCCCCTGCATTGGCAGGGGTACTCTTAACGACTGCACCACCAGGGAAGTCCCGTTTTCTTGCTTTTTAATATCATATTTAATATTTACTTATCGGTTTGCTCTCACATAACCTCATTTTTTTGTTGTTGCATGCTTTAGTTTTTGTTGTGATAAAATATTTAACTGATGCCTCTTCTTTTGTGTCAATTTTTTTCACTTTTTCACCATGGTCACCACATTTGCCTTCATTTTGCTTAAAACCAATGTTAATTCTCTGTTTTTTCTTTATGTATAGACCATGATTGCTAGAGCCATACTTATTTTACTTTTATAGGGAATGGCCACCTCCTCCTCTTCCTTTTTCGTTTCTTCTTCTAGGGACAAAAAATCTACATAGGCTATATTTCCATGATCAAATGATCTATATCCAGTATAAATTCTATCATATTTTTTGACCTTGTTGTTTATTTCTTCTTTTTCCTATTTATTTTTCCAAATCTGTGCTTGGTAACAGTGACTTCATTTTATGTAATGGTATGTCTTCCACTTACATTTCCCACTGAAAATTAAATTCAGATACTATGCTATTCATTGTCCTACATCACATCTTTTATTGACCTGTTCTCATTTGATAGAAGCAATGTCCTTCAATTTGTAGAGAATGCACATCAGATATTTTTATCCTTTTTTTGTGATTTATGAAAAATATCTATTTTAATGTTACAAATTCCCTCAACATTTTTAGCATTTTCTTATTTATTCTTATAATTAAATTTCTTATAGGTTCTATGCTGATTTTTGTTTATTTTTCATAAGCCAATGCTCACATTGGAGAGAAGTCACAGGCAATGATTGCTTTCAGTCCTGACAGGCTGAGTAGCAGCAGAGGCAATCAGAACCTGGAGGATAGAAAGCTATGCCAAACACAGTTCTTGGCACACTATAAATTTCTCCCTAAGGTACTACCAATATTTACTTTTAAGTACAAATTCCCACTTCAATTTTTCTGGCTCATCCTGGTATGAGCCTGAAGGAAAAAAATCCATTTTGAGTGAAATCCTAGTTTCTATTGACAGAGGAGAGTTAAGTCCCAAATATAACAAACGTTCTCAATGGAATGAAGTTTCTGGAATATTGTCAAAAAGACTTTTCCTCTTCTTTCTGAATCATAAAATGTAGATATGACCACAGGCAAATTACATCTTGAAGGACCTGGACAGTCATACTAATTTCTAGGTACATATCTCATGTTGTACTTACAAAATGGAAGTGAAGGAACAAATTTCCTAAAGGATCTAATTCTGAACCCCATCCCATTGGTAGGAAAAATTTTGAAAACCCCTTTAAAAAAAAAAAAAAGTGCATATACATGTATCTATTCTTTTTCAAGTTCTTCTCCCATTTAGGTTATTACAGAATATGGAAGAGAGTTCCTTGTGCTATACAGTAGGTCTTTGTTGGTTATCTATTTTAAATATAGCAGTGTGCATATGTCAATCCCAACCTCCCAATCTATCCCTCCCCCATTTCCCTGGGTAACCATAAGTTGAGTTTTGATGACTATAGCTTTGTAGTATAGTCTGAAGTCAGGGAGCCCAGTTCCTCCTGTTTTGTTTTTCTGTCTCAAGATTGCTTTGCCTATCTGGGGTCTTTTGTGTCCCTATACAAAGTTTAAGATTTTTTTGTTCTAGTTCTGTGAAGAATGCCATTGGTAATTTGATAGGGATTGCATTGAATCTGTAGATTGCCTTGTGTAGTATATTCATTTTGGCAATATTGATTCTTCCAATCCAAAAACATGGTATATCTTTCCATCTGTTTGTATCATCTTCAGTTTCTTTCATCATAGTCTTACAGCTTCAGAGTATAGGTGTTTTGCCCTCTTAGATAGGTTTATCTCTAGGTATTTTATTCTTTTTAATGCAATGGTAAATGGGATTATTTCTTTAATTTATTTTTCTGATCTTTTGTTGTTAGTGTATAGAAATGCAACAGATTTATGTGTATTAATTTTGTATCCTGTAACTTTACCAAAGTCATTGATTAGCTCTAGTAGTTTTCTGGAAGCATCTTTAGGATTCTCTATGTATAATATCATGTCATCTGCAAAGAGTGACAGTTTTCCTTCTGCGTTTCCAATTTGGATTCCTTTTATTTTTTTTTTTTCCTTCTCTGATTGCCATAGCTAGGGACTTCCAAAACTATGTTGAATAAAAATGGTGAGAGTGGACATCCTTGTCTTGTTCCTGATCTTAGAGGAAATGCTTTCAGGTTTTCTCCATTGAGTATGATGTTAGTTATAGGTTTCTCACATATGACCTTTATTATGTTGAGATATGTTCCCTCTATACTCACTTTCTGGAGAGTTTTTATCATAAATGGGTGTTGAATTTGTTCAAAAGCTTCTTCTGCATCTATTGAGAAGATCATATAGTTTTTATTCTTTAAATTGTTAATGTGGTGCATCACACTGACTGATTGTTGATACTGAAAAATTCTTGTATCCCTGGGATAAATACCACTTGATCATGGTGTATAATTCTTTTAATGTATTGTTAGATTCAGTTTGCTAGCATTTTGTTGAGGATTTTTGTGTCTATGTTTATCAGCAGTATTGGCCTGTAATTTTCTTTTCTTTTTTTTTTTTTTGTGGTATCTTTGGTTTTGGCATCAGAGTTATGATATGGCCTCATAGAATGAGCTTAGGAGTGTTACTTCCTCTGCAATTTTTTGGGATAGTTTCAGAAGTATATGTGTTAACTCTTCTTTAAATGTTAGATAGAATTCCCCTGTGAAGCCATCTGGTTCTGTACTTTTGTTTGTTGGAAGTTTTTTAATCACATTTTCATTTTTAGTATTTGTGACCGGGCTGTTCATATTTTCTATTTCTTCCTGGTTCAGTCTGGGAGATTTTACCTTTCTAAGAATTTTTCCATTTCTTCTAAGTTGTCCATTTTATTGGCATATACTTGCTTGTAGTAGTCTCTCATGATCCTTTGTATTTCTGTAGTGTCCACTGTAACATCTCTTTTTTCATTTCTAATTTTATTGATTTGAGCCCTCTCCCTCTTTTCTCTTGATGAGTCTGGCTAAAGTTTTATCAATTTTTTTTTTATCTTTTCAAAGAACCAGCTTGTAGTTTCATTGATTTTTTTCCTATTGTTTTTGTCTCTGTTTCCTTTATTTTTGTTCTGATTTTTATAATTTCCTTCCTTCTACTAACTTTGGGTTTTGTTTATTCTTCTTTCTCTAGTTGCTTTATGTGTAAGGTTAAGTTGTTTATTTGAGATTTTTCTTATTTCCTGAGGTAAGTTTGTATTGCTATAAACTTCCTTCTTAGAACTGCCATTGCTACAGCCCATAGGTTTTGGATTGTTGTACTTTCATTTTCAATTGTCTCTAGGTATTTTTTGATTTCCTCTTTGATTTCTTCGTAGATTCACTGGTTGATTAGTAGCATATTGTTTAGCCTCTATGTGTTTGTGTTTTTTAAGGTTTTTTTTTCTTGTAGTTGATTTATAATCTCATAGCATTGTGGTTGGAAATGATGCTTGCTATGACTTCAGTTTTATTAAATTTACCAAGGCTTGCTTTGTGGCACAAGATGTGATCAATTCTGGAGAATGTTTCATATGCACTTGAGAAGAATGTGTAGTCTGCTAATTTTGGATGGAATGCTCTATAAATATCAATTAAGTCCATCTAGCCTAATATATCATTTAAGGCCTGTGCTTCCTTATTGATTTTCTGTCTTGGCTATTGATGAAAGTGGGGTGTTAAAGTCCCCTACTATTATTGTGGTACTGCCAATATATCCTTTTATGACTGTTAGTATTTTCCATATATACTGAGGTGCTCTTAGTTGGGTGTGTATATATTTTCAATTGTTATATGTTCTTCTTTGATTGATCCCTTGATCATTAGGTAGTGCTCTTCTTTGTCTCTTGTAACAGTCTTTACTTTAAAGTCTATATTGTTTGATATGAGTATTGCTACTCTGCAACAAGGTGGTAGGAGGGGTGAAATCATGATAAAATCAAATCCCATATCCAGTGGCTGGGTGACACACAAACTGGGAAATAATTATACCACAGAAGTTCTCCCACAGGAGTGAAATTTCTGAGCCCCACATCAGGCTTCCCAGCCTGGGGGTCTGACATAAGAAGGAGTGTTTTCTTATGGGCACAGATAAGTCTAATTGGTTTCTAAAGTCATAATAAACTCTATTAGTTTATCATTCACCTTTCTTTCTCCTCTCCTCTGATCTTCCCTCATTCTCCTTTCTCTTTCTCTTTCTCTTTCACTACTCTCCTTATTAATTACACTGAGTTTTTTCTTTATAAACATCCACAATGTAGGATTAGAATAAATTAATAGGTCAATCTGATTGTAATAGTATATTGTATTTCTACAGAACGGAAGAGAGCCTCCTAAAACACCTAGATAAATGGGAATGGATGGTGAGAGTAAAAACTGAGATTTTGAGGGTACATTTTTATACATTACTCTTTAAAAATTATCTTACCTTTTTCTGACAAAAATAATGTGAGTTATTTTATTCAATTTGGAATATAAAGGAAAGCATATAGATAATGGAAAAAATTCACTTGTAATCTCACCACTTTGAAATAACCATTGTGAAAATATAAGCATATTCTCTATAGTGTTGTTTGGTTTTTTTTTTTCTCCATGTGAGTTTACAATGAAATTGGGGCCACTGTTGATATACTTATGAATAACCTCCATTTTTACATTTAACACATATTGCAAACTTTTTCTATTTATTTTTACATTTTGGAAACATATTTTTAGTTCTCTCACATGAATGTTAATTTAAAACCAATCCTCTCTTATCAAGCTTTTAGGTTCTTTCAATTTTTTACTATTATAAATAATTCTGTGATACAATTTTGTATATATTTTTGCTTGACACTGATTGTTTTCTTATGTAAATTAATGGAATGCAGTCTTTTAACAGAAGCTGTCTTTCAATAATTTTACTTTTCCTTTAAAATAGAATATATGCTAAGACATCAAGGTCTTAATGGACCTAAAAGTAATAATTTCCCCAAATTAAGTAAGACGTGTAAACTGTTACTATTTTTTAAAACTTTTGCTTTGCATTTAAAAATTCATTTAAAAATTCTAAAGGAGCACAAATAAACTGACATAAAAGCCAAGAAGTTCTGATGTCTAACTCTACTTTTTAGATGAAAGTTAAATCACTAAGCATGTGTCTGGAAAGATCCTGCCAATAATTCCATCCTGAATATTCTCTATATATGGTCTTTTCTCTGACCTGATTTATAGTCCTTATAATGTCCTGCTTGTAATTTGTCTCTGTTTTCCATTTCAAATGGTAAAAAAAACTCTCAGACTCATCTCTCTTCAAAAACTTGCACTATTTTTACTCATGTGACCAACACTTTAATGAGTTTAATACAAATGGAGTATATTATGCTCTAGACTTACAATGGTCTTCATAATTTAATGAGCAATGATAATAACAAGCACTTTTTTGATCATCTTTACTGTAGAGAGGATGCACTTGCTTCCTAATATAAGGCCATGAGAATGCCTTTGAAAGAATCTACAGTTTACTTGATAGCTAGAAGCAAATATTTTTATGATCTGAAGCTTAACAAAATTTTCACGTGAGAAAGTCATACTAGTACATAACCTCAAACTGTCTGCAAAGGCATTTAGAAAAATATAAGATGGTATTTTTCTAGCCATAGTTTTTATCCTGAAAAAATTAAATCCACATGTAACTTTGTTATTTACAAATCACTTGTCTTTTCTTTGGCCTCATGCATTGGTGTCTATTGAGTCCTATGATTTCTTTCTTATATAAACCATATCCATAATGAATTATCCAGGCATTTCAAAATTGGCTTTTAAAGGCTGAATAGCTATGTACTTCAACCTCATTTCAGGCATACCTGATGAAATGTACAATGAATCATCATGTGATTGTGTATGTTATCATCATTCATCTAATAAAAATATATGTCTATCTGTACCTATATGTTAATAAATGAAGATAAATGTAATTTGAATGTATTGTCAATTTCTGAGTATCTATTTTAAAATGTACTAAAATATTCTAGTGAAGTTTCCCATGTGTTCAATATATTAATTGAATTATATATTTATATTTATTAATGCAACTGTAAAGCCTTCATAATAAATTTTGACTTTAAAAATTATCAATTTTATGTAAATAACTATTAAGAAACTTGAATAATTAAATAAGTAAATAAATTAATATTTAATATGGATATTATGAGAGTGATTTGCCTAGATAATTTTAGAAAGAACATGACATCTTTTGAGCCAAGAAGTGATCATAAAAAATAATAATATAAAACAGAAAAATTAAAATCTGATTTTATAACAATTCTGATGTTTATAAAATTATTTAGTAGACATAATGAAAACATTTAACAATATAAATGTTAAAAAGTATAAAAATTTAGAGTTACTTTATTACACATAGGTCATGAGTCTTAAAAAAATGTCCTACTTAAGAATGTTGTACATACTGTGGAGATTGAATGAAAGCTAGAATTTCAATCTCAATTCCATAAAATATCAACAAAGAAAAAAGCTAAAAAATAAATTATTTCCAGTCCAGGTATCATATAGAATATAAAAAATATAATGATATTAAAAAAGAAATACGTAAAATATATATTCACCAAAAAATCTTAATTCTTCAGTGACCTCAGCTGAAAGTGAGCAGGCACTTATAAAGCTGTGAATGCTGAAAACTTTTTATTTTCTGTGACAAAAATTCAAACTTTTACAATTTAACAATTATAATGTAATATGAAAATTGTGGTAATAATATAATTTTATGCAATTTTAGATTTATTTTTATATCCTAGAATGATAATGATGTTTGACTTTAATAAAATTTTGATTTTAATACTCAAAATTCTATCATTTGGCTTTTAACCAAAATGTGTATTGACTGAACATTGAAAAATAGATATCTCAAACATATTATTATCTAAAGAGAACTAATACTTTCCAAAGAAAACCATTTAAGCTCTGCTTCCCAAATATATTCTGAAATCTGTACAAGTCTGCTTATGTGCAGTACTATTACTCTGGCTAAAGTCATCACTACCTTTACCCTGGGCAGTTGGAGGAAAATCCTAAGTGTGCTCTGCCTCCTTACAATCTCTTCCAAAATCATCAGTGATCTTCCAAATCAGTGATCTTCCAAAATCATATCACATAGCCCTCCCTTAAGTTTCTGTAATGGTTTCCCTATACATTTTAAATACATAAATTCTTTACTTTGGTCTAAAAAACTTCTTGGAGCCATCTCTTGACTACTTCTTTGAGTATTTGAATGTTTGTCTCCAACTCAATCTTCTAGCTCTTCTACTATTCTACTCACGTGCGAACTAACAAAGCTCGTATCTGCCTAAGGAACTTGCTTTTTATTCTGCTTGGAACTTTTGATACACAAATTCTTATAGCTTCGTTCTTCAGTAAGGTCTCAGCTCTGACATCATCTTTTCTGAAAGGCTCATCATGTCAATCTAAGGGTTCTGAGCCTCAGAAAGTTACATCTGCTTTTGAGACACTGATATATGCTATAAACTCTTTCTCCCCAAAATGTACATATTTATAGCCACACAATATTTCATTCAATTTCAAGGTGTTCATGAAACCTATTAAGTACATATTCACAGGCCCTCAAAGTAACTCAGGTCAAGAATACTGGGTCTCTCTATTCCTTATAACTAACACTATCAACTCTCCAGGAATTTTTATGACCTAAAATTAAAATTTTATCTCTCTATTTGTTGACCTATATAATACCTATTTTTCCTTTTAAGTGTAAGTTTTATAAGAGGAGACAGGAGCCTTTTCTGGTCTTTTTGGTTTACTGAATCCCCAACATCTGAAATAGTGTCTAAATTTGAGCAAGCATTCAATAAATACCTGTTGGATGATTGAATGAATGATTGAATCCTTGTTGTTTATGTCAATTATGAGAGAGAAGGTATGCATGATAAAGAGGCCTGACCTATTTATATAGCAAGTGTGTTGATTTTGATATTTCCCAGGTTCAAGAAAATTTCTGTGCCTCTCTCCAGAAATTCCACTGGCATCTGCTTTTGGTACTTGAGAACTGAGTCACTACACATCAACTGTCCCATACATGGAGTGAAGAAGTTGAAGATCCAAAAACACCAGGATAGATTAAAAAATACTCCTAACATTATAACTGAGACTTGCCTATTTTGTCAGAACAGATCGGTTTGGAGAAATAGGAGAGTGGCCAAAGGAAAAGAAATCAAAGCCTGTGAATTAGAAAGATGGGAAGATGCATCAAATGATTTTGAAGTGATTTGGAGTCATTTATTGTAATGGGTTAAAATATAGTATCTTGTATCCCAGAGATCTAAGTTTAATTTTCAACCCTGCCTTTTACTAGTTACGTGATTTTGGGTAATTTTATTCAATCATCAAAATATACAAAGTTTTCTTGACTTTTGATAAAAATGTTTGACACTTTTCCCACTGTTTAGATCTACTGCAAAGATCAGACACCACTGTTACACTTTTTACTATTTCATATGCTTCTTTATTCATCTTGTTTTCATGATTCTATACTCATTCTTCTTCCCAATTCCTCTCCCCTCCTTCTTCCCAATTCCCCTTTCCCCTTTTTCCCAATTCTTTTCTCCACTGCTTTTGGCTTGATATGTGATTTGATATATTATGTGTTTATCTAATGTTATTCATAAAATCTTATCTAAATGGCCTGCCTACTGAGTTCTAGATCTCTATTGAATATGTAGATGGTTGGAATTTTCCATAGCCCAGTAGGACTGGGTTGCCAGGCCTGAAATTGTTTGACAAGTGTTTTTGGACCCCTAATCTCACCATGAGTTGGGTACACAGAGATTACCATTGTAGAAAGGCCATGTTTGCATCCTGAACTCTTTGTAAACACCTTTCTTTTCATTATCATCATTATCCTTCCAGCTCACTGAAAAGTTGTTTTCTGGATAAGACTCATATTAATAATTTGGCTTTCTTCTTTTTATTAATAATCGTGATCTTCATCAACATCATTATTTTCTCTTTACTGATTTTTTTTTTTTTTCTTTTTTGGACAAGAAAGACCTCATCTGTATGAATAGCTCAACAGTACAGAACATTATACAAAGCAGGTATGGGCAAACTTTTATGTAAAGAGCCAGATGATAAATGTTTTTGGCTTTGCAGGCCATACAGTCTCCGTCGCAGCTGCTCAACTCTGCTGTGGGAGAATTAAGCAGCCATAGACAACAGGTAAATAAATAGTGTTATCTGTGTTACTATAAACTATATTTTTAAAATTGACAATAGGGCAGATTTGGTATGTGGACCATAGTTCGTTCACCTCTGACATAGAGTAACAAATAAAATTCCTCATCTCTATACCTTTTAAATATACTTTAAACTGCAGCTTGTCATTTGAGGAGATATATAACTCTAATTGCATAGCTAAGTTACATGTTTATAAGGTCACTGATGGAAGTAAGAACACTTCTCTTCATAAGAGCAACCCTGTTTAAAACCTTTTTATCAAAATATTTCTGATATCACACACATACTTAACCCTAAAATCCAAATGTATGTACTTAAAATTTTAGAATTGATCTTTTAATTTCTAAAATTGCTTTAATTAGTTTGCCTAAATATAAGTGTAAACTCATTAACGTTAAATAATTCTTTGTGTAGGAATTAGAGTTCAAGGTTATGTATCTACACGATATAATATATAAACAAAAATTGAAACATTCGTTTGTTGATCCTTTGTTTCTTTCTGACATTAGGAAAGACACTGTGGATTTACCACATTTAAAATTAGCCTCAGTCTTGCACAAGTAGTTCTTTTTATCTTTTCTATCTCCAAATTGCTTTGCTGCTTTATTGAATAGATCCTACACATAGTTGTCAATGAACTAGTTCCCAAATTATGTGTTATAGTGCCATTCACCACACTATCCCATCCCAGAGAAAATATCAGTGGTTTCCCACTACCTGCAAAATAGAGTCCAATATTCTTGACAAAGATACTGAAGTACTCTAGAATATATTATCTATTTACATCTCTAAGATTATTTTTTATATTCCTTTGTACAGTTAAATGAAATTATTAACCACTATGCTGTATTCTAAATGCATGTGGCACAATCTCAATTTCAGGCATTGGCTCATATGATAGTTTCAGTCTTCAATATCCTCCTTTTCTTCTTTTATCAAAATCTAGAATTCATGATCTTTATATGAGTATATATGTATTTTTCTAGGGAGAAGACAATATTGTTTACTGTGTAAAAAATTTCAGAAAGGATGATAACAGAATAGTTAGAAATCTTTCTAAGTTACTTTTGCCTTAATCTACCATATTTGGTAGCTAGGCACAGTGCTCTATGACTTGTACCAAAGAGAACTAGACAGTCAGCATCTTAACTATAGCACTAATGCCTGGGTATGCCCATTTTCAAGATGAATATGGCTATAAAGTAAAATAAACAAATGAATAATAAATAAATACATGCTTGAAAAGAAATGAGTTTCAATTTGACTTAAATGAACAGCAACCTTGAAATTAGGAATGGCTTTGAGGTATGTTTGAACTACAGGTAATCTTTCTTCTCCAATACAACATCTGTTTAATCCTGTTTGTTTAAATACTGTCTTGCTTCTTTGTATTAGGAAAGATTGGTGTTTTGTTTAATTTGCATAGTATTTTTACTAGACTTGATATGTTCCGATGGGCAAATGCAGTAATCTAACTCACTAATTTATCTCTCCTCCACTTGCCCCACATAGCTTACACATTAGAAAACCAGTCACTATGGTAGCTATGCTTACCCTTTCTTCCTCTTTTCTTCTTTTTCATTTCTTTTCTTCTCCTCCCATTCCCCACCTTAGCCATATGTACACCAGTCTTCTTAGAAAATTGTGTAGAGGAGATAAATCAGAATGGCAAGTGAATGGGAAAGAAGACCACACAAGTGGAAGGGAAAATAATTAAAAGTGATACAGTGTATCCAATAAGCTGGAGGGCTAATATGAGAAGAAAAAGTCTCTTTGGCCCAGGTCATTCAGAAAGTAAAATTAGAACCAAAGAACCAAGAGGCAAATTTGGGCTTACATTATGACTTTTATAAGAGCAAAAGTTATCCAACAATGAATTGTGCTGCTTAGTGAGGACAGAGATTTGTTGTCATGTAAAACAGTAAAGCTGAGTATGCCAGGGATATAAGAGATTAATATCCTGGGCATTAATTCTGGTTGCTGTAGACTCTGCTGAGTTAATCAAATCCACTCTTCTGATTTAAACAAAGATACAAAACAAAGCTGCAGTGTAATAATTGTCTACAGAATTTTCCTGATTGTGGTAGCAACTGATTTGTCTGCTCTCTTACCCTCTCCTCCAGCTAGTAGTTCTGATACAAAACATATCCCTGGTAATCAGTGTGGGCACATGGTTAAACTGAAAGAATATAGATATCTCATTACATTATTGTGGCAAAAATGATTGTTTTAGAGTAACCAGATGCCTTCTCTAGACAGGCAATGAATGAGAAGAAAAAACTCTCCCTCTCCACTGTGGTTGCTAAGTTAAATGATTTGGTCTGTGAGTGCCCAGTAGTTGTTCTCCCTGGTCAAATGTAGGAAAAGCATGTGTAGCAGAAAAACACGTGACTACACATAACAACTAAGCCAAAAGATTAAAAGAGTCACAAGGATACTGTTAAGTTCCTTGGATTCTTTCATGCATTTAATCATTGTCATTCCTGTGCTTCCCAATTACTCCATCTAATAATTGTCCCCCTAAAGAATCCAGTCTAACATAAGGCTCAAACTCAATCAAGCAACATATACTAAGTGTATCAGATTATTAGTACCTGACATTTGTAGTATATTTGATGTACAATGACCTCTTGGAGGTAATACTTGTTGATTTCAGGAAAATATCATGCTGCCAATGACTTTTCTATCTACCCTGTCTAGAACAGTTTTAGGGCCCTGACAAGAGCACAAGATTTCATTTGTGTGGATCAATCATCTGGATCTGATTAAAACTCTAAAGCTCTTCATCGTAGATATTTTTACAAATATTCCCTTCATGGGAAAAGGGAGTGAACTCAAACCCTAGAAGTCAGGGGCTTAGCCTGATGCTTCCCTTACTAATGCAATATTTCTTTAAATTCTTGTCTTTATTTTTTCTTAGTCATCAAATTTTGCATTAAAATCCATGATAGATAAATTTTTATTTTAACATAAACATACTTTTTCAAATTTTCAAACTATTTTCCAGAAATTCTTCAGTAGAAAATAATGCATTAGGAAGAAATACTATGTTTATAATACAGAGTTGTATCACTTTTAGGCACATGATGTTAGCACCCTAAAAGTAGGTGCAAGCTTGCTTCAGAAAAATTGATGGTCAAAACCTGTTGGCACAACAAAAAGCAAGCATTATTATCCAATGAGAATTCTGGGAGAGAAATACATGTTAAGATTTATCTCAGATTTCTAACTGTCCTGTACTTTACCAAATCTAGCTTATTTTATTGGTCCTAAATCCAAAATATGGTCACACATCTATTGGAAAATATAATACAAACTACCCTGTAAATAAAATACATTAAAAATAACCAGGCTTACTGATTGAGTAAAAGAAGTTGGTCAAGAATTTCTGACAATTTGTTCATAATATTTAAAGTGAATATGGTGTTGGAATCCAGAAAACTGTAACTATTAGTTCTTGTAATAAGATTGCTTGATATAATCATTACAAATAATGAATTAGAGTCTGAAAAAAACTTAATTATCTCAAACCTACAGATTCTAACTTTGCAAGTTTATTTTGGTATCTGCTTGACCTGCTTTGAGAAGCCAAATTGCCATGGGAATCGGAGAGAACAGCATGAGCTGTGGTTGCTTTTACCAAGCGGTACCATGGGAGGAATCAGATTGAAATTTAAAATGTGATATAAATTATTCACCACGATGTTAACATTTTAAGCAGAGTCTTTTCACATCTCATATTCCATTGGGATCCACAATGATCCTCTGAGGTAGGTAAGACTAGTATCATTATCCCCACTCTACAGATGAGGATATTTATGCCCTTGAAATTTGAATGAGTTGCCTAAGGTCAGGCAATATTTAATCTAGAAATAGATCATGGAGTCTTCTCTCTCTTTCTGGGCTTCATCTTTTCAATTTTGCTGCCTGCTATTCAGAAAAGAGATACTGTGCTTAGTAATACTCCGGCACTAAGAAGGAATAGTGTATTTTGATATCAGAGAATAACCAAACTGGTATTAACCTAGATCTTGGCACATGTATTGATCTTTTCTGTTAAACACACACACACACACACACACACACTCTCTCATACGGCATAAGTCATAGCTTATAATGGGTATATAAGTATATGTATTTCTTAGTACATTTCTCAAGCATAACAGAAGACCCAGTTCTCAGTGCAACATCTTAGAAAGAATCTTTCATTACCATTTTTTTCTTCTTTTACCAAATCATTAGCAATACCTCTAGCTTTACCTTCAGCATATCCTGAATCTAAAAGTTCTGCTTACAAAACCCTGACCCAAATTACCATCAGCTCTCACCTGGGTCACTGCAATCACATCTTAAGTTGTTTTCTTTCTTCTAATCTTCCCTTTCTATATTCTAGAAATAAATTCTATATTCTAACTTTGCCCCAAAGTTAAAACAATCTTCTAAATCCATGAATTAAATAGCTTCACTCATTGAGTAGAAACTCAACAATTTTAGGAGCTTCCCAACACATTTAGAATAAAATGGACATCCCTTGCTGTGGAAGAGACTAGCAATGAGCCTCTGTTATCAACCACCCTCTTGCCCCCAACCCATTTTCTTCTAATAATATGGCTATCTGAAAATCTAGTTGGACAATGGCTACCTAGCTTCCTTTGTGGACTAGTGTGGGTATCAATATGTATGACTTAGGAGTCACACCCTTAAATAACACATATGTGCTTTCTTTTTTCTTCTCATCAGCTAAAACTCAGACATAGTGGATTAAGATATCACCCAATTGCAATTAACAAGTGACAAAGAACTGGATGACTTATGAGCAGGACCACCCAAGGGCATTAAACTGCTCACCTACAGAACATAATATGAAGGAGGAACAAGTGTCTGCTAAGTCTGAGCCTCTATATTCTGAAGCTTCCTAATTATAGCAGCTTAGCCTGTACTTGGCAATGTCCTTACCAGGATCTACAGGCAATGCAAAGTCTAACTCCTGCCCACAGCTCTGACTCCGGCTCTATCCTCTATCATTCTGACCCTGAGTCACTCTATGCTCCCTGTGCTTTGAGAAGCCCATGTGGCCTTTCCACTTGTTCCCTCTTCCACCTGGAATGTTCTTTCCCCAAATCCTCACTTGCCTTTACTCCTTATTTTATTGAGACCTTTGTTCAAATATCCCCTTCATAATGTAGCCTTCCCTGACTATTCAATCTAAAACAGCCTCATCTTTCTACCACTGAACATGCTCTCTCAATCTATTTTACTTTTCTCAAAAAACACACCACTACTTACATTATGTTATATATCTACATACTGTTTTCTCTGTTCAAAAAAAGAGCTTCATGTAAGCAAGGGCTTTGTCCTGTTTATGCTTATATTGCCCAGAATGGTATTCAGCTCATAGAAGCTCCTTTCCCTTCACTTTTTTTTTTTTTTTTTGACTCAAGTTATTGAGCAGCCTGCTGTGGAGACAGAGATGAGCAAGAAGATAAAGAATCACATGGAGCTGAAACCTAGACTGGGGACTGCATCTGTGTAGCTGTTTATATAAACAGAGACTCTTCCCCAAGTCCTAAGGTTGTGTTAGGACCTCCATTTTTTTAATAGCTTCCCACTGTATGAAGGAAATCTTACTCTTATCCCTATATTACTGGTAAGTTAACTGAGATTTGGTGAGATTAATAACATCACCATAGTCACATATCTGAGAGACTAGATGTCTCTCAGAGCTTCGGCCCATTCTCTTAACTAAGATTTTTTTTCTGCCAATGGGCATTTTCTTAAACAGAAAACAAATCATTTTCTTGTTAAATCAACAAGCACACTGAAATATCCAGGGTTTGTGGCCTGGTGTAATGACCTTCATACTCCTCAGCCTCATATTTGCTCCACTCCATACAAAGGCAACTGGGTCACTGAAACTCTGTGCCTTTGTGGGATGGGATAGTGTGAGGGTTTTGGAATCAACTGAAAAAGAATACTTTGCATGAATGTATACTGGGGATTGCTTACATGAACTCTTCTTGAGAGATTCAAACTTGCATGAATTTGTGTGAAGGGGAGACTTAACTATATGCAGGAGGACAGAAGGGCGTGGGGTCAGTTAGTTCACTGCTGATTTCTCCTTGTACAGTAGAAGTGGGAGTCTGAAGGAGGTATGAGGGGGTGTCTGAAGTCTGACAGCAGTGGCATTGGTACTAAGCAGAGGGGATGTCTTTCCCAATTACTCTGAGAGAAACTGATCTTCCCAGACATAAAGTACATTTAGCTTGGAGATCAATGTTTGGGTGAGAGCTTTTGGAGACAGAGGTATATAGTTGTACACCCTTCCTAACTATGGAATTATGAGCACTAGATTATATCCATGCCACTTGCTCCCATGACCCCTTGAATGCTACCTTCCCTAATGGCAACATAAAGCATAGTTAATAAATGTCTTAGTAATTCTTAAGCTTTATTGAAACAGCTATCAATATTTCAGTCAGAAAATCCATTTTGGTGACCAACGCTGGATCCTTGCAAGCACCTCAATCAGAATCATTAATATTTTCTCCTCCATGTTTTATTTTCTGAGTCCCTTACAGGTCCCCAATACCTTCCTCACATGCTCACCCCCACTCAGATGATTGAATCACTAGGTGTTAATCCGGGTCAGCATCAAGTCATCATGAACCTGAACAGAATCCCATAAATGAAAACTATAATTAGAGGTCCCTATAAACTAATGAAGGCATAAGCTGCTGAGCAAATCTGAGACTCACCGAGTCATAAACCATGGGCCAAGCATGGCATAACAGAAGAGGGCAAGAACAAACGAGTGCCTCAACACAGAAGGCACCCTGGATAGGAAAGTCAGACCAGTGTTGTGGATTAATGTGCCCTCCCAAAATTCTTATGTTGAAGTTCTAACCCCCAGTGTGATTGTGTTTGGATATAGGGCTCTTACAGAGGTAATTAAGGTTAAGTGAGGTCACAGGGGTAGGGCCTTAATCCAATAGGACTCAAGTACTTCTAAGAAGAGGAGGATACAAGATCTCACTCGTTTGCATGCATGCATAGGCCCAGAGGAAAAGCCATGTGAGGACACAGTGAGAAGGCAGCCATCTACATGTCATGAAGAGAGGTCTCACCAGAAACCAACCCTGTTGGCACCTTGATCTTGGACTTCTAGTCTCCAGAACTGAGAAGATATATTTTGGTTGTTTAAGCAACCCAGTTAATGATATCTTGTTATTGCAGCATGAGCAGACTAATATAATTAATAACTAACATTTCAAGAGATACCTTCTGGACAACTCTATGAATAAGGATCAATATTAATATACAGTTTAGGGAAGTTGAGGCTAATATATCTAGGTAATGTATTTAAGGCCACTCAGAAAATGTCAGAGTTTGAAACGAAAGCTCAAGACTTAAAATCCACATGCTCAGACAGTATGCACTTACATCACCCTTAGACTAGCACACACCTATGAAAAACTGCATCTTGGTCTGCAGAGATAAATAGTACTCTTTAAAAGACTCATATCTGTGCAACTGAAATATGAAATATATTTATAGATTTTTCTCTCTATGCATTTCAATGTGAGTAATGCACTCACACAAATTTACTGCAGAAGACTGTTAAGATTGTGCATCTCCCCTTCCATGGATTAGTGTATAGGAGGGTAAACACCTCATACCTACTGCCCTTCTCAATCTAAGAACTTACTTTTTGAAGTAATCAACAACAACAAAAAATCAACAACCTTTTCCTTTAACAGTTGTCATCATAGCAAAACCATCAAAGTCAGGAAAAGTGAGAAACAGAGCATACAAGTATTGCCTTTCTCCCAAGCTAACTGCTATTTAATGCCCATGTGATGTATTAACAATCCACAATAAAATCCTACAATTTAATAATTTACAAACAGTTAATAGTATTTTTTTTATTAAATCAGTGAAGCAAGAGGTTGAATCAAATTGTGAGATAAAATTTAAGGACAAACAAATTCCAAATGATGGTTAAATGTTTAATCAAGGTGTTTCAGTGATGATATAAATGTCAAAACAAGAGACTTATGCACCCAAACCTTTAAAACATCAGGGTGTCTTATTATTTTTAATACTTTTCAAAAAAAATGTATTTTGTAATCAACAACATCTATTACCTAACTTTATGGTTCATAAACTGTTATAGTTGTCAGAAGATCTACACATTTCTCTTTCTATTCAACTAATAAAAATAAATAAGAAAACTGAAGATATTTTTTATTTTTATATGGGGTTATGATTGAAACTTTTAAAAAATTTTTCTTCCTTTTACCTCCACTCCCAAATGCTTTTCTGGGACATGTGAGGTGGGTGCCCTCCTGGGACAGAATGTGGCTTTAACATATACTGATTTATTTCAGATCAGAGCTTTTTGCCTGGAAATAACTTAATCTTCTATCTCTTTAGATTCTTTTTTAGATCTAATATGTCAAATAATTTCTTTACAAATATGATAGTATTTACATTGATACCAACAGTTGCTTTCTGAATGCTTCTGCCTCCTTTCAACTTTTATTCTCACTACAAACTTCTAGGGTAGATGGGGCAGACATTATTTTCTTCACTGTGTATAGAAGAAAACTAAGGTTCAGTGACTAGCTTAATATGCCTTAGCATGTGTCTTAGTGCTTTCTCCACCGTTGCATGCAAGTGTTCACAGACAGGCTCTTTATTTCTTTCACGCAGACACTCTTTGGTCTACTTTCTATGAAAAAAGAATACTATAATAATCAGAAAGGACATGGCAGTAATGAATATTAATGAATTCTCAGTACTACCTCTCACAACACCAGGATTTCAGATATTCTTCAACGATCACAGTAGCTCATTTATTGAGCACCTAATGTGTGTTCTGAACAATGTACTGGTGACAGTCCAACATTTAAACACTTAAACACAACATTAAACACTTAGGTCCCATCCCCAATTGGCTTAGGTTGCTAGAGGAGAAACCTTTGAAACTGCTGTATAAAATAATTCATTTGGCTCATTAATTTGCACATGAAGACCTTTCATTACTACATAGTTATATCACATACATTAATATAAATTATCTAAAGATATAAAACAATGCAACATCTTTCATCAGGCAATGCAGATCTACCACATGTATAATGCAAACTATAATTGCCATGAAGTTTTAAGGTCATTATGGCTGAACATATAAGGAAAAATATATTTTGATAATGAGCTATTTGAGCTGGTCCTTATTTATTTGCTTTAGATTTTCCTGCCAACTCATCTTTCAACCTGTGAGCCATTCTGACATTCCACCTCACTTACTATATACTTATGCTTGGCTCACTCAAGCAAATTCAGGGGGAAACAATCCCCACATCATGGAGACAAATGACTAGTTGAGCACTGTTTTCATGGTCAGTAAGTTACCTGGATAGTACTCTTGGGCTTCCAGTTAAATAACCGAAACTTATAAAATAAAGAATTGGAAAAAAACCTTACCTTTAAAAGATAATAATTTTACTTATATGACTGCAACTCATCCGTACTTTGTTATAGACAGTTCTACTATATTTATCATATCGACGTGTATTGTCTTCCTGGAGTCTGAGTTAAAATACAAAATCTTGTAATATCATTCACTCATGCATGGTATACATTAGTTTATTATAATTGTTGTCCTTTTAGTTCGCTTGAACCAAGTACTTGGAATGCTTATTTACTCAAAGAGATTTATTTTGCTTTAATTGCCTGGCTCCTGCATACACTAGGACTTGAGATGTTAGCCAACTTTTACAATTGTTGGTTTAAGGAATTCCTCCTCTAAATAGCTGTGTAGAAATAGACAGCCACATTGGATGGGATATCTTCTGTTGTTTTCAGACATAGTAAATATAGTCCACATGACTTTTTCTCCAAGTTAAAATGGACAGTTTAAGAATTTGTGACATTTTCCAAGGCAATCTGTTTTAAACCCTAATGTGTTCTGAATGTCTTATATCTCACTAGCTCAGATGACTCCCCTACTCTGACTACTTAATATTCATGCCTCAAAATAAGATTGTGATTCTGTTCCCTCTCCCTGGACATTCTCTTTTCTTGGACTCACACATGGTTCAAGTGTTTAATTTTCAATATCACACAACCCCTGAACCCTCATCAAAACTGTGAATATCCAACAGGTTTACTGGCATTTGCTTGTTATCATCTTTCAAATAATCTGTCATCACAGTCTTAATCTGTCTTTGGCTGCCCTAATTATTCCCACCTTACCTGCAAGTCTGTCACTACTTGAAAAGTTTGTTAAGATTTTATATTTATTCATCACTGATTGTGAAAGTGTGCGTAAAGAGATGTTACTCAGTTACACACATGGAAGAACTTATCTGAGCACCTCCTCATGGAAACTGTAAAATTCCGTAAGTTCGATCATAGTCTACTGCTAAACATTCTACCTTTATCTCATTTGGAGGAAGAGTTAAAGATATGTAGCATCTACACTATTACAAAAGCAATAATGATAATCAATTATCCAGGTATTTTATTGATTTGATGCCCAAAGTTCAGATGTTTGGAAATATCTATGAGTGGCATGATGTAAACACATATTCCAGTCTGTTGAAATGGATAATGTTACTCTCAGATAATCTATTTTGCTAATAATGCTTTATACACTTTTCCTGCAGTGCACAGTTCAAAAGACAAGCAGAAAATCAGAAACATATCAATTCTGCAATTGCTGCTAAGAGATTCTACTAGACATGAAATCATCCTACTACACTCGTTTTGATATATTGGCTATCTTCAAAGGCTTAGAAAACAAAAGAGGAGGTAAGTAAAACTTAACAATCAACATCCATGTCATAAAAAAAATACAAATTCAATATACTGATTTAACTTGTCTTTATTTGTCTTCTGGCCCAGAATGACAGTTCTTGTTCCAAATACTCTATAGCTGTAATCTGTTCTTTTTTGAATTATATTTTCCATGAAATTTTGCAGAGACAATGCAGGAAAAGTTCATGATTATCTCCTTGGCAGCTACAGATATTATTCCCATTGTGTCTTTGTTGAATAAAAAATTTAAAGCACAGAATTAGCACTGGAAGATTGACTGGATTCTAAATGAACTTTCTGATAGTAATATAAAACTAGAGGGAACAGAGAACCAGTAATGAAGGGAAATACAAGGCTAAGTATTGGGAAGTAATTAGCGAGCTCATCACTGACAACCCTCTGATGGCCTGAATTGCTTCCAGAAAGATAAGAGTATATTGTTTAAAAAAACAATGAAATCCTTTACGCACATTCATAGAATTATTTCACATTCATAGGCAAATCGTGAGGCCCAAATTCTCTGAACATACTAACATGTATCAACAGGGAAGCATTATAATTGGCACTGTCATATTTGGGTGTGTAAAAGGCACCAATAGTAAATATATGAGCTACAGACCTATGGATCTCATAAGATCCCTAGAAATTGTGGTCAAACTTTGTAATTTGGCTAAGGTCCATTAACAAGCAGCATATGCACAGATTCTACTAGTTTTCTCAAGAGGTATTAAGTTGTTTGTACTGACATCAGGAATAAAAGAATAAGGCAAAACCTGTTATCAGTTTTTTGCCCCTTTCAGGTTAATAGTCCTTATTTATGGGTCAGTAGAATGTATGTGTATATGTTTTATAAATGAAAAACAGAACACTGGAAGTCGAAAGACATTCATAGTCTGGGTTCTATGCACAGGATTATAATACATTAAAATTGAAACCTCCTACCCTTTCCTTTTTGACTAATATAGAAAATCTAGCTCTGCATTGTGGTAATCACTTCCCTTTATAATCCAGTATTAACTCATCATTCTGTTCCAATTAAGCCTTTTTCTTCAACAAATGAATACACTTCAGTCCTCTAAACTCCCATCTCTTCCATTCATTTATGCTATGTTTGTGTTTATATATTATTATCCATTCTCTTTTCATAACTGTATACTTTCCATTTTCCAAGGTCCATGTCAAGGACTATTGCTCAGAGCTCCCACTGTCCACAAACACCACATTCTTCACTAATGATATAACCTAATCATTTGCTATTCCATGGTCAGTGTTAGATATTTGCACTGGTTGCATCTTTTATATTTCAGTATTTGTTATTTCAATCCCTACTTTTTTCACCTTGAGTGAATGTGTGTAGTCATGCAGGTGTGCCATTGTGTATACATTATATATAGCTTAAGTACCTGTTTAGATTGTAAATGCTTGGGAGTACAAATAGTATCTGAAACCTTATTTTCTGGTCTGTATAATTACTAATCAAGTATCTTATCCAAAAATATCTGTTCAATAAATACTTGGATGTATTTTCCTATATTCACAATTTGCTACACTTAAAAATGTATAGCTGTAGAAGCAGTGATAAATGCCATAGTATATTTATAAGCATATTTTATAAAAGTTAAAAAAATTTACTTTAATGTAAACCAAATGATCATTTCTGAATGATTATTATGGCCACGGAGTTTAGCAAATACTATATGAAAGTACAAGATAATCACAAAAAGACAAGAAAAATTTCCAGGGATATTTTACATCAATCATCTTATCTAATTTCCCAATTATAGAAAAAACCTTAAGATCAGGAAGGAAGCTCAGTGGCTTTCTAAATCAGAAGAAATAACTCCTGAAATGTTAAACCACCTGGCCCTACAGTTTTCTGGAAGCACCAGCATTGGTGCTAGAATCACACATGGTCTCTCATTAAATTCAACATGCTACCCCTGAACGGAGTGGAGTTTCTGACCCATCAGTACTGTAGACTCTTGACTTGCACTGGACTCAGTAACTGCAGCTATCACTTGCTCTTGCTTCCTGTGTATGAAGCCTTAAGTTCTAATTTTTAAATCATTGTGCAGACTGCAAAATTAGCTAACAAACCCTCTCTTATCTCATTGCTAGTATTACACAGTTTTCTAGTGCCTAATGTGGCTTTTCTTGAATTCCTTATCTCTCTTTTGGTTTTGGCTCTGCTTTAATTCAAATTGCTTAAGTTTACAGCCTATGCCTTTTTGCATTTCACAGCATCTAAAAGAATGTTTGGTATCATAGTTTCTTACTAAATATATTTTTTCATTGATGACTATTGCATAGTTAATTGTTCTATTGCCCAAACTTTTGAAATCATATCCACCTCTAATTCCAGCTGAAGCAACAGCGATCCTCTCATCTATGGCAGAGAACTCCATGAGACATTGAAAAGGAGCTCCAGGTGTGCAAATGATCCTTAGTGGAGATTGGGTATCCAATAACTGGCATTAAAGCCTTGTGGCAAGAGCTCTCCCTCAGGAGCTGGGTACTGACATACCCACTATATTAGGAAGTTGTGCAGGCCTTGCAACAAACATTGTATGATGGAAATATATTCAGAGGGCACAAGTTAGTTACACATACACTTAGTTCAGACACTTTGCTGCAACTTATGACCTCTTGTCCTCTCTCTCTCAACTCACATTTATGACCTCTTGAGAGTTTTCCCACTTGATGAAGAAGAAGAAACCCAGACCTGGTTTAGGAGTGGGTTGGTTTGCTATGTTGGTACAACTTTCACCACAGTCACACAAGGAATCAGCCAGAAAAACATAAAGGTGAGGGAAATTCTTCCAGTGGGCAGAAATTCAAACATTAAAATTGGTTGGGAACTCTATATAGAGGAAGATATGACTGAGGTGAGGATATATAGAAACAGTGGCTTAGGGTTTAGCCCATCAATCAGGGACATGGGGAATGTTAGATTTGAAAATCCAAGACAACAAGATCTTGGGAAGAGGCATGTGGATACACTTGTGGGACTGAGCATATTGTATGCCAATCTTTTTCTCTCACTTCAGTTCCCACCAGAAAGCACCCACTGGGGAGACTTTTAATCACCAGGTGAACATAATGGCTTGTCTACTGGCTATTGGTTAGAACTGTCATCAGCCTCTGCAAGTATTTGCACAATGAACTCTCAGATGGAATAGCAGTGGTTTTAAAGATGGAGACTCTAAATGAGCCCACATCTAGACTCCATATGAGCAAGCTGATTTGGCTACCATTGCTGCCAAATGTTGTGCTGTCAGCAGTGGAAATGGGCTGAGGCCTCAACGTGGTACCTTCCCTTGAGAAGAACAGCAAACCACCTGGCAAGTTGATTACATCAGATTCCTTCCACCTTCTAGAGGATAGAAATTCATTCCTACCATAAGTTTTCTCTCCTCAGGGTATGAATTTGCTTTCCCTGTTGGCAGTGCCTATGCTGGCACTACTGTTGAAGGCTTATACAACAACTGGTTTACTGACAGTTGGCACCACTTGAATTTTTTTCTGAACAAGGGGTCCATTTTACAGTGAATGTAGTGTGATCAGTTCACCTTGAAGGGTCATTGTAAAGACTGGAGATAATTAATATGTTATCTAACCTTTAGTGACAACTCCTTAACATTTTGAGTTCTCACAATAAGTATAATGACAGAAATTATTTTTATTGGGCTCTGCTCTGGGGAATATTTTAAAAGTATAAAAGAGATATAAAGGAAGTTAGTATACGTAACTAGCTTAAGGTCATGTAGCCAGTAATTGTAAAAGCTAGATATGAATACAATATCTGATTTCAGAGCTTAATCTCCCTGTAGTATGATACATCACTCCATCACAATATTGTATCACCGAGACAGATGACACATCACAGCCAGCTGTTCAACAATTGCCCGAATGTTAATATGCATTTACTTGGAGAACATTTTAACATTAGAGGTATTAATAATTAGTCATCTTACATAAAACAATAGAAGTTATTGCCTGTTGAGAGTGGAACTGATAATTTTTTAAATCAAAATTCACTATAAAATCTCAGTTCATTGCTTGATAGTTTTAATGTCAATGCCATAGGTAAACTCATGTCTTCCCAAGAGTTTCAATTAGATAAATTAAGGGGTTATGGTAATTTCAATAAAAGAATGATACATTAAAGTGAATCTGGAAGAAGGGTGTTGATGTTAACTCCCAAGGCCAGACTCCCAATCAACTTTGTCATCTAGAATTTGACCATATACCTAAGAAGTTAGGATTGATTTCTGAGTGTCCAGAAATGTAAGAATACAGATTTATAAGTCTTTGTAAAGTATGGAAGGTCTCATCTCAAGTAGGCAATTAAATGTGAAATTAGGCAATTTATTAGAATCTGTAAAGAGATGTGATGAACCCTGAGAAGCCAATGAAAATGCTAGAAAGATAAAGACTGCTGAGACCATTTAGAATATGGACAAATCCTTCCCCAAAATACCCCTGTTCTAAAGTGCAATATAATGTTTATACAAATAATTATGACACATACAAGATAGCTCCCCTAGCTCCCACCAACAGTATGCTTAGAAATGTGTGCAATATAAGGCTGTTTTATTGTAATGCCTATGTATAAGTTTTAAGAATTAAATAATGAATTTCAGTTATCTTAGAATAAAATTTTGGAATGTTCTCTCCTCACCCTGGGAATATAAATTTTCACAGCATTTTTAAAAAGACTAAAGAGACAATAGAAAAAACTCTCAACAAATGCCACTGCCCAGTTTTAACTGTGTGTCATCATGTGGTTTAAGAATTTCCTTCCCCCCCCGCCCCCCCAGTTTCAGAGGAGGCTGACTAAGGCCGTTAGACACATTGGTTAAGCTAAAAGGTATGTGAAGAAGTACAATAAATTCATGTGTGGTAAATGTCAATATTAAATATAGGTCATACAGGATGGAGCACTTTTTCTCAGAAACCTGAGTTCAAAGCTAACGATATGTAAGGCAATTATACTTCAATAAAGATGTTAAAAAAATAAAAATAAAAAAAGCTAACGATAACAATGATAATACAATAGTGCTATAATGCCTTAAGACTGGAGTTGCTCCCAATTAACTAGTTTTCAAGACCCCTTCAGTTGTCTAACCTTTCTTTTATATTTCAAGATACTGATCAATAGAGGTCGTCTCCCTTAACTCTATAAGTTGCCAAAGGTGAAAAAAAGTCACTAAATTAATATTTATTTTACAACATAAAAGAGCCAGTGCTATCTGCAAACAGTATCATTAATTGGGATTAATTTCATGTGCATATTTTGTCATTGCAGGTGTTGATGGAGTAATACATCAAAGGGACTTCACCTCCGTAAAAATCAATGCTACATAACCTTGATTACTGTTCTTGTGGATGCCACATATAACACTAATCAGTATTGGTTTGTAGCAAACATCTTAGAGAACAAATATAATTTGTTTTTTTATTGACATTTTTCAAGATGAGACACAATATGCCTTCCTGGGACAAGCAATTCTCTAACAGAATACAAGCTCCTAGGGGAAGCAATGGAGACAGTGTTGGTACAGGTGGAAATGGTAGAGAAGAAAATTACAAAAGTGTGAAAAAAAATTCTTCACATTGATATGGAAACTACCAATTCTGTTTTGGGAATATAGACTTCCCAGTACACTTATAGAAAAACCAGAGAGCTTCAATTCTACAGAAGAATACCATTTTGTAGTACCCAAAGGAAAAAATAACCCAACTTCATAGTAACAGACTTCATATAATCTTTATCCCTACTTCCCCTAAGTATCAGGCCTTCTGTTGTATCAATTATAACTAAAGTGGAGCACATGGAAGGGAAACTTTCAACTGGTTTTATCTTGAGTTGACTTTTAACGATTCACTGTGTACTAAAAATTATAATGGCAATGCCATTTTTCAGATATGTACGTTTGAAAATTTCCTCCTTAGGTAGTTGTCATTTCAACTTTTGTGTAATTATCAACATTAAGAGAATTATCAGTGCTGGACCTATAATGTTAGCCAATCAAATAGCATGTATTAAAAACTTATGGGGTGGGCTTCCCTGGTGAAACAGTGGTTGAGAATCTGCCTGCTAATGCCGGGGACACGGTTCGAGCCCTGGTCTGGGAAGATCCCACATGCCATGGAGCAACAGGGCCCGTGAGCCACAACTGCTGAGCCTGCGCGTCTGGAGCCTGTGCCCCGCAATGGGAGGGGCCGCAATAGTGAGAGGCCCGCGCACCACGATGAAGAGTGGTCCCCGCACCACGATGAAGAGTGGCCCCCGCTTGCAGCAACTAGAGAAAGCCCTCGCATGAAACAAAGACCCAACACAGCTAAATAAATAAATAAATAAATAAAGTAGCTATTAAAAAAAAAAATGTTGCCTGTTATTTAAAAAAAAAAAAAAACTTATGGGGAGTTCAGGAAGCTTGCACAAGACTCTTAGATAACCTCATCCACCAGAGGACAGACAGCAGAAGCAAGAAGAACTACAATCCTGCAGACTGTGGAACAAAAACCACATTCACAGAAACATAGACAAAATGAAAAGGCAGAGGACTATGACCAGATGAAGGAACAAGATAAAACCCCAGAAAAACAATTAGAGTGAAGTGAAGATAGGCAACTTTACAGAAAGAGAATTCAGAATAATGATAGTGAAGATGATCCAGGACATCAGAAAAAGAATGTAGGTAAAGATCAAGAAAATGCAAGAAATGTTTAACAAAGACCTAGAAGAATTAAAAACAAACAAACAGAGATAAACAACACAATAACTGAAATGAAAAATACACTGGAAGAAATCAATAGCAGAATAACTGAGGCAAAAGAACGGATAAGTGACCTGGAAGACAGAATGGTGGAAATCACCACCATGGAACAGAATAAAGAAAATAGAATGAAAAAAAAGGAAGACAGCCAAAGAGACCTCTGGGACAACATTAAACACACCAATATTCACATTACAGGGGTTCCAGAAGGAGAAGAGAGAGAGAAAGGACTCAAGAAAATATTAGAAGAGATTATAGTTGAAAACTTCCCTAATATGGGAAAGGAAATAACCACCCAAGTCCAGAAAGCACAGAGAGTCCCAGACAGGATAAACCAAAGGAGAAACATGCTGAGACACATAGTAATCAAATTGGCAAATAATAAAGAAAAATAAAAATTATTAAAAGCAACAGGGGAAAAAAGACAAATAACACAAAAGGGAACTCTCATAAGGCTAACAGCTGATTTCTCAGCAGAAACACTATAAGCCAGAAGGGAATGGCACGATATATTTAAAGTGATGAAAGGGAAGAACCCTATAACCAAGATTATACTACCTGGCAAGGATCTCATTCAGACTTGATGAAGAAATCAAAAGCTTTACAGACAAGCAAAAGCTAAGACAATCCAATACAAACAACCCAGGTCTACAACAAATGCTAAAGGAACTTCTCTAAATGGGAAACACAAGAGAGGAAAAGGACCCACAAAAACAAACCCAAAACAATTAAGAAAATGGTAATAGGAACATACATATCAATAATTACCTTAAATATAAATGGATTAAATGCTCCAACTAAAAGACACAGGATGGCTGAATTGCTACAATAATAAGACCCATATATATGCTGCTTACAAGAAACGCACTTCAAACCTAGGGACACATACAGACTGAAAGTGAGGGGATGGAAAAATATATTCCACACAAGTGGAAATCAAAAGAAACCTGGAGTAGCAATACTACATCAGATAAAATTGACTTTAAAATAAATAAAATTACAAGAGACAAAGAAGGATACTACATAATGATCAAGGGATCAATCCAAGAAGATATATAACAATTATAAATACTTAAGCAGCCAACATAGGAGCACCTGAATACATAAGGCAAATGCTAACAGCTATAAAAGAGGAAATCACCAGTAACACAATAATAGTGGGAGACTTAAACAACTCACTTACAACAATGCAGTGATCATCCAGACAGAAAATTAATAAGGAAACAAAAGCTTTAAATGACACAATAGACCAGAGAGATTTAATCGATATTTATAAGACATTCCATCTGAAAACAGCAGATTACACTTTCCTCGTAAATGCACATGAAACAGTCTCCAGATCACATCTTGGGTCAAAATCAAGCCTCGGTAAATTTAAGAAAATTGAAATCACATCAAGCATCTTTTCTGACCACAATGCTAAGAGATTAGAAATCAACTATGGGGAAACAAAAGTAAAAAACACAAACACATGAAGGATAAACAATTCATTACTA
This sequence comes from Balaenoptera physalus, assembly GCF_965194825.1. Lineage (NCBI taxonomy): Eukaryota > Metazoa > Chordata > Mammalia > Artiodactyla > Balaenopteridae > Balaenoptera > Balaenoptera physalus. The sequence continues at coordinate 41,189,138 of NC_138897.1, read as the reverse complement.
AATAACCAAGAAATCACTGAAGAAATCAAAGAGGAAATCAAAAAATACCTAGAAACAAATGACCATGAAAACACAACAATCCAAACCCTATGGGACGCAGCAAAAGCAGTTCTAAGAGGTAATTTTATAGCAATACAAGCCTACCTCAAGAAACAAGAAGAATCTCAAATAAAAAATATAACCTTACACCTAAAATCTCAAATGATCTAGCCTTACACCTAATTAGAGAAGGAAGAACAAACAAAACCCAAAGTTAGTAGAAGGAAAGAAATCATAAAGATCAGAGCAGAATTAAATGAAATAGATACAAAGAAAACAGTAGCAAAGATCAATAAAACTAAAAGCTGGTTCTTTGAGAAGACAAACAAAATTGATAAACATTTAGCCAGACTCATCAAGAAAAAGAGGGAGAGGACTCAAATCAATAAAATTAGAAATGAAAAGGAGAAGTTGCAATGGACACCACAGAAATACAAAGCATGATAAGACACTAATACAAGCAACTCTATACCAATAAAATGGACAACCTGGAAGAAATGGACAAATTCTTACGAAGGTATAACCTTCCAAGATTGAACCAGGAAGAAATAGAAAATATGAACAGACCAATCACGAGAAATTAAATTGAAACTGAGATTAAAAATTTTCCAACAAACAAAAGCCTAGGGCCAGATGGCTTCACAGGTGAATTCTATCAAACTTTAGAGAAGAGCTAAAACACATCCTTCTCAAACTCTCCCAAAAAATTGCAGAGGAAGGGACACTCCCAAACTCATTCTACGAGGCCACCATCACCCTGATACCAAAACCAGACAAAGATACTAAAAAAAAAGAAAATTACAGACCAATAACACTGAAGAGCATAGATGCAAAAGTCTTCAACAAAATACTAGCAAACAGAATCCAACAGAACATTAAAAGGATCATACACCGTGATCAAGTGAGATTTACACCAAGGATGCAAGGATTCTTCAATATATGCAAATCAATCAATGTGATACACTAGATTAAAAAATTAAACAATAAAACCCATATGACCATCTCAATAGATACAGAGAAAGCTTTGGACAAAATTCAACACCCATTTACGATAAAAACTCTCCAGAAAGTGGGCATGGAGGGAACTTTCCTCAACATACTAAAGGCCATATATGACAAACCCAGAGCAAACACCATTCTCAATGGTGAAAAACTGAAAGCATTTCCTCTAAGATCAGGAACAAGACAAGGATGTCCACTCTCACCACTATTATTCAACATAGTTTTGGAAGTCCTAGCCATGGCAATCAGAGAAGAAAAAAAAATAAAATGAATACAAATTGGAAAAGAAGAAGTAAAACTGTCACTGTTTGCAGATGACATGATACTATACATAGACAATCCTAAAAATGCCACCAGAAAACTACTAAAGCTAATCAATGAATTTGGTAAAGTTGTAGGATACAAAATTAATGCACAGAAATCTCTTGCATTCCTATACACTAATGATAAAAATCTGAAAGAGAAATTAAGGAAAAACTCCCCCTTACCATTGCAAAAAAAGAATAAAATACCTAGGAATAAACCTACCTAGAGAGACAAGACCTGTATGCAGAAAACTATATGACACTGATGAAAGAAATTAAAGATGATACCAACAGATGGAGAGATATACCATGTTCTTGGATTGGAAGGATCAATACTGTGAAAATGACTATACTACCCAAAGCAATCTACAGATTCACTGCAATCCCTGTCTAATTACCAATGGCATTTTTTATGGAACTAGAACAAAAAATCTTAAAATTTGTATGGAGACACAAAAGACCCTGAATAGCCAAAGCAGTCTCGAGAGAAAAAACGGAGCTGGAGGAATCAGACTCCCTGACTTCATACTATACTACAAAGCTACAGTAATCAAGACAATATGGTACTGGCACAGAAACAGAAACATAGATCGATGGAACAAGATGGAAAGCCCAGAGATAAACCCATGCATGTATGGTCAACTAATCTATGACAAAGGAGGCAAGGATATACAATGGAGAAAAGACAGTCTCTTCAATAAGTGGTGCTGGGAAAACTGGACAGCTACACATAAAAGAATGAAATTAGAACACTCCCTAACACCATGCACAAAAATAAACTCAAAATGGATTAGAGAACTAAATGTAAAACAGGACACTATCAAACTCTTAGAGGAAAACATAGGAAGAACAGTCTTTGACATAAATCACAGCAAGATATTTTTTGATCCACCTCTTACATTAATGGAAATAAAAAGAAAAATACACAAATTGGACTTAATGAAACTTAAAAGCTTTTGCATAGCAAAGGTAACCATAAACAAGACGAAAAGACAACCCTTAAAATGTAAGAAAATATTTGCAAATGAATCAACACACAAGGGATTAATCTCCCAAATATATAAACAGCTCATGCAGCTCAATATTAAAGAAACAAATAACCCAATCTAAAAATGAGCAGAAGACCGAAAGAGACATTTCTCCAAAGAAGACATACATATGGCCAAGAAGCACATGAAAAGGAGCTCAACATCACTAATTATTAGTGAAATGCAAATCAAAACTACAATGAGGTATCACCTCACACCAGTTAGAATGGGCATCATCAGAAAATCTACAAACAACAAATGCTGGAGAGGGTGTGAAGGAAAGGGAACCCTCTTGCACCATTGGTGCGAATGTAAATTGATACAGCCACTATGGAGAACAGTATGGAAGTTCCTTAAAAAACTAAAAATAGAATTACCATATGACCCAGCAATCCCACTACTGCGCATATACCCAGAGAATACCATAATTCAAAAAGACACATGCACCCCATTGTTCATTGCAGCAGTATTTACAATAGCCAGGTCATGGAAGTAACCTAAATGCCCATCGACAGATGAATGGGTAAAGAAGATGTGGTCCATATATACAATGGAATATTACTCAGCCATAAAAAGGAACGAAATTGGGTCATTTGTAGAGACGTGGATGGATCTAGAGACTGTCATACTGAGTGAAGTAAGTCAGAAAGAGAAAAACAAATATCGTATATTAACGCATATATGTGGAACCTAGGAAAATGGTACAGATGAACCGATTTGCAGGACAGAAATTTAGATACACATGTAGAGAACAAACTTATGGACGCTAAGGGGGGAAAGCGGCAGGGGGTGGGGGTTTTACTGTGATGAATTGGGAGATTGAGATTGACATGTACACACTGATGTGTATTAAATGGATGACTAATAAGAACCTCCTTATAAAAAAAATAAATAAAATTAAATTCATAAAACAAAAAACAAAAAAACACATTGTTCCTAGATATACTCCCCAAATTGTGTGTACATACATATACATATCAGTAGTCATGTACACAATGCTCATAACAGTATTGTTTTGAAATAGCTCCAAACAACTCAATTGTCTACATTAAAAGAGTGAATGCATAGATTGTGGTACAGTCTTACAACGGAATAGTACAAAATAAAACTGAACAAGTTATAGTGACATAAATCAACATGGATAGCTCTCATAAACCAAGCAAAACTAACTTAAAGAGTTTAGAGATGTGTACTAAAGTGATAGAACTCCAAAAGAAAACAAGAAGAAAATTATCACAGAGTTAAAAATTATCTTTAACTTTACTTTGAAAGGGAGGGGAAGTGGGGTTATTGGGAAGTCACTCAGAACCTTCTGGAGTGTTGACAACTTTGCATTTCTAGACCAACTTAAATGGGTTTTTGCTTCATAATAATTTATTAATTGGTACCTTTATGTGTTATGTCAGTACATGCTATATTTCACAGTAAAAACAAAATAGTTTTTGAAATGCCTTACTCTTATAGCCTCGCATGGAAAACTATGTATATCTGGGCATGAATGACTGTGAGGGAAACATTCAAATACTTCTTGAAAGATTTATACATTCATCAACCTGGTGACACTTTTAGCCCTGACTAATATATACACTTGGAACAAGTTTACTTAATTAGACTTTTGACTTCTTGCTTCCATGCTGTAATATGTCAGAGACATCAATTATTTGTCTCTTCAAAATTCTTGTTAACAAGGTTGGAAATGAATTTAACTGTTGTGTATATAGAAATCTGAGATTCAGAAATTAATATGTGGATTTCTGCAGCTCTAACACCTAGTTGCTCTTCAACCCCCATTTGCAAATGTGCTTCCTTTGATATCTGATTGGGTTATATATTATCATTCAAGCTGGCCCTTAGAAAAATATTAATGCTGAAGAGAGCCATTTATAACGTATGTAGGTTATCAATAAATAACTTTACTTCTGTTTTGTGTCCTCTTGACTCCCTCTAGTCCTGAAGTATTTCTCATAGGCTTGAGGCTATCAAGACAAAGGAGATGTTATACTCTCACAATTTAGGGTCAAAGACCAAAGGCCACAGTTTCCCACAGAAATTTGGTTATTAAAAGAAGACAAGATAGGTCAGTTGTCAATACAAAGATGGCTTTTTTCTAGAAGAATTTCTGGCACCTTGATCATCACTGGTCATATTTGAGTGAGCTTCTATTTGACCTATGCTAAAAACTAGTCCTCATAAATTTAGAATTAAAAGAGACTTTATGAATTATCTAGACCAGTTGCAATCTGTATACATGACAAAACAAAGACAGAGAACTAATTAATAAACCAAACATCATGGAACTAAAAAGGCAGCATTAGAACACAGTTATTTTGGTTTTAAGTGTTCTTGTTGTTTTCTGAAATGGTAGATTTATAGTAGGAATAGAAATACTGTCGTTTTGTATGGAAATCTGAGAAGAGAAATGAGAGAAGCAGGATAGTTGAGGTAGTAATCTCTGTTTCTACCTTTTGTGTACTAAGATATACACTTTTTCCATGAAACTTTTCCCTGGATTCTTAAGGCACTGTAGATCTCTCTCTTCTTGCAGTCCTATGACAATTTTTTTAACCTTCAGAAAATCCTTAAAATAGTTGATATTATTTTTTATTGTATTGTTGTATGCGTAGGCCTCCTCCACTTTTCCCTGATTGCATATTTAAGTCTTTCTAATTATCTAGGTTTAAACTTCATTATGCATCTCATATTTTAATTTTTTCCAGTCATCTCTTCTCTTTGACTAATCACAATGTTTTAATCATTTTTTAAAACATAAGGAGTATAGAAATGTCTTTACAAATATATATACTAGTCCAACTTATGCTTCAACTGAAAAAAAAAATCCTAGGGACAAACATTCTGATGATGGAATAACACAAATCATTTCCATGCATATCCAGTTATTCTGATCTTTCTCTCTTAAATCCCCAACATTACCATCTATCCAGGACCACACAGATCCCCTCTGAAGGTTACGCCTAAAAAGGAACAGCATCTGGTAACTGTATTCCATTAGACATTTTAATATTTTCAAAAATGAAATGCATTAAACACCAAGAGAAACACAAAATCTGACTTCTGTGACTCCAGAAAGAGTAGAAATGTTTTATTAGATCTAAATGTACTAAATACAAGTGTCCTAGGCTCAAATGAGGTGGAAGAATTGTACTGTTATTTTTGCTATGCTTCCTAACTCTCATTAAAGCAGATGATATTTGTTTATTAACAATTGTACTCAACAAGTGTCAGATATTAATATCTAGCTTTATAATACTTTATAAGGATATTTTATACTCTTCACAGCAACCTTTATTTTAAAGATGAAGGGGTATTGTGAAATGAGTTAAATATAACTTTCTGTAAGTCATACATCTGGCAAGTGGCAGAGACGGAATTCCATTCCAGGTGGGATTGGCAGCAACATTCATGTGATTTTTTATATACCAGGCTTTCTCTCTACCTTTTATTCCTGATCTTACATGGTAGACTACTTGTCAGTTCTATTTTGTAAAAATACAATATTTATCTTTGTATAAATACAATAAATACAATAAAATCCCTTATTGTCCTTTAATTTTCCCAGAAACCCCAGACCTCTCATTTAATCTAAGTCTCTTATCTAAGAAACCATTTTAGTTCCCAAATGATTTCCCCATAGTGACTGGCAACACTTAAGCCCAGTGAACAATCTAGCACTTAAACATGTAGTGTAGATGCACCAGTCAACTTCGGGGCTTTCCCTGAAAACTTGTCATGACAGTTCCTTTCCCCAAACTGCAAAATGTATAACCATGAAATAGTAAAGAAGCAGTGAATTTATATCCAGTAGATAACAGAGAGGACATATTTGATGTATACATCTTTTGGTGGTATGGCTGATGCAGAGATTTGGGTGGTGTGGTTGCCTCCCAGATATGCATTAAAGATACCACCTGCCCACTCCCTGCCACACCTATTCTGAGTTCAGTAGAGTGAGTTGGCTATATAGAGCAAAGACAGATGGAGCATATTTTTAAGCAAGTTGGCTCTTGATTATTTTTCTCTACTGGGCATGAAACTTCAATAACTCTCCTACCTTAATTGTGTCCTGCCAGAATGAAGAAAAAACAATTTCCATATAAGCCAGCAATTCTACTACTGTGTATACATCTGGAAAAAAATGAGAACACTAATTCAAAAAGATGTGTGAACCCCAATGTTCATAGCAGCACCGTTTACAATAGTCAAGACATGGAAACAATTCAAGTGGCGATCAACAAATGATTGGTTTAAGAAAATGTGATATATATATTTGTGTGTGTATATATATATAATGGAATATTACTCAGACATAAAAAAGAATGAAATAATGCCATTTGAAACAACATGGATGGACCTAGAGAATATCATACTAAGTAAAGTAAGTCAGATAGAGAAAGACAAATATTGCATGATAATTATATGTGGAACCAAAAAGTAATACAAATGAATCTATATACAAGATAGAAACAGGCTCATAGACATAGAAAACAAGTCTATTGTTACCAAAGTGGAATGAGAAGGAGGAAGGGGATAAATTAGTAGTGTGAGGTTAACAGATACAAACTGCTATACATAAAATAGATAAGCAACAAGTATTTACTGTATAGCGCAGGGAAACTATATTCAATATCTTGTAATAACATGTAATGGAAATTAATCTGAAAAAATATGTATATGTAACTGAATCACTTTGCTGTACACCTAAAACCAACACAATATTGTATATCTACTATACTTTAGTAAAAAAAAAAAATTCTTGGTATATGGTAAGTCCCCTACACATGAATGAGTTCCATTCTGAGAGTGCGTTTGTAAGTCCAACTTTTTCGTAAGTCCAACAAAGTTAGCCTAGGTACCTAACAAACACAATCGGCTATATAGTACTGTACTTTAATTGGTTTATAATATTTTTCACACAAATTATACATAAAAAACAAACACAAAAAATAAAGAAAACATTTTTAACCTTACAGTACCGTACCTTGAAAAGTACAGTAGTACAGTACAACAGCTTACATACAGGGCCTGGCATCGAGTGAACAGGCAAGAAGATTTACTGACTGGAAGAGGGAGAGGAGGTGGGAGGTGGTAGAGCTGAAGGATTGTCAGCAATAGGAGACAGAAGGCAAGCTGCAGTTTCACTCATGCCTGATGTTGATGGCACAGGCTCTGGTTCCTTTCTGGATTCAATTCTATCTACACTCTTGAAAAAATGATCCAGTGATGTCTGGGTAATAGCTCTTTTCTTCTTGTCATAGATGACATGGTAGTACTGGATTGCATTCTGAATGGCTGCTGCAAACTTCGTGTACCATTCTACGTTCAAGTCCTGTGCCTCAAAAACTAACAGTGCCTCCTCAAATAAAGAAAATCCCCTGCATCTCCCTCTCACCCTCCCTATCCCAATAAAGATGTTAAAAAAAAAGAAAAAGAAAATCCCCTTGCCATTTCCTGCATTGTGACTCTCTTCAGTTCTTCAGTTACTTCTTCCTCTTGTCTCTTCATCCTTTCTCTGGGACTCCAATTCCATCAGGTCTTCATTAGTAAGCTCCTCATGTTGCACAGCAAGGAGTTCAATGAAGTTGTCCTCTTGCAGATCTAGCTTGAAATAAAGATATTATACTACTGTACTCTCTACAGTACTGTACAGTAAAGTGCACATAAGCACAACCACTTGTAGAGGATGCACACACATGACAATGTACAGCAGACATGTGATCTAACTTATGTGATTGGACATGCAAACGCACATTTGCATCTTTGAAAGTTTGCAACTTGAAGGTTCGTATATAGGGGAATTACTGTACTGAGATACCAGTGACTTTTTGTACTGTGGACAACATTACTATTTTGGGAGTATTTGCACTAACAGACTAAGCACTTTTGTTAAATTGCACGTTTACAAATATCTGCCTCCCTTCACTCTTGAACCAAGCCCCAGGTCAGCATTGACCCAACAGAGAGGGTTAAAGGCATTTATTAGAAGAATTATTGTATTTGCTTGAGAAAAATCTAACTGGACGTGGATTTTTAAGTGAAACTTTGTGATAACACTGTCAGTTACTTTCCGTACTTTGAAACGATACTCTTCTCATAAAGGTTTGTGATTACATCTTCTTGGTAGATTATCTTATCATCAAGTTATACCTCTTTATTTCTTATAATACTTGCTGCTTTAAACATGATTTTGTATGTTACTCAAATCCTTACATTAATTATTATTCACCTGCTTTTTTTGGTTACTATTTATCTGGTTTTATTTAAATTAAATATAGATAAATATATCAATCATTTCATCCTCCTACGATGTAGACAAGACCTTAGATTTCTACTCTCTCTACCTGAACTCTTTCTCTTCCTTGTGACTAATGCCTCAACATCGAGTCTTCCTCAATGTATATGTCTAAACAAATTACAATAACTCCTTTCTCTCCTCCAGGTTTAGGGGTGGGCATGTGCTCTAATATTTGTCAATGAATCATGAGGGAAGGTCTAGCTGGGGCTTCCTGGAAAGAAATTTCCTCTATCTTTTTTTTTTAACAAGCAGGCACAAAATAGACCCTTTTATGTCTCTGAGGCTGGTTATTCCTCCATATCATTTATGGAACTGCTACAATTAATTTATGGCTCTGAATTTAGCTTGCAGTCAAATTCAGGTTGCACCTGAGGTCAAAGCAATATGTTGGGCCCTTGTTAATAAAAGTTAGCCATGATTTACTAATCTGGAGTCTACCTTACCTCCTGATTTCTATTAAATAGTCATTTTTAAAAACAATTTAAGCCATTTCAGTTTTCTGTTTCTTAAAGCTAAATGTATCCAAAATATATAAGTATATAAATATTTTTGTTTCTTTCTCTCTCTAGCTCTCTCTCTCTCAATAGGGCAATACCAGTTAGATTTCCCAAAAAGATTTTATCAGTATTTGTACCAAAAAGAAAATACAAATGCAAAAAATCTGAAGTCCAACCTTTATTAGATCTCCAGGGAAAGTTGGCATATGGTAAACTCTTTGTGTCTTTGCCTGAGAATGTTTTTATTTTCTTTCACTCCTAGATGGCAGGAGTGAAACTCCTATACAATTCTAGATTGGCAATGGTTTTCTCTCAGTTTCTTGAATATATTGTTCTATTTTCTTTCATTTATTGTTGCTTTTGAGAAGATCTAAGGTCAGTACAATTGTTAGCCCTAGTAGTTATTTTTTCTTATTAAATCTTCTTTGGTTACTTTTGATATATTCTCTTTGCTTTTGATGTTTCTAATTTCACCATTATGTGTTCAGGTGTTGATTTATTTTCATTTACACTTCTTAAGACACTAAGATTCTCTTTAAAGTTGAAGACTTTTAACTTTCTTCAGTTCTGAAAAATTCCCTGTCATTATCTTTTTATCACTTCATTTTCTTCTTTTTGTCCTTTAATATTGATTAAAGTTAAGTTGGCCCTTTTTATTCTATTCTCTATATCTCTTAGTTTCTTCCTCATATATTCATTCTCTTTCTCTTTCTGAGATACATCATGAATAACTTCCTCAAATTTATCTTCTAATGTACTATGCCCTGCTTCATGTGTATATAGTTGCCTTAATACATCTATCAATTAAAAAAAATGTTTTATGCTCATAAATGGCAATTTTTCAAATATGACATTCATTTATTTTCATAATATGCTCTACTTAATGTTGTTCTTCAAGTGTCCATTTTGCCTTTTTTTAGAGTACTTACTGATACATTATTGTGGTTTGTAAAGGCTGACAACTATGCCATCTTTAATGGGTTATGGTATTTCATGAAGACTCACACCTGTCTTTGGTAAGCATTTTAAGGTTCATGTCTTTATTTCTCTCTCTGGAGACTTGCAGTTTACATTAAGCTGGGCCAAACTACTTATTAATTTCTCAATGTAAGCTTTTTGCTACAGATGAATAGTATGAGCTCAGACCACACACTTTAACATGGAACAGGTTTGATTTTCTAATTCTAAATGCATGAATCTTTTCCTAGTCACAGCCCTGGGCATCTAGTTTTCAACCTACACCTGGCCAGCAAATATAGTCTTTCAAGAACATGATTTAATAACCATGAATCTATCTATACTTATTTCCTTGGTGATTTCATCTTGTCTAATGGCTCATCTTATCTAATGACTTTAAATATTATCTATACACTGATGATATCCAAATTTACATATTTAACCCAGACATCTCCCATTGAATCCAGACTCATATATCCAGCTGTCTACCAGATGGCTACTTAGTTTTCTAAGAGACATCTCAACCTTAGCATACCTTATGACTGAGTTATAATTTTTGTGAAAAAAAAATGGCATTAGCAACAGTCTTCCTCATCTCAGTTAATGACCTCATCTTTCTAGTACCAAGACAAACTTTGACTCTTCTAACTATCTCACATATATGCAATCTGTCAGGAAATCCTAGTGAATTCATCTTAGCATATCAACGTTATGACCATTCTTTTCACCTCTACTGTTACCAGTCTGATCCAATCCACCATCATCTCCTACTTGGATGATTAGCATAAACTCAGAATTAAACTTCCCACTTTCACCTCTACCTCTTTTAAAAGTACCCATATGATCTGGCTGCTCATTAATACTCTGACCTAATTTCCCTATATTTTAACACTCAGTTTTAACCACAGTGGTCACCTTACTGTTGTTGAATGTTCCTGGAAGTCTCCTGACTGAGGGCTTTCGTAATTGTCGTTTCTTCTGCCCAGGCATACACGTGGATATGTCTTTGACTTACCTCATTCCAACCTTTACTCAAAGCCATTTTTTTAGTTATGATGTCTCAAATGACTCCATTTAGACTTGCAGAAATCCTCATATTCCTTATATCTGTTATCTGTTTATATTTTCTATGTCATCTATCACAAGATAATGTATCCTTTTTTTTTTAAACATCTTTATTGAAGTATAATTGCTTCACAATGGTGTGTTAGTTTCTGCTTTATAACAAAGTGAATCAGCTACAGATATACACACGTTCCCATATCTCCTCCCTTCCGCATCTCCCTCCCTCCCACCCTCCCCATCCCACCCCCCCAGGCGGTCACAAAGCACCGTGCTGATCTCCCTGTGCTATGCGGCTGCTTCCCACTAGCTATCTATTTTACATTTGGTAGTGTATATATGTCCATGACACTCTCTCATCCTGTCACATCTCACCCCTCCCCCCCCCATATCCTCAAGTCCATTCTTTAGTAGGTCTGTGTCTTTATTCCCATCTTGCCACTAGGTACAAGATAATGTATACTTCTTTACTTTATTTCTGTCTTCCTTCTCCTCCATGACTAGAACACAAGTTTCCCAAGAGCACAAATGGGGCTTTCTTTTTTCTTCTTGTCATTTTTTTTTTTTTTTTTACTTTTATACTACCAGTGTCTAATGCACAATGACCCTCAATCATTGTTTGTTCTATGGATGAATAAAAACAAAATAAAACAAGCAAGCAAAAAACCCAAGAGCATACAAACATTTGGGGCTCCACCTTCATATGTGGTTTCATATTCAGGCAACTGAGTTCCTATCCACAACATGCTTAGGCCTACGCTTTGTCTCAAGACACTCAGGAGTATAAAGACCTCACTTCCTACATGTATGTCAGGTTTAATTTTCCAATTCTGATTTCACTCAGGTCCCAGTGTCCATTTAGAATCCCTTTGCCATATTTTATTCAGAATTTTTTTGTGTTTGAAGTAGGAAAAGGGAGGATTCTTGTATCAGCTCAGTCTGCCATAGTGACAAATCTTGGTGTTTCCTTTATTTGTAAGAATATATTCAGAGATTGGAAACTAACTGGATGTTTAGCATTACTTGGATGATTGCCTAAACAACACTCAGTTGTTATGGAGGTGGTCTCTACAGATGTTAAGTCATAAAGTATAAACAATAGGCAAAAACTAATCAAATGTGATTTCCTAAAATTTGTATCTGGCTTCTTCAAATTGTCAATCAATTCTGACAACTTTTTGTCAAGCTGAACTTCAGTTACCACTGTCTGGCTCATCAGGGAGAGTTTTTTTTTGTTTTGTTTTTTGGTTTTTTTCCTTGCAAAACTCAATGAAATATTCTAGTCAATTAAAAGACAACAAATGTGTTAAAAAAAAAAAAGCTAAATTTGCAAACTCAAAAACACCTTAAATTTAGAGGCTATCTAAGCCAGGGACCACCACAGCATGCATTATCTCATGTAAATTGTACAGTGGATGCATTTTATATAGGAAAATATTCATTTAATTCTATTAAAGGATCAATTTATTGTAGAATTCTAGAATAAAACAAACTGGCTAGATTTTAACTAATTGGACAAGTGCAAGCAAAAGAAGAGTGTAAATATCTTCAAGCAGCCAACTTTAATCTGTACTCTAGAGCTTCTCCAAAGGCCTAGAATTCCATATTTAAATAGGAAACACAAATAGAAGACAGATAATGAACTAATTTTTTTTCCCTTAATTTCTCTTGAATATTTAATCCATTATCATTTCGTCTCTGTTTGGATTGATCCACCAACATAAATGACTTCACTCATGTTCACATTTTCCTCTTATGTTCTAACTCAAGCATACGAACCTTTCAAGAAATCTCACTGTAAAATCCAATCCATGACACTCCCCTTCTATAAATTCCTATAGCAATTGATTGTTACTAGGCTTGACACCTAAACATTCATTGCTTTGTATTGTGCTAATTATTTGGCTTGGTTTTATAGTTTAGTTTAATGATGTAAAAAAGATATAGTCATTGTCTCCTCCAGTTGTACCTTCAGATCCTTAGGTCAGAGACAGAGGTGTTTTTTTTCTCAGTAAACAAATATTTTGGTATGCTTACTAGGTGAAAGAAACACTTTTCTCTTTTGTAAACAGATTAAAAAAAATAATAACTTTTATTTCCACAGAACATCAACCCCAGAAAATACTTTCTTAACCAGCTTGAAATCAATTACTTTATACTCTTGGTATTTGAACTAGTGTTAATTTTCAAAAGCTGGGGTAACGTTGTTGAAGACTTAGGAGTGGGATTTCTCAAAGCGAACGTTTGGATCACGTGTATAACCAAAGCAGATGATATGAATCAGCAGGGGATAAATGAGATTCCAAAATCAGCAGATAACTTCATTTTAGCATTCATTCTGTTTTTGCATTAGCAAAATGAACAACATCCAATTTATTTTTTCAACATTGCTCAACAGCATCAAATACACATTCCGGCGTTCACTGTGTTTGTATCTATGTTCACGTCTGAACCTGGAACTATTCCATACCTTATTGCATTTCTTCTGAATATATTCAGCTTGGGGATTTCATGGTGAGCAAAGAGCTCTCAGAACATAAGCTGCAATATGTTGCTTTTAGCAATTCAACATCATTCGTTGGAACTTCCATTTTTTTGCATTTATTTTCCCACCAACATGTGCATATGCATCAACACATTTACATAAAGTATTCAAAGAACAAACACATAGGTTTGCTTTTTCTCCCAAGAACTTTGTAAAGGTGCCAATAGGGTATTTTTCCTGGTTGGTCAAATTTCCTTTTTAGTGTTATAAAGTGTAAATATTTTAGACCTTTGGGTACTCTGCTGGAAATGTGCCCTCTTCAGTCATATCCCTACTGTCAGGATGAGGGGCAAATCAAACTGACCTGTCAAGGAACAGGAACTGTTTGTGACTGAATTATTTCATTTCAAACCAAAGCATATTTTTTTGTTTGTTTGTTTGTTTTTAAATAGTTACTGGATATTCACAGCTGAATTTGTTTTCCAGTGAAAACTTATCTTCCTCATTGTATAACTACAACAATGAAATAAAGAGAGAACCTCTTCATGCCACAGGGTTCAAAAAATTTAACACCAAGTTTTTGAAGTTTAGTTCTCTGATGTAAACAATGGCACAAGTAAGTTAGTGAAGTAAAGGCACAGAAATAAAAAGCTGTCAACATCTATCTATTTTTTCCTCTCTGCAACCCACACAGCACTTCACCCCCAGCTTTTCATTCTGCTATAAGCTCACTTAAGCAGTAAATTATTTTTTATTCTATAGTCCTTAATTCAAAGCTCTGCTCTGTTCTTCCCAGTCCAAGGCCAAAGCTTCTTGCCAGGCCTTTGTCAATTCTTAGTTCAATCCCACTGATTTTCAGATTCTTATCTCTTATCTATGTGTCTTGCTCAAGGTCACTGACAGCATTGCATAATGGTTATAGATTTTTATTTACTATTTAGGGTTTTTCCTAACTAAATTTACTTGGTTTGTTGAGGGGAACAATGAGGATTTCTTATAAAATTTAATTTTCTGATTTCCCTGAAAAGTTAGAAAATTTGACATCTCCTAAGAAAAAGTTCACTGGTCATTCATTTTTTCATTCAAAAAAATCACTGCTGAATAAACATCACAGCTGATTTTCACAAGCAGTCTGCTGGGCATGAAGAATTCAAGTCTCTGTTTTTAGGCCTTATTGCATAAAAAAAGAGTGTTGTTGAGGTGAGTAGACATGTAAACACATCATAACTCAGTGTAGTAAGTCCCTTAAGATAGGTCCTCTAGGAAAACAGAGAAAGGGGAAATTTACTGTTCCTGTGGTAGATGAGAAGATGATCTTTTTATAGGATCAATGTCTTAAAAAATGAGCTTGACTTCACCAAATGTTAAAGTCATTGTCAGCAAATAAACAGCAAGGTGACATGACAGCACCTAATGTCTTAGTATAGTGAATGAGAGTAAAAACATCATTATTAATCTATGAAAATGATAATTATTGAAACAAATTATCTTATATTTTCACAACACAGTCATTGACTGGGATGGAACAGGATCAGGCTGTGCCTGGAAGAACATTTGATAAAACACACCTACATTTATCAACCACACCATCTGAACTGAGGATTTGTAGACATTGCAAAACTGACAGCATTTTTATTTGTTTTATTTATCTTACTGTAGTTAAAGAACATGATATTGTAGGAATCTTTTGGCGAATGGAAGAAGATCTTATAGGATGAATAAAAGTTCATATTTTAAGCCGTTGAATAAAATATGTAAAATTTAGTCTGGGAAAATATGGCCTTATTGACATTTTCTCTCATATAAATGATAACCTACTGTATGCAAAAGTTAACTTCTAAACAAACATGACATGAATTTGGGGTGGTGCATATAATTTTCTAATCAAGTGGTCATTAGAGTGGATTGTGCAGTACTATTTATTGAGGTATTAGAAAGAAATATGACATTTACATTCATATCTATATTTTAAAATTTCTTTTGATGGAACATCTTCAACCTGATAAAAGACACTGTGAAAAACCCAGAATGTTTTGTTCCTAAGACCAAAAATAAGACAAGGATATCCACTGTCACCACTTGTACACACCATTGTGTTAGAGACTCCCAACAGTAGAATAAAAAAAAAAAAAAGTAACAGTCATCCATATTGGAAAGGAAACAATACAACTATCTTTAATCTCAAATGACATAATCTTCTAGGTAAAAAACCAGCAAGGACAGGCAAACTACCACTGGTGGATCAAACCTCTCCTGTTTTCAGTTTATTGTGTGTCCATCAAGCTAAGAATGTTCATCATTAAAGGTGAGAAGATGAAGAAAAAGGAGGAAGAAAAAGAGAAGGAAGAGAAAGAGGAGGAAAAAGAATAAGGGGCAAATATGTTATGTTGCTTACAAAAAATAAAATACTTATTATTTGCATTCTTGACAGAAAACGTTTTCCAACCCTTTAATTATGCAAAAAAATTACTAAAACTTATAAGTGAATTTAGCAAAGCTGTAGTCTTTTCATTCCTAGGTATTTTCCCAAGGGAATTATTTATGGATATATTTCCATAAAATTATTTGTATCCTAGTTTTCACAGCAGCTTTATGTATAATAGTCCCCAAAGGGAAACAGTTCTAATATGCATCAATAGGTGGATGGACAGATATAGAGTAGCATATCAAATCAATGGAAGGCTACTCGGTAATTAAAAGGAATAAACTAATGATACATTGATGAATCTCAGATAAGTATGCAGATTGAAATATACTAGACAAAAAAGAGAGTATATATGGTATGATTCCATGTATATAAAATTATGGAATATGAAAACTAAACTACAGCAGCAGAAACCAATCAGTTGTTGTCTGGTGACAGCAAGCATCCAGAGGTGAAAGGGCTAATTACAAAGGAGCATCAGGAAACTTTGGAAGTAATGGTTATGTTTATTATCTTGATTGTGGTGATAAATTTACAGGTGTACATGATTTCAAAAATAATTTAATTGTACACTTTACATGTGCAGTTTATTGTATATAAAGTATATTTCAATAAAGCTGTAAGCAAAATGTGAAGGAAGGAGCTAATGCAATACTTAGAGGGAAATTTATAGTTTTATAAAAAGACCATATATAGAATTAATGATCTAAGCTTTCACTTCAAGGAAGTAGAAAAAAAAAAAAAAAAAAGAAAGAAAGTAGAAAAAAATCCAAATAGAAGAAAGCAAATAAAAAAAAATAGTAAAGTGGAATATAAAAAGCAGTACATTATCATGGTCAATTTGATTCTTTAAAGAGATTAATAAAATTGATAAATCTCTAGCTATAATGATTGAGAAGATGGGAAAAGATAGAAAAAGGACACAGTGCCTACAACAGACATTAAAATTGTTAGAGAAATGCAACTCAAAACTACAGTGAGTTATCACCTCACACTGGTCAGATGGCCATCATCAAAATGTCTACAAATAATAAATGCTGAAGAGGGTGTGGAGAAAAGGGAACCCTCCTACACTGTTAGTGGGGATGTAAATTGGTGCAGCCACCATGGAGAAAAGTATGGAGGTTACTTAAAAAACCAAAAATATAGTTATCATATGATTAAGGAATCCCATTCCTGGACATATATATGGAAAATATAAAAACTCTAATTCGAAAAGATACATACACCCCAATGTTCATAGTGACACTATTTACAATAGCCAAGACATGGAAGCAACCTAAGTGTCCATCAAGAGACAAGTGGATTCAGAAGATGCAGAGTATAGATACAATGGAATATTATTCAGCTATAAAAAAGAATGAAATAATGCCATTTGCAGCAACATGGGTGGACCTAAAGATTATCATACTAAGTCAGACAGACAAAGACAAATATAATATGATATCACATATATGAAATCTAAAAAAAAGATACAAATGAATTTATTTACAAAACAGAAATAAACTCACAGACACAGAAAACAAATTTATGGTTACCAAAGGGGAAGAGGGGAGGGAAAAATTAGGAGCTTGGGATTAACATATATACAGTACTATACATAAAATAGATAAACAAGGACTTACTGTACAGCAGAGGGAACTATAATCAATATCTTGTAATAACCTATAATGAAAAAGAATCTGAAAAAATATATATACATACAACTGAATCACTTTGCTCTATACTTGAAACATTGTAAATCAATTATACATCAATAAAAATTCTAAAATATGTATTATTAACTAAACTAACATATGCACAAATTTATTCTAGAAGTCTTTCCTCCATGCCTTCAAGATAAGGAACTTTTGTTCTTAGAGCTCTGAGTAGTCTTATTTCTGAAATTAAAATGTTATTAAGGTAATTATTACAGCTCAAAAATGCAAGTGTACTAGAGGACTTGTAAATGACCATTTAAAGAAAGACCTACATTATTGTCATTTGACAACCATTAAGCACATTTTTCTCTTGTCCTTGGCAAACAGAGGTCCAGTGAAGAACAAGGCTGAAATGAATATGACATTTACACATGCTTATCTGGACAGATATAATTGTTCAAATTATACACCTGCTAGATTTGGACATCTATTCAGAATCATAAAAATAAATAAATAAAAGTGGAAAATCCCATTTAGTGTGAATCCCTCTGAGAATCCATAATCCTGGTTTAAAATTGTACTTGTAGAATGAGCAGCATCCTTCAAGATACCCTTCAGTAAGACAATCTGGGGCTGATGTTTGAGGGATATTGTGGGATGCAAAAAATACATATGTATCTGGAAGACTTTTCTAAAATTCACCATAGTTTCAGTCATGCATGTGGAGAAGTAGCCATGAAACTCCACTTTAGGATTCTTTCCTGATCAGATACTCTATTAACACCTGTGAACAGTCCAGCCTACCCTTCTAGAAGCCATGATAAGAACATTCCTCCCCACAATGTTATGACAGAGCTCTGTCAGCTGAAAATTTGGAAGTCCATATGTGACAAATCATATACAACATTGAAGACATTCTTGTCTTCTGGTTTCCTCTCATTTCTTTTTTTCCAAAAATAAATAAAATTCCACATAATTTGAAATTGTTTCACATGTCTCCTATGTTAGGATTTATTTTTAATGTTCAAGGAAGGAGAAAATGAGGGAAATTGAAACTTAACCAATGGAACTTAAGGGAAGGTTTGCTGATAAGTTTCTGAAAAAGGTTTATGTCTTAATTAAAGAAAAAAATGGATGAAGGGGAAATACATCTTTATTATGATCCTGAGTCTGGCTATGTGAGAATGTGTTGTCTCAGATTTTCCAATTATTTTAGGGTTATGAGTGGTGGGCTTAAGAGAGAGACTGCCAAGTTTAAGATGATGGAGCAGAGAGATGGAGGGAAAGATGGAAGACCTGTGATGATGTTGTTGAACTCCTATCAGGATTTCATCAATCTTGATAACCCCTATTTCCAGACTTCTTAATAGGTGAGATGCTAAAGTTTTCTCATTATAAGCTTCTCTTAAATTTTAAAGCTAAATTAAACTTAAAAAAAAAATCTCTTTCATCTCAACATAACTTGGCTGCATTGGCAGTGGTTCTGCCTTGTTAATTCAACCTGACAATGATGACTAGAGGGCTTGAGTCACTTTTCTTCATAGCATGAATGGCAAACTTTTTCTGCAAAAGAGTGTGATAGTAAATATTGTGGGTCACAAGGTCTCTGCCTCAGCAATTAATTCTGTCCTTACAGTGTGAAAACAGCTGTGGAACATACAAAAACAAATGAGTCTGTTTGTATTCCAATACAACTTTATTTACAATTCTGATACAGGCTAGGCCATAGTTTGCTAGTATCTGCTCTATAACCTCTGCTTTAAGAGAGTAGTAGGGATCTACAATGTTTACCTAAAAGGAAAATTATTGTGGATGTTTTAGGAAGTATATCTATAAAGGAAACCCTTACAAGGTTGGGGTTTTTTGTTGTTTGTTTGCTCATTGGGTTGTTTGGTAATGCAAGTGCCTGATTTGATTGTTGAGGCATCCATTTCAAAGAGGCATCCACTTCAAAGATCTGGAATAAAAACATTGCCAGCCACATGACTAGATAAAGAGCCAGGCCAACTTTCCCAACTGAGGCTCCTTTGTCTTAGGAATGTTGGAAGATTTCAACAACTGACCATTTGGGCCACTTGTTTTTCTCCTCCCATGCTTTAAATGTCTGCTCTGGTGTTTTAAATTCATCAATAAAGAGTGAGCCTGTGAAACCCTAGGCCCCCACGCTTGACCTCAGTAAAGGCAGACCCCCCAGCTCATGTGCTCTCTCTTTCTCTACTCATGACCTTGCTCTGTGGCCTCAAGTGTGCTGGGTAATTCCTAGGTCTTGCAAGTAATAAACCTTTATTAAGTTTCCTGATGGTTATCGTTGAAGGGCATCTTGCAATCATAATAAGACTCAGAAGGGCCGGTCCAGCCACAACATTGGTTATTGAGAGGCTGAGACCACACAACACAATATCAGTACTGCTCAGTATTGGTCATAACGTACAATTCTCTAGGGTTGAAAAGGGTGAAAGTACCTGGGCACCAGGAAGACCAAATCCATACTCTACCAGGGAGAAGTGGGGCAGAGTATTGTGGGTCAGGATATTGCCTGCCATAGAGGGTAAGTGTTAGGATTTTCTTTACAGGAGCAAACATGATAGCTGCCTATGGCAATCCTTAGCAATGCTTAATAATAAATAATAATAATAAATAATGATTAATACATTATTTTAAATTAATTAATTTATTAAAAGAATAGCAAATATTGAAGTCAAGTGTCATCTTTCTTAACAAAATCCTTCCATAAGACAATTGAGGCTCTCAAATTTCTACCATATTCCTTAGAAGACTCTCAATTACAGATAGCTTTACTATTCCATTCAATTAGCTCTACAAATATTTTAACAGTGCAGACTTTCTATATCATTTACCTTAATTTTTGATTACTTTCAACTCTTCCTTCCATCTAATTAAAAGATATATTTTTAAGAAAGATTAGCAGACTATATGTGTGATATGTCGGATCTTCCTTAAAGGTCTTTGTGCTGCTGATTGACTTGTCTCAAATTTTTGCTTCAATTATTGCAGGACCCGAGAAAAGTAACATTAATTTAGAAGCCATATCCATACCTACAGCTGCTTCTGATATGTTCTAGCCAATTGAACTAAAAAAAAAAAGGTCTTATCAAATAAACTAATTACAGTGTGCTTCTTATCCAAATATGGATCACTTTTTATAATTCACTTTTATAAAATTTTCCATGTCAAATCAAGAATGATATTAGACATTCATATTTATAGAAGTAACACAGTATCAACAAGCTGATTTGGAGACATGAAACAACCTGGGTTACATAGAGCTATGTGGGAAGGCTTGTCTAAAGGAGGCTCTGATAAAATAAAGGAAGAGGACACATGAATTAACACAAGTTCTCTAAACCTTAAGTACACATAAGCAAGAGTCAATTAGGAACTTGATTGGAGGAGGGCCTCCCATTTGTTAAGTGAATGAGCTGGGTGAAGCATGGTGTTCTTCCTTATTTTTCCTAAACAAGGGATTCTTCTGCTGAGGGATTAAAAAAAAAAATGGTGCACTCAGCAATTTCTTTGTTTTCATCTTTGCAGCACTCTTGGCACCACACTCCAGAATGGATAAATTAAAATTGTTTCTGTCTAATCCCCTCAGAGAGGTTTTATTGTGCATAGACTATAGTTATTTTAGTTGAGCAGGCTTAAAACATTATGCCTTTTAAAGCCTAATAGTTGTGTTGGTGTAATCAATTCTAATACGTAACATTTGGGATGTATGTGCAACTCTCCCAGGCCCTGTTTTTGCAATAAGAAAGGAAAGGTGATGCATCATTGCTGGTATATATAGGAACATGAAGGAGAGCTGCTTAACAATTAGGAAAAAACATGCTCTATTTCACAGCAGGGAACTCTTCCACCCACCCCTGTTTAGGGATAGAAAAGGACAGAAAACATAATAAGCCTGAGAGTTCAAAAATGCAGTGGATTAATACAAAAATGAAGTTGTCAATCGATTCTATGGCAAGAGAGTGGGATCAGTCCAGATAGTCTGGTACCTGTGGGGTCAAAGAGCCTTGGGAGGAAAAGAACTCAATGGATAAGTATGACAACTTGTCTTTGAGTGGAAAGAATGGGGGATCAAAGGGGAGGATCTGTTGCCACAAAATCTCTACATGAACTTGAGATTTAATGGCTTTGGTCCTCAAATTTCACTTCTGCAAAATGCAAACCATTGTACAAGAGCGCCTGGAGAACTTTGCAAATTTTACACACATCACACTAGAATTTTTTCAAGACCCTTTGATTTTTTTCAAAGCTCCTTCTTATTTTCTAACTTAAACTTTTATATTTTGAGACAATTGTAGAATAATTTTCAGTTAGAAAAAATAATACAGAGAAATCTTGTATACCCTTTACTCAGTACCCCCATGGTGACCTCCTCCATTGTCAGAGTGCAATATCAAAACCAGAAAATTGACACGGATATATTCCTTCAAACTTGTTGAAATTTTACCAGTTTCACATGCACTCCTGTGTGTGTGTGTGTGTATGTGTGTTTATTTAGTTGTGTGAAATTTTAATCACATGTGTAGTTTCATGTAATATCACCACAGTCAAAATACAGAACATTTTCATCTGCAAGAATCACTCCTGTTATCATGTTATAGCCAAACTCACCTTCCTCACACCTCTCTTCTTTAACCCCTGGCTACTACAACTGTTCTCCATCTTTATAATTTGTCATTTCTAGAATGTCAAAAAATGAATTATATAAGTAATCTTTTGGAACAAATTTTTTCAATCAGCATAATTACCTAGAGACTCCTCAAGTTGTTTGTATCGATACATTTAAAAAAAATATTCCTGTGTAGTACTCCACGGCATGGATTCATTTAATCATTCACCCAGTGAAGGACATCTGGTTAATATCCAGTTTGTGACTATTAAGAATAAAGCTGCTATAAACATTTGTATACAAGCCTTTTTCTTGAGCGTGTATTTCTATTTCTCTGGAACAAATGGCTAAGAATGGAAGAGCTGAGTTATGTGGTAATTGCATGTTTAGCTTTATAAGAAAATGCCATGCTGTTCTCCACAGTGACTGGACCATATTACATACCCACCAGCATTGTATGAATGAATGAGAAAATGGAATGATCAAGTTTATTCACATTCTCACCTGCATTTGATGATATCAGTAATTTTTTAAGCTTTTTTGATAGGCATGTAGTGATAGCTCATTGTGGTTTTAATTTAATTTCCCTAATGGTTAATGATGCTGAATATCTTTTCATGCTATTTTCTTATCTGTATAGTACCCTCTGTAGTACAATGCCATTTCTTTTGCCCATTTTCTAATTGAATTGCTTTTTTTTTTTCTTTTTGGCTTTTAGTTTTGAGTGTTCTTTATATATTCTAGACACTGGTCCTTTGCTGAGTATGTATTTTGCAAATAATTTGTCCTATTTTATAGCTTGTTCTTTCATCCTTTTATCAGGAACTTTGGCAGAGTGAATGATTTTAATTTTGATAAGGTCCAATTTATCAATCTTTCTTTTAAAGATCATGCCTTTTGGTGTTAAGCCTAAGAACTTCTGCTTAGTCCTAGATCCTGAAGATTTTCTAATGTTCTGTTTTAAAAGTTTTATATTTTTATGTTTACATTTAAGTCAGTGATCCATTTCGAATTCACTTTTTAAAAGTACTAGGTTTATATCAAGGTCTTATATGTGTATGTATGTATTTTTGTTTTTGTTTTTTTGTCTTTTGATCTTTAATTTTCCTTGTTGTAAAGGCTATCCCGCCCCCATTGAATCATTTTTTCATTTCTGTGGAAAATCACTTGGGCACATTTATGTGAATCTTTTTCTGTGTTCTCTATTCTGTTCCATTGATCTATGTGTCTCTCCCTCCAACAATACCATGCTACCTTTATTATTATAACTTTAAGGAAGGCTTAATATAGAGAAGAGTGATTCTTCCCATTTATCAATAATTTTTTTCCCTAGGGACTGTGTTTTTCTACATAAATTTAATATCATGTCTATGTCTACAAAAAATCTTGCTGAGATTCTGCTAGAAAGTACATTAAAACTGTAGATCAGTTTGGGGAGAACTGAGATATTTTCCATGTTGAATCATCTGATCCATGATTGCAGTATGTCTCTCCATTCATTTAGGTATTTTTATATTTCTTTTATCAGCATTTTGTAATTTTTGGCATGCAAATCCTGTTTATGTTTTTATTTTTAAATTTGTAACTAATTCAATTTTCTTTGGAATGATTACCTTTTTATTTTTATCATTCACATTTTCCTACATATGTCTTCTCTATGGCAAGTGATTTCTGGATTTTCTCCCCAAGATCAATTCCATCTTCTGTGCATTTTCTCACACTATTGCTTCAACATGGAAAGCTTCTCCCGACCTCCTCTCATCATGGTCTCCAAGTTCTTTAGGAAGGTATTCTAGTAGAGCTGGCCCTTGAAAGAAAATCAGGGACTGTGGCGTTTATTGATCGTAATTTAAATCGTGGCTCTGCAACTTTGTGAGTTCTATGCAAGTCAGTTTACTTTTCTGAACTTTAATTTTATCACATGGAAAAAGATAACATTGTTTAACACAAAGTTCAGGACGTGTGTGTGTCTAAATTGAAAATCATATTTATAGTACTAATTAGAGAAACAGACATATATAGTAGATGTTCAACAAACAGCAAGTATTTTTATTTCCCCAAATTTTGATTGTCAATGGCACTTATTGCCAGTTAATAGATTTTGGTATTATTATATTTTATTAATCCTTTTTGTATATATTGATTATACTCTTAATGTCCTTCATGATGATGTTGTAATATGTGCTGTGTGTGTGTTGATTCCATGGATAATTCATAACCTCTATAAAGAGCAGAGACTGGGTCATTTTTATGTCTATTATGGAATTTAGACATGTTGTTGGAGTTATTGTTCACACTGAAAGAGTCTGGCTTTCATGTCAGAAAATCCTGGATTCTTATCCACAATGTGGCATTGGGAAATGTTATATTCTCTGAACTTTAGTTTTCTTATCCATAAAAAGGGGATAATAATACTACACAGTAGTCTTGAGAAGATTGCATGCGAGCATATGTAAAAGTGCATTGCAATGCACATATGTCTAACTGTAATAGAATTACTAGTGATTGGATTGTATTGAGGAACTTGTCAAGCAGCTGTGGGTACCTTCTATTTCACACAAGCAAGTAAAACTGAGATATAGGTATGCTTACTGATTTACAAATTATAATATAATTATTTGATAACAAAATATTGCTCAAGAATGCTTCCCTCAGAATTCTGATGCTGGAAGAAACTGTAGAGATAAATAGTTAAACTCATCTTGTTACACACATACTCACACACACGTCTCCTAGATAGAATAAGTAGCTTCTCCAAGGTCACTTAGCTGAAAGGAGGTAGAGCCAGAAAAAACTCTGGTATCCTGATCCCTAGCCATAAGCTGTTTCCTCTAAACGATTTTCCCTCATTTGTGCCCTGCTCTTCCTGGCATCCTGGCTCAAATTACTTCCTTACCCATTCATATTTGCTGCCTCCAAACTCATCATACTTTCCCTTCCAGCTCTGCGTCCATATGGCAATGCTAATCTGGGAGGTGGATGTCTGAAATTGCCGCCATCACTCTATCCCCTTCCAACCATGTGAGTAGGATAGAAAATGACTTTTGGTCACTATTAACCCGAGTTGGCTGAGATTCACGGATGCTGAGGTGAAACACTCTCCATCATATTTGCAAGCCCTGGAGCCAGTCTTCGACCTTCTGCAAACAAAGATGCCTTTGGGAGTTTAGAATGCACTTTCTGTACTTTTTTCAAATGACCCCATTGAAAACAGGAGCACGGGGCAGGAAAAATGGATCCTAGTTACGAAGAGTTATATATGAAAAATATTCTGAGTGTCCAACATGGGTGGAAAACTTTGTAAATAAGCAAATGCATCGTAAATCTTCAGGTCTAATGAAACATGAGGGTCTGTTTCACACGAGGGGTATGTTATTTACCATTTATTTGTCTTTGCAATCTCTCGGGCAGGATCACTGTGAGTTGAAAAATTCAGGGAATACTTTCAAAGAGAGTAAGAATTGAGCTAAGTTAAGAAAAATTCTATGGTGTTAAGTTTTGTTTTGTTCTGACGTAGTGGCAAATTTCAGAGCCAAATTACCACAGTCATAAAAGTAGTATGATTTGAAGCCCCCTAAAGTCCCCTTTGCCAAAATATATGTATTCATATCCTGCCATGTCATCTAAAATTTCCACAAACACTTCTTCTTCAGATTAAAATAATCATAGGCCTTGCTAACAACACTCACCTGATGTATTTTGATATTCTTTTTTTTTTTAAACATCTTTATTGGAGTATAATTGCTTTACAATGGTGTGTTAGTTTCTGCTTTATAACAAAGTGAATCAGTTATACATATACATATGTTCCCATATCTCTTCTCTCTTGCATCTCCCTCCCTCTCACTCTGCCTATCCCACCCCTCTAGGTGGTCACAAAGCACCGAGCTGATCTCCCTGTGCTGTGCAGCTGCTTCCCACTAGCTATCTATTTTACATTTGGTAGTGTATATATGTCCATGCCACTCTCTCACTTCACCCCAGGTTACCCATCCCCTTCCCCATATCCTCAAGTCCATTCTCTAGTAGGTCTGTGTCTTTATTCCCGTCTTGCCATTAGGTTCTTCATGACCTTTTTTTTTTTTTTTTCCTTAGATTCCATATATATGTGTTAGCATACTGTATTTGTTTTTCTCTTTCTGACTTACTTCACTCTGTATGACAGACTCTAACTCCATCCACCTCACTACAAATATCTCCTGGGAGAGAGCCTCTTCCGTAGATTCTAGGCAGAATTTCAAAATGTTAAAAGTATGTCTTTAATGTCCTTTTAAGCTTAATTCTTCCTTAGTCTTTTCCTGTTCCTGTCAGGTGCCCTGGAATTTCGTGGTGCCCGCCCTTCCTCATGATTCTTTCACTTCACTACAGAATTTCATCTAAGACCGTCATCACAAAGTAACAGCATGAGCAGTGACCCTTTTCTGCATTTCCCCATCAAAACTACTGTGTCCTTTGAGGTATTGCTTATGGAATTTCCTGCCAGTAAGAATTAATCTTACAAAATACATCACGTGGTCACCTGATGGCCACCTGGTGGTCTTAGATGAAATTCTGTAGTGAAGTGAAAGAATCATGAGGAAGGACGGGCACCACAAAATTCCAGGGCACCTGACAGGAACAGGAAAAGACTAAGGAAGAATTAAGCTTAAAAGGACATTAAAGACATACTTTTAACATTTTGAAATTCTGCCTAGAATCTACGGAAGAGGCTCTCTCCCAGCCATGGCTCAGCTGGAGCACAGCTGTTCACAGCATGCCTGGCATTCATTGGGTCAGTCAAGGACCAAGGCCACCTAGAACAAAGACTGCTAGAGGGCACCAAGAAATGACTTCATTTCCCCAGAACAGAAGTCAAAGAGCTTGGGGCAGAAGAATATGAAATGTGGGCTGACTTCCTGGTCTCTCTCTGGCCATTAGCTAATGCCTAGGTGAATGAAATTTCTTTGCCCTTTTAACTTTTATCTGTCTATTTAACTACAGATAGTAATACTAACACTAGAATGATACCCAATTCTTTAGAGAATCGGCCATCAATGTGTCCCATTGTCCTTCCATGGTAGTGAATTGTCTCCAATGACCACATTTTCCATGTACAAATCTTTAGTAATAAATTTACTGATTCTAGATGCCAGTTTACTGATTCTGAATAGCTTTTGTGTCCTTAAAAGGTATGAGTAAATTAAACTTCTAGGCAAATGAAACTCAGTGGAAGTTTGTACACTTTCTTTTTGTAAAAGATGGATTTGGGGGATTTCCTTTTCTGCTTTCCTGATTCAGCAGAGGATCTTACAGCTCATCAACATGCATGTGCATTGCCCATATAAGAAAAGGCTTGGTTTAGTCTTGCTTATTCATCACGAAGTCTATGTCTACATATGGCCAACAAATTGAGCATTTTCTGCATTATCCAGATTTGCAGCTGCCTTATGGCTCAGCTGATTGAAAATCATCAATACCACAGGCTAAATTGGACACTAAGATACCATCAAGTCACACACAAAAGCTTATTCATTTATTCATTTCAATAGGCTTCCTATAGGTAGACTGCATGGTGGTGGTCATTATATGGAACCCAACTGTTAGTGGTCATTATGC
Organism: Balaenoptera physalus; assembly: GCF_965194825.1. Classification (NCBI taxonomy): domain Eukaryota; kingdom Metazoa; phylum Chordata; class Mammalia; order Artiodactyla; family Balaenopteridae; genus Balaenoptera; species Balaenoptera physalus. The sequence goes on along the minus strand of NC_138897.1, from coordinate 41,161,160 downwards.
AGAGAGGACCTGGATTAAATATTCTTTCTACTATCTAGATAATCAAGAGAAATGATGAAAATTCCCTGATGTTTCCTTACTGATCCAAAGGGGATACAATAAGAGTGTATTCATTTATGATTCTAGACTTGTTGAAGATGTTTTGCCCTACAGAACACATGACCTCTACTTTAGATTAATTGGGCTACTTAATAACTCTTTAAAATACTTTACATTTTGCTGTACAGTTTTCCAGAGTTTCTTCTCTTCAGGAATGACTCACTCTTATTGTCCACTCATATTTTTCCAATGCATTTCTTTATCTGGTGATTCAGCATACATTTTTGTGGAGTCACTATACTAAACGTTGAGACTAAAATAATAAATATATCTGACCCTTCCCTCAATGAATTTGCAGTCTCCTAGAAGAGATAGTGATAAAGATAAAAATAGAGATAGAGAATTTAAAAATTACTGCAATAGAATATATGTAATAAAAAAGAGACATATGCAAAATAACTAAAAAAATAGAACAACATTCTCTAAATACTACCCTTGAAAAATAAGAAAGATTTTAGAGTAGAAATAATACTTGGGCTTCAACTCAAAAATAATGTTTATAAGTAGGGGGGAAAGACAATCCAAGTAGTATATATGGCACAAATAATAGCCCAGTGGCCTTACACAGTATCACATACTTGGAAATTTAATAGTACTTGGGTATTACTGGAATAGAATTTTTGTGGTAAAGAGTGTGAGAAAATTAAGGAATGAAAATTGAGAAGGATATGCTAGAAAATGATAAGAACCAGGTTCTGAGGTGCCTAATACTTAATTTAGATTCTATCTGTTCTCTAGGCTGGGGGGAGGGATGGTACTGTGCCTAATTATATTTGTACTCTAGAAAGATAATTCAATTGGATAAGAGTAGAAACGGTAGTCAAGAAAGCTAATTGAGAAGTTATTCTATAGGTCCAGGGATAGATAAAGAGATTCAAATTAAGACAGTGATAGTTGACATCATCGAAAAAATAACTAGATGTAGAAGATATTTAGGAAGCAGGGATTAGTAAATAATTAAGTGTTGAGATAAGTGAAAGAAAACAATTGAGGATGATTTGAAAAGATCTGCTCTATGTTACTGGATGCATGTTCACTGGTTCATTATTACATCAAATATCAGATAGCTTTGTCAGAGTTAAAAGCAGAAAGGGGCTTAGAAAATGAGTGAAATATATGGTCCCTTTAGTATATCCAGGTGGCAATGTCCACTTGATTATTGAAAATACCTGTTTGGAGCTCAAGAAAAGTGTTCAGGTTAATCACACACTTTAGAAATATTAGATAGGAAGAGATAATAGTGACAAATACCCAGGTCTATGAAAATTTGAATATGAAGTATATGTTATCACTGCAGCCTGAGAATAGAGCAGCGGATGCAAGTTTCTGGGGATCAATCAACTGTAAAGACCAAACTGATACCAAGTATCTTAAACACTTCATTTTCTGGAACAGTTTATTCTTCATATTGCCTTATACTTCCACTTCTTACATACTTCCCTTAAGCCTGGCTCTTCCTCTTAATGCATGGTATTTTCATGGTCTACTTCTATGTGACTTTGGTGTCAGAAAAGCATGTGACCAAAGTATATTAACAAATAGAAGGAAAACATGTAAAAGATGAGGGATATGTTCCATGTCATAGATTAAATTATTAACATCTTCAATAAAATCTGACTCGATTTCATACGGCCAAGTTCCCTTGACTACTTTACTTTATGCTGAATTGTTCACAGAATTAATAGTTACTTAATAGTTACTTGAGGAAACTAATGTAAATTGCCAAATTGTTGCATCATGCAGAGTAGAACTGAACAAAATGAACCAAGAGATTTATTGGATTAGTTAACAGAAAAGGCAATCTCCATCCTCTTCTTCAGAGACAAAATCCTTGTAAGAAATTTCTATAATTGCCAATTCCACACTTTCATCTCTGGCTAAAGCCCCAGCTGCTCCAATGAAACTACCATTGCTAGTGTTACCCAGGGTTGCTTCATTGCAACATATGGGGGATGCTTACACTAGATCTGTCTGTAGCATTTTACACTGTGAAATACCCCTCTTTCTTGACATTTTTTCTTTCCTTAATTTTTGTGATTTTTCTATTCTTCTAATGGTCCTTCAAACTCTTCAGATACTTATTCTCAGAATTATTTTTATTTTCATTATTATTATTTTTAAAACCTTTTTTGTCATAAAATAAAATACAGGGAAAGTGCAAAAATTCCTTGATGTTTTAGATGGTAACTACCACCTAAGTCAAAAAACAGTTTTCCCAGCCAGTCTAGAAATCTATCCATAAAAATCATGCATGCCAGTCACAACTTCCTCTCTCCCTTTAAACAGAGCCATTATCCTGAGTTATAGAGTCACCATTTTTAACTTTACTTGGATCCCTTTAAGCCTGAATTCACCTTCCCACTTTTTGTTGCAGAACTTGGGTTATTTAAAGAGATGGGCATTTCTTGAATGCCTATGGTGTGATGTCTTGCAAATTCCTCTCATTTACCAGCCAGGTAAGGACATTGCCTTCCTTGTTCTCTAGCTAGTATTTGAGGAAGGAAGAAATGAAGAGACAGAGGAAGAAATAAGATTCAATCTTCAAGCCCAGCGTTCTTTCTATATACCCTTGAAATTTCCAGCTAAATGACTATCTTTTGGAGAAAACCATTTAGGAAGAGAACAGGGAAATGCCAGTGTATACATGTACCTCAGCAGGGAACAAAAGGAGCCACACTGAGTATGTGCTGTGTGCTTCTGTGTTGAGCCACTCCAAGGGATGTGGGTATGAACGTGGTAATGTAACTGCCTGCAATGGTAGCATATATTAAAGTATGCTACAAAAAAATTTACCCTTAAAATTCTTCATGGAAACATGGTGGAAATTAGATGTGTTACTAGAAAACTTTATTAGGTCTCCTGTGCAAGTGGAAATAGCCAGACTTGAGAGACCAAGAGATTAGGTTCAAAGTCACTAGCAAGGCACTGGTGGAGACAGGAACAGAACCTGGCTCTCCTCAGAGACTCATGGAGGTGACCTCAGAAATCTGAGGTTACAACAGAGGAGGAACACACAGGCCTAAGGCTCTTCATCCCTCTGCTCCATCCCAGGCTGTCTCTGCCCATCTTCCATTGCTCCTTTACGACAAGTTTTCCCATGGCTCAAGATGACAGGAATTTCCCCACATCATACTATAAAGGCCTCTCATACCCAGCACAGCTTTACCCCAGCAGGCCCTGGGGAGTGAGGAGAATACGGTAAACCAATAGAACAGAGAATCAAACGGCCTCCTTTAGTATGAAAATTTATTTGCAAAAAAAAGTGTGCTCCATTTTCAGAGGATTGACTTATATAACTTTGAGAGCAAAAAGTCATGTTTAAGTTGGGGAATGCCTGTCACGTGAGAAGGTTGTGGCATCAACTTGCACATAAGCCCCATAGGGGGCTTTTGACAGTTCTCAAATGTTCTCCAAAATGGAGGTAGGGTAAAATATTCCCTTAAGAATACTCCCACCAGAGGCACTGAGAACATCTCCACCAGGATTGCCATACCACTAGGATTACCATCCATCTTGTGCACAGACCAACACCAGCGGACTTCTCTCACATTGCCTTCAGTGTGCGTGGTGCCTTGGGGGTGTGCTATAGACTGAATTGTTGTGCCCCCCCCAAAAAAAATCCATATATTGAAATTTAACCCTCAATGTGATAGTATTTGGAAGTGGGGACTTTGGAAGATGATTAGATCATGAGAGTGGAACCCTTATGAATGGGATGAGTACTTTTATAAAACACAGAACTCCTAAATCCCCTTCCATCATGTGAGGATATTGCAATAAAATGACTGCATATAAACCAGGAATCAAGCCCTAACTAGACACCAAATATGCCTGTGCTCTGATCTTGGACTTCCCAGCCTTCAGAACTTGTGAGAATTACATTTCTGTTGTCTATAAGCCACCTAGTCAATGGTATTTTGTTAGAGCAGCTAGAATGGACTAAGATAAGGGGTATGGTGAAAACCTGAACAACTATACTGAAAACACTGGTCTCCACTTTGCCTGCTTATTCAGGTAATGGCGACTGGTTTTACATTAGAGCGACAATGAGAAACATGTTTAAAGTGTCTGGGGAAAATCCTAAATTCTCAGCAATGCAAAATGATCTGAACTTGCACGTTTTGATAGTGAAGGAGTGGGATGGGAGAGTGGGAGTAAGCAAGGATGCTGGAGAAGAGTTTTCAATAGAAGGGAAGGTGAACACAGTGGGAGCAGGAGAAATGTGGAGGCCAGGTGGCCTAGTAAGGGAAATGGTAACCTCTTCCCTGGGTCTGTCCCAACCCAGGGAATTGTGACTAAAGGAGAAAGATATTGCTCAGACGTTTTTATTGAGGATACCTAGGGAGTCTAAAGGTGGGCCTTTGGTAAGCTGTGAACAGGCTCCTTCATTGCAGATCTCCAGGGGGTGCTCTTCACATTGCACATTGTGTCTGTATCAATAGTACCTCCTGGAATTGTGTGGTGTGTAGACAGTGAGGCCGTAATGGACCTCTCTATGCATTTTTCAGAAATCTTGCTTGAACTTTTCTGGACAGATGGAGGGGCTTCAACTTTTACTGAATGTTCAAAAGTGTTCCTAATGTAAGAAAATTAATTGCTTTACTGCGGTTTCAGATGGAGCTGCTACCAGAGTAGTCTTTCTATTGATCACTCTTACAAAAAACTATAGTGTCTTAGAATTTGGAAACCTGCATTTGATTACTGTTGCTCTGTCTCATAATTGGGTTACTGTGGAACCTGAAAACATAGCCCCAGCATGTGTGTAATGCTTAGGAATGCTGGTAAGTTGGAAATGGGAATATTATGTTACATCATGGCTTTGTTACAGCATCATTATGAATTGAATTATGTTAATATGCTCAAAAAGTACTTATCATTTCTCTCTTCTATATAGATTTAAAATGGTGATTTTCACACAATAGATACCCAAATATATTTGCATTTTACTTTTAAATTAAAGCATGTCTTAAATCATAAATGATGACATAGGTCTACTAAACTTTCAACAGCTTTTTTGTCCTCTCTCTTGGACAGTTAGAGGAAAAGGGTCATGGCCTTATCCCATTTCCAATTCTATAATTATGGCAGAGATAATCAGTCAAATGGCCAGAATATGGAGAGACTTCTGCATGAGGATGAACAGAATGAGTAGAATGATCTACAAGGATTACATTAATTCTTAAAGGGAAAAGAATATAGAGTGTTCAAAGAATAAAAATTGTTCACTCAATTCTGGAATTCCACAGAATAAATTAAAACTGCATTATCTGAAATAACCTGATATGCAAATAATATTAAAAAATTAATAAATATATGAACAGCAAATTCTTAAAAGGAAATAGTAGGAATTTGGAGAACAATGATGGTTTACATCACAAAAGACACAAAATTCTGTTGTTTATATTATGAGAGACATTCTCAGTTTTCTCAATAAAAAATGTTCCCTGGTGTCTTCATCACGGAGAGAGCCCTGTACTTACTAGATCCTGTAACCAGGAACTGCCTTAGTAATTAAGTCTAGCTTGAAGGACATTTTATTACCCATATTCTGATACTCTTCCTGCTCCTTTGAAATTGGGAGAATTTATGAAGTAGTCAGGCTCTGGAAAAGAGCATACTATATATTTTTAAAAAAGGATGTTGTATAGGTGTGTTTTTTTAAGGAATCACTAACATTAGTGGTTTGAAAACAAAAGATTATTTTCCCTGTAATAATAAAACATGTAAAATGCATTTGCTTTGAGCTTCTACACTGGAGAAAGGAGGAGGGGAAAACAAAGAACACATCTGTCCCCTGAGCTGTGTTGACCATTCCCCGCCTTTCAATACTAATTTCCCCAAACTGATAAGTTCCCAGCTGCTACCACAACAAAATATCTGGAGAAAAGACCTCCATATGCTGTTGCAAAGCTGATCACACTCAGCTGCTGGAGAAAGTTGAGCCGTGAAGCCACAGCTGCCAGGCTGCTGTTCTCCATTGTAGCTCAAGACGGTCTCTGCATAGAGAGGCTGTTGCGGCTGGAAAGCAAGCCGAGTTAAAGAGAAAGAAGGGTACATGCTGGGGGATTCCCAGTGGAACCCAACTGCTATTGGGCCTCCTCCTCTGGCACATCCCTACAAGTAGAAGCTGAGCATGAAGCTGATCTCTAGAAATATAGATGTTGTTTTGGTCTAAAAGAATAACTCCTAGAGAGAAACCTCTTTTCTATACAAGAGAATACATTTGTGACAGTAAGAAAGCAACCGTTATTTCCTCCCTTAGGACTTTTATCAGGGTCCAGAGATGGCCACACTGAACTTCATCATGGTCCAAAGCTCAATCTGCATGCTTCTGCCTCTAGGACTTTACCTGTTTGTTCCTTTCAGGAGAGAATGGTATTCTCTAGCCCTTAGCTTTAGTTTTTATAATCCTCTATCTTTCAAGGCTCAGTTCAAATGACATATAATTGTTGAAGCCATTCATTATTTAAAACATGATTGATGTCTAGTTTCTGAGGACACAAAAATGAAAAATGCTATTCCCAATCCTACCTTCATGGCTCTTACCATCAAGTGGGGTTAGACTGCCACATAGTTTGAAAAGTAAAGCAACAAGAATTAATTAATCATTACACAAGGGTAATGGAGCACTTTGATGCTTATAAAAGAGTGTGGGAATGGTGGAGCACTTTGATGCTTATAAAAGAGTGTGGGAATGGTGTTGGATCACAGTGATTCCTGGAAGAAATGATATAAAATATAGTTCTAAAGAATGGGTAGGCTATAGCTGGATTTCTTCTTTCATTGCTTGAGGGGATGGGTGGTAAGATTTCTGAGCACCCAGTTTCAAAGTGTGTGTGTGTGGGCATGTTTCCTCACACCAAGAAGCAATTTTCCAACACCAGCTACAATTCAACTCAGTTCTGACACTATCTACCTGGAGATAGCAGCAGAGTCCACAGGTTAAGGGCTCAGTCCCACAAGACTGCCCTCCACTCAGATGTCAATCACACACCCAGGTTGTCACCTGTACTAGTGACTGACCAGTGATAGATAGGAGTTTCCAAGACCCCATCCTTTGTTTCAATTGATTTCCTAGAGTAGCTCACAAAACTCAGGAAACAAGTCTATTGACTAGATTACTGGTTTATTATTAAAAGGTATAATTCACGAAGACCCAGATGAAAGAGATGCGTAGGGCAAGGTATTGGGGAAATGGCACAGAGCTTCCATGCCCTCTGAGAGTGCCACTTTCCCAAATTTCCACATGTTCATCAACCCAGAAGCTCCGTGAACGTTGCCTTTTGGGGTTTTTATGGAGGCTTCATCACATAGGTACAATTAATTAAATCATTGGTCACTGGTGATTGAACCCAGTCTCCAGCCCCCTCCCCTTCCAGGAGGTCTAGGGGTGAGACTGAAAGCTCCAAACCTCTAATCACATGAGCGGTTCTTCAGGCAACCGGGCCGCATCCTTAGATGCTTTCCAAGGTCACCGTATTAACATAAACCCAGTTGTGGTAGAAAGGGGTTTGTATAAACAGCAAGACTCCTATTTCACCTTTATGGCCTGAAGTAATTTTATGAACTTAATACAAGACACCAAATATTATGACAAAAGATGCTCTCATTGCTTTTATCACTCAGGAAATTCCAAGAGCTGTAAGCCAAGAACTGGGGACAAAGACCAAATACATATTTCTTATTATAAATAATAATATCACAAGTGGATGAGATGAAAAACTATATCAGCAGATGGAATAGCATGGGCTAAGTTCCAGAGATGAGAGGGTCTATTACACATGAGTAAGATGGACAGATGTGTAGTGTGACTGCTTGTAGAGAGGAAAAATGGCAACAGAAAAAGCTAGAATGCCAGAGAGTTGACATGGTTTAGGGTCTTCCAAGCTATGTGGAGGAGTCTGTGCTCACTTAATAAAAATTGGAGTCCTCAAAATTTTTGCAACAGTGGAGTCAGCTGCCTAGATGTGTGTTTTCCCTGAAATAAATAACAATAAGAATAAAAGTTTTGGCTGCTCTGAAGAGAATGGTGTGATGGGCAAGACTGAAGACAGAGAAATCACATAGTAGTCTATGTTAGAAATGGTTGCTCCTCAGGGAGTGTAAGTGGGATAGAAAAAAAGGAATGGGGCAAGGTCTAGGAGATAACTGGTCAAGACTAAGTGACTGAAGAAGGGTAGGAGAGGGAGATGATAGGGTGTGAAGAACACAGAGAGGCAAACGTGATTGCTAGAAAGGGAAGTGTAGAAATAAATGTGCACATGAGTGTAGACAAGGAAGGAGGGATGAACTCATGTGGGGCCTTATAAAATTTGAAGTGCTCCATTAAGCATTTAAATACACATATGGAGAGAAATCCAAGAGGCAGGTGCTGATTCAATACTAACTGGCATAAACATGTGGTAACAGAAGCTGTGGGAAGAGATGGGATCACCAAAGGAAAATATGGGGAGTGAAGAATAAATTACTGAGAACAGAGCTCGAGTATCCCAATTTAAGGTGGTCAGATTGACCTTCACAGAAAAAACTGGTTTCTGTGCCTCTGGATTCTCATAGTAATCTGCCTGTACTTCTCTTATAGGATTTATCACTTTAGCCCTGTAAAGTATGGTTATTTATATATTTTAATTTTGTTTTATTTGCTTCACCCCACAATAATTGAGTGTTTATCAAGCATCAGACTTTATTTTATATGCACTCTTTTTATACTCACAAGTGATTTGAGAGATAAGCACTATGATTTTTCCCTATTTGGTAGAGATAAGGCTATGTGTTCTCGAAATCCTGTGCATACCGCCACCCGAGACATGCAACTAGACCTAATGTTCCAGCTAGCCTTAGGCCACTCCTGCCACTGGACTGAATGGCAGTCAAAGCAATATGATCTGATTTACGCTATTTCCAGGACTGGCCTCTAAAGTACCTCCCTCACCATACTCCAGGCTCTCTTTTTACCTTTACTTGCTTCCAAATACAGATAATCCAGTAATGGATCCCAAGTCTCTTGTGAAATATTGGGGTTTCAGCCCCTGAATAGATTCTTGGAAGAGGGTGACCCCCAAAACGGCCACCTGAGCAGAAATACACATCAGAAAGTAACATAAGTAAGCAATAAATTTATTTTTTGTTTGTTTGTTTTGTTTTGTTTCTAATGACTGAGTTTGGTGTTGTTTGTTATAACAATAACCCTAACTGACTAATACACAAAAAAAGAAAAGAAATTAAATTTAGTAAAGTAAAAATTATTTATTCCAGTTCACATAACTTGTAAGTACCTTTGCTGGAATGTCAGTTTTCATATATTTGAACACACACACACAGATATATTACAAACTTCCATTCTAAAATGCTCCTTCCCTCCCAACTCACATAATCTCAGAGCTCAGGAGGGGGGGTCTCATCCATGAGGCAAAGGCCATAACATTGTCTGTTACAAGGAACAAATGGAGCTATGGTGATAATGCCATTGCCATGCCACTGATGGGTCATAAAACTGTTGATAGAAAATGATCCACAAAAGTACTGCTTGGGAATTTGTGGCTTAGAAAATGAATGTCAAATGACAAGCATGGTAAATAACTTGGTTTCTAGTCTTTTCCTCCCATTAACTTGCAACATGATTGTGGAAAAACAATACACAGAATAAAGGTCCTCTAAGGCCTCCCTTTATCTTTAGAATTCTATGACTAAGGAACACTGAATTTTAAAGATCCCTTAAGAAATTATTGTTTAAATTACTAATTTTCCTTCAGAAATTCCATCTTGCAAACAACATCATCTTAACTGGGATTTTAAACGAAGAAACTGAAAAATATTAGAAATATGGAAAAAAGCAATCTAGATTGCAGTGCAGTAAGACAAAAAAGTGAAATCCCTAACAAGGCTGCTTTGCAGACATGTTGCCTATCATAGTAGTATGATCATTAAAATCCTATTAGTAGCTAAACAAAACATTCAGAAGTAAAATAATCAAAGAGGGTATTTTATATGTGTTGAATTCTTAGCAATTTGTTGTGAAATATAGTACTCAATATTGGAATTGGGTGTGCAATTTGAAATCTTGCTGCAGAAATGTCTAAACTAACAATGGTGCCCACAGCTTGTCTATGACAATAGCTGTTATTTTGCTTGCTGACTATATAAATAAAGTTGAGAAATATATTAAATAAGAAAAACAGAATGGAGATGACATCAGAATAAATCAACAAATCTTGATCTGTATACAGAAACATACAACAATTTCAAAAGAAGTTTCGTTGGCTACCTAAAACCTGAAACAGCAATATTTGAACTTGGATAATGAAAGTAAGGAAAATCTTAATCATGTCCAAACTAAATTAATCTGGATTCCCCTAGTGCATTTATTCATGTCATAACAGTCATCACTTAAGTCCATAATGATGAAATCATACATCTGAGTTTGAGCACAGAGAGGGAGGAAGGGAGAGGGAGAAAGAGGGAGGGAGGGAGAGAGGGAGGAGGAGAGGAAGAGAAGGAGAGAGAGAGAGAGAGAGAAAGAGAGAGACAGGGACAGAGACAGAGAGAGACAAGAGAGGAGAAAGAGAGACTGAATTAAAGTCCAGCATAATGTTTGTGCTTTGGGGGAAGGTAAGAGTAACAAGTTGGTAACAAGGAAAGTTCCTAGCTAATGAGCACACTCACTAAGAAAAGCCATGGGTTTTTATATATGTATATAACATATAAAATATATTTAATTCAATATTTGTAATAACTTAGGTTATTGAGATTTTAAGGGAAAACATGTTTTTCTTCTTTATACCTTAAACCTAGAATGTATTCAACTTATTTAATTTCTTTTAAATTTCTAATTAGAGAAACCTCAATTTTAAAGCATAGATTTTTGTTACAAAGAACAAATCAAAGAGGGGACTTTTTAAATTTCAGGTTGAAATTGGTAGACAATGTATATTTGTCTCCTAGCTCAGAAAACCCAATGCCGAGAACCAGCACACAAAACTGCAGCTGGTCCAAACTGCTTGTGAGATTCCCGTCTTCAAATATATTTATCCAATGATTCCCATTTTATCTTTTTTAAATAAAGGTTTTAAGGATCATAAAAAAATAAATACTCCATGAGTTTGTGGATTGTTTTCTTCTTTTTTCCTTTTGGCTTGTTCATGCTGCATTAGTGGCATAATCCTTTTTCCAAAGCACTGGCACTCTGGTGACCATGATGATTTTTGCCTTATTGCATTTAGCAGCGCTTCAGCATTATGGCTGCCCAGTTCCTCAGGGAACAGGAGGAGGCTGAAAAAAAAAATAAAAATGAACAAAATAAAGATAGAAAGAAATAATCATCGGAGAACATCCTCAGGGAGTGCAGAAAAGCAAAAGCCAAAGAAAGTAACAAGTTACAGTGTTGTGAAAATTGTGTGAACCTGTTACAGGGGAAGTATGTGTTTGATAGAATTTAAATTATTTAAGACCCTAGAAAGAGATTTTACTCATCTTCCGCTTTTAGACGAGAACTATCTTCAAATGATTTTATTTACTCCTTTCTCTTATTCTTTTTTTTTTTTTTCTACCTTTAAATATTACTTTCAATCTTTAATGCTAGATTCAGGTAACTAAGGTTACTCTGCATTGTTGTATTTCTTTTCTATTTATTTGTTTTGCTGCATTTCATCTGGTTATAAATGCCATAATGAAATATTATAGGCAGATACTGCAAAGTCAAGCAAATTGTAGACAATCTTTATGCCTTAAATTTATCTCATCTTTGCAATGCCAAATAACATCGGTTGTAGCTTTTTTTTTTTTCTGGGACATCATTAAAGATGGATATAGCTTTTGGGGGGTTAGGCATTGCCAAAAATATTTTTTGGAATCATGGGAAAAAGATTGCCACAACTTCTCCAAATTCTGAAGTTTAACACAACTCTAAAAAGAGAGTGACTACAGTAGACTAATTTTTTTTTTAAAAAATTAAAAGTGTGAGGAAGCACAAAGAGTACCCCACATAAAATTAGTAAACAGAGATTACTCTCTAGTCTCAGCACCAATAGGAAGCAAGTGGTTGTTTTTACATCCAGTACAACATATTTTTGCCTTTTGTGGCTCCTCAGGTCTGAGGGCGGCCATTTGTCTATGCCACAGAAGAGACTGAAGCCATCTAACCCCTATGGAGCTCTATTAATCTTTGTAAAGTCTAACAACATGATTTTAGTGGAGGATAGGGAAACAAATTCTTAATCTCCAAAACAGGTGGGCTTTTTACAGAGACACAGCATCACAATGTGAACAGAATGGCACAACAGCACAACACCCATCTCCCATCCTCCTTAGACTCAGAAGAGAAGGAAAGGGAGGATCCTTCTTCAAAGAGCAGAGTTAAGCATGACATTTTCTCAGCTATCTAACCATGTTGACAACAGTGAGGTATGGTGGGGAAGTGTCATTTCAACAGACTGCATATCCTCAAAGAAACTGAATTTTACCTTCCCTTGCTGGGGAAGGACTGTTACCTCTATAACAGGTCTTAGTAAGTGCTGAGGGGGATGTCCCCTCCCCTCATGCTGACATAAAGACGATGACATTGGGCCCTTCCATTAATGGGATTAGCTGCTTGAGGTACTTCTTTAATGATAGCCAGGGATTTAAGGCACCCGCTTCTGAGTGAGTCGTGGTGAATATTTAGCAAGAAGCCAATCTTACATTGCAGACATCGCACTGGCACATAAAAGTCTAACTCAAGGAGCATCCATTGTTTTTCTGGTGGAGACATTCAGGCTGTAATTTATTTAGAGGTGCTTCAGTCATCAACTTTTTAGGGAGTCATAGACTCGTCCCAGAGTTTGCTCCTGAAGCAGGGGAATGTAGACGTTCTTAATAAAGAAGTTAAGAAGGCACAAGATCTTTATAAATCTTTGGGTGCTAGGTAAACTGCATAAACTAGAGTCTTAAAAACATATACGCAAATTTTTATGTGATATTTATCTGCTGCTTAGACCCTGTTAGTAATAGAAAAGTAATAGAATAGTATTCCTATTTTATAGGAGAGAAAACTGAGCCTCAGAGTATTTAAGTGATTTGATTAAAAAAATACCATATATAATAATATGCCAGCTCAAAATTCTACATGGCATTCTAACATGCAGAATCAGACCTGAAAAATTGCCACCCATATTCAACTCCGTATCATGTATACTATACCAAAGAGGCTGGGTGTCTATTAAGATCCTTGGCTTTGGAGAAAGGGAGACACCTAAATCCCAAATCCCAGTCCTAGCTCTTTCTCCTTCTTGCCAAGTGATCTTGGAAGGTTATTTAATCTTGCGTGGGTCCTGGTCTTCTCATCTATAAAATAAGGTAAAGTGTATGTTTATTGTAGGGTTACTGGGAGGATTAAGTGAAATTGCAGGTATTTTTATTCTACTTTCATTCAGTTGCTTCCCAGGTGTGGAACAAAGAGCAACCAGTGACCTCACTTGTTCCCATTCTCATTGTCCGGAGACACGGAAACTCTTCTGGCTCTTCAGACATGGATGCCTGGAGAGGGTGAAGAATGTGGCAACATTTCTTAACAGAGATCTCAGGCCACCTGAGAATTACAATAATAGCTAAAATTTATCATTACAAAAGTATGTTTTGTGTTCTATTGAAAAATGTTGAGTGAGAAGCCAATAGATATATGAGTTTCTTGCTATTGTGGAGAATTAAGCATATAGTCAGAAACTGAGGAAATTGGTTTTAGTTTTCAGTTTGTATAATATCCCTAACAATTTAACATGGTCAACAGGGTAAAGGCGTACCTGTGGTCCATGTATTAATTGGTTACTTTAATATTATGCAATCCACCTAAAAGATCTCAAGAGAGAGAATGACAAAATACTGAACATGTCACAGAAAAATGCACTGACCATAAAGATTGCAAAGTTTTAGAAGCAAATACTTATTGCATACATATGACTTGCCAGGAACTGTTCTAAATGTCTTACTTTGTTTTATTGAGTTCGTACACCAACGTTGAAATGGAGGAATATTTTGTTCATTAGATTAAATCTCTGCTGATTAGTTATGGAGAAAAGGACTTCAATGTAGGCAGCCTGACTTGAGTCCATAGCCCATCATCTAGGCCGTATGTACCATCTAACTGCAAACAATACAGAGATTAAAAAGATGTAGTTCATCTCAGCTATACGCATCTATCTGTCTGGACGATTTAAGAACTACTTTTAGGACATGGCATATTTTAACTTATGTTAAACTGATCACTAAAATAACACAATAATCGAACACCAAAGTTTAGGAATATTGTTTGGGAAATAATATTATAAAAAACAGGCAATGGTTTGCTGTGCTTGAGGAAAGAGAAAAAAGAGCTATATTTTAGCAATACTGCATCATCCTAGAACTTGATTAACAGCTCAGTGAAATTCCAGAGTACATATAATCTGATCCTCCTAACTTCATAAACAAATAAACTGAGGCACACAGAATAATAAAGCAGTAAATGCACCTATGTATTATATTATTTTTGTGTGTTTGTTTTTGAATTTTATTTAATTATTTTTATACAGCAGGTTCTTATTATTCATCCATTTTATACACATCAGTGTATACATGTCAATCCCAATCTCCCAGTTCATCACACAACCCCCCCACCCCCCGCTGCTTTCCCCCCTTGGTGTCCATACGTTTGTCCTCTACATCTGTATCTCTATTTCTGCCCTGCAAACCGGTTCATCTGTACCATTTTTCTAGGTTCCACATATATGCGTTAATATACGATATTTGTCTTTCTCTTTCTGACTTACTTCACTCTGTATGACAGTCTCTAGATTCATTTATGTCTCTACAAATGACCCAAGTTCATTCCCTTTTATGGCTCAGTAATATTCCATTGCATATATGTACCATATTTTCTTTATCCATTCGTCTGTTGATGGGCATTTAGGTTGCTTCCATGACCTGGCTATTGTAAATACCGCAGCAATGAACTTTGGGGTGCATGTGTCTTTTTGAATTATGGTTTTCTCTGGGTATATGCCCAGTAGTGGGATTGCTGGGTCATATGGTAATTCTATTTTTTTTTTTTTTTATAAATTTATCTATTAATTGATTGATTTTGGGGTGTGTTGGGTCTTCGTTTCTGTGCGAGGGCTTTCTCTAGTTGCGGCAAGCGGGGGCCACTCTTCATCGCGGTGCACGGGCCTCTCACTATCGTGGCCTCTCTTGTTGCGGAGCATGGGCTCCAGACACGCAGGCTCAGTAGTTGCGGCTCATGGGCCTAGTTGCTCCGCGGCATGTGGGATCCTCCCAGACCAGGGCTCGAACCCGCGTCCCCTGCATCAGCAGGCAGATTCTCAACCACTGCACCACCAGGGAAGCCCTATTTTTAGTTTTTTAAGGAACCACCATACTGTTCTCCATAGTGGCTGTATCAATTTACATTTGCACCAACGGTGCCAGAGAGTTCCCTTTTCTCCACACCCTTTCCAGCATTTGTTGTTTGTAGATTTTCTGATGAAGCCCATTCTAACTGGTGTGAGATGATTTGAGCAGCTTTTCATGTGCTTCTTGGCCATCTGTATGTCTTCTTTGGAGAAATGTCTATTTAGGTCTTCTGCCCATTTTCTGATTGGGTTGTTTGTTTTTTAAATATTGAGCTGTATGACCTGTTTATATATTTTGGAGATTAATCTTTTGTCCATTGATTCGTTTGCAAATATTCTTTTCCCATTCTGAGGGTTGTATTTTCATCTTATTTAGAGTTTCCTTTGCTTTGCAAAAGCTTTTAAGTTTAATTAGGTCCCATTTGTTTATTTTTGTTTTTATTTCCATTACTCTAGGAGGTGGATCAAAAAAGATCTTGCTGTAATTTATGTCAAAGAATTTTCTTCCTATGTTTTCCTCTAAGAGCTTTATAGTGTCGGGTCTTATGTTTAGGTCTCTAATCCATTTTGAGTTTATTTTTGTATATGGTGTTAGGAAGTGTTCTAATTTCATTCTTTTACATGTAGCTGTCCAGTTTTCCCAGCACCACTTATTGAAGAGACTATCTTTTCTCCATTGTATATCGTTGCCTCCTTTGTCATAGATTAGTTGACCATACGTGCATGGGTTTATCTCCGGGCTTTCCATCTTGTTCCATTGATCTATATCTCTGTTTTTGTGCCAGTACCATACTGTCTTGATTACTGTAGCTTTGTAGTATAGTTTGAAGTCAGGGAGTCTGATTCCTCCAGCTCCGTTTTTTTCCCTCAAAACTGCTTTGGGGTCTTTTGTGTCTCCATACAAATGTTAAGATTTTTTGCTCTGGTTCCACAAAAAATGCCATTGGTAATTTGATAGGGATTGAATTGAATCTGTAGATTGCTTCGGGTAGTATAGTCATTTTCACAATATTGATTCTTCCAATCCAAGAACATGGTATATCTCTCCATCTGTTGGTATCATCTTTAGTTGCTTTCATCAGTGTCTTATAGTTTGCTGCATACAGGTCTTTTGTCTCCCTAGGTAGGTTTATTCCTAGGTATTTTATTCTTTTTGTTGCAATGGTAAATGGGAGTGTTTCATTAATTTCTCTTTCAGATTTTTCATCATTAGTGTAAAGGAATGCAAGAGATTTCTGTGCATTAATTTTGTATCCTGCAACTTTACCAAATTAATTGTTTAGCTCTAGTAGTTTTCTGGTGGCATCTTTAGGATTCTCTACCTATAGTATCATGTCATCTGCAAACAGTGACAGTTTTACTTCTTCTTTTCCATATTGTATTCCTTTTATTTCTTTTTCTTCTCTGATTGCCATGACTAGGACTTCCAAAACTATGTAGAATAATAGTGGCAAGAGTGGGCATCCTTGTATTTTTCATGATCTTAGAGGAAATGCTTTCAGTTTTTCACCATTGAGAATGATGTTTCCTGTGGGTTTGCCATATATGGCCTTTATTATGTTGAGGTAGGTTCCCTCTATGCCCACTTTCTGGAGATTTTTTATCATAAATGGGTGTTGAATTTTGTCAAAAGCTTTTTCTGCATCTATTGAGATGATCATATGGTTTTTATTCTTCAGTTTGTTAATATGATGTATCACATTGATTGATTTGCATATATTGAAGAATCATTGCATCCCTGGGATAAATCCCACTTGATCATGGTGTATGATCTTTTTAATGTGCTGTTGGATTCTGTTTGCTAGTATTTTGTTGAGGATTTTTGCATCTATGTTCGTCAGTGATATTGGTCTGCAATTTTCATTTTTTGTAGTATCTTTGTCTGGTTTTGGTGTCAGGGTGATGGTGGCCTCATAGAATGAGTTTGGGAGTGTTCCTTCCTCTGCAATTTTTTGGGAGAGTTTGAGAAGTAATGGTGTTAGCTCTTCTCTAAATGTTTGATAGAATTCACCTGTGAAGCTATCTGCTCCTGGACTTTTTGTTTGTTGGAAGATTTTTAATCACAGTTTCAATTTCATTACTTTTGATTGGTCTGTTCATCTTTTCTGTTTCTTCCTGGTTCAGTCTTGGAAGGTTATACCTTTCTAAGAATTTGTCCATTTCTTCCAGGTTGTCCATTTTATCGGCATATAGTTGTTTGTAGTAATCTCTTATAATCTTTTGTATTTCTGCAGTGTCAGTTGTGATTTTTCTGTTTTCATTTTTAATTTTATTGATTTGAGTCCTCTCCCTCTTTTTCTTGATGAGCCTGGCTAATGGTTTATCAATTTTGTTTATGTTCTCAAAGAACCAGCTTTTAGTTTTATTGATCTTTGCTATTGTTTTCTTAGTTTCTATTTCATTTATTTCTGCTCTGATCTTTATGATTTCTTTCCTTCTGCTAACTTTCGGTTTTGTTTGTTCTTCTTTCTCTTGTTCCTTTAGGTGTAATGTTAGATTGTTTATTTGAGATTTTTCTTGTTTCTTGAGGTAGGCTTGTATAGCTATAAACTTCCCTCTTTGAACTGCTTTTGCTGCATCCCATAGGTTATGGATCATCCTGTTTTCATTGTCATTTGTTTCTACGTATTTTTTGATTTCCTCTTTGATTTCATCAGTGATATCTTGGTTATTTAGTAACGTATTGTTTCGCCTCCATGTGTTTGTGTTTTTTACATTTTTTTCCCTGTAATTTATTTCTAATCTCATAGCATTGTGGTTGGAAAAGATGCTTGATATGATTTCAATTTTCTTAAATTTACTGAGGCTTGATTTGTGACCCCAGATGTGATCTATCCTGGAGAATGTTCTGTGCGCACTTGAGAAGAAAGTGTAAACTGCTTTTTTTGGATGGAATGTCCTATAAATAGCAATTAAATCTCTCTGGTCTTTTATGTCATTTAAAGCTTGTGTTTCCTCATTAATTTTCTGTGTGGATTATCTGTCCATTGGTGTAAATGAGGTTTTAAAGTCCCCCACTATTACTGTGTTACTGTCAATTTCCTCTTTTATAGCTGTTAGCAGTTGCCTTATGTATTGAGGTACTCCTTGTTGGGTGCATATATATTTATAATTGTTATATCTTCTTCTTGGATTGATCCCTTGATCATTATGTAGTGTCCTTCCTTATGTCTTGTAACATTCTTTATTTTATAGTCTACTTTTTCTGATATGAGTATTGCTACTCTAGCTTTCTTTTGATTTCCATTTGCATGAAATATCTTTTTCTATTCCCTCATTTTCAGTCTGAATGTGTCCCTAGGTCTGAAGTGGGTCTCTTGTAGACAGCGTATATATGGGTCTTGCTTTGGTATCCTTTCAGCAAACCTGTGTCTTTTGGTTGGAGCATTTAATCTGTTCACGTTTAAGGTAATTCTAGATATGTATGTTCCTGTGACCATTTTCTTAATTGTTTTGGGTTTGTTTATGTAGGTCCTTTTCTTCTCTTATGTTTCCCACTTAGAGAAGTTCCTTTAGCATTTGTTGTAGAGCTGCTTTGGTGGTGCTGAATTCTCTTACCTTTTGCTTGTCTGTAAAGCTTTTGATTTTTCCATCTAATCTGAAAGAGATCCTTGCTGGGTAGAGTAATCATGGTTGTAGGTTCTTCCCTTTCATCACTTTAAGTATATCATGCCACTCCCTTCTGGCTTGTAGAGTTTCTGCTGAGAAATCAGCTGTTAACTTTATGGGAGTTCCCTTGTATGTTATTTGTCGTTTTTCCCTTGCTGCTTTCAATAATTTTTCTTTGTCTTTCATTTTTGCCAGTTTGATTACTATGTGTCTCGGCCTTTTTCTTCTTGGGTTTATCCTGTATGGGACTCTCTGTGCTTCCTGGACTTGGTGGCTATTTCCTTTCCCATGTTAGGGAAGTTTTCAACTATAATCTCTTCTAATATTTTCTTGGGACCTTTCTCTCTCTCTTCTCCTTTTGGGACCCCTATAATGCAAATGTTGTTGAGTTTAATGTTGTCCCAGTGATCTCTTATGCTCTCTTCATTTCTTTTCATTCTTTTTTCTTTATTCTGTTCCGCAGCAGTGCATTCCACCCTTCTGTCTTCCAGGTCACTTATCCATTCTTCTGCCTCAGTTATTCTGCTATTGATTCCTTCTAGTGCAGTTTTCATTTCAGTTATTGTATTGTTCATCTCTGTTTGTTTGTTCTTTAAATCTTCTAGGTCTTTGTTAATCATTTCTTGCATCTTCTCGATCTTTGCATCCTTTCTTTTTCTGAGGTCCTGGATCATCTTCACTATCATTATTCTGAATTCTCTTTCTGGAAGGTTGCCTATCTACACTTCTTTTAGTTGTTTTTCTGGGGTTATATCTTGTTCCTTCATCTGATACATAGCCCTCTGCCTTTTAATCTTGTCTATCTTTCTGTGAATGTTGTTTTTGTTCCACAGGCTGCAGGATTGTAGTTCTTCTTGCCTCTGCTGTCTCTCCTCTGGTGGATGAGGCTATCTAAGAGGCTTGTGCAAGTTTCCTGATGGGAGGGACTGCTGGTGGGTAGAGTTGGCTGTTGCTCTGGTGGGCAGAGCTCAGTAGAACTTTAATCTGCTTTTCTACTAATGGATGGGGCTCTGTTCCCTCCCTGTTGGTTGTTTGGCCTGAGGTGACCCAACACTGGAGTCTACTCGGGCTCTTTGGTGGGGCTAATGGAAGACTCTGGAAGGGCTCATGCCAAGGAGTACTTCCCAGAACTTCTGCTGCCAGTGTCCTTGTCCTCACGGTGATACACAGCCAACCCCTGCCTCTGCAGGAGACCCTCCAACACTAGCAGGCACGTCTGGTTCAGTCTCCTATGGGGTCACTGCTCCTTCCCCTGGGTCCCAATAAGCACAGTACTTTGTGTGTGCCCTCCAAGAGTGGAGTCTCTGTTTCCCCCAGTCCTGTCAAAGTCCTAATCAAATCCCTCTAGCCTTCAGAGTCTGATTCTCTAGGAATTCCTCCTCCCGTTGCCACACCCCCAGGTTGGGAAGCCTGTTGTGGGGCTCAGAACCTTCACTCCAGTTGACTTCTGTGGTATGTGTTCTCCAGCTTGTGAGTCACCCACTGAGCAGTTATGGGCTTTGATTTTATTTTGATTGCACCCCTCCTACCATCTCATTGTGACTTCTCCTTTGTCTTGGATGTGGGGTATCTTTTTTGGTGAATTCCAGTGTCTTCCTGTTGATGATTGTTCAGCAGTTAGTTGTGATTCTGGTGTTCTTGTAAGAGGGAGTGAGAGCACGTCCTTCTACTCCACCATCTTGAACCAATCTCCCCTATGTCTTATACTGTTAATTAACCTTTGTGTTTCACAGGGTGCCCAGGCTATGTAGCCAATGTTAAAAAGCAAAAAATAGCAGGAAAGCGCCACCCAGGGAAGGTCATAGAGAAAGACAACATGCACATTAGGCTTGAATGGTATAGAGTTTACTTACAGCAAGAAGAGAGAAAGAGTACACCAGATCCAGCCCCTCGTGATGTTGGTCTCCCATGGCTAGGTTATCCTCTCCCCTTCTGACAAAAGAGATTTCGTTGCATACATCCCACTTCTTGCTGCAATAGAAGAATCATGACCCCTCCCCCTTGGGATCTGACATACAGAAAGCTGGGGGCTTGCTTGAGGGCCATTGACACATGTGCTTAAGAAGAACAAAAGAGTACACACTGAGTCTGAAACAGGGAAAGACATTCCCACACAAGGCAATCAACCCAGTGCAGGCTGTTAGGACTCTTTATCTCTTGGTAACAAAGTGTTCTGAGCCCAAGGCCCATTCTTATGTGACCAAGCAGGGGTCCAAAGATGGCATGCATCAGACTGCCTTTCCTAACACTTTCATATCTTTTTCATTTGTTTGTTAAATAATTTTTAAGAGTCTAAATAATGGTTATGCATATCTGAGACTATTTAAGGTAGAATTATGCCCAGGATTGAGTATTCTGAAAATGCCTTATGATTGTTTAAAATAGATTTTATAAAGCAGGTTTTATTTATTTATTTCTTTTTATTGGGGTATAATTGTTTTACAATGTTGTGTTAGTTTCTAATGTACAGTGAAGTGAAGTAGAGTTCCCTGTGCTATATAGTAGGTTCTTTTTAGTTATCTGTTTTCTGTCAACCCCACTCTCCCAATTCATCCCCCCACCACTTCCCCCCCTTGGTGTCCATACTTTTGTTGTCTACAGCTGTGTCTCTATTTCTGCCTTGCAAACCAGTTCATTTGTACCATTTTTCTAGATTCCACGTATATGTGTTAATATATGATATTTGTTTTTCTCTTTCTGACTTATTTCACTCTGTATGACAGCCTATAGGTACATCCACGTTTGGTTTTAAAGGCAGATTTTGGTCTTTTTTTAGCAGCTTGTATCAGTTTCTCACGGCTGCTGTAACAAATTGCCACGAACTTGTAGACTTAAAACATCACAAATTTATCTTATAGTACTCGGGATCAGAAGTCTGACATGGGTCTCAATGGGCTAAAATCAAGGTGTTGGCAGAGCTGTGTTCCTTTTCAAGACCCTAGGGTAGAATCCATTTCCTTCCCTTTTCCAGATTCTAGTGGCTGATTGCATTCCTTGGCTAGTAAACCTCATTGATCTTCAAAGCCAACAATGGCTAGTTGAATTTTTCTCACATCTCATCACTCTGACTTTGACAAAGCTGCTTCCCTATTTCACTTATGAAGACCCTTGTGATAACACTGGGCCCATGTGGATAATCCAGGATTATCTCCCAATCTCAAGGTGAACTGATTAGTAACTTGAGTTCCATCTGCAACCTTAATTCCCTTTTGTCATATAATATAACATATTCACAGGTTATGAGTCTTAGGAGGTGGACATCTTGGGGGAGCATTATTCTGCCTACCACATAGCCTATACCCAGAATATCCAGACAAGAAGAAAAATTCTTAGTCTCTCCATAGGAAACAAAATTATCACAATCATGCCCAGGGTGTCACAGAAACCTGCAAACAGCTATGGGATGATCTTATACTCAGTGACACTGAGACTCTGAAGAAATTACTGCATTATCTGTAATCATTACAAACACTGAGAACTTGAATTGGAGGAGTGATGAGGGAGAGGGATTATTCTTATCCAGAACTTTCCTAAAACATTGTTCCTGAGAAGATCAGAACTTTTCACTCCTGGTTCCATCACCTCAGTCCATAACATAGACACTAACCATTGAAATTAGGTCTCTAGCTCTCTGTCCCAGAGCTGCACAGGTAAAAAGGTATATATTTCAAATATGAAACATAACTGTAAGTTTTGACTGAGCAGATCAAAGTGACTAAAGTAGATGAGTTGGCAGTGATGCTAATAATGGTGCCAACGATGTAGGAGGAAATCAATGAATGTATATAAGTTAATAAATTCTTAAGATGCATTACCCTGTGTATACAGGGATAACATTACTAACACAGCAACAAACATTTGGAGTCCACATGGTGGCCACCCATAGGGCTATTTATGACTATAATTAGAAATCCAGCATGTCAAGCTAAAACATGGTCACCAAAATGGAGTAATCAACCAAGAGTAACTCATAAGACAATGATAAGATTAAAACTTTTAAAATGGTAAGCCCAGTGCTAATCAAATACAAAAAAGGTCCTATGGTAAGCTATATCAAGGGCCCAATGATGACTATGTCCTAATTCCCGCAATCTGTGAATACATTATATTACATAGCAAAAGGTTAATTGCAGATGTAATTAAGGTTATAGATTTTGAGATGAGATTTTTCTGGATGATCCCGTAGGTTCATTTCAATCACATGAGCTCTTAAAAGCAGAGAACTTTTCCTTGCTAAGGTCAGAGAGATGGAATGAAGGAAGAGGCAGGAGAGATTCCAAGCAAGCATGGGAGGTACTTGACACCATTGTTGGTATTGAAAATGGAAAGGGGGCTGCAAGCCAGAGGATGTGGAGGTCTCCAGAAACTGGGAATATCCCTAAGCTAGCTCCTAACAAGGACACGGGACTTCAGTCCTAAAGTTGCAAGGAACTGAATTCTGCCAATGGTCTGAATGAGTAGGAAATGGATTTGCCCCTAAAGCTTTCCGGAAGGAACACAGCAGTGCCATCACCTTGATTTTAGCCTAGTGAGACCTGTACCAGACTTTTGACCTACAGAATTGCGAGATAATACACTTACATTGTTTTAAGCCCCTAAGTCTCTGGTAATTTGTTCCATCAGCAACAGATAATTAATTCAGCTTCTAAAAATGTGGGGTGCTTTCATTATCTTTAAGCTTTGGAGCAAAAACCATACTGTTTACCTGGACAATTTGCATTTATACACAACTATGTGGCTAACTTTTTTTTTTTTTAACTCTAAAATTGTGTAACATACCAGGATCCCACAAATACTGGCCTTCTCAATCAAGAGTGTGTGGTTCCAAGACAGCTTTTAGAGCAGGAAGGATTCACTCTGAAAGAGCCATGCTGTCTCCACCATTTTATTCAGGAAAATCAGATGACCCGAAATGCAAGCATGAAGGTGAAAAGATTTCACAAATGGGTGGTTTCTCTCTACGTGGTGTTGGATTGTAGGCACATTTCCCTGTTTCCTTCCCTGACCCGCCTCTCTTCTTGAGTTACTGACCCACAGTTACCAGTTCAGGGACTTCTGAAGTAGAAGACTGGAATTAATTGCACCAATTTTCTGGGTTTAAGTGATGTCTATCTTGGTGACCCAGGGTTGTAAAGTGAATAGTTAGCTGCCAAGATGGGAGAGGTACTCTGCAGATTCATCTTGGAGGATGTTGCATTACAAAAAAATCAAGCTGAAGAAACTTCTACTTAAAATGAGGTGTTTTTTTAATCAAGATATTTTTTTCTTGCTCTTCTTCCAATCAAACCTTCTATATAATGAAATAGATAAAGAATATAATCACAGCTAAGCTACTCATGGCAGAGTTACCTTGGTCCAAAGTGATACTGGATATCCTGTTATTAAAGATCTTAAATAACTTGACTCCAAGCACAATGCTTACACTACAGTGTTCTGGTTTGGAGATTATGTTAAATTGGGGGGAAAGGTCATCCCTGAAAAACAATCCTCAGGTAGGAAAAGAATTAGCTCACTTAAATATCTGGGCTAATAGACAGAAAATTCAATGCAGATAAATACAGAATAATGAGTCTTGTAGCATGTAATAAAAGGACATAATATCTCCTTAATGGGAAGGTACTATAGCATATTGATCTGGAGAGAGATATGAGTTACTTTAATAAAAACCTATATTAAAGATTATTCACCTCCATTATTATTTTAAAAAGACATGCAGTGTGTTTTGTTAGACCTCAACTAAAGCAGCACATTCTATCTAATCACTGTATATACTCCAAGAAGCATATTTAGAATGAGCCTTAAAGGGGCGATTTGTAGAACAAGCTAAATAAAAGCACTTATCAGAGACACAAGTTTGAAAGCAATTATAAGGAAAACTGACCATTTTCTCTTTGGTAAGTCAGACATGTTAGAAAAGGTTAGAACAGCAGGGTGTCAGGATTGGGTTAGCAAGCATATTGAATTGTGAAGGCAGAGGGAAGCTGCTCAGGAAATCTACCTCTTGTTCCTCAGGATCCACTTTTATCAATGATCTGTCAATTCCATTAACTTCTTCAGCAATTACAAAACACTGGATAACAAATACAACGTAGATAATTCTCTCTGACAGTCCTGCTTATATGGGGCCCCTTTACATTACTGAGGCTCCGGAACCTGGACTTTAGGATTCAGACAGTATCAAATGAGACCTTTGTGTGATAAGGCTACTTCTTTCAGAGATTTTGTCTTATTGGTGTCCTGATTAAGCTCAGTTCATCTGCAGATTTCTGGGAAATTACAACATTATAGAGTGCAGGCTGACTTGTATCAATCAAGGTAAAAGATAAAGGATAGGTATAGACGTAAAGGGAATGTGGAGTCATTTGAAAGCAACCCTTGAAGATAGGTGTGGGTTACGCAGCAAATGTAAAAACAAACTTTTATAATCAAAGAATAAGACAAATTGCTAATTACAAAACTGCCACTGCAAATAGGTGAAGTTCTCCACTCTTTGCCAGGATAAATTGAAGTGTGCTGTCAAGTACATGACAGACAACTAATATCTTCCTGTATCTGTCTGTCATGGTACATTTCACTGTTTTGGAGGTCCCCGGAGGAATAGAGATTAAACTATTATTATTAATAAGAAAATGAGTACCATGCTTGATTTCAGACTTTGGAATTGCATAGACCTGGTTTCCAAACCTGGTTCTGTGGCTCTAGGACAGGTCTTCTCAGTCTCAGTACCATTGACATTTTGGGCTGGATGATGCTTTGTTGGGCATTGCAGTGTGTTTAATAACATACTTGGCTTCTATCCACTACCATCCTGCCACCTAGTTGTGACAACCAAAAATGTCTCCAGACATTGCCAGATGTCCTTGGGAGGGGGTAATAAAACAGCTCCTAGGTGAGAATTGAGAGTCATTGTTCTAAGACCTTGTGACATATCTTCATTAAATCTCAATTTCTTCATCTGTAAAATAGCATGTTTTGCCTACCACCAAGTCATAGTCACATGTCTAACTGTCTCAGAACTATGGAGCAGTTTTGTGACTCTCTAAATGAAAAAACAGAGATTCAAAGTCAACAATTGACTTGCCCATGGATTTACCAATCTTCAATGGTGAACTTAGAGCTCTAACCCAGATGAGTAAGAAAAAAAAGGGAGGAAATGGGTTTATGGAACATAGGGATAAAATCATTCTGACTACAAGACTCAGCATTCCATGTGTACTTTACCCAACAGACCTTAAGCCATCATCAAGGAATCACCATGGACTGTCCATACCAATTATTCTATCTCTCAGTGTAAATTTGAGGACTATCCTGATTTACTTTCTATTTTCCTCAACTATATGAATATTTGTCTAATCTTGGCTGTGGTTTGATTTACACATACAGGAGACAGTTTTGAGTAGAGCTGGACAGAGCCATGAACTAATGGACCAAGTTGAGGAAAATATTTGTTGTTTACAATACTGCATACTCTGCAAACAGTTAAACAAAAAAAAATAAGACAGAAAAGGAAAGACTATTTTGCTTTTCACAAGCTTGCAAAGTTGTGTAGTTTCTTCTCTGTTCAATTTTTTTTTTTTTTGAAAAACTTGTCACTCATCATGAGACTATATATTCTACTATAAGTTTTCTCTAATTTAAACGGCCTATTTTTTACCAAACATTAACCAAGCCATAAAGCAGGAACTTTGGAACTTCAAATGAAGCTGTCAGAGATACTTCCTGCCATCAGATGATTTGCAGCTGTGTGACTCATTTGTATCTTTATAAGAAATCAGGGGAAAAAAAGAGATTATTAGCATTTCAATTCCTGTCAACTGCTGAAACTAACTAGGCCTGAAGATGTTCCTGGCTTCCCTGTGTTAGCGCTGCGATAAATGCAGAATGCAGGCAGTGATGTTGGAGGGACTTAGAAGAGGAAGTGATTGAGAAAGGAAGAATCATTGGTACCAAACACCCTCATACATGAATTATCATGCTCAGCTTTGCTTGCACAGCATGAAGACATGCTGGGTATTGGCAGATAAGACCTGCTTCTCTCAGGGAAGCATGAAAGCCTAGAAGATAAGACAACTCAACATTTTAGTGTAGCCTGGGTGTGTACTCTCACATCCCATCTCAGCATACCACCCCAAGCTACTGTTCTAACCCTCAGTCTGATTGAAGTCATACCATTCTGCCAGCAGTTCTATACTTCATTTATACTAAACACCATTTCCTATGGTGATTCTCTCTGCCTAGAATATTTTCACCCCCACCCTCTACTTTACAAACTCCTGCTGTCACCATGGAGAAATAAGCCCCGGTATATACCAACAGGGCACTTATTCTTTCCTCTGTGCAAGGAACTACAGCTGTGAAATAGTGATGAACATGACAATCACTTCCACGAAAGAGATACTTAGTCCATGTTTGTTGTTTGACTAACTGAAAAATGAATGAAAAATTAGATGCAGAATGAGTCTATTTTCTCCATACCAAGATTTAACATCTCTCAAGACCTGGAAATAAAACACAATTCACATGACTTCCTCTCTCAATATTTGATTAATGATTTCTGTTTATCTGGTATGATTGTTGTTGAACACATGCCCTCTATTTTTCACCTCCTGATCCCAAACATGTAGTTCCATTATATGGAGTAATGTTGTAGTGCTTCTTATATTCAAGAGTTAATTTTTATTTTTAATTATTCTAGTCACTAGTAGAAAAAGTAAAAAGAAAATGAGTATCTAGAATCATAGGATTATATATATATTTTTTAATTCTTATAAATTTATATAATACAAAAACACCCAGACACAATTTTTGGGTGAGTCTGTAATGAAAACAGTTACCATGTAAACCAGGATCCAGGGAGTATATTTGTTTATTAAAATTATTCATTAGGTAACAAACCCTTACTAAGTTATGTGAGTGGTTGTGAAGAGAATTAATCAGAACATAATTGTCCCCCCCTCCTTTTTTTAAATCTGTACAGATTTTTATATTGGGTAGTTTAAAAAAAAAAGTCTATTGTTTTGTGAATAATTTTCATCTTCATGAAAGACCTTTGGTTTTTGGTGTTTTCCTTGTGTTTGAGTCATTGCTTTAATGGTAATTTTAGCCTTTCTTTATTCAGAGTCATACATAAATACAATAATAAATGTGGCCACATGGATGAGGGGCATATTGATTTTCTAATTGATTTCATGGAATTATAAAATACAAAGGAATCTCAAAAATTATCTTCAGCCATAAACATATTTTGCAGAGAGGGAAACTGAGGTTCTTATCATTGATTTTCTAGTTGACTTCATGGAATTGTAAAATACAAAGGAATCTCAAAAACTATCTTCAGCCATAAACATATTCTGCAGAGGGAGAAACTGAGGTTCTTATTATTTGAATGATTCACTTAAGATAACATGGCAGATAATGGCAGAGACCAAACTAAAACCAGATTCTGGTCTCAATTTTCAGTGTCTCAAAGTTCCCTCATGTTCTAAACAGCTTGTGTTCTTTCTTAAGCTGAGGTCCTCTCAGAAGCCCCATTTCTCTATGCTGTACCCTCATTCTCATTGGATGTTGCCCTGGGAAAGTTTTATTTTTGAGGTAATGTTCAGAGTTACCTTATTCCTAAACATTAATTACTGCAGTGCCAGATACCAGACAAGTGCTTTGGGCCTAACTGGACAATTCCCTCAGCAGCACAATTTCATTTATCCAAGAGAAGGGATCTAGTTGTACCAGGAGTGTTCCCACTAAGTCTGCCTTTAATTAAATGGTCTATGGATTTTGTTGAAGCTTGTGAAGCTTCTTTGTTTTTGGCCTCCATTGAGTTTGTATCAATTGTCTGTTCAGTTTGAAGTCTCCAGATGAATACTTTTCCTTATCAAGGTCAGTTTGGGGTCAAAGCTGTTGGTAAATCATTTGAAGTCCTTTGTTCTTTCTTTTAAAACCACACTCATATAACTCTGGACATTTTATTCATCTTTTTGGTCAATGTAGTGATATTATTTTGGGTCTGAGTATCAGACATGTTTAAGGAATAATCAAAGCATTAGAACAAACAAGAACTGTGCACACTGACTTTCAATCATTTATTTGGTCAGTCTCAGACATTTTGGAACTTACTATTTTGGCAAATACCAGGTACTGTGCTAGGCTCTGGAAATACAAAGAAGAAATATACAGAGTCTGTCCTTAAGAAACTTTTGTATCAGGAAATGTGTCCTGTTGTTTCCTGTGGACTTCTGTTCTCTCCTCTGCTTATTATCTTCAATTTACAAAGTGCTGACAGTTTTCTTCACATACATTTATATTTTGAAATTCCCATGGACACCAATTCACTTTCTCATCTCCACATGATTGTTTTGCTGTAAATGTTTTCTGACTCAACTTCTGATTTCAAATATCTGTCTCCACATTCCCAGGACTAAATTCTACTGAATTTGTATTTCCAAGGGTGGGACATGGGAGGATTTATTTTTGAAAGGGCTTATCTGATTGATGGAATTATTCCATATCTTGATTTGGGTGTTAATTACATGGATACATACATTCATGAACAGTCATTGAACTGCTTACTTAAGATTTGTGCATTTTATTGTTCATAACTTTTATCTTAGCCATTTCAGAAAAAATCTTTCCAGTTAATTAAAATAATTACTGTGAGAGTCAAAGCCTTTTAAACTTTTTTTATTGAGAGACATTGTTGAGAATGTCATGTAAACTATAGAATCATCCTCCCATATATGGAAAATATATAGCCATAAACATAGCTTTTTCAACATTTCGGGAAGTTTTCATTTTCCCCGAAGTTTATCTCTGTACCTTAGGATAAAAAATCTTGCCAAAAGACTTGAAAAAATCTGAATGACCATCAATAGTGGACTGGTGAGATAATCTATGGCTTATTCCTACAATGAAATAGCATGAAGTTATTTTTTATTATTTCTTTTTAAAAAAAGGAAAAAAAAAAGAATAAGGAGGTTCTACTGGGGAACCATATCTAAGATAGGTTAATTGAAAATAAGAAAGTGTTAACTAGTGTGTAAGATGTGCTATCATTGGTGTAAAAACAAAAAATATATATATATTTTACATGTATATGCACATACAAATACATTTATAATACATAAATACAAACACAAACATATATTTTACATACTATTATATATTTTATATAAGAATATATACATATATTTGCATTAATGTTTTACTTGTATAAATATTCTCTAGAAGGAACAAACTAATACTAGTCTTTTCCTATTTGTGGGAATGGGCAATGACTGGGCAGTAGGACAACTAGGGTGGGAGAAATGAAAGTTCTGTATATATATTTTTAATATATATATTTTTTAATGTTTGAACAATTTACATGTATTGCTACTCAAATAGCTAAATCCAAATTAAAAAAACAAAACCAAAAAGCAAAACCTCCTGCCTGAGAAATTACTGCAGAATGTTTCCATAGGAGAAAAATATTTACAATTTTGAGTTTTAGGTGGATCAATTTACAGAGGCTTGAAATGTGGAATAAAGGTGAGATTAAAAAAGGAAGATCAAGGGGGCTTCCTTGGTGGCGCAGTGGTTGAGAAACTGCCTGCTAATGCAGGGGACACGGGTTCGAGCCCTGGTCTGGGAAGATCCCACATGCCGCGGAGCAACTAGGCCCGTGAGCCACAGCTACTGAGCCTGCGCGTCTGGAGTCTGTGCTCGGCAAAAAGAGAGGCCACGATAGTGAGAGGCCCGCGCACCGCGATGAAGAGTGGCCCCCGCTTGCCGCAAATAGAGAAAGCCCTCACACAAAAACGAAGACCCAACATAGCCAAAAATAAATAAATAAATAAATTAATTAATTTAAAAAAAAAAGGAAGATCAATCAGATAGTTGTAGCAGTTGTGGAGGTGAAAGATGATGAGGGCCTAAACCAGAGAACCAAGATTCTGCTTAGGAAGCAGAATCACTATAACTCAGTGGCTGATTAAGCTGAGGCTGAGTTGGAGGTGGGGGTGGGGATGGAGGGAAGAAAGAAGTACTTGGGATAACAGAAGTGTGGCCTTGGGGAAAAAGAGGTGTTGTTGTAACACGTTGAGTTTGAGTTCCACTCAGGATAACCAGGTGAACTGTCCAAAAAGCAGATGATGTAAGGGTTTTCAGTCAGCAGCAAGTTCAGGACCTAACCTTTGCTTTATGATGTCTTCTGGGTTATTGAGCAACCACAAGGTGCCAAGCACTGTGCAAAGAACTGGCACTGCAGCATCTCTCAACCTACAACAACCATTGAAAGTCATTACCCACATTTTAAATATGGGAACGCTCATAAGTGTATCAGTCCTGTTATTCATGGACAACCACACTTAGTCTGATGTATCAAAATGATGTTAAAGCCAGATTCTTCTAATGATCATCAAATAAGTGTGAGAGTGAAGTTAATTTTTCACAGCAAGCATTCACATTAGTAGATGGCTGTTCATGTATTCTAAAGGAATTTCTGCTCATTATTTGACTGTCAAGAATCACCTTTAACTGGTCATCAAAGCAAAGCCATGATGGCCCCTCAGAGATCTACCTGACACAATGACATACTAGCTGCACCACCCCTTTTTTTGAACAGCTTTATAGAAATATAATTCATATACCATATGCATCACCCATTTAAGATGCATGGCTCCATGGTCCTTGGTATCCTCACAGAGTTGTACAACTATCAACAGAATCTAATTCCAGAACAGTTTCATCACCCAAAAAACAAACTCCATACCCATTACGAGTCACATCTCGTTCCTCCCGTCCCTGTTGTCTCCACTCTAGCAACCACTCATATGCCTTCTTTACCTATTCTGGACCTTTCATATAGATCATACAATCATACATTTCATATAAATAGAATCATATATTGACTTTGTGATTGACTTTTTTCATTTACCATAATGTTTTCAAGGTCAGTCTATTGTATGGGCACTTAATTCCATTTTATTGGCAAATGATATTCTGTTGTATGGGTATATCACATTTTATCTTCCTATTTATCATTTCATGGACATTTTTTAGGTTGTTTCTAATATTTGGCTATTATGAATAAAGCTGCTATGAGTGTCTGTGTACAAGTTTTTGTGTAGACATATTGTCATCTGTCTTGGCTGTATAAGTAAGTGTGGAATTTCTTGGTCATATGTTAATTCTATGTTTAATGTTTTGAGGAACTGCCAAACTGTTTTCTAAAATAGATGCACTATTTTTCAGTCTCATCAGCAATACACAAGAGCTCCAATACTTCTGCATTCTCACCAACACTTGTTATTGCCCATTTTTACCAATTATTGCCACCCTAGTTAGGGTGAAATTGTATCTCGTAATTTTAATTTTAATTTTCCTAAAGTCCAATGATGTTGAACATCTTTTCATGTGTTTATTGGGCATTTTTATATCTTCTTTGGAGAGATTTCTATTTAGATACTTAGCCCATTTTTAAATTGGATATTTATCTTTTTATTATTGAGTTGTAAGAGGTTTTTTTTTTAACATATTCTTGATATGTCACTTATTAAATATATTTTGCAAATGCATTTTCCAATTCTGTGAGTTGTCTTTTCAATTTATTGATGGTGTTATTTGTAGCACAAAGATTGTAATTTTGGTATAATATGATTTATCTACTTTTTCTATTGTTGCTTATGATTTTGGTATTATATGCAAGAAGAAATTACTTAATTTATTACATAATTGACTTACTCCTATGTTTTCTTATAATACCTTTATAGTTTTAGTTCTTATATTTAAGTTTATGACCTGTTTTGAATGTATGTGTGTGTGTGTGTTTGGTCTAAGGAAAGGGTTCAACTTCTTTTGCATGTGGATGTCCAGTTGTCCTAGTACCACTTGCTGAAAAGACTTATTCTTGCCCCATTGAATTTTTTTGGCCTCATTGCAAAAACCAATTGACCATTTTGCCTACTTCTTAGTGTGAAAAAATTCTAATATAGCATGTTCTATTTCCTTTAGTTTTGTGAACTCTAGGGTGACTCATAATGGTCATTAAAGTACCCAGTCTTATATTGTTATTTGTAATCAGTTAAAGATCAATATCATTTTACCAGATATGGTAGGCAGAATGATGACCCCAAAGATGTTCACATTCTAATCCTCAGAACCTGTGAATATCTTATCTTACATGAAAGGGAATTAAGGTTGTAGATACAATTAAAGTTGCTCACCTTGATAAAGGGAGATTATCCTAGATTAAACAAGTGGGCTCAATCTAATTGCGAGCTTTAAAGTGGAAGATGAAGAGACAGAAAAAAGAATCGGAGAAATACAATGTGAAAAAGACTTAAGTCACCGTTAGTGACTTTGAAAATGTAGGAAGCAAGCCACAAGCCAAGTAATGCAGATGGCTCCAGAAGGAAAGGCAAGGAATTGGATTCTCCCCTAGAGTTTCCAGAATGAATCACAATTCTGTTGACACTTTGATTTTAACCCAGTGAAACCTATACAGGAACTCTCACTTACAGAACTGTAGATTATAAATGTGTGCTGTTTTAAAACATGAAGTTTGTGGTAATTTGTTAGAGAAGGAACAGAAAACTAATGCAGCAGTATTTTAAGGTAGCAACAATTTCATCTGTGTAATCGTTTTTGTGGCCTACAGACCTTTCGTTAATCTAAAGACTGGCTAATTTCTGATCAATTAGGGAACACTGTACTGCCTTCCCCATTTTCCATATGACTTTCCCTCACTACAGCCAAGGGAAAGTCTCAGGGTCTGAGGCCACTTCAGAGAGCTGAACTGCCTGCCTCACTGTGTAGACAACAACTCTGGTATCCTCCGCTTCTAATATTCTGCCACTAAATCTACTTTAAAAAACATAAAAAGAAAATAGCAGCGCACTAAGGAATATAAATGTTTAGATGAATTCATGTGCTCTCCACTAGAGAGGATAATAATAAATCTGCTGGGCAGTACAAATTGCCCTCCAAGTTTAAAGTCACCTAGTCATTCCCAGGGAGATCAGCTGAATTAATGGTCAAACATGTTAATAGAATAATGGAGCATCCTTAACCATTTCTAGAGGAGGAAAGGGAGGGGTGTACTGGATGCTTATTTTATGACAATTTATGTCAGTGTAAAAGTTATAAAGATTGCCAGAAAGTAAAGGAGCATGATGTAGAATCACTGCAGAAACTGTAAAATCAATATCTCTAGGGTTTTCAACATTGTACTTGGCAGGCCCTTTCAAATCCGTTGCCTACATGATATTTTATGTATGTAACTGGCAATGGTGACGGTGGAGAGTGTTCAACTAATGGAGCTGGCACCAAATCAATCATCAAAAATGAAAATGCATATGTCTCTCTCCATTTTCTATCTGCTTTCTCAGATGTTGTCTGAGATTAGATCCTAAACCCACGAGAAAGTTTTCCACAGCAACAGCTGATATGAAGGATTCTAAAAGTGTCTAAATAGATAGAAAAATGCAACTAACACTACAGATTGTTCTTGGTTAGAAAATAGATATTTATTCAAATGGTTGGAAAGTAAGTTTTTAAAACTGAGATACTATTTTACTCCTATGATACTGGCACATATATAAAAAATTAATATATTTTTTTGTAAAATTGTAGGAAAATGGAAACTCATATGGTTATTGGGAGAATATACATTGGAAAATCATTTTTGAAGTGAAAACTGGTAATATCTTATGTAATTTCAAATGAGCAAAATCTGGTCCACTGTGTGTAACTAAGCAGAGGCTTCCTAGAGTTTTTATATGTACCTATGTCTTCCAAGTAAATCCTTGGGAATCATCATTTTGATGTTGCAAATTTATATTATTGGCAACAACTTCCTTGACATTCAATCCCCCAACACATCCAAAGGTTGTGTGAAACTCCAGTTATCTGCATCAAAAGAATAATAATTGCAAGAACTGAATGGCTTCTGACTTACACAGTATGTCATATGGGAAACTGTTTTCTGGGAAACAGAATCTCAAAGATGAAACTCAGTAATAGATGCTTTGATCAGATTAGATTTAAATCAGTGATGCCTATTTGCCTGTGTAAAATGTGACCCTGGTGGTCAATTGAAGACAATGATGAATCAATTTCCATTATTGCTGATAGCTGTCTGGAATCAAGTGTCTGTAGGGCAAGACATTGGGTACCAAGTTGCTACTGGAATAGAACATTTTAATGGAAATATGACTACATATGATCAAGAGGACTGTGGAGCAGACTGCATTGGAAAGTTTGCAGAAAGAACATGACAAATGTGGGGATTGTGGGGATTTGAATTATCAGGCCAAGGCTTGGTCAGAAAAGCAGAGAGATTCTTTCTTTGATCTGAAGTGTTCTCTTGTTTCTTACAACTTCAAGATTAATGTTTCTGAACATCACACTCAAAGTTTTTATACTGATGGCTGAGTTACAGCATATGTTGAAGTCAAAGCTATACCATAACTCTTAAGTCAAAAGTACAGCAGTGATAAAGTACAGAGTCCTGAGAATTGGAATTGGGACATTTGGAGAGATTCCAGTGAGTATGAGTACTTAGAAACCCCAAATTCCACAGGGTTGCATGTTTTGCCAGCCAAGCAGCTTGCTCTTTCCTGTCTGAGGTGGGTACCCCACTTTTTTTTTCTGAAGATATTTATTATTCAGAGCTGAGGAAATGACCTTGCAATGATGTGTCAATTCTTATCAAGACCTATTAGATCTTATGCTATCATGCTGCTAACTTGACTCAGTTCCTGGTAGAGCTCACTAGACATGATTATGACTTCCCGACAAATTTATAACCACCACTGTAGTGCTGAAAACTGGTATTCTTTACACCAGCTTCCCTGCTGCTCAATCACCCAGCTCTTTCAACAGTTGAGTAAACCTCTAATTCACTGTTTTAAAATACATACAAAGTCTGACCCAGAAAGAAACACCGTTCACATGGAAAGCATTGAAAGATTTATTTATATTGTCAGAACCTTGCTAAATATGTGTGAGGATTGACCC
Source organism: Balaenoptera physalus (assembly GCF_965194825.1). Taxonomy (NCBI): domain Eukaryota; kingdom Metazoa; phylum Chordata; class Mammalia; order Artiodactyla; family Balaenopteridae; genus Balaenoptera; species Balaenoptera physalus. The sequence goes on along the minus strand of NC_138897.1, from coordinate 41,125,104 downwards.
TAAATGTGTAAGACCAAGGATGATGAAACTCCAGAATGGATTGGATTGAATGTATCAATATGGGTGCACTAACCAGAGATTCTGGATTCAGTAACTTAGCCTAAGTAATGTGAGGTTTTCAAACATTTTGCTTAATTGGTTTTCTAAAACCTGGACTCATAATCTCTAAATTAAGTACTGTTGAGATGCCTGAACTTCTTTTTTATACTGTAGTAAAGGAACTTAAATGCTCATGGAGAGGAGTGTTGGACTGGATTCATTACAAGTGCTGTGCTTATTTATCCTCTAAATACATACCTGGGAAAGACCCAGAGCGCATACTTTTTATCACAACGTTGAAAAACACATTGGTGAGGAGGACACAAGCACCTCTAAATAGCTCTTCAGAGGATGGCCTCTGAAAGTCACAGTTGTTAGATAGAGATGTCACCACTGAAACAAACTTCCTAAACTCTGAAATTCAGAGTCCAATGGCAGCAGAAAAGTTGCAGAGACAAGGTGGGTTCTGCTCCTGTAATGAAAAGTAAGGCTGGAATAGAACTCAAAATGGGTAAAACACAGAGATCTTTCGATGGGATTACTTGATTGTGGTGTTTCTAGGACCAAAATAAAAGGACAGCCCTTTGAATTCATATTTTATCTACATAAGTGAGCATCCCTAGGTCATGAATAACGTCATCTTTCCACAATAGACTTACAGCCTCTTATCCAATGTCAAGTCCTAAGTTTATTTGCTGATCTAGAAACCTTTAAATGAAGAGATAGATAGTCTCCTTGAGAAAATTCTGCCAAACCATAAAACTATTTCTTAGCTTTCCCTTAAGGGGCCTATGAGCATTGACCAGGATAACTCTGAACTGAGAAAAAGAGAAATTCCCAGAGTTTTCAGGGGTTACTGAACACTGAATTGAAAGTAGTTTCTGGGGATGTAAAATCCACTGTGTTATACAAGTAAGAGAAAAGCTATAGCAGTCAAAGAATGAATAAATCTTTTTAGTTTACCTTCCTCTGGACACATGGTAGAAATGTGGAAATTTCTCCACTCCCTTGAAGTTAGGCATGGTCATGTGTCTGCATTGACTAAGTAAATATAAGTGGTAGCAATCTGTCACTTCTGAGTGGAAGATTTCAAGAAACAATGTGTGATTAGCCATGTTCTCTTCCCATGTCACAGTGACATGAAACATTCCAGATGACATTTCCTCTTTTAGCCTCAGTCTCAGAGCAAGGGTATCATGGAGCAGATCACTCAGTGAAGATGGTAATGTATCATGGTTATGAATTACAGCTTTGTTATTCTAAGTCACTAAGTCTGTTTGTTAATATAGCATAACCAGGTCTGTTCTAACTAATAGACTATGAAATATGATTCAGTCACTAAAAAGAGAGAGGTAGATATGCAAACTAAAATGGAGATTTCCAAGGTAAATTAAGTTTAAAACATTAAAAAAAAGTTTATGAGTAAATTGATTCTATTAATATTAAATAGACAAACATACAAAAATTAACAAAAATACATTTTGCAATAATATCTATTTATGTGAACATATCTATATATGTTCCTGTATATGTAAAATAAAAAAATCCAGAAGCACAGGCAACTAATTTACAATACTGCTTGCCTATTCAAAGAAGAGTCTTGTTTCAAGGGGCAGGGACAGATGGGAAAGGTGTGAGAAGGATTTTCATTTTTAATCTGTGTTCCTCTCTTTTTTGTTTGTTTGGAAATAGACATATTTTGCATTACTTAAAAAATTAAAGCCTATGAACAGACTGCTTCACTGACAAATTCTATCAAACATTCAAAGAAAATTTAATAGCATTCCTTCTCAGATTTGTCTAAAAAAATAAAAGAAGAAGAAACTCTTCCAAACTCATTTTATGAGGCCAACATTACCCTAATACCAAAACCAGACAAAGATGCTACAAGAAAAGAACATTACAAGCTAATATCCCTGATGAACATAAACGCAAAATCCTCAACAAAATATTAGCAAAACAAATTCAACAGCACATTACAAAGATTATATACCATGACCAAGTGCAATTTATCCCAGAAGTGCAAGAATGGTTCAGCCACCACAAGCCAGTCAAAGTGAGGTATTACCACAGCAAAATGAAAGATAAAAATCATATGATCATCCCAATAGATGCAGAAAAATCATTTGACAAAATTCAGCATCCATTTATGATTAAAAAAAAAAAAATCTAAGCAAAGTGGGTATAGTTATAACATACCTCAACATAATAAAGGCCATATATGACAAGCCCACAGCTAACATTATACTCAGTGGTGAAAAGCTGAGAGTTTTTCCTCTAAAATCAGGAACCAGGATGCTCACGCTCACCAGTTTTATTCAACATATTATTGGGAGTCCTAACCAGAGAATTAGGCAGAAAAAAAGAAATAAAAGGCATCCAAATTTGAAAGGAAAATGTAAAACTGTCACTATTTTCAGATGACAATATTAAATATAGAAATTCTAAAGAATCTCTGAAAACTTGTTAAAACTAATAAATAATTCAGTAAAGTTATAGGATATAAAATCAATACAAAAATGTCTTTTGTGTTTCTGTATGCTAATAATGAACCATCAGAAAAAGGAATTAAGAAAACAATCCAATTGACAATTGTATCAAAAAGAATAAAATATCTAGGAATAAATTTAACCAAGAAAGTAAAAAATCTGTATATTGAAAACAATGAGACCCTAATGAAAGAAATTGAAGAAGACACAAATAAATATAAAGATATTCTGTGCTTATGGATTGGAACACTTAATATTGTTAAAATGTCCATACTACCCAACACAATCTACAGATTCAATGAAATCCTTATCAAAATTCCAATGACATTTTTCACAGAAGTAGAACAAATAATCCAAAAATTTGTGTGGAACCACAAAAGCTCTGAATACCCAAAGCAATCTAGAGAAAGAAGAATAAAGCTGGGGGCATTATGCTTCCTTATTTCAAACTATATTACAATGCTGTAGTAATAAAAACAGTATGATATTGGAATTAAAAACAGAATTAAAAATAGAGAGCCCAGAAATAAACTCACAGAAAAGAAAAATAAAGATTTTGGGGGAAGAGAGGGGATTTTGACTTTCATGATAAACATGTTAAAATCAAGAAAAGGAAAAGAATAACCATTTTTTGAAGTGCATGTCTTCTCCTTTGGGATTTTACATGGGATAGATTATTTCAGCAGAAGTAAATCATAGACATTAATATGGCCACAGCACACATTTGAAAATGGAGAGTGGTAGTTCCAGCTGCAGTACTTTCTTTGAACAAAATTGATGTCATAGTTTTCTGTCCACAGACATGACCCTCACAGGAAGGTTTGGCTTCATTCTGGTCAGTTCCCTTCTCTATATTCCATATATCAAAGCTCATTTCTATTATCATTTGGAACATTCTAATCCCCTTGTTAGCAGTGAAATATCATGTTTGGCTGCATGGGACACAAACACAAATACTGTGACTTAATGAAATAAAAGTTTTATTTTACTCCTTCGACTAGAACCTTGGAAGTGAGCAAGTTAAGGCTAGTACAGTTGTTTGAATAGATCCGTAAAGTAGCTACTTCTATTTCCTTTTCTGCCATCTGAAGAATATAGCTTTTATCTGAGTAGTCTCCTTCTAATCATAAATTAGCTGTTCCACCTCTAGTGTCATATAGGCATTTCAGGCAAAAATAAGAAAGCCATAAAAAAGCCAATAGAATTTATACCAGGGAAGACAAAATTATCCAATAGATTTTCCATTTACATCTCGTTGGTTACATTTATATCACATGCCCTTCGTTCTCATCATCAAAATTAAGGAAGACTGGAAACTATGGTTTATTTTTCTGGGAATAATGCTGAAAGCGGCAGTTTGCATTCTGTTTTGAAGGAAGGGAAGAGTAATAATTAAGTTGATATCCAGCAGTATTTGCCATATCTTAGCCTCTCTTTATCTGAACTTTGTTAAACTTTGAAGTTCAGCTTCGGTATATAACCTCAAAGATAAAGGCTTCCCAATTTATTGCTGCCTTCATTGATTCCCTCTTGATAACTCCTGAGACAATCATTATTTGTTTACCTTATATTTCGTGAATTAATTGGATATTGCAAGGCATCATTACTGAGTTTATTTAGTCTCCATTATTGGTTTGTTAATTTCTAGAGCTTAGGAATCACACCTTTTTTTTGTACCTCAGTAAGTGGATAGTTCTAGGCACATGGAAGTTAAATATTTTGTTTATATTGTCTAATGGACGTTTAAGGAAGAATAAATAGTTGAGGAAATGTTCTAAATGATAAAAACAAAGCTTATTGAATAAGTTAGATGTGGGTGTCTTTAAGTAGCATTTTCAGGTTGTTTACATCATTAAAATATGTTGGCTTGTTTTATAAAGCACTTCACTTTGACTTATTCTGATGACCTCCAGGGACTAGAATTATGAACATGAGTAGCAAAAATGGAAAAAAAAAAATGATACCCATTTAATCTCAGATGCCTAGTCATGGATATATGGAACTGGAGAGTACTTTGAGTCCAATGTACAAAGCTAAGAATTGTTCAGAAGAATTCAGAACATGTGGTTATCAAAGGTACACTGAAGCAAGGAAATAATGTTTCAAGGATGGAAAAACATGCTAACAGAAGTTCGGAGAACACACTCAATTCTCCCCCAAAAAAGTGTTGATGTTTATTAAAATACAAAATATAAACTCATCCCCAGTCCTTCAGCACCTTACACTATGTTCTTGACCTTCACCTGGGAGACTGGGAAATAAAATTTAATAATATGTTTCTTCTTCTCTCCAATTCCTTCAGAAAAATGGAGGCTAATCCTGAGTTCACAAAGAAAGTAAGACAACTGAGGAAGTCATTCTGGGTACAAAACATAACCTGTTCTTTCTAGCATTTTTTTAAAGAATAGTTTACATGATTAAAGATTGGAAACTTATTACCCTTACTCCATTTTTGTCCCCTTATCCTTCTCTTACTTTGATGATATTTTTTGTTGATTTAAATGTGACTAAGAAGGAAGTAAGGAGGAGGTTGACCTTCTCTTTGTCCTGAGCTCTCATTTTGCATCCCAGATAAGACAAAATGTGTAGGTCTGAGGTACTATCAATCTTGGAGTAAGAAAAGGAGAAGTCCTGAAGAGAGTGGACTGATACCAGTAAATCACTAATTTTCTGACCATTATGTCATTCAAGGAAGACTTGTTTTATGAAAAACTCATGGACGGGTATTTGTTAATTTTATGACTGTGTTGGGTACCCAAATGATGGTGCTTCATTCAAAGCAGAGGTTTTCAAATCTTTTTGTTATTATTACAGAAAACTTGTTTTTTGAATGAAATTATGCATTGCAGCTCCATAAGCTGGAAAAGCAGATCTCCTCTGAGTCAGAGAATGGAGATACACTATCCCCCAGCTGTTCCCTCTGTGCTCAGAGAGTCAGCCTCCTTTACTCTGGCAGACAATGCATAACATCACTTTATAAACTGATTTGCCCAGATGCCTATGGCCAGGAGAAGTTATGAACAGTGACCTATTTCACTCTCAAAAGTGAACCATTTTGTGTAATAAATTATATGGCCATCTTATTGATGAGGTACCTTAGAGGAACCTTGGAGCATAATGACCCACCTGAAAAACCATTGAGCAAAGGCATTGAAGGAGCTGTGATTGGGCTTCCCTGGTGGAACAGTGGTTAAGAATCCGCCTGCCAATGTAGGGGACACGGGTTCGAGTCCTGGTCCGGGAAGATCCCACATGTTGCAGAGAAACTAAGCCCGTGCGTCACAACTACTGAGCCTGTGCTCTAGAGCCTGCGAGCCAGTACTGCTGAGCCCATGTGCCACAAATACTGAAACCCAAGTGCCTAGAGCGTGTGCTCCACAACAAGAGAAGCCACTGCAGTAAGAAGCCCATGCACAGCAACAAAGAGTAGCCCCCGCTTACCTCAACAAGAGAAAGCCCGTGCGCAGCAATGAAGACCCAATGCAGCCAAAAATAAATAAATAAAATAAATAAATTATTAAAAAAAGAAGAAATAGCTATGATTTAGTTGATATGTATAAAGATATGACTTTAGATTTATTTATTTTAGCATTTTGTATACTTATTACAGGAAGAGCTGATGAGCAAAATTATAGCATGATATGATTTTTACTGACTGCTTTAGACATGTGAATGTCAGTGATTTGGACTTTCTGATGAGTGAAATATTAGAAAGGGAGTCAGTATCTTTTGGTACCAATAGTGCCTCTTCTGATAATAATATCTTGATGAAATTGAGTACTTCGCATACCTGGACCTCAGTTTCCTCTGCTGCAAAATGATGGGATGGTACTTGAAACTCCCTCTATCTCTAATCTTCTTTTATTCTGTAAGATTGGATGTATTTTTGCTTGGGAAATTCACTCTGTTCCATTTGTTGGCACATGATAATAATCAGTTCCTGCCTTTTTAGGTGGATTTAAAGAACAGTTTGTAGCATTTTGCAACTCCACTTATAGTAAGTTATTCCCACAGATAAAGAACAAGAGATTGATAAGAGAAAACATTTCCCCATGAAGTCTTCTCCAATATTAATTAACTTGAGTGTTGGATGCTGCCAATGAGATTCATTTGAGAACAGAGCTGCTTTTGCCAGACACTTATTTCATTTGGCTGGACTCTGAAAAACCATGTACTACTGAATATATTTAAAATTTCCCTGTTTCTGAAATGTGCAGGTGGTGTGCTCTGATGAAAGTAGATTACTTTGGAAAATACTGTTTTAAATAACCACTTTTCTCAGGCAATGGCATAATGTAGGCACGTTAGAAGAACAAATAGGAGAAGGACTTTACATAAATCTTCTCTGGCTACCAATATGAAGGCTCATTACCTTTATAACTGTAGTTCCTCTTTCCAGGAAGTGCCAGCTCATAGGATTCAAAGCTGACAGTAGATCCCCAAGCACTGTCCTTTAGTTATTAAATAAACTCTAAATATGTACATAAAATGAAGACCCTGTAAATCCAATTCCCAAGGTGAGGGAAGAATTGAATCCCTAAATCTCTAAAACCTATCAAGTGGCCAATGTCTGGATGCCATTTTATAAGCTTGGTCTAAAATTAGAAAAGACAAGCTGAAGAAATAATTTTTAAGGACACCATTCAAATGACATGATGAGCTGTGAGGGAATATTTCCAGCTAATAGTGCCCTTTAAAACCCAATGCATGTAATAGAAACCATTTTGGTTGCTGGTTGAGAATATCTACTTCTGGAGTCATTTGAAGAGGGCATGATAAAATCTTCTGAAAATTATGAACTATTATAGGAACATTGGAATAACTATGCAGTTTTAATTGCAGAATGTCAGGGTTTGCACAAGTCTCTATAATTATTCAGGTTTTCAGTCTCAGGACATAAAATTGAGAAAAAATCTTAGAAGGAGAAGTAGGTAAAATAATAATCCCTTTAAAATATTTTTCTTTTATACTTTTATTTATGTGTTCATTTATTCTTTTTATGATAACCACCTACTTCAAGCACAGCACTGGTTTACATATATTAGATATGCAAGAGAAAGTGATGACAGAGATTCTCTACCAGTCAGAATAGGCTAGATTATACTGAAGTAGCTAAAATCCTCATATTGTAAAGGCTTTTACCAATGCATGTTTATTCTTTCTTATCCACAGGTCTATTATGTATTGACTAGGTCCTGCCTTACAATTCCTCACTCTGGTGTGCCATCTGTTAAGCAGCCACCACTTCTAAGACAGCCAAGGGAAAGAGAGTTCTGGAGCTTCTGGAATTATCAATTAAATGGCCTTGCTCAGAAGTAACAAACATCACAGCTGCTCAAAGCTCATTGACTAGGAACATGGCCTTACCCAACTTCAAAGAATCCAGGAAATATAATTTAAACATATGCTCAAATGGCAGAGAGCTGGAAATACTTGATAAACAGTATTAATAATAATCAAAGTTTACCCTTCTGTTCACAAAATAGAAGATCACACTCTCTCCTCAAACAAAATATATTTATTCTTTCCCTAAGGGAGACCACCCAAAAGGTCTCATTTAAGGATCTTAAGGAACGTGACTTTAATAGTACATCAGGGTGTTACATATTGGAAGTCTTTAATCAGGTCCACCTGAAGCCCTCTTGATTAGGAAATCTCTGTGTTCGAAAGCCTAGTTAATTGCTTCTACTGCCTCACAACTTTTAATGAAAAAGGGAGGAGGTAATCACAGAAATGATCCACAAATCCACAAATCCACAAAGCTGTCTCTGGTCTGCAGCAATTCTCAAATCTTCCTGGCAGATGTATCGCAGGCCCTACCCTGTTTGTTGATTAGCCCCTGGAAGAGCACTCACACCACTTTTCTCCACGGCCCTCAGCTCCACTAGGGAGGCCCTCCCTTCTCCTTCATTCACACACAACACCTGAAGTGGGCCCATGAAATTCTACATTACTCAGAGGTTGAGAGCCCAAGAGTTGCTTTAAATCTTAAACAGTTGGTGGGTTTTTCAGTCCAGCCTCTTGGTTCTTTTGTAAATACAACTCTCTGAGAAACTGAGTTGTTTTCTCATCTATTTAACTGCAGTAAACTTCATGTGACAACATCCACACCCATAGCTTGTCTTTCCCTAGGCATATTTTAAGATTTTTTTCCCTATATTCTCAGCTATATGCCTGAGTTTCCCTTAATTAACTGTGGGTTCCTGTGAGTCTGTCAGCTTTCCATGAGAGAGACACCTCTTTTGTCTCTTTTCTCTTAGCTGAGTTTTCAGGTCAAGTATTTAGTCAACAAGTAACTGCTCCAGGATAAGAAGGACATCTACTCACAATTCATTAACAGAACTTGTCCCATGGCCTGTCTGACCACAATGGGGACAGAAAGTACAATTTCCCTGTGTGTCTAAAAAGCACAGAGCCAGACATTAGATGAACAGATTCCTTCCTTAACTACAAGACTATCCAAAGGGACATAAGTTGTAGATTACTACTGGCAGCAGTGGGAAGACCACTCCAGCCTAGTGAACAACACTGGGGATTCTACCCCCGCCTCCGCTCTTCCACATTTGATGATTTTGGGTAAATCAAGTCACTGTTCCAAAATTTCACTTTCTTATCAAGAAATGACTTATTTGTCCTAGAGGACAACCAAGAAACACATTGATTTTAACAGTCTCTGTCTCTAGCAATACAGATGTAACTAATGACTCAGGAAGACATCTAGGTGGAAGGTGTCTTGATTATTTTTTTAAATCAGTTGATGTAAAGTGGCATTTTCTAGCTCTGGGTCTCTTTCCAGTCTTTCTCTGGGGCTTCTCTTATCATTCTTCTCATCCCCAGCCCTTTTCTTTTTTCTTGGAGTTTTCATAGATATGATGTATCCCTCCCCTGGAAGGGACGTCCATTCTTTGGAGGAGGAAATGCTTTTGTTAATAGGGCAGACCTGAACCCCAGTGGTCCCAGTGTACAGATATTAAGAAGAGCATCTCTGCCAATGTACTTAGGCAGAACAATAAAACATCTTTACAGCCCAGGCTCACCAGAGCCACTATTGATTCACTGGCATGTGCTCTCTCAATAGTAAAAGGCTGCCAGGATTTACTCGCTTAGCTTTTCCCTTTCTTAAGCCGTCATTATTCAGTGTAAAACTCCTTTAACCTGGTGGACTTGTTGCTCTTGCTAATACTGTGTTAGCAAATTATTGATCCCAGTGATGAGAACAGGAATCGTTTCTCCTGTAGCAGGATGTGCAATTGGATCTACATTCTGCCCTGGTAATTTTCTCTATAGATCTTCCAGGGGGACAAGACAAATGAACCATTAGAAAGGGGTAGGGGTGGGTGGGAGCTTCCTGAGGTTGATGGTAGATTTGAGCTAAATCTAAACTTTACTGGTTTTTCAGCTTCTATTTGAAAACTTATAAACATTGCTCTCTGGCACTTTATGGTTTGTTTTGGTTTTGGTAGCTTTATTTGGCTTGTTTTTAACTTTCTCTGATGGCAAAGGAGGAATTTTAGCTTGTGAGCTTCTTTTGAAATTGAAATTAAGACAATCAAAGATTTAGGGAGGTGCTGATAATAAAGAAAAACAAGGTCACTGACCTCTTCGACAAAAAGGTAAAGAAGGTAACATTGGTATTGAGAGTTATTAAATTTCAGCCATGCTGGACTTTGTGGATGGAATTTAGTGACACCAAATCTTCATTAAATGCTTACCTTTCTGACATTCACCTCCCCATTTTCATTTCAGATAAATTAACTACTGGGTGATTATTAATCCAGTTACATCTACCTAGGATTCACAGAGCATTTTCTATAGGTCTAGCACTGTAGATCCTGAAGGAGATTTAAACAAAATAGAAAATTGTGTTCAGTGGTCTAACCTGAGGCTTTAAGTATATTTTTATTATTGTTGTTGAGAAAAGAGTGAAGAGAAGTTTTAAAAGAGAAATGAATTTGAAAAGAAATTAACCCAAATTCACCCCTAGTATAAACTCTGGGAGTGAAAGTGGAATCTTTTATCTAGTATGTTGCAGTCAGAAGCTGAGCTCTGGGTGTGAGACTGTGTGATTGGACTGAGCCTGCAGAGAGCACTGTCCTTGAGCAGGAGAGACACCCACTCTGTACAGGAAATATTAGAAGAAGAAGGTTGACATGTCAGATGGCACATTACTTTCTATTTTCCTTCTGAGATATACTGAAGGAGAGAAGATACTCAAGACTAATTGTTTATTTGTTTTATATGGGTTGGCTGACTTGAATATGATTTTTAGTGCAAGAAAGTAAATTTACATCTTCAAGGTCCCCCTTGAATTTCATATCAGGAAGAAGTGTTTTGTGAACTGTTGACCTTATACTGCTCATTAGGTAAGGAAAATAATTAAGACAAAACCTTCACTTTACATTATATAGCATATGACAGACATGCAGGATATTTTATGTAAGCAATCTTCTATCCTGGATTGTAAATTCCAAAGAGATGTTTATTCTTCTGAAATAAAATTTAAGTGCTCATTTATTAGGCAATAGCATATAAAACTTGATATCTAAATTTTAGCACATATTAGAGATAGAAGGATAAATGTCTATCTCCTTTTGACATGACAAGCCCTTGGAATCAGAAATCTTGACTTCTCATTTCTGTATTCTACCACAGCACAATTACTTTAGCTCATTCAGTACTTAGTTTTGGTTGAGATGGGACTTTTCACTGAATATTTATTATAATTCTGGTTCTACACAATACTCAATTCACATTATGGATATGACAAGACATATTGGTTTCTCTTTGTTACTCTAGGGATTGAATTGAAAACTGGAACTAGGAAGAAAAAGTGGGAAGGCTGGAAGAAAACAAGAGAAAGTTGAGAAGGATTAACTTATATTCTATTTGTTTATGATATCATAATACCATTTAATATTTGCATTATTAATTTATTAATAACATGGATTTACAGAATGCCTCCTGTGGGCTGATTACTATAGTAGACCCTGAAGATGTAAACAAAATAGAAAATTGAGTTCAATTGTCCACCTTGAGGAAATAATGATGGTTTTTAATTTGAAATAGATCCATAAACATGAAGATTTTATTTGAGTCTTGGTGGAAAAGTTATAAAGCCATTATTTAGAACTTAAAATATATATAAAATATATAGTATATACAGAGAGAGCAGAGTGTATATATATATATATATATATATATATATATATATATAGTTGACCTTGTAAATTGCTATAATAAAATGCCCAAATACATTTTGATATATGTCACCAGGTTTTGTTTTTTTTTCTAAGTATAGTATATTTCTATACTTTCTAATATTTCATATTTAAATATATTAATCAATGGAGTAAAATGGATTTTTTCCTATATTTTTAATAAAATAATATTTCTATTCTTTTGGATTGACACTACAATTTTTTGAAAATGTTAAAATCTAAAATATCTTAAAGTAGTCTCTCTTGGTTGTCAGTAATAACAGAGAAAGTGGCTTGGATGTGATATCATTGCTGCTGAGAAGACCATTAACGTATAAAATCAAAGTAACATATACTTTATGAATAATAAATAAGCAATCATGGGGCGCCAAATTCAATCTTAAAAATAAAGTCACGAGTGCAAGTACTGTAATTGAAATTCTTACAATCTATGTGCATTCATAAAAAGGATGCATACTCCTTCTGCCCTATCCAACCCACCTTTTTAAGTAGAGGCAGTGAATATATCGATTGTGGGGCTTAACAACTGGGGTTTAGTAAAACATGCTCGATTAATTTTTACTGAGATTTCCAAAATAAAATGAAAAAGAAATCACCTCCTTTATTATATCAGAGAGGGAAAAGGGATCTTGATGATATTTGACTGTTTCCAACTGATCAAATGACACTCCAGCCAACTCGATAAATGGGTTCTTTGTGTGAAATGAATTTCCTTCCTGAAAATGAGGAGTATTCAAGCCTCTCAGAAATTGCAGAAGCCCAGCCTCTTTACACTACTAGCAAAAAAAAAAAAAAAAAAAAAAAAAAAAAAAAAAGTAGTGAAAAAATCACAACAACAGTTAAAACAGCAATAACAGCTACAAAAAAATAAAAGTCTGTATGGAGATGACAAGGCACAGAGAATGACATTTTGAAAAACTAGAAGATGTAGTGAAAAAAAAAATCCACAAGAAATATTATTTTAGAGGTTATTATTAACTTCAAGTAGATGGCACAGTCATGTTTTATGAAGGGAACAATATATTTGGATTATTTTTGTTTTATAGGCAATTTTAATTTCTACTATATTATATCGATAGTAATAAATTAGGTACCATGCTCTTCAATGGCTTTGATTCATTTTTGATTCTCTGTTGTTTATTTTTAATATTTCTATGTAGTTATTAGTAGACAATATTATAACACAATTTCATAACTTATAATTGCAAGCCTGAATTCTGAACGTTTATCAGCCAAATGTAAGCAAGAGCAGAGGGAAGAGATAATGTTCAAGCTTTAATGGACTGTTTTTGATTTTCCAAATAATTTTCAAAGCTTCTAAAAAGAAATGCATTGACTTAGTTTCTTTTCTTTAATAACTCTCAAGTGTTCAGATATTATTATATATTCTACACCCTACCAAGTGCTCGGAGTGATGGACAGTGTGGAGGAGATAGGAGTTGAAAAATATGACACCTGTCCTCAGAGAGGTTGCAAAAAATATAAACTGGAAGAAAAGACAAGCACCTGTATATACAGTAAAAACACAAAATAAGATAGAATATAAAATAAAAAGTTAATTGTTTGACAGAGAGTATAGATATTTTGTGACTTTCATGATAGTTGAAATTGCTATGGAATAGGAGATATTCTGATAAGCAATATACATTGAGGAGACATTCTTTGAAAGCCAGTGTAGAATTCCTGCTAATTCTTTAGTGTGAACATTTAAGTAAAAACTTCTTAGAGGGGAAAACTGAGGTAAATTCCTTCTTATTTTATTCTATTTGTTTTGGGATTAATAGAAAATGAGAGGGCACCCACCTGTGGACTTTCATGTATCATCTCTTCATATTTCAAATGCCACCCGGTTTGCTTTGTTCTCCATAATCCTGGTCCAAGATCAGGTTACCCTTAGGAATTAAGGTGGCAATTTGCATCCACAAACTTTACTGGGGATGACTATATGGGTACTTCTCTTTCATGAGAATGAGAGAGGTAGGATTAGGCAGAGGGAGAAATTAAACTGTGATGACCTTGCAACAAAGGCCTCAGCTCACCTCATTGGAGCCCTGTTGATGGTGGGCCCTTCAGAAGAGTCCCACCTTGGGGAAAGAAGTCCAGGTCTTTGAATCTTACATTCACCGTTCAATGGATGAGGGCTGTACCACAGAGGCAATGTAAAATTGAAGGAAGCTTGCTTTGATGGAGTGTTCTGGAGAGAATCTAAATTTGAGTAATCAGCTGCTAACAGTTCTAGCAACTGGAGAAATAAGTGCAGCAGTGCTGAAGGGGAGATCTAGCTAAAATGTGGATGGAATACTGAAATCTGCATTAAGGACATCGATCCATTTGGATCATTTATAGATGGTATTTTCTAGATTGTAACACTTTGAGAGAGGAAAGACGTAGCTGTCTTGTTCTCCATCATCCTGCCAGAGCTTAGAGCTCTAATTGTCATGTAGTGTATGCTCACTAAATATTTATTGAAATAAATAACTAAATTAATTAATAAACAAATGATTACTGACAGTATAGTATTTGCAGGCTGCTGGCTTCCAAGGTGGAAATGAGGATTTCCATAAAACTGAGTTTGCAATCAAAATAAAGAATTGAGTTTTTATGTAATAGCTAATACACTATATAATGATGAATCAAATTCATTTGTTGAGTAACTAATATAGGCCCTCCACTGAATAAGTTAAGAAGGTGTAAGATAAGATCAGGCAGCAAATGCTAAGAGGTAAATCCAAGACGCTTTTAAAAACAAAGCAAAACAAAACCAAAAAGACAACAACAACAAAAGAATACAGAGATGTCTCTTTTTACTTCTCAAAAAAGTGTATGTTCCTTTCAATACTGTTTTTTTCTATATATTAAGACATTTGCATCAATTTAATTTCTGGCACATTTAAATGTCAAATAATAGTAAATGGATGAAGCCATGAAAAATACAAAGAAAACTTAACACACATCCACATGTTAATTTGAAAGCAAACTAGACAATGTTTTAAATGGAGATTTAATGTGGGTCAGCACATATACCTACACATTAATGCCCTTAACACCCTTACCCTAAATAAGGAGTCCAGAAGAAAATACACTATAATTTAAATGGAGGGTACCAATTTTGATGCAAAATATAAAATTGCCAGCCTACTATCATGGCATATACCTTTACCAAAAAGAAGAAGAACCAAACAAAGAGAAACACGACCCTGAATGGAGACAATAGATCTGTGAAAACAGCCATCCAATAATTCCAACTACTAGCTCAAACAAGAAGAAAAATGGAGGGGAAGTTTTAGCTTTCCCATTAAGAAACCAGTTAGAGTTCCATTTTGTGCCAGAACAGTTCTGCCAAAAAGAACTTTCAGTTCCAACTTGCTCTGTCAGTCCTCCCCATAGAAACAATTTTGGCTTATACATGCAAACCAAGTGACAATGAAAGTTACTTTCCAGCGACCTTGTCTTTGAGATGGTAGTGACACATTGCAGAATTAAAAAGTTGCATTGAGGTCTGTAATGCTATTATAACCCACTGGGAGCCAATCCAATCTGGGTAAGATATTTCCTACCCTGTGCTCTCAGAGTGATGCATACAGCTAATTGTAAATATCTCATATAGAACTGCCACCTGCTTCCCTCAGTTACATCATTCACAGTTAATTTATATTCAGGTGGCACACACATCATTTTCTCTTAATTTCTGCATAACAGTTCATTTTCTTTGGTTAGAATCAGCATTTCTCTCCAAGCATTTTGTGTAAGTACAGCTTTACCACACAAACCTATACAAAAGCCCCAGAATCCATGACAGATCTATGAAAAGGAACACAAACAATAACAGAGAAGAAAAACTTCCCAATGAAGAAGGATTTTTTTTTTTTTAAATCTAGATTCCTGATTTGAACACAAGGCTGTCCCTTTAAAACAGAAATGCCACCAGTTCATTATGTATTCTTTCAGCATCCTAGTTGTGAAGGGGGGCTGAAGGGGGAACACAGCCTTAAATTCTTCAGAGCTGTCCTGGTTGGTTTATCTGCTGTGATTTACTGTTGTGATTGTTGAGTAGCTGACCACTGATTTTAACACCAGTGTATAGAGGAGACAGATTGACATGGGTTTCATTAAAATTCAAGAAACTCAACTCCACAGAGAGCATGACTAACTTCCTTATACATGACAGGAATCCCCACAGATGGTACTTCACCCTTGCTAAAGGAATTAGGTCTACCAAAAGAATCCCTGTCTATAAGCAGCCAATTCCCCAAATCTACAGGCTCATCTGCACAGATATTCTTTATACTGTCATTCTTAAGTACCTTAGGGTAGCTCTGAAAGACAGGGGGCCGAGAGGGAGCAGCCGCTTCTGCCTTCACTACCCCTCAAACATGCTGGTGGCATGAGGATGATAGGATTATAAAGTAAACATAATAAAACACAAGACCAGGGCATCCGGTGGACACAGTCTATTTGCGGACTCTTCCTTGCCTGGAAAGAGCTCAAGATTAAATTCTTATTACAATTACACAGAATCCCTGCACCAAATTGGCAGTTATTAAACTATTAGACAAATGCACAAATGAGTATTATATTTGGTTCCTAGTCCAATTAACTTCCTTTCTTCTTTTTTTTTTTTCTTTCTCTCTCTCTGCTCTCTGGCATTATGCTCTTAAATTCCACATTTCATCTTCAAATATTTAAGTTGTCAAGGAAAAATTAAACTAGCCATCACACATTCATAATATTGTGTCAAATAGGACATGAAGGAGACAGCTTTCTTTTTTTCCTGTCCTCTGCTCTTGTCAATCAAAAGCACAGTAATTAAATGGGGATGAGGATGCTTTCGAATTAAGAACAAAGGGGGAGGCATTTAATAGGAGGAAGAGAAAAGTAATTAAAATAAATAAATAAAGGCTCTGGCTGTGTCTATTGTCCTTAGATGAGCTGTCCTAAGCTGAGCTGTGGTTCTACCAGCTCCCCCCACACCTCACTCGCTAATCAAGTTTCTACTGAGAAAACAAGGCAGACAGTATGCATTATATACAGTGCTTGGTAGATGCTGGGAGTTCTGTATAATATTAAATACTTGAATATGTTAATGATGTGCACTACATTTTTCTCATTTTCCAGATTGGACATGATCAGGATAAGCTGAAAGACATATACATATAGCACCCATACACTTGTCAACAGAAAGATATTCCATCATCATCACGCAGGTTTTCTTGGATTAGGAATATCTCCCACACCTACATAAGGTAAAACACAATTCCTCATCCCACCAGCTGCATTTGAATTATGCCTCTTTCACTGTCAATCAGGTTATAATGGCAAATAGACAAAGGGATTCATCAATTTTCTGCCAAATTTTGAATTATCATCACCATGTCCCTAGGACAATGAAACTTTTACTGGTAGGTTTGTTCCATGAACTTCTTGTGGAACATTCTTTCCGTGTTTGGGTATTCCTGGAAAAGAGGAGATATATAATTCTGTTTTAAAGAAAGTAGTCGTGAGGGTTATTCACTGATGGAACCCTGGTTTAGAGGATTATGTTAGAGTCTCCACTATTTAATTGTGTCCATTGGTGTGTGTATATATGCACAGCAATATATATATAAATTTCTCTTTGTTCTAACTTCAACATTACATTTCAGTTTTTTTTCATATATTTGTATATAATCTCATGTACACGTGAAGATGTTTATTAAAATATATAATTTTTAATAAAAATAATTTGTATCCTAAGGGTTTGAAGTAATTACTTACATACACTCACACACTTTTCAGACTCTGAGAACCTGTAAATGCTGTTACTGTCTTTTCTTTTTAGAAAAGAATTATAAACAAAGTGTTATATCTTATTTCCATTTATTTGAGAATATAGTATCACATGATAAGAAGCCCTGACAGACAAAGGGAAAACTTACATTTAAAAATACTGTAGGGGCTTCCCTGGTGGCGCAGTGGTTGAGAATCTGCCTGCCAGTGCAGGGGACACGGGTTCGAGCCCTGGTCTGGGAAGATCCCACATGCCGCGGAGCAACTGGGCCCGTGAGCCACAACTACTGAACCTGCGTGTCTGGAGCCTGTGTTCTGCAACAAGAGAGGCCGCGATAGTGAGAGGCCCGCGCACTGCGATGAAGAGTGGCCCCTGCTTGCTGCAACTAGAGAGAAAGCCCTTGCATAGAAACGAAGACCCAACACAGCCAAAAATAAATAAAAAAGAAAAATTTAAAAAAAATACAGTAAAACATGACACTTAATTAATAAAAAGACTTTCTTCCATAAAATAAGTGCTAGAAAGACTTATGAGAATTAAATAACAGAAATCTTGCCTAAATATTTGCCTAAGTACATCAAATTTACATACGAATCAATGTAAAAATGTTTTCTACTACAGCAAAATACAGCACAATCTCTAAGCAATAATGCATATAGGTCACTATCTTACAGAACAGTCAGCTAAACCTAAAACTATAGCTAACAGAACTTTTCATTCCTATGACACTATAATAATGCCAATTAAGAGATTGGGGATGGGGCCCAATTTTGAATTGGCTTTCTATGCTGTAGTTATGGTACTTTCATGCCTATTTATCTGGGTAGTTATTTCCCCTGACAACCATAAAATGAGTTTTTTACATAATTTTATGAGAATCATGTTATTACAATGAATTAGTTACTCCAAGATTCCAAGTGGATATTTTGCAGCTTTATTACAAGGCTTTGTGTCAGAATTCTGGCTAACCCAGGCCTCTAGAAGAAATGGTATTTATATAGATAGATTTGCAAACCTGTCTTTATCGAGCTCACTACTAACTTCAAATTTCTCTCACTCCTAAATGCAGACCAAGTTTGAAGTCAGCAAAAATTATGGTGAAATTTTGGTTCTTTTCACATGAAGCCCTATAATTTCCAGGAAAAAAAAGGAAATGATCACGTAAAGACATCTGTGACTAGAGTGGTTATCCCCCTAGCTTAGGGTATATTTAGAAACAACAAGAACCTGATCATCTTGAGAGTTTCTTGACTCTGCCTTAAAGGACAAAAAAAAAAAAAAAAATCATCTTGAGTTTTGAGCTGGACTTCACCCCTGCAGTATTAAGTATATCTCTAGAACTGGAAGGGCAGATTTGTCCACCACTGAAGTAAATGTGTCAGGTACCTGCTACAAATTTTCACCAGCTCAAAATCCAGAATCATTTTTCACGAAGGAGAAGGGTATGGCGGGATATAAGTCACAATCAAGGGGGTTGAATGAAGCATTTAAGAGCATGACCAGAACCCTGATATTCTGCTTAAAGGAAAATTCTCACTGGCTTAATGTACCACAGAGATATTCGTTTCTAAGCTGAGCACAAAAATGCTGAACACAGAAGTTAAACAAAAAATTACAGTTGATTTTCATTATTCATGGTACTTTTGTCCCATAAAGGTACTGCAAACAATGAATTAGCAAATACTGAACCATATGTGGTCAGGTTCCTGTGAGCCTCTGGTCACAACATTTTCATCAATAAATCAAAACATAAGTTTGTTTTGTGTGTATGTGTGTGTAGAGATACTTTATTTAATAAATACTGTTAATTCATTAACATTGAATTCACAGACAACTGCACTAAAACTCATGCCTAAATGAAGCTTATCTGACACATGTATTTTCTCTGTAAGGCAGGCATCTCACAGCCTTCTCACACTTCAGAACTCTAGACAACACTTCAGTTCTACACTTAAGTGCTGTTTTAAACAGAGAAATCACAAACAAAAGATACAAAAATGTAAAAAAAAAATGTGGCACTAAATACACAGTGAAAAAGACTCTTGTTTAAAACATGAGAGCTGAATAAGCAAGCAAAGTCTTGCTTTGTTCACCCTCACCTGGGGATGTACTGATGAATGAATGACCCACATTTTTTGTCACTCTGTGCATGCCCACAAATGACCACAAACATGCAGCAAGTACTGGTTTGGGGGTTACAAAAAAATTTTAGTGAGTAGGTGAATTCATGAACACAGAATCTTCAAATATAGAATCCATAAATAATCAGGATTGACTGTATGTTCACCAACCTTGCCCTCAACCCAGCCTCTATTTAGATCCCCACTTAACCTTGGCTTTGCACAAGTGGTTCATCTCATAATTAACAAACATAATACACAAATAATTCTCTCACACAGTCTCTGTCTCAGTCATGCAGCTCCCAACAGCCTCAAATCTCATTTTCATTTATTTGTGTCTAGACCTCCCAAAACAAACAATGCTTTCCTAGCCTCTCATCAGGCAACACCACAGCATAGCTTTTGCAATAGCAGCTTTATTGTGGTCCTGTTGTCAATGAGGGAAGATAAATAAGCTGGAGTCTAGGACCTCCAGTGAATCATCTTCTCTTTTAGAACTAGATCTGGTAAAAGTATTAATGAATTGAAGTAGAGGAAATGTAGGAGTGCTGGTTTTTGTGGCTACACGGGCTTGGGGTGTAGTTCTGGTGCAATGAAACCCAGGCCAGGTTGCCAGCCATGGTCTTTGGGAGCACAAGGAACTCAGTGACTGGTTAGACCATAGTTTCATGCTCTGTATTCTAACATGATTTCATTCAAATATGGAGAATGTAAATAGACCCAATTTGGGGGAGCTGAGGAAGATTAAGGTAGGAGAAAGGAGGAAGATTCTAACTTTCAGGACCTCATTATTGTATGTGAAACAAAATTAAATGAATATGATTAACGAGGGATTTCTTATAGTCTCTTATTTCCTATGGATACTTGTTAAATCTTAACTCATCCATGAAATCAAATGCATATTGGAGAAATATTATGGCCTTATACCATTAAACCATTTTGGGAAATTTCCAGATTCACAAAAGGCCCCAAAGAAGGAATTATATTTTCTATTCTCTACTCCAGGTCTTTTACAGGAGTGCTTTGTGGATGATCACCCATTATATATAGCATGAGAAGCCCAGTTCTTCTAATGTTAAATGTCCTCTTCAAAGGAAATTATGTACTTTATGATCAGTCTTCCTCCCCACCCTCCAGCTATAGCCTGCTCAGGTGACTCTCAGGTATTGACGAGGAACTAACTTTCCAGAGGGCTTCTACCATCTACTGTAGTTTAGCAACTCTCATATATACCAAAGCAAGGAGGATCTATCTCAATTATCTGGTATGATAAAGTACGTAGGTTCTATTTAATAACATAGGAACAAACAAAGAATTATCAGGGTTCCTAATGTAGGTTAACCTTGAGGACATTGTTACTGACTGAAGATAATGTATTATGCCAGAAGCTCTCATAGGGAGTTACAGGGTGAACATAAACCACACATTTAGACAGGGACAAATTCAAATAATCTAAGGATCACTAATTTATGGGAACAATCTTCAGGCTAATAGGCATTATTTGAACATTTCTTGTGAGACTCTTTGCTCCCAGAACATAGTATCCACAACTTTAGAATAAAGATCAAGTCTCTTAGTTTTGAGAACAAAACTGTTATATCCCCATGACTTCATGACAAAACAAAACAGTGGCTACTGTGTTTCCTTCTCTCTTCTTTTCTAATCACTTGCTTTCAAAAGTGGAGCAAATGTCAGGAAGAAAATATTCAGTCATTATTTAAAAAAAATAGTTTGGCCTCTTCTGACCTCTTCCAAAATAATGATAAAATTGACTTGCTTTAACCTGTCCTAAAAGAACTGTGCAATCAATTGTTCTCCATAGAATGTCCTGTTTGTTTTTAGATGACAGTAATGTCTTTGGGGTGTAGGATGAGATTACAGGAATTTAGAGAGTCTTTCCCTTTGTTTAGAGGCTAATGTTTAGAGGAGGTAGTGACAGAAGTGGGAAAAAGGGAATAAAAATAAACTGTTTGTGGGTCCATTAGATATGAAGTATGGTTGAAGCAACAGACATGAAGGAATAGATGCAACAACAGACAGGCCTTGGGAATAAGTGCTGGTATATTTCAGGGCATTCCATTACATGCATAGAAGTACCACAAACCAAAAGATTTCACTGAAAACAATTCTTCCCCATATGAATCTCTAAATAAATTAGATACAAGCAATATCCAGTTAAACTAGGTATTAAATAGAGTATGTCAAATAGCAGACCAAAGCCCGAGTTTTCTTGTAACAAAGCAGTTTATTTTGAGTGTGCTTTATTTGATATTCTCTATTTGTTATTCTCTCCTTTGTTACTGTATTCCTGTATGATTGTACCACCATTCTTTTTTCCATTGACTGGCTACTTTGTCCATCTGTACACTTGAAGCATTTGTACTTAAAAACCATGGATTAACACTATAATGCAGGTAGATAGGAGTCAGAATTAATCTTTACAAAAGCATATAATAAATTAAGAATACATTTTCCTCTCTGGTGTCCATCTTCTGCCATTATGTTAAAAATTCTAGAAAAGCTTTTTGGATAATTCTTAATCAAATGATTTACAAAGGTCAAAGTAATGATACTGTTCAAGTAATATTATCCAGAGTCATGATTTCTGATGAGTAGGATACATTGGTGCAAAGGAAAAGCAGAATAACAAAACTTCACAGTACTCAGTTTTTAAGACCAAAGTTTAATTAAGAAAGAGAAAGCACATCATCTGGAGAAATTTAAGAACAAAAGAGTTCCTAAGCTCCAAAATGAGTTTTTTGGGTTTGTTTTTGGGTTACTTTACAATTCTTGCTGTTTTATTTTCAGTAGTGGTTGGTGTTGGGGGCACATTATAGCATTTTGGATGGATGAGTTTTGCAAAGTGCTAAGCAATAAAACATCTGTTATAAAACATGTTCTATAGCTTTGGGGTATGGACTGAAACCAGTCAGTATTATTTTGAAGTGAGAGAATGAATGGCCAAAAATTGAGCACAACCTGTTTTATTATTATTATTATTATTATTTGAAAGGACCATTTTAATCCAAATAATTTATTTTTTCCTGTAAATTGAACCTTTCACAAATACATTACCATTGTTGTTCAACATATGTTTTTAATATTCTATGGAATAGAAAAAATATATGCATTATACTCTAATGTTTCTGGCATTTCACTGGTTGAACTCATTCTTGGAGATGGTATAAAGAAGTGACAACATTTATTCTTTCATTATAAAGCATGTTTTTATTTACTAATAATTATTGAAAATAGACTGCATATACCAAATTGGGCTGGGTGACTTGGTGAAATAAAAGTATTTGAATACATTATCAATATTCCCAAGAATTTATAAATTACATGGTAAAAAACGTCATCTTCTTTTTTAATATAAAGTAAATAAAATTTTTAAAAAGTGTTCAAAAGACCCTTAAATCCAAGGATACTTTATCTAATTAGAGAGGAATAAGTAGAACATACAAAACAGTAGAATAATGCAGCAAATATTAAAAAATGTAGAAACTAACTTATCATGAGCATAAAGCATAGCAAAAAAAAAAAAAAAGAAAAAAAATGCCTGTATCAGTCAGACTAGGCTATATTATGCAGATATCTATATATCTATACCTTTCTATATATCTTTCTATCTCTATCTCTCTCAGTAACTTTCAATTATAAAAGTTTATTTCTTACTCTTCCAGTATTCACTGAGGGACTAAGCAATTCTCAAAGGCAGATGTCTTTCTTGTGATGGGTCTACATTCTAGGTTGTTTCAATCTTGTGGAATCTTCATGTTAACATATGTTTCCAGATTTAGGGAAGAAAACATAGATAATGGCACACTGCCTCTGACATGCTTTTATCCAGAAATGACACATGTCATTTATGCTCATATTCATTAATGAAAGGAACTATGTAGCCATTACTAAAGCCAAGTAAAGATACACTGGGAAGAAGAGGAGACCTAGAATTTTGTTAATCACAAGTTGTGTCCACCACACCATTTTACTATGGTTTGGCAAATTTTATTCTCACATTATTATTGGATTATGATATTATCCAATATACTAATTTAAAATCAATGCTAGTAATAGTAACTATCAATTACATAATGTTGATCTAAGCAATTTACACATGCCATTTAAATGAACAATTGTTAACAATGTGGTGAAATAGGTGTAGAATAAAACTTGCTCAAACAAACCCCCAAAATTTGGGGGAAATGTTTTTAAAGCTATGTGTTTAACTGTATTCCTGAACCTGCTGGAAAATAAAATAAATTATTTGAAACCATGTTGACTGAAAAAAATGCACAACATAAAATTGAGAACTGTGTTTTATTTGGACTTACTGAGGACTTAAACCCAGGAGACAGCCTCTCAAAGAGTTCTGAGGAACTGTTCTGAAGAGCTAGGAGAGGAGCCATTATATATAGGAGTTTTTTTAGAGGAAACAAAGGTATTCAAACATCAGAAGTTTACCACTAATTAAAGAAAAAACAGACATCTCAAGTTAATGAATTTGCTATGTATGGAAGATACAAGAGTCTGGGATTAAAAAAAGTATTCCTTTGATATACACCTTAACTATCTAGGACCAGTATCCTGTTTTTCTCCATTTTGAATCCCCACCGGGGTGCACCTTTGTGGATGGCTGCAGTGGTTGATGGCTTTACCATCCTTTGTTTACTGATATGACAGGTGACATTTTTGTCCACAATTAAAACAGAGAATAGTTATCATTGGAGTGATAACAAGTGCTGGTTAATTCACTGGGGGTCATTTACAAATCTCTTATGGCCGAGAAATAAGTTTTACCAAGATATGGGGAATAACTGAGAAACCATTTATATTCAACAATCTGAAAAATTAGAACTGCAAACTAAAATGACAGCCATTGAAATTATCAAATAAAAATATAATATACATATGTGTAATATGAGGGAATCAAAAATGGCTAAAGAACAGGAAATCATCAAAAATGGTAATGTGGGAGGAGGCAGTTCAAGGTGGTGGTGTAGGAAGAACCTGCACTCATCTCCCCCCACTAACACAACAAATCTACAGCTACATATTGATTGCTTCCTTCTGAAAAATAACTGGGAACTAGCTGAACAGTCCCTGCATAACAAAGGATAAAACAGCCACATCAAGATGGGCAGGAGAGGCAGAGACATGGTCTCACCAAAAATCTCACAACTGATTCAGCGACCCACAATCAGAAGGGATATCACAAGTACAAATAATCTCCCTGAGGAATGAGGGTTCTGTGTCATACGTCAGGCACCCCAACCCTTGGGACCTGCACCAAAGACATGAGTCTCTAAAACTCTGGCTTTGAAAACCAATGGGGTTTATGTCCAGAAGAACCACAGTAGTGTAGAGAATGGAGATGCCACTCTTAAAGAGCTTGCATGTAGACTCCCTCATCCCAGGACCCAGAGAAAAGGCAACAGTTTGAAAAGTGTCCAGACCAATGTGAAGGAAAATCATTTGTAAATCTTAAAACATTTGCCAAAGGAGCGGGAGACTGTAGGCACTCTCTCCAGAAACAGGGATAGAGGTACTCTCTCCAGGGGCCAGGGCACCAGTTTCTCACTCTCTCCCTAATCTGTTAGTGCCAGTAGGTGTGCCCCATCCCCTTACCAATCCTGTGGCCCCACAAAAGCTGGGAAGACTTGTGCAGCACACACAGGGAATGGTCCTTGAGAACCTGGCTTTGGTGACCAGGAGTATTTAGTTTCTGGATCCCAGGGTTCTGAAACAATTGAAAGGACAGTCCTTGGCAGGCTGCCGATCTCAGGGCACCACACGGATAGTATACTGATCACACTCCAGTCTCCCTGTGAAAAAGGCCTAATTACTCATCCTGGAGCTTCAGCCTGAGGGGCATGCTTCAGCTTTACCACACATCTAGAGACTACAGAAGCACTCTCAGGGTAAGCTGGGGGATGCCATCTCTACATTCTCCCTTGGCCTCACTACAGCTTGCTGGTACCTCCCAGATAGGAACTCACTCACTCAACTGGAGTCCTGATTTTTCCAACTGTCAACAAGAGGACACCTCTAGATTGCCTGGTCTGGAGGCTAACAGGTTTTACAATTGCAATCCCACAGGATGGTATATAGGTACATATTTGTATACTTTAAAAGCTCCTGCTTGAGGGTCTAGCTTCTAATCAGACTGAAACTAGGTGCTGACTGAGACCTCTCCCTTTGGAAAACTCCCAGGCCTTGACATACCCTCGAAAACTGGGACCTATCAAGAATAAATCAGCCTGCTTAGACAATCACAAAGGTTCAAGTGACAATGAAGAGGTAGAAGGTTAAACAGTAAAGTTCATTTCCTACACAAGGGCACTCATTCATGACTGAGAGAGATAATAGTTCTGCCTGACACATAGAAACAAATAGAGTGAAGCAAAATGAGGAAATGGAAGAATATGTTCCACACAAAAGAACAAGGTAAAACCCTAGGAAAAAAATCCTTAATAAAATGGAGGTAAGTAATTTACCTGATAAAAAGATCAAAGTAATTGTCCATAAAGATCCCAACAAACCGTGGAGATGAATGAACACTGTGAGAACTTCAACAAAGAGATAAACAGTATAAGAAAGTATCAAAAAGAAGTCACAGTGTGGAAGAATACAATAACAGAAAAGAAAAAAAAATTAATAGAGGGGTTTAAAAGTAGACTAGATGAAGCAGCAGAAAGAATCAGTGATCTGGAAGACAGGACAATGAAACTTACCTAAACAGAGCACCAAAAAAAAATTTAAAAAAGTAAAAAGTGAAGATAGCTTAAGGGATCTATGGGGCAACATCAAGAAATGTAATATTCACATTATAGGAGCCCCAGAAGGAGAAGAGAGAGAGAAAAGAGCAGAAAATTTATTTGAAGAAATAATGACTAAACACTTCTTTAACTTGGGGAAGAAAACAGAAATCCAGATTCAGGAAGCCCAGAGAGTTCCAAAGAAGATGAATGTAAAGAGACCCACACTAAAACATATTATAATTGTAATGACAAAAGTTAAAGAAAAAAATCTTAAAAGCAGAAGAGAAAAACAAATTGCTATGTACAAGGGGACCCCCATATTCTCAGCAGAAACTCTGCAGGCCAGAAGGATTGGCATGATGTATTCAAAGTGATGAAAGGAATAAAACAAAAAATACAAAAAACCTTCCAACTAAGAATACTCTACTCAGAAAAGCTATTATTCAGAATTGAAAGAGAGAGAAAGAGCTTTCCAGACAAACAAAAATGGAAAGAATTCATCACCACTACACTGGCCTTACATTAAATGTTAAAGGAACTTTTAAGCTGAAAAGAAAGGGTACTAATTAGTATCAAGAAAACATATGAATGTAAAAAATCTCACCACAACAAAAAATTTGAACAATGAGTAGGGAGAGTGAATTAGCAATTGAAAACTTCTCAACATAGAAAAGTCTAGGACCAGAGGGTTTCACTGGTTTATTCTATCAAATATTCAAAGAGAATTTAATACTTATCTTTCTCAAACTCTTCCATAAAACTGAAGAGGAGGAAATGCTCCTAAACTCTTATTACAAGGACAGCAAAACCAGACAAGAAAGAAAAAAAAAAAAAAAATTAAAGGCCCATATCTCTGATGAACATGTGAAAATATTCTAAAGAAAATATTAGCAAACTGAATTCAACAATACATTAAAAACATCATACACCATGATCAAGTGAGATTTATCCCAGGGATCAGTCAACATTCACAAATCAATCAACATGATATACCAAAGTAAGAAAATGAAGGATAAAAATAATATAATCATCTCGATATATGTAGAAAAAGCATTTGACAAAATTCAACACCTATTTTTGATAAAAATTCTTAACAAAATAGGTATAGACAGAATGTACCTCAACATAATAAAACCCATATGTGACTAGCTTATAGTTAACATTATACTTAATGGTGAAAAGCTGAAACTTTTCTTCTAAAATCAGGAACAAGACAAGAGGGCCCACCCTCATCACTTTTATTCAACACAGTATTAGAAGACCTAACCAGAGCAAATAGAAGAAAAAGAAATAAAAGGCATCCAAATTGGAAACAACGAAGTAAGACTGTCACTATTTGTATATGACATGATTTTATATATAGAAAACCTTACAGATTCTGCCCCCAAACACTTACAACTAATAAACTAATTCAGTAAATTTGTAGGGTACAAAATCAATATACAAAAATCTGCTGTTTAATACACTAACATTGAAATATTAGAAAAGAAATTAAGAAAACAGTCCAATATTCAATTACATGAAAAAGAATAAAATAGTTAGGAATAAATTTAACCAAGGAAGTGAAAGAATTATATACAGAAAACTAGAAGATGTCAATGAAAGAAACTGAAGAACACATAAACAAACGAAAAAATATTCCATAATAATGAATTGGAAGAATGAACATTGTTATAAGGCCCATATTACCCAAAACAATATACAGATTCAAGGCAATTCCCATCAAAATTCCAACGGCATTTTTCTTAGAAATAGGACAAAGAATCCTAAAATTGGTATGGAAGCACAAAACATCCTGAATCTCCAAAGTAATCTTGAGAAATAAGAACAAACCTGGAGGCATCATGTCCCCTGATTTCAAACTATATTATGCAGCTATAGTAATCAAAACAGTATGATATTGACCAAAAACTGACACATAGATCAATGGAATAGAGAGCCCAGAAATAACTCACACTTATATGTCCAATTAATATATGACAAAAGAGGCTAGGATATACACTGAGAAAAGGACTGTCTCTTCAGTAAGTGATGTTGGGAAAACTGGACAGTCACAGCAGAAGAAAAGACCTCTGTCTTACACCATACACAAAAATTAACTCAAAATGAGTTTAAGAATTGAAGGTAAGACCAGAAACAGTAAACCTCCTAGAAAAAACATGGGCAGAAATTTCCTTGACTTGGTCTTTGCAACATTTTTTCGATCTGACTCCAAAGGCAATGGGAACAAAACCCAAAAATGAACAAATAAGTCCACATCAAACTTAAATGTTCTGAACAGCAAAGGAAACCATCAACAAAATAAAAAATCAATCTATTGAATGGGAGAAAATATTTGCAAATCATTAAAAAAAGGCACAGTATTTGAATAAACATTTTTCTAAAGATGACATACAGATGGCCAACAGGAACATGAAAAGATGCACAACATTACTAATCATCAAGGAAATACAATCAAAACCACATGAGATATCACCTCACACCTGTCAGAATGGTTATTATCAAAAGGACAAGTATTGGCAAAAATGTGAAGAGAAGTGAACCCTTGTGCATTGTTGATGGGATGGCTACACTGTTGTTGGGGCAGCTGCTACTAAAAACAATGTGGAGTTTCTTCAAAAAATTAAAAATATAACTACCATATGATCCAACAATTCAACTTCATAGTATTTATCTGAAGAAAATGAAAACCCTAGTTCAAAAATATATATGCAGCCCAATGTTCATAGCAGCTTATTTACAATAGCCAAGATATGGAAACAAACTTACTATCCATTCATGGATGAAAAGATAAAAAAGATGTGATATATATATATAACGATATAGATATATAGATATAGATATATACACAATGGATTATTACTCAGCCATAACAAATAATGAAATCTTGCTGTCTGTGACAACATGGATGGACTTTGATGTTATTATTTTAAATAAAATAAGTCAGACAGAAAAAAACTAATACCGTATGATTTCACTTATATTTGGAATCTAAAAAACAAAAAAAACTAAGAAACCAAACAAAATTCATAGATACAGAGAACAGATTGGTGGCTGCCAGAGGGGACAGGAGTTGGAGGTAGGCAAAATAGTTAGAAAGTTTAAGAGTTACAAACTTCCAGCTATAAAATAAATGTCACGGAGATGTAATGTACAACATGGTGGCTATAGTAAATAATGCTATATTGCAAATTTGAAAGTTGCCAAGAAATTAAATATTAAAAGTTCTCATCAAAAGAAAAAAATGTAACTCTATATGGTGACAGATGGTAACTAGACATTGTGGTGATCATTTTGCACTGTCTACAATTGTCAAATCATTATGTCATATACAAGAAACTAACATAGTGTTGTGTGTCAACTATATGTCAATAAAAAATATAGTGTGTTTATTTAAAAAAGATACGGTGGATTTGACACAGAATCAATTTCATCTTCTCTTCGAATTTTATCACTGAAATTAGACGATAATGGATTATTAAATATATGATTAGACAGAGGTACAGAAATAATTGGGAAGTTGGATGATACATTTGAAGAAATCATCTAAAATCAGCAAGTGCTGGTAATATCACACTTACAAAATAACCCCTGATTTGTAGCATTTTTCAATTCTAAATATTCTCATTATAACCATTTTCAAGCCAATGATGGTTTAAAAATTGGCTCAAAAATTTTCTGAGTATTCAACAATTGGCTCTTAGAAGCTGCTATAAGCCAATTCCAGTATATCACAAAATACAATACAAAGAGCCAACAAAAGGGAAAACATGAAGTAGAATAGAAATCAAGGACAAAGTGAGAAAGAATGAAATATATCTAATAGAAATTATAAAAGGAAAGACTAGAGAGAAAGGTGAAGAGGTTATTTTCAAAGAGAAGATGGACAAAGATTCTTATAATTAATAAATGATACATTGTATTTAAATTTAGAAAAAAACAAATGAATTTCAAGTAGAATAGATTAAAAAAAAAAAATCATAGTGAACCTGAAGATCGAAAAAGACAATAACATATCTTAGAATCAGCCAGAGAGAAAAAGTAGTTCACCTACAAAAGAATGTTAATTATACTGACAGCTGACTTCTCAAAAACACCACAAGAAGTCAGATAATAGCTGACTAATATATACAAGGTGCTTGTAAAATAATGACGATATGGCACTATCCTTTACCTTTAAACAATACAGAGATTGTGTTGTGGAGCCCTGTTGCATATCCCTGTCCCCTTTAATTAAATAAATGATAGAGACGGTGTCCTCTTCCTCCAATCTAAAGAATGAAAATAAATCAAGGATAGGAAGGATCTAGAGAAAGTGATTCTTAACATCTGTGCATTAAGTCCTAGGCAAACTCTGGAGTAACGTATGTGTGAAACTGACTGTAATCAATACCATGAATGCTTTGAGGACTTAACTACAAAGTGGGCTATGACCAAGCATTCAAATTACTCTCTGTGAAGCACACAAGCAAAGCAGATCAGAGTAACACTGCAAAAACTTGGAAGACTATATTAACATCTAAACCACAGCTCACAATGGGCAAAGATGAGCATTCTGGACCTAAAAATGTAGACGGAATACTAAAAAAGATGTTAATGGATAATAAATTATCATAATATAAGATTCAAAATGTCCAGAAAATAAATTAAAAATTGCTCATCATATCAAGAACCAGGTAAATCTCAACTAGCCTGTGAAAAGACAATTGACAGACAGAAATGCCAAGATAACACATATGTTGAAATTATCTGATGAGGACTTTAGGACACATATCATTAAAATATTACAACAGGCAAGTATGGATACTCTGGAAAAAATGCAAACGTTTCAGCAAAGAAATAGAAGAAAAATAGATAAATAGAATAAATAGAAGATCAAAATAAGAGGCAAGTTATATTTTGGAACTAAAAAAATTGAGTAACATTTTTTTTTTTAAATCTTGCTTCATATGCTCAATTGGATAACTGATGTGACAGAAGAGTCATTATAATTAAATATAGAACAAAAAAATCATCCAATTTGAACAAAAGAGATAAATATATTTTTTATGAGATGGAGTTGAAGAACCTGTAGGGCAGTAACAAAAGGCCTAATAATTGTATCATAGGAGACCCAGAGTAGAGAAGAGAGAGTAAGAATTGAAAAATCATGCTGAAATTGCCTAAATTTGATGAAAGGCATAAATTTACAGGTTCAAGAAATAGAGCAAATCTCAATCAAGAGAGATGTAAAGAAACCCATGACTATTATACTCAAATTTATGAAAACTAAAGGAAACAAACAAACAAACTCATTTTTTTAAAAAAGAACCTTGAATGCAGGCAGAGAGAAACACATCACATCGTTACTTATAAGTTAAGAAAAATTAAATAACAGTGCGTTGCTCATCAGAAATTGTGAAATCCAAAAGGAATCGGCACTGCAGTTTGTAAGTAATGAAGGAAAATAAAAACTGTCAAGTCAAAATTCTATGTCTAGCAAAATTACCTTTCAGAAAAATAAGAGTAAAAAGGCATTCTCAGATGTAGGTAAAATGAGAACATTTATCACTGATAAACTTGCTCTAAAAGTTTTACTAGAATCTGTTTTTCAGAAAAAAATGAAAATGATAAAAGAAGGAAACTAGGAACATTCAGAATAAATAAAAATCAACATAAATCATAAATATTTGGGTAAATATAATGGAGAAGAACTGTGACCAAAAAAGTGATAAAATACAAGATAAATATAATAAACATAGATTGTATACAACAGCAATTATGTCTAACTTACAGATTTTAAAAGATAGAACTAAAATACAAATAATGATAGCAAATAAATTGAGAAGGGATAGTCACACATAAGGTTCTATCTAGAATTTGACCTCCTTTAAACTTTGTAAGTTAATAAGAACATTAAAATGTTTAGGGAAATAATTAAAATAATGAAAACAGGCTACATAATGCCCATATTAATGGAAGGGAGCAATGAATAGGAAAATGTCAAACAATCTAAAACCAAAACAGTGTTTTTTCAACTAAGGGCAATTTTGCCTCCTAGGTAACATTTGGTAATGGCTGAAGACATTCTCAGTAGTTTTAACTGGGGTGTATGGGTGGGGAGCTGCTACTGACAAAAGTAAGTATACACCAGGGATGCTACTAAACATCCTGCAATGCACAGGACTGCTCCCTACTCACAAAGAATTATCTAGCCCAAAATACCAATAGTGCTGATATTGAGAAACCCTAATCTAAAAGAGAGAGAAAAATAAATGAAGAAAATAGGAACCACCAGGAAGTACGAAGTTCAATAATAGTAAAGGATCCAAACATAATAATATTATGAGGTGAAAATAAAATAAACAATTAAAAAAACTTTAGCCGTATAATGAATGTAAGACATAAGAACTTAGGAGGAGCAAAAAATATGAAAGATACTATAAATTTTATAGTACTGATATATGACAAAATAGAATTTAAAGCAAAAAGTGTTCATAGAAATAGAGGGCTAATTACATTATGATTAAAGATTTAATTTTCTAAGATTATATGTAATCCTAAATTATAAGAATCTAAGAAGAGCACTTCATAGTACATGTATATAAAGTAGATATTATCAGACTACAAGGAGAAAATAATAAGGGAACAATCTCTTTGAGATACTTTATAGCACCTTTTTTTTTTTTTTTTTTTTTTTTTAACTAGGGTATCAAGCTAAAAAGAAGAGAAAATCATAAGAACAAAGAATGTTTAAACAACACAATTCAAAATCTAGACTACATATCCATAATATATCTGGAACAGTTCACCAACAATTGGAAAATAATCTTTTAAACATATCCCTGACTAAGGTCATAGAAGAAGTTTGAAGAAATTCCAAAAACTTGATCTCTGATTACAATAGGATGAGAAAATGATGATAGTTAAAAACAATGTGTTGTATACTTAAAATTTCCTGAGAAAGTAGATCTTAAGTGTTTATAATCTCTCCCCCACACCACTACCAAGAAAATAGGTAATTATTTGAGGTGAAAGATAAGTTAATCAACTTGATTGTGATAGTCATTTCTCAATGTACAGATCTTCCTCGACTTACGATGGGGTTATGTTCTGATAAACCCATTAGAAGTTGAAAATATCATAAGTGGAAAACGTACTTAAAACACCTAACCTACTGACCATCATAGCTTAGCCTACCCTGCCTTAAAGGTGTTCAGAACAATTACATTTGCCTCCATTTGCCTACACAGAGTCCATTTTATAATAGTGTTGAATATCTCATGTAATTTATTGGATACTGTACTGAAAGTAAAAAGCAGAGTGGTTGCATGGCTACGAAATAGTTATATCTGTTATATAGCCTCCTGATTGTGTGGCTGACTAGGAACTATGGATCACATCCACTGTCCAGCATCAAGAGAGAGTATCATACCACATATCATTAAACTAGGAAAAGATCAAAATTCAAAGTACAGTTTTCTACTGAACATGTATCACTTTCACACCATCCTAAAGTTGAAAAAGTGTAAACCAAACCATTGTAAATTGGAGATAATCTGTATCTATATTAAACCATCACACTGTAAACCTTAAAATTGTGTTGTCTTACACTACTTTAAGCCAGTGCTGAAACTTAGCATGACCAATAACTGGACCACCTGGTATTACATTCTTCTAATGGAATGCAATCGGAAGTACATATCATATATTGTCACATATATAGTGTTCTTGACCAAAATGTTTGACCTGAATTTAACCATGAGAATACAATGTGGCAAATCTAGAAATTGGGACATACTATAAAACAATAGGTCTGAGGGCTTCCCTGGTGGCGCAGTGGTTGAGAATCTGCCTGCCAATGCAGGGGACATGGGTTCGAGCCCTGGTCTGGGAAGATCCCACATGCCGTGGAGCAACTAGGCCCGTGAGCCACAATTACTGAGACTGCGCATCTGGAGCCTGTGCTCCACAACAAGAGAGGCCGCGAAGGTGAGAGGCCTGCGCACCGCGATGAAGAGTGGCCCCCACTTGCCGCAACTAGAGAAAGCCCTCGCACAGAAACAAAGACTCAACACAGCCATAAATAAATAAATAAATAAATAAATAACAAAAACAATAGGTCTGGATTCAAAAAGAAAGCAAACAAAACAAAAAACAAAACACAGTTAATCTCCGAAAGAGTGAAAAATATGACAGGGCACTTTTCTAGACCAAAATAAAGTTGAGAGGTTTGGCAAATAAAAGCAATGTGTGTACATTACATTAGTTGAATACTAGAGTGTAAAAAACAGTTTTAAAGGATATGAGGATTATTGGGAAATTTGCCTATGTACTGTATGTTAGATACTGCTTTGTACCAATGTTAAATGTCTTGTGTATGATAATGGTATTTTTGTTATGTAGAATGCTCATGATGGAATATTTAGGTTAAAAGTGTCATGATGTCTGCAACTGTCAAATGGCTTAACAAAAATAAATTTTGTGTGTATGTGTGTGTTGAGAGAAAGAGATAGAAAAAGCATATGAGGCAAAATATTGACAACTGATGAATCTAGATGAATGGGATAAAGGCTCTTTCTCTCTCTCTGTATATCTATCTATATATATATAAAGAATAATATATTATTCTTTATATATATATAAATATATTTTTTATATCATATAGAGCTAGTTATTTATTTAGTCCAGGGCCCAATCAAGGTTTACATATTACATTTTTTTAACACCTTTATTAGAGTATAATTGCTTTACAGTGTTGTATTAGTTGCTGCTGTATAACAAAGTGAGTCAGTTATACATATACATATATCCCCATATCCCCTTCCTCTTGCATCTCCCTCCCACCCTCCCTATACCACCCCTCTAGGTGGTCACAAACCACCAAGCTGATCTCCCTATGCTATGTGGCTGCTTCTCACTAGCTATCTATTTTACATTTAGTAGTGTACATATGTCAAGGCCACTCTCTCACTTCGTCCCAGCTTACACTTCCCCCTTCCCGTGTCCGCAAGTCCATTCTCTATGACTGCATCTGTATTCCTGTACTGTCCCTAGGTTCTTCAGAAACTTTTTTTTTTTTTTTTAGATTCCATATACATGTGTTAGCATACAGTATTTGTTTTTCTCTTTCTGACTTACTTCACTCTGTATGACAGACTCTAGGTCCATCCACCTCACTACAAATAACTCAATTTCTTTTTTTCTTTTGTATATTTTTTGCCTCTGAATCCTTGTGGGATTTTTTTTTTTATTCAAACAGAAAGTCACAAAAATTATAATCATCCTCATCAGTTCACTCAATCCAATGTAATTAATTTTTTTATCTTGATCTTTTATTAGCACTTTTATGAATTCATCAGTTTTCCATTAGAGTTCTGTAAATGCTTATTCATTCAGTTCAGCAGTGTAGTCAGTTACCAGAAACCTATACTTGTCAGAGTCTTTTCCATGAATTCCTTGAAGATGAAACCCTTTTATAGGAACATTTTTGCAAAGCATCAGAGTACACCCAGAACTGCCTGTAAATGACAAAAGACTTAAAAGTGACCACGGTTAAAGATTTGATGAAAGTTCATAATAATGCAATTGACAACGAAATTTAGTTATTTCTGAGATATACATTTTAAAGTAATAACTAGAATTATGACTTATAACATTATACAAGAACATATAAGATTTTTAGAAATTTCATATAATGTCTGAAACATTGATATTAACGTATTTCCATAAAAATAACCCAAAGAAAGTTTAGAATTAGTTGTTTTTTTTTGTTTGTTTTTTTATACAGCAAGTTCTCATTAGTCATCAATTTTATACACATCAGTGTATACGTGTCAATCAGTGTATACATGTCCCAATCACCCAGTTCAGTACACCACCATCCCACCCCACCGCGGTTTCCCCCCCTTGGTGTCCATACATCCGTTCTCTACAACTGTGTCTCAACTTCTGCCCTGCAAACTGATTCATCTGTACCATTTTTCTAGGTTGCACATACATGCATTAATATACAATATTTGTTTTTCTCTTTCTGACTTACTTCACTCTGTATGACAGTCTCTAGATTCATCAACATCTCAACAAATGACTCAATTTCGTTCCTTTTTATGGCTGAGTAATATTCCATTGTATATATGTACCATGACTTCTTTATCCATTTGTCTGTCGATGGGCATTTAGGTTGCTTCCATGACCTGGCTATTGTAAATAGTACTGCAATGAACATTGGGGTGCATGTGTCTTTTGGAATTATGGTTTTCTGAGTATATGCCCAGTAGTGGGATTGCTCAGTCATATGGTAATTCTATTTTTAGTTTTTTAAGGAACCTCCATATTGTTCTCCATAGTGACTGTATCAGTTTACATTACCACCAACAGTGCAAGAGGGTTCCCTTTTCTCCACACCCTCTCCAGCATTTGTTGTTTGTAGATTTTCTGATGACGCCCATTCTAACAGGTGTGAGGTGATACCTAATTGTAGTTTTGATTTGCATTTCTCTAATAATTAGTGATGTTGAGCATCTTTTCATGTACTTCTTGGCCATCTGTATGTCTTCTTTGGAGAAATGTCTGTTTAGGTCTTCTGCCCATTTTTGGATTGGGTTGTTTGTTTCTTTTATATTGAGATGCATGAGCTGTTTATATATTTTGGAGATTAATCCTTTGTCCGTTGATTTGTTTGCAAATATTCTCTCCCATTCTGAGGGTTTTCTTTTGGTCTTGTTTATGGTTTCCTTTGCTGTGCAAAAGCTTTTAAGTTTCATTAGGTCCCATTTGTTTATTTTTGTTTTTATTTCCATTACTCTAGGAGGTGGATCAAAAAAGATCTTGCTGTGATTTATGTCAAAGAGTGTTCTTCCAATGTTTTCCTCTAAGAGTTTGATAGTGTCCAGTCTTACATTTAGGTCTCTAATCCATTTTGAGTTTATTTTTGTGCATGGTGTTAGGGAGTGTACTAATTTCATTCTTTTACATGTAGCTGTCCAGTTTTCCCAGCACCACTTATTGAAGAGACTGTCTTTTCTCCATTGTATATCTTTGCCTCCTTTGTCATAGATTAGTTGACCATAGGTGCGTGGGTTTATCTCTGGGCTTTCTATCCTGTTCCATTGATCTATATTTCTGTTTTTGTGCCAGTACCATACTGTCTTGATTACTGTAGCTTTGTACTATAGTCTGAAGTCAGGGAGTCGGATTCCTAATGCTCCGTTTTTTTCCTTCAAGACTGCTTTGGCTATTCGGGGTCTTTTGTGTCTCCATACAAATTTTAAGATGATTTGTTCTAGTTCTGTAAAAATGCCATTGGTAATTTGACAGGGATTAAATTGAATCTGTAGATTGCTTTGGATAGTATAGTCATTTTCACAATATTGATTCTTCCAATACAAGAACATTGTATATCTCTCCATCTGTTGGTATCATCTTTAATTTCTTTCATCAGTGTCTTATAGTTTTCTGCATACAGGTCTTCTGTCACCCTAGGTAGGTTTATTCCTAGTTATTTTATTCTTTTTGTTGCAATGGTAAATGGGAGTGTTTCCATAATTTATCTTTCAGATTTTTCATCATTAGTGTATAGGAATGCAAGAGATTTCTGTGCATTAATTTTGTATCCTGCAACCTTACCAAATTCATTGATTAGCTCTAGTAGTTATCTGGTGACATTTTTAGGATTCTCTATGTATAGTATCAGGTCATCTGCAAACAGTGACAGTTTTACTTCTTTTCCAATCTGTATTCCTTTCATTTCTTTTTCTTCTCTGAATGCTGTGGCTAGGGCTTCCAAAACTATGTTGAATAATAGTGTTGAGACTGGGACATCTTTGTCTCGTTCCTGATCTTAGAGGAAATGCTTTCAGTTTTTCACCATTGAGAATGATGTTTGCTGTGGGTTTGTTGTTTATGGCCTTTATTATGTTGAGGTAGATTCCCTCTATGCCCACCTTCTGGAGAGTTTTTATCATAAATGGTAGTTAAATTTTGTCAAAAGCTTTTTCTGCATCTATTGAGATGATCATATGGTTTTTATTCTTCAATTTGTTAATATGGTGTATCACATTGATTGATTTGCATATATTGAAGAATCCTTGCATCCCTGGGATAAATCCCACTTGATCATGGTGTATGATTCTTTTAATGTGTTGTTTGATTCTGTTTACTAGTATTTTGTTGAGGATTTTTGCATCTATATTCATCAGTGCTATTGGTCTCTAATTTTCTTTTTTTTGTAGTATCTTTGTCTGGTTTTGGTATGAGGGTGATGGTGACATCATAGAATGAGTTTGGGAGTGTTCCTTCCTCTGCAATTTTTTGGAAGAGTTTGAGAAGGATGGGTGTTAGCTCTTCTCTAAATGTTTGATAGAATTCACCTGTGAAGCCATCTGGTCCTGGACTTTATGTTTGTTGGAAGATTTAAAATCACAGTTTCAATTTCATTACTTGTGATTGTTCTGTTCATATTTTCTGTTTCTTCCTGGTTCAGTCTTGGAAGGATATACCTTTCTAAGAATTTGCCCATTTCTTCCAGGTTGTCCATTTTATTGGCATAGAGTTGCTTGTAGTAGTCTCTTAGGATTCTTTCTATTTCTGTGGTGTCTGTTGTAACTTCTCCTTTTTCATTTCTAATTTTATTGATTTGAGTTCTCTCCCTCTTTTTCCTGACGAGTCTGACTAATGGTTGATCAATTTTGTTTATCTCCTCAAAGGACCACCTTTTAGTTTTATTGATCTTTGCTATTGTTTTCTTTGTTTCTATTTCATTTATTTCTGCTCTTGTCGTTATGATTTCTTTCCTTCTGCTAACTTTGGGTTTTGTTTGTTATTCTTTCTCTGGTTCCTATAAGTGTAAGGTTAGATTGTTTACTTGAGATTTTTCTTGTTTCTTGAGGTAGGCTTGTATAGCTATAAACTTCCCTGTTAGAACTGCTTTTGCTGCATCCCATAGGTTTTGGATCGTCGTGTTTTCATTGTCATTTGTCTCTAGGTATTTTTTGATTTCCTCTTTGATTTCTTCAGTGATCTCTTGGTTATTTAGTAACGTATTGTTTAGCCTCCATGTGTTTGTGTTTTTTACGTTTTTTTCCCTGTAATTCATTTCTAAACTCATAGCGTTGTGGTCAGAAAAGATGCTTGATATGATTTCAATTTTCTTAAATTTACTGAGGCTTGATTTGTGACCCAAGATGTGATCTATCCTGGAGAATGTTCTGTGTGCACTTGAGAAGAAAGTGTAATCTGCTGTTTTTGGATGGAATGTCCTATAAATATCAATTAAATCTATCTGGCCTATTGTGTCATTTAAAGCTAGTGTTTCCTTATTTATTTTCATTTTGGATGATCTGTCCGTTGGTGTAAATGAGGTGTTAAAGTTCCCCATTATGATTGTGTTACTGTCAATTTCCTCTTTGATAGCTGTTAGCAGTTGCTTTATGTATTAAGGTGCTCCTATGTTGGGTGCATATATACTTATAATTGTTATATCTTCTTCTTGGATTGATCCCTTGATCATTATGTAGTGTCCTTCCTTGTCTCTTGTAACATTCTTTATTTTAAAGTCTATTTTATCTGATATGAGTATAGCTATCCAGCTTTTTTTGATTTCCGCTTTGTATGGAATACCTTTTTCCATCTCCTCACTTTCAGTCTGTATGTGTCCCTAGGTCTGTAGTGAGTCTCTTATAGAAAGCCTATATATGGGCCTTGGTTTTGTATCCATTCAGCAAGCCTGTGTCTTTTGGTTGGAGCATTTAATCCATTCACGTTTAAGGTAATTATCGATATGTATGTTCCTCTGACCATTTTCTTAGTTGTTTTGGGTTTGTTTTTGTAGGTCCTTTTCTTCTCTTGTGTTTCTCATTTAGTGAAGTTCCTTTAGCATTTGTTGTAGAGCTGCTTTGGTGGTGCTGTATTCTCTTAGCTTTTGATTGTCTGTAAAGCTTTTGATTTTGCCATCGTATCTGAATGAGATCCTTGCTGGGTAGAGTAATCTTGGTTGTAGGTTCTTCCCTTTCATCACTTTAAGTATATCACGCCACTCCTTTCTGGCTTGTAGAGTTTCTGCTGAGAAATCAGCTGTTAACTTTATGGGAATTTCCTTTATGTTATTTTTCATTTTTGCCTTGCTCCTTTCAATAATGTTTCTTTGTCTTTAATTTTTGCCAATTTGATTCCTATGTGTCTCAGTGTGTTTCTCCTTGGTTTTATCCTGTATGAGACTCGCTGCGCTTCTTGGACTTGGGTGGCTATTTCCTTTCCCATGTTAGGGAAGTTTTCGAGTATAATCTCTTCTAAATATTTTCTCTGGTCCTTTCTCTCTCTTCTCCTCTGGGACTCCTATAATGTGAATGTTGTTGCGTTTAATGTTGTCCCATATGTCTCTTAGGCTGTCTTCATTTCTTTTCATTCTTTATTCTTTATTCTGTTCTGCAGTAGTGAATTCCACCATTCTGTCTTCCAGGTCACTTATGCGTTCTTCTGCCTCAGTTATTCTGCTATTGATTCCTTCTAGTGTAGTTTTCATTTCAATTATTGTATTGTTCATCTCTGTTTGTTTGTTCTTTAATTCTTCTAGGTCTTTGTTAAACATTTCTTGCATCTTCTCAATCTTTGTCTCCACTCTTTTTCCGAGGTCCTTGATCATCTTCACTATCATTATTCTGAATTCTTTTTCTGGAAGGTTACCTATCTCTACTTCATTTAGTTGTTTTTCTCGGGTTTTATCTTCTTCCTTCATCTGGTATATAGCCCTCTGCCTTTTCATCTTGTCTGTCTTTCTGTGAATGTGGGTTTTTTTCCTCAGGCTGCAGGATTGTATTTCTTCTTGCTTCTGTTCTCTGCCCTCTTGTGGATGAGGCTATCTAAGAGGCTTGATGCGAGAGACTGCTGGTGGGTAGAGCTGACTGTTGCTCTGGTGGGCAGAGCTCAGTATAACTTTAATCCACTTGACTGCTGATGGGTGGGGCTGTGTTCCCTCCCTTTTGGTTGTTTGGCCTGAGGTGACCCAACACTGGAGCCTACCTGGGCTCTTTGCTGGGGCTAATGACAGACTCTGGGAGGGCTCACACCAAGGAGTACTTCCCAGGACTTCTGCTGCCAGTGTCCTTGTCCCCAAGGTGAGCCACAGCCACCTCCCACCTCTGCAGGAGACCCTCCAACACTAGCAGGTAGGTCTGGTTCAGTCTCCTCTGGGGTTACTGCTCCTTCCCCTGCATCTCAATTCGCACATTACTTTGTGTGTGCCCTCCAAGAGTGGAGTCTCTGTTTCCCCCAGTCTTGTCAAAGTCCTGCAGTCAATACCCACTAGGCTTTAAAGTCTGGTTCTCTAGGAATTCCTCCTCCCATTGCCAGACCCCCAGTTTGGGAAGCCTGACATTGGGTTCAGAACCTTCACTCCAATGGGTGGACTTCTGTGGTATATGTGTTCTCCAGTCTGTGAGTCACCCACCCACCAGTTATGGGATTTGATTTTACTATGATTGTGCCCCTCCTACCATTTCATTGTGGCTTCTCCTTTGTCTTTCGATGTGGGGTATCTTTTTTGGTGAGTTCCATTGTCTTCCTGTCGATGACTGTCCAGCAGCTAGTTGTGATTCTGTTGTTCTCGTAAGAGGGAGTGAGAGCACGTCCTTCTACTCCGCCATCTTGGTTCTTTATTCTCAATTTCATTTTTTTCTATGGCTGAGTAATATTCCATTGTATATATGTGCCACAACTTTATCCATTCACCTGTCGATGGACAGTTAGGTTACTTCCATGTCCTGGCTATTGTAAATATTGCTGCATTGAGCACTGTGGTACATGCTCTTTTTGAATTACGGTTTTATCAGGGTATATGCCCAGTAATGGATTGCTGGGTCGTATGGTAATTCTATTTTTAGTTTTTTAAAGAACCTCCATACTGTTTTCCATAGTGGCTGTATTAATTTACTTTCCCACCAACAGTGCATGAGGGTTCCCTTTTCTCCACACCCTCTCCAGCATTTATTGTTTGTAGATTTTTTGATGATGGGCATTCTCACCAGTGTGAGGTGATACCTCATTGTATTTTTGATTTGCATTTCTCCAGTGACTAGTGGTGTTGAGCACCCCTTCATGTGTTTGTTGGCAATCTATATACCTTCTTTGGAGAAAAGTCTATTTGGGACTTCTGCCCATTTTTGGATTGGGTTTTTTTTGTTTTTTTTTTTTTAATTGAGCTACATGAGCTGCTTGTATATTCTGGATATTAATCATTTCTCAGTTGCTTCGTTTGCAAATATTTTCTCCCATTCTGAGGGTTGTATTTTCATTTTGATTATAGTTTCCTTTGCTATGCAAAAGCTTTTAAGTTTCATTAGGTCCCATTTGTTTATTTTTGTTTTTATTTCCGTTTCCCTAGAAGGTGGGTCAAAAAGGATTTTGCTGTGATTTATGTCATGGAGTGTACTGCCTATGTTTTCCTCTAAGATTTTGATAGTGTCTGGCCTTACATTT
The DNA here is from genome assembly GCF_965194825.1 of Balaenoptera physalus. Taxonomy (NCBI): domain Eukaryota; kingdom Metazoa; phylum Chordata; class Mammalia; order Artiodactyla; family Balaenopteridae; genus Balaenoptera; species Balaenoptera physalus. The sequence goes on along the minus strand of NC_138897.1, from coordinate 41,082,258 downwards.
AGGTCTTTAATCCATTTTGAGTTTATTTTTATGTATGCTGTTAGGGAGTGTTCTAATTTCATTCTTTTACATGTAGCTGTCCAGTTTTCCCAGCACCAATTATTGAAGAGACTGTCTTTTCTCCATTGTATATCCTTGCCTCCTTTCTCAGAGATTAGTTGACCATAGGTGTGTGGGTTTATCTCTGAGCTTTCTATCCTGTTCCATTGATCTATGTTTCTGTTTTTGTGCCAGTACCATATTGTCTTGATTACTGTAGCTTTGTAATATAGTCTGAAGTCATGTAGTCTGATTCCTCCAGCTCCATTTTTTCCCCTCAAGACTGCTTTGGCTATTTGGGGTCTTTTGTTTCTCCATACAACTTTTAAGATTTTTTGTTCTAGTTCTGTAAAAAATGCCATTGGCAATTTGATAGGGATTGCATTGAATTTGTAGATCGCTTTGGGTAGTATAGTCATTTTCACAATATTGATTCTTCCAATCCAAGAACATGGAATATCTCTCCATCTGTTGGTATCATCTTTAATTTCTTTCAACAGTGTCTTTTAGTTTTCTGCATACAGGTCTTTTGTCTCCCTAGGTAGGTTTATACCTAGGTATTTTATTGTTTTTGTTGCAATGGTAAATGGGAGTGTTTCCTTAATTTCTCTTTCAGATTTTTCATTATTATTGTATAGGAAGGCAAGAGATTTCTGTGCATTCATTTTGTATCCTGCTACCTAACCAAATTCATTGATTAGTATTTTTCTGGTAGGATCTTGAAGATTCTCTATGTATAGTACCATGTCATCTGCAAGCAGTGACAGTTTTACTTCTTTTACGACTTGGATTCCTTTTATTTCTTTTTCTTCTCTGATTGCTGTGGCTAAAACTTCCAAGACTATGTTGAACTATAGTGGTGAGAGTGGGCAACCTTGTCTTGTTCCTGGTCTTAGTGAAACTGGTTTGAATTTTTCATCATTGAGAACGATCTTGGCTGTGTGTTTATCATCTATGGCCTTTATTATGTTGAATTAAGTTCCCTTTATGCATAGTTTCTGGAGGTTTTGTATCATAAATAAGTGTTGAATTTTGTCAAAAGCTTTGTCTGCATCTATTGAGATTATCATATGGTTTTTATCCTTCAGTTTGTTAATATGGTGTATAACATTGCTTGATTTGTGTATATTGAAGAATACTTGCATTCCTGGATAAACCCCACTTGATCATGGGGTATGATCCTTTTAATGTGTTTTTGGATTCTGTTTGCTAGTATTTTGTTGAGGATTTCTGCATCTATGCTCATCAGTGATATTGGCTTGTAGTTTTCTTTTTGTGACATCTTTGGTTATGGTATCAGGGTGATGTTGGCCTCATAGAATGAGTTTCGGAGTGTTCTTCCTTTTGCTATGTTTTGGAAGAGTTTGAGAAGGGTAGGTGTTCGCTCTTCTCTAAATGTTTGATAGAATTCACCTGTGAAGCCATCTGGTCCTGGGCTTTTGTTTGTTGTAAGATTTATAATCAAAGTTTCAATTTCAGTGGTTGTGATTTGTCTGTTTATATTTTCTCTTTCTTCCTGGTTCAGTCTCAGAATGTTGTGCTTTTCTAAGAATTTGTCCATTTCTTCCAGGTTGTCAATTTTATTGGCATATAGTTGCTTGTAGTAATCTCTCATGATCCTTTTTATTTCTGCAGTGTCAGTTGTTTCATTTTTTTTTTTTTTTTAACCACTCATCACAGCCCTTTATTGGCTTGGAGTAGCTACACAGGACCCACCTGCCCAGTCCTGGAGCCATACTCCATGGGGGCACCCAGCTCCCTGCCAGGGACAGCCTGGCTCTTGCCAGCTCCTCAGCCTGCCACAGAACATGGCCTCCTCCAGGGCCCACACCATGGCAACAACTCCAAAGAACGGTTGACTGCTGCTCCTCAGTGTGGGAGGGTCACTCCTTGTGCAGGCACCACACCAGAGTCTGTCCCACCCTTGTCATGCTTAGCACATGGAAGCCCTTGTGTTCCAGCTTGTCCAGGACTATTCGAGGAGGGTCATTGATGTAGTACTCACAAAAGTTTTTTTTCCCAAGATTCTTCTTTTTGAGGCCTCCAGATGCCACATCAGTTCTGGATCAGAGTGTTCATCACCCACCATGGTTGGGCCCACCTCCTGCAATGTAAGTCACCGTGGCTGCTTGGCTGGTTGCCAGGTAGAGGTGAGCAGTCTTGCCTCTCTTTCTTCCCCTGCTTGCTGGTTCTGAGATTGCTTCAGTTAAAAGCTGGAGTGAGAGGAAGTTAATCCTGGGGGCTAAACACGTGATGGGAAGGGGTGGAGTCCATCAGTGATCAGGCTGAGCAATGTGGGACCTCCCTGGATGCTCTAGGTTGGACTGGGCAATGCCCAACTACTGGCAGCTTCACGCCAGGCACCATATATTATTATGGAGCTCAAAGGCTCAATATATTATTCTATATTATTCTTTTTAAGCTTCTCTGTAAGTTTAAAATTTTCAAAATAAAACGTTGAGCATAATAGCGTAGAGAAATAAAAAAAGTTCAAGGAAAACAAATGTCATTTATGCCTATTAAAAATATCCCCTCTCACAAACAACAAATGCTGGAGAGGGTGTGGAGAAAAGGGAACCCTCTTGCACTGTTGGTGGGAATGTAAATTGATACAGCCACTCTGGAGAACAATATGGAGGTTCCTTAAAAAACTAAAAATAGAATTACCATATGACCCAGCAATCCCACTACTGGGCATATACCCAGAGAAAACCGTAATTCAAAAAGACACATGCACCCGAATGTTCATTGCAGCACTATTTACAATAGCCAGGTCATGGAAGCAACCTAAATGCCCATCAACAGAGGAATGGATAAAGAAGATGTGGTACATATATACAATGGAATATTACTCAGCCATAAAAAGGAACGAAATTGAGTCATTTGTTGAGACGTGGATGGATCTGGAGACTGTCATACGGAGTGAAGTGGGTCAGAAAGAGAAAAACAAATATCATATATTAATGCATGTATGTGGAACCTAGAAAAATGGTACAGATGAGCCAGTTTGCAGGGCAGAAGTTGAGACACAGATGTAGAGAATGGACATATGGACACCAAGGGGGGAAAACTGCGGTGAGGTGGGGATGGTGGTGTGCTGAATTGGGCGATTGGGATTGACATGTATACACTGATATGTATAAAGTTGATGCCTAATAAGAACCTGCAGTATAAAAAAACAAACAAAACAATTAATACTAAACTTTCATTGGGTTATTTGTATGGAAATATGTTAATATAAATGTTTCAGACATTACATGAAATTCCTAAAAATCTTATATTTGTATTTGTATGGAAATATGTATGGAAATATGTTAATATAAATGTTTCAGACATTACATGAAATTTCTAAAAATCTTATATTTGTATTTGTATGGAAATATGTATGGAAATATGTTAATATAAATGTTTCAGACATTACATGAAATTTCTAAAAATCTTATATGTTCTGGTATAATGTTATAAGTAATAATCCTAGTTATTACTTTAAAATGTATATCTCAGAAATAACTAATTTTCTTGTCAACTGCATTATTATGAACTTTCATCAAATCTTTTACCGTGGTCATTTTTAAGTCTTTTGTCATTTACAGACAGTTCTGGGTGTACTCTGATGATTTTGCAAATATGTTCCTATAAAAGGGTTTCATCTTCAAGAAATTCATGGAAAAGACTCTGACAAGTACAGGTTTCTGGTAACTGACTGTACTGCTGAACTGAATGAATAAGCATTTTCAGAACTCTGATGAAAAACTGATGAACTCATAAAAGTGCTAACAAAAGATCAAGATGAAAAAAAAAACAATTAATTACATGGGACTGAGTGAACTGATGAGGATGAGTATAATTTTTGTGACTTTCTGTCTGAATTAAAAAAAAAAAAAAAAATCCCACAAGGACTCAGAGGCAAAGAATATACAAATCAATTTTCACTGCAAAGTAAAGGAGCTGTTACAGTGGAGGATTACTGGACTGAATGTCAATATTATGACATAGTATGAGTGTGTTTCATGTTTGGTAATTGCAATCATTGTTGCTTTTGTTGTGGTCATCCATGTACAATGCTTGGTGTCAGTCTATTTATCTCTTGTAAAAATAAAATACAGTGTGTGTGTGTGAAAAAAAAAAAAAATATTAAACAGTTAATCAAAGACTAAAAAAAAAAAAAAAAAAAAAAAGGATAATGCTCTGATTTTACCCATGTGTAAATTCACAGATAAAACACTGGAAATGCTCAGCCAAAATGGTTAACAATGGTTGTTTCTGAATGTGGGCAATGGGAAATTTTGCTTTATTTGTATTTTTCTATATTACCAAGTTTTCTCCACTGAACATATATTATTATAATTAAGAAATATCTTAATAGATTAAAGTCCATTAAAATAAAAAATAAAAAAAAAAAAAAAAAAAATATCCCCTCTCAAAAATCATGCTGCACAACCTAGAACTATCTTAATATGTCATGATTATTACCTCTTTGGTGCATGCTCTTATTTATATATTTACTGATATATTGGATCTGGAGCTAAGTTATAGTCTTGTCAACAGAACTTTCTGTGACAACTCTCCTGCACACTTTGTCTTCTATGATCTCCTGTAGCTATTGGTTATGCAAATTAAACTTTTTATTTTCCCATTCTTCAATTCTACAAATCTTTCCTCCATCCTTATGGCTCCATCTTAATCCCAATTATGTCCAATTATGTCTTGCTAAGGGCAGGGACAACTTATGATACATCTCTCGAATCTAGTACAACGCCTATCCCATCATAAGATCTGTGTTAATAGAAAAGATAAGGGAAGGTGAGGAGGAAGGAAGAAGAAGAGTGAAGAAGATGAGAGAAAAAACATGGAAGAGCAGAGAGGAATTTGAATTCCAGTTATTTTAACTGAATCAAGGTATTCTCTATAGATTTAAAAGTCTAACTTTGTAGCTTTTCTTTGTGAACAACACACTTTGTTGTTGAGTGAAGTCTCTCCTCAATCTCGCTTGTGGCAGATCTCTCCTTATTTTGAGAAGAATCATTTGCAAGCCATTGTTACTTATCATATAGAGAGACATCACAAAGGCATAATGCAGAGAAAATTAGTTTGGACTGGATCTCTCTCTTCTCTTTGGCTGCCAGCAGTGGAGAAGGAAAACAACAGTATTATAAATGTGATTTTATTGTCCTGTTATTATTAGGCGGGTAGCACATTTGGTCCCAACACTTACCCAGATTGTCAGTAAATGAGAAAGAGAACCATTCAATGTTGGGAGCAAATCCAATCAGCCCTGCCATTATAAGAATACATTACTTTTATGCTATGATTCCATCAAGTCTCAAACACTGATTTAGCTAGAATGCAGAAAAACAACCTGGGGATGGGTTTTCATAGATATGGGATATAGACATACTGAAAAAATATATACACTTTATACCTATATATTTTTTGTGCATTCTTCTATAGTACTTCTGTGGTTCCACAGAGCTTCCTCTATGTTTTCATAGAATTAGAGGAAGCACTCTGTAAGGCAGATAGAGCCACTGAGTTGAATAAGGATATAGAAGAACAAAAGTTTTCTTTACAAATCTCAAAGTCTGTATGATGTCATTTTTTGCATTATATGTGTTTCGTTACCATCACTTCCAAATCCATATTTCTTACTTCCAATAAACCTAAATAAAAATCACCAGTTCCAAGAAGCTTTGGAAAGAACATTCTATATAGTTATGTTTACTGAAGTTTATTCTAGATATTTTCTAGAAGGAATTTTACAGTTCCTACTTAGTTTATACACTTGTTCAGGAAGGATGTCTGTTCTCTGTATCTACCTTTCCCAGAATAGTGTTAAGCATGTAGCAGATGCTCAAATAATCTTAGGAATTAGTCCTGGGAGCAAAATTTACAATTCACAAAGAGGGGAATCATACAGTGATCAGAGGTTGCAGATCCACAAAATTATGGCTCCAGGTTGGATAACATAGCTCAAAGACACCTTCAGAACTTTACCTCATTTTGTATATCTCAGTTGCCTTATCTGTTAATTAAGTTTAATGGGAGGTGCCTCAAGCACTTCATAGGGTTTTAGTTACTGAGGATCAAAAGCAACTGTTATTATAAACATTTTTGTAAAATATAAGATGCTATAATGAAGTAACTGAGTAAGAATAGAGGTACACATGGCAGCAGTCACAAGGAGAAAAAAATATTAAAGGGAAGTAAGGAAAGAAAAAACCTGAAAAGACACATTTAAAATGATCAGTGAAAAAAGCTAGAAACTATCCAAAGTGACTATTTCATTTATTGCCAAATTGCTTTTAAAATATTTGAAACTGAGCACCATAAAATTTTAAAGAATTGAATATAAAAAGTCATTTGTCATTTCTATACAAGAAGCCCCATTATACTAAGTTTCTTTCAAATCATCATACACAGTGGAATGTGTAGCAGAAAGCAAGATCAGTTCTTCAGTGACTGATCAGAGATCCTTCAGCATAAGCTTTTTTTTTTTTTTTTTAATTTTATTTATTTATTTATTTATGGCTGTGTTGGGTCTTCGTTTCTGTGCGAGGGCTTTCTCTAGTTGTGGCAAGTGGGGGCCACTCTTCATTGCGGTGCGCGGGCCTTTCACTATTGGCCTCTCTTGTTGTGGAGCACAGGCTCCAGACGCGCAGGCTCAGCAATTGTGGCTCACGGGCCTAGTCGCTCCGCGGCATGTGGGATCTTCCCAGACCAGGGCTCAAACCCGTGTCCCCTGCATTGGCAGGCAGACTCTCAACCACTGCGCCACCAGGGAAGCCCCAGCATAAGCTCATTTAAAATCGGCTTATATCAGCTCCAATGTCTTAAAGGATCCTGAACTTAAAAGATAAATCCATCTACACAGGTAAATCTATTTCTATATCCTCCACGAAACTGAGCCTATAAATCTCCTATCAAAAAAAATCAACCAATATTTTCATAAGAAAGAAGTTTCTAAAGTTGAGAATTCTAGTTATTTTGTGAATTTTCCTATATTCTGAAAAATAATAATTAGTAGAATGAGAACTTCAGTTACAGTTTCATTAAAGATAACCATTGTTTAATTTCTGTGAATGATTATGTAATCCAAAGTAGGAATATAAACTCAAGCACTAGTGTGTATGTAGTTTGCATATAATGCCTAAGAGAAAGTCATATAGTAAACATTTAAAACAGTTTTAATAAGATGTAAATGTTTGATAGAGTGACACAGAAAGTCTTCTGCACAGAGATTACTTTTTCCTCTTCGTAACAATAAGCATATTATTGTTAGAAAACAGTATCCAGAGCTTACGCTTTTCACTATTGAATTCCCTATGGATCATTTCAATATCCAATGATAACTAACATCACATATTTATAGAGAATTAACTCCTTCAAATTATAAGAGTGGGTAGACCTCTCTTATAAGAGAGATCTTATAGCTGTATACTGTAGCTTTCTCTTAAGTTACAGTAGTGTTTATGAGAAAACTAACAGAAATCCAAAATATGAATTTTCAATATTCATAACGAGAGAACTGAAAACTTGTATAAGCATCTCATAAAACCATTTAGACTGGTACATTAACCCATGAAGGAGAGTGAAGAGGATCAGAATCAGGGGCAAAAAAAATATGTTAATACCAAGACACAAACAATTCTGTTAGTCTCATTTATCTAAGGATTTTATGAAATCTTGAGCAAAAGATTTTACATTTATTGGTCAAAATCTCTTTATGCATTTCAGTGTAAACTTTAAAATGATGAATTTTATGTTATGTAAATGATATATCTCAATTAAAAGTCAATGTATTATGTAACTATATAAAAATATATGCATATAAACATATATAAACATATTTAATTTCTATATAGAGATTTTAAAAGTTGAGATATATATTTCACGTAATATACTGTTATATATAGTATATAAAATATATTTTTCTCTTTTTGTCATTGTGAATATGGATGAACCTACATTATTTTTACTGTAATATTAAAATAACTATAATTTTTCATTATTATAATAAAAATTTATTGATATAAGATAACATTATTTTCATTATCAAAATAAAATTTTAAGAATTCTTGCAGATATAATTAAGTAATGTATATGAGGTAAACCTCACTGCAATCAAAATTATGTATCAAGACTACACATTTCAGATTAACACATTCCTCCAAGAGAAAATAGTGTTGGTACAAGCACAGTCAGTGTCTGGTTAAACCACACACATTTCACTAATATTAACACATCATAAGCATACATTTTACCTTACTATGAATTTCTTATTAAAACAAAGCCTTGATCCCTAAAACTCTAAGAATTATCTATTTTATAGGAGAATTACCAATGCAATCCACACTACTGATTAATCTGATCCTTATTCTTTTCATAATATTTAGAGGAAAAAAATTGTAGAGGAAAGGAAAATAAAAGGCAGAATTGAGGCTCCTGGGTCCAGCTGTACTGCTCCTACCCACCTGAACTCTGTGCTTAAACTTACAGAGTCTATTTGTATAAAGAGAGATTTTCCTTATAGCCAGACAGTACTCTAACTTTAATCTACAAGAGAAAAAAATTCCCATAGTCAATAATGAAAGTGAGCAGTTTTTATGTCCCCTTTATTTCAGGGTCAAACAAATAAAAAGAGGCTGATTAGAATGAAGTACGCTTCCCACAAGTAGGTGTTTTAACTTCTTGGCAGCATATGACTGATAGAGAATATTGGGTTTCTTGTCTTCCAGGCAATCAGATTATCCTATTTTTTCCCTTACATCTCTGCCAATATACCATTTGCTGTTCATCTTCTAACCAAACTTTAAATATCGCAGTTTTAATAGACTAGAACCAAAGTCTTTTATTCTTTTTCCATACTCCTCAGGTGATTCCAGTTGTGGCCTCAATGGCAACATGTCAATATTTTTCACTAGGTTAGATTACTTCAGTTTAAAATTCATGTGTTGCCAAATGTCTGCTTAATATTTCTGCTAATTCTGAACCTGGTTACCTCCACTGATACAAGTCAAAGACACGAGAATCAGTCTTGGCATCTTCCATTCCCTATTCCATTCATCCTGATGAATGTCACTTTGCCACTTAAAACACTTGAAAATATCCACATCTTCTCATCTCTACTTCCACTCTGGGATAAGTTAACATCAGCCTTCTAATATCCATTCTTGTCCTTAAATATTGACTCTCTACATTGCTGATTGAGTTATTTTGAAAGAACAAACCATGATACTCCCTAGCCTGAAGCCCTAAAGTATATTTTCATTTTTCTTAAAATACAGATCAAAATATTTGACCTAACTTACAAATTCCTCCACAGTCTAATCCAGCTTACCAAACTCACCTTAAACAAGTCTTTCCTTACTCTTGTGTTCTAACTACACTGTCTTTCTTTCTGGTTTTTGAATAGTCTGCATTCTTTTCTATTTCAGGACCTTTGCTTACTCTGTCCACTCAGCCTGGACTGATCTTACACACTTTTGTCTCCTCATTTACTTAGTTAATTCTGAAACATCTTTTATGGTGCATCAAATTCCTTAAGGAAGTTTCTAGAGGCAAGATCAGGTTCCCTTATGTTTTAGTCTATTCGGGATGCTATAACAAAACACCACAGACTGGGTAGCTTATAACCAACGCAAATTTATTTCTCATGGTTCTGGAGGCTGGACTTCAGAGATGAGGGTGTCAGCATGGCTGGGTCCTGGTGAAGGCGTGAAGCCTGCTGACTTCTCACCATGTCCTCACTTGATGGAAGAGGCAAGGTTGCTCTCAGGATTCTTTTACAATGGCACTAAATCCATCTGTGAGGGCTCCACCGTTATGACCTAATCATCTACCAAATGCCCATCACATTGGGCACTAGGATTTCAACGTATGAATTTTGAGGGGGACACAGATATTCAGATCACATCACCTTATTTTATGTCCTCATAGCACTTCTATCTATTTGACTCCTTTGTACAATTATTATAATTGTACTTAAGAAATTGTGCTATTAATACTCTTCTATGCTGGAATGTAAGCTATAAGAGAGTGTTTCTGTACTGGTCACTGTTTTAACCTTATAGCTTTTCCTACCACTGTATTTCCACAGCATGGCAAACAAGATCAATAAATATTTGTTGCATTAATGATCAAAGAAATAAAGAAAAATCTTCTTTTAGAACATTTATAGAAAGTGGTGGTCCACTTGGTGTCTAGTATGCTTTAAATAAATTATCATCAACAGGAAGAATAATGTGGGTGATATTTTACAATCGTTCCTTGATCTAATCTCCTAAGAATTCTCTCAAAAATAAATCCAAAGCTGGTTGCCCATTTTTACACTTGCCCCAATTCATGTAACTCTCAGCAATCACCCTATTTTTTAGATTAAATCAAGGAACTTACATTAGAAAATCTTGCTCCAGGTACTTAGAAAATTGAGATAAGCATCTAAGTTTCTACTTCGTATATTAAAAAAAAGCAATGCCAATGAAATTTGTCTCTGGAGTGTCTAGGGCAGCAGCACAGCGTCATAGATATGCCATAGCATCCAGTGCAGTAGTAACCAAAGTCATCGAATATCACCCCAAAACTTTATTAACTTGGGTATATTTTTCAGAAAGCCTCCAGGAGCAGGCAGATGGCATTCTCCTATTTGTACTACTCCACTGCAGAGAACTAAAGTTTAAACTATCAGCTACCTTCCATTTCTGGAATTGCTACAGATAAAAACTCTTTGATGATTTCAGTTTTCTGCTGCTTGCTTGCAGGCTTACAGAGAATAATTGCTACCATAAGAAACACTACTGAAATTGACAATAAACTGAATTTGGCTGGAAGTACATTGTAATTCTGTTCTATATTGGTGAGCTGCACTGCTGGGACAAGTGTTTGTTTAAAACCAAAACACCAAACAAAACCCTGGCTCTAATGAAAATGCAGAGAGAATCATCTTTGAGATATTTATGGCTACTATGATTAAAATTCTTTATTAGAAATATAACATTAACTGCTTCTTCAAGTGGATTATTTGAGGAGTGTAAAATGATCCCAATACACTTGGACATGTTTGAAATAGTACAGAAAAGACAAAGAGAAACAAGTGTAAGTGAGGCATTTTGTGGAAAAGAGAGACATGGGTGCAGTAGAAAAAAATGATAGGAGAAATAGATATGAGAAATAAGATAAAATATGTTGAGAAAAGTTATAAAAAGAGGAGCGATAGAGAAAATGGAATAAAGAGTTGATTAAGATATCCATACATGATAAAAAATAGCCAAGTACAATTGTCATTATTTATTTATTAGATTTTCTTCCTACATTCTACATATTTGTTTATCATTTTTCTGCTGGGAAACTTTTAAATTATCCCTATTTCTATCTATATCTATATCTATATGAAATCAATGTAATATCACCACCAGGATAACTTTTTCCCCACTAGAAGCTATTACTATGGGTACTGAATTGTACTAATGAGTGATTTAAGTCAAGAACACAGTCTATTTTAGAGAATTCCAGAATATTGTGTTGATCTCACATGGGTTAGTTAAAATTATGGAATCTTGCTAGATAGGGCTGAATTCTAGTTCAGTTAATATAAAAGTTTCATGTAAGCGTTTAGTTTCTTCCTCGCCATTTAATTCTCTGTAAGTTTACCATTATTCCAATACACATACCATAACAAAACATATTCCACAGCACAAAACCAAAATCTTAAGGGAAAGGAGGCAAAAAAACAATCTTGAAGACAGCAAATTTGATGTTATCTAGACTTATTAGGATTTTTTGCCTGCTTGTTGATGTTAGATATTTGTGATATACAAAACCTACCCATAAACAATAACATTTTTTATTAAATGGATCTGTGCTATCATGGTAAGTTGGTATCTAGGGTATTGCTACTGGCCTTTTCAAAGGATCTCCATAAATAAGATTTAGGGTTGACCCTTGAACAATGCAGCTGGTAGGCTAGCCAACACTCAACAAAGTCAAAAATCCACATATAACTTATAGTCTGCCCTCCATTTACACAGTTACTCCTTAGCCTTGATTCTGAACCTATGGATTCAACCAACAACAGATCCTGTAGTATTGTAGGATTTACAATTGAAAAAATATGCATATAGGTTGACTCACACAGTTCAAACCCCTGTTTTTCAAGGATCAACTGTATATCAAAATTAGTCCTACACTTATTAACTAAGGGGCAGCTGAAAGTAAAATGTTCTAAGAGTCTCAAGAAGAAAAACACATTGTCACAAGGTAGCCCTGATTTAATAAGCAAATAGAAGATAAAGGATATAAAAGTATCTATACAAGAGAACAAAGAAGAAAGATGCATTAGCAAATATTGATTTGAGTCTTTACTCTTTTAGTTTAACTAGGGAATCAAAAGAGCTCCCCAAGTTACACTGAAGTCCCACAAATACTTTTCAGTCACTTCTTAATGACCCTGCTCTATTAACATACACCTGATATTCATAATGCAATGAATACTTATTGACTATGCTATGTACGAGGTGGTTACTGCACCATCATTTTCTAATATATTACATATCTAACCTTTCCAACAACCCAATGGAGGGTTAGTAATCCTATTTTACAGAAGAGGAAAATTTAAGTCTGAAATTAAATAATTGGATCAAGAGTAATACCTATGTGGTGGTAAGGGGTAACTTCTGAAATGGCTGGATGATAAACACAGCAAATTGTCTCTCTCAAAAGCAATAATAAAACTAGAAAAAATTGTCAAAACAGCAACTTCTGCATTCTGGATACTGACAAAGGGCAAACCGTGACCTGTGAAGCATTTATTCAGAAAAACTATTGAACCTTAGTGAAAAAAGGGAAGATCAGCTGTTTTAGGCTGGGGATGTTCCCATACTTAACCCAGGTTCATGACATTGAAATAAAATAAAGGATAAGAGCCACATGATTACCTTAATTGATGTGGGGAAAGCATCTGACAAATTCAACACCCATTAAAAAATAAAAATTCTCAACAAACTAGGAATAGAAGGAAATTTCTTCAAGCTGATGAAAAGACATTCACAAAAACCATGGAGCTAAAATTACATTTAATGGTTAAATGTTGACTATTTCCCCCTGAAGTCAGTGGCACGGCAAGATTTCGGTTCTTACTACTTCTATTTAATATTGTATTAGACATTCCAGCCAGTACAATCAAACAACAAACTGCAACAAGATCAGAAAACAAAAAGTAAAACTGTGTTTCTTCACAGATGATATAACCTTGTATTGAGAAAATCCTAAAAAACACTTCCCTCTCAAAAGAAAGAAAGAATAAATGAGGTCAGTAAGAATGCAGACTACAAGATTAATATAAAAAGTCAATTGTATTTCTATATACTAGCAATGAACAATTCAAAACTGAAAATAAAATAAATTTATTCAAAATAACACCAAAAAACTAAATGCTTAGGATTAAATCTAAGAAATAAAAGGCCAAGGCTTATACACTGAAAACTATAAAACAATGCTAAGAGAAAGTAAAGAGGATCTATATCAATGGAATGACATCCTATGTTCATGAATTGGAAGACTCAATAGCCTGAAGGTGGCAATTCTTCCCAAACTGATGAATTGTTTCAGTGCAATCCCTGTCAAAATCTCAGCAAGCTTTTTTTTTGCAGAAATTGGTTACATGATCTAAATTTATATAGAAATGCAAAGAACCCAAAATGCCAAAACAAGTTTGAAAAAGAACAAATCTGGAGGGTTACTTTTTTCCAACTTTAAAACATGTTATAAAGCTATGGTAACCAAGACAATGTGTTATTAGCATAAGAGGGACAGATCAATGGAACAGAATTGAGAGCCTAAAAGTAACTCATATTTACGGTCAATTGACTTTTGATGAAGGTGTTAAAATAATTCCGTGAAGAAAGTATAAACTTTTCAACTTATTGTGCTGAGACAATTAGATATCCACACATAAATAGATAAACTTAGATCCTTATATCACATTATATACAAATATTAATTCAAAATAGATTACAGACCTAAATAGATTAAAGACTTAGTTAAAGTTATAAAAGTTTCAGAAGTCATAGGAGAAAGCCTTTATACTTTGAGTAGGTAAAGATATTTTTATGTATGGCAACAAAAGCAGAATTCATAAAGGAAAAAATAACAAATTGGACAATCTCAAAATTAAGCACTTTGCATTTCAGAAGTCACCATAAAGAAAATGAAAACCAAGCCATACCACATATTGATAGAAATTGTTTGCAAATCACATATCTGACAAAGAATTTGCAGCCAAAATTTGAAAGGTAAGGAACACTTGCAGCTCAGTATTAAGAATATAAATACCTAATTTTTGTAAATGGCAAAAGATTTAAATAGAAATTTTCCTAAAGGACAGTAAATAATTAGCAAAATCATTAAAAGACATTCAACATCGTTACTCATGATGGAAATTAAAATTCAAACCACAATGAGGTACAACTTTACATCCGCTAGAATGGAGTGGCTACAACACAGATAATAACAAGTATTGGGGAGGAGGTAAAGAAACTGGAACACTCATATAATGCTGGTGGGAATGTAAAAACGTGCAGTCACATTGGAAAAAATTTGAAAGCTTTTTAAAATGTTAAGCAACATTTTATCATACAACTCTGTCATTTCTATTCTAGGAAACTGCCAAGAAAAATGAAAACATATGTCCACACAAAAACTTGTACATGAACATTCACAATAGCCAAAAAGTGGAAACAACTCAAATATCCATCAGCTAGTGAATGATTAAACAAAATGTCATATATCCATGGGATATGACAATGGGATTTTATTCAGAAATAAAAAGGAACAAACTACTAATACCTGCTACAACATGGATGAACCTCAAATATGTTATGCTAAGTGAAAAAGCTGGATGCAAAAGAAAATATTGTATGTGTCCATTTATATGAAGTACCCTGAACAGCCAAATCTGTAGAGACTTGAGAATGGGAACAAGAAAAGACTTCAAAACAGCGTACAAAATCTCTTTAGGATGATGAAAATTTTATAAGACTGGATCGTGGTGATGGTTGCATAACTTTTAAATTTATTAAAAATCACTGAATTCTACTAAGAGTGAATTTTATGGTTCATAAATTAGACCTCAACAAAACTTTTTTTTTTCTTTAAATAATAGCTACAATTTATTGTCCACTTCTTTGTTTTGTGCAACAATAAAAATGCTTAAACAGATTTTGTTTAATCATCAAATCTTCAGAAATATTTATTATTCTGATAATGAAGCTGCAACTCAGTGAAGTTAAATAACATGTATCTTTTTCAACTTGTAGGTTAGTGAGTTAGAATTTGAACCTACTCCTAAATTAAAACTCCGTGACTTAAATCACTGTTATACTGCCTAGAGTCTCAGAATAATTCCTCAGTCACGCCACATATGCAGTTATCTTTGTAATATGCATGATCCTCTTCTGTTATGGGCTAATTTGTGATTCCCCAAAATTCACATGTTGAAGCCCTAACCTCAGTATATCAGAATATGACCTTAGTTGGAAATAGAAAATTTAAAGAAGCGATTAAACTAAAATGAGGTCTTTAGAGTAGGCTCTAATCCAATCCTTATAAAAAGAAGAGATTAAGACACACAGGGAGACACCAGGGATGCAAGACAAAGGGGAAAATACCATGAGGAAAGAGAGCAAGAGGGTAGTCATCCACAAGGCAAGGAGAGAGGCCTCAGAGGAAACCAAAGCTATGGGCATCTTGATCTTGGACTTCCAGCCTCCAAGGTTGTGAGAATTAGAATTCTTCATATTTAAACCATCTAATCTGTGGTATTTGGTTATGGAAGTCCTAGAAGACTAATACAACTTGTAAGGCCATAATATAGTGGGGTCCACAAGACAGAATAAATATTGAAAACTATTTAGCAAAAGAAAATTTAGGGAATAATAATTTCTTTATTCTGTCTTTGTTTTAAATATCCAATTTTTCTACTACATTGATATTGTTTGATTATCATTTATACTATTAATGCATAATAAATTCTGGGCAATTGAATATTTTCTGAATGCCTAAATTAATGAATTGGTGCACATATATTCAGGTCACTACATATTTTTCACTCAGATGTAAGCATTCCTAAATTTCTATGTTTTTGTTTGTTTCCCTCATATCCCCTATTCGTTCATTTTTTTAAACCACTGAGGTACCTCTAAGGCAAATTTTGGTTATTGGTCTCAGCAGCAACCCAGAGGGCTACCTGAGCATTCAGTGTACCTCTATTTAGTCACAGTAGAACTTAGAACTTGAAAAATATATAGAAAACCTGTAGATATTCATACAAACACACACTCTTATAGCTTAGTCCTTCTCTGTGTCTGTATCGATTTCTCCTATAGACCTCATAATGTGCCCTGAAAATTAAATCATCTATTTAGTTCCAATATGACCTAAGAATTTAATTGCATTTGTAGGCAGTAATTTATGTAATATTAATGGATACTTTTCAAAAGTAGTTAATTAACAGCTGACCTTTAATTTTCCTTTTAAAGAAAAGGAACTGAGAATTAAAAACAAACAAACAAACAAAAAAGGAAAAAAAAATAAATTTAAAACCTTTTTCTCCCCTCCTAACAGTGGTGTAGATTTAATTAGCAGAAAGACAGCATCCATCAGGGACGTTTGAGGAGCTGTGTGATACATTATGTATCTGATTACCTTATGCCCATAAAAATGGCTAAATAATTTAAATGCAATTCAATAAAAATGTACTTTCAATGGGAAACTTAGGAGTGGGGTGATAGATTAAAAGCTTCCCATAACACAAAGATTTTACAAGATACTGCCATGAAAATTTAGAGTAAAAGATTACATTTTGTTTCCTCTTTAATGTAGTTAGATTTCTTCATTTTGTGTTGTTTTCATAACAGCTCTGAATAAATACATACTATTATTTTGGTGCTTTGTTATATTGTACAAATTCAGTGTTATCATTACAGTTAAAATACACAGACAGGGTTGCCTTCTTTGTGAGATCACCTTCCAAAAGTTTGATTCTACCTTGCCCGAGACCCTATCTACATGGGCTAACCTTTCATTTATCCATAAAAGATTAATGGATTTGTTTTCCTCCGGCCCAGAATCAGAATCTTTGGCCCCTCTTAGAATTGATTTCTCATGTTATTCAAAGTATGTTGGTGGGCTTATACAATTCCCTAGTGGGAAGGGATTTGTCTCTGAAAAAAGTACTGAAACCATCTTCCCTAATAGGCCCCTTTGTTGACAGGCAAAACAGAGAACCCAAGGACTAAATGGGCCGTGAAAATTCAGCTACAACCTTTATCTAAAAGCTGCCCCTTTAGGTCAGCAGTGAGGTTAGCTGGTCTGGCCATGTGGGGGCGCCACTCTGCTCTAACAATCTATTTTGTGGATAAATGAAACTGTTATTTATCTTACATGATGCCTAATAATGTACCTACCTCATTTGTTATATTCCTTCATCTAAATAATTGCCTAAACTAATTCAAAATCTATTTAAACGTCCCTGGATCACCTGGATCACTTTCAATTTGTGTGTCTGTTTAACATACAAATTTCTGGATTCTGCCCCGGAATCAGATTCTGCTTTCTTAACCACACTGATGTTTGGGAACCACTGCTTTTATGATGAGATTTAAGCTGCATAGGGTCTTCAATAGCAGTTCTCCTCAGAGAGTAGATGCATCTTGTACACTTTAAGCACCTAGATCTTATAACCAAATGTCACTGAGGGAAAGGTTGAGGATTGAAAATCGTATCACAAGGAGTTGTCCCTGGGGCATCTTACTGGTCAACCCATTTGATTTCAGCCTCGGACCATCATTTAGATTCTTGAAGGAAATTCTGATTGTTTTCATTTTCCTAATGGACCATTAAAGCCAGCTTATTGATTTGAGGAAGGTTTTCCTTGAAAAAAAATCACTAGGAGCCAAAAGACATGGATTCTAGTCTTAAGTTTGCTGCTTACAGTCCCTGAGGCCATTGGCAAAAAAGTTACTATGTGCCTCAGTTTCCTCACATGTAAATTTAAACTTTGATAATGCTTGCCTAAATTATGTCTAGTGAACTGGATTACTTAATATAGATTACTTAATATATTTTAGTCTCATGCTAATGATATTTAACAATATTAAAGTTTCCTAAAAAATTAATGTGAGAATGCTATAAAATAATTTTGTAATATTCTTTACAAAAATCAGATAGAATTAATATTTTTCTCTTCTCTGTTCTATTGGATATAGATTGATAAACCTAGCTCTATCAGTTTTAAAAGAAACCTCTGGATTCTTTTTCCCATTGGTGTTGCTTAATTGTTATTTTAAAGTCTTTTATGGCGTTTGTCCTTAGAAGCAGAGGGACTGCTGTCCTTGGGTGTTACTTTCCTGAAACCTGACAAAACAATGTCATTTTACTGAGAAATTCAGTGTTGAGGAGAAAAAAATTGAACTACCACTATATAACCACATTTACCTTCAAACTAATCCTATAATATTTCTCCAGGAAAACAGATGCAAAAATTTTCTTTGTCTTAAAAATCTGCTATTTACCTAAAAAGTACTATTATTTAAATAAAGATGCAAAAATAGGCACAGTATGCAAATATTAGACCACAGGAAAATTTGGCAAGGAGAAAAATAATAGTAGGCTAAGGCATTTTGGTTAGCAGAAAACAAACCCTTTTTATGTGTCTCAGATGATTACTTTATATAATTGGATTAAATTTCTGGTGATTTTTAAAATGTAAATTCTCCCAGGACAGACAATTACTATATTTTGTATTCTATGGACTGTCTTGTAACACAACAGCTTGTTCAATGAATGCCTGTGATATTGGTTGTAAATTTATGCTGAAAATAATTATCTCACTTTAATTTAATCACTTTTGTTTGATTCATCTTTTTTAAGAGACTACCCAGATATGTTGACAAAAAAAGAAAAAAATATTGATTTTTACAATATTTATTTCTCCTTTTTACTTTAAGTCCAACAGAAGAGAAATTCATAAAATTAGATAGTTATTCAGCCAAGCTGAATGACTAATATTCTTCAACAAAGTGAGTCCCTGCTTAAGCCAAATTGGGAAATCCCTTAAGTACACAAGGATGTTCAGCTGCTTCCCTGAGAATGCTTTATGACGGATCTACCAATCCACTTCCGGATGCCTTTTGGAGTGCAATTCATGATCCTTAAATCTATCTCTGAAAATGGAAAACAAACAGCTCAATCATTAGACCTGGATTTTCTTCTTCATGTATAAATAGTATCTTACAATTTAATCGATGAAAATGAATTTAATGTATTTAATTCAGATCTGAAAACACAGTGTCGTTCACATTTTTCAGGGGTGTTTGGTCTTGGGTTTATGGAATAAAATTAGACGAACTCCTTCCTTCCTAAAAAGGATCAAAGAGACTTTCTTATTTTATGTGCTAATGAAAATGAAGAGTTTAGTAGTATTACTAAGCACTCACTACTAGCCTTTTAATTAGCAACCCACTCAACTGCTCAAAATGATATTTACTGAAAGGCGTATTTACTGCTTTGTAAAATCCACCATATTTGAGCTCACTTTTATGTTTCTAAGTTTGTGTGACAGTTTTAGAATTAATTAAATAACAAGAGCATATAAATCAAAATAATATACATATTAATGGGGACATTAGATTTAGAAAAATACAATAGGATCTCTAGAGTAAATGTTACTCTTCTCCTTTTCATATCCTTTTCAAAGAATGCATATTTGTTTCCTTAATATTCTTTTACCACTACATTAGCACAGCCTTAAAAATCGGAACCACAGAACTCAACGTGTACATTTAACACATTAAGCCCAAGTAAGTATACCATCATTTCAGAAGATCAAAACCGGCAGCAAATGTGTCAGTAATGTGGTTCACGCAGGTTGACTTTTTTATGAGGCAATGAGCTAGGCTTCAACTGCCCAAATTTTCAATAGGTTTCTTAGCACAAATGTGGCTATCAGGAGCAGGCAGCCTAGGCAATTCGTTCCCAAGCCAAAAGGAGACTTTGGCAACCTAGTACTGTCATCATTGTTATGCAGTTGACCTTACAACTGCTTGCCAATATTGCCAACATGACCACCCTCTCTGGATACTGTTTTTTGTTTGTTTATTTTTTGACTATAACTCAACAATCCTTGTTATCTTGCTAAATCTCATTCTATGCATTGTGCCATATCTCTGGTGACCTAAAAAAAAAAGCAGCAGTGTTATTTTGGGAATGGGTAAAACATGAGGCAGTGTATATAGCCATAAATGTAGTAACCTTATAATTATAAAGCTCTGGAGGGAAGAACAAACTTAGATTAACTATGATCTACTCTGGAGAGTTTTTAATTACCAACCCCAGTGGGAAATAAGTGGTGATATAAAAAAAAAACACCTCAGTCTGAAATGGACATAAGTTTGGGTATTAATAAGAAAATTCCTGCCTAGGAACAGATGAGATGTGTGATGGTGTTGCCATCTGCAGTCATTAGAATACGGATTAGCTCTCCTGTTCTTTTCTCTCTGTCAGCCTGAGTGATCACAGAGATATTTGCTTCTCAGTTAAGTAAACTAGCTAATTATCATACTAAAAGTCTGATTCTCTAAAAGGACCATTGAGAAATCCATTCCAGAATTAGAGAGATAGGTTTGTAAGGCAGTATTGTTTTCAATCCTTTCAGAATTGGAGGGGGAGGTTATAATCTTTCCTGACAAATGTATACTCATATTTTAAACTTCCATCCACACCTACAAATACTCGAAGTGTTTCCAATATGCAATCACAAAGAAATGAATACACAATGACAGATTTTTTTCTTTTCCCTTTTCCTTCCCTAAACTTCTTGCTTTATACAATTCTCTTTCAGCAAACAGTCTACTCCAATAGTCAATATCTTGCAAGTTATTCATTGGTTTCTCTGCACACATTTAGAGTACTAATTGAATTAATATAATCGTCAAACCCTATTCAGTAAAGGCAAACTTCACTAATTGTGCATGGGAAAAGGAAATTGCAGTTCTACTCCTGCAAAAAATTTCCACCAAGGATGTTAAAGTATATACAAATTGTTCTCTTGATCTTAACTGATTGTTGGCAAAAATAAACATGAAGCAGGCACACCATAATCCATTAAGAAGAGTACAGATGCACAGTGAGGGTGCAGTGCTCTCAATGTTCAATCAGTCTCAACAAAGGGAAGGTCCTTACAAGATTTGCAACCTTGCAAGATTAGGCAACCATCTTGTACAAGCCAACAAATTAAACACTTTAGGCTAATTCTCCTGGGTGTCTTACCTCTGGATGAACGAAAGTGAGTCCCATTTAGCTGCTTGTTATGCTGCTGCTCATAAATTGCTCTTCTTTCTCCACCTCCTCCTTAATTTCCTCCTGTGTGTTCGGTTTATTGCTTGGGAATGCCATTATTAAAACCCAAATTAGAACTTGCCCACTAACCCAACACCCTCTCAATTCTCGAAACACCTGGGCTAAATATTGCTTTCCCTACATTTTACGTCTGAGAGTCATTCTCTGCTTAGCTGTAAAGCAACTGTGACACTGAATGATTGGGGGTTGAGAAAGTGTCAGAGATCAAAACAAGTATCATTTGGCCCAAAATAACTTTGGATTTTCTTTATGGAACAAATATTTAATTGACTGAATTAGATTGACCAACCGTGTTATTTACATGCTTCCTGAGGTTTGCACTGTGTTTGTCTTAGGCTTGAAACATGCCAAAGAAGTTTTGTCTAAAGGAATAAAATCTTATAGGACAGGTAATATCACAAATTCAAAATGTAAACCATTAAAGGAGACACCAAGTACTTTTCATAGATTGGGCTGTATCAATCAATACTTAGCTGATGGAAAATAATATAGGTAGATTATGAGAAGAGCCTGGGGAGTTAAAAATCTCTGATAAGCAATCAGCCAAGGCTGGGACCTTGGCCATAACATTTACTCATCACCAAATTCTAGGAAATAAAATAAATTAACTCTAACATTCTATTTACATCTATTTTCCATTACCTTATTATTTGAATCGTATGAGTTCAGAAGAGGAGAGATAAGTATAAGACAGAATAGGTTTTGAGGAAAATACTTAAATGTGGCATATCCACTTAGAGCTCTGTAAGTCCAGTTTGAAGTACTAGACTTCATGGGCTTACCAGAAATAGCTGGGGTAAAAAAACACTACCCTTTGGGTGATACAGAATCCATCACTTACCAATGAATACAACAGTGTCATTTCAGATCTATTCAGATAAACAGATCAGTTACAGATACTGTTTAACTATCTGTCATGAATATCCCAAAATTATTCCCTTGCTACTCCATACTAAGTTACTTAGAATATGGTATGATAAATGGGTCTTAATGTCTCCCAAGTTCTGTTTGAAATACTGTAATCATATCGTATTGTGTAGACCTTCCATTGTTTGGGAGCTCAGAAAGGAGCTTCTAGGGGAGATTTCTTGTACTTGGGAGACAGTGATTGTCCTGAAACATTATTGAGTTTTAGGATTACCACTACCTCTAAGTATTCATGTGGCTTTCTCCAAATGAAAACAACATAAAACACTGAAAAGAATAGAGGACTGAACTCTAGTCCCCTTGCTGTAAGTAACTAGCTAAGTGACATTTAGTAAAATTCTATATCTAATGACCTTAAGATAGTCCCAATGGCCAAGGATCTGGACTAAGATTACTAGCTCTTACATTCTAAAATTCAAATTTAACTTCATTATTTCATTACTTTCCCATCTTGATTTTTACTTACCCAATGGTAAATCACTTTCCCTTCTTAAAAAAATGTGATGGTCTCTTGAAAGTGCTTTGAAAAGTATCAAACTTGGAACAAATAAATTAAATGTTAATAAAACGTGTCACCAAGAGGGTCTTCAAACAGAAATTAATTAACTGAAAATGAATTTTGTAAAATGCTCACCTTCCTGTAACTTTAATAGCACATGCATTTTTCACTTTATTTTTCTGATTTTTCTGTGGATAATTCTGGCTTTATAATAATAATCTTCACTGTTGCATGGAGATAAAATTGTTTTTGACATCTAGTTCTCTTTTTTTCCTCACTGAACTTATTTGATAATTAATCATTTATCTGAAGGACATGACTACCTTTTCATTATCTGAAAGATACTTTGTGCTTTGCTGGGCCTGTGCAGTTCCTACACAGATATATTTGGGCTGAGGTCATTCAGAAGCATCATCTGAGATAATAGGTGCTTACTTCCAGGTGTGTTCTTCTCAGTGTAAAGGCCTGTACGGTACCTCATACACAAACTACACTATAGTCCACAGTATCTTTGAACTTCACAATTCCCTGGGTCCAAATAGGCCCTCAAATTAAAGGAATAAATAGATAATTTTTGCAAGATCTGTACTTTGGTTTAAAAGAAAGTAGAAGGGACTCCAAATCAAAGGGTAATCAAAGTTTACCTTCGAATCACAGAACTTTGAACATAGAAGGCACTTTCATGATATTCTTATCTATTAACATTATTTCTAAGATGAGGAGACTGAGACTTAAAGAAATAAATGTGACCTGATTTATCTTTGGCCCTATGTCCTTCCCAAGGTATACAGCCTGACTTTTCTTAGAAGACTTATGGGAAACTTTCTGTCAGAATGACAAAATCTCAAATATGAAATTGATAAAAACTGATTTGGATACTGAGGTCTTTCTTTACTATATACTTTTCACTTTTTCTGGCTCCCCCTTTCTGGGATTCCATTAAGGTCATAAGGCAATGTTATTTTATAAGCATGTTGGATAGTAAATCTGTCCAGAACTTCTACCCTTGGTAACACATATTATTTTTTAAGTATCTTTTATTAACCCAAAGAGGGAATTGCCCATAACAAGAGTTTGAACTGTGGTTCTTAACCACAATTGTATATTAGAATCATCTGAGGAGCTTTAAAAGGGTGGGAGGGAAATGCAAGAGGGAGGAGATATGAGGATATATGTATAGCTGATTCACTGTTATAAAACAGAAACTAACACACCGTTGTAAAGCAATTATACTCCAATAAAGATGTTAAAAAAAAAAAATACTGGTGCTTATCCCACACCTCAGACCAATTAAATGCAGGATGGGTGGTAGGACTCAGGCATCAGAACATTATAAAGCTCCCCAGATAAAAGCAAAGTACAAACAAGATTGAAAGTCACTGCATTGGAGCCCGATCTATTGGGAAGAATTCTTCTACCTTTTGAGGAACAGCACAGGGTTTCTGTCTACCATGTATCCTACCTACAGTGACAAATCTTCACCCATGAAACAATTTAAGCTAATAGGCTGAGAACAGGCTGGATATTCTTCTTCTTATACAATCACTACAGATTTTATTGGAAGTTATTTTTAAACTGACAAAACAATTTTGACCCAAGTTATTTTGACCCAAGTCTGGATACTAATGCTGATCAGATCTGGGGTATTTGATTCCAGTGAATAAAGATAACTCTCGAGTCTGCCTCCATGTCACTCATTTTCATGCTAATTTACTGCCTATCCGTGTAACTTTGGGCCATTTTGACTCCCAAAGACACCCCTCAGAATTTTAATTGGTCCACTCATAACCTGAATATCATATGTGAGCATAGTTTGTTCTTGTTTATCAATATGCCCAAGCCAAATGGTACATTTTTGTTTGCATTTAGTTCAAGCACTGCTGTTTCAGCATATGTTTCATAATCAAATGGTGCCCCACACAGTCCCATAGGTAAACAGAGATCCTTGGGTGTTAGCTGCACATGAAATTTTTCACTTTAAGGTATTCATTTCCTGATCCATGAATCCCTAACAATGAACAGGTTTGAGTTGATCAGCAGGCAGCCTTGCCAAAGGGTCTGCAAGAATTACCAAATGGACCAGCAGATGATTTAGGAACACCTGGCCAATACTTCTGTTGTCTGTTGCTTACCCAAGTCAACCATTTCAGAAGAGGGAGTGTGAGCTACAGTTAGATCTCAAGATTTGACTTGGTTGCTGAATTGTAATGGAAAGCCATATGCTTACTCAATTTGAGGAGAAAACCATGTTGTGCTGAATTACATACTGTTGGTTTTGCCCTGATTTCCAAAGTAGTAAACCACATTCACTTTAACATGCCCATCAGTTTCTTTGAGGACAATCTGATGTATTTTATGAGCTACTCCTTAAGTGTGATAACTGCCTCTTTGTTAAAGCAAAATCTAACATATATTTTTGAAATTAGTTATTTAAACTAAATTATACTTAGAATCTTAAATTTGAGGAATGATTCATGGGGCAGTTGGGCTAGACTTCTACTAGAGATCAGAAATTCCAAACACGCACCATATGAAAGTGGTATACAGCAATGTTCTTTTGTACCTGCGTCTTTTGCTTCATTCCTATCCTTGTATCCAATGAAAGGATTGCCTCTATGAAATAATTTAATTCTAAAACTGCTTTCTCATTCTTGAAAAGATAGATTTCCTAGCACACCTTCAACCACTACTCCCCCAAACAAATGTAGTTGTGAACATATCCTTAGTGAGCTCTCTGTGGAAGGCACAGTATTCAAACTTCAAACGTTTGCTTCCCTGTATTTCCCAAGCTGCTTTGCTTTTAGGTAGAGGCCATATGACTACTTCTGGCCAATGAAGTGAGAGAAATGGATGCATATCACTTTTGACCAAGACAGTTGAGAACAAGTTTGTAATCTTCATCTCTCCCTTATTCTGCCAGAGTGATCTAGGAAGACACATGCTCTGGATGGCAGAGCCACAGATGGAAGAGAACTCTCCCACACACATCAGAGTGTGACATGTGGGGAAAGTAAAGCTTATTGTGTTATTTCCATTATAAGTTTTTATATTATGTTAAATAATGTTAATTATCAGGATTAGTGCAAACTTCCTGTCTCAAGAAGTAATATCAGCTATATAATTTATTATTTTCAATTTTTACTGAAAAAATTGGTATTTTTAATCTTCTATCCAATGAAATTGTAGCCTCATGAAAGAGCTCACCTTTTCACTTCCTTTCAGTATATAAAGCAGTGAGAAGATTCAATATTTGTGAAGGACCTAATTGAAATCCAGAGAATATCATTGCATTCTTTGAATCCCAAAGACAGTATCAGACACATAGTAGATGCTCAATATATGTCCAAGGGGAAGATGGATGGATGGAGAAATAGAACAGCATTCACATCTCAATAGAAAATTTCTAGTGAAAACAGAAAAATAATTTATTGTTTTAAGACTAAAAACCCCTAGACTTTGAGTCCTGAGAGGGTTTTTTTCACTTCAAATACCCACTTATTTGTTAATTTTAAAATAAATTCCAACAGGCAGGATTAACCCTAACAGCAATTTTAGGTACAAGGACATCTTAAGGAATTTGAAATCCAATGTGACTCACTCAGAATTCCTCTGGACCCCCTACCATAAATTTTCAGACCAAATATAAAAAATAAAGGATAATTTTTAAAGAACAGCTTTCAAGGTACAAGGATAGGAGGTGGAGAAAGAATAAGAAGGAAGTCAGAGAATTTGGGGTTCAAATGCTGTTGCTTAATATAGTTCTATAAATTCAACAAGTTAAATTCACTATATTCCAGGTTTTTCTTTTGTAAAGAGCAATAATGAAAATGTATTTGGAAGTTTGTGTAGAAATTAAATAATAAGAAAAACAATCCGTAGTCCTTAATAGGAAAACTATACAGTAAAAATTACCATTTCCCTCTCAGGTTAGTTATAATGGGTAGTAGAACTTTAAGTCTGACTGTATTCAATTTTGTTGTTGTTGTTATTTTTTTCCCATGCTATTGGTCTGAACTACTTTCGTTTAGTTTTCCCCCAAATTGCCTACTTAGTACATTGAAAGTTCATCTTCTCCTTACTCCTCCAACTCCATCTCTAAGTTGTGATAAAGAGCAGTTGTTCCTGTTACCTTTATCCCAGAGATGGCACACTTAGTGATAAAGAAATTAGCTCTTTTCAAGGGTCATATCTTGAAATGCAATCATTCATCATTTTTAGATGGAATTATATCTACCACTAGACAATTGTAACTCAGTATCTCCTGGACTAGATCATCCTTGACTGCTTAATGAGGTTATGTTACAATTATGCCCAAATCTGAATGAATTTGAATACTCTCTCCACTATAGCAGAATTTAGTATATAAAAGGGACTGCACAAAAGGTCTGACTTGTGCTCAACAATCAATCTATCAGATGTATCTGCCACATTATTTCCCAGGTGTCAATGGTTGATGTCTCCCAAACCCTTGGTAAGAGCCTTTATGCTGACAATGCTGATATTGATGGCTGAGAAAACATGCATTTGTATACAAAGTGTGTGGTCTGTATCTGTATGCAAAATCACATACCTTCAGGATGCTAGAATGCTTCATTTCATGAAAGGATGAAGAGAAGAACCTCATGTCTGGCTCTATAGCAAATTTTGCTCTCTGTTCTAGGACACTGTTGTTTGTAGCAGAGTCTCAGAGTCCACCATTAACCTAACAGTTTTTAACCTCTCCTGCTACGCATAGGGGATCAAGGTGCTTAGATAGAGAACAGATGTGATATCATACTCCCAATACAAGGTACCAAAATCTGAATCCCTATGCAACCATATCAAATTTCCTGTTGGATTTCTCAACTCAAAATAAACATTTATTTTTATACATAGAGGAAAGGGAAGCTGGCAAAGTCACATACCTGGGAAAGGTTGGAAATAAATGTTGCTCTTCCATATATCATGAGAGATTTGATTTTCTCATATATTCTCTCATCAAGTCTCCCATTTGTGACCAGGAAGAACAAAGACCAAAGTGGAAAAGACCTGTGCTGACATTTCAAGATGGTCTATCTACTCTGTTCCAGTGGGAGTGGAGAAGGAATGAACATTTGATTAACTTCAGTTCTTGAATGAGAATTCAAGATATAACAGGAAATGTCTTAAAATAGGAACAACAGAGAATAAATTATTTTAGATAGGCAAATAGACATTGATTTGTCTCAAGGCCCTATCTGACGCAGGCTGATCTGGTACACAGCTTTGAATAAATAGCTTTACTATGCTTAATATTTTCTGTTTGCTTATCCAGATGTATTTTCTACACTCTCAACCCTATTCTTTGCCTCTGGAGGCTGACCCTTTGGATTGTGTCAACCAGACTCCTTTGCCCTTTGGCTTCTGCTTGGGCTTCATCAATGGGAGGAAGACAGAAGATAGACTGGAGAAAGGGGACTAAAGTCTATATATTTATTTACCTATTCTCTTCCCACAGGGCATGAGTCAGCAGTGGCTGTGTTCTTCTACATGGTCATAGCTTCTGTAGAGTTGTGCTTACCTTAAGGGTCAGCTGCGACTATAGTGACAGCTATTGCTACAACTCTCTCTGGGTTCTGATAATGGTTACCTCCCTGAGTGCTTTGACATCTCCTTGTAATTTCCATTAGTCCTACCCATGCCTTTGTAAATTATTCATTAATCTCTCCTCAATTACTTGTTTCCTGCCATGACTGATACATTTACCATGCTCCTCCTTTGGGGCTTACTGTGCCACTCTGGATCTCATACTTGGTTTTACAATCATGTTTTTGTACAAGGGTGCTCAGCTGAGGGACAAATGGGAGTTGAAATCCAGCCCCTGCCCTCTTAACCAATGGTGGACCTGTGAGCACAGCTTCTCCATCTGGAGGGGTGAATTTCAATCACTTGCAAATAGCCCCATGCAGCCCAGCAATGGCTGGTAATCTTGCTCAGCAAATAGAAATGCTCTCTTTTAGGTGTCTTATATCAGGCCTGGTAATGTTTACTAGATAATTTTCCTGGGAGAAAAGAAGGAAGTTGCAGTATATATGAAGCATGATTTAGTTAGAATTTTCACAAATAATTAAAGGAGACCAGATTCTGCAGGAAGCAGAAGTATACTTTAAAAGACAAGGTATTCTCTTATACATACTTCATTCCCTTGAAATCAAATGATACATGGTCCAGTTTTAAGTAATTAACAAAGCTTGCAGCAAATTGTCTACTAGGTCTTCATATCTTTTCCTGAAAAAGTCAATGATTATATGGCCCACGTCTAGGTAATTTTCAAAGCTTGTATCAAAAAATGTCTACTAAATCCTCCAGGCTTTTCCTTATAAAATTCATTTGTTATACTGTTTTTCTTTCCCCAGAGATATATTACAAATAGCCAAATGTTTTACTTCTTATTGGAAACATTTCTAAATAGTATTTAGATAGAAAATACAGATTTTTGTGCATTCCTTTTCTTCCCTAAAAGTTACATAAATATCATGTGATTTTTGAGAATATTACTTGCTTAAGGCTGGGATTATGTATATTTATTTCTAAGTACCGCTGCTACCACTTTGATATACTAAAGCCTAAAATATAAAGCATTGTATCTTCTTCTGATCTTTTCCTAATCTATATTTATCTTAAAAGAATACAATATACACTTACCATTCTATTTGCCAAAGTGGATCACTTGCTTTTACCCCCAACAATTTTGAGACATATTCTTACCTTTAAAACAGAATTTTGAAATATAGATTTGAGAGTTTTGATGTAAACACCTGTTATTTTTAAATCCCCAGATGCAATCTTGCTTTATATAAAAATTTATAAAAACTGTACTTCTCTACGACAGAGTGTGTTTTCTTTCCAATGATTTGTCAGATATCTAATAGTCCCTAAAGATTCAAAAATGATTTTTTACAAACAAGATCAGAAGAAGTGATAGCAAAATCTATAATCTTTATGTTTTATTGAACAAACTGCTGGCATTTTCTTGCCTTCATTTTATTAAAAGAGTTTTACATTTTTAAAGAAATAGACAGGAATCTAAGAGTTGTTTCAGATTCATTTTCCCTTCTAAAGTATTTGTCTACAGTTTGCTACAAAATATAATACAATGCACATTACAGCAGAAACAACTCATTTGCAAATCTTTTTCCTGCTAAATCGCTATCACCTGCCCTACTGTTCTTCTCTTTCTTCTATCTCTTAGAATATAGTATTTAATTAATAAGCATGTATTTGGGTCTTATTTTATATTCAGACTTAGTTCCCCTCCTTCCTGCTTCTCTGAACAGCTATCCATCTAGGTATAACACCATGGATGATATTCCTAAACATCAAACTTAGTAATACTTGGTTTAAATTGTTTAGCATGACCTCCAAGGAACCTAGTGAGTGGAGAAGGAGGATAGAGAGTAATGCTTTTCTACTCTTTAGATTTGAAGAAGAGAGTCTAGGAGTAGATAAGTTTCAAAATAAAGAATATCCTGAGGATATCTTCAGATTCAATTTACAGTTGCAACATATTCCGAAAAGTTAAAGGTTATTCTAACATGTGGATACTTCACTGAACTGAACCTCAAAAACTTGAGAGCTTTGCCCATCAATAAGGTGGGCTTTGAAGCTACATACTTGATTTTTCTAAAGTTGTAGAAACATAAGAAAATTGAGCTGTTCAAGACACCTTTCCCCAGTGAAAAGTCAATTACTAATGTTGTAGCTCTTGAAGAATGCTTTTGATGTTTAAAAAACATTCAAGGAAAAGAGAAAACAGACAGATTCAAAGTTTCCAGTTACATTGAGATGGATATCCCCATAATTAACAGAACAAATATTAGTTTCTTTCTAACAATGGTTTGAATTAAATCTATGTAAGTTTTAGTGTAACGTATTCAAGTATGTTTACTATTGGAGGTGCCTCTACCATAACAGAACACCTTGCGCTTTTGTACATACAGTATCTATTAGTCTCTGACAACATATTGTGTCTTTATAATCTAACTGCAGATTACATCAAGTTCCCATGTTTTCATGAAAAAAAGGACCATATATTGTTTTAATCACCATCATATAAAAAAACTGTGGATACTGAAATGGAATTTTCATTAGTTTTCAAAATCTCTCAAGACTGTCTTCACTTTTCAAAACTTGAAAACCCAGAAAGAGTGAGAGCAAAAAACAAACAAGCAACAACAAAAAATAATAGCACTAAAGGTCCTGACTTGGCAGTATACCAAGTTCTCAACATATGAAAAGATCTAGCATATCTACTTAAGGGAATTATAAATCTCCCTTGCTCTGAATTAAATAGTGCTGCGTCCAGGATGGTCCAGGCTTCATTTGCCATCTGAGTTGTTGAATATATAGTAACATCTTAAGTCTGAGGATACTGAGGCTCTACTTGCCTCTAGCAAAGGTAGTATCAGTCTCAAATAGCATCAGGTTAGCATCTAAGCAGAGAAACAGAAATTCCTTAGTACTTAGAAAAGAGAGAATTTAATTCAGGGAATTTATTACACAAGTAATAGCAAATCTGAGAAGCCAAGTGGAAATGGTAAAGCAACCCAGAGATTAGTTATGTCAGAAAAAGGTTATTGCCCATAGGCTGGAGCAAGAAAGAGAGAAAGTGCCATTACTGAAACATAAAAGAGAACAAAACACCTGAGAATTAGCAGGCCCAGGATTGGTACAAATGTGTGACTCAGTGGAACTCTAGGCCTCAGATAATTGTGTGGGTTTTAGGCTAGCTCAGTTGCATCCTAAGACTGCATCCTTCTTTTTCTAGTGATAGCAAAGCCAGGGTTAAGAAGAGAGAGGACGAATATCCTAGACATAATCTCAATCTCTGTTCTGACAAAGCACACCTGATAAAAAAACATTTATTCTGAGTAAAAGCAGTGCCCTTGATAAGTAAACTCAGTTGCTCAGAAGTCACAGCCTAGCCTCTCCTCCCAAAAAGATTGTCACCTGTCCCTGCCTCCTGTAAGGATTTCTAGGACTGCCCCTCCAGTTCTCCCTGGACAGACTGCTGCCACTAATTCTCAGCCAATTTCTCCTTCACTCATACTCTTACACAGAATCAGCATTGTCTTTTACTCCAATCCAGTTTCCTTTAATGTTCTCCAATTCATCAGACAAGCCTGGGTATATCTGAACTCCAATTATTGTTAGAGGTCAAATTTTTCCCACCAAAAAGCTGTGTCACTTACAACTCAAGAAATACAGAACATTCCTATGACAGTTACAAAGTTCTTGGTACATTATAGGTCCTTTAAGAAGGCGGTCTTTAGATAACATAGAGACAGGTGGTGTTACCTCCTTCACGCTCCAGTCAGACATTCAGCAGTGACCCTTTCAAAAGAACTGTCCTAGCTCAGATGACTATAACAAAAACATCATAGACTGGATGGCTTATAAACAAAAGAAATTTATTTCTCACAGTTCTGGAAGCTGGGAAGTTCAAGAGCAAGGTGGTGGCACATTCCGTGTCTGATGACAGTTCACTTCCTAATTTATACATGACCATCTTTTCACTATGTCCTCACGTGGTGGGAGGGGTAAGAGAGTTCTCTGGGATCTCCTTAATTAGGGTACTAATCCTATTCGTGAATGTTCTACCACCATGACCTAGTTACCTCCCAAAGGTTCCGTCTTCTAAGACCATCATGTTGAGGATTAGGATTTCAACACCTGAATTTTGGGAGGATACAAACATTCAGTTCATTAAACTAACCTATCATGGAGGTTTTAAAATTTTTTATTGAAATATAGTTGATTTACAATTTTGTGTTAGTTTCAGGTGTATAGCAAAGTGATCCAGCTTTTATATAATATGTATATATACATATATAGACATACATCTTATTTTTTAGATGAATTTTCTACTCTAGGTTATTACAAGGTATTGGATATAGTTCCCTGTACTATACAGGAGGTCCTTGTTCATTATTTATTTTATATTTAGTAGGCATCCTGGAGGTTTGAGAGCTACAATCTCTTGGACAGGAATCAGGCCTCCCGGTCATTGTCAAAGTCCAGAGCTTTCAGCAGAGCATACGTACCGGCTACCACAAAGGGCCATGAAGCTTTCACACTGTACAACTCTAAGGTGCTATTCTGAGGTGCTGATGGTGCCCCAGGAATTGTAAATCAGGGTGACCCTACCCAAGCTCATAGCAAGTGTTAAATAAATACTTGTTAAATGATTACATATGAGGCTAGCAAAGCCTCATACTATAGAGCAGGACAAATATCATTACATGGAAATAGGTTTTATAGTGAAATGGATATTGGTAAATTATCTAAGAATTTTGCTGGTTAAAAATTGCATTTTGCTTGAATAATAGTAGGATGTGAAATTGCCAGAGGAATGCTATTAATGAATTAGGATCCACATATTCTATTCAATTAAATTATACAAAAAGGCATGTTGAACATAATGAAGCATCATCTAATTAGAAAGTTCAAAAAGGTCTTTGAAAATCAGGGCTATCATGGAAATTTTTGCCTTAAGACACTGTCATCACAAGTGTCCTTTCTGCCCAAAATGATCATTAGTTTTTGCCTTAAATTGCAGAGATGTGGGTATGTTAGACATTTCCTTCCTTGCCTCTCAGAAGCAGAATTTCTTTTCATTTTCTTTATTCTCTGCTTGTGCAATATGAGTGGTCATTAATCCTATATGTCCTTGTTGCATGTGTGTAATCTTGTTTATCTTTCTAAGCTTTGGTTCATTTCTCTTTTTTTCTTTTTGGCCATGCCCTGTGGCTTATGGGATCTTTGTTCCCTGACCAGGGATAGAACCTGCACCCTTGGCAGTGAAAGCACGGAATCCTAACCACTGAACCGTTAGGGAATTCCCTTTGATTCATTCCTTACACATGACTGCTATCCTTTGAGATTCCAGTCTCAGCTGAATCCACTTTTATCATCCTTCTTATTCTTTTATCACCCCAATCACTGAACCCAGCCTCAGCTGAGCACAGTGGTATGGAAATCTATCTGTATGGACTTGCAGATGGAGGGCTGCAGGAAGGTTATGCTGTTGCCACAGAGATGTCAACTCCTGAGTGGCCAAGAGAAGTCATGGATCACACATCATGTATTTTTAGACAAGATGTATATAACTAATAAAATCAACCTTGTGTAAGATATGGCCCTTGGCATTGAAAAGAACAGATACAAGTGTGCACATTCATACTCTCTAATCTGTCAATATAATAATTGACAGTAAAATAATTGCCAAACAGCCTGGATGAATATGTACTCTGAGTACCTCAAGCTCTGATTATAGCAGTACTGCTTGGGAAATCAAATTATAATAAAAAATTATATTAGTGAACAGGGGAACGGAAAGTGTCAATATTCCTAACATGAGGAAGAGTAGGTCACACTGCTGAAACAGGGTACCCTCCACCTCAGCGGGGAATTTAGACGAATATTTCTAGTTTACCCCTCCTTTACCTAAGGCTGTATTGCTGACCATTTCTTACCCTTTTTTTTTTCTGGATAAATTAATCTGCATCAGTCTATGATTCTGGCATACTAGCTCTGGACTCATTCTAATTCTTTAATATGTCTGTGCATTGATTGTGCATTATGTATTTATTTCATAGTTTAGGACCTGGAGACCAATTTTACTTCCCTTATTTTAAATTTCTTGGGGCAAACAGCTATTGCCACAAGTAACATTCTGATTTTTGTTTGGGAAATAAAAGGAGCATAAAAAGATATATTAATAAATTCAGCATTTTCTTGAAAAATTGAAGCTATTGCATTTGAAATGACATATCTAAATTACCAAGGAGATACTGATTTACATATATGTCCAATCACACAATAGAGGAAACTCCTATGTGAAACTTAACTAATTTAAATATTACTGTATTAAGGTCTTCCCTGGTTGTCCAGTGGTTGAGAATCCACCTGCCAATGCAGGGGACACAGGTTCAAGCCCTGGTCTTGGAAGATCTCACATGCTGCGGAGCAACTAACCTCATGCACCACAACTACCGAGTCTGTACTCTAGAGCCCACGAGCCACAACTACTGAGCCCGTGTGCTGCAACTACTGAAGCCCACGCACCTAGAGCCCATGCTACACAACAAGAGAGACCACCGCAATGATAAGCCTGCACACTGCAACAAAGAGTAGCCCTCACTTGCCACAACTAGAGAAAGCCCACGTGCAGCAACAAACACACAATGCAGACTAAAATAAATAAATAAAATAAAATAAATATTATTGTATTATGATTCTATTGATAACCAAATATATACAGTTGGGTTGTTTATTGTTTGTTTGTTTTTCTCTCACATGTGGGCTCTTTCTCCCTCTGATAATTTGAACATTCTTTAACTTTAATTACAGCTCTTTGGTACATAGAAAATTTTGATTCTTCTAGCAAATGATTTCCTGGCCGGCCAAGTTCAGAGCTCCTAACTCCCTTTCTTAACTGTTCTGTCTTTGACAGCATCTCTTCTGTGAAACACTGGAATGTTCTATTACTCTTTCCTCCATGGGTCCTTAAATCTTTGTCTGGAAACAATCACATCCTTCCTACAATAAATGAATAAACAAACAAATAAATAAATCCTTTTCTTCATTCGATCATAGGCATTCAGAATTCTATTAAATACATCAGAAAAGGATTTAAAAACATATATATGGAAAAATGATCATGATATAAATATGTAATTATTTCTATGTAAATACATACAGAGATTGAGAGCAAAGATTTACCAATTAATTTCTTTGGCTTTTAGGTTATGGATTATGTTTGATGCTTCTTTCTATTGTTTTTTACATTTTCAGATTGTTTACTGTGAACATACATTGTTTTTATATCAAAACAAAGAGGTGTTCATTTTTTTTTAACCTTTACCGGTATGTGAATATGTGAATGTGCATGTGTTTGTGTGTTTGTGTACAGAGGGAAGGAGGGAGGGAGAGAGTGACCCTCTCCTTATTAGTTCAGGTCAATCTACATTATCTCTTAAAGGCAACAACTTCCATGAAGTGCTGGCCAGAGGATTTGAGGAAGGAAGACAGTGACATGTCATCCTGTAGAAGAATGTTGGAACCAAAGATCTTTGAACGCTGGAGAACTTTACACTCTGGTATGTTCTTTTCTCTCAGGCTTGTCTATCTTTTTTTCCCAGTGGATGTTCAGTATATTTTCCCATATATAAAAAATAATACTAACTAATTTTACATTTGTATTTTATGACATATTTCTAGTGTCTTTAGCATTTTATTATAACATTGAATTTTTTTAATGCCTATTTTAAGGGATTTGCCACATTCTTAAGTATGATTATATTATAGCTTAGGGTTAAGTTGTGTTTTGTTTACTTCCTCAAAAATACATGCTTAGTTTTATGATAGAAATCAGTAGACAGCTAAAATAGACAGAATGCAATTTAAAGAGTAGACATGTCTATCATCATATATATGTGCATATGCACATATATATATACATTATTTAATATCTATATGGAAAAACAGCTATATTTAATTTCTTAATTAATGAATAGCAGTACTCTTAAAAATAGAGTGGTTATATTTTCCAAATAAAATGTGGGGATGCAAAAATAAGGGCAAAAGGACACACTACAGGGAATTAGACCTGCCTTGGGAAAATCAAGAAATACATAGAATAAACATGTCCTGTGAGTGGTAGGTCCAGGGGATGCCCTTTCTTCACATAGCTGAAATTCTTCAGTGAAATGCATTTTGTTCTCCCATTCCAAGTTAAGAAAGTAATATATATATATATATATATAATACTGAAAAGCTT
This sequence comes from Balaenoptera physalus, assembly GCF_965194825.1. NCBI lineage: Eukaryota > Metazoa > Chordata > Mammalia > Artiodactyla > Balaenopteridae > Balaenoptera > Balaenoptera physalus. The sequence continues at coordinate 41,045,587 of NC_138897.1, read as the reverse complement.
TTAAGATCCTGTCTGGCAGGGGGTGAAGATCTACTTGTGACCAACAGGACAAGCCTTCTGTGTGGCTGACAGGGGCTTGGTGTTCTGGCCAGGTGTCAGGCTTGAGCCTCTGTAGTGGGAGAGCCAAGTTCAGGACATTGGCCCACCAGAGACCTCCCGGCCTCACATAATATCAGTCAATGAGAGCTCTCCCAGAAATCTCTGCCTCAAAGCTAACACCCAGCTCCACTCAATGACCAGTGAGCCACAGTGCTAGACACCCTATGTCAAACAACTAGCAAGACAGGAACACAGCCCCACCCATTAGCAGAGAGGCTGCCTAAAATCATAATAAGTTCACAGAAACCCAAAAACACACCACCTAACGCGGTCCTGCCCACCAGAAGGACAAAATCCAGCCTCATCCACCAGAACACAGGCACCAGTCCCTTCCACAAGGAAGCTTACAAAACCCACAGAACCAACTTCACCCACTGGGGGCAGACACCAAAATAAATGGGAACTATGAACCGGCAGTCTGTGAAAAGGAGAAGCCAAACACAGTAAGTTAAGCAAAATGAGAAGATAGAGAAACATGCAACAGATGAAGGAGCAAAGTAAAATCCCACCAGACCAAAGGAATGAAGAGGAAATAGGTAGTCTACCTGAAAAAGGATTCAGAGTAATGATAGTAATAAAGATGATGCAAAATTTTGGAAATAGAATGGAGAAAATACAAGAAACATTTAACAAGGACCTGGAAAAACTAAAGAGCAACAAACAGTGATGAACAACACAATAAATGAAATTAAAATTCTCTAGAAAGAATCAATAACAGAATAACTGAGGCAGAAGAACAGATAAGTGACCTAGAAGACAAAATATTGGAAATAACTACCACAGAGCAGATTAAAGAAAAAAGAATGAAAAGAATTGAGGACAGTCTCAGAGACCTCTGGGACAACATTAAACACACCAACATTCTAATTATAGGGGTCACAGAAAAGAAGAGAAAAAGAAAGGGACTGAAAAAATATTTGAAGAGATTATAGTTGAAAAATTTCCTAATATGGGAAAGGAAATACTTAATCAAGTCCAGCAAGCACAGAGAGTCTCATACAGGATAAATCCAAAGAGAAACACACCGAGACACATATTAATCAAACTATCAAAAATTAAATTCAAAGAAAAAATATTAAAAGCAGCAAGGGAAAAACAAATACCATAAAAGGGAATCCCCATAAGTTTAACAGCTGATCTTTCAGCAGAAACTCTGCAAGCTAAAAGGGGGTGGCAGGACATATTTAAAGTGATGAAAGGGAAACATCTACAACCAAGATTACTCTACCCAGCAAGGATCTCATTCAGATTTGAGGGAGAAATTAAAACCCATACAGACAAGCAAAAGCAAAGAGAATTCATCACCACAAAACCAGCTTTACAAGAAATGCTAAAGGAACTTCTCTAGGCAGGAAAAACAAGAAAAGGAAGAGACTTACAATAACAAACGAAAAACAATTAAGAAAATGATAATAGGAACATACGTATCGATAATTACCTTAAATGTAAATGGATTAAATGCTCCAACCAAAAGACATAAACTGGCTGAATGGATACAAAAACAAGACACGTATATATGCTGTCTACAAGAGACCCACTTCAGGCCAAGGGACAAATACAGACCAAGAGTGAGGGGATGGAAAAGATATTCCATGCAAATGGAAATCAAAAGTAAGCTGGAGTAGCAATTCTCATACCAGAAAAAATAGACTTTAAAATAAAGACTACTACAAGAGACAAAGAAGGACACTACATACTTATCAAGGGATCAAACCAAGAAGAAGATATTACAATTGTAAATATTTATGCACCCAACATAGGAGCACCTCAATACATAAGGCAAATGCTAACAGCCATAAAAGGGGAAATTGACAGTAACACAATAATAGTAGGGGACTTTAACACTCCACTTTCACCAATGGACAGATCATCCAAAATGAAAATAAATAAGGAGACAAAAGCTTTAAATGACACATTAAACAAGATGGACTTAATTGATATTTATAGGACATTCCATCCAAAAACAACAGAACACACTTTCTTCTCAAGTGCTCACGGAATATTCTCCAGGATAGATCAAATATTGGGTGACAAATCAAGCCTTGGTAAATCTAAGAAAATTGATATTGTATCAAGTATCATTTACGACCACAATGCTATGAGACTAGGTATCAATTACAGGAGAAAAAAAACTGTAAAAAATACAAACACATGGAGGCTAAACAATATGCTACTAAATAATGAAGAGATCACTGAAGAAATCAAAGAGGAAATCAGAAAATACCTAGAAACAAATGAATATGAAAACACGATGACCCAAAACCCATGGGATGCAGCAAAAACGGTTCTAAGAGGGAAGTTTATAGCAATACAATCCTACCTCAAGAAACAAGAAATATCTCAAATAAACATCCTAACCTTACACCTAAAGCAATTAGAGAAAGAAGAACAAAAAAACCCAAAAATTAGCAGAAAGAAAGAAATCATAAACATCAGATCAGAAATACATGAAAAAGAAATGAAAGAAACAGTAGCAAAGATCAATAAAACTAAAAGCTTGTTATTTGAGAAGATAAACAACATTGATAAACCATTAACCTGACTCATCAAAAAAAAAAAAAAAAAAAAGGAAGACTCAAATCAACAGAATTAGAAATGAAAAAGGAGAAGTAACAACTGGCAATACAGAAACACAAAGGATCATGAGAGATTACTACAAGCAACTATATGCCCAAAAAATGGACAACCTGGAAGAAATGGACAAATTCTTGGAAAAGCACAACCTTCCATGACTGAACCAGGAAGAAGTAGAAAATATAAACAGACCAATCACAAGCACTGAAATTGAAACTGTGACTAAAAATCTTCCAGCAAACAAAAGCCCAGGAACATATGCATTCACAGGCAAATTTTATCAAACATTTAGAGAAGAGCTAACACCTATCCTTCTCAAACTTTTCCAAAATATAGCAGAGGGAGGAACACTCCCAAACTAATTCTATGAGGTGAATATCACCCTGATACCAAAACCAGACAAAGATGTCACAAAAAAAGAAAACTACAGGCCAATATCACTGATGAACATAGATGCAAAAATCCTCAACAAAACAATAGCACACAGAATCCAACAGCACATTAAAAGGATATATGCAAAGATCAAGTGGGGTTTATCACAGGAATCTAAGGATTCTTCAACATACAGAAATCAGTCAATGTGATACACCATATTAACAAACTGAAGGATAAAAACCATATGATCATCTCAATAGATGCAGAAAAAGCTTTCAAGAAAAATCAAACATTTATGATAAAAACCCTCCAGAAAGTAGGCATAGAGGGAACTTACTTCAACATAATAAAGGCCATATATGATAAACCTACAGCCAACATCTTTCTTAATGACGAAAAGCTGAAACCATTTCCACTAAGATTAGGAAAAAGACAAGGTTGCCCACTCTCACTCTTTAATTCAAAATAGTTTTGGAAGTTTTAGTAACAGCAATCAGAGAAGAAAAAGAAATAAAAGGAATCCAAATTGGAAAAGAAGAAGTAAAACTGTCACTGTTTGCAGATGACATGATACTCTACATAGAGAATCCTAAAGATGCTACCAGAAAACTACTAGAGCTAATCAATGTATTTGGTAAAGTAGCAGGATACAAAATTAATGCACAGAAATCTCTTGCCTTCCTACACATTAATGATGAAAAATCTGAAAGAGAAATTAAGGAAACACTCCCATTTATCACTGCAACAAAAATAATAAAACACCTAGGAATAAACCTACCTAAGGAGCCAAAAGACCTGTATGCAGAAAACTATAAGACACTGATGAAAGAAATTAAAGATGATACAAATAGATGGAGAGATATACCATGTTCTTGGGAAGAATCAACATTGTGAAAATGACTATACTACCCAAGGCAATCTACAGATTCAATGCAATCCCTATCAAACTACTAACGGCATTTTTCACAGAGCTAGAACAATTTGTATGGAAACACAAAAGACCCTGAATAGCCAAAGCAATCTTGAGAAAGAAAAACGGATCTGGAGTAAACAGGCTCCCAGACTTCCAACTATACTACAAAGCTACAGTAATCAAGACAATATGGTACTGGCCAAAAAACAGAAATATAGATCAATTGTACAGGATAGAAAGCCCAGAGATAAACCCACACACATATGGTCACCTAATCTTTGATAAAGGAAGCAAGAATATACAATGGAGAAAAGACAGCCTCTTCAATAAGTGGTTCTGGGAAAACTGGACAGCTACATGTAAAAGAATGAAATTAGAACACTCCCTAACACCATACACAAAAATAAACTCCAGATGGATTAAAGACCTAAATGTAAGGCCAGACACTATAAAAGTCTTAGAAGAAAGCATAGGTAGAACATTCTATGACATAAATCACAGCAAGATCCTTTTTAGACCCACCTCTTAGAGAAATGCAAATAAAAACAAAAATAAGCAAATGGACCTAATGAAACTTAAAAGCTTTTGCAAAGCAAGGGAAACCATAAACAAGACGAAAAGACAACCCTCAGAATTGTAGAAAATATTTGCTAATGAAGCAACTGACAAAGGGCTAATCTCCAAAATATACAAGCAGCTCATGCAGATCAATATCAAGAAGCAAACAACCCAATCCAAAAATGGGCAGAAGACCTAAATAGACATTTCTCCAAAGAAGATATACAGATTGTCAACAAACACGTGAAAGGATGCTCAACATCACTAATCATTAGAGAAGTGTAAATCAGAACTACAATGAGGTATCATGTCACACCAGTCACAATGGCCATCATCAAAAAATCTACAAATAATACATGCTGGAGACGGTGTGGAGAAAAGGGAACCCTCTTGCACTGTTGGTGGGAATGTAAATTGATAAAGCCACTATGGAGAACAGTATGGAGGTTCCTTAAAAACTAAAAATAGAACTACCATAAGACCAGCAATCCCACTACTGGGCATAAGCCATAATTCAAACAGAGACATGTACCACAATGTTCATTGCAGTACTATTTACAATAGCCAGGAAATGGAAGCAACCTAAGTGTCCATAGACAGATGAATGGATGAAGATGTTGTGGCACATATATACAATGGAATATTATTCAGCCATAAAAAGAAATGAAATTGAGTTATTTGTTGTGAGATGGATGGACCTAGAGTCTGTCATACAGAGTGAAGTAAGTCAGAAAGAATAAAACAAATACAGTATGCTAACACACATATATGGAATCTAAAATAAAAAAGAATGGTGGGCTTCCCGGGTGGCGTAGTGGTTGAGAGTCTGCCTGCCAATGCAGGGGACACGGGTTCGAACCCTGGTCTGGGAAGATCCCACATGCCGCGGAGCAACTGGGCCCGTGAGCTACAATTACTGAGCCTGTGCATCTGGAGCTTGTGCTCCACAACAAGAGAGGCCACAATAGTGAGAGGCCGCGATAGTGAGAGGCTGGCGCACTGCTATGTGGAGTGGCCCCCACTTGCCGTAACTGGAGAAAGCCCTCACACAGAAACGAAGACCCAACACAGCCATAAATAAATAAATAAATAAATAAATAAATAAATAAATAAATAAATGGATCATTACGTTTTAAAACAAACAAACAAACAAAAAGAATGGTTCTGAAGAACCTAAGGGCAGGAAAGGAATAAAGACACAGATGTAGAGAATGGACTTGAGGACACGGGGAGGGGGAAGGCTAAATTGGGATGAAGTGAGAGAGTGGCCTTGACATATATACACTACCAATTGTAAAATAGGTAGCTAGTGGGAAACAGCTGTATAGCACAGGGAGATCAGCTCGGTGCTTTGTGACAACATAGAGGGATGGGATAGGGAGGGTGGAAGGGACATGCAAGAACGAGGCGATATGGGAATATATGTATACGTATAGCTGATTCACTTTGTTATACAGCAGCAACAAACACAGCATTGTAAAGCAATTATACTCCAATAAAGATGTTAGAAAAAGAAAAGAGAAAAAAATATATATATAATACTATAGCTCAAAATTTTTACCCCAGTTGGTTTCATAACTAAGCTCTCCAGGTTGTTTCTGCTAAATTGTGTGCTTTCGAACCTGTTTGATCAACAATTTTGATGGATTATGGCTTGTCTGAAGAAATGTATGATGTACACTATAATATTGCATGGCCAACTAATGTGTGTCCTATAGTAATGTAAGACCTCAACAAAAAATCTGACCACGTTTGATCACAAACAGTTAAATAAAAGGGACATAACATACATCTTCAAAGTGGAGACTTTAGTTTTAGACTCTTTGAGTTCAAATTCTTGCTCTACCCATTACTAGTTATATAATCCTGGTTGTATTATTTAGATACTCTAAGCCTCAGTTCACTTATTTATAAAGTGGAAGTAATAACACCAACTTTATATAGTTAATGTAAGGATCAGATGGCATAATTTGTTTAAAATGCAAGACATAGGGCCTGGAGTAGATAAACACCCCAAACATTTTTATTTTGGTTGTTGTGTTGGCGTAATTTTCTGTATATGCAGCCAATCTGGCATTGGATAGATACTGTTTTGAAGTGAAATTTTAAGAATTAAAAATTAAAAATTAAGAATTAAGAATTAAAAATCTCAAAAAGATCCCATCAGAGTCATGTGATAAATTAAAATCCAATTAACTTGCAAACATTTCCTTGAAATTTTAATTTGTAGAATTTGAATGTGAACAAACCAAACCACTGAATATTAGAAAAAACTTTCAAGAAATGGCTCTAGGTAGAGTTCTTGCCTTATTGATAAGCAAAAAGTATTGTCTCATGACAGTACTTTCACGGTCTGACCTTATTTATCCTGAATATTAAACATTATATTGGGCTATGCATTTAGCTTAAATTTGAATGTTTTTCCCTTCTTGGTAAGCATACGCATCTCAGGTGTATTATTATTTGCCAGTGTACTGCACTAACTTGTGGCCAGAATTCATAACGGACTGTTGGGAAACGTCTTTCCTCTTGCTGTTAACGTTTATTGAGAGTCTATCATGTGTAGAATTCAGCACCTATTTTTTACATTTGCCCTTTATAAAAATTCAATACCACCCTGAGGTGCATATATTGTTTATTTCCTTTCCTTTGGACCCTTTCTGATCAACTGATCTTGGTAGTGAAATTCCTATCCAGGCATTGAGATGTTCATCTGAATTGAAGTTTGATGTTCACCCATCACTTCCCTGTAGTCAGTGACAGCCTCAGACTTTCATCTGCCAGTTCATCCTTCCTCCTCGCAGACTCAAGCAAATTAGCATATCTCCAAGAGCCTGATGTCTTTAGTTGCTGAAGCCACTCAATACTTATTACCTGACAGTGTTCTAAAGTGAGACTTATTTATTTATTTTCAAATGCTACCTGCTAGGATATCTTCATGAGATACATGTGTCATTTTTGAGGGGGACCCCGGGGGACTATAGCTCTTGGCTTCTCGGGTTGCCTGAGGCTGTCAAGACTTACCAAGTGTAATTTGGTGGTGACCCTTCTCCCCCTTTAGACTCCAAGTTCAGATCCAGTTTACTCTGTAAAAAGTAATATGAGCTATAGGGAGTGATATGACAGTAGTTGGGGGCAATAATTGAGGAGCTCTAGCAATGTGAAATTTTGGTCCTAAATGATATAAAGTGGCTGTCTACACAGACTTAAATCTCAGGATAATTGTCCTCCTTCATTTCTTTGTGACAGTCTTGGCATCAGCAACAGAGCGTGCCACTCTAGCAACTTCTGCCACTTTGTTGTGGTGATTGTGAATTGATGCTTGACACTGATAAGGTCTAATTTCCCAGTGGACATTGGGAAGGGTTGGACTGTGGTGTGGATCACTGTTCTTGCACACACACACATGGGCTATTTATATCATTGTCCTCTCTCTTCAAGGAGGACACTACAGGCAGCAGTTGTTTTCTGTGTGTGTATGTGTGCGTGTGTATGTCTGAAAATTCAAATATGTGTTTTTGTTACTCTCTTTTATTTCAGGCCAGAAATAATATCATGTTAATATTGAACAACAATGGGGCAGGATGGGCTAAGAACTCCAGACTGGAGAAGGTAAATAGGCTGGCAAGTGAAAATCAGATCTGTAGCTCTAGAGCACCTGTGGTTTACAAATCGTTCTCATTTGATTTGCATAACACCACTTTGAGGTATATAAGAAATAAGATGTTGTAATCAGTCCCATATTTCAGATGAAGAAAGTGAAGATTAGAGAGATTTGGTCACACGCTGTAGAGATGTGATGGAACCTGATACAGAACCAGCTTTTTCTGATTCTTACATTCATGAGCCAAACCATACTGCTCTCAGAGATCTCATAGTTCAGTGGGAAGATTAAAGATGTGTAGAAATAAAAATCTAAGGTACAGAAATAGAAATATGTAGATGGTGTAGTGAAGGAAGAAAAGAGGGAGAAAATTTCAATTGGAGGTGAGGCAGGTGGGATCAAGGAAGATTCAAATAACCAAACACTAATTTGGATGTTTCCTTGATCTAAAAGAGAACATTGGCACTTGACAAGCTTCATAAAACTATACACCAAAATAAAAAATTGCTTTGGTTAAAGACCAATGGAGAAGCTGTATTTAACATTATTGTAATAAACTTTGTGAGAGCTTTCCTATAATGATTGAATGTAATTGTTGCAATAGATTGTGAGGCATTATGAAGGATTCTAACAAAAATGAGAATCTGCACATCTTATTATGACTTTCAAGTATGATGAATTTTTAAACTACATAGAAATGGGGGCAGTCAATTGAAAGAAGATTGTCAGGCAACATTATAGACATCCATGGCTTAGGAGTTTGAAATAAGCAACGAAGAAGCAAGTTATATATCAGGGGAGTGCATAGGCTAAGCTGGTGAATGTAGGCCCTATTTCTATGTTTGAAACATATACCTCCCTAGGGTAAAGCACTGAAGGTCTGTATATTTTTAAATCAGAGGGGTAGAAAAACAATATTCCAACAGCCTCTTGGGTCTGAGGTATCTGTAGCAAGTGGGTAAGAAATACATTCTGTAGCACAGTTGACACATGGATCTTCAGTAGCCCCTGAAGATCTCTAAGGGTGATGGAGAATTCTAGCCCTGATGCATATTATGTGGTTGCATCTGCTTACATAATAGAGATGCTACTAATTTCTAAAATGTCTATTTATATCAGGAGAGTCTCATCTCTGTGTACAGAGCAACCACCAAACTGAAATTGAAGGTGTGACCAGGTAGCAGGGCAGGAGGACTTAGTAATGATTGATGGAGTATTTAGGAATCAAAGTGAGACCCTGGGATTTTTAATGTGATATATGTATTGTTACAATCAATGAAAATTAGAATAGCAGCTTCAGAGTGAAGGCCTAATAGAGGGAGTTTGCAAATATCTAAAAGCCAATCACAAACCATACACTTCCTCATGGGATTAAGTACTTGAGATGTATATAATTCCTTCAGTGTCAGTGGTGTTTTCCCAAACTGAATTAATTATCCTCTGTTCTCAAACTGGTCTTTTTCTCTGTCCTTTCCCTCTACTCAAGTTCCTCTGTTTCCCTGTTATCCAGTCTCAAATGCCCAAAGCATCCCTGCTTGTTTCTCTCACCATTCAAGGGACTTGTAAATCAATTCTATCTCCCTACTATGGCTTGCATCTAAATCCTTCTGTTCCACTCCAGTGGTCACTTCCCTTTCTTCAGATCCCCAGTGGTCTTCAGTTGTGAGACTACAGTGTTCTTCTCACTGAAGGACATGCCTCATCGACTACTGTCATCACCCTTGACATGAGCTAAGATACATTAACCTGCCCAACATGAAAACTCTGATTGCTTTATTTTTGTGAAAACCACAATAGCAACAACAACACAGAAAACAAACAAACAAAAACCAATCACAACTTAAAAACTAATATTTCTAATGATGGCTGGATAGACTTAAATCTCCTATGCTAGAGTTGAGAAACTTCTGAAAACCAACCCCCAAATACCCTAGTTTCATTTTTCACCACAGTTTTCATGTGTCTTAGACCACAGCAAAGCACTTCTCTGACCTTTACTTGGCTTTCATTCTTATACTGTTTCCTCACTCTAGAATATCTTTAGCTTCAACCTTCACATGGGCCAATAAAACATATTAATGAACACTCAAATCAAAGGCTATCTATTGAAAGTGACATTGGGAAGTTGGAGGGTTGTTTTTAGATTGAATACATTGTTTAATATATATAGAGATAATGAAAGTACTTTCCTCATAGAATTGTTGTGAAGACCAAGCTAGCTGATATATGTAAATTGCTTGCACATAGTAAGCACAGACTAAACACTATGTCAACATAGCTATTTTTGCAGAACTGGGGCACTTCCAAAAAATCCTTTGGGACACTTCATGGACAACTTCTTATTCCTTTTCCAATACCATGCTCTTCCTCACAGATGTAACTGAAGGCATGAAACTGAGACTAAAATGATGTATATGGACATTGCAATTGCCATGTATAATTTTGAATTTTGTTTTTTGAAACTAGTCCATGAACTCTAGTTCTCCCAACTCATTTTCAAATTTTGGATGTGAGTAAGTGACAGGAATTGACTTATTCTAGTTGGTTCATCCATCATTCAGTTGTTTACCAAACATGTATTTCATACTATATTAGTTTCTTATTGCTGCTGTAGAATATTGCCACAAACTTAGTTGCTTAAAATAACACAAATTCATAATTCTACAGTTCTGGAGATAAGAAGTCTGAAGTGGGTTTCATAGGGCTAAAATTAAGGTGCCAGCAGGACCACGTTACTTTCTGGAGGCTCTAGGGAGAAATCAATTTTATTGCCTTTTCCAGCTTCTAGAGGCTGCCTACATTCCTTGGTTCATGGAAAGTCAAAGCCAGCAATAGCCAGTTGAGTCTTTTCAACATTCTATTACTCTGGCACTGAGCCTTCTGTCTCCCTCTTCTATATTTATAGAATTTTTTCTTTATACTGGACTCATTAAAATAATCCAAGATATTCTCCCTATTTTATGGTTAGCTGATTAGCAACTCTTATTTCATCTGCAAACTTAATTCCCCTTTTCCACAAACATGACAGTTTCAGAGGTTTGGGGGGTTAGGATGTGATCATCTTTGGGTAAACTTTATTCTGACTGCCATACAAAATTACCAGAATTCTCCCCTTTTTAATGAGTGAAAAACTGGAAGAAAGACAATACCATCGTGCAATTATATTCTAAATTAGAAGAAAGTGGAAGAATTGGGGCAATCCTCACCATTTACAGGCTATCTCTCTTAATAGATATGTTCCTTTCTTGTGCTGAATGATTTTATAGACCGTTATTCCACGCCTGAGTTTATGTACCCTCACCAAGTAAATATAACTTTACAGAGCATCTAATTCATGCTCACCCCTTCCTAGATGTTGTCATAGATAAAAGAGAAGATAACAAGTATTATGATATGAGGGAGGAAAGGACAATGTCTGAATCAGAGAAGTATATAAAGACTAAATGTTAAAGACTAAAATTGATATTAATAAAAAGTCACAATATCATAAATACAGATAATATTATTTTATCCTTCGATTTTCTCCTTTTCAAAAGATGGGTTATGAGAAGACAATAAGAATTAGTATGGGGTTTTGAATCCAAATATTATACTTCTATCTTTCTTTTTCTTCTTAGATATGACTGAATGGTTCAGTTTCTACAGCATACCTTATTAAAAATTTCTTTGGAAAAAATGCAGTGTATTCAGAAACGTTCAGACACATTTGCTGCCTATGAAACGAGGATGGAAATATTTGTATCTCTCCTTTTTGAGACATAAGGATGGATGGCGAAAATCACTTGTAAAGTACTTTAGACGTCTTGGAAAAGGAGCCTATCGAAATGGAAATTATTATCATCAGAAGAGTCATAACAGTCATCCAACTGTCATTGTTATAGTGGAAAATGGTGATTCATTGTACTTCCCTTCTCCTTTGTCCCAGTGGATGGAAATCAGCTTATTAGTTTCTTAGTGTAGCTGACAGTCTCTCCTTTATAAAGCCCATTCCCAACTCACATTTCCACTGAAATTTTAATCCAATGAATTATATTTTCTCCTCTGTATTGCCAATTCAAAATCATTCTTTGGTGACCGTACACTCTGCCTTCTAGTTCTCCTTCAGGAAGTAGAATTACTTTGAGAAAAGACAGAGCAGAGCTCTCCTGTGGACATTCAAGTTTTGTACCTTTAGAAGTGAAAGAGGAAGGGTCCTAATCTGGAGATTTACAGTACTTATGTTCCCCAAGAACAGCCATTTATATAAGGGTTAGGCAAAGAGGAGAAGGGTCTTTCTAGCTGAGTTATGTTCATGAACTCTGGAAGGCCAGTCTGTCTGGCCAACCCAAGCAATTAACACCCTCACCAGCAGTCTTCAACCAATGACTCTTTGTAGTTGGTCTATAAATAACCTAGCTCCCTTGCCTTTTGGATGGGATAATTCTGAAGCAATTTTCCCTAATTTCCTGTCACCTCCTAGGTGACTAGTTCTAGTAGCCTCTTAAACTTACCAGTTTGTCTTCCCTGCATTATTTCCCACTCTGGCACCTCCCATGTAAACTCTGCATTTGAATCCTTGTCTCAGGGTTTACTTCAGGGAGAATACAACCTAAGACAAAGACCAACTTTCTAAATCTGATCACCCAAGTCTGGCATAGCATTTAGAGTTGAAATAAAAACCTTTTCTTTTTTTTTTTTTCTTCAAGCCTTTCTACCCTCATCTAAATCACTTTGGTGTCTCCTTTCTGATTCCCTAAAGTACAGCTTGCTTTTACTGCATAATTTATTATGTCATGATAATAATATTGATTTGAATTGTATAATGCTATTTGCTTTGCCAGAGTGCTTTGAGCTACAGAATCTATTAATCCATATATTTTGCTTTATTTTTTCACATATATAGGCTATATTTACTCAGTGATATTTTAAGGTACTTGGTGAAAACCACATGCAGAAAGAACTGTGATATATACACTTGGTGACTGACATTGAACATGTGAGACATTGAACCAATTGAATTGAACTGTATAAAATAGACACCAATAATTAAAAACAGAAATTTAGTATAAAATTTTCATAATAATGTCTCATACCCTAACTCTTTTAAACTGCAAGGACTATTTTGTCCCACATATCACCATGTTTCCATTTGCCATAATTTATTATATTTCTAATTTTTGCTCATTTTTTTACAGACTGAAAACAACAAGAACAAAAGGTGGTCCTTATATGTAGATTTGTTTTGGGAGATGAAATAGTTATTTACTTCTTTGGTTCATTTGACATTTAGCTCTGTGTTTGTTTTCTGTGCAAAAATTCTACCTACCTCATCCCACAATAAAACTCTATACTTTCAACCTTCTGAAGAGCCACCACCAGGGTGTGGTGAGTGGCAGATAGAGAATTTGACAATTCAGGGCATAAATGCCAACAAGATGGGGTGAGAGGTAAGTAACAAAAGTAATGAACTTTGTACTATGGCAAAGAACTGAGTTGTAGTTGATCAAAATGGGATATAACACGATATATTTTATATATCACTGCCTTTCTTGTCAACAGATAAGAAACCAGAAATGAGCATCTGTGTCTCAGTAGGAGATTTGCATTTGGAGTGAGCTGTGGGCAGAAGTAGTAGAGAGAAGTAGGAACCTAAAAGAATACGCCATATGAGATTGTCTTAGCAAGTACAGATTAAACATTTTAACTCAAAATGTCTCTTTTACAAAGAAAGAAGAAAAATAGGATACAATTAGTGAAATAAAATATCTTTACAGGTAGAAAAGTTAAGAAATAATTAAGTCTGGATAAGAATTGTATCTCTCTGCAAATTGATCTTTGCCCATCATGTGGACCCAATGCATAATGTTGCAGGATTGTGAATCATGTGTGAGGACAGTATTGATGTTACTAAAATACCATTCAACATGGAGTAATAGGGCAACACATTGGATATTAAAGACCTAGAGGCAAGAGACTCTGAATCCAATTTCCAATAACCAGTCCCCTGAGACATCCAATTCTGCCATTGAGCCAGTTTTTTAAAAAAAAAAAGTGAAGGACATCAACAGCAGTAATATTGAGATGCATTAACTGTAAAATTGTGCTGGTGCACATAATGACAGTCATAGGACTAATAACAGTTTGCAATTAAATAGCACTTATCTTCCTAGGAGTTCAAAGTGCTTCCCAATACAATATTGAACAACCTTGTGATACAAAGAGTGAAAAAGCTTCTGCAAATCTCATGGATAAAAGCCAGTGTTTTAAACGTACACCACTAGGATATGGCTTCTTGTCAAAAATGACAAGAAGTTCCATAATGCATGGACTCACAGCCCACCTAGAAAAGAGTTTGCCTCTCACAGAGACAGTAGGGGACACAGTGAAAAGAAGTGTGGTTGTCCCTTCTTAGCTTCAAATCTTCAAGCAATCTTTGGCTGGTTCTGCACTAACTGCCTGAGTAACCAGGTCTGCTTTTCTAACTGCCTTTGTCTCCTCATCTTTAAATTGAAGATGGCTCACCCCGAGTATGTGTACAAGTACCGTGATTCAATTGAAGAGTTCATTTGTTGTTTTGGGCTGGATATTATCATTAACCTTTTAGGACATTTATGTACATAATACGGTATATATTATTCACAAGGCTTTCAACTTTGCAAAATAATAGTGTCATTTAATGAGTCTTATTGCCAAACACTACGAATCTCTGCCTTGTCAACCTCACTGGGATGTTTCATCAAATACTATTTATAATTGAAAGCACTTTGAAAAGTATGGAGCGTTAGATAAATGAGTTATTGTTATTAACCTAATTTCCCTTTATCACCAATTATGGATCCATCATCCATGAATTTATTGCATAGATAGGCTAATAAACTGGAGATTGGTTACACTAGAAAAGGAAATGCATTTCCAAAATGAGAGCCTTCTATGAAATACCCCCTCCTTGAAATATTTTTATTTCTGGTATAAGTCATTTGTGGAAAATTATCTCCTACTCCACCGTGTTTGTACTTTCCTGTATAAATTCACAATTTTATATGATCATAGACAGAGATAAAGAGGGGTCAACTCTGGTGGAAGGTAATTTGCCTTACTGGTGTTAGAATGGGTACTCCTATTTTAAATCTTGAATTATTGATTTTAAATCTTGAATTATTGATTCTGATAATTTCACTTTTTTATTATCTACCTGTGGGATCCTGGAAAGTGAATAAACCTTTGTGCTAACTTGGTGACCTCTTCTAGAAAGTAGAAATTATAATACTATAAAAGATGCATGATAAATAAATAGTTTGAACATAGTTTATTGAACATAAATTATTATAGACAAGTAGATGATTGTTCTTTTGATTTTCAGATGGTTTACTTAGCAACACTTGTGAAAAGTTGTGTGTTGAAATCAAACACTAGCCAGTTTAATTAAATACAAGTCTAATACAAACACAGCTAGAGGGAAGTGGGAAAATTCAAAAGCAATCTTGGAAATATTTTAGAATGGCATATAGAATTTACACTACCATTATCTTCGTTATCTGTCTGGATCTATGCAAAGCAAATATTTCCATATATAGACAATCTATATGGGAAGATCTGTGAAAGTGTTTTGTAATTCATAAAAGACTGGTCCTTGTAAGTTATTTTCAAAATGTTTATAAACCAACACAGACCTTTGACTAACAGTGCATATTCAAGTTCACACTTGAAAATAGCCATCCACAGGAAAATTTATCCACTAAGTTTGTTTATTGATGCTGTTTGACTAACTACTGAGCTCTATGAGTTTGAGCACTTCAGACTCGTTGTTTATTTGTGTGTGTACAAACAGAACCCTGCCAAGCTCATTGACAAGCTATTTGATGTTCTCTTCCTATCACTGTGTTCTTCAGAAACATAGTTCCTGGATAGAATGCTCTATAAGGAGAGAATATCTCTGTCATTTCTTTTTCTCTCAGTGCCTTGGATGTTAGAGGGTTAAAAAAATTAATTATGTTGTTAACTTGAAACAACCCAACAAGGTAACTTTGGGCGCTTTAGTTTATGAAGACTTTAAAAGCTTTGAAAATGCTCTTAAAGTTATATGGATTTTTTTTTTCCATTTTATAGTCAGTCAAAAATTATATTTTAAAACTCTACAGTTCAAGGGGAAAAGCAATTATCAAAATGCAATAAACTTCTAAGTAAAGTACAAATTGCTTCCATAGCCTTAACTGTTAAAATAGAGAGCTTCTGGTAATGTGTTTCATGAGTCAATCAGCGGGATTCTTCTACATTCTGACACCCAGGGGAGGGGGAGAGGTCAAAATAGAACTCTAACAAGATGCTCATGGAAAAGCCAGACTTGAGTAAATGGTGAGAAGTCAACATTTGACTTTTTTTCTGGTCTTATTTCTGAAAGCTTTTCCCTCTTGGTTTCATCCTTCCTGTCACACAGTCTGATTCACCCTCTCAAAGTTGAGGGAATAAGCAGGAAAAGCAGCTGTCTCCATGGTATGAGAAGAGCAGCCTGGCGCTCAGCATATTGTAGAATGGTAATAAATATCTGTTGGTTGATCACTTCTTTCAACTTATTTC
The DNA here is from genome assembly GCF_965194825.1 of Balaenoptera physalus. NCBI lineage: Eukaryota > Metazoa > Chordata > Mammalia > Artiodactyla > Balaenopteridae > Balaenoptera > Balaenoptera physalus. Next base: position 41,028,911 of record NC_138897.1, on the reverse strand, counting down.
ATTTATATTCTGCACCACACTACAAAGCAGTTAAGACCATAGAGGCATAGAACTGGGGATTTAGAAGGGATTTTAGCTGACATCTAATCCAACATCAGAGAAGAAAAGGAGTCCGTTCTGCAATATCCTCCCTGATTATCATCCTTCTTCCCTCGGAATACTTTCTGTGTGGCAGAAGAAACTACTTCTGAGGGAACTTATTCCATTGTTAGATAGTCTTATGTTTTAAAAAAAATTAATAAAATCTTCATCTTTTAAATTCCACCCAGGTTTCTAGATGCAAAACAGACTAAAGATTTCCATGAGTTGAGGTAGAATGAAAACCGACTTATCTTCAAAATCTTACTGTCAAGAGTTGTGTCTGAGTTCCACCAATCCTCTATGGGCATGTTGTGTAGACAAAGTTCTTATGTCTCACTTCAATTTATTGTTGATTTATTGGTAGTCATATATAACTTGGTAATAAAATACCTAGCTCACAGGTTCACAGGTTGTTGAGAAATTTATATGTGAAAAACTCTGCAAAATGTCTTAAAGATAGCATTTTCTTCCTCTTCCAGGTATTTTAGTGTTGGTCTTTAAAATACTTCATTAATTACAGTAATTTTATTAGGTATCCTTGTATTGCACTTTCTCAGGCTAAAATATCAATCTGTCTTACCTACACAGTCACTATGATGTCAACCCTAAATGCTCATATGCTGTAAATATTTGTTTGTTTATGAATTTCCCAATATGAAAATGCCTTTGGAGAAGTAGCATAAAACACCACCAATAGCCAAAAAAAGATGAGTTGAAATCAATAGGAAATCAAGTAAAAAACAAACAAAAGAAACAGAATATCTTATAGATGTTTGTGCTGATAATTCAGGAAAAGGAATAAGTAGGTCTATAGGCAATAATGAACAGGAGTTTATAGGGGGAATGAGTAGGCATCAAAGATAATTTTCATTTCTTTCAATTTTGCAAAGATCATATACTAAGTTATAAATCCTTATAAATATTTTCAAGTTCTTAGAGCTCATTTCTTTAGGCTCAAGTCTCCAATACATACCTACTAAATGCAAGCACACACACAGACACACACATAGGTAGTTAAGGCACCTCTACTAAAAGTTATATGACAGATATATAAATTACTAAAACTAGATACCTACCATCCTCTTCTTAAAAGTCCTTTACCCTGACAGTTGTGTTACTATTCTTACCCCTGTGTAGTTCAGCTTTACATAAATTTTCTTATTTATTTTCTAGATGTTTCTTTCCCACTGCCTACCTCCATTCTTCCAACCCTGGACTCTTCTCTCATCTTATGTCCCTGGTCCTCAGTTTTGTGGAGTCCCTCTTCTTTGGCTGATGACTGCTACTTCTAAAATCAGTTCTTCACCCTTGATAATGTGGAACACTTTGGCACTCTACTTTCAAATAAATTGCCATACCTACTTTTTTATATCCAAAGGTTTAGTAACATGCTAGGTGAAATAAAGGGGTCAATCTACTCTAAATCTCACCCTTCAGGCACATAAACGTGCTAGAGAAAGGCCTTGACATTTCACTTTCACCTTTTTCCTTCCCCTACAATATGAACTTGTCATTTGGCCCAACCCAACAACACAGGGCAAGGAAATGCAGTTCTATTCTGTGCCTGGGAGGAGAACAGTAACAATGACTACCGTGATTAGCAGAGATTATAAAATTGAGTGATGATTCAGATTCACACTTCACTCTGTGGGCTCCAATCACTAATACCCTATTTCTCGATATGAGAAAAAGATATTAGCTCAACCTCTAACTTGCTGTAGTAAATGTGAGCAAATCTTAGAGCACAGTTGCCTAACTTGATTATGCATAATAATCCTCTGAGCAGCTTTTCAAAAGTGCAGTTCCCAGGCCACCTCCCAAGAGAGTGCTCTTCAGTAAAGTAAGAGTTTTTTTGAAAAACCACCTTGATCCATAACTAGCTTTGGGAAACACTGATTTAGTCAGCCTGTGCAATTTTTTTCTCATCTGTGAAAATAAGATCAGAGTTACAGAATATAGCATGATCAAACCTGGGGTCCTCATAAAAAATACAGTTTATCTGATCCTTTCCCATAAAATTAGATTCAGTACATCCTTGGGCCTTGGTACTCAGAGTGAGGGGGTGAACCAGCAGTTTCACCTGAACATTAAAGGTAAGAATTAACTTCCAGCTCAGAAGGGTTCAGGAAACTATTTTGAAAAAGCATGTCAGGAAATTCTTATGATCAGAAATTTGAGAACCCCATCTAAAGTATTGATTATTTATTTGTTTATTTATTGCTCCTAAATTGTATAACCAGCTGTTTTTCTCTCCTATTAGAATGCAAACTACTTAAACACAGGGACTGTACCTAGTATTTCTTTTCCTCCTTACTTGCCAAAAATAGTGAATTGTGAAGGGTCACTGTTGAATAAATGTTTATTGATGGGAGTGGAGACAGGGATGATGAAGAGAGGGATTTTTTTCACCATAGGTTATTTTAATAATAATTAATATTATTAAATAATATTAATAAGGCAGACATGGAAAGACAAGGGTGGATTTTTTGTTCCTCCCTATGATGCCACAAAATGGGTTTATTTGTAGTGACTATTGTATAAATATTTGCTACGTTAATCATGATGGAAAGAAAGAGTAAGAGAGGTAAGAAAAAGGAAGTATTTATCACGCTATAAGCAGTTTGCTTATTGGGGGTATTTTCATTACTGTGGATAGTTGCTTTTCAAAGATAAATTAACATTCAATTTTCAAATTTTTGTCAGATAGTGCAGGAGATGTAAAAAACTAAACTTTTGTGTACATCAGAAGATTAAATAGGCATGGTGTTAGAATATTCAATAGGGGAACCATGATAGATAAGTTGTCAAAGAGAACTTCAGAAAGCACTCCATGATTTTTTTTTAAAAAAAGATAAATATACAGCTTTATCTTCTGACGTGAAGACTCTTGCAACTGCACTTTTAAATATGTATGACTAAAACCTTACTGATTTATCCTAGTCAAACCACAGGAATGGAAGTTCCTTTGCAGAGACTTGTAAACCAGCAGACTGAGAATAAAAATGCAGTCAGACCTCATCGGAGTATTGGGGGAAGAGGTGGTTGATGAAGGATAATGAGCTAAAAGCAGCCTCTTTCAAGGAAAGATTTCCATGGTCCTCTGTAGTCCTAATGTGCAGAATTCAATGTAAAATGTCTTACTCATCTTTGAGTGGCCAAATAAAGAAAAAAAAGCCCTAAAATCTTAGTATTTCTTAATATTTAAATACTTGGAATTGTTTGGGGGAGGGTGGGAAAGCTAAAGTTTGAAGGGCTTTCCTTCATTTTGGTTTGGAAGTTTGACCCGAGGTAGACACTCAAAGAACAGCAGAGTTAACTAACTAAAGATGAAAGGGTTAAAAATACCCAACACATATTGGTCCAGTGTCATTATATTCAGGGACAATTTTAACTGTCTAAAGTGAGCAATTTGAGGAACAGTTTAAGTGCAAAAATGATATTTTTTCCCTTCACAAAGTCTCTAAGCTGCAAAATTGAACATTTCTATGAAAATCACATTTTTCAGCATAGTGATGCAGTTGTGAAGGACAGGGCAATTGAGTGCATTGTGAAAAGTTAATGCGTTCTACTGACACGGCACTCAGAGGCCAAGTAGATCAACCTCTTTTACCCTGAAATTTAGTACCTTCTTTCTGTAGGCCTAGGGAATTTTTTACCATTTTTAGGAATTTTTAGGATGCACAGGTGACCACATATCTCTGAATATGAACTAGTGTGCATTTGGGTAAGGAAGGCTTTCACCTTGTCTCCACCTCTTAATCTCCATCTCACAGAGAAGTTAGCATCTCTGAACACCTAGGCAGGTAGTAGAATCTAACTACATAATAAATGTGAAAAACCATTTTTTCTAATCAGCTAGTTTGACCTCGTGTAGTCCTCTTTCATTTAATGTTGACCTTTTTCTTTTTTATACATTCCTTCCTGAATCAGATCCCCTTTCTTTGTTTCATCTCCATTCAACCTAGGCCCAAACATTTTAATGCCGTGATTCAGGATAGAAAATACTGATGCATTCATTCAGCACAGGCAAAATACATAAAAGGAGGGAAAAAGAGTTGCTATTTAAGAGTTCCTCTTACATAAATACCTGAAAACATTTATTGTCTATAACATAACATTTGCCTCTTAATCATGTACTATATTTTCATGTTAATAGTTCAATGAAAGTGGATTCTGTTTTCCTAAGTAAAGAACACATTTCATAAAGGCAAGTGTATTATGGGGTACTTTTTGTTTTAATTCCTTATCAGGTCTAGCTCATACGGTGGGATTTTTAAAAAGTTTTTGTTGAATTCCGCTCAATTACCGAACCATATTTTAAAATACCACTTAAAAAATCTGTGTATTAAACATTTGGATGAAGAAAACTAAAGTGAAGTATTTTTTTAAATAATAGTAGAATAAGTTTCATTACATAACTAATGCCAAATAAAGCTAGCTGATTTATTCTTTGTTATAGCAGAAATTGTCAGGTAAAACAGTGTTTTACAAAAATGTGTGCAGGTTATTGCAGGTTAGGTCTTCAGCATGGAGAGAAGCATACACATAAAATATCACCTCAGGGATTTTAAAGTAAGAGGAGACATTAAATTTTAATGAAAAATTAAGTTTAGGATAAATGGGTGAAATATTTTAAATGAAAATGAGGTACAACAAGACTTTTTTTTTTAAAAAAAGAAATTTCTAATAAGTATTGTTCAGATGTGGCATATTGGAAAAAAAATAGTTTAGAGCTTGATTTTGATGGCACATTTTTTTCAGTTGGAAAGAATATACCATTATAAAAAGAGTTGGTCTATGAGCTATACCTTAAAGCAACTTGCATTCCTGCAGAAACCTCTGACTTCTGCTCAGAGAGGAGGTAAAGCATGAAGAATTTACTCTTTGATAAATTGACTATTTTTGTATCTGCAATTAAAGGATGCTAATGGCCTTGGTAAAATCCCAGCTCTTACAAATTTCCAGCACAAAAAGAATGCATGGAAGATAGTTAGCTGTAGACTAATATCAATTTCTACTTAATTTATAGTAATAGCATTTTAGCCAGGCACATGGCCATCCAACTAAAAACTACATTCCCCACCATCCTTTGCTGCCACTTATAGTCATGTGACCACGTTCTGGCAAAAGAGATTAGGAGAACTAATGTATGTCAGTCCCACGTGTTGCCCTGAAAAAAACTTGGCCATGTGCTCTCCTGGCTCTTTATTCCTACCAGCTGCTCAAAAATGATGAGAACTTGGGAACTCCCACTTGCAGAAAACACTTGTGAAGAACTGCAGTACCACTGTCAGCCCTGGACTTCTAGAATATAACTTGACTGGGAAACGATTAGAGAAATAAACTTCTGTTTCAGACACTGTATCCAAGACACTGTATCTTTTTCTTTCTTTTCTTCTTCACAAACCTTAGCTAGTATCCCAACTAATGTCAATCGATTGCTTGCTTTAGCATTTAATATAATACAACACAGATTTTCAAGTGTGTTAATTAATAGAGTACACTGTTATTCACGGAAGACTGAATGATAAATACATCTGTATATGGCACACATGTATTGTACTATATCACATAGTGAGTAAAGTCATATAATTTTATTTGAAAGTAAGAAAGTAGCAGAGACAAAACAGATCAAAGGAAAAAAAATCAAGAGGTTATGAGGAAAAGACTAAGGTTATGCTAATAAAATACACAATATTATCAAAAACTGTGAGCTGCTTTGAGACAAAATTTAGGCCTTGAAAATAGTTGAGATAAAGCATGTGAATTGTGGTTAGCTGCTAATGCTCACTGTTTCTTATCAAGTAGCTAGCAACAGTGTCTCCTTACCTTCTGTTGAGTTAGGAACCAGGTGGTATACTCCTACATACTGTGGTCATTTTTTAAATTTGTAAGAACTTGACAACAGTATGCTTTTGAAATACCATTTGGGGGTAGAGAATTGGTTTAGAAGGGCAGCAGATGGGCAAGAAGATTGGCAGAAACCCAGCTGAAAAGGGTAATATCTCAGTCCCCTGAAAACTTAGGCCAGTTTAGATAATAAGAAGTAGAAGTAAATCTATTTGTTACATCTATTCTCAAAATTTCTGTGGGAAGTCAAAAGGATGACCCTCAAACATTCTGTAGGAGAATAAATATTTACTTCATAGAAGCAGTAGCACAAAAGAAAAACAAGCCTTTTACTTTTCTTGAGATAGACAACATAATGGTCCCTCTTAGTTTCTCTTTTCAACATCTATTAACTAATCACATATTTGCACATGAGACTGTGAATACCCACTACTATGAGCATTGTACTTGAGCCTGAAAAATGCATGACAAAGTAAACATTTTCATGTCACCTTGGAGGCAATGTGAAGTAATGGCGTCATCTCTGACCCTAATGAACAGCAGGTTTTTCTTGCAGCTTTCTGACCTTCTTCTGATTATTGACTAATACCTCTGGGCTGCTCATGAGCAGCTCTTGACTCAACTCACATGCCAACTTATTCAGAACCATTGATTCAATAATTCCATATGGATGGAGTCAGATCCCCCAAATGACCCTATGTATTCCCATTACACTGATAAAAATATTTTAGAGTTCTAAAAGGGGTGATTTTCAATTAATTCAATTTCATGAAAAAATATTTTCCCACAAAAACTTAAAATACAGGATACTGAGCAGCTATTCTGAATAAACAATAATTTCTTAAAATATGATGTTCCTGTTTATGTGGCTTTAAATTTTAGAGTAGGTAAAAATTATGTTCAGGAAAGGAAATAATTGAGCAACAGAGAGCTTAGGGAAAAATATAAATTTCTAAAAATTACTTTAACTTACTGAAACCTCATTTATTAAGACTCAGCTCACCTCTCATCAACATCCTGAATTTTTTCAGCCACATGACATGCAACATTTCTCTTTTCTGTGAATTTCTATCATTAAATTTTCTTTACCTTTCATGTCTACTTTCTCAAAGTTGATATGGTGGAGACTGAAAATTGACTATCTAAATCTGCTCTCCTCTTCTTCCATAGTAACAGAGATGAAAACAGAACATGGTAACACTACCTGAGGCTGATTTCCAGCCTTTCTTTCAGCTAGATCTCTTCATGTGAACAAATTCTCATCAATGGAATGACTTGATAAAACATGTGAACTTCCACTTAATTTTTTTAAGATGCTTTTTCTGGTTCTGAACTTTCTATCATTTCCCCCTCTGGGTTAGTGGGTATGCCAATAAGGACAGTGACTTTGGAAATTGCATGTTGGAGACAGTAAAATTCCCATCATATTTGGTACCTGGAGTTGATCTACTGACATGCTGAAATCCTCACTTTTTTTTTTTTTAAACATTTTTATTGGAGTATAATTGCTTTACAATGGTGTGTTAGTTTCTGCTTTATAACAAAGTGAATCAGTTATACATATACATATGTTCCCATATCTCTTCCCTCTTGCATCTCCCTCCCTCCCACCCTCCCTATCCCCCCCCGAGGTGTTCACAAAGCACCGAGCTGATCTCCCTGTGCTATGCAGCTGCTTCCCACTAGCTATCTATTTTACATTTGGTAGTGTATATATGTCCATGACACTCTCTCACCCTGTCACATCTCACCCCTCCCCGCCCCATATCCTCAAGTCCATTCTCTAGTAGGTCTGTGTCTTTATTCCCGTCTTGCCACTAGGTTCTTCATGACCTTTATTTTTCCCTTAGATTCCATATATATGTATTAGCATACTGTATTTGTTTTTCTCTTTCTGACTTACTTCACCCTGTATGACAGACTCTAACTCGATCCACCTCACTACAAATACCTCCATTTCATTTCTTTTTATGGCTGAGTAATATTCCATTGTATATATGTGCCACATCTTCTTTATCCATTCCTCCGATGATGGACACTTCCATGTCCTGGCTATTGTAAATAGAGCTGCAATGAACACTTTGGTACATGACTCTTTTTGAATTATGGTTTTCTCAGGGTATATGCCCAGTAGTGAGATTGCTGGGTCGTATGGTAGTTCTATTTGTAGTTTTTTAAGGAACCTCCATACTGTTTTCCATAGTGGCTGTATCAATTTACATTCCCACCAACAATGCAAGAGGGTTCCCTTTTCTCCACACCCTCTCCAGCATTTTTTGTTTCTAGATTTTTTGATGATGGACATTTTGACTGGTGTGAGATGACATCTCATTGTAGTTTTGATTTGCATTTCTCTAATGAATAATGATGTTGAGCATTCTTTCATGTGTCTGTTGCCAATCTTTATATCTTCTTTGGAGAAATGTCTATTTAGGTAACTTCTGCCCATTTTTGGATTGGGTTGTTTGTTTTTTTTTATTGAGCTGCATGAGCTGCTTGTTAATCTTGGAGATTAATCCTTTATCAGTTGCTTCATTTGCAAATACTTTCTCCAATTCTGAGGGTTGTCTTTTGGTCTTGTTTATGGTTTCCTTTGCTGTGCAAAAACTTTTAAGTTTCATTAGGTCCCATTTGTTTATTTGTGTTTTTATTTCCATTTCTCTAGGAGCTGGGTCAAAAAGGATCTTGCTGTGATTCACGTCATAGAGTGTTCTGCCTATGTTTTCCTCTAAGAGTTTCATAGTGTCTGGCCTTACACATAAGTCTTTAATCCATTTTGAGTTTATTTTTGTGTATGGTGTCAGGGTGTGTTCTAATTTCATACTTTTACATGTACCTGTCCAGTGTTCCCAGAACCAATTATTGAAGAGGCTGTCTTTTATCCAATGTATATGCTTGCCTCCTTTATCAAAGATAAGGTGACCATATGTGCATGGGTTTATCTCTGGGCTTTCTATCCTGTTCCATTGATCTATGTTTCTGCTTTTGTGCCAGTACCAAACTGTCTTGATTACTGCAGCTTTGTAATATAGTCTAAAGTCAGCGAGCCTGATTCCTCCAGCTCCATTTTTCGTTCTCAAGATTGCTTTGGCTATTTGGGGTCTTTTGTGTTTCCATACAAATTGTGAAATTTTTTGTTCTAGTTCTGTGAAAAATGACAGTGGTAGTTTGATAGGGATTCCATTGAATCTGTAGATTGCTTTGGGTGTAGTGTCATTTTCACAATGTTGATTTTCCAATCCAAGAACATGGTATATCTCTCCATCTATTTGTATCATCTTTAATTTCTTTCATCAGTGTCCTATAATTTTCTGCATACAGGTCTTTTGTCTCCTTAGGTAGGTTTATTCCTAGATATTTTATTCTTTTTGTTGCAATGGTAAATGGGAGTGTTTTCTTAATTTCACTTTCAGATTTTTCGTCATTAGTGCATAGGAATGCAAGAGATTTCTGTGCATTAATTTTGTATCCTGCTACTTTACCAAATTCATTGATTAGCTCTAGGAGTTTTCGGGTAGCATCTTTAGGATCCTCTATGTATAGTGTCATGTCATCTGCAAACAGTGACAGCTTTACTTCTTCTTTCCCAATTTGTATTCCTTTTATTTATTTTTCTTCTCTGATTGCTGTGGCTAACACTTCCAAAACTATGTTGAATAATAGTGGTGAGAGTGGGCAACCTTGTCTAGTTCCTGATCTTAGTGGAAATGGTTTCAGTTTTTCACCATTGAGGACAATGTTGGCTGTGGGTTTGTCATATATGGCCTTTATTATGTTGAGGAAAGTTCCCTCTATGCCTATTTTCTGCAGGGCTTTTATCATAAATGGGTGTTGAATTTTGTCGAAAGCGTTCTCTGCATCGATTGAGATGATCATATGGTTTTTCTCCTTCAATTTGTTAATATGATGTATCACGTTGATTGATTTGCGTATATTGAAGAATCCTTGCATTCCTGGAATAAACCTCACTTGATCATGGTGTATGATCCTTTAATGTGCTGTTGGATTCTGTTTACTAGTATTTTGTTGAGGATTTTTGCATCTATGTTCATCAGTGATATTGGCCTGTAGTTTTCTTTCTTTGTGACATCTTTGTCTGGTTTTGGTATCAGGTTGATGGTGGCCTCGTAGAATGAGTTTGGGAGTGTTCCTCCCTCTGCAATATTTTGGAAGAGTTTGAGAAGGATAGGTGTTAGCTCTTCTCTAAATGTTTGATAGAATTTGCCTGTGAAGCCATCTGGTCCTGGGCTTTTGTTTGTTGGAAGATTTTTAATCACAGTTTCAATTTCATTGCTTGTGATTGGTCTGTTCATATTTTCTATTTCTTCCTGGTTCAGTCTCAGCAGGTTGTGCATTTCTAAGAATCTGTCCATTTCTTCCAGGTTGTCCATTTTATTGGCATCGAGTTGCTTGTAGTAATCTCTCATGATCTTTTGTATTTCTGCAGTGTCAGTGGTTACTTCTCCTTTTTCATTTCTAATTCTATTGATTTGAGTCTTCTCCGTTTTTCTCTTGATGAGTCTGGCTAATGGTTTATTAATTTTGTTTTTTTTTCTCAAAGAACCAGCTTTTAGTTTTATTGATCTTTGCTATTGTCTCCTTCATTTCTTTATCATTTATTTCTGATCTGATCTTTATGATTTCTTTCCTTCTGCTAGCTTTGGGGTTTTTTATTGTTCTTTCTCTAATTGCTTTAGGTGCAAGGTTAGGTTGTTTATTCGAGATGTTTCCTGTTTCTTGAAGTAGACTTGTATTGCTATAAACTTCCCTCTTAGAATTGCTTTTGCTGCATCCCATAGGTTTTGGGTCGTCGTGTCTCCATTGTCATTTGTTTCTAGGTATTTTTTGATTTCCCCTTTGATTTCTTCAGTGATCACTTCATTATTAAGTAGTGTATTGTGTAGCCTCCATGTGTTTGTATTTTTTACAGATCTTTTCCTGTAATTGATATCTAGTCTCATAGCGTTGTGGTCGGAAAAGATACTTGATACGATTTTAATTTTCTCTAAATTCACCAAGGCTTGATTTGTGACCCAAGGTATGATCTATCCTGGAGAATGTTCCAATGGCACTTGAGAAAAATGTGTATTCTGTTGTTTTTGGGTGGAATGTCCTATAAGTATCAATTAAGTCCATCTTGTTTAATGTATCATTTAAAGCTTGTGTTTCCTTATTTATTTTCATTTTGGATTATCTGTCCATTGGTGAAAGTGGGGTGTTAAAGTCCCCTACTATGATTGTGTTACTGTCTATTTCCCCTTTCATGTCTGGTTGTATTTGCCTTATGTATTGAGGTGCTCTATGTTGGGTGCATAAATATTTACAATAGTTATACCTTCTTCTTGGATGGATCCCTTGATCATTATATAGTGTCCTTCTTTGTCTCTTGTAATAGTCTTTATTTTAAAGTCTATTTTGTCTGATATGAGAATTGCTACTCCAGCTTTCTTTTGATTTCCAATTGCATGGAATATCTTTTTCCATCCCCTCACTTTCAGTCTGTATGTGTCCCTAGGTCTAAAGTGGGGCTCTTGTAGACAGCATATATATGGGTCTTGTTTTTGTATCCATTCAGCCAGTCTGTGTCTTTGGTGGGAGCATTTAATCCATTTACATTCAAGGTATATACTGATATGTATGTTCCTATTCCCATTTTCTTAAATGTTTTGGGTTTGTTATTGTAGGTGTTTTCCTTCTCTTGTGTTTCTTGCCTAGAGAACTTCCTTTAGCATTTGTTGTAAAGCTGGTTTGGTGGTGCTGAACTCTCTCAGCTTTTGCTTGTCTGTAAAGGTTTTAATTTCTCCATCGAATCTGAATGAGATCCTTGCTGGGTAGAGTAATCTTGGTTGTAGGTTTTTCTCCTTCATCACTTTAAGTATATCCTGCCACTCCCTTCTGGCTTGCAGAGTTTCTGCTGAAAGATCAGATGTTAACCTTATGGGGATTCCCTTGTGTGTTATTTGTTGTTTTTCCCTTGCTGCTTTTAATATGTGTTCCTTATATTTAGTTTTTGACAGTTTGATTAGTATGTGTCTTGGCGTGTTTCTCCTTGGGTTTATCCTGTATGGGACTCTCTGTGCTTCCAGGACTTGATTAACTATTTCCTTTCCCATATTAGGGAAGTTTTCAACTATAATCTCTTCAACTATTTTCTCAGTCCCTTTCTTTTTCTCTTCTTCTTCTGGGACCCCTATAATTTGAATGTTGGTGCGTTTAATGTTGTCCCAGAAGTCTCTGAGACTGTCCTCAGTTCTTTTCATTCTTTTTTCTTTATTCTGCTCTGCAGTAGTTATTTCCACTATTTTATCTTCCAGGTCACTTATCCGTTCTTCTGCCTCAGTTATTCTGCTATTGATACCGTCTAGATTTTTTTTAATTTCATTTATTGTGTTTTTCATCGTTGCTTGGTTCCTCTTTAGTTCTTCTACGTCCTTGTTAAATGTTTCTTGCATTTTGTCTATTCTATTTCCAAGATTTTGGATCATCTTTACTATCATTATTCTGAATTCTTTTTCAGGTAGACTGCCTATTTCCTCTTCATTTGTTAGGTCTGGTGTGTTTTGACCCTGCTCCTTCATCTGCTGTGTGTTTTTCTGTCTTCTCATTTTGCTTATATTACTGTGTTTGGGGTCTGATTTTCACAGGCTGCAAGTTCATAGTCCCTGTTGTTTCTGGTATCTGTCCCCAGTGGCTAAGGTTGGTTCAGTGGATTGTGTAGGCTTCCTGGTGGAGGGGACTAGTGCCTGTTTCTGGTGGATGAGGCTGGATCTTGTCTTTCTGGTTGGCACGTCCACGTCTGGTGGTGTGTTTTGGGGTGTCTTTGGCGTTATTATGATTTTAGGCAGCCTCTCTGCTAATGGATGGGGCTGTGTTCCTGTCTTGCTAGTTATTTGGCATAGGGTGTCCACCACTGTAGCTTGCTGGTCATTGAGTGAAGCTGGGTCTTGATGTTGAGATGGAGATCTCTGAGACATTTTCTCCATTTGGTTTTACATGGAGCTGGGAGGTCTCTTGTGGACCAGTGTCCTGAAGTTGGCTCTCCCACCTCAGAGTCACAGCCCTGATGTCTGGCTGGAGCACCAAGGGCCTTTCATCCACACAGCTCAGGATAAAAGGGAGATAAAATAGAAGGAAAGAAAGAAAGAGGATATTATAAAATAAAATAAAATAAAGTAAAATAAAATAAAATAAAGCTATTATAATAAAAAATACGGAAAAAAAATTATTAAGAAAAAAATTAAGAAAAAAATTTTTTTAGTTTTTAAAAATAAATTTATTATTTTTTATAGTAAAAAATAAGAAAAAAATTATTAAGAAAAAATTTATTAAGAAAAAATTTTTTAATTTTTGAAAATAAAAAATATTAAAAAACTTATTAAGAAAATTTTTTTTAATTTTTAAAAATAGAAAATAAGGAAAAAATTAAGAAAACATTTATTAAGAAAAACAAATTTTATAAGTAAAAAAAAACCAAACAAATAAAACGACGGACCGAACCCTAGGACAAATGGTGAAAGCAAAGGTATATAGACAAAATCTCACCCAGAAGCATACACATATACACTCACAAAAAAAGGAAAAGGGGAAAAATTAATATATCCTGCTCCCAAAGTACACCTCCTGAATTTGGGATGACTCTTTGTCTATTCAGGCATTCAACAGATGCAGGCACATCAAGTTGTTTGTGGAGCTTTAATCCACTGCTTCTGAGCCTGCTGGGAGAGATTTCCCTTTCTCTTCTTTGTTCGCACAGCTCCTGGGGTTCAGCTTTGGATTTGGACCCACCTCTGCGTGGAGGTCGCCTGAGGGCGTCTGTTTTCCGCCCAGAGAGAACGGGGTTAAAGGAGCAACTACTTCGGGGGCTCTGGCTCACTGAGGCTGGGGTGGGAGTGAAGGGTACCGATGCGGGGCGAGACTGCATTGGCAGAGGCCGGTGTGACGTTCCACCAGCCCGAGGCACGCTGTGCGTTCTCCCAGGGAAGTTGTCCCTGGATCATGGGATCCTGGCCGTGGCAGGCTGCACAGTCTCCCGGGAGGGGCAGTGTGGGGAGTGACCTGTGCTCGCATACAGGCTTCTTGGTGGCGGCAGCAGCAGCCTTAGTGTCTCATGCCCGTCTCTGGGGTCTGCACTGATAGCTGTGGCTCGCACCTGTCTCTGGAGTTCCTTTAGGCGGTGCTCTGAATCCCCTCTCCTTGCGCGCCATGAAACAAAGAAGCAAGAAAAAGTCTCTTGCCTCTTCGGCCACCGCAGACTTTTTCCCAGGCTCCCTCCTGGCTAGCTGTGGTGCGCTAACCTCTTCAGGCTGTGTTCACACCGCCAACCCCAGTCCTCTGCCTGGCATCCGACCAAAGCCCGAGCCTCAGCTCCCAGCCCCCGCCCACCCTGTCGGGTGAGCAGACAAGCCTCTCGGGCTGGTGAGTGCTGCTCGGCACTGATCCTCCGTGCGGGAATCTCTCCACTTTGCCCTCCGCACCCCTGTGGCTGTGCTCTCCTCCGTGGCTCCAAAGCTTCCCCCCTCTGCCACCTGCAGTCTCCGCCCTCGAAGGGGCTTCCTAGTGTGTTGAAACCTTTCCTCCTTCACAGCTCCCTCCCACTGGTGCAGGTCCCGTCCCTATTCTTTTGTCTCCGTTGTTTCTTTTTTCTTTTTCCCTACCCAAGTACGTGGGGACTTTCTTGCCTTTGGGAGGTCTGACGTCTTCTGCCAGCGTTCAGTGGGTGTTCTGTAGGAGCAGTTCCACGTGTAGAAGTATTTCTAATGTATCTGTGGGAAGGAAGGTGATCTCCGAGTCTTACTCTTCCGTCATCTTGCCCTGCTGAAATCCTCACTTTTGACTGCTATGTGAAAGAGAAATACACTTCTGATTTTGTTTTATTTTTTAATCACATATTTTAGAGCATTTTGATTATAGTAGCTTCACCTATAGTACTACAAATAATGTGTAATAAATATTTGCTCTTTGAATTAAAGGATAGATGTTTTAATTGATGGACCATGAATTAAAGTATTTTGAGATTAAATACCTGGATTATGCTTAAAGAAACAAAAGAGAAATGACATTATAATATTGATTTTCCAGAGGTGCTTGAAGAGGAGAATAGAAAGACTAAGAATAAATTGGAATGACAAAGTACACTTCTTAAACAGAGAAACAGAGAAACAGAAGACAGTCTGTGCTCTAAATGGCTATTTTAATAAAAATGGAAGAAATTAATTAATAGTTATTAAATTTTCCAAAATACTGTTATCACATATATAAACCAATAACTATGATAATGTGTATATCTAGAAATTTCTCACACATTAAGTTAAACTCACCAAACTGGATAATTAAAGTCTGATGTTGATAATAGTTTCACAATAATTATATAATACTGTTTAATAGATAATGGACAAGGACAAAAATTCTATGTTAAGAAAACATAACACACACTTAAATGTTTGGATAATATACAAAAAAGAGAACTAATTTCACCTTAGGGATGAGGAAATTTCCCTGAAGAAGTTTTGTTTAAGTTATGGATTATAGGATAATTTAGGAAGGAGAATAGAGAGAAGAAGAGCTTTTCAGGGATGATGTATTGTACAAAGTCCTTGAAATAGAAAAGATGGAAAGGCTAAGTAAAGGAAGATCAGAGTGGCTATCAGGAGAGAAAGAATAACAAGAATTGAAAATGGCAATATCAACAGAATCCAGAGTTTGCAAAATCATTAAACTATGATTTACAGTAAAAATTATATTTTACATTGGAAGCCCATAACCATGTACATGTGAAACACACACACACACACACACACACACACACACTTTTCCTAAAATAATAATTACTTAAATTTGAATTATATTCTTTGGTATTTTCTATTTTTTGTTTTTTTGAAATAGTATATTATGGTTCACTAAGAGGGTGTTCTCCAAATATTTAAGATACTATTTTAAGGGGAAAGTGTCTAATATGGTGGAGTAGGAAGACCTTGTATTCACTTGCTGCCATGGGCAAACCAAAATCACAACTAGTTACTACTGATGAGAAAGACCAGAAGAATAGCAGAACAGATCTTACACAATAAAATATATAAGGAAGGAACCACACTGAGATGGGTAGGAAGGGTGGAGATGCAGTACAGTCAAGAGCTATACCCCATTTAGGCAATACACAAACAGAAGAATAATTGGGCTCTCCCCAAGGAGCAAGTGGTCCAAGTCCCACACTGGGCTTCCCAGCCAAGGGGTCCTGTACTGGAAGATGAGCCCTCAGAATGTTTGGAGGCCATAGACCTTATTTTGGGGAGAACCAGAAGGCTGTGAGAAATATAAACTCCACTCTTAAAGGGCACACATAAAATCTTACACACTCTAGGACCCATTGAAAAAGCAGTAATTTGAAAGTATCCTAGGTCAAACCCACCTACTCATCTTGGAGAACCTCTTGGAGAGGTAAGAGGCAACTGGAACCCACCCTGGGGACATAGACACTGGCGACGGCCATTATTGGGAACTCTTTCTACCACAAGGACACAGGTAATAGCAAGAGCTATTTTGAAATCCTCCATCTAGCTTATTAATGTTGGTACCCATCCCTGCCCACTAGCTTGTGAGCATCAGTACTAGGATGCTTCAGGCCAAGCAGTAAGCTGGGCAGGGACACAGCCCTACTCACCAGCATACCTGCTGCCTTAAGATCCTTTGAGCCAACAGCCACCCTGGGGCCTGGCCCTGTTCACCAGAAGGCCTAGGACTGAAGCCCACACAACATGTACTGGCACTAGCTCCTGGACCCCAAGGCCCTACAGCCAGAGAGGCCAGGACCCAGTGGTCTGGCACTAGGCTTAAGACTAGCCTCACCCACCATTGGGCAGATACCAACCCAAGGACACTCTGGGTCCTGGCTCCACTCACCAGTGGGCCAACACACCAACTCCAGGACCCTCAGGGCCCCACAACCAGAGACCCTGGCACCTGGTTCCTCCTACCAGTAAGCTGGCATTAACCCTCTGTCCCACCTACCAACAAGGTGACATCAGCTCTGCAAAAACAAAAGAGTTCAGCACCACCAAACCAGATTTACAAGAAATTTTAGAGACTCCTCTAAGCAAAAAAGAAAAGGCCACAACTAAAAATACAAAAATTACAAAAGAAAAAATTCTCATCAGTAAAAGCAAACATACAGTAAAGGTAGAAAATCAACCACATATAAAGCTAGTAGGAAGGTTAAAAGACAAACATAATAAAACCAACTATATCCACAATAAGTATTTAAGGGAGAAACAAAACAAAAAGATATAAAATATGATGTCAAAACAGTAAACATGGGAGAGGGAGTAAGAATGCACGGTTTTAAAAATATGTTTGAACTTAAGAGGTCAGCAAATTAAAACAATCATGTATAAGTAGATAGTTGATAGATAGATAGATAGATAGCTATATGTAAACCTCATGGCAACCACAAACCAAAAATCTATAATAGATACACACACACAAAAAGGGAAAAAATCCAAATGTAACACTAAAGATAGTCATCAAGTCACAAGAAAAGAGAATAAAGGAAGAAGAAAGGAACAAAAAAACCTACATAACCAACCCCAAACCAATTTTAAAATGACAATAAGTACATACATATCAATAATACCTTTAAATGTGAATGAAGTAAATGCTGCAATCAAAAGATATAGAGTGGTTGAATGAATACAAAAACAAGACCTACGTATAATGCTGCTTACAAGAGACTCACTTCAGATCTAAAGACACACATAGACTGAAAGTGAGGGGATGGAAAAAGGTATTCCATACAAATAGAAACAAAAAGAAAGTGAGGGTAACTATACTTATATCACACAAAGTAGACTTTAAAACAAAGACTGTAACAAGAGACAAAGAAGGACATTACATAATGATCAAGGGATCAATCCAAGCAAAAGAAATAACAATTGTAAAAATACATGTATCAATGTAGGAGTACCTAAATAAATAAAGCAAATATTAACAGACATAAAGGGAGAAACTGACAGTAACACAATAATACTAGGGGACATTAACACCTCACTTACATAAGTGGATAGATCCTCCGGACAGAAAATCAATAATGAAACACTTGCCTTAAAAGGAACATAATATCAATTGGAATTTATAGATAGATAGATAGATGATAGATAGATAGATAGATAGATAGATAGATAGATAGATAGATAGATGATAGATAGATAGATAGATAGATAGATGATAGATAGATAGACAGATGATAGATGATAGATAGATAGATAGAGCATCCCATCCAAAAGAAGCAGAATGCATATTCTTTTCAAGTGCACATGAAACATTCTCCAGGTTAGATCACATGCTAGGGCATAAACATGTCACAGTAAATTGAAGAAAATTGAAATCATATCAAGCATCTTTTTGGACCACAATGATATGAGACTAGGAATCAACTACAAGAAAAAAAAAAAATCCCACATACACACAGAGGCTAAGTGATACACTACTAAACAACCAATGTGTAACTGAAGAAATGAAAAAAACACCTTGGAGACAAAAGAAAATGAAAACACAATGATCATAAACCTATGAGATGCAGTAAAAGCAGTTCTAAGAAGGAAGTTTATAATGATACAAGGCTACTGAAGGAAACAAGAAAAATCTCAAATAAAGAAACTACACTTAGACCTAAAGGAAACAGAAAAAGAAGAACAAATTAAACCCAAAGTTAGTAGAAAGAAATAAAGTATAAAGATCAGAGCAGAAACAAATGAAATAGCGACTAAAAAACAGTAGAAAAGATCAATGAAACTAAGAGCTGTTTCTTGAAAAGATGAAATTGATAAACTTTTAGCCAGAATTGTTAAGAGAGAGGGCTCAAATCAATAAAATTAGAAATGAAAAAGGAGTTACAACTGACACCACAGAGATGCAAAGGATCATAAGATATCACTATGCACAATTATATGCTGATATAATGGACAATCTAGAAGAAATGGACAATTTTCTAGAAATGTATAATTTCCCAAGACTGAACCAGGAAGAAATAGAAAACATTAACAGACAAACTACCAGTAATAAAATTGAATCAGTAATTTAAAAAATAAAATAAAATAAAAACAACTCCCAACAAACAAATTCCAGGACCAGATGGCTTCAGAGGTGAATTCTACCAAACATTAGAGAAGAGTTAACACTTATTCTTAAACTATTCCAAAAACTTGCAGATAAAGGAACATTTCCAAAGTCATTCTTTGAAGCCAGCATCACCCTGATACCAAAATCAGACAAAGATATCACAAAAAAAGAAAATTACAGACCAGTGTCACTGATGAACATAGATGCAAAAATCCTCAACAAAACATTAGCAAACAAAAGTCAACAGTACATTAAAAGAATCATTCACCATGACCAAGTGAGATTTATCCCAGGGATGCAATTATGGTTCAATATCCACAAACCAATGTGATACACCACATTAACAAACTGAAGAATAAAAATAATATGATCATCTCAATAGATGCAGATAAAGCCTTTGACAAAGAACATCTCAAAAAGAAAAAAAAAATCAAACAATCCAATTAAAAAATGGACAGTGGACCTGAACAGATATTTTCCAAAGAAGACATACAGACAACCAAGAGGCACAGGAAAAGATGCCCAACATTACTAATCATCAGGGAAATGAAAATCAAGATTGCAATGAGATATCACCTTGCCTCTGTCAGAATGACTAATATCAAAAATACAACAAATATTAAGTGTTGGTGAGGATCTGGAGAAAAAGGAACCCTGGTGCACTGTTCATGGGAACGTAAATTGGTGCAGTCACTGTGAAAAAATATGGAGATTCCTCAAAAAATTATAAATAGTACTATCACATGATGCAGCAATTCCACCCCTGGATATTTATCCAAATAAAGTGGAAATGCTAGCTCAAAAAGAAACATGTAGCCCTTTATTCATTGTAGCATTGTTTACAATTGCCAAGATATGGAAGCAACCTAAGTGTCCAGAGATAGATGAATGGATAAATAAAGAGTGGTATATATATATATGTATATATATATTGATAAAATGGATTATTACTCAGCTGCCAGAAAGAATTAAATCTTGCCCTTTGCAACAACATGAATAGACCTAGAGGGTATTATACTCAGTGAAATAAGTCAGACAGAGAAAGGCAGCTGCTATTTGATTTCACTTATATGCAGAATCTCTAAAACAAAATAAATGAACAAGCATAAAACAGAACCAGAGTTATAGATACAGGGAACAAACAGGTAACCACTAGAGGGGAAGGAAAGAAATAGGTGAGGGAGAGTAAGAGTTACAAACTTCCAGTTACAAAATGAATGAGTCATGGGTATGAAATATACAGTATGGGAACTTAGTCAATAAATGTATAATATCTTTGTGTGGTGACATACTGTGACTAAAATTATCATGGTGATCATTTTGAAATATACAGAATTATAGAATCATTATATTGTGTAACAGGAACTAACAAGTGTTGTAGATCAATTATACTTCCAAAACAAGCAAACAAAGTCACAGAAAAAGAGATCAGATTTGTGGTTACAAGCAGTGGAGGAGGGGGGATGGGAATTGGATGAAGGCAGTCAAAAGGTACAAACTGTCAGTTGTAAGATAAATAAGTGTACAACATGTTAAATGTAATTAATATTGCCGTATGTTATCCATGAAAGTTATTAAGAGAGTAAATCCTAAGTGTTCCAATCGCGAGGAAAAGATCTTTCTTTTTTTCTTTTTCTTTAATTTTGTACCCATATGAGATGATGGATGTTCACTAAACATATTGCGATGATTATTTTATGATGTATGCAAGTCAAATCATTATTCTGTACACCTTAAACTTAAGCAGTTCTGTACACCAATTATATCTCAATAAAACTTCAAGAAAAAGTAAAATAAAATACTATTTAAATCATGGTAAGAAGTTTCAATTTATTCTAAGAACAATAGGGATTTTTGAAGGTTTTAATGTGGAGGTGAGATGGGGATTGGCAGAATAAGATTTGTTTTTAAAACAATCTCTCTATCACCATTTTCAGAATGGACTGGATTCATCAAGAATAGATTCAGAGAGAAAATTTTCAGATGTTTTGACAAGAGATGATGGTGGCCTTTAATAGGGTAAAAGCATAGATGATTCGTGTGAAAAGATAAATGAGAGAAAAAGGCAATTCTGAAGAGTATTAAGCTACTGAGCTATGTTCAAATGTATCTTTGAAAGACCTCTCGGTACCATTTGGGTAGAGACAATCAAATATTTATGTATGTGTTCATTAAATCCATTAGTATATTCATTATTTCTGCAACAATGGCCCATGCCTTCAAGGAGCTCAGAGTTGAGGAATGTAGATATACACTGAAACTGCTTGCAAATAGAGTGTGATATGTCACAGACAAGAGCCTTGCATTTGATGAAATGAGAGCACAAAAGGTAAAGAATGCTACCTTTTTAAAACACAGGAAAGAGTGAGGTGGCTTCTTTCTTTGTAATCCCTTCATTTCAGCTTTATGGAATACCAGAATTTAAGAAGCATGCAAAGAAGAAGGTCCAGCGAGGAAACATACACTATTGATTAGGGAGGTTAAGAAAGATAAAGAAGAATATATTCTCAATGTTCCAAACAGAAAAGTTCAAGAAAATGAGAATACTACATAAATACTCTTTGGAAATTAAGTATATACACTACATGCCATGGAATCTGATTCCCAGGAAAAGACTGAAGTGATTCCATTCTTCCCTTGAACAAATGTCTACTTACAAAATAGCAAGTTTTTAAGCTAATCTGTGGCACAAGTCTTGGATGCTTTCTTTTTGCCTTTCCATTTCTTTAACCTGTCTGTGTGTTCCTGGGACCAGTCTGACTTCCAAACTTTTTAACTTTGATTCCATCTTCGGCTTCATCTGCGCTCTATGGGCCATATGATAGATTTTCTTTCTCAGATTTGAAACATAAATAATTCCCAGGCACACATTTCATTCATTTTTCAGCTCTTCCTCTTCCTAATCACCCAGGTAACCCAACACCCTTCTGTGCCTTGCAACAACACCTGCAACTATACCTTGACATAACCTGCTTTGAGGGGAGGAGAAGAAAGTAACATGTCTTCTGTGTGTAACACTCATCCTGTCACCACAACAGAGCACCCACAGGTGTATCCACAGATCTATGTGATTCCCAGAGAGTGGGGGGAGGTAATGGTTGAAATGTGTGAGGGTAAGGCAGAGTCCATGGGTAAAGACCATTAAAAAATTCAAGAATCAGGTCACTCCAACATCATCAGGACATGGGGAATGAGCATTCAGAACACTCTTTTTTTTTTTTTTTTAAACATCTTTATTGAAGTATAATTGCCTTACAATGGTGTGTTAGCTTCTGCTTTATAACAAAGTGAATCAGTTATACATATACAATATGTTCCCATATCTCTTCCCTCTTGCATCTCTCTCCCTCCCACCCTCCCCATCCCACCCCTCTAGGTGGTCACAAAGCACCGAGCTGATCTCCCTGTGCTATGCAGCTGCTTCCCACTAGCTATCTATTTTATATTTGGTAGTGTATATATGTCCATGACACTCTCTCACCCTGTCACCTCTCACCCCACCCCCTCCCCATATACTCAAGTCCATTCTCTAGTAGGTCTGTGTCTTTATTCCCGTCTTGCCACTAGGTTCTTCATGGCCTTTTTTTTTTTTTTTTTTCCCTTAGATTCCGTATATATGTGTTAGCATACTGTATTTGTTTTTCTCTTTCTGACTTACTTCACTCTGTATGACAAACTCTAACTCCATCCACCTCTTACAAATATCTCCATTTCATTTCTTTTTATGGCTGATTAATATTCCATTGTATATATGTGCCACATCTTCTTTATCCATTCATCTATTGATGGACATTTAGGTTGCTTCCATGTCCTGGCTATTGTAAATAGACCTGCAATGAACATTTTGGTACATGACTCTTTTTGAACTATGGTTTTCTCAGGGTATATGCTCAGTAATGGTATTGCTGGGTCGTATGGTAGTTCTATTTGTAGTTTTTTAAGGAACCTCCATACTTTTCTCCATAGTGGCTGTATCAATTTACATTACCACCAACAGTGCAAGAGTGTTCCCTTTCCTCCACACAATTTCCAGCATTTATTGTTTCTAGATTTTTTGATGATGGCCATTTTGACCGGTGTGAGATGATATCTCATTGTAATTTTGATTTGCATTTCTCTAATGATTAATGATGTTGAGCATTCTTTCATGTGTCTGTTGGCCATCTGTTTAGCTTCTTTGGAGAAATGTCTATTTAGGTCTTCTGCCCATTTTTGGATTGGGTTGTTCGTTTTTTTGTTATTGAGCTGCATGAGCTGCTTGTAAATCTTGGAGATTAATCCTTTGTCAGTTGCTTCATTTGCAAATATTTTCTCCCATTCTGATGGTTGTCTTTTGGTCTTGTTTATGGTTTCCTTTGCTGTGCAAAAGCTTTTAAGTTTCATTAGGTCCCATTTGTTTATTTGTGTTCTTATTTCCATTTCTCTGGGAGCTGGGTCAAAAAGAATCTTGCTGTGATGTATGTCATAGAGTGTTCTGCCTATGTTTTCCTCTAAGAGTTTGATAGTGTCTGGCCTTACACTTAGGTCTTTAATCCATTTTGAGTTTATTTTTGTGCATGGTGTCAGGGAGTGTTCTAATATCATACTTTTACATATATCTGTCCAGTTTTCCCAGCACCACTTATTGAAGCAGCTGTCTTTTCTCCACTGTATATGCTTGCCTCCTTTATCAAAGATAAGGTGACCATATGTGCGTGGGTTAATCTCTGGGCTTTCTATCCTGTTCCATTGATCTATATTTCTGTTTTTGTGTCAGTACCAAACTGTCTTGATTACTGTAGCTTTGTAATATAGTCTGAAGTCAGGGAGCGTGATTCCCCCAGCTCCATTTTTCATTCTCAAGATTGCTTTGGATATTCGGGGTCTTTTGTGTTTCCACACAAATTGTGAAATTTTTTGTTCTAGTTCTGTGAAAAATGCCAGTGGTAGTTTGATAGGGATTGCATTGAATCTGTAGATTGCTTTGGGTAGTAGAGTCATTTTCACAATGTTGATTCTTCCAATGCAGGAGCATGGTATATCTCTCCATCTATTTGTATCATCTTTAATTTCTATCATCAGTGTCTTATAATTTTCTGCATACAGGTCTTTTGTCTCCTTAGGTAGGTTTATTCCTAGATATTTTATTCTTTTTGTTGCAATGGTAAACGGGAGTGTTTTCTTAATTTCACTTTCAGATTTTTCATCATTAGTGTATAGAAATGCAAGAGATTTCTGTGCATTAATTTTGTGTCCTGCTACTTTACCAAATTCATTGATTAGCTCTAGGAGTTTTCTGGTAGCATCTTTAGGATTCTCTATGTATAGTATCATGTCATCTGCAAATAGTGAAAACTTTACTTCTTCTTTTCCGATTTGGATTCCTTTTATTTCTTTGTCTTCTCTGATTGCTGTGGCTAACACTTCCAAAACTATGTTGAATAATAGTGGTGAGAGTGGGCAACCTTGTCTAGTTCCTGATCTTAGTGGAAATGGTTTCAGTTTTTCACCATTGAGGACAATGTTGGCTGTGGGTTTGTCATATATGGCCTTTATTATGTTGAGGAAAGTTCCCTCTATGCCTACTTTCTGCAGGGCTTTTATCATAAATGGGTGTTGAATTTTGTCGAAAGCGTTCTCTGCATCGATTGAGATGATCATATGGTTTTTCTCCTTCAATTTGTTAATATGATGTATCACGTTGATTGATTTGCGTATATTGAAGAATCCTTGCATTCCTGGAATAAACCCCACTTGATCATGGTGTATGATCCTTTTAATGTGCTGTTGGATTCTGTTTGCTAGTATTTTGTTGAGGATTTTTGCATCTATGTTCATCAGTGATATTGGCCTGTAGTTTTCTTACTTTGTGACATCTTTCTCTGGTTTGGGTATCAGGGTGATGGTGGCCTCGTAGAATGAGTTGGGGAGTGTTCCTCCCTCTGCAATATTTTGGAAGAGTTTGAGAAGGATAGGTGTTAGCTCTTCTCTAAATGTTTGATAGAATTCGCCTGTGAAGCCATCTGGTCCTGGGCTTTTGTTTGTTGGAAGGTTTTTAATCACAGTTTCAATTTCATTGCTTGTGATTGGTCTGTTCATATTTTCTATTTCTTCCTGGTTCAGTCTCGGCAGTTTGTGCATTTCTAAGAATCTGTCCATTTCTTCCAGGTTGTTCATTTTTTTGGCATAGAGTTGCTTGTAGTAATCTCTCATGATTGTTTGTATTTCTGCAGTGTCAGTGGTTACTTCTCCTTTTTCATTTCTAATTCTATTGATCTGAGTCTTCTCCCTTTTTCTCTTGATGAGTCTGGCTAATGTTTTATCAATTTTGTTTATCTTCTCAAAGAACCAGCTTTTCGTTTCATTGATTTTTGCTATTGTTTCCTTCATTTCTTTTTCATTTATTTCTGACCTGATCTTTATGATTTCTTTCCTTCTGCTAGCTTTGGGGTTTTTTTGTTCTTCTTTCTCTAATTGCTTCAGGTGCAAGGTTAGGTTGTTTATTCGAGATGTTTCCTGTTTCTTGAGGTAGGCTTGTATTGCTATAAACTTCCCTCTTAGCACTGCTTTTGCTGCGTCCTATAGGTTTTGGATCATCATATCTCCATTGTCATTTGTTTCTAGGTATTTTTTGATTTCCCCTTTGATTTTTTCAGTGATCACTTTGTTATTAAGTAGTGTATTGTGTAGCCTCCATGTGTTTGTATTTTTTACAGATCTTTTCCTGTAATTGATATCTAGTCTCATAGCGTTGTGGTCAGAAAAGATACTTGATATGACTTCAATTTTCTTAAATTTACCAAGGCTTGATTTGTGACCCAAGATATGATCTATCCTGGAGAATGTTCCATGAGCACTTGAGCAGAATGTGTATTCTGTTGTTTTTGGATGGAATGTCTTAAATACCAACTAAGTCCATCTTGTTTAATGTATCATTTAAAGCTTGTGTTTCCTTATTTATTTTCATGTTGGATGATCTGTCCATTGGTGAAAGTGGGGTGTTAAAGTCCCCTACTATGATTGTGTTGCTGTCAATTTCCCCTTTTATGGCTGTTAGTATTTGCCTTATGTATTGAGGTGCTCCTATGTTGGGTGCATAAATATTTACAATTGTTATACCTTCCTCTTGGATCGATCCCTTGATCATTATATAGTGTCCTTCTTTGTCTCCTGTAATATTCTTTATTTTAAAGTCTATTTTGTCTGATATGAGAATTGCTACTCCAGCTTTCTTTTGATTTCCATTTGTATGGAATATCTTTTTCCATCCCCTCACTTTCAGTCTGTATGTGTCCCTAGGTCTAAAGTAGGTCTCTTGTAGACAGCATATATATGAGTCTTGTTTTTGTATCCATTCAGCCAGTCTCTGTCTTTTGGTGGGAGCATTTAATCCATTTACATTTAAGGTAATTATTGATATGTATGTTCCTATTCCCATTTTCTTAAATGTGTTTGGGTATGTTGTTGTAGGTGTTTTCCTTCTCTTGTGTTTCTTGCCTAGAGAACTTCCTTTAGCATTTGTTGTAAAGCTGGTTTGGTGGTGCTGAACTCTCTCAGCTTTTGCTTGTCTGTAAAGGTTTTAATTTCTCCATCACATCTGAATGAGATCCTTGCTGGGTAGAGTAATCTTGGTTGTAGGTTTTTCTCCTTCATCACTTTAAGTATATCCTGCCACTCCCTTCTGGCTTGCAGAGTTTCTGCTGAAAGATCAGATGTTAACCTTATGGGGATTCCCTTGTGTGTTATTTGTTGTTTTTCCCTTGCTGCTTTTAATATGTGTTCCTTATATTTAGTTTTTGACAGTTTGATTAGTATGTGTCTTGGCGTGTTTCTCCTTGAGTTTATCCTGTATGGGACTCTCTGTGCTTCCAGGACTTGATTAACTATTTCCTTTCCCATATTAGGGAAGTTTTCAACTATAATCTCTTCAACTATTTTCTCAGTCCCTTTCTTTTTCTCTTCTTCTTCTGGGACCCCTATAATTTGAATGTTGGTGCGTTTAATGTTTTCCCAGTGGTCTCTGAGACTGTCCTCAGTTCTTTTCATTCGTTTTCCTTTATTCTGCTCTGCAGTAGTTATTTCCACCATTTTATCTTCCAGGTCACTTATCCTTTCTTCCGCCTCAGTTATTCTGCTATTGATACCGTCTAGATTATTTTTAATTTCATTTTTTGTGTTTTTCATCGTTGCTTGGTTCCTCTTTAGTTCTTCTACGTCCTTGTTAAATGTTTCTTGCATTTTGTCTATTCTATTTCCAAGATTTTGGATCATCCTTACTATCATTATTCCGGATTCTTTTTCAGGTAGACTACCTATTTCCTCTTCATTTGTTAGGTCTGGTGTGTTTTGACCCTGCTCCTTCATCTGCTGTGTGTTTTTCTGTCATCTCATTTTGCTTACCTTACTGTGTTTGGGGGTCTCCTTTTCACAGGCTGCAGGTTCGTAGTTCCCGTTGTTTTTGGTATCTGTCCCCAGTGGCTAAGGTTGGTTCAGTGGGTTGTGTAGGCTTCCCGGTGGAGGGAACTAGTGCCTGAGTTCTGGTGCATGAGTCTGGATCTTGTCTTTCTGGTGGGCACGTCCATGTCTGGTGGTGTATTTTGGGGTGTCTGTGGCCTTATTATGATTTTAGGCAGCCTCTCTGCTAATGGATGGGGCTGTGTTCCTGTCTTGCTAGTTGTTTGGCATAGAGTGTCCAGCACTGTAGCTTGCTGGTCATTGAGTGAAGCTGGGTCTTGAGGTTGAGATGGAGATCTCTGAGACTTTTTTGCCGTTTTGTATTATGTGGAGCTGGGAGGTTTCTTGTGGACCAGTGTCCTGAAGTTGGCTCTCCCACCTCAGAGGCACGGCCCTGATGCCTGGCTGGAGCACCAAGAGACTTTCATCCACAAGGCTCAGAGTAAAAGGGAGAAAAAATAGAAAGAAAGAAAGAGGCTATAATATAGTGAAGTAAAATAAATCTATTATAAAGCAAAGCTATACAGACAAAATCTCACCCAGAAGTATATACATATACACTCACAAAAAAAGGAAAAGGGGAAAAATTAATATATCCTGCTCCCAAAGTCCACCTCCTGAATTTGGGATGACTCTTTGTCTATTCAGGCATTCAACAGATGCAGGCACATCAAGTTGTTTGTGGAGTTTTAATCCGCTGCTTCTGAGGCTGCTGGGAAAGATTTCCCTTTCTCTTCTTTGTTCGCACAGCTCCCAGGGTTCAGCTTTGGATTTGGACCCGCCTCTGCCTGTAGGTCGCCTGAGGGCGGCTATTCCCCGCCCAGACAGGACGGGGTTAAAGGAGCAACTTCCTCGGGGAAACAAAGAGGCAAGAAAAAGTCTCTTGCCTCTTCAGCAGCTGCAGACTTTTTCCCGGACTCCCTCCCGGCCAGCTGTGGTGCGCTAACCCCTTCAGGCTGTGTTCACGCCGCCAACCCCAGTCCTCTCCCTGGGATCCAACCGAAGCCCGAGCCTCAGCTCCCAGCTCCGCCCACCCCGGCAGGTGATCAGACAATCCTCTTGGGCTGGTGAGTGCTGGTCGGCGCCGAGCCTCTGTACGGGAGTCTCTCCGCTTTGCCCTCTGCACCCCTGTGGCTGTGCTCTCCTCTGTGGCTCCAAAGCTTCCCCCCTCTGCCACCCGCAGTCTCTGCCCGTGAAGGGGCTTCCTAGTGCGTGGAAATCTTTCCTCCTTCATGGCTCCCTCCCACTGGTTCAGGTCCCATCCTTATTCTTTTGTCTCTGTTATTTCTTTTTTCTTTTGCCCTACCCAAGTACGGGGGGAGTTTCTTGCCTTTTGGGAGGTCTGACATTTTCTGCCAGCGTTCAGTGGGTGTTTTGTAAGAGCAGTTCCACGTGTAGATGTATTTCTACTGTATCTGTGGGAAGGAAGGTGATCTCCGCGTCTTACTCTTCCGCCATCTTCCAGAGCTCCTCCAGAACACTCTTGATGTCTCTTTCATTTCTGTAATTCTGCCTTCTTCATGCAGTCATATTTCTCACTTCTTTCATACTCAGCACAATTCCTCTTCAATCCAGGTCTGTCTGGTAATCCTTCTAATACCACTGATTGGTGTTTCACTGTTTTGAACTTGGGGAAGACGCTCTCTGCAATCCTTTCTAGCTAATAAGATCTTCTAGGATCAAGTCAATCTTCACTCTCAGGAAACCTCCTACAGTCTTTTCATCCATCATCGAGCTCTCTTTTCTTAGAATAACTGCACTGCCTACATCACAACACGATCTTTAATCCACAAATTGTACACAAGTTTATTGTTTTTGTTAATAATGTAATATTTATACATATTTTAACACTCAGAAAGAAAAGAATGGGTATGGAAGTTTAATACCTTTATTTTTACAAATGATCAAAATGGTGTTAAAGTTCAAATGTCTTGAAAATTTCACAAAACTATTTTAAAACTGAGTCTAAAGCCCTAAACTCCTGTCTTCCTTCAGAGTGCCCAGGACATTGTTGAACACATGATTAAACTCTTAGTGTTTAACTGTTGGTTTGAATTTAATAGCTCTAAAATAAAAATGAGTTTGCTTGTTTTACTTTCCTTGTGGCTTGGACACAGCTTGGACATCTTGGCCTAAAGACGGAATGAAAGCTGATTGATTTGGGATGTGGACATTAACTTTTGAGACAGGAGTTGCCCCTGAACCTCTACTTGCCTATGCCCCTTACCATATAGGTGTCATGCATGAGGTTTTAGCCCCCTTTCTTTTTTTTTTCTCTTCTTTCTGTGTCTCTTCTCTGGCTCCCAGCATGTAGCCTCACTTTCTATACTCCTATTGCTTTGTGGATGGTTGATTCATTTCTTTGAAAAACACTAACACGGGTCCTTTCATTGTTTACTAATACTATTGTTACAAATAATGTTATTATTTGACTTGCTCTCAGGGAGGTTTCAAGTTCTGGAGTCATTGCACACAAGTTTCTGTCTGTATATCCCCTTGCCAGAATAATCCATATGCCTCCTTTTCTGAAAATTCCCACTAGGAATGTTGGAAACCTTACAAATTTTGATTGAGCTGCCCCAGGTCAAATTGAACATCTGGGAAAGAACTTCTGCATCAGCTGCAGTTGTGCATCCTTAAATACCTTAGTGACCAAGTTCTAGGTGGAGGATTAGTTTGGGGCTTCATTTTGTACAAAATGTATGGATATATTTAAACATTTCATTATATGGTCCAATTAGAGTGCGTCTACATGGGCACATAATAAAGTAAAAATTTGGCAATTATCTGGTTCATTTCATCAAGCCAACAGCCAGAGGCATATATCTAGTCTGGCAAAAAGGTTTAGGAAGGGAGAATGAGAGAGAGTCAAAATTTTATGAATTTGATAATTATATTCCGTATATAGGTAAAAATAGATACTGAAATTTTTCATTTTCAAAATAGAATATTATATCTTGCATAGTACAATGAATCTTAGTGACCTCTACCACAATGTTGTGTATTTCAAATAAATAAAATGTATATTTTAAATTCTGCTCTTATTATTTCAAGTTCTCTTCCATTATCCAGTGCATATATATCAAGTCTGAGGCAAAAACAGCCACTGGAGGTCTAAACTCAACCATGTCTAAATCTTATACAAATGGATATTTTAGATCCCCACCCAAATATTCAAATTCATGGATCATAACAGTTATTAGCACAAAAGGAAGGAAGGAAGGAAGGCAGGCAATACATTATGTTAGAGTTAGGGGTCCATGTTATCCTTATGGGTACTGTTTAAAGATATCTGCAAAAGCCACCCACTCAGCATTCTTCTTTTCCACGCATTTATCTATACTTCTCACTTCCTTTACCTGCCTGTTAAGCCCTATTAAGCTTTCCTTCCTTTCAAGAAAAATGATCTGTCTGTAGGTTCAAAATTCCAATGGGAATGAGTCTCAAAATCATAAAATAAAGGATACTGGATACCAAGAGGGTTGAACCAATTACACATCCTATGTTAAGGGTTTTCCTATTGTGTGTCTGAGGTGAAAAAGTAGAGATGAATATCTATATAGATATCCAGAATCGTTGACTTCACATTTAAATATGGCACAGTTGTTCTTCCTGCCTATACATTTAGAATTTTTTTTTAAATTAATGTGTACATGGAAATATACTGATCATGCCCTAAATTAACAATAGAATTGTAAATCTCTCTGCTGCAAAGGTATCACCTATGTGTCAAGGATTGATTTATGAAGAACCAAGTAAAATGCAACCTTCACAGCTCAAGGGAAGAGGGATATGATTATCATTTTCAAACATTTGAAAGGATTAAAGACTGGTGATGGGTGAATCTCAGAAGGCTAGAGTTGGATGCTTACCCAGAAAACTTTGGAATCACATCTCAGAGTCTGCAGAAATTGGTGGAAATCTATTGAGGATGTGCTTATGACATTTTCTCTACTGTTTGCTTCCAGCCAGCCTGAAAGCCCCTGCCTTAAGGTCTTGGCACTGAAGCATTAATACAGCTCCTCACAGGGATTAGTAAGGGGGTTTGATAATTACAAGTGGAGGTAGCCTGCAGCAAAATTGTAGAATGGGTGAAGTTTCCTTTGGCAAGTTTCCACCTACACTCCTCAGTTATTCTAAACTCCACCAAGTTCTTTGTTTACAAAGGAGCTTTGATTAACACACCTTCCAACTACATTTGCATTTTAATGGGAGGCTCTGGGAGATAACATGTAACAAAAGACTCAAAGAAATAAAGTTCAAATGATATATCATACAATAATAGCAAGTGGTAAGTATTGGGGTTGTTTTTGTTGTTGTTGTTATTGTTGTTTTGTTTTTAGGAGACACTTTTCTAATGCTCTCCTTCACTCCCCTGATCCCTGCTTTGTTTTACACATTAGTCTGAACTACAATTTCCCTCCAGTCACATCTCAGCCATACTAAGTTTCCTGAAACTGACATGAGTTCTTGCCATTAACATTTTCTTATGTGCATCCCTCCTCCTATAATGCTCTTCCTTGTGCTTTTCTGTGGAGTTGCTCAGGTGAGTTGGCACTTAGTCTGGGAAGGCTTCCTGGACCCTCCAAGTCTAGTTAAGGACGTGCCTCATTCACAGAGTACCTGTAAACCAGTATTTTAATTACCTGTTAAGCTCTCTTTTTGTACTATATGCTCACTGAGAGTAGAAATAATGTCCTTTCCTCTTGTTTACTTTTATTTTCTCAGTGCCTTACATTGTATTGGATATAAAGTAGGTTATTCACTATTTGTGGAATATATGAAAAAATATCTGCCTGTCCTCCCCCTATTCAATGCTTCTCAAGCTTACCTGTCCTTTTATACTCTGAAGAAGCATACATGATTTCAGGCAAAGATAAGTTTTAACTGAAATATCATCCTTGTCCCTCCTAAATAGTAAATTTTGCAGGCAATTAAGACAGAGAGAACAAATTTGAATGAGGTTGGATGAAAGTATATAGAGAAAGAAATGACAATTTTGGATAATCCTCAAAAACAGAAGCTTAGTCATGATAATCTCTGACTGTGAAATAATGTTTTCCTTGAAGCTAATATATCAACACCTTAGGACAATTATAAACTTGATTGGCCAAGATACTGAAGAGCATCATGCAGAGTATGATGCTACAGTAGGAGACCCAGGGTCTAGCACTTAACACTGGAAATTGGTAATTAGGTGACCTCAATTCTCTTCACATCTTTTGAAAATGGTTGATCTGCCTTATCTTTGCTTTCTTTGACTAAAGTTTAGTCAGATGCTAATATCTGCAACTCCCTGCCAGTTTACCATACTATTTCTATTGTAGCACTTGAAACTCCCAAAGTTTCTTGAAGTTTTTAATTTATAAAAGATAAAAAGCATTATAAAATTATATAAAGCAAACCCAACAATTATTTTTAAAAAATAGTTGTGATTTGTGTTAGAAAAGACCCTCTTCTAGGAGGTCATATCCTAACATAAATTCATAATAGTTCATCTTTTGGCAGTTTGTTTAATAGTTCTAAGACTAATTTCCTTGTCTACAAAATCAGGATTTAATACCTACTTCTCAGAGTTATTGTGAAGTTTAGTGATAATAATTGTAATGTACTTGACATTTATAAATATATTTTAGTGTTCTTGTGCTAGTGATTATTATTTTATAATGCTTTCTCATGATTTCATAAATTTTATTATACTAATAAATGGACTCTTCCTTGTTTTTGAGGGCAGAATTTAGTTGATAGATATTTTTGGGGAAATTTGAAGGACACAAAATATCATTCACTTAAAAAATATGTACAACCTACTGTCGACTGAAAAAAAAAGCACAATGTGTGAGTTGTGAGTTAAGTTTTTTAGGGGGCAAAATGAGGACTATATTTCAGGAGCCATCATCTCAGATAGCTCTGAGGAACTGCTCTGAAGAAGCAGGGGGGAAGGTCACTATTGTATATGATTTTAGTGAAGGTGGGTTACATGCAGTCAAGCACACATTTTGGCAGAGGCTTGCTGCTAGTCACGAGGAGCATATATCACCATTAATAATTTTAGTGCTTTTCTAGATATGCAAGAATTTGGACTCATAAAATCTTCTGAAAATATCTAACTATCTGAAGGCCT
The DNA here is from genome assembly GCF_965194825.1 of Balaenoptera physalus. Classification (NCBI taxonomy): domain Eukaryota; kingdom Metazoa; phylum Chordata; class Mammalia; order Artiodactyla; family Balaenopteridae; genus Balaenoptera; species Balaenoptera physalus. Next base: position 40,995,313 of record NC_138897.1, on the reverse strand, counting down.
GTTCTGCCAGTTTTTCCAAGAACATAGAGTGCCTTATTCCTGATCTCCACCCTGAACTTTCAGCGTGTCTTGAAGCTCAGTGGCTGCAGTAGCTAGTGACTTAATCCTTGTAGAGGCAGATGGCAAGTGACAATTTTTAGTTGGCAATACCTACCTACTTTGTTACAGCTGTCATACCAGGAAAGAAATACCTATTTTTAAGGAACACTGGTATTCATGAGAAACAGACAAATATATGTCCTATGTTACAAAGGTGATAATAAACATTCAAAGGCACTAATACTATAGAGGTCCAAGGGGTCAGGTCACTGGACAGGGAACATCCATGACTTTAACTAGACTGGAGGCAGGAATAAGGGCATTCAGCCCACAGACTATTTTTGCAAAGGCCAAAGAATAATTAATCATTTGAAGTTTGGTGTGGTGTGTGAGGTAGGATGAGGGAAGAGCAGAGAAGAAACTTCCTATATTCCAAAATATCAGAGGAAAAAAGTATTGCTGAAAATCATACTTGCCCTCTAGGGGAGAAGCATAATGACTCTTTGTTTAGATAAATCCCTTGACTGACTGATTCAATTACAAAAGTGGAATATCCCAGGGAAGTATCTGGTGTTTTGGAATATGGATTTCTACCATATGATACACATTATTTTCTGTGCCACACTGTGATAGAATCTTTTCATTGCAACCTCCCAAAATTTAAAAAAAAATTGTGATGCAAAATCATATATCAGTGGTATTTTGGGAAATAGTTGCATCTAGTGTGGTATGGGAGTGTCAGAAGAGGTAAACACAGATGAAGATGGTAAAACAAAGTGCTGAGACCAAGAAATAAGTAGAAAACACTGAAGTCATAAAACAAATAAGGAAGTGGCAAGATCAGATTTGAATTTGAGAAAAAGTTATTTAAGTGATTTCTATGGATGGGAGGCAGGCATACCAAGTTGCAATTGTCCTGGTGAATCAGTGGTGACAAAAACAGTGAGTAGGCAGAAAAATTAATGAGCAGAGAGATGCAAAGAAAGGAAGCATCAATAAGACATGTTGTCAAATGTGACTCTGAAGTTTGCAGGTTGAGAGACCAAGTGAATGGATTTTAGTACCAAGAAGATGAGTTTGAGCAATATCCAGGAGAATTAATTAATTTAGAAGATAAAAATTAAGGAATTCACAATGAATGCTGATCATAATTTTACATCTTATTGCTTCTTTTAATGGTGATTTTCTTTCAGAGGAGTATTAATTTTGACTCTGCTCACAGGCAATCCTTTTTCAACAAAACTTCCCATGGTACTTAATCCCCATGATCTATTCGCAGTTGCAGGGTTGATATGATTTATAAAACATACAAGATGCCCCTCCTTTCTTCTGTTAAAAATTTCTTAAGGCCACTATCAAAAGATGATCTTTACCTCTTCCTTAATTAAATTATCAATATTTTGACTACAAGCTACTACAATATGCTTTCATTTGGTCAACAAGGCTGGGTTACTCGTCTAGATTAGTCTCTGTCTTTACTCAAAATCACTGAAAGTGCCAGCATAGCACACTACTACCAGTGCTGACTTTACTTCTGTTACAACTGCTACTACTCCATCCCTAATAGAAAATGGCAGAAAAGTTATAATGAAAGAAACAATGGCTGAGAAAATTCTAGAATCAAAGAAAAATGTATGTCTTTAGGTTGAACTGTAATATAGTTAACCAAGTAAGATGAGGGCTCCTCCTAATCTTGAAAAATTGATCTTGGATAAGACAACTTTAAAACTGGGACAATATTATCACCGGGATTGTAAGGGGTAGAGAATGTCCCTAAGCTCCCTGACATTCAGAAGAAAGAAAGGAAAGAAAGATAAAAAGGAAAAAGAAAAAAAAAGAAGAAGGAAAAAATGAGCTGTATCCAGTGGCAGAATGAAGAGCGATTAGTGCTAAGAAAAGGTGGGCAGACAAGAGGGCATGGTTGCCCTGAAAGTAGATGCCAATAACATCACTGAGATCTTGATAATGAGCCATTGTCAACTGAGCCAGCATTATATGGGAATTGAGCCCAGAACATCTATATTGAGCTATAACCCTCAGCTGGGGACTGAATTGGTGCCATTAGCATTCTCTGGTGCCCAGAAGAATTGTATGCAAATTCAATCCTGAGGAAAGCATCCCTAATGTATGCATCCAGAGATTCCATGGCTTACTATCATCCAATCAGTCCACAATAAAAGGTCAACAAGAATAGAGAAGCAACAATATATGAGTGTCAGAAGAAGCAAAAACAATTGTGCTCAGAATGAAATTAACAGGATGAAAATATAGAAATATGGAGGAAAATTGCAAGATATAGAGGATGGGATAAAGAGACTCAAAATGCTTCTGATTGGATCCTCAGGAGAAGACAATAGACAAAATGGACAAAGGGAAATATTTATAGAGACCATTATTCAGAATATTCCGGAGTTGACTAAAAGTGTGAATACATAGATGCAGAAAGTATAATATATTCAAAGAAGAATAATTATAAAGAAATATATACAAAGATACATTAAAGTATCATGGAGGGACATGAAAAACAAGGAACTATTAAAAATAGTCACAGAAGAAAATGCAGCTCGACCACAAAGGACTTTTCAATATTAAAAATGGTAGCTCGAAGACAAAGAAAAAGTACATTCAATATTTTGAGAGAAAATAACTCTCAACTTAGAAATGTGTTCACATCAAAATTATTTTTAAAGAATGATGATAAAATAAAATATAAATACATAGTTAACCAAAAGTGTGTCAGAAAATGTCCTCTACCAAATACATTTCTAATAGATAGGCATAATGTGAGAAGCACAACTGGATATTTAGGTAGAAATGATGTGCAAATAAAATATATATATACACACATACATACACATATATGCATATGTATGTAGACATATAAACAATTTGTCACTTGTGGAATTAAAATATAGATAGAAAATACTAAAATGTTGGTACAAAAGTAATAGATTGTATAGTCAGCAGAGAGTAATCGGAAATAAATTTCTACAGGGTCCTTATTATTTTGGAAGTGTGATAAAATATTTTGTGTACTTTGGACTTTAAATATTTATGATAAAAGATAAAGGATAATCTCTACAAAATATGACGTGTAAAATACAAAAGTAAACAATAAGAGCAAAGCTAAAACAGTTAACTGAAGAAAAATAAGAAAGAAGAAAGAAGCATAGAAAAGAAGAATAAGCTAATAATATTCAAGAGTAGAATAGTCAGAAACATGTCAATCTCAACATTTATGAAAAACATGGTACATCTTATTTGTTATGTAAATGATATTCTAAAATTATATAATAGGAAAGTACAGCTGTATGCAATTATAAGAGGTACAATTAAAACATGAAGTTTGTAAACATTGAAAAGAAAAGGATAGACAAAGATACAACAAGCAAATACTAATCAAGGGAAAGTGAATACTACAGTTATGCCAAGTAGACTTTTTAAAATTACTTTGTTACTAGTGATAGATAGGGGCCATTATATAATAATGAAGTATTCAATTAAATAGAAATGTATAACAATGCATACACCTAATAAAATATTCTCAAAATACATGAGAAATTTTAAGAGAAAGACAGGAAGAAATTGGCAAATTCTCCATTATAGTGGAATATTTCAAGATCATTCTGAAAAATTGAAAAGTCAATCAGCTTCCTACACCCCCAAAATAAAGCTGCAGATATTTTTAGCAATACAGTTAACAATCTTCACCTATTACATATGTACAGAAGTCTTGACTCACAAATAGTAAACACACATTTTTTCTTAAGTACACACTGAACAGTTATAAAAATCAACATGAAATAAGAGAGAAAATTGTCACATCAAATTTCAAAAATGTCTTAGTACATAGACTTACTTTTTATTGTACCACCATACAAAGTAAAGAGACAATACCAAAACTATAGTTTAAGATCCCCATTTTTTAAAAAAATAAATAATAAGTAATTCTTGGGTTACAAAATAAATAATAAAACTTTAGAATTCTTTAAAAAAATCTAAAGGCTAAATGCACTACATAATTTGTGGGATGGAGTTAAAAACTTTACTGTGTTTGACATTCAGCCTTAAATTCTGATATTAGTGCTAAAGAAAACTAAACATAAATTAACTAAGGAACAATTGAAAAGGAACAAAAACCAAGGAAAGTAGTAGGAAAGAAAAAAATTAAAATATGGAAAACATTTGATAACAGAAACCAAAATTTAGTAACATAAACAATAGAAAACAGAAGTTCAAGAAAGCCAAAACTTGATTATTACACAACTAATGTAAGATATACAAATCTAGAATTAGATTAATGAAGTAAAACAGAAAAGGCAAAAAAAATTTTAAAAGTAAAATAGTACAGAATAATAGATAGAACAAAGATTTTAAAGATAATAGGAAACTACTTAGCCACAAAATTTGAAGACTTAGGCAAATAGACACATTTGTAAAAAAATAAATTTACCTGAATAGAATCAAGCAGAACTAAAAACCCTCAATAGTCCTATATTTCTTAAATAATTTGAGTGAGTAATTTAAAAAATTCTCAGAAATAAAACATTAGTTACAATAGTTTTATTGAAGAGATCAAATAAATTTTCAAGAAAAATGTATCAATGAAACATGTAGATAAAATTTTCATAAAATTCAAAATTATTTTATGAATATAATTTTTAGCAAACTCAGGAAAGACTCTCGATTTGGTAAAGTTATATCTATTTTTGTTTTAATAGGAAAAATATTAGAAGCTTGCACATTGACACTGCTTCTATTTAATCAATGTTTAACTGGTGGGCTTAGCTGGAATTCCAGCCTCTGTTATTTTTATTGTATTTTTTCCCCACCGTTCTGTGGTTTTCATTATTTTCATCTCCTTATAATCTGGCAGTGTCCACATTTCTTTGAAGACATAATCTCCACAATGTTTCTAAAGTCTCTTCAGCAAGTTGGTCATTTATTTTTATATTGCTAAATTAGCAGGTGAAGCTAGAAAGTGGTTCCATTCTTGGGAAAATCAACGGCCTTTGCCCTTATTAATTTCTAATCTAGCCTTGAATCTTACCTTACATGTCATTTCCTTCTCAGGCTTATCACAAATCTTCCTTGAATCTAAAAGTATGAGTCTGATAAACACAGTTAGATTCTCAAAACCTTATATATAATCAACTTTTCATCACCTCGTTTAAATCTACTAGTTAACAAAAACCCGTCTTTTCCTTGATATTTTTATTAGCTTTTAATATTTATGAATTTGACGTCTTCTCTTTGTAAATTTTTGTATGCATTTAACACACACACACAGGCACACAGACACATACACACACACCCCTGATGGTAGTACAGTGGATTTTATCAATTCAATATAGCTCGCCTGGACTATACCTTTTCCAGATATCACCTTCCCTATGTAGTTCTGAAATTGCAAGGGCTTTGAGCAACATTTTGAGATTTGAAAATAAAAAGTCAAGCTGTAGTTTTAAGTTTGGAAGGTCAATGCAGAAGTACCAGGGACTGCTGTAACTCATGTTCACTGTCACTTATGGATCAGTGAGCTCATCCTGTTGGTGTGCGTGGGGCAATCATTGGGCCAGCAGTTCTTTTGGCTTCCACTTGTTCCTCTTTAGTTTTTTCAACTTCTGAACCACATGTGTTTTGCTCCATGACAAAGGGGACCAGGTTTTCCATAAGGTCACTTACACATTGAAGTTTGTGGTTTAGATGTAGTGAGAGATAAACATGTGTCTCAATCCATCCTGTGGGTTTTAGTTCATCCTCATGGTTTCTAGTTTGTTTGCCTTCCCCTAGTTCCCTGATTGTTTCAGGCTCAGTTGCAAAGAAAAGAGCTTTCCCTCAGTTCTCAAAATTGAATATGATAAAGTCCCTATTGAGTCAGTCTCTCTCTCTCTCTCATAGACACATACATTGTTCCTAGCAGTTCTGTTTTACTGATCAAACCTTGACTGATGCAGTTGGGGAATATTTTACATGCTGCTGTAAATCCAGAAATATTTTGCATGCTGCCTAAAATCTCATCCCACAACACCAGTAAATACCCTGTCTCAAGGCTCCTCTGATCTGTGCCCCCAAACATAACTACTATCCTCATATTTTATTATTTCTCTTGACCTAAGAGATAAACACCCACTCATTCACTGGTTCTTAGGTGGTTTCTTCTACTATGGGTGGCTGATACATATATCTATAAGATTAATTTAATTAGGTAGAAATTTAGGATGATAATGCATGTCTTACTTCAGAAGACTGTTGTGAGGACAATCAGGACAGCTTATTTGTAAAGAAATGTTTTAATGAAAAATAGTATATAAATACACAATTTTATACATTTTCTTTTCTGTAAGCTAAAAGTTTTCTGACTCTCTAATTACTAAGCTAAGTCTCAGAGACTTGGGGAATATTTTTCCAAATGTGAAATTTGTTGAATTTAGGAAGAAAAGAAAAAGCTTCAATTGCCTACTTATTGTTATTGATTTACTTAATCACATTTAGAAATAGGATCTAGTTGATTTGAAATTGACTTCAAATTGCTGGAGTGTGGCATGAGTCTTGGAGGAGAAGCTAAAATGAATCTCAGAAAAATATGTCCACCAATCAGATAAATAGAACCAAATTAGATGTATTTGGGGCTTAAACCAATACCACTGCCTGCTTCCAGGTGGTCTGAATACTACTTTGACTCAGTTGATTATAATTGCAACTAAAAGCCCCTTAATGCAAGAGAAGAAAACCTGAGAGAGTGTTGGGAGAGTTTTGATCAAATCACATCCTTTGATCTACTTTGTTTTATAGCTTTCCTCTCTCAATTGTTTTCACCTTGGCTTTGGCTTATAAAGCTAGCTTATTAATAATATAATATGTGCATCTCGTTCATTTTATACTGAGGGAACTTAAAGTAACCTCTCTAAAATGCAGCTACAACTGGACTGTAATAGTTCATCTTCTTTATTGGTTTCAAGCACATTCCAGAGTAATTAGGATAAGAGATGAATGCTCTTACTTACACTTTGATTTAGGAATTATGTATCATTGACAAAAGATTTCCTTTGCAATCTCAAGTCTATGACTGTTTATTTTTCTTATACCAGGAATGAGAATGCATGTGAATTTCCTTAATAAACATAATATTATTCTGATTTAGATGACCATGAAATTGTGGTAATTAAATACATAGAACATCCTAATATTATTCTATTCCACTACATTTTTTCTATCATTTGGAAAATATTTACTGTGCACTTACAATGTACCCAACATGGTGCTCAGGATAAAGGTAAAGAGGATAGAACCCTTTTCTTAAAGCTCTCACATTCAATGAGAAGACAATTACAAGAAAAGCATTCTATTATAATAAAATGTACACATTCTGCTGCGATAGAGATAAGTCTAGGAAGCTACCAAAGACAGAGGAAGGTAAGTCAATTCACACTGTGTGTGCCTGAGAGATTCCCAAGAGGAGGTAACTCTAGTGGAAAGTTGAAGGATAAATAAACCTTGCTATTGAATTCCTAATATTAACCTTTCCAAAGTCCCTTTCCTAACCTTGGACCAGAAGGATTATGTAGAAAGATATAGCAGATACACAATAATAGTACGAGGCAATTTCTACAGGCTATCCACATGATCTCCTCCTTTGTCTCTGTCAAGAAAGATGAAGCAATAAAAGCCTTCCACCTAGAGGGAGGCAACAGCTGGGCTTGGAGAAGTAAAGTGGTAGATAAGAAGGTCTTAGACTAAGGTCTTATAATTCACTCTTCAGTAAATTTGCTTTGGGGTCTTGGAATTTTAGATCAATGTAATAGTATAAAAGTGGTCAGAGTGGGAACACCATGAATTCTGATCCTTAGCTTCAACCTTACAACCTTAATCTAGAGTTTCAGTTTCCTAATTTCTAAAAGGACAATATCAATTGCTGAAAACATCACAGAATTTATATAGGAATTAAGTGAATATATGGATATATGTAAGTTTCTTTAACTATAATGAATAATAAAATTTTAAAATGTTGCTATTATATTGTTATTTTTTCATTATTAAAGTCTACTAAAATCCTTGAAATGAGTAGATTTCTGACTTAACCTGCAAAAATTACTCAATCTTCCCAGTCACTTTCCAGGTCAGGCACTTTAATTCAACACTGACTCTTTTTGCTCAAGGGCAAGAATAAAGCTTCTTTAATTAACAACAATTAATGACTCCTATAGAAGAAGCTCTGTGGATTTAAGAGGTACTTTGGAATATCATACTAAGACCAAAAAAGAAGAAAAGAGAGAGATATCAGCCAAGAGGAAAATATTGAAGTTGTAAAAATATATGAGTCCCAGCTTTAATAATGTCAGTATTTCTTGTTGTTAATATTATTTTAGTTCTTAGTAAATATTGTCTTATATTTTTGTGTACGGTTATGTTTTTCTTATTCTAGATTTTAAACCCTTTAAGAGTAAAGCTTTTGTCTGCATCTTTTTACACTACTTAATTTTCACTGTAGATTCTTACACACAGTAGATGCCCAATAAAATTTTGTAGCTGCTACTGATGATAGTCAGGAGCACATGAAAATTAGCAACCACTGGCAAAGGCTATAATGTCCAAGGAAGTACATATATTGAATGTCCATTTTTAGAGGAAGTACTATTTTGCTTGAGTCTAAAGCCATGAAAGAAATTATAAAAACTTCCTGCCATTCTGCTGATAGACTTACGAAAACAAGTTGAAAGCAGCTGATCAGTGGCATCTGTTAACTGGCATTGACACTTTGATGTGTAGGGCAGCTGTCAAGCAGTTCTACTTCCCTCCTCTTTTCTTTTTAGAATTAATTAACACTGTGAGACACTCAAATACTCACTCACTTGCCAAGAAGAACTTGGAAGCCAGCTCCTCAGAGAATAATGTGGAGGAGATCTACCCTTTCACAACTCATCTTTCTCTAACCCACTTCTTCTGACCCCACTGGCTCCACTGGCATCAGCTCTCTTTGGGTTTGGGATGAAGATAACGTTTTGAGATCAAATTTTAAAAATGAGATAGATAAAACTAAACAGAGACTGAGCTCCTTAGTAATAACAATTGCAGCGTGGCTTTGCAAAGCATAAGACATGAACCAACCCATGTGACCTCGTATAAAGTGGTGTCTGTCTCCAGTTGTAAAATAGGCACAAGCCTGCTTTGTTTAGGTTTGTAGCAAAGAAAAAATCTCAAAGTAAATGATATAAATTATTTGAAAAAAATAAGAATGTTTCCTAAATGTAAAGTGTAATTATGTATACAAAGAAAAAGTTTAAGCAAATAAAAAAGTTTAAACAAAAGTTTAATCAAATGTTTCTGCTGTGTGTGTATATTTATATAGTGTCTGGATATTACATAATATCCAGAATAAAGGGGAAGAGGGAAAAGTCTGAGGTAATTAGCTGAGATCAAATTGTAGAAAAAAAGAATAATAAATTAATTACTTGGAGATCTCTTTTGACAAAAGTGGCCTTAATGTTTTCCTCAGCTTGACTAAAGTTTATTTTTTTATTGAAATATAGTTGATTTATAACATTATATTAGTTTCAAGTGTACAATATAATGATTCAATATTTTTATAGATTGTACTCCATTTAAAGTTATTACAAAATAATTGCTATATGTTCTCTGTGCTGTACAATATATCCTTGTTGCATATTTACTTTATATATAGTAGCTTGTATCTCTTAGCCCATACCCCTATCTTGCTGGTTCCTTTTTCCTTCTCCCCACTGGTAACCACCAATTTGTTCTCTATATCTGTGAGTCTGTTTCTTTCTTTATATTCTGCATATAAGTGATAACATAGAGTATTTTTCTTTCCCTGACTTATTTCACTAAGCATAATACCCTCTAGTTCCATCTGTGTTGTTGCACATGGCAGAATTTATTATTTTTATGAGTAATATTCCATTGTATAAATATATATCACAACTTACTTATCCATTCATCTGTTGATTGACATTTAGGTTGCTTTCATATCTTGGCTATTGTAAATAATGCTGCTATGAACATTGGGGTGCATATATCTTCTTGAATTAGTGTTTTCATTTTCTTTGGATATATACCTAGGAATGGACTTGCTGGATCACAAGGCTGTTCTATTTTTAATTTTTTTAAGGAAACTCCATACTGTTTTCCATATGGATGCACCAATTTACATTTCCAACAACAGTGTACAAGGGTTCCATTTTCTTCACATCCTCTCCAACATTTGTTATTTGTAGGCTTTTTGATGTTAGCCATTCTGCCAAGTGCGAAGTGATATCTCATTGTGGCTTTGATTTACATTTCTCTGATGATTAACAATGTTGAGCACCTTTTCATGTGCCTCTGGCTGTCTGTATGTCTTCTTTGGAAAATGTCTATTCATATCTTCTGCCCATGTTTTAATTGGGTTGTTTGTGTTTTTGATTTTAAATTATATAAGCTGTTTATACATTTTGGATATTAACCTCCTATCAGTCATATCATTTGCAAATAGATTTTAAAACAAAGTCTGTAATGAAAGACAAAGAAGGGCATTATATAATGATAAATGGATCAATAAAAAAGAAGATATTATACTCATTAACACATATGCACCTGGTACACAAGCACCTAAATATATAAAGCAAACATTAATAGACATAAAGGGAGAAGCTGACAATAATACTGATAGCTGGGTACTTTAATACTCCACTTACATCAATTGACAGATCACCCAGACAAAAATCACTAAGACAACTTCAGTTTTAAATGACATAACAGACCAGTTAGACTTAATGGGTATCTACAGGACATGCCATACAAAAACAACAGAATACATATTTTATTCAAGTGCACATGGAATGTTCTACAGGACAAACCATATGTTAAACCACAAAACAAATTTAAGAATATAGAAATGATATCAAGCATTTTTCCAACCACAATGGTATGAAACTAGAAATCAATTACACAAAGACAAATGGGAGAACAACAAACACATGGAAACTAAACAACATGTTACTAAAATCCAGTGGGCCAATGAAGAAGTCAAAGAGGAAATCAGAAAATACTTCAAGACAAATGAAAATGGAAACAACTTTTCAAAATTTATGGGATGCAGCAAAAGCATTTCTAAGTGGGAAGTTTATAGTGATATAGGACTACCTCATGAAATAAGAAAGATATCAAATAAACAACCCAACCTACAACCTAAAGGAATTAGAAAAAGAACAAACAAAGCTGAAAGTCAGCAGAAGGAAGGAAATAATAATGATCAGAGAAGAAATTAAATAGAGACCAAAAAAAATAAAATAAAATAAATGTAACCAAGAGCTGATTTTTTTGAAAAGATAAAAAAGTTCATATCTTCAGCCAAGCTCCTCAAGAAGGAAAGAGAGAGGATCCAAATAAACAAAATAATAAATGAAGGAGGAGAAATAACAACCGATATCACAGAGATACAACAAATTGGACAACCTAGAAGAAATGAACACATTTCTAGAAACATAAACCTTCAAAGACTGAAACAAGGAGAAATAGACAATCTAAACAGACTGATCACTAGTTGTGAAATTTAAGTTGTTAAAAAAAAAAAAAAAAAAAAAAACTCCCAGCAAATAAAAGTCCAGGACTGGACAGCTTCACAGGAGAATTATATGAAACACAAAAAGAAGAGCTGATACCTGTTTTTCTCAAACTATTCCAAAAAACTGAAGAGAATGTACTACTCCCAAATTCAATTCTACGAAACTACCATTACCCTGATAACAAAACCAGACAAAGACACTATAAAAAATGAAAACTACAGGACAATATACATGATAAATATAGATACAAAGATCCTCAATAAAATATTAGAAAACTGAATTCAACAATACCTTAAAAAGATCATACACCTTGACTAAACTTTAGATAGGTTTCTTCCTAAAATGTCCTCCTTTTCCTTAGAACATTTACTTTAGATAACTTTCAATTATAAATTCTTTCTCTGTCCCTTTGAGATACAAGTCTTCTACAATCAAGAAATGTCTTTCTCAAAGATATGTGTCATCTTTTTGAAATGCAATCATTGAAGGATACTGCGTTCCTTAACTCCCAGTCACTGTGGGAGGGTGGGAGTCTAACTTCAGTAAGTGACAATTAGGAAACATAGATGACCTAATCATAGTCACCAATACCTGTGGACACAAAGTCCTCCAGTATTTTTCCATTAACTCACTTAGGCTTTTAAAAATCCTCTTCCATTAGATATTACCTCACACTCATTAGGACTATTATCAAAAAAACAAGAAATAACAAATATTGGCAAGAATGTGGAGAAAAGGGAACTCTTGTGCACTGCTTGTGGGAATGTATATTTGTGCAGCTACTATGGAAAATAGTATGGGGTTTCCTTAAAAAATTAAAAATAAAACTGCAATATGATCCAGCAATTCCACTTTTGGATATTTTTCCAAAGAAACTGAAAATATTCACTTTAAAAGATATATGGGGCTTCCCTGGTGGTGCAGTGGTTGAGAATCTGCCTGCCAATGCAGGGGACACGGGTTCGAGCCCTGGTCTGGGAAGATCCCACATGCCGCAGAGCAGCTGGGCCCGTGAGCCACAATTACTGAGCCTGTGCATCTGGAGCCTGTGCTCCACAACAAGAGAGGCCGCAATAGTGAGAGGCCTGCGCACCGCGATGAAGAGTGGCCCCCACTTGCCACAACTAGAGAAAGCCCTCGCACAGAAACGAAGACCCAACACAGCCATAAATAAATAAATAAATAAATAAATAAATCTCAGCTATTGAAAAAAAAAGATATATGTACCTACATGTTCATTGCTGCACTATTTATAATAGTCAAGATAAGGAAACAACCCAAATGTCCATCTATGGATGAATCAATAAAGAATGATATTATAATATTTTTCAGCCATAAAAAGAGTAAAATCCTGCCATTTGCAGCAACATGGATGGACCCTGAGGGCATTATATTAAGTGAAATTGGTGAGAAAGAGAAAAATAAATGATGTATGATCTCACTTGCATGTGGAAACAAACAAACAAACTAAAAGCTCATAGATACAGAGAACAGATTGGTGGTTACCAGACTGGGGATATGGGGGGTGAGAGGTGGGCAAATGGAAGAAGGGAGTCAAAAGATACAAATTTCTAGTTAAAAAATAATTAAATAATGAGGATGTAATGTACGGAATGTCGACTACACTTAATAACAGTGTATTGTGTATTGGAAAGTTGTTAAGAGAGTGGATCTTACAAGTTCTCATCATATAAACAAAAAAATTCTCTTCCTTTTCTTTTAGTGGTATTGAATTAAATATCTCTCCCCTATTGAAATAGTCTTAAATAAAGTATGTCCAATGCCATGTTGTTTGATTTTTCTTCTACACTCTGCAGGGTAATGAAGAAAATAATAATGATGATATAAAGATAATATTTGAGGGAAAGGTATGCCAATTATTTCCACTAAATAAAAGAAACTCGGGCCCAGTCACCCCTCAGTATCCATGGTTCCAGGACACTCAGAGCTCCCATACCAGACCCTTATATAAAATGACATCCTACAGTTGGGCCTCCCTATCTGTGAGTTCCACATCTGAAGATTTTACTAACCCCAGACCTCTCAGCAGTTGGTTGAATCTGCAAATGCAGAATCCAGTGTATATGGAGGGCAGACTGTATACTCTCAAACATCCAAGGGCAAATTTAAAGTTTGAGATTCCTGGATCCTAAGCTATTTCTAGTCAACAACCAACCATTCCTAACATTGTCTAAATACTCAAAGTAATCAGTTTTGGTTTAGCTCAGAGTGTCAGGGTCAGATCTTGGTGAATTTGGCAAATTTTGGAAAGACATTCATTGATGCTACTGCACTTCCCTTTTTTACCTATTGATCCTTAAACTGCCCTACCAAGGTACTGTTGTCTCCAATGTGCAACTCTCTCCCATCTTCAAGTTTTCATCGCCTTCTTCGAGTTACTACTTTTCATCTTCTGAATCAATAATTCTGTCATATGCCCTGTTTTCCTGGATTTACTCTAGCTCTGTGTCAATGTTATAAGACTAACTAAAATTTAAATGACTATAAATGGCTTAATGTTCCATTACTTCTAGGTAAAGTATTTGCATTTTTACACAGACATTTTAGAAATAATACCCAAAGGAATGATTCTCTAATATCAGCATGGCAGTTTAGGAGATATGCATACATTTGGGCAGTGAGATTACCTGTCACTCCTCAATCATACCAGCAGACAGGTGCTTACTCAGCCCTTGCCTGTGGCTAATTCTATAGCGCTTTTAAGTCCCATTCAAAAACCCACTCAATCACAACATTGATCTCTCTTTGCCATATGCTTCTCTAGATCTCTACTGGGGTGAGTCAGTGCTCCTGCGTTTTTCATAGGTCAATACTTATGGGAAAAAAAAAAAAATGCTTGAACTTAGCTATAATGAACATCAATATATCCAGACGTTATATCTGGAATCTAAACAGAAGATAAATTTAAAGTAGAAAAGCTTTGAAATTTATTTGGCTGAAGTAACTTTGGTTTAACCTGAGTAGTCAGGGCAGTGAATGTATATATCAGATCAGACAGTGGTATGCATTAAATGGTAACCTGATTGGATTAGCTGTACTTCAGCAAAGGGTGGGTCTCCCACTAGACCCAGAGACCAGGAGGCTGATGTCCTGTACACCACATACAAATGACCAGACTTGGAAAAGCTCTGCTTGGAAGTGTTCATGATGCTTTAAGAGCATTCCTGACCAAGTAGAAGACTATTGCCAAAAGAGTTCATAGGAATATCTGAGACCAAATTGTTTGCAAACCTTGGCAAATGTGCGGAAGGAATTTCAGGGAAAGGGTTTCTCCTGAATAGTCAGAAGTGTTTGAGTGGTGGGAGTCTGGCAAGCAAGTCTCACTAAAAGTGTACCTTCTTGGAGAATTCACAAGGACTGAGATCCATAAGCTGTGAGAGACATGAGCAACTACTGCATGTCCCTGGTGGTATACTGGAAGGGGCCGGGGGGGTTGGGCAAGTTCACCTTCAAGAGTGAGATTTGTGTTTAAACTTGATGCAAGACAAGGGTCAGAGTCAGAGGTGGAAGATTATGGATTACATGGTAGTAAAATGTCACTCACATTTTCTTGTGTCCTTGCTTTCTTCAGGTCATAGTGAGTTCAAAGAAGAAGAGGTAGCAACAAAGGGAAAATCAGGTGGAATTCTATACCACTGGAGCATATTTGTAAAAAATGAAGATACACGTCAGTTTTGCTCTGTAGTATAAGGCATTTTGTTGTGCGAAGAGTATTTCTCATCAATAACCCACAGACAAATATGCTGGTTTAGAAAGGAAAACACTGTGGAAATTTTTAGTGGGAAATCAGGTGAATTGGACAAGAGCCAGTTCTTTAATAGAGAAACCTCAAGGTGTAGGAGGAAATTTTTGTCAGTGGTATTTTCTAGGGCACATGACCTCATCATTGGAAAGACAGCTCTGCATTAAGAAAATATTTACTATCCTTTGGGTCCAGCCCCCTTGAACTAGAAGAATAAAGATGAAGGAGTCTCCTGGGCAAAAGGGTGTGTTGGAGAGAAAATGAAGCCACCAAGTTGCTACTACATTCCTACTTCAGAGACATTTTTATTCTCTACATGCTGATTTGGCATAAAATGACTCTTGCATACAGTAGAGTTGAGCAAGTTGAGTGTGCAGAAACTGGAAAACAGAAGAATGTTAAAAGACATCATAATTATCTTTGAATAGTTTTGAGGACGTTTGATGGAAAAGATAGATTTATTCTGTTATTCCAGAGGGAGAACTTATGACAATGCAGACTTACAGACATATAAAACTGATAGAGCTATCCCTCCTAGCATAAAAGTCCAAATGAATGAATAACTACGAACATATTTTGAGGTAGAAGTTGCTCAAGAACAAAATCAAAAAGTGAATATCATTTATATCTAATACAGTCTTCTCTGCTAGATGCCTTCATCCAAACCACAGCCAACAGATAAATGCCTAATCGAGTCTGAAGGAGAACAAGATAAAATAAATTTGGTGATATTTTGGAAATATTATAATCAGAAACTTAAATTTCAAAATTAGCAAGACAAACTAAAATGTATTTCTCTTCCTCCTCCTCCTCTCCTTTTCTTCTTTTTCTGCTCTCTTTTCTTCTTTAATACTAGTGTCAGGAGAGAAATAGCATCCATTTATATGGTAAGATGAGAGGTTATAGTGTGGTTTTACTCTTCATAATTTCATAATTATAATACACATTAAATAACACTATATTAGATAACTAGATGAATGTATAATGGAATAAATCAATTATTTTTATGAAGTGTTAAAATAGATCTCAAATATATGTGTAATCAAACTCCATATCCTACAATCTGTTAGTGTATATAACCCCACATTCTAAGAACATTTAATTATTTTCCAAATATGTAATTAAATGTAGACATAGAAAACCCACAGAGGGAAAGTTAACATTGATAAGCTTTATTTTTATAGCTGTATACTTCACCAATTTTGGTGACCAATTTGCATTTATTTCCTGTACAAAATATTATTTTAACAAAATAACAACGCTAAGAAAGGAAGAACTTTAACATTTGTCTTAAATACTATGGATTTGAATATTTTCCCTTCTCTCAGTGACTTTCCAACTTAATCAATTGCCAGTCTGTAAGCATACTTTGGCTGAACAATATACTGTATATATGATGCAAAATAAACATTACTCTAAGTTTCAACTGCCTCATAGAAAAATAAGTGTTTCAGCAGTCCAAATGAGAGAATACTCAAGAAATCTAACCTATTCTTATACTATCTTAAGAGATTGAAACCTTTAAAGACTGTATTCAAAAAGAAAGAATGCGAAAGCCTAGGAATAATACTGATTATGTATGCAGAATCAAGAAGTCATGGCCACATGGGCAAATTTGTTTATTTTATTAATATTCAGGGAGAAAAAATTGTAGCCAATATTTTGACTTAAACAGGAACTTAGCTGACAGAGTTGATCAATTAGTCTCACATGGAGTCATATAAAACATCATTTTTACTCATGGTTAACAGTAAAAGAAGAGATGCTTCCATAAGTTGTTCTAAACATGAGTCCATATTTTGTTCCAGAAGACAATAATTTCCAAAGAACTAGTTCTAATACTTTATAGTATTTCCATCATCATGCAGCATTGCTAACATATAAAAGCAATTTTTCTCTTCTAATTATCTGAATTCTGTGTTAGAGCAATTAAACTCCAGAAAACGTGTTTACTTTTGTGTGCAGCACCATCTTTGAGAAAGCACAGGTAGATGTAGGAGCAACAACAATAAGAAAAAGATTCCCCTGCATTCTTGCAATACTGTTAGTAGGCATACTGCTTTACAGCAGAAGCAGGCTGTCCATGTCACTTCTAGAAGTCCCTTTAGAAGATGTGATCATGCATATGGGTTTCAGCTTATAGCAACCTCCAAGCATCCATTAATAAAGGGACTGCACCGCTTCCTAATAAACTTTATCTTGAAGGGCTGGTGATAGATAATGATGTACTTCCTGTATTCTTCACTTCAGCCCTACTACTTTAAAATGTTGTCCTCAGTGGAATTATGTCAGAAAAGGGAAAACACACAATCAACTATCCATGACCCTCAGGATTTGAAAATGTCACACTTGCTGAGTTGCTGGTTTTAACTGCCCTTCACTTGTTCACTGTCTCTCCTACACCACCCCCTTCCTCCTAAATGTGTGGGTACTTGGTGTAACCTAGCTTCTGATTTTTTTTTCTCTCCTCAATTTCTAAGCCTAATGAGGCTGAGCTGAGTTAATAATGGATGTAATAAGTAATGACTCATTGTTTGGGGGCCCATGCGTCTTTGTGTGCTGCGGAACTGGAGCCAGGACTCTGATGCTATTTGTTCTGCTATGTCACTTGCCACCAAGAAATGCCACTCATCAATAAAAGGCAAGATGATGGATGAGTTCATTTAATGGAATTCCTCTGAGTGAGCTACAGCCCAACTCTTCAATCGGTCTGCCACCATGTTCTCTCTCTCCCTTTCTCCCTCTTATGGCTCTTTTTTCCTTCCTCCTAAATTCAGGACAGTTGGAAAGTATGCTTGGCTTAGAGGGCAGCCATTTGTGCAGGCAGTCCCTTCTGCTCTTAAAAACTACCCTAAATCAGCAGCTCTGTACCTGGAGATTAAATCTGTGCCACCAGATAGCAGTGGTACCCTGTTACATTTGGCCACATGTACTCCCTGCCTGAGCTCAATTATTTATTTTCTTAGAGGATGGTTGTGTTGAAGGAGGAGGTGCATCTCCTGGGGAGACAAGGTTTAAGTGTTCCGTTTTGGTCCTTTGCAGGATAGACACCAAAAACCAGGCTCTCTGGGAAAGTCTATAGAGTAGTCTTCTTCTTCATCATGGCAACACTCAGTTTGTATAGTCCCAACAGCTAAAGCATGCTGCTTCATTCCATGATCTAGGTTTCACCCACAGTGAGGTCAACATTGATGACATCTTACCAATGACAAGCCAACATTTTTTTGTCTGCAAGAATGGAGGTGACATTTAAGAACCTGGATATACTAAAACAGCAAAGTGTGAAAATAAATCAGATATCCAAAGAAACAACAGGTGTTGATGTCAACACACTCTTTTAAAATGTCAAATATTTTCTGTTTTTTATGAAGCATAAAAATCACAAATATAGAAATCAAATATAGCCACCTTGTAGAATTAAGGAGATAGAAAGTTGAAAAAGAAAAGGATATTGGTTAACATACCTGAAGTTGAGCTGGGATGGTAGACTGTAGCCTCAAGATTTTCCATTATGCAGAAGTGACATGAGGAGGAAATAAAGTGACAAGATGGAAAATAGAATTACAGGATGTTACAGATAGCAAGGTTTACAGATAAGTTTTTTTAAAAAGGAATATGGCTAGATATTGGGACTAACAAGTTTTAAATTCCTCTTATTTCTAGAACTGAAATGAAGTTCTGTTTATAAGCTTAATTTGAACATCACTGACAAATAGCTAACGAAGAGTCATTCAGGTCTAATAGCTCTCTTGACAAATTTACATAAACAGATCTGATAAATTTTGCCTATACACACATATGTATTCATATTTAAATCTGTGTCATGGATATTTAAGGGCATGAGGCATTTCTGTACCCCAGAAATTCAGGAATTCTCTGCATGGCTTTGACAGTGATCTTTTCCCGAGCCTCTACTGGGGATGCTTCTAATATGCACTATCCATATCTAACATTGTTGATTTCATATGAAGCAAAAAGCGTTGATTCTCTTGATGCTGACATTATATTTCATATTCAGGCCCATGCAGAGTTGAATCTATTCACAATTAAAGTTAGTGTCAAAATAGGAAAAGTGATGAGAAAGGAGGAAATATAGTGTAAGGAACTAAATGAGGAACAAAAGTGTATTTTAAAAACCGACAGTAAGGACAGCCAAGAAATAGATTAACAGAGCATTATATTTTATTGGAGAGCACAAATGTTCCATTCCTTTCTCTGAGCTCCTCATCAGCATTTTTCATTATTTTCCTTCCACCGTATCTGGCTCTTATGCATCAGTGCCCATAGCAACACCTCTAATAGCACTAAAAACTTCCTCTCATACCAGCATTCCCCAACACAACCAGCCTTGCCAGGGCTGACCTTCACTCCAGTTAGACTTCCACACCACTTCTGACATGGGTTAGGATAAGAATTCTCCCTTTGGATGCAAATAATTTTAGGAATGATTGGCCCATTCATGTATAGGAAAGAATGATTTCCTTCCTATATATGACAGAGTTGTGTTTCTGCGTTGTTATTAGGTAGGGTAGGCTGTCAACTGATCAAGCTTGCATTCTTTAGGAAGGGACTGCTTTCAAAGTCTCATATCAAGTGACCTTGAAGGATACTCTAGTGTGATTACTAACACTTTGCCCCTTCCATTTGGTCCATGGACTTCACAACTCCCAGGGTTCTGTGTTGAATACAATTCTCTGCTGGTTACAGCATTAATGGTAATAACACCATATCCCTGAAAGACAGCATCCATGACTATTTTTGCTTAAATGTGGTAAATATGAACTCAGTGATTTTGACGTTCTCATACAGTTCTTGCCCTATGAACACTGTATTTGTAGTTTCTGTAAACACAAGGATGAAGAGGAGAATCACATCTTCATAATTCAGGCCAGAACTGTCCTTAAACACCTTCACATCACCACAGCACTGAGCACAGAACTTTTGCAGATTAGACACTCATTATTGTATGTTGCATTAAAATAGAATGAGTAAAATCTGGTCTTTTGCCTCGGTGCTTATTTTCTCATCTCCTTTTCCAATTATTGTGTAAATATGTTTTCCCTTGGTTTTAGAAATTTGGCAGGTGGTACTTTAATCTGTTCTTAAATATTCTGGCTCCAACATAAATTAAGGCCACATGTATACTGTGGCAGGCTGAGACCTGTAGTTGTGAATCCAATTTGATTTTGCAAGTGTTTATTGATCACTTACTATGTGTTTAGTATCCTACACAGCACAGTTGTGATGATCAAAATACTATCCATAAACAGAAGGCACTAGCAAATTATTTCAGACCCTTATGGTTCAGGCTGATTAAACATTGATGTTTAGAACTGGACTTGACTTAAGGAAGGGAATTACTAGAATTTGAGCTACAAATTAAAATTGATTTCTTTTGTTTTACAAAAATCTCAGAGTTATAAAGAATCTAAGGATTGTGTTAGCTCTAATTCAGGCTCCATCCTACACAATAATCTTGAATGACAACCTTCACAAAAGTTATTTTGCCTGTCTGAACACACCAGGATTAGGAACTTGACTAGCCTGCAGGAAACACATGTCTCCTGGTCAATGTTTCCCCTCCCTAGTCTGGACTGGCTGTTCCATCCAGGTGTTCCACAGCACTCTGTTTCACAAGAAAAACAATATTGGCCTTTCCTTTGCTTTTTCCCTCCTCTACTAGGAAACCACAAGTCAGATGATAATGAGGGCATGAGAAAACTTATGATTGTAGAAATTCAGTACACAGGAGAAGCAACTGATATTACTACTTGGCAGAGTAAAAGGGATACTTATTTCACAGTTACCACAACACAGCTCAGATCACTGTGAAGGACTTCCTTCTGTCAAGCATTTACGATAATTGTATATCATTTATCAGGAAACTCTCTGCACTTTACAGATTTAAACTTAGCAAAATAAGGGTGGGGACCTGGTGATGAGATACAAAAAGGATGAAAGAGAGGTCTTCAGTGGGTGACCATGGGCTGGTCTAGGTCACAGGCATGTTCTATTTGGTCTCCAATGAAGCATTATTGTTTTTGATTTGTGGGATTTATTTGCCAATATATTAAAATAAGGAGCTATTTCAACTACTCTTGACATGCAGAAGATGCAGCAGCACTGGATTAGCATTTCCAGGGGCACAAGTCAACTGCAGTTGAGGGCATGTGCTCCTTGAGATAGAGCACAGACTCTTTTATTCACCACAGTTTCTATTCTTTTTCACTTTTACTGCCTGCCCTCTACACGCACTTGGGCTCTGCCCTGGCCACATGGGATTCCTGCAGGTGGTAAACCAACACTGGTAGCAAAAAACAAAAAAAACATCAAAGCAAGATGAAACCAGTAGAAGAAGGTAGACAAAAATCATACACTTTCCTAGTGAGTCCAAAGTAAACCACTGTTTTATGGATGCCTTTTGATTTCTTGAATGTTTGAACTAGCTACCAGTAAGTCCCTGCCACAGCAGGCTCTAATGCTGGGTTACACCAGAATTTATCATTTCCATTGTCATTTTCTGTTCACTTGTATATTAAATACTGTATATATCAATGACAAAGAAATTTAAAGCACAGTACTGTTCCAAGTACTGTGCTAACCTCTGGGTGTACACTGTTGAATGGAATAGACATGGTTACTGCTCATCAGCCACACTAGCTCCGCCCCACCTTGCCTGTTGGGTCTTGTGGAAATAGTGGTGCCTGGCACATGCAGTGATACTGGCTAGTACAAGTGGAAATTGTACTCAGGAATGGCAGTGGAGAGTAAAAGACCCTTTATTAAGAGAACAGGTGGAGCCACTGAAACATGGGTAATTACTCTGTAAACAATTTGAACCCAGAAAACTAATGTGACACATCAAAGCAAACCATGTGACAGAGGAGTAGTTCTATTTTACCTTTATCATTGCAAATTCTGACCCTGTTCCTTCCATTCAAACAGATGTTTTAAAAGCCCTGTTAGTGGTTCTTTGCACATATTCACAATCCTCAGCCAATTTAGGCCTTAGTATTTTTAGAAGGAATTATACACATATTTGCCACACATTTGCATTCACATCTGCATCCGCATCTTTTAATAGATGATTTTAATTTTCTGATAATAAAACAGTGCTATGACAGTCTGAGTATAACTGGGTACAATAACTTTTGAAATAAAATTTGGATGTATATGCTGTTATAACAACTGGATTCAATTTTTCTAAAAGTCAGCTATTTCTCCAATTTTGTTCTACCTTGCAGAAATTAATTTTCTTATTCTTTATTAATATTTTCATGTATATAGATATGATATGCATACATATGTGTGTATATACATATATACATATAGACACACAGAGAGAAGGAGAGGGAGATGACTACAGTCTAAGAAATTATTTAAACAATTTATCCAGTATTTCCCTGAACAAGTTTACACAAATGTCTACAGAATAGCTGAATTAAAAGTACTTTTTAAATAATAATGAGGTCCCAGTTTGAAAATTCATTTTAAGCAGGTGGATCTAGTATATTGCACTGCAATGTGTAATATGCAATAAAAATTCAGTTTCAAGAAATGCAAATCCAAACCACAATGAGATATAACCTCATACCTGCCAGAATGGCCATCATTAAAAAAATCTGCAAACAACAAATGTTGGGGAGGAGGTGGAGAAGAGGAAACTCTACTACACTCTTATTGGGAATAGAAATTGGTGCAGCCTCTATGGTGAACAGTATGGAGGTTCCTCAAAATCTAAAATTAGAACTACCATATGATCCAGCATTCCACACCCGGATATATATCTGAAGAAAAGGAAAACCCTAATTTAAAAAGATACATGCACCCCAATATTCATAGTAGCATTTTTTACAATAATCAAGATATGGAAGCAACCTAAGTGTTCATCAACAGACGAATGGATAAACAAGTTGTGAGATATATATATATATATATATATATATATATATATATATATATATATATATATACACACACACACACACATATGTATATTATTATTACTTATTACTCAGCCATAAAAAATAATGAAATTCTGCCACTTGCAACAGCACAGATGGACATAGAAGGTACTATGCTTAGAGAAATAAGTCAGACAGAGAAAGACAAATACTGTATGTTATCACCTATATGTGGAATCAAAAATAAAACAAATGAATAAATATAAAAAAAACAGAAACAGACTCCCAGATATTCAGACCAAATTGGTGGTTATCAGTGGGGAGAAGAAAGGGAGAGGAGCAAAATAGGGGTAAAGGATTAAGAGGTACAAACTACTATGTACAAAATAAGTAAGCTGCAAGGATGTATTGTACAACACGGGGAATATAGCCAATATTTTGTAACTTTAAATGGAGCATAGTCTATAAAAATATTGAATAATTATGTTATACACATGAAACTAATATATGACTGCAAAACAACTATACTTCATATTTTTTAAAAAAGCCAGTTTCATTTGCTTCTTTTTCTATTAGCCAAATCTTATGCAATATGAAGCAGTTCATTCTTTTCTTTGACACCTGAATTCTATAGCTCAAGTAGTGTAAGAGAATAGAGGATTAAAACCAGTGCCTATGGCCAATCCTCTGCATGTGTGTAACAATATACATATTTTTTATCTCTAAAGGACCTAACAATTTCAACAGAAAAAATGAGTATCAAAGGTAATTCTTTCAATGTACATTATTATGCCATGCATAATATTGGAGTTTTGAATAATGAGATAAAATTTTCTTTGTAGAATTTTAATGATGACTGTAATTTGAGGTACATTTTTTTCACCTTAAATTTGTATCTAAATTTTTAGGAAAAAAATGAGAAACTGCTGGTCACAATCTTCAGAAAAGACGTTTATTTGATCATGTTTCCTTTTATTAAAAAGTAATCATGTCAAATTTAGAAAAAGAGTTACTTCCTGAAGTAGCATACCATCTCCAAAGTCAGAACAAGAAGAGCAGCCCATCAGCATCCAAGAGCCACAGTCCACTTGTGTAAATTTTATCCTGTTTGGGCTGGCTGGTTTCAAGTTTACACCCCTGACCACATTTGCACAAACGCACCGACACACACTCACGGTCATGCTGTACCATGACCAATAGAGCAGACCTGTTGTTTGAAGAAGAGCTCATAGGCTGATGCTGTTGGAACTGAAAGAGGTCTTCATGTGACTTTGGTACAGTTTGATCTCCCTTTTACAGATGACAAAACAACACCAAGAGATATTGTTATTTTTGCAAAATCAAATGTATTAAATATTTATTGAAGACTGACAAAAAAGTAATTATGATTGAGAAAATACAGTATATAAATAATGTAATTATAATTGAAAGTCAAAACTGTCACATCTCACAGTTGAGAAGGATCATAGTTATTTAATCCAATCTCACTTCCTTCATTTTCACCCAATGCCAGACATCCTGCTTAATATAGTAAACATCTATGTGGATCCAACACCTAGACACTCACTTCTTTGGCCTCTTCTACCACAACTTTTCCCTTTATTCCACTTTATCTACTTACTCTCAGGGCAAATGCCCTCACTTTATCAAGCACCTGAAACCACCCATTAAAATCAGGAGCCCAACCACCCACTTTTCTACAATTACTTCTTATCTTTCCAACTCACTTGATCAAGGATCTGATCTGGAATTCTCCTTTAATTTATTAAGAGTTCTATTTCATTCCTTTCTATACATCCGTTGCCTCTCCATCACCTTGTTTTTATCTCTCTGACTATTGTTTCCACATTCCATAGTTAATACATACAATCGACGTCAGTAACCCTCTCCATTCATAGTACTTACTGATAAGTGCACACACTTATATGAAATCAACCACCTGCTTTTTCTTGTTTTTTTTTTTTTTTGGTCTCTGCACGTATGTTCTCTGAAGCACTGCTTGAGACTGTCGCTCATTCCAGCAGATGGGTAACACTCAGTAATAATTCATTATAACCAACTTCAAAGGAGCACATAAACTGCACACAGAAATACTGTACTATTTATTTTCTAAGTTTATTCTCTCATCAGTAATACTTTTGTATCTTCTTACACCCTCCAACCTGAACAAGCTAGATAACTTGTACAAAGGGCTTTGCTAACAAAATAGAAGCCATGACCATCCTATCACCATCATCTGTATCATATTTCTCCTTCTTCCTCCTTTTTACAACAGTGAAAATGACCCTGCTCTCATCAGAGGTCAGCTTCTCTGAATGCAGACCTTGTTTTCTCAGCCCATTTGTTCCTTCAGTTACTCCCACTGTAACATCTTTACCTTTCTCTGTCAACTGGATAATTCCACTGATAAGCAAATAAGCTGTAGTACCTCACATGTTAAAAAGATTACACATTTCCTGAAATTGCTGTTTACACCAATATCTCCAATTATTTACTCTTATTATCATTGTCGACACTTTTCCATATGCCTACTGCTCCTCCCACTCTATTCACATACCTCTTGCCAAGGATTCAATAGGTATTTTTGTTCCTTACTTTTTTAAACCCTGCAGCATCATTCAGCAGTGTTGACTGTTCTGTCCATCTTGAAACATTATGTACCAAATTTTTTTGATTCTTCTTTCTTACTACTCTCTCTCAAAATCCTTTGTTGGTCACTATTCTTTCACTAGAACTTTAAAAACTGTAGCCCTTTTTTTCTCTCTGAATCCTCTTATAAAATCTAAACAATTCAACTACCCTGTACCTCTGTCTCATATGCTCTTAGAAAATCTCACCAATTTCCATATATTTGGGTATTATAAGTGTACTGATGACTCTGAACACTGTATTTCTTGCCTCAGACTTAAATGGCTAAATGTCTTCCTGATATCACTCTGCAAATATCTCAAGATAATCAGAAATTTGACATGTCCCAAAGTATTCAAATTTTGATATTCTTGCCAGCACTCTTTCCAGAATCTTTGCCATTCCTTCTTAATCTCAAAAAAATGTTATCACTCTCCATCAAAGGCAAAGAACTAAAAGTCATTACTAGAAAATTTGTCTCCATCACCCCTCATGTCCAATCCATAACAAATTCTATAAAATCTATTCCCAAATACATGTGAAATCAGTCATTTTTTTCTACTTCTATGCTTTTATACTGCCATATATTTTTTCAAGTCCCAATCATCTGTTATCTAGACCATTATGATCTCAGAGTAAATGGCTTTGGGTTATCCTGTGTTGGTAGCTGCAATCCATTATTGCATTTATTCATTTACATATCTTAACTCATGTTACTCTCTTGATATAAATGTCTCAATAGTTTTCTTTTATATTAAGAATAAACCATCACTTAGCTTAGCCTACAGTAAATACATGATCTCACTTTGCCCTGGTCCTCTTGCTTGCCTTTACCTACAATTCTTAGAGTCATACTTGTTCTCTTAAAATGTATCCAACACACGAGGATCCTATTTCTTCTTTTCATCTCTACCTACCCAAACCTAGCATAAATTTGATGCATATTAATTGATGGATTGAATTAGTTATTCTATTCCAAATTTTTATCAAATGCTTAATTTTCCTCTAAACCATTTCCAATGAGTCAAATCCGAGAATTCTCCTATGACTAAATAACAAATAATTATATGTTATATAACATTAACCTATAAATACTATCCTCTCTGAACCTTGAAAGAAACACTGGGGGAAATATGAGAATGGTAGCTTTACAAGAGAGCAGAAAATAGACTATGGAAAATATAACATTGAACTTTTAGTCACCTATGGCACATTAAATATATACATTTATTTCTAATCTCTCTCAAGCTACAATTAATAACTGTGAATGAAAAGATGTAATATCACGAGTGCAAAATGAATAAGAATGAATGAGAGATGTCAACTAATTTTTGGAAGATGGAAAATATTGTGGCATTATTAATAGATTTGGCAGGACACAGATTGGTAAGATCTTTCTGTGCAGGCAGAAGATGTTTCCAAAATAAGGCAACTCACAGCTAAATCAGGAATGGGAAACTCCAGTCACCTCAACTGATGAAAGAGAAATATGGGATGAGAAACAGTGGATTAATTAAAATATGTTTCATAAGATACTACACTTCTATGTCCCTTCCATCATTTCAAGCAGTTAAGCAGTTCCCTTTTCAAGAACTCAGGGTAGACAAGAGGTTTATTGTCTAGAAAAATCAAATCAGACTGCCTCCAGTCTCTTGGGTACACCAAGCAAAGGAAGGCTGTGGGGAGAGGGTTTTATACTGAAATGGAGATACTATATGAAAATCTGGAATGAACAGTGAGACTCAGCTCACCCTGCTCAGAAGCACTGATTCTTTCTGCCAGGCTGAGTGCTGGAGGGTTCTTCTTCAGAAAAATGGAATGTCCCTAGGAAAATAGTCTACAGGCACCAATATTTAAAGCTCTTCCATTATATATCTGGGTCTCTTCCTGATCATACAATGGTAAAGTCCTCCAGTCAATAAGACTGATCACACTAAACAGCTTCTAATCAGTAATTTTTTACCACTCTCCAACAGGAATCCACCCAAGGATGTCTTGATTTTTAAAAAAAATCCTCAAATATGGCCCCAAACTCAATAATCCTCTTTCTTATATCATAAATTAAAATTTTTCTAAGCTTCAGTGATATTCTTTGGAAAGCAGGACATATTATCCATGTTAATCTGATATGCAAACACAGTTGGTTCTCACTCATGATCCTAAATGTTGTAGAAAAACAGCACTGGCTTTGGATTAAGAACACTCTTAGTTTGAATGTTAATTCTGTCACATAACAGCTGAGTACACTTGGGCAAAATTCTTAAATTATTTAGCTGATGTTTTAGCCTGAGTTTCACAGAGAACATGGCCTAAGACAGAAGGTTTGTATTATATTACTTCACGATAGATTGCTATCCCAGATAGCAAGAGTGATGGATGAGGAGGATGATGCAGGGAGAGCCACAAGGAAGATACGTTATCAAGATGGTTGCCACTAAGTGAAACCAGTTGCTCAGTCATATGGAATTGTCCCCCAGGGAGCAAAGTCAATGGCATCACAAGACTGTATATCAAAGAGGAGGAAAGGAGAAAATTACCCCTTTCTTATCTCTTATGGATCAAAAGTTGACCCACACCTTTCTTGATTGTGAATGCATAAGCTTCAGTTAAGGTTTGATAAAAGGTATCAACAAGGAAACATGAGAAAGAGAAAAAAATATCTGAGACAGGGGCATGAGGGAAGGGATGTTCAACTGGCACCTGTGTGGAAGCCCAAACCCAGCTGGAACAAAGCTGAGGCAAGAGCTTTAACAAAGATCATAAACTCAAGAGGACCTGAAGTGGCACACAAGCTTTTACGGCTTCTTATCTGTAAAATTGTAATATAATTATCTACAGTTATGGGTTATTATAAATACTAAATAACATGCAAAGTGGCACACTGGCAAAGCATATTCTTAGTACACATAATTAATATTTTCTTTACTAAACTCTCTCATCAATAAAAGCATCTCTAAAATTTGTGTAAGAGTCTAGATGACATGAAATTGACCATGTTTGGATTATTGTTGAAGCTGGATAATAGATAAATAAATGTATAATGTATCATGATCTCTACTTTGACATATATGTTAGAAAATTTCCCTAAAAATATTTAAAAACAGTATTTATAAAATTTCAAAAATAAAAAAATATGTAAGTCTGATTTCCAAGTCATCGAATTGACTCTTAGTCATGTAAAAATATCAATGTCTGTCTCATAACTCCTGGTCAGAAATATAAATAATCCAATACTTTCCTAGTCCTCACTTTCTATAATTCTGGATTGTTTATTTCTCCTTTTCTGAAATTGCCTATTTCCTTCACTAAAGTTTCTGAGATAAAATTCACATATTACATTTCAAGTATATTTACATGCATTTCTTCCCCACTAGGTTGCAAACAAATTGCACACGGAGCCTATTTAATCTTTGTTTTACCCAACAATTAGTGCAGTATTTATCATGTGATAGATCAACAAATAATCACTGAAAGACTAGGACTCACAGTAGTAACTTCTGATTGTATGTGTTTATCCTAATATCAGGGAGCAGAGATAGCCAACAGACAATTTTGTCAAATTTGCCAATTTACTAGATTAAATTAAAATAAGATTCTCATCCAGCTTCATATGAGTATGATTAAACATCCTTACTACTAAACTTTGACTTTCCTACTGATCATGTGGGAAAATAAATGGTTGACCATTGTTAGCCACACTTTTCTAAATAAGAATAATTTGGAAAAGTTTCATTGTGATTGACAAAGCTGGGAAAGTAAAGTCCCATATTTTTTCATAAAATGGATGATTTTGAGTCAAACGACTTTCTTCCAGTATAGTATTTTGCAGTTTGCATAAATTATTCCTTCTCCTCTTTATTTTCTTTATTGAAGTTGAACATAAATTTTTATAAACTAAAGTCCACATTAGAGTGTTTGGTTCTAAATTGACCTGAGTATCTTACATCGACAAGCTAGTCTGCTTTTCTGAATCGTTTTTAGAATTTCCAACTGATTTTATATTTGGGAAAAGTAGTGAAGAATTATGCTTCCTCTTGCATAAAATGAAATCTAAAGATGGATCTACTCCATTTCTTCTTAAAAGCTATTTCTCCGGGTGGTACAATGTGTGAACTTATTTACTCATTTATGATTTTCACATTTCCTTATTTTTAAATAATTACTTGTAATACACTTCCTCCTTTTAAAAAAATATAGGCCAAAAATATAGTTGCTCAGGAAGAAAATCACAGCACTATCATAATTTGCAAAGAGAGTATTTGAGAGTAAGTTTATAAATAGCCACAGAAAAAATTGAATGTATAACTTAACAAGTAATTCAATAAATACTTCGATGAAGGTACAGATAGATAAATTATTAACATGCCTTTAGCATAATCTCTTTTGAGCCTAAGATAAATTATTAACATGCCTTTAGCATAATCTCTTTTGAGCCTAAAAACAGGTAATTCAGACAGAAACTCTACTTAAGGCTCTGTTGGCCCACATAAAACGAAGTGAACAGTAATTAGATAATTTTCATACATTCACCTTATTCAGGTGTTTAACACTATATTTAATAACTTCAGTCATTCACCATTAATTTTCTGTTTTCATGGTCCTTTGAACAATTTCTTAGATTTGTTAACCAAATAGACTCTAGGATGGCTACAAATGTCAAATGGACATTCAATACAGTCAAGGCAATTCTAATAAATTTCTTGAGAACACACACTTGTCCCCATTCCAAGATAACTATTTCATATTTTTTCCATTTCTTCCTCCTTTAGCTCATCTGATTACCTCATCTTATATTGCGTTCAGAAACCAGATGTAGTCAATTGAGAAGCAACTCATTTTCTCACTAGAAAATACAACCCATATTTGAATGCAGACCTTCATAATCTGTCTTTTCTTCTGTAATGAAACATATGCCTCTCTTATATCTAAGAAAAACTGCTTATGTGTACTCTATATTCCATCTCCTGTCACCTGTTTCAGAATACTTCTCTAAAATTGACATTTTACTGGTTCCTTTAGATGATTACTATCATCACTGTATAAACATTTTGATTTTGCCTATTTTATATTATATTATATATATACATACTATATATTATACATATACATATAACTATACCATTTATATTTTATAATATATATTAAATTTCAGTTTGAATCATATACTATGAAAGTGAGTCAGCATGTGAATTTTGAGCCTAAACAAGTTGAGTACCTGCTAAAGCACAAGATTTAACACAAACCAGAGTCCCATGATATAATACTCAAAATACTGAACATACTGTCCAAGTATAACATACTTGTTATATCACAAAGCAGGAATATCTCAACTCAAAAGGGAAAACAACAATCAATAAGCAATAACAATGAGGTGGCACTTATACTGAAATTATCAGACAAAAATGCTCTAACAAGCAATTACAAAGGCTCTTGAAACAAACACAAAAAGTCTCAAAAAAAGGAACATAAAAAGAATTAAAGGGAAATTTTAGAGTTACGAAATACAAATACAAAAACCAAAACCTTCATTGGATGGACTAAATAGCAGAATAGAGATGACAGAGGAAATAAATCAGTAAAATTTAAGATAGAGCAATAGAGATTATTCAACCTAAGCAACAGAGAGAAAACTTAGTTAAAAAAAAAAAAAATCGAAATGAAGCTCAGAGGTCTTTGGGGTAATTTTTAAAAGATGTAATATTCATGTCATTGGAGTCTCAGATAGAATGGGAACAGATATAGTGCTGAAAAAATATTTGAAGAGGGCTTCCCTTGTGGCGCAGTGGTTGAGAATCTGCCTGCCAATGCAGGGGACATGGGTTTGAGCCCTGGTCTGGGAAGACCCCACATGCCACGGAGCAACTAGGCCCGTGAGCCACAATTACTGAGCCTGCGCATCTGGAGCCTGTGCTCTGCAACAAGAGAGGCCACGATAATGAGAGACCCGTGCACCGCGATGAAGAGTGGCCCCCACTTGCTGCAACTAGAGAAAGCCCTCGCACAGAAACGAAGACCCAACACAGCCATAAATAAATAAATAAATAAAAATTAAAAAAAATATATTTGAAGAAATAATGAGTAAAACTTTTCAAATTTGGTGAAATATATAAATCTACAGATTCAAAAAGCTGAGTGAGTACCAGACAAGATAAACTCAAAAAACAAAAAATCCATGTTTTGACACAGTGTAATCAACTTTCTGAAAACTAGAGACAACAACACAAAATATATTGAAACCAGCTAGAGAGAAATTAAACTAACATTACCTATAGGGCAAGGTTTCTCAGACTCAGCACTACTGACATATTGAGCCAGAAAATTCATTTTGAGGGAGGCTGCCCTGTGTATTTTAGGATGTTTATCAACATACTTGGCCTCACCCCTCAGTTCTGATAGTGAAAAATGGCTGCAGACATTGTCAAATGTGCCCATGTGGACAAAACAACTCCAAGCTGAACCAGTACTTTAGAGAACAATTCAACCGACAGCAGGTTTCTCATCAGGAGTCATAAAGGAGAGAAGAAAGTGACACCATATTTTTAAAGTCCTGAGAAGAAGAACTACCAACTCAAAAGTCATGGCCATTTGACTTTTATGTCAAGCTAAAATATCCTTCAAAAATGAAGGTGAAATATATTCTCAGATGAAGGAAAACTAAGAGAATCTGTCTCTAACATAACTGCTGCTAAAAGAATGATCAAAGAAATCTATTCAAGCAGAAAATAAATAACAAATGAATATATAAACTGAAGAAAGAGCAATGAAATGGTAAATAAATGGGGAAAATAATAAACTTTTCTTTTTTCTTCAGATTTTTATATTGTGTGACAGTTAAAAGCAAAACAAATAAATCAAATTGTTTGATGTTCTCAATGCAAGTAAAGTAATATTTAAGACAATTATAACATAAAAAAGAGGATAAAAGGACCTAACTCATAAACTACATATGTATATTGTAATCTCTAGAGCAACCTGTGGGAAAAAAAAACTATACTCAAAAACAATAAAGCAAGACAGAATACAAAAATGTTCAAGTAACCCAGAGCAAGAGAGGGACGGGGAAATAGAGGAACAAAAAACCAAGGGGGCAAACAGAAAATAAGTAATAAAATGACAGTTTTAGTTCTAAATTATCAATAATTTCATTTAATGTGAGTAGTCTAAACAAACCAATTAAAAACCAGAGATTGATGGATTTGATTAAAAAAGTTATTCAGCTAAATGCAGTCTATAAGAATCTTACTTCTAATATTATGCTATAAGTAGGTAAATGGTAAAGGAATGGAAAAATTATACCAAGCTAATCAAAAATATTTGGAGTGTCTATAATATCAGATAAAGTAGACTTCAGAAGAAAGAAAATAGAAACAAACATGACAAAGAGGAATGATTAAGAACATTACTAAAATTATAAAATATTCAATTCAGCAAGATGATATAAAAATTTTAAGCGCTCAAAATATGCTTGATAATACAATGAAATCTCAGGTTTGAGGTTCCCTGTTTCCATATATGTCAGTTAGGTTAATGTGTTAATTATGTTGTTTTTTTTTCTCACTGATAAGTTTCTGCTTCTTGTATTTGTTGTTATTTACTAAGAGAGTTGGTTTTAAAAAAAATCTCCAAGAGTGAAAATTGGTGCTTTCCCATTATATCATTTTGTTTTATGTATATTAGACATTGACAAATTTGGATTTTTATACCATCTTGATGAATTTAACATTTTAGCATTATGAAAATGGCTTTCTTCATTTTTAATAATTATTTTTACATAAAAATGTCTGAAATTAGTTTTTATTTTTTCTTAGCACTTTCATGGCATAACTTTTCCATTTTCCATATGTTTATAGTTTAGATGTACCTTTTTTTTAAACAACAGATGGCCAGATATTTTGCCCAGTTTGACAATATGTTTCAGTTGGAGCATTTAATTTTCATTTAAAGTACTTACTGATACACTGGATTTTAAATTTACCATCTTACTATTTGAATACTATTTATCCTGCCTGATTGATGTTCTTCTCCCCTAATGCATCATTACTGGAAGCAGAAGTTGTCCTCTTTGTCTCTATTCTATTCTTAGATTATTCTCATTCAGATTCTTTTGAACAATATACTATTGATTTCAGATTCTAATATTTGTCTTTAAGGTCTTTAACATTTTTTTCTCAACTTCATTGTCATTCCACAGGTCCACTTGGATGTCAAGCATTTATCACCAGCTTAATACGTAAAAAACACAACCCTTAAACCTCCACTCTACCACCACCCCATATCTAAACATGGTCCTTCCTCAGTTCTGTCCTTCTTAGTAAATGAGAACTTCTTCCAGCCACTAGCTCATATCCAGAGCCTGAGAGTAATATGCTCCCTTTTTTTCACTCATGATTAATATACCTTGCAAAACCCTGTATTTACTGTCTGTAATCCATCCCCTTCTCACTACTGGCTCCCCCAAATCCTAGTTCTAGATTCTGTCTTTTATTGCTGGACTCCTAACTGTGCTCTCTGTGTTTGTTCTTTTCTTGTATCCCTCAGTTCACCTTAGAACAGCCAAAGAGGCCTCTCAAAACATAAATTAGATCGTATCTGGATATTGTGCAAATAAAATAAAAGCAAAACACTTTTCTTTGCCTTACAAAGCCTCATGTCATCTCATTTTTAATCTGGTAACACCCCCTCACTGTTTCCATGCCTAAAAAGTGCTATTTTGGTAGAATTTTTGCACAGCTGACTCTTTTAATCATTTAGTTTCAGGTCTCTTTTCAACAATGCAGAGTTTTTTCTTGACTACTATAGCAAAGGTGTTCCCTTCCCCCACTGTTCTGTTGTTTATGGCCCTAGTTTTTTCTTTATATCATTTACCATTATCTGATATTATATTATTTATTCTTTCACATATTTATTATCTCTGTCCCGCATGGTATATCTGAGCTCCATTAAGTCAGGTGTTTTGTGTGTCTTTCTCTTCTGAAATCACAGCACTCATTGTTGGACTCATTAAAACTCATCTTTATTTCCAGCTCTCTTCTTCCTTGCCAATGTTAATGTTGCACCCTCCTCCCACCACCATGACTACATTTAAGATAGGAATGGCCATGTGACTAGAATTGACTTGCCACTTTAAGAAGTCTTTAAAATCTATGTGTACTTTCCCTAATGCAGAAACAAATACCATCCAGATTTTATGGATTCTGTCTATGCAACTTCCTGAATGAGGATCACTTGAAAAGAACCCTCAGACCTAAAATGGACACGTAGCTTGGAGGAAGAAGTAAATGTGTGGTGTTTTAAGGCACTGTGGTTTTATGGTTAGTTGTTACTGGAGCATAACTTAGCCTGCTCTGACTTAAGTGATAATGACATTTAACAAAACTTGATAGAATGAATATGTTCAACTTCACTATAACACCTACAAGATTATGCATAGTCAAGAATCAATTGTAATGCACCAGACAATTGGTATTCATTATGGAATATAAAAGCGGTGATTTCTCAAATAATTATTGACATGCAGAACATCCATTGTCTTAGCATGCTTCTTCATTACCACTGTGCTTAACATTCCTGAATTGAGACAATAATCAAGATCAATGACCAGCACAGCTCTGTGCATCTGTCTTAGGATGTAATTTTTTTGGGGGGTTTATTTATTAATTTATTTATTTATTTATGGCTGTGTTGGGTCTTCGTTTCTGTGTGAGGGCTTTCTCTAGTTGCGGCAAGTGGGGGCCACTCTTCATCGCGGTGCGCGGGCCTCTCATTATCGCGGCCTCTCTTGTTGCAGAGCACAGGCTCCAGACGCGCAGGCTCAGTAATTGTGGCTTACGGGCCTAGTTGCTCCGTGGCATGTGGGATCTTCCCAGACCAGGGCTCCAACCCGTGTCCCCTGCATTGGCAGGCAGATTCTCAACCACTGCGCCACCAGGGAAGCCCTTAGAATGTAATTTAAAACTTCTTATTTTCTTCTTAATGTTATTGTAGGGTTTTGATGTTCAAAGTAAATATGGATTCCTATTCCCTCCTTTTCTTCTCCTTTTCTCCGTTCTCATTCTTCTAAGAAATGGGTAGTATCAGAAGCTTAACGAAGAACTGCTATGCAATTAAAAACAGACTTCAACATATCAATCTATTGTCCAAAGTTACATAAACAGCTTATATTTAAAATATCCCTCAACGGATATGTTAATTCCTCTTTCAAGCATTTAAGCTATTCTTGAAATATCTAAAACACGCATGCTTCAAATCCCAAACACTACATTTCTGTCCAACTAGTCCTCTCTCCCTTAAGCAAATAATATAATAAAATAGTAATTCACAGCTACATCTTTCCAAATCTAAAAACACGTTCTAATCCACTATATAATGCAGTGTTTTTCACTGTTATGAATACCCCTGCACTATTCCCTCCTCTGGAATGGCCTTCTTCTGTGTTTCCACATTCCAATCGCCATCCATTTTACAAGAAACACTTCATATTTCCTACTTTATGGTGTATCCCATGATAATTCTAGTTCTCACTGATCTTTTCCTGTGAGATGCAGTAGTACTCAAAATTACTAGTAATAATAATCTGTGCATAGAACAGACTATTCTATGCACTTTGGCAGATTTATGTTCTTTCTGGTAATAGTCTGTAATTGCTTCATATATGATAACCTTGCCTCCAAAACTAGTTTTTGAAGATTAATGAGACAGGAGTTTGTCTTTTCCTTTCTGTGTAACTCCCATAGCAGCAAGAAAATATTAGACACACAGTAGGCATTCAAGTAAAATGTAGTACATTTGAATTAAACAGATTTGAATTTACCAAGATTTAAATGAAATTGTCTATCTTGTGAAAAGTGGAAACTTACACCTACTCAAAACACTAAAGGAGATCAGGCTTTCTTACCTAAATTTTATGTCCAATTTGTTCCAGTCCCAAACCCTTCAACAAAAACAAAATCTTTTAATCTGTTTGCAAAATATTCCCTCCTTCCTCCCATCTTGCCACTGCAATTCTGTGATATACTATCCTCGCCTATTACCCCTTTATAGCTGTTTTGTTAAAGTTCATACCACAAAGACCTGTAAAAGAAATTTATGGCTCTAGAGATTTCAGAGAATTCTAAATAACCATAACAGGAACATGAAGCATTAATTAAAGACACTAGAGTCTAAGTTATAACAGGAATCCTGACACTTAAGGCCCTGGTACCATGTAAATTTTAAACGGTATGACAAACAGAGAGTAATTTGATGGTCAGGGGGTTAAAATGGATAACTTAATACCTTTGTCAAGAAAAAGTGCTTGTCCTTGTTCTAATCCCTACCCAGGGGCTTCAGGGGCTTCCTTCAGAAAACATGGTGATGCCTAAATATTTTTGCAATAACTCATATATAAGCCAGTCTTTTCTTTAAGTACACTAGAGATTAAAAAGCAACCCCCAACATTCATACACTGATTTTCAAATAAAACACTTTAATATTTAACATATATTTTGCTACAAATTATCCATTGCTTAGTCGATTGAAGGGCTATATTTAAAGCCAGGGCACCAAGGAACTTGCCACAGTACAGAGGAATAATTTTTCCCCAGGGAATTTTCACATACTTATATAAAGGCAGAATGATATTCCTGACTCACTCTGTCAAATCAAGCAATGGAAAATGCTTTACCTATTTTGAAATAACAAAAATGGAATAATAGAGACTCAACTTGTTTTGCATGTTTAATATTAATACCTAGTACCCTTCTTAGAGCATTGAAAGTACATATTATACATATTTGTTTAACATATGTTGAGAAGGCAATGCAAATTTGTCCTCAATGCTCAAATATGCAGCAAATATCTGTCTGTCCCATCCCCACCTGTTTCTCTGTGTGAAATTCTATGGCATATGTAATACCATTCATTTGTGATGTCTCATGTTTTGTCCTGCATTGCTGTATTTTATGTGTATAGAGTAATTCCTCAGGTAAATTGCAATATAAGTACTATAATTTATTCTTGTGTCTTCTATAACACTTGGCACTGACTTCAAATATATTAGGTTCTTAATAAATATTTGTTGGTTGATTAGTTGATTTACCACTCCTGCTAATTGCAAAGTGACTTCATTGGTCATTAACAGACACATAAATGGATTACCAAAAATCATGTGAATTTAAGTATAATCAGATTATGCCCAAAATTAGTATCAGAGGAGCCAACCACCCTCTCCTTCAAGCCATCCTCACACTTTTTATCTACATACTCCTCACTTACAATTCAGCTACTTGCTTGCCTTCTTTCCATTTTCAGCTTTGTGCTGTTATTTAATATCTCACCAGTTGTGTAATTTCAGCTCCCAAATTGAATAAGACGTTCCCTCCAGTGGAACCCTCACCTTGACAAATAGCCAAATAGTAATTATTATTCCTTTCAGGGGTTGAGCTATGGAATCATGCATGCAATATCCCAAGCTTGAGCACGTAGAAATTTATGCTATACATCCCTATGTTGGAGTTTCCATCTGAGATCGTATTTCAAGCCCACTCATTTTTTTTTTGCAATATGATTAAGTTAATTCCTTTATAAAGTTGGAGGCTTAGAGAGACATTCAGAAAGAAACTTGATGTTTCATATTTTTGCAAACTTGCTCTCCCTATTTCCTTTCCTATCATTTTAGCCACACCAAGAGGGAAAATTAATTTTGCAACAGTCTCTAATTTTTTTTCTAAATGTGTAACCTCCATATTAATAGGAGCCAGAGGACTCATTCATCATATCTGGTCACTGTGAAACTGACATTTACAGGGTGGAATGTTTCTCGCTCAGGACAAATGGGTGTCATTTGTAAAACATGCCTCACCCAATCGTAGGCTCCCATGGCTCTCAAACTACATTTTTAAGCAACAATATAAACCATTCCCCAAACTGAAAGGTCTTTTCAAATATTTACTGCCTACCTATGGAACTTTTATTCTGCTGGCTGCTGCCATCAATAATCCTGGAAGCTCGAAGCTAAGTGTTGTGTGTGACCTCCAAGGAAAGTCAGTGCCGCAGAATGGGGGAGGTGGGTTCAGCATCCTGCGTTCCTCCTTCTGTCACTTCCTAAGGCCTATTACAAAGAAATTAAGGACTCTAGAAGACTTATTTTTAGGTTTATTAGAAAACCCCTCAACCCTTACATTTGTAAGTTGACTCAATGTTTTTAAGTGTTCTCCACATAAAATGGGATTTTCTTGCCCACTTTCTCTGTGAAGAATTTGAATTACCCCATCCCACTGTGGTCTCAGAACCAGCATTTTGCTTTTATTTTTCTAA
Source organism: Balaenoptera physalus (assembly GCF_965194825.1). Taxonomy (NCBI): domain Eukaryota; kingdom Metazoa; phylum Chordata; class Mammalia; order Artiodactyla; family Balaenopteridae; genus Balaenoptera; species Balaenoptera physalus. The sequence goes on along the minus strand of NC_138897.1, from coordinate 40,956,122 downwards.
AACCCAGTTGTGATTTCAGGTCATGTGGTCATCTTGGTGATCTTTTTTCAGGCTCCTAATTCCATTGTGGGGACCAGACAAAATCCCTCCTCTAGGATAGCTGCAAATTTTGAATTTTTGATTTCTTAGGATGTGCTCTGTCTTGTGCTTCTATATTTACGTGCTGTTTTGCCCCATGTCAATGAGGGCCCAAAGCTCAGCCCTTCAAATAGTTTCCACAAAAATTTACAGTTGCTTCACTAAAAATTCTGTAAGCTTCAATAACTTTATTGAAAAGTTGCAGATTCCCTCCTCCTCCTTCCCCTATTCTGTCCTCATTTCCTGCCCCATCTCTCCCCTTCATTCATCTTTACACCTTCTCAAAGAGAACATCATTTTTTCTTGCCTGTTATAGAAGAGTTTTAATCCTTTTTGCAAAATCTGGACACAAGCTTAACTTTTAAGTTCTACAAGGATTTACATGCTCTAATTAGGAATTTGTTCCAAAAAAAAAATCCTTTTCCTTCTCAGAGGAATTTATGAGGTAGTAAGAGATTAAACTGCATTCATCTTAGCCATTCCTAGAGAATCCCACTTCCTTCAATTAAAGTATAATTGGTCTGTCTTGAACAAACAAATGGTGAACCTGGGCAGACAGTTTATCGTGACCCATGTCTGTCACTGGTTATAAGCTTACTCTGAGGTCAGAATTCAAACATGTTCATCCAGGTACTGGACTTAATAGGTAACAAGATAGATGGATCTGAGCTCTCACACAAGTTATACTATGAATGAATGAGTCATAATTTTAGGGAAATTCTGAAATAATAGTACCTATCTGAAAGGCTAAATGTGAGAATTAAAAGAGTAAATACATGAAAAGTACTTTGGACTCTGTCTGACAATAATAAACACTCAATAACTGTTTGCTACACCATCCCTGTGTAGCTATGCACCTTGCATCCTCATATCAATAATGCAAATATACATTGTCACCATTTCACACAATAAAATCCTTAACCATTAGGGGTGATTAGTTAATTGTCTAAGGACACACAGACAAGTTGAGATTATAATATGGTTCTTTCTGAACTTAAAGCCCCCTTTTTTTGGCTTTTTGTGTGTGAACTTTATAATTCATAGTATTAAAAAAAAATATATATATATATATATATATATATATATATATATATATACACACACATATGTGGAAAATTTCATGAAACATTAATGTAAAGCTTGATATTTTGAAAAAGTTACCCCCTATGTAATCATCATCCTGTATCCAGATCCTCTCCTCATCCTGTATAATGCCCTCCCCATTTATAAACACTTTCCATCCTTGTAAAGTAGCCATTAGAAAACTTTATATCAGATCCCTTGTTTTACTTACACTTTTGCCAAATAATTATACATTTCTAAGTAATATAGATTGGTTTTGCCTGTTTGGGCATACTGTATAACTGAAATTATAGCCAAAGCTCTTCATTGTTGCCTTTGTCATAAATCAAAAATTCATTTAAAGAATGCCATGGCTATTCTTCACATTTTGCCTTGTCATATATATTTTAAATTCAGCCTAGTAAATGCCACCCAATAATAATACTAGTAAAAGATTTGGGTTTTATTTGGTGTTTCATAGTGTCTAAAAATTAAGGATAATTGCCAACTGTAGAATTTTGAATTCTGAATCCATAAAAATGGGATACTTCTCTGTTACTCTTAGATCAACTTAAGTATCTTTCAGTAATGTTTTTTTGTTGTCTCTATGGAGATCTAGCACATGATTTGTTAGATTTATTTCTAGGAATTTCATGTTTATATTATTTTAAATAGTATCATTTTAAAAGTTCCTTTTGTTTGTTGTTTGTTGCCAGTATGTAAAATACAATAATTTTTGAATATTAATAAATTGGTGAACTCTCCTAATATGTGTAATATTTTTTCTGTAGATTCCTTTGGACTTTTTGTATTTGTAATTGTATCATCTACAAATAATAAGAGCTCTATTTCTTCTTCATTTCCTTATACATCATTTCTTATTCATTTTTATACAATCATACATTTATATGTATATGTACATGTATTGTTTATAATGTTTTTTATATATCATGATGTTTTGACATCTTAAGAAATTTTCTGGTTGGGGAGAGATTTCACCTTCCAGGGCTAGTCAATTTTTAGAATGGCAAAAAGCTCAGATAGGACCATGCCTTTGACATACAAACTAACAACTCCAGAGCTAAACCTTCTCAATCTGGCCCAGACACCCCAGGAAGCAATATGCCTCTGATTTAGTAATCCCAGGGCCAGTTACCAGGCTACCAGGGACCACCTCTGTAGTTTAAAGCCTACATCTAGTATTCACACTAGCCAGTCCTAAACTGTTTACCCTCCCTTGCCTTTCCTTTCCCATAGAAACTATAATAAAGGTATGGCCTAAGCTCTCCCCTTCTTCCTGACCCTTCTGCCTCCTGACTTATGCTGGTGCTTCCCCATGTGCTCTGTCTGGAATGCCATGCCTCCTGTTTCTAGGACTTGTGAGTACAATAAACTTTGTTTTCTTGAGTATCTCCTATGTTTTCTCTTATGACCACAACTGACTGACCATCACATAAAATAACATAGAACATTATGCATATGTATATATTTTGTTTTACTGCCTCAGATTTTTCATACAATGTTGAATAGAAATGTTGACAGCAACGACTATCCTTATTTAATCCTCATTCTCATAGAAAATGTGTTTGTTTCACCATCAATTATGGTCTTTTCTACTGGTGTGGTTTGTTGTTAGTTTTTTACAGAGACCTTTATCAGATAGAAACAGTTTGATTCCGGTTAGTTCTCTTCTAATCTTAATTTGCTATAATAATAAGTGGATATTGAATTTATCAGTTTTCCTCTATTTGTGCGATCATCTGATATTTCTCTTTAAACCTGTAAATGGCAATTATTGATTGATTTTAAATGTTAAACTGACTTTACATTTATGAGATTAACACAAATTGTTAATGATGCTTAGTTCAGTTTATATTGTTAGATACAGTTTTCTAACATTTTGATGATTTTTTTCACTTGTATTCATGAGAAATATTGGTCTGTAACTTACCTTCTTTACCAATTTGTATAAAGTTTTGGTATCAAGTTTAGGAGAGTTTTCTAAAATATATTGTGGAAAATTCCTTCTCGCCACCCCCCGCCTCCCACTTAGTCTATGGAAGAATTGGCACAATATTGGAATAATTTCTATTTTAAATGATTCGCAGAATTTAAAGATGTAGTCATCTGGACCCATAGGCTTTTTCTTTTTTTTTCTTTGTTTTTCTTTCTGAAATTATTTTAATTATAAATTCAATTTCTTTAACAATTATAAGACTATTTAAGTATTCTTTTTCTGCCTAAGTAAGCTTTGGTAAGTAATTAATTTCTCTATTCAACATCATTTTGAAATTTATTAACATAAATTTATACATAATGCCTTCTTATATTTGTTTAATTGTTCCTGTCTACAGGAATCCTCATGATTGACCATTTTATCATTATGTAATTTCCTCTTTGTCTCTCATTCCAGTCTTTTTTAAACATCTTTATTGGAGTATAATTGCTTTACAATAGTGTGTTAGCTTCTGCTTTATAACAAAGTGAATCAGTTATGCATATACGTATGTACCCATATCTCTTCCCTCCTGCGTCTCCCTCCCTCCCACCCTCCCTATCCCTCCCCTCTAGGTGGTCACAATGCACTGAGCTGATCTTCCTGTGCCATGCGGTTGCTTCCCACTAGCTATCTATTTTACATTTGGTAGTGTATATATGTCCATGCCACTCTCTCACTTTGTCACAGCTTACCCTTCCCCCTCCCCATATCCTCAAGTCCATTCTCTAGTAGGTCTGTGTCTTAATTCCCGTCTTGCCCCTAGGTTCTTCAAGACCTTTTTTTTTTTTTCCTTAGTTCCATATATATGTGTTAGCATACGGTATTTTTTTTCTCTTTCTGGCTTACTTCACTCTGTGTGACAGACTCTAACTCCATCCACCTCACTACAAATAACTCAATTTCATTTCTTTTTATGGCTGAGTAATATTCCATTGTATATATGTGCCACATCTTCTTTATCTAGTCATCTGTTGATGGACACTTAGGTTGCTTCCATGTCCTGGCTATTGTAAATAGAGCTGCAATGAACATTTCAGTCATGACTCTTTTTGAATTATGGTTTTCTCAGGGTATATGTCCAGTAGTGGGATTGCTCGGTCATATGGTAGTTCTATTTTTAGTTTTTAAGGAACCTCCATACTCATTACAGTCTTTGTTTTAAGTCTATTTTGTCTGATATAAGTATAGCTACTCCAGGTTTCTTTTCATTTCCATGTGCATAGAATATATTTTTTCATTCTCTGACTTTCAGTGTGGTTGTGTCTTTAGATCTGAGGTGAGTCTCTTGTAGGCAGCACATAGATGGGTCATTTCTCGTATCTATTTAACCACTCTATGTCTTTTGATTGGAGCATTTAGCCTTTTTACATTTAAAGTAATTATTGATAGGTCTGTACTTATTGACATTTTATTACTTGTCTTCTGGTTGGTTTTATAGTTTTGTATTTTTCCTTTTGTCCTCTTTTGCTCTCTTCACTTGTGATGTTATAACTATCTTTAGTGTTATATGTGGATTACTTTTCTCTATTTTATGTGTGTAGCTATTATAGGTATTTGGTTTGTGGCTACCGTGAGGTTCATTTATAGCAACCTGTGAGCATGTGTGTGTGTGTGTGTGTGTGTGTGTGTGTGTATTTATTTATTTTAATAGATGATCTCAAGTTCAAATGCAGTCTAAGCACTCTACATTTTCACTCCCTCCCAACCATGTTTAGTGTTTTTGTGTCATATTTTATTCTGTTTTGCATATGCCATATCTACCCATTGTGTTATAGATTATTTTACTACTTTGGTCCTTTAACTTTCCTAAGCAGCTTTATCTGTGTCAGATAAGATTACTAACTTTATCTGTGTCAGATAAGATTACTAGCTTTATCTGTGTCAGATAAGATTACTAACTTTACTGTATATTTGCCTTAACCAATGTGATTTTTCCTTTCATAATTTTCATGTTTTTAGCTGTGGCCTTTTCTTTTTTGCTTAGAAAAGTCCCTTTAACAATTCTTGTAAATCTGGTTTGGTGGTGCTGAACTCTTTTAGCTACTGATTGTCAGTAAAACTTTTGATCTTTCCATCAAATCTGAATGAAACCCTGGTTATGTAGAGTGTTCTTCATTGTAGCTTTTCCCCATTTATCACTTTAAATGTATTTTATCAATCCCATCTGGTATGCAAAATTTCTGCTGAAAAGTCAGCTAATAGTCTCATTGGAGTTCCTTTGTATGTATCTCTTTCCTTTTCTCTTTTGGCTTTTAAGTTTCTCTCTTTATCTTTAATTTTTGTGATTATAATGTGTCTTGGTGTGGACCTCTTTGGGTTCATCTTGTTTAAGACTGTGCTTACTGAACTTGGACTTTTGTTTCCATCCCCAGGTTAAGGACATTTTTAGTTATCCATTCTTCAAATAAGTCCTCTTCCTTTTTCTCTTTCTCTTCTCCTTCTGGGATCCCTATAATATGAATGTTAGTGTACTTGATGTTGTCCCAGAGGTTTCTTAAACTATGCTCATTTTTAAATTCTTTTTTTTCTGTATAGCTTGGGTAATTTCCACTACTGTCTCTTATATATTGCCGATCTTTCCTCTGTGTCCTGTGATCCACTGTTGATTTCTTCTAGTGTACTTTTTTACAATTACTATGTTCTTCAGTTCTGTTTGTTTCTTCTTAATATTTTCTAACTCTTTTTTGAAATTCTTACTGTGTTCATCATCCATTCTTCTGCCAGTTTGGTGAGCATGTCTATGATCATTATCTTTAACTTCTTATCAGTTAGATTCCTTATCTTCACTTTGTTTAGTTCTTTTTCTAAGGTTTTGTCTTGTTGCTTCATTTAGAACATATTTCTCTTTCTTCTCATTTTGCCCAGTTCTGTTTACTTCTATATGTTAGGTAGGTTGGTTATATTTCCCTATCTTGGAGACATGCCTTATGCAGGAGACATCTTATAAGGCCCAGCAGCACACTCCTCTCTGATCACCAGAGCTATATGTTCTAGAGGTTCCACCTATGTGGACAGTGTGAGCTCTCTGTTGTAGCAGGGCTGACTGTTGTGGGTGCACTAGTAGGTGGAGCTGGCTCCTGACCTGGTTGACTGAGGCTGTGCCTCACGCAGTGGCTGCAGGTCTACTAGAGGGCTAAGATTGATCACCGTGCACCTGTCTATGTGGCCTGGGGTTCTCCAGAGTGGTGCTGGCCTGCTGGAGGGCAGGGCTGAATCCTTATCACTAATTGGTTAGAGGGAGCATTCCAAAATGCCACTTGCCAGTTCTTGTGTTATCACAGTAGAATGAGTTCCCCAAAATGGCTGCTGCCAGTGTCTCCATTCCCAGGGGTGTCTCAGTTGCCTCTTACCTCTCCAGGGGTCTCTCCAAGATTTACAAGTGGGTATGACCCAGGATCCTTTCAAGCTACTGCTTCTGCATTGAGACTCAGAGTGTGTGAGATGTTGTGCATGTCCTTTTAGAGCAGATCTCAGTTTCCTACAGCCTTCTTGCTCTCCTAAACATAAGCCCTTCTGATTTTCAAAGCCAGATGTTCTTGGGGCTCATCTTCCCAATGCAGGACTCTTGGGCCTGGGAGCCCATGTGGGGGTCAAAACAATCTTTGATGAAAAACTATACAATTTGATATTCCTACTGTTTGTGGATCACCAACCCAGGCTTGTGGGTCCTGACTATATTATGTCTCTGCTCCTCCTGACTTTCTTGTGCTTCCATCTTTATGTCTTTAGTTGTACAAAATCTTTTCTGCTTGTCTTCAAGTCATTCTCATATATAGTTGCTCTGTAAGTATTTGTAATTCTTTTGTATCCATCAGAGGAGGTGAGTTTAGGGTCTTCCTATTCTGACGTCTTGGCCACATTTCCACCAGCTGTTGAATGGGTTATCAAAATGTGGCCTAATCGTTAAATGGAATATTGCTTATCAATTAAAATGAATTAATTTTGATACATGGTTGAATCTCTTGAGCACTATACTAAGTGAAAGAAGCCAAACAGAAAATTGGAACACTCCTAGTTACATAAAATTTGCAAAAGATAAAACTGTAATGACTGAAAACTGGCCAGTGGTTACTAGAGGCTCAATGGGAGGAGAAAAGGGGTTTGGTTACAAAAGGGTATTGTGAGAGCATTCTAGGAAAATTATAAATCTGATTTTGGTGGTTATATGACAGTATACAATAAAGCTGATTATAAATAGAGTTTAGATTTTGTATTTCAGAAATTGAGTAAATGTAGGTAAACAAAGAGTGAATACACAGAACGTTATGTTAGATAATGCTTTTTTAATAATTAATTTACAGAAAATGATTATTCGTGTTTTGTATGGGTTTAATCAAAGTAGACAAGAAAGTAAGAGCTTATATCTAGTTCAGGCAAATTTCTCTTACATAATTCCCTGCGAAACTACTTTGATAACGTAGGCAAAGAAATTTATTATTTATTGTATCCACTTAATGCCTTTATTATATGCTCTTCTTCATTCATATACAGTACTATGACAAAACTGAGGTCTCTGTTTTCCATGATCAAGTCATTTTAACAGTTTTCTTCTAAGTTATTCTAAGTTTAAAAGAATAAAATAAAGGAAAATGATTTTAACAAATTATACATAATATTCAACCTAATATATAGGAACTATGGCAATTGAACTACATCAAATTTGTTTATCTGGAATTGCAGATCCCAGAAACCTCTGCACTACATAGTACCATCTTAGAATTGGCCAAAAGAGGAAATTGCATGAGATTTTGAAGGTGAAGTGGAGCAGCAACCATTACTGTCTGAAGGTCATCAAAGTTGGACTTGGTGAGAAACAGTTGCAGGAATGGTGGCAGATTTTTGGTGCCCTTTCCTTTACTTTGTATGTAGCTCTTCTTCCTCACTGTTGACCCTGTAAACCAACCGCAGTCCCAGTCCCACCCTCAGATCCTTGTGGGGAGACCTATAGAGGTATTATCACAGTATTCCATAGTTCTCCACATCAACCTCACCTCCGTAGTCCTCTTCAGTGGCTTGGCTTCTCATTGGTTGGCAACTCCTTTGATGTCCTAGCTTTCCTCCTGAATCTTTGCTTTCCAGTCCTTCCCACAATTGAGTAATATCTTATTCTTATAATAAATCACTTACTCTATAACTCGCAAGGGTTCTTTTTCTTTGTTTGACCTTGAAAATGTGGTGACTTTAAATACCTAAGAATATCACTACTGCTATGTAAAATCAGTCCATATTGTTTAGGAAGCCCAGTTTTTTTCATCATCTGAAGGAATAGATTATCAAATTGCATGAGTGAACTCATCAGGCAGAGAGGATTTTAACTCTCCTATATTATTAACTTAGTTTTCTTAAACGCTTCCAGGTTTAACAGATTGCAGGTTGACAAGTGCCTGGTTGGTCTAGAGAGGACCTCTGCTCTAAGCTCCTAAATCTTCTCCCCATAATCTCTCATCACCCATTAGGATGGCCCAGAAGTGGTCTTGGTGGTAGCAGGGCTAATAAAAGAAAGAAAGGAAAGCATACAAATCCTTTTGAAGCTTCAGGATCATCACGCATTTCTTTTGCTCCATTCCATTGGTCAAAACAATTCAGAAAGGCTGCCTAGATTCAAGAGTGAAGGAATTGACTCTAAGGCTTAATGGAAGTAACAAAAGTATTGTGGTCATTTTTTTCTTTTTTTTTTCTTTTTTGCAAACTACCAAAATAATTTTTATGGTGAATTCTTTTACGGATGGAATTATGGAGAAGACATTTTAAAATATTTCTTTTTTAGTAGATGAATGATTTCCTGACATCAACACTTCTTCATCCTGGGAGAAAGAAAAAAAAAGTCAACTGCCCTTCTCTCTCACAGTCTTTGAAAACAACCCATCCTCAAACTCCCATACCCACACACTCTTCTACACTGAGATATCCAAATAAGTGTTAGAGAATCTATTGGGAGAAAACAAAAACAAACAAACAGAGAACAGATGTCTTTTCTACACACGTCCTCGTTATTATTCAACTGGAAGTGTTTGTCCATTCAGAGGGGTAAAAGGACAAAGTCTGAGTCCATTTGATGCCCTTTCATAGCTTCCTCTCTACCTGCATCTGCAGCTGTGACTCTAAAAGAAAGGTTTTCAAACATTGCTGATTATCAGATGCATCTAGGGAATTTGATAATACACAGGTTCTTGAGCCATAACCTCATACACACTGAATTAAAAGCTTTGTGAATATGGTCCAGGCAGCCATATTTTTAGTACCATCGGCAAATGAAGAAACTATGCTGCAGGTAGTTCAATTTATATGTCCAGAATCAACAACCATCACTGGAAAAATTGGCAATATAATCCAAGGATCTATACTCTCAGTTCAATGTTCATTTCCAATATGCTTCTCAATTCATTCAGTACCCATAAGGAATCAAATTTAATTTATTCACATCAGGTCCTTTTAATGCAATTCCAAATGATTCTGACACCCTATCTTTGATTATACATCATTAATATGACATGATCCATGAGAATTCCAGAATATGTTATCTAGAAGTAATCTGCTTTCCATGTACATTGATTTTGCAATTTTCAATCTTTACTGTGGTTCTATATCTAAATCCGTTTTCAAGAAATTTGCCATGATCTGCAAAATTTAATAGGCTTATGATATGACATGCTATATTTATCAGTTATATGACATCTCTTAAATAGAAAAGACAAAATATTATAATTTCGATTACTCTGGACCATTGTCAATATTGTCAGTGTCTGACAGAGCATTGCTCTCTCTCTTTCTCACTCCCTTTCCTTGTCCTTCAAGTAAAATTGCCCTTTTATTCATTTTTGCTTTACCCAAGACTGGCAGCTGATTTTGAAGTGTCAGACCATTATTTGTTTTCTTTTTATTGCAAGGAGGATAAAATCAATGTGACATTTCCAGAACAATGATAGATGACAATAGTGAGTGGTCTTTAAATGCGGAAGACTAATTTCTTAAAATGTCACCAATGTACACTTTCAGACTTTGTCAAAGATAAAGCAGTAAAACTTATAGATGTAAAAACTAATAATACTTCATCATGTTACTTGCAGAAAAAGATGCTATACTTACAGTGTTATAGTTTATCTAAATACTGCCTTACTACTAGCTAGAATAGCCACACCTATAATCTTATAGAAGTCCATTGATTTGGGCCATTCAAAAACAAAATTGTAGTTGCTTTGTTTGAGTGAATATGTATGTATGTGTGTTTGTGTTCACTTACACATTCAGTCTCTGACTGTGTATAGGAGGACTTTAAACCTGTAAGCATGGTTATGTACTCTGCATCATTTTTATGTATCCCTGTCTGTATGACCCTGAGCAAGCTACACACCCTTTCTGTGTTTCACTCTTCTCATCTTTCAAATAAAAATATCACTAGAAGTTAACTCATAAGTTAAATGGAAAAGATAGATAAAAATCTTAGAATAGTGTCTGGCACATAGTAAGCACTCAATAAGTGTTAGTTATTATTACCATTGTACTATCAATTTCCACTTGTTTTAAAATGATACAATGTCAACACTCTTTTTTTTTATACTATCAGAGATTCTTACATTACCATTTTGTTATTAGTGTTGTTGTTCATGCTTTCTAATTGGGTTTTAAATTAATTTCATGCAGGGCCTGGTTTGCATTTTATCTTGTGTTTCAGTGAATCTAAAATAAAATTGTGTGCATTCTATGAACTCTACAATGGATGGTCAAGAAGTGGTTGAGCAGGAAGCCAGGAAGAAATTGCACAGTTCCCCTTGATAAGCCATTTTAATAAATCTGATTTGTGGTTAGAGGAACTAAGTGTAAATCACAATCTGGGATTTTCTCTCTAAAGATTCACCACCTTTTGGTAGAGCCAGCGGATTAAGCAGGAATTTAGAACAAACTTATATCAGAGAGGCACTTTCTCTCTCTGCCAGATTGAACTCCAGGAAGGAAAAAGAACAGAAGGGCAGAAGAACAAGGGGATAATTCCCTGTTGCTTTCCATGTTGACAGGTAATAGACACCCCATTGACACCCAGTTACCACTGCACCGATTATTCCATCTGTATGAATATTGGGAGCTTCCTGAAATGGAAGTTTCCCTTCCCTTAATTATATATGATTTATAAAAGCCATCTTGAGTTCTAGAATTTTAAATTTTATTAAGGAGTTTTAAGTAGTAAGTCATAAGTTCTAAGTAATATCTAGATATCTGTTAACATTCATAAATTGGTTGACCCATGAAATATTATGTTTGTGAAAGAAAAGCCTGTTTTCAAATTTCAACCCTAAAACTTATGAACTTTTTCATCTTGAGCAAGTTACTTGATATCTCGGCATCTCCATATTCCTAACCTATTCAATGGGTGTAATAATATTTATCAGTGCTGGTGCTTTGAGATACCTTGAGGATTACATTGCTACACACACAGACACACACACACACACACACAGCATGCTTGAAATAACTCCCAGGAACCAAAAAGTTCTCAAGTTATCTTTGATCTTTTCCCATTCTTTTCCCCACCTCCTCAACCCTTATTTTTTTGCATAGTATTTTTTAGTTTACAAATCTGCCTTATAGGTCACCAATGTTAATGGTATTCAAGATGAATAGAGATTATGAAATAGCAGGGAAATGGTGTCCTAGATCTCAACAGATGCTTTTGCCACTGCCATCACTCCACAGGCACCTTTGCCTTGCCCCACCACAATTATGAGGCTTCAGAAGGAGGGATGTCTTCAGAATAGGCCAGAAAAAAAAAAAAAAAAAAAAAAAAAAATTCCTAGTCAGAGTTTCTGCCCGAAACCCAAAGGAAAGCTCCTTAGCCAGACCTTCTGAAGTAATCCTTTGATCAAAGCAAAGAACAACAATAACAACCAAGAACAAAATCAAAAACACCAACACAAACTTCTTTCTTCTTTCTGATTGGTCCTACCTAAGAATCTCTGCCCACTGATTCTTCCCAGTCTAGTTACCAGGTAAAACCTATCAGTCCAAAGAAAAGTGTGCTAAAGTTGTACAAAAAAACCTACAACAACAACTGAGAAGCTTTCAGGTAGGAGAAAGCCTGGACACTATTTTACCCACTTAAGTCCCATACAAAGAAGAGCTAAATAATCCCATTATGATGCCAGTCCTTTATATTCTAATTAAAGTTTCACCTCTAACCTTGTGACAAAATAAAACATACAATCCTTGATTCTGACTCATTGTGAGGGGAGAATAAATAAGCTGAGGATGGCGTTGGGTAGGTAAAATGTACAGAGAGAAGAGAAGATATTTGAGCTACTTCTGGAGGTCAAAGATCATTTTATTCACATTCTAGAGATGATAGCCTCAAACCAGGACTTACTTTATGATCTTAAGCACCTTCTGTTCCAGGTTCCAGTAAAAGTTGAACACAGAGAACATGGTCAGGAAAATGAATGTTCTCTATCACCTTGCTAGTGAATGTGTGGTCCTTGAAATAATAGCATTGGCATCTTCTGGGACTTTATTAGAAATTCAAACTGCAAGTTGCTGGTTGTAATCTCAGGATATCCCCTGGTGAAATTCAAAACTAGCCCTGAACTCAGAGGGCAAGGAAAGACCAAAGAAAGAGGCAGCCACTCCATATTGGTAGGCGGCAGGTTTAATAATGACTTGTCTTGGTTGCTACAAGATGAATAGATCCCACACTTGCCCAGCAGAATCTTAAGAGTTTATATAGAGGTCTAAGCAGGGTTCAGACACATATTCAGTCCAGATGGTCTTAACAACACATTGTTCTCTTAAGGTCATGCCCTTGAAGACAGCTCCCATTGTGGGAACTGTGGGCAGAGCATACATTCCAAGGATGGAAGGGGGGAAGCAAGGCACATCTTGACTGCAGGTCAACTGGGGGTTACATCCTCTGGATGACCTCCTCCAACACAGGCCCACCTCAGACCAGAAACTCAGGGCACACAGGCAGGATTCTGATTTTAGTAAGATTTCAGGTCATTGATTTACTCATTAAATTTTGAAAAGCACTGCTCTATTCTTATGAGGGTTATATTATAAAGTTTAAACCAGTCACAAGAGAGGACAGCTGGATGAATCCAACCAGGATCCTTGCAGAAGATTAAAAATATGCCTGAAGCCTAGACCAGTGGTTCTCAAAGTATTGGTCCTGGACCAGTAGCAGCCGTTTCCAGCATAACTTGGAAACCTGTTAAAAATACAGGTTCCTTGTCCCAACCTAGAAGTGCTGAATCAGAAACTCCAGGAGTGAAGTCTAGCAATATGGGATTTAACAAGCCCTGAAGGTAAATCAAATGCATGCTAAAGTCTGAGAACTACACACTTAGAAATAAAAACCGGTCACTAGACCGCTTCTAAGTCTATAACAAGTTTTTTCTGCTGTTTTTTTATTTACGACACTAATAGTGAAAAAAAAACAGGTCGCAAAGGTCACTCAAAACCCACAAAAGAGCCAACCAAATAGCCGAGGTGAAGTTTGCTAAAGGTTCTCAAGCAGCAGTAACTCCCTTACGTCCTTATTTCTGGAAAAAATGGTCCCCCAAAGAGTCCATATACAGGGAGGCTCAAAGCTTATCTACCTAAACTCTAGGCTTCTATTAATGTCTTTGCTATTAAACTGTCCTCCTTAGCTTTTCTGCATGATTGTGGTGGAGAGAATGATGGGAAGGGGAAGAAGGGAGTGTTATTGAGAGGTCTCTTCTATGCCATTTCACAGTTACCATTTCAGAAGCTGCGCCACCCCACCCTGCATACTCCTGTGATTCTATTGACCAACTTCACTTCCAGATGTGCCACATATTCATGATGCAGAAGGCAGCTACTATCTTTGCTGTCTGTAGTAGGTTAGCATGGTAGCCTCACTAAAGATATATTTATACCCTAATCCCTAGAAACTGACAATGTTACCTTTTTTGGAGGAAAGGGAAAACATTTTTGAAAATGTAATTAAAGGTTTTAAGATGAGATCATCCTGGATTTCTGGTACGCTCTAAATTCAATGATGGGGGGAGGGAATAAATTAGGAGTTTGGGATTAACAGATACAAACTATTACAGCAATCCCCAACCTTTTTGGTACCAGGAACCGGTTTCACGGAAGACAATTTTTCCATGGATGGGAGTGGGGGGGATGGTTCAGGCAGTAATGCAAGCAATGGGGAGCAATTGGGAGTGGCAGATGAAGCTTTACTCCCTCACCGGCCTGCTGCTCACCTCCTGCTGTGCAGCCAAGTTCCTAACAGTCCTCGGACCTGTACCGGTCCACAGCCCAGGGGTTGGGGATCCCTGAACTACTATATGTAAAATAAACAACAAGGTCCTACTGTGTAGCACAGGGAAATATATTCAATATCTTATAAACTACGGTGAAGAAGAATATGAGAAAGATATATATATGTGATATATGTGTGTTTGTGTATATACATATATATATATATATAACTGAATCACCCTGCTGTATACCAGAACCTAACACAACACTGTAAATCAGCTATACTTCAATAAATAAGTAAATAAATAAATCCAATGATAAATCTCCTCGTAGGGAAAAAACAGAAGGGGATTTGAGAGAAAAGGTGAGAAGACCCAGAGAAGAGGAGAAGACAGTGTGACTATGGCAACGATGAATGGAGTGACTTAGCTGCCAGCCCAGGGATGCCTGGGATCACCAACACCTGGAGGAGGTAGAGAACAGTCTCCCGAGAGCCTTCATCAATTTCTTTCACCCTCTATGTAGTCAATGCAAGTCAGTTGTGAGCTCTGGTCTGTGTCTGTGAGTCCAGTATTCACACTGTCAGAGCAGCTGTCATCAGGAAAGTTTCTCTGCACTGTGGCAGAAGGCAGATATTACCAGAAATTAAATGTTCCAGCCCAACAATGACATATGCCACTTTGACTTCCAGATCATTGACAGGACATGTAATCCTACTGTGTTCTAGGAAGGTGAAACTCCAGAAATTCTTGGTGAGTTGCTGTACTGATTACCACAGCTGGTTCTTTTGGCTCACTCCCCCTTTCATAAGCAAACTACTCTCATACTCTTCTAGAACAGACAATCCAGAATTTCAGTGATTAGGTGTGGGATGGTTAAGAGGTATGCCTTTCTTCTGTAAATTAGAAAAGGTGTGATTGTGGAGAAGATATACAGATGGCCAACAAACACATGAAAGTATGCTCAACATCACTAATCACTAGAGAAATGATTGATACAAATCAAAACTACAATAAGGTATCAACTCACACCAGTCAGAATGGCCATCATCAAAAAATCTACAAACAATAAATGCTGGAGAGGGTGTGGAGAGAAGGGAACACTCTTGCACTGTTGGTGGGAATGTAAATTGATACAGCCACTATGGAGAACAGTATGGAGGTTCCTTAAAAAACTACAAATAGAACTACCATATGACCCAGCATCCCACTACTGGACACATACCCTGATAAAACCATAATTCAAAATGAGTCATGTATCACAATGTTCATTGAAGCTCTATTTACAATAGCCAGGAAATGGAAGCAACCTAAGCGTCCATCAACAGGTGAATAGATAAGGAAGATGTGGCACATATATACAATGGGCTATTACTCAGCCATAAGAAGAAACAAAATTGAGTTATTTGTAGTGAGGTGGATGGACCTAGAGTGTGTCATACGGAGTGAAATAAGTCAGAAAGAGAAAAACAAATACCATATGCTAACACATATACATGGAATCTAAAAAAAAAAAAAAATCGTTCTGAAGAACCTAGGGGCAGGACAGGAATAAAGATGCAGATATAGAGAATGGACTTGAGGACACGGGGAGGGGGAAGGGTGAGCTGGGACGAAGTGAGAGAGTGGCATGGACATATATACACTACCAAATGTAAAATAGATAGCTAGTGGGTAGCAGCCACATAGCACAGGGAGATCAGCTTGGTGCTTTGTGACCACCTAGAGGGGTGGGTTAGGGAAGGTGAGAGGGAGACACAAGAGGGAGGAGATATGGGGATATATGCATATGTATAGCTGATTCACTTTGTTACAAAACAGAAACTAACAAACCATTGTAAAGCTATTTTACTCCAATAAAGATGTTAAAAACAAGAAAAAGGAAAGGCAAAACTGAGTTGTCGACTGCAGCAGCTTTGCTGTAAGAAGGCAAAAGTTTGCATTTTGAGGATCTGGCAGTTAATTCCCTTAAAATTCCCAATGTCCAGGCACTCTTCCATAGTTTTCATAGAGTCCTAGTGTAGACAAAACAAGTTTGATGCGTACCGACCAATTCCAGCCCAACAGGGAGGAAATCATAGTATGCTAATGTAAGCAGACCAGATATTATATGCTTTTTACACTGAAGAAACCAAAGTTTGGAAGGATTAAACAATTTTTCCAAAGATTCATTACAAAATTAGCATAAGAGAAAAATAAGATTAACGTAATTGTTATCGTGTGTGTGAGAGAGACAGAGACAGAGACAGAGACAGAGAAAGACAGAAACTGAGCACAAATAGATATATACATAATTTTGGTTGTTGAGCCCATAATTTCAGATCCTTTCCTTAGTAAAATAACTTTCTTTCACAACTGCATCATGCATGGCTAAACATAAAAAAATAAATAAAAATTAGCAATCATGAAGTGAGTAATTTTATGATAAGATGCTAAAACTCTATTGTCATGATATAAGCCAAACTTCCTCCCCAGATCTATTTTGTTATAGTTAGGACATTGAAGAAAGGTGGCATTTTAAAAACTTCTCTTGAATTATTTGTATTCTTATTAGTACGGATTATGAGTAAGCATGTAAGCAGCTTGTCAGTTCCTCCATTTTTTCCCTGCCTTATTGGGAAAACAACACATGCCTACAGACAAAGCTTTAGGGCAATGACTTACTGCCATGATATAAAGCATTCATAATTGTTTCCTTGAGAGTTTCAAGACCCTAGCTCCCAAGGTCATCTATTATCTGCACTTTGCCATCTGCCCATTTATCTAGTGCATTGGATTGTCACTTCAAAGAACTGACCTTGCATTTTGATGACATGACTGCATATGAAAAAGTAGAGTAATCTTTTTAAGGATTAGTAAATCACAGTAGGGATGCAAAAAAAAAACAGTAATAATTGATTCTAAAGAAACAATTGTTTATTTACCTGTAAGTTTCTATAGTTCAAGTTTTGGAATAAACTGACAAGGTTTGACAGATGCAAAACTGCTGGAAACTTTTATTACTAGGTAAAGATGAATCATTTTTCTTTTTTGTTCCAGGAAAATACTCTCCCCATAGGGGAAAAAATGAGCTCATTTCAACCTAAAAAAATCAATGGGCCAAAAAAAAGAAGATGAAGTAAGAAAAATTCAATGGGCCATATTTCATATAAGAAAATGATACCACTGATATATTGTCAATAAGACATGCTCTTTGAACTTCTTTCTATGGGAGAGAAAGTTATCACTAAATTACCCACAGTTACTCATTTGGTTTCTTTTTTTGAATAAATACACCTGAGCTGGCAACAATTTTTTCTCTATGAAAACTAATTCATTTAGCTTCACTAACTCTATTCTCTAATCCATTGATCCTCCAAAATTCATTAAATCCCCCACTTTCTCCATGTTACCTTTCATGTATATAAAGTCCACTAAATTCTTATAGAGTTATACTCTGTCATCTAATATACTACTTGCTGTTAATTACCTCCTGCTTAATAATTGATAGTAAGTTCTCTTAAAAAAATATGTGAAAAAGATCTCAATTTTCTGAATTTTCCGTGGATGCTCAGAGCTGCCAAAGGAACTCAAGGTAAATAGAGCCCAAATATTTGAAGGAAAGCATGATGCTTTATTTCCAGCTGGTTGTCCCGAACCGTTAAAGAATCTCCTACCAAGTCAGTTTGGAGTGAAAACAGGTATGAGCTGGGAAGGCTTTTTTTTTTTTCCATTAGGACTAATGGCCTGGAAAGGAGTAGGCTGAATGATTGATTATTTTCCCTTGAGCCCCACCTTGAGTCCCTTGGCCTAATTATTCAAAGTTATTATTCATATACTAGTTACTCAAAGTGGGTTGAATCAGACACTTTGTTGCTACATTGTCTTCAAGGAAGTGGGAAACTTTACAAGAAAACCTTCCTTGTAGAGAAGTATTTTAGTATGTCTCCTTCCGTCTTCATCCCTTGTATCATCATGAAATCAGAGCACACTATCACAGATGTTCCTATTTAATCATCTTTTCCTGTAGCCTATTTACTTCATCTCAAGGCATTCATCAAAACCTGAAATAATATCTCTGCTTACTCTTTTACTGATTAAGATCCTTAAAAGTAGGGACTAGGACTGTTTTATTTTCAATTATATACCCACTTCTAATTTAACAGCTGATGCCTCACAGGATCACAATGAAAATGTGGCGGATAAATGACTGAATGTATAACAGAATACTCACCAGACATATTAGAGCTTCTCTATCTTGGTGAGGACTCTAGAACTTTTGGTGAACCTATAATATGCTTTCATATTATATCCCTTTATTTACCTTCAGTGAATTGATCAGTTAAGCCTGTGGCTTATTAAGATTCTTTCTGTTCTTCTCAAAGAGATCAAAACAGGTATCAGATAAAGCTTCATGAAGGTCTAAGCAAGAATTGACTCTATAACTGTTTCTATTCGACGAACTGGAACTGGTGAGTATAGCAACTCATACTCATAATTGAAATGTTTTGTTTTGCTTTGTTTTGTTTTCTCTGTTGCTCACAGGATACCCTGAAATGCTTTAGGATTTTTATATGATTGCTGATATTCCTAGTCCTTATGATATAGGGTAGTGTGTATCACAATGACTTAGGAAGATATCTATTATATATGCATCTACCTCCAAACCCTAATCTGTTTTTTGTGTTCCCAGGAAAAAAAAAATTGATCCTATATGTTTTGAAAAAAGCATCCAAAGTGATTTTGATAAGCACTACTAGATAGACAACACTGCAATGAAGTGATGAACTACCGTATATTTTATATCCTATATCAAATTACACCCAGCTATGTTGCTAAACATAGTCCATTTTATTAATCTCTAAAAGAACCAAGTCCTTTTAATTTTGTTTGTTATTGAAATGTAATTGACTTACAATATTATATTAGTTTCAGGTGTACAACATAGTGATTCAATATTTTTATATATTACAAAATGATCACCACAAGAATTATAGTTACCATCTGCACCATACAAAATTATAGTAATATTATTGACTGTATTCCCTATGGTGCACGTTACATTCCTGTGACTTATTTACTTCATAACTGGAAGTTTGCACCTCTTAATCTCACCTATTTCACTTACCATCCCCCCTTCCCTCTGGCAACCAGAGGGATGGAACCAGTTTGTTCCTTGTATCTATGAATCTTTCTGTTTTCTTATGTTTCTTCATTTCTTTTGTTATTTAGATTCCACATATAAGTGAAATCATATGGTGTTTGTTTTTCTCTGTCTGAATTATTTCATTTAGCATAGTAACCTCTAGGTCCGTCCATGCTGTCCGAATGGTGAGATTTCATTCTTTTTTATGGCTGAGTAATATTTCATTACATTGATTATATTATTTCAGGTTTTGATGAATGCTTTGAGATTAAGTAAACAGGCTACAGGGAAAAAAATGATTAAATAGGCACATCTGTAGATAGTGTGCTCTGATTTCATGATGATACAAGGGATGAAGATGGAAGGCACCAGATACTAAAATACTTCTCTACAAGTATATGAGGTATAAAAAGCAAGAAACCTGAACTTCTAAGAGAAATTGAAAAATGTACAAAAAAAAAAAATTCACAAAGTATATCTGAAGTAAGTAAAGATAATACAGAAATTTAAATGAGCAAGTAAAATATAATATATTGTTTTCAAAAAAGGTAGAACTTACATAATGTACTGAGGCCATAAAGGAAATCTCAACAAATACCAAATATTTGATATCATCATGCTGTGTTGATATAATAAATATAAAATAGAATAAGAATTTTTTTTTTTTTTTTTGACCACACTGCATAGTTTGCAGGATCTCAGTTTCCTCACCAGGGATTGAACCCTGGTACTGCAGTAAAAAGGCAGGAATCCTAAACACTAGGCCACCAAGGAACTCCCAGAATATGAAATTAAAAAAAAATCAAATATCTGGAAATAAAAATTAGAAACTGAAAGTAATGTTATTTTACATACAGTAGAAAACTTAGTGTTACCTGGTGGAAAGAATTGGAAAAGTAATAGAGAGAGAAAAATGGAAAAAAAAAATTGCTTGGTATTTTCAGCTTTCCAGTCCTTGTGAAAAGTTTGTAGAAATTTAAAAATTAAATAGTGCAAAACTCCCTTCAAGAGGTTATATTTGTTATTACAGTTGTGATTTGGGACATTTTTTCATAGAAATGTCCAACAAATTGTTGTTATATAGAGATGTTGCATTTCTCTCATGAAAAAACAACTTACATCTTTATTTGTTCAAATGAAGGTTTTTATTTTATTGAGATTTTCAGGTACCACATCATATAATATGAAATAATATTTTCCATCAACTCTTCACTCTATATGTTCTTGTACAATGTAATTGCATTAAATGTACCTTCAAAATATTATACAAGAGTATTTTAGGTAGATAATTTTTGTTCTTATTTTAAATGGTAAAGACTAACATTTCTTCATTAAATATAATGGTTTGGGCAGTTATTATATTACCCTTGGAGTTTTTATTGGGATTATATATGAATTTTATCAAATGCTTTTTGGAACCTCTTGAAAAAGAATATGTTTTTTTTCTTCTCAGGAATATTAAAATAATAAAATATATCAATAGAGTTTTATTTTGCTAATTGGGATTAAAGTCTCCTTGGTCATGGTATATTATCTGCAGTGATTAATTTATTTGACAATATTTTGTTTAGGTTTCTTTCATGTATCCTGCAGGCTTTTTAACTTCTGTGTTAGCAGAATTTTCTCACTTTGTCTCCCTCATTTATTATCTAAGTGCTGCTTTAAACAGAATATTTCCTACTTTTTCTAAGCTCTGTAAAAGTTTGAATCACATGAAAATTATGCATTATTTTTAGAGTATTCATAATTCAAAAGTGTAGACTTCTGAAATAGTCTGGATCCTCAATATTTGTGGGAGTCATACCTTGACTATTTCCCCTCCATTTTCTGCATGGTTATTTAACTCTTAAGATATTATACTTCTTTTTGAATTTTATTGAACCTGAGTTATAATCAATTATGAGACACATCTTAATTTTCTTCTAATAAAAACACTGCTAATTAATCTATGACACAATGTATTTCTTTTTTAAATTTCTTAGAATTATATTCTCCATTTAGTGGAAGAGATTTTTAATACTTTTTTAGATGTAGATGTTTATAATTTACTTCCTCTGCATGTACAAATATACAAATTATAAACCCCCTTCCGTTCCATGATGCTAAGTTATTACGTACACAGTGACTTGAGAGACAACTCTATAACTTGTATGACTTTGGGTCAGTTATTTAACTTCCTTAAGTCTCATGTTTCACAAGCAAATTTGATAGTAATTATTCTTAAGGGATTAAATAAAATAATGTATGTGAAGTATGCAACATACTGTCTGATGCATAAGAATTTCTCAACAAATGAGAACAATTGTTATTTCTCCTCTAGTATATAAGGGCAGCATTCATCTCTGTTCTAGCTCTGATATAGTTTTCTTTATTTCAATTTTTATGTTTTGATAATTTGAAAGGGGTAGAAGAGAGAAGAAGTTAAAATGTATGTTTTAGTTAGCAATTTAGAAAGAGAAACCTTGACTATCCATTTTGAACACATAAATCTATAGTTTATTAATTATTGTTTTAGTCATATGCCTTCTGTTCTTACCAAACTGTACCTAAGAAATTGAAATCAGGTACCACATATTCTTTACATGTTATTCTCCACTGTACTTGGCATAGAGCTAGGGATATAGCAGGTGTTCAGTGAATGTGTTTTGAGTTAAACCACAACCAAAGCAGTTAAAACATGGTAATTTTCCTCCAAGCATTAATACTCAGGTTCAGTCTCAAGCTGGATGAATAGTACAGTAGAATCATTACCTTCCCAGGCCTGTTTCTGGGAGGCATGTGAAAAATATCAGGGTTTCAACGCTGTTCCCAATAGACCAAGCATACAGATCACAAAACACATTCACTTGCCCTTCTAGTTGTCAGCCTATGCAGATCTAAGGATGAAATAGGCCCCAAAGGCAAAACCATCTTCTCATTTTCAGTGGCACCCAAGGCCAAGGTTGAAGCCGATTAACAGAGGTGATGCAGAGCTAGTGCAATTGTCCTCTAGAGAAAAAGAAGTTCATTTTCAAGACTTGTCGATCACACTCATGAAAGCTATATCTGCTCCTTTTAAAAAGAGAATATCAACCTATATAATTTTCTGATATTTGGTTTCAGAAGGACCAATTTTCTATGAGTTTTAATGTATGTACTTCAACTCAATAAAGTAGCAATAGCCTTAGCATAAAGCTTTATTGTGTGTGTAACGTTTTATTTTTACATTATTTCACACTTAGAGAAAATTTTCAAGAAGAATACAAGGAACTTTATTACACTCTTTTTCCAGAATGACCACTTTTCCTTTTTCCTCACTTGTTTTATCATTCTCTTTCTATCTGCATGTGTAACTGGTGTGTGTGTGTATGTATACACACATTTATTTTCAAAATAATTTAAGAGTAAAACTGTGATTATCATTTTCCTTTACCACTGAATATTTTCATTTATTTTTTATTGAGGTATAATTGACTTACAGTGTTATATTAGTTTCAGGTATACAAGATAGTGATTTGGTATTTTTATACATTATGAAATGATCACCATGATAAGTCTAGTTACCATCTGTCACCATGTAAATCATTTTAATATTATTGACTGCATTCCCTATGCTGTACATTACATCCCTATGCCTTATTTATTTTATAACAGGAAGTTTGTTTTCTTAGAAAAAAATATTCTTTTACATTACTAATGTACAATTTCCAAAATCAGAAAATTTAACATTAATCACAATACTGTCATCTAACCCACAGTTTATGTTTACTATTTTTAAAATTTTCTCATTGATGTTCTCTATACCTGTTCTTTGGTACAGGAACACATGTAAGATTTATTTGTCAAATTTTCTTTGTTTTCTTTAATCTCAGTATTTCTTTTTATTTCTTAAACTTGGTAATTATGAAGGGTCAACTATTTTATAAAATATCCCACAATATGGGTGCATCTATGCTCCTCATGAATAGATTTAGGCTATGAATTTTTGGCAGAATATCACAGAAATGAAGCTGTTTCCTTTCCCACAAATCATATCAGGAGGCACATCATGTTAATGATGTCACTTTGATGATTTTGTTAAGGTGGGGTCCATCTGGTTTCTCTACAGTAAAGTTATGATTTTTCCCCTTGTAAGAAGTAAGTAATTTGTGTGAAGATACTTTCAGATTACTTAAACATCTTCTTTCTAATCAAACTTTCACCTACTAATTTTAGCAACCATTGAAGATTATCTATAATTTCTTCTATATTTATTAGTTGGTATTCTACTGAATGAGTTTTCCCTTCTCCCATATTAACTCATTAATTAATTAATTTATTCACTTGTATCAGGATGGGCTTATGAATTTCTATTTTTATTCAATAGATTTTATTGTATTCTCATTACTATTTCTTTGAATGATCAAATTGCCCTAGATTTGGTCAATACAAACCCCTTCAATCTGGCTTCTGTTTTCTTCTGACAAGTCTCTAATTGCCTTAAGATTTTCCTTAACACAGGGTTCATTATCATCTTTCCACTTTCTATTATTTGTCAATCCCTTCTCCAACAGTGACAAATATGGTTCCCACTAACCTTAATATTTGTATTTTTTTTTCCTAAGACCAGAATAAACCTAAAGTTCTTTCCAAACTGCTAACCCATACCATTATTCCACTGGAAAAAAGCAAACCTACAAACTAGAGTTCAGTAATGAAGATATTAACATTAAAGAAGTTAACATTTTTTTGTAAAATTTATATACAGTGGATGCATAATTCTTGAGTGGACAATTCAGTGAGTTTTGACAAATTCATAAACCCATGTAGCGTATACCACTATCTGAATAAAGGACATTCATATTACGTCATTAAATTCCTTCATATAATTTCCCACTCACTTCCAAACCACCCAAAAGCAACCAATGATATTTTCATTTGTTTTGCCAGTTCTAGATTTTCATATAAATTAAATAATAATATTAATAATAAATACTAATAAAAAATAATATAAAAATTGATAATCCCAATTGGTAATTGGTTTGCCCATTGCTGTAAAAATGCCTGCTTGCCTTACTAATTAGACTATATTAAATCTATAGGCCAATTTGAGAAATTTGGCACTTCAATGATATTTTCAAATTGTCTATTCCTAGTATTACATATAAATAAAATTGATTTTGTATATTGGTCTACTGTCTGTGACCTTGCAAAATTCACGCGTGTGTTCTAAATTAATTACCTTATAGACTCGTTAGGATTTTTTTATGTAGACAATCATGTCATCTGAAAGCAAAGTTTTATTTCTTCTTTTTCCAATCTTTATGCCTTTTATTTTGTTGTGTTTTCTTACTGAATTTTTTAGGGCCTTCCATATAATAGTAAATAAAAGGTGCAAGATTAGACAACTATGTCTTGTCTCTGATCTTACAGGATGGTGTTGCAGTTACTACTGCTGCTTTATAATCCATGTCAAAAGGTAGTGAAATAAAATAAACGTTTTATTATTATCACAGATTTTCTTGGTCAAAATATTAAACAGGGAGCGATGGCTTGTCTGTGTTCTGCAGTCTCAGGAACTTTCGCAAGGAAGACTCATGGTTGAGGAAAACTTAACCAGTAGTGGCTAAAATTATCTTGGTGTGCTTTCACTCACATGTCTGATGGTTAATTCTGGTTGTCAGCTAAGACCTCTGATGGAACTGTTGACTGGAGGACCTACACATGGTCTCTCTGGGTATCCTGAGCTCTCTAATATTATGATAGCATTAATGTAGTCAGTCTTATCTGTTCCCTCATAGCTATGAAAACTAGGCCAGCAAGGCTTTATGACATAGCCTTGAAAGTCAAATGGTATAACTTCTATTTTACTACATTTGTCAATGCAGTTATATACCTCAACAGATTGAAGTGGACCAAATATAGACTCCAACTCTTGATGGGCCAGAATAAAAGGTCACATTGTAGAGAATATGTGGGATGGGAAATTTTGCCACAGAAAGTATAACGTAGCTGTCGATGTCTTGTATCTGTCCTTTATCAGATTGAGATAGTTCTCTTCCATTCCTAATTTGTTGAGATATTTTACCACAAATGTATGTAACATAATCATAGAGTTATTCTTTTATTTTTACTGAGGTTAACTCCTGTTGATTTTTCAATTTTTAGCTATCATTGAATTCCTTGGAAAACCACTATTTGTTCATAATGTTCTATCCTTTTCATATACTGCTGTATACAAATTACTAACCTATTTTAAAGAAAATTTGCATCTAGGTTTATAAGATATATTGATATGTAATTTCCTTTTTATGAATTTGGCATACTAGGCTTATGCTGGTATTATAAAATGAGTTAGGAAGTGTTCCTCTCTTCTATATTCTCTGAAAAGGTGTTTTTAAATTGTTATTATTTCTTCCTTAAGTATTTGATAGAATTGAACAGTAAATTCTATCTGGACCTGGAGGATTATATGGGAGAAGATTTTAATAAATTATTTAATTTACTTAATGGATACTGGAATATTCAGGTTTTCTACTTCACCTCATTTCAATTTTTGTATGTTGTGCCTTTCTAGGAATTTGTTCAATCCATCTAATGTCTCAAATGTATGGCAAAATATTATTAATAATTGTATTTTATTTTCTGTTTAGTGTCTAAAATCTATAGAAACATACAATTGTTCATTCTTATTATTACAATTGATCAGTCTTGTTAGCTATTAATCTTTTCAATAGTCATCTTTTGCTTTGATTAACTTCTCTAATTTCTCTTCTATTTATTACATCTCTTTACTTATTTTGGTTTTAATTTACTCATAAGATATAAACATTGACAATTGATTTCAATAATTATTCTTTTAATTCTTAGGATATTTAAAACACAAATTTTCCTCTAAACACTGTTTAGCTGCATCCCACAAATATTTTACATTTTATTTTATCATTTGTTTGGAATTTTTTTTTAATTTCTCTTGTGATTTCTTATTTGCATGTAAATCATTTAAAATTATGCCATTTAGTTTGAAAATACTTGGGGCTTTCTTTGGTATCTATAAATAGTTTCTAATTTTACTTCAGTGTAGTCAAAAAGTATACTTTATAGAGTTTGAAGTTTTTCAAATATATTGAGCCTTCTCTTCTGCACAAGCATATGGCATATCTTGGTGAAATACCAGTTTTTTCTGTTGTTTCTATAAATATCAAATAGGTCAGAGTGTCTAATTATGTCTTTCAGATCTTCAACCCTTACTGATTTTTGTATCTAAAGTACCATACACATTACTGAGAGATATGTCTTAAAACAGGGGTCCTCAACCTCCAGTACCAGTCAGTGGCCTATTAGGAACTGGGCTGCACAGCAGGAGGTGAGTGGCATGTGAGCGAGCAAAGCTTCATCTGTATTTAAAGCCTCTTCCATCACTCGCATTGCCACCTGAGCTCCACCTCCTGTCAGATCAGTGGCAGCATTAGATTCTCATGAGGGCAAACCCTACTGTGAACTGCACATGCAAGGGATCTAGGTTGCATGCTCCTTATGAGAATCTAATGCCTGATTATCTGAGGTGGAGCTGAGGCAGTGATGCTAGTGCTGGGGAGTGGTTGCAAATACAGATTATCATTAGCAGAGAGATTTGACTGCACAGAAACCATAATAAATCAATTGCTTGCAGACTCATATCAAAACCCTATCAGTGAGTAGCAAGTGACAATTAAGCTGCATCTGGTGACAGGCTTTATAGAGACAAGTGAGTTGATGTACTTCAATTGTACACCTGCATCTGGTGGCAGGCTTTAAGTCAGAATCTGACACGTATTTTAGTCTGCGTGTGGCCTGCCCATTATTTTATTTACCACTTCCATCCACGCCTCTTTCCTGCACTGCATACTTGTCTTAGTTACAGTTTTGGTAAGCCCACAAGCTAACACTAGACAAAATGAGTAACAAACAAACATTGCTGGAGAGCTTCTTTGAAAAGGGGAAGAGACCTAATGAGACAGCAGAAGACTCTAAGACTGACAACAAAAAGAAAGCTGCATTTAAAATAAAATACCAAAAGTCCTACTTAAATTAGAGGTTCGTTGGAACAGGTGGTTTACATCCTCCAAGCTCACTTTGTATAATATGTGGCAACCGACTATCCTACAAAGCCATGAAAAGCCATGAAACCTTCAAAACTGCTTCACCACATAGAGACCAAGCACTCTGCATTAAAAGACAAATCTTTCGGGCTTCCCTGGTGGTGCAGTGGTTAAGAATCTGCCTACCACTGCAGGGCACATGGGTTTGAGCTCTGGTTCGGGAAGATCCCACATGCCGCGAAGCAACTAAGCCCGTGCACCACAACTACTGAGCCTGCGCTCTAGAGCCCGTGAGCCACAACTACTGAGCCCACGTGCCACAACTACTGAAGCCCAAGCACCTAGAGCCTGTGCTCCACAACAAGAGGAGTCACTGCAATGAGAAGCCCATGTACCGCAAGGAAGAGTAGCCACCGCTCGCCACAACTAGAGAAAGCCTGAGCACAGCAACGAGGAACAAACACAGCCAAAAATAAACAAATAAAATAAATAAATGTAAAAAAGAAACAAATATTAAAAAAAGACAAATCTTTCTTTTTTCAAAAGAAAAAAAAAGTCAACATGAAGAATGGAAGCAATTATTGAAGGCTACCTCTTCATCAAATGTATCTGCACTGAGATTATTATTTTTAGTGACTAACCACATTGCTAAAGCTAAGAAGCCCTTTACTGTTTGTGAAGAGTTGATCCTGCCTGCTGCTAAGGACATTTGTCATGAACATTTAGGAGAGGCTGCATTTCAAAAGGTGGTACATGTTCCTCTTTCAGCTAGCACCATAACTAGACAAATTGATGAAATAGCAGAAGATATTGAGGCACAATTGTTAGAGAAGATTAATTAGTCACTGTGGTATGAAATCCAGGTTGATGAGTCTACCAATGTTGACAACAAGACAAAAATGCTTGTTTTTGTGAGATATATTTTTCAGGAGGGTGTGCATGAGGATATGTTATGTGCACTTTTGTTTCCAACCAACACCACAGCTACAAAACTATTCAAGTCTTTGAATGATTACATATCAGGAAAACTGAATTGGTCATTTTGTGTCAGTAATACACAGACAGAGTGGCTGCCATGATTGGACGGCTTTCTGGTTTCACTACTCGGGTCAAAGAGGTCGATCCTGAATGTGAGTCTATGCACTGTGCCATCCATAGAGAAATGCTGGCTCGCCAAAAAATGTCACCTGAACTTAACAACGTTTTACAGGATGTGATTAAAATTATCAACACATTAAAGTACATGCCCTTAACTCACGTCTGTTTGTGCAGCTCTGTGAGGAGATGGACTCAGAGCACACAGGTCTTCTCTTGTACACAGAAGTGAGATGGCTTTCTAAAGATCACTGGCCAGAACTTTTGAGTTACGAGAGCTGCTCCAGAGATTTCTTTTAGAAAAACAGTCACCACTGGCAGCCCATTTCAGTGACACAGAATGGGTTGCAAAACTTGCTTACTTGTGTGACATATTCATCAGGGGAGAATGACAACTGTGTTCAAGTAGGCAATTAAAGTGGCTGCATTCAAAGCCAAACTGGAATTCTGGGGGCAATGAATGAATACTGTGAATTTTGACATGTTTCAAACATTAGCAGAGATTTTGAAAGAAACTGAATCAGGGTCTTCTTTCTCCCAGTTGGTGCATGATCACCTATCTCAGCTTTCAAGAGTTTGAACGTTACTTCCCAAACATGAAAGACCCCCGACCTGGGAAGGAATGGATCCGTGACCCGTTTGTGAATAAGCCAGGTGAATCAACTTTTTCCGTGCTAGAAGATCAACTGCTTGAGATCGCAAATGATGGTGGCCTTAAAAGTATGTTTGAGACGCTTCAAATCTCCATATGCGCTGGATTAAAGTCAAGGCAGAATATCCTGAGATTTTCACAAAAGCACTGAAAAGCCTGCTTCCATTTCCAACATCCTATCTTTGTGAAGCAGGGTTTTCTGCAGTGACAGAAACCAAAAAATGATTACAGAGTTGACTGAACATAAGCAACACACTTTGGGTGTCACTGTGTCCCATCACCCCCAGATGGGACCATCTAGTTGCAGGAAACCAAGCTCAGGGCTCCCACTGATTCTGCATTGTGATGAGTTGTATAATTATTTCATTATGTATTATTATGTGATAATAATAGAAATAAAGTGCACAATAAATGTAATGTGCTTGAGTCATCCCGAAACCATCCCCCTGGTCTGTGGAAAAATTGTCTTCCATGAAACTGGTCCCTAGTGCCAAAAATGTTGGGAACTGCTGTCTTAAAATATTTAATTCTAATAAAGCAAATTTGTGTTATTGTGCAATATTTCTCTTTATCCCTTGCAATATTTTTTGTCTAGTAGTTTATTTCATCTGATAGTATTTCCAGCTATGGGCATAATTATAGCCCACTAAAAAGTCCACATACTAATTTCCAGAGACTGTGAAAAGGTTATGGAGAAGAAGAATTAAGGTTTTTAATCAGCTGACCTAGGCATGGACAGATTATACTGAATTATCTAA
The DNA here is from genome assembly GCF_965194825.1 of Balaenoptera physalus. Taxonomy (NCBI): domain Eukaryota; kingdom Metazoa; phylum Chordata; class Mammalia; order Artiodactyla; family Balaenopteridae; genus Balaenoptera; species Balaenoptera physalus. Next base: position 40,926,101 of record NC_138897.1, on the reverse strand, counting down.
GTGAGTCCAATATAATCACAAGGATTTTTATAAGTGAAAGAGGGAGGAAAGAGAATCAGTCAGAGAAGGAATAGTGACACAACAAAAGCAAAGTTCATAATGATTTGATTGCCTACTTTTAAGATGGTAGTCAGCCATGAGATAAGAAATGGGGTATTTCTGGAAAATGGAAAAGACAAGGAAAAGGATTGCCCCTTGAAGAGATGCAGACCTGCCTACACCTTGAATGAGCCCAGTGGGACTCACTTCGGACTTCCGACCTCCAAAACTATAAGGTAACATATTTGTATTATTTTAAGAATCCAAATTGGTGATAATTTGTTACTGTAGTGGTAAGAAACTAATAGACCAGACTTCTTATACTTATTTTTTATGGTATATCCTTTTTATACTTTTATTTTCATCCTGTGTCATATTTTAGAATGCTTACGGATTAATCTTAATTTATATCTTATTTGACAATATCTACCTTATAACTGGAGTTTTCAGCTCAAAGACACGCAATGTAATTATTGATACTGTTGGATTTAGTTATTCTATTTTGCTATTTTTTCTAACTTTTCTTCTATTTATTCTTTATACTTTCATTTGTGTTAAATATTGTTTTTATATTATATTTTAATTTGTTTATTGGATTTTAGATTTGTCTCATTTCATTCTTTAGTAGCTGCTCTGGAAATTTTAGTGTATGCTTAACAAAGCACTCAATTTATAGTAAATGTTGTAGAACTCTATGTATAGTTAGACATCTGTAATGGTATTGTTGCATTGTCCATTGTTAGACATCTGTAATGGTATTGTTGCATTGTCCATTGTTAGACATCTGTAATGGTATTGCTGCATTGTCCACTCTTTCCACTTTTTGTGCTATTGTCATATGCACTGCATTTACATATGTTGGAAAAATCATCACTCACAAGGGAATGATATATCCTTTTTTTAAAAAAAAGTCATATGTCTTTTAAAGAATCCTTCAGGCTGGAAAGAAATTGTATCAAATGAAAACTTGAAACTATAGAAATGCATAAAAAATACTAACAGTGGCAAATATACACATAAATATAAAGGAATATAAGATAATTTTTAGTTTTTAAAATTTCATTTCTTCATATTACACCTTTTTATTGACTTTTCTATGCAAATTCACTTGGTATTCTCTTTTGCTTTCATGAGTATGCAAAGTCAATCTGGGAATTTTTCTTATACTTTTCAGTTCTGAGAATTTCCATTTTGCTCCTTTTTTATAGTTTCCATTATCTTTGAAATTCCCCCATCTGATCATTTATTAAAACTATATTTTTATTTAAGTCCTTAAACATATTTATAATGGCAGTTTTAACACAAATTTCAATATCTGGGTCATATCAGCATATGGTTCCAATAATTGCCTTTTCTCTTGATAATTGGTCACATTTTACTGTTTGCTCATATGTTTAGAACTTTCGATCCAATACTGGAATTGTAGATGATATGTTTTAGAGATTCTGGATACTGATATCTTCTTCTGAGGAATGCTGATTTTTATCCTATCCAAGATGTTTAACTTGACTGCCCCTGAACTCCAAACTCTGTCATACTTATGATGGGCAGTAACTGAAGGTCCTACTCACTAATTTTAGCTTTTATTTTCTGCACGGCCCCTTTGTTTTCTTCTGTGGATCTCTAAATGAAAAGTCACATATGGAATTAGGCCAAGTTCTATACAAATTTTGGGACACCTTTTTTCTTCAACTATTTCTATTCTGGGATTTATCCCTCATTCTTCAGACAGTCTGGAGGCCCTGAATTTATTCTTCTAACTTCTTATTCCATTAAGAGTTTTGCTTTCGCTTGAGTCCCAGTTACCCAATATGGCATAGAGTTTTATTCTCAAATACTTAGATATCATCTAAATTAATGACTATATAATACTGATAAGAAAATACAGAGCTTAGATCAGATAAAATCATTCTTTTAGAGATGTTAGATATTAATATGGCCATTTCAGCAAAATTAAGCATCTTAAAATACTGCTTCCAGTCTTCCTATACAGCTTCACTTTAATATGTGCAATAATTTATAACAAAATTAATTTTTAAGACTAATCAAAAACAAAAATCATCTTTTACATGTTCACAAAATTGTGTCTGTTAATTTGGGGAAGAGAATGGCAGGCTAGAAAAGAGATGTCAATTAAGAAATTGAAGGGTTAGGGAACAACGTCTGATAAGAAATCATGTTACTGCTCTGAAAACCTGCAATATAGTGTCATCATTGAGAGGAAATTGCTAGATTATTCCACAGGATGCCAATAACTAAGTAATTTACTCTGTGGATATACTGTAATTGCCATGTAATTAGAATAATTGCATTTTGGGAGCAAGATATGCACTTATGCTAGGTTGTGATCTCACTCAATAGTCAGCCTTTGCAATTTGGTTTTCAGATGTTGAAAATTTAAGATTAGGTCAAAATTTCTTTTTATCTCTAGCTACAGACATCTTTCTCATCGCTGAACTGACATTGTTTTGAAAATCTTATCCTTCTGCCTAGTTCCAGAGTATCCTCTCTCTGTAGCAACAACAGCCTTTGGTGGTGAATACTCTAAATTCCTGTCTATTTTTAGTTTCTTCTAAGTTTCATTTATATGTTTCTTACTCCAAAATTTATATCTTTCTGCCTCAATTTCTTTCCTAAGTTTCAAACTTAAGTGTTCCAATATCTTCTCAGTGTTCTCCACAGAAATATCTAATAGACATATCAAAATTAACATGCCTAAAATTCTAGGTTTTTTCTTAACCTACCCCAACCTGTCTTTCCCAGTCTTTTCCATTGCAGTAAATGTATCATTAACACAGGAGCTTACACAAAATATAAACAGGTTATTGTTAAATCCTTCACCTGTTATTCCCTCATATTCCATACAAAATATTTTCCAATATGTTCCAAACCTGGGGAATTTTTGCCACCTCCACTATTGCTACCTTAGCTCAAGCCACTATCTTTTCCATTCTTGGTTTCTGCCGTGTCTTAATTTTAACCTCCCCTTTACAATTTGTTCTCTATACAACAAAACCAATAATCTGTATAACATATAAATTATATCACAATACTACCTATTAAAATCCCACCATTTATTTACCATAATGTTTAGAATTAAACCTTAATTTCTTAACATGACCCTCATAATCTTGTTTCTACTTATTTTTCTAACATCATATCTTGGCTCTTCAAAGCCATAATTGTTTTTTGGAACTTGCTAAACTGGATTCTATGTTAGAGCCTTTTACCTCTATTCCTGCTGCTTGAAATGTTCTTATCCTAACCCTTCTAATTCTTTACTTCCTTGCTTCATTCAGCTTTATTTCAAATGTTAACTCAACATCAATGTCTTTACTATCTAGCCTCCCCGACACCATCTTCACCACATCATGCTCCATCACTTAAGTCTCCTTTATTTTTCTTTGTTACTTATCACTTAAAATGATAGATAGATAAATAAACAGATATAGATATGTTTAAATATGTAGATTCATAAATAGATATAGATATAGTTTTGGATTTTTTTTACTTGTTTCTTTTCAGACTCCTTTAATAGAATACAAATTCTACAAAAACTGAAATTTTGTTCTTATACTTACAAATATAATCTATATTTATGGAAAGGGATTTTGGAAAATATAAAACTTAGGAGAATCAGGAGGATGAAAATTACTTATAATCTCATGATTCTAGAGAATTATTTACAAGCAATTCTATAAATGTCCTGTGTTTTCAGTCATTTTTTATGCATTTGTTTATTTAAAGTTGTGCCAGTTCATACACAGAGTTCAGTTATATTTTTTTCATGGAATTTTATATCATGAGTAGTGCCTTATATTATTTATTCTTTAAAGTATGAGTTTTGATGAAATATATTATCTCATCTTATACATATCATAAAACCCTGTGTTCCTGATCCCTTATTTAGGGGTATTTAAGTTGTTTCTAATTTTTAATAAGTAATGATAGAAAGACTATTCTTTGACAAGCCTTTGTAAGTATAAATATATATATATATATATTATGTATCTGTTAAGACATTGAAATTGTGAGTATATTCTTCTGAGTGTCTGTTATTGAAGTAGAAATACACACACATATGTATGTATATATAATTATATAATAAACTTCATATTTCTAACATGGGGGGAAAAGAGACCAATCTCATGACTTGAGCTTGTTTGAATTTGCTGATTTTTAAGTGACTTACATTTAGTGAGAAGCATTGATAAGTTGCATCTTTTTGTGTGTTCCTGGTAGTTGGCTGATACATTTAACTCACCTGAGCTCAGCTCACCTGCTATCTATCATTCACACGAGACTTTGCCAAAGTCTGAATATTGGAACAAAGGACAATATTTTTTTAGCAGCCCTTATTTATCTTCATCATAAATGCCTATATTTATGTCTTACAAACAGAAATGGAAATTCTTCTTTCATAAGCCAGTTTCCAATACTATTTCCACCTTCTTTTTCACTATGAAGCTCTTTTTCTTTTATACATAAGAAAATGGAAATGGGAGAGAATTGATTTGTTTTCCACCTATAGTTTCAAGAAACAATGACTTTCTTATTTTTCTTACATGTGCTGAATATGAACCCAGAGATTTCAGACACACTTCCTAAACCTTATAAATGTAACTCTAAAATCCTTGCAAATAAAAAATGCAGACAATATATTATGTGTTTATTGCACAATGACCCAGAAATGTTTATTTTCCAAAAGCTCTGTTGAGTTGTATATGATCTGATACATCAGTTTTATGCTTTTCATAATATTTTTATCAGTAACAGCCTTTGTTTATCAATATATCAGTATTAGCCTAATTATACATGACTCAACATAACTGTGAAGTAAATGAAGAACTTAAATATCAAGAAAAGGATATAAAGTAACTCTATCTAGCTAAAATATATGTTTTATATGTGTGATGCTCTGAAAGAGTAAACCTTTTAGGGAAATCTATATACAGTCACTGAAGAAGCCAAGGGATTTTTTTTGGAAACTGAAACAAAAAAAAATCATCTTTCTAGACATTTGAGAATCTGTTAGGTCTTTAAGTTTTGCTTCTTCAGGGAAAGTTTTGACACATCGCATTTATAACACATTGCTGATGCTAGCAGCTGCCTCTGAGTAAGAAAGATGTCCATTTGCCTCTTCTCCAAGGCAAGCTTCAGGCTTTGCTTTATCAGGAGTAAGGTAGGCAAGTTTGGGGGCTCCCTTATGTTATGTTCTCGTCAAGCTTCTTCTTTATCATAAATGCTGCAAATAGGTAGTTTCTCCAGAGTGGCCTAATTACACATCATGGTTCTCCAATAGGTTGGGTATTATCTAGAATTATGGAGAATTGTGCTTTTCTTTTCCCACACTAAGAAAGCCTAACCAGGGCACCAAAACCAACTCTGTCTGATGGGTAACCTCTGATTGACTGCTTTGGATATCTGAGTAAGATCCTAAAATGGACAAATATTGTTTCAGTGATTGGATTTTTATATCACATATGTGGTAACAGAAAATTGGATATTTCTATCATATTTCAGTTAAATATCACAGGAATCTGGTGAGTGGCAGGGGTCAAAATGATTGATTGAACTGATTATTGCTTGACTGACTGACTTGATTCCTTTTTGAATTAGAAATTAATTAAATTAAAAGCAGATTCCATTGCCACCCATACCTTAAATTAAATTGTGAAGTGAGGGCTGTGAGCTTGAGCTTACAGGGATATGAAATAATATTAGTAGCTTGTGAGAAATCATAACTCTCTGTTTATTATAATCCTTACCTCTTAATGACAATATATTCTACAGTCCTGGAGTCTTTCAATTTACCAGTATACCAAATGATTTTACATGTGTTACCTTATTTCCAACAACTAAAAAAAGAGAGAGGAAAAAAAAAAAAAAAAGAGAGAAAAGCTATGTTCAAGTACAGATAATTTTTAAAAATTCTAATCATTTTTTTAAAACTATTTACTTAAAGATTTGGTAAAATGAGATGAAGCAATGAGTTAGCTATGGTACTGCAAGTGTCAATGTAATGGCCTTTAATTTTGAATGTGTTCATTATTTTGTTTAGTTTTCTAATTTTTAAGATAAATTAGAACTGTGGTAATTAACAATGTTGCAAAGTTAAAAATAACTGCAGAATTAGAGATACATAGGTAAAGAATGTATCTAAGGAAGAATATCAGTTTGAAAAGCAACAATTGCCATCATAGGTGTATCCCCTTCTGGCTCTGCCCATGGTTTCTGCCATGTAACAGCTATACATTAATTCAAATTCATTGAATCATGGAGAAAAGGTAAATTTATCAAGTTTTATTGATTTTTTTTCTTAAGAAATAATTTTTATTTTCATGGCAGTGATAGAAAATTTACTCTGAATGGAAAACATGAGTTTTAAGCATGGAAGGCAGAAAGCTAGGGGAAAATATCTTGAGTCTCACGATTTTTCTTCTGCTCTCCTCCAAGGTCTCCTTTTGCTGTGACTGGCTCATGCTTCTACCAATGTTATGATTACAGTAGTGAGCAGTGCTGGGTTAGAACCACATAGTTAGGCTAACTCCTGGTGCAGACACACAAAACTAACAAACAGTTCCTGTTAAATAGGCTGAACCGTGCACTTTTCTGTTTCTCCTGATATAACCACAGGGCCCTACACAATATCTAGGACTTCCTCCCCATGACATCGCCAGAGCTCTCAGGAACAAGATAAGCATAGCATGTACGCCAACCAAATCAATGTGTGAACACATAGAAATATTACTCATAGAGCTCTAATTGACTCAATGATGCTTAGCTCTGAACTCTCAAATGGGCAGAGTGACTGAAAAGAGCTAAAATTAAATATGCCCATCAGGGCTTCCCTGGTGGTGCAGTGGTTAAGAATCTGTCTGCCAATGTAAGGGACATGGGTTTGATCCCTGTCCGGGAAGATCCCACATGCCACAGGGCAACTAAGCCCGTACACCACAGCTACTGAGTCCGCTCTCTAGAGCCCATGAGCCACAACTACTGAGCCTGCGTGCCACAACTACTAAAGCCCATGTGCCTAGAGTCTGTGCTCCTCAACAAGAGAAGCCACTGCAATGAGAAACCCGAGCACTACAACGAAGAGGAGCCCCCGCTCGCCGCAACTAGAGAAAGCCCGTGAGCAGCAACGAAGACCCAACACAGCCAAAAAAAAAAAAATTAATTAATTTAAAAAAAAATGCCCATCAGGCTACATGTCTCCACTTCATTCATAGCAGCACATGAATTGCACCTCAGATGCACCGTTGTCCTGTGTGATGAAGAGTGAGAGGGAAAGAAGCCCCAGTAAACCAATGTAGACCAAAGTAAGCATGGCCACAGAAGAACCCAGGAGAAATAAAAGATGCTGGGCTCTAGAGAGGTGCTGTCCAGAGAGTGGACAAGAAAAATAAAGGCACTGATGCTGAGGAATCTACCTGAGATATGAACGTCTCTTTGCAGCTTGGAATACTCCCCCTATATGCCTCTAATAGTTTCCTATTTTTACTTTGTATGTTTGGTTATTATTATTATTATTATTATTATTATTATTATTATTATTTTTAACATCTTTATTGGAGTATAATTGCTTTACAATAGTGTGTTAGTTTCTGCTTTATAACAAAGTGAATCAGTTATACATATACATATATCCCCATATCTCTTCCCTCTTGCGTCTCCCTCCCTCCTACCCTCCTTATCCCACCCCTATAGGTGGTCACAAAGCACCTGAGCTGATCTCCCTGTGTTATGCAGCTGCTTCCCACTAGCTATCTATTTTACATTTGGCAGTGTATATATGTCCATGCCACTCTCTCACTTTGTCCCAGCTTACCCTTCCCCCTTCCCGTGTCCTCAAGTCCATTCTCTAGTAGGTCTGCGTCTTTATTCCCATCTTGCCCCTAGGTTCTTCATGACCATTTGTTTTTTTTTTTTTTTTGGTTATTATTTTAAATCAGGGATGGTGGTATAATCTCTCTGACCAACCTCGGTGTATAGCAGCCTAGAGCCAAAATGTTTTATTCATGAATGATGTCTTTTTTTAATAAACTATAAAAATGTGAAACTATAAAAGTGACATATACCTAATAATGAGTGAACCAATAAACCCACCAGGCAAATTTGCTCTGCAAGTGGAAAAAACCGACTTTGTATAACAAATTGCAGAATTGTTAATCCTGTTTGAAACCCTTTTTATATCACACCATTTACTTTAATTCTTATTAGTTTGACCATTATCATACCTTATGCATTTTTCTTTGTACTTTTTGGGAGGGAAAGTGGTGGCTAATGTGTACTCTTGAACTTTCAAGGCCTCTGAGGAAGTTCAGGGGAAGGCCCTGACCAGCTGGCGAAGGGAGGGGGAGGGAGGCCCCCCTGCTGTGGAAGACTCTTTTGACATCTTGATTGACAGAAATCTCCAGTTTTCCTCTGGAAGGAGGTTCTTTCTCCAGGCAGGGTAGAAGAAAGACAAACACTAGAAATAAGCAGGTTCTTGTCTCTAGTGGCTTCCAGTAAGTTTATCACCACATCTGCCAAAGAATATTCTTTTATAATTAAATAAATAAGTAGGGATGATATCAAATCCCTGAGATTTTAAAGGAATTCTGAGAAAGAAAACAACTATATGGGTGTTGAGGCCTATATTAAAAAGTTAGTCCCCTTTCAAAAGATTACCCATATTAGCTAGAGGAAAAAAGCAACATTGAAAACCTACAATGTCAACACACTTTGAGGGAGGGCTATTAGCAATGCAAATATGGAACCACCTAAACTTGCACTAATGAATTAGAATGAGTGAAAGATAGCATACTTGCTGGCTTTCTATTAAAAAATTTAAATGTTTTGAGAGATGTAGACCCATCCATCTATTTTAGATAACATTCTTAGCTCGAACCTCAATTACATTATGTACACCCTAGGTTTTAGGTTTTTATCAGATACATGTTATGGTGAGCAATTCTAGACTCACCCTCCCACATGGAGGAAAAACAAGGGGATAGTATTGGTACAGGAAAATAGGTGGCACAAAATATGTGCCTGTTTCTCAGATTCTCAGAATTGTGGGGTAAATGGTTGAATAGGAGAAAGGGATAATTAGAAGAGTATATTTCACTAAGTTCCCTTTGGGGCATTGTCAGCACACAGTGTAGTAACATTGATGCCTCTAGCCCTGAGGGGCTCAGTCTTCTGACCAGGGCCCTGGAGAAATTACATTCCCTTCGTTGGACGTTCCCATATTGCAATCACTGTGCATCAGAAGGGATGCATCATACACCTAGAGTGGAAGAAGTAAAAATGGAAAGATGAACACAGGTGGGATCTGTGAGGGCTTTCTGAAACAAAGTTTTGAAACTATTATGGAATATATATTTATTGCCATAGTGTTGTAGCCTAAGACACCTGTACTACATACTGATGGGGGGATGGGGCCTGGAGGGATGGCATAACTTCTAAAACCATCACCTGTCTAGACAGACACAGCTCTGAATAGATTTCTGGCCCTCTGACTTAATCAAAGTTTTTCAGTACGCTCATCACACTCTAGTTTGTATATAGGTACATTCAAATTTATTGACTCATTCAGCCATTGAACAAATATTTACTTGTTTGTTTATTTATTTATTGAGCATCTATTATGGACACTGGGAAAACAGTGTTAGCATCTTATAATTTATGGTCTAACTGACAGAAAAGCAACAACAACATATAATTATATAATATGTTAGGTATTGAAATTTTTTATGCAAGAAAAAATAAAGCAAGATAAGGAGTTTGAGTGTTACAAGAGGATTTTTTTATATTAACTAATCAGAGAATCTTTGATCATGAAAATTCAGCAGAAACATGAAAACGGTGAGAGAATAAAACCTGCAATAATTTTTGGAGACAAGTCTGCTAACCAGAGGGAAAAGCAAAGATAGTGAAGCAGGATGGAGCTGAAATTTACCTGAGAATCAATCAACTGGGAAGCCAGTGTGGTCTGAGCAGAGAGAGCACGCAGAGGATGAGGAGAGGAAGTTGGAGGATAGACAGGGCCTTGTAGACAACCATTCAGTGTTTGGATTTTATATTAAGAGTTACAGGAAACCATGGTAACTCGGGGCAGGACATTAAAATTATGTGATAAAGATTTTAAAAGAATTACTTGAGCTCCTCTGTTGAGAGTCAGGAGGTGAAGAATGGAAGTGAGGAGACCAGTTAGAAAGCTAGTACAGTTGTGCAGTAGAGAGAGACGGAGATGATGGTGATTTGCATTAGAAGCAGCTGTGTAATTGGTGAGAAATGAACAGATTCAGGATGTGTAATGGGAAAAATAAGCCGACATTATTTGTTTATTGCTTTGAGGTGGGAAGTGGTGGGGGTGGTGAAGTTTGCCTAAGCTAGATGAATGGTAGCACCATTTACTGAGGTAAAGATAAACATTTTAGGGGTCTAGAGAGTATACATTTTATCTCACATATGCTATGTTTCTGATTCTTGGGGACATCTAAGTAGATATCTTACCCATGTACAAAAGGGCTGATTTTCATACATGAATGATAATCGGTATTTCAGTAATATTTTAGGTTACTGGCAGAATAATAAATTCAAATAAAGGCAATCCACACAAAATATTTCTGAGCATACTACTCTAGTTATTTCACTAAATATAATCCTCCATTTCTGTATAACCTAAAGAGTGTTTTCTCTTCCTTCTTCCTTTCTTGTTTGGAAGGTGGAGGCAAGATAGATGGGAAGGAACATGCTCAGTAACGTGCTGCAACCTCTGTGCATATTTCCCAGGAGACTGTCATGAAAGTATGTAAAACACAATGCTATACATAGTATCACAGATGTCAGTAGAACTAGAAAAAAAAATGTTTAATGGACTTTCAAGTTGCACAAGTATACTGTGGCTGATTAGACTGAACACAATTTCTATGGATGTGATCATCTATTTGTTGTGACATCACAGGCATTTCAATGCCGCTTAATCCCCATCTCACCATTCTCAGGTAACTTGTTTACCTCCATTCAGTTCTTCTGGGGATTTATCTTGTCCCTTCATTTGGAACATGTTCCTCTGTCACTTTATTTTGCCTAATTTGCTTTTTTATTTCTATGTATTTGGTAGATTGGTTATGTTTCCCAACCTTGGAGAAGTGGTCTTTTGTAGCAGATGTCCTATGTGTCCTAGCAGCCCACTCCCCTCTGGTCACCAGAGCTAAATGCTCTAGGAGTGCCCCCTATATGGGCTTCCTGGGTCCTTCTGTTGTGGCAGGCTGATTAAGGTGGGCAGTCTGGTAGGCGTGGCTGACCCCAGCTTTGGTTGGTTGCCAAGCACTGCCTTGGGTGGTGGCTGCTAACCATTGGAGGGCAGGGTCGGGTCATGAGGCATCTGGCTGCAGAGCCCTGGGGGATCCTAGAATTGGTATTGTCTCACTGATGAGTGGTGCTGGGTCCTGAGGCATCTGGCTGCAGGATCCAGGGTTCCTAGGGCTGCTGCCTTCCCACTGGTGGATAGGGTTAGGGCCCAGTGTGTTCCGGGTTCAGTACTGGCCCAATTGTGAGAAGAACTGTGTCCCAGGATCTCTGGCTGCAAAGCCCTGGGGGTCCCAGAGTTGATGTCTGCCCACTGGTGGGTGATACCTAGTCCTAATTGATGGGTGCAGGGCCCTGAAGTGGTCCCAGAGCTAGTGCCAGCACACTGAGTGTGGGGCCATGTCTTGGGCCCTCTGGTGTACAGGGCCGGGTACCAGGATGCCTGTGGGCTCGGGCGGCCTTAAGGAAGCCAGCCTGTTGATGGTGGAAGCTGTGTCCCTGCCAGGCTAGCTGCTTGGCCTGAGACATCCCAACACCTGCACCTACAGGCTGGTGGGCGGAGCTGGGTCCCAGTGCTAATAAGCTAGAGGGAGAGTCCCAAACTGATGCTTGCCAGCACCAGTGTCCACATGGTAAAACAGGCTCCCAAAATTGTTCTGCTAGTGTCTCTGTCCCCAGGATGAGTTCCAGTTGCCTCCTGCCTCTCTGGGAGACTCTCCAAGATCAGCAGGTGGATCTGACCCAGGCTCCTTTCAAATGACTGCTTTTGCCCTGGGTCCTGGAGTGTGTGATATTTGTGTGTGCCCTTTAAGAGTAGAGTTTATTTTCCACAGCCCTCTGGCTCTCCTAAGAGTAATCCCCACTGGTCTTCAAAGCTAAATGTTCTGGGGCCTTGTCTTTCTGGTCCAGGACTCCTGGGATGGGGAGTTCAGACTGCTTGTTCCTTGGAAAGAACTTCTGCAATTGTAATCACCCTGCCATTTGTGGGCTCCCCACCCAGGGGCATAAGTCTTGACTACGCCATACATCTTCTCCTACACTTATTGTGATTTCTTCTTTATAGCTTTCATTTTAGAAGATCTTTTCTGCTAGTCTTCTGGTCTTTCTTGTCAATAGTTGCTCTGCAAATGGCTGTGATGTTAGTGTGCCTGGGGGAGGAGGAGAATTCAGGGTCTTCCTATTCAGCCACCTTGGCCACTCTCCCTATGATCTTCTTCTTGAAGCTTGATGGAGGGGAAAAAAGTCTTAGCACCCTTAACAGAAAGAATTTTGAAAGTGCAAAGTGAACCTGTAATAAGTAACATGAATTTAGATGGCATGAATTTAATGAGCATGTTGAAAATAAGTACGTGCAGAAATAGTTTAGATAAGTTAATTGATTCAATCAATATTTTTTAAAAATATGTATTTATTTATTTATTTATTTGGCTGTGTCTGGTCTTCGTTGCGGCTCGCGGGATCTTTGTTGCGGCACGCTGGCTTCTCTCTAGTTGTGGCGTGCGGGTTTTCTCTTCCCTAGTTGAAGCGCGGAGGTTCAGGAGTAGTGGTGTGCAGGCTTAGTTGCCCTGCAGTACGTGGGATCTTAGTTTCCTGACCAGGGATCAAACCCATGTCTCCTGCATTGGAAGGCAGATTCCTTACCACTGGATCACCAGGGAAGTCCCCTCAACCAATATTATAAATAAAAATTTAAAACTGGCACCAATTGTCCAGGATTTGTTCCAAATATGTGAGAATAATTTCAGAGAAAATATAATACTAGGCCTTCCAAGATATAAAATTCTTCTCTGAATGGACATTGGGTTTGAACCCTTGCATAATTTCTCCTTTTATTATGTAGCACAGGGTAGCAACTAATTCTTGTGATTATCATACCAATAATATGCCTTTTGCTTTATGAAATATCCATCCCCTAGACCTCAGTTATTTCTTCCTCATCCAGTGTCATCTTTGGGTGAAAGTAAAGGAGATATTTTTCAACTTCAAAGCTTTTATATCCTTTGTAATCTAATATTACTTATGGTGCAGGGTTAGTCTGGTTTCTCAGAATATAGTTTCTAGGAAAGATGCTAGAGCAAATATTACCATGTTGTACACCAGCCTAGAAGACACAGATTTACTCGTTTTATTTTAAAACATTCATTTCCAAATGCTGGGGGGAGAAAAGCACAAACACTTTCATTTTAATAACTGCCTTGAAAAGGTACTTATTCAACTTTTCGAAAGATACAGAGTTGAGGATGACATTAATTTCCTGAACTGCCGAAGATTTACGGGACTGAATCTATCTATCCCTCTGTAGGTTTCATTCTCTCATCTAATGGTCTTGTCTGGCCCACTTTGGCCATAATCGGGATATCCTGAGGCAGGAACAAAACTGAACAATTTAAGGCAGTGACCTTGCCCCTGGACAGAAGTGGTTCAGCACCTTGTACCAGCAGATAAAAGGATTCGTATGTATTTCCCTCTGGATATAGTAGACAGCTGGCAAAATCGTATGCATATTAATCTTGCATGGCACACACATCTTCTCAGGTACAACAAATATATTTTTAAAATCTTTGGTGCATCAAGCAAGGAATCATCCGACACTATTCTTTAAGGCCTGATGAAAAGTACTGAGTGATATATTAGATTTCTGAAGTTTTCGGGGGTGGGTAGGTATTGGGGAGCTTACCCTGCTAGAAGGAAGAGGATAGAATGCACTTCCATTGCAGCAAAAACAAAATGCTTTATGGTTCTTAAAGTTCCTAAGGCAATCACCATTAAACCCTGGAAATTATTTTTTATCTACATCATGAGAGGGGAGTAAGGGCAGAATGGTGTTTAATGCTTTTCCTTTCAGGAAAGTTTGTAGCATTTCAAAGCCTTTGGTGTCTCCAAGTTAAACTGAATCAGTACAGCCACAGAAGTGTACCTCTCCTCCACAGACTTTCTCACCGGATGTTTTAAAACCTACTGCTGTGTGTAACTGGAGAATTTAAGGCATTTTATGTGTTTGGACAATGAGCTTGAATGCAGAGCTTTATAAGGCTAGAAAGGTACATGAATTAATAACTTTATAATTTCATTGACTTAGTAAGGAAGGTATATGGACCAAGGCAAGAAAATTCATGACTAACATTTAAATCCCTGATTTGGGATGTCCCTCTCACATGAAAGTAAAGTACAGATGAAACTCATGGGGGAAAGAATATATTAGTGTTATTTGTGGATTAATTTCAAAGCAAACTTCCTGAAACACTTTCATCTGTTTAAATCACATTTTTACACCCTGTTACTTCACACCAGTGATAAGAGATGTGTTGGAAAGAATAGTGAAATATAGTCTTCTCCTTTTAGTTAGGAAATATTTCCAACATCTCTGAAACAAAGGATTTTGTATGAGAGAGGCTGGTCTGCTTTCTCTTTGCCCTTCTGACAATCTGCCCTCCTGTCCCATTTAGATGTGCCTACCCTTCTCTTTCCCTGCCCTCCCATGCAGCACTCACTAAGAAAGCACCACATCTGAGTTACCACACCGGTCCTTATATTAGTTCCCCTCCATGGAGCTCCCTTCTCCCTGAAATCCAACTCATCCTTCATTTCTGTCTGAGGTTTTCTAAATTGTAATCAAAGATGCACACATCCAATATTTACTGACTACCTTCTATATTTACGCCACAAGTGTCTTTTACAATGTAGCTATTACAAAACAAGATCTCAAATTATATGTGTGTTATGTGTATACATTATATATTATATACATTACATAATTATATACATTATAT
The DNA here is from genome assembly GCF_965194825.1 of Balaenoptera physalus. Classification (NCBI taxonomy): domain Eukaryota; kingdom Metazoa; phylum Chordata; class Mammalia; order Artiodactyla; family Balaenopteridae; genus Balaenoptera; species Balaenoptera physalus. Next base: position 40,910,991 of record NC_138897.1, on the reverse strand, counting down.
GATTCTATAACTAGATAATTACATATATATGTACATATATGCACACACACACAGGAGAAAGAAGAGAAAAATTCATCATTTGTATTCTTCATAACAATAATTCTGAGAAGTATCATGTTATACAATCGAGAACCCTGTTTCCAAGGCAGGGGTTTTTCTTAACTAAGGATCAGGGACATTAGTGTATTTAGATGATCCAGAAAACGAAACAAAAATCTAACAAACACATACACACATACATACACACACAAAAACCACATTTTCCTTGTATATGTTTTTAGAAAATTAAAATGGGAGAAGTACTCAAGATCAAATTATGTTTAAATTGTGTCATTAATGTATAGTTTCTAATATTCAAAAGCTATAATGTTAGGTGTGCTGGTCATCACCACCAAAGTACAATGACAGGAAGAGTTACTGGGAAGGGGGAACATTGTGATTGTAGATGGGAGCCTCAGTTTATGTCCAACCCAGCTAAAGTTATAAAATGTCAGAAAAAGGGTGCAGGTTGATGTTTAAAAATCATTTAGTCGATATAATTTTTTCATCATTGTTTCAAATGAGATCCTAGATCAACAGTGCTTCTTGTGTTGAAATATCCATAACAAGGGAAGCATTTAGTTAATAAAAGTGCTTCTCTCCATTTTTACCATGCACTAAACTGTGTGTGTGTGTGTGTGTGTGTGTGTGTGTGTGTGTATGTGTGTGTGTGTGTGTCTGCAAGTGGTGGGGGATAAAACTTGATTTTTAAAATCTTTATTTACACATACTTGAAGTTACCCCAAGACAAAGAAAGAAAACTATTGTGCAGCATCTTAGATTGCTACTCTTACTGTAAAGAAAAGGAGCTATGCAAAATTGGAACAATCCTGGGGAAAATATGGAGCTTGAAAATTATCAGACTGCTCTGTGGCTTGAAGCAGAGCAAGACAATGTAAGCAGGGCTTCTGTCAGTTGATATCTTTCACTCCATAGAACAGGTTATTTAGTTCAATTTTTTGAAGCAAATCATGGAGAAATTGTCAAATATGCCATTTGCCTTCATCTTATAACAGTATTAAACTATTGTGCGCTCAGAAGGCTTCTATTCACATGCTTTAGTCACCACCATGGCTGTCCTAGGAGAAAAAATATCCATTTCCTTTGGAAAAAGATGCTTTACTGGAAGGTTATATTGGTGATAGAATTCTACTGGAACTGTCTTAGCAAAGTATTTCTTTTTATTGATTTCTCTACAGGCAGGAGATTCACAGATAGCTGTAAACATTGAGGAACAGTTTGGGAATTTCTCTTTAGAGGACCTTATTTGTGTTTTTTGACACAGACAAAAAACACCTCCCCTCTTTTTGCAAAGTGAGATTTGAGAACCCTTACTTCTTTTGCTAATAGTGACCTTAGTTTTGTAAATCTTGGATTTACCAAAATCAGATTGATCAAAATTTGCTGTCGTCAAGTGTAAGGTTGGCATTAATTAATTGTCTGAGGTGACATGTCAGTTTGTATGTCAGAGGTCATATGAAAATTTTAACATTCACTCAGGCAAGTTTAAAAGTGAGGTTCACTTAGAGTTATTGCATCTGATCTTTTATTTTATTTGCATAATTTTGTTATATGCTTTTCTTCAAAAAATGGCAATATCTTAATAAAAATGAGAGAATATATGTACAAATTAAAGCTAAAAATGACAGTACTTATGACAGAAAATAAAACAAATATCTGAGTTCATACTCATATATCATAAATGCTGATATGCATTCATATTTTTTAAATAAATGAATAAATGAGAAAGAAAAGACAGCTCTTCCTTACAGCAGAATTCCATAAATAAATGTAATATAAAAGAAGGAAATATAAAATCACTATAAGACAAACATCATAGTGAAATTTGTCACAGATAAGTTCCAGTGAATTATTCTAAAATTAATGGGTTAAAGCTTAAGATGAAAGGGTATACACATTATCAAAGTAATTTCCCCAATGTATTTATAAACTACAGTGAGAAAGATGGTAACTTTACCGTAAAGAAACCAGAAGACACCACCTTAATCAAGTGATCACAGTTAACATCGCCAGAAGTAAGAGATATCAGCCTCATGACCTCTTTGATATGATATATTGGGGAGGACACAGCATAATTTCTGGGGTATTGCTGCTAAAATACATGACCTCATCCCAATTAGGATAAAATATCAGATAAATCCAATATGAGGAACATTCAACAAAATAATTGTTTGGTACTCTTTAAAAGCATTAAGATCATGGAAGACAAAGAAAGGCTGCTGAACCTTAAAGATTGAGGCAACTAAGGAAAAATTTTGGTAAATGTGATGTGGGGTCCTGGAGAGACTCTTGGAACAGAGAAAGGACAGTTCATTATTGAACAGGTAAAATTCAAGAATGTCTTTAGTTTAGTTAATAGCACTATAGCAATTCTCATTTTCTAATTTTGAGAATTGTTTAATGGTTGTATAAGATATTCATATTAGAGGAAACTGAGAAGGGATAAACTGGAACTCTCTGTAATCTTTTGCAAATATTTTTAAACTTAAGTTTAAGGTAGTCAAAAATGTTCATTTGAATTAAACTATCAGTGAAGGAAGTTTAACATTTGTATGTCTGTCTGTGTATACTATAAACCAGGGGTCCCCAACCCCCAGGTATCTTGGCTTGTTAGGAACCTGGCCGCACAGCAGGAGGTGAGCCTCAGGTGAGTGAAGCTTCATCTGCTGCTCCCCATTGCTTGCATTACCGTCTGAACCATACCTCCCTCGCCCCGTCCATGGAAAAATTGTCTTCCATGAAACTGGTCCCTGGTGCCAAAAAGGTTGGGAACCACTGCTATACACCATCTACCAATAGATAATATACAATTTGTTTCCATTTTACTAGAGATATGTTCTTATTTTTTTATTAGATTTAGAAATTGATCCTGAAATTTTTAAAATCACTTCTGCAAAAACTTAAGATAACCAGTTCCTTGTTTGGTTTTATAGAACAACTTTTCACATTCTCCAGCACCTCCTCATCTTTTCCTCAGTCCTTACCTTTCCTCAAGTAATCTCCCATGTCTGACCTTGTGAATTACTGAACCTAGCCCAAGGAACAAACTATGGGTCAGTTTGTGTTTTATTTTTTAGATTTCCCAGAAGTCTAAAAAAAATTATGAGCCCTATGAGAAGACCATGTGGATCCAGAGGAAATGTTTTTAGTGTCAGGGAGCAAGAAAACTCAACTAGAAATCCAAACTAGATTACAGTGCTGGCTCTACCTCTAATTTGCCATTTAACTGCAAATCTCTTAAGATTTTCTACTTTACTATGCCACTGCCAACATCTTGTAACTCTCCAAGGCTTCAGTTTCCTATCTATTAAGCAGGAATAATGCTTAACTTGCAAGATTATTGTGAATACCACACGAGACAGGAGAGAAAAAGCACAGTGCTTGGCAGTGACGAGTGATAAGTAACAGTTGTCAATATCTCCATTTGGTATTCTCAAAGACAAACTAAGTCAGATCAAAATTAATAAGGTTGGGGGGCTTCCCTGGTGGCGCAGTGGTTGAGAGTCTGCCTGCCAGTGCGGGGGACACAGGTTCGAGCCCTGGTCTGGGAGGATCCCACATGCCGCGGAGCGACTGGGCCCGTGAGCCACAACTACTGAACCTGAGCGTCTGGAGCCTTTGCTCCGCACCAAGAGAGGCCGCGATAGTGACAGGCCCGCGCACCGCGATGAAGAGTGGCCCCCACTCGCCGCAACTGGAGAGAGCCCTCACACAGAAATGAAGACCCAACACAGCCAAAAATAAACATAATAAATAAATAATAAATAAAATTTAAAAAAAATTAATAAGGTTGGGACCACTTTCTAATTGGTCTTCAGGTACATTTGGCAATACTTGGTTGACTGCAAGAGAACAAGGAAACAGTTTGGAGACATGTCAAAAAGGAAGGATATTCAACATTAGGATGAAGATGCTTCTGTGACCAATCAATTCCTAGAACAAGTTGGAGGGGTGGTGGATGGGGTGATTTTATGGGGTCAAACTGTCATAATAATCTTTATGGAAGTGGCTGCCATAGCAGGTTGTGTCTCAGTCTCCCTTTTGGTCATTTTCCTTACTGGAATCAGGAGATCAACCTTGACTCAGGCTACTGTGCTATCATCACTAGATCATCATCACTGACTATGTTGAGTGCCATCATAGGCATCCTGCTTAAAGATTTTATCCTCATAGTCTATCTTGTTGTGTAGCTGAGTATTGCATGATCATCTGCTGTACAGTCCATCAAGACAGCAACTGCCCTACAGCATTTAACATCCTGGAAATGACACACTTGATGACTGATATGCACCTTTCCAACAAGGTTTAAGAGAGTAGTCTTTCTTTGATGTCTCTCCCAGTAAACAAAATCTCCCATTTGAAGATTATGAAGAGGTTGTTTAGGAAAATGTTGCTGAAGGGTAGTCTTGACCTATTAGTGATAACACTGGTGTACATGAGTCCTTTAAGTTATTTTGCCATGTCTGCATGTGGCAGAGCAGATTCTAGGGTAGGAGGTGAATTACCTGCTGTGCTTTCCAGTCAGAAATTCATAGGCAGATAACTCACATGGCCCCAAAGGGATGGCTTGGATGGCTACAACAGCTAGGGACCATGCTTTTGGTCAAAGGAGTTCAAGAATTTCTGAGAGGTTTGCTAGTCTCTGCTTAAGAATGCCTTTGTTTCCTTCAACCTTTCTAAGTGAGGTGGAGTATGGTGGTGAGGGCAGTGTAGTTTTTGAGTGAGAGGAACTACTTAACAGATTTCTTCTATGATAGTTCCTGAAAAATGTGTTCTTCTATTAACTTGGTATAAAAGTCTGTCTGTCCCAAGTTGGAGTCATAAAATAGAGCAGTTTTTAGCAACGGTGAGGGCTATAGCTTTTCACTACAACTCCTCCATGTCTTGCATTTGAGGAGTATACTAAGACATGGATTAATTGATGAAAAGTCAGGTAAGCTAGATTTGTAGATCCTGAGGAGGATTCTAAGGTTTTCACTGATTATTTGTCTGTCTTTCGCATGCTTAGGAAAATCGCTAATATTATTTCTAGGACCAAGGCTTAAATCCAGTTGTGGAGGACATTCTAGGCTTATGAACTGAGTGGACCTTAAAAGGAATTGGCAGATGAAAGTGGTAGGAAACTTATGAGGAAAAGGTTCAGGGAACAGAAAGGAAGAAGGTGAGCCTGAAGAACTCTGTATCTCTAACTAGAGGTACAGCGGGGTATGAGGAAATATGAGGTGCACAGGAGGTAGGGTTCTAATGGGGAAAGCTGTCCCTTCTTTAGCGTCATCAAAATCTTTTCTTACTTTGGCCAAAGAATCTTTTAGAGAAGTTAATTTGAGTCAGAATTTCACTTACAAACTTCAATGTACCAATTAAAAATTTTCCCATTGGGCTAAGCAATTGTATTCCCCTTTTCCCTAAGTTATCTCTCAAATGAGTAATTTTTGCTAAATCAAATGCTTCCCAAAGTGGTATTAGAGACCCACTTCACTGGCATTTGCTAAATGACATTGGTGAAATTCTGCCATTTAGAGAAATAGGCACAAGAGTTAGTATTGTAAAAGTCATATAGGAAGGTAGGGGTTTTCTCAGAGGCGTAGGAGGTTTAGATTAAGGAGAGCCCATAAGATCTGGTCAGTCAGTGGAAAGTGCATTTTGTGTCTCAAGCCCCTTACCTTAAGTTTAGTTACATCTAAACACAAATTTGAAGAGGTGTACCCCACTCCCGCCCATGGAAAAACAAGGAGAATAATCCTGTGTGCAAGCTCTCAGGATGAATAGTCAGGATAGAAGGGGAATCTCTTCCAGTTTTGTTGGTGACTAAGAGCAAAGTTTGTTGCCCTCAGAGTATACAGGTCTGGAGAAAAACACAAATTCCTCAGCCTGGGAAGCTGGTTGGAACAACAGACTCGTACCTTGAGACTTCCTTCCTTATAACTAAACAACATTTAAAAGTACAACAAGCAGAGGCATATCACCAAGGATGTAAATCAAAAAGGGAATTTCCAACAAATGCAAATACCTAGGAATGAACAAATGAACAAAATACCAGAACTCTTAGACAAAGAGGGTGGACCCAGTGAAGAAGACTTACTATTTTGAGCAATTGGAGAAGCAGCTGCAGCTGAAAAGACCTGGGTGGGTTCAGCTCCTGCTCAAGAGCCGAAGTCCACATCACAGGTAGATCTGGTGGTGTCCATGTGTGGCACTGAGATAACTGTCAAAGACAAAACTAAGTCAGCAACAAAATTAATGAAGGCTATTTATTCATAAACTTACTGTTGGGGTCCCTGTCTTCCATCACTTTTGTTTAAGCAGGAGTTCAAACGTATTAGAAGGGTGAATACATTTTATAGACCAAAAAAGAAGAAATACTGAGACAGTCTCTGATTGGCAAGTGTTCTATTACAGTGGACTTTTTAGAAGTGGGGAGAGTTTTTTTATTGTTCTTAAGAACATGTTATTGTCCTTAAGATGCAAGAAGGCAAGCTGTTTCAGAACATCTCAAAAGAGGAAAGATTGTTCAGTGTTAGGGCCAAGGGTTTTCTGTGGTCAACCATTTCCCGGAACAAGCAAAGGGTGCTGGGGTACATTTTGCACTGCCATAATTGTCTTTATGGGGGTGGTATCTTGATGTTGGGTAGTTTCTTTATATCCTATTACGATAATATTATATGCAGTTGTAGAGGAGAAGTAAACATCCAGAATCTCAACTCCTGCACTGAGGACAATTAGAATACATAGATTTCTTCTTATTTTGGCTATATACGTCTTTCCATCTGATGAACTTGTCATATCCTCTCTAAATTAACTTCTTCCTTTGGTTTAGCTTTCACATGAAAAGAGGATGCGGATGTGCTTTTTAGGACATCTGATGAGATCTTGCCTATATCCCAGGAGTTTGTACAGACTTTTCAAAGATCCGTATTACTGAGTGCTGACAAATCCAGTGGCCACAGCTACTTGCCTGGATGTCTTCCAGCCCACTTTCAATTAAAACCAACCTGATCATAAATAAGAGACTAAGCTTTGCTAATGTGCTCACTAAATACTCCATCTTAAAATGATGTACTCTGGAGGCTATATTTCTTGGACAGCATATGCCTTTCCTGAATGGTGAAGCCCCCAAGTATAATGTTGCAACATGATTTATTCATAATACTATTTTACATTTATTATCATTTCATAAAACTTTTTTTTGTTTGTTTGTTTTCCCTAAATAAACTGAGATTGCTTAAACCATTTCCTCTCACAATGTTTAACATAACACCACCTATCCTTGGCAAAGAACCCTGTATGGGGAAAATATAGTTATTTGTATTTTTGTTACTTTTTTCTCCCATATTAATTTTATATAATTGGCTTCTTCTCCTTATTCAAACTGACAAAACAGGTCTACTACCTTTAATATTTTTTTCTTTACAGTATTCAACTACATCATTCTTTTTTTCATCTCCACAGTTGAATTCTGTTTCTCTATTCTGTCTGTTTGGGAACTACATTTCTACAACCAAAATTGAAGCAGAAACTAACTCTGATAGGATTTTATTGAAACTGAAAAAGGGTTTATAGACTTTTTTCTCATAGAGAATCCCAAATTTTTACTTGCTAGTATGTAAATCTTGTAGCTTAAGGTTTTGTTTCCCTTCAAAATACAAAGGCTATTTCAAGAAGTAATGGTTTAAGAGAAATCATAACATTGTAGATAAGGGGTACACTCTGCAGCCACATGGTCTGGGAACATGCCCTGACCCTCTCTTTGTATTTGTCTCTACATAATATATTCTTTGTGATAATTAACACATGTAACTATAGATGGTTCATGTAAAGTTCTTAGAACAGTGACTGACATGTAATAAGTGTTTATGGCAGACATTAATGAAATTCATTAGGATATCTAGTTCTCCTTTCAGCATAAACAATAGGACTGAGCTTACCTCTCTTTAAATTTAGATGTGGTTGCATAACTTTCTTTGGATAATGAAATACAAGCTCAAGTGAAGTATATCTTTTACAGGTAGATGTGTCTTAAAGCCAACGCAAGAATCTCTCCTCATAACAATCGCCGGAATACATGTTGGCATGCTCTGTGTCATAAGACCAAAGTGGCCTGGAATGCTGACCAAGATCTGCTGGAGGTTGATTATCCTAAGGAGTTACACAGTCCCACATTAAATTTGGAGTGATGAAGACTTTTTCTTTTTAGTTAGTTCACTAATATTTTACGATTGTTTGTCATCATAGTATAACCCAGACTATCATAACTAATATTCTAATAAATATAAGCTACTATTTTTATTTACACAATAGGTTTTGGAAGTAGAGAGAGCATAGAAAAGGAAGGACTTGTGAATAGAAAGTAATAACAAAAGGAGAATTTAAAGTCTGGGGCCTTCAAACATGAATTTCTTTAACATCAAAATGGTTTCAGGGGCTTGCCCCACTTCTTTTCTTTTTAAATTATGTCACAATTATTTATCAATTGTTCAACAGTTATGCACATCAAATGTTTTTCTCTGTCCTTGTTAGATTATTTCTTCTCTATGTTCATTAAAATCTCCTTCTATCAGTTTACTTCACTGCTTATTCTCTGTCCCTTCTTTGCCAAATTCATATCTTTAGTTAGGATCCACATTTAATTTTTTTCCCTAGGTGAGGACAGTAATGTCCTACTCACAAAACAGTAATGGTTCGTGAGTAAAATGGGATGGATTCCAAACTCTTTATCCTTTACACAGATCTTTCAAATTCAGACTCCCAACTTGCCTTTTACATCCTATTTCCAATTACACTCATTCTACATTTTCACTTGAACTCACAACACTTCTCAGAACAATCTGATCAAAGATAGCCAACCTTTATTCCATTTTGTGCTATCACTTGTTTCAATACCTTCTATTGTCACATATTTGATTTATCATCTTTCTAAGTAAACTATATCAGTAAATATCACTTTCCATGTCTTATCATGCTTAGCATATCCCTTGTATTTAGTAGATTTTCCTTATTTTAAAAATATATGCCACACATTTATCAATTGAATGAAAAATGAATATGTATGTTTATAAATGAGAGAATAAATGGATTTAAAGTTCTCCTAAAAATCCTCTAACTACAATTTTAAAAATTCTGACATAGTATTACCAATTTCTCTCTCTGAATTGAAATTTAAAACATCATATTTATTTTTTTATTTATAAATGATGGCAGGGCAATATCTAAAAAAAAAAAAAAAAAAAAAAAAAAAAAAAAAAAAAAAAACTACTGCAATGACCTAAGGTAGGGAGTTTAGTAAGCAAAAATCACTAACACTCAGAAATGCTTACAACTGAGAAATAAGACACAGTTTCTTAAATTTCAACTCCTAAAGTCATAGTGAGTCAAATTGAGGTGTGCTAATTGATCCACAATTGATCCACAATGCTTGAATGTTTATATGGCATCATGGCACATAAAACCTAAGGGTCTTTACTCCAGGCCCGTGTTCCTTTAGTGGTGCAATATCTTCTCCTGTAATTGTTTTCCCTTCAGTCTGAACTACAGATTATATTTGATAAAGTCATTGATTAATTTGATTTAAAACAGCTCTGATCAGCTAACAGGGAAGAATTTTACTCTCATTTTACAGATCAGGAAATGGACACAAAGAGATCAAAGTCACTGGTCTGAGTATCTTAATCATTGCAACCATTCTCCTGAAATAGGCTCATTGTTTGTCCTAACCTGTCATTCTGTTAGACTTTTTTTTTTTTTTTTTTTGTCTTGCTTAGTTCCCGGACCTGGGATTGAACCCGTGCCCTTGACAGTGAAAGCACAGAGTCCTAACCACTGGACCACCAGGGACTTCTCCTGCTTGACTTTCTATGAGGAATTTTATTCATCTTGGGGCCAAAGGGGAAGATTCAGCTAATGGAAGAGCAAAACTAAGAACAGAGACTGCCCACCATGACTATTTTCCTACCACTTCAGAAATTAACTAGAGGAAAGGTAAAATTTAAAGTATTGTAATGTTTCTTTGCCTTACTTTGCATATATTTGTGGGAACTGTTCAATTTCCAGCTGTTGGCCACCTAGGAAAGCCACCATGACTTCCTCCCCTTCTCAAAATGAACCAGTGTAAACTTATTGAATAACTGGAGCAAGATGGAATGAGGAAGGCAATTCTGCTGCAGCAAAAGTGATATAATGCAATCTGAAGACAATTGTGAATAATCTTTTTTTTCTTTGAATCAGTCATGCAGCGGTTCCTCTCTATTAGCGCAGGTAATTGAGAGTCGAATGTATATGCAAAGAATCACTATTTCAACACTGAAATTCAGATTTTCTCAAGTTACACTCTTTTGGGAATAGAATACAATAGCCACATATAGTCACCAACACATGTATAATAAAGAACAGTTAAAACCAATTAGATTTTATGACTTAATTTGGTCTTCCAGAAACCTCTCAATCCAAAGTACTCAGTGCTTCCAAAAGCACATTGAGGAACTGGAAGTAACTCATCTGTAGTTGTATTATAATATAAAGGAGGAACAATTTTACTCTAAAAAGGTCCTAAAAATATGTACCTCAGATGATAGACATTTTTAAAATATTTATGAACCTTTTGGTCAAATTTTCTATCCCTCTATCTGTCCTCTTACCTTCAGGTTATGGGACATCAACTACTTCTTTTTCATTTATTAGAACTAGGTTAACACTCTTTCAGTCAAGCACATTGTGGGTAAAAACAATAAAAACCCTCATAACACATGAAAATAATTTTATAATTTAGTCAAGAGAACTACGCTTTAAACAAGGATTCTTCTACCCCTCTCAAAGTCAGAGAGATTTATTTATGTTTTCTTGATTTAATTGGCAAGTTCCACAGTGCTTCAAAAGTTTAAAAATGAAAGGGGAAAAAAAAGAAAAAGCGAGAGCTCCAGGATGATTTTTTGCATAACTTCACACAACAAGCAGGTGTTTGTAAGATCAACATACAACAGGGACCACACTACCCACCTAGCTTGGACAACTTCCAACCCACTTCCAATTAAAACTTACCTGATCATAAATAAGAAATAAAAGCTTGCTAACCAGTACAGTAAATAATAGATCTTAAAATAATGTATTTGGGGGCTGTTTAGAGACAGTAAATGAATTCCCATTAGGTTAGAAAATGTTAGAAGAAGATTTGAGGTCAGGATTCCCAGGAAGCCCATAAAATATTGTCTTTTTCAGCATTGACTCTGATTGTTTTACAATGTGAACTGCTGAATTACTAAGAAGTTTACAACGTGCGCTGTGCCTGTCAGACACCACAATGAGGTGACTATTTTTCAGCCCCTATGAAAGGTTCAATAAATGTAGCTGTCTGGCAGTAAACAGTTTGGAATGGACAGCATGAATAGGGTGGTCAAGTTGGGCATGAGGCCTGGACATACTGGTTGCTATAAACCAGGGCATCCTTGTATAATTGCACCCCCCTGTTCAAAATAGGAGTTTTTATGCTTTTCATGGAGGAATTTTGGTTTATGACAAAGACCTAGAGCAGGAATTTAGGTAAAAAACCTGCTTCCTTCCATTATACTAGTTTTGGAAGCTGGAGGAACAATGAGTATCAAAAGGAAGGAACAGAAGGAAAGTGAAACCTTACAGCATCCATCCTTCCTGTTATGGGTTGAACTGTGTCCTCCAAAAAGATATGCTGAAAACCCTAAACCCAGTACCAGTAAATGTGACCTTATTTGGAAATAGGGTCTTTCAGAAGTAATCAAACTAAGATGAGGTCACAAAAGTGGGTCCTAATCCAATCTGACTGGTGGGCTTGTAAGAGGAAAATTTAGGCACAGACATAGACACAAAGGGTAGGTGGTTATGTGAAGATGAAGACAAAGATTGGAGTTATGCTGTCACAAGAAAAAGAATACCTGGGGCAACCAGAAGCTGAAAGAAGCAAGGACAAATTCCACCTTAGAGCCTTTAAAGAGAGTTTGGCCATGCTAACACCTTGATTTCTTACTTCTAGTCTCTAGTACTGCAAGATAATACAATTATGTTACTTTAAGTCATCTATTTTTTTTGCTATGTTGTTATGACAAACTAATGCAACTCTCTTTAATAGTCTACAGAATTTAGAAAGACTGGCGCAAAGACCTACCCTACTTGACTGAAGCATTTCAAACCATCTTTCTAATGCCACAGGATTTGGTGGTGACATTGCTTTAGAAGTATTGGAATAACAGGTCACCATCAAACAATATCCCGGCTTGTTGTCTAAATAAAGACATAAAAAGAGTTGTTGCTCTTTCATCTTTTTCCAACAGGAGTTGATAATTGAAGGCAAAGAAGCCAATGCTTTTGTATTAGCCAGAGTGCTATCTTGGAAACATAAACTTCTATGTGTTTCAAATGAAGGTAATTTAATACAAGAAACACGTTACACAGAGAAACATGTTATAAGAGCTAAGGTGCAAATTAGAGGATGGTGAGGCAATTCAGAGATCAGTAACAGTGGAAAACTGCTACTAGCTCTAGACCTAAAGGGACAATTGAATAGATGGTACTGAAGCTGGGGCTACCCAGCTGAAGCTAGAACCACAGAGATCCTACCTAGTAGGGGCTGGAGCCATGAAGAGGAGAGATACTCTGAGTGCTTCCTTTCTCGCAGCTATGCATTCTTGGCCAGTGCCTCCTGTTAAGCATCCAGATGAGCTTAGAAAATGCTGTCTGCAGTGGCAGACCCATAAGAATGAAATGGTAGGGCCAAATCATGAAGAATCCAATGACTGTGGTTTGCAATCTGGATTATATTCTACCCATAAGGGATAAATCATTTAATAGTTTAAGCAGGGAAATCAGTTGACCTGAAATCAATTTTTAAGAAGTAATTCTGGATGTATTGAGGAAAAAAATATATAGAGGAAAGAAGTATGAGTTGAAACAAACAGACTAAATATCAGATATTGCAATTACCCAGAAAGATGATGGTGGGTAAAACTAGGTTGTAGAATTTGAAGAGAAGTAAAGAATTGAAACATTTTTTTCAGGTAAAATTAATAGGATTTGATGGATCCAAGTGGACTTCATTATAGTCAAATTCATAGAGTCATATAGTCAAAATTTTCAAATTTTCCAAAGATTCTAGTGTTGCTGGTTCCTCACAATGCTCTTTTGGTCCCACATGGTACTAGTTCCCCAGCTGATTCAGTCCATTTAATCAAATCATTAGTTTTTATCAGTTGCTTTTCCTGGACCAACCAACTGTTTAACTGATTGCATTTAGTTTGCAAATAGTAAACTTTTAAAAATATTGTTGCTTTGAACCAAATCAATTTCCAAAATTTATGCTTGAATATTATGTGATCATCCATGCCCACAGGTCCTTATATTGTAAAAGATCATCAACCTAAGGGGTTGTACATCTCACAACAGACTTATTCAAACAGCTCAGGTTCTATGTAATTGTGGAATCAAACTGGGAGCTAAATGCATTTTATTTCAGATCTCTCATGGATGTATTTAACTAGTGGGAAATCAGTTATGCGTGATCATATTGACACCAAATATCATAGAGATACATTAAGTGCTAAAAGTAATAACTGGCTTCAGGGCATCTTACCTTCCTCCCACCAGAATTCTCATCCCTTCTCTTGCTGTCATTCCCTTTTCCTGCCTGTATCCCTCTTCTCTCTCAAAAGTAACCATAGACCCAATAATCAAAACCAGTATACAGTCTCTTTCTCCTTATACATTTGTAATTTTCACAAATGTATGTGATATATGTGTAAATTTCCTTGGGAAAATTATATTATCCATTGATGACTGAATGAATGAAAGAATAAAAGTGGTTCAAAATAAAACAATCTATAATAGTGATTTACCAACTACTGGTAGCTTCAAGTAGATGCTTAGGCTTTGGTGGAAGGTATTATTCACTAATAAGGAGTTTAGAAAAGATTACTAACTTTTTTTTTTCCAAAGACTCATGTTTTATGACTCTATGATTGAGAAAAATTAATCAATGCAAGTTTATACACACAAAAATTAGATAGTTAAAAGAAACAACACTTCTATATAACTTATTAACATAACTTGTTAAGGAACAAAAATAAGGTTAAAGGGAGGCATTTTTCAGTGTTTTAGGCCCAAAACTACCTTGACAACTCTTTTGTACAGAAATAGTCTTGATCATTTACTATCGAAGTTGTTGATTTTGTAACCTGTAAGAGATATTTACAGATACTTAATCTCATTTAATCTTAAAGAGCATTCCTGATAAATGCATACTGCAATTTTCATTGTAATTATGAGAAAATAGGCTAAGAATGATTAAGGACCATCTTCAATATTCAAAGCATGTAAACTGTTAAGCCAGCATATGAACTCAGATATCACATCATGCCACAGCTGCCTCAAATACAATGCTATCCTAAGGATATTTTGGATATAAATCACATTATTTAAAGTAATAAAATTTACATGTGGTGAAATTCTAATTTCCAAGGTTATATAAAAAACATGCATTCCCATGTTATGTGATGTGAGAGGAAATAGAAAATATTCACAGCTATGTTTTGGTAGAAACAAATTTGAAATTAGTATAGTCTACACAAGAATAGATAAAACTTTAGAATTCTTATGAGGTGAATTAGCCTTAAGAATTTTTTCTTTTAACATCCTTATATTGATCGCCATTTTCATTTAGATGCCTCTTTAAAATCTATCATTTTGCTAGATGTCATCTATTCCACCTCCTCTCAGGTTCCTTTTTCTATTTTTTTTAGTATTTAGCTTTTTATTATTATTAATTTTTAATTTTTTAGTTTTTTGAACATATTTATTTTATTATTTAATTTTTTATTTGTTTTTTTAATTTTTATTGAGCATTTTTATTATTTAGTTTTATCCCTTTTACTGACTTTACTCTTTTATTCCCTTTATTTTGTGATTACTCTAGGACTCAGACATTTTTAATTAATCTTAGATTACCTTCAAATAATATACTGCTTCACATGTACTACAAGGACCTTTAAATAATGTATTCTAAATTGTTCCCTTACATTTTGTGTGCTGTTGTTGTCACATATTTTGCTTTTACAAATGCTAGAAAACTACTAATTCATAATTTTGTTTTAGGAAGTTGATACTTTATGGTATTTATATAAGAAAATAAATTTTGTGTTACTTTTATTCTTTCCAGTGCTCTTTATTTCTTTGTGTTTTTCTATTCCTGTCATAATTTTTCCTATTGGAGAATTTCCTTTAAAATTTCATGTAGAATAAGACTACTTGCAATGAATTTCCTCAGTTTTTGTTTGAGCATGTTTTATTTCTCCTTTACTAATGGATAGTTTTCCTTGATCGAGAATTCTGGGTTGACAGTGTTTTTGTTCTGTTATATTTTTCATTTCAGCATTTTAATATGTCACTTCATCAAATTCTTCTTTGCATGTTTCTGATAAAACATAAGCTATAATCCTTTCTCTTATTCCTCTATACTGTGCCCTTTTTCCTCTGTCTTTTATCGTGATTTTCTTTTCAGGTTTGATTATCAGTAATTTGAACATAATACACTTAGTTATGTGTGGAAAAGAGGGGAAATTTTATTCTGCTTCTAGTTCTCTGAATTCTTAGACCTGTGGTTTGATACAGTCGTTAGTTTTGGAAAGTTCTTGGCTTTTGTTTCTTCAACTACTTCTTCTCTGTTTTCTACCTTTTCTTATAGAATTTCAATTATATGTATATTAGACCATTTGATATTGCCCCACAACTCTAGGATCCTTTCTTCTGTCTATGTTTTTACTGTTCACCCTACCCTGTGTGATTTAGATTGCATAATCTATATTGACTTGCCTTCTAATTAATTAATTATCTCATTAGCTGTGTTGACTTGACTGATGAGACCACCAAAGATGTTCTTTGTCTCTGGTAATATGTTTTTCATTTGTTGTGCTTTCATTTGATTTATTCATATAGTGTCCCTTTCTCTGCTACAGTCATCCACCTGATGTTGCATGTTATCTACATTTTAAATCAGAGGGTTTTTTTTAACATTTTAATAATATTTAACTGCCTTCTTATTCTAATATCTGTGACATGTCTGATTTTGGCGATTGTCTCATCTCTTGAGACTGCATTTATTATGTGTCATATTGGGCTGGCCAAAAAGTTTGTTCGGACTTGTGCATAAGATGTTACAGAAAAACTGGAACAAACTTTTTGGTCAACACAGTATTATAGCTTATAGTTTATTTGTTTGGTTGATTTTTAATTGAAAGTATGACATCTTATGTAAGACAGTAGATACTCAAGTAAATATTTTTTGTAATGCTTGGAGATGAGCATAACTTTCCTATTGCTACATTTTTAGTTTGTGGGCTTATTTTAATAAAGTCAGGAGTAAGGCTATGTTTGAACTTTGTGGTGCTATTGTTACCCTCAGGGCACTACAGATTTTATATTCTTCTAGTAATTACTTATATTAGGGTGTTGCTTGCAATCCCAAAGGTTATTTCCTCATTGTCTGACCCTTACCCTTGGCTTTGTGTCTTCTTTTTTGTGCTTTATCCCTGAGATAATGTCTCTTGAATCTCTCCCAGCTGTATCCCAGGGCTGTTTTTACTCTATGCTTGTTAGTCTGGTAGTGAAGAGTTAAAGAGGGGAATATTCCTTGCTGTTGGGATTAGACCTCCTTCTGAGTCAAATACCATGCCCCTCAGTCTCCAGGTGAAACCCTCACAAGTTTCCCCTAACTCCTCTTTCCCTGTGGAGTTAGGCCAACCTGTATCCCTGTCTGTCCTCCAAGAACGCTTTTCCCTTGTTCCTCTTCCATCAGTGCCCTAAGGCTTTTGTTCTGTATGAGAGATAGAAATGATGATTCAGGCAGTTTTTCTTCCATGGCTACTGTACCCCTTCCCAAGCAGCTTCCCACACCACAAGATGAGCTGACTCAGTATTCTTCCCAATCTTCCCTGTGAATTCCTGGTAAAATTCTTGTGAGAAAAAGTCTTCAAGAGGAATACAAACACCCCTATATATGTCATCCACAGGGACTTGCATACTCTGGCTCTATCTCACACACAATCTTTTGTAATTCATTAAAACTTTAGCTGAATTCTTCCTGGCCTATTTGGCCTCTGGCATCTGTCCTAGGTAAGCAAATGATGAAGATCTGTTTCCCCTTGGAGGCATCCGTCTTTCCTCAGACTTAGGGTGAGTGAGTTACGCTGCCACCCGAGTTGTCTAATGGATTCAAGAAATCATTACTTTGCAGTTTTCTCATCCTTGTTCTTGTTGTAAGAGTGGGAGTAATGCTTTCTGACTCTTCGTATCTTTGAGCTAAAAAAAAAAAAAAAGAAAGAAAACCACTGGATACCTTTTCAATATCAATTTAGAGGATAAGCAAAAGGGTTTGTAGGATCTATTTTCAAATAAAGAGTTCTTGGGCTTCCCTGGTGGCGCAGTGGTTGAGAATCTGCCTGCCAATGCAGGGGACACGGGTTCGAGCCCTGGTCTGGGAAGAGCCCACATGCCACGGAGCAACTGGGCCCGTGAGCCACAATTACTGAGCCTGCGCGTCTGGAGCCTGTGCTCCGCAACAAGAGAGGCCGCGATGGTGAGAGGCCCGCGCACCGCGATGAAGAGTGGTCCCCACTTGCCGCAACTAGAGAAAGCCCTCGCACAGAAACGAAGACTCAACACAGTCATAAAATAAATAAATAAATAAAAGAACGTGAATTTCTTTAAAAAAAAAGAGTTCCTGATAACAACAAGACTCACCATTTCCCACCACCCTTCATATGTTCACGTTTGAGCAATCTAGAAATCACACAGCCAGGTACTAAAATCTTCTCCAAGCCCTTGCTTTTTCTTGTTCCATGGTTGCTTATCTCACACTTCTCTGAGATCATGTGATGTCTGTCACTTGCAGAACCTAGGACAAGAAGGACAGACAGGGATTATTTATCTAATGAGAGCAGAGCTGCTTTTGCTTTGGCATCTTTCTTCTCCCAGATACTGTTTTGTTTTCTGTCATCACCTGATGACCTTGTAGTTTTCTCTGATTTTCATTCATGTGCCACACACAATTTCGGAGAGAAAGGCCCAAAAGGGTCTAGAGGTCAAAGCACTTTCAGTAACCAAAAATTAATTTTTACTAAGAGTGTTCTTAGTCACTGACAGGAACTCAAGAGATACTACAGATATGACCAACAAAGTATAAAAAAAGCTTTGAGGGCTTATATAAAATTCCTTTTTTGTTTTTGAATAGGAAGGGAAATGACTGAGCCAGTAGCAATTGCTGTGTGTGGGTTTTGAGAACGTTGTCCAGTAGTAAGGACAGACAGAGTCTATATCCTCTACATTCTCTTAATTTAGCTGCTGTGTGACCTCTGTCATTTGCGAGTTCAGTGGGTAGGGGTGGAGTATGGTTTGAACTCATGAAAGGGAACTGACCTGTAGCTGTTGCTTCATTAAACTCAGATAAGTTTCTTCAAAAATAGATATTGAAATGAAAAATTTTTTAAATTCAAAATGCAAATCTGGCCATAGTTGAAGTCAGCTTATCCAGAACTTGATTTTACCACTGGTTTAAACCAGCTGATGACCTCAAAAATTTAATTAATCATTCATTAAATTTGCTTCAAAACTGATGAAATGAAAAAAAAAAAAAGCTTATCCTTTCTTCTGTTTTTCATACATCTTTATCTCCATGATTCTGGAAATGTGGTTGAAGAGTAAAATGTGAAATATACACATACTGTAAACACAAATACTCAGAAATTTGTAGAGCCTAAATTTCTACTCAGTGAATCCTTAAGGTATGATTTTTTTGGTATTATGGAGACACAGTTTGTACTGGTTATCAGACTAGATTCCCAATCAATTTATTTCCTAAAAATTCTAGACACAGTGAGAAAGGAAATTTAACTACTTCGTAAAAATCTTAATTCCAGCCAAAGTAAAAAAGAGAACAGTAAGGTACATATGTCAATAAAAGGCGATGTCTTTATTATCAAAAAACTGCACAGTTTGGGGAAACTCAATGGAAACTAATAATTGGAAATAAAAATTGCTACATTACAGTTTTCCACCAATATTGAATTTTCATAAGAAGCAATTCAGCAACAAGACAAATTAATTCTAAAAACATAATTCTGCCATATTGAACACATTCATTCAAAAAGTATTATCAGGATTATTACCTTCTGGTCCATAATCTGGTTATGCCACTTAATATTTCACTATCTTTGATGGAGCAAACCAACATTCAGAAGAAAGAAAAGTGGATAATAGATGGAAGGCTTTTGTGTTCACAGTGTGGAGGCATGACATTTATAGATAAACACACCTGAGATGACCATGCTTTCTCTCTAGTATATCCACTATAAAGAAAAGTCTCTCCTTCACTTCGCACCAATGCTATGATTGATGGGCAATTCCAATCACTTCATGGAACTTGTTGATGTTTGCTGTCATGACCTGAGCTCTGTAAAGTTTGTAATAGAGTGACAGGCAGGATTTCAGTTTGTTGGTGGTTTTCCTTAAGTAAGGTGGGATCTAGTGATAAATGGGACTTAAACAAGAGAAAGCACCATAAATTCCAGTAGAATTTTCTTCAAACCAAGTCTATATCCACACTGAAACCGTACTAAGGCAAAGTATGTACGATGAAGAATCTTTTGGCATCAGCAGCTGAGGTGAACTATTATCTTGGAATTTTTAAGAAATTTGATTAATAAAATAAGTACCCCATGACCTTTATATGTTTCAAAAGGCTTATTTACCTGAGAGCCCATGCCCATTACTTATTGCACCACCATTAAATTAAAAGGTTCTTCATACTTATTTACTGACTGATTATTAACTGAATGTTTACAATATATCAGGGACTGAGGTGTACCTAGAATTTTGTGCAGCTCAGTTGACCATGTGAATGAGAGTCTAATATTTGGAAGAGCTGTACTAGTTGTACAGATTGTCTCCTTCAGACTGGGTGCTTGTGATTTGACTGAACTGCTGCCCTCTAATACCACAGTGCAACTAGTTTGGGGAGAAACCAGCTTTTACTGTTTAAAATCACTGTTTCACCCTGTTAATATAACAACGAAAGGAATGACTGTGCCAATAAAATGCATCTCCTCCAAAAAAAATAAAAAAAAAGAGTAGAGAATTACCTTATACAGATGGCATGGTATGGACAACTAAGTGGGAAGGTATCAGCACTAGGTTTAATAGAAATCCTAGGAAAAAGTAAGCCAACAAACAGAAAAAGAAAACAACAATTAAATTCAACAGAAGAAAAGTAATGAACTCATGAAGGTAACGATTATTAAATTTAAGATGTCTAGAGACTGGAACTTAATGGAACAATTCTAGGGCAGATAATATTTGGCAGAAGTTAAGATCTGATGGAACGTTTACTTTGTTTACTGTCTATGTGCCTTTTAAAAATAAACTTGTGATGCAAAATTTAAAAAAATATTTTAAAACTCACTGATTATTAGCTGAATGTTTACAATATATCAGGGACTGTGATAAGCACTTTGGTAAATGTATATGTCATTATCTTTTCCTTAAAAGCATTCACTATCCAGTAGTAATAAGATGCATATAATAAATGGTATGACACAAATGTATTTCTATAGAAATGAGACATATAGAATAAGGATTTGTTAATTCTTTGTAAGAACTGGCTCGCTGGTGCATGGGATGTGTATATTTGACCTGAACTAACATCATATCTTAAAATGTGGAAGTCAAAATTTGTATGAGTTAGGAATGGTAAACTAAATTGATATGATAGGTATATGTGGAACATAAAAGTATATTGACTATATATATATTATATATATAATATATATATAATATATTTTATTTATATATATATATATATATATATAATATATATAAGCTCCTCCTAGATTTAAGGGCTACATTTCATTGTTGAATATCATGTTTTTTGTTCAGAAAATAAATGGAGTTGGTATATAAGAAAATAATGGGCAGTGAGGTCAAAAATTTAGTCTAGAATTAAACTGTGAAAAATATTGACCTCAATTCCAAGAAGTTTCTAACATAATTCTGCAGCTAATGGGCAAAATTAATGAAGGAAAATTTTTGTCTTAATAGCCACTCTGCACTTGTAAGTTCCATCAATTTAAAAGAATGATCCCCTACAACTCCAACATCTAATGTAATTCCTTTCTCATGGCTCTGATATATTCTTTGCCCTATTTTCAATGGACTTCTTGTCTCAGCAAATCTCAACCCTTATTCATCTTATGGGACCTGATTTCAACATCCAATTCAGCCAAAAAGCTGGTATCTTCTCTACATCCTTCCCCCCCAGAATATAGATCCCATCACCAGTGTGCACTAACAAAAAGTAGTATAAATGGAAAGTGTACATGGCACTTTGATGTGTGGACTGAAGTAAAGATATGCCTGCAGAATTTAGTGTCACTAGCAGTGTACTCCAGAGGCAAGAGTGTATTAAAAACAGAGCATGATGGTGCAGAAGATGGACTGGTAGGGGGCTCTCTGAGCCCAGCACTCTAGCAGAGCAACAGGAACTCTGAAAATCCCAAATTCAACTTGGCCTTTCAGTTTGTTATGAATGCTTAGAACTTTTAAATACATGATAAATGGGTCTTCATTGGTATGATTATCCTAGGCCCTGCAAGTAGAACATTAGTTGTTTCTATGTGCAACACATAATATTTATTCTTATACTGTTGTGTATGATAACTGATTATGTTACAATGTCTGTTACTTAGGTAGAGTTAATGTTCTTTGAAGGAAGAAACTAGGCTATTCCAATCCCAGCAAAATATTATGCATATAATTCTTAATCAATAACTATTTTTACTGAATTGAGAAGAGAAAATTATTTCACTAGTCAAGAGTCAAATTGTACAACTATGCTGTATTGTGCTGGGAACTTTCCTTCTGTGTTATAAATACATTGGAACATTTCCTGTAAAGATTGCATGCAGGAAAATTCCTTATTTGTTTAAATAAATATAAACATAGCTTCTTATTATCTTAGGGCATTGAACAAATGGAGAGGAATCTTAATAGAATGAATCAAGGCTTCTAAGTGTCAGGAGGATAGCACTTAGATTAACATTCTTTTTCAGTTTGATGGAATGAACATTTAGATTAGTAAAGACATGGTTTTTATTAAAATTCAGCCTCATTATTCATAATACATCCTCGGTTTCTATTAGGACCATTTTAAATAAAATAAGAGGGACTAGGTAACTCTGCAGGGTCACTTCAGGGACATTTTGAAGGACTTTTTCAGCAATATGTCATAGAGTTTAAAAATTTACTATTTCATATCTTTCAGTTAATCATTATCTTTTCTCTGCTGTCCTCCTTAAAAAATACAAGCAAGAGAAAAATACATCACAATGTTACTCTTCCCTTAATTTAAATGTGCTTATATGTTCTCACTCCCTTGAGGAAATTGGAGATCGGTGTGCTTTAGTTGAAGTTATACATAGGCATTGGCATCACAGGAGTTAAGCAAACCTGGCGGTAAGTTCAATTCACCACGGTGTATCTAATTTCAATCTCTGAGACATAGATGAACAAGGAATGTATGTGTCTAACAAGGACATAAAAATATGAACATACACATTTTATTCACACACACATTTAATTCTATATTTAATTCTATATTTTTGTATGATAATTCTTTATTATTTAACTTAAAATTCTTTGACACATTTTCAATAGCAGTATAATGGCTATTTTTATAGGTCAACCTATATAGATGGCAAGGCTTTTCTATATGTCCCCTGAAATAGTCACATTGCTTTTTCACAGGGTTGGTACAGTTTACAGAAATGCCTGTAAGGCTACCCTATATAGCTTCAAAGATTAGAAGTCTACCACAGCTATCACTGAGTGATAAGGAGACCTGACATCTGCCTTATTCTGCCCATCTTTCTGGACTGGAGAATTTCCTTTACCTTCCCTAGTGGCTGGAGAAAATAGATGTATTATATTTCCACAAAGATGACTGCATACCTGCTAGTCTTCCAAGTCCAAGCTACCACCTGGATTTTTGTTCTCCATGACCAGAAATGTTAATTTTGGCTTGTTCCTGAATCATGCCTGACCTTGTCTTTTCCTTAGAGTGCTGGACCTCTCCTGCTTACCTATGTCACCAGTTTGTTTTTACATTTGGATCATTTCCTATGTCACTACCTTGTCCTAGGAGGCAGGTAACATATCAGGATTTAACTACTTTCCCACCCTTTCCTGACCCATCCTTTTTAACAGTTTTAGGTTCACACCAAAATTAAGAGAGGGTACAGAGATTTCTCATATACCCCCTTCCTCCACACAAGCATAACTTCCTCCATTATCAGCATCCCCCACAAAATGTTAGATCTTTTCTCAAGGCTAATCCTACATTGACATATCATAATTCCCAAAGTCCAGAGTTTACATTACAGTTCATGGTTAATGTGCGTTATCTGGGTTTGGACAAATGTATAATGGCATGTATCCATCATTATAGTATCATACACAGTGTTTTCACTGCCCTAAAAAATTCTGTGCCCTGCCTATTCACCCCTCTGCACTCAACCTCTGGTAAAAACAGATCATTTTACTGTCACCATAGAGCTTCTTTTTCCAAAATGACATATAGTTGAAATCATGCAAATTATACTCTTTCAGATTGGCTTGTTTTACTTAGTAATATGGACTTAAGTTTCCTTCATGTCTTTTCTTAGCTTGATAGCTTTTTTTTTTTTGTAGTTCTGAATAATATTTCATTGTTTGGATGAACTAAAGTTTATCCATTCCCCTACTGAAGGGCATCTTGTTTTTTTTTTCTAAATGTTGGCAATTATGAATAAAGCTGCTATAAACAGCTGTGTGCAGGTTTTTGCCTGGGCATAAGTTTTCAACTGCTTTGGGTAAATATCAAGGAACATGATTACTGGATTGTATAATAAGAATATGATTAACTTAGTAAGAAACTGACAAACTGTCTTTGAAAGTGGCTGTACCATTTGACATTCCCACCAGCTGTGAATGAGAGTAGCTGTGGCTGCACATCCTTGCCAGCATTTGTGTTGTCAGTGTTCCAGATTTTGGTCATTCTAAGAGATGCAACAGTATACTTTTTGAGAAGTATGTTTGAGAGGCATGTTACACATTTGGCGCACATTGAGCCAAATGGTTTGTTTTTTTGCTGACACATTGGCTTTTAAATCTTCCACATTGGCTTTTAAATCTTCCACATTTATGATATACTTTTGTAGTTTACATTTGTATTTTAGCTAAATACATTTGTTGTGGTTACATTTTGTGTGGGCCAAGCGTAATAGCCCCTCAAGAAGTTTTGTCTGCCTGCACTTCTTCTACTTCTCCAAGCAGGCCCCACACCTGGAGAAAGAACCTGATGCTTGGACTTAGATTTGATTTGCTTGTCTACCACCGATTTGTGGTGAGCCTTCAAAAAGTTACTTCTCCTTTTTGAATAGGTTTTTCTTCTTTCTTTTTTTTTTTAAAAAGAGAACTAATACTACCAACTCCACAAGGCCTATATCAAGGCTTGTATGAGACAACATATTCATAACACTTAACAGAATCCTTACTTAATAAGAGTGATGAGTGAAGAGTGATGATCCAACAAAGATATACACAACTGACATAGCTTGTTTCCAAAACTCTACACAGTCCTACAAAATATTTGTTATCCTTTATTTTCAAGACTTTATACTTTGGCATGAAGGGGACCAGACATGCCATCCCAAAATTATTCTGAGCTGAAGGCAATTAGAAAGAGCAGACATAAGAAAAACTCCTTACCTTCATCATAATTGCCTAAAAACAGGGCATAAATTTCCCTTTTGTAAAGGAAATTTCCATTTGTAAAAGTGTCCTTTTATCTTGTACCAGGAAAAGGAGAATGAGTGGGAGATAACTTTTATCACCTGAGATGACTGGAATCTCCATAGCAAACTTTACTGAACTACCCTCTTTACCACATATTTCCTAGTCACCTTCCCACAACCCTTGCCCCCCTCCCCCACCACACCCATTTTGGAAGCACAAATCTCCTTCTGCATACTTTGTTAAAACGTTATCTAAGCCTCTGGATCTATCTGCCTCTTTAGATTTTCACTCCTTTTCTGTGAAGCTCCTATGTGTATATGTAATAAACCTTTTTATCCTATTAATCTGTCTTTTAACAGTTTTATTTGTGTGCCCCACACACTGAACCTGAGTGTTTTCCTTCCCCTACAACCACCAGGGCTTGCTCTTTTCTTTACAAAGAAAATTGTGGTCTCTATCTCCTTTCCAGTATTCAAGTTCTCCGCTTTGACTTTAGTGCTTACACTTTCATTTCTCAACCACTAATATCCAGCAAATTCCTGTGCCCTTCAGGATAAATAGCAGACCTTTTCATCCTGGATTACCTCTGTCATCAGTCTGGGCTTAGGTAGGTATCCCTCATCTAGTATTAGAACACAAGGTTACTAAGGTCTACAAGGAGGTGGAAGAGTGGGGAAATGATTCCAAAGTAGTCTCAGATAGAGGATTTTAGGGCCTTAAAAACACGTATTGGAAATCATATTTTGATTAAAGTCTAGTCTTATTTATAGTCTTCATATGGTTTCTCTTTCTAACATACATGGAGTTTACAGTACCAACATTTCCCATATTTCTGATTCCTAGTTGATGTACTTCACATCACTCATTATTGAAAATCCAGCACAAAAACTTTCTGTAATAAACAGATACAGGTGTGTCTGTATGAACCTGAGTCCTCCCCCATTCTGCCAGTACCTTGTAATCATTCAGTCTTTGACAAAGTCTGCATAAATGATATTGTCTTTTCTTACTCATGTACATCTTTTATAAAGAGTATACAGTGTGCCTACTCAGCCTTCGAAGATTAGGAATGATTTTTTAAGTGACCATTAATGAAAGAATGCATCATTCTTCATCAACCAATCGGCTGAAAATTGCTGATGGCAAATTGTTAATAAAACCACATTAAATAGAGAGAATGAATTTGACAGTAAAGTGAATAATTCTCAGTGGTAGGGAGGCCATATTTTTTTAGATGATTGGATAAATTGATATTTATCATATACAGATGGGTATTAGAAATGAACCCAAAGAGGGCAGCTTTTTTTTTTCTTTCATCCTTTTATATAGATGGAAAACAAAAATGTCACCTGGGAAACAGCTAACCCAAATCTCATTTTTTGTTATTGTTGTAGCTATTAGTTTCAAAATGTTTTCCCCATGAGAGCCAGCAATCCCTCCCCACCCTGAACTACCAAGTTTCAGGCTACAAGTTTTCAATGGCAGCCAATCTGGAGAGTTGCATATATCTACCCTTAGACAGCTGCATTATGGAACTAAAAGAACTGCATCTAAATTCATGAGCCGATAAAAAGTAATCTGGCTAAAGTCCTTTTTTATACCAGAATATACAATGATAATCACACCCTCTTGAATTACAAATGTTCCATAACCATTCAAACCAGTATTGAGTTACTGACATTATTTGAAGTAATGACATAATAAAACACATTTTAAAAGACAAACCTATAATTTACTTACTTCTTACTTAAAAAAATGTTTCAGAAATCTTTTGAGATCATAATTGATAGAACACCATGATTTCATAGACCAATAAAGACTTGAATAGGTTTTAATAAACCAGGAGAATTAAAGTGGCTCTAGCTTGCTTGCTAGCTATATTTATTCTCCACCTTCTCCTAGCATTCTGAATAATCTAAAAATACAGCTAAAAATTAATTAAAACCTATAGTGACCTGAAGCTTATTTAATTAAGTTTTCTTCTAGAGGGAATGCAATAAATCACATATATCTGTATTCTCTATTTAAATTATTTTTAGAGTACATTTGTAAAGAGTCCCTAGTGTAGACAAATTAAGCATCATAGCACACAGAAGCACGGATTCAATAAATTAGAATGCAAGAGTATTAACAAAAACTATTTATAATTCCTCATGTGTCCATATTTCTATGGTTCAGAATTCAAACCTTAGTGTTAAATTATCTTTGGAAATGGCAAGTCATGATATTGTATCACTAGCCACAGACTGTTTGGGGATTCTCTCATTGGCTATGTTGAGTTCATTGCATGGTTGAGTTAATTAATTGTGCAAAAATATACTTAATAATTGCTCTTCTCAGGGATTTATTTTATAGTTTTAAGCTGAGAGTTTTACTTCAAATGTCCCTTTACTTCCATTCTAAATAAACCTGGTTGAACAAAATTATCTTCACCAGGTCTTTAACCCTTGAAGCATATGTATGGTTATGGTGAACAATGAGTCATGTTCATGTGTCTAAATTCAAAGTAATAGAAGGCAAGCACTTGACACAGATAAGTCTCAAAATTAAAACCTATAACGTTAAAACTAAAAATCCAAATCAGTCATTTAAAAATAATAAAACACATATAAACAAAATAAGTATATGGGGAAATGGCAGCAGGTCCTTTGAGCAAGGACAATTAAAATATGAAATACCAGATTTCTGCTCAAGCTCTGCTGAGTAGTGCCAAATCAGTAACCAAGGCTTCAGAATGCTCAAAGACACCTAGGTAAATATGCCTTGAGAGAGAAAGACAGCAGAAATCAAGATAAAGGAACCAAGAAGTAAGACATGTGGGGTCAAAATGAAATGGATAAAGTATGAACATAATGGGGACAAAAAATTGGGCAAGATATAGCATAAATTTCAGATAGGGCATCCATCAATGCTGTCATTTACTTTAAGGAAGATAAGCACTCAACTTCCGCTAATTTATCCCAAGGATTACAGGTTCCACTGACAGGGCAAAGACCATTTGAAAGAGTCAAGCAGGAAACTGACCCTTTTTACATTACCTAAGTAAATAATTAGAAAAGATTAATTTTAGCCACAAAATGGTAGACCATTTTTTCTAAATGTCTTTGAGGTTTACCAAATAACTTACCAAGGATAATTAAACATCACTTACCATAAGCCACATAAGTAATATAACTGACAATGAGAAATACAATGGGGACTCCAAGATCTAACCAAAACTGGAAGTCATGGATTTGCACACCAGGAAGAGATCTTAGAGACAAATGAGTCCAGATCTCCTATTTTACAGGTAAAGTAATTGATCCTCAGTCAACAAGGTGCTTCTTAATATCAGAGACAGGACTAGATGTCATTTGGGTTGCTGTTACAATCATGGAGTTTAGAACATAAGATCACACTCAAGTTTTCATGCCATAATGCAATTGCCCTCTTGTGTAGGCTTTCTCCTTCCATATAAATCATAAAATTTATGAATTTCCTAAGCACTTTTCTACTATTTATTGTGCACTCATCATAGCTAGTAGCAAATACAGTGATGGGCGCACAAAGGAATTCTCAATTTCTCTTTAGTGAATGATTTAAAGGTAGATAGAGGAACCTAAGGGACAGGTGAAAACAGTGTCAGGATGTGCTGGGCAGAAAACAAAATGTCAACTGAGAAGAAAGGAACAGAATGAATTTGCTCATTAAAAATGAACTTCAGGCTCTGGTCTAGTGTCCTGATGTTTGAAATAGAGTTTTAAAATCCATTACATTGATTTTTAAACACACTTTGTATCACAACCTTCTACTCTCCAACCCACCTTCTAGCTCTATGTATTTGTCAGTCTGGACCTGTTCTTATATTGCAGTGTTATTTTCCTTTGAGTGTGGAAGTTTGTAGATCTCTCCGATCTCCTTTATCTAGCATGAACATGTGGGTTCTCTGGGACTGTCCCTGAGAGAGAGTTGAAAGCAATGGTTGAGAGTACACGCTCTGGAACCTGAAATTTGGCTGCAGATTATGACTAACTCACTAAGCACTCTGAGACATGTTACTTTAAACCCAGTGCTTCAGGTATTTCACCTGTAAAATGAGAATAATAATAGCATTTATTTCACAGAAATGTTGTGCAAAATAAGTAAGTTAATACTGATGAAGTTCATAGCACATTGTAAACCTTCAGCAAATGTTATCTGGTATCTTCCAAGAATTCCTAATATCTTCTGCCACTCTGATGGTAACTTTCATTCCTGGAAATTTAGTTTTATAAAATAGCATTTCTATAATTTTCAAAGATTTCAGCAGTTGGGAAGGCAGATCCATGTCTTCAAACATCTTGGTCCATTTATCAAGAGAGAGAATGGACAGAGATCATTTAGTCAAAAACTTCTGTTTTTGTTTGTTTGTTTGTTTTTGAAAGATGAAGAAACAATTCCAGAGACATTCATGAGTTGGTTAAAACCACCCAGGTATCAGCAGCAGTGTTTCCTCCCATAAGATGCCATGTGTTCTCATGATCACAGTAAATTGTTAAATCCAGTGTCTAGTTTTATTAGCCAGAAAGGATCAACTAAAGCAAAATTCATGAATCAAATTAAGGTGAGAAGATCTCTGGATTGTTGAAAGTTACAGAGATTGAGTTTTCATGTTATGGTGATAATGAAGAAAACCTTGAAAAACTTAGGTGTTTCGGGGTGCAGAGTACATTGACATGCTGAAGACTTCACTAAGCAAAGGATTATAATATTTCTTGTGAAGGATTTTTCTTCATATAAGATACAGAAAATAAGAATTCTTCACGCTTAAGGAGAAAACATTGGGTGAAGATAAATTGAAACCTTAACTCAATCCTAAACACATTGAGAGTTCTGTGGAAAATAGATCTGCCATGCACAACAAGGTAAGGATTTGACTCCAGAAAATCTTACAGGGCAGGAGGCATATTTTTTTTCTACAAAAAGAGGTAAACCTAAATCTATCCATTTTTATACACAACCTGGGTCTCCAAAGATGAAATATAGTTACATATAAAGATTAATGAGAAGGGAGAAAAAATTAAACTTTGAAATTTATTATTTCTCCATTTCCATTGAAATGTCAGATTCTAGGATTCTGTACTGGAGACATTTATATATTTTTATGTATAAAGCTTAACAGATGCTTAGTAGGTATTTATTCTGTACACAGAACTTTGTGGAATACAAAAAGATGAAGAGAGTTTAGGTCAGTGGACAAAGAATTGTGCTTTGTAGTTCCAGGAATGCTAAAATTAACTCAATATATGGCATTGGCCACAATTTCACAGCTTCTCTGAGTTTCAGTTTCCCACTCTATAAATTGAGGAAGTTGGATAACTATTGCCCATTTCAACTCTAATATGTTGGGAAAGTTACAGTGGCGCACACTGCAAAGAACAGTGTATTTCAAGCTAGGAACTCTATTTCTGATCTTCTAACTAAATTATTGTTTGACCTTAAATCAGTTATTTAACTTCTACCAGACTCTTTTCTTTTCAATTATGAAATCACTATCGATCTCTAAAGTTTCTTGTAGGTGTAAAAATCTATGATTCAATTCATGACCCTGTCCTCAAGAAACATTCCATCCAGTTAAAGAGATAAGAAATGTACATAAAAAGGTCAATAGCAATATCAGCCAAAAATAGAACAGATGTCACTAGGCAATGCATGCCTTAATGCTAAATAAATGGGGGCAGATGGTAAGTAATATAAATGTGGGACAGGCGAGATCATCCTAGGTTGGAATAGTAAGAAAAGTGCTCACAGAAGAGTCAGTCTAGCAGATTTTTAAAGGGTAGATTAGGTGTACCACAGGCAGAGGCATCTGTGGGGCTGGGTGTTACAGTGAGCAGAATGCTCAAGTAGGAAAGTACATCCTGAGATGGAAAAAAAGACCAAAATGCTGTCAAAAGGGAATGGTAGTGGGGCCAAACAGTCTGAATATTTTATTTAGGCATTTTTGAAAATTGGTGCTTTAGAAGGAATCATCTGAGTAAGTTGTAGGTTGGATACATCTTTTCCCTTCTTGATTAAACAATTACCATTTGAGTACCTACATGAATCTGGATCATCCATGGAACTGGATGCAAAAGGTAGAGGTTATAACTTCATTTGTCAGTATTACTGATGATACCTCTTCATGCATTATTTCTCCCAAATAGTTAAAATTAATTTCTACCACAATGATCATTCAATCCAAATGTCATTTCCAGACAATTTTAGACCAATGCAAATGACAGATTCTTTGACGTTGAGGAAGTCTACCATTTGAAGCAAATTGCACTAGGAATTTAAATACAAGTATTTATCTGACAAACAAAAAGTGGCGTAGCCCTGAGGTGGGTGGTTGTGACTGCAGAACCAGTGGGCCCGGGAGCTTTACATAACAGGGAATCATATAGAGCAGTGTTGTATAATGTTGGTAGAAAATCAGTATTTGTAGTTGACTTCTTGAGGAAAGGTTCTCAAACCCATCTGGGACAAGGGCAATGCATGATTGAATGCCATATGTTGAAACATGGTTGTAGCTTCCTCAGATGCTGCACAAGATAAAAGGTTTTTTTTTTTCACTCCTCTTGGATAATTTGTCTAATACTTTTCTGGCTCCAAACCAGGTCCTTGATTCAATAACCAATCTCAATCAGAGATATCAAAAGTTTCCCCCTGCCCTAGAGTATAAATTCAACCTCAGAAGCT
Source organism: Balaenoptera physalus (assembly GCF_965194825.1). Lineage (NCBI taxonomy): Eukaryota > Metazoa > Chordata > Mammalia > Artiodactyla > Balaenopteridae > Balaenoptera > Balaenoptera physalus. Next base: position 40,879,401 of record NC_138897.1, on the reverse strand, counting down.
GTCCACTCTATTAACAATGTATTCAAATTGCAAGCAAGTATTTAATGAATGCTGAGTTTCAGCAGCAGCGGGAAGACTGGGAGAGCCTTAGGAGTTGCTGAAATGAAAGGGCTCTTCTCTTAATTTCAAATATCAGAAGACTTGAACAGAACATGGCATCTTAGCTATCTGAGTTTTTTAAATGTGACATTGGCAGACATACAATGCTCAGCTCTGTGGTACCTGAATAATTGAGGCTTTGAATCTTCAAAGTGCTGACACCTTCAAACGCTCAAGTAGTTTTATTTAAAAGATTCTTCTCACAAAAGAAGACTAACTCTGCCATTTGAGATCAATGCATTTCTCTGAAACAGTATCTCCACTTTATATTGAAACAAACTTGTTTACCACATACTGACTAGCTGTGTCTCATGCACAGAAAGTATTTGATTAAATATATTTCTTTGTGATACTATAATACCCAGAAGAATTGAATGACTTGGTGGGGGAAGGGGGCATGATAACAACATAACATTTCCTAAGCAGTGAATTTTCTTTAGATCTCTTGTCATTTAAGAAGTCAGAATGAGGATTGGAGGATAATCAGGTTCACATTAACTATTACACATTCAACAACTGCAACAATAAAAACACAATTTCATTTATTCATGTTTTAAGTGATATTTAGTGAGCACTCATTATATTCTGGTCATTGTACTAGGGGCTCTAAATACAGAGAGAAACACAGAGAAAGTAGGTGGTGTTTAAATTCAGTTTAAACTGTTAGGGGATGTTGAGAAGTATTATACATAGGCAGTTACTATGCGCAGTGACATATTCTAGGCAGCTGGGTATAATGGTGGTGGAACCTCTTAGCTCCACATATATAGATCAGGGTATCTGGTAGGCTTCTCAGAGGAAATAAAATTGAAGTTGCAGTATAAAGTATGAGAAGGAACTATCCAATCAAAGAGAAAAGGAAAAATAGGTAATGGCCCAGTAAGAGTTATAATCGTGTGAGTGCACAGAGTTGGTAGAGAGAGGAGACCCTGTGCCAAAAAATATCAATATGTTAGGCCATCTGGTCCAAAGTGGATGGATTAAGTGATGAGGCTAGAGTGGTAAGGAAAGACCACAACATCAGGAATGGTTTTGCACATCCTGATTAGTTTAAACTTAATACCGAGCCATTGCAGGCTTTTAATCATGGAAGGGATAGGATCACATTTGCATTTTAGAGAAAAGAATAGAAATGAGTCAACACTGGAAGAATGGGCACAAGTTGAGAGCCTCTTGCAGGAAGTACTCCAGACAAAAAAATGAAGAGCTGTTAGACAAGGATGATAGCAAGCTGGCAGTGGGAGTGGAGTTAGGGGAGTTATATATTTACAGTATATCATGTTATTTACTAAAAGAGAAAACATAAGAGGAGGGGCAGGTTCATGGGAAGAAGGATGAGTTTAATTTGGGGTCATATATGTCTTAGACATGTGTATCTAAAGTTCAGCTTTAGAGATTGCTGAAAACGACAAAGGAAAGTATGCAGAGAAGAAGGTGGGTCCAGGGCTTAACCTTGAAGGATACAATCCTTTAAGAATATCCAGAGGAAAAGGAATTTACAAATAAGATCACTAAGGTTCAGTCATATATAGTAGTGGGATAGAAATCAGACATGTCACAGAGCTAAAGAAAGAAAGTATTTGAAAAAGGAAGAGAGGGTCAACAGTGCCAAATGCTACCCAGAAATCAAGTAATTTAAGAACTAGAATCTAGTTCTAATTTCACAGTAAGGGGGTACCTGGTAATCTTGGAAATGGTAGGTTTATTAGTAGTGGTAATAGAATGAAATTCAATGGGATAGGCAAATGGGATATTAAGAAGTGGAAAGGACAATATTTCACAACTAAAGACTTTGGCTTTAAAAGGGAGATGAAAAATAAAGTTTTAAGGGAAATGTGTGGGTCTAGAGACACGTTCAGTTTTTCTATATTTTTAAGTATGAGACCTGAGAACATGCACATGCTTATGTTAAGACGCTGGCAAGGCGGGAGAGGTAAAGACTCCAGGAAATAATGTGTCTACCTGATGGAACCAGGGTGCTGAGGAGGAGGGAAGGCAGAAGTGGAGGTAAAAGGTTAGTGAGAAGAAGAAATGCATTTGAAAATGACTGTTCTTATCAAAGGGCCTCAAGTACATAGATGTTCATTCATTCCTTCTACAAATATTCTGAACCTGTAGTATGTCTTAAGTACTATCCTAAGTGCTGGGGAAACAGTAGTGAACAAAACAGACAAACTTGCCTGCTCTCACAAAATTTATTTTCCAGTTATGCTCAAATGCAAATGGCAGAAGCCTTTGTAGAAATCATCCAGAGGGACAAGCTCATACCCTTTCCATGTAAGCAGTAAGTATTTTTTAAAAGGAGCTTCTTTACTTCTACCTCAGTTACCTAATTTGTAAGATACTTAGCATAATGAGCCAGGTGAATGGGAGAAGGATTTGGGAAAAACAGTGTTATAGCAAAAAGACAGTCACCAACTCTGTGTGCAGGACTGGACTACACTTAGAATGGGAAAAGTTAAGGGGAGCTTTTTTTTTTTTTTAAAGAGCTCCTGACTTATTTATTTATTTGTTTATTTAATTTTTTTGGCTGTATGGGGTCTTCGTTTCTGTGCGAGGGCTTTCTCTAGTTGTGGCAAGCGGGGGCCACTCTTCATCGCGGTGCACGGGCCTTTCACTGTCGCGGCCCCTCTTGTTGCGGGGCACAGGCTTCAGACGCACAGACTCAGTAGCTGTGGCTCACAGACCTAGTTGCTCCACGGCATGTGGGATCTTCCCAGACCAGGGCTCGAACCCGTGTCTCCTGCATTGGCAGGCAGATTCTCAACCACTGTGCCACCAGGGAAGCCCCTGGGAAGTCCCCAAGGGGAGCTTTTAAGAGTTAGCTGTTCCCCTTATAGGAGCCATAGTAAAATTCACTACTAACAGTATTTATCTAATTGCAGAAACAAAATTGTAATGCCTGCTCCATAAAAAAAGTGAAAATCCATTTTCATTTTGTGAGCTAGTATATGGACAACTGTGTATCAGTGCAAGAAAATGAAGAGTGTTTTGATAATATTCAGAAAGTTTTACCTTGAAAACTGAACACTCACATATCATTTTGCATATATAATTGGCATGCTGAAGCTAATGATGGGACCTCAGGGGACTTACTGATCCCACATTAAGAATTCCTGACCTATTGCACTGTTTCTGCTTTTGGAAGTAGCAAAGAAAGATATAAATTAAAAATATAACAGGACTAGATGTAAGCAAAATGGATAAGAGAGAATTACGAGGGAATGAAAAATGCAATAATAGAATTAAAATCTATATTCAAAATGATAAAGCATATTTAATCTAAATAACTCAAAACATTGCAAATTCAAAATGTTTATTATGATACCCATCATCCTCTGCTCCTTATTCATGGAACATAGCCAGTTTCTTTTCCTGATCTCCTAATTGCTTTTATTAGCACTCTTTCTTTTTTTTTTTTTTTTAACATCTTTATTGGAGTATAATTGCTTTACAATGGTGTGTTAGTTTCTGCTTTATAATAAAGTGAATCAGTTATACATATACATATGTTTCCATATCTCTTCCCTCTTGCATCTCCCTCCCTCCCACCCTCCCTATCCCACCCCTCTAGGTGGTCACAAAGCACTAAGCTGATCTCCCTGTGCTGTGCGGCTGCTTCCCACTAGATGTCTATTTTACGTTTGGTAGTGTATATATGTCCATGCCACTCTCTCACTTTGTCACAGCTTACCCTTCCCCCTCCCCATATCCTCAAGTCCATTCTCTAGTACGTCTCTGTCTTTATTCCCGTCTTGCTCCTAGGTTCTTCATGACTTTCTTTTCTTTTTTTTTTCTTAGATTCCATATATATGTGTTAGCATATGGTATTTATTTTTCTCTTTCTGACTTACTTCACTCTGTATGACAGACTCTAGGTCCATCCACCTACTACAAATAACTCAACTTCATTTCTTTTTATGGCTGAGTAATATTCCATTGTATATATCTGTCACAACTTCTTTATCCATTCATCTGTTGAAGGACACTTAGGTTGCTTCCATGTCCTGGCTATTGTGAATAGAGCTGCAATGAACATTTTGGTACATGACTCTTTTTGAATTATGGTTTTCTCAGGGTATATGCCCAGTAGTGGGATTGCTGGGTCGTATGGTAGTTCTATTTTTAGTTTTTTAAGGAACCTCCATACTGTTCTCCATAGTGGCTGTATCAATTTACATTCCCACCAACAGTGCAAGAGTGTTCCCTTTTCTCCATACCCTCTCCAGCATTTATTGTTTCTAGATTTTTTGATGATGGCCATTCTGACTGGTGTGAGATGATATCTCATTGTAGTTTTGATTTGTATTTCTCTAATGATTAATGATGTTGAGCATTCGTTCATGTGTCTGTTGACAATCTGTATAGGTTCTTCAGAGAAATGTCTATTTAGGTATTCTGCCCATTATTGGATTGGGTTATCTGTTTTTTGTTATTGAGCTGCATGAGCTGCTTGTAAATCTTGGAGATTAATCCTTTGTCAGTTGCTTCATTTGCAAATATTTTCTTCCATTCTGAGGGTTGTCTTTTGGTCTTGTTGATGGTTTCCTTTGCTGTGCAAAAGCTTTTAACTTTCATTATGTCCCATTTGTTTATTTGTGTTCTAATTTCCATTTCTCTAGGAGCTGGGTCAAAAAAGATCTTGTGATTTATGTCAGAGTGTTCTGCCAATGTTTTCCTCTAAGTGTTTGACAGTGTCTGGCCTTACATTTAGGTCCTTACTCGATTTTGAGTTTATTTTTCTGTATGGTGTTAGTGAGTGTTCTAATTTCATACTTTTACATGTACCTGTCCAGTTTTCCAAGCACCACTTATTGAAGAGGCTGTCTTTTCTCCACTGTATATTCTTGCCTCCTTTATCAAAGATAAGGTGACCATATGTTAGTGGGTTTAACTCTGTGCTTTCTATCCTGTTCCATTGATCTAAATTTCTGTTTTTGTGCCAATACCATACTGTGTTGATTACTGTAGCTTTGTAGTATAGTCTGAAGTCAGGGAGCCTTATTCCTCCAGCCCCATTTTTTGCTCTCAAGATTGCTTTGGCTATTCGCAGTTTTTTGTGTTTCCATACAAATTGTGAAAGTTTTTGTTCTAGTTCTGTGAAAAATGCCAGTGGTAGTTTGATAGGGATTGCATTACATCTGTAGATTGCTTCGGGTAGTAGAGTCATTTTCACAATGTTGATTCTTCCACTCCAAGAACATGGTGTATCTCTCCATCTATTTGTACTATCTTTAATTTCTTTCATCAGTGTCTTATAATTTTCTGCATACAGGTCGTTTGTCTCCTTAGGTAGGTTTATTCCTAGGCATTTTATTCTTATTGTTGTAATGGTAAATGGGAGTGTTTCCATAATTTCTCTTTCAGATTTTTCATCATTAGTGTGTAGGAATGCAAGAGATTTCTGTGCATTAATTTTGTATCCTGCTACTTTACTAAATTCATTGATTAGCTCTAGTTGTTTTCTGGTAGAATCTTTAGGATTCTTTATGTATTGTTTCATGTCATCTGCAAACAGTAACAGCTTTATTTCTTCTTTTCCAATTTGGTTTCCTTTTATTTCTTTTTCTTCTCTGATTGCTGTGGCTAAAACTTCCAAAACTATGTTGAATAATGGTGGTGAGAGTGGGCAACCTTGTCTTGTTCCTGATCTTAGTGGAAATGGTTTCAGTTTTTCACCATTGAGGATGATGTTGGCTGTGGGTTTTTCATATATATGGCCTTTATCATGTTGAAGAAAGTTCCCTCTATGCCTACTTTCTGGAGGGTATTTATCATAAATAGGTGTTGAATTTTGTCAAAAGCTTTCTCTGCATCAATGGAGATGATCATATGGTTTTTCTCCTTCAGTTTGTTAATATGGTGTATCACATTGATTGATTTGCGTATATTGAAGAATCCTTGCATTCCTGGGATAAACCCCACTTGATCATGGTGTATGATCCTTCTAATGTGCTGTTGGATTCTGTTTGCTAGTATTTTGTTGAGGATTTTTGCATCTATGTTCATCAGTGATATTGGCCTGTAGTTTTCTTTCTTTGTGACATCTTTGTCTGGTTTTGGTATCAGGGTGATGGTGGCCTCGTAGAATGAGTTTGGGAGTGTTACTCCCTCTGCTATATTTTGGAAGATTTTGAGAAAGATAGGTGTTAGCTCTTCTCTAAATGTTTGATAGAATTCACCTGTGAAGCCATCTGATCCTGGGCTTTTGTTTCTTGGGAGATTTTTAATCACAGTTTCAATTTCAGTGCTTGTGTTTGGTCTGTTCATATTTTCTATTTCTTCCTGGTTCAGTCTTGGCAGGTTGTGCATTTCTAAGAATTTGCCCATTTCTTACAGATTGTCCATTTTATTGGCATAGAGTTGCTTGTAGTAATCTCTCATGATCCTTTGTATTTCTGCAGTGTCAGTTGTTACTTCTCCTTTTTCATTTCTAATTCTATTGATTTGAGTTTTCTCCCTTTTTTTCTTGATGAGCCTGGCTAATGGGTTATCAATTTTGTTTATCTTCTCAAAGAACCAGCTTTTAGTTTTATTAATCTTTGCTATCGTTTCCTTCATTTCTTTTTCATTTATTTCTGATCTGATCTTTATGACGTCTTTCCTTCTGCTACCTTTGGGTTTTTTTTGTTCTTCTTTCTCTGATTGCTTTAGATGTAAAGTTAGGTTGTTTATTCAAGATGTTTCCTGTTTCTTGAAGTAGACTTGTATTGCTATAAACTTCCTTCTTAGAACTGCTTTTGCTGCATCCCATAGGTTTTGGGTCATCATGTCTCCATTGTCATTTGTTTCTATGTATTTTTTGATTTCCCCTTTGATTTCTTCAGTGAACACTTCGTTATTAAGTAGTGTATTGTGTATCCTCCATGTGTTTGTATTTTTTAGAGATCTTTTCCTGTAATTGATATCTAGTCTCATAGTGTTGTGGTCTGAAAGGATACTTGATACGGTTTCAATTTTCTTAAATTTACCAAGGCTTCATTTGTGACCCAAGATATGATCTATCCTGGAGAATGTTCCATGAGCACTTGAGAAAAATGTGTATTCTGTTTTTTTTTCAGAGAAATGTCCTATAAATATCAACTAAGTCCATCTTCTTTAATGTATCATTTAAAGCTTGTGTTTCCTTATTTATTTTCATGTTGGATGATCTGTCCATTGGTGAAAGTGGGGTGTTAAAGTCCCCTACTACGATTGTTTTACTGTTGATTTCCCGTTTTATGGCTGTTAGTATTTGCCTTATGTATTGAGGTGCTCCTATGTTGGGTGCATAAATATTTACAATTGTTATAACTTCTTGGATGGATCCCTTGATCATTATATAGTGTCCTTCTTTGTCTCTTGTAATAGTCTTTATTTTAAAGTCTATTTTGTCTGATATGAGAATTGCTACTCCAGCTTTTTTTTGATTTCCATTTGCATGGAATATCTTTTTCCATCCCCTCACTTTCAGTCTGTATGTGTCTCTAGGTCTGAAGTGGGTCTCTTGTAGACTGTATATATACGGGTCTTGTTTTTGTATCCATTCAGCCAGTCTGTGTCTTTTGGTGAGAGCATTTAATCCATTTACATTTAAGGTAATTATTGATATGTATGTTCCTATTCCCATTTTCTTAAATGTTTTGGGTTTGTTGTTGTAGGTGTTTTCCTTCTCTTGTGTTTCTTGCCTAGGGAAGTTCCTTTAGCATTTGTTGTAAAGCTGGTTTGGTGGTGCTGAACTCTCTCAGCTTTTGCTTGTCTGTAAAGGTTTTAATTTCTCCATCAAATCTGAATGAGATCCTTGCTGGGTAGAGTAATCTTGGTTGTAGGTTTTTCTCCTTCATCACTTTAAGTATATCCTGCCACTCCCTTCTGGCTTGCAGAGTTTCTGCTGAAAGATCAGCTGTTAACCATATGGGAATTCCCTTGTGTGTTATTTGTTGTTTTTCCCTTGCTGCTTTTAATATGTTTTCTTTATATTTAATATTTGATAGTTAGATTAATATGTGTCTTTGCATGTTTCTCCTTGGATTTATCCTGTTTGGGACTTTCTGTGATTCTTGGACTTGAGTAACTATTTCCTTTCCCATATTAAGGAAGTTTTCAACTATAATCTCTTCAAATATTTTCTCAGTCTCTTTCTTTTTCTCTTCTTCTTCTGGGACCCCTATAATTTGAATGTTGGTGCGTTTAATATTGTCCCAGAGGTCTCTGAGACTGTCCTCAGTTCTTTTCATTCTTTTTTCTTTATTCTGCTCTGCAGTAGTTATTTCCACTATTTTATCTTCCAGGTCACTTACCTGTTCTTCTGCCTCAGTTATTCTGCTATTAATCCCTTCTAGAGTACTTTTAATTTCATTTTTTGTGTTTTTCATCACTTCTTGGTTCCTCTTTAGTTCTTCTACGTCCTTGTTAAATGTTTCTTGCATTTTGTCTATTCTATTTCCAAGATTTTGACTCGTCTTTACTATCAGTATTCTGAATTATTTTTCAGGTAGACTGCCTATTCCCTCTTCATTTGCTAGGTCTGGTGTGTTTTTACCTTGCTCCTTCATCTGCTGTGTGTTTTTCTGTCTTCTCATTTTGCTTATCTTACAGTGTTTTGGGTCTCCTTTTCACAGGCTGCAGATTCGTAGTTCCTGTTGTTTTTGGTATCTGTCCCCAGTGGCTAAGGTTGGTTCAGTGGTTTGTGTAGGCTTCCTGGTGGAGGGGACTAGTGCCTGTGTTCTGGTGGATGAGGCTGGACCTTTTCTTTCTGGTGGGCAGGTCCATGTCTGGTGGTGTGTTTTGTGGTGTCTGTGGCCTTATTAAGATTTTAGGCAGCCTCTCTGCTAATGGATGCGGCTGTGTTCTTGTCTTGCTAGTTGTTTGGCATAGGGTGTCCAGCACTGTAGCTTGCTGGTCGTTGAGTGAAGCTGGGTCTTGGCGCTGAGATGGAGACCTCTGGTAGATTTTTGCCATTTGATATTACATGGAGCTGGGAGGCCTCTTGTATACCAGTGTCCTGAAGTTCGCTCTCCCACCTCAGAGGCACAGCCCTGACTCCTGGCTGGAGCACCAAGAGCCTTTCATCCACATGGCTCAGAATAAAAGGGAGAAAAAATAGAAAGAAAGAAAGAGGATAAAATAAAATAAAATAAAATAAAATAAAATAATTAAAATAAAAAATAAGAAATAATTATAAAGAAAAAAGTTTAGAAAGTAAAAAAAAAAACAAACAAAAAAAAACGGATGGACAGAACCCTAAGACAAATGGTGAAAGAAAAGTTATACAGACAAAATCACACACAGAAGCATACACATACATGCTCACAAAAAGACAAAAAGGGGAGAAAATAATATATCTTTTGCTCCCAACATCCATCTCCTCAATTTGGGATGATTCATTGCCTATTCAGGTATTCCACAGATGCAGGGTACATCAAATTGACTGTGGATATTTCATCTGCTGCTCTTGAGGCTGCTGTGAGCGATTTCCCTTTCTCTTCTTTGTTCTCACAGCTCCCAGTGTTCAGCTCTGGATTTGGACCCGCCTCTGCATGTAGGTCGTCTGAGGGTGTCTGTTCTTCGCTCAGACAGGACAGGGTTAAAGGATCAGCTGATTGGGGGGCTCTGGCTCACTCAGGCCGGGAGGAGGGAGGGTACGGATGTGGGGCAAGCCTGCAGCCGCAGAGGCCAGCGTGACGTTGCACCAGCCTGATGCACACCGTGTTTTCTCCCAGGGAAGTTGTCCCTGGATCACAGGACCCTGGCAGTTTTGGGCTGCACAGGCTCCCAGTAGGGAAGGTGTGGATACTGACTTGGGCTTGCACACAGGCTTCTTGGTGGCTGCAGCAGCAGCCGCAGCCTTTCATGCCCATCTCTAGGGTCCACGCTGATATCCGCGGCTTGTGCCCGTCTCTGTAGCTCCTTTAAGTGGCGCTCTTAAACCCCTCTCCTTGCGCACCAGGAAACAAAGAGGGAAGAAAAAGTCTCATGTCTCTTTGGCAGCTCCAGACTTTCCCGGACTCCCTCCCATCTAGCTATGGCACACTGGTTCCTTCAGGCTGAGTTTACGCAGCCAACCCCAGTCCTCTCCCTGGGATCCGACCTGTGATCTACCCCGGCAGGTGAGCAGAGAAGCCTCTCGGGCTGATGAGTGCTGCTCAGCACCGATACTCCATGTGGGAATCTCTCTGCTTTGCCCTCCACACCCCTGTTGCTGTGCTCTCCTCCACAGCTCCAAAGCTCCCCCATCCACCACCCACAGTCTCTGCCCACGAAGGGGCTTCCTAGTGTGTGGAAACCTTTCCTCCTTCACAGCTCCCTCCCACTGGTGCAGGTCCCGACTCTATTCTTTGTCTCTGTATTTTCTTTTTTCTTTTGCCCTACCCAGGTACATGGGGATTTTCTTGCCTTTTGGGAGGTGTGAGGTCTCCTGCCAGCGTTCAGTAGGTGTTCTATAGGAACAGTTCCACCTGTAGATGTATTTCTGATGTATCTGTGGGGAGGAAGGTGATCTCCACATCTTACTTTTCCGCCATCTTGAAGCTGCTCCTAGAACTCTTATAAACTGTCCAGATCTTGCTGTTACAAGGAGATTTCTAAATGCTGAAGATATGCTTTCTTAGTCTGTAGTAACAGTGAAATCTTTACTGAGGGTATGTTCCAACACATTAAACAAACCAACAAACAAACATCTCAAATAATATTTTTCTTTTCAGCACCAAGATCATTTCATTAGTGTTTAAAAATAAAGATATCAAAGAGAGAAGAGTTTATAATTCACCCCAAACATCAACTCCCCAAGACAGAGATGTTTATATTGTCGCCTTAATACTTCTCTCAGACACAACTCAACTGTGCACCATGAAAATAAAAGTTTACTCACACAGGCCTCCCAACTTTACAGTATCTTCATTCATGAATCTGAGCTCTACTTATGCCTCTTACTGCTTGTTAAAATTATCTTCTCTTTCTGTTTTCAATTTCTGTCACCAACACTTTTGTACAAACAAATGTGGTCTCATTCATAGAGGACTCAGCCTGTGCCCTGCCTTCCATTATTAGTCAGTTTACCCATTAGTCTTCCTAAAGCACTGATGAGATTCTTTCTTATCAAAAAAAGTTAATGGCCCTCCACCATTATTGCACAACATTCTTTTAAGTCTCTTTAACTTCTCCTCAAAATGGACCCTCTGCATAAGCTTTTTTGGCTTATTTACATTTTCACCAAAAACACTAGCTCTCCAACCCACATTCTTGTTCACACAAGAACTGCTGCTTAGAATGCATTTCCTCCATCTCCTACATGGACGTATGCAGGTTTCACAGAGACATACTTGTCATTTCTGTTTCCCAAAATATACATCAAATTTTACCTTTTTTCATGAAGCCTCCTTAAGTCATTCCAGTTGAAATAACTCCTCCAATCCTATGCCATTTATTAAACACTACCTTGCACCCCGCTACAGAATAAGAGTTTAACTATAGTTGCAATGTTTAATCTATAACTTTTATACATTTGCATCTTTCACTAAGAGGATGTTTTTATGCATATGCTAATTGAATCCCTTCCTGCTTTATGAGAATAAGCCGGTACTAATTCAGACTTGTATGAAACAGTTGTAGGCCTTTGACAAGCTGTACCAAGAAAGAAGAACTAATCAGGTAACTTTGACCCTTTACACTCCACTCTTTCTCTGCGGAATTTTAAGATCTGTGTTCAAAGAACTTTTCCTGCTGACCTACAATAATGATGGAACCATGGAAGCTTTATGTTCTTTACTGTGATGTCCTACCTCAAGGATGCTATTGGCATCCCAGATGGAATACCCAGTAGATTTGCCAAGAGTGACATAGTTTGTAATTGTAGCACTGGGTGCTATTGCATATTCTACATTCACTAAGTGTTCTTTTCATTGTGGTGGGAAATTGGGTGGTGGTAATTTTTTTTTTTTTTTGGTGATAGCTATTCCCAAGTACACTTTATACTATAGCTTATGGGCAAAGTTCTGACATTAATCAACAGTTTTCTTGTATTAAAATCTATTCATGAAATAAATGGCTCTAGAGTATTAGAGGTTATGGAACATATTAAGTCATAATTAGTGACTTACTGTATCTTTAGTGTTGGGTGATTTTGGTCATTATGGTACCTTACCTCTATTCATGGCAAGCTGTAATGATATATATTCATATTTTGTTATTTTAAACATAGGAAGGTCTCTGAATAAATAATATATTTAACTACTTCTTAAAAAGTTTAATTTATTAAAAGCAAATTTTATGCTTTGTGGCCAAATATTATATATATATATATATATATATATATATATATATATATATATATATATATGTATATATATGTATATGTATATATAGTATTTTAACATTTAGAAATTTTAGTGGTTTATTCTTTCAAATAACTCTTTCTTCCTAAACAGGGCCCCATATTTAAAGTGGAAAAGAAGTGTGAAATCCAGCCATTTTGATAGACACATGGAATCCAGAATATTTTTCTCTCTAGCATTTTAAGACTTGGACAGCCAAACTTGAATATAAGTTAACTGTGTAGTCATGTATAGCTTTTCTTTTATGGATATCAAGGGTGTAGTGTTGTCACCTGAATGATGTCAAGGTCAGCTTGAAGATGTGGATATCTTGGGAAGGCTAGCTGTGCAGTAAAACCCTAATGCTGGAGAACTCACTGTAAGCAAAATTTACAGAGACTTTTCTAAGCAAATATCACTGAAGGGAGCAGTGTTAAGGCAACAGCATATTTTCTTAAAAGACAAACACTTGTGCCTTTGTTTGGAATTTATGACCCCTACTTTTTTTTTTCTAAACAGATCACAACATCATCAAAAAACAACATTCTCAAAAATTGGTTTATTAAATTCATAATTAAATGAGAACCCTCATTTTCACTTTATATGCAGAGTTTCCATAGGGTCAATAGGGCTTTCTCATGGTGGAAGTGGGAGAATTGAAAGGTATCAAGATTTTGCCCTGCTGTGCTCTTTCCAACTTTTCATTTACCCATCTGGACTCTCTTGATACTCTTTGGAATGGCTTGTCATGAAGAAAGCTTTAGGAAACCAAAACACACAAAGGTACCTTCTCCCAACACCCTGTTATATTTAATAGAAAAGAATGGCAAGAGGAGGGATTAAAGTGAATATACCTGCATAGGGAAAATTTAATTCTGTATTTTAGAAGTAAAACTTACTCTGGAAGTGTGTGTGTGTGTGTGTGTGTGTGTGTGTGTGTGTATGTAAAGAGAAATATTCAGAAAAAATTTTGTGTAAGCATATAACACCCCCTAGTGACTTCCATGGTCTCCTTTCGTGAGGGAGGTGAGATTGACTGACACTGACCACTGTCTGCTGTCCCTCAGGGAGACTCACCAAGGACCTGTGTGGAAGGGCTGTATCTGCCTTGCAAATCAGCAGCTATAAGTCCCCTTGCTTAGAATTTTGCTCTGTGGCCTCTCATATCTTTTACACACATTAGAAAGAAAGAAACTCATTTTCAACATTAGAAAAAAGATGAAACAGGGTAACCAAACATATGTCATTAGAATTTCCACTGGAGGTAATAAAAAAGTCAAGAATCGTTTTCCTAACTCCATCTCTTTCCCTCCCTCTGCTGGTTCTCCTGATGGTCCTTGCAGAGGCTCAGTTACATCGAGGCAACTGCTAGATCATGTGTCTGATTGAATGAGTATTGTTAAGGGCCTAAGTCTTTTAAGGCACTTAAAACATATGACCATCACGGCAAAGACCAAGGTAATATGGGTATCCTCTAGGTGTCATTGGTGTCACATTTGAGAAAGAGTAAAAGATGACTGCAACATTTTGAGGAGTCAATATTGCTTGAATATCCTGAAATTTCCTTTTAACTGCATTTAAAAAAAGGAAGGATACCATCTTGCCCACAGAGGTGAGGCACCCCTAATCTAGACTGGCCCTTACATATTATCCACTAAGAGTATACTCAGTCCGTCCTGAAGCTGTGTTCTACACATCAAGTAACTGCAATCTTAATAAGGCAATAACGATATGGAAAAAAACAAAGAAAATATTAGACAACACACAAAAAGCCCGAGAGTATCACCAGACAATAATTCATATTTTATGAAAGAGACATTTAAAAAAAATCTCTCTTTTTTTGGAAGTTGGAAGAAATGGTACCTCAGCTCAATCTTATAGTAATTGTCGGTTTAGTCACTGCAAATAGTAGTCTGAAGGAATGTCCCACCTGAAATCATCACATTTCCCTCTAGCATAAGTAGCATCCCCTATCTCTGTATTCACATAATATTTACTAATTTTTTATGGCATATATCAAAATATTACATTGTTGTAGTTATTTTCTATTTGATGCTATAGGCCATCACTGTTTTTTATTACTCTCCACTGTAGATGGCCTTAAACGTAATAAGTATAACATAACATTTTGCTGAATTTAGTAGAATTACCACTAGACTGGGTTTTCTCCAGTCAAAGTGAAGTGGAGACATAAGAACCAATAAAATCCTTTTGAGTTCTAGTATATCTAAGATATATGCTAATATTTCATCTTAAGCAATACATCTTTCCATATAAGATTGGTACATAGATTTGCAAATAAAAGCTTTCACCTGTCTGATGAGACCATGGTAGTAATGGTGGTAAACGGAAAAATCTGAATCTGGAGCAGGTGGGCTATCTAGCGTGTATCTAGAATCTGTCTAGTCAGTGTGCTTTACTGTAATCAAAAGAAGAAAGAGGCAAGATTTCAAATCAAGAAAAAATTTAAAATAGCTTTTGTGGGAAACTGAATTGAGGCTGTTTAGCAGAAAGATAGGGAAATAATGCTCCAATCTAATAAGGGACACAATTAGATAAAATCCTCTGTGGGGATTTATTAACCAGAATAGGCTGGGCAGAAGAAGAGACTGAGCTGCACTATCAAATTTTGAAACCAAATAAGTGAGAATAAAGTAGGATATAATGGAGATCTGAGGCCAGTAGTTTCCAAATGAGCTGCTACTACTGATCAGTTGAGTGTTCTTAGAAAAATTATCTATTTTTCATGGATTCAGTTGAATTGTTCACAAAATATCAAGTTCATGTACTTGAAGATGGACTCCAAAATAACTTTCAGCTTTAAAATTGTTTGAGTGTATAACAGACAAGACGATTTCTACAGGTTTAAAATTCATTCTGAGAAATTGTGCCATCTAAGATTAGTCAATTGGTTGAGTTCAGTTTCTGAGAGAAAAATTTATTTCTGGGGACTAATTTGCAAATTGTACTTTATAAGAAAATGAAAGTTATGCATCATAATGTGTTTCCCTTTTTACTTTAGTTTCTAAGAAACTTAGGAATTAGATCTTAGAAATTTTATAGCAAAATGAAGTTTCCAGTGACAGTAACAACAACTTTTCGAGAGCTTTCTTTTGCTTCTGGAATAGCATATTACACTAGAAGTGTATATATTTTTAATTTTCAATGTTGTTTAGCTTTAAAGTACCTCAATGTTTGTGGAAAATGCATAATATAAATAAATAAATGAATAGTTAGTGTTTAATAGTTTGTTATTATAAAACGAATAAATAAAAAAGTCACATCACTAACATTGCTTTCTACAGGTTTTTAAATTTTACTGTTTTTCATTGAGATGAATTATTTAATGTACTAATAACATTATGTTCTTGTAAGGGATCTTAAATCCACTCTGATCCAAATGATTTATCTTCAAAACACCACGAGCTTTCAAATCAAAGCTACAAATCTAAAATGCCATGAATTACTTGATGGTAACTTCTTAGAAGTATAGCTCTTCAAAATAAAAGATAAACAATTTTTGGATGGGCAGTTTGCAAATCTAAGCCATTTTGATGATGAGAAAATTTGCTATTTGCTACAACCCTAGGTCTTTGCAAACAGCCCTTTTCAGCACATTGCATCACTAGCATCTGTAGCTCTACTTGGTTATTTTAGTTAAGAATTGAAATTAACATGTTCAAAAGGGACTGGCAGGCCCTATTGTCAATTCTTATGCTAGAGTTGTATATATCTTCTTTTCTTTTTTTTTTGTGACAATTTGGCTGGCAACCTCCATAGAGATTCTACTCATTTAGGAACTAAATGGAAGTGGAAGTGATTACTATCATTGATATATGAGTGACTTGGAGAAATTCCATGCCAAGAAGATTATTTTGCTGGATTAGATTTTTATTTCATTACCTACTAATTTCTTGTCAGAATTTTGAGTCAAGTTATTTTGAATACAATGGTACGTATACAAACTTTGTTGTCTGTGACCATTTATTATTTTGACCATTTTTAAATGCATAAATTATTTTTAAAGCTAGCTTTCTCAGAAAATATTATTTCCATGAAATTATTTATTCAATGTATTTTCATCTAAATGATATGTGTACACCTATACAGGCAATTGAATTTATTAAACACCTAATGATTGGCCTTATTAGACATGGCACAGGAGCCAATGTCCTAACACTAAAGGAGGTCTAAGTGGAAAAGAACATGGCCATGTCAGGGACGAGGTCGGATTAAACTTATCATTTCATATATTTAGCGTGGCTTTTTAAATGACAAAATTAGAGTAGACTTTATATAATTTCCACAAGTAAGAAGGAACACTGGAATCAGAAGCATTCTTCTTCAGTCTCTGGAGAGAATAAGGGAAGCCTCAATCTACAATTTTTAACCTGAATAAAACTTTTAAAACTCAACTCACAAGTAGTGAATTTGGCCTTGAAATATCAAGTGACTGATTAAAAAGACTTTAAAAATCAATAAAACTGGTTGATTAATCAAATCAATCAAAAGTGTTGATCTGGAATCCCCCAGATGCCTTATCTAACCTATAATATGTTCCCATCTTCTAAATTTCAGTTTCCCCTACAAAAAGGCAAAACCACCTAGAGTGCATTAATTGAAATGACTGGACAACTTGAAATGCCTATATCTATGGCATTTATCTCCCCAAATAGAAGAGTGCCAGGTAAAATAAAACTTTTTTTCCAACTGTTGCTTTCAAGAATATTCACTGGATTTTCACGTTTCTCGGATTTAAGGGGGATTTATGAAAAAGAAACTAAAGGCGCTCGTTTTCAACACCGTTGATATTATTGATTAGCTGATAGTCCCGAGGCATTATTTTCATTGTGCAAAATAAGCATAAAAATACTACAAGCAATTAATTGCCTGCTTTTCGTATCATGCTTTGCAATGGCCTATCAACCTTTTATTAATATTAATGAGGAGAATTAGCACAGATCAGGGAGCCACGATAGCGCCGAGAACCTGTAAGGACCCTACGGCTCCCTTGCTTTATTATTTTTTAATCAAAGTAGCTGACTTGAAGGCACAAAATTAAAGAACTGAGTCTTTTATGATTCCACAATGACTCAAATTAAAATGATCTATACTTGCAAAATTCCCGTGAACCATTTTGTGCTTGTTAAAAACAGTCAAAAATTGCATAAATTCATGATTTAAGGGCTATGGTTTTCTTTTCTTAATGAACAGTCCACTTTATGTGTTTCTCCCAACTTGCACATGTGGACATAGTAAAGCAAAAGAGGGCGGGCAGAATGAGCAAGAGAGAGTTTAAACTTACGATTTACACTGAGTAAAAGAGAAATGCTCATTTGTTACTTCTTCTAGGCACACTACAAGTTCATGGCATTTACACACAGTTTCATTGAATGTCCTTGAAAAACCTGTGTAAAAGAAAAGAACTGGGAAAGCCACTTTTTGGAGAGTAACACAGAGCTATATAACAGATGGCAATGGTCTTGTAATAGAGCGCTAGAGTGCCCAGCCCTTACCACTAGGCCATTGCTGCCGGAGGTTACCCCCGCACCCCCTGTTACCAGGCAACGGTTACCGGGAAGCCATTAATGCCAGGCAGAGGCACGTTACAGGTCCTGCTCAGCCATTGGTCAGTGCCGCAGTGGGCCCTGCCCCCAAGCTAGCGTCAGTGAGTGTCGTTAGAGGTGCATTGAGCCAATGGTCGGGGAATGGTCCTCAGGTGGAGAGTGAGGTAAGAGGCAGATCCCAACCTTCTCCCGGGGCCCTCCAGCTCACCCTGCCAGTGCCCAGGCCCTGAGGCGGCAGTGAACCTCTCCCCCATCCCTGCCTCTACGACCTAAGGGTAGCGACAGTCTGCATGGGACACAGTCTAGGGGACCTGGCCCCCACTGTTTGGGCAGCCTGAGGAGCCTGAGGGCCAGTTGGGTCCTGGGCACCTGGCTCCCTCAGCGATGACAGCTGGGCAGGGTCTGGGGACCTGGCCCTGAGTGAGCCACCAACTGAGATCTGAATCTTCAGCCAGGCCTGGGCACTGGCGTGAGGACCCAGACTGGGTGCTGGATGAACGATCTGGGGCAGGGTAACTGCCCTCTGCACCCCCTGCAGGGACCCCCTACTCTTGGCCACGCCTGGACCTTGAAGGGTGAAAGTTGTGCCTTGGGACCCTCCCCTATCTTGTCAGTACAGAGAGTAACATTTGTTTGGTGGAGATTTACAGGAACATCTTACCTGACTTGGACCTGACCTCAAGAACAAAGGATCTGACACCAAGAAGTTTGCAACAACTAGCCACACCCCTCCCTCACCCTTCCTATGAAAGGGCTTTGTTCAAAGCTTTCTGGGAGTTTGGGTTTTTTTTAAGGCAAGAGACACCTATCTCCTTGCATGGCCTTGCAATAAACCTTTCTGTTTTCTGAACTCCGGCGTTTTGGTATTGTTTGACCTCACTGTGCATAGGGCACACAGACTTGCATTTCGGTAAGTTTCAAATCCATTCAACCTGGAAACTTAAGTCTCAGTTGAGGTGCTTAAGTGGATCTATAAAACTTATTTTCCTTTTGACAACCAAAAATTACAGTCTCTAAAGAATCTGTATGTTGTTTCAAATATTGAGGTTCCCATCAAATTTTGTGTTAAAATTATCATGCTGTACAAAACTTTTAAAACCACTGACTTACATTAGACAAATGTGTAACTAGAAACAGACAATAAATGACTCTTTCAAAATCATAATAACAATATGGATATGAATACAATGAAATATTGTATATTAATTTTAAGATGGCATAGGTCCAATCTCAATTAATGGAATTCAGAATTCTAAAACATTCATGAGCAAAGTCTCTTTTACATTATAGTGGCACAAATAACAAATTTCAAGGAGATAGAGTTCTCATATTGATAAAAAGGTGGGAGTCGATGTTGAGTTTAGGAAGTTCCTGTATGTCCAGAGAAGGCAAGGAGATCTCCGTCAGATGAAGGGGGGTCCAGGACACAAGCTGAGTTGGAAGTGTTGGGAGTTAAGTATCAGAGTAATCTTAAAAAAAAATTATTGTCCTGAGAAGTATTTCTCAAATTGTGGTCTGGGATCACCTTTATCAATGTCAACCCAAGAGCTTACTTAAACAAAAGAACAAAGCAAAACAGATTCTTGGACCCCCACCTCAGACCTATGAACTATATGTAATCTCCAGAAGTGATGCCTTTGCTATTTCAAAATGGTTCTGCTATGGGAAATCAGAATAATGGTGTTCACTGTTTTTGTTTTTTTAAATAGTAGATATTTTTTTTTCTTATTTTCTTATTTTTCTTAATCATAAGAGGACTCCTTATCTATATCAAAAAGAAAAAGAAAACTGAAATTGCTCTGCTAAAAGTATACTGTGAGAGGATTGATCTCCTCAATCTTGGTACAACATTGTCTTCAAACAGCTGTATCCCCCCAAACACTGAGACAATTCCCAGGAGTCATAATCATCCTCTACCTCAAGGATTTTCTTCTTCCTCCCCTTAAAATCCTTCCAGTCCTCTCTATCTTGAAGGAGCAGTCCTTAGAGAACATAGCTGAAATGTCTGATAAATCTTAACTTGATTTAAATTATTTTCATGTCATTATTTGCACCAGCATTATAGATGCCATTCAAAATATTCTTGGGTGGAAGTTCAGAATGTGGACACTATATTGGCAAAGAGGTTTGTGTTATCCAAGACACACAGTTTACTGGTCAAACATCTCCAGGAATAATCTACCTCTCACCTGGAGTTTCTTCTCTGCCTTTTGCCAAAATTTCATCTGTTTTACCAGAAGCCCAGTTATTCTTGATGAGTTTCTCCATAAAATAAAATAACTATTTTTTGGTGTTTTACATTTATTTAAGAAAAATAAGGATTCATATGACATCTTATCCTGTAAAAAAATGCTTACATTTAATTAAATCCAACTGAGGAAATTCCTCATTCTAATTTGAGTCCTTACCCAATCCTTCTTCAACCAACATCCTCCAGAAATTTATTATATCTTTTCTTGTTCCAAGTGCCAGCATCCACTTTCTGATTTGGATTGCTCTTCAACTGCGCTGATTGAGAAGATGTAATTTGTCTAATTCTTCATACCTTGTACACTAAAATTATTAACTTTAAGCAAACAAAAACAAGATTTTCATTACTAATAAGAAAACCATGTTTGCAAATGGATGTAAATGAGTTCATGTGAGTGGTTGTGAATGACATAGAGACCAAGGGAACCTACTGGGAATGAAGAGCAGATAGCAATCTGCCCAGATATAGAAGGAGTTTGTGTCTATAAAACAAGCTTATTACAATGCCTAGTACATGGCATATGCTCAACAAGCATCACCCACTATTATTATTTCCCTGTATTATGAGAGATGCTTTCACATGTGTCCTCCACCTTCTAAATTAACCAATGCTTTTCATTCCCCATAAAACCTATAAGCTAATGCCCACTGTCTGCAGAACTGTTGTGGCCAGTTGGTTTATCTCTTATACTATCTGCCTTTCTGATCCCACCAGGTGAGTTTTACACTTATCAAGATTAATTTGTGTTGATCTACAAAATTGTTAATGCCATCCATAATTTATTAATTTATTTAAAGTTTATGTAATATGTGTTTGAAAAGAAAACTCTAATTAGAAACTTTGGAAGAACTTTATCAAGTTTAGAGAATAAAAAATTTTTAGAAGTTCCGGTAACATTTCCAAATGTTTTAAATATATATTTAAAATATATTTCGAGCTATAACTATCTTTTGTAATTAACTGATGAAAAACCATAATGAGAGAACTTACACTCTGTTATTATCACCCTGAGGGCACTGAAACTTGGACTGACATACAACAAAGACGGGAAGTAGATGAAACAAGGCTAGAAACCATACAGCCTGCTTCAGAGTTGTGTGCAGGGTCCACACTAAGCTTGCAAAACCCCACTTTAAGAAATAGAAAGTTTGCTTTATTTTAATTATTCTCAAAGTCATCATCATTGTCAGTTACTCTCCTTAGATACTTTTTAAGATTCATTTCTCACCATTCATTAGTCCTAACAAATGCAGAATAAAAAGGATTTAAAAAATAGTTTCCCTGTTAAATATTTTTTCTTTTTTTAAACTTAAGAAAACATTGTATTGTGTTGCATTGTACTGTATTGTATCATATTGTATTGTACCATATCCTGTTGGATTTTCTCACTTAGGATTTGTACCTAAAGTTACAAGTGAAAACATGCCTTAGGACTGAACCAAAAATGGGAATATCCATGGTTCCCTCCCTCTAGAACACATTAAGTGAAATGGAGGGCTGAAAGAACCACCATCAATTTGATGTGCAAAATTTTAGCGTGTAATCATTATTATATTTAAAATTTGAAATAATCTGCATATTAGTCAGGAGTGGGAAACTGCGATGGGTATGCATGGAGTTTCCCCTGCATGGAGAGGTTGGCACATTCCCATCCACTGCCAAGGTGGTGGGTAATCCATAAACACTGAGGAGTCGCTCCAATTAGGCCAGCTTCCTAATGCATCTGAGTACTGACAATACAAATACACTTCATGATAAACACTCCAGGGCCTAGTTTAATTTTTCAAGCTGTATTTTGCATTTTGATGAGGGAAAAAAAATCTGAACTGAGGGCGAAGCAGGGAGAGCAATGGTAGTGTGCATGCTACATTTTTCATCTTAAACAGCACAATTTACTTTAGACATTTCTGGAGTAACAAATCCAGTAACTGAAATTCATGCTTGGAATGCCTTAAAGGAATGCAAAGGCAAGTTGGTTTTTCATCTTAAAAAGCTATTCTGGTTAATTTGGTCTTGAAAGGGGATGGAGAAAAGGTAGGAGATCATATGTGGATAAAATATACTCATCTCTCTTTGAAGTTACAGACTTGAATCTCATTGTATGTTTAAGGCATGTGAAAGATACATGGAGTATTCTACTGGGTGGCATAGCCTTTTTCTTTTGCTCACTATTTATAGTAAGTACTTAGTAAGTAACCAGTTATACTCCGGGAGACACTGCACCAAAATCAGAATCTCATTTGCACCCTCTTCACAGGTAATAAAGATGATGATGATGGTGAGGATGATGATAATTAAAATAACACAGTTAACAAGATGTGAGTAAAAACCACCTAAAATTCTACCATCATGAGAGTCACCATGAACATTTCCATAATCATCCTTTCACAAATCCTCATAAACTTCATAAATGGGGTAATATTATATATACACTATTATCATCTGGAGTAGTTGGCTTTTTTGTTGTTTTGTTTTTTGCTTACCTTCATGGTCATTATCTTCATTTGAAAGGAAACCATTATTTACTAATATATATTCTTCATATAATTTTATATGTGCATTTATGTATGAAGATAGGTTGATTAACATGCATACATATACAGAAATTTTCTTTGTTATTGTTTGTTCTTTCAAAATGGAATCTCCCACTGCTATTTTTATTTCTTTCTTTAATAACAAAATGTAAATTTTTCCCTCAAGTCAACAGGTTGAAATCTCATTCATTCATTTAAAATGTTGAATAATACTTCATGGTAAAGATTTACGAAAATTTGTTTAATCTTTTATAGACATTCACTTTATTGTCAGTGGAACTTTTTATGTTTGGGACATAAATTTCCAGGAGATATCAGGTTGAAGAATATCTGTAAACTAATTTTAAGAAAGATTGCAAAATTACATTGCCTATATTGGTTTTCTTCACAGCACTTATCTTATACCGTCTATCCTTTACTTATTTTATGTTTCACCCACTAGAAGAAATAAATCTATATGAACTAAGGTTGAATCCTTTGTTCATTGCTATATCTTCAGAGCCTGGTACATATCAAGTGTGCAATTAATATTTGTTGAATGAATAAATGACTATTTAGGAATTGCTAAAACAATGATAATTAATAAATATCATCATGAATGGAGGGCCTCTTCTTTGTATTCCTTATTTAATGAACATGAGAGAGTTCCTCCATTTAAAATAATGTTGAAATTATATGATAAAAACTATTCATAAAAAACTAACATGCTTTTCTTTTGTTCTTCTTTGCTTAGAGCTTTTGTTGTTTTTTTTAACATCTTTATTGGAGTATAACTGCTTTACAATGGTGTGTTAGTTTCTGCTTTATAACAAAGTGAATCAGTTATACATATACATATGTTCCCATATCTCTTCCCTCTTGCGTCTCCCTCCCTCCCACCCTCCCTATCCCACCCCTCTAGGTGGTCACAAAGCACTGAGCTGATCTCCCTGTGCTATGCGGCTGCTTCCCACTAGCTATCTATTTTACATTTGGTAGTGTATATATGTCCATGCCACTCTCTCACCCTGTCACATCTTGCCTCTCCCTCTCCCCATATCCTCAAGTCCATTCTCTAGTACATCTGTGTCTTTATTCCCATATTGCCACTAGGTTCTTCATGACCTTTTTTTTTTTCCCTTATATTCCATATATATGTGTTAGCATACTGTATTTGTTTTTCTCTTTCTGACTTACTTCACTCTGTATGACAGACTCTAATTCCATCCACCTCACTACAAATACCTCCATTTCATTTCTTTTTATGGCAGAGTAATATTCCATTGTATATATGTGCCACATCTTCTTTATCCATTCATCTGATGATGGACACTTAGCTTGATTCCATGTCCTGGCTATTGTGAATAGAGCTACAATGAACATTTTGGTACATGACTCTTTTTGAATTATGGTTTTCTCAGGGTATATGCCCAGTAGTGGGATTGCTGGGTCGTATGGTAGTTCTATTTTTAGTTTTTTAAGGAACCTCCATACTGTTCTCCATAGTGGCTATATCAATTTACATTCCCACCAACAGTGCAAGAGGGTTCCCTTTTCTCCACACCCTCTCCAGCATTTATTGTTTCTAGATTTTTTGATGATGGCCATTCTGACTGGTGTGAGATGATATCTCAGTATAGTTTTGATTTGCATTTCTCTAATGATTAAGGATGTTGAGCATTCTTTCATGTGTCTGTTGGCAATCTGTATATCTTCTTTGGAGAAATGTCTATTTAGGTCTTCTGCCCATTTTTGGATTGGGTTGTTTGTTTTTTGTTATTGAGCTGCATGAGCTGCTTGTAAATCTTGGAGATTAATTCTTTGTCAGTTGCTTCATTTACAAATATTTTCTTCCATTCTGAGGGTTGTCTTTTGGTCTTGTTGATGGTTTCCTTTGCTGTGCAAAAGCTTTTAACTTTCATTAGGTCCCATTTGTTTATTTGTGTTTTTATTCCCATTTCTCTAGGAGGTGGGTCAAAAAGGATCTTGCTGTGATTTATGTCATAGAGTGCTCTGCCTATGTTTTCCTCTAAGAGTTAGATAGTGTCTGGCCTTACATTTAGGTCATTAATCCATTTTGAATTTATTTTTGTGTCTGGTGTTAGGGAGTATTCTAATTTCATACTTTTACATGTACCTTTCCAGTTTTCCCAGCACCACTTATTGGAGAGGCTCTCTTTTCTCCACTGTATATGCTTGCCTCCTTTATCAAAGATAAGGTGACTATATGTGCGTGGGTTTATCTCTGTGTTTTCTCTCCTGTTCCATTGATCTATATTTCTGATTTTGTGCCAGTACCAAACTGTCTTGATTATTGTAGCTTTGTAATATAGTCTGAAGACAGGGAGCCTGATTCCTCCAGCTCCATTTTTCATTTTCAAGATTGCTTTGGCTATTCGGGATCTTCTGTGTTTCCATACAAATTGTGAAATTTTTTGTTCTAGTTCTGTGAAAAATGCCTGTGGTAGTTTCATAGGGATTACATTGAATCTGTAGATTGCTTTGGGTAGTAGAGTCATTTTCACAATGTTGATTCTTCCAATCCAAGAACATGGTATATCTCTCCATCTATTTGTATTATCTTTAATTTCTTTCATCAGTATCTTATAATTTTCTGCATACAGGTCTTTTGTCTCCTTAGGTAGATTTATTCCTAGATATTTTACTCTTTTTGTTGCAATGGTAAATAGGAGGGTTTTCTTAATTTCACTTTCAGATTTTTCATTATTAGTGTATAGGAATGCAAGAGATTTCTGTGCATTAATTTTGTATCCTGCTAATTAACCAAATTCATTGATTAGCTCTACTAGTTTTCTGGTAGAATCTTTAGGATTCTCTATGCATAGTATCATGTCATCTGCAAAGAGGGACAGCTTTAATTCTTCTTTTCCAATTTGGATTCCTTTTATTTCTTTTTTTTCCCTGATTGCTGTGGCTAAAACTTCCAAAACTATGTTGAATAATAGTGGTGAGAGTGGGCAACCTTGTCTTCATGATCTTAGTGGAAATGGGTTCCATTTTTCCCCATTGAGGACAATCTTGGCTGTGGGTTTGTCATATATGGCTTTTATTATGTTGAGGAAAGTTCCCTCTATGCCTACTTTCTGCAGGGCTTTTATCATAAATTGGTGTTGAATTTTGTCAAAAGCTTTCTCTGCATCGATGGAGATGATCATATGGTTTTTCTACTTCAATTTGTTAATATGGTGTATCACATTGATTGATTTGTGTATATTGAAGAATCCTTGCATTCCTGGGATAAACCCCACTTGATCATGGTGTATGATCCTTCTAATGTGCTGTTGGATTCTGTTTGCTAGTATTTTGTTGAGGATTTTTGCATCTATGTTCATCAGTGATATTGGCCTGTAGTTTTCTTTCTTTGTGACATCTTTGTCTGGTTTTGGTATCAGGGTGATGGTGGCCTCGTAGAATGAGTTTGGGAGTGTTCCTCCCTCTGCTATATTTTGGAAGATTTTGAGAAAAACAGGTGTTAGCTCTTCTCTAAATGGTTGATAGAATTCACCTGTGAAGCCATCTGATCCTGGGCTTTTGTTTCTTGGGAGATTTTTAATCACAGTTTCAATTTCAGTGCTTGTGATTGGTCTGTTCATATTTTCTATTTCTTCCTGGTTCAGTCTCGGCAGGTTGTGCATTATTAAGAATTTGTTCATTTCTTCCAGGTTGTCCATTTTATTGGCATAGAGTTGCTTGTAGTAATCTCTCATGATCCTTTGTATTTCTGCAGTGTCAGTTGTTACTTCTCCTTTTTCATTTCTAATTCTATTCGTTTGAGTCTTCTCCCTTTTTTTCTTGATGAGTCTAGCTAATGGTTTATCAATTTTGTTTATCTTCTCAAAGAACCAGCTTTTAGTTTTATTGATCTTTGCTATCGTTTCCTTCATTTCTTTTCCATTTATTTCTGATCTGATGTTTATGATTTCTTTCCTTCTGCTAGATTTGGGGTTTTTTTTGTTCTTCTTTCTGTAATTGCTTTGGGTGCAAGGTTAGGTTGTTTATTCGAGATGTTTCCTGTTTCTTGAAGTAGACTTGTATTGCTATATACTTCCTTCTTAGAACTGCTTTTGCTGCATTCCATAGGTTTTTGGTTTTCATGTCTCCATTGTCATTTGTTTCTAGATATTTTTTGATTTCCCCTTTGATTTCTTCAGTGATCACTTCGTTATTAAGTAGTGTATTGTGTAGCCTCCATGTGTTTGTATCTTTTTACAGATCTTTTCCTGTAATTGATATCTAGTCTCATAGCGTTGTGGTCGGAAAAGATACTTGATATGGTTTCAGTTTTCTTAAATTTATCAGGTTTGATTTGATTTGATATGATCTATCATGGAGAATGTTCCATGAGCACTTGTAAAATGTGTATTCTGTTGTTTTTGGGTGGAATGTCCTATAAATATCAATTAAGTCCATCTTGTTTAATGTATCATTTAAAGCTTCTGTTTCCTTATTTATTTTCATGTTGGATGATCTGTCCATTGGTGAAAGTGGGGTGTTAAAGTCCCCTACTATGATTCTGTTACTGTCGATTTCCCCTTTTATGGCTGTTAGTATTTGCTTTATGTATTGAGGTGCTCTATGTTGGGTGCATAAATATTTACAATTGTTATAACTTCTTCTTGGATCAATCCCTTGATCATTATGTAGTGTCCTTCATTTTCTCTTGTAATAGTCTTTATTTTAAAGTCTATTTTGTCTGATATGAGAATTGCTACTCCAGCTTTTTTTTGATTTCCCTTTGCATGGAATATCTTTTTCCATCCTTTCACTTTCAGTCTGTATGTGTCTCTAGGTCTGAAGTGGGTCTCTTGTAGACTGCATATATACGGGTCTTGTTTTTGTATCCATTCAGCCAGTCTGTGTCTTTTGGTGAGAGCATTTAATCCATTTACATTGAAGGTAATTATCGATATGTATGTTCCTATTCCCATTTTCTTAAATGTTTTGGGTTTGTTATTGTAGGTGTTTTCCTTCTCTTGTGTTTCTTGCCTAGAGAAGTTCCTTTAGCATTTGTTGTAAAGCTGGTTTGGTGGTGCTGAACTCTCTCAGCTTTTGCTTGTCTGTAAAGGTTTTAATTTCTCCATCGAATCTGAATGAGATCCTTGCTGGGTAGAGTAATCTTGGTTGTAGGTTTTTCTCCTTCATCACTTTAAGTATATCCTGCCACTCCCTTCTGGCTTGCAGAGTTTCTGATGAACGTTCAGCTGTTAACCTTATGGGGATTCTCTTGTGTGTTATATGTTGTTTTTCCCTTGCTGCTTTTAATATGTTTTCTTTATATTTAATTTTTGATAGTTTGATTTATATGTGTCTTGGTGTGTTTCTCCTTGGATTTATCCTGTATGGGACTCTCTGTGCTTCCAGGACTTGATTAACTATTTCCTTTCCTATATTAGGGAAGTTTTCAACTATAATCTCTTCAACTATTTTCTCAGTCCCTTTCTTTTTCTCTTCTTCTTCTTGGACTCCTATAATTCGAATGTTGGTGCGTTTAATGTTGTCCCAGAGGTCTCTGAGACTGTCCTCAGTTCTTTTCATTCTTTTTTCTTTATTCTGCTCTGCAGTAGTTATTTCCACTACTTTATCTTCCAGGTCACTTGTCCGTTCTTCTGCCTCAGTTATTCTGCTATTGATCCCTTCTAGAGTATTTTTAATTTCATTTATTGTGTTTTTCATCGCTGCTTGGTTCCTCTTTAATTCTTGTACGTCCTTGTTAAACGTTTCTTGCATTTTGTCTATTCTATTTCCTTAATTTGGGTCATCTTTACTATCATTATTCTGAATTCTTTTTCAGGTAGACTACCTATTTCCTCTTCATTTGTTAGGTCTGGTGTGTTTTGACCCTGCTCCTTCATCTGCTGTGTGTTTTTCTGTCTTCTCATTTTGCTTACCTTACTGTGTTTGGGGTCTCCTTTTCGCAGGTTGCAGGTTCGTAGTTCCCATTGTTTTTGTTATCTGTCCCCAGTAGCTAAGGTTGGCTCAGTGGGTTGTGTAGGCTTCCTGGTGGAGGGGACTAGTTCCTGTGTTCTGGTGGATGAGGTTGGATCTTGTCTTTCTGGTGGGCACAGCCACGTCTGGTGGTGTGTTTTGGGGTGTCTGTGGCCTTATTAAGATTTTAGGCAGCCTCTCTGCTAACAGATGGGGCTGTGTTCCTGTCTTGCTAGTTTTTTGGCATAGGGTGTCCAGCACTGTAGCTTGCTGGTCGTTGAGTGAAGCTGGGTCTGGAGGTTGAGATGAAGATCTCTGAGAGATTTTTGCCGTTTGGTATTATGTGGTGCTGCGAGATCTCTTGTGGACCAGTGTCCTGAAGTTGGCTCTCCCACCTCAGAGGCACAGCCGTGATGCCTGGCTAGGGCACCAAGATCCTTTCATCCACACGGCTCAGAATAAAAGGGAGAAAAAATAAAAAGAAAGAAAGAAAGAGAATAAAATAAAACAAATAAAGCAATTATAGTAAAAAATAAGAAAAATTTATTAAGAAAAATTATTTTTTTTAATTTTTTAAAAATAAATTTATTAATTTTTTATAATAAAAAATAAGAGAAAAATTACTTAAAAAATGTATTAAGAAAAAAATTTTTTTAAATAATAAATAAGAAAGAATTATTAAGGAAAAATTTATTAAGAAAAACATTTTTTAATTTTTTAAAATAAAAATAAGAAAAGAATTATTAAGAAAAAAATTATCAGAAAAAAATTTTTTTAATATTTTAAAATAAGAAATAAGGAAAATATTTTTAAGAAAATATTTATTAAGAAAGAAAATTTTTTAAGTATAAAAAAACCCAAACAAACAAAAAACAGACCGACCGAACCCTAGGACAAATGGTGAAAGCAAAGCTATACAGACATAAATCTTACCCAGAAGCATACACATATACACTCACAAAAGAAAGGAAAAGGGGAAAAATTAATATATCCTGTTCCCAAAGTCAACCTCCTCAATTTGGGATGATTCTTTGTCTATTCAGGTATTCCACAGATGCAGGTACATCAAGTTGTTTGTGGAGCTTTAATCCGCTGCTTCTGAGGCTTATGGGAGAAATTTTCCTTTCTCTTCTTTGTTCGTACAGCTCCCAGGGTTCAGCTTTGGATTTGGACCTGCCTCTGCGTGTAGGTCACCCTAGGGTGTCTGTTCTTTGCTCACACTGAACGGGGTTAAAGAAGCAGCTGCTCCTGGGGGGCTCACTCAGGCCGGGGTGGGGAGGGGTACAGATGCCGGACGAGCCTGCGGCGGCAGAGGCCGGCATGACGTTGCACCAGCCTGAGGCGCCGTGCGTTCTCCCGGGGAAGTTGTTCCTGGATCACAGGCCCCTGGCCGAGGCGGGCTGCACAGGCTCCCAGGAGGGGCGGTGTGGATAATGACCTGTGCTTGCACACAGGTTTCTTGGTGGTGGCATCAGCAGCCTTCGGATCTCATGCCCATCTCTGTGGTCCGTGCTGATAGCCACGGCTCGCACCCGTCTCTGGAGCTTGTTTAGGCGGTGCTCTGAATCCCCTCTCCTTGCGTACCGTGAAACAAAGAGGCAAGAAAAAGTCTCTTGCCTCTTTGGCAGCTGCAGACTTTTCCCCGGACTCCCTCCTGGCTAGCTGTGGTGCTCTAACCCCTTCAGGCTGTGTTCATGCCGCCAACCCCAGTCCTCTCCCTGCAATCCAACCAAAGCCCGAGCCTCAGCTCCCAGCCCCCGCCCACCCTGGTGGGTGTGCAGACAAGCCTCTCGGGCTGGTGAGTGCTGCTCAGCACTGATCCTCTGTGCAGGAATCTCTCTGCTTTGCCCTCCGCAACCCTTTGGCTTCGTTCTCCTCCGTGGCTCCGAGGCTTCCCCCCTCTGCCACCCGCAGTCTCCGCCCGTAATGGGGCTTCCCTAGTGTGTAGAAACCTTTCCTCCATCACAGTTCCCTCCCACTGGTGCAGGTCCCCTGCCTATTCTTTTGTCTCTGTTTTTTCTTTTTTCTTTTGCCCTACCCAAGTACGTGGGGAGTTTCTTACCTTTTGGGAGGTCTGAAGTCTTCTGCCAGCATTCAGTGGGTGTTCTGTAGGAGCAGTTCCACGTGTAGATGTATTTCTGATGTATCTGTAGGAAGGAAGGTGATCTCCACGTCTTACTCTTCCGCCATCTTGTCCAGACCCTCCTTTGTTGTTGTTTTAATGACAAGTGACTAATATCATGGAATTACTTTTCAGCATTTACTATTTAATTATGTGTTTACTCCTTGAATTCACTTATGTATCACATTCACTGATTGAAATATCCTTGTGTTCATGGAATAAATAACATTGAGATATAGTATTTTTTTATATACCATTGCATTATATTTTGTTAACAATTTATGAAGAATAATTCCCTCTATAATTATAATTAAGATTGTTCTGTAAGCTTTTGTTTGTTTCGGGGTTTTATTTTTGTTGTATTTTTGGATTAAAATTGTACAATCTTAATCAAATGACTTGATAAGATATTCACCTTTTTATAGCACCTAGGATATTTTAAATATTGCTGGAATTGTATATTCATTAAAGCTTAGGTAGAATTTACAGTGAAACTACCTGGCCTTTGACTGTTTTAATGGCAGACCTTAAATCAACATCAGAGTCCTTCTAAGGTAATTGTTCTATAAAAGTTACCTATTTTTCTAAAGTTAATTTTGTTAATTTTTTTGTGTCTAGAAAATTGTTGACCTCTTCTAGTTTTCAAAAAGTTATTTTCTAGAATTGTGTGTATCTTATTTCATAACTTTGGGTTTTTGGCTTTTTACATTCCAGATTATACTATGTCTGGTATTTTTGTTTTTCTCTTTTTTCTCCAAAGTAGGCTAGGGAGGGTTATCTATTGAATTTTTCTTTTCAAAGACCTACATTTTAAATTTACACACATACATACACACACATATGTATGTCTACTAAAAATCAGTTTCTATAGCCTAACCTGTGTTTCAAAAGTGGGTGTCTATGTTTCCCTATATAGAGAGCCTATAGGGAAGACAAGAAGCCTGGATGATTAGAAGCACCAAGATGATATTATATGAGTGTTTTTTTTAATCTGGACAGAGCCAGGGTAAATCCTTGGTTAGAGTACTTCGAAATCATTGGGCCAGCATTTAAGTTAATAGGAGAGTATTTAGCTGACCTCTAAGCTAACCAAGCAGAGACTTCAGTGACACACACAGCAAAGAATATAGTCTTTACACAGTTGGTTCAGAAAGTTACTAAACAACAGCAACTACAAAAGCAATAATGACTTCTAGATGGAGAGGGGTCTGATTTCCAGATTTTCTACATTATATTATTTAAAAAGTTCAGTTTTCAACAACAAGAACAAAAAAATACAAAACATGTAAATAAATAAGTATGGTCCATCCAAAAAAAAAAAAAAAAAAACAATAGAAACTGTCTTGAGGAAGTGCAGACATTGGAGTTACTACATGAAGACTTTAAATCAGTTATTTTAAATATGTTCAAAGAACTAAAGGAAACCAAAGAACTAAACTAAAGCCTAAAGAAATAAAGAAAATATAAGAAAAATGTCACACCAAATAGAAAATATCAATAAAGAGCTAGAAATTGTACTAAAAAATAAAATGGCAATTCTAGAGTTGAAAAATGTAACTTAAATAAAAATCACTAGAGGGCTTTAACAACAATTCAGAAGACAGAAGGATCAGCAAACTTGAAAATAGGTCAGTAGAAATTATTCAGTCTGAGGAATACAAAGAAAATAAAGGTAAATGAACAGAGTCCTGTGGGATACCATCAAGCTTACCAATATGCACAAAATGGGAGAAAACTTTCCAATTTTGATGAAAAACACTAATCTACACATGCAAGAATTTCAACAAATTCAAAAAAAGTGGAATAAACTCAAAGAGCCCTGTATTAATCAGGATTTTCCAGAAAAGCAGAACCAATAGGATTAGTGAGTGTGTCTCAGTCTGTCTGAGGTGCTATAAAAAAATACTGCAGACTGGATGGCTTATAAACAACAGAAAATTATTTCTCACTGTCTTGGAGGCTGGGAAATACAAGATCATGGCACTGGCAGATTGGGTGTAGTGGCTGGTGAGGACCCACTACCTGGTTCATAGACCATGGCTTCTCACTGTGTCCTCACATGGTGGAAGAATATGAGGGAATCTCTCCAGAGCCTCTTTTATAAGGGCACTAATCCCATTAATGAGGGCTCCGCCCTCATGATCTATTCACCTCCCAAAGGCCCCACCTCTTAATACCAACACATTGGGGGTTAGGTTTCAATGTAGGGATTTGGGGGAGACTGTAGCATTCCACCCCTGGCTCCCCAAATTCATGTCCTCCTTGCATCCCAGTAGCCCCCAAATTCTTAACTTGTTCCAGCATCTGTTCCAGCATCCACCAGCTTTTTTTTATTTATCAACTTAAAAGTCTAAGTCAAAATTAGCATCTAAATAACACGTGAGTGAGACAATTCATTCTGAGGCAAATTGCTCTCCCACTGTGAACCTGTGAAATCAAACTTGTCATGTGCTTCCAAAATACAATGGTGGGACAAGATATAGAGTAGAAATCACCATCCTACAAGTGAGAAAAAGGAAAAAAGAAATGAGGTAACAGATCCTAAGCAAGTCCAAAACATTAAGACCCACTGAGGTGGTAGGCCTGCCTTCTGGTCACACTAGGGTAGTGATCCTCCTCCTATAGCTTTAACCAGTTCCACCCCCATGACATTGCTAAGTGTAGCCCATGCTGCAGGTCTCATGGGTTGGAATCACATACTTGCTGCTGCCCTGGTTGAATTTGCATGCCAGTCTGGGTTCACTGGAGCAGTCTCACCCCACGGCTCCACTGGGTATTACCCTAGTGAGGAAATCTGCATGGTGGCCCTACCCCTGCAACAGCCTTCTGCCTGGGTTGTAGACCCATGGTTCCAGGAGGCCCCATCTTTTGAAATCTAGGTGGAGGCAGACATTCACCCCGCCCCCACCCCCCCCCCACCCCCGCTTCTTTACTGGATAAAACACAAGCTGCACCAGGGCCTTTGGAGCTGCATCTGGGGCAGCTGAGGAGCATGGCACTGGAATTCAAGGTGCAGAACCTTCAATGTGAGTGCTGAGCAGCTTTGGTCCCTTCTTGAAAATTGTTCTGCCTTGAGCAGGCTTTGTGTTCTCTCCTGAACAGTGTTTCTCATTTCTTTCACTATGGATAGGTTGAGAATTTTCCACATTTTTAACTTCTGCTTCCCTTTTAACAATTCAATCTTTAAGTCATTTCTCTCTTCTTGCATTTTACTTTAAGCATTTAAGAGAAGCCAAGCAATACTTACTTAGATATTTCCTCTGCCAAATAGTCAATTTTATTGTTTTAAAGTTCTACCTTCCATAAAACCCAAGGACACACACATAGTTAGTTCAGCTAATTTCTTTGCCACTTTATAGAACCATGGCCTTTCCTCTGTTGTCGAGCAACATACACCTCATTTTTATCTAAGACCTCATCAGAATAGCCTTTCCTGTCCATATTTCTACCAACATTCTATTCACAACCACTTAGTTATTATCAAAGAGAATTGAGGTTCTCTTTATAGCTCTCCTCTTTTCCTTCTGGGCCTTCATCAGAATTGCCTTGAAAAGTCCAGTGATGGCAAGTAGGCTTTTTCTAACACACACCTCCAAAATCTTATAGCCTCTACTGATTACCTAGATCCAAAGCTGCTTCCACATTTTTAGTACTTGTTAAAACAGCACCCCCACTTCTTGATCTAGGACCCAATTTTTGGTCTTAGTTTGTTTGTACTAGTATAACAAAATATCATAGACTGGTTAGTTTATAAACAACAAGAATTTACTTCTCACAGTTCTGGAGATTGGAGAGTCCAAGATCATGGTGTCAGTAGCTTTGATATGATGGCTGGTGAGGTCCCACTTCCTGGTTCATAGATGTCACCTTCCCACTGTGTCCTCACGTGATGGAAGAATGTGAGGGATCTCTCCAGAGCCTCTTTTATAAGGGCACTAATCCCATTCATGAGAGCTCCACCCTCATGACCTAATCACCTCCCAAAAACCCCACTTTCTAATATTATCACCTTATCATCACCACTTTAATGGTTAGGATTTCAGTGTAGGAATTTTAAGGGGACACACAAACATTCAGGAGATATGCATATGTGTGTGTGTGTATTTTAAGGAGTTGGCTCACATGTTTATGGAGGCTGAGAAATCCCAATATCTGTCATCAGCAAGCTGGAAACTCAGAAGAGTGAATGGTGTAGTTCCAGCCCAACTGCAGAAGACTAATGTCTCAGCTCAATAAGTCAGGCAGAAGAACCTTCCCTCACTCAATATTTTTGTTCTATTTGGGCCCTCCATTGATTGGCTGAAGGCCATCCATATTTGGAAGAATAATCTGCTTTACTAAATCTACTAATTCAAATGTTAATCTCATCCAAAAATGCCTTCACAGACATACCCAAAATGATGTTTGACTAAATGTCTAGGCATCTCATGGCTCAATCAAAGTGACACATAAAATTAACTATTACAACTCCATACCTAGCACATCATACATTTTTAAAAGATAAAGCGTCAAATGCCAAAGATAAATAATCTTGAGAGCATCAAGAGATAAATGAATTATCACATGCAAGAGATTCTCAATAAGATTTTCAGCTGTTTGTTCATCAGAAAACAGAGAGGTCAGAATGAAGTGGATGACACCAAGTGCTTAAAGACATATTCAAAGTGTTGAAAAGTGAATTCTATATCCAGCTTAAAAGGTAGCACGTAGCTGCAAATACACATTGCTTACTAAAAGAATCCCCAACCTTTGCCATTCTGATGGCATTATGAGAAAGCTGAGCAAATTCTCAGGTATGAATAAGGGATATGGGGAGTTTCCATTTAGAAGTACATATTACTCATCTGTACACATCATAACACCAATAATATATTCATTTTATTATATGTCCATTTGCTTTGGCAATACTAAACATTTATAGAGCAAATAATTTAAATGCTGAATTGTTTTGTTTTTATTTGCTAAAACTAGGGCATGACTTTCAAATAAACTCATTTCAGTCTTTTTCTATAATCTTAATTGTCAATATATTAAAAAACCTCTTTAAAAATTATAAAAAGTCATTTTATGCTGTTTTAATTGAAAAAATGTTAAATTATGATTTATTTTCCTCTTTGATTTAGCACAGTGATTCTTTCATTCACACCAATTACAAAGTTATCCCCCCATCCCCTAGCCCAGTTCACATGTTCAATGTTAGATCATAGGGACAATGGTTGTTCTTCAGAACACATTCTCAAATATTACAGAGATCATAAGAGCATCTTATTTTCTTGTATTTTACTGTATTAATTTATCAAACTCATTTTTAATCTATTCACATTTTCTGAATAGAGTTTTAGCAGTGTGCTCCATTGTGTTAAGAGAAATATTATTTAAACTGTGGAAAACGCATCTTTAAGAGTTAGTGTCTTTTCTTAGATTTGTTATTTCATGGTGAATTGATACTTCTAGTTTGCATGTCTTCCCTATTGGCATTAGATCCAAATTAGTTCCATTTATCCAATCACTAAGTTCAGGTACTAACATGAGACAAGTGCTGTGAAACTACACTCATAGAAGGCATAGTCTAATTAGAGAGGAAAAAACCAGTATTCAGGCATACCTCATTTTATTGTGCTTCCCTTTATTGTAGTTCAAAGATGTTGTGTTTTTTACAAATTGAAAGTTTGCGGCAACCTCACATCAGGCAAGTCTATCAGCATTATTTTTCCAACAGCGTTTGTTCACTTTGCGTCTCTGTGTCACCTTTTTATAATCTTCTCAATATTTCAAACTTTTTTGATGTTATTATATGTTATGGTGATCTGTGATCCGTGATCTCTGTTGTTTCTACTTTGACTTGCTGAAGACTCAGATAATGATTAGCACTTTTTAGCAATAAAATTTTTTTTAATTAAGGTATACATGTTGTTTTTTAAGACATAAGCTATTGCACACTTAATAGGCTATAATGTAAACATAACTTTTATATGCACTGTGAAACTAAGAATATTTGTGTGACTCACTTAATTGTGATATTTGTTTTATTGTGGTGGTCTAGAACCAAACCTGAAATATCTCTGAGGTATGCCTGCCTCAGACAGGAGAGTGTTGATAAGTATTGATACTAGGAGGAAAAAACAGAGTGCTCTGAGACACAGTAACAAGTAACTCACTTTTTACTGGGCAATAGGGAAAGTCAACGTGAGATGATGTAAAAATGATCTGAGATTTGAAGGATAAGGAAGATCCAGTTGGGAAAGCAGTGAAGTATTCTAGGATTGGCTAGCATGGGGTAGGATTTCAATGTTTACTTGCATGAGCTTCAGCCATTTCCATGTTATTTTAAAGTCAAGACTAAATGCTGCTTTATTTAAAAATTACAGGTCATGATCTCACTGTTGCACATTCATTGGCAGGGAACCTGGTTTTCCTGGTGTTGGACAAGAAATGAGAAGGGATATCTTTAATATACCATTTAAGAAAATTAGGGCTGCTTCTATCTTCAAAGTGAAATACAGATATTTCAAAATTCTGGAAAGATTTCAAAGATATTATGTCAATGTTTCTAAAGAAGAGATCTGAAATTTTTCAAGAAGTTACCAGTAACCAATTATTTATCTGTTTGCTTTCAGGTAGTTGGCATTTAAAATTTTTTTTTTTTTCTAATTTTAGGTTGCTGGGGTATTTTCTTTGCATAAAGATGCAATAAATTGAATGATTTTTTGAGAAAGAGAGGAAGTGATTTGAGGCCCAAGGTTTTCAGTTATCCCATGAGAATAAGTGCAGGCAATTTGTTATTCTACCTCAGTATCCAAAGGTATGAGATTTAGATGCTTATATGCAGAAGCAACTAGGTGAGCATTCTAAATTTACAGTTTCTCCTGAAGTCACACAAATGTTTGAGATATTACTGTAAAAATTACTCGTTAATATATATTTGCATATCTTTGGAACAACAAAAATTATTTTTAAAATTTGTTACAAGTTCCAAAGCTAAAATATCTGAAAAGTTCATTAAAATGAGATGCAATTTATTCACTAACTCACAGGCGAATATTGTTTTAGTAATGATAGAAGAGCAAGACTAAAGAAAAATACACCTTTCATGCATTGCTGTTGAGAAGCTACATTGGTACATCTTTTCAGGAGAAACACAACGATAAAAGTTTAAAAATAGGCATGCCCTTTGACTCATAATCATATTTTTAGGAACTTATCCTTAGGACATTGGTAAGAAATTCTAGGAAAAGATGTATATAAAAGTGTGCTTTATGGTCTCATAAACTTGCAAATGACTTATACCCAATTAGGGAACTTGTTAAATATATTATGGTATATTCATATAATACTATGCAAGTATTAAAATGATATAATTAAAGTTTATTTTCATTGAAAATATTTATAACATAGGTTGGAAGAAAACTGATTCATAATCATATTAAGATGGATTTAGGGGTTCTTGTTCAAAATGGCAACATAAGGGGATCATGAACTCACCTTCTCTCACAGATATGTGAATCTACAGCTACATATGGAATGATTCTCTCTGAAAGAAACCTAAAAACTAGCGGGGTCAATAAGAAAAAACACACACTGAAACAGGTAGGAGAGCCTGAGACACAATCTCATCATAAACCCACCCCTGGTATGGCAACCTACAATCAGGAAGTAACACACAACTCTCAGCTTCACCCTAATAAGTGAAAGTTTTGAACCCCACATCTGACACCCCATCTTTTAAGACCTGCACCTGAGAGAGGGATCCCCACAACGTCTAGCTCTAAAAGACAACAAGACTTGCATCCATGAGACCCTAAAGGCTATGGTGAACTGAGAAACAATTCTGAGAAGTCTCACACAGATCAGATTTGCTCTGGCTAATGCTCCAAGACACAGTGCAGAGACAGCCACCTGAAACTTGCCCAGTCTTTCTGTGAAAGAGACCTCTTTGTTTATCTTAAAAGACTTGGTGTGAGGGGCAAGTGTCTAATTTAACACACATATAGGAGCCAACTGAAATACTGAACAAAGATCATGGAGGCCAGCATGTGCCATCTTCCCCCTCTCCCTCTGCCTTGCTCCAGGTTGCTGATGTCTCCCAGAAAGAGCCTTGTGCACACATCTGGGGCTCTGGTTTTCAATGGCTACCACCCAGTGGACACCCCTTTATTATCTGGTTCTGGTAACCAGCAGGGCTTGCATTTGCAAGTGCACAAGACTGTAACAAATGGAGAAATAGTTCTTAGCCAGCTACTTCAACCCCTCCAACAGATAGAAACACCCAGTCTTTCCATAAAGGAGATCTATCAGGTTATTTTCACAGCTACAGAGAGCTAATTAAACATATATCTAGGAGTTAATTGCAATTGTCTCCAGAGACTTGTACCATCTTCATGCTCTCCTTCTGCCTCATCCAAGGTTGCCAGTGTTTCCAAGAAAGGACCTAGTGCATACATCTGGTGCTCTAGATTTTAAGGCTGCTGCTTAGAGGACACATCCCTTGAGAGTCTGGCTCTGGTGGCCCAGGGGTTTTTGTTCACATGTTCAACAACTCTGTAGCAAACAAAATAGTTCAAAACAAAATAGTTATTGTTTAAAATAGAACAAAATAGTACTTAACTGGCTCAGACAGAAATGCCCATATCCCAGTCTTCTTCTGAAAGAGGTATATTTTCATACTTTCATCTCTGCTTCCTGAGGGTCTTGCTTCCAATCAAACTGAATCTAGGTGCTCACTGAGATAATCCCCTTCAGGGCACTGACAGGTCTTGGTAAACCCTCAACGACTGGGGACTACTTAGAGCAAAGTAGCCTTCTTGGAAAATCACAAAGTTTTGAGTGGCAACAAAGAGCGAAGGAAGGGTTGAACAATAAGTTTTATCTCTTACATGATTTAATCTTTCAAGACTGGGAGAAGTGGCTGTTTTTTTGAATGCATAGAAACCAAAACTGAGAGTCAAGAAAAATGAAGAAACAGAGGAATATGTCCCAAACAAAAGAACATAATAAAACCTCAGAAAAATACCTTAATGAAATGGAGATAAGCAATTTGCCTGATAAAGAGTTGAAAATAAAAGTCATAAAGATGCTCACCAAGCTCAGGAGAACAATGCATAAACAAAGTGATAATATGAAGAAAGATACAATACAATAACTGAACTGAAAAACATGATAGAGGGGTTCAACTCTAGACTAGATGAAGTAGAAGAAAATATCAGCAAATAGAAAACAAGATAGTGGAATTCATCCAATCAGAGCAGCACAAGGAAAAAATAATTTGAAAGCATGAAGAAAACTTAAAGGACTTACGGGATAATATCAAGTGGGCCAATATTTGCATGATAAGGGTCCTGTAAGGTGAAGAGAGGGAGAGAGAAAAGGGCATAAAATTTTGAAGAAAAAAGTAATGGTTGAATACTTTCTTAATCTGGGGAAAGGAAAAACACATTCAGATCCAGGAATCCTACAGAGCTTCAAGTAAGATGAACTCAAAGTGATGCACATCAAGACACGTTACATTTAAATTGTGAAATGTTAAAGACAAGGAGAGAATCCGAAAAGCAGCAAGAGAAAAATGGCTTTTTACATGCAAGGCAACTCCCGTAAGTCTATCAAGAGATTTTTCAGACAGAGAGAAGAGAAGATGGCAGAAGAGTAAGACACGGAGATCACCTTCCTCCCCACAGATACATCAGAAATACATCTACACGTGGAACTGCTCCTATAGAACACCTACTGAACACTGGCAGAAGACGTCAGACCTCCCAAAAGGCAAGAAACTCCACACGTACCCGGGTAGGGCAAAAGAAAGAAGAAACAACAGAGAGAAAATAATAGGGATGGGATCTGCACCAGTGGGAGGGAGCTGTGAAGGAGGAAAGATTTCCACACACTAGGAAGCCCCTTCGTGGGTAGAGACTGCGAGTGGCAAAGGGGGGAAGCTTCGGAGCCATGGAGGAGAGCGCAGCAACAGGTTTGCAGAGGGCAAAGCGGAGAGATACCCGCACAGAGGATCCCCGCCGACCAGCAATCACCAGTCCAAGAGGCTTGTCTGCTCACCCGCCAGGGCGGGCGGGGACTGGGAGCTGAGGCTCGGGCTTCGGTCGGATTGCAGGGAGAGGACTGGGGTTGGCGGCGAGAACACAGCCTGAAGGGGTTAGCGCACCACAGCTAGCCGGGAGGGAGTCCAGGAAAAGATCTGGAGCTGCCGAACAGGCAAGAGACTTTTTCTTGTCTGTTTGTTTCATGGTGCGCGAGGAGAGGGGCTTCAGAGCGCTGCCTAAATGAGCTCCAGAGACAGGCGCAAGCTGCAGCTATCAGCGCGGACCACAGAGATGGGCATGAAACGCTAATGCTGCTGCTGCCTCAACCAAGAATCCTGTGTGCAAGCACAGGTCACTCTCCACACCTCCCCTCCTGGGAGCCTGTGCAGCCCGCCACGGCCAGGGTCCCGTGATCCAGGGACAACTTCCCCGGTAGAACACACGGCGCCTCAGGCTGGTGCAACATCACGCTGGCCTCTGCCGCCGCAGGCTTGCCCGGCATCCATACCCCTCCCTACCCCGGCCTGAGTGAGCCAGAGCCCCCGAAGCAGCTGCTCCTTTAACCCCGTCCAGTGTGAGCAAAGAACAGACGCCCTCAGGCGACCTACACACAGAGGTGGGTCCAAATCCAAAGCTGAACCCCAGGAGCTGTACGAACAAAGAAGAGAAAGGGAAATTTCTCCCATAAGCCTCAGAAGCAGCGGATTAAAGCTCCACAAACAACTTGATGTACCTGCATCTGTGGAATACCTGAATAGACAAAGATTGATCCCAAATTGAGGAGGTGGACTTTGGGAGCAAGATATATTATTTATTCCCCTTTTCCTTTTTGTGAGTATGTATGTGTATGCTTCTGTGTGAGATTTTGTCTGTATAGCTTTGCTTTCACCATTTGTCCTAGGGTTCTGTCTGTCGGTTTTTTGTTTTTTTTTTTTAATTTTTTTCTTTTTTTCTTAATAATTATTTTTCATTTTGTATTTTAATAATTTATTTATTTTATCTTATTTTATTTTATTTTATCCTCTTTCTTTTTTTCTTTCTATTTTCCCCCTTTTATTCTGAGCTGTGTGGATGAAAGGCTCTTGCTCCTCCAGCCAGGCGTCAGGGCTGTGCCTCTGACGTGGGAGAGCCAACTTCAAGACACTGGTCCACAAGAGACCTCCCAGCTCCACGTAATACCAAATGACGAAAATCTTCCAGAGATCTCCATCTCAACACCATGACCCAGCTTCACTCAACTACCAGCAAGCTACAGTGCTGGACACCATATGCCAAAAAGTAACAAGACAAGAACACAGCCCCATCCATTAGCAGAGAGGCTGCCTAAAATCATAATAAGGCCACAGACACCCCAAAACACACCACCAGACGTGGATGTGCCCACCAGAAAGACAAGATCCAGCCTCATCCACCAGAACACAGGCACTAGTCCCCTGCACCAGGAAGCCTACACAACCCACTGACCAAGCTTAGCCACTGGGGACAGATACCAAAAACAATGGGAACTACAAAACTGCAGTCTGTGAAAAGGGGAACCCAAACACAGTAAAATAAGCAAAATGAGAAGACAGAAAAACACACAGCAGATGAAGGAGCAGGGTCAAAACACACCAGACCTAAAAAATGAAGAGGAAATAGGTAGTCTACCTGAAAAAGAATTCAGAATAATGATAGTAAAGATGATCCAAAATCTTGGAAATAGAACAGACAAAATGCAAGAAATATTTAACAGGGACTTAGAAGAACTAAAGAGAACTCAAGCAATGATGAAAAACATAATAAATGAAATTAAAAGTACTCTAGAAGGGATCAATAGCAGAATAACTGGGGCAGAAGAATGGACAAGTGACCTGGAAGATAAAATAGTGGAAATAACTACTGCAGAGCAGAATAAAGAAAAAAGAATGTAAAGAACTGAGGACAGTCTCAGAGACTTCTGGGACAACATTAAACGAGCCAACATTCGAATTATAGGGGTCCCAGAAGAAGAAGAGAAAAAGAAAGGGACTGAGTAAATAGTTGAAGAGATTATGGTTGAAAACTTCCCTAAAAAGGGAAAGGAAATAGTTAATCAAGTCCTGGAAGCACAGAGAGTCCCATACAGGATAAATCCAAGGAGAAACACACCAAGACACATATTAATCAAACTATCAAAAATTAAATATAAAGAAAACATATTAAAAGCAGCAAGGGAAAAACAACAAATAACACACAAGGGAATCCCCATAAGGTTAAC
This sequence comes from Balaenoptera physalus, assembly GCF_965194825.1. Lineage (NCBI taxonomy): Eukaryota > Metazoa > Chordata > Mammalia > Artiodactyla > Balaenopteridae > Balaenoptera > Balaenoptera physalus. The sequence continues at coordinate 40,836,349 of NC_138897.1, read as the reverse complement.
AGCTGAACATTCATCAGAAACTCTGCAAGCCGGAAGGGAGTGGCAGGATATACTTAAAGTCATGAAGGAGAAAAACCTACAACCAAGATTACTCTACCCAGCAAGGATCTCATTCAGATTTGATGGAGAAATTAAAATCTTACAGACAAGCAAAAGCTGAGAGAGTTCAGCACCACCAAACCAGCTTTACAACAAATGCTAAAGGAACTTCTCTAGGCAGGAAACACAAGAGAAGGAAAAGACCTACAATAACAAACCAAAAACATTTAAGAAAATGGGAATAGGAACATACATATCGATAATTACCTTCAATATAAATGGATTAAATGCTCTCACCAAAAGACACAGACTGGCTGAATGGATAGAAAAACAAGACCCATATATATGCTGTCTACAAGAGACCCACTTCAGACCTAGAGACACATACAGACTGAAAGTGAGGGGATGGAAAAAGATATGCCATGCAAAAGGAAATCAAAAGAAAGCTGGAGTAGCAATTCTCATATCAGACAAAATAGACTTTAAAATAAAGACTATTACAAGAGACAAAGAAGGACACTATATAATGATCAAGGGATCGATCCAAGAAGTTATAACAATTGTAAATATTTATGCACCCAACATAGGAGCACCTCAATACATAAGGCAAATACTAACAGCCATAAAACGGGAAATCAACAGTAAAACAATCGTAGTAGGGGACTTTAACACCCCACTTTCACCAATGGACAGATCATCCAACATGAAAATAAATAAGGAAACACAAGCTTTAAATGATACATTAAACACGATGGACTTAGTTGATATTTAAGACATTCCATCCAAAAACAACAGAATACACATTCTGCTCAAGTGCTCATGGAACATTCTCCAGGATAGATCATATCTTGGGTCACAAATCAAGCCTTGGTAAATTTAAGAAAATTGAAACCATATCAAGTATCTTTTCCGACCACAACGCTATGAGACTAGATATCAATTACAGGAAAAGATCTGTAAAAAGATACAAACACATGGAGGCTACACAATACACTACTTAATAACGAAGTGATCACTGAAGAAATCAAAGGGAAAATCAAAAAATACCTAGAAACAAATGACAATGGAGACACGACAACCCAAAACCTATGGGATGCAGCAAAAGCAGTTCTAAGAAGGAAGTTTATAGCAATACAAGTCTACTTCAAGAAACAGGAAACATCTCGAATAAACAACCTAACCTTGCACCTAAAGCAATTACAGAAAGAAGAACAAAAAAACCCCAAATCTAGCAGAAGGAAAGAAATCATAAACATCAGATCAGAAATAAATGGAAAAGAAATGAAGGAAACGATAGCAAAGATCAATAAAACTAAAAGCTGGTTCTTTGAGAAGATAAACAAAATTGATAAACCATTAGCTAGACTCATCAAGAAAAAAAGGGAGAAGCCTCAAACGAATAGAATTAGAAATGAAAAAGGAGAAGTAACAACTGACACTGCAGAAATAGAAACAATCATGAGAGATTACTACAAGCAACTCTATGCCAATAAAATGGACAACCTGGAAGAAATGAACAAATTCTTAATAATGCACAACCTGCCGAGACTGAACCAGGAAGAAATAGAAAATATGAACAGACCAATCACAAGCACTGAAATTGAAACTGTGATTAAAAATCTCCCAAGAAATAAATCCCAAGACCAGATGGCTTCACAGGTGAATTCTATCAAACATTTAGAGAAGAGCTAACACCTATCCTTCTCAAACTCTTCCAAAATATTGCAGAGGGAGGAACACTCCCAAACTCATTCTACGAGGCCACCATCACCCTGATACCAAAACCAGACAAAGATGTCACAAAGAAAGAAAACTACAGGTCAATATCACTGATGAATATAGATGCAAAAATCCTCAACAAAATACTAGCAAACAGAATCCAACAGCACATTAAAAGGATCATATACCATGATCAAGTGGGGTTTATCCCAGGAATGCAAGGATTCTTCAATATACGCAAATCAATCAACGTGATAAACTGTATTAACAAATTGAAGGAGAAAAACTATATGATCATCTCAATCGGTGCAGAGAAAGCTTTTGATAAAATTCAACACCCATTTATGATAAAAGCCCTGCAGAAAGTAGGCATAGAGGGAACATTCCTCAACATAATAAAGGCCATATATGAGAAACACACAGCCAACATCATCCTCAATGGTGAAGAACTGAAGCCATTTCCACTAAGATCAGGAAAAAGACAAGGTTGCCCACTCTCACCACTATTATTCAACATAGTTTTGGAAGTTTTAGCCACAGCAATCAGAGAAGAAAAAGAAATAAAAGGAATCCAAATTGGAAAAGAAGAATTAAAGCTGTCACTGTTTGCAGATGACACGATACTATACATAGAGAATCCTAAAGATGCTACCAGAAAACTACTAGAGCTAATCAATGAATTTGGTAAAGTAGCAGGATACAAAATTAATGCACAGAAATCTTTTGCATTCCTATACACTAATGATGAAAAATCTGAAAGTGAAATTAAGAATACACTCCTATTTACCATTGTAAGAAAAAGAATAAAATATCTAGGAATAAACCTAACTAAGGAGACAAAGACCTGTATGCAGAAAATTATAAGACACTGATGAAAGAAATTAAAGATGATACAAATAGATGGAGAGACATACCATGTTCTTGGATTGTCAGAATCAACCTTGTGAAAATGAGTCTACTACCCAAAGCAATCTACAGATACAATGCAATCCCTATCAAACTACCACTGACATTTTTCACAGAACTAGAACAAAAAATTTCACAATTTGTATGGAAACACAAAAGACCCCGAATAGCCAAAGCAATCTTGAGAACGACAAGTGGAGCTGGAGGAATCAGGCTCCTTGACTTCAGACTATACTACAAAGCTACAGTAATCAAGACAGTATGGTACTAGCAGCAAAACAGAAACATATATCAATGGAACAGGAGAGAAAGCCCAGAGATAAACCCACGCACATATGGTCACCTTATCTTTGATAAAGGAGGCAAGCATATACAGTGGAGAAAAGACAGCCTCTTCAATAAGTGGTGCTGGGAAAACTGGACAGGTACATGTAAAAGTATGAAATTAGAACTCTCCCTAACACCATATAGAAAAATAAACTCAAAATGGAGTAAGGACCTAAATGTAAGGCCAGACACTATCAAACTCTTAGAGCAAAACATAGGCAGAACACTCTATGACATAAATCACAGCAAGATCCTTTTTGACCCAACTCCTAGAGAAATGGAAATAAAAATCACAAATAAACAAATGGGACCTAATGAAAGTTAAAAGCTTTTGCACAGCAAAGGAAACCATCAACAAGATCAAAAGACAACCATCAGAATGGGAGAAAATATTTGCAAATGAAGCAACTGACAAAGGATTAATCTCCAAGATTTACAAGCAGCTCATGCAGCTCAATAACAAAAAAACAAACAACCCAATCCAAAAATGGGCAGAAGACCTAAATAGACATTTCTCCAAAGAAGATATACTCATTGCCAACAGACACATGAAAGAATGCTCAACATCATTAATCATTAGAGAAATGCAAATCAAAACTACACTGAGATATCATCTCACACCGGTCAAAATGGCCATCATCAAAAAATGTAGAAACAATAAATGCTGGAGAGTGTGTGGAGAAAAGGGAATCCTCTTGCACTGTTGGTGGGAATGTAAATTGATATAGCCACTATGGAGAACAGTATGGAAGTTCCTTAAAGAACTAAAAATAGAACTACCATATGACCCAGCAATTCCACTACTGGGCATATACCCTGAGAAAACCATAATTCAAAAAGAGTCATGTACCACAATGTTCATTGCAGCTCTATTTACAATAGCCAGGACATGGAAGCAACCTAAGTGTCCATCATTGGACAAATGGATAAAGAAGTTGTGGCACATATATACAATGGAACATACATATCGATAATTACTCAGCCATAAAAAGAAACGAAAGTGAGCTATTTGTAGTGGGGTGGAGTTAGGGTCTGTCATACAGAGTGAAGTAAGTCAGAAAGAGAAAAACAAATACAGTATGCTAACACATATATATGGAATCTAAGGGAAAAAAAAAAAAGGTCATGAAGAACCTAGTGGTAATATGGGAGTAAAGACACAGACTTACTAGAGAATGGACTTGAGGATATGGGGAGGGGGAAGGCTAAGATGTGACAGGGTGAGAGAGTGGCATAGACATATATACACTACTAAATGTAAAATAGATAGCTAGTGGGAAGCAACCACATAGCACAGGGTGATCAGCTCTATGCTTTGTGACCACCTAGAGGGGTGGGATAGGGAGGGTGGGAGGGAGGTAGATGCAAGAGGGAAGAGATATGGGAACATATGTATATGTATAACTGATTCACTTTGTTATAAAGCTGAAACTAACACACCATTGTAAAGCAATAAAAAAAAAAAAAAAAGAGATTTTTTTAGTAGTAACTTTTCAGGCCAGAATGGGTGTGGCACAATATATTCAAAGTGCTAAAAGAGAAAAAAAATGCCAACCAATAATACTCTACCTGACAAAATTGGTGAGGTTGTAGAGAAAAGGGAGCCCTTGTGCACTGTTGGTGGAAATGTAAATTGGTGCAGCCACTATGAAAAACAGTATGGAGGTTCCTCAAAAATAATAAAAAAAATAGAGCTATCATATGATCTAGCAATTCTGTCTCTGGGCATTTATCCAAAGGAAACAAAATCACTATCTGGAAAAGTTACCTTCAACCCATGTTCAGTTTTTCATTATTTATAATAACCAAGACATGGAAACATCCAAAGTATCCATCAAGGGATGAATTGATAAAGAATTTGTGGTATATATACATACATTTGAATATTATTCAGCCATAAAAAAAGAAAGTTCTGCCAATATTTTTTAATAATGTAATTTACTTGAGGGCATTGTTAAATGAAATGAGCCAAATAGAGATAGATAGATATTGTATGATCTCACTTGCATGTAGAACCTAAAAAACATAAAAACACAAACAAAACAAACAAACAAAAAGAAAACCTAAACTCATAGCTGCAAAGAACAGATTGATTGGTTGCCAGAGGCAGGGGCTGGGGTGGGGAGTAAAATGGGTAAAGTGGTCAAAAGGTGCAAATTTCCAGTTATAAAAGTAAATAAGGCCCTCCCTGGTGGCACAGTGGTTAAGAATTCTTTGCCAATGCAGGGGACATGGCTTTGAGCCCTGGTTCAGGAAGATCCCCCATGCCGCAGAGCAACTAAGCCTGTGCACCACAACTACTGAGCCTGTGTGCCACAAGTACTGAAGCTGAGAGCCCGTGCTCTGCAACAAGAGAAGCCACCAAAATGAGAAGTCAATGCACCACAACGAAGTGTAGCCCCCACTTGTCACAACTAGAGAAAGCCAGCGTGCAACAATGAAGACCCAACACAGCCAAAAATAAATAAATAAATAAGTCCTGAGGATATAATGTACAGCAAGGTGACTATAATTAATAATATTGTATCATATATTTGAAAGTTGCTAGGAGGAGAGATCTTAAAACTTCTGATCACAAAAGAAAACATTAAGTAGGTATGGTGATGGAAGTTAGCTAGATTTATTGTGACAATTATTTTACAATATATACATATCTTGAATATTTATGTTGTACACCTGAAACTAACATTACGTTATGTTTCAATTATATATCTATAAATGTAAATTAATCTTTTAAAAAGATGGAGTTAGTAAATAAGAATTGCATAAAAACTTCTAGAATGCTACACTCGCAAAAGCGTTTGTGTTTATTTCTACATGATGAGATTAAAAGTGATTTGTTTTTTTCTGTTTTTGATCATCTACATTTTCTATAATAAAATATATATTCCTTTCTTATCAGGAGAAATAATGTATTATTTTTCAATTAAGTTTCTAAATGTAACTTACATTAACAAGTAAAATACCACCACTAAATGTAAGGTCAAGAGGTTTTTAAATTTTGCTTTCACAGTTCTGACTAAAGGTTTACCTGTTAGAGATGCAAATTTCTAGAGTGACATTAAGGATTTTTTTTCTTATTTTTCCAACTCCTGAGCCACATTTCTAAGTTAAATCCTTATTTATGAGATTTTATGACTAGCTATATAGAAAAGAAGCATTATTCAGGATAAATGATATTTGTTAAGGTTTTACAAAATACATACAGGACGCAGATTTCATATGGAAACAATCTGGAAATAAAAATTATTATACACTGATTTTTAACTCTGTGAAGTTTCTTCCATTGGCATTTATGGTGGTTTTTCTATCATCAGATGGCAATGTCTACACAAATATTTATACTTTTAATGCTGGTTTAACTGGTAATATTTCTCAATATTGTTCCATTCAAGGTGACCTCAGAGATTTTTCAAGTGAGTTGTATTCTTCAGAAAGAATTGAATATTTGAAGGTTGGTTGCCATTATTTAAAAATAAAAATTAATATAAAAAATAATAAAAGAAAGAAAAAATGAAAAAAGAAAAAAAATTAGTGATCTGAAGAAATTTTCAGAACCATTATTATGATCCTATGATTGTCTGTCAGTGACACAGAGATGCTACAGATGATCCTTGCTCTCTACCTGAATGTTTAGACTGGAGGCTGGACAAACCATTTAGTCTCTCTTCTTTAAATATCATTTCACAGAAGGAGAAAATCTTCTAGATGAGAAACTGAAGGTAACATGATGCTCATTTTCTACTAATCCAAAATTCTTCTGGCATATTAATAAAGCATTTTTTTAGTGCTATTAAATAAATGGGATTTATACAACGATTTCTAAAGCTAACAATGAAAACCAACAAATTCAGGTGCTTCAAATCATTCAAATATATCATTTAAGACATAGCAACCTCTGAAGTCGGCTGAGCAAATAGTGTTTCATTTACTGCTGAAGAAACTTCTAACATCCCAGATGAGTCATAAGTGAGTGACTGAGTGGTGAGATGGAACTGCAAATGAATCAACTATTTTTTTCCATTATTTATATGTCTGTCTGTCTGCCTATCTATCTGAAAAATCAAAATCCCAAATAAAAGTGGAAATTATCTTTTTCATTAGTGTTCATAAATCCTTGGGGGTTTACCTTTGCAGAAGTTGGAAGGAATATCCTTGAAAGCAGAGAGAGGGAGATAGGGAAGGATTAGCACATTGAAATTCTTTGCTGGCACTTTTCAATCTCTTTACAGTTACTTTTCCCCTTGAATTGTCTGGCAAATTGTTGATTTTATTGCTGTTCATATTTGTTTCATTTTTTTCTCCTTGATTCTTGTTGTAAACTGTATATGAAATATGAAGAAAGCAAATAAGTTTGGTGGATGGTCTATCTTTACTCAAAATGACCCACACCAGAAAATTCCAGATGAGCTCATGATTTTAATCAGTGATGAAATGACATACATGTATAATTCTAACTTCCTCATTTTCTGATTTGTGTTTTATTCACACTGGGGCTGAAGAAGGTAAGAATTCTTTTCAGAGGTGTGGCTTTTTCTTCCTGATAGGATTTTAGACATGGAAGAGGATTTCTAGTTGTACTGGGTAGATGATATCGCTGAATTATAAGGGAACCAATGGCACTTTTGAGGGTCACCTATGTTGTAACTAGAAAGAAGAGTGAGCACACCTCATATACTAGTATAAATTATTGTAATCATTTACATCTTTAATTTGAGACACTTAAAATTTTTAACACTGCAATTAACTAAATACAGTCATATAGTTAGACTATTAAATTGTCTGTGATTAGATGTGCTGTTAAAAATCATAAACCAAATCATCAAATCCAATATTTCTTCTAGGATTTTTTTATGATTTCAGGACTTACATTCAAGTCTTTAATCCTATTCAGTTAATTTTTGTGTATGATATAATATAGTGGTCCAGTTTCATTCTTTTGTGTGTTGCTGTTCAGTTTTCCCCAACACCATCTATTGAAGAGACTGTTATTATCCCCACTGTATATTCTTGACTCTTTGTCAAAAATTGATTGCCCATGTATGTGTGGATATATTTCTGGGCACTCTATTCTGATCCACTGATCTGTATGTCTGTTTTTATGCCAATACCATACTGTTTCAATTACTATAGCTTTGTAACATAGTTTGAAATCATGGAGCATGATGCCTCCAGTTTTGTTCTCCCAAGATTGCTTTGGCTATTTGAGGTCTTTTGTGGTTCCATACAAATTTTAGAATTTCTTGTTCTAGTTCTGTGAAAAATGTCATTGGAATTTTGATAAGGATTATCAAATTCCATCTTGGTAACTTTTCATGGAATCTTTTTGCTGGATCTTATGAATCTTATATAAGCAATTAAAATGTAGTTAACATAAGCAGGAAATAGCTGGGAAAGTATTAAAATATGGCACACAATGTTAGATTGGAAATGAACTTTGAAAATGACATGGCTGAACATGCATATCTTTTTATAAGAGAAATAGAATCCCAGAAAGATCAAGTGACTTATTGAGGTCAGAGAGATTGTTTGTACAGTGGGTAGGTATAAAGCCCTCTACCATTTTTCATACTTCCCGCCATTTCCTTGAAATTACTAGCATTCGCATCTATTTCTTGTAGGCATACACTTCTGGCCATGACACTTTATCATGTTATATTGATCTGAAAAGGACCTTCAGATCCCTTTCTGTTATCTCACTCTCTTATACACTAACTGTATCACCTTAAAAATATAACTTAACTGCTCTGCACTTTTGTTTCCTCATTCATGGTATCTATGATTATTAATATCCATCTCATAGGATTTTTATAAGGATTCAATAAAAGAGTTCCTCAAAACAGATTGGCATATCAACTGGCATTGAACTTGGTGTTGTTTATTGTTTTTATTGTTAATAATATGATTGTTTTCAGAAAAATAGAAGAGGAACACCATGATGAGGAACTCTCCATAAAAGAAAAGAGATATAAGGAAAGTAAGTCTGTCTAGAAAATAATATTTTTGAGGAAAGGTCTGTAATTTTGAATTCATGTCATCAACACAATCTCCTTCAACATAGGCTCCGCAGATGAATATTTGAAACCTAAGGAATAGCTAAAATGCAGAAATAACTCAAATGTCTATCAACTGGTAAATGGATAAACAAGTGTGTTATATACATACAATTATGTGGTATTCAGCCTTAGACACATTCAACAACATGCATGAAACTTGAGGACATTATGCTAAGTGAAATAAGTTATTAATCACAAGAGGACAAATTCTGTATGATTCTATGATACATGGAGTGGTCAAATTCATGGTGGCCAGGGGATGAGAGGAGGGAGGGAATGGAAAGTGTTGTTCAATTACTATGGAGTTTCAGTTTGGGAAGATGAAAAAGTTCTGGAGATCGTTGGTGCTGATGGCTATACTACAATGTCAATGTACTTAATAGTAAATTTTAAAATGGCTAAAGTGGTTAATTTTATGTTATGTATATTCTATCATCATTAAAACAAAAGAAACAAAAAACATAAGGAAAGGATGTTACACTAAAGTATAAAAGTTTTGAAGATATGTACCACAGGATTCTGAGTAAAAAACTGAGATGGAAAAGGCAGCAGTGTGCAGTGGCAGCACATAGTGTGAATGAGGGAAATGTGTATTCCTCACTACAACAGTGGTTATTAGCACAGGGAACAGAGGTATAAATGATCGTGCTTCTTCAGAAATGCCAGTTTCCCACATTTTCCAAGCCAGCAGCAAAGGAAGAGGTGGTCACTTCAGTTGTTGTCACCCAACCCCAAGGAGATAAATTATAGAATTTGAAAGACCAGAGGAATTATGACTGTTTATTTTCATTCAGATATTGAATATAAAGAAGAGTTGAAAGAAACTGTTTAAAACTTTCTATGTGTCAGAGACTATGGTGGTTACTTTATGTAATCCCAACATATTTATTTTTAAGGATGTCTAATATTTTTAGGAATGGAATAGATTATCTTTCAGGAACAAATACTCACCCACAAATTTTTACCCTTCTACCCTAATACATAGATTAAAAATTTACCAGTAGATTTTGAAGTGTGTGTGTGTGCATGTGTGATGTGAAGCATTATCTTTTAAAAGGATAAACCACTATAATTTTTTACCAATTTATTTATAGTCAGTGACAACTTACAGGCATGAGTTTCTGAAAGAATTAAAAAAAGAGCTACCTAAATCTTTCCAAGATGCTAAGAAATAACAGTTTAGCACTACTTCTGTTATGTCTTCATATTGAAGGTCGTAAAAACTAGATAGGCCAGATGTTAAAGAACCCAGTCCTGGAAATCAGACAGGTTCACTGATGTGGTCCACAGTCCTAGGTGGAGACCAAGTGGCAAGTGTGGATTATTTCAAGGAACAGGCCAAGCAGAAAGAACTTGAAACTCAAAGTGGGAAAAGGCAGAGAAGAATCTGTGAATAGGTATGAGATTTACCATTTACTCTCTATCTAACCTAGACCAATTTACTTAATTTCTTTATGCCTCAATTTTCTCATTTTAAAACAAGGATTTCAATATCATTGATATTTAACTCATAAGGTTCAAGGGAAGATTAATTAAAATAATACCAGTATAATAAGTAATGCATAGTAAATTCATACAATGTGCAAATAATTTAGACATTAAATTAATAAATTAATACATTAATAAGGATGTTCTCAATAATAGCTATGACAATAATACTTAATAATATTAATTGATATAATAAATTAACATAAGTATACAACTAATATTAATTATATTTAACTAACAATATGAATAATTATAATTAAGATTAGTTTTATGTAAGACTATTAATAAAATTAATAATGAAAATAATAATTCATATACTTTTGTGTCAGGCATAGTGCTAAATGTTTTATAACTATTACAGTAATCCACACTGCCAACAACCCTATGAGATCTGTATTATTATTCGTATACTCCTGCCCCCCACTGTGAATAGAACATAAGACACAGAGAAGATAAATAACTAAAGGCCACTAAGTGTCAGAGTGAGGAGTCCAACCCAAGAGGTATGGTTTCAGAGCTCGTGCTACTCACAGACACAGTAAATGTGCATGAATGGTAGTCAATGGCACTAGCCATTGCCTTTAACGCAGAAAGAGCACAGGGCACACTAGCATATGCTAATTGTCATTAATCAATTGATTTCTTCTACTTCTATCTTTTAATTTTACAAATACTCTATTTTAGTTATATTAGTCCTCTTATAAGGCAAACAGTCAGCTCTCTTACATTACTACTGAAAATGGACGTGTTCTTACATAGAAAAATGGAAAGTGATGACCCAGTTGGTGCAATAGGATTTCTCTTAAATACCTACCACATTAAACTTGTAAATTCAGATATCAAAACTGGGAAGAACTAGGGAACTGGTGAAAGAAACAATGCAGAGGACAAGCTTTAAGCACAGGAGAATGAGTGAGCAAGGGGGATAAGAAAAATTTACCTGCTCTAGCGTCATCTAGATTGTTGAAATAGGTAGATTTTATTTAATGTTCCAATCTAAGAACCAAGTAGATTCCCTAGAATGAAAAAATACAGATGTGAAAAATATTTCTAGGGCAGAGAAAGAAAGGCTGCAGCATAGTTGTCAGGTTGGAGAACACCCATGTGGTTGGAACTATGGTTCTCCAAGCCAAAATTCCTACTCCTACAGTGGGATTGAGTCTTAGCTAAAGGAAGGCCTTCAGTTTTCATGTGACATTCCAGCAAAGGGTGAGATTAGTCGCCTCACACATAAAACCTTATGCTGGAAGAGATCTTCATGATTAGATAGTATTACAAGAAAGTTCAAGAAGGAGACGTAGAGTGTTAAATAATCAGTCCCAAGTCACACAGCCCATGAGCTTGGTCTTAATGTCCCCATCTGTTTTTCCTTTTACATATCTACTTTTATTTTATGTCTCATTTCCACTTCTACCACTTTACTAGGCAGCAGACATTTACCATTGAAGGGTGCCTCTTGCCTAATTTTCTATGTCAGAAGACTTCTTAAACTATAATCAACTTGGCTAACTGCATTTTGTTTCCCAAAGACAATTGCATTTTTAAGTATAGGAACTGAATCTACATTATAGTTGTGCCTGTTTCTTTTTCTTAAACCAGAGTGCTGTCAACTAGAAAGCTGGAGGCTGTACTATCTACAGGAAGCCTTCTTTATTTTATTATATTATATTATATAATATTATATTTTATTTTATCATTTTTGATTGTCAGCCCCCTTTACCTTATCTCAATTTAAAGATGTCCAGAAATGGGCATGTTGTGGTCTCCTGCAATGCCTTTTTGTATTTTGTTTCTTAAGTGCATCCTTGCTAATAATATTATGGAGATATTCTTTTTATTTTAATATAATTTTATTTTTTTCTCTGCCTAAAGAGGTTTCATGGCAAAATCTAACAAATGTCACTATCAGCTTGTAAATCATTATGTTAAAGAAGTAGAATCTATTAATGTATGAATGTGCAAGACAGTCCTAAGACATTCTCAGCAAGGCAGAAGGGAACAAAGGAAAAAAAAAAGGATACTCTGCAAACTTTTAGCAAAGCCTACTTATATATAAAGCTGAAATGACTATAAAGAGTTATGAAGAAGCAGAGAAAATACATCATATTCTGGAAGACAAAGCTTGTACTGTTGAATTGCTTTACATTTTAATGTGTAAATTTGCTCTTGGCTTTTCCATTGGAAAAAAAATCAAACCATTTGGCATTCTGTGTGAGACATAAATGTATTATAAATGTACAGCAACATTTATTAAAATATATAATGAAAAAAAGGCTAAGACTAATTTTCCCCTTCTCTTTTTATTTGAGGGCCACCACTAGGACATTTAATATGGGTTAAACCAGATTCGGAAAGCTTTCAACTAGCCAGTTAACACAAATGACTAAGAGCTTAATCAGCATATATCTTTTAAATACATTAAATAGAGGAATTGGACTGTTTATTGCATTGTAATTTATAGTTTTTTTTATTTTTGATTACATAAGGGAAATGCATTTTTTATGCCTTAAAAACATTCTTTTGTGATGTAAAAATATATATTACATTATTGTTCAGAAAATGGTGTTTCAATTTGGTGTGAAAATCTAAAATCACCAGAGTGGAAAAGATAACAAGTAGATTCTTCAAAGTCTTGCCATTTGTGATTTTTCTTTTTCTTCCAAAGTTCTTTTCTTTTGGTTAGCTAATGAGTGCTACTCTGCTCAATGGAATCTTCCAATTCTTTCTAAGTGTTTAAATCTTATATTTAGTATATTTGTGGAAAGTCAGTTTAAACAGGATTAAAATAAGTACTTAGTTACTATTTCAAACAGATATAAGGAAAGAAAATGACGTTGACAATAAAGTTTGAATTTTTTCTTTCTTTTTTTACATTTGGTGGTAATATAAAAGTAATTCTATCTCCACTTAGGTAATACCTAAGGTAACTATGTGGATCAGCTGTTCCATCAAAGATGATTATAAGAAGTAAACTCCTAAAGAGGCAAAGCAGCTCTTCTTGTAGTAAAGTTTATCAGCATACTAAGGAGGATCATTTTCTGAAGACGAGGTCCTTTGTAACCATTTCCACCTCCTCACATGGCAGCCCGTTTCTCTCCCGAGCTGGTCCCTGCCTCCTCTGTTTATCCCTTGCCTTATCGCCCTCCCCACATTCATCATACTCTTAACAAAGACAGTAAAGAATCACTGCTTATTCTGAAATTATCGTGAACTCTTATCAGTCAAAAGGAAAAGGACACTTTCCTTTCCCTGGAAGTTTGCTGTAGTGACTGTTTTTGTAGGTCAGCCAGGAGGGAAGCGCTTTCTTTGGGATCATATCCTTCATTATTCAGAGGAGAGATAGAGTTATCATTCTGAGAAAGGAGAACACCCAAGCCATACCTCTCCTCTCCCATTCTCTCTTCTCCAAAGAAAATGATTTGCATACATGTTTCCTTCTGAGCTTTGTCCAAGTCTGCTTTTGACATATGCTACCTGGGAAAGTGACTATAGAGAGAAAACGGGTACACTAATCAAGCATTGCCAATGTGGGTTGGGGCAAAGCAAAACTCTTTACTTCTGAAGGGAAGATGTCCCTGGGGAGATAGCTGTCCCTTTCTAGCTCCCGAAGACTTCTCTAGATGTCTTTTGAAAGCAACTTGCTCTATAAACTCTGGTAAACTACGTATAGTTTCTATAGTTGCACTTATCCAAAATAAATTATAAATATTCTACATATTATGGGGCTCTTCTGAGGCAAATAAAAAATAATACATGTGAAATTCTTTTAAGATATCATTATGAATTCATGAATATAAGGAATTGCTGTCTTTAGGAAATCAACCAGAACTAGTCTCAAAAGTACTAACCTAAGCTTACAGTTTGATTTTTAACTTTAAAATATTCATATATTCACATATTGCATACTTATATATATAATATTTATTTAGATAATCTTCTCTGTTAATTCACATTTGATTAACCTGACCTGTGTAATGACAAAAAGGTAAATGTTTTATAACTTTCTATTTAAATTATGCAGAGAACTCTACTTCTGACTTGCCTTATTCTAATGTCACATCCTATGTGTACCTACTTCTATTGCAGTAATTGTTATCATATTATAAATATAATATACTAGTCTTTAGACTGGTGCTTTTCAAATATTTTAAACAGTGCAATTGTTCTAATGATATCTCATTTAAAACTTCAAAACATAAAACATAAAGTTAACAAAAGTGTTAGTTCCATTCGCAAAAGTGGATTTTATATATTCAAACATGGCATTTATTTTTTAAAGATTCGACCACTGAAGCAGCAATACTGTTTATATGAGAACAATAACCACAGCCTTTTTAAATCAGCTAGAATGCTTGACCTCTTTTTTATTATATCTCTTGAACTTGTATCTACTGAAAAGCAACGATGCATTGCCTGTTTCTCTATCCTTCAGAATCTGGCCTTTTCCTGTATTTACAAGCCAACATAAATCTTTTAGGTCCTTACAGAGCCATTTAATGGGTCCCTCTATGGAGTATACTCAGTTTTCACTCAGCCTCTGCTTATGATTTTCCCTAATACAGAGAATGCAAAATATAATATTTAGATTTGACCTTTTTGACATGGTATTGTGGTGCTTCATAATATTAATAAAACAGTAATAAACACTCACTGAACTCTTACTCTGTGCCAAGAATTATGATAAGTAATTTATGCATAATGGATCTTTTAATTAAAAGAAAAAAGCTACAACAGAATATTAAATGATTATTTTATTACAAGCTTTATTACATTTTTTACTCTGTTAATAAATGTGCACCAGGCATCAGTGACGCGTTTGTAGATAATATGAGATAAGAACCAGTGAAACCATATTCACTAGGTAAATCAAAAGCACTAAACTCTAAGGAGGGTCATTTTTTGGGTAGAGAAGTAATTGGCCTCCACTGGGTGTAACCCATCAATTCTCCCAAAGAACTGCTTAATTGACGGAAATGTCAATCAATGCATTTGTCAATCTTATTAACTCAGCCATACTTAAAGGTATTAAAATCACATCAGTGTTTTGCTATTTGCCCCTCTGCAACCATGTATTCATACTAAAAGGCGGGTACAGAGATACTGTCATGAGAATCTATACAAAATGCTCAAATGAATCATATAATTAGAGCATTCAGTGTTATGTTACTTAATAAAGTGATATTTTTGTATACGGTTAAGAGTACATGTGTCTTTTTAAGTCTGTATGCATATACAAACTATATGACCGTATGTATTTATTGTATGTTTTACATATGTATGGGTGTATATGTGTGTATACATGTGTATGTGTGTATATATATATACATATATATATATATATATATGATATCTATAGATAAACACATCCACATCTCTCCTGTTACTTTGTTGGATGCCTTAGGACACATTTTACTAAATGAATTTATATTATATTTGCATTAATATTTAAAAAATAAAAAATATATGGAATTTTCCTCAAAATACAACATAGATTTTGAAATAGTAAATAATAAATTAAATGAAAGAATACCTAGGATCTACTTATTGCTGAAGTGAAGGTCTATTAATTCATGTTCTTCCTGTGAGCAAAAGTGGTGAAAACTTTTATGGGAGACAACTGTAATTTTCATAAGGTCTAGCTGCTAACATGCACTGGAAAATGAGAATGACCTTTATTTAGGGTAGAGAATGCTCATCAAAGCTCTCAGCCCAGGTGACTCAGTCATGCTGTTAATAGCTAGAAAGAGCCCCCAAAGGCAAGGTCTTTATCTGATGATGGGCACTTCTCATCTAGATGCCCCCTTTACGTGCAGAAGTTGAGGGGAAAGTAGAAATATACTCCCTGTGAGAAGATCAGCTCTCAGATAAAGTTTTCTTCCCAAGAAGTGACTTTTCCAAGCTACCTCAATCCAAACAACTGGCATGTGGTGCACTTTGAAGATGGATTGTCAGCTGTGCTCCCACAGCTGTGAGAGTCTGGCACACTGGCTCTCAAGTCAGCTAGCAGGAAGACAGATACTGTCATTTCGGGGGGAATGGATCACCCACAGATGTTTAGAGGAGGAGGAGAAGTGTCTATGTCCTTTGGCAAGCTCATCAAAATCAACCTCTTACACACAGGCACAGAAAGAGCTGGAATCACTGCCTAGCCTGCCATCACGTTACCCAGGATACTTTCAAACCATTCATCTTTAAGTGGAAAACAAAATTCTTTGTCCCTGGAGCAGATGGTACCACATACCTCCATGTGAAGGAAACCCAATACACCTGGATTTTTATATCGCAAAGTTTCTTAAGAGCAAATTCCTGCTCTAGAAACCCAAGACCTATGTTTTTCCCCTCTAGAAATGTTCCAAACGTAGAGTTAATGTTTGCTCATTAATACATTTTTGTTCTGTCCTTGCCTTACGGTAGCAGTACTCTTTCTTTATATGCTACCTCTCGCTTTGTATGCTTGAACGGACCAATAACATAATTGTCAGGAGTCATTCTGACTAGCAGACATGTGGTTTTGTAGAAACATGCCTCTTCAGTCCTTTCTGTTTGTGTTCTCTCTTCTTGCAGACTTTTTGCTCTTCTGCTTTACATAACTCAAATACTACTACTCCATTCTCAGGTCTACTATTGTTATAAGTCTGCTAAATGATCAAGTCTCAGTCTCTTTCTTTTTCTTTTTCCAAAAGATGACCGAGTACCATTAATTCAGAGAAACAATAAAAGAGTGACTGGTCCACATATCACTGAATCTTTTATTGTGAGAGTAAGGGGTATCAAATGCCTTTTTTAGATGCAAACATGGGTTATGATTGAATAATGGCAGAATGGAAGAATTAGTCTTTTGAAATGGACATGATCTGGAAAGGCAAGTTTCCCATCTATACATCCCCCACCTGCATCACAAGCTATTTATTTCTTAGTGTTTACATCAGATAAGAGTTTTAAATAATAGTTGATGTAAACTAAAAGAATGCTTTTAAAAAAGTGATCATTTGCCTTAAACTCATCACTTCTGTTTATAATCTCTTTGGCAAACGTAAAATGCTCAGTTATTAACACAGAGAGGAATGCTTTAAGGGTGATCAATAAGATTCTTTTAAAATAATGTTTCATGCCTGAAGTGCTCCCCTTAACAAGGACCTTAGCTCAATTGTTTTATCACTGTGCCTTGTTGAGTTTACTATTATTCATTTGCTTTGAATTACCTCCTTTTATCCATTCACATAGACCAAATTCACCTAATTCACCTGATCTTTCAAAGTCATATGTACTTCTCGCATCTTCTATGAACATTTTCTGGAATAATGAAATTGCATCCTGATTTTCTATAGTAATTTTGAGCTGTACAAAGGTTTATTTGGAATTATTATTGTAGAATTTTAGAACTAGAATGAATATTAGAGATTGTCTATTCCCATTTGTAATTTTACAAAGAAAAGACTGAGACCCTTAGGTTCCCTCCTGTTCTATACCTGCCTTGCAAAGCTCAATTTTGTGAATGTGATACCTTAGATTTTACTTTAAAAGTGATCATCTACTATATTTATTTCTAAAATGCTTTTCTTTGAATATTATTACTCTTTCTTTGTGAGACATATACATGTTGTACACATATACATTGTACATATCTATACATATATATCACACATATATATATAATATATGTGTGATATATATGTATATATATTTGCATGTATATATTTATATAAAACACTTCCACTATTATGAGGATTTTCTCATTGAGTTAGGGTTCCAATTATGTTAGCTAGCAATGAAAGTCTCACATCTCAAGAAACCCCTCAGACCCAGGAATTGGATTGTTGGTCACCCTACATCATGTTATTTTGTCTTCTTTGTAAATGAAAATTAATGTCTATAATATACAATTAACCATTCCTTTACTGCTAAATATTCAGATTGTTTCCAAGGGTTCAATATACCCATATTTTCATATTTCCCTGAATGTAAAACCTCTACACTGGATGGCATGGACAATCCAAGAGCAAACATTCATCCCCTAGACCTCAGCAATCTAATGCAATACCCATGAGACACATGTGGCTAATGAACATTAAAATGTTACTAGTCCAAATCAATATGTACGGTAAGCATAAAATACACCTTAGAACATGAAGACTTATAATAATACAGGAAAATTGTAAGATATCTCATATTTTTATACTGATTATACATTGAAATGATAATAGTTTAGCTATATTAAATATGTTGTTAAAATTAATTTTTCTAGCTAAAATTATAGAAATGGAAGATAGATAAGTTGCTAGGGGTTAGGAATGTGGGACACAGGAGATAGGAAACTGAGATAGATAGGGATCTTGGTGGTGACTGAACTGTTGCGTTTTGACTGTGACAGGATAGCATCAATGTTAATATCCTGGATGTAGTATTGTACTCTAGTTTTATAAGATCTTATCTCTGGGGGAAAATAGCTGAAGGGTACAGGGATCTCAATATACTATTTCTTACAGCTGCATGTGAGTTTACCATTATCTCAAAATAAATTATTTAATTAAAAATAATTTTACCTGCTTTTAAATTATTTGATGTTCGTACTTAGAAAATTTAAAATGTTATATGTGCTATGCATTCTATTTCTATTGGAGAATGCTGTCTTAGGAAAATGGTATATTTACCACCAGTAATTATGCAGATATTTTGTTGACATAAGGCATCCTTCCTTTATTTTTACCACTCAACACACTCTATGAAGAGATATATAATAATTCACCTCCCTATCAACAAATCACTATACAAGGTGAGGGGAGATATTATATTACAGTCAGTCCCCACCTTTTATGCAAGTAAATCAATACTTTTGTTTAATTTTCTCCTAAAAATTCTAGAAAAGGGGACCCTGAATTCGTCACTGTAGCCTTACACCTAAATTACTATACAGCCCATCTTATACCCCCCTGCAATTTTGGAACCACCCTCCACTGAGAAACCTCATGTTTAGCCCATCTAGAAGAGTTTCTGAGATTTCAGAGGTAACCCCTTTATCTTTCAATAGGAAAAATAACAAAATCCTATTCTGGAAAGGCTCAAGTCCTGCTTTGTGAGCTGATATTTATCCAACATGATGCTATTCCTCCCCCAAAGCTTCCTGTTCTGAAGACCCATCACCATGAGAAGCTAATTTCTTTGGTGTATAGACTCTGATAGCCTTCCTCATTAAGTGGCCATATGTCTCACCATTATCTCACAACATGAGTCTTTTCAAACTCCTCCTCTACTGAGGGCTTTGATTCTTTGGCTTTTTCTTACAATATCCCCATTAGAATTGAATAGGCCTATATTTTCAAGTAAACTACTTTATCTCTCCTATCAAAAGAGGTTTGGGGACCTCCTTTATATTTTGGTTGAAATAGACTACACCAATTCTCTAATTATTGGTTAAGCATCGTCCTAAATATTCCTAAATGTTTAAAAATTGCCTCCTCTCAGACCTGATATATTCCTGGAAGATAGCTCACAGTCAGTAAAATTATTGTTTTGAACAATGGCAAAATAATGCAAAGATTCTGACCCATTACATTATTTCTCTATAACAGACTTTAGACATTACTCATTGATATTCTCATCTTCAAGATAATTTAACATTTTTTCTTTGTAAGAAATATAAGGCAGAATGAAACAACACAACATAAAATATATCAAAACAACAACTAAACACCCTATGGCAAAGGAAAGGTTAGCTATATTATATTTACATCAGTTAATAAGATTCCAGGTTTATTGAGTTCCTACTGTATTAATTTTAGAATAAGATGGGAATGACATGAAATGAAGTTCATGTTACTCCTGCAAAGGTATATAAAAAGTTTCAAGGTATATATAAAATGTCAAAACTGTCTTTTCAGACTCCTGACTTTTAAATTCTACTTCTATCCAACAACTGATTATTAATTTCAGATATTGAACAATCTGAGTTGGTAATGACTTGGTTGAACAGGATTTTTTTTTTTTTTTAACCATGAGCCACGAGAGGCTAGAGTGGAGTAAAATTAACTCAACGACATGTTGTGCTTGAAGGTAAGATGCTACAAAGGGCCACAAAGATGAGTATATGAGTAGGAAGTAGGTGAGTGTCAAGAAACCCTAAATAAGAGAAAAAAAAAGATGATATGGTAAAGGGTAGAGGAAATTCATAATTGTTGAGTGCCAGCTAGTGAGCTAAGCATTTTAACTTTTTTTTTTCCTCTCATTGAATCATCTCAGTCACACCATGAAACAGACAATGCTAAATTAGTCCAGAGATGAGGAACTAAGACTCAGATTACCAACAGGATGCACATAACATTTACTCATTTGAACTCAATTTCTGCATGAATTCAAAAAATTGTGCTTTATCTCCTCTACCACAGGCCCTCATGGGAATGTCATTTTGAAGTTCAGTCTTTAAGAAAGACAGAGGATTCCTTTCTGTTCTGGCTGTGAAGGAATTAGCAGCAAGGTTAAATGAAGGTGACTGGAATAAGTAGTTGCACAACTCATGGGACTGTGTAGTCTAGCAAACAGGCAGCTTCATCAGCAGAAAGAAGCAGAGACAATGACCTCTAACAGGCGGTGGTATGTTCTGTCCACCCCTGCCTTTCCCATCTTGCTGGTTACACTGATAGATGCTTTTACCATCTCAACTAATGGGAACTAGACCAAAAGGGTATCAGCAAGTTCATCTCTCTAAACAGTGGACTCTCTGGCAGTCCAGTGTGCCAGGAGTAAAACCTTGGTATCCGTGAGTACCTAAGTCACAGCATTTAGGTACTTTCCTGTCACAATGGCCCAATTATTTTGATTCAGTTTTCTCCTTGTTTTCTTGCATACCCCTCTATTCTAAGAATAGAGGTTTTGACATTCTGCTTAATTTTCATAAACCCCCTGAACAAAACCATTGTTTATACTTTCTATTCTCATAATAGCACTTACAGCATCACCATTGGTTTGGCTTTGGGTGTTATTTAGCATTTGGATTTCACTCTGTATTGAACCTTCTCAGACATTAACACTTAGTCTAATCAAGCAGAATTCACAAAATTTGCCCACCAGTTGGCTACCTTTAAGGGGTCACATCTATAACTAGACTAATTTCCCCATTCATCATCCTGTCCAATTCAAATTCCATCTCTTCCCTTCCTTGCTCATGTGGCTGAGGTCCTAACCATCCATGCAGTAAACCTAAGAAGAATAAGGCACGGTCAAATGGGTCCACTGGAAATATTATGTTCAAAAGGGGAAGAAGACTGACAGCAGTTAGCTATAATCCCGCTTCAGTGTCCCCTGATATAACACAGCAGATAGATTGCCATTGGAAAAGCCACAGGCAATGTTAAATTTTTGTTTTTTAAGGTTTTAGGTGAATTAATCTTAAATGCTTTCAAGTGAGAATTACTCAATAGCCTAATAGTGCTTTGTTTTGCTTTCTCTTTAGATATTTAGTTAAAGACTTCAGCAAGAAGTCATGCAATAAACCTGTGAATGTAATGAGTTTTTAGAGTACAGATTTCAGTGATATTCAACTTTTGAGGGGGAAACGTTATCTCCAAGAAAACTACATGTGGTATTCCATAGAAATCTCATGGCTGCTTCATGCTTTAATTTTAATCCATTCAATTTTCCTTTTCTTTCAATATTTTGGTTACAGTATTAGAGTTCTTTAGAGAAACAGAACCAACAGTAGATACAGATATATAGATACAGATATGTAAGATAAGATTTATTGTGGGAATTGGCTCACTCAATTATGGCGTCTGAAGAGTCACATGATATTCCCTCTGCAAGCTGGAGAACAGGGAAAGCCAATGGTGTATAATTCAGTCTAAGTCCAAAGACCTGAGAACCAGGGCACCAATGGTATAACTTTCAGTTGGAGACTGAAGGGCTGAGAATGTAAGTCCTGGAGTCCATTGTCCCAAGAATCAGGAGCTCTGATGTCTGAGAGCAGGAAAGGAACAATGTCCCACTGCAAGAAGAGAGAGAAAGAGTTTGCTTTCCACCATTTTGTTCTACTTGTGCCCTCAATAGATTGGATAATTCCACTCACATTGGTGAAGGCAAATCTTCTTTAACTCAGTCTACTGATTCAAATGCTTCATCTCTTCCAGAAACACCCTCTCAGATACATCCAGAAATATTTTACTGGCGATCTGGGCATCCCTTACCCTGTCAAGTTGATAAAAAAATTAACTGTCACAGTTCTTGCTCTATTACCTCCCAGCTTCTTACCACTGCTTCCCCCTGACCTCCTCTGTGCAATTTGCCTTTTCTCACCCTCGTTTGACCTGCTTTCTTACTTCTTCCTTTGTCTTAACTCCCTGGATATGATAACACTTACACCTCCAAAAGCTATGGGATTTTGGTTATCCTAGTTCATCCACCTTATCTTTCTCCCAAATCTTTCTCCCTTTGTAATGGACAAGCTGAGGTAAAATACAGCAAAGAGTAGCTGAAGGCAAAAGTACCTCCAGGGCCTACATCCTCTTCCTCCTCGTAGTTTGCACTTTTCATTGTTGGCTTTGTCTGTTATCTTTTCCTCTTAGAAATAAAGACACATAAACTTCTCAGGGTTAAATTTCGTTTCTTCATTCATCCGGGACAGTCTTCCTATCCTGAACAAACAGATAGTCTTTTTCCATGGCTCTGTAAAATGAATTATTTGATCTGAGAGTCCATAATGAATTTTTCTTGGTCTTAATTAGATCATTAAACCATGGGTTGAGATCATAACATGTCATATTAATGATATCTGTTTAATCAAAATGTCCATTTGTTTATATTACACCAAGTTTAGAGAGCAGTTCCAAAGTGCTTTCCAGGGTGTTAATTGCTCTTTTAGGTTTCTTTCTTTCTTTCTTTTTTATTTTTTCTTTTTTAATGTGGAGGTGAAGAATGTGCTGCAATGGACAAGAAATGATTTTACTAGGTCAGTCCCTGGTTCTCATTTTCTGTCTCTCATTATCCTCTGTTCTTCAATGTTCACCCTAAATGTCAACTTTTCTAAGAAATCTAGACAAGGTTTGCCTATGATTTTTCAGCATGCTAGATAATCCCTGGATCTCCATTTATCTACCTATATGTAAAGGAGATAGTAAAGAAAACAGTCCCTAACAAAAAAAAAAAAACACAAAAAACAAAAACAAAACACCCTTCTTAATGTATTTTTTTAGAAATGGCAACAGATGACAGCAGCCATCACTAGCTCTCCCAGCGGGAAAAAGGAGGACCGCCAAAGTGGCTGACAAATGAGTTTACACAAAGAGGTGAGTCTTGGTTATCCTTGTGAAGTAAGACATAATATGTGCTCTAAAACAGAGTTTCTCAAAGTCTGGTCCCAAACCAACAGCAACAGCATCCCCTAAGGACTTGTTATAAAGTTCCACACCTGAACTGCTGAATCAGAAACTCTGAAGATGGTTCCAGGTGATTCTGAATGCACACTGGAGTTTGAGAATGCTTAGAAGATAGATGGCTAAGCACTCCCAGGTTACTTAGAGCAGGGGTCCTCAACCCCCAAGCTGCAGAAGTTATGTGAAAAAATAGCATTATCTATTTATCAATAAATAATCATATATGGAGCAATATCTATGAGCCAAGCATTTAATCTTTTTGTCAACTTTATTAAATATGTATCAATAATTCCATTTCCCAGATGAAAACACATTAAGTAGTTTAGACCAGAAAAAGAACTTACCCCAGTTGCTTTATAGCAAAGCCAAGTTTCAAATGCAGGCTGTCAGACTACAGAACTTGAACCCTTAACTGCTACAACATTTTGACTCCATAACATAAAGATGGCATTTCTCTTGTTCCCACCTGTGTCCCAACATACATATATTCCTGGCAAAGATAGACACTTGGTATGTTTTTAAGAATGAGTGAAAAAATGGAACTAATTTGAGATGGGCATAGAGAGCAAGTAAAGAGTAATGCTCCTCTGTTTTCTTATCTACCTAGATTTTCACCTGACCACTTTTCATCTACTTTTTATGGGATTCTTCTTTGTTAGGAAATAGTTCCATTACTACACAACAGAAACAGAAACCTAAAGCTGTGATGCTTTGTTCTAAGTCGACATCCTCTAAATACAGCCAACCCTTGAACAACACATGTTTCAGCTCTGCAGGTCCACTTATCTGTGGATTTCTTTCCGTCAATACATACTACAATACTACATGACCTGGATTGGTTGAATCCCAGGGATGCAGAACCAGGGATATGGAGAGTCAGAGGGCCAACTATAAAATTATAAGGGGATTTTCGTATAACCCTGGTGGAGGGTTGGGGCCCCTAACCCCCTACCCTTGTTGTTCAAGGGTCAACTATGTAAGTTCATTCTTATGTTTCTCAGGTATTGGTCTATATCTGAATCACCTGGTGAACTTGTTAGAGTTACAAACACCTAGACCCCACCATTGAAGATACTCATTCCCTAGTTCTGAGGCAGGATCTGAGTTCTGGAATTCTTTTTTAACTGAACCCCTAAGAGGTTGCTATGGATGCCAGTGAAACTTTTTTTTTAACATAAGGAAAAATTTTTAATAGATTTACATAGACAGTTGTTTTAGCCCCAAGGCAAATAAATATAAGCAAATTAAATAAATATGCAATTCAAGTGGGGGAAGATTGTAGTCCTTAGTGTTGTAGTCAATATTATACATAGATTTTTCAGGACCAAGTTACAGTTTCTTAGTGATCTTTCACTGAGTTATAAAAATATACTGAAGATTAATTTGAGAAAATAAGATTGAAAGACTGAGAGAAAAGAGTCCAGTGTTAATGAGAGGTTGATTATATTTGCACTGTTTGAAGTACACCGGTCTTTGTTAACTGGGTCAGCTAGAGGTCAAGAGAACAGGTGGTTGAGCACAGTTACATAAGTACCTGTTTAATATTTGGCTCTGCAATTTCCTTAATGTTGATCAAAGTGGCGATATGATCATTACCCAAAGATTGTTTAGAGAGACTGAGCCTTGACTGATGAGAAAGGAGCTAATTAGAAACTCACCTTTCCAATCTGGAAGGCGATCAATTTTAAAGAAGAATGGCAAGAAACAGACTGACCTCATAAAATTGGTCTCTTGCCACTGTTCTTGTCCCTCCTACAACCAAACATTTTTTGTTCACTTTTCCTAATTTAATTATCCCCTGGCTCTGTTAGAACATACACATTTGTTTTCTATTCTCACTTTTTTTCTCCCTCTTTATTAACTGGATCTAACACTGTCACAAAATCTTTAAAATCCAAATAGATCACATATATTGTTTGTCTTTACCTACATGTAGATTTATCTTCTTTAATAGTCTCAGTAGATTATGTGCACAAAATTTTTCTTTATAGAACTCATATAGCTTTGATTTGGAACAGTGTGCTACCTATACACTCTACATAAATCACTTGTTGGGAAGAACTGTAGCGGTGGGTAATGTGGGCACATTTTAGGGCACAAACCTTGCCTAACGAATACAGGTATTGGGAGTATCTAGATCTGGAATTCAATATATAATTAAATCTAGTGAAACTAGTGAAATTATTTTAGTTTCAGTAACTACATAGGGAAACACTTTGAGAATGAGATATTATGAAAGTATAAAGCATTGATATCTCAACATGAGTTTGAAAATTAAGTAAAAGAATGAGTGATAGATGAATAAACCAAAGATTTTCATCTTTTCTCACTAGCATTAATGTATACTTTAAAATAAGCATTATACAATATGTGATTTAGAGTAGCAAGTAATATTTTTTTCTAAATAATTAGAACACATTACAGAGATGGTAATGCTATTCTGCTTTCATCAACTCCTGAATAAATTCTTAAAATAATAAATATACTTATCAAAACTTTCTAGGTTGTAAGCAAGGTAACCACTGAAAAAAGAGCAAACTTATATTTTTAAACTTTTTAATCGAAAATCATATGGTAAACCCCCATTATGGGAAATTGGAGATAATAGATAGATGCATAAAGAAGAAAATCACCATCACCAGGGTTACATACATAGTTAACAACCTCAGCATCTGGCATCCTATCTCAGGGCTGAAGGTTGGTGACTGCTACAAGAATATACAAACAAATATATAAATTTATCATTTTATTTTTTCCTTTATTGCTCATACACCTAATTCAACAAATATTTATTGAGGACCAGCCAATGGGGCTACATAAGAGAAACAAGAGTAAAAATCCTGCCCTCATAGTAATTACATTCTGGAGGACAAAAGAAAGTGAATTTTATATAGATGAAGATGGAACATTTTCTTATAGATTCTCTTTCTTACTCATAATGTAAGCAAACACTCAGATGCAGAACAACCAGCCTGGTGAAGGACAAAAGTGGCTACCAAACTAGTAGGTGAACAAGATAGCTCAAGAGACTCTGACATTGGTCAAGCTCATGAATTCACAGGAGGAAAGGATATATTTCTGGTAAATGATGAGAAAACTGTATACTCATTTGAATCCACTACAAGAAATTTTCTCAGGTATGGAAGACCTTCTATGGTTTTTGCATAGCCAAAGATGTAAACAAACCACCATTTATGCATGGAAAATTGTCTTATTTGCTGCCAAAAAATCCTAAATTATATTCAATTAGCAAGAATTTTGTGGCACTGTATCATGTGGTCTAGATTGAAATGAAATGCTATTAGGAATATAAGTCAAATATAGAAAGTGATCTCTGATATAGAAATAGTGTACATTTACACTTTCATTCAATGTATAGGCATACTTGTGGACCAATACTTTTTTGTGTTAAGGAGCTATTAAAAAAGCCAATTGTGCCAGGCAGACAAATCTCACATTAAAAAAAAAAAAAATTATTGGAGTATAGCTGATTTAAGATGTTGTGTTAGTTTCAGGTGTACAGCAAAGTGAAACAGTTTTATATATATATATATATATATATATATATATATATATATATATATATATATACTCTTTTTTAGATTCTTTTCCCATATAGGTCATTACAGAGTATTGAGTAGATTTCCCTGTGCTATACAGTAGGTCTTTATTAGTTATCTGTTTCATATATAGTAGTGTGCATATTTCAGTCCCAATCTCCCAATTTATCCCTCCCCTCTTACCCCCTGGTAACCATAATAACCATAAGTTTGTTTTCCACCTCTGTAACTCTATTTCTGTTTTGTAGATATGTTCATTCATACACGTTTTTTAGAATCCACATATAAGTGTCTTGCTTACTTCACTCAGTATGACAACCTCGAGGTCCAAACATGTCACTGCAAATGGCATTATTTCATTCTTTTTTATGGATGAGTAGTATTCCATTATATATATATAGGAGTATAGCTGATTTACAATGTTGTGTTAGTTTCAGGTGTACAGCAAAGTGAAACAGTTCTTCTTTATCCATTCCTTTGTTGATGAACATTTATGTTGCTTCCATGTCCTCCTGGTTATTGTAAATAATGCTTCAATGAACACTGGGGTACATGTATCTTTTCAAATTATGGTTTTCTCCAGATATAGACCCAAGAGTGGGATTGCTGGATCATATGGTAGCTATATTTTTTAGTTTTTTAAGGAACCTCCATACTGTTCTCCATAGTGGCTGTACCAATTTACATCCCCACCAACAGTGCAAGAGGGTTCCCTTTTCTCCACACCCTCTCCAGCATTTACTGTTTGTAGATTTTTTGATGATGACCATTCTAACTGGTGTGAGGTGATATCTCATTGTAGTTTTGATTTGCATTCCTCTAATAATTAGTGATGTTGATCATCTTTTCATGTGCCTTTAGGCATCTGTATGTCTTCTTTGGAGAAAGGTCTGCTTAGATCTTCTGCCCATTTTCTGATTGGGTTGTTTGTTTTTTTGATATTGAGCTGCATGAGCTGTTTGTATATTTTGTAGGTTAATCCTTTGTTGGTTGCTTCATTTGCAAATATTTTCTCCCATTCTGAGGCTTGCCTATTCATCTTGTTTATGGTTTCCTTTGTTGTGCAAAAGCTTTTAAGTGTAATTAGGTGCCATTTGCTTATTTTGTTTATATTTTCATTACTCTAGGAGGTGGGTCAAAAAAGTTCTTGCTGCATTTATGTCAAAGTGTATTCTGCCTATATTTTCCTATAAGAGTTTTATAGAATCTGGCCTTACATTTAGGTCTTTAATCCATTTTGAGTTTATTTTTGTGTATGGTGTTAGGGAGTGTTCTAATTTCATTCACTTACATGTAGCTGTCCAGTTTTCCCAGCACCATTTATTGAAGAGACTGTCTTTCTCCATTGTATATTCTTGCCTGCTTTGTCATAGATTATGGGACCACAGGTGTGTGGGTTTATCTCTGGACTTTCTATCCTGTTCCATTGATTTGTATTTCTGTTTTTATGCCAGTACCATACTGTTTTGGTGACTGTAGCTTTGTAGTATAGTCTGAAGAAACGATCCTGAGTTCTCCAGCTCTGTTTTTCTTTCTCAGTATTGCTTTGGCTATTCATGGTCTTTCGTGTTTCCATACAAATTGTAAATTATTTTATTCTAATTCTGTGAAAAATGCCATTGGTAATTTGATAGGGATTGCATTGAATCTGTAGATTGCTTTGGGTAGTATCGTCATTTTCACAATATTGATTCTTTTCATCTAAGAACATGGTATACCATATGTTCCATATTGATATAGCATGTTATATCTCTCCATCTGTTTTGTCACTTTTGATTTCTTTCATCAGTATCTCATAGTTTTCTGAGTACAGGTCTTTTGCCTCCTTAGGTGTGTTTATTCCTAGGTATTTTATTATTTTTGTTGAAATGGTGAATGGGATTGTTTCCTTTATTTCTCTTTCTGAACTTTCATTGTTCATGTATAGGAATGCAAGAGATTTCTGTGTATTAATTTTGTATCCTACAACTTTACCAACTTCATTGATGAGCTCGAGTAGTTTTCTGGTAGCATCTTTAGGATTTTCTATGTATAGTATCATGTCATCCACAAAGAGTGACAGTTTTACTTATTTTCCAATTTTGATTCCTTTTATTTCTTTTTCTTCTGTTTGCTGTGGCCAGGACTTCCAAAACTATGTTGAGTAATAGTGGGAAGAGTACACCATTGTCTTGTTCCTGATCTTAGAGGAAATGCTTTCAGTTATTCACCATTGAGAATGATGTTTGCTGTGGGTTTGTCATATATGACCTTTATTATGTTGAAGTAGGTTCCCTCTATGCCCAACTTCTGGAGAGTTTTTATCATAAATGGGTTTTTAATTTTGTCAAAAGCTTTTTCTGCATATATTGAGATGATCATATGGTTTTTATTCTTCAATTTGTTTATGTGGTATATCACATTGATTGATTTGCATATAATGAAGAATCCTTTCATCCCTCAGATAAATCCCACTAGGTCATGGTTATGATCCTTTTAATGTGTTGTTGGATTCAGTTTGCTACTATTGTGTTGAGATTTTTTGCATCTATATTCATAAGTGATATTGGCCTTTAATTTGCTTTTTCTGTGCTATCTTTGGTTTGGTATCAGGCTGATGGCTGTCTTGTAGAATGAGCTTGGGAATATTCCTTCCTCTGCAGTTTTTTGGAGGAGTTTGAGAAGGGTAGGTGTTAGCTCTTCTCTAAATGTTTGATAGAATTCACCTGTGAAGCCATCTGGTACTGGACTTTTGTTTGTTGGAAGGTTTTTAATCAGAGTTTCAATTTCAGTACTTGTGATTGGTCTGTTCATATTTTCTATTTCTTCCTGGTTCAGTCTTTCAAGATTTTACCTTTCTAAGATCTCATCCATTTCTTCTAGGTTCTCCATTTTATTGGTGTATAGTTGCTTGTAGTAGTCTCTTATGGTCCCTTGTATTTCTGTGGTGTCAGTTGTTACTTCTCCTTTTTTCATTTCTAATTTTATTGATTTGAGTCCTTTCCCTTTTTTCTTGATGAGTCTGGCTAATGGTTTATCAATTTTATCTTCTCAAAGAACCAGCTTTTATTTTCATTGATCTTTGTTATTTATTTCTTCATCTCTATTTCATTTATTTCTGCTCTGCTCTTTATGATTTCTTTCTTCCTACTAACATTGGGTTTTGTTTTTTCTTCTTTCTCTAGTTGCTTTAGGTGTAAGGATAAGTTGTTTATTTAAGATTTTTCTTGCTTCTTGATGTAAGATTGTATTGCTATAAGCTTCCCCTTAGAACTGTTTTTGCTGCATACCATAGATTTTGGATCATTGTGTTTTCATTGTCATTTGTCTCTAGGTATTTTTTGATTTCCTCTTTGATTTCTTCAGTGATCCATTGGTTATTTAGTAACATATTGTTTAGCCTCCATGTGTTTGTGTTTTTTGCAGTTTTTTTTTCCTGTAATTGATTTCTAATCTCATAGCATTATGGTTGGAAAAGATGCTTGATATGATTTCAATTTTCTCAAATTTACTGAGGCTTGATTTGTGACCCAAGATGTGATCAATCCTGGAGAATGTTCCATGTGCACTTGAGAAGAAATTGTATTCTGCTGCTTTTGGATGGGATGTCCTATAAATATCAGTTAAGTCTATCTAGTCTAATGTGTCATTTAAGGCTTGTATTTCCTTATTAATTTTCTGTCTGGATGATATACCCATTGGTGAAAGTGGAGTGTTAAAATCCCCCACTAGTATTGTGTTACTGTTGATTTTCCCTTTTATGGCTGTTAGCATCTGCATTATATATTGAGGTGCTCCTATGTTGGGTGCATATATGTTTACAATTGTTATATTTTCTTCTTGGATTGATCCCTTGATCATTATGTAGTGGTCTTCCTTGTCTCTTATAACAGTCCTTGTTTTAAAACCTATTTTTTCTGACATGAGTATTGCTACTCCAGCTGTCTTTTCATTTCCATTTGCATGGGATATCTTTTTCCATCCCCTCACTTTCAGTCTGTATGTGTCCCGAGGTCTGAAGTGGGTCTCCATTAGACAGCCTATATATGGGTCTTGTTTTGTATCCATTCAGCCAGTCTATGACTTTTGGTTAGAGCATTTAATCCATTTATATTTAAAGTAGTTATTGATATTTATGTTCCTATTACCAGTTTCTTAATTGGTTTCGGTTTGTTTTTGTAGGTCTTTTTTCTTCCCTTCCTCTTTTATTCTCTTCTCTTGTGGTTTGATGAGCATTTTTGGTGTTGTGCTTGTGTTGCTTTTCCTTTTTTTTGTGTGTATCTATTGTAGTTTTTTGATTTGCTCTTCCCATGAGGTTTTGATAAAGTAGTCTATATATATACAAGGTTGTTTTAAGTGGTTGGTCTCTTAATTTCAACTGCAATTGCCATTTCCTGCATTTGTACTTTCCTCTTCTCACAGCTGCTGCTTTTGATATCACATTTGTGTATGGATGATTTCCTACTTTCACTGTATGTTTGCCTTTACCAGTAAGTTTTCCCATTTGTGATTTTCTTGTTTCTAGTTGTGCCCCACCACCCCATCTTGAGAAGTTTCTTTAGCATTTGTTGTAAAGCTGGTTTGGTGGTGCTGAATTCTCTTAGCTTTTTCTTGTCTGTAAAGCTTTTGATCTCTTTTTCAAATATGAATGAGAGCCTTGCTGGGTAGAGTATTCTTGGTTGTAGATTTTTCCCTTTTATCACTTTAAATATATCATACCACTGCCTTCGGGCCTGCAGAGTTTGTGCTGAAAAATCAGCTGATAACCTTATGGGAATTCCCTTGTATGTTATTTGTTGCTTTTCTCTTGTTGATTTTAATATTTTTATTTGTAATTAATTTTTGTTAGTTTGATTAATATGTGTCTCAGCATGTTCCTCCTTGGGTTTATCCTGTGAGACACTCTCTGCACTTCCTGGACTTAAATGACTATTTCTTTTCTCGTGTTATGGAAGTTTTTGACTACAATCTCTTCAAATATTTTCTCAGGCCCTTTCTCTTTTTCTTCTTCTTCTGGGACCTCCATAATTTGAATGTTGGTGTGTTTAATGTCCCAGAGATCTTTGAGATTGTGCTAATTTCTTTTCATTCTTTTTTCTTTATTCTGTTCTGTGGCACTGATTTCCACCATTTTGTCTTGCAGCTCACTTATTCGTTCTTCTGCCTCAGTTATTCTGCTATGGATACTTTCTAGTGTATTTTTCATTTCAGTTTTTGTATTGTTCATCTTTGTTTGTTTGTTCTTTATCTCTTCTAAGTCTTTGTTAAGCATTCCTTGTATCTCTTTGATCCATGCCTCTATTCTTTTTCCGAGATCTTGGATCATCTTTACTATCATTACTCTGAATTCTTTTTTGGGTAGATTACTTATCTCCTCTTCATTTAGTTGTTCTTGTAGGTTTTTATCTTGCTCCTTTGCCTGCAACATATTTTTTTTGTCATCTCCTTTTGTCTGACTTACTGTGTTTGTGGTCTCCTTTCTGCAGGCTGCAGGATTGTAGTTCTTCTTGCTTCTGGTGTTTGCCCCATGGTGGGTGAGGTTGGTGCAGAGGCTTGTGCCATTATCCTCTTGATAGGAGGTTTGACTGGTGTTGTGGTGACCAGAGCCTGCCCTGGATATTGAGTGGGGCCTCCCCTTTGCTTTGTTGTTGTCATGCCCTTTCAGGGGCAGGGTCTGCTCTTTAGTTGTTGGAGTAGAGGCTCCTAGATCTGTTTCTTAGGTTTCTTAGCTGTGTTTCTGATCTGTCATTCAAGGTAGGCGGGATTGGATCACTCACACTGGGAGAGAAGCCACTGAGTATTCCTCCTATGGAGATGTTCACCTGTGAATGTGCTCTTCTGTGTCTCCTTTTGCCCACTATGTGGGTTCACAAAGTACACTGTTGTCACTGCTCTTGGTCCCACCTTAACTGTGGGTATGCTGGCAATTGGCCCTGGTGACTCTCAGGCATTGTTTTCACCAGGCCACTGGCTCAGATCCACTGATGTCAGGTCCCAGGACTGCAGTAGTTGTGCACCTGGACCTGCTGTGGGAGGTATGGAGACAGATTGAACTCTGGCCTGGCCCAGGCCCCAGATGTACATGCCCACAAAGACCACAGCTGCTAAAGCCAGACCTGTCCCAGCTGTAGGAGCACTTGTTGTCCTTTCAGATGTTTCACAGGTGCTGAATTTAGGAAGCTGTCAGCGGAGGTGTAATTCCATGGTTCGTGCATCTGTGAGGAAAGATTTCAGCTCTTCTTCCTTAGTCACATGACCCCTGGTGCTCAGCTGGGTTTTCAGCCCCACCTCTGTGTGTGTTCCTGTCACCAGAGTCAGCTCCAGAGGTTGCCAGAGCACAGGAACCTGCCAGTGAGGAAGGAGCCGAAGAGGTGATTGGGGCAAGCAGACCACCCAGGAAGGAGGGTGCTGGGGTAGCGATTGGAATGCATGAGATTGTTAGTCGGCAATTGGGGTGAGTGGGTCACCCAGGTTTGGGGGGAGGTAAAGGAGGTGATGACAGGGTCACTCAAGCTGTCTCTAGTGGTAGCCGTCCTCTAGTGCCTATGAAGGCAGGGGCAGGCCTGTGAGGAAAGAGGCTGCAATGGCGGCCCCACTCTTTGTGCATCACTCAAGAATGGTACTATGCTTCTGTGGTGGTCTGGGCTTTCTCCAGGATCATTCCCAGTTGTGGAGCTCATCACTCCCATTCCCTCAGGCTGTCTCCTCACAGCCAACAGCAGTCCCCTCTCCCAGTCTGCTCTCTAAACTCTACAATGTAGCACCCAGCCCCTGTGCACACTGGCAGACACCCATCTCAGGCTGCTGTGTGCAGTGCTGTGGCATGGACCATCTGTTTAGGTCTCACTCTGTCCTGCCTGCCACAAATGTGTTGATGGGCTCTCCTCCAAGCCCCTGAAGCTCCCCTTCTGTCCCAGCTGCTCTCCCTGCCAGTGAGGGGCATCCCCAGATGTGGAAACCTCTCCTCAGTTTCAGCTCCCCACCAGGGGCTCAGGTCTCGTCCTGCTTCCTCTCCTCTTCCTTTTTCCTCCTTTCTCTTGTCCTACTCGGTTATGTGGGGATCTTTCTTGTCCTTTTTGGCGTCCGAGGTCCTCTGCTGGTGTTCAGCAGGTGCTCTGTGAGAATTGTTCCATTTGTAGATGTATTCTTTATGTGTTTGTGGGGAGAGAGCAACTCCACATCCTCCTACTCCTCCGTCATCTTTTTTTTCCCCAAGTCTTACATATTTTAGAAAAGGGATTGTTATGAGCTTTTAAGGGTTAATAAAGTCACAAATGGTGAAGGAAAGACAAATTATTGTCTCTGTTGATGAGAGGAGAAATAGGAAACTCTAAGAGAATACATATGTTAAACCCCTTCATGTTGGAAAGAAAGAAAAAGAGAGAGAATTATTTTTTTAAAAAATTTACATAAGTAGAATATGACATTTATAAATCCAGAGATATAGGATTCTCAAGGATTCTCTCAGAGGTTATTGGCTTATTGAGGGTTATGGGTTTGGAAACAACTTCCTAATCTTCTTAATTTTATTTTTCTTTTCTGGTCCTCATATGCAGATACCTATCATCACTGGCCTTTACAAGGTCTTTATTTTAGTACTTTATCTCATATGCTTGATCTGTCTACCTAAATCCCTCCCCCATGCTCTTCACTTTCCTCTCTAGTGTGTTTATGCATGTCTGTGTGCATGTATTTTTTTTAAATATAGTGTTGTTTTGATATTTCAATATATGTAAGTGGCACTGTGCATCAAACCTCTAATTTGTGCTTTTAATAATCGAGACTATATTTTAACATCTATCCTTGATCCTGTACATCAGGAGTTATAAACGTTTTTGTTCTGGAGATCTTTTGGCAGTCTAGACTCCCCAAAATAATCTTTTATGGAACCCTATGGATCATAATGTCTTTAATATTTGTGATAGGTATACTCAAGTACAGTGGATTACAAAATAGACGAATTATACTGAAATACACTTATCAAAATAATAAAATAACAAATGTGTGGCACAGCAATATATGTATTTATGTATTAATACATCAAATAATACAATCTAGTGGCCAGTTTAATAACTATCATCATTCCATTATGGTGACTAACACATGAAATATTTTGGAATGTCTGAAACAAGTAATTTAAAAAAAATGTGACTTCTATTAGTGACAAAGTCAAGATACTGCTAATAGAACTGTGGTTTGTTGTCTTCATTCTTAATTAAATGAAATACTAAATGTCAGTTAGATATTTGTGAATATGAAGATGTATTTTTTCCCAATATAATTTCATTGGTTCACTGAATTCTACCTGATTTCTTTCAGAGGGTAAACAATCCTGCTCTAGTTTACTGTTTCTGTTTGAATACACCCCATCTTACTGACTCATTCCCTTAGTGATGGGCACCTAGATTGCTTCTGACTTCCTGATTCCACAAATAGTACTGGACTTTATTCTTCAGAGTTAAAGATGTAGTTAAATACTGAATTATATAATGACGGTGGGGTAAATTAAATAGGATGATATATATTAATGCTTATAGAATTGAATTAATATGTGTAATTGTTTTATAAAATACAAAGTGTTATATACAAGTAAGAAAATATTACTTCCTTTCCTCAAATGTCAGGGTTTGTGCAGATTACCATAGTGAATTCTTCTGAAAAAATAGAAAAAGACAAAAATACTTTTAATATAGCCATCATGCAATCTCTATTAAAGCTTTATATTGTCTGACAACTGACTTGAGACTTGTATATGTTGTTTACTATTTTACTCTTGAAAATATGAAATCCCAAACTAGAAAAATGTAATTCAGGCAACTGTTAAATGTAGATACAATGAAGCATTTTAAAACTGCAATTGACACCCTGACACTGAGGAAAAATAAAGGATACTCAGACCTCATGCATGAAGACCACAAAGTTCCAACAGTTTAAAAGCAGTAGCATGGGTATATCCTTGTGCATTATAGTGTGCTGATTTTTTAGTACTATGTATATATATATAATATTTAACAATTATAATTCTTATCTCTGGAAACACACGAGCATTTTCTTGTGGTTGAAATTAACAGTTATTAACTTTAAAATAACATCAGAAAAGGCAAGTTTTATATGTCTAAATTATATGTCTCTAATTTAACTGGAATCTTTAGAAATCTTCAGAAAACAGTTGTAAGAGTATTTTATATACTACCATTAAAATATAATGGTAATGGAACCTGGTAATTTTTATTTGGTGAAATTGAAACTTTCATTTTACCTATTTAAAAACCCAAGATTAACAAATGGTGCTGGAATAATTGAATATACATATGCAAAACAATAATAATAAAAATTTATACCTCATATCAGACACAAAATATTAACTATGTGCTTTCAAAAATGACTGTTAAAAATTGAAAAGACCAAGCAACATAGATGCAACTAGAGATTATCATACTAAGAAGTCAGAAAGAGAAAGGCAAATACCATACAATATCACTTATATGTGGAATCTAAAATATGACCCAAATGAACCTATCTATGAAACAGGAACAGAAACACGGACATAGAGAATAGGTTGGTGGTTGCCAAGGGGCTGGGGATAGGAGAGTGATGGACTGGAGTTTGGGATTAGCAGAGGCAAACCAATATATATATATATAGAGAGAGAGAGAGAGAGAGAGAGAGAGAGAGAATGGATAAACAACAAGATCTTACTGTATAGCACAGAGAATTATATTCAATATCCAGTGATAAACCATAATGGAAAAGAATATGAAAAAGAGTGTATACATAAATATATGTATATATATATATTTATAACTGAGTCAATTTGCTGTACAGCAGTAATTAACACAACATTTTAATTCAGCTATATGTCAATAAAAATAAGTAAATCACAAGAGAGAAAAAAAATGAAAAGACCATCCACAGCTTCAAAGATCATAATACATATATAAAGAATATATATATATATATATATATATATATATATATATATAAAACTTTCAAAGCTCAATAATAAGAAAATAACACAATTTTTAAATGGGCAAAAGATTGGAACCAATATTTTACCAGAGAACATATATTTATGGCAAATAAGCACAGAAAAAGATAACATCATCAGTCATTAGGGGAATGAAAGTTAAAACCATAACGGGGTACTGCTACACACCCATTAGAATGGCAAACATTTAAAAAGCAGACTATAGCAAGTTTGGTGAGGATGTGGAGGAATTGGAGCTCTCAGACACTGTTGATGAAAATGTAAAATGTTATATACACTTTGAAAAAACATTTTGACAGATTCTTAAAAAGTTAAATATTTACCTACCATATAATCCAACTCTTCCATTCCTAGATATTAAACCAAAGAAAAAAAAGCATATATTCATAAAAACACTTGTACGTGAATACTCATATAGGCTTTATTTGTAATAGCTAAGAACTGGAAACAACTCAAATGCCTTTCAAGAGTTGAATGGATAAACAAATTTTGGAGTATCCATGTAATTCTAATCAGCAATAAAAATAAATAAACTCTTGCTATACACAACAGCTTAAATGTAACTTACAATGAAAATGTTGAATAAAAGAAGCCAAGCCAAAAAAAAAAAAAAGAAAAGAAAAGAAATGCATGCGATATTATGTTTTTATAAAACTCTGTAAAATGCAAACTAATCTACAGTGACAAAAATTGAAGGAGTTGTTACCTGGGAGGGCACTTTTCACAGACCACTAATCTTACCAGTCTGATTAAGAGCCCAAGCAGGAACAGATTCAGCCTCTTTTGATGTAATTAATGCAATAAACCTCTTTCCCTTTCCTAGTCATCTTTCTAATCCATGATTCTTCTGTGATCAAAAGGTCAGGAAAACACATTATTTAAATGAACAATCTAAGTATTTGTTGATTCCTCTGTCAGTGCCTCAGGTGAGAGATGGGCAAAAGCTTACCATTAAGCCCCATGTCCTAAACGTCAGTGGAACAAAACAACTCATTTTTGGAAATACTAGAACTTGCTTAATCTGAGTCTGGGTCTACACACAAAATATGAAAGTGATAATAAAGACAGTCACATTAGAAAGAAGGTTAAAACATGTTTACTTTTATCTAAGAATCAACTCAAGTAGCTTTCCCAAAGATAGTGGTCCTTCATTTCACCTGGGGAGGCATTTTAAGCACTTTCATATATACCAATTAATCTGAACTTTCTCTTGTCAAAGTTGGAGAGTGGTCCCTACTTACAGATGAGGAAGCTGAGTGTCAGAAGTAAATTCTCACACAGGCCTCTGTCCATGGAGGACATGGAATTAAGGCTCAGTCGTGCCAATTCTGTGAGTTTTGGACTTTAGTATCTCATTTCCCAATATGAAATATATTTGCTAAAATAAATGCACATTAATCCCACATGGTTTACTCTGTTTCTAAGGATTGGGTACCTGTGATATTGTAATATAATAAGAAATGTATATTTGTTTTTTCTCCCTGGTTTCTGGCACAGAGCTCCTAAAACCCTTGTAATTATCTGAGTGGTAAGGGAGAGGGGAGCATGTTTTGCTATTTATAACAAATCCTTTTCAACCATATTTGAGTTTATGCTAATAACATGACTTTTGGTGGACCCCTAGATAACTTTAGAATGAGGGCTGCTTGCCAGAGGAACTAACTATATGATTAGAGGATTGGAATTTTCAATCCTCCTCCCTGACTTCCTAAGAGGGGAGAGGAGCTAAAGGT
Source organism: Balaenoptera physalus (assembly GCF_965194825.1). Lineage (NCBI taxonomy): Eukaryota > Metazoa > Chordata > Mammalia > Artiodactyla > Balaenopteridae > Balaenoptera > Balaenoptera physalus. Next base: position 40,797,193 of record NC_138897.1, on the reverse strand, counting down.
TGAATTAATCACCAATGGCCAATGATCTACTCATTGTTCCTATGTAATAGATCCTCCATAAAAACCCTAAATAAAGGAGTTCAGAGAGCTTGCAGGTTGGTGAATGCATCCACGTACCAGGGGAGTGGTGCACCTCAAACCTGAAGGAGACAGAAGTTCCTGTGTTCAGGCTGTTTCTGGACCTCGTCCTGTTTACCTCTTCCATTTGGCTGTTAATTTTATCTTTCATTTTATGAATCTTTTATAATTTCCTTTATAATAAACTGGTAATCATAAGTAAAGAGTTTCCGTGAGTTCTGTAAGCTGTCATAGCAAATTAATGAAACTGAGGAGGGTGTCAGAATTCTGAATTTGTAACGCAGTTGGACAAAAGTTGTGTGTAACCTGGAGACCCATATTTGCAACTGATGTCTGAAGTGAAGTAGTCTTAGGGTACTGAACCCTTAACCTGTGGTTTCTGCTTGAACTCTGGATAGTTATTGTCAGAATGGAATTAAATTTCAGGACACCCAGTTGGTGTCCACAAGAATTGGACAATTGCTTGGTGTAGAAAACTTATACATTTGGTGTCAGAAGGGTTGTGAATAGCCACATAACTTTCTAGTAGTAACCTTTAAGGAACTCGAATCCCTTGTACCTTTAAGTCTATAGATATTTGATGTTTTTTTTTTTTTTTTTTACCTTTTTGAAACTTAATTTTAAAGGAATTGTAAACTTTCAGAAAAGTTGCAAAAGTAGTGCAGATAAATATCTTATTTTCCCCTTGACACTGGAGAGGAAGCTGTTGATGTGATCTCTTATCATCCTCAAATATTTCTGTTGCATTTCCTACAAACAATGATATTCTCCAAAATAACCAAAATAGAACTGTCAAAGTCAGGATACTAAGACTGCCTTATTACTGTTATAGAATCCACTGATGCCTATTCAAGTGTTGCCAATTGTCCCAACAATGCCCTTTTTAGTAAACTATTCCCATCCAGTATCATGTATTGTTTTAGTTATAATGTGTCTTTAGTCTTCTTCAACCTGAAGAACTTCTTTAGTTTTTCCTTGACTTGCATGAGCTTGATATTTTGAAGATTACAGGCCAGATATTTTGAATAATGTCCTTCAATTTGGGTTTTTCTGATTTTTCCTCATGAAAATATTTAGGTTATGTATTGGGGGGGCAGGGATGTCACAAAAAGAGATCTCGCATTCTTCTAATTGTAGTCTGTTGGTTGGCACATTATTTCCATTTGTCTCATTAATCATGATTCTCAATTTGGTCAAGATGATGTCCTACCAGGCTTTTCCACAGTAAAGTTTCTGTATTAACAAAATAAATAAATAAATAAATAAGAGAGAGAAAGAAAGAGTGAAACAAAAGACAGTACCACCCATGAGGGGACCCCTGTCATGCAGGTGGTCCCCATCATGTTTCAGACCCTGGCAGAGATCACAAAGCAGTGCAAAGGAGGTAGTGCCAAGGTGGTTGTCAGTCAACCTTCAGGTCCTGATTCAGACAAATTTTAACCCTAAATTTAATCTTTTAATAAACTTCTAATCAACTTTTAACTTTAGTGACATCTAGAACTTTCCAAAGTATTTAAGAGATTCTCTCAATCCTCTAGAATCCAGGGCACCTGACATGAAGGTTGTATCTGAGTCAACACTGTGAAACCAAACATTTGCACCCTGTTTCCATTTTTCACAAGAGCCACTAAAGACCTCTTTTCCCATAAAGTTTGTCAAATTTATAATTACTTAGAAAGAAGAAAATTTCTCTTTGTTCTAGACTGGCTTTGCCACTACTGACTTAAGCATTATATCTTTTTTTTAAGGTTTTTAAAAATAAATTTATTTTTCCTCTTATATGTAGTACATGCAAACCATGATTGCTGTAAGACTCTATTAATTAAAAGTTTATTTAATATATAAGATAGATAAACAACAAGTACCTACTGTATAGCACAGGGAACTATATTCAATATCTTTTTTTTTAACGTTTTATTTTATATTGGAGTGTAGCTGATTAACAATGTTGTGATAGTTTCAGGTCCACAGCAAAGTGACTCAGCCATACATATACATGTATCCATTCTCCCCCAGACTTCCCTCCCATCCAGGCTGCCACATAACCTTGAGCAGAGTTCCCTGTTAAGCATAATATCTTTAAAATAAAAGATCAACAAAAAACCCTGAGCTCTAGGTCCCAGGCTTGTCTGCCCATCTAGACATCCAAAGTCCCATATATGCAGAGTAAACTATCAAAATTGATGTAGGAAAAGAGAGTAATCAGGATGATTTCTTCTGCTCTAATCTAATCTTGACCTTACCATCACAACCTGGGCTCAATGACATCATGCTGCTGGCTTTGGGGAGAAAAGAAAATGGAAAAGAAAAGGCAAAGTGTGAGAAAATGAAATCTAGGCCTGCTTTCTACCTGTTCCATCTGGCCCTGACTGAGTCTTCACTCACCCCAAAGAGGTGGCTGCAACAAAGTCTCAGAGACTTCAGCACTGCTAAAATTGAACACCTGCTGCAGAAGACCAGACTTACCCAACCTCTTCTGCTTACGCCCCACAAGCCAGTTGTCTCTAAAACTGGGCTAAGATGTCATCATAGAAGGTCATTAATGAACTCACTGTGGAAATTATTTTCCAGCAGCAACACCACCTTCTGGGAGAAAATCCTAAATGTTATTGTTGATCCCAGACCTTAGTCCTCTCTTCTGTCTTTACCTTTCTAACCCTTGAATGACACCTACATTGATTTAATGCTTCACATTACCATCCTTAACACCATCATCCCTTGCTGACTTTCTCGAGGAGGGTTTACGGCTTATTTAATGCTCCTAAGTTTGAACGGAGTGCTAAGTACCTAGCTTATTTGGCTTCAACCCCTCTTAGGAGTATAGGACTGGTTGGACCCCTTTGAGACCCCCAGCCCTCTAATCACCTTTTCCTGGATGATGACTGACTTGTAGGTCTCCCACAGCAAAGAAGCATGAAGAGGAGAAAAAATGGGACAGGAGGATGTGAGCTTCTGATACACAGCATGGCAGCTGAGGAAGTGAAGGAAGAGGAATTCAGTAAATTAAACATAAAACTGATAATTCAACAAGACAACAATGGGTTGACTTCACCTTGAAGCTTCTACCTTCAGCATTAACCCTAAAAATATCCTAAGTGAGAAAAGTAGAGTTGGAAGAGTCTTTACAATTTCTGTAAATCAATCTTTTAATTTTCAGGTTTAAAGTGCAGACACCAAGAAGTCTAAGTTTGAACAAGAAAACCTAGTGAGTTTGCAAGGAAAGGAGGGCTTCAATTTCTGAATCCAGATTTCTTCCACTGGACCACCCCTTGTCTAAGAGCAAGAGGTGAGAAGGGTAGGAACACAGAGCTCCAGGAATGGGAAATAGCATCAAAATGGAAGTGATGAGAGAGCACTGAAGACAGCTTGGCTTATTTGACTTTATTTACTTATTTACCTTATTCCCTAAACTCCTGCTACTTGAAAGGTCATTTTTGTTACAGAAGCTGGGAAGGAGCCTGCAATCCCACGTGTTGGAGTCAGTTACATTTAGGTGTCTTCATATTTCTTCTTGGCAGAAACCACATAAAAAAGACCCCTCTGTGCCTCCAGTACGATCGTGGAGGGGTTACTGTGGGGCATCGTATGGCTTCCATCACTGCCTCCAGGCATGGGGCTCTACACCATTCCTCTATGAAAACATTCTCAGGACATTTAGGGCTTCTCAGTGGCTTAACAAGTATTTCTGTTTAAGCTAAATATGTTACTTTCATGTTAGAATTCCTTTCAACTTCTCTCTCTTCTTCCTCATTGCCCTCTCTCCACACTTACCTGCTGGAAAAGTATGCTTAGCAACTGTCATCTTTACTTTGCTTAAAATGGACAGTAATGTTGTTTGTAGTATGTCTTAAGGCTCAAAGTTTCAGTTCATCCCTTCAAGATTACCATTCAGAAGTCATCTTTATCAGAAAAAGTAATAAACATCTTCTTCCTTACTTAATTTTATCTGTTAGGGTTATTCTCAGAATCATCATGATTTAAAGTACAGAGATATTTCCAGATTCAAGAACATTTTATTCTTTTATTCCAAAACATCATTAGAAAACTTAGGAGGGAAAGAAATATAATAAAGTTAGTTTTTTCATATTCTAGTAGAAACAAACAAATGTTTTGCAATGTGATAAAGTCTTTAATAGGTATGTACCATTAGGAGATGCCCAGGTAGGAAAATAAGGGAATTAAGTTTCCTGAAGCAAAGAAAGGCTGAGACGAGATTAGTTTTCCTAATGGAAAAGGGGAGAAAAAACTTTCAGGTATTGATAAGTGCCATGACGAGTGAAGGGACTTACGTGTTTGTATGAACTGAAAAGTCAGGTGCTTTGGTATAGTTTGATATAGTTTCATCCTGGAAACTTTGGTGTTTGGTACAGAGTGGTTAAGGATGAAACTGGAATGGAAATTTGGAATCAGTTTTTCTTTGCCTTCTCATTCCATATTACAGTGAGTTACTTTTGACTTGGATGTTTTTTCATGGCAATTCCTTCCAAACATGAATCATAAAAGCATAGCTTGGGAAAGGATCCATTCTACCATGATTTACAAAGAATGGGTTTAGCTCTGATGGGAAGCAGAAATGAGGCCAGTCAATCCTACTTTTTGCACCTTTACTTGCTTTTCACTTTGCTTCCTCCACTAATTATGTTATTAATTTTTTGAAATTTATAAAAGTAATATATGTTCTCCAGTTCATGTACCTTCAGTCAATATATATACTACAGATCAACCAGACTATACACTATCAGATAACCTTTATTAAACAAAAAGTAGTTGGCTGTCTTGCATTGTTAACAAAAAATGCATACATTTTTAAAGTCATAACTCCTTGGCCTGGTATCAGCTTTTCCTGGCCTCATGGTCAGCACCTTACTACAATCCCTAGACAATCCATTTGCTTGATCCTTAATCAAGATGGGAGGGATTCCCATTGACCCCCTTTCCTGCAATCCGCATTTCTTTCTGGTTTCCATTTGTTCAATCATGCCTTTTCCTTAATTAAACCATCTGCCTTTTCACCTCTCCAAACTTACCCATCTTTCAGGGCCAGATTAATTCCTTACATCTGGTGTGAAGTCAACCTAATTCCAGTTTGTTTAGAAATTGATTTTATGAAATTACATAATATTTATCTTCTACATCAATTACATTGTCATTAAAAATACATGAGAGACAGAATGACAAATTGGAAAGGGAAATATCTTTGAAATAAGATCCATGTTTCAATTTGAACTCTTCAAATGCATGACTTCCTGTTCTTCATCTGAAAATAGGGTAATATCTTAAAATAATAAGAACTTTAAAGCATTATTGTAATTGTTAGATGAAATAAATATGTAAGGATTTGGCATGAAGTAGCCTCAATTCTCCTTTCTTCAAAATGTTTTCAAGTTTAGTATCACAATAGTATTGGTATACACAATTGTCACGCACTGCTTTGGATTCTTATTTCTCATGTATCATCTTTCAAAACATATTTTAGTGTCTTAAGGGTAATAACTGGGTCTCTTGTCTAGTATCTCTATATTATCTAATGCATAATAGGTTCTAACTAAATATTATTTTTCATTATCAGTATATTACATATGAATGCCAAATAGTTATTTGGAATAAAAGCATCATTTCTTACATCCATAAAGTCATATATTGATGTTTTTACTAATTGTGTGGTAGGCAATGTCAGTCAAACAAGCTCCTTTTTTCTCAAATCTTATCTCACTGTTCACATCTTTTTTAAAGAGTAAAATCATTCTCTTTGCACCCAAATCCGACATCCCCATTGTTGAGCCATGCTTGGGAAATATTAAAATGAAGTAGCCAGATGGCCAAATCCAGGTGTGACAGAGAGATTTGGAGAGGTTCTGATCAGAATTCAGTGAAGGTCCTTCAAATTAGTCTGCTAGCACTTGGGAAATCTTGTAAAATCACTTCATATATATATTTCCCCATAACTCTCTCTTTCTAAAGACCATCTCCATATTGGGTCAGATTATGCATATTAAGGGATCTGCAAAAGCCATGCTAAATTAAGCTGCAAGCACTACGCATTACAAATGACCCACACCAATAAAGCCTCTAAGTCTCTGTGTGTGTGACTCATCAACTTCCAGAAAATCAGGTCAGAAATTATTCAGTTTAGCAATTAAGGCTCTGCAATGGAACAATAACCATTTAGACAGAATGTTCAGTATTATCATAGGACTGCAACAGATCTTAAAGCTTGAGTTTTTTCCTCAACTTGCATCTAAAATCTAAGCAAGCTAGTTGCTGTTGTTTTTTAGATAGATCATCAGAGAACACTCTACCTCCAACCCTTGGCCTATAATGTATTATTCTGTTATCATGTTAGTTCTATATTCTTTCTTTGATTAATGCTATCAACATAAATATCATTAACTAGTGAAAACAAGGATATAGTCTGAACTCTAGTCTGACATTCAAGGTCTTTGGCAATGGGACCCCAAACATCTTTACCCAAAACATTCATTAAATATTTAACTGCAGATATTGCATCCCTACCAGTTGCTCCAAGTTGCTTAGAGTCCAATAGAAAAGACAGATGAGTACTCAAGAAAGTACAATGTCAGGGCAAACACATAGAAGATAAGATTGAAAATAATGTTAAAATAGCCCAGAGGAAGGAGCCTAATGGGAGCTAGGGTTTTAAGAAGAGAATTTAAGATAAAATGTCAGCCAAACTGAATCTTGGAGGAAGAATAGGGCATAAGAGAGAGGTAAATGGCTCATATTCCAACCAAAGAGATGAACATGTGCAGAGGAAAATATACTAAATGTGTTATCTATTTTGGAAATTGCAATTAATTCAAATATAGATAATAATGTCCATTTGTCAAACAATGGAACTGTGTGTAAGATTAGCTTCTGCAAAAATAGCAACAGTGGTATTTCGGACCCCATGTACTCTTCCAGAAACTTGCCTTTCTCCCGTTAAGAAAGGGAATCCATTTCCCACCCCTTGAAGCCAGGATGGCTTGTAATTAACCCATACAGTGTAGAGAGAGTGACCTTACATGACTGAGGCTAAGTCAAAAAAGGCCACAGGTTCCACTTGGCTCTCTCTTTTCCCTTGTAATCTTTCCACTGTATTGTGAGAAAGCCAAATGGAAACTTAGAAAGTCCATGAGTAAATGTTCTCACTGACTGCCCGGACTGTGTGAGTCTTCCCAGCCAACAGCCAGCATTTACCAATAGAAATGTGAGTCTGCCCTCAGATGGTTCTAAGCCTCAGCCTTTGAGCTGCCTCAGCTAATATTGACTGAGCAGCGATGATCTGTCCCTGCCCAGCTCTACAAAAGTTGTACTTTATGAACAAAATAAATGGATTTATTGGTTTAAGCCACTAAGTTTGGGGGTGGTTTGTAACACAGCACTAATAACTGGCTCAGATTGGAACATAGCTAGGTCCTACACAGTTTTAGGATCTTAGGCAATGATTTTAGAGTTTAGCATGAATGTTATGGGGAATGTTTAATCAGGGAAGTGTTTGGATTGGATTTTCCTTTCAGCACAATTATTCTAGCAGCACAATAGAGACTGAATTGGAAAAAAAAATGAAACAAGAGTCAGGGATACCTGCTAATATCATAGTTTAATAATTTAGACTAGACATATAAAGGTTTAAAACACTTCAGTAATTATGGAAATGGAAACTTGGAATAGATATGAAATATATCATAAACAAGAAATACCAAAGGACTTGGCATCTATTGCAGAAGATGAGATTAATTTCCAATTTCTAATTTGTACGACAGGATGAGTGACAAAGTGATCACTCAGACAAAGAATACTAGATGAAAATCATGTTTGGTGGGGAAGGTACATGCTGAGAATAACAGGAATTTGAGGTCATGTCTAAAGTTATAATGTCAAGTGGAAATATTTGGAGGTAACCTGGATATATGATCTATAAATCAGAGTATACATTTGCAATGAAAATATAGATTTGGGAAACATTAACATAATGGTGGTAAGTGAAGTCATGGGAATGGGAAAGATTTTCCTAAGATATTTTATAAATGGAAAAGAGAGAAGATCAAAGATGATGACCTGGGAAACAGCAACATTAAAAATGCAGAGAGAGGGGGCTTCCCTGGTGGCACAGTGGTTGAGAATCTGCCTGCCAATGCAGGGGACATGGGTTCGAGCCCTGGTCTGGGAAGATCCCACATGCCACGTAGCAACTGGGCCCGTGAGCCACAACTACTGAGCCTGCGGGTCTGGAGCCTGTGCTCTGCAACAAGAGAGGCCGTGATAGTGAGAGGCCCGCGCACTGTGATGAAGAGTGGCCCCCGCTCGCCACAACTAGAGAAAGTCCTCACACAGAAACGAAGACCCAACACAGCCACAAATAAATTAATTAATTAATTTTAAAAAAATGCAGAGAGAGAAGATACACAAAAGGAACCAAGAAGCATCCAGAGAAGGAGGAAAGGGATCAGAAGAGAGCGTTAAGAAATCCAGGTGTACAGGTTATCTACTACTTTGTAAACTATTACACAATGGCTTAGCAAAAACAGCAATAAGAATGGGTTATCTCACAATCTGTAGGTCAGGGATTTCGAAACAGCGTAGCAGGTTGGTTTTGACTCCAGATCTTCTCATGATGTTGCTGCCACGATATCATCTGGGGTTGCAGTCACTGCAAGCTTGAATAAGGCTGAAAGATATGCTCCCAAGGCAGTTCACTTATGTGGCTATTGTCAAGAAAGCCTCAGCTTCTCACCTCATGGACTTCTTCATAAAGGAGAGGCACAATATGGCAGCTAAATTTCCTGGGAGTGGGTGATCCAAGAGAGCAAAGGAAGAAGCTATAGCATCATTGTGACCTAGTCTCAGAAGTCACACATTATCATTTCTGCACAATCCTATGAGTTACACACATCAGCTCCATTCAGTGTGTGTGGGACTACAAAAAGCACAAATATCACAAGGTGGCTCATCTTGGAGGACCGCTCCACTCCAGGGAAGGTGACTGTCTAAAGAAGTGAGTGGTCTTCAGTATAAAAGAAAAATTTTATTCTTCATGACCATGCATCATTTTTCCATTCCAAATAGTTTACCCACTTTCTTTAACTATACCATGAACTTTCTCTTTTTTGATCTATTGTTTATTCTAATTCTCTCAACTAAAAGTTCTTCTATTTTTCCTCTCCTTCCCTATCTACATTCCTTAATCCTTCTCTACTTCCAGTCCAGCTGGTAAACAAATTTCTCCTTGTTATTTAGTCTGAGAAGCCACTATGATCTCTTTCATCTCTGAGCCACCCTGGCACTTTGCATCTCACTTATCAGGCATTTATTCACAAATAGTTATTAAGCATTTTCTATATGCCAAGCCCTAATCAAGGAAGTGAGGACACAGCAATAAACAAAAAGAAAGTTCCTCTTCTCATGGATCTTATATACTAATGAGGCAGAGGGAAATAAATAAATAGACTCATATAATAATTAAGGTAGAAATGCATCCTATGATAAAAAAATAAAGCAAAGTTATAGAGAATAGGTAGCGGTGTGTGACTTTAGGTAGGATTGTCAGAGAAGATCCCTCTGAAGAGTTAAGTTTGAGAGAATTCTAAATGAACTTAGGGAGAGAAAAGAATGTAGAAATAATAACAACAAAACAAAACTTGGTGCTGCACTTACCTTTTGCTACCTAATAAGCCATCTCCAAATTTAATAAGTTAATATTTTAAATAATCATTTTTTTTTTTTCTCAGAGAGCTGTAATTTCCACAGGGCTTTGTTACAGTAACTTATCTGTGCCACACCAGTGTCAGTTCAAGCAACTCTCCTGGGGCTGGAAAATCCATTTCCAAGATGGCTCACTCATATAGCTGGCAAACTGGTCCTGGCTGTCAGTTGTACATTTCAGCTCAGAGCCTTAGTTCATTTCTACATGAGCCTATCAGTTGGGCTTTTGGAAACCCCTCATAGAAAGATGGCTAGGTTCCAAAGTTGAGTATTTAAAGAGGGAATGTAAACTTCCTACCTCTTAAAACCCATGCCCATAAATTGGCACAGAGTCATTTTCACTGCATTCTTTTGGACAAACAGCCACAGAGGTTACCCGGATTCTAAGGGGAGTGACATTTAGCCATTTTTAAATCTACTGCAACTCATTTTTATATATTGTTATTTCTCATTTCCAATCAGAAATAGTTCCAGAATTAAACTGTAAATATTTTGAAGGTAGACACTGTCTTATATTCTCTTTAAATGAGCACTGAAATAGCTTGGAAATAATATAAAAAACACTTTTTTGAATAAATACAAGAACATTATAAGGTCAAAGGGATATATACCTCAAATATGTGAACATTCTTACAAGTATTTATTCATATCTTCTTATTCCAGCTCCACCTTATAGACAAATATGGGAGCATAGCACCTGACAAGCAGTTCATCAATTAACAAGGTTAGATTCCAACTACACACAAAGGCATAAATAGGGAATTAAAAACTGGAGATTGTATTAGGGCACATGCAAGGCATCATTTAGAATTAGTCACAATATGGCAGTATCTACAATATAAATTAAACTAATGTCAACTGAGCCAGCAAGTATCAATTATGTGTCTGGGTGTCCTGAAACAGGATGAGGGGAGGCCAAGATTTGCACTGAGGCTGGAGATGGTGAAATGGCGAGGCTAGCAGACCAGCGATGCTTTCATGGAATTTACTTTCTGTTGAATTTAAGATCATAAGAAATAAACAAAAATAAGTAAGAAAATTCCAGCCAGAGATAAGGTACCATGAAGTACAGATTATTGGTTAGGCAGAGTGAAAAATACTGGTAGGTTGTTAGGACCTGATGTAAGGGAAATTTTTACTGTGGAAGAGAGACAATGGTTAAGGAAATGGAAATGAGGTCAAGGAAGACGAATTTTGAAAGTGTTATAGCTTGTCCGGAAAATACCCTATTTAGGTTATGTTGGGCAAAGAAAAATAGGTATTTTTCAAAGGGAAATTTTAGTTATATAATCGTAAAATATATCTCCTGAATCTGTCTTTATTTTTATTTTAAGCAAAAGATTCTTGACCTATGTTTTCTCAAAGTAGCACTGTACTTGGATTCTTAAACTAAACAACATTTAAGGCTCCTTTAGCTTTAAATGTGTAATTGTGAGATTTGGGTCCAAGTCCTGATTATGACACTTAACTTGCTTTGAGATATTGGTAAAAATCCTTTAATTAGTTGGTTTATAATTTTTGATCTGTAGGGTAGAAATTATAATAGAATCCTATCTCAGAGCGTGGGATAAGAAACAGATCGGTTAAACAATGTGACTATTCTAGTAATCAACACTTTCTCAAGTCTTTCAGATTCATCTTCCCCAAGAAGTCACTTGTATGCTAATTGGCTGAGGATGAAATTAAGTGCACTAAGTCAGAATTCCTATGCCAGTCAGGGTTCTCCCTAGGTTGACTCAAACCTACCTATGTAACCTACAGTCTCAAATTAAATATTCTATTGTCCCTAGGCATCCTATGCATATGTGACGATGCCCTTTTTGAATCTAAAATGTTATACTATACAATTTAATTCTTAAATATAGGCAGTCGAAAAATTTAAGATTGAAAATGTCCATAGAGATCTTTGTCATTATTTCCCTATATTTTACAAATTAAAAAAAGCCAAACAACAAACAAACAAAGACAAAAAAAGAAGAGAAGCTCAGAGATACTGAGTCGCCCAAGGCCAGAAGTCTAGAATTTAAATCTCCTAATTTCAGGAACAGTGCTTTTTCTATTATAACATGCTGTTGATCTGTATTTCCTGCTGGGTTGTATGTAAATCCTTTCAAATAAAATTTAAAAACTAGAGTAAATTAAAATAAAATACAATATTTGACTAATTGCTATTTGACCTTTTATTTTAAAAACAATTTGTGACAAAATTATGGTGATGATGCTGCAATATTAAACATGTATACCTTATGGCAGCACCCACTGCTTCACTACCTCCTCTTCAAATTGACCTCAAATAATACTGGCTATCCTGTTTTTTACGCTCCAGCATGAATATAAGCTGTTGGAATGTGATACTGGGGAAAAAAGTATTTGCACTGGGCTTCCCTGGTGGTGCAGTTGTTAAGAATCCACCAGCCAATGCAGGCAACACGGATTCAAGCCCTGGTCCAGGAAGATCCCACATGTTGTGGAACAACTAAGCCCTTGCACCACAACTGCTGAGCCTACGTGCCACAATTACTGAAGCCCATGCGCCTAGAGCCTGTGCTCTGCAACAAGACAAGCCACCGCAATGAGAAGCCCACACACCACAATGAAGAGTAGCCACCACTCGCCACAACTAGAGAAAGCCCGCACGCAGCAAGGAAGACCCAATGCAGCCAAAAATAAATAAGTAAAATAAATAAATAAAAAAAAATATTTGCACCATTTTAAAGCAGTTTCTTTGAGACGGTAAACAAAGTATATTCTAGGGCTGGACACTTTCCTGGAAAACCCACATCTACATTACCCTAGTGGCTATGTGTTTGATCTTCCCTACAATCTCTTAGTCTTCCAAAAGAAAATATTGATTATTTCATTTTGAATGAATCTCTGTCCCATGTTGTGTATTAATATTTTCCATAGTTGATGAGGATGTGTGTCTGATGAACATAAGCCTGCTGAGTGGGCAGATAAGCTAGGAAGAAGGAAGGCTCAGGGGACTTTTATTCCTGCAAATGATCTTCCAGATACTAAAGAAACCAACAACTAAAGATGTAAGTCTTACTAAACTTACCTAAAGATAGTATGCTCTCTCAAAGCTGCTCCTGCTTGAGGTGCTCATTTCATCATGGCACATTTACAGGCCAAATCTTATAGTGCTTGAGTTTAAAAATAAATTCTCAATCATGTGAATATTAATGGAGAGTCAGGGATATGTTTTATAATAGCTCACTTCCTCCTGTAGGCAGGTAACCTCATTGATGCTGGCATTTCCATTTGCAATGATTGCATTTATATATTATCTTTAATCATGTTTTAACACACTTTCTCTTGTCTTCCCTCCCTGAACATCTGTCATTTTGAAAGTCTCTCCTAAAAAAATAAAATAGAGTATCAGACCTAGAAGTTATGCTAAACATGACTTAATCATTCTTTATTGCTATTTTTGTTTAACAGATTAAGATATTAAGGGCTGGAAAAGCCACCTGGCCATGCAAAGTCCCATGGCCAAATAGCGCAGACGTGGAACTAAAAGTCAGACTTCCAGGCCAAGTGCTCCAGCTTTCAAGACAAACTGGAACTGCTTACAGCTTGTCACCCAGTTTAATTCAGCTTACTGTGCCCTTCTAGTCGCTCTTACTCCAAATAAATTCGATTCCACTTTTTCAATCAATATTTAATATTTATAATTATATGCCAGACAAGGGAGTCATACCAGTGGACTAATAGGCATGATCCCTGTTCCACAATTAGTAAGATTTCACTTTCTGTGTCCTCTATGAAGATCAAAGAGCAGATTCCATGCTTTCCTGAGACACTCAGGTTCATGCAGCCACCCCCATTCACCTTGTTTCTTGCTGTTTCTCCATCACCAGAAGGCCCACCTATTGCCTAACCTGCTCAGACACTAACTCAACCTCTCTGTCATTTATATAACCGTCCGTTGATGGCAGTTGCTGGCAGATTCTTTTGCTCAAGGTATTTCAGTATGGAAAAATTAAAAGCATGGAAGAGTGCCTTGAGCAATGGTGGCCGCTGTTAAAGTGCTTTGGCAGTTTGTCAAGATTTAGCCACCTGCCTGGAAGAAGTTTTACTCACCAGCAAATTCTCCTCTCTGGCCCCTCCCTGCCTCCCTTCTCCAAAACTCACACACTCATCAACAGTGGATCATTTCTGTATTTATTCATTATGATCTTCATGGAAGTCAAAGGTGTTTGATTCAGAAAACCACTATGGCAAAAAAATAGACTTTTTAAAATCTCCAATTTATTTTCTTCCAGATGACTGCTTTCCAGTGTTCCTTCAAACTCGGCAGCATCCGTTGCCAGAGCACCTGATGGTTATGTAAGGGCAAATCCAAGTGCAAACAGACTCAGCTTTTCTAATTCTCCTCTGTTTCACAGTGGAGGCAAAAAAATAAATAAATAAAAATAAAACCACACTGATGGAAAATAATTAAACTAAATCTCAAGATACCAGAAAGAAATAATTTTGAATGATGCTGAAAAATCCTCCCATCTTGCCAAACCCCATGCAAGCATTTTGTTTATTTCTTTGAAAAAAATTACAGAGAAGTCTCCTTGTAAAGTTGTAGATACTTGGAGGAAACTGTATGAAATTTCAAAGGAAAGGGAAGATGTAGTTTGAAGCCTGCAACTCTTGGGTTTTATTAAGAGGGAGGTGAACAATGGAGCCCAGGGTCGGAGAGAAGTGAAAGTAAACATTTTAGAGTTGGACCATTCTGTAACCCTGGAAAATTAATTTGTTCTGTGTAGAACACAACAAACGCTCTATGCCAACGTCTCTGTACTTAGAGAATCAGTTCATTAGTACCGCCGTACAAGCTGTACCAGCTCCTCACTGGGTCATCTACGCACTTATACTCATGGCCACGGTCTCACTGAGACTAATTTCACAGAGATACGAAAGAGGAACAATAAGAAAGGTATAGTCTGAAAAGTAAGTTTTGTGGCTTATGCCAGGAATCAAAGAAGGCAAGGATGACGTTGGAAATCAGACCAGAAAAGTGAAAAAAATAATATTTTGCTTCCTTGAATGTTTACTTTTAATGGTAATTTTTACCTTGAGATTGTAAATTCCTTGAGAGAAGGGAGTACACAATGTGCCCATTTCATAATTCGCAGGTAAGAAGATTGACAACTTCCATGCCCAATATCTGGATGGTGGATCACACTTTTCAGTGTCACACACAAAAGGGCAGAAGTAGAAGGAAGCAGATGGATCCAAGAAGAAAACTCCTTTGCTCTACAGGAGAAACCTGACCTCCATGCACAAGGTTGTGTTTGTGGCAAAGCAAGGACAGGTACATTATTCTGAGCTTCATGCTTGTCCAGTGCTAGTTTGACTCTCTTGTCTCTGCTGATGGGCTATACTTGACCCTACTCAAGCCACATGCTGAATTTTACTAGACAGTCTGCTATTGAACATGTTTCCCTTTCTGTTCCTGCTTTTCCAAATCCTATTCATCTTTTAAAATCCAGAAGAAACCCCATGTCCTTCCTCAGTAATTCCACCATCCAACCTTTCCATTCCAGCCATTCTTCACCTAAAGCTAGAGATTGTCTGTGCCTCCCTAATAGATACTGTGGCTGCAGAAATCCCCATTACTCACTGTTGCTGCCACAAGAGACTGGCTTCCCTTACATCTTCCTTTTCTCTGACTTTTTAATCTTTGCCTGGTAATCCCTCCTTATTCTTGCTGTGATTGGAAAACATTTTTAAATATTAATAAAACATTGTCTTTTACTTGTCTTCCTTATTGCCTCCTTTTTTCCATCCCTTCATTGAACTACTTCTCTGATTCTGTTGTTACCATCCTCATGATGGAAGGATGGAGTAGCCTACAAGTATTTCTAATTTTTTTTCTCAAAGGGTTAAATTGTTCAGAGAAGGTAGAATGTTTTCAAAGATCAAGTGAAAGAAGTGAAAGAAGCACTAAGAAGAAATGTGAAAATAGAATGTGGGGAAAGATAGTTCTGGAAATTCACAGCAAGGAAGCTCTGGTCCTTAAATCTGGACAGCATTGCTGGTTAATGGCAAGATCCTCCAATTGGAATGGCAGCAGAGTTGGTGAGTTCTGGGCACAAGGTTCTCAGGCTTAATCAAAATTCCCAAGTCCCAAGCATGAGTCTGAGACAGCATAGAGCCTGGGAGCCTGAAGAGGTCATGTACCCAGGAATTATGGACGCCTCAGAGGTAACCTATATAGATAGATGATGGGGTGTCAGCATCTCCCCAAATCTTCAACCCATACATAACATCCTAGAATCCTATATCACCTTAGGGAAATTCCAAGAACAACTAAACTAAACTTCCAAACACTTGGTAGGATGGGAAATCATATTTAGAAATAAAATTTAGTTACAGAGAAATAAGGAAAAGGTATTTCTTACACACGTGAGATGAAACTCTAAAATTCATCCTGCTACCTCACCTTGCTAGATTTAGAGTCAATTCAAACTTGTAGGTGCTAAACTGTGATGGATGATTAGGGAAAAAAAGTAGGTTGGGAGGAAGTAACATTCCCTTAACAAGGCCTTTCTTAGCAGGGGTATTCTGGTTTCAGCACTGGTCTCAGCAGAATTCTTGGGCCTCATCCCTTTGAAGAACGTGTCATCACCTCATCGCCTATGAAGCTCTGTGGTCTTGGGCAGTGCCCCAGTTTTCTCATCTGTACACAAGAGATAATAATTGTCCTTACTTTTTAGGAAGATTAAATTAATTAATGCATGCAAATTACCTAAAACACTACTTGTCACATAGTATATGATCAATAAATATGAGTTATTTTTATATTAATGTGTTATCCTCTCAATTCTCTCCTTTCCTAGATTGGAATGGCGTGACTGGTTTTGTTCTTTGAAATGGAAATGATTATGCATAGATTTTGGCTTTGTGTTTAAGATCTAAGCTACAATATGAAAACGGACACTGAGGGGAGAGGAGATGGGTATAGAAGTAGAAAGGGAAAGAACCTTTTCTTCTGCATCTTCCTTGCCTTCACATAAGAAGTTAAAAGAAAAAAAAATGGCAAACAAATCTTAAAAATTCTTAAAAGAAGTATACAATCCCTTCAGGGATAAAAGGAGAGAAAAATTGTGAGACCAATCCTGGGGGACAGCCAGAATAGAAACCCATCCTTTCCTTGGGGGACATAAATGAAAAACAACTTGGCAACCAGGAGCCAGTCAGGCCAAGCCACGCCCTCAGGGATTAATATAGACCAGTAGCCAACGTTTCTCAGGACTCCTCACCACCATGCTCTTACACCTCCCTTCTGGGCCTCAGCACTTACTCCTATATACATGTCTGCAGGTTCTGCCCTGCTGAATTGCTGAGTGCAAATGACAGGGGCCCTGAGGACTTGGAGCTAAGATAACTCCCCTTCCAACACAGCAGCAGAGACTCACTCCTGGAGATACAAATTTAAATTCTGAATGCATTATGCCATAGAAACATTGTTATGCTTTGTATTTAGTTTCCATAGTGTTATTAGGACATTACTGTAGTTCAGCTACATTATGACTTAAATAGGCTTTTGTGAGTGGATTGGGAACTAATACACCATGTCTAAAATACTTTTCTGTGGGAAAAATGCCTCCCAACTTCAAAAATGCACTTGTAAATCAAACTTCTTTTCAATATATGGGAAAGAGACTATTGGCAATAATGTGTGTTACATTTTTATTTGAATGCATCTTATATTACAGACTCAACCTAAAATACTAAAAGACAGATTTCTCTAGAGTTTCCTTATAACACTCAAGCTATACACATATCCAACATAGTATTTTTTACATAGATGTTCAATTAATATTGGTTGAAACTGACTTCTTAGGCCCACCAGAGGTGGCTTTTCTCAGCAACTGCTCTGTGTATCACCAAAGCAAATTTACTTGTTAACTAATTTGTTTTGATTGAAGTTTATTTTTCCCAAAAGTTATGCTCTGTATTTCTAATACTCAAATGGAAACAAACAAATGGACACAAAAAGACGGTGTACCATATTTGGAACTACTTGTTTACATCAAAACAAATGTCACATGCAGCATCAAGCCCTGTGTAATCTGAACACTGGCTGGTGTAAGAGACCACTAGGAATTACCTCTAATGATATTTCATTTCCTTTTCTTTTTCACAAGAGCAAAATCATCATGGAGGTCACTTTAGACAAACCTGTTTGTTTTTCCCTGTTCAGTGTTTGTCTGCACGATTGAGACCCAACCTCACCTCATTTCCTCTGCTCAACACCACCTCTCCTCCTCATGCTTCCCCTCCTCCTCTTCCTTTCTTTATTCTTTTCCCCTCTTTGAAAACTCTAATAACTAGAATAAACCAAAATGTCAACATTTGCAATTCTGGTGCTTCATTTAAGCAATAAAAATAATAATTAAAAGGGTAAAACCTTAGAGAGATTTCTTCATTTTATATGGTTTGCCAGCGATGATACACACTCAAAAAAGCCAGTAAAAGAATTAATTAGAAACAGCCAAAGCTCGACAAGCTCTGCAAGTTAATGAAGCAGAGAGGAAAATGTCATCTCTGAGACCCAGAGCTGCACTAGCTTGGATAATATCCACTCCTGCCTTACTCTCCTAACTAAACCTCTTTTAATCTCTCCTTGAGAAATCAATGCTAATGACATGGATTTACCAAGAAATGACAGCAGCATAATACGTTGAGAACTGCTCCTCCTGTTTAATGTAACTGAGTTCTGATGGGAACACTCAGAGTTTCATTCTGACAGCAAGTTGTTGTTTTGCAGGCTCCTATGGGACTCAAAATAATGGAAGAGCTTCACTATATTTTATTTTGAATCTTTTCATTGTGAGTTTGTTTTTTATATTGCTCCCTTTATCCCTCTTTCCAAAGCAGATTTCTCTTCTCTGGCCATTGGATTCCCACCCCTGCCATGCCCATCCACATCCAATCTTATTTCCTCTATCTTTTTTCAGAATGGTTCTCTTACGGCCACAGGTGGCATTGTTGTGTGCACAGTTTTTTCCCCATGTCTCTGGTACAAAAGGTAATTTATGTACATACATCTACTTATTTGTGTTTCTATTTAATTTGCCTATTTGTGTGGTTGCTGTGGTCAAAACAGGATATTTCAATAATATGTCTAGAATGCGCAATTCACATAAATGTAAGAAATATCATTTTATTATTAAAAAATAAATGTGATATTCATACTATATAACAGTTCTGTTCTTAAGCATATTGTAGTAACAGAGATACATTCCACAGGGTATTTATTGCACCTGTAAAGATTTAGAATCATAAAGGAGTGAATGTGTCTGTTTGCCCACTTACTATATCTAGTAGTGACCTTGGGAAGGAAATTCAATTCTTCTGAAGTTTTTCTTAATTTATCTTTTTACTCTGTAAAGAGATGTAAATAAAGTGTCTATCATATATTTCCCTGTCTGTAAGAAGTAATGAGGAAATGTAAAGTGCCTGGCAAATATGTGGTCCCCAATAACCCTGCTCCCTTCCTTGTTTCCTTCTCTGTCTAATTTCTTCCTTTGGAGTTATCAAAATATATTGTACCTCACTTTTGCATGAGAGTCCATCAGTCTTTTAAACACAGCCACTGTGGTCACAAAGGCTTTTTTCTTTGGGATAAACATCTCAGTAGAACTGTCAAGCCTCCCTCAAATGACAGAGATAATTTGAAGCTCCCCAAGTGAAAAATGAGACTTGTATAGATGGATTAATTAGTTTAAAATACAGTGTTTATTTCTATGGCCTTTGTAAGGATATTGTTAGGAGTAGGTTCAGCTTTGTGGGACCTAAAGCTTGCACAATTCTCTTTTAATACAAAGAACACAGAAATGGATACAAAGACATGGAGGAGTCATGAAGCTCAAGTTTCATTTAGTTTCACAGAAAAGGACAAATAACAAGATTCCTCTCACATACACACCACATTCTACCACCTAACAAGGGTCATTTGGGGAACCCCTAAAATTTAGTTGCCATTTGGAGTCTGGTGAGGAGGGAAGAAGAGGCAGGGGTGTTCCTAAATGTACTGAGATAAAGTTTCTGCTTTTTAAACAGGAATCAGTTTGGTTATAGAAAAAAAAAAAAAGAAGTAAAGCAGAAAGCTCCATTTCTAGAGCAACTGAATATGTGACTATATAACCAGAGATTCATGACTGCATAAATAATTTCAGATAAGATGGTACTGATGGAAAACTTCTAGAGAAACTGTGAGTTTGGGGGAATGTGACTTTAGATGCTGTGATCAGAGAGATGAATGTTGAGGCTGTTAAAGCATGAGAAGAGTTGATGATGCCAAGAAGCAGGAAAAGGGAAGACCCAGCAGAGGGAACATCTAACACAGAGCCTGGTAGCCTGGAAGCCTGGAAAAACTCTGGAATATGAAAAGAAAAAGAAAAAAATTAAAAGACTAATGGTATCAGATGAATTTGGAAAGACTGTGTCTCACTGATTTATCAAAATAAAAGTTACAACATAAGTATCGTAAGGCAAGAATGTCCTTTGTTATATTCACTCTTTCATTGAATCCACTAGAGTCCCATATATGTACTGTTAGCCTTTCTATCAGAAAGTAAGTTAGGAGAAAAACTGGTAGTAGATTTCAGAATCATGTACACAATTTTATTCATAGTGAATACAATGATCACCTAAAGCTTACAGACTCTTAATGTCTAAACTAATTGATTATCCCAATAGATAATTTAAATAAACTCACTGATAATAGTTGTAATATTTTTCAATATTCCTCACAAAATTGGAACCTAGGAATTGTTGGTGGGCATCAGTGTTGCTTAGTTTCTCTCTGACTCTCAGCCTTTTAGTAGCACATCCCTCCATAAGTCATGTAGCCTTAAATTCAAAGTTCAAATGCCAGAGTACCTTTAGGATCTTGCACAAGGCTGGGTCCTCTTTAAAATACACTTGTAGTTAACTTGTATCAGCCAAATTTGGAATCTGGGGTTTGACTCCTCTCCTAGAACATCAAAAAGGGAGGGCAGATGAGTTGCAAGGACGGATATTGGTTTTACTGTGGAAAAATTTAAAGAGCTCAGAGGGCAGCAGCATAAACATCACATTGCAAAGATACTTTACTGTCTACAAGTCTCATGCTTCCTTTGTATGTTATTACGTTGTTGTTACTTAGCAGTTATCTAGCCAAGGACTTTATTTCCCAATGCCCCCACTTCCACTTCCTGGATTGAGAAGGGGTTGAGTGGTCTTCATCAATAAAGTGTGAGCATAGGTGACATCACTTATGAAGCAATTTAAATAGCCAAGATATTTTCTCTGCCCTAATGTATTGCATAATGGAACCACACTGGGTAGTTACATGAGAAAGTAGTAAATGTATATTGTTTTAAGCTGCTAAAATTCTGGGGTTTGTTTGTTATAGCATCTTGTATTACCCAACTAATACATGGGATCTTCAAAATTCTTAAGCTATAGCAAACTGAGTTAATTATGTATCCTACTGGAGGGGTGAAATTAAATTTAAGAGTTTTGTTTTGCTTGGTCTTTGTTTTATCTTCTTGCATGAAAGAAGATCTTCTGGAGATGGCTAAAAGTGGTTCTCCTGAAAGGTAGGTGTGGAGTTTATTGACATTGTAGCAGAACTAACTTGACTCCATATTGATTCTATTCCTTTAGCTCTAACCTTTGTACTCTATTCCTGTGCTTAGACACGCTGGCTCTGCATCTTTTGTAAAAGAATGTTTCCTGTAGCCTGAAATATATGAGGTAGCCCATTCTCAAGGCTCTAGCCTTCAGACATTTTCCTATTCATATAGAGATAAAAAGTTGCAGAACAAAGAATAAAATTTGTCTTTTTGGAAGTTTATAAAAACTTTGTTACCAGACCTACATGGACAACTGCAAGAACAAAGGATTCCAGCAGGAAGAAGTTTGCAACAACCAGCCATACCCCCTCCCCATTTAGTATAAAAGAAGCCTGAATTCTAACTCTGGTAAGATGGTTCTTTGGGACACTAGTTGAGCATCTTCTCAGTCTGCTGGCTTTCTGAGTAAAGTTGCTATTTCTTGTTCCAACAACTTGTCTCTCGATTTATCAGTCTGTCATTCTGCAAGCAGTATGAGCTTGGATTCGGTAACAAAATGATTTTAGAAGATATTCTTAGAGAAGTAAATTATCCCAAATTCAAATTCATTCATCCCATAGGACTAGAGAGTGCATCACAGTACAAGGAGTGTAGGAGAAAAGGATGACAAGTCTGGGTCTGTGATGTGGTTGATAGTAGACTTGAAGCGAATTGGGTCTTTTGGGCCTGGCTATGCCTTGGAAGATACAGAAATGAAAATGTGAACTATCTATAGAAAAGATTAGAACTCTCTAATTGCTGCAGTCAATGCAGAGCATTTGGTTGAGTTTAGCATGAGTAGGACTGTCCTCCCTGCAAAGCCATGTCAGCCTTAATGGGATATCAGCAGTGGCCCAGCACAAGCAGGCAGATTTTGTGTTATCAATTTTTAGCAGCAATACCACGTCACGGCAAAAAATTCTGGCAATAGTGGACTGATCAGATCCCAACTCTTTTCCAATTATAAACTGAAAACTGAACACAGCCCCCTTTTAGGACTACGTGTCGCCCTGGGTGTTTTTCAATAGTCAAGAGGGAGACACTGGGTGTTCTGTCAGTAAAGTAGTTGGGAAATCGAGCCATCCACATATATCTCTTTTATAAATAAAATGTGGGAAAAATCTTTAAGATTATATATATTTGAAGATTTTTCAACATGTAATATTCCTAATATTTGTATAACTTCTTATAATTTATAAAGGATTTTCACAAGCTTTATTTTATTTGACCTTCTTAGCAACTCAATAGGGTAGATATTCTCACCTCAATTTTATTGATGAGAAAACTGTGGTTCATGGAGTTAAAGCAACTTGCTGAAGATTACACTAATATTAAGTGGTGAAGGCACAGTTCAAATACTGGATTTTATCTAACCTGCAATCTTAAACTTTTACCTCAAAACTGTGATGTAACCAACTGTAATCCAGATAAATAATGTATCAAAATTTGCTCTTAAGTCTTTTGGCTGCTAGCTGTCTCCGTGGTTTCTTTTCTCCACAATCTCCGTTGATTCCTTGCAAAGAAGAGAATGAAGACAACTTCACTCTTCCTTCCTGCTTCATTTATTCCTTTCCAAAATCTGGCTGACATCAAACAGCACTGATTTAAGAATTTTAAGGAAAATGAAAAGTAACTTCTACATACACTCATACACTCAGAGACACTTGATTTAATACAAAATAAGTTCATTGTTTGAATTTTACATTGATAAATGATTGACAATTTTGTACCCTTGAATAAATTCAAAAGAAACACCACCTAAATACTCATGTACAGCTTCTATTATGATAGATTCAGATAATGTTCACAGAGCTGAGCATAGTGGCAGAGGAGAGAGAAAGCAAAAATAATTTGTTTTACATCACATAATTTCTTTGTACCCCTTCGTTAAGGCAGAAATTAAACACTCACAGGAGTTTTATGCCATTGGACCCTGAAAACTCAACAATACTTTGCAATATTTAAGTTTACTTCTTCAGTGGCTTAACCACTACCCCTCCATTCTGATATTTTCCTCACAGGGATTACTTTCTATTTTCTTCACAAACTAAATAGCTAAGTATTATGTATTTTCCCATGTGACATGGGTGACCCAAGCTCTGGGTGAGAGAACCAGAACATATACAGAAAAGCCAGATTTCAACTATGCCAAAGGGCCAATGGGGATATTTTTCTTCATATTGAAAAAAAAAAAAAAAAAAAAGAAACTTTTATTCCATACCAGCATCAGAGCATTGTCCCCATGCACTAATTTTCTCAAATAGTGACCCTTTGGGAAATGATGGTCATGAAACTAATTTACGAAAGCATGAGATAAATATTAAAATAGAAATACTGAAGGTTTTAGCCTCCTGCAGGTTCTAAGAAACTTGGAGTAAATATTTACCTTGACTTTTCTGCCATGGAATTACTTTGTGAATCTCACCATGAAGAAAATGACTTTTTTCCTGTTATTCTCAATAGCATTTCTCTCAGGGTGATCATTGCCTTTTCTCTTTCACACTCTAATGTTATATTGAAATGCTGTGAGCGTGCTCACATACTGTTGTGAATTCAAAAGGGTACTTATGCCAAAAAACAAAAGACATTTCTTTCCCTATGGCTTCCACCACCCTTACTTGGCTAGCTGATAAATTGGTTATTTATGAAGGCTTTAACATGAGAAAAATAAAAATGTGGAGATTTGTGTGATGGGGGTTGGGGAGAAGTCTTGGTTTAATAAAATGAATATTTTCATCTGAGTCTATAGGACAACAACCCCATCAACTGCAAAGTGAAAAGTCCAAGTTTGTCTGACTGCTTTGTCTGTGTCTATAAGTTGCCAGACACAGAGGTTAATGGATTTTTTACACTGAATTGATTGGTTGTCTTGAAGTTAGGGGCAGCAGTATACTATCTTTGGATATTTGATCATCTTGTTCATGTATTCATCTTTTACACCTCTGCCCAGAAATGTATAGGATTGTGGGTCTACTGTGTATTTGTTTATGCGAACAATATTTCATCTGGGGTGTGTGTGTGTGTGTGTGTGTGTGTGTGTTTACCCTTCTGTTGACCTTTTCACTTTGCTCCTGATACTCCATGGTTCCTTAAGCTGAGTTCCCCATGGAAATGATTTATTGAGGCGGTTCAAAGAAATGATCACTTTCTAACCAAATGAAGCATGTAACAACACTGCTTCTCTATTTAAGCCAGTCAGTTATTAGAATATAATTTATCCAAATATGCATCTCTCTCTTTTCTGCAGAGAGAAAAGAAAATTTCTCCAGAAGAAATTAACTCTCTTCAGATAACCACTTCTTCAATCATGCACACTTTTTAGCTTCTTCTCTTATAGGCACCTACTGTTAAGCACCAAACTTGGGTCCACTTGCCCAAGCGCAGTAAAACCAATCTACTGACACAGGGTTGTGCTGAAGGAAAATGCAGCATTTATTGCAGGGTGCCAAGTAAGGAGTCCAGGCAACTAATGCTTAAAAGGCCCAAACTCCCCGAAGGTTTTCAAAGAAATGTTTTAAAGTGAGGGTAAAGGAGGGGGGTTGTGGGATGTGTGATCAGCTCATGGATATTCTTCTGATTGGTTGGTGGTAAGGTAATTGGGACTCACCATCATCAACCATCTGGTTCCAATCAGTCTGGGGTCTATGTGTTTGTGGGCGGCATACAGTTAACTTCTTCCATCTGTGGGGTTTTCAGTACCTGCAAAACAGCTCAAAGGACATGGCTCAGAATACTATCTATAGCACTTGAGGAGGAAATAAAGGTCCTTGACTTTGTTTAATGACTGTTTTCCTTTCTTTCTGCATTTTCTCACTTCTCTCATTAAATTTATTCTTTGACTAAAGTTTTTCTACAGACAAAAGGCAGGCTGGGGACAGGGGTGGGGGTGGTTTGTTCTGGGAAGGCTCCTTAGGGTTCTGCTCGGTTACACTGTCAGCACTGAAATGAATCAAATAACCTAATACAGACAAGTTTCTTGATGCAAATGTCCTTACTCTTTGCCTAGTATCCCTCTCATGTCTCAGAGCAAAACAACATGGCATTTAACTCCATGAGCAAAAACATTCTTTTTGCAAAATATGTCAGTGGTTTTGTATTTAGTAAATCCAATAAATTTATCTTTATTATATCATTTGGCATTGTTGACAACTCCTTTTCTCTTGAAAGATTTTTCTACATTTGGCATCTATGTCTCTAAACTGTACTTATTATTTTTTTCCCTCTTCTACTTTTAAATTTCCTTTATTTTCTCTATTCATCTGCTTATTGTTTGTATGATATATCCCTCAGGGTTTTTTCTCCCCTTTCCCCCTGGAAAACGTCAATTCTACTTCCATTGAGTCAGTTATTACCTTTCTTACTTTCTAAAATCTCTCCTGAAGTCTAATCACATATATATCCAACCTCCAACTAAACCTATCCACTTGAATATTCTATGACACTTCAAACTCTACTTGGTCTTGATGGAAAGCACTATATTTTCCTCCTTGTTTGTTCCACATATGTTAAGGACTAAATGCCTGTGTCCCCCGAAATTCATTTATTGAAATCCTACCCCCCTACGTGATGGTATTACAGTGTGTGCCCTTTGGAAGGTATTAGGATTAGATGGGGTCATGAGTGGAACCCTCATGATGGAGAATAGTGCCCTTATAAGAGTCATGAAAGAGCTAGCTTCCCCAGCCTGAAAGAAGGTGCTCACCAGAACTTGACCATACTAGTACACTGATCTTGGACATCCCACTTTCAGAACTATAAAAAATAAATTTATGTTGTTTGTAAGCTACCTAGTCTATGGTACTTTGTTATAGCATCCCAAGAAGACCAAGACACAATCCCACTGACTGTCCCTTCTATCCCCCCACACCTACTGCTTCTTGGCTATTCATCTCTAAGACCCAGCTTACATATCGCTTCCTCTGGGAAGACTCTTCTGATTTATCTAGATGAGTACTCCTGTGTAGGGACCCCTTAACTCTGTGTTGACAAAGTTTATTTACTTGCCTGTTTCCTCAACTGAGATGTAAGTTCAAGAAGGAAGGCCCCAGTGCCCCACAAAAAAATGACATAAAATAAACATGTATTTACACAGAAAAAAAATCTGTGTAAATGAATGAATCCTTAAAAAAGTTTTTATGATCCAATTGTTTATCTATAAATACCCCTAATATACAGGCCAGGAAACTGAGGCTTACTATGGGCAAGCTGTGACTTACTACTTTATCTTTTGTGGGTCTCTTATTATATTGCCCTTTATCTCTTAATGTAGTATGTAGCTTATAAACAAAATAAATGTATCTCATTTGAAATGATAGACTACTTTGAATCAAGTAAAATGTCTGAGATTTCTGATTACTTTGGCAACAAACTGATATTACTATAATTTACAATAACGTTCTTTTCTTAGTCCTCTTTCCCACGCCTACAATTGTTACAACAAAACTCCCAAAATAGCTGTGTTACTACTAAAGGTCTCACCTGTAGGTGCAGTTTTCCAGCTGATTCCAGTGAAAGTAGATGGCCTCTTCTTTTCCAGGACTTTTTTCTTCTTAATCATTGAAAGGAGGCTATCTCTGCAAATATTAGCAGTTTGTTCAATTCATAGTTTTCCAGTTGGAACACTCAACCATTTTTATCATCTGTGTTTGGATATAATCAGGGTTATTTTGAAAAATATTTATTAGTAGAGTAGGCCCTGTTACAAAGGAATCTTTTCAGTGAGTGCCAAACTTCTCTTGATATTTGTACTTCTATTTTCTGTATTTAATTAGTTTAGCTGTTATTATAGAATTTTAACACTAGGAAGAACTTCAGAGATTATCATAATTCTCTTCTTCTCTTATTTTTTCTAAATTACAAGTAAATAAACTAAAAGCTTCAGAATATAAAGTGTACACAATCAGTGCTTGAGTCAAAGTTTAGAATATTTGACACATTAACAAGACTGAAAGTTTTATGCAGACACCTATGACACTAAATTCAAATCCATGTGCCCTTTTTCTTGACTTCTGAATATCATTCAATTGATTGACCATTTACCACTCCCTCCTTCTTAGTCCAAACTTTTCCCTTAACTTCCTTAATTACACTTCTTGATTTTCTCACAACCTTCCTAATTATTGCATCCTAGCCCCTCTTATAGGATTTTTATCCACTTCCCAACCAGGAAGTTGGCATTCTTTAAGGCTCAGTTTAGTGTCTTTTTTTTTTTTTTTTTTTTTTGCCACCCACAATTGCCTTTGGTTTATTACTTTTTCAGTGGTTTTGAACTTGGCAATGAAAACGTGGTTCATCCAGTTATACAAAGCAGAAACTTTAAGATTTCTTCCATAACTCCACTTTCCTCCTTCCTCATATCTAACACATCACTGATCCAGTTGGTTTTAAGTCCTGAAAAAACATATAGAAATAGATTTCCTTCTCCTTATCTCCATCATTGCCATCCTATTCTAAGCCACCAAATCATATTTCTAAGGACTATTATAATCTCCTGGTTGATATTGGTCTACCTCCACATTTGGCCTATGGTTGTCCATTCCCAGTATGGCGGTCAGAATAATCTTTTGAATACCAGCTATCTTCACATGCACAAACTATATGCACCCCTATACACCACATATATTTAAAACCCTTAAATGTCTTTCCATCATCTTCATAATATAAATAAAAATCCCTCACATATCCTGCAAGTCAATCCATGGTCTACTCCCCCCATTCCTCTCTTGCCTGTCTTAAATTTTCTCCAAATTTCATATCCTGCATTCTTTTTTATTTTAATCACATGTGCTACTTTCTTCACGATTCAACTATTTTAAGATCTCAGTCTTACTCCTATTGTCCTTTAGTTCTATTTGGTAGTACAGCTATCTTGGTGGTTAAAAATGTTGTCTGGAATCAGGTAGATAATATACAAATTTTAGTTTCACCACATGATAGTTGTTTGACTATGGATAAGTTATTACATTTTTGTTCTCTAATCTCCTCACTTGAAGTATGAGGATAATAATACAAAGTAATTCTTAGGGTTACTATGAGGATTATATGAATTAATTCACAGAAAGTGCTCAGGAGAATGCTTGATACTTAGAAGTATTCAATACAAATTTGCATAGTATCATCATATTCATCATCATCATGTATCATCATACTGAGCATCATCATCTTCACCTAAGTGTAAGAATTTCCATTAGAAACCTTTCTTGACCTCTAAATCAGGCTTTCTTCTTTGCATCTCTAATTCATAGCTCTTATCACAGGTGAAGAAAGGAAAGGCCTATTTCTTATCAGCCTATATTCTGTGCAAAGTTAATAATCATGTCTTAGCACATTTCAGGCAGAAACTGTATACTCAATAAATATGTGTTAAATGAAAGAATAAATAAAGTCATACTATCTAAACACTAATAGTGACATACATTTTTAAACCAATATTTTATATATGTCTATATCTTTAATACTGCAAAGTACTCTGGTAAAAATATCTCAAGAAGTTTCAAACAATGGAAAGTGTCAAAGATCAAATGGAGAAATTGATTATATGAAGACTAATTAAAAAGTATTTATACTCATCATTCATAAGATTATAAAAAGTAATAGAAAAAAGAAGCCTGAAACTCTGAATGAAACCGGAGCACTAAAATGAGTGTGAGCACTCCTATGCAATAAATCTTGAAATAAAAATATAATAAATTATGGTAATACCACTTTTCAGGGTTTAGTAAGCATATGAATCTCAGTTCAAGAAATAACACACGCTAACGACACAGATTTAGACAGTTTTCAGGTATATCCATGGGTAGTAAACATCCATAGATAAATGAAAGAAAAGATGAATATTTAGAAAGATATTTCCATTTTAAAGAACAGTCTCACACTACCACAAGTCATACCAGGATGGTCTGACACTGTTCCCCAAAATGTTCTCATCACACTTCTATCTCAATTTTTAAAAATTACAATATGCACTCCCAATAAATGTATATTTATATGCATTTTACTATAAAATATTATATACACTATAAAACAAATTCCCTCAGTGTAGGCTGAGATTAAAAAAATGAACTATCATGTTTTAATAATTTATTATCATGCCCTAAGGTATTGTGTTGCAAATTTCCTGAACTTGGTATACCCCACTTTGAAAACTCCTGGTGTAATACATGGAAAATAGGACTGGAATATGTCCCTGAGTTGATGCAGAGTAACTTTTTTTTTACCCTTATCATTGCCACTTCTCAGCAGAATCTTTTTCAAAGATATTAATTCCTTCATTTCTTTCTTAGCCCTTTTCCAACTTTTTACTTGTCTCTAATGAAAAAAGTCATTTAAACTTGAGAGCTGTGTTACGTTTTATTCAATATCAGAAATTTATTAAAAAGTATCAAGCCTGTACTTTCTTCAAATTAAGATACTCCTTGTGGTTCATTTCCAGTGATAGGTAATCCCCATCTCAAATCACTTTGCTAGGAACACTGGTATTTGATAAATACATTTTCAGGGAGCAGTTCTCTTCAAAGTCCTCTCTCATCAAGCATTGTCCCACCACAAAATATGATCAAAGATTAAGGACTCTGGGGACTCATGGGCTCTGAACTCATCAGCCTCGAATCCTACTATAAATTATCCAAATGAGGCACTTGGCAAGATTCTTAACTGATTGTGCTATTCGGAACACATCCATTTCAATTAGAGGTAACCATGATACACGACAGCACAGAACAAAACTAATAATTTTCGCTGATGTCAAGGAATGTTATAGGACTTCAGGGAATTACAGAAAGTATTTCAAGAAATGCATGTTCACGGCAGCATTCCTTGTCCGTGTGTCTGCTTCTTGAATGAGAGGGTTTTATCTTAGTTTTCTGGTTCACATCAAATGGGTTCAAAGAATATTCATATATAAAAGTCTGGATGGCAGGGAAAATTGGTATGCTAAAGACTAAAAAGTCAATGCTGAACCCCCGAATTCCTCAGGAGATGAGATGTGTCTTCAATTTTAATCCTGAGCCTGAGCAAATAAGATGCAAACAGATGAAACAGCTAACATTCAGAAAAAGTTAAAAGATTCAAGGTCACAAATATCTACTCTTCCTGGACCAGTAGAAATCTTGAAATCCCCCATGAATGTTTTATCTTAAAGTTGATTTTAAATGGGTATATCTGAGCAGTATACCACATCAGCTAACATACTAGTTTCCCTAACTTTTAAAATCGTACTGTCATACAGAGTGAAGTAAGACAGAAAGAGAAAGACAAATATCATATATTAATGCATATATGTTATATCTGAAAAAAATTGGTAGAGATGAACTTATTTACAAAGCAGAAATAGAGACACAAACATAGAGAACAAACGTATGGAGACCAAGGGAGAAGGGGGAGTGGGATGAACTGGGAGATTGGGATTGACATATATACACTATTGATACTATGTATAAAATAGATATCTAATGAGAACCTAGAGTATAGCACACATAAGTCTACTCAGTGCTCTGTGACCTAAATGGGAAGGAAATCCAGAAAAGAAGGGATACATGTATACGTATAGCTGATTCACTTTTCTGTACAGTAGAAACTAATGCAGCATTGTAAAGCAACTATACTCCAATAAATTTTTTTTTTAATTACCCTAACAGTAAAAATAAATAAATAAAAAATAAAATTGTACTGCGGGCTCACTTCCCTGAATTTTGGGGGTTTTACCAAGCAGAAAACTAATCAATTCCTTTCTAAAAACAAACTCTGGGATATGAGGAACTAGGCATGCCACTTACCAATAGAAATCAGTTTGATTCCATGATTTGGGCATAAATATGCAAGTGCCAAAAACCTGTTTTCTTGTTCTAACAGGGCTAATTACCAACTTTATGTCCTGGGTCTCCTTTTTCTTGACTCTAATTTAAAATTTTACACTCCCTACCCTTTCCTTCAAATAGGAAGTAGTATGAGAATGTATTCATTTTTTAATTAATTCAGGAAACACATATTGAGTACCTTCTATCTAGAAAATATTTTATTAACCAGGCTGAAAGGATATAAAAGTGAAAAATCCATACTTCCTCACCTCAAAGAGCTTTTGTAGAGTCTAGCAGAAGAAATATTAAAACAAATGAAAGCTAGCATCCCCTGGTATGATATGATGAAAAAGGCACTTCACCTTCATCGTATTCCTCCCAAAAGTCCATAACTCCAAACTAACCATGAGATCAACGTCAAACCTAAATTGAAGGACATCCTATAAAATATCTGACCAGTTATCCTCAAATTGTCAAGGTAATGAAAAACAAGTTAGGATTGAGACACTGTCACAGACCAGAGTAGACTAAAGAGACATGATAAACACATGCAATGTGCTGTTCTGGATCTTGGAACAAAACATTTTTAAAAGTCATTAGTGAAAAATCTGGGAAGTCAGATAACGTCTGGACTTTAATGCACTGATAATGGTTTTCTAGTTTGACAAAAACCATGGTAATGTCAAATATTGACATTAGGGGAAACTGAGTACGAGCTATATAGAAACTTCTGTACTATTTTTGCAACTCTTCTAGACATCTAAAATTATCCCCAAATAAAAAGTTTACAGAAAAATTCAAAAGCACACAATAACTATAATATAATCAAGGTACGACAATATCCATGAGATAAGAACAAAGTTCTGTTAGATTGTGGAAGTTAAGGATACTACTTCTGCGTGAATAAAAGATGACTGCTTTTGTAGGAGTCTGCAACATCTATTGCAGAAACTTACCCCAAACTTTTGCCACACCCCTCTACAAGGTCAAACCACCTCATGGATCTATTTTGAGGGTCCAGCCTTAGATACAATGGGGAAATATTTTTGTAGAATAAAAGACAGAGACTCTGTGTTCCTGTAGCTACAAATATACCAGGGTAGTGGGGAGAGAATGTTTTGGGAGATGTGCAGATAAGAGGGGGTACTCTTTCTCCAGAAAAAATATTTAATAATAAAGGCTTGGTTAAAATTTGATATGCCTTCTATTATCACCAGTCACCAGCAATCTTAAACAATATCAGTGGTAAAATGCTTCTTCCCATTGAGCTGGACCACTTTAACCACCACCTTTGATACTTCACTCAGGCAGTTATGTCTCTGTAATAAAGAGTCAGACTCTACTTTTTGATGTTTACCTGCTGACAGCTATTAAGCCTCAACCCCTCCTTTTTCTGCTTATGCCCCACATTTGGACAAGCTGATATTTAACCTTAGGCACTCCCTTATTTGACACAGGTGGGAAGTTGAAACAAGGCAATCTTCTGCACATACATACAAGGCCTCATCCCAGCTACCACTCCTAAACAACATAAAAACCTTCAGTCAGTCTCCTTTTCTGATCTCTCAATCAATTTTCATATCTTTTTGGGAGCCACCCTGCTTTCCCTAGAAAACCTCATTATGTGAGAAATAAACTTTTTCATGTTCTCTTGGTGTGTATGTGCATGTGTGTGGTGTCATTAGTTTTGACAGCAAAGCAAATTTTATGTGAGGGGTCCTTCTTTTTTATATACAGTGGCCACAACAGGTTCACAGAGTCAAGAACTGGAAATACCATTTAGGAGATAATCGATTGAGAACTACCTTAAAGTAGAGATATGATACAAAAAGAAATAACAATCTATTACTATTCCCAGCAGCCTCTTCATTTCATTTAGAGTTTTCTTCCCATTGGTGCCCAGGGCCTCCATCCTTCATTTGATCAGCCTCCCTCTCTCCTGTTCTATCTAGTCTTTGCAGAGCCCCTGCTTCCTCATGCCAGGTCCCTCGTAGTTGAACACGTAATTCCTGTTCATCCTAAAATTTCACATGCTTCAAGGCAAAAAAACCTTTTTTTTCTCACTAAAACTGATCACTTGTCATAATATAATCCATTGGTTTATTGAGAAAACATGCACTCCTCTCAGTGTGAAGATATGAAGGTAGGAAGCTAAGAACAGGGCAGTGCTGCTCTGCATCCCAAGTGCAGGGAACATGTTGTTGTAACTGACTATATTTCCCTTGATTACATCTGACTTACAATACCAACCAAAGTTACAAGAACAGCAGCCAGTTCAACTCTGCCTCCTGACCCTGTCTTACTTACTAAGAATTGGAGGAATGATTCATGAACATGTTTAAACCAGCCGATGTCAAGTAGAGGAAGAGACCATTTTCAGGGGCAGTCACTAGTTCTTCGGAAACAATAAAAAAAGTCCTACAACATAGGTGTAGCAGAAAGAGAAAAAGAAGTAAAGAGAGTAGAAAAGAGTATATCTATCTTAAAATTCAGTTTCAATCCTAAATCAGATGGTACATACGATAGAGAATTCCTGCAAAGTTGATTCCATCTACCTTGAATGATTGACTAGTAACATGAACTTTGTTTTGTAGACAATGAGGATGCACTTTTTTGAGTATGAAAATCACCCTGCTGCAGATAAGTTCTATCCTCTTAGGATACTTTTTTTTAAATCAGTAAACAATGATGGGAGAAGATTCAGGAAAATTTTATAGTAATAAATAGAATAGCAGCAATAGAAATGGAAACAAAGTTTCAGGTGTAAGAGACATTGTAGAATAGTACTTTATAGCTAATCAAGATGGCTTCCAAGATTTAGGTATGACTAACTAAAACAAGGAAGAAAAGCAGGGGAAGTGACTGCTTTGGATAGAAGATTATGAATTCAACATTGGAAGTAAAATTTTGATGAATTGGATAATAAATGTCAAAGTCTTCTAACAAATTAAAAGCATTTTACAAAAGCATGTTTTTAATTTTTTATCTTTCTCATCTGTATATTGTGTATCACCATAGCATGTAAACTACACAAGGAAAAGATCTGACTTCATATCAAGTACGTAAACCAGTAAGTACATTTTAAAGGAATTATGTTCTACTTTGTAACTGCTAATGAAGTTGCAGTTTTGTTTCATATAATGCTCATTGCAATGGTTAAAATGCCCTACTAAACTGAGATGTGCATGCCCTAATGCAATAGAGTGTTTTTTATCCTTTTGGACTCTTGTTCTCTAGGCCTGTGACTCGTATTTTAATCCTAAAAATATCAAAAGACAGATTTCAGCAAAAGGCAGCTCTTCTTCTTTGCCCACCTGAATTACCAACTACTGTAGAAAGAACATTGAAAAGGGGATTAATCCATGGATTTTAGCATTGTAGTCTGAAGTCTTTCATGCCATGTTACAAAAGTCCATGAATTGTTTGGTCATCAAAACACTCAGGGAATTATGTAACCCTTTTATTGGACAGATAGATCAACTCACCTGGAGAAGGAGGACAGTGTCTACTAGTAAAGTCAACACAAGGAAGTTTTAAACCAGTTAGTTAGATTAGACAGCCAAAATATATGTCTATATATTCTGCAGCTTGAGTATAAGGTAACTGCTGACTTTTATACATGAAGTACTGAAAACCTGTTCTTTGATAGTGAAGATATAAAAAAGTTAATTATGTTTTTCATGTCTTCAATTTAGCTATGGAGAAAGTTTAAATGTCCTACCATGTGACTTAGGGGAATATATTACACTATACAGCACTTAATGACACACTTTTCATACAATTGAGCATCTTAGTTTTATGAGTATTTGGAGGGCAGACATCTTGTTTTGTGATTCTCTTAAACACCTCTCAATACCCTCTCTCTACCACCATGGGCAGAACATGGTAAGCTTAAACTAAACATTTATCAAAGAAAATGGATTAAGTAGTCAATTAGCCTTATTTTCAGATTGTTACCACTTCAGCAGCAAGAACATTAGATCTGAGAAGATCTTCCTGTATTTATACAGTTTCTAAGATAGATAATAATAACATTTTATTGATTAAAGTTGTCTCAAGTGTCATTCTATTGTCATTGAGGTAAGTTTAGACAATGGACTGCAATGTTATTTGTTACCTCCTTTGAACTGCTAGTACTGGATGGGATCTCAAAGAGGATCTGGAAGAAGGAAAAATGGGTAGCTCAGCAAGTCTGTTCTAAAATGGATGTAATATCAACAAGATATGTATATTTTCTATCTTAAGGCATCATAGAATTGAAAACATACTATCAATTTATTAAAAATTCTATGAGGAAAAGAGAAAAAACAACACATAAAGCAAATCTACCAATTATATGACACTCATCATTTTAAAATATCTTTAAACAAAAGTTTTTCATGTTATATTTGCTCAACAAACCTGTCTTAGAGGATAATACCAACGTATTTCTAATTAATAACAGTCAACCTTAAGTTTTGATTGTTCCAAAGCCCACCCTGTGCCCTTTTCTACAAATTCTGACCATATTTGACTGTCTGAAATCTACTGGGTTTGTGAAGCAAACTCAAGCTCTGTAACTGATGGCTTTGACCTTGATGATGACTTTGTGTTAGACTTTATAAAGCTAACTAGACTTCACAGCCGGCACTGTTAAAACTTACTCTCCCAGCACAAAATGAGCAAAAGTAGATAAGCAAAAGTAGATCAGTAGATGGGCAAAATTAGATAAGTAAATGAAGGCCAGAGGCAGCCACAGGGCAGGGGTGGGGGTGGGGGAAGGCATAAGTAGACGGCATGCTTTCCTGTGTCTGGGCCACATTCAAACTTTGTTCAGCTCTGCTCACTGCCACATGCCACTGTGCTTTCCTGTCCCCCATTCACACAACTACTGCAAATGGTATCATTTTGCAACTAATTTACTCACTTAGTTTTGGCCATTAGTCATTCCCAATATCCTCAATCTGCAGGTAATTTTCCACATTATTAGTTACCCACCTGTCTTGTTAAACTGGACTTTCTGAAACCCTGTGTGCCTGCATTTTCTGCACCCCAAGATCAAGCAAATAATTGCCTGTACCTGGATGGAAGAATTTAATAGGAAGATTATAGTTGATTCCAAAAGTTAATAACTATAGCATCTGGTTTCCCTTTTTAACATTTAAATGATAAATTCAGTGTTCATGGAGAGAGAGAGAGAGAGAGAGAATAAGAATGAGTCAGCTCACCAGTCTAAAATCTTCTTAATCTTTTGTGTTCAGGTTAAACATAGATGAGCAGAAGGTAGGCTTTAATCTCTCCACTAACGTACTTCAACTATGACCCTAAGGGACCCCATCTTGATCACATTAAAAGAAAGAAGCTCTTTTCATTGATAGGAAATTTAGCTCCCTGATAAGGAAGATGGCCACGTCCTCTGATTTCATGCAGTGTCTCTGATGTCTTTGGTTGCTCTGAATGAGAGACTACAGCTGCTTTGAGACATCTTCAACTCATTTTCATTCACATCTCCATAAAACCATCTGCACAGGATGCCTTTTTAAATATTGCTTGGTGAAACTCAGAACGTTATTTTCTAAGCCAGCTCAGGAAAATCCAGCACGAAAAACCCAAGCTTTCAGAACTGAGGGCCAGGATTGCAATTTGCCATGAGTCTAAGGAGAGTGCCTCATTTGCAATTAAATTGACATTCGTTTTTATCAGAAATAAATGTGCTGGCCACAATATTAGCTGGGAGTTATAAGTTTGATTTTTAGTCTGAAAGGAGCTCCATATTTGCTTGTAATGAAAACAGAAAGCCAACATATTTCCAAGAATCATCCTACATGGCTTTCTTAAATGAAACAATCATCAGACTCTAAGGCTCACAGGTCCTTGTCAGGGATGTGTAAAATAGAGAAGATGGCAATTACACAAACTTCATATTATGGTACTTTCAAGTCTATTTAATCAACCACTTAAATTTCAGAAGTCCTTTATTTTCTGTACCTCTCTTCTAGACCTTTTCCACCCACTTCTTTTAATAAAAATGTACTCTCCTGAGGTACACTTACCAGGAATGGAAATCTACTTAACAGAGAAAAAGCTATAATGATGGTACGTTTTAAGATTACAGAATGTAAAAGAACATCGGTGATCTTATCCAAGGCTCATGTAATATATAATTATTATTCTCAAGTATTTCTTGTTCCTCTGAACTTGTGTATATCATTATCTCCACTGCTTTGTTTTTTCTCATGTTATTACCTTTAATTGTCTCTTCACATGCCTCCATATCTGCCCAATTGGACTGTGAAGTTACTGTGGGCAGAAGTCTAGGTCAGGAATCGACAAACTAAAGACCACATGCCAATACTGTTGGCCATTTATTTTTGTAAATAAAGTTCTACTGCAATTTAGACGCCCCAAATTAGATATTTATTATGTATTATCTATGGCTACTTTTGAGTTACAAGAGCAGAGTTGAATAAGTATCCTAGTGTCTGCATGGTGGCATGCAAAGCCTAAAATATTTACTCCCTGGCCCTTTACAGAAAAAAAAAAAGTTTGCTAATCTCTAGTCTAGACTGCTTGGTATCCTTTCAGAGACTGGTGTAATGCTCTATTCCTAGTTACTCACATTCTGAAGAAACTCACATTTTAAGGATAGCCAGGCTCTAAAAAATATCTATGGCCACAGAATATTAAATATTTTATTATGCTGAAGGATTACCTCCAATATCTGGGGAATGTGGCAAAGTGGTAAATCCAATCCTGTTTCGAATTGGTGGGAGTTGTTCCCAGTAACAATAGAAGTGCCAATATCACTACTACTTCCCAAGGCACTTTTCTTTAGTCAGGTATCCATGTGATAAAGGGAAGGAGGGCAAAAGAACATTATCAAGATGGCTTATAATTCTTAACCTTTGGTCCTAGAAGACCTCTAATTTTGTCCTTGTAAGCTACTGACACTTCATCAATTTGGTCTCCATACAATAACATTAACAAAAAAAGAAAAGAATTAAGTCTGTTATGAGACATCTTGTCCTCTCTTTTCCAGTCTTCACCCATGCCATGTTGCTTAAAGCTTGAACATGCACACATATGATATATTGACACTTATTTCAGAGTCACATCAAAAGCGTAATTTATAAGTATCTGGCAGCATTTTTTTGTTTTCCCAAAGACATTCTAACTCCACTAGGATGGAAATCGAGAAAGAAAACACAGATGCCTCATCATTCAGATCTTTTGCACCCAAAGAGAGTCTCTAAAAGTGAATAAGGACTTTTTTCCAACCAAGTTCACATCACCTGTGTGAGCATCTCTGGAATAAAATTCCAAAAGTGAGATAACAGAGCTCTTATGGCACTAATTACCACACTCTAGGGAAGGCATCTGCAATGTTCCCCATGCCAAGAAAAATGTAGGGAACAGAAATGTTGAATTTTGGTCTGTATTGTTTTTTACAGCTTATTGTTGGCCTCTATCCATTCTGATCCATAAGGCATCAAAGTTTGAATTTTCTGCCTCTTAGGAGTTCATGGCTAATTCTTTTTTAATTATTAGACTTTAATGCAATTAATATTATAACTTAACACATATGACCTGAGGTTGTTGGGGGCATTTGATTACTTGGCTGAGTACATCACACGAAAATCATTAGTTACAGGATACTGTTTAGATGTTGTTACACTGTGTGGTTTTACTAATTGATGGGTATGGATATATGCCTAGAGTTTATAGGTTTAAACTTTCTCTCCCTGCATTCATAGCCTCACGGTAATAGACAGGAACCAGGAAGGACCAAACGTCTGCTCCTCTTTATGAAGGTGCCTACGTAGAAGTCTCCCTCATCATTAAAATAATGCCAGCCTTATTTCTGAGTCTCATTCTTAGAAATCTGTTTTATTACCAACTTCTTCTTAAACTGAAGCAACCTGTAGCAAAGAGGCCTCTGACATCCTGCCAGCAGCCAAACCTGAGCAACTGTCAGCCAAAACTAGGAGGAAAAGAACAGAACTTCAAATGAGAAAGCAGTTGTCTGGAGCCGCTGGGACTCCACTGGCATGGAACCAGATGAACTAAAATCCACAGGTCTGTTTCCTGCATAAACAGGTGAAGACAGGGCTGGGAGAGGTGTGAAAATAGTTCTTCAGCCATACTTTATAATGTATGGTCCCCAAGGTGCCCTCCTACATCTGTTCTGCATGTTGGCAGGAAGGCATGCCAGACACTGACATTCTGCAGTACAACAGGCAGTTTATATAAGGAAAAAAGTAGTGAAATCTTGATCATTTCCTTCTTCAAAGTTAATGAGATATAATTCTTTTGAGCTCTTTCATTTCATTTTATTTTCAAATGAATTTAAACATAGTTAGAAAAAGTGAATTATTACCATACAACTTCTGTTGGGTGGAAATTTTCAACTTAAAAAATGCAAACTACAAAAATGAAATTCAATTTAAGTGTAAAGCTATGGATTTACATATACCCTGTTAACTATAGTCTTTTGAGAATATATTGTAACTTGATGGCAAAATGTTTTCCACTTTCATTTATTTCATTCATAGAGAGGTGAGAGAAGCAGAAAGACAGAGACAGTTATAATATCCTGTGCTAGAGTTGTCTGAAAGTTTATACAAAGTGAGTACCCATGGCCTACATTCTCCAGGGCTATGGGGGTCACACAGAGTTGCAATTGGGAATTCCCACCAAAGTTACTGCATGGAAGAGAGTCATCAAGAGAGCTGCTGCAACACTATGGCTGAAAAAATAGTTGTAAAAAACAGAACTAAGGAATTAACAGTAAAATTGGGGAGGAGAAAAATAATTCAAAAATATTTATCCTGTTTTTCTATAGTATAAACAATACATGTTAACACGTTCATTGTAGGAAAAGTAAGCAATAAACATAAGCTCAACAAAGTGAAAATGCCACATTTCACAAGCCGGTATGTGGTGGGTCTGTGTGAATCTTTTAGAATCTGTGTCTAAAATACAAATATATATGAACAGGAATTGACATGACTTAGAATTAGGTATGCAGATTGATGTAGAGAGAATGATCAAAGGTCATTTGTTATTATTCACTGAACCTGGATTTTAAACAACATAGATACAATCAGTAGATTTCGAAGTCCTTAGTATTACAGGGTCATAATATCTATAATTTATCTAAGGGGAAATAATAACAGTAATATTAATGCCATTGTTATATAATGCATGTTGAATATGTACTATGTGCCAGGTACTTGGTTAAACACTGTTCTACATTGACCCATTTAATCCTCACAATAACCCTGTGATTGTACATGCTTCTTTGTTTACTCTAGAGATGTGATGAATAAGGATACATAAGGATACATGCCTAGCAAGTGGTAAGTCTTTATTGCTATGTGGGTGACAGTCCTTTAAGGTCCAAATTCTGAATTCCTAAGCTCTATGATCTAAAATCATGAATACTTGTGTTATTTCCTTTTTGTTTCCTTTTTTTCTTTTTCCCTAATATTATTGAGTAATTTCTCTCCAGCCACACTGTAAGCGCCTACATTTCAGGGACCGTATTCTATATTTGTTCTCTTCTTTTCTACTTGTACCATGCCTGAGAATAGAGATTTTGAAGGACTGATCTATTATTGGCAAAAGCTTAAACAAGGGTGGGATACCTACAGAGAATCAAGGAATTTCAAACTTGACATTTTAACTACTGAATAAATGTTATCATTAGTTAGCATTTTACTCCTATCATTATGCAGCACATACTGCAATAGAAATCTAAGTTTTCTGATAAATTCAATCAATAGAAATATTCAGAATATTTAATTCAAAGCATGAAAGCCAAAGAATTTTGAGAAGGATTTGCTCTCATGGATGACATTCTGCAGATAACATTCTGGCCTTTATTTTTGTTGGCCGACATTACCCTAAACTCATCAAGGATTGAAATTAGAGCATTGTCTCTTCTCTGAGTCTGTGAGTGCTCTCAGGTATGAGGACAGTGTCTCCTTGGGCACAGTAAGGCTTCTGCCCAGAGTAGGGTCAGTGAATAACCCTCCTCAATCTATTCTGAAACCTGCAGGAAGACAGCCAAAGGGATGAGATGGCATGTGGTCAGATACCCAACTCTGCTGATAATCACTTTAGTGGTCTTGCTATCCAAGTATCCAATGATCCTCAAACAGGCATTCTTAAGTATGATTCATTACCATCTAATAATTAGATATATGAAAAAACAAGCAAGTTTCCCAGGTCTCTTAAGAAAATACTGATTTTGGCCTAATCTCACTGCTAGTCTCATTCGTGGATGCAGTCTGCATAGGTGGGCCCTTCCCTTTGACTCATTACACTGAAAATAAAAGCACCATGGTTAAATCCCCCTACAGGTTCCTCAAGTCGGCACCTTGACTGTTCCACATCTGAAATCTCGTCTTGCCATCCAAGAGCCTGTCACCTCCTACCTTGATGGCAGCTGCTTGAGTTAGGAGCATGCTATTTAGTAGTGAGATGCTGATGAATACTGGGAGGAACAGTGACAAGCCTAAGTGCTGTTTTACATCCCATTAAACCAGGGGAGACACATCTGTTTATTTTCTTTCAGGGGTAGCACAAGGCTTAGTCTTTGTGACAAGGTCATGAGTCCAGCCCTAGGATTCCTTGTGGAGAGATAACCAAACTTCTCCAGACACTCAATAACAGAATGCCAACTGTGAATTCTTCAAATAGAGATCCAAGGACACAATTGTGTCTGGAAAAGATGGAATGGGCCCAAATAGAGGACAAGCATGAATAGTCCTCTTTTGTCTGTGGGCTCACAGTCTGTCCTGCTGTTAACCCTAAAGTTCTCATTTGGCAGAAAGCCATGCTCCTACTTCATGGGGGCCTATATTTTTCAAATGCAGAGAGGTTTACCACTGACTAAAGGAAGGAAAATAATAAATTTCCCTTTTAAACATTTTATTTAATTATGTACTTCTCAAGAGTCATCTCTCTTCAAAGTGCTTAAAATTCCTCACACTCAGAGTTTAGTTATCAAATGTTATCAAAGCACCTTCATGACGCTACACAATAAGGCTCTATACCCACCAGCACTCTGAAGTCAAATGGCTTGAGTTTATACCTGGCCTCCACCACTTTTCTGTGCCTTCGCTTCTCCATCTGTAAAGCAGTAATGGCATGTACCTCTCAGGTTACAAGAATTAAATAAGATAATATTGATGAAGGGCTTAGAAATGATCTTGAGATATAATTAGCTTATAAATGCTATTTTAATTTTTATTATTATTGATAAACTCACATCTATTGTTTTACCTTCAGGAAAGTACTGTGAGAAAATAAAGTTTCCTAATCTAAAGCATATATTACTTTTGAAATATTATGATTTGAAATAAAGCAGATATTATGATTTGAAATAAAGAGTATCTTAGAGTAGTCAAAAATTGTTCTAGGAGAGAAAAAGTGTTAAGTTCCAATGATTTTTTTCTACCATTAACTCTATCTTATCTGGTTTTTACATAATGTCAGACAATGTATTCTGAATTTAGAGAAGGCAGCAAGACTACCTTAGCCAATCAAAATACTCTGAAATCTCCTTATTTGAGAATTCTTTCATTTATCTGGTTATTATTTCCTTTGGGTATGAAGTTTATGATGTGAATGAGTGCTCATTCTATGAGTACCAGTTTAAGCTTTACCAATTATTTATACTAGTATGTGAACTACTAATATTTTTTGCTATCAAATTTCAAAAGAGAAGAAGTAAAAAATAGTATGTCCTTGGTGTTTATATTTAGGGAAGACGTAAGGTCTTCACCCAAGAAAGAAAAGCATGGAATTGGGAGTTTCTCTTGTGAAAGAAAATTGCACAATTCTAAAATGTGCATAGAGTCAATTTTTCTCTGGAAATGCTTAATAAATGTTTTACCCAGACCCTGAACAGAGAGTACACTTCCCTCACAGAGTTACAGCTGGTCACTGTACTTGAGGCTATTTTTATCTTCCAGCTTCACCACAGGATCAGATGATGCAATAATACCACATTCAAATGAGAGAATTCTTCAGGGCCCTCTCATCCAAGGATCTGAGGTGCTTCATAAACATTAATTAATTCTCCCAACACCTATGTGAGGAGAAAGTTCTATTTTTGTACTAGTTAGAAACGCTAAAGAAATGCCACCAGCATTTAGACAGAATCCAGGCTGCAGAACTAGCCCAATCTTTCTGTTAAGGAAAAAAATTTCCCCTAATTGGGTCCATGTTAAGGAAGGTGAGAAAAGGGTCAGAGATGTTAAATGTGTCACAGAAAGGAGTCAAAGCAAGAGTCACAAATCCTGGGAATTTAGCAACAGAGCTGAGTTTTCTCAGGGTGTCCTTGGTCAAACACAGGCAACTGAGTGACAACACCATAAAGAAACAATGTACAGAATCAGAAAAGAAAGTGAAGAAAGCAAAGATAGAGTCCATTTCAGAGCACATTCTAAAACAGCTTTTCCATAACTACCAACAATGCCTCTGCTTTGTGAATCCTGATTATTGCTGTTGAATATAGCCTGAAAAGCCTTCTCTCTTTTAACTTATTTTCTCAAAAAGTTAGAATTTATTTTTGGAGACTCTCTTTCTGTTTTTCTTTCATCCT
Source organism: Balaenoptera physalus (assembly GCF_965194825.1). NCBI lineage: Eukaryota > Metazoa > Chordata > Mammalia > Artiodactyla > Balaenopteridae > Balaenoptera > Balaenoptera physalus. Next base: position 40,753,421 of record NC_138897.1, on the reverse strand, counting down.
CTTTCTCCCCTTACTGAATTCTACCATTTGGCCTCTCTGCATTTAATCTTATGGATTGGTAGTGTGTGATCAGTACTTACAGCTTTTAGAAGTTTTCCTTAGACTTTTATGTATTTTAAGACAACCTCTCTTACATGGGAGGTTCTATTTTGCAGTAAATATTAATAGCTTTCTTCTTCATTGTTGCAGAGGTGTCTTTGCATACATTGTTGTCTCCTAAATTGACCTATAGAAATGTCATGGTTCAGAACTACTACTGATAGATAACTTTGTTTGTACCAATTCCTAGACTACCAAGTAGGCAAGGGGTAGGAAGGGAGGAATAACTCTATTCCAAGAATGAATGAACAGACCTAGAAGGACATAAAAATAGATATATATGTTTTTTATGCAAATTTGAAACAAATGAAAAAGAATCTTAGGTTTACATTTTTCATTTTTTAAAATATATCTTGTTTTCAGTTGAGAGGCAGTAAGAGTTTTCAGAAAAGACCAGACAAAGAATAAAAACCCTTAAGTTCCAGCCCACTTTGCCCATAACTAGCTATATCTAAATATCTCCATTATTCGATATATTATTTCATATCATTTCAAGAAAGAAACTATATTTTAAAGTATTTAAATAAGAATAAAGATTTTGTTAATATATGTAGAAGGCAGTATTAAGTGGTATAGCTATGACTTAAGCAGTTTTTGGTGTATGTAAAGCAAAAAACTTGAATCTAGTGCCACCACTCCTAGAGGAGAAGAATATTAATCTCCAGAGACTATTAGATATTAAGGTGAATTTCCCAACATAAGATGTCCCCACTACAGCTCACTGTACTGTTTTTAGCATTAAACAATACCAAATAAAGTGATATAAGTGTACTCTCAACACTAGACAGGACATTGATTTGATCATTTCTTAATCTCTTTTAACTAAAATAATCTAGAAAGTTCAGTTGTTAATAATTTTCTGGAAACTGGCAATTGTTGGAAAATCCAGTGACATGTCTACCAGTCAGTGATATCAGAACCAAGAGGAATGAGAATTTATCTCCCAGAAACTCAGAAAAGGAGCTATAAAAACCATGCATGGAAGTTTTTGTGTCCTTTTATGTTTCATTATTAGGATATGATATTCTATCCTGGAGACAAAGCACCTATTGTTTATTGATGTTTCTCCCTGGCAAACATGTCAGCCTTAGAGCAGGGTCATTCATGTATGACCAGGGTACATCATTTTGTATCTATTGTTTCCTGCATGCAAATTCAATAGTATCCAACCTGATGGAGCATGGGGATTCATAACTCTGGTTAGATCAAAGCTCAAAATAAGGGAGAGAGCTTGTGGGTTACTCACATAGATTCCACATCAGGGCCTAAAAAGTTGGGTTGGGCAGCATATGTGATAGATGCTCTCAGTCCTTTGAGGTGTGGGGTGAGCTTCATCTTCTCATTTAGGTTATGCCACATAACTTTGCCCACTGACAATTTTTATGTCATACCATTATTGACTAATACCAGACGGATATTGAGCTCAAGTTCAAATAACTTACAGAAAAATTCTAGCTGTCTCACTTTGATTTATTTTCCTCTCCCTTTATCTATCATCTGTGGGCAGGGATAGAGAACTAAAGTAACCTGGGGTATCCATGCCTTCATCAATCAACTCAATCCATTTTGTGCAGAGTTAGGGTGAGTTGAGGGCGTTCATATCACCAGTTGAAACTACTTGTTTAGTGAAGGAAAGATCATTTTCCAAACAAAGGCAATAGATAGTTTCAACAGACCCAACAGAAGATGTATTGGATTGGCCAAAATATTCATTCAGGTTTTTCCATAACATCTTATGGAACTTTTTGGCCAACCCAATATATTATACCCATTTCTGATTCTCTATAGCCCAATTGTGAACTGATGGGAATGGTAAAACTTTGCAGAAGGTTTTGAACCAGTGGAGGGGAATAACTAAATGCTACCACATAGATCTGGCCATATCTTCGCCAGGTTGGTTTCCCGATTCACACTTGTTCTGCTTTCTCTCTAACCCTCAGCACACTTGCTCAACTTTCTAAATTCTCCATGCCTCTCCACTTCTGAGTTCCACTAAACTGAGAAGTTCTTTCTTCTCTTATCCAAGTATTTCCTTAAACCCAGATCTCCAGACCTAGTACTGTCCCTATTCCCTAGTATCAAAGAAAATCTTACCTGTTAACCTTCTGACAGTATATTACCTAGGAATAAGTTATTTGATTTTAAAGTACATCTTGTATGAAACAGTTCAGCCCAGGCTTCACTGTACCAACTAAATAAATTTGTCACTCACGACCTTTTTTTTTTCCCATCGTGATGTAAAATGTATTGTCCTCTCTAGCTACATTCATATTTTCTGCAAAAACATTCACCCAAAAATACATACATATTTATGTGCATAAAGCAGTCTAAATTCAGATTTGGTAAACAATTTTTAAAAATATGCTGAAGGATATTTCTAGTAAAAGATGTACCTAAATATTACACTGAACGTTCTTTTCTGAAGCAAAAGTGTGAGGTCACATCTTTATTACATGCTTTATGTTTCAGTACTGAAAAGCCCGTGACACACATTTCCAAAGGACCAAAAATAAATTTCAGTCTTCATCGGAAGGGCAAGAATTTCTGGTAAAATTCAGTGGCTGCTATCCAGCTTTGAAAAATGTAGTGAAAAAACTCTACCGTTTATTGAGTGTTAACTATGTCAGGTATTGTGCTAAATGATTTCTTCGGATGTTTAATAATCACAATAACACTGTAAATTATACATGATTATGTCAATTATATGAATTATATAAAATAAACCTAGAAAGATTTAGTGTCTACAAAATGACTAGAAATAAGTTGTGATGTCAAAACTAGAATCCAACTCTCTTGAAAGACTATTCTCTTTACAAAAACTAAGAATGACCACCACACTTATTTTCCAGATGAAATTGAGTCATGCATACAAGTTCTTGAAAAGCAAAATACACAAACAACTGATCTGATTTTGGTTACAATTTCCATCCACTTTTAAATAATTGGAAAGAATTTTTATCTTTAAAAGAAATATTTAATCTTTCCACTTAAAACCATGGTAGGTTTATCCATTGATTCAAACATTTTTTTTACCTTTAAATATATTCAAAATTTGACTTTATAAATATGTTGAGCTTGATTTAATGGCCTATAATATAATCTATCTTGATATATATATTTGGACAACTCAAAAGAATTTTTATTCTGAATTTGTTTGGTGGGGTGATCTGCTCATGCCAATTTGATACTATGAGTTAATGTTATTTTTTTCTGTATGCTTGTTGATTTTCTATATAGTTGTTCTTTCAATTATTAAGAAAGAGAAATTGAGTTTTTCATATATGTGTATATTGCTTTTCCTATTTTTACTTTCTATTTCTATTTCCCCTTTTGGAGCTTCCAGTTTTAGTTTCACATATCTTATAGCTAGGTAGATTGTTGTATAAACACAGAATTGTTATGTTGTCTTCACTGACAGACATTTTTATCATTATATAATGTTTTCTCTTTCCTTGGAAGTCTAATTTATGTGATGATAATATAGCCACTCCAACTTTCCTTTAGTTAATGTTTGCATGATAAATCTTCTTCCATTCTTTTACTTTCAATCTCCATATACAGATGGTCCCCAAATTATAAAGATTTAACCTATAATTTTTCAACTTCATTGTATAAACCATACTTCAAATTTTGTATTTTGATCTCTTCCTGAGCTAGCAATATGTGGTATGATAATCTCTCCTGATGATGGTCAGTGACATCAAGCCACAGCTCCCAGTTAGTCATGCTATCATGAGGGTAAACAACCAACACACTTACAACAATTCTGTACCCATTCAACTATTCTGTTTTTTCACTTTCAATACAGTATTCAATAAATTACATGAGGTATTCAACACTTTATTTTAAAATAGGCTTTGTGTTATATGTTTTTGCCTATCATAGAATAATGTAAGTGTGTTGAGCACATTTAAGGTAGGCTAGGCTATGCTATAATGTTCAGTAAGTTAGATGTATTAAATATATTTCAATTTATAATATTTTCAATTTACAATGTGTTATCAGACTGTAATTCCATTGCAAGTTGAGGAAGATCTGTATTCTTATATTTGAAGTGATTTTCCTATAAACTGTATGGAATCAGGTCTTGTTTTTTGATTCACAGTGTCAATCTCTGTCTTTCAATTGGTATATTTAGACCACTTGCATTTAATGTAATTATTGATATGCTATAGATTAATTTTGCTGTTTTGTTTTGTTTTCTGTTTTTTTTTTATAGTTTATGTTTTTCTGTTTCATTTTTCCTGCCTTCCTGTGGATAACTTGAACAATTTTTAGAATTCCTTTCTGATGTATCTGTACTGTTTTGTAGTATATATCTTTATATACCTTTTTACTGAGTTATCTAGGTATTACATTATATGGTTGACATTTGAACAACATGGGAGTTAGTGGTGCTGACCCTCTGTGAAGTTTAAAATCCATGTATAACTTTACAATCAGCCCTCTGTATCCCTGGTTCTGCATCCATGGATTCAATCAACCACAGATCATGTAGTGTTGTACTACATATTTAGTGAAAAAATCCTCGTATAAGTGGACCCATGCATGTCAAACCTATGTTGTTCAAGGGTCTACTGTATATACATAATTAACAGCAGTCTACTAGTGTCATAATTTTACCAGTTCAAGTGAAGTATAGAAACCTTACCTCCTTTTACATCTCTTTACAATTCCCTGTTTATAACGTAATTGTCTGAAATATTTTCTCTACATGCATTTCGAGCCACATCAGATATTGTTATAATTTTTGCTTCAACCATCAAACATAACTTACAGTACTCAAGAGGAAAATGAAAGTCGATGGTATTTACCTAGATTGTTGATTACCATGTTTTCTTCCCTTTGCACACCCCAATAATCCTTCTTTTACCACTCCCTTCTTGTTTAGAGAATTTTCTTTGGCCATTCCTCTACAGTAAATCTCCTGGTTACAAGTTTTTCTTTATCTGAGAATGTCTTGATTTCCCCTTCATTCTGGAAGATAGTTTCATAGGTTTCTGAGTTAACTGTAGTTTTTTTTCCTCCACGCTTAAAAAATATTGTGCCATTTCCTTCAAGACTGCATGGTTTCTAATTTTAAAATCCACTATTGTTGAATTATTTTTTCTACTATCAGTATGGTGTTATTTTTTTATCTGTTTGCTTTCAAGTATTGTTCTTTGTCTTTAATTTTCAGAAGTTTAATTATTATGTGTTTTGGCTTGACTTTCTTTGAGTTTATTTCATTTGGGTTTGCTTATCTTCTTGAATCTGTAGGTTTATGTCTTTGCAAATATGGGAAGTTTTCAGCCATTATTTTTTCTGTGTACTTTTTAAGCCCCACCCTCATCTCATCTTCTGAAACACTGCTAACATGAATGTTATATCTTTTGCAATAATCCCACAGGTCCATGAGACAATCTGTTTTTATTCAGTTAATTTTTTATTATTATTTAGATTGGATAATTTCTGTTGTTCTATTTTTCAGTTCATTCATTCTTTCCTCGTTAGTCTCATTCTCCTGTTGATCTTGTCCACTGACTTTTTATCTCAGCTATAATATATCTTTTTAGTTCAAAATTTCCATTTGGTTCTTCTATATATCTTATATTTCTTTGCTGAGGATTTCTATTTATTCACTGGTTTCAAGCATGTCCATAATTGCTCATTAAAATACTTCTATCATGATTATTTTAAGATCTTTTTCTGATATATTACATCTGTGTCATATTGATGTTATGTATATATATTTATATAATTCATTGTTTCTATTTTCCCTCTTCAGTTTGAGATCTTCCTTCTTTGTATGATGAATGATGATTTTTTTTTTTATCGAAATCTGGACATTTTTGCATAATATCCTAAGACTCTGGATCTTATTTAAACCTTCTGTTTTAGGTGGGTATCTTTGACACTCTTCTTGTAGAGTATTGGAGGCACCATCTCACTGTTGACAGGTGAAAACAGAAGTCCAGTTTCTCTCATTCAGCCTCTGATGACTCATTGATAATTTGATTCTGGGTTCCTTTATAAACTCACATCTGGCACAACTGCTGATGTGTACAACTGCTCACCAGATTCTCAAATGCTGAAAAATATTCACCAACTGTGGTTTTAATGAGATGACAGATCATATCATAAACTCACTTCCATATTTTGGGACATGGAATTAATAAATCATGTAAAAACTGGTATCTCCTATATTCACTAATATCAGACTCTTTATATCCCTTCATATTCTTTAACACTCTACTTATGGGACTGTATACTTCCTGGGATGATATATTTCACCCTCCTTTCCCACACTGCTACCTGTGCTGGTTTTCAAGGAGTTATATCCTCTGAATGGACAGTAAAAGTTAACAGCAAGCATAAAGCAGCACAGTGGATGCTCAGAAGTACCAGAGATAACACCTACCGATTTTTTTCTGTTTGACACAAACCTTGTTTTTCTGCACTAGGGACAGCAAGTTGATGAGATATGAATTTTCTTCATATCTTCTTACCCACAGACATAGATGTGATATTTCAGTAATGTGTCATAGGTAGCTCCTAACTGTTTTTCTTAATCTAGTTTTCCAATTATCACTCACCAATTCTGGCAATAAATTGTCTGCTAGTATATGTGTTTAGCTTCAATGCATTTAAAACAAATTTTTCCCCTCTAATTGGCTTTCAGAGATTTTGTTTCATTTGTTTAATTTTAAGGAAGTTAAGGGCATCTGCATCAGGCACAATTAGCCAAAAGCCATTTTTTAACTTAAATAATTTCTGATGTAACAAAATTTCATGGCACATTGACAAAGAAAGAATGATTTAAATGCAATCGTATTTAGATGTTTAACATATCTAAGTCAAGGGCAGAAGGGACATGTGGAAACATCCAGTGAAGATAGATAGTTTTTCAGGTAAACTTTCCAATAAGGAGAATCACCATATCCTCTTTAATCAGACTGAATGTGAAGAGATTAAATACCAGGAAAAGAAAAAAGGAGTCAGAATGTTATCTGAGAACCTCAGTCATGTGTATAACTAATGGCAAGAACCAAGCAAACTTGGAACTCTTCAATAAAGGATTAAAAAATCTAAAACATAGAACATCTTTCTTCTCCTTAATCAAAACAAAACTTATTTGAGAAAATGGATGAAATTCTGACTTATATACCAAGGAAGAAAGAGTATAAGAAAGCTCAAATAAAAGTAAATGAAATAATTTTATAGGACAATGTGACATAAAATATATACGTTCTTACTTTTCAGTTTGAAAACATGAATATTGAAAGTAAAGAAGATCACATTTTATTAAATGATAAATGGTGCTTACATGGTTATACACTTTAGTTTATCTTGATGTAAATAATAAATGCAAAGACTACATTTAAATATTATATTTATATTTATATAATATATAATATATTTGCATTATATAAAATACATATATATGAAATAAACTCAGTTTCTTCCTTTAGAAGGTATCACTGAGAGGCTATATAAGTTATTTATTCATTTTACAAATAAGTATTGTGTGTCCATTGACTAGGTACTGAAGATAGAGTGGTGAACAAAACAGAATATTCCCTGACCTTATGGAGCTTACAGGCAATATGTAAATGAATGAATCAAAAATAAAATATTATTTCATAGAATGAGATTTGCTATAAAGAAAATTAAAGCAAGAAAAGTAGATAGAAAGAAATGGAGAAACTATTTAAATATATGTGACATAAGGCCTAGCTAAGAAGGTAATAGCTGAGCAAAGATCTTAATGAAATAAAGCAAGAAAAGGAGAAAGAGACTGAGAGAGAACAGAAAGTATAAAGATCCAGAGTTAGGACTATGCTAATTCTAAGAAAGGTCAGAACATTGTGACAGGAAAGAAATGAAAGAAGAGGAAAATGGTAGGAAACTTTAGTCATGGGGTAGGTCATGGTGGCTACAGTGAGGATTTGGGATTTTATTCTAATTGTTATGGGAAATAATTGGAGGTTATCATCAGGGGAATGACATTCTTAATATGTTTTTGAAGGGATCACTCTGATTGAAGCATGGTGAAAAAAACAAAAAACAAAACCCAAAAAAAGCCATGAGGGAGGATGCTGATTACAATCAATGAGACCAAATATGAGGCTAATATTGAATTCCAGAGAATACTGTTGATATTTTAAACTAGGGGTGGTAGAAGTAAAGGTAAGTATATGTGGGTAAAGTTGACATGTATCTTCAAGATATAGCTGAAAGCATTTGCAGATGTTTAGAAGCATTCTGCAAGAGAAAAAGGAGTTGAGAATATCCCTTAGATTTTTGACCTGCACATTCAAGAAAAGTTAATTTTAAAATGCTGGAATCAGTGATAAGTTACAGAATCATGAATGGCTATTACATGAAACCAGTGAATACTCAACCCTTAACTGTAAGAGCAGGGGAAAAATAAAAAATTAAAAAAAAAAAAACAAAAACAAATCAAGCTTTATAGTCTAATAACCAGCAGTCTCCAATTTGAGAAGATATTAAAGTATATTGAGTGAGTCTCACCTCTTGTGGTGAATATTACATATGTTGGATTATGTAAGATATACTGGATAAATGAAGTATAACCTAGCTAAAAATCTTGTTTTTAAGTAAAATTGACACATTACCTTTTTATATATGCTAACTCTTATTTTTCAATGAATTGATGTCTATAGAAAGCAGTAATGCTTTGTATTTAGCAACTTGTCAGGATGGTATTTTTCTTCAGAAAGGCATCTCAAATAAGTATGGACAGGCTATGTATGTATGCTCACATAAACAGACATAACTATATCTAAATCTAAATCTATATCTATATCTGTATGTATATCTATCACTATATATATATATATATATATATATATATATATATATTCATACTGGAGTACCTGTGGCTTATTTAAATAGACTAAAATATTGTACTAAGAAGGTTAAGGTCATAAGTTTGAAAATCTTCTGTGAATCACTTAACTTCCCTATATACTTGAGCTCTAATTTACAGACTTCGTATTTATCAGCCATCACAAAAATATGTCATTTCTAAAAACTTAGTCCAAAATGAAAAGACATGGATGACCTTGGATAAGGGTGCTCCATGAAATTCCTGACAGGGGACTCCTTGGATTTTATTGATAGTAGGATAATCATGGTATTGAAAGAGAGCATTTTAATAGTCAATGACTTTTAATGCTGGAATGAAGACATGCAATTTGTCAATCCTGGAATCCATTATTTTTCATTACTTTGTTTTAACTAAGTATTATTTGATGGGTCTTCTTTAATTAGCTTACAGAATAGTGTGAATTTCCCAGATTGTGTCATGTAAGTGCAAACATTTGTTACTTATAATTTTTACAAGTGAACTGAATTTGAGCTTGCCTAGATATTAAAAAAAAAAAAGTTTTCTAATTAAGACACTAAGTGCATTTAAAATATTTGGTATCAATAGTATTGCACTTCCCTTCTCAAATGATATGAAAATGTTAGATCTTTTATATAATGATTGAGCTAGAAAACATCATATCTTAGCCTCTAACTGCATTTGAGGCACATATGAGAAATACACAATGTGTCCAGCTGGATTTTATATATATTTTTTTCTTCCCAGATATGGAAACTGTGGCCCTATGTGGTTAATTGCCTTGTCCCAATTTACATAACAATTCAATGGCCAAATAAGATTATGAAAAATCCAGGTCTTTTGACTCTAACTAACATGATATTTTAAATGTATTGCTTCAAATTAATAAACAAACAAGCAAATAAATCCCAAAGATGTCTCTTCAACCAACATCTTACATTTTTATCTATTAAAAGAACCAACAAAAATATAAGCAAGAAGAATAAGTACAGATACCTGTGGGGAAGGTTACTGATTTTAATCAGCTTTTGGAGACACTTAAGTCATTATCTTTCCAAAGGCTAGGGAATTGATTAACAATATAGTCATTCCTTTTGAAGTCTGTACATCCCTGACAGCATTTTTTTCGACCATTGTTCTAGCTGGTTAATTAATGCATCTTACATTGTACTGAGACCTTCCAGAGGTAAGAGACAGTGCTTATCTAATTTGTTAGTAACTATTAGGTAACTAAAAACTGCTTTTACCAGTACCTGTTTTGTGTACTGTGAATAATGAGAGATAATTCAAAGACTTCATTATGACCTCCAAAGGACTTTTATTCTCGTTGGGGTATAAGATATGACAGACAACAGCTAAAGAAAAACTAAAAGGAAGTACTTATGCAATGGCTAGATTGTGGTGCAGGTATATTTAGTGGCAAAATATTTCAGAAAATAGATTGATTCATGAGAGTAGATCAGGTTAAAGGTGAATTAATGAATGAGAGCATATTTCAGTAGTCTTTGAAGCAGCATGGGTCAGATTTGTTCTGATAGAAAATGAGGAAACAGTGGCTCATCAGAGGAAGGGAGTCAGCATAGGAAAACATCAGAATTGAGACATGGGCAGGAAACAAAAGCAACCTACCTGTTGATTTTACGTAAGGATATATGTTGAAAAGCAAATAAGATTTTTATATAGGCATCATATGATCACAATAAACTAAAATCCATTCAAACTTGTTTAACAAAATAGGGTTTCCTTGAAAAAGAAGAGGATATTCTAACAGAATCAAGAAGAAAAACTCATACTAATGGACTCTGAATGTGAAGCTTTGAAAAGAGAAACTCCATATAACGTTGATCATGGTACCAGATATGATGATAATAATGTTGGTGATAGTACAAATGAGAAATGTGATGGTGAAGATGATGATAAACATTTATTGAATGTTCTTATTTACTGGTTCTTTAATAAATGATTTACAAACAGTTTATTTACTTAAATTTTTATAACAACCCTCTGAAATATATGTTGTTATTTTTACCATTTTATGGAGAAACATCAAATTGGAAAGGTTTAAATGTCAAACTCCAGGGTTCAATTCTTAACTATTCTAATCTGCATTGGAAACCATTTATCTCAACCAACTGCCCACATAGGACTGCATTTCTTTATACAATGTATTTTATTTCAAAATACAGTTAAATAATCTAATAAGTTAAAAGCTAACCAATGGGTTGAGTGACCATCAGTGAATTTTCTCACTTGAGCAGTGCCAGAATAGTCAGGCTTCCTTTGTGAAAAGCCATATGCCTTCCTCAGTCCATTTCATCTCTTTTAATTAGACCTTTACTGCTGGATATTGTTTTTTTTTTTCTCTTCCATAATGAGAAATTCTGCCTTTTTGTTGGCATGTTTAGTGAATAACATTTAATATCATTATTAATATAGTTGGATTTAAGTTTGTTTTTTGTTTTCTGTCTGTTGCCTTTGTTTTTTGTTTGTTTGTTTGTTAACTTGTTCCCCTTTTCTTGCCTTTTTTGTATTGAGTATTTTTTTAGAATTCCATTAAACTGCAGCTATTGCCTTTTTAGCTCTACCTGTTTTCATATTATTATTATTTTGTTTTTAGTGGTTGTTCTAGGAAATAATATATACATTCTTAACATCTCACAGACAATTTAGAGTTAGTAATTTTACCACTTTACTTAAGATGTAGAAACTTTTATTCATATAGGTCCATTTAATATCCATTTGGTATTGTATATGCTACATCTGCAATATTTATTATTTCTATGTATATCACTAGATGATAATTTTCTTTAGTCAGTTGTATTTTATAAAAATTAATATTATTTTACATTTACATATTTTATTTATTTGTTTGCTTATTTATTTATAAATTCCACTTTTCATTTTTTCCTGAAGGTCCAAGTTTCCCTCTGGTGTCATTTCCCTTCACCCTGAGGAATATTTTTTAGCATTTCTTCTGGGTCAGTCCACTGTCTTAGTTTTCTTTTCCCTGAAATTACCTTAATTTTGCTTCTATTCTTGAAGGATATTTTCTCTGGATATAGAATTCATGATTAACAGCTTTTTTATTTCAGAACCCTAAAATTAATATTTCATTGTCTTTCTTGTCTCCATAGTTTCTGATGAGAAATCTGTAGTCATTTTAATTATTTTTTCTTTGTAGGTAATGTGCCATTTCCTTCTCAGTTAATTTCAAAATTGTATGTTAATCATTGGTTTTCAACCATTTGACTATGTTGTGCCTAGTCATGGCTTTATATTTACTTATCCCGTGTGAATCTATAAATTTGTTATTACCGAGTTTGAGAAGTTTTTAGCAACTATTTCTTTGAGTATTTCCTTTGTTTCTACAATTCCAAATCCAATTATTTGAGATATTTTTATATTGTTTTATAGGTCCCTGTGGGTCTTATTCATTTTTTCAGTTTTCTTTTTAAAAAATTTTCTTTAGATTTAATCTTTTTTTATCTAACTACAGGGTCACTGACTCTTTCCTCTCCATTGTGTTATTGAGCCTTTATAGGTGGTTTTAAATTTTATATGTTTATGTTTTTAATTATATTTTTATGCTGGGATTTTTCAGTTTCATTCATTACAATTGTACTTTCCTTCATCTCATTTAGCATTTATATCAAAGCTGATTTCTTGTCTGAAAATTCTATTGTCATCTTACTGTTGCCTTCTGTTGATTGATTTTGCCCTTGAGAATGAGTCATATTTTCCTGTTCCTTGTTTTTTGTGTAATTTTAAATCATATTCCGAATATTATGGCTATTGAATTGTAGATATTATATTCTGTTGTAATCCTTCACTTTTTTCAAGCTATTAACAGCAATATCTGCCTCACCAAGAATGGACAACTCAATATCAGTTGAATTCTTTCTATTAGCTAAAAGTTGCTTTAAGTTTGCTTTGCTCATTCATGATATAGGTATTATCCAGATACTTGGACAGAGGGCTCTGTTTTTCTGCTTCTCTCCTTTAAGACATTCCCCCAACCCTAATATTCTCACAGCTGTGTTGACTCTGGCCCTGTCCTCTGGTCCTTCAGACCATAAAAACTTAGGTTTTCTATGAGAGTTTTAGTCATTCTCAGCCATACTGCCCCATACCTGATGTCTGCCCTCACACTGAAGCCGTAACAATGGAAAACTCACACCATGCTGTCTGCATCCTCCAAGTCTAGATTACCACCAAAATTAGTCTAGTTTTGTTCATATTTCAGATCCTTCAGGTAATTCTTTTTACATGTTGTTTAGAGTTTATAGTTGGTATCTGTGGTCTGTTAGAAACTGGCACCAACATACTGAAAGCAGAACCTTATTTCTCTTATATTTGAATCATGTCTTCTTATCTATTCCAGAAAAGTAAGTATATTTCCTCAGGTGCAGACAAATGAAATAAAATTGAATAAATATGCTTCTCTAATATGTTTAAACTCTATTATTTATCCTCAGGATTTAGGTTTTAAAGCTCAACAGACAAAAATTAACTCTCTTGGTCATTTATTTTTTTGATGTTTATGGTGGCCTGTCTTTCCTACAATGATAGATAATAATATTTGTTTTAAAAGATGGAGGTATTAGGAGGGAAAACTGTACATGAAAATAAATTATTTATATTGGAAAACATATCTATTAAAATGTATAGAAATATCTTCACTACACAAGTGAATATGTGATGAGGTTAGAATTCAGTGGTGGTTATGGAAATGTAATAAATGGAAAAAAGAACTTAAAAAAACAGAATGCAATTTTTTCATGAAAATGTGTTGATAAAGAATAAGTGGAGTTCATAAGTAACTTTAAGGATTTGCTTCTAGGTAATGTAAAATAAAGTTAATATTCACAATGATAGAAGTTTTGGGAGACAAAACTTTGAAGAAAAAATATCTTAGATATTTTCTAATAATAAATTTTACCTGAGTTAGGACATGCAAGTAGATATAGCTTGCAGGCAGATAAAGTAGAACACAGGAGTGTAAAGACTTTTGCCTGTGGATCTTAAAAATGACTATGATGAAAATAATGAAAATAACACAATGTTTTTATCATCATGAGCTTTTTGGAGGACAAAAATTGGGGGAAGAGTAAAGAAGCAAAAGTGAAAGATTGAATCGTAAGGTGGAAAGGTGGCTGGCCTATGATTTGGATATTTTATATCTTTCAGATTGCCTCTGTAACCAATTATGCATGTTTACTTGAACAGTCATCTTCCTTTCTCTGGGCTGTGTTTTCTCCATCTGAAAAATTGTCATGTTGGACTATATACTTTTAAAAGGGAGAAAAGAAACTAGTATCTATTAAACAACTCTACTCACTATTTTCTTCATACAATTTTTAAAATGGGCCTGGGTATTTCTTTACTTATTTTACCCTTAAAACAAAATATCTTTATAAGAAAGATATTGTTCATTCCATCTTATACAAGAAAATATTGATACTGACAATCTATGTGACAACTAATAAGGAAAGAGTCCCATAGGAGTGTATGTATGCTAATAAGAGTTTCCTGAATCCTTGCTTCCATCTGGCTTCACCTGTCCTCTACTCAAAACGTAACCAGTTAGAATGAAATCACAGATATTAAGTAAGAAAACTGAAGGGAAAGCTCAGCTTTTAGAGCAGAGAAGATTCATTTAGTCTCTGTAGGATTAGAATCACCTCAATGTAATATGATCCACAATTTAATGTATTTCTAATTCATTAAAATATTAAATAATGCAGGATTTAACACTGTACCTTTCCCAAATGCATATATTACCATTTGTCATTAGTCTGTCTTTTCTCACTCAATTCTTGGCTGAAGTGATTTTGTTTTTTAATCCTGAATAGCTTTAAACAATTAAATTGATAGTAACTTCTTTATTTGTCAGTTCTCAGGCTTAGAATTCTTTTAAAATTATTTTTTAAAGAAATTTCTAAAAACACTCATCCTAATAGAAGCTGATTTGCGAAATTGATTCCACTAAATGTATCCAAAAAGGTTGGTGGCCCTTCTTATTGTGGGGTTTCAATACACAAGAAATATTTTTTAAAATAAATGAGATCCAAAGTTTACCATTCTTTTATAGGCCCAGAAGTCTTTAAATAGCACTTTTGTTCTTTATTATTATTATTATTAACTAACAAGTGTATGTCATTAATATGGTCCATTGTCCTACTTATCTTCTCAATTAAATAATTCTCAACAGGACAATAAAAATGCTTGATCTGATGTTCAGGCCTGACAAGTACCCTTGACAATTTCTATATATGTTTGAAACTACAGATGTTTTATTGGAAATATTATAAAACAGAATTTGCTATTTTCTCTGTGGATCTGTCTACCCCTTCACACTGTGCTCTATTGCTCACCTACCCCCAGCCCTTCTCTTCTGTCCATTTTCCTCTTTCAATCTTCTCTAGATTCCTTCCACCCAGTCTTCAGGCAGATGACTCTCCTGGACTTGCTTTCTTCCTTCTTTTGTCTCTTTTCACTTGAGCCAGGGGATAAGTGATTCCGAAACAGGGGCATGACTCAGTAGATGTGCACACACACGTAGAGTGTGGATGTGTAAGACTGCGTGTGATGATGGGGTAGTGTTGGTGCCAACAAGTGCAGGCTTCAAGTGTCTGGAATGAGGAATCAGAACAGAAGCCTCTCTCTGGAGAAATACAGGAACGTATCATGAAAGGAAGAGGGGGAAACAAGAGAGACAGAGAGAGAGAGAAACAGACAGAGACAGACCGAGAGAGAAAGAGAGGAAATGGGAGAAGGGTAGCTGGAAAGGGATATTCATGTTAAGCTATTTATTTCTTCATCAGTTTGAGAAGTGACCTAGTGGGGAACAGATAAAGAATAACTGATTAGAAAGAAATAACAGGTAGATATTCCCATCATTTGAGTAATCACAGATTCTCAGTTTGCTTGCTGGTTGTTGTCACTTTTGTTTTGAGAAGTTGCAAATTCTCAGAATATTTGAAGCACTACTATTATTTAAACACATATAAAGTACGTTTCATTTTCAAATCTGTTTAAATAAAATAATCTAAAATTTTGGAAATTTGTACCATAGTGTCTTTTATTAGTGAGAATGTTTAAAGGTGATTATGTTGTGTCGCTTTTAACTAGTTCTAAGATTTACAGAAATTTCATATTTTAAAGACAAATTTCTGAATGGAAAAAGCAGGTGAAGCAACTCTAACTGATCTAAAAATTATTTAAAGAGTGTTTAATGCTAAATCCATTAACTGTACGTGAATTTAATATATATATCTGTATATTCATTTATATATTTGAAGATAGAAACCTTGCTCCATGTGGACATTATATATTTGTAATGCTAAATTTTACTTTTAAAATGGAAAACACAAGAATTATTTGATTAAAAATGACTTCATCTACTTAGAAGGCTTAGCAAATTAAAAAGTTTAACTTCAAACAAAATTAATAATCAAGCAACTGAGATCTGTTTTCATTCTGTTTGCATTTGATCCCAAATCATTAACAAATGAGGCTTTTTTATTTCTTTTACTTTCAAATAGCAAAAAAGAAAAGTTACCTTTTATTTATGAGTTATCATTTTTTCCTCTCTATATTTTGACAAACAATATGACAGGAAAATGATTAAGTTTCTCATTTCACAATGTGACTTCTGTGTGATTTATTATCAAAATAAAAGTCACTTTGTGATTCAAAGTTTTTAATCTTTTTTCTCCCCTTCAATCTAAAAAAATGTTTTGCCAGGAAACTGGTTATGGTAAATACTTTTTATTTTCCCTAATGACAGGTAAGTCCTTTTAAATGACTCATTGCTAATTAGTTCAGAGCAACATTCCAAACGAATATTTTATTTTTGGAACCTCATTTTATTGATTTTCTGCTCCAGTAGCGTGACTAATGCACATCACAGTTAGAGCTCTGCAAAATGTTTGCAAAACCCCAAACCAGGTGATAATCACCTGATATTTAACTGGTTTCTTTACTATGTTATCAACCAACTCATCAGGCTCAATTCCTGAAAAGATTCTTGGCTTTTATAAGAATTCCCAACAATACTGGGCATTTCTCTGTGTCAAGATCATTTCTCTTGCAAATTCCCAAATTCAATCTTCAAAATGAAATGAGATGCTATGGTTTTGGCTGTTCTTTGCTTTTTATTTTTGGTTCAGTGATGCCTGAAAGTCAAATGAATATGAAGTACAGGCCCTTGGGAGCCCAAATGAGTAATTTAAATGAATATCAGTGAACCCAACATGCTGTGTTTTAACAGCTTAGGCAATGCCAGAACCACAAAGTAGCCAGAACCTACTCAGGATGGCAACTGGTTTTAAATATCAAGGTTGAGAATAGCAACTTGCTTTTCCTATAACAATCTGCGTCTGTAGGATTCTTTTATTCTTGTGACTTTATTTCAAGCTTATTTGTGGCAGTATCTACAGAATAGTTTAGTCAAAAAACATTCATTTCCCAGAACTGCTGCTTTCCTTGCCACAGAGAAAAGAAGCAATGTTTAAATTTACCAGAAGAAAAAAAATTATCTTATGTTGTTTCTTTCTATATATTTAATCTCAGTGTGAAAATCAGAGGATTGAAAAAAACATTCACATGGATTTTATTCAATTTATGTATCACAAAGAATGTTTACAATAAAGGAAGTGCATAAACAAAATAGAGTTTATTCAAAATATTATGATTCTGATAAAATAAAATATATACTTGTTGATTTAGCAGCTGTAAAATATAGAACTTTGTGGGAAAAAGTATTGATAGTGGAATGCAGGGTTAATGATGGACCTCATTGGAAAACTAATGGAAGATTTGGCTCCTTTCAAGAAAAAAATGTACATCATAAAAAAATATACCCTATTTCGGTGAATTATAGATTCAAGCTTAAAATACTGATCTTGTAAAGAAATCTTTATTAACACTGTATTTAATTGAGATAGTTTATAGTTTCCATTCTGTCAATACTTTTTTTGTACAAATTCAATATTTGTTTCACTAAAACTAAACAAAGTTAATTTTCAAAATTAAATATACTTTTGACTTATGAATGTACCTCTTTACTCAGTGTTTAAAAACAGAGAAAATGGATCTATAGTGGCTTGAGAGTGAAATTTTACAATTCAAATATTTTATACCCAGCTGAATTATCTTGTATGAGTAACAGCATTAAAAATAAATATTAAATGTGTAAAGATTTAAATAATTATCACTAGTTAATAATTTTTAAAATGCTACTTGAATAGATGCTCTAAGCCAGATGTTCCCAATCTAAAGACACACTATTGTCTCAGTAATTTTTCACATTTATATCAAAATAAATACCTATTTGCTCTGTTTTTAAGTTAGATTCACATAACTTAAATATTTATGTTTTAAAACTTAGAGATGTCTAAAAAATAACACATAGAAATTTTAAAACGATATTTTATTTCATTATGAAATAACCACCATTATTTATTAGCGGGATGTTTTCACCTGTTGGACACTGCATAACTTCTCAAACACTGAAGTCAGATAATATCCCATCACTCTTATTTCCAGTGAAATTATAATTGTAATGTAATATTTGCTTTTTGCATCTCCTGAAAAACCCAGTTTTACAAAGATATGTATGTGATTTAATGTTGAAACTGTGAACTACCTCAAGCTGATAGGGTTTAATAGATGTTGCTGTGTTTCCCTCAAAAATTTAAAACAACTGAGATGTCCCACCTGTGGCACCTTGAGCACCACAGTAAACAGTTTTGTAACCAAGGCTTTAGACAAATGAGGAATAAGTATTATGGACTCAAAAATGTGAAAACTCATGCTGTAAACAAACAAAGGTGTTTGTTTGGTGTCTATATAATACAGAAACAAAATTCAGATTTTTCACTAAATTTAGACTAGTTGCATATATTTCTCAGTATAGAAATAAAATTTGGGGGGCGGGGGTGGGAGAGAAAATGTTTAACAACTTCTTTTCAGCCTATATTTTTTTCATGCTGAACTTGTAAACTTAAAACGAATATTGGATAACTTTTATAAAACAGATAAACATTATTTTTTAAGCATTCCATAGGTCCAATGTTGCATATACCACTGTTCAAACATGTACAGAAAAAATTCCTAGTAAATGCACCAATATTCTAAAATGTAATTCTCGCCCTGTGGTAAGCTCAGATGGGGGAAGAGATGTTTTTCTTCATTATATTCTTTTCATATTTCTAAGATTTTAATAACCTGTATATATTTCTTTGTAATGGAAGAAAATAAAGTTTATTTTAAAATAGAATTGGGAAATATTAAAATTTAAAAACATTGAAAATTAACTGGTATTAATAATAAATATTTTCTGGAAAATAGTGAAGATTATAAAAGGATCAGAAAAAAAAGAAAGCTGAAAGGTTAAATCAATTTACTGACAAACCTCAAGTGTAGAGAAAGCAATAATATTAGTGCAGTGTCTGTGATATTTTTTCTGGTTTTGTTTGTTGAAACTAATTTAAATTTATGTGTTCCATAGTCTATCTTAAGGCTTAAAAATACTTTTGAAAATAATATATATATATGAAAGTATTTTGTGTTATATATACATATGAAAGTGTTTTGTGTTATACAAAATAATACATAGATGTGAGGTGTTATTATCATTTTTATACAATAATAATTTTAGGAATACGTTCTTATCCTCAGGTGGTAAGGTTACAGAGTGCCCATCCTCCCTTGTTATTAGATAAGGCTTGTTGTACTGTGTATAGACAAAAAAAATGAGTCATCTTTGAGGGAAAAGTTTAACAGTTTCTCCGAATTCTAGCATTTCATGGCTTAAAATTTACCCAACTATCTATCCTAAATATCTGTTAGGACAGCAAACATGGCATCCTCCTTGTTCTGCCTTGTGGTCTCATTATAATATCCTGTTTCTCATCTGAGGATGCAATTAAGATATTCATAGAATTATATAATGAGACAATTATTTTCATCAAACTATTTACAAAAATGATGTTTGCTTTTAAGATATAGTCAGTTAAACTAATGGGAAGTGGAAATGAGCAAATTCAGAAGGGTCAAATGTTAGGCCTTCAGATTTGCATCTAAGTAAAAGGAGTTTGGACATGCAAATAGAAATCAAATTTCTTCTTTTTGCTCATGTGGCTTCATTTCTTGTACTGTTTTCCCTTATTTGAGATCATAATGGAAGTAATATTTGCTATGCAATTTGCTTTCATTTTAGCTTTGACTTTTTTTCCCCTGGGTTTCTAATTTCATTTCCATATGTGGATTGTTTTACCAAAAATTAGTGCTAGCTGACATGAATGAGTGTTTCTTAAAACCGTTTTCAATTCTTTCTGAACTACATGGACACATTAGCTGGCAATTAGTCTGAATTCTACCCTCATTCTCTAGCCCCTTAACTCATCTTCTCTTCATGGAGCAATTAATTACCTGTTGAATGGCCAAAATTTAAAACAAAAGAAATAAGAATATTAATTACAAAAATTGCTAAAGTACCATGATGAAATCATTTATTTTCTTTAATATTTGTTAAACTTATAGAACTTGATCAACAATGGTTTCTTTAAAGACTATTACAAGAGACAAAAAAAAAAAATTTTCTTTATCCATATAATTATCTTGTAATGATTCTACAGTGATATTATAATGTTAATAGTAATTAGTTTATTCCCTAAATTTAAAAAAAGAAAATACTATCACTACATGGTTTTCAAATAACAATTTAAAATGCTCAGGCATATTTATCTTTGACTATCTGGAAAATAATACCACTAATAATCCTCACTTTCATTAATAGAGGCACTACTTTCTTTAAGTATGCTTTCATGCATATCTTATCAGGACCATAATAGAGTTCACACAGCTAATATTTTTATTTCCATTCTGCTGATGAAAATATATGGTTGGAAAATTTAAACAATCTCTCAGTAATCTTATGACCTAAAGTGTGTCCAAGTGTTAGTTGACCTTTAGCACAGCGGTCAGTACTGGAACAAAATTTCATTATTTTTTTTTCATTGTTTGCTTACATTCTATTTCCCCTTATCAGTTTTAAGCTCCACAAGAGCAAGAAATATGTGTATTTAATGAATTAGTAGCTAAGAATGACATGTATAGCAGGTGCTTAAGAAATATATTTTGAATCAGTCAATAAAAGTTTCTATATTGCTGATCCAAATGTTTGCCATCCCACTCTACTCTCACCTAAGGAGCAACACACTGTACTTACAGTCTGTTTCTGCATGACTTGCTCCACCCTCATATCCGTCTGTGAAATGCTCAAGATCATAGGTCCATGGTGTACTAAAATGACCCCCAGGTAATCTTCTTCCTTCCCATTCTGCCTTGGGGCCCCCTGCATCTTGTCTTATGATTTGCTTCTGATTCTGCCTCACATCAGCCAGTGTCAGAGACATGCTAACCAGTACCAGTGCAACTGTGCTGATGTCTGATGGACAGTGTTCTTACTGAAGTCAACAGTGGGAGGAAAAACACACCATGGAGCCAACCACAGCAGCTGAGGAAGGATAAAGTCTGCAGCCTGAACCCTACACCCACTCAGGACCGAGTGCCTGCCTTGCAGAACAAAGCAGACTCTAAACCAGGGGTCCCCAACCCCTGGGCCACAGACTGGTACCGGTCCATGGCCTGTTGAGAACCAGGCCACACAGCAGGAGGTGAGTGGAGTGCGAGCGAGCAAAGCTTCATCTGTATTTACAGCCACTCCCCATCACTCGCATTACTGCCTGAGCTCCACCTCCTGTCAGATCAGCAACGACATTAAATTCTCATAGGAGCTCGAACGCTACCGTGAACTGTACATGTGAGGGATCTAGGTTTCATGCTCCTTATGAGAATCTAATGCCTGATGATCTGAGGTGGAGCTGAGGTGGTGATGCTAACTCTGGGGAGTGGCTGCAAATACCGATTATCATTAGCAGAGAGGTTTGACTGCATAGAGACCATAATAAATCAATTGCAGACTCCTTGCAGACTCCTATCAAAACCCTATCAGTAAGAAGCAAGTGAAAACAAGCTCAGGACTCCCACTGATTCTGCATTATGGTGAGTTGTATATTTATTTCATTATATATTACAATGTAATAATAATAGAAATAAAGTGCACAATAAACGTAATGCACTTGAATCATCCTGAAACCACTGCCCTCCCCAGTCCATGGAAAAATTGTCTTCCACGAAACCAGTTCCTGGTGCCAAAAAGGTTGGGGACCGCTGCTCTAAACTATGTCGTTGAGGTTCCAGTTTCGCCTTTCACCTACTGAGGGAGACTGGAAGAGTCGTGCTGTCTCTCTGAATTAGCTCCCTGTCTATAAAACAAAGATAATAATGGCTATACCTAATAATCAGAGGCTAATCAAAGAATCATATTAACAGTTGTGAAATTCTGTGTATCATGATACAGAAGCCCAAAGTTTTTACCTATTATTAGGATTTTTCCTCCTGGTTCATACATGAGAATGGCATATGCGTGTGTTTGTGTGTGTGTGTGTGTGTGTGTGTGTGTGTGTGTGTGTGTGTGTGTTTGTGTGTGTGTGTGTGTGTGTAAGAGAGAGTGAATAGTTTTAAATTAAATGTAAGCTATCTGAAATGAATTGATGGGATCTTTGTAATTATTTTTATGCCCTGGAATAATTTGATTGATTTAGAAATTATACTAGAAATATAGAACAAATTCTAAATATTTTTTGTTTTGGTTTAATTAAAATGCCAATTATTTAATAAAAATTTTCTATATATTTTTCTATAATTTAAAACAATCTATTTAGGTTTTTTCACCTCTTCTTGAGGCAACTTATTTATATTTTTATAGAAAATCACCTAGATTTTCAAATTTATTCATATAAATTCACATGTAATCTTTTTAAAATTCAAATGACTCTATCTATGGTTAAGATAGATAGAGAGATCATATTCCTAATCACAATTATATATATATATATATATATATATATATATATATATATATATATATATATATATATACACACAGGGACCTAATTAAACTGTCTTTTTGGCCAACCACTTTTATTAATCAAATATACTTTGATTACTGTAGCTTTGAAGTCCTGATGGTTTATGCCTCCAACTTTGTTCTTTTTCCTCAGGACTGCTTTGGCAATTTTGGGTCTTTTGTGGTTCCATATAAATATTAGGATTATTTGTTATAGTTCTGTGAAAAATGTCATGAGTAATTTGATAGTGATTGCATTAAATCTGTAGATTGCTTTGGGTAGTATGACCATTTTAACTATATTAATTCAAATATACTTTTTATTTTATTGTTTATTAATTTTCAATTTTGTCATTAATTTTCCTCTATTATTTTCTTTTAGTTAATATTGTTATTCTATTGATATTTATAGTGGCTTGTGATGAAGACAGGATATTTTTTGTTGGGAATTTTTGAATGTATATTCATCAAAAATATTGACCTGTAATTTTCTTTTTAGGTAGCGTCTTTGTCTGGTTTTGGTATCAGGGTGACGGGGGCCTCATAGAATGACTTTGAGAGTGTTTCTTCCTCTTTGTTATTTTGGAAGAGTTTGAGAAGGATAGATATAAGTTCTTTGTATGTTTGGTAGAATTCCCCAATGAAGCCATCTGGTCCTGGACTTTTGTTTGCAAGGAGCTTTTTTCTTTGTTTGCTTATGTTTTTATTTTTGTTTTTTTTTACAGAATCTATTTTACTTCTAGTGATCAGTCTGTTCAAATTATCTGTTTCTTCTTGATTCAGTTTGGCAGGCTATATTTTTCTAGAAACTTGTCCAATTCTTCTAGGTGGTCCATTTTGTTGGCATATAACAGTTCATAATATTTCCTTATGGTATTTTTTACTTCTGCAGTATTGGTTGCTATTTTTCCTCTTTCATTTGTTAACTTGTTTATTTGGGTCCTCTCTCTTTTCTTCTTGGTGAGCCTGGCCAGAAGTTTGTTGATTTTGTTTATCCTTTCGAAGAACCAGCTCTTGGTTTCACTGATTTTTTTTTTAATCTCTATTTTATATATTTTCTCTCTGATCTTTATTATTTCCTGCCTTCTACTGACTTTACATTTAGTTTTTTCTTCTTTTTCTAATTTTTTTAGGTGGTACGTTAGGTTGTTTATCTGGCAGTTTTCTTGTTTTTTCATGAAGGCCTGTATAGTTACAAATTTCCCTTAGTACTGCTTTTGCTGCACCCCATAGATTTTGTATGATTGTGTTTTCATTGTCATTTGTCTCAGAGTATTTTTTTATTTCCTCTTTGACTTCATCATTGACCCATTAATTTTTTAGTAGCACGTTGTTTAATCTCCATGTAATCTTTTTTTTTTTTTTTTCTCATTTCTCTTTCTGTAGTTGATTTCTATTTTCATGCTGTTGTGGTCAGAAAAGATACTTGAAATAACTTCTATCCTTTTAAATTTGTTGAAGCTTGTTTTGTGTCCTAGTATGTGGTCTATCCTAGAGAACGTTCCATGTGTGCTTGAAAAGAATGTGTATGTTGGGTTTTTTTGGGTGTAGTGTCCTGTAGACATTAAGTCTAACTCTTCTATTATGTCATTCAGGATCTCTTTTACTTTATTTATTTTCTGTCTACAAGATCTGTCCATTGATGTCAGTGGGGTGTTAAAGTCTCCTATTATTATTATATTCCCATCAGTTTCTCACTTTATGTCTGCTAGTATTTGTTTTATGTATTTATATGCTCTTATATTGGGTGCATATATGTTAATGAGTATGATATCCTCTTCCTGTGTCATGTTATAGTGTCCTTCTTTGTCTTTCTTTTTGGCCTTTGTTTTAAAGTCTATTTTGTCTGATATGAGTGTTGTTATCCTCACTTTCTTGTCATTTCTATTTGCATGGAATATCTTTTTCCATTCCCTCATTTTCAATCTCTATGTCTCTTTCTCCCTAAAGTGGGTCTCCTGTAGACAGCATATTGTAGGTTCTAGTTTTATCCTCCAATCTGCCACTCTATGCCTTTTGATCCACGAATTTAGTCAATTAACATTTAAAGTAATTATTGATAACTATATTTACTGCCATTTTAAACATTGCTTTCCAGTTAATTTTGTAGTTCTTCTTTCTTCCTTTCATCTTCTTCTCATTTTTTCCATTTGTGGTTTGATGGTTTTCTTTTATATTATGCTCAGTTCCTTTCTTTTTGGTTTTTGTGAATCTACTGTATGTTTTTGATTTTTGTTACCCTGGTTTTCAAGTATGTTAACTCCTTCCTGTATCTACTTGCTTTAGACAGAAGTTTTTTCAATCTTTTTACTTAGTAACACAAATTAAAGGTTACATATTTTTCTCTTCTTTAACCTTTAGCCACTTCTCTAAGTTTTGATGTAAAATTTATGGGTTATTTTGAAGAAAGAAATGGTTAAAGTCATTTGGTGATAACTTTATTTATATCTGCACAGCAACATCATCATCAGAGAATTTAGACTCTCAGCTCTCTACTTTCAAGAATGTATCAAGATTTCCAATTTGACCAAGTACATGATGAATTTTAAATCTTTCATATGCACAAAATAATGTCTTTATTTATTTGTTGACTGCAAGGTAATTACATCTCATAGATTGGGTACATTGGTTCTACAATTTAAATTATATATACCCATATTTATGGTTTTTTTAAAGTTCTTATAGAAGTGAATTAAACTTTACACTATGAATATGCCTCTATTAACATTTCTCAGATTTTGAAGATGTTTTGCCACCTATGTTTTACTGGTATTTTGTTTGGGCTGTATTATTTAATGTCTTTATTATAAATATGATTATTACAACATACACTCATTATTTCCATTCCTAAATTTCTATTGTCTTTACTTCTAAAAAACTCACAATTTCTATCCTTCATAACAACTATTTAGATCTTGTCATCTTATAGCAGAGATTTGCTTTCTCAGAAATCTACTCATTTAACTATAATTCTCCCCACTACCACCTATTATTTTTCACATTAGTCCAAAACAGTGTTCCAAACCAGGACACTTATTTCCTGTTCTCATATATTCTGCTTCTGGTATGGCATAGTTGTAGATATCCAATACCAGTCAGTGTCTGGATAGTCACTGAGTCTCCCCATCTCTACTGGATATTCTTATCAGTATGCTCAGGACTTGTGATCTTATAATTTGCTTTATAATATATTGCTATTTTGTTGAGTTGGCAAAAAAGTTCATTCGGATTTTCCGTAAGATGTTATGGCAAAATCTGAATGAACTTTTTGGTCAACCCAACATATTCTATTGTTTAATTGCCTTTTGTATATTTTATCACTTGATTAGAAGTGACTGCTGATGTTCTCATCACTAGAATGTCAAGATGAGGCCACGGTTTATTCTAAACTCTCAACTTAATCAAATTACCCAGACTTACAACTCCTTAAGCAGACCCTGGCTCATGTCTTTACTTTATACCTTGGTCCTCTTTTTGTCTCTATTCCAATAAAATTTTTTCCTGACTGAAGCAAAAGTTGTTAAAAAGAGTATTCACCTAGAAGTTAGAAAACTGGAAATTGGAAATCAAAATTCTCTACTCAATGTAATTTGTGATGGTGCCCAATTAACTTATTTTCTTAAGAAACAAAAATGTCAATAACTAATGTCCCATTAAGTCTTTGAGAGGGACTTTGAAAAAGTAAAATGCTGTAGAAATATATTGTTTTCTAACATGACCTCTTTCATAGTTATTTGTTCATTTCTTTAAAATATTATGTGTGTATATGTCTGTGTATCATCTCCACCTTGTCAATAAAACATATAGAGCAATACCATTGCTTATGAGTTATTTGGCATACCATCTCTCTGTCTGGCCTATGTGATTGGCACATCATTTTGGTAAAATTCCTTTCTTAGTAGCCTCTCCAAACCGCCCCCCACCCCCAAACACACACACACTACCAGATTTCTTTTTACATTTATCAAACTATTTCACAACTGTTTACATACCCATTTTCACACCAAATTGGGAGCTTCCTGAAGACAAAAAAAAAGTTGTATTCAATTTCATATTCTTAGAAAATAGAATAGCAAATAGAATAAATAGCAAACAGCAAGTGTCAATAAATACGTGTTGAATGACTTTTACTAGGTCTATAGACACTCTTCCAGGTAAGGGAAACAACTGGAGGTGTTGTCAGTCCCTAAGAGTAAAAACTTTCAGATGAGAAATGAAGCGCTTTCCCATCAACAGGGGAAACCTGGTTATCTCCTTGAATGCCACTACTATTTTGCCTCACTGTCCCACAGATGATCTAAGCTAAAACAAACTAAATTAAGATTTTTTTATACATTTTTTTTTCAATTTAACACCTAAATGATGGAACTGCTTCTCTGTCAAAACAAGCAAACCAAAAAACAAACAAACAAAATAAAACTAACAAACAAAAAAGCAAGGAAAGCATCTCTTTGCAGCTCAACTTCCCCCATAGAAATATAGAATACCCACTGAAATTGTGTATGAATGCATAAAACCCTGCCAAAAGGTATATAGAGTTTTATCTTGATTTTTTTTGTTGTTGTGTTTTACAAATTGTTCAAGGCCCCATGGGCCCAGTTTTTGAGAGAAAAGGGAAGACTTTCGAGTCCTTTCCAAATCCTCATTTTAGGGTATGGGGAGCTGACCAGGAGACTCTTCAGTAAAATCTCATTCATATTTCGCCGACTGGGGGTGCACTATCCCTGGGCTCTGGCAATCCAGTTTATAAGGCTGTTTGTAGCAGTCAAGATTCAAAAACAAAGCTGTAGGTGGAAAAATATCCAAAAAATTCAAAGGAAAATCTGTCTTCTGAAGTTTTCTAACATTTCTGTAGGAAGTAGTGAGGGAGTAATGCTGAGAATATCCTGCACATTATACAAAGACAACTTGAAAAGCTCCAGCATGTCAGTTTTCAAAAGTCCTCTTGAGGCTGAGAGACTGTGAAATTCTCATGTATGTTGATTTATGCAGTGATTTGCTTTGACCCTAGGGAAAGCTGCTTTATGGTCTGGACATCTATGCTTACCTACCTTAAAACCTAACTGTGAGAACCTCCAAACAAACGTGCAAAATGAAAATGAATGAAGAAGAAAGGGAAGCAATCATAAAAAATAACCACTCGATTCAAAAGTTAAAATAAATTTTTCTTTGTCTCTGAACATTCTATACACAGTGGGCCATATATTCATTCTATCATAAAATTTGTTCAAAGCTGATTTTTTTCTATGTGTATATATATACTTAGAGCTTAAAAAAAAAGACATGAACAACCTGGATATGTTTCAGGAGAGACTGAGAAGGGCATTTTGCTTGAAAAATCTTCCCCTATCTTCTTGGCTTGGTCAAATCCTAACCATGTTTCAAGCCCTGGCTAATTTACCAACTTTCCAGAACATTTGTGATTACTCTAGTTCTCAATTTGGCCATCTTCAAAGTCCATATGTTGCCTATTATCTGAAACATATTTTGAAAGTTAATCAAATTATGACTAGTTGATATTAACTGCACTTTTTTTCTTTGTTAAATAAAGTTTTAACCGTGACTTACAGTGACTAAATTACATTTTAGACGTGTCTTGGCAATAGGATTTAAACATTTATAAAAGAATCTAACTTCATTTTTTGATCTTTGATGACTGGCAGCTTTGAAGCCACACTCCTCTCTCCTCCTATTCTACCCTATGTCTGGGGAAACTGATTAGGAAAGTCAGGGGCTCCCTTCTTTGCTTTGAATCATGCAAACTCCTGCTCTTGCCCACCCATGGGTACCTTCATTCTGGATCCACCCTTTAACCATAATAAAAACCTCAAACCAGTCTTATTTCCTTGCTTACTCAAGCCATTTTCATAAATGTTTGGGAGGCATGCTTTGTTCTCAGGAAGCCTCATTATGGAAGCAATAAGCCTTTTCATAGTCTCTTAGTGTGTATCTGAAATCATCAGTCTTGACAGCCAAAGCAAATTTTGAGATGAGTTTATCCTCTTTAGGCAGGATAAGCACAACACCTTCCTTGGTATCTAGTATGAGGTCTATGTATACAGAGAGTGCTCAATTTATGCTTATTTAATGCCCACCTGAAGAACTTTCATCCCCTTTAGTTTTCTTTAGAAAACATGAAATTCAAATTGTGGGGAGAAGGTATTAGGAAGTGATTCATCCCATTCCTCAGGTTACCCAGCTGCTAAATGGATAATCAAAATAGCTTTTTTGTCTTCCCTTTGAAAAAGGCATATAATGGATGAGAAAAACTAGAGAAAAAATTCAAAATGTGGTCTTCTCACTATGGTACTGACTCCAGTGCCCATGCTTTGGACCAGGATTCTCAGGCATCAGCACGTGCTCAACAACTCCTGGTGTCCCTCGCCCACCTCACAGGACACTCACCTATTGACCTTGCACTTGACATCTGAATCTTTCAGTCACCAACCCCAGAAGCTACTAGCAAGCGTTTGAAGAGCCATGAAATAGAAAATATGTTTGCCATCCTGAGCATAGTCTCCATTTTGAAGAAAAGTAAAACAACTGCATATATAAAAGGGAGGACATATGGGATGGAGCTTGAGATTGCTCACCTGTTTACTGCAAAAATATATTTCTATCAGCAGTCATCCTTTAAACTTTCTGTCACTAAAACATGAATTTTTGCATTTACTTATTTATAATCTATCTCTCTTAAAAATAATTTGAAATGTCCCTATTATTTTTTACAGTTGGATCTTCACCTGCAATCCCATTAGATAGACAAGTCATTGAAATTGACATATGTGGTTTCTGAGAACCATAGAAGTTATGACTTTCCCAAGATCAAATAAATAACTTTCTGGTCTTTGTTGCCTAGACAATGAACTTTCCATTATGCAGCACTGCTTTCTCAGCATGAATGCCAAAATGAAAAGTAAGCTATACAATGTACATTAGATGTCTGATATGTAAGTGATACAAAAAGGGTAAGTCATACAGCTACCTATGTTCTATTCATGTGATGTTCATGGCATTCAGATCTTGTTGATATAAGTACTCTCATCATCTGGCTTAGTGCTTAGCATGAGTCTCAGTAGGTTTCTATGGAACTAAATGAGAATATTGCATGCAAACCAACAAACAAACATATGAAGATTCATACTAGAGATAAGTTCCTTTCCGTAAAAAATTGTATGTGTTTATGTATGTTTGTGTGTGTGTGTTTGTGTGTGTATTTCTTCTTTAGGAAGCTAAGGAATTGAAACAGAGTGGGGATGGAGAAAGAAAGAGAGAGACAAAGAGAGAGAGAGATTAGAGAATGGGAAAGAAAGTTTGAAATGATTTTGTTTTGCTTAATATTTATGCAAACCACTTCCCTTCAGTTATCCATGTGAGAAAGATTCACGACAGTAACTGAAGTAATCCTAAACCTAATATAAAACATAAATTAAACAACCATAACAGAACACACGGGTATTTTCAATCCCAGTCACTTAGTAACTTAATATAAATAGATTTCACAGTGATCAATGGAAGTTTACATCCCATTTATTCCTGAGACTGGTAGTTTGTCCGATTGGTAAATTTGTTGTCAGGGCTATGCCATCATCCAGGATTTGATAAGTCAACTCAAAATGATTGGCAGTGTTTTCTAGTAATCAGTTAAACCAAGTTCTGGGTAAGCCTCATACTTGGCTTTATATCAACTCCTTGGGGGCAAAAATAAAAGGCAAGTACTAACTCCCTCTTGGCTGTTAGTCTGGTGTCCAACCATCTTGTTCTCCTTTACACTGAGCTCATCTGGCCACCATCCACTGCCCACAGCTGGAAACTGTTTTCCCTGCTCTATGTATGCACTGTGCTGGTTCATGCTTCAGAGCAGTTGGTTAATGATAATGATAATGATTTAGATTCCAGTGGGCAGTAAATATAAAATATTTGATCGTTAAGTGGCTTCATGAATGTGGGAGATGTTTGCTAACTCTGTGGGGAGGGGAAGTTGATTGAAGCATGCTAAAAAGTACAAGCAAAGAAAATGAGAACAGAAAACTATAAGGCAATGGGTTTTCTTCCTGGAATATAAACTGTGTATTAAAAAAAAGTAGAAGAAGAATGAAAAAATTGACTCCTTGGCAGGAAAATTACATGTATGATGTAAATATGATAAAGCCAACACATTTCAAAATGATGCAAGGACTGAATTACAGGCCTCTTTTGGGGTCAATTTTTTGATTGTAACAAAGGCAGGTGCACCCAGAGACTGATGAATCTACAAGCCAGATTCATTAGACTGTGATCTCTTTATTCTGAATCAAAAATATGGATTTTAAAACTATGGTTATTTAAACAAATCATGTGTTTTATTGTCATAACCATAGAAAGGTTATATTTGTAGGGGCTATTAGATCAAGTGATATGTCTAATGTGGCTGATGTAAAATGGAAAAAAAATAAATAAACTAAATCCTTGATCTCAGTTTCCAAATCTGAAATGCTAAAATACAAATTTAGAAAAAGTACATTTTTACATTTTTTGTGTTTGGTTTTCTTTTCTAATGTGACTCTAATATCTCTTAGTGCATGCTTGTGTTTTGTACACCTGATGTTTCAGGGGCCTTTCTCTGTGCCCTATGAGCAGGAGGTTCTCAGTGAATGTCTGTAGGTGACAGTGCTGTTAGAGACATTTCTTCAGGGCTAAGTTTACTAATATCTTTGGGACTGCAAGGATTTCAGTCATCATTTATTTGAAAGATATGGCAGGTTTAGGGAAAACTCTGCAACTAAAGGCACCAGCCTCTACTCAGGATGTAAGCTCAGGACCCCGTGGTATCATTATACATTTTCAGAGAAGAGTTTTAAAGCTGGTTTTGTGGTTTCAGAATTCCCAAAGAAAATACTCGAGAAAAATCTCATTTTAAAAACCCCGCTTCCAGACCTTACTTAGAACCCATCAATTGGGGTGTCCAAGGGCATCTTCATTCTTCTATGCTACTAGTTATCAGAATGCAGTGCTTCTCAGAAATGCAGAGCCCACAGCCAGAGACCATGAAGAATCTGCCTTATTGACAGTGTTCTGACCAAGTTCTGGGTTACATTCCTGAGGCTGGTAGTTTGTCTGATTGGTACATTTGTTGACAGGGCTATGCAATCATCCAGAATTTGATAAATCAACTCAAAATGATTAGCAATGTTTTCTAGTAGTCAGTTAAACCAAGTCCAGGGTAAGCCTCATCCTTAGCTTTACATCAACTCCTTGGGGCACCAATAAAAAGGCAGGTACCAACTCCCTCTTGGCTGTTAGTCCAGTGTCCAAACATCTTGTCCTCCTTTACACTGAGCTCATCTGACCACAGTCCACTGCCATGGCTGGAAACTCTTTTCCCTGCTTGGTGTATGCACTGTACTGGTTCATGCGAGTCTGAAGTGAGTCTGATGCGAATAATTTCTGCTGAAGCAAACATCCATCAAGAC
Source organism: Balaenoptera physalus (assembly GCF_965194825.1). Taxonomy (NCBI): domain Eukaryota; kingdom Metazoa; phylum Chordata; class Mammalia; order Artiodactyla; family Balaenopteridae; genus Balaenoptera; species Balaenoptera physalus. The sequence goes on along the minus strand of NC_138897.1, from coordinate 40,721,041 downwards.
ACTTTGTTAGCCCCTTTGAATCATCTAGCCAATTAAAAAATAATAATAGCAATGCTGCCCACCCTAAAGATTCAGATTTAATTAGCTCAGGGAGATCCCATCCTATCATGTTTTAAAAGCCCCTGAAGTGGTTTTAAAGTGCAGTTAGGTTTCAGAATAATTTGAGTCATCTCTGAATATCCAGAAAGCCTGACAACCACTATCTCTCAGGAAGGAATTTCATTACTTAAAACCCAGCAATCTCTGTCTCTGTGGAATCAACATCTTTACTTGGATAGATGCTTGAATAACAAAGACAACTTGGAGAGGAACTGCTGAGGTGTAAGGGGTCCCCATGAGAAAGCAGCCTTTAGCAACCATCATGGGGATTAATGAAGTCACAGGGAATTGTTGTGACTGTTGTCTTTGACTGAACCACAAATCAATACTCTTCTGCCCCCATTCAATGACCGTAGACCTGCTAACCACACCCCTGATCTCCTGACATTCAGTTGCTCTGTCTCCAGGGCCTCATCTTTGTACAACTTCAGGGGTACCATTCCAGGCGGCAGCACCCAAGCAGGTAGAAATGACAGTGGACATTTTCTACCTCCTACACAAGTCCTCTCAAGCTTTGACTTTGTAATTCCTAACTCCTTAGCAAATATCTCACTGGCAACTGAGCCCAACTCGTCTGAGATCATAGCCTGAGTCCACCAGAGAAGGGGAGGCTGGTCATGTTCTGATGGCTCCCACCCTTGCTTCTTCCTCTTACTTTGCTTGGCCTGACATAAATCAGGTCATGACTCCTTCACGCCTGAACCAGGGCTAAAGTATCCAACCTTGTCCCTTTGCCTTGAACTTGTCTTCCAGCCTACATTTTTCCCATTAGGTAAACATTAAAACAGCCCATTTTATTAAATATCTAGGTTTCTAAAACAGTCACTGGGGCCCTGTATACTTACATATGATAAAATCATACTCTCCTTGTAACCTGAGAGTCAGCACTCCTTCCATGGAACTTCATTCTGCTCTTCCAACCAGGACTTCTCTGAAAGAACTGTGGTCCCAACAAGCCCTCATTGTTACCTTCCTCATCTTTCCTTGCTCACACTCCTGCCCCTCCTGGAAGCACATCTTCTTCCGTGTGCCTGATAGAATGTTCTAACCCTTCAAGACGCCACTCAAGGTCCACCTGGTCCATAAAACCTTTCTTTGAGCCCATCTGTCTACAGTGACTGTTTAAGTCCCATAACATTTGTTTCCATACCATTTATTTGACTTATAATACTGCATTCTGCACTCAGTTCTCTAGAGGTGGCCTTAGTAATCTGCCTGATCTGGTGTTGTTTTGGCACCAGTATATAATGTGGAACTAACTGACTAATTGATAGAACCAATGTAAAAGTGAAGCAAACAAAGTTATGGAGAAACTAGTAGTTGAAGTCAAAGGAAAATGTTGTGGCCTGATGACAATATATTTTCATCTGTCGTTTTTCAAGCCTTAAATGGAGCTTTTAGCCAGAAAATGCCTTTTTCTAAACAAAGGGATCTGACCTCATGCAATTACCTCTCTCTCCTCTCTGCACCAACACAAAGGCAGATGAGAGGTCTGAGTTCAAACACATGGAAAGTGCTTTGAAATGTCACTTGTTCACATCTGAGGAAATGCTGCATTCTTTACCCCTTACCAGTGTAATTAACTGTAATTTCCAATCAATATCTTGCCTCACCATGGATTGCTTTGTACATCCAGTCTTCTTGTTTTTTTTCTGCCTCATTACTTATCTTCTTCACTTACTGATATTAGTTGCTTCAGATACTAATGAAGTTTTCCTGAGAATGTGAAGTAGATTCAGTTCCTTGACAGTCAGATCTGAGTTTTCCAGCATGTTACAGAAAATATTTATTTTCTGGCTATTTGTTCTAGACTTCAAGTACATTATTAAGCTTAGTTAGAAAATGGAAACTTGTCTTCACATTGATCTGGTGATGCTGCTCCAAATTAAAAGATTTCTGCTGATCCCTATGGAGTCATCTCAGAGCAAAAGAGTGTCTACCTCAAGCATTTTAGGATATCCAAGGGATAAGTTGAAAGAAGGATTGTCTTTCACTAAATTGATTTTCTGATCCTGCCTTTTTTATTATTGTCTAAATACATGTAGAAATGTTGCTTCTCTTTCCTTGAGAAAGTTCTCATCCATTTCTGAAATTTTACTGTGGTCCTTGGACTAATGTGGCATTTTCTTAACACTCTGACGTTGTCATTCTGCGATAAGCTCATCCTTTTCCTCTATGTCACAAAACCTTACCTTGTGACCAGGGTCGGCTCGGTCCTACCTTCTTCTGAAGCTTTCCCTGATTTCCCCATTTGTTTTCCCCTTCTCAGAATTTCTATAGCTATCATGGGGCTTTTCTAAATCCTAGGGTTTATACATAGTGAAGTAAGTCAGAAAGAGAAAAACATAGTATATTAACACATGTACATGGAATCTAGAAAAATGGTACAGATGAACCGGTCTGCAAGGCAGAAATAGAGACACAGATGTAGAGAACAAACGTGTGGACACCAAGGAGGGAAAGCGGGGTGGGGAGGTGGTGGGATGAATTGGGAGATTGGGATTGACATATATACACTAATATGTATAAAATAGATAACTAACAAAAAAAAAGCTAAAAAATAAAAATAAAAAAAAATAAATTCCAGAGTTTGACATTTGATCATTCTGCCTTATCTTGTTTTATCACTATTACACACTGTATGTCTGTTATTCTCATCTGAATGATGTTTGCTTATCGTTTGCTTATTGGATTTGCTTATCCAATCCTTAGGCACAATTTTATTAAATCAATATCTGTTGACTCTCTATATCTGTATATAGCCCTGTAATTGTTATGACAAGTTAGCATTGTTGTGCTTTCTATTTGCTTCATGTCCCCAAAATAGATGGTCAGCTCATTAAAGACCATAGTTTCTTCCTAAATATCTCCTCAATCCACTGATTTTTCTCTCCCTCAACTGCTAAATATATTTATCCAGACTGCATTGTCTCTCACCATGAGAATCACAACACCCTTCTAGAAGGTCTCCCTGTATCTATCTCCTATATTACCCATCCTGCCTCTAAAGAGGAATTCAGGAACACACATTTGACTCCATTCTCACATTTGATGAAGAACTTGAATGAACCTTGAATACGTTATGCTAAATGAAATAAGTCAGATATAAATGGACAAATATTATATGATTCCACTTATATGAGGTACCTAGAATAGGCAAACTCATAGAGACAGAAAGCACAATTGAGGTTGCCAGGGGTGAGGGAAAGGAGGAATGGAGAGGTATTATTTAATGGGCACAAAGCTTCTGTTTGGCATGATGATAATGTTCTGAAAATGAATAGTGGTGATGGTTGCACAGCATTTTCAATGCACATAATGATAATGGAATGTACACTTAAAAGTAGTTAAAGTGGAAAAGTTTATGTTATGTATGTTTTACCATAATATAAGCTAATTTATTTATTAATTAAAAAAAAAAGAAAATGCTCAGTGGTGCTCTCATACCTTTAAGATAAAGAACACACTCCTTATCATGGTTTTAAGCCCTGGAACAGCTTCTATGTATTTCTACAGTCACCTTTCATCCCTACACTACAGAGTCTCTCAAATATGCCCTGCTACCTTCCATCAAAGAAGCTTCCCACATAATGCTCCCGGTTTCTGGAACATTACAACCAGCGTTGTCCTGACCACCATCTGTTCCCTGGTAGCCAGCACAAATTCTACCTCAATCATTACTACTTCAAAGAAACTTTTCCTGAGCACTCATTCCAGGTTAAATCTCTCTATGACCCACTCTCTGGCCACCATGTCATTCTCCTTTGTAGTCCTGGTCAGAGGTGTAGCTGTGTCTTCATGGGTGTAACTCCAAGTACTGGCTGGTTCTTCCCCGAGACTGTAAGTGGCAGAGAATATCAGAGACATCTCTGATTCAGCTTCCAGTACAGTACCTGCCATGTGGCAGATGCTCAATTAATATATATTGAATGAGTCAAGCCAAAGTCATTATCTTGTGCTCCCTGTTATCTTCTTTTTGTGGAAGCCTTACCTTTTATCTGTATGACAGCAAGCAGATCAATTTTATTAAGCATTACTTTCCAACAAAGTAATGCTTAGTAAAAAAGAAATATAGACCAAAGCATGTCTTCTAACTCTAAAATATGAGTTTTACTGGGGCAGAGTTTGCTTCTTGATCTAGACTTCCTCTCACTTAGGCACAGATTAACTTGTCTACAATCAGAAGTCTGTGAACCAGGCATGACACTCTCAATAATCATAATCATATACTGATAACATGGCTACAGAAAAGCCAAACACTCACATAGTGTTTACCATACAAAAGGAACACTTTTGGTCATCATAACAATGCTGTATGCTGCTGCCACTATTAACTGATTTGGGTTAAATCCACCAGCTTAGACCCAGAGTCTGGAAGGGAGAATGTATTTATATATTTCTTTTCATTCAGTGATGTTCTAGCATATATGAAAAGAAAACACGAACTAAGGCAAATGTGTTGGGGAATTTTTTTCTAACTTACTAAGTAAATCCATTGCATTTTTGAAACAATTACTGCTGATCTAACTCAACTATGAATTAATCCATTGCTCAAAAAAATATTTAAACGTTTCTTAAGCACCTAATATATGCCTAGAAACTCTGAGCTAGGTATAATGCATATACCTAGACTCTACATTTAATGAGCTTGCAAAATTGAGTCGAATACATTGCTTCCTCACACGTGAAACAATTAGAATATGTCACAATATATTTTGCTATATGACCAAACGCAACATGTGTGGCACCATATATGGAAAGTTCACAAACACAACCTATGTTTTTAGTATTATAATTTTGCCTGTGCATAGTCTCATGTTATCCATGCAACATTAATACATCCTTGTGTCCTTGTCTCAGGAGTGATGCACAAGTATTAATGCCCAAAACTTAATGTTTAAATCATCAATGAAAAGCACTAAACAAATATAGTATAATATTGCCCGCATCACACTATGTACAGACTGGCAAATCCACTGTGGCAGTCCTATTTTCTGCACATTTACATTTTGAATTTTGATATCCATTCTTATATTTCCCAATATCAGGAAGCTAGTGGCAAGACCTTTTCGACTTTTCTGAAATAAAGTCATCCACAATTAAAATGGTTTACTGGAAACAGATGGACTTCCCACAGAGATTAACCCAATTATCTTTGGTTTAAGAGCCAGAAAAAGCCATAAGATCGTTATCTTACAAGACAAGAATTTTATAGTGATGCCAATCTCATTACAGGCGTGAATGGAGGTGTTTAGTGATAGTTTTCCTGCATAAATATTCTTAATAGATTTAGCTTTTCAAACTCTTGGCTGCTCATTATTTTCAAATGAAAGAGCTTGACAGATGAGTGGTGTTGTGCATTACAGAGGCCTGAGACTCTGTTATCTGTAATAGATTCTTCCACAAAAACAAGAGAACTACTCTCCAACAGCAGGAAGAGCTTCACTTTCATACACACTCCTAAAAACATTCAAACTTGTGCTACTTTTATTTCATTTAGGAACAAAGCTTATAGAATTCAGATATTTTAAAAAATAAGTTTTTTTCCTCCAAACACACATTCCCTAGAGGGGAATGTGTTAATAGGTCAATCCCATAACTATTTGAAGCTTTGAGGTGCATCCAAATTTTCAAAAATAAATTCTCCTAAGGAAAGTTAAAATTATTGTTTTCAGTTTTTTGGAGGGTGGTAAGGTGGGGGTACCAGTTGTCATTAATAAAAAGCTAGTCTCATAAAGAGTGTTCTTTATGTTTTTCTTCATATATTCAACAAATATGTATATTTACATATCTGATCAATCATGTATGAGGGAGGAGAGAGAGCCGTGCTTCACATCAAAAGGGGAAATTAATTTGTCTGTAACGTGACAAGATGAGATGACCACTCATAAAACAGAAGCAATTCTGAATCTAACACTGATCCTACAAAGGGGTAAATAAGTTGCACTGGCCCTTTAAGAACTAAGATGTGAGTTCTTGCAAAATTATTTTGCTTACTAATTATTAGTTGTGATAGCACTACAACTGGCAAGACTCTCATGTCAGCATTTCTAAAACTCGTGCCATTAATACCTATTATACAGAGTTTTTGTAAGTACCAAATAAGATGATACCTAAATGTTTTACAAACTGTAAATTGTTAGTGTGAATTGTTGAAGTTGTTGGAATGAGAGATAATTCATCTCCCTCCCCTGACGTGGGGCTGACTTCTCCCCTGGGCATAGTAGGCATGGTGCATAAGATCACTAACAATTTTAGGGGCCAGGGAAATGTTTAGTTTTAATTTATTTCAATTTATTTTAAAATCAGAAGAAAAATTAATGTAACATAATGAATATATAATGAATTCATCCTGATTATACTCATCTTATGCCAACAGTCATAAATATATATAATATATATTACCGGTTGGTTGTTTTTTGTAAAATGGAAGAACAGGTCCACAAAGACAAAAGTGCTTAGGGTGCACGAAAGTCATAATACAACCCTGTCTTCACTCTATATAAAATTATTTACATATTTGAAGGAGTCTCAGTTCTGAACTTCTCAGAATTTGCACATTTATTCTGTCTAAGATGGAGGAACTGTCAGATGTGAACATTCCACAGTCAATCTTGGACGAAACACACACTAACTTTTCTAAAAATGTAGGTAAGAGAAGTTCTCTCTGTGATGGTCCATTGGTTCTTGTGTCTAAGTAAAAGTGGGATTAAAATCAAAACTCATTCATTTTTCTTTGGGTCATGTAACTTTTCTAGAAACACTTGACCTTTCCTGGCCAAGGATTCTCCATTTGTTTGTTTGTCTAAAGTTTAAAATGAGGACTACATAGTGAATAAGACAGTTTGACTTTAATTGTTTTCTGCTCCCACGTTGGTTCCACTGGCCCTTTGAAATGAGTCTATGAATTTTTCCCTGATCTATCTATCTACTACCTACCTATTTATCTATCCATCTCTCTTTCTCTCTCTCTTTTTCTAACTTGTGTGCTCTCTCTCTCTCTCTTGTTCTCCTTCTTTATCTATTCCTTCATATATCTATCCATCTATTTATCTGTCATCTAGCTAACTAATTTTTTCTACTGTTTTAATGTAGAGTAATATGTAAGAAAGAAAATAAGAAATATTTCACACTATAATTTAAATATACATTTTTTGAAAAACTCATACACCCACAAAATAACACTCTAAAAATTTAGTGGGCAGAGTTAAGATGGCAGAGTAAGAGGACACAGAGCTCTCATCTCTTCACAACTAGGGCACCTACCAGGCACTGGCGGGGTACATCAGACACCTAAGGGGACAGGAGGAATCCCTGTATGACAGGGTAGGACGTGGAGGGGAAGGAGAGGAAGGAAAAGTGGAGGAGGAATGGGACTGGCACCGCTGAGGGGCAGCTGGGGGAGAGGAGGGGTTTCCACACTCAGAGGTGTACACTCATGGTGAGGGCATCAGAGGGAAAAGGGAGAGAACTTCAGGGGAATCTGGGGACTGGAGGCGAAAGCGGCCAGTGTCTCCCCTGCCAGCTTAAGCCCCGGCAAGCTGGTTGGTGTCCTTTTTCTGAACCTCCACCCTCTGGGGTCCTCTCTGACCACAAAGGTCCTGAAACTAAGCCCTCCCAACTCCCCCCAACACCAAGGCCTTTTTTGGACTTTTTTTTTAGCTGATATGGTTCTGTTTTGCTTGGTTGTTTCATTTTAAATTTTTTCTAATATACTTTTTACTTTTCTAATTTTATTTTACTTTTTATTTTTGTTATAGCTCTGATCTTTTGGGTTTGTTGCCTTTTTTTTTGGCCACACCACAGAGCTTGTGGGGTCTTGGTTCTCAGGCTGGGGATAGGACCTGAGCTCCTGCGGTTAGAGTGCTGAGTCCAAACTGCTGAACTAACAGAGAACCTCAGACCACAGGGAATATTAATTGGTGTGAGCTCTCCCGGAGGTCCTCATCTCAGCACCAAACATGGCTCCACCCAACTGCCTGCAAACTCCAGTGCTGTACACTTCAGGCCAAACAACCAGCAAGAGAGAAACACAGCCCCACCCATCAGAAAAAAAAATAAGACAACAAAAAAATATGTTACAGATGAAAAAGCAAGGCAAAAACCTACAAGACAAAATAATTGAAGAGGAAATAGACACGCTACCTGAAAAAGAATTCAGAGTAATGATAGTAAAGATGATCCAAAATTTTAGAAATAGAATGGAGGCAAAGATGGAGAAAGTACAAGAAATTTTAACAGGGACATAGAAGAACTAAAGAACAAACAAACAGTGATGAACAACACAATAACTGAAATGAAAAATACACTAGAAGGAATCAATAGCAGAATAACTGAAGCAGAACAATGGATAAATGAGCTGGAAGATGGAACGGTGGAAATAACTGCCAAGGAACAGAATAAAGAAAAAAGAATGAAAAGAAATGGGGACAGTCTCAGAGATCTCTGGGACACTAAAAGCAGCAACATTCAAATTATAGGGGCTCCAGAAGAAGAAAAGAAAGAGAGTGGGTCTGAGAAAATATTTGAAGAGATTATATTTGAAAACTTCCCTAACATGGGAAAAGAAACAACCACTCAAGTCTGAGAAGAGCAGAGAGTACCATACAGGATAAACCCAAGGAGAAACATGCAGAGACATATATTAATCAAACTAACAAAAATTAAATTCAAAGAAAAAATATTAAAAGCAGCAAGGGAAAAGCAACAAATAGCATACAAGGGAATCCCCATAAGGTTATCAGATGAGTTTTCAGGAGAAACACTCCAGGCCAGAAAGGAGTGGCAGGACACATTTGAAATGATAAAAGGGAAAAACCTATAACCAAGATTACTCTACCAAGCAAGGATCTCATTCAGATTCAATGAGAAATCAAAAGCTTTACGGCCAAGCAAAAGCTTAGAGAATTCAGTACCACCAAACCAGTTTTACAACAATAGCTAAAGGGACTTCTCTAGGCAAGAAAAACAAGAGAAGAAAAAGACTCACAAAAACAAACCAAAAAAAATTAAGAAAATGGTAATAGGAACATACATATCGATAATTACCTTGAATATAAATGGATTAAATGCTCCAACCAAAGGACAGAGGCTGGCTAAATGGATACGAAAACAAGACCCATATATATGCTGTCTACAAGAGACCCACTTAATACTTAGGGACACATACAGATTGAAAGTGAGGGAATGGAAACAGATATTACATGCAAATGGAAATCAAAAGAAAGCTGGTGTAGCAATACTCATATCAGATAAAAGAGACTTTAAAATAAAGACTGTAGCAAGAGACAAGGAAGGACACTACATAATGATCAAGGGCTCAATCCAAGAAGAAGACATAACAATTATAAATATTTATGCAACCAACATAGGAGCACCTCAATATATAAGGCAAATGCTAACAGCCATAAAAGGAGAAATTGACAGTAACACAATACTAGTGGGGGACTTTAACACCCCAATTACACCAATGGAAACATCATTCAGAAAGAAAATAAATAAGAAAACAGAAGCTTTAAATGACACAAAAGACCAGATAGACTTAATTGATATTTTTAGGACATTCCACCTGAAAGGAGCAGAATACACATGGAACATTCTCCAGGATATAGCACATCCTGGGTCACAAATCAAGCTTTGGTAAATTTAAGAAAATTGAAATCATATCAAGCATCTTTTCTGACCACAACTCTATGAGATTGGAAATCAATTACAGAAAAAAAACTGTAAAAAACACAAACACATGGAGGCTAAACAATATGCTACTAAATAACTAAGAAATCACTGAAGAAATCAAAGAGGAAATAAAAAAATACATAGAAAAAAATGACAACAAAAACACAATGATCCAAAACTTTTGGTACTCGACCAAAGCAGTTTTAAAAGGGAAGTTTATAACAATTCAATCTTACCTCAAGAAACAAGAAAAATCTCAAATAAAAATACTAACCTTACCCTTAAAATAACTAGAGAAAGAACAAGAAAAAAAAAAAAGTTAATAGAAGGATATAAATCATAAAGATCAGAGCAGAAATCAATGAAATAGAAAGGAAGGAAACAATAGCAAAGATCAATAAAAGCAAAAGTTGGTTCTTTGAGAAGAAAAACAAATTGATAAACATTTAGCCAGACACATCAAGAATAAAAGGGAGAGGATTCAAATCAATAACATTAGAAATGAAAAAGGAGAAAATACAATTGACACTGCAGAAATGCAGAGGATCATAAGGGACTACTACAAGCAACTATATGCCAATAAAATGGACAACCTGGAAAAAATGGACAAATTCTTAGAAAGGTACAAGCTTCCAAGACTGTACCAGGAAGAAACAGAAAATATAAACAGACCAACCACAAGTAATGAAATTGAAACTGTAGTTAAAAATCTTCCAGTAAACAAAAGTCCAAGATCAGATGCCTTCACAGGTGAATTCTATCAAACATTTAGAGAAGAGTTAGCACCAATGTTCTCAAACTCTTCCAAAAAATTGCAAACGGAGGAACACTTCCAAATTTGTTTTACAAGGCCACCAACACCCTGATGCCAAAACCAAACAAAGATATCAGAAAAAAAGAAAATTACAGACCAATATCACTGATGAACATAGACACAAAAATCCTCAACAAAATACTAGCAAACAGAATCCAACAAACACATGAAAAGGATCATACACTATGATCAAGTGGAGTCTATTGCAGGGATGCAAGGATTCTTCAGTATATGCAAATCGATCAATGTAATATACTGCATCAACAAATTGAAGAATAAAAACAATATGATCATCTCAATACATGCAGAAAAAGCTTTTGCCAAAATTCAACATCCATTTATGATAAAAACTCTCCAGAAATTTGGCATATAGGGAACCTACCTCAACATAATAAAGGCCATAAATGGCAAACCCATGGCAAACATCATTCTCAGCGGTGAAAAACTGAAAGCATTTCCTCTAAGATCAGGAACAAGACAAGGATGTCCACTCTTGCCACTGTTATTCAACATAGTTTTGGAAGTCCTAGCGATGGCAATCAGAGAAGAAAAAGAAATAAAAGGAATTCAAATTGGAAAAGAGAAGTAAAACTGTCACTGTTTGCAGATGACATGATACTATACATAGAAAATACTACAGATGCCACGAGAAATATACTACAGCTAATCAATGAATTTGGTAAGGTTGCAGGATACAAAATTAGTGCACAGAAATCTCTGGCATTCCTATACACTAACAACAAAAAATCAGAAAGAGACATTAAGGAAACACTCCCATTTATCATTGCAACAAAAAGAATAAAATACCTAAGATAAACCTACCTCCGGAGGCATAAGACCTGTACTCAGAAAACTATAAAACACTGATGAAAGAAATCAAAGATGACAAACAGATGGAGAGATATACCATGTACTTGGATTGGAAAAATCAATATTGTGAAAATGACTATATTACTGAAAGCAATCTACAGATTCAATGTAATCCCTATTAAATTACCAATGGCATTTTTCACAGAATTAGAAAAAAGAAAATTACAGTTTGTATGGAAACACAAAAGACCCCAAAGAGCCAAAGCAATCTTGAGAAAGAAAAACGGAGCTGGAGGACTCAGGCTCCCCGACTTCAGACTATACTAAAAGTTATAGTAATCAAGACAGTATGGTACAGGCACAAAAACAGAAATATAGATCAATGGTACAGGATAGAAAGCACAGAGATAAACCTACACACCTATGGTCACCTAATCTGTGACAAAGGAGGCCAGAATACACAATGGAGAAAGACAGTCTCTTCAGTAAGTGGTGCTGGGAAAACTGGACAGCTACATGTAAAAGAATGAAATTAGAACACTCCCTAACATCATACACAAAAATAAACTCAAAATGGCTAAAAGACTTAAATGTAAGCCCAGACAGTATAAAATTCTTAGAAGAAAACATAGGAAAAACACTCTTTGACATAAATCACAGCAAGATATTTTTTTATCCACTTCCTAGAGTAATGAAAGTAAAAACAAAAATAAACAAATGGGACCTAGTTAAACTTAAAAGCTTTGGCACAGCAAAGGAGACCATAAAGAAGACAAAAAGACAACCCTCAGATTGGGAGAAAATATTTGCAAAATGAAGCAACTGACACAGGGTTAATCTCCAAAGTATACAAACAGGTCATGCAGCTCAATATCAAAAAAACAAATAACCCAATCAAAAAATGGGTGGAAGACTTAAACAGACATGTTTCCAAAGAAAACATACAGGCGGCCAAGAAGCACATGAAAAGATGCTCAACATCCCTAATTATTAGAGAAATGCAAATCAAAAGTGCAATGAGGTATCACCTCACACTGGTCAGAATGGCCATCATCAAAAAATCTACAAACAATAAATGCTGGAGAGGGTGTGCAGAAAAGGGAACCTTCTTGCACTGTTGGTGGGAATGTAAATTGATACAGCCATTATGGAGATCAGTATGGAGTTTCCTTAAAAAACTAAAAATAAAACTACCATACTACCCAGCAATCCCACAATTGGGCATATACCCTGAGAAAACCATAGTTCAAAAAGACACATACACCCCAATGTTCATTGCATCACTATTTACAATAGCTAGGACATGGAAGCAACCTACATGTCCATCAATAGATGAATGGATAAAGAAGTTGTGGTACATATATACAATGGAATATTACTCAGCTTTGAAAAAGAATGAAATCAGATCATTTGTAGAGATGTGGATGGACCTAGAGTCTGTCATACAGAGTGAAGTAAGTCAGAAAGAAAAACAAATATCATATATTAATGCATATATGTGGAATCTACAAAAAATGGTACAGATGAACGTATTTGCAGGGCTGGAATAGAGACGCAGACATAGGGAACCGATGTGTGGACATGGGGTGGGGAAGGGGAGGGTGGGTTGAACTGGGAGATTAGGATTGACATATATACACTACCATGTGTAAAATAGATAGCGAGTGGGAACCTGCTCTACAGCACAGGGAACTCAGATGCTCTGTGATGACCTAGATGGGTTCAATGTGGGTGTGGAAGGGAGGTCCAAGAGGGAGGGGATATATGTATACATATAGCTGAGTCACTTCGTTGTACAACAGAAATTAACATAACATTGTAAAGCAATTATACTCCAATAAAATAAATAAATAAAAATAAAAATTTAGTGGATGCATATGTTTTTAAGATTATGAATGAAACACATAAAACTGGGCAATTATGGGGGAAATGAAGGAGGGGATAGAGAATGAAGGGGAGAAAATCAAATAAAATAGAACAAGATCAGTTCTTTCATTCGTGTACCATAAATAAATGAACACAGTATAATAATAAGTTTCAGTATCTATACTGGGTCCTTAGAATAATATATAGTAGTTCAAAAGATGTAGGTAGTATTGTGAGTCAGAATGGGTAAGGATTGCTTCAGAGAAAATGCAGAATTTGAATTATGCCTTGAAGGAGAACTACAATATGGACATAAAAGGAGGAACAGGATCTGATTCATGAAAGGGAAGAGCAGAGCAAAATCTGAGGGGTGGGTCAGTTTAAGGAAGGTCTGGGGGCAGTAAGTAAATGCATTGCCATTCCACATATAAAAATGGAGCCCCAGGTACACTGTGGTCAGTGAGAGTGGCATTAGAAATGGCTTGTCCTCATCGTGAAACCATAGGGCCTTTTCAAATAGAGCTTTTGTGGACAGACACATAGATAATGGGGATGTTAAAATGGGCCATGTCTCTTTTCTGAAGGAAAAGAAAAAAAAAAAAAAATCTGCAATCCTTCCTCTCCTCTTGCTGTAACAATTCAGGGAAAGAAAAGAAGTCCATCATTCAACTGATCCTAGGGAAAAAGACAGGCAAGGTCATGTCCCCTGACACAGAGAGATACAACCGCAGAGAGACCTGAACTGTGATCTGCTCCCTATTAGGGCGGGGTGGCTTCTCTTAATAGGTCCCTGATCATTTTTCAAGTAGCAAGTCTGTCCAGCAGAAGGCGGTGAGCTATTGTTATCATTTATTCTGATCCATGGAACCCAGTTGATAAAAAGGTTAGAAATGCCACCTCCAGACATGTACTACGTCAGATGTGCTTAAAACTGCAATTCAGATGGAGCTCCAAATAGTTTCTGCCTCTCCTGTCATCTCTTGGACAGGAATAATAACCTGCAATGATAGCGGCCCTTTTTGCTTCTAGGTTAGTATTAAAGGAATGAGTATGATTTACAACCTTTTTAGAAACACACCTATCTACATATAGTAGCAGTACAATACCTGTAAAGATATTGAACTAATTAGTATAAATAAATACAGGATATTATGAGAGATGAAATAATAAGGAGGAGGTAAGAAGGAACAGACTTTTATTTAAATTTCCTAGATCGTTTAACACTCACATTGACCATTCATATATTTTAAATTCACTAACTGTTCAGCTATATATTCCACTGTACACATCAAGATATTTTCTAGGTGTTATTTAGTTTTTTCTAGTTTATATACATATTCTCTTTTCCCCAAAACATTCCCTAAGTACAAGAACTTGTTCTATATATTATTTTTATTATAATTCCTGGGGATTAGAATAGGCAAAAATTGAGGCTTACATAATACATTTGTCTACAGTCTCATATATTCATTCATAAGAATTTACTGCTAATCTATAATGTTGTCCAGGTCCATTTAGCATGAATATTATGCTAAATTCTACACTAGCTTGCCATTCCTTGAAGAACATACACTCAAATGGCTGACACTGGACTAATAAAGTAGAGCAGAGCTATATAAGAGAGCAGACATTAGATTGAAGGCTTATGAACACACACACAACCACCCGATTAACAAGAAAGCAACCACTGCAATCAGATTGCCCAAATGACTGCCATTTTCTGCTTGGTGCTGTTTCTACACAAAATGTCAATAAACAAGAAACCAGACAAAAGAAAAGAAATACAGAAATAAAGGAAAAAGAAAAGAATGTTCTGGGGTGAGCACATAGCAGGGCCAATCTCAGTCACTTTCTGTATTTCTGCAGGGATGTGAACTGATGTTATAAGCACTAATCCTCAATCCCAATGGGGTCTTCAGTCCCCTAGGATTCAGTTATGTTAGGCAGACTGGTCTACCAAGGTCTCACAATGGAATCAGATTCTTTAGGGAAGAAAATACAAAACAATTGTTGAATTCAGTTTAAACAGACAAATAACACAAACCCCAAACAAACCAAAACAAAGTATAGTAAGTCCCCTACATACGAACTTTCAAGTTGCAAACTTTCAAAGATGCGAACGTGCATTCACAAGTCCAATCACGTAAGTCATTTCACATGTCTGGCATGCATTGTCACTTGCGTGCATCCTCTACAAGAGGTTGGGATTTTGTGTACTTTACTGTACAGTACTGTATAGAGTACAGTAATACAGTATCATTATTTCAAGCCCAGGATGTCAGGAAGCAAACATAAAAGCAGCAGTGATGTAGCTGGTACTACTGTACTTTTTAAGGCACTGTACTATAAGATTAAAAATGTTTTCTTTATATTTTACCTATTATTTGTGTGAAAAGTATTATAAACCTATTACAGTAGAGTACTATATAACTAATTGTATTAGTTAGGTACCTAGGCTAACTTTGTTGGACTTATGAACAATTTGGACTTACAAATACACACTCAGAATGGAACTCGTTCATATGTAGGGGACTTACTGTAAACAAAACAAGGGTAGCCAGCAAGTAAAATATTGACAATAATAAATAGGATTGAAATGATACTAGAAAACAGATATCCCCTCACATATACAAAAACTGGATGCCTCCCTGTCATCCCTCCCTAATTCTGGAGAACCATCTCTCAGGACCTGGATCCTGCTAATACACCCCTAGGGAATTTTCTGGAACAGAAGCTTCCATAGTTTTGTTGTGTGGGGAGAGGGGGGAGGTTGTGGCTTGCTTGGCTTATTTTTTGTTTGTTTTTTGTTGCTTTATTTTTTATTTTTATTTTACATCTGGTTGTTAGAATTCTCTATTGCTGGACTGGTGACATACCCATCAGGAGATTAGAGAGCATATCCTCCAGCACAGAAGAGATGTTGGAAGCCAAGGAGCTTTCAGATGCCAGTTGATACAACCCATGAAGTTTTTATTAGCTTCCAGAGAGAGTTAGTCAGTTTCTACCCTCTTGGACTTACCTCCATTGGTATCTGCTAGAATAATACAGGATTATTCGAGTTGGGTTATATATAAAATTAGATCACTTAATCATGGTAAGACATTTTGAATGCAAAACCTATTATGATGGG
Source organism: Balaenoptera physalus (assembly GCF_965194825.1). Lineage (NCBI taxonomy): Eukaryota > Metazoa > Chordata > Mammalia > Artiodactyla > Balaenopteridae > Balaenoptera > Balaenoptera physalus. Next base: position 40,704,647 of record NC_138897.1, on the reverse strand, counting down.
CTTGTATTGAGTGGGTAGCCATGGGAATAAAACAGGGAGGAAGAAATAGTACATACCGCCAGGGTATATTGAGAAGATTGGATATTATTTTGTTTCTGTGGGTGTTTAAGGAGTCATACAGGAAGTAGCAAATCCATGGGTATGGGTCCAGGCAACCTGGAGAAAGACAGCACCATTGACAGAGGAAAATTGAGAAGAAGAGTTGATATGTAAGGAATATAAACAATTCTATTTTAGTTCAATTAAGGCTGATGTTAAACAGAGAGACACAAAAATAAACTGGGAAGGAAGCTTAAGAATTTAAATGTGGATGGAAATTTTTAAGTTAATTTGGAAAAGTTTATGAGGAAAGTTAATTTTGATCAGGAATATGAAAGAAGGAAATGATATGCAGCTTGAAAGTTATATAAAGTTACATAAAAGTTTATGGATGTCGTCTTAGAGTTTAAAATAATCAGGCTTATTAGGGATTGGAAGCTACAGTATCCTTCACCATAAATTTTACTTTCATTGAATCCTTCACTAAATCAAAACTGGAGTAAGGAGTGGTAGAGAAAGGACCTAGTCAGTAAGGAGATAATGGGAAGAAGAGAGCCTTCATGACCTCTAACGAGGCCATTTTTCTTCTGTATGAAGCCTTAGTGATGCCTAAACCATGAGTAAGAGTTAGAGACTAAGGTCATCAAACAACATATAAAGATAATTTCCACTTTTTGTGTTGGACAGATGCAGAGGAGGGGAACTTTGTAAATGCCTATGAAATAAACTAACATTATGTTATCACAGTTCAGCTATACTTTGTAAAATTTATATGACTACTTACATCATATTAGTAAATGTTTTCCATAGAAAGTAAGACATATCGTCCTCGGGCCAGAAGACAGAATCAAAACAAATGTGTTTAGGTTAGATTCTTGGCTTTACCAATAATGCCTTCCAATTCCTTAGAAAAGTTATGTAGATGGATAGCCTTCATATGTGACAAGGTAATAACAATAATACATACTTGGAAATTCTCATGAGTGTTTGAAGAACTACTTATCTAATATTTGCCAAGTATTTTGAAGATAGGAAGTGCTAAATAGTATCACTATAATGTCATGCTTGCTGAAAGCTAATGAGCTCAGAGGGACATGGTCCCAACAAATACAAGCTTTCTGGAAAAAACATAGCATCCTCTGGATCCCCAAGTAGGAGACAAGAATAACATGCATAAGTCATCTTGTCAACCACCTGAAACATGGTAGGTGCCCCTGAAATTGTAGCTATTAACATCATCACTATTCTCACCACCCTTGCTCTGCAATAAATGTTCTGCTGATCTACTGATGCTGGAATTTGATTATAACACGCTGTTGAAATAACTAATAAAGAATGCAAAAAAATCAATATTTTTGAAAACAAAAGAAGTCTTTAATAAATCACCTTGTTTTATCTCAACAATAGTTAATAAATTTGTTTTATACACTAAGAACCCAGAGTTCTGACGAATAGGGATAACTGACATATATGTTGGTATCCTATAGATACAGTCTGTGGCATATTTTATTCTATAACCCATACTATTTTTGGCAAGATTTTAAATATTTTGGGAATCAGTTTTATGCTGCTATTGTACATCACTTTAGAAGAGTGTAGGTCTGAACTCAATTCAAATCAGATGCACAAAGTGAAGAAAAATCACAGACTACTGGTGCTGGGAGATTCCTCATATCCAGACCGTTAGCCCCTTTGCAGACTGAGAACAGATCATATCATTGCATTGATTGTTAACCACAGGTTTCTTAATCTCTCATAATCTGGCTTTTCCCCCCACTATTCAAATCATACACTGCTTGTTTTGAATGTTACAATACTCTTGTATGTATAAATGTAAAATATATTTTTCTCTTTTCTCTAATTCTCCATCATCCTCAATCTTTGTGTCCTTCAATACCTGTCAACTTATATATTATTACTTCTTTCTCTGACATTACACTTTCTTGTTTCTAGTTCCTTTTTTTCCTATGCTTTAATATATGTTTTCCAGAGATCTGCCCTCCTCCATTTTTGTCCTTCTTCACTAACTATATGAAAAATATAATCCACTCATAAATTTAAAATCACCTCTATAAAAAATGCTGCACACCTAAGCTCTCTCTTGAACTACATTTCTACATTTCTAATACTCTGCAAGAACTCTCATCTGGGGTATTCTGCAGACATTCTCAACTCAATGCGTTTAAATATGAATATATAATTTTGCCTGCAAAACTTTTCTTGCTTGTGCATTCTCTTTCTATATAATGGCACAACACTCCTCCCAGGATCTCAGGTTTAAGCTCTCACCCTTGCATCATTTTGATTTTTTCCTTTTCCTTTCCCATAACACTGCCTTTGTTTCCAATTCAATAGTTTCAACCTTCCTAAAACATCTCCCATTCATTGTCTGCTTTCCATATTAACTGCCTGAGTAGCCTTTATCACCTGTTTTTTACATGTATCTTTTCAGTGGTTTCCTGACTGGTATCCCTACTTCCAGTCACTGCCCAGTTCTATTCATCTTAAGCTTTGCTCCAATATTAGTCTTCCTGATGGGGAACTTTAACTGTGGTCTTCCTTCTGGCTCAAAAATGTCATGGGCTCCTTTTACCTTTGCTCTTGCTTTACCCTTAGTGTATCCTTTGCTTTAACCAAACTAACCTCTTTTCTGTGTCCTGTAAGTTCTCCAGAGTTGTGGCCATTCTGTGCCTTTCACTTGGTGTTCTACCTGCTTAGAGTTTTCTATCCTCTTTGCTCTGCTTGCTCAATTCTTATTCTTTCTTCAGGGTCCTGTTCAAGATCCACCTCCCCTGAAAATTAACCTTATCTACTCATTGGGAAATAATGACTCTTTCCTCTAAAAAGCCTGCTAGGTGGCCTAGGCTGTATTAACAGCCACAGTAGCAAACTCCCTTTGTTTTTTTTTTCTGGATTTTTTTCTCCCATGAGTATGGACTGCATAAACCTTTCTTCAACTGAAGTTTTACAATTTCAAATGCAGGTCTAGGTTTTGTTGACAGTGTGAAATGCAGACTTTCAAGCTTGTTTAGAGCTGGGTTTTGAAATCTAGATCTAGCCAAAAAGGGGGTGTAGTCTTGAGTAAACAATGGAGGCCAAATTCTCAGAGAGCAATGCACATTTGTTTAGTTATACTTGTCCTCTCCGTGCATGTATCTTTCCAAGTGTTCTTGCCAAGAAAGGGTGATGGTGGTAGCAGTAGTGTTGGTATGGAGGGGACAGGGAAGAAAAAACTAGGTGAGAGAAGTCAAGTTATTTGGTTCAAGGTAAACTTCATTTTTCTTCTTGGCTTTCTGCATTCACAGTATTATCCCCAGCACTGGCTCTGTTGTTTTTTTCATGATGACCTCAAGTGACAAGCATGCTGTAGTAGGAAAAGACATGACTGGTATGAATTAAATGCTCAGTAAATAATTGCCCAAAAAAATGAATAAATGTTCCTATTTATTTTTCCACTTAAGCTAAGGCAAAAACAAATAGAACCTGGAGGATGACAGCAGATTACCGTAAACTTAATCAGCTGGTTACTCCAACAATGTCTACTATTTTAGATGAGGTCTCCTTTTTGGAATAGGTCAGTGTAGCTTGGTTTTAAACTATTAATCCTTTTAGTGCACTTTTTCTTGGTTTCTCATTGGTTCCTGACCACCAGAGGCCCTTTGCCTCCTTTAGTTGGCATGGGTAGCTCTCTTACCTGCAGGACTCTGCAAATTTTAAGTTAGTTCTGCATTATAATCTGATCCTCCTTACCCTAGAGTAATACATCCTTCCACAGGACATCAAGATGCATAACTCCATAAAATATAGATAGATAGATAGATAGATAGATAGATAGATAGATAGATATTCTCTTTATTCTGGAAAATGTATTGTCCCATTAAAGTTTCACAAAATTTTGTGTCTGAAAGACCTAAGGCAGTAGAAGTGGGCAATGGGTGGCTGGGTGGTTTCTTCTACTGCTATTAGAAGGGCGTCCTACCACACAGGTGGCAGGATGATTTTGAAGGCCACTGAGCATTCAGTATTTGTTCAATTTATCACAATTACAAAAACACCTGGGTCCAATGATCATATGCTCACCCACAGAATCTGCTGGGGGAAAAATGGTTCTGTCATTTTTTGGAGGATTTGGCACTGAAATTACAAGATTTTATAGAACTTATATCAACTCCCTTGTTTTACAGATAAGGAAACAAAGGTTCTAATATGTAAATCGACTCCCCTAAAGTCACACAGCCAATTAATGGCAAATCAAGGATATAAAACTGGATATTCTCTTGATATGCAAGTCTGTACTCTTCTCAAGGTCATTTGATCAAATGGAGTATGTAAATAGGATTGACTGTGGTCATATTATTCTAGACACTAATATCACTGAACTCTTTCTAATCAGGAGAGATGACCTGGGTAATGGTCATGTATCTGTGCCTTTCTTTCATACACTGTTAATGACCCCTACCTTTCTTTACATCCGTTTTCTGCATGGTGATTTACATGTAATCCCTCTCCTCTCTGAAGGCTCCCTAGATTTCTAAGACAGAACCCATTGTTCATCCTTAGCAGTTTCATAGTCTTCTTGACACCTCTATTAAAATATTGTGTCAGTGTGATTTGTATCTGTATCTGTTTTACTCACAGACTTTTGAATCTTTGAGATCAGAGGCCATGACCATCATATCTATTCATATCTGCAACTAAACTCTGGCTAGTACAGAAAAATTGCTCAAAGTATATTTGCTAATGAAGGCAACAAAATTAAAAATGAGAAGAATTAATAGAGATTTTTATTGTTTTATTATTCTGCCACATGGTTTGCCTTTCACACCCATGTACACACACTGTAAATCTCAGCCAGTAATTGGGAGTTACTGGTGGAGGGGGAGGGGAGAGAAATGGCCTCTTTTCCTTTCATTCTTTGTTTTTTTTTGGTGTATTTCTCATAAGTGGAGCAGAATAAATGTTAAGAGAATAGAGCGAGTCATCAAGAGATTTGGACCGTATCTTCATTAGCTTTGACAAAAAGTCCTTTACTCTTTCTGTGTCTCGGTTTCCTGTTGTCTCAAATGGGAATAATACTAAATGTCACAAAGGTATCCAGTGAAAGAGAAATTAGATATTGTACATGAGGCTATTTCAAAATATATAAAAAGCAATGTTCATTAGGTTATTATTAAGAAGACAATGTCTGTAATGGTGATAATGGTGCTCTAGAAGATTAGGAAAAAGGCACGGGTCTGAACCTCTAATGAGAACCTTTTTATTCAGCATCAAATTATCATCAAATTGTCTTATTGAATGTCATTGCCCCAAAACTTCTGGATTTCTTTAGTCATCAATAATCTCAACTCACATTCAATAGTTCATCCTCTTCAATCGTTGTCTTTTGAACATACAAAGGTTGCCATTTTCTATAGGAGGCACTTTGTAAAGAATCTGGGTTCTCAAGAGTACTGTAAATTCCACCTTTATCATTTGCTGGCTCTGTAACTGTATGTAGGTTTCCAAAAACTCATTAAACCTTAGATACTTTATCTGTCAAATGGGAATAATAATCAAAGATGCCTTGTAGGATTCTTGTTATAATAATATGAAATATTGATGGTTTTATGTACTGCTTGGCCCGAGAGTAAGTAATTAAAAGAAATAAATAAAAAGAAAAACATATTATCAGTTATCTAAAATCTTACTAGTTACCTAAGATATTTTCTGTCATCTGTCATCATGACAGAAATTTTAATATTTTAACTTAACTTCTTTATAATTGAAATACTTGCATAGTGAGGAAAGCACTGTATTTGAAAACAGACAGACCCAAATTCAAATATTGGCTCTGCCTCTTATTAATGTGTAAACTGGATGATAAGTGAAATACATACCACATGATATTTTTCAGATAAAATAAGCAACATATGTAAACTTTACACAGTACCTTTACAGTAAAAATCACACAATGATAATAACAATGTTGGAACAAACAATAATAAAATATTACACCCATGTAGTGAGACTTAAGATTCTGGCTCTTAACACTGAATGATCTAAACAATCAACATGTCTTAACTAATTCTCCGCAACAACCCGTTTGACAGATAAGGGAACTGAAGGTCTGGGAGGTTTAGCGATTTGCCTGAAATCTCACAACAAAGTGGGGGATATACATTCAAACTCAGGCCCTCAGATCCCAGAGTCCAGGAAGGCAGTGAACACTGTGCTATGTTATCCTGCCAATAAATGATAGCTGTCATTGGGTTAAATCTGCTGTAATACCCAAATATTCATAAGAAGGCTAGCACCAGCCTATTCCCACTCACATAGAGCATTCTGGGGAGTCTGTTAGCAATAAGCATAAGCTTCATCTGAAGTAGAGGGTTACTACAAAGCTCCAAAGTTAGGAAGAGATGAACGAAGGTACAAGGATCCAAAAGTGAATTGTGAGTTGGGACTCATTTCTATCACTCTTTACAGCTATTTACCCCACACACTGGAAAGTGAGAGCTTCACAGAATGGGACAAAATAATTCTCCGGTAGAACTGGTCTTAAGGAGCCAGGCACCAATCCCCGAGCAGCTTGGGTGGTCCATGGCCTTGACTGAACCCCTGAGATGTGGCCTTGGCTGTAGTGAGACCACACCGTGGCCACGGGTTCTTGCCTTCTCCATTTGCCCAGACTCTGTCTGAACAGCCTGTGGAAGAGAAGCGGTGGGATGCAGGAATGAAAAGGCAAGGTTAGGATGAGGGCCACAGACCGTTTAGAATAGAACATTCTCTGTCGCAGAAATTATGGCTTTTATATTCCCCTTTTCCTGTAATAGACAGATCGTTCCTACAACGAAGAGCCGAGAGCAGGGTGCTCTGCCAGCAGCCCAGGCAGCAGATGGGAGAGCGTTAAGCTTGGTCCTGTGTTGAGCCCGGGGCCCCTGCCTGGTGGCGGTGGCGGGTGGCGGTCCTTGGTCCTCCTGGTCAGTCCAGCATCTCCCTGTGTCCGGGAAGAAGCAGCGGCGCGAGAATTAAGGCGGCTGCGACAATAGGCCGCCCACGAATAAGTGCAAACACCGGTCTCGATGACTAATATGGATTTTCAAAATACTCAGTTCTTGGAAGAAAATACATTATTAGTGGTAGGAGAGCCAGAGGAATAATAAACTACTTAATCTGATTTGCTTTTAGGTGTGCAGCACCAGCACTAACGCCGCATAATACTGATGTCTCTTGCTCAGGTTTTCACTTCTTTGGCGGTGACCTGCTATTCAGTCTATTAAATCTCCTTCCTAAATCCCCAAACTCATTCGAGGCCTCCGTCACTTTCTCCCTCCCCCTCTTGCCTTCAAAGCTACCTTTTTAAAGCCATTTTGCTTCCATTTGTTCTCTAAACAATACTCTGCAGCCCTTGCCACACTTCCTTTCCAGATGCTGCTAACAACAAATTATTCCCCACGGGTTTTAGCTAGGATTTCACCCTTGTTCCATTTGGCTCTCAGGACACATTTGTTGAACTCAAAAGCCTTTTAACTGCCTTTTTTTTTTTTCCCCTCCTCGGTAAAACTCATAAGAGCACAGTTCTCTCCCTAGAGCAACTGACAGGCCCCAGAAAAAATGAAACACAGAAAAAAAAAAAATCTATCAAGCAAAACTTTGATAGCTGACCTATTTGGTCACTATCTTTAACCGCAACTCCATATTTTTTCTTTTCTACTTTTTGTTCCATTTAAAGATCTATATTTATATTCATTTGGTAAATAATAATAGGACACCATCAGATTAATTCTGAATATATAGTGACCCTGAATTTAAATTCAACTGAAGAGTTATGCATGTTTTAGAATCTGAATAACCTTGTTTTTAATTTTTTAATTAAAATTTAAAAATTAATTAAATTCAATTGATTAATTTAAAATTAATTACATTTAATTAATTAATTTAAATTTTAAAATTAAATTAATTTTTTCCCAGCATTCTCACAGTATTGTAAATAGATAGCTCCACAAAAAATGTGTTGTTGCTGTTGCTGTTGTTATGTTATGTATTCATTTTGTTTTGTTGTTCTGCATTTTAGGTACAGAGTAAAAGGGTAAAGCCACAATAAGGACAGAACTAGTTACTTGAATAAACAGTTATTGGTAATAGAGAAGGTGCTGTCTGTTTGTCATGGTTCTGTGCAGCTTCTATTACCGAGCATTCATTTTCTGATGAAAGTCATGAACATCCTCAGACTCAAAAATTTGGCATGCATGTTAATTTGCAGACAATTTTGGGGAAGGTTAAAGCATGGAGCCCAGTTGTCAATATAATATGATATAATATGTATCTGTGGCCCTTGGTTTAAGGACTCTGATATGGCCAGATATGATCCCCACTCATTGACAAATTCAGTATCTGAGGTCAACATGGTCAGACACTGGCTCTTTCTCTATAGAGTTGGACATTCTAAATAAATAAAAAATATGCTTATATTTTAAAGAATATTTAATTAAATATCCACAACCTAAGCCCCAGGGATTCCCGGAAGAGATATGTTGTTAACCTCAGTAGGATGCTCCACGAAGTTCTTAGAAAGAAGACTAAGAATGATAAATTGAGTGTTGTGTTCCATGTTTTTCTTCCCTTTCTGTTTAATTAGAGCCCCTGGGGAAAAAGAAAAAAAGAGCCATGACTGCCATGGCCACTGTTGGGTAATGTTTCTACTGAGCCTAGAACAGAGTCCTGTCACAACAGGCACTCTGTAAGTGTTGATTAACTGACACAAACTAGAAAAGTAAAATGTGTCACTGGCCAAGATCCAACAGGCAAGTTAATTACCCAGAAGGGGTGAGTTGGAGCTTCTAGTGATGCAACAGAGCAGGAACTTGCAAAAAGAGTCCTTGATTGCTTTACGGACTATCAACACTCGCCCCTTACTTTGGGTCACAGAAGTAAATACAGGGTAGGATCTCAGCCTGGAACAGTGGCACACTGACTCTGAAGTTTACCTCAACAACATTTTTCTAAAATGAGAGTTAGGATTTTCCTAAAAGATTTTGTGAATTGTTAACATGTTAACTATTATCTATTCTAATGACTTTTTAGCACCAGGTAGTGATTAGAAGGCCGACTTTGGATCAATATAAAAACAACAAAAACAACTTTAGAAACATTAAAATGAATTAAAATGTCTTAAGACACAGTGTGGCCTCCCTCACTGGAAGCATTCAAATGGAGCCTGGGAGCCTTATCAATGATGAATAGAAGCTGTGGTAGGATGTGGGATTAAGTCACCTGCAAAATCTCTTTAAATCTACAATCCCCTAATTCTATAAACCCCAACTAATACAACATGAAACGTGGATGTCTTGTGACATGATTCACCACTCCTTATAGTCCCATAGTATGTAGAAAATGCGTAATCTCCAAAAGACCTTTTTTAATCCCTTATTTCTATTTTGTTTACTTGGGGAAAAAAATGGTTTACAATGTCTGAATCCTAAGGAAATTACATAGAGGACAAGAAAAAAGCAAGATTTTATGAGGAAAGGAGAGAATAATGGAAAGGTCTGGATTATCAGCTCAAAATTTATTTGATAAGTGAATGATTTTACAAACTCTCTGAAACATAAAGTACATAAAAGTACAGTAGTTAGATAACAATGGATGCAAATGATATTAATATGATCAGAATCAGGAGCCCATTAAAAATATACTTATTCAATCAATTATTAAATCAGGTAACTACTGAGGACTTTATTACATAACAGGAAATCTGCTAGGTACTTAGGACATAAAGATGATTAGAATAGGGTCCATCATCAAGATATCCATAGTCTAGGGGAGAAGTAGCATATGGAAAAAAAAAATCAATGGAGCATTACACGCTCACTGTGGTATCCTGAGTGGTAATAATAGTTGCTCAACAAATATTTGTTAAATGAATGAAGTGCTAAAATTGAGCACAAACATGGTCTTGTGGAGGCAGAGGTACAAAACCTAATTGAGAGAGTGAAGTGTTCTTTAAAATGGAAGCAGTGTTTGAACTGAGTCCTAAAGATAAGCTGGAATTTGATAACAGAAGAGAAGATAAATAAATAAATAAATAATTCTGAGTGAAGGGCACACCATATACAAGGGCATGGAAGTTTGAAAGTACATGTGAGTTAAAACAACATCAAAGATTTTATCAGAACTGGATGTTCAGATACAGTAGAGGCAAAGGCCATAGCTGAGGTTAAAGGAATAGAGTGGGGTTACCTGGTGAGAGGTCTTAAATAGAATAAAAATTGGATTTATAGGTGAAATGAAGTGTTGAGTGGTTTGCACATGATTAGGAGGGGTTAAATCTGTCTAATGCAGCAAGATGGTAGCCATTACAACTATATTTGCTGTCATTTGAGTTTCCCTCAGGCCATCTGGTCTACTCTGAAATTCTAATCAGCATAAGGATCTCATTCATATACTAACAACAGGAAGTGTGCTCAGATACATTTTACTGGATTTCGCCTCAGATCCTATTGCTGTTATTTTATAAAAGTGAAGGCTGGAATATGGCCATCTCTTGGTCAAAATGTCAATGGGTCTCTATAGCTTGGTAAGTACACTGCAAAAATCTTGACACAGCTAATCCCAACCAAACCTTTCTGTCTCATTCTCACCTCTAACTCCCAGATCTCTTAAATCTCTACATCGCTTCTTTCTTAAATAATGGAAAAACAAGTGTCAAAGGAAAATACATTTCTCAGGTAGAAATCCTTTTGTAAACCCCTCAAAATCCACAAAAATAAGTAGGCATTTTTTTTTCTAACCTGGTTTATATAAACAGGTATTTCTATCACAATTATTCTATTAAGCAATCTAGAGGCCTTTTATTACAAACCCAGCCACACCAGTGAGGACAGATAAATAAATGTGCCCACTATTTCTTGGACAGTTATAAAACAAGGTATAAATAAAACAAGGTGAATGTGGAGAGCCAGATTCAGACATATGGGTGAGTCATTTTAAAGAAGCCAATTCTGCCCCTGCACAAGGCATAGACACCCAGAACTCCCCTGAGCCCTCAGTCTTCTCCTTTTTTAGGAGAAAAGTACTTTCCTAGTTTAATCTCTCTAATTAAATAGCAATACTTCCATAGCTCTGGAGGTGGTTACATCCAAAAGTAATGAAATCCAGGATTCCTTCACTCAAAGAATCCCCCTAGTTATCTGTCTTCTAGGTCACATATCACAGGAGAGACCCTTAGGGCTGAATTTTTAAAAGGCAACTGGGTTTTTTCCTGTGAAGATGACAGGTGTGTTATGTATTACATTGGACAATGACATAAGAATTTCCAGCATGAAAGACTCCTCCTATCCTGTCCTACCCTCTTGAAATGATCAAAGGTTTAAAGAATATTCATGTCCAATCCCTTAATGGTGCAGAGGCTGAAATATATGTGGAGATACCCAGGAGATATTTTAAAAAGTGCTGCGGGTAAAGTTTTCACTGTCAAAAGCTTGGTAAAGCTTGCATCTTGAATGGTGTTCTCAAAATGAAGATGAAATTTCAAGATTGATTGGCTCAATTGCTAGGAAGTTGAAACTTTTCCCATCTAAGTTCTCAGGCTTTGTTCACAGACTTTTCCCTCAGATCTCCCCCAAAACATTGCTTTTCAGAGTTTTTCCTGGCTTCCGAGAGCAGGCTAGTGTTCCCTTTTATATGCTCTTATATGCCCTAGTTTCCATACAGAGTATTCAAATTAGAAACTTCATGTGGGCATAAACTATGTCTATCTTGTATATTAGCATCAAGCACTGGACATGACATATAATAAATCGTTAAATTTTCTTTGATAAGTGAATTATGAAATTAACAGTTTCCATAATGATCTAGGTAGGTTTTTCAGTTAAATATAGCTGTTTCTATCTTGCAGTAAGAGGGAAAATAAACATTTTTTTTCCTAATAAGAATGCTGACATGACTTTTTGCTCCTTCTGTAACATGAAAATAAAATTACATTACCACCAAGGATGTTGAGAGGACCTATGGACATAAGCTACATAGTAATTGAGATGTTTGCATTTCAGAATGACCACATGTTTACATAAAGCTTTACCAACATGTTTTATCTTCTCCACATAATTTTTTTTGTTTGTTTTAAATGGCTTGTTCTAGCCAAGGATTTCTTATAATCTGTATACTAGCTTCATCTTTATATATATCCAACTGGGGATCAGACATAAATCATCACTGATCAGAACTCAGCTCTACTCCACACATACAGAATTCAAAGGGCTGGCTGGTGTTCATGGAAGCCAGGCTGGAATTTTCCTTCTAGGATCTTGAGTAGTCCTAGCTTCCTTGTCTGCCTATAATTCTGCAGTTGCTTTGAGGGTTTTTTAAAAATGCTTGAAAAGAAATACTCAATATTTGGAATTTCTCTATTCCTATATTTTAAGAAGTTTGAGAAATTGTATGGATTTGCTTATCTAAGGATAAAGCCTCTGCTGAAATCTAGACACTTGTCTGCTCTCATTAATGACTACATTTTATGGCTACAGCAAGATCCACTTACTGCTGTTTTATTGAGTCAAATGACACAGTTATTAATTGCTAGTATGTATTTAGAAGACAAAAACAAAAAACAGAAAAGTAAATTTTGTGGTATATTCTTGGATTAACTCTCAGATGAATCCTTTGACCCTTTTGAATCTCTGTCAATAACCCTGGTAATCAGAATTGTTGAGCTGGAAACAATTTAGAGAAAATGTATTTAAAATCTCTGAGTTTAGAGAGGAGGAAACAGTAACAAAAATATTATGTGGTTGATCAAAATTTTAAAAGTTGCTTTATAACTGAGGTGGTATTGAGACCCAGGTAATGTCGCACAGTGTTCAATGATTATGAGGCTGTGGAAAGTTCCATGAGTCTTTACCTTTGTTTAAAATGCTTACCCTTGCCCTGAGGCCAAGGTGCCCAAAATGTCCTCCACAGGCCCTGCATCCTCAGGCCTCCACCTCTTCTCACGCCCCTTCCATTCCTTGCTACCTTTAACTTGGCATTCCTGTCATGCTGGCTTTCCACAGTCCCTGGAGAAACCCTAATCGCTTGGCTTCCAGACCAGCAAACATGCTCTTCTTCTTAGATTGCACCCTGAGCTGGTCAATGCTTAGTCATCACTTAGATTTTAGCATGATAATCAATCTGTCAGGGAAGTTTTCCTTCACTCTGTAGTTTACAAACTTTTTCACAGGATGGTATTCCCAGATAATAACAAACAAACAAAAACACTGAAGAAAAATGAGGAGATTACTCGAAGGAGAAGCAATTGTCTCTGGGTCTCCATCCAGCCTGAGTCCTACCCAGTCACTCTGAGAGCAAAGTCTGGGCACCTGTAACCCATTTATACCCTCAGCCCAGATGTGGGAAATATGCTAAGAACTCACCTTTCTTCAGTAGGTCAAGAACAAAATATCCTGTCTTATGGCATCTTATACCTCTTAGCACTTTATAGAGTTAGGATTTTACTTTTAGGCTTATGGATGCAGGGCCACTGTCCATTTCTGTTCACTGTGTTAGCTCTAGAAACTCTTACTATTTCTCAAATAAATTCATAAAAGTTCAAAATACCTAGGGTTCCACAGTGAGGTAGGTATAAATCCAGGATGTCTAGATTTAGAGATGATATTCTTAAAATTATACTACATTTCCTCTCCAAAATATTTTATAAACATTAGTAAGGAAACTATTCAATACACAGTTTCAATATGAATTTTTAAAATCTGGTTACTTTTCAGTTACTTTGGAATGTTGGATAACCTGGAAATCCTGTCTGTGAATATGTCTAGCCCTCAATACACACTAGTGCATGTTAGTTTTGCTTTCTCCTGTGTCCCAGGCAATGTGCCATGTCATGCAGCTACAAAAATGTGTCATGAATATCAGTAATTGAACTTTATTAATAGCAGTGACCACTAAGCAAGTGTGATTTACACCCTCCTCCCTTCCCCAACTCTGAAGACTGGCTTTACCGGGACTTACTGCCAGAGCTTTTCCTTAGCCCTGGTATGAATTATGGAAAGTGTACTCTTTTTGCCCCCCTCTCCCTTCCTGCTTTTCTGCACCATTGCTCTGTTTGAGGACAGGTCCTCTTGGAGGCATACCCACTTCACCCCCGTTCATTCTGTCAGTCCTCCCCCGCCTCAATCCTACTATGACTGCAGAGAGAAATCTTTAAGTTAAGGTATAGATGACTGATTAACATAAAATATACATTATTTTTAAAGGACACATGAAAAAGAGGATGCTTAATACAAATATGTAATCAGATTGAAATCCATTATGGATTTGTGCTTATTATGGAGACCAGTTTAGCGATTCATTTTGGGGCTCAGGGTTGCCTCCCTGATGCCTCTCAAATCAAACTGTACCAATGGCTGGTCACCAGGGGCCAAGTCGGTGCTGTGTGTGTCCTAGAGATGATAAAAAAAAAAAAAAAAATTCACAGTGCATTCCCCAGACTCTTTGACAGAGCTCAGATCCATTGTATTTCTTCTTTGTCTATCGCTTACTTTCAAATTCCCTTTTACTCTTTAATTAAGCTCCTTTTGGACTCTGAGGAGTTAAAGAGCTTTTCTGAAGAACAATGACAGAAAGGAGGAGGAGAGGAAGAACTCCTTTTGAAGATAACTTTTTCTGTCTTTTTTAAATTGCATAGGAATCCCAGCTGTATCCATACTCTTTCTCTAAATATACACACGTGGGAAAAGGGCAAAGATAGATGTTAGCGTGGGCAGAAAATGACGCTCCCTGGGACAGTGAGGTTACTTTAATAAAAGGCCATTATGTTTGGGGATGAGCATATGTGTGTGTAAGAAAGAAAAATAGAGACAGAAAGATTGTGAAAAGGGAGATGAAAAAGATGAAGACAAAGAAAGAAAAGAGGGGAAAGAGGAAAGAGAAAGGAGGGAGGGAGGAAAGGATAGAGGAGAAGAGACAGAGAGCTAGGTTAGCACTAGCTCACCTGGGACGCCCCTAATGTCAAATTTATAATAAGGAGATGAGGCTGCTGAATGATTTACTGCTAATCCCATAGCAAGAGCAGGAGGAGGTGAAGGAACAAAGGTTTACAGTCCCTTTGGAGATTGGTTTCATCTGCACATCAGCCCACAATTAATGGCCATTTAGCTGCTGTTCTCCTGCTGGACACTGGTGGATTGATTCAGTAAATAAAAGTGACAGAGCCATGTCCCGTGGAGGCAGGCGGCAGAGTCTCTGCACCTGTTATTTGTGAATCTCCGCTTGCCAGGTCGTTGACCTTTAGAAGCTGGCGAAAATTAATAAGTAGAAGCACAAAGCTTCTTGCTTTTAAAAATTGCGACCAGAGGACCCAGGCAGCAGTTAGGCTGCCTTTCTTAGGAACTGACCGGTAACCTCTGAAGAGTTATCACCTCTCAGACTACAGACCAGCAGCATCCATGGAGGTGAGACTGCTGGCAAGCGCTTCTCAGCCAGTCTCACCATGTGGTCCAAGAAGGCCGAGGAAGTGGAAAAGTTGAGCTCATCTGGGAGTGAAAAACCACAATTCACCCTGCCGATTTGGGGTTCGGCCTGCCCCATTCTTCCTGAGGCATTTTGGGGGCAGTCGGGGGTGGGTGGTGAGTGGCTCAGCCAAACTGGGCTGGCGCATCTGAGCAGCTGTGCTTGGCATGGTAATCTGGTGAGCAAACAGCTGCAGTGAGTAACTGATCATTTGCAAATAGTTAATGACAGATTTGTCCTTTGTGTTTCCTGCCATAGGAGGGGAGGAAAATAAAAGGGAGGGAGAGTCAGGCCAGGGGATTTTATGGCTGCTACTACTGCGGCTGCTATTGTTTTGTGTTTTTTTTTGAAAGTGATAGGAAGGTTAACCAAAGTTAACAGGGTTTGCTTCTTCCCTGGGCAAGCTGCCTCCAGACCACAGGCTGTGGGCAGATCATGGTGGTCAAGGAACATGAGACCTGTTAAGGCCTAAATCAGGGTGCACCAATCTGGTGGACTTTGATTTTCTTCTTTCTTTATCTCTTTCTACCCCCATTTTTTATTTGTTTATTTGTTTGTTTGTTTTGTAACAGCTTTTTGTTATTTATTTCTCAACGAATTGCAGTCATTTAGCAAGAGTAATTAGCCATTGTTTGTCATGCAGATGAGGAAAATGCTGGATTTGGTCAAGTGAGTTACTGAGCATTAAATAGTGCATTCAATCCAGCAATGGGTGATATTTGAGAGATTGTAAAAGACACCTGCCCTAAAATGCCCCTAAACAGAATTGCACCATTAACAATGCATTCATCTGGGTTAAGGCATTTCAGGTTTAAAGAGTTTTCCTTTAAATGGCTAATTCCACTGGGATGTAACTCGCTTGTCTTGTTGTTGTGCATCTAATTTATCAGCAGGGTCTAGAAACCGTGTCACCAAAATGTGTGTTGGATCTGGCCACTTCCATTTCCACTGCTATCAATCTAGCCAAGCCATCATTGTGTCTTGTCTGTTGTCTTGTATTATGTTCCTAACTGGTCTCATGTTTTCCTTAGTTGCCCCTTTGCCACCTTCCTCCACCAATAACCTGACTGATCCTTTAAATCACATCATGCCACCTGATGAAACTCTCCAGCAGTTTTTCCAAGTACATAGAATAACATCCAAACTACTTACCTTGACCTGCTGCATTGAACCTGAACTCTTACCTTCCCTCATCTCCACCCACTTGCCCACTTGCAGGCCTTTCCTTTAACATGAGAAGCTTGTTCCTGCCTCAACAGCTTTGACTTTGCTGTTTCCTCTCCCTGGAGTTCTGTTCCCAAAATCTCCACTTGGCTGACTCCTTCTCAACATTCAGGTCTCATCTCAAATGTCATCCTAGAGAAAGGACCTTCCCTGACCCCTGTGTAAAGTAGGCTTCTCCCTGTAGTCACTCTTACAATGCCCTGATTCTCTGAGAATCCCAATCACCAGAAAATACTCTGCATGAAGTGGGGTTCAATATGTCCTACTTGAATGAATAAATTAATAAAATTAGGAAAATTATTAGAGTTTAACAAAACTGGTGCTGATGGATGGAGAAAGATAACTAATCCTTCTGAAAGCAAGCAGGGGAGAAGGAAAAAGAAAAATCTAGGATAAAGAATTTACCAGAAGGAGTTGGGTGTGAAGCAAGCCTGGCCGTGCACTACAGTGAGAAGAGGGAGACCTAGGAGTCCAGGGGCCTTCAGGACAAGTGATGTGCAAGAAAGTAAAAACATGAGAATCAGGAAGAACAACACATGAGAGAGACCTAAGCATCATCTTCTTAACTTCATTTTTTGGGGCATAAAAGTAATTTAATATATACTTAACATTAAGTGTTGCATGGCTAGTCAGTCCTTACTAAGCCAGGATGAACAATCTCTAGGTTGTGTAAAATTATAAAAGTATCCAAGTTGTTTTCCAGACTTCTTCAATCCCTAATTTCCTACATTCTTTCATGCCATTAGCAACCAACAAACTAAATGGGAACAGGTTCATAAAACCTGTCCCAAGCCAAGAAGAATGGGACAATTTCATGGCCTACAAGTAGCTCAACCGTATTATCTACCCCAAAGTGCCATTAGAGGTAGTCATGAGATTCTGGCTCCCTAGTTCAGTGATGCCAGATGGTTTATAGAACCCCAGAGAAAGTGAGAAGTATCTCTGAGCCTCAGAGCCTCATACCTGGTAATTATCAAGGCTAACTCAAGAATATGGATAGGTGGAAAAGTAATTTTTTAAGATCCAAATCAGTTGAAGGTTGAACTTATAAGAAAACAGAGTAGGCAATTGTTTATTCTATGTACTATACTCTGTGTAATAAATTCTTCAATTTTACCATCACCATAGGCACACTGACATGCTAAGCACTCACACACCCAGACATACCCACATCAAATAACCTTTATTACCATAGCATGGCTCCCCTGGGAATCTCAAGGTTTTGTTTGGCTCGAACAATGTTTAAAGTCTTTATCAACCACAGATCATCAGGGAGTTATTTTGAAACTAGTTAAGGTGTAGGCGTAATGAGCTGACACAGTAAGATGAGATTCAGTGTTTTTCTAGTTGAAAAATGGATTCCAAAATATGGTAGGAAATAAGGATTCAAAATGTTTCTGTTTTAATATATCTGGGGTGGGACCTGAGATTGGGCATTTCTAACAAGTTTCCAGATGCTTCTGCTGCTGTTGTCTTCTGGGTTCCAGACTTTAAGAATCTTTGGTCCTAATCCATCTTCTAATTTGACAAAATAAATAACTAAAGCCTGGAAACATTCAGAGTTTCTGGAGTGATACTTTTATTTTTAGGATAAAAGTATATATCAACCACTCAGTGCCAAGGAAATGTTCTTCCCACTAACAGAATGCAGCACAGTGACTGTCCAACATTTTGAGGAGGATATTGTACTTTTCCAAATGCACTGTATGGACACTTTCAGAGGACTTCTGCACATCTTTCAGGTTAAGGAGGGATGATCTGGCACCAAGTGACAGACCCTAGTGGTCTGCCCTCCCACCCATGACCCATCTGCTGGTGGACATGGCTGGGTCCTGTAACCTGTACATTCTTCTTTCTTGGAGGCCTCCACGTCAAACAGGGAATTTGATTGACAAAGAGATTTTATTTAACTTTCTCTTTGAAAATATAGTCCTTTTTTTATTACAGAAAACTTAGTCAGAAATGTAGGTTAAGAGTAGAGAATGTGACCCAGACCCCCATATATGTGATCATTTCCCTCCGTAGAAAACTGTGGGATGATTTACCAACCGCTGGACAGCTTGGGGGCATGAATTGACCCCCAGTGAAGAGAACATTAAGGCAAGGTTTTGGTCAGGAGAGCTTATGCTCAACTAGGGAAATTTCTTCCAAGAAGGCTTCACTGTGGGGTTTCCTATTAGGATGGTTCCAGACAACAGGTCAATTATTTCTCACTCATATAATGAAAATAGTGGAAGGAGGAGATCAAAGGGTTACAACAAGAGGTTAATGATTGAAATAAGTTTAACAAATAAAGGGAAAAAATTGTTCTCTGCACACAGCATGGAGTCAACCCCTAAGAGTCACTTTAAGAATAGGTCACAGAGTCAAATACCACAAGGCTGTGCTGTAGAAGGGCTAGGCAGTTTTATAATGAATAATGATGTTTATGTAATATGGTGGGTTTGAGCTGGAAGCTGAGGGCTACTGAGATCAACAGTAAGTACTGACCCTACCACCCGTGAGTCTTAATGCTTTTAGACCAGAGTGGGAAGCTCAGTGTTCATACATGCAGATCTCCAGATCTGCATTAATCTGCTCTCATTATCCAGGCTTCCTTTCTGATTAGCCAGAGGTCAAAGAATCTGGACATGTATATGCTGACTATCTGGCCTACTTGACATGGTGGCAAGGCAGGGCAGCCTTCAGACCTAAGTTAGAGAAAGTCCCTCTCAATGTCCTCATGAGCTTTGACCTTAGTGACAAATTGCAGGGTTCAGATCTACTAATTGGAGTGAGGTGGGATTCTTTACAAAAGTCTCCCAGAGCAAATGAGTTTGCAGGAGAATCTGACACAACCCTCACATACAGAAAGACACAGAGAGATGGGCTGGAGTGGAGAGAGTGTGTGTGTGTGTGTGTGTGTGTGTGTGTGTGTGTGTGTGTGTGTATGTATATGTGTTGGGATTGGAGGGATAGCCTGGTGAAAGATACTTTCTCAGAGAAAAAAACATTTTTACAAGCATCAGAGGGATGACAAAGATGATGCAGCTTTTGTTTCT
Source organism: Balaenoptera physalus (assembly GCF_965194825.1). Taxonomy (NCBI): domain Eukaryota; kingdom Metazoa; phylum Chordata; class Mammalia; order Artiodactyla; family Balaenopteridae; genus Balaenoptera; species Balaenoptera physalus. The sequence continues at coordinate 40,684,860 of NC_138897.1, read as the reverse complement.
GAAAAATAAATGTCCTATGCATCCATAGGAGTGTTGTTCTTAAAAAAAATGTGAAACTGTGAGGATACAAACTTCTAAATATCTGACATTGTTCCAAACATAGTTTGAATGCTCCTTTGAATGTTTCATTCTGAGCTGATGATGTATTCCTTTCAAATAGTCCTTATTATAACCAAGTTACAAGTTTTTTTTTAAAGGTAAAATTAGATGCAAAAGCCTATGCTTGTCCTGTTTCTGTCTCTTAAAATTGGGATGAACTTGAGCAAGTCACTTACCTTCTGTGTGCTTCAATTTCCCCATCTGTAAAGTTAGAATAAAATAGTATCAACCTCCTAGAGTCACTGGAAAAATTAAATAAATTAATATATTTAAAACTTTAAAGGCTTCAAATAGTGCTTGTAATACCGTAAAAACAACAAACAAACCTCTGTAAAAAGTTAGCTAATATTGGAATTGAGATGGGGACTGCTGAAAAAATATGGGTAATTAAATTGAGCAGTACATTTTTTTGGTGCAAAACAATTAATGAGACATATGCCAGGAGTCACAAGCTGTTAGCATTTATGTGGCTGGGATCATCATCTACCACTTTCCCCACTATTTTTATCCAGAGTCTCTTCTCTTGCCAGACTTATCATCTCAAGGGGTGAAAAAAGTTCTTGGGGGAAAGCACCTCCCAACTTTGTGAACTTACACTGAATACCCTTTTCAGAGTCTTTCAGGAAACAGAGTTATGAGGTATCCAGAATTCATGAAATTTTTCCATTCTCCATACATAATTAAATGATAACCTTAAAACTTAGCAGAAAAAAAATGTTTTTGTTTGTTTGTTTTTGTTGTGTTTTTGTTTTTGCTTTTCTTTAAAACCTACTGCCAGTTAAGCAACCCAATATTTTAAAGCCTATTTACTATGTAAAGAGGAGCCAAAGTCACAGTGCTCATTTTGTGTAGGGAAGGAAATAGAGTGTCTCTAAATTTAACAAAGCTTTGCTAGGACAAGGACTAATTCACAGATTTTTGGCTATCCAGGCTACTAAACACTCTTAGCAAATAAGAGCAATTTAAAACCAATATAAAATCCCATATGCAGTCAGCTATTTTATATATATGTGCATACATATTTTAAAGAGAGAAGTAAAAATAAACAACTTAGATGAAATTTGGCTGGCGTTATAGTATACTCTGACCTAATCTCCTGCATTAATAACTTCAGATCCAACCTTTTAGAATAACATGAACAACACCATTTTATCCCAATCAACTCAACTTGTCAATGAATGAGCTTGAGTCTCTTCTAGAAAATTTTAAGTACTTTCTCTTGACCACCTGTACACATTCCCATGATCTGCATTTATTTGATTTTAATGTTTTTGTTTTGTTTCACTTCACTTTATATTTTTACTTTCTAATAGAGAAGGATGAGAAATATGGAATGGGAAATTGCTCCAAATATGCCCCAAATCTCACTCCTTTTGCATAGCTCTACTCATAGATATACACAGTGGGAGAAACAATTGTTGAGGTCTACAGAAATTGATTCATATTTTTGCTAAACCTTCCTCTTTCCTTCTTAAAAACTAATATGTGAAAATTTGACAAAACAGTCTCTTACAAAATTTTTTTAAAATGCAATTTGGGTTCAAAACTACTGGGAACCAGATCGCTAAACTTAATGGTCTGTAGTATTCTTCATGAGAAACGACGTCAGTATCCGAGAGCCAAGCAAGGAAACAAGCTGTATAAATCAACACAGAAAGTAATTGCACTAATGACTTTTTCCAATTTAAAGGAATGTCAAAGGCAAACATATAAATGGGATGCAATCAATATGAATAATAATAAATAACTATCATGGGTACTGAACTTTTCATCAAGATTTTATTTTAGTGTTCTGGCATATTCTAACATTTAAATAATTCTAAAAGTTTTAAAATGTGCAAATAGGGATGAATTAAAGTGCTTCTTTTTTGAAGGGGCAGGTGTTTAAAAGCTGAAAGAATCACACACACACAAAGCACTAGTATGTCATGGCAGTTGATAAATTTTCCAAAAATAGTTTCTTTAACAGTACTTGAAGATTGCACATGTTTAATAAAAGATATTAACCCTTGGGAAACTGAATCATTGAATTTGTATCTAGCCTGCCACTAAGTGTTTGAAGGAAGATGATAAAAAAGAAAAAAAAATCCAGTATGCTATTAAGATGATGTCTTTCCAAAGTTTTACTATATTAACAAATAATATTTACAGAGAGTTATCAAAGACCGAAGATGCCACCTAAACACAGCATTTACATATCTGATGTTTACATTTACCCTTGTAAAATTCTAGGAGTTTACTATTGTTTCTGTGAGTTAGTTTCTTATACAGTAGCTCAACATGGAGAAAATAGGAAAAGAAATAGAGAACAAAGAATAAAATACTCTATTGCCTCCATGTTTTTCCCCCCTATGAAAATAAAGCAATGAAATTCAGTGCAAAAGAAATGAACATAAGGAGGTCTGAATCTAAGTCTTGACTCTGCATTAATTGGTTATATAATTCTGAATGAGTAATGTAGCTTCTCTGGGTCTTATTTTAATTCTGTTCAATATGTGGGTTTGGAACATAACATAATTATCTTTTCACGTTTTAATTATGAAATATTGTAAGAATATAGAAAAGGGTACCAAATGATATTACAATCATATATCTACTACATATATTTAACAAATGCTAATATTTTATCATATGATTTGTACATCATAAAATTGATTTTTACCTTTACAATGTAAAGATTTTTAATAAATTTACAGAGTTGCATAACCATCACCAAAATCCAAGTTTCAAGTTCAGAACGTTAAATCACACCCCCGTCCCAAAATCTCTTAAATGCCTTTCACAGCCAATCCCCTTTCCAAGATGCCAATTCTGTACATCTCATATATGGAATCATACAGTAAGTAGTCTTTTGCATCTGGTTTTTTCCCCTTAGCACAGAAACAAGCAAACTGCAGCCCACAGGCCAATCCTGCCTACCTCGTTTTTTTAAAAAATAAAGTTGTGTTGACTACAGCCTTACCCATTCATTTATATAATATCTATTGCTACTTTCCCACTACAAGGTCAGAGTTGAATAGTTGTACCAGAAATTTTATGGACTCCAAAATTTAAAGACTTTATGATCTGTCCTTTTAGAGAAAAAGTCTATCCTAGGCTTAGCATGTCTTCAAGGTTCATCACTTTGTAACATATTTCAGTACTCCCTACCTTTTGGGTACTGAATAGCATTCCGTTGTATGCATGTAACACGTTTCCTTTATCCAGTCACCAGTTGATAGAATTGTTTCCAGTTCTTGGCTATTATAAATAACGCTGCTGTAAATATTTGAATATAAGGTTTTTTTTTTTGGTGGATGTATGTTTTCATTTCCTTGAATAGATACCTAGGAGTGGAATTGATAGTCATATGATAATTTTATAATTAACTTTTAGAGAAAATCCCATACTGTCTTCCAAAGTAGGTAAACACTATTTTACTTCCTACCAGGGATATCTGAGGGTTACAATTTCTCCAGATCCTCACCAATACATGATGCTCCCTGTCTTTTTGATTTCAGCTATTCCAGTGCGTGTGAAGCATTATATCATTGTAATTTTAATTTGTACTTCCTAATGACAAATAATGTGTAATATTTATTCATCAGCTTATTGGCCTTTTGTGTATCTTCCTCTGTGAAGTATTTACTCAATTGCCTATTCAACTTCAAATTCTGGACACAGTCTTTTATTGGATTAATGATTTGTAAATACTTTTTCCAGGTCTGGATTATCTTTTTAACTCCTTAATGATGTCTTTTGAAGTGCAATTTTGAATTTTCATAGAGTTTAATTAATCTTTTTTTTAATGGATTGTGTTTAGGTCTTGTAGTTAAGAAATTTTTGCCTAACCCAAGGTCATGAAGATATTTTTCCAATGTATTCTTCTAAGGTATTCATAGTGTTAGCTCTTGCATTTAATTATATTATTCACTATAATTTATCTTTTGTGTATTATGTATTATATGTGTGTATTTTAGCATGTGAATATATAATTTACTCAGCAAAACTTGTTGAAAAGACTATCCTTTCTCCGTTGACTTGCCTTGGTATCTATGTCAAAGGTCAACTGTTAGTGTAAGAATTAATTTCTAGACTTTCTAGAATTCTAGACAAATAGAGGCTTTCTAGACATATAGAGAGGCATCTGCATATACATATATATATGTATATATATATATATATATATATATGTATATGCAGATGGCACACTATCATGATTACTGTACCTTTATAGTAAGTTTTGAAATTGAGAAGTATAAGTCCTTCAAATCTGTTCTTCTTTAGTATGGTTTTACCTATTTGGGGTCCTTTGTATTTACATGTAAATTTTAGGATCAGCTTATCTATACATAAAGTTAACTAGATTAATTTTGGAAGACTCCCTATCTTGATGAGTCTTCAAATCCATGAATATATTTGAAATCCATTCAGATCCATGAATGTGTTTCCATCCATTTAGACTTTAATTTCAATCAGCAAAGATTTATAGTTTTTCAGAGTACAAGTCATACACTTCTTTCATTAAATTTATTCCTAAACTTTTTAGTCTGTTTGATGTAATTGAAAATGGAATAACTTACTTTTGTTTTCTGATTGTTAATTGATTGAATATAGAAATACAATTGTTGTATCATGTATTATGCATCCTTGCTAAACTTGTTTACTAGTTCTCATAGTTTGGGTTCTTTTTTTAATCAGGAGGGTGTTTGTTTTTGTGGATTGCCTAGGATTCTCAACATACTGAATAATGTCATCTGCGTATAAAGACAGTTTTACTCCTTTCTGATCTGAATGCCCTTTATTTCTTTTTGTCTCCTGACTTTACAGGCTAGAATTCTAGTACAATGTTGAATAGAAGTGTCAAAAGTGAACATCTTTGTCTTGTTCCTATGTCACACAGAAAACATTCAGTCTTTCATTATTAACTGTGATGTTACGTCTCTTATAGATGTCCTTTACCATGTTGAGAAAGTTCACTTCTATTTCTAATTCGTTGAGTGTTTTTATGACATTGTCAAATACTTTTCCTCTATCTATTGAGGTGATCATGTGATTTTTTTTTCTTTTTCTGTTAATATAATTCATTACATTAATGATTTCCAGATGTTAAAAAAACTTTGTATTGTTTGAATAAATTCTTCTTGGCCGTGGTATATAATCTTTTTGTATGTTGTTGCACTCAGTTTTCTATTATCATGTTGAAGATTTTCATGCCTGTATTGATGAGAGATATAGATCTGAGGTTCTTTTTTTAATACTTTGTCTGACTTTAGTATCAGTGTAATTCTGACCTCATAGAATGAGATGTGAAGTGTTGTCTCATATTCTATTTCTGGAAGAGTTTGAGAAAGGTTGTTATTATTTCATTTAAAAATATTTGGCAGAACTCATTACTGAAGCCAGCTGGGCCTGGGCTTTTCTTTCTGAGAATATTTTAAATTATTATTTTATTTCATTACTTAAGACCATTCAGATTTTCTAATTCTTCTTTTTCAGTTTTTGTTAATCTGTTTCTTTCCAGGAATTTGTTCATTTCATCTAAACTGTCTACTGTGTTGGCATAAAACTGTTCATAGTATTCCTTTATAACCCTTTTAGTTTCTGTAGGGTTTGTAGCAATGTCCTCTTTTCATTCCTAATTTGGGCAGTTTATTTTTTTTCCTTGTTCTGTCTGCTTAAATGTGATCACAATTTGTTTGATCTTCTCAAAGAACCAATATATAAAAGTGTCCATTTTCCTACAGCCTTGTAAATAAGGATTGTTTCCCAATCTTTTAGATTTCGATCTTTTAGATAATGTGAAAGTATTATCAATATGATTTAATATGCTTTTTTCTTATTATACATGAGGTTGAATATTTCTTTCACTTGATTAAGAATTTTTCTTTCTTGTTCAGTGAACTGATTATATTGATATGTTTTCTCCACTTTATATTAGATTGCTGGCCACATTTTCCTTAATGTGTAGAAGTTTTGACATATAAAACTATAAGCCCTTTATTTGTAATAAACGTTGCAAATATTTTCTGCTTGTTTGTCCTTTTTCTTTGGACTTTGCATGCAGTGTTTTTCCATACAAAAGTTTTCTATTTAAAATATAATCAAACCTCTCTCTCTTTTTTATTATCTTCTTGTTTGACTCCTGTTTTCCTCTGTCTCAGCTAATGGTGTAATTCTCTCATTTTTTTTTTCTAGAACTCCTATATTTTCATTTTTATATTTAGACTTCTGATTTATTTGAAATTTACATTGGTATATGGTGTGATATTTGACCATGATTTTACATATTATTCTAGGTAAGTATTCAATTTCCTTTTTAATTTTTTTGGCTTTTTATTAGAGTATAAATGACTTGGAATATTATATGTTTCAGGTATACAACATAGTGATTTGATATTACTATGCATTACAAAATGATCACTATGATAACTTTAGTTACAACTGTCACCATACAAGGTTAATACATTATTATTGACTATATTCCCTATGCTGTACATTATATTCCCATGACTTATTTTATAACTGGAAGTTTATACCTCTTAATCTCTCTCACCTATCATACTAAACTGCCCCAGCCCCACCCCCCAGCAACCATCAGTTTGTACCTATGAGTATGTGTCTTCTTCTATTTTGTTAGGTTTGCTCATTTTTTTTGTTTTTTGGTTCCACATATAAGTGAAATAATATGGTATTTGTCTTTCTCTGTCATATCATTTAGTATAATAACCTCTAGTTTCATTCATGTTGTCACAAATGGCAAGATTTCATTTTTTTTATGGATGAGTAATATTCCATTGTGTGTGTGTGTGTGTGTGTGTGTATCTCACATCTTCTTTATTCACTTACCTAGTGATGGGCACTTAGGTTTCTTCCATATCTTGGCTATTATAAATAATGTGCTATGAACATTGGGGTGCACATAACTTTTTGTATTCATGTTTCTGTTTTCTTCATAAAAATACTCCCCAGTGGAATTGCTGTATCACAAAGTAGTTTTATTTTTAATTTTTTGAGGAAACGCCATACTATTTTCCACAATGACCATACCAATTTATATTCCCACTAACAGCACGTGACTGTCTCCTTTCCTCCACATCCTTACTAACACATGTTATAGTTTTCTTTTTGATAATAGCCACTCTGACAGGTGTGAGGTGATATAGCATTGTGATTTTGACTTGCATTTCTTTGATGATTAGCAATGTGGAATGTCTTTTCACATGTCTGTTGTCTCTGTGTATCTTCTATGGAAAAATGTCTATTTAGGTCCTATGCCCATTTTTTTATCAGGTTATATTTTTTTTAGATGTCAGTTCGTTGTATATTTTGGATATTAACCCCTTATGGGATAGATCATTTGCAACCATCTTTTCCCTTTCAGTAGGCTGCTTCTGCATTTGTTAAGTTTCTTTTGCTATTCAAAGTTTTTACTTTGTTATGGTTCCATTTGTTTATTTTTGCTTGTTTTCCTTGCTTAAGGAGACAGATCCAAAAAAAACTGCTAAGATTTTTGTCAGAGAGTGTACTGCATAAGTTTTCTTCTAGTTTTATTTATGATTTCACGTTATACAGTTAACTCTTTAATCCATTTTGAATTTATTTTTGTATATAGTGTGAGAAAATAGTCCAGTTTGATTATTTTTCATGAAGCTGTCCAGTTTTCCCAACGCCATTTATTGAAGAAGCTGTCTTTTCCCTTTTGTATATTCTTGCCCTGTTTGTCATAGGTTAACTGGCCATATAAGCGTGGGTTTATTTCTGAGCTTACTATTTGGTTCCATTGATCTATGTGTCAGTATCATACTGCATTTTTTACTATAGTTTTGTGGTTTATTTTGAAATCAGACCACATGATACCTCCAGCTTTTTTCTTCTTTCTTAAGATAAAGATAGTTTTAATTATTCAGTGTCTTTTGTGTTTTCATACAAATTTTAGGTTTATTTGTTCTAGGTCTCAAAAAAATGCCATTAGTATTTTGATATAGATTGCCTTAGGTGGAATGGTTATTTTAACATTATGAATTTTTCCAGTCCATGAATATAGTATATCTTTTCATCTGTGTCATCTTCTATTTTTTTATCAGTTTCTTACAGTTTCAGAGTACAGGTCTTTTACTTAGTTAGGTTTATTTCTAGGTATTTTATTGTTTTTGATGTGATTGTAACTGGGATTGTTTCCTTAATTTCTCTTTCTGATAGTTTGTTGTTAATGTATAGAAGTGCAGATTTCTGTATATTAATTTTGAACCCTGCATTGATGAGTTCTAATAGTTTTTTAGTGACGTCTTTAGGATAAACTCTTATCATGTCACCTGCAAATAGAGACAGATTTATTTCTTCCTTTCCCATATGGGTTTCTTTTATTGTTTTTCTTGTCTCTTTGCTGTGACTAGGGCTTCCAATACTGTGTTGAATAAAAATGATGAAAGTGGGCATCTTTGTCTTGTTCCTGATCTTAAAAGAAATGCTTTCAACTTTTCACTGTTGAGTATACTGTTGGCTCTGTGTTTGTCATATATGGCCTATATTATTTTGAAGTATATTCCCTCTATACCCACTTTATTGAGAATTTGTTATAAACGGATGTTGCATTTTGTTGAAGGACTTTTTTCTGCATCTATTAAGATGAGCATATGCTTTTTATTCTTCAATTTGTTAATGTAAGGTATCACGCTGATTGACCAGTGGCTATTAAATGATCCTTGCATCCCTAGAACAAATCCCACTTTGATAATGGTGTATGATGCCTTCAATATATTGTTGAATTCAGTTTGCTAATATTATGTTGAAGATTTTTGCATATTTTATCATCAGTGATATTGACCTGTAATTTTTGTGTGTGTGATATCTTTTTCTGATGGTCTCACAGAATGAATTCAGAAGAGTTTCTTTCTTTGCATTTTATTTAAATGGTTTGAGAAATATAGGAGTTAAATCTTCTTTGAATATTTCATATAATTCACCTGTGAAGACACCTGGTCTTGGACTTTTGTTTATTGTTTTTTTGTTTGTTTCTTTTTATTACTGATTTTTTAAAAAAATTTCCTGAGGTAGGCTTGTATTACTATAAAGTTTCCTTTTAGAACTGCTTTTGCTGCATCCCATAGAGTTTGGATAGATGTGTTTTCATTTTAATTTGTCTCCAGATATTTTTTTTTATTTCCTCTTTGATTTCTTTGGTAACCAGGTGGTTGTTGTTTGGTACTGTATTGTTTAGCTTTCACATAATTGTGTTTTTTGTACTTTATTCCTTGAAGTTGACTTCTCAACATTGTGGTCAGAAACAATGGTTGATATGATGTTAATCTTCTTAAATTTATTGAGTCTTGTTTTGTGACCTAACATGAGACCTATTCCTGAAGAATGTGTATGCTACTTCTTTTGGATGGAATGTTCCATATATATAATCCATTAAGGTCATCTTAATGTGTCAAATGTGTCCTTTAAGGCCAGTATTTCCTTGTTGATTTTCTGTCTAAATGATTTGTCCATTAATGTAAATGGGATGTTAAAATCTTCTAGTATGATTGTATTACTATTGAGTTGATAATTTCTCCCTTTCTGTTTGTTAATATTTGTTTTATGTATCTAGATCTCCTATGTTTGGTTCATATATATTTACAATTGTTATATCATCTTGTTGGAGTGATCCCTTGATCATTATGTAATGGTTTTTTTTGTTTGTTTTTTGTTTTTGTCGTTTGTTATAGTCTTTGTTTTAAAGTCTATCTTGTCTAAGTATTTCTACCCCAGCTCTCTTTTCATTTCCATCTGCATGGAATACCAATTTTCATTCCTTTAATTTCAGTCTGTGTGTGTCTTTAGATCTGAAATGAGTCTCTTGTAGGCAGCATTAATATGGGTCCTTTTTTAAAAAAAAATCCATTTAGCCACTCTCTGTTTTTTGATTGTAGCATTGATTGTAGCATTCAGTCCATTTACATTTAAATTAATTATTGACAGGGTTGTATTTACTGACATTTTGTTAATTGTTCTGGGTTTGTTTTTGTACTTCTTTTTGTTTCTTTCTTTTTCTTTTGCTATCTTCCCTTATGACTTGATGACTATCTTTAATATTATAATTGGATTTCCTTCTCTTTTTTTGCATAAGTATCTATTATAGATTTTTGGTTTGTGGTTAACATGAAGTTCATATAGTACAACCTATATACTTATGTGATTATTTTAATTTGATTATCTCTTAAGTTCAAACATATTCTAACAACCCTGCATATTTACTCCCCCTGCCCACATTTATTGTTTTTGATATCATATTTTATAATGTTTTGTTTTGTTTATAACCTAGCTACTTATTTTGGATATAGATGATTTTACTACTTAAAAAAATCTTCCTACTAGTATTATAAGTAGTTGATCTACATTTAATGTATATTTGCATTTACCAATGAGATATATTCTTTCATATTTTTCATATTTCTAGTTGTGGCCTTTTCTTTTCTACTTTGAGAAGTCCCCTCATCATTTCTTGTAAAGCCAGTTTAGCGGTGCTGAAAACTTTTAGATTTTGCTTCTCTGTAGGACTCTTCATCTCTCCTTCAAATCTGAATGATAACCTTGCTGGGTAGAATATTCTTGGTTTTAGATGTTTTTCTTTTATCACTTTGAATATATCCTGCCACCCTGTCTGGCTTGCATAGTTTCTGATGAAAAATAAGCTGGTAGTTTAATGGGAGTTCCCTTGGTTGTAAGCAGTTGCTTTTCTCTTGCTGTTTTTAAGATTCTCTCTTTATAATTAATTTTTGCCAGTTTAATTATAATGTGTCTTAGTGTGGGTTCATCTTGTTTGAGACTCTCTGTGCTTCCTGAAACTAGATGTCTGTTTCCTTCCCAGACTAAGGAAGTTTTCAGCTATTTTTTTTTTCAAGTAAATCATCTACCTCTCTCTCTCTCTCTCTTTTCTCCTTGTGGGGCCCCTCTAATATCAATGTTCATATGCTTGATGTTGTCCCAGATGTCTCTTAAATTGTCCTCATTTTTAATTTTCTTTTCTTTTTTTCTGTTCAGCCTGGGTGATTTCTACTACTCTGTCTTCCAGTTTGCTCATGCATTCTTCTGTACCATGTAATCTACTGTTGATTCATTCTAGTGTATTTTTTTAATTTAAGTTATTGTATTCTTCAGCCCTGTTTGGTTCTTCTTTATATTTTCTCTTTGTTAAAATTTTCATTGTGTTAATCTTTTCTTCTCTGTCTTCATTGAACATCTTTATAATCACTACCTTGAATTCTTTATTGGGTAGATTGCTTATCTCCATGTTGCCTAGTTTTTCTTCTGGGTTTTGTCTTATTTCTTTATTTGGAACATATTCCTCTGTGTCCTAATTTTGACTAATTTTCTGTGTTTATTTCTGTGTACTAAGTATGTTGGTTACATGTCCTGACCTTGAGGAAGCAGCCTCATGTAGGACATGTTCTGTTGAGCCCAGCTGCACACACTCCACCATGGTCATCAGAGCTCCACGTTCCCCCTATGTGTGGGCCCTCTGTTGAGGCAGGACCAATCCTATGGGGAAGCTGGTAGGTGGGGCTAATCCCCAGCCTAGTTGAAACTTCATCATATAGAAAATTATTAAATCCACTCAAGTCTATTTCTATACCTCAACTTTTTCTACTTCATTGGCCTGGCTAATGATAGATACATAAATATTACATCTTTGTGTATAATAGAGGCTCTATAATATATTTTAATTTCTAGCTGAACATAGTGCTTTGTTTTTTAAGGAATTTTCTGACTATTCTTGGATTTATATCTATAAAGATAAATACATATTTATATATGACCTTTATAATCAAGTTCTCTAACTGCAAAATAAATATTGGTATTTTTATAGAGCTCAATCAAGGTTAACTCAAAAAGTAATTCAAAAAGAATTGACTTTTTGTGGTCACAAAAATCACAATATACAAAAACAAGCTTTCTTTCCATTTTTCTTAAATATAGTTTTGTTTGTTTCAACAGTGGTTTAAATTTTCCTTATATAAATTATGCAAATTTTTTGTTAACTTTTTTTCCTAAATATTTTACTAAAATACTTTGGTGCTAAAATCTATAAGTGCGTTGAATTTTGTCAAGTACTTTGTAAGAATTTATGGTAATCATTGTTACTTTTTCTTCATAGATCTATTAATATGATACATTGTATTTTGTGGTTTCCTAATATTAAAAAAATCTTACAATTCTATAATCAATATAGAATCAGTCTGTCAAAATATATTATTTTTGTCGCATTATCTTTGCTTCTATTTTATTTAATATTTAAGAAAAAATATTGATATTTGAGATTTTTCATCAATTTTATTTTGTGTTCATTCTCAATGATATTTTTGTAACCATAGTATATTTGCTGTATATGAGAATTTTGAAGTTTTTATTATTTTTCTCCTCTTTGGATCATGTGACATTTATGGAACTGACAGAACTTCCCTGTAAAACCTTTTATGCATCTTATTTATGGAAATGCCATTCATAGTATAGTTTCTCAAATCCTTTTCTGGTGTATTTTCAGCTTAGATGATCTCCACTGATGTTAATTTTGGTTAGTTACATTTTCCTAAAAAGTAATCCATTTCATCCAGATTTTCAAATGCATAAGTTGAATTGTGCAAAAGACCTACAGAATTTTTTTGTAAAGAGTTCCTCTTTTGTATTTTACTTGAAATTTCTCTACTTTAATTTTTATATTTTCTTTTTTATAACTTAAACTAAAATTTTACATTTTGTTGATTTTTAACAGTCATCTTTTTATTTACCTATTAAATTTAAGTTTGTATTTTTTTAGCTCATAATTTCTGCTTTTGTTTTTATTAACATTTTTTTCTTCTGCTTCCTTTGGTTATTTTGTTTCTTTTTTCCAGATATTTGAATTGGATATTTACTTTTTTTTATTCATTGATACAGATATTTAATGTGAGGAATTTTCTTCTAAGCATTATTTTACCAACATCCTGTAGATTGTAATATGGCCCTTTTATTATCATTAGTTTCTAGAAATTCTGATCTTTTTTTATTTTCATTTTTATATAGTTCTAGAAAAAAATTGCTATCAATTACTATTTTTTTCTGATTGCTATTTTTATTTTTTCAATTTTTTTTGCTTTTTTGATATTTTCCTTGTGGTCAAATATGTGGAGAAAATTATTTGTAATTGTTTTTATACATAAGACAGCAGAGGTGTACTTTCTATTTTTGGATTTCTATGTTTGATATATATTTAAAAGTTAACAGAGGATTTAAGTTGAATGGAAAATGATTTAGTATAAGAAAAAAGATTGATATAATCCAAAACACTAAAAGATTAGAGGCAAATAATCATAAAATGGCTTCAAGAGATACAGAAAATCCATTTGATAAAATTCAAATACTTTCATGTAAAACAACGCATATCCCCTAACATAGCAGGAAACAAATTCTTGACATGGAAAAGGATATATAATGTTTTCAACCATTCCAGATACAACTTGTTTAATCACTCCCATTTTTCATCATTACTCTATATTTTTGCATTCAATAGCATATATTTGATATGATGCCTTCATTAGTAAAAATGCTTAACTTCACTCTTACCTTTTAATATTGATCATTTAGGTATAAAATTCATAATGAGAAGGTCACACAATTTTGAAGATTGATTCTAATGCAAATTATCTTGTCATTTAATTGCTATTCCTTTATAAATAGTATATTTCTCTATCTGATACATAATAATTTTTCAGGATTTCTTTTTTGCTTCTTGTGTTTTTTTGTTTGTTTTGTTTTGTTTTGTTTTGTTTTTTTGCCTTTGCAATTTTTATTGTATAATGCCAATAATGGTGCATGAGGCAAAAACCCTTGGTATCCACTGAAATCTATGTTTCCTACTTTTGTAGAAATAATATGATAGCCAGGTACATGGATAGTCCATATTTCACAGCCATCCTTGTGGTTAAGTATAGTCAAGGGACAAATTTCTCTAGATTGGAGCAGATTTTAAGAAAGTAGTCATGGTAGTGTACTTCATGGTGACCATAGTTAATAATACTGTGTTGCATATTTGAAAGTTGCTAAAAGAATAGATCATAAAAGTCCTCATCACAAGAGGAAAAAAAAATGTAATTATGTATGGGGACAGATGTTAACTAGACTTATTGTTGTAGAAAGAAAGAAAGAAAGAAAGAAAGAAAGAAAGAAAGAAAGAAAGAAAGAAAGAAAGAAAGAAAGAGAAAGAGAAGAAAAGAAGGAAAAGCGAATACGTATGTATTCATTACCTTTCCCATTCTACTGTCTAGCTTTGGATGACAACAAGTTCAAGCAAAGATAGATCTACAGAATGGTAGGATTAGGAGTACATAAATTGCCACATAGAAGAGAGCCACTCATAAACCAAGATCACTGCCTTGGATGGCTTTGTGAGGAAGAAATAAGTCTCAATGAGTTTGAGCCATTGTATTTTAGGATATATTTATTGAACAATTTAATGCACCCTAACTAATAAATCATACTTCAAAGGAATTGTTTTCATTCATCCTAGTCAGAACTCAGTGTAATCCTTAATCTGCAAATTCACGTTGTTCTACAATTTTCAAAAGTTGTAAACTACTATATTTTCAAATACCTCTCTGTCATTCTCTCTAGTCTAATAAGCAAACATTTTTTCCATAGTGCTGTGACAGTCCTAGCTTGACCATGTAGGGACAAGAAGACTCCCCTGCCCAACCTGGAGGAGGAGCTGATGACCAGCCCTAGCAACACCTTGATATTGGACTTCTAGCCTCCAGACTGAGAAAATAAATATCTGTTGTCTAAGTCATCTAGCCTGTGGCACATTGTTATGGCAGCCACGACAGACTAATACAGGAAGGAAGTCAATACTGGGTGAAATCATAAACAGATTACCATTTTGAACAACTAGAGTTCAATATTACTGGGACCTCTAGGGGCGTATTGTTGAACATAGCTTAAAACATGGGGCATTTATCCACCAACTGCCATATAACATTTATTGAAGCTGCTCCCATGTACTTTAGTTTCTTCACATATGTAGTATTTTCTGTGTGTGGTCTAGAGTCTGGCTGCTGGAGTCAGGGAATTCCCTCAGGCAAAGAGCCACAAAGATTGCAATAAAAAAATCATTCACATACAAATGAGTAAGAGGAATGAGTGGAGAAGTGACAATGTAGGCTTCACCACTCTCCAAAAGTTTCATTAGTTTACCTCTCTGATGCATTGAGGTAAATAGTTAACAATTGTTAAATCTGTCCTATAATTCTCACTTTAGCTGTTTTTTATTTTGTTCATTACAAAAATAATACAACTGACAAAGAAATTTGGTTCTTTCTGTGCCATGTAGAACAAGAGTGTAAAATCAATCAAAAAAATTAGAATATAATGTAAATATAATGATTAACCTTATTTTCATAAAAGAATGGATATGGTATCTAAATTTTTAAAATGGATAAATAATTTTTACAATAAAAACATTCAAATATAACATAAAATAATCATGAGACATAGTATAACATGCATAGTATACTATGCATACCAATATACCAAGAATACACCTAGAATATATCAAAAATATTAAGGGGCTCATTTAAAAATAACTGAACTCTTAAACATCTATGTAATAATAAAATAAAAAATAGGTGACTGATGTGAATCCTCAATTGTAAGATTATAAGTATCTAAAAGATACTAGATTCATATTAATAAAAAATATGACTAGAAACAGAATAGATACATGTATATATATAACTGGGTCACTTAGCTGTACACTTGAAACTAAGACAACATTGTTAATCAACTATATTTTAATATAAAATAAAAAATTAGAAAAAGATATGACTAACCACATTTTTAAAAATCACTGAAGTTATGACTGATAATTTATAAAGTTGTTGTCTAATATCAGGCAACATAGCATCACAAATGATAAATAGAGACTGGTAAGGGCATTGGCAAATCCCTAGGAACTTCCCATACAGTATACAATTTATGAACTATTTGTATTAATATCATTTTACCTATACAAATTTAACCTAGGGAAGGTTAAGCATATCTTTTAATTTGACAAATCCTTCCACTTAATTCATTAATAGTAACATATCAAATCTTATTATTTTTAACACCTCACTTTTTTTAAGATGAAAGAACACATTTTGTGATTATCCAGGAATCATCTGGAATCTCTAAAGGACAGTTTCAGATGCAAAGATATCTTTGCAGAAGACAAAGTACCAAACATTGTCATGATATTTGAACACTTGATTAATATAGGATCACGGGTTGCTGTGCAACACTTTACTACCCATTTAACCAAAGAGGTACGAAAATACTTTTTTTAAAAAAAGATGTAACTTTATTTTTAAAGAACCTTAGTATTTCCTAAGTGAGAAAACTCTGTTTACTTAAATAATCAAGGATATAATAAAATAATTATAAAGCATAGAAAATTATTCTGTTAAGACAGAGTCTTTATTATCTAGGCAGATTACACAGAAGGTAAAGTATATCTTTTCAGTCTCTTTAAAGGGAAGACCAATATCCAAAATTATTTATTTATTTTAACAGAGAGAAAACCAAATTCTAGTTTTACTAGTATAATATTTAATACTAATGGTCTTTTTCAAAGACTTATAAATAAACCCAACAAACCCTAGCCAGTTTTGACCATAATAAGTAAAACTCTCTTTTCACAAATATGTATGCCTTTCTGTTTCTCTATACATCCCTTACAATACAAAATTTCTAGGTGGCAAAATGTACATATTCTTCACCAAATAAAAATGTGCCCAAAAATATATGTAAATTTCAACTTATGCTTAGCAATTAACATTTCATTATTCTATTTTATCATACTTCTAGGTATTAACTGAATATCCATTAACTAACTCAATTTAGTATAAGTTCAAGTTTTTCAGTTGCCTAAAGATCTTCAAAACTATATTAAAGCTGACATATTATAAAACATATTTGCTATTGAAATAAAATTTATCACAATAGGATTCAATTTGCTCTCACAAATTTACAGCTCCAGTAATCTTAAACATTTAATAGAAGTAATATTAGCTTATTCATTCAGTAACCCTATATAAGTTTAGAGAGAATAAGCCAAAGCAGAAGATAAATCTTCTTGTATATTATACCGACAAATCAGAGAAGATACAGCTGCTGTTATTAAACCAAACATATTGGAGTAGTCTCATTTGTGAAAGATTTGCCTAAATTTTATAAACTTGAATTCTTAAACTAATATTTAGATATAAGAATAATTTTTATTTTTTACATTAAAAGTAGTAGAGATTTAATTTTTTCTGAAAAGTTTAGAAATATTCATTATATGCATCATTAGTGCATATTTATTTCTACATTAGTTACAATAGAACTCCTATAAAAAGTTATATAATTAAATTTGAGAATACATTTACAGGTAGGAAAATATTACATACTCACATGAGAGGTAGAGGCCTTTCTGAGTTACAGACATATAACTATACAGAGATATAAAAAGAAAGGCCTATTATTTCTTTTATTTTTTATGTATTTTTATACAGCAGGTTCTTATTAGTCATCCATTTTATACACATTAGTGCAGACATGTTAATCCCAATCACACCCACACCCCCACCCCCCTCTGCTTTCCCCCCTTGGTGTCCATATGTTTGTTCTCTACATCTGTGTCTCAATTTCTGCCCGGCAAACCAGTTCATCTGTACCATTTTTCTACATTTCACATATATGCATTAATATATGATATTTGTTTTTCTTTTTCTGACTTACTTCACTCTGTATGACAGTCTCTAGATCCATTCATGTCTCTACAAATGAAAAAAATTCATTCCTTTTTATGGCTGAGTAATACTCCATTGTATATATGTACCACAACTTCTTTATCCACTCCTCTGTTGATGGGCATTTAGGTTGCTTCCATGAGGTGGCTATTGTAAATAGTGCTGCAATGAACATTGGGGTGCATGTGTCTTTTTGAATTATGGTTTTCTTAGGGTATATGCCCAGTAGTGGGATTGCTGGACAATGTGGTAATTCTATTTATAGTTTTTTAAGGAACCTCCGTACTGTTCTCCATAGTGGCTGTAACAATTTACATTCCCACCAACAGTGCAAGAGGGTTCCCTTTTCTCCACACCCTCTACAACATTTACTGTTTGTAGACTTTCTGATGATGCCCATTCTAACTGGTGTGAGGTGATACCTCATTGTAGTTTTGAGTTGCATTTCTCTAATAGTTAGTGATGTTGAGCAGCTTTTCATGTGCTTCTTGTCCATCTGCATGTCTTCGGTGGAGAAAAGTCTATTTAGGTCTTTTGCCCATTTTTGATTGGGTTGTTTGTTTTTTTTAATTGACTTGCATGAGCTGTTTATATATTTTGGAGATTAATCCTTTGTCCATTGATTCGATTGCAAATATTTTCCCCCATTCTGAGGGTTGTCTTTTCCTCTTGTTTATGGTTTCCTTTGCTGTGCAAAAGCTTTTAAGTTTCATTAGGTCCCATTTGTTTATATTTCTTTTTATTTCCATTACTATAGGAGAAGGATCAAAAAAGATCTTGCTGTGATTTATGTCAGAGTGTTCTTCCTATGTTTTCCCCTAAGAGTTTGACAGTGTCCAGTCTTACATTTATGTCTCTAATCCATTTTGTGTTTATTTTTGTGTATGGTGTTAGGGAGTGTTCTAATTTCATCCTTTTACATGTAGCTGTCCAGTTTTCCCAGCACCACTATTGAAGAGACTGTCTTTTCTCCATTGTATATCCTTGTCTCCTTTGTCAAAGATTAGTTGACAATAGGTACATGGGTTTATCTCTGGGATTTCTATCTCATTCCATTGATCTATATATCTGTTTTTGTGCCAGTACCATATTGTCTTGATTACTGTAGCTTTGTAGTACAGTCAGAAGTCAGAGAGTCTGATTCCTCCAGCTCCATTTTTTTCCCTCAAGACTGCTTTGGCTATTCAGGGTCTTTTGTGTCTCCACACAGGTTTTGAGATATTTGGTTCTAGCTCTGTAAAAAATGCCATTGGTAATTTGATAGGGATTGCTTTGAATCTGTAGATTGCTTTGGGTAGTAGAGTCATTTTCACAATATTGATTCTTACAATCCAAGAACATGGTATATATCTCCATCTGTTGGTATCATCTTTAATTTCTTTCATCAGTGTCTTATAGTTTTCTGCATAAAGATCTTTTTTCTCCTGAGGTAGGTTTATTCCTATGTATTTTATTTTTTTTGTTGCACTGGTAAATGGGAGTGTTTCCATAATTTCTCTATCAGATTTTTCATTATTAATGTATAGGAATGCAAGAGATTTCTGTGCATTAATTTTGTATCCTGCAACTTTGCCAAATTCATTGAGTAGCTCTAGTAGTTTTTGGGTGGCATCTTTAGGATTCTCTGTGTATAGTATCATGTCATCTGCAAACAGTGACAGTTTTATTTATTCTTTTCCAATTTGTATTACTTTTATTTCTTTTTCTTCTCTGATTGCTGTGGCTAGGACTTCCAAAACTATGTTGAATAATAATGGTGAGAGTGGACATCCTTGTCTTGTTCCTGATCTTAGAGGAAATGCTTTCAGTTTTTCACCATTGAGAATGATGTTTTCTGTGGGTTTGTTGTATATGGCCTTTATTTTGTTGAGGTATGTTCCCTCTGTGTCCACTTTATGGAGAGTTTTTGCCATAAATGGGTGTTCAATATTATCAAAAGCTTTTTCTGCATCTATTGAGATGATCATATGGTTTTTATTCTTCTGTTTGTTAATATGGTGTATCACATTGGTTGATTTGCCTATATTGCAGAATCCTTGGATCCCTGAGATAAATCCCACTTGAACATGGTGTATGATCCTTTTAATGTGTTGCTGGATTCTGTTTGCTAGTATTTTGTTCAGGATTTTTGCATCTATATTCATTAGTGATATTGGTCTGTAATTTTCCTTTTTTGTAGTATCTTTGTCTGGTTTTGGTATAAGGGTGATGGTGGCCTCATAGAATGAGTTTGGGAGTGTTCTTCCTCTGCAATTTTTTGGAAGAGTTTGAGAAGGATGGGTGTTAGCTCTTTTCTAAGTGTTTCATAGAATTCACCTGTGAAGCCATCTGGTCCTGGACTTTTGTTTGTTGGAAGATTTTTAATCACAGTTTCAATTTCATTACTTGTGATTGGTCTGTTCATATTTTCTATTTCTTCCTGGTTCAGTCTTGGAAGGTTATACCTCTCTAAGAACTTGTCCATTTCTTCCAGGTTGTCCATTTTATTGGCATAGAGTTGCTTGTAGTCTTCTGTTAGGATGCTTTGTATTTCTGAGGTGTCTATTGTAACTTCTCCTTTTTCATTTCTAATTTTATTGATTTGAGTCCTCTCCCTCTTTTTCGTGATGAGTCTGACTAATGGTTTATCAATTTTGTTTATCTTCTCAAAGAACAAGCTTTTAGTTTTATTGATCTTTCCTATTGTTTTCTTTGCTTCTTTTTCATTTATTTCTGCTCTGATCTTTATTATTTCTTTCCTTCTACTAACTTTGGGTTTTGTTTGTTCTTCTTTCTGTAGTTCCCTTACGTGTAAGGCTAGATTGTTTATATGAGATTTTTCTTGTTTCTTGAAGTCAGATTGTATTGCTGTAAACTTCCCTCTTAGAACTGCTTTTGCTGCATCCCATATGTTTTGGATCATTGTGTTTTCATTGTCATTTGTCTCTAGGTATTTTTTGTTTTCCTGTTTGATTTCTTCAGTGATCTCTTGGTTATTTAGTAAAGTATTGTTTAGCCTCCATGTGTTTGTGTTTTCTGCTTTTGTTTTCCTGTAATTGATTTCTAATCTCATAGCGCTGTGGTCAGAGAAAATGCTTGATATGATTTCAATTTTCTTAAGTTTACTGAGGCTTGATTTGTGACCCAAGA
Organism: Balaenoptera physalus; assembly: GCF_965194825.1. Taxonomy (NCBI): domain Eukaryota; kingdom Metazoa; phylum Chordata; class Mammalia; order Artiodactyla; family Balaenopteridae; genus Balaenoptera; species Balaenoptera physalus. The sequence continues at coordinate 40,663,864 of NC_138897.1, read as the reverse complement.
TGTGATCTATCCTGGAGAATGTCCCATGCCCAGTTGAGAAGAAAGTGTAATCTGCTGTTTTTGGATGGATGGCCTATAAATATCATTTAAATCTATCTGGTCTATTGTGTCATTTAAACTTTGTGTTTCCTTTTTACTTTTGTTTGGATGATCTGTTCCTTGGTGCAAGCAAAGTGTTAAAGTCCCCCACTATTATTGCGTTACTGTCGTTTTCCTCTTTTATAGCTGTTAGTAGTTGCCTTATGTATTGAGGTGTTCCTGTGCTAGGTGCATGTATATTTATAATTGTTATATCTTCTTCTTGGATTGATCCCTTGATCATTATGTAGTGTCCTTCCTTGTCTCTTGTAACATTCTTTATTTTAAAGTCTATTTTATCTGATATGAGTATCGCTATTCCAGCTTTCTTTTGATTTCCATTTTCATGGAATATCTTTTTCCATCCCCTCCCTTTCAGTCTGTATGTGTCCTTAGGTCTGAAATTGATCTCCTGTAGACAGCTTATATATGGGTCTTGTTTTTGTATCTATTTAGCAAGCCTGTGTCTTTTGGTTGGGGCATTAAATCCTTTCACATTTAAGGTAATTATTGATATGAATGTTCCTATAACCATTTTCTTAATTGTTTTGGGTTTGGTTTTTAGGTCCTTTTCGTCTCTTGTTTTTCCCACTTAGAGAAGTTCCTTTAGCATTTGTTGTAGAGCTGGTTTGGTGATGCTGAATTTTCTTAGCTTTTGCTTGTCTGTAAAGCTTTAGATTTCTCCATCAAATCTGAATGAGATCCTTGCTGGGTAAAGTAATCTTGGTTGTAGGTTCTTCCCTTTCATCTCCTTAAGTATATCATGCCACTCCCTTATGGCTTGTACATTTCCTTCTGAGAAATCAGCTGTCAACCTTGTGGGAGTTCCTTGTATGTTATTTGTCGTTTTTCCCTTGTTGCTTTCAATAATTTTTCTTTGTTTTTAATTTTTGCCAGTTTGATTACTATGTGTCTCAGTGTGTTTCTCCTTGGGTTTATCCTGTATGGGACTCTCTGTGCTTCCTGGACTTGGGTGGCTATTTCCTTTCCCATGTTAGGGAAGTTTTCAACTATAATCTCTTCAAATATTTTCTCGGGACCTTTCTCTCTCTCTTTTCCTTCTGGGACCCCAATAATACAAATGTTGTTTTGTTTAATGTTGTCCCAGTGGTCTCTTAGGCTATCTTCATTTCTTTTCATTCTTTTTTGTTTATTCTGTTCGCAGCAGTGAATTCCTCCATTCTGTCTTCCTAGGTCACTTATCCGTTCTTCTGCCTCAGTTATTCTGCTATTGATTCCTTCTAGTGTAGTTTTCATTTCAGTTTTTGTTTTGTTAATTTCTCTTTGTTTGTTGTTTAATTCTTCTAGATCTTTATTAAACATTTCTTGCATCTTCTCAATCTTTGCCTCCATTCGTTTTGAGGTCCTGGATCATCTTCACTATCATTATTCTGAATTCTTTTTCTGGAAGGTTGCCTATCTCCACTTCATTTAGTTGTTTTTCCAGGGTTTTGTCTTGTTCCTTCATCTGATACATAGCCCTCTGCCTTTTAATCTTGTCTATCTTTCTGTGAATGTGGTTTTTGTTCCACAGGCTGCAGGATTGTAGTTCTTCTTGCTTCTGCTGTCTGCCCTCTGGTGGGTGAGGCTATCTAAGTGGCTTGTGCAAGTTTCCTGATGGGAGGGACCAGTGGTGGGTAGAACTGGCTGTTGCTCTGGTAAGCAGAGTTCAGTAAAACTTTAATCTGCTTGTCTGCTGATGGGTGAGGCTGTGTTCCCTCCCTGTTGGTTGTTTGGCTTGATCCAACACTGGAGCCTACCTGGCCTCTTTGGTAGGGCTAATTAAGGACTCTGGGAGGTCTCACGCCAAGGAATACTTCCCAGAACTTCTGGAGCCAGTGTCCTTGTCCTCACGGTGACACACAGCCACCCCCCACCTCTGCAGGAGACCCTCCAACACTAGTAGGTAGGTCCGGTTCAGTTTCCTATGGGGTCACTGCTCCTTCCCCTGCATCCCGATGAGCACACTACTTTGTGTGCACCCTCCAAGAGTGGAGTCTCTGTTTCTCCCAGTCCTATTGAAGTCCTGCAATCAAATCCCACTAGCATTCAAGGTCTGATTCTCTAGGAATTCCTCCCCCTGTTGCCGGACCCCCAGGTTTGGAAGTCTGACATTGGACTCAGAAACTTCACTTCAGTAGGTGGACTTCTGTGGTATAAGTGTTCTCCATGTTGTGAGTCACCCACCCAGAAGTTATGGGATTTCATTTTATTGTGATTGGCGCCCCACCTACCATCTCATTGTGGCTTCTCCTTTGTCTTTGGAGGTGGGTTATCTTTTTTGTTGAGTTCCAGTGTCTTCCTGTCAATGATTGTTCAGCAGTTAGTTGCGATTCTGGTGTTCTCACAAGTGGGAGTGAGAGCTCGTCCTTCTACTCCGCCATCTTCAAGCAGCCTCCAAAGGCCTATTATTTTAATTCTAAAATTTAGCCATGAGTCAAAACTAAACACACAAAATCAATCTTATCCATCCATATATACACTTCCTGATGGGCATGAAATTCTTCATTTGTTTTAGCTCAAAATAAATATATAAACAAAAATACAACACTAAGTAACCAGATTCTCTTTCTCCCAACATGTAGAGTAATCTTTATAAACCATCAATCTATTCACAGATATTGCAAAATGATTAGACAACGACGAGAAAAAGTGCTGGTACTTGAAGGCAAGTGAGTAGTCAGAAGGAATCAAAATCAGTTCCTCAACATGAAGCAGATGAAAGAAAATGTGAGGAACACAGGATGCAGAGCTGGGTTCACAGTTGGATTCCCACATCACCAGTCAAGAGACAAAGTAAAGGGACTCCAAGATGGCTCCTTACCTGTGCTGAGTAAATAGTGATCTGAAGCCAAGGACCAAGGCTACCTGAATCATGCCACCAAATCAGTGAGAGACAGATTACAACAGACAATTAAGGAGATAATTTTATTTAAGCTATTACAATAGAGAGGATATTCATTAATTAGAAACTTTTCAAAGCAAAAGAAAATGGTCTTTATGAGATTCAGGAGGAAGAATAGAGATAGGTCTGATCTCTGAACATGTAAGAACAAGGCAGTCCTTTGCAGTTAGCCATTTCTTAGAGCACAAAAATGTGGAAGTACTCCTTAACTATTTTGCAGGTGTTTTTTCCTGGGGAAAAAAAATGTTTATTAAGGAGTGCTCTTGAAATCAGCACCAGTTGCAGGGAAGAGAAGAATGCAGGATTAAGCAGAGGGAGCATTCAAGCTCTGCATTCCCAACAGAAGACTTGGCTCCTCCAATGAGAAGTTCTGGGGGTGTGATGCCCCACAGATTTGCCCTGAGTTGGGTTGAGAAACCAGGTCTATATGGCCCTATGCCCAGCCACTGGACATTGACCAGATCAGGAAGGGAACATGAGTTTGGGAAAAGTGTCCCGCTTCAGCTGAGGCAATTACCAAAGGGAAAAAATAGGTGAGGGCTATCTCTGTAGCTGGAGCTGGGGAAATAACTCTTTTATTCCTGGGAGGATCTCAATAGTGCAGTGCAGTGTCAACAAGTATTTTCCCAAAATAACAGGCGGAATTCGAGTCCTAGGATTTATTCAAGAGATTCTAATGTAATATCACTCTGTTCAGGTTCAAACTCTTATTTCCTTTGCCTGGTTTCTTAGTGTTGGAAACTGTAACTTTGAAGGCTTTTCTATAGCTTATTGTAGATATTAGGAGTGCAGCTACTCTTTCATGTTTTTGCCTTGATTTCTCTCTTCAATTTTAGCACCTTGGTATTTCTCTTCTTTAGAGCTCAGTTCTAAATTTGTGTTTCATTCATAGTTATTTTATAGTGTCTTTCAGATCATTTTATTACGTTCTGTTTTTAAGGTTCTAAAAATCCTGGTTTCTGTACAGGCGCCATTGACTCTTTTGGTATGGATGTGTATTTGTTGCCTGTGGCACATTTCCTGTATTTTCAGTCAGAGAATGTCCTTTCTTCATCAGTTCAGTCTACCAGGGTGATCAGTATTTCCTTAATTTAATAATGTTTATCTTTGATATGTTATGATTTTAATTGTGAAATGCTGCTCAGATTTCCTTTTTTCAAAGGATTTCTTCAGAAGTAATGTGTCCTATAAAGTTTAGGAGACACAGTATTTTTAGAGATTTTACTGATAAAGCCAGTATTAGAAACTTGTATGTTTGACCTTGACACATGCCTTTACTGCTAAATAGGAAATCTCTATAACATCAACATCAATTTTAAGTAAAAATCAGGGCAATATTTATCTCAAAACTTAGTCCCAATTCATAATTACATTTATTATAATTTATTCTCTGTGTATACTGTTATGTGTGACACCTGTCTTTGCCAATAAAATGCATAATCCTGGAGAGCAGATAATGTAGTTTCAATCTTCTTTGGCCTCAGCAAAGCCCAAAAATATATGAGTATTTAGTCTTTATAGAATTACAGAAAGATATAGAGAGGAGAGTGGGAGAATGCCAGAGTAAGAGGGTGCCAGATTCATTGGCAAGCATCTTGGCAATGTCTTATCTGGGAAGGCAGCATGACACAGTATATTTTTAATCAAAGGGACGTGGGTTTTCATCTCAGCTCTGTTGTGTGCTAGCTGTGTAACCTTGGGCAAGTACTTAAAGTTCCTTAACGTTACTTTTTTTTTTTTTCATCTGATAAATACAGTTAATAATAATATACTTAACTCACAGGGGTTTTGTGAGTATTAAATGAGGTAATGAATATAAATCATTTTATACCATCCTGACAAAATTAAACTTAGTAAAACATTTAAAAAAATGTTTCCTTCCCTTAAAGCATTGTTGCTCCGTATCTGAATCAACTCAAATAATTTTTAAAATGCAGATTCTTTGACACCTCCCCATTTTTTATCAAAGTCTTTGTGGATTGAGTCTGGGGAATGTGCCCCCCACCCAGCAAAGTGAAACCCCAGTTGTTTCAAAAACAGTGAGAGCTAGAATAAAAGTTTGTCTTTTTCGGTTAAAAAGGAAAAAAAAAGCTGAAGAGAGAGACACAGAGAGAGAGAGAGAGATTGTGAGACACTGTAAGCAAACACAGCAGAGGTCAGCAGGAAGCCCTTGACCAGTGATCATCCCCTGGGACCTGAGAGGAGGATTGGCCTGATGAGCCCTTGCTGTTGCATGGCCCACTTGTTCAACAGCCCTGTCCAAGTCTGATGTGAGACCTCCAACAATCCCAGGATCAATTTGGAAATTAATATGATGGGTGCTCCAATGGACTTTAAACAATTTTCTTCCATTGTGCTATTTGGGCTTTTTAAAGAAATTATTTAGTGGGAAAAATAATCTCTATGGATGAAAGACAGGAATAAATGACAGAAATTGCTTCAGAAAGAAAACCAAATTCTTTTCTGGAAGAAAAGAGAAGAAAGTTTTTTTTTTTTTCTCCTTTGCAAATAATGGGAAACTATCCAACACATTCTGTCTGGAAGTGATGCTGCTCTATGTGTCTGACTTTTATAATATCCAGGGCAACATTTTCCATTATAGAATATCATCCTTGCTGAGCTCACCTCTACCACAACTACTCCTTTCTAACTTGAGGCTACAATATACCTAACCTCATGGCTTTCCTTCAGACTATAATAGGTCAAAAAATACAATGCTTATATTAGGGTGCTACAGTCAAGCTGGGTCCTAAACACTGTCTCTATTACAAAGGATAATGATTCCTAAAAACCAACATGAAAAGAAAAAGATTTCCAATTTCTAACACGTTAATGGCTGGTTCATAGATACTAAATAATTAAGTAACAAAGAATCGGATAACTTACTCAACACAAGGTTGCATCCAATGTTATTAAAAACTAGACCTTCTTACTCTGCACAGAACTCAAGACAGGTGCAAATGAAAACTCAAAATGAATACAAACAACCAGCCCTGTTCCTCGGGGCTCTGTCTTGCCTGATTAATCGGTGGGGATCTGGCTTTCACTGACAGCTGTCAACAACCAGATAGCAGCACAAATCAGCCCGTCGCAAAGCAGAACAAGGGACAATCAGACTTCGGAGGCCAATTTCTTCTGAGCAAGTGGGCAGTGACAGTAAGTGTAGTTTTGCCGTGCTCAGAGGCAAACAATCGTTTGCCCACCACCTACCCTACTCTCCAAATGTGTTTAGATCACTAATGAAAATGAGTCCAGAGACTTCTCAAGGGCCAACATTTTGCACATCAGAAAAACACTATACAATTCAGCTTGAGTGACAAGCCCCCTCAGATGCCGCACGGCACTGCTGGAATAGGAGTAGAAGCTTACAGATCAAGAGTGGCATGAATTCTTAATGCCCCAGGAGTCCAAGGACAGAATAACAGGGGCAGTTTCATATTCAAATATTTATCAAGTTCATTTATAAAAATAAACCAAATATCTAGACTAGTTGGTGTATATGAGAGAGTAGCATGTATATCAATAAATAATATGAACAATTTAGCTCTCCACAAAATTTTCCTCCCCTTATATCTTACAAATTAATCCTGACTCATCTGGCAACATACAATATCTGGTGCCATATATTTCTGTTTTATGAATAGTGCCCTAAGACACAAATATAAGTAGAATAAAAACTCACCACCTATGAAGAAAACTTCTTTATTCTTCTGAATAAATTTTTAAATAACAATGACATGATAGCAGCTGCAATCTAATAGGTTCCCATAGACTATATTTCAAGTAATATAAAGAGAAAATATACCAATTCTATTATATGCACATAATACACCCTTTCACACCCACTCACATATATTTTTAATCCTGATGATAATATTGTAAAGTAGGATTTAGTATCCTCATTTTACAGGTGGGGATTAAGAGATAAAATAGTATGTCCAAAATCAAACATTAAGTAGCAAAGCTGAGATTAGATCCTAGTACTTTATATTATTTAACCCAGTTTGGTTATCTTCAAATGTATGGGTCAAGAGAAGTGGGTCTTATAAAATTCTCTTAAATGTCCAATTTCTGAATCAAATATTATTCATCTTTTTTATTTAAAAATTATATATAAAAAAAATAATCTCTTTGGTTATGCAATCTATGAGATTTAACACTTGATCTGCTTTCTATTTTTGTTTGGTCTTTTCCAGAACATGATAAAAATAGAATCATACAGTATGTAACATTTTGATACTGGATTCTTTTAGTCAACATAATGCCTTTGAGATTCACTCATGTTGTTACATGTATCAGTGTCTCATTCTTTTTTTTTTTTTATGGAACAGTTTTATTGAATTTCAAATACTATAAATTCCTTCATTTAACATCTACAATTCAATGATTTTTTATACAAGTTTTTGCATGAACATGAGTTTTAATTTCAGTTGGATATACACCTACGTGTAGAATCCTGGGTCAAATCGTAAATGTAAGTAAAACATTAAAAGAAACAGCCAAACTCTTTTCCAAAGTGAATACACCATTTTCTATTCTCACCACCAATGTATGAGAATCCCAGTTACTTCTCATCCTTGTCAACATTTATATCGTCAGGGTTTCTTAAAACCATTCTAAAAGTGGCACAATATTGTGTTTCTTATTTGCAATTCCATAATGATAAATGTTGACCAACTTTTCATATGCTCACTTGCCATTTTTATATATTCTTTGGTAAACGTCTTTCCAAACACTTTGCCCATTATTTTTACTTGGGCTGTTTATTTTTGTATTGTTGAGTTTTGAAAATATTTTATATATTCTGAGTACAAGTCCATTGTCTGATATGACATTTGCAAATATTTTCATCCAGTCTGTAGATGGTCTTTTCACTCTCAAACACGAAACTGGAAGGATGTGTAGTAGCACATCAATCTGTAGTATATTTGTTATACATATCTGCAGATGGACATAAACTCAAGAGCATAAATAATAGTAAAATTAATAGAAAAAGATTTTAATATTTATTATTTTTACTTGCTTAATTTTTTGTTTAATTACTTGTTTAATTTTATGCTGATATAATTTAATTTTTAATAATGGCTGTGTTTGAAAACTGGCTTAATAAATCTTAGAAATTTAACAATTTGCTCTTGGGAACCAATATAAGCCAGCTCTAGCATGTCATGACTTACATAGAAATTTAGAAAGAAATAATTTGGAGAATACAATGAGCTATTAAATAGAAAGTGCTGAGGGTAGGCCTGGTCTCTCATGAGTGTTCTTAAGTTAGCTTACACATCAGTATTTTGTATATGGTAAAGATCAAATTTCAAATTACTAAAAAATAAGATTGTTCAATATTCGCTTTAGAGACAGCTGAATAGTCATCTGAAAAAATAATAAGTTCAATTTCTACTTCAAGTTAACCCAAAAATAAATGCCAAATGGAGCAAAATTCAAATATAAGAAAAAAACATTAAAGACTAGAAGAACATAATTGTTTTTGAATGCATTCTTGGGGTTTGGAAGGACTTTGTCTATCAAGAAGCCATAAAAGAAAGTACTAATAGAATTTAGTTACATAAAAATCTAAATTTTGTGAATAAACCATATGTAAGGTAAAAAAGTTTTGTGTTTTCTTTTTTTAATTGAGGTATAGTTGTTTTACAATGTTGTGTTAGATTCTACTGCAGAGCGAAGTGGAGTTCCCCGTGCTATACAACAGGATTTCATTAGTTATCTATTTTATGCATATTAGTGTATATATCTTAGTCCTAATTTCCCAATTCACCCCACCCCTCCTTCCCACCTTTGTGTCCATATATTTGTTCTCTACATCTGTGCCTCTGTTTCTGCTTTGCAAACCGGTTCATCTGTACCATTTTTCTAGATTCCACAAATATACATTTATATAAGATATTCGGTTTTCTTTCTGACTTACGTCATTCTGTAGGACAGTCTCTAGGTCCATCCACGTCTCTACAAATGACCCAATTTTTTACTGTTTATGGTTGAGTAATATTCTATTGTATATATGTACCACATCTTTTAGGTTGTTTCCATGACCTGGTTATTGTAAATAATGCTGCAATGAACATTGGGGTGCCTGTGTCTTTTTTACTTGAATTTTACTTTATTTTTTTATACAGCAGGTTCTTATTAGTTATCCATTTTATACATATTAGTGTATGTATGTCAATCGCAATCTCCCAATACATCACACCACAACCACCCCCCTTCCACTTCCCCCCTTGGTGTCCATAGGTTTGTTCTCTACATCTCTGTCTCAATTTCTGCCCTGCAAACCGGTTCATCTGTACCATTTTTCTAGGTTCCACATATATGCATTAATATGTGATATTTGTTTTTTCTCTTTCTGACTTACTTCACTCTGTATGACAGTCTCTAGATCCATCCACGTCTCTACAAATGACCCAATGTTGTTCCTTTTTATGGATGAGTAATATTCCATTGTATATATGTACCATATCTTCTTTATCCATTCATCTGTCTATGGGAATTTAAGTTGCTTCCATGACCTGGCTATTGTAAATAGTGCTGCAAAGAACATTGGGATGCATGTGCCTTATCGTTTTCTCTGGGCATGTGCCCAGTAGTGGGATTGCTGGGCCATGTGGTAATTCTATTTTTAGTTTTTTAAGGAACCTCCATACTGTTCTCCATAGTGGCTGTAACAATTTACATTCCCACCAACAGTGCAAGAGGGTTCCCTTTTCTCCACACCCTCTCCAGCATTTGTTGTTTGTAGATTTTCTGATGATGCCCATTCTAACTGGTGTGAGGTGATATCTCATTGCAGTTTTGATCTGCATTTCTCTAATAATTAGCGATGTTGAGCTGCTTTTCATGTGCTTCTTGACCATCTGTATGTCTTCTTTGGAGAAATGTCTATTTAGGTCTTCTGCCCATTTTGGTTTTTTTAAATATTGAGCTGTATGAGCTGTTTATATATTTTGGAGATTAATCCTTTGTCAGTTGCTTCATTTGCAAATATTTTCTCCCATTCTGAGGGCTGTCTTTTAGTCTTGTTTGTAGTTTCCTTTGCTGTGCAAAACCTTTTAAGTTTCATTAGGTCCCATTTGTTTAATTTTGTTTTTATTTCCATTACTCTAGGAGGCAGATCAAAAAAGATCTTGCTGTGATTTATGTCAAAGAGTGTTCTTCCTATGTTTTCCTCTAAGAGTTTTATAGTGTCCGGTCTTATATTTAGGTCTCTAATCCATTTTGAGTTTATTTTTGTGTATGGTGTTAGGGAGCATTCTAATTTCATTCTTTTACATGTAGCTGTCCAGTTTCCACCACACCACTTATTGAGGAGACTGTCTTTTCTCCATTGTATATCCTTGCCTCCTTTGTCATAGATTAGTTGACCTTAGATGCGTGGGTTTACCTCTGGGCTTTCTATCTTGTTCCATTGATCTATATTTCTGTTTTTGTGCCAGTACCATATTGTCTTGATTACTGTAGCTTTGTAGTACAGTCTGATGTCAGCGAGTCTGATTCCTCCAGCTCTGTTTTTTTCCCACAAGACCGCTTTGGCTATTCAGGGTCCTTTGTGTCTCCATACAAATGTTAAGATTTTTTGTTCTAGTTCTGTAAAAAATGCCGTTCCTAATTTGATAGGGATTGCATTGAATCTATAGATCACTTTGGGTAATATAGTCATTTTCACAATATTGATTCTTCCAATCCAAGAACATGGTATATCTCTCCATCTGTTTGTATCATCTTTAAATTCTTTCATCAGTGTCTTATAGTTTTCTGCATACAGGTCTTTTGTCTCCCCAGGTAGGTTTATTCCTAGGTATTTTATTCTTTTTCTTGCAATAGTAAATGGAAGTGTTCCTTAATTTCTCTTTCAGATTTTTCATCATTAGTGTGTAGGAATGCAAGACATTTCTGGGAATTAATTTTGTACCCTGCAACTTTACCAGATTCATTGATTAGCTCTAGTAATTTTCTGGTGACATCTTTAGGATTCTCTATGTATAATATCATGTCATCTGGAAACAGTGACAGTTTTACTTCTTCTTTTCCAATTTGTATTCCTTTTATTTCTTTTTCTTCTCTGATTGCCGTGGCTAGGACTTCCAAAACTATTTTGAATAATAGTTGTGAGAGTGGACATCGTTGTCTTGTTCCTGATCTTAGAAGAAATGTTTTCAGTTTTTCACCATTGAGAATGATGTTTGCTCTGGGTTTGTCTTGTATGGCCTTTATTATGTTGAGGTAAGTTCCTTCTATACACACTTTCTGGAGAGTTTTTATCATAAATTTGTGTTGAATTTTATCAAAAGCTGTTTCTGCATCTATTGAGGTGATATTATGTTTTTTCTTCTTCAATTTGTTAATGTGGTGTATCACATTGATTGATTTGCATATACTGAAGAATCCTTGCATCCCTGGGATAAATCCCACTTGATCATGGTTTATAATCCTTTTAATGTGTTGTTGGATTCTGTTTGCTAGTATTTTGTTGAGGATTTCTGCATCTATATTCATCACTTATATTGTTCTGTAATTTTCTTTTATTGTAGTATCTTTGTCTGGTTTTGGTATCAGGGTGATGATGGCCTGATACAATGAATTTGGGAGTGTTATTTCCTCTGCAATTTTTGGAAGAGTTTGAGAAGGATGGGTATTAGCACTTTTTGAAGTGTTTCATAGAATTCACCTGTGAAGCCATCTGGTCCTGGACTTTTTTTTTTGGAAGATTTTTACTCATAGTTTCCATTTCATTACCTGTGATTGGTCTATTCATATATTCTATTTCTTCCTGGTTTAATCTTGGGAGGTTATACCTTTCTAAGAATTTGTCCATTTCCTCCATGTTGTCCATTTTATTGGCAGAGAGTTGCTTGTAGTCGTCCCTTAGGATGCTTTGTATTTCTGCAATGTCTGTTGTAAATTCTCCTTTTCCATATCTAATTTTATTAATTTAAGTCCTCTTCCTCTTTTTCTTTAAGTCTGGCTAATGGTTTATCAATTTTGTTTATCTTCTCAAAGAACCAGCTTTTAGTTTTATTGATCTTTCCTATTGTTTTCTTTGTTTCTATTTCATTTATTTCTGCTCTGATCTTTATTATTTCTTTCCTTCTACTAACTTCGGGTTTTGTTTGTTCTTCTTTCTCTAGTTCCTTTAGATGAAAAGTTAGATTGTTTATTTGAGATGTTTGTTATTTCTTTAGGTCGGATTTTATTGCTATAAACTTCCCTCTTAGAACTGCTTTTGCTGCATCCCATAGGTTTTGGATTGCCGTTTTCTCATTGGCATTTGTCTCTAGGTATTTTTTTGATTTCCTGTTTGATTTCTTCAGTGATCTCTTGGTAATTTAGTAAAGTATTGTTTAGCCTCTATGTGTTTGTGTATTTTACCTTTTTTTCCCTGTAATTGATTTCTAATTTCATAATGTAGTGGTCAGAAAAGATGCTTGATATGATTTCAATTTTCATAAGTTTACTGAGGCTTGATTTGTGACCCAAGATATGATCTATCCTGGAGAATATTCTGTGCCCACGTAAGAAGAAAGTGCAATCTGCTGTTCTTGGATGGAATGTCCTAAATATATCAATTAAATCTATCTGGTCTATTGTGTCTTCTAAAGCTTCTGTTTCCTTATTAATTTTCTATTTGGATGATCTGTCCATTGGGGTAAGTGAGGTGTTAAAGTCCCCCACTATTATTGTGTTACTGTCGATTTCCTCTTTTACAGCTGTTAGCAGTTACCTTATGTATTGAGGTATTCCTATGTTGGGTTCATATATATTTATAATTGTTATATCTTCTTCTTGGATTGATCCCTTGATCATTGTGTATTGTCCTTCCTTGCCTCTTGTGACATTCTTCATTTTAATGTGTATTTTATCTGATATGAGTATTGCTACTCCAGCTCTCTTTTGGTTTCAATTTGCATGGAATATCTTTTTCCATCCCCTCACTTTCAGTCTGTATATGTCCCTAGGTCTGAAGTGGGTCTTTTGTAGACAGCATATATATGGGGTTTTTTGGTATCCATTCAACAAGCCTGTGTCTTTTGGTTAGAGTATTTAATCAATTCATGTTTAAGGTAATTATATGTATGTTCCTATTACCATTTTCTTAATTGTTTTGTTTTTGTTTTTTTGTAAGTCCTTTGCTTCTCTTGTGATTCCCACTTAGAGAAGTTCCTTTAGCATTTGTTGTAGAGCTGGTTTGGTGGTGCTGAATTCTCTTACCTTTTGCTTTTCTGTAAAGCTTTTGATTTCTCCATCATATCTAAATGAGATCCTTGCTGGGTAGAGTAATCTTGGTTGTAGGTTCTTCCCTTTCATCACTTTAAATATTTCATGCCACTCCCTTCTGGCCTGTAGAGTTTTTGCTGAGAAATCAGCTGTTAACCTTATGGGAGTTCCCTTGTATGTTATTTGTCATTTTTCCTTTGCTGCTTTCAATAATATTTCTTTGTCTTTAATTTTTGCCAGTTTGATTACTATGTGTCTCGGCATGCTTCTCCTTGGGTTTATCCTGTATGGGACTCTCTGCGCTTCCTGGACTTGGGTGGCTATTTCCTTTCCCATGTTAGGGAAGTTTTGAACTATAATCTCTTCAAATATTTTCTTGGGACCTTTCTTTCTCTCTTCTCATTCTGGAACCCCAATAATGCAAATGTTGTTGCATTTAATGTTGTCCCAGTGGTCTCTTAGGCTGTCTTCATTTATTTTCATTCTTTTTTCTTTATTCTGTTCCACAGCAGTGAATTCCACCATTCTGTCTTCCAGGTCACTTATCCATTCTTCTGCCTCAGTTATTCTGCTATTGATTCCTTCTAGTGTATTTTTCATTTCAGTTATTTTATTGTTCATCTCTGTTTGTTTGTTCCTTAATTCTTCTAGGTCTTTGTTAAGCATTTCTTGTGTCTTCTCAATATTTGCCTCCATTCTTTTTCCGAGGTTGTGGATCATCTTCACTATCATTATTCTGAATTCTTTTTCTGTAGGTTGCCTATCTCCACTTCATTTAGTTGTTTTTCTAGGGTTTTGTCTTCTTCCTTCATCTGATGCATAGCCCTCTGCCTTTTCATCTTGTCTATCTTTCTGTGAATGTGGTTTTTGTTCCACAGGCCACAGGATTGTAGTTCTTCTTGCTTCTGCTGTCTGCCCTCTGGTGGATGAGGCTATCTAAGAGGCTCGTGCAAGTTTCCTGGTGGGAGTGACTGGTGCTGGGTAGAGCTGGCTGTTGTTCTGATTGGCAGAGCTCAGTAAAACTTTAATCTGTTTGTCTGCTGATGGGTGTGTCTGGGTTCTCTCCTTGTTGGTTGTTTGGCCTGACCCAACACTGGAGTCTGCAGGCTCTTTGATGGGGCTAATGGTGGACTCTGAGTGGGCTCACATTAAGGAGTACCTGCCAGAACCTCTGTCGCCAGTGTCCTCGTCCCCATGGTGAGACACAGCCACCTTCCACCTCTGCAGGAGGCCCTCCAACACCAGAAGGTGGTCTGGATCAGTCTCCTATGGCATCACTGCTCCTTCCCCTGGGTCCAAATGAGCACACTACTTTGTGTGTGCCTTCCAAGAGTGGAGTTTCTGTTTCCCCCAGTCCTGTCAAAATCCTGTTATCAAATCCTGCTAGCCTTCAAAATCTGATTCTCTAGGAACTCCTCCTCCTGTTACCAGACTCCCAGGTTGGAAAGCCTGATGTGGGGCTCAGAAACTTCACTACAGTGGGTGGACTTCTGTGGTATAAGGGTTCTCCAATTTGTGAATCACCCACCGAGTCGTTATGGGATTTGATTTTACTGCGATTGTGCCCCTCCTACCGTTTCACTGTGGCTTCTCCTTTGTCTTTGGATGTGGGGTATCATTTTTGGTGAGTTCCAGTGTCTTTCTGCTGATGATTGTTCAGCAGTTAGTTGTGATTCCGGTGCTCTCACACGAGAGTGTGAGATCATGTCCTTCTACTCCACCATTCTGAACCAATTGTATGTGTCTTTTTGAATTATGTTTTTTTCTGTGTTTATGCCCAGTAGTGGGATTGCTGGGTGATATGGTAATTCTAGTTTTAGTTTTTTAAGAAACTTCCATACTGTTCTCCATAGTGACTGTATCAATTTACATTCTCACCAACAGTGCAAGAGGGTTCCCTTATCTCCACACCCTTTCTAGCATTTATTGTTGGTAGATTTTCTGATGATGCCCATTCTAACCAGTGTGAGGTGATACCTCAATGTAGCTTTGATTTACATTTCTCTACTAATTAGTGATGTTGAGCATTTTTTCATGTGCCTCTTGGCCTTTTGTATGTCTTCTTTGCAGAAATGTCTGTTTAGGTCTTCTGCCTATTTTTGGATTGGTTTGTTTGGTTTTTTTTTTGATATTGAGCTGCATGGAGTGTTTGTATATTTTGGAGATTAATCCTTTGTCCATTGTTTCATTTGTAAATATTTTCTTCCATTTTGAGGGTTGTCTGTTTGTCTTGTTTATAGTTTCCATTGCTGTGCAAAAGCTTTTAAGTTTTGTTAGGTCCCATTTGTTTATTTTTGTTTTTATTTCTATTACTGTAGTATGTGGGTCAAAAAAATATCTTGCTGCAATTTATGTCAAAGAGTGTTCTGCCTATGTTTTCCTCTCAGAGTTTTATAGTATCCAGTCATACATTTAGGTCTTTAATCCATTTTGAGTTTATTTTTGTGTATGGTGTTAGGAAGTGTTCTATTTCATTCTTTTACATGTAGTTGTCCAGTTTTCCCAGCACCACTTATTGAAGAGACTGTCTTTTCTCAATTGTATATCCTTGCCTCCTTTGTCATAGATTAGTTGACTGTAGTTGCTTGGGTTTATCTGTGGGCTTTCTATCCTGTTCCATTGATCTATATTTCTGTTTTTGTGCCAGTACCCTATTGTCTTGGTTACTGTAGCTTTGTAGCATAGTCTGATGTCAGGGAGTCTGATTCTTCCAGCTCCGTTTTTCTTTCCTCAAGGTTGCTTTAGCTATTCAGGGTCTTTTGTGTCTCCATGCAAATTTTAAGATTTTTTTGTTCTCGTTCTGTGAAAAATGCCATTGGTAATTTGAAAGGATTGCCTTGAATTTGTAGAATGCATTGGGTAGTATAATCATTTTCACAATATTGATTCTTCCAATCCAAAAATGTAGTATATTGCTCCATCTGTTTGTGTCTTCTTTGATTTGTTTCATCAGTGTCTTATAGTTTTCTGAGTACAGGTCTTTTACCTGCTTAGGTAGGTTTACTTCTAGGTAATTTTTTCATTTTGTTACAGTGGTGAATGGGATTGTTTCCTTAATTTCTCTTTCTGATCTGTTGTTGTATAGGAATGCAAGAGATTTCTGTGCACTAATTGTGTATCCTGAAACTTTACCAAATTCATTGACTAGCTCTAGTAGTTATCTGGTGGCATCTTTATTATTTTCTATGTATAGTATCATGCCATCTGCAAACAATGACAGTTTTACTTCTTTTCCAATTTGGATTTCTTTTATTTCTTTTTCTTCTCTGATTGTCATGGTTAGGACTTCCAAAACTATGTTGAATAATAGTGGTGAGAGTGCACATCCTTGTCTTGTTCCTGATCTTAGAGGAAATGCTTTCAGTTTTTCACCATTGAGAATAATGTTTGCTATGGGTTTTTTGTATATGGCCTTTATGTCATCTGAAAAAATAATAAGCTCAATTTCTACTTCAAGGTAACCCCAAATAAAGGCCAAATGGAACAAAATTCAAATATAAGAAAAAAAGCATTAAAGACTAGAAGAACATCATTGTTTTTAAATGGGTTCTTGGGGTTTGGAAGGACTTTGTCTTTGAAGAAGCCATAAAAGAAAGTATTGATAGAATTCAGTTACATAAAAATCTAAATTTTGTGTATAAACCATATCTAATGTAAAAGAGTTTTTAAAAACTATATAAGTGTTTGCAACTCATTGACAAAGAGTATTAATTGTTTTAACAGATAAATAACATAATATATCAAGTAATTTCTTAAATATAAATAAGTAAAAGACCAACAAACAAAAAACAAAATTTGGCAAGCAAAACAGTTCAAATTCACATTAAAATAATGAGATACTTTTCATAAACCACCCTACTGGAATAAAACAAAATGCATTATTCCTCAAACTGTTGGTGTGAATACCAGACAATGGGTATTCTTACAAATTTTTGATAGAGTATAAATTGGTACATTCTCTATGGACTGCAATTTGACAATATTTAGCTAAATTTAAAAAACAAAACAAAACACTGTTTGACCTAACAAATGCAATTCTATTAATTTATTTTGCAGGTATGTTCACACATACATAAAAATTTCCTTTGTGCATTGTTGATCATAGTAAAAGATTAGAATCAACTTAAATATTATATTCACATAATGGAATTCCATGTACTTATTAAGGATAGTGTCTCCCCATGTAATTATATAGAAATTTCTACAAGATTTATTGCTCAATATAATAATCAAAGTTCCAGATGTACATATTACTTTCTGCCATTTGTATATGTGTTTATGTATACATTTCATATCTTCATATGCACAAATTTTCTGTGATCTTACACTTGTGAAATTGGTAACAGTGGTTACCCCTAGACATGAGACTATATGACCTGGCAAAAGAATGGGAGGAAAACAATTCTTTTTATACCATATACCTTTTCATCTTTTGTATTATATATTGTTTTTATGTATTGACTATTAAAAAGTAAGTAAAGTTAACTTTAAAAATAGATGGGAAACCCACTCAGACTGACATAAAAAGAAAAAAAGTCAATTAATTAAAGGAAGAAAATTGGGTGCTTATTCCAGATATTTTCAAAAATATCTGTATATTGATTCATGCATGCATTTAAACGTCTCCTGGGATAAAAATCTTGCTTGAGAATTCAACATCTTTTAGCATCTCTATGGAAAATAGTCTTCTCATTATTGTTGAGTATTAAATTACAATGACAGTGGAATCCTAATGTTCAGAAGCCACAATTTATTATAGTTTGGTGTCAGCTCAACTTTTCTCTATGGAATTTTCTATGCAAGTCTTATATGAATACAACTGGTTTAAAATGAACATTACTGAGAGGCAAAAACTTGATGGTTCTCTTACTGTGTGATGTAACTTTTGTAGACTAGATCATATGTTTAGAATTTTAAATTCTGGGAAAAATTTATTTCAAGACTCCATCTCTACTGGTCAATAGGAAGAAACCCACATCTGGGATATTGATTGAATGCAAATGAGGGGGTAAGTCTATTTCTATTTCCAGAATCACATCATGTAACTAAGTGACCATCACAGTGAAGTCTCCCCTAACCCTACCCCTCAATATGTAAAAGTTTAATTGTCTCCATGTAGCACTGTAGCAGTTAGATTTAGAGCTAATGTAATTCCCAGCTATGAAGAAAAATTCTCAAAGGTACTTATTTTTATTAATAATGATAATAATGCTCTTTGATTCTCTTCATGTGCTCATTTTTCTCTATTTTCACAAATGAATTTTTTAAATATCATTTGATTTTTCTCATGCCCCATTCTATCAAAACGACATATTACTTTGCAGAGTTAATGAAAAGCAACAGTCTCAACAGATGAACAGAGAAAGTGCTATAAATGGGAATGGGAAAGCTGGTTTAAGCAAAAATAAGAATTGTCCCAATCTAATTTTTATCCTTCTAAATCTTAATTAGACTTATGGTAAGCTGCATTTGTGTTAATAAGGATTAATGTCATAGTGATAAGCTGAGCATACAAATCAATAAATGCTGTCGTATCAATATATGAGCAGAGACACAAATAGCCATTTTGGTTCTTAACAGTGAACTCATAGAGTTAAATATTTGCTATGTGGATTTGAAATACCTTGAGAAGCAGGGGAGTCATAGCTGCACTAAAGAGCAGTTTGGTGAAACTTCACAGATAAAGGTAAAACTTAAATGATTTACAAAGTTGCGCTTTGGAGTTATTTCACAATTTTGTCACAGTTTGCAGTCTTGTCCTTAGTTATTTTGGGCATAGAATAATGATTAATCAATTAATCTAATGAGTTTTTCTTGATTATCATTATGGAATGGGTATTAAGTTTTGCCCCCCTCTGAGGGGGTACAATTGTCACTTGAGAAACTTACAGTATTGTTAAGGAAGAAGAATAAAATAAGACATGAAACAATTATAAATTAACATGTACCAGTTAGATTCAAGGAAAAAAGAGCCAAAAAATAATGGCTTAAACAACATAGATATTTCTTTTAAAAAGAAAGCAGTCTGGGGACATTGAGTTCCATGTGGTTGAAAGACCCCAGGAGTCTTCCAATTCTCTGCTCCGCCATCCCTTTGTTCTGACATTCAACTTCATGGTCCAGGATGAGTCCTGTTCCACACATTAGAGAGTTGGGGGATGGGAGGGAATGCCTCTTCAGTTTGAGGAAGCCGTTTAAAGTCATATACACCATTTCTACTCAAACCTTGTTGAACTACACATAATCAAATGGTCAGGTAAAGCTACAAAGAGATTGAGAAATGTAATCTCAACTGCTTAACAATGTAAATGGATAAAAATGGAATATTTTATTACTAAGGAACAAGAGGAGAATGTATACCAGACAACGACTAGCAGATTTATGTGTATTTCATCATTTTTTCCACTAATGTCCTTTTTGTGTTGCAGGATCCAGTTCAAAATACCACATAACATTTAATTGTCATGTCTCTTTAGTCTCCTTAAATTAGTGACAGTATTTCCTTGTTTATCATGAATTTGACACTTGAAGAGTACTGGTCAGGTATTTCATTGAAAGTCCTTCAGTTTGCCTTTATCTTATGGTTTCTCCTGATTAGACTGGGACTATGGATTTTTGTGAAATGTACCTGAGAGGTGAAGTGTCCCATAATGCATCATATCAGGGAATCCATGATATCTAAATGGCTTATTCCTGGAGATGTTACACTTAATCGCTTGGCTGTGGTGGTGTCTGCCATATTGCTCCATTATAAAGTTACAAGTTTTTCTCTTTCCATACTCTGTTCTTTGTAAGTGAGACAATAAGCCCAGCCCATAGTGAGAGGGAGAGTAATTAAACTCTACCTCCTGAAAGAGTATAAAAGAAATTAGAACATATGTTAAAACCACCTCAGTCATTAAAACATATTATGAACAATCATGTTAAGAATGTGCAAATGTCCTAACTCTCCAAGTTCACTCACTACTTTTATTATTTATATTTATTTATTTATTTATTTATTTAAATAATACGTTTTATTTAATCCAATACACCCAAAATATTATTTCAATTTATAAGCACATTAAAAAATTATTAATGAGATATTTTACATTCTTATATTAAGTCTTTGAAATTCAGTGTGTAAATAGCAGCACATCTCAATTTGGATTAACCATATTTCAAGTACTCAGTAGTCACATATGGGTAGTGGCTGCCTCTTAGGAGTGAGCAATTCCAGGTATTTTCTTTTTAAATTTTTTTTTAATTTAGGTATAATTGATTTACAATATTATATTAGTTCCAGATGTACAACATAGTTTTTCAAAATTTTTATAGATTATATCCCATTCAAAATTATTATAAATGTCGGCTATATTCCTTGTGTTGTACAGTTTTTACTTTTGTTTATTTATTTTTTATGTATAGTAGTTTCTAACTCTTAATCCTCTACCCATATTTTGCCCTTCCTCCCTCCCTCCTCCCACTGGTAACCACAAGTTTTGTTCTCTATACCTGTGAGTCTGTTTCTGTTTTGTTATTGCCATTTATTTATTTTTTTAGATTCTACATATAAGAGATAACATACAGTATTTGTCTTTGTCTGACATTTTCACTAAGCATAATACCCTTCAGGTCAGTCCATGTTGTTGCAAATGGCAAACTTTCATTCTTTTTATGGCTGAGTAGTATTCCATTGTGTGTGTGTGTGTGTGTGTGTGTGTGTATCTCACATCCTTCTTTATCCATTCTTCTGTTGATGGACACTTAGCTTGCTTCCATATCTTGGCATTTGTAAATAATGCTGCTATGAATGAATTGGGGTGCGTGTAGCTTTTCCGATTAGTATTTTTGTTTTCCTTAGGTATATACCCGGGAGTGGAATTACTGGAGCACACGGTAGTTCTATTTTTAGATTTTGAGGAACCTTCATATTGTTTCCCACAGTGGCTGCAACAGTTTACATTCCCACCAACAGTGTACAAGGGTTCCCTTTTCTCCACATCCTTGCTATCATTTGTTATTTGTGGTCTTTTTGATAATAGCCATTCTGTCAAGCATGAGGTGATACTTTGTGGTTTTGATTTGCCTTTCTCTGATGATTAGCAATTTTGAACATCTTTTCATATACCTTGTTTGGAAAATGTCTATTCAGGCCTTCTGTCCATTTTTTAATCAGTTTTTTTTTTTTTTTTTGTATTGAATTGTATGAGTTGTTTATATATTTTGGGTATTAACCCCTTTATCAATCACATCATTTGCAAATATTTTCTCTCTTTCAGTAGGTTGTCTTTTAGTTTTGTTGATGGTCTCCTTTGCTGTGCAAAAGCTTTTAAGTTTTATTAAGTCCCATTTGTTTAATTTGCTTTTGTTTCTTTTGATTTAGGATATACAAGAAGATATTGCTACATTTTATGTCAAAGAGTGTTCTGCCTACATTTTCTTTTAGGAGTTTTATGGTTTCTGGTCTTACACTCTGGTCTTTAATCCATTTTGAGTTTATTTTTGTATATGGTATGAGAAAATGTTCTAATTTCTTTCTTTTACAGGTAGCTGTCCAATTTTCCCAGAACCACTTATTGAAGAAATTGTCTTTTCGGCATTGTATATTCTTGTCTCCTTTGTCATAGATTGTTTGACCACAAGTGCATGGGTTTATTTCTCGGGTCTCTATTCTGCTCCATTGATCTATATGTCTGTTTCTGGGCCAGTACCATACTGTTTTGATTACTATAGTCTAAAGTCAGGAAGCATGATACCTTCAGCTTTGATCTTCTTTCTCAAGATTGTTTTGGCTATCTGGGGTCTTTCTATTTCCAAACAAATTTTAAAATTATTTGTTTTAGTTCTGGAAAAATGCCATTTGTATTTTGATATGGATTGCATTGAATCTGTAGATTGCCTTGAGTAGTAGGGTGATTTTAACAATATTGATTCTTCCAGTCCAGAACATGGCATATCTTTCCATCTCTTTGTGTCATCTTCAATTTCTTTCATCTGTGTCTTATAGTTCTCAGAGTATGGGTCTTTTATCTTTTCAGTTAGACTTATTCCTAGGTATTCTATTCTTTTTGATGCAATTGTAAAGGGGATTGTTTCTTTAATTTCTCTTTCTGATAGTTTGTTGTTAGAGTTTAGAAATGCAACAGATTTTTGTACATTTAGTATGCTGCAACTTTACCAAATTTGTTGAAGAGCTGTTGTAGTTTGTTGGTGACATCTTTAGGATTTTCTATGTGCAGTATTATGTCATCTGCAAACAGAGACAAGTTTATTTCTTCCTTTCCAATTTAGATTCCTTTTATTTCTTTGCCTTGTCTGAGTGCTGTGACTAGGACTTCCAAAACTATGTTGAATAAAAGTGGTGAGAGTGAGTATCTTTGTCCTGTTCTTGATCTGACAGAAAATGGTTTCAGCTTTTTCATGTTGAATATTCTATTGGCTGTGAGTTTGTCACATATGGCCTTTATTATGTTGAGGAACATTCTCTCTATACCTACTTTGTTAATACTGTTCATTATAAATGAATGTTGAATTTTGTTAAATGCTTTTTTCTCCATCTATTAAGATGATCATATCATTTTCATTCTTCAGTTTGTGAATGTGGTGTATCACATTGATTAATTTGCTGATATTGAAACATCCTTGCATCACAGGGATAAATCCCACTTAATTATGATGCATGGTCCTTTTAATGTATTGTTGGAT
This sequence comes from Balaenoptera physalus, assembly GCF_965194825.1. NCBI lineage: Eukaryota > Metazoa > Chordata > Mammalia > Artiodactyla > Balaenopteridae > Balaenoptera > Balaenoptera physalus. Next base: position 40,640,967 of record NC_138897.1, on the reverse strand, counting down.
TTGGTTTGCTAATATTTTGTTGAGGATTTTTGCATCTATGTTCATCAATGATATTGGCCTGTAATTTTCTTTGCTGTATGGTATTTTTGTCTGGTTTTGGTATCAGGGTGATACTGGCCTCATAGAATGAGTTAGAAAGTGCTCTTTCCTCTGAAATTTTTTTGGAATAGTTTCAGGAATAGAAGGGTTAACTCTTCCCTAAATAATTGCTAGAATTCATTTGTGAAACCATTTTTTCTGGGACTGTTGTTTGTTGGAAAATTTTGATTTTTTAATTACTGATTCAGTTTCACTACTGGTAATTGGTCTGCTCATATTTTCTACTTCTTTCTGGTTTAGTCTTGGAAGATATTAACATTTCTTGTAAAGCTGGTTTACTAACTGCTGAAATATTTTAGCTTTTGCTTGTCTTTAAACTTTTGATCTCTCCTTCAAATCTGAATGAAAGTGTGACAAATAGAATATTCCTAGTTATAGGTTTTTCCCTTTGATTACTTTAAATATATAGTTCCATTTCCTTCTGTCCTGCAGAGTTTCTGATGAAAAATTAGCTAATAATCTTATGGGAGATTCCTTGTACATAACTCATCACTTTTCCCTTGCTCTTTTTAATATTCTCTCTTTATCTTTGTTTGCCTTTTTTTATTACAGAGTGTCTTGGTGTGGTCCTCTTTGAGTTGATCTTTTTTGGTACTCTCTGTTCTTCCTGGATCTAGACGTCTGTCTCCTTTCTCATGTTAGGAAAGTTTTCAGCTATTATTTCTGCCCTTTTCTCTCTTCTTCTTGGAGCCTTATAATGCAAATGTTAGTATGCTTGATGTTGTCCCATATGTCTCTTAAACTGTCCTTGTTTCTTTTTCTTTTTTCTGTTCGGCTTCAGTGATTTCCACTACACTGTCTTCCAGCTCTCTGTTCTCTTCCTCTGTATCATGTAAGCTTCTGTTAATTCCTTCTAATGTATTTTTTTAATTTCAGTTATTGTATTATTTATCTGTTTATTTTTTATGTTTTTTAACTCTTTCTTAAAAACTTCTAACTTCTAGCTCTGTTCATTCATTCTTCTCCTGGGTTCTTTGATCATCTTTATAATTACCTTGAATTGTTTATCGGGCAGATTGCCTATCTCCACTTCCCTTAATTCTTCTTCCTGGGTTTCATTTGGAGCATGTTCCTCTGTTGCTTCATTTTGCTTGATTTACTGTTTTTATTTCTATATGTCTGGTAGGTTGGTTACATTTCCTGACCTTGGAGAAATGGCCTATTATAGGAGATGTCCTATGCATCCTAGCAGTGCACTCCTCTCTGGTCATAAGCGCTATATGCTGATAGGGCTGGCTCCCAAGGCTAAAAAGTTAGAGAGAGAATTCCAATATGGTGTTTGCCAGCATCAGTGTCCATCTGGTAGAACAAGTTCCCAAGAAAGGCTGCCGCTAGTGTCTGTGTTTCCAGGGTGAGCTGCAGTTGCCTCGTGCCTCTCTGTGAGGCCCTCCAAGATCAGCAGCTGTGTCTGACACAGGCTCCTTTGAAATTACTGCTTCTGCCCTGGGTTCCAGAGAATGTGAGAATTTTGTGTGCTCTTTAAGTGTAGAGTCTCTATTTTCCACAACCCTCTGGGTCTCCTGAAAGTAAACTCTGTTGGTCTTCAAAGCCAAACATTCTGAGGACTCGTCTTCCCAGTGCCAGGACCCAGGGCTGGGGAACCTGATGTGGCGTTCAGATCCCTTGCTTCTTGAGGAGAAACTCTGCAATTGTAATTATTCTCCCATTTGTGGCTTGCCCACCAGAGGGTATGGGTCTTGACTATACCGTGACTCTATCCCCCCCATCCATCTTGTAGTTCCTACTTTATATCTTTCTTTATAAAATATGTTTTCTAGTAGATTCTGGTCTTTTTCATCAATAGTTGCTCTGTAAGTAGATATGCATGACCAGAGGTGAGCTCAGGGTCTTCCTACTCCACCATCTATGCCAAGCTCCAAAAATATTCTTTTACTTACTAATTTTAGATTTTGTCAGTTAATCTTGCCTATAGTAACTATTACTCTGTTGTTCTAATATTTTCTATTTCTCTCATTTCTTCTACATTTATTTATTGATAGTTTTTTTGAAAGAAGACTGTCACATAATTATTATTTTTATATATGTATATATGTTTCTATATATTTTGGTTATCATCTAATAATCTCCATATTTATTTTGTTGCTCAAATTATCATTGCTTTAGCCATTGGAAGTTCTTTCAGAGAGTCTCCTGTGTCCTTTTGGTATAACCTCTCCTTTTCTTCCTTAATTTTTGGAACTAGCAGATGCTCCAGAATCACCTGGTATTTTCTCTGCCTCAGCTCCAGAGTTAGCCATTTTTGCTTCCTTTATCTGGAGATTGTTGTTTGGAAACCAAGATCTGAACACTGGATATATTTTTGCTACTTAAGTGTCATTGCTTCTAATCTCTTTCAGTGGACAATGATAGAACATATATGTATGCCTATAAGTCCATACATTCACACCATAATCCAGCAATACAAGTTTCATTATAGTCTTCTGTCCATGCTTATTTGTATCTTCTTTCCTGACAGTGAGAAAATACTCCTGTTATGAACAAATTGTTTATTTGTTCAACCCTAGTTTGCAGGTAAAATAATATCAGAATTAATAATATATTCCTCTGTGAAAAACAAATTTACCAACTAGAATATAGTGTATATGTGTAGTTATTTTTCATATAGCCTTACAGTATCCAGTCAAACAATATTTACCAAACTTAGTTCAGCTCTTTTTTTCCCCATCTCTTCAGTAAAGCAATGCCATACTTTTGCAATACAGTTAGATTCATGTCACAGTCAACATTCTGTTCTAGGATTCCCCAGCAATCTGGTGATTTTTTTATTTGCATATAGTAAATTTCACTGTTTGTGGTATACACTTATAAGAGTTTTGACAAATGCATAGAACAGTATGAAAAAAATCTCTTCCATAATCTAAAATCTCCTTATGTACTTACACTTAACCACAATCTGACAACCACTGATCTGCTCTCCATCCCTAAAGTTTTGCCATTTTCAGAATGTTATATAAATGGAATCACACAATATATGGTCTTTTGAGTTTGGTTTCATTCACTTAGAAAAATGCATTTATGATTCATTTGTGTTTTTGTGTGAATCAATAGTTGTGTTCTATTGCTGAGTAGCATCCCATTATACAGATGTACCACAGTTTGTATGCTCATTTGTCTGCTGAAGAATGTTTCCTATTTGAGTTAGAGCTACTGAAACATTTTCATACATGTTTGTACTTAAGTTTTTATTTTTCCGTAGGAAATACCTAGAAGAGGTTGAGGTGTGTTATATGGCAACCATATGTTTAAAATTTTTAAGAAACTGAAAAACTGATTTGGGGGTTTGTTTGTTTGTTTGTTTTTTAATTTTTAAAATATTTGGCTGTGCTGAGTGGCTTGCGAGATCTTAGTTCCCCAATGAGGGATTAAACCCGTGCCCTTGGCAGTGAAAGCACGGAGTCCTAACTACTGGACCGCTAGGAAATTCCCCTGTTAAAATGATTCTGAAGGTAGCTATACCATTTTGCCTTCCCATCAGCAATGAATGAAAGTTTCTGTTTTTACAAATACTTGCCAGCATTTGTTATTGAAAGTGTTTTTGATACTAACAACACTCATAAGTGTGTAGTAGTATCTCATTATAGTTTTAATTTGCCTATTCCTAATATTTAATGGTGTAGAGCAATTTTATATACTTATTTTCCATTTATATATTTTCTTTGTTGAAAAATTTGTTCAGATTTTTTGCCTACTTTTAAAATTTTGGTTGTTTCCTTATTCTTGAATTATAAGAGTTCTGTACACAGGTCCATTATCAGATATGTGTCATATAATTAAATGTGTCACATGACTTAATTTTCTTAACAGAGCAAACATTTGTTTTTATTTCTGTAAATTTCAATGGGTGATCTTTTTTCTTTTATGGATTTCACTTATAATGTTATAACTAAATATGCATCATCACCAAACTTAAGTTCACAAAGGTTTCCACTATGCTTCTTTTTTAATGTTCTATTTTTAACCTTTAAAACTATGAACTGTTTTAAGTTAATTGTGTATAAGTTGAGACATATGTGTTTCAAGGTTTTTTAAAATTTTATTTTATTTTTTGGCTTTCAATGGCTAAGATTTCCAGTAGGATGTCTGAGTCATGACAGAAGATAGAAGTTAGCTGTGGAGATTTTGTTTGTTTATTTTTTGAATAATATTTGTTAAGTTCAGGAAACCTCATCCTATTTTTGGTTTTCTGAGAGTTTTTATCACAAATGTATGTTGGATTTATTTATATGCTTTTTCTGCATCTGGTGTGATATTCATTTGGTTTTCCATATTTAATCTGTTCCTATGGTGAATTTTGTTAATTGCTTTTAAATATCGATCCAGTCTTACATTGATAGAATGAGCTTCGTTTATGATATAGTTGGTCATATATTGCTGGATTCAATTTGCTAAAATTTATTGAGGATCTTATGTATCAGTGAGGGACATTAGACTTTGATTTCTTTTCTGGTGATGTCTTTACCAGGATTTTGTATCAGGGGGATGCTTGACTCAAATAATGAGTAGAAAGAAGTTGTCTCCTCAATTTTGTGAAAGAAATCATTTAGAATTCATACTATTTCTTCCTTAAATATTTGGAAGTACTCATCAGTGAAATATTCTGAATCTTTTAATTTATTTTTGAATATTTTTAGCTATAAATTTAATTTATTTAATAAGCATAGAGTATCCAGGTTAGTTATTTCTCCTTGAGTGAGATTTGATTGTTTATATCTTTCAAAAAGTGGCCATTGATCTAAGTTGTCAAGTTTATGTTCATAAAGTAGTGGCAGTATTCACTCACTATCCTCTTAGTGTTTGTGGAATCTGTAATGATGTTCCCCTTTCTTTCATGATATTGGTAATCAGTGGCTTCTCTCATTTTTTCTTGATCAATCTGACAACAAATTTATAAATCTTGATGATTTTACAAGAAACAAGCGTTTGGGTGTCATAGATTTCCTTAATTGTTTTTCTCCTTTCTATTTTATTGTGTTTTTTTTTTCCAATTTGTATGCTTTTCTTCTTTCTGTTTATTTTGCTTTACATTCTCTAGTCTCTTAAGGTGGAAGCATAGGCTACCAATTTTAGATATTACTTTTTAAAAAAATTTTTATTAGAGTATAGTTGATTTACAATATTGTTTTAGTTTCACAACAAAGTGAATCATTTATGCATATACATATGTCCACTCTTTTTTTACATTCTTTTCCCATGTAGGCCATTAGAGAGTATTGAGTAGAGTTCCCTGTGCTATACAGTAGGTCCTTTTTAGTTATCTATTTTATATATAGAAGTGTGTATATGTCAATTCCAATCTCCCAGTTTATCCCTCCCTCCTCTTTCCTCCCTCATAACCATAAGTTTGTTTTCTACATCTGAAACTCTATTTCTGTTCTGTAGATAAGCTCACTTGTACCCTTTTTTTAGATTCCACATATGAGATCACATGATATGTCTTTCTATATCTGACGTACTTCACCCAATATGACAATCTCTAGGGCCATCCATGTTGCTGCAAATGGCATTATTTCGTTCTTTCTTATGGCTAATATTCCATCGTATATATATGTACCACATCATCTTTATCCATCCCTCTGTTGATGGACATTTGGGTTGTTTCCATGTTTTGGCTATTCTAAATAGTGCTGCAATGAATATTGGGGTGCATGTATCTTTTTGAATTACGGTTTTCTCTGGATATATGCCCGGGAGTGGGATTGCTGGATCATATGGTAGCTCTATTTTTAGTTTTTAAAGGAACCTCCATACTGTTCTCCATAGTGGCAGTAGCAATTTACATTCCCACTAACAGTGTAGGTGGGCTCCCTTTTCTCCACACTCTCTCCAGCATTTATTGCTTGTAGATTTTTTGATGCTGGCCTTAGATTTTTATTTCTAATATAAGCATTTAATTTTAACAATCTTAAATTTTACTGATGCACTTTTGATGTTAATATGTTTCTCATTGCTTGTAATATTTTATTACTCTATTATCTTCTTTCTTTCATTGTTTCTTTTATTAAGTCACCTTTAAATCTTACTGCTGTACCTTCAACGGTTCTCTCTCTCTCTCTCTCTCTCATTCTCTTTATGTTTAGTATTCTCTCTTTGCTTTTGGATTCTGGCAGTTTTACTATTTATATTTATCCTACTAATTCTTCTTGGGGTTTGTAGTACATTTTAAAGCCATGGTTTGAAGTTATTTTTGTTTTTGAAAATTCTCTGCCATTTTGTCTTCAAACATTGCTTGTGATCCTTTCCTTCTCATACTGATATTGAATATATATTAGAACTTTACATTGTATATCTTATGCTCAACTATAGTTTTCTGTTTGTTTGTTTTTAATCTATATACCTTATTTTGGATATTTATATCTGATCTACCTTCCACTTCACTAATTCTCTCTTCTGCTGCATGTAATTTTCCATTAATCCCAAATGTTAGTTCTTACCTTTAGTTTTAGGTATTTTGTTTTGTTTTCATTTCTAGAATATCCATTTTGATCTTTTATATAGACTCAATTCATCTGACAAATTCTTAGTCTAAGCTTTTATTTTCCTGAACATAATAAGTATAATTATCTTAGTCATGTCTAATAATTCCATTATTTAGATAACTATGAATTTCACCCCATTGTCTGTTATTTTTCCTGGATTTTAATACTGTTGTTTCATCTCTGCTAACATGATTATTTTTGACTGATAGTCAGATATTATTTATGAAAGAAATTATCTCAGGTGTTAGATAATATCTTCCTCTAGAAATGTCAAGAGGATTTATTTATTTATTTGCACATGGCTATGGAAATTTATTTATTTTATTTTTTTAAATGTTATGTTAACATCTTTATTGGAGTATAACTGCTTTACAATGTTGTGTTAATTTCTGCTGTATAGCAAAGTGAATCAACTATATGTACACAAATATCCCCATATCCCCTCCCTCTTAAGTCTCCCTCCCACTATCCCTATCCCACCCTCTTAGGTGGTCACAAAACACTGAGCTGATCTCCCCATGCGATGTAGCTGCTTCCCACTAGCTATCTATTTTACATTTAGTAGTGTATATATGTCAGTGCTACTCTCTCACTTCGTCCAGCTTACCCTCCCCCCTCCAAGTGTCCTCAAGTCCATTCTATACGTCTGTGTTTGTATTCCTGTCCTGCCCCTAAGTTCACCAGAACCATTTTTTCTGGGTTTTTTTTTTAGATTACATACATATGTGTTAGCATACAGTATTTGTTTTTCTCCTTCTGACATCCTTCACTCTGTATGACAGACTCTAAGTCCATCCACCTCACTACAAATAACTCAACTTCATTTCTGAGTAATATTACAATGTATATATGTGCCATATCTTCTTTATCCATTCATCTGTCGATGGACACTTAGGTTGCTTCCATGTATGGGTTATTGTAAATAGTGCTGCAGTGAACATTGTGGTACCTGACTCTTTTTGAATTATGGTTTTCTCAGGGTATATGCCCAGTAGTGGCATTGCTGGGTCATATGGTAGTTCTATTTTTAGTTTTTTAAGGAACCTCTATACTGTTCTCCATAGTGGTTCTATCAATTTACATTCCCACCAACAGTGCAAGAGGGTTCCCTTTTCTCCACACCCTCTCCAGTATTTATTGTTTCTAGATTTTTTGATGATGGCCATTCTGACTGGTGTGAGGTGATACCTCATTGTAGTTTTGATTTGCATTTCTCCAATGATTAGAGATGTTGAGCATACTTTCATGTGTTTCCAGGCAATTGGTAATTCTTCTTTTGAGAAATGTTTATTTAGGTCTTCTGCTCATTTTTGGATTGGGTTGTTTGTTTTATTGATTTTAAGCTGCATGAGCTGCTTGTATAATTTGGAGATTAATCTGATGTCATTTGCTTCATTTGCAAATATGTTCTCCCATTCTGAGGGTTGTCTTTTGGTCTTGTTTATGGTTTCCTTTGCTGTGCAAAAGCTTTTAAGTTTCATTAGGCCCCATTTGTGTATTTTTGTTTTTATTTCCATTTCTCTAGGAGGTGGGTCAAAAAGGATCTTGATGTGATTTAGGTCGTAGAGCATTCTGCCTATGTTTTCCTCTAATAGTTTTATAGTGTCTGACCTTACATTTAAGTCTTTAACCCATTTTGAATTTATTTTTGTGTATGGTATTTGGTAGTGTTCTAATTTCATTCTTTTACATGTAGCTGTCCATTTTTCCCAGCACCACTTATTTAAGAGGCTGTCTTTTCTCCATTGTATATTCTTGCCTCCTTTAGCAAAGATAAAGTGACCATATGTGCGTGGGTTTATCTGTGGGCTTTCTATCCTGTCCCATTGATCTATATTTCTGTTTTTGTGCCAGTACCATACTGTCTTGATTACTGTAGCTTTGTAGTATAGTCTGAGGTCCAGGAGCCTGATTCTTCCAGCTCCATTTTTCTTTCTCAAGATTGCTTTGGCTATTTGGGGTCTTTTGTGTTTCTATACAAATTTAAAAATTTTTCATTCTAGTTCTGTGAAAAATGCCACTGGTTGTTTGATAGGGCTTGCATTGAATCTGTAGATTGCCTTGGGTAGTATAGCCATTTTCACGATGTTGATTGTTCCAATCCAAGAACATGGATCTCCATCTGTTTGTATCATCTTTAGTTTCTTTCATCAGTGTCTTGTAATTTTCTGCATACAGGTATTTTGTCTCCTTATGTAGGTTTATTCCTAGGTATTTTATTCTTTTTTTTTGCAATGGTAAATAGGAGTGTTTCCTTAGTTTCTCTTTCAGATTTTTTATCATTAGTGTATAGGAATGCAAGACATTTCTGTGCATTAATTTTGTACCCTGCAACTTTAACAAATTCATTGATTAGCTCTAGTAGTTTTCCGGTGGCCCATTTAGGATTTTCTATGTATAGTATCATGTCATCTGCAAACAGTGAACAATTTTACTTTTTCTTTTCCAATTTGGATTCCTTTAATTTCTTTTCCTTCTCTGATTGCTGTGGCTAAAACTTCCAAAACTATGTTGAATAATAATGGTGAAATTGGGCATCCTTGTCTTGTTCCTGACTTTAGAGGAAATGGTTTCAATTTTTCACCATTGAGGATGTTGTTGGCTGTGGATTTGTCATATATTGCCTTTATTATGTTGAGGTAAGTTCCCTCTTTGCCTACTTTTTAGAGAGTTTTTATCATAAATGGGTGTTGAATTTTGTCAAAAGCTTTCTCTGCATCTATTGAGATGATCATATGGTTTTTATCCTTCAACTTGTTAATATGGTATATCACATTGATTGATTTGTGCATATTGAAGAACCCTTGCATTCCTGGAATAAACCCCACTAAACCCTACTTGATCATGGTGTATGATCCTTTTAATGTGCTGTTGGATTCTGTTTGCTAGTTTGTTGAGGATTTTTGCATCTATGTTCTTCGGTGATATTGGCCTGTAGTTTTCTTTTTTGGTGACATCTGTGTCTGGTTTTGGTATCAGGGTGATAGTGGCCTTGTAGAATGAGTTTGGGAGTGTTCCTCCCTCTGCTGTATTTTTTAAGATTTTGTGAAGGATAAGTGTTAGCTCTTCTCTAAATGTTTGATAGAATTGCCTGTGAAGTGATTGGGTCCTGGGCTTTTGTTTGTTGGAAGATTTTTAATCACAGTTTCAATTTCAGTGCCTGTGATTGGTCTGTTTATATTTTCTATTTCTTCCTGGTTCCATCTCAGAAGGTTGTGCTTTTCTAAGAATTTGTCCATTTCTTCCAAGTTGTCCATTTTATTAGTATATAGTTGCTTGTAGTAATCCCTCATGATTCTTTTTATTTCTGTAGTGTCAGTTGTTGCTTCTCCTTTTTCATTTCTAATTCTGTTGATTTGAATCTTTTCCCTTTTTTTCTTGATGAGTCTGGCTAATGGTTTACCAATTTTGTTTATCTTCTCAAAGAACCAGCTTTTAGTTTTATTGATCTTTGCTATTGTTTACTTCATTTCTTTTTCATTTATTTCATATCTGATCTTATGATGTCTTTCCTTCTGCTAACTTTGTGTTTTGTTTGTTCTTCTTTCTCTAATTGCTTTAGATGCAAGGTTAAGTTGTTGATTTGAAATTTTTCTTGTTTCTTGAGGTAAGATTGTATTGCTATAAACTTCCCTCTTAGAATGGCTTTTGCTGCATCCTATAGGTTTTGGATCATTGTGTTTTCATTGTCATTTGTTTCTAGGTATTTTTTGATTTCTTCTTTGATTTTTTCAGTGATCTCTTAGTTATTTAGTTGCATATTGTTTATCCTCCATGTGTTTGTATTTTTTACTTTTTTGTTTTCCTGTAATTCATATCTAGTCACATAGCATTTTGGTCAGAAAAGATACCTGATACAATTTCAATTATCTTAAATTTACCAAGGCTTGATTTGTGACCCAAGATATGATCTAACCTGGGGGATGTTCCATGAGCAGTTGAGGAGAAAGTGTTTTCTGTTGTTCTGTCTGATGGAATGTTCTCTAAATATCAATTAAGTCCAACTTTTTTAATGTGTCATTTAAAGCTTGTGTTTCCTTATTTATTTTCATTTTGCATGCTCTGTCCATTTGTGAAAGTGGGGTGTTAAAGTCCCCTACTATTATTGTGTTACCTTTGATTTCCCCTTTTATGGCCTTTAGCATTTACATTATGTATTGAGGTGCCTTTATGTTGGGTGCATAAATATTTACAATTGTTATATCTTCTTCTTGGAATGATCCTGTGATCATTATGTAGTGTCCTTCTTTGCCTCTTGTAATAGTCTTTATTTTATAGTCGATTTTGTCTGATATGAGAGTTGCTACTCCAGTTGTCTTTTGATTTGCATTTGCATGGAATATCTTTTTTCATCTTCTCACTTTCAGCCTGTGTGTGTCCCTTGGTCTGAAGTGGGTCTCTTTTAGATATCATATATACTGGTCTTGCTTTTGTATCCATTCAGCCAGTCTATGTCTTTTAGTTGGAACATTTAATCCATTTTGATTTCAATTAATTATCTATATGTATGGTCCTATTACCATTTTCTTAATTGTTTTGTGTTTGTTTTTGTAGGTCTTTTCCTTCTCTTTTGTTTCCTGCCTGGAGAAATTCCTTTAGCATTTGTTGTAAAGCTGGTTTGGTGGTGCTGAATTCTCTTAACTTTTGCTTGTCTGTAAAGATTTTAATTTCTCTTTCAAATCTGAATGAGATCCTTACTGCGTAGAATAATCTTGGTTGTAGGTGTTTCCCTTTCATCACTTTAAACATGTCCTGCCACTCCCTTCTGGATTGCAGAGTTTCTGCTGAATGATCAACTGTTAACCTTATGGGGATTCCCTTGTATGTTATTTGTTGCTTTTCCCTTGTTTCTTTTAATAGTTTTTCTTTGTATTTAATTTTTGATAGTTTGATTAATATGTGTCTTGTGTTTATCCTTGGATTTATCTTGTATGGGACTTTCTGTGCTTCCTGGACTTTATTGAATATTTCCTTTCCTATGTTAGGGGAGTTTTCAATTATAATCTCTTCAAATATTTTCTCAAACGTTTTCTTTTTCTCTTCTTCTGGTACCCTTATGATTTGAATGTTGTTGTGTTTAATGTTGTCCCAGAGGTCGCTGAGATTGTCCTCAATTCTTTTCATTCTTTTTTTCTTTATCTGTGGTAGTTATTGGAGTTATTGTGGTAGTTATTTCCACTATTTTATCTTACAGGTCACTTATCCATTTTTCTGCCTCAGTTATTCTGCTACTGATGCATTCTAGAGAATTTTTAGTTTCATTTATTTTTGCTGTTCATGATTGTTTGTTTGCTCTTTAGTTCTTCAATGTACTTGTATACGTTTCTTGCATTTTCTCTATTCTGTTTCCAAGATTTTAGATCATCTTCACTATCATTACTCTGAATTCATTTTCAGGTAGACTGCCTCTTTCCTCTTCATTTGTTTGGTCTGGTGTGTTTTTACCTTGCTCCTTCATCTTCTGCATATTTCTTTGTCTTCCCAGTTTACTTAATTTTCTGTGTTTGAGGGTTTCCCTTTCACAGGCTGCAGGTTTGTAGTTCTTGTTGTTTTTGGTGTCTGCCCTCAGTGGGTAATGTTGGTTCAGTGGCTTGTGCAGGTTTCTTGGTCGAGGAGATTGTTGCTTGTGTTCTGGTGAGTGGGGCTGGATCTTGTCTTTCTGGTGGGCAGAAACTTATTATGATTTTAGGGAGCCTCTCTGCTAATGGGTAGGGTTGCATTCCTGTCTTGCTAGTGGTTTGGCATGGGGCCTCCAGCACTGGAGCTTGCTGGCTGTTGGGTGGAGCTAGGTCTTAGCTTTGAGACAGAGATCTCTGGGAGAGCTCTCAGTGATTGATATTATGTGGGGCCAGGAGGTCTCTGGTGGTCCAATGTCCTGAATTCTGTTTTCCTACCTCAGAGTCTCAGGCCTTACACCAGACTGGATCCCCAAGACCCTGTCAGTCACACAGCTGCCTTGAGTCACGTGTACTCTGTCCAGATGATCTCAACCCCACACTCCTCTCTCAGGGTTGCCTCCTTGAAGTAGCACTCACTGTGGAAACTGGGCAAAATGCACATCCCAAAGATGAAGCAGGAGGTGAGCGCATATGGAATTTTATAATGCTAATTAACCTCAATAAAATACAAACTTTTTTTCTAATCTGGGTTTCAATTCCTAAGAGAGAATATTTCTGCTCCAGGTTCAGTCTTCCCACAACCCCTCACTCCACAGTGTGAGACACCGAGCTCTAGTTTTGAAACCCGAGCCCTTTTTGATCCATCAAAGATTGTGTTTAATTTCTCAGCCTTTCAATTTCCTTCCTTAGATATTGGCCAATATTAAGAACCAGTGGTTTCAAACACTTGTTTCTCCTTTCTAGATTTTCTTTGTCTCCTAGATCTTGAGCCTGTAATTCTTCACTCTTTTGATAATTTTCCTGTGCCTTTAAATGTATTGATATGTTTTAAAAACGATTTCATTATAGTTTTATGATTCTTAGTAAAAACAGTGGTCCAGATTACTTATCCCACCATTACTGGAAACAGAATTTGACATACACAATGTTAAAACATACGTATGACATACACAATGTTAAAACATACGTAATGTTATTTTTCTTCCTAAAATGCTATTTGAGCGTTTCATTAACTAACTTTACCCTTTATCATATAATGCAACAACTCAATTATATCTTTATCTCGCCCGTCTCTTCTTCCATTTTAATCTAATATTAATATTACCCGAAATTTTAGATGCAGACTTTATGGAAAAAATAATGCCAAAAGTGTTAATACTCTGCCAGTTTTTCCCTATCTTCTTATAGCCAGTGTTACTGATAGAAAAATTAGTTGTCAATCCCTGTGACTATATGGTAATACATTTTTTTTTTACTCTGATATATTTTTTTGTTTCTCTTTGACCTTGAAGTTTTAAAATGTCACTATGATATAACTGTATGTGTTTTTCCTTATTATCACATGCTACTTGGAGGTCCCTGTTATTCTACTCACATCTTGATGAATTTCTTGGAAGTTTTCAATGATTATTTCCTTCTTTTATTTCCTTATGTATGTCTATTAGATTAATACTGGCATTGGAATGTATATCCTTAGCCTTTTTTCATACTTTCCATTTCTCTATTTCTACTTGATTTATTTTTGTGGTGTCCTTTGATCTTGTCTTCTAGTTATTTAATTTGGACTTTTTTTTTTTTTGTTCTATTGTGCTACTCATTCATCAACTGAATAAACCCATTGAGGTTTGTGTGTTGTGCTCCTCAACCTATCTATTCATTTTTTTCATAAGCAATAGTATCTTTGAATTATAAGGTATTAAGCTGTTTTTTTTAAATTACTTATTCTTGACTTCTATATATTCTTCCCTATTCTTACCTTTCTTACCACTCTATATCTTGTGTATCTGCCACACCTCATACTTAATTTTACTCATTTTATCTCCTTTCATGGTTGTTCATTTAGATCTTTTTCTTGGGCATACATTTTTCTCTTTGAATGCACTGGTTGTTTTTAGATATCTTTTGATTCCACTACATGAACTCATACATACACTTAAGCAATTCTTTAAGAATGTCAGCATCCTCCTCTTGTGCAGTCCACTTGGGATATGGAACAAAATCTACTGTCAGGGCAAATGATCCTAGCTGAGTTCTAGAACATTGGGGAAAGGATTGAATACACTATCATGTAGATGCCTCCATTGATGGTCTTTTAAGATCAACTGTTTCTCATTCCTTCCAAGGAATCCCATAACATAAGGCATAGCCCCAATGTTGTATCCCTAGCTCCTGCCAGACATCATGAAATCTTGTTGAAATTGCTTTCTTTCAGGGATCAACTATAATTTGGGCCTGGTCAGCCTGATTGCAACCACTACGGGAATCCTTACCTCTGTTAATTGACCAACAGGCTGCTCATATCTATGCCCTCTATCTCCTGTAGACATGAAATCTTTAGCTTTGTTCCTGTCTTTACAACTCTTACTCTCCTGAAATGTCTTCAACTGTCTAGGCTGTTCTCTTTAACCAAATCCTGCCAGTTCAGTTTCTGTCTCTCTGATATTTCCCATCTTGTTCTGTTTCTACACATAATCCTTTCTTTGCCAAAATGCTTTTTGCCTTTTCCAGTATATAGGGAAAACATATAGCATGTATTTAGCATGCTGTCTTGTACCTGAACTCATACATCTAGGCTTTTCTGCTATGCATAGCTTAAATTATTCCCAAAGAGTTCTACATATTGCACATAAAATCCTGCACCTTCTTATTTATTATGAAATTGTGCCATTAGGCATATTCATATTTTCATGTAATAAATATTTGTAAAATGTCTGCCTGGTTTTCAATTTAGGGGCTGTATCCTGATTAATCTGACAAGTTCTTAATATACCAGTTGATAATTTCATTTTTCAGAAATGTAAAGAAATGATGGGGGAACTATGGCTCTAGCCCTAATTATGCATAATAAGGAGAAATAAGTTGGTGGAGTGCAGATGTTAAGAACCTTGGGAGAAAGTTATCATGAAATCTTTTAGTCTCTGATAGCCAGACAGGAAATATAGATTTTACCCTAGACTTACAAAGATAAATTGCAAATCATTCAAATAAAAGGTATGTAGTTTTACATGTATTTAATTTTAAAAACTCAAAAGAGTAACAAAATTCTCATACAGAGATTTATACTTATTCTATTAAATGGTTCAGAGGATACCATTTTTTAAATGACACTGGTAAGAAGAATGAATTGGGAGTAGCCTATGAGGACAATGAAGTTCCCCTGGCAGGAAAAAAAAGGCTGATTTTTAAAGAACAAGTGTTTCACGTGGCAAGAAGAAAAAGAGCAAAATAACTTTATAAGCGGGTATCATGTATCTGTCTGATATGTGCTGATATGTGTCTCAATGGTGTCCAAAGGGTTCACTGAATAGTGTTAGATTAAACTGAAAATGAGATAAAGTTTGGAATAAAAATTCTTGGATCTTTAAAATTTGATCTTAAAGATATGCTCAGAACAAGAACATTTAAAAAAATGATCAGCAATCAAAAAAACACATAAAAGTATAAAACTAGTCAGAAAGACAAATATAAACTTAATTGCACAGGGTGAGATAAAAATTTCATTGAACATTTTTCTAAACATAACTTTCAAATCACATTTTTAAAGCATATCTTTCTAAACTATATCTTATTTTGATCTCTATCCTTGATTCATTTTGTATTTTATTTTTTACCTGAATTAGAATTTTTTTAATCTGGTGTATTTATTGAGAGATGACCTATTCATCCCTAGGTATATTATAATATATTAGTTTGTATTTGATTATTCTTATGTTTTGGGTAAATGTTTCTTTAAAATTTTCCTTTTTGGAAAGGGCTCAGTGCTGAGAGCTAGTGGGTGCACTTACAGAACAAGGGTGCTCTGATGCTCATCAAAACTTGATGCTTATCAATGCATTGCCTCTACCTTTCCATTTTCACCTCTCTCTAATACAATGAATACTGAGATTTTTAAGGGGCTGTGTCCCCCTTAAATTCTATTTGGTCACATACTTGAGGAGCACTTATAACTTGGGACTGGAGACACAACCAATACATTTGGCTTTTCAATGTATTAGAGAAAGAAATGTGCACAAAACAATTCCATAAGTTTGGTCGACTGGACTCTCATTATTTAGGATTACTACAAGCAAAGCTTTGCCATTAGTTAGGTGATCTGGTCAGAGCTTAGTTGAGATGTCTCTATGAGCAGAATCTTTATCCACTCTTCCACCACATTATGGACATCTGGGAAAGCCAAACTTCAGGAAAGGTCTATTTCATTAGTGATTCCTGCTCATAAACTGTGAAATAAAATTTCTTTTCATGTCATCTTTTACCAAAAGTTCTGGAAACTTCCATGAGTCAAGGATTTGAAGAAAGGCAAGTTAGGCTTTATGCATGACAATATTCTTTCTCTCTTGCCTGATTAAAATGAGAGAAAGAGAGAACCCTGAGGAGTATTTTTAA
Source organism: Balaenoptera physalus (assembly GCF_965194825.1). Taxonomy (NCBI): domain Eukaryota; kingdom Metazoa; phylum Chordata; class Mammalia; order Artiodactyla; family Balaenopteridae; genus Balaenoptera; species Balaenoptera physalus. Next base: position 40,624,367 of record NC_138897.1, on the reverse strand, counting down.
TACATTTTCCCCTGACACTGCATAAACCTAGGAACATTTATATGCTAATCAAATCAGAATAGGAATTATTAGTGACTGGAGAGCCCCAACATGGCTGTTATTTTCCCATCAACATATGATAACAGCTCTGATGCTGAATTAAGGAGCTGAATATTATATAAGCCCCCAAAGGTTATAGTACATGACAGGTTTAAGCAATATTGAAACCTGGAAACACTACCCCACGTATTACATATTTATTCGGTATTACAAATTGTAAATAGTTAAAAATACACAAAGATACAGTGTGGGTAAATTCTTAATGTTTAATGAAATTATTCATGATATACAAAGAGTCGAATAACTCAACAAATACCATGAAGGTTAATGCATGCAAATGAATCTGAAGAGTCCAGCAAAGAGAATAACACACTATGTCCTTTCCTAGGATGATCATGAAATGAGTTAAAATAGCCTGATATTCATGGTTACAGGATATCTCTGGGGATAAAAGGAAGCAACTTTCACTGAAGACCTACTAGCAGCTAATCGAGATCCAATATCAGATCTCCATCTCACAGGCTGGAACCCATTGATTATTTGTACACTTCTCATTTTAATACCTTTTAAAGGTAGAAGCCTGTTCCTGGTTAAAAATCCATTTATTTAGCTTGTCTTTTGGCAGTTTATCTTATCACCTATTAAGAGGTCAGCAGCTCGTCAGAAAGAGCTATGCTATGTAATCTCAGATGAGCAAATAATGGGAAATTCAAGAAAAAGCGAACAAAAAGAGCTGGTGTAATAGGCCCAGTAGGGACATTTTTATTTTGATATCCAGGGTTTCTAGTGTTATTATTTATAATGATCACAGATCATAATATTGGAGGTATAAATTTACACTTCCCATTTTTAACCCTGCAATACCCACACAAGAAAACCTTGTCCACAATGAATGGGTAAGCAGAAGAATTTCCTTACCAGACTCAATTTGCACCTACATTTAAAATGCCTTTTTCAAGTTCCTATCCTCAGTATCAATAGCAGAATTGTTCTGATGTCTACAGAGCTTTAAGGAACTGAGACAGAAAAGAGGTGTGGATAAGGTTTCAGCTAATGTCCTATGAAAAGTACAATATTTATAACACAAAATGAAGATTATTGGAAAAAGTATCTGTTAATAGTAGAATGTTACAACTATCTCTGGATAGTTTAATTGCTAGGATTTCATCTTTTCAATATCTATTCATCTATCCATCCACCTGTGTATTCTGACTATATATATAGTCAGAATTCTTATTTTTTTTAATTGAAAAAGGAAACGATGTTTGTGTGAAACTCCACTTTCTTTCTAGAAGCAAAACAGTTACATTGGATTTGCATGCATTTTTCATGCTTTCTAAGAAGATACATTCCATCATATAATTTTTCAGTTAGGTGTATGTTGCTTTTTAGTATATTGATTTTATTAAATGAATATCTTTGCTCTTAAAAGAAACATTATTGATTAGCAAAATTTTTCACTTAATTGGAGTAATAAGGTTAATTTTTGAGTGTTAATTAGAAGGAATTACTTAGATTACATCAAATGGGTAAGATTTTATGAATCTTTTGAGGCACAATTTTCTTATTAAAAGGGAGATAGAGACCTGGTTTTATGTAACAGATTTGATTGGTTTGGGAAAAATTATCTGTCATTTCCTGAAAAAACAATAAAATATTACATCACTTAGATTCTATTTAATCTTCATATTTTTGAGGTGGATTAGTGGGTGTTTAATTCAGATTTAATGGTTATTTGATTACTAGTACTTATGTAGATATAAATGGAAAGACCTATTTCCATCCTGTTCAATGATTTCTTCTTCTCCCTATGTAACAAACAAACAAATAAACAGACACAAATAAATATATGCATAAAATGTTAAAGGTTGGTCTTAGGATCCAGACAAATTTGAGTTTTAATTTACTTGCAGAAGTTACCGACAACAAGGAAGCCAATTTATGTAATCACTCAGAACCTTAGGTTACTGGTGAACAAAGTAGAGGTGACAATACTACCCAACTTATAAGGTCATCTTAACTAATTTCTAACAAGTACAGGACCTGGGTTCTAATAGTCATGCAATAAATGGTAGGCAACTATATGTGCTAATCTTCTGGTAATAGTCAATACCTCTATTGACCAACCGATTTTGAAAATTAATCATACTGCTTGTTGACTCAGCAGCAAGAAGTTGGTTTCACACGTGCCAAATGGAATGAATGGAGCAAGCAAGCATAAAAATCATTTTTGAAAAATCTCAAAGCCTTTTCTAAATTCTAAATATTCAAGCTAAAACCATTCTGTATAGTTAGATAAATACTCAGAATAAAGTTTTTTATTAATGTTGCAAAGAGTAATCCTATCATGTCCCAAACCTTGCCTGTACTGTTTCCCACTATACTTCATTACCAAGCATAATCTGAGGTAGAGAGGAAAAACTTAAAAAAAATATTTGTAGTATAAATTAATTGAACAGAGGATTTTTATTCAAGGCTTACTCAACCAAGGATATGTTGTTTCTACTTAATATTCAGAGTATGTCAGAATGAGATTAAAGTCCAATCTTTTGTGGGACTCATAAATAAACAAGGAGAATGATTTAAAATTTCCAACTGGGACAACAACACCTATTAGATAAATTTCTGCAAAGTTAGCCCAGCATTCAAAATTCTTCACAAAAATTCTACAAAAATTTTAATCCTTATCTCCTACCATTGCAGCAAATCCACTGCATGTTATTTTATCAGAACAACATACATTTCTTCTGTGACTTTTAGCCATATTTCACTTAGTATGCAGAACACCATTCTTAACTCACACATATAAAAAAATGCTTTCATAATTCAAAGTCCAGATAAAATATCATTAGTTCTATAAAGACTTGCTAAGTTCCTGCTGAAAATTAATCACTTCCTCTTCTATTATCCCATAGTTATTGGGTACCTGTCTCTAATGTGTCTATTATCATATTTTGTTATAAACAGTTTTATTTATAATTTTCTTGGGACACAGCATGAACTCCTTTAGGATAGGACTTTGTTGATAAGTTCATGTTTGTATACCCTGTACTTAGCTGGTATTTAATTTTGGTTAATAAAGTCTGTTGATTTATTGAATTAGATTTAGAAAGAGTAGGCAAGCAGAAAAGAACAAATATGAGATAATAGTTTAACATTTCACACTTCTAAGTACTGAACTAAAATTCTGGTTGCTTGCAGGATGCTTCAAATTCAACCTTTTTCAATTAAATTGTGAGAGTTTTAGTGGATAAATAACCATTCTATCATAATTTTCAGCAACAATCTGATGGGATTAAAATGTAAATCAGGGCATTCATCACACTTCCTCCTGTCAATGGCAAATATTCTACATCTCTGGATTTCTCAGAGTAATGGACATGTCCTTGTTGTCTTTCTCTTTACTGGAGACAAGTATAGCTTTGCTCTGAAGAATATTCTCAGCAGTTGAATGTCATTAAAATTAAAAACAGTGATGAAAGAAATGAGCAGAAATAAACAATGAGCAGTTCATACACTAAAAACAGTGATATAAGGTGGAGAATAATGGAAAATGAAAAAAAAAAATATAATGATGACTGGTTGACAGATTGCCATCATTTTACTCTCTGGGGTTTTGTCACAACCTTCAGTAGGGAGATAACATTGAACCTCTGGTGGACAACCAGTGCGGAACCTCAATGAAGCTGAGCATGTGCAGTAGAAGAGGAATGAGCGTGGGGCTGTGGCTCGTCTCCTCACACATACCTAAGAAAATAAAATGAACCAAGAACAGTATTGAAATAAAAATAGTTGACTTCTAGGAAAACACTTGAGTTGTAATATACATAATATCCTCTGACCTCAAATAATGTAAAAATCAACTGAAAAATGTTACTCTTGTTTATGTCATATACCAGCTATCTGACCTTGGGCAACATTTAACCTTAATGAGCCTAAGATTTCTCACCTGTAAAATATGGAAAATAATAACTTTCAGTATGATTAGTTCTATTGTTATAACAATTAGGATGATATTGCTATCTGTACTCTGCAAACTGCTATATGAGGATATAGGTGCAATGTAAAGATAAGCATTGCTTTTTCTCTTATAACTATGTAATTAGCCACAGTTTTGTTTGAATTTATTTATTTATATGTTTATTGGTGTTTGAAGAATAGTCTCCTACATTAAACATTTTTTAGATTATTTACTGGCCTGACATGTCTTTGCATCAGTGACCTCAATTTGACTGCAGGCTTTAGTGATTGACATATCTGATCCCTTCTACCTGCCATCACCTACCATCAGTTGTACACTGGTAAACATTTAAGAACTGGCTCTCTGTCTCTTGGGGGGAAACACTGATATGTAGCATTTCCCAATTTCTTTGGTGTGAATACTCTCACTGTGGCCTTCAAGCTGCCAACATGTATCACATTGCAAAGTTGGAAGAGTTGTGCATAATCATCTCTCACTACTCTGCATAGTCAATATAAACTAATTTCTTCTAAGAGTCCGTGAAAAATTGAGAATATTTCTAGTTTCTTTATTAACTTGCTATCTATCTCTGAACCAAACAGGGTTTTACTAGTAAATACTGAAAAGAGCAGTGGAAATTGGTGAAAATAATAAATAATTCAATAGTACTGGTGCCAAGTTCCAAGAAGTATGAAGATAGTTGTGTCTGGATTTCATTCAAACATAAACCGGGCTGAAGTTTGCTGAAACACCTAGAGCCAGATTTCTTGCTAAGAGCCCCAGTGAATAAAGACCCTTTGCTTCTGCTGCCCTGATTACTGTGTATCTCACCTCTCCTAATTAGAACAACCTGCCCCAGTGAGAAATCTGTTTCCAGGGCAAAAAAACCCCAACCCTAATATTAACGTTGAGTGGTCCAAAAAGGACAGAGTTCTGTTTCATAGCTCAGCTGTTTTTGCTCTGAGGTCCTCAGGAAACAGAACCTGGAGAGAGGGGCACCCTTCTCACTGAAGACAGGTCCTCCTGTACTGGAGCAGTGATGATCCTCATCTCTAGGCTGTTCTGTCTTGTAGGGTTCATTTTGTTTTCTGCCCAGTAACTCCCCCAAAATTAAATATGACTCCCAGATAAAGATGAGAGTTTCCTATCCAGATTCCAAATATGTCTACTCCAGAACTTAGGCAGTGCCACCTTTGACCTTTATCATGGCCCCTTTTTACTATAAACCATGGAATTCTTTCCTTCATTCCCATTTGATATCTTTTTGCTACATTTTCTTTTAAATCTTGGAAAAAAATTTTTTCATGAAATATATTTAAAAGACAATTGTTAAGGTTGATTCTAGCCTGGGTATATTCTCCCCAGTGCCTTCTTTCTGTGGTTCCTGTGCATTATATCATTTTCCCTGGCAGATGCCAGTACCTTAAATTCTTGAAGATACTGACACTTTTGGAAGCTCCCCTTGTGATTGTTTTTCCTTTTTAATCAGGGCAAATATTACTGAAATAGCATGCATCCAGTGAGTATCTAGAACTGTCTTGATCTGACTTTCAAGTTCCTTCCTTTTCTGAGCTGAGCAACTCCAACTCTCCCACCATGAGCTCCTCTTAAGTGCTGCTAAACACCATTGCATTAGACACAGCAGAAAACAACACTAGACTACATTCTCTCCCCTCAAGAGCAATTGAAGATTTGCTTTATGCAAATAACATTTTGTGTTTAGGACTAATTGGCAAATGTATTCCCCAAATGATAACACTAGTTCAGACTCTAGAAAGTGGAGCAGAGGAATGGTATACCTTCTCCTGATTCCCAAAGACTAAAAGGCAATAGGCTTTACTGAAATAATTCTGCTCCATAGAAACCCTTCAGGCTCACCTCCCAGAGAACGGCAATTGGAGATGAGTCTTGACCCAGCTCTGCCAAGAACACAACATACCACATCTTCTTTTATGGTTCTGAAATGAAACTAACAACCTTGGTTTCAGATGCTAAAAATCGTAACAGATGTAACTTGCATAGAAAAGTATCAAGTATCCCATTGAATTTACCCATCTCATGCTGAGAGATATGAAAGAAGATTGTGTTGCATTAGAACAAGCAAGAATAAACATGACAGTTAAAGCTGCCAACTTTTAACTCCTTGGGTGTCTGCTTATTACCATAGATATGATGGAAAGATTTTATATCACTTTTCCTTCCAACTTATGCTCCCATGATTTTGCTTTAATCATTCAATACTTAATCATGTCTAACATATATTTAAGTTCTGAGACTTTGCAGCTTTATGATGTTTTCTCATTGGATCCTTGCAATAAACCTTGTGGGGAAATTTGGCCGGGAACTAATATGGTCACTGTTTAACACAAAAGGGAGCCTAGGCTCATAATCCACCAATGGTAAATTTAAATTTTAAGCTTCTTTCTAGATGTTCAAATTATAACTTTTTTTTAGGTGCTTTAGGTGCTTACTTCTCTTTCGAACATATTCATCTTTCTTTCCACCCCCATGATCAAGGTTGTTTTTAAGCTATCTAGTATTGACTTAATCATTCTCCTACATGAAATTTTGCACATTCATTTGACTTTAACTCTGAGGCAATCTTATCCTCTGAAAACTGGTAAAATCCACGATATACACATCAAATGAAGAGGGCCCAGGGGACAGTGAAAGTTGATAAGCTCTCAGAGAAACATGGGAAACGTGTAGTCATAAGAGTAGTGAGTCTTATGGGAGCATCTGGTCTTTCTTGACCAGATCTAATGAAAACCTAGAGTATGGGAAAAATAACAAGAAATGGAGAAGGGTGTGTTTTCTCTCCAGTACAATCATAAAATGTAATGTTTGTTTCCTCTATGGAGTAGAATGGAGAATAACGATAAATATTATTGAGAGGATGAACATTAAGAATGTTCATCCTCTCAATAATCAAAAAAAGAAAATTAAAACACCAACAAAATAACATTTATACCTTTCAAACCGATGATCTTCGGAGAAAAAGACTATGTCTAGTATTCTTCAGGCTGTGAAGAAAATTTACTACTAAAGAATCATGTATTTATTGATATAGATGAGAATTCCGGCAAGAAAACAGCTTCTACCTAGTTATTTCATATAGTAGATTTTTAAGTAAATATTTCCTGATTGGTTAATTATAGTACATTTCTATTTGTTGGTCATTTAGTCATCTCAGAAATATTTGTTGCTTGTGTCTTTGGGAAGATAATGCATACTCAAACCCATCAAATAATTATACAAAGTTATAAATAATAATGATATATACATAATATGTGTGATAGTATTCTAGGTTTTTAGAAGAGAAAAATAATCCCACAAGAACAAGTAGCCATAACAGGCCTCTCAAAGTTTGAGTGACATTTGCTTCATCTTATGGATAAAACTTAAGGATATAGAGAGCAAGGAAGAGGGAATTCTAGATGGAACATAGCTACTGGAGAAGGAATGTGGGAATATTTGATACCCAGTACACATTAATTTGAGTGACTGGAACATACAAATATGACACTGGATAGGAGATACAGAACCATTTCCTTCCAACTTACTCATGTACTATCACTATCTTACCTCTAATGCATTTTTGATGAGATTTTAAAAAACCATGATAAAAACATGAGCATTTAGATTCTCCTAGTTTAGTTGATTTAGATCAAGACCTTGAGTAGTTTCATAAATAGAAACCTAATTCATTTTATTTTCAGTAATTGAATCTTATGTTCTAAATTAACTGAGTACCTTTTCATTCCATCTATTCTTAAACTAAAGATATACAGCAATTTCAGTGAGAGGCTATTTGAATGGCCTGTTATTCCTAAAAGAGCTCAATGAGTTCAAAGTGACTATTGCCAACACATGTCATTTGTGTTTACGTTTACTTTCTATACTGGATTTGATTGTATTTAAACACAATCTTACGTAAAGTATGTCCCTTAATTCTCCCTTCAAATATACTTCAGATTATGTGATAAATAAAATCCAGCTGCCCAATAGAATTAACCTTAGCTGGGGAGAGTACAGGATATGTCTGCTCCCCGGAAGAATGTGGCTTTGAAGTGACATGCATTCTTCTCTGAAATTCTATTACCATAATTATCAGGGAGAAGCTTTTTGTTTCAAAGATTCAGCATTTTTAAATGAATATAGTTATATTCGTAGTTCATTTTGTTCTCTTATATTTTCTTAATCCTCCAAATGACAGCCTCAGAAAATAATGGCAGAAGCTATATTGTGTATAAAATAAGTCTATTCTTTAAACTCCTAGGTACAGTACATTTTATGTTATCCTGGGATACAGACCCAATTCACTTTCATTTTTCATGAATTTCAAAAGCCTCCAGCTTGTTTACCAGTAGATTTTATATAATTTCTACTCTTAGATCATTTCTTATCATCTGTCTAAGGAAATGGTATTCTTCAAGACAAGAGTGATCTCCTCCACCTACAACCAAATGCATTTTGACCCCAGGATTGCTTATAATACCTTTCCTTCTTGGACATTCTTTTTCCCCCCTTTATTTATTTTATTTTTTTAAAAAAATTTATTTATTTATTTATTTTTGGCTGTGTTGGGTCTTCGTTTCTGTGCGAGGGCTTTCTCTAGTTGCGGTGAGTGGGGGCCACTCTTCATCGTGGTGCGCGGGCCTCTCACTATCGCGGCCTCTCGTTGCGGAGCACAGGCTCCAGTAGCGCAGGCTCAGTAGTTGTGGTTCACGGGCCCAGCTGCTCCGCAGCATGTGGGATCCTCCCAGACCAGGGCTTGAACCCGTGCCCCGTGCATTAGCAGGCAGATTCTCAACCACTGCGCCACCAGGGAAGCCCCCCCCACGTTTATTTTAGTAAGGACTATCCATTCTCAGCTTAGAGGCTTCTCTACTCTGCTGCATCCAATATTGATAGAATCTATTGTCTACAGATACTCAGATCTTCAGAGATATATGAGAACAACTTAATGTAGTAGTTTCAACTTTGCCATAGTAATGCCTTTTATCTGTAATGTTATGAAACTTCTGAATCATCTTATATCTATTATATCTTGTATTCATGGGTAACTGTCATGTTATCTGCACTGATATCAACACATCACTTATTTCCCTTCCTTTCTGAACTACATGTTTGTGTTGTTTATGTGGAGATCTGTCCATTTTTATGGCTTTCTTTCTTGTCCTGTCTGCTTATAATCCTGGAGATAGTAGATTTGTTCTCTCCTCTACCTCAGAAAACTCTGCAGATTATTTATTGTTATATGACAAACTCAATGCCTTAATATTATGCCAGTGCTTTGTTTTATTAATGAATCTTATATTTGGGCAGGGTTCAGTGGAGATGGCTCATCTCTGCTTTACAGGACAGCAGATGGGCAGTTTGACTGAGGCTGAAGTATCAATTTCTAAATGGTTCACATGCATGCCTAGAAAGTTGGTGTTGGCTGTCAGCTGAGATCTAGACTGGTGGTCTTTTTTCTTCTACAAAAGACCTTTGCCAAGGGGCTGCTGGAGCTTCCATGCAGCATAGCAGTTGTACTCCAAGTCTCATGATTTTAAAGAAAAGTTATCTGACCCTACATGCATAACATATGATGTGAAGGAGGATAACTACAGTAGACCCTTCCATTGAGTAAAGGAAGTATTAGGATATACATAAAAGTCGTTGGCTTACAGCATTTTTGAATCATAGCTAGGTACATGCTGTCAGTTCATTGATTAGTTCTCAGTCTTATTCTCTGGAAATGATTCACCATGGCTTTTGGTTTTTCATTCAGAATCACCCTTTACTTTCCATCAGAAATACTCCATTTTTGCAGCTAAGTGGTTTTCTTAAGCTTCTTTTGTTGTAGAGAATTAGGTGCTCAAAAGATATTTTTTTTCATTTTGTCTTATTTCTGTACTTTTCAGTCCATGCTAGCTAATTACTTTAAAAAAATTAGGAGAGTTTCTATGAATCAAATAAAATCTGTTCAAAGCTAATATTATCAACATAGGCTATTTTGTGCCCCAATAAGGCTACAGTGGAACAACTCCTTTAATATTCTTAGAAACCCTATTGCTTAACTACAAAACACGCTCTTAAGAAGATTAGACGCCCTATTAGTCATACCCTTAAATCTTCCTGAGGTCTAAAACAATAAGGTCTTACAGTCAAGTCATGGAAACCTTTAGCGTCAGGCCATTCTATTCTGATAGTCCACTGAATTTGGTATTTGCCTAAAGCCATTTCTTACTTTGAGAATCTATTTTCTGGTAGAGACCAGAAATGAGAAACATTCCTATTTCCAACCCTTCAGCTCTTGGGTTCTTTATATTTTGTCTAAATTCTGCTCAATAACTTAATGAGTACTTAAATTCTTTTCTCATATTTTATCTTAGGCAGCTGGAAAACTTCAGTTGGCAATTTCTATGTCCTTTCCTGAAAATCTATCCAGTGAAATATACAGTGAAATCTATCCATGACTTCATCAGGGCTCTCTATTTCCCATGTTGCCATAGGCAATTGTGATGACAATCTTTTGACCATTTCCTAAAGGGGGACCTCTTTTCTCAAGCCTGCAGTGCACATAGTTTAGATTTGTGTACAGTGGCACTCCATTTCCAGAAACCAAGTTTGTTTTAGTTGTCTATTGCTGAGTAAGAAGTAACCCCAAAATGTGATGACTTCAAATAATGATTTTATTTCATCTTATCATTCTGTGCCTCAGGAACATGTCCAAGACTCAGCTGATGTTAAGCAGACAGCCAGGCTTAGCACCAGAGTGAGGATGGCTGGAAAACTGGCTAATATGAGCCTCTCTCCTGCATGGAATATCAGGGCTTTTCTCAGTATTCTGTTCAACTGAGTAGTTGGGTTTTTCACTTGGTGGCTCAGGACTCTAAGATAGAGGAACAGGAAATTGAAGCTATCTGTTACTTAAAGACCGGACCCAGAAACTGGCACAACATCACTTCTCTGTATTCTCTTGGTGAAACAGTCACAGAAACTGCCCAGATTCAAAAGCACAGACCCTCCATTTCTCAATGGGAGCAGTATCAAATAATGCATGGCTATCTTTAATCTACCACAGGGAATGTTTAAATAACAATATGATTTCTAGCACAGGCTTTTCAAATTGGATTGATTTACATTGTACAATCAGCCACAAACCTTAAAGGTGGTGATCTGGGTTATACATTTACATACTGTTTATTGGAGAAGACTTGGGACATATTTTGATCCCTTGTTTTCTGTTTTTTCAGAAGATTGATATGGTTTTGAGGAAAAGAAACATAACTCCTAGGTGGTACACTTGGATGCTTCTATTTTATTTGATTCATGTTTGCCAAAACATTTATCCTTAATACAACTTTTGTTCTTTGTATCTTTCTCTTTGTAGTTGTCCATTAACTACAGGAAAATTTTCCCAAGAGTAGGAAACTACTCTGAAGGTCCATGTTCATTTTCTCTGATCATTTCATTTTTTATGCTTTCACCTCCTATTAGTTTCTGCTAAAGCTGATGAACTTCATATGCTATTCTTTGTTGCAAGCTAAGAGATCTTTCTGTCTCTCCCTGAAATTTTATCTGCTATCTCTTGCCTTGAAACCATCAAGCCTGCTGTTTTTATATCTTAATTGGTTTTCTTAATTTACCCATATTTATTCCCTAAAAGATGGCACGATAAATTTTTCAATTTCCTCCAACTCTTTACAGATTTCACAACATTTGCATTTGCAGTATACTAAAAAAGCATATATCTTTTCATTTCTAATGTCTTCTAATAAGGCTCCATTAACATTTACTCTCTGTTTCTTCTCATACTTGAGCCTGATAACTATGTAGCCAAGAAAAAAATTGTAAAGCAGAGAATCATATTTTTTGCCTTGTAAAAATAATAATTTGCTTGACCAAAACTTTATTTTCAGATGTTATTTGTTTCTTTTTTGTCTTGAAATTTAGTTTATCAAATCTAGAAATTGTGTAGGATTCTTGACCCACTATAATCCAGAAATATACTTAGACTGGGCATAAAGCAAGACTATGACCTTCTCTGAACTCTGTCCTTTTTGTAGAATAAAAACAAAGAGCAGCCACAGAAATGTAGAAACACTGACAGAAAACCTGTGAAGTAGACCTCAACTCAAAAAAATTCTCTATTTGATACAGAAAGTCCTTTTTTGTTTTTTTGTTTTTTTCTAGTCTTCTATGGATTACTCCATTGTAATCTATAGTATAACATTGTCAAGGATCAGAATAAACTCTTTTAGGATTATTTCATTCAGGCTATGAGATTGGGACTAGAGAAAAAAAAAAAAAAAAAAAAAGGCTAAACTGACCCTAAAATAAATATATGTCAAATTCCCTTTTAAGGCTTGTTCTCATTGGACAATAATAGGCATGGAAAGGAAAGGTCACTGCTCCACCAGACTGTTTTATGTTATGTTTTTCCTCTGACAACACATACACACAACACACATAAGCACACAATTGAATTGTTTATGTTAAAGAATTTGGAATGTTTCTTTCATTGTCATCAACATTAGAAATTCCTTAAGGTATGCTAAATACACACTGTTGAATACTTGGGATACACTGCTGTCAGGATAAAAATTAAGACACATTTGTTGAGCATTTGCTGAGTGACTAACCTTGTGTTAGGCATGTTCATTTGTGTTATCCTTATTACAGGTGGTAATACCAGGCAGTTTACCAAATAAATAATATAGACTGTAAATGACAAAATCTATAGGAATTCCAAAGAAAGTCACCTTGATGAGTACTTACTCATAAAATACAGATTTCATAAGAAGAAAACTAAGCAGTATGCTCATTTTACAAAATACTCAACTGAAGGGAATGACATTAGTTTGAACCCAAAAAAAGAACCCTGCTGGAGAACAAAGTGTATGTCTTACTTTTTGAAGCAAGACTAAAGCCAATAGAGATATTCTTCACATTATACCATACAAATTTTCCTTCTTCTGCAACCTAAGGGAGTTCTTCTCTCTCAGGTGAACCACTAAGACAATGGTCTTTGGAAGAAGACTATATAATCCTTGGGTAACAGTACTTGTCTAGAGATGGAAGACTGGGTGAGGTAACAAATTCAGCCTCTTAAGGGTTCTCAGTCATACCTTCATTTCTACCTATACACATTACTTTTGCGCACAGTCATACTTCTCGTTTTTTATTATATAATGTACCCAAATTGGTTAATTTTTTTACAGCTGCCATAGGCGTTAGAGCAAGAAAATTTTAATATACCACATTAGAACACATAAGAGAGTGTCAAACTATGGCCCACAATTGAAACCTGATTGTTTTTATACAACCACAGGCTAATAATATTTTTTTGCATTTTTAGGTGGTTGAAAAAAAACAAACGAAAAATAATATTTCATGATGCTTGAGAATTTTATGAAGTTCAAATTTCAGTGCCTATAAATAAAGTTTTTTTTTTTTTTTTGAACAAGAGAATGCTCATTTGTTTACCTGTGGTTGATGGCTGCCTTTGTGTTACTACAGCAGAGTGGAGTAGTCGGGACTAAGCTATATGGTCCATAATGCCATATTTGCATATTTACTATCTGGCCCTTTACAGGAAAGTTTGCTGACCATTGTAATACATGTTCAAGCAATTCTTTCAGAATTGAAAATTCTCTTAAACTAATGTGCATTGTAAACCCGGAATAGTGGAAGGCCTTGATGAATTATTCTCTGGACTTGGGTTGAGGGTGCTCTCAGGCACAGAACTAATCCTTGCACTTTATGGACAGCATCTGCTGACAGTGACTTGAAATCAGTATATTTGCCAATCAGATGAAAAAGGTGAAAAAATGGTTTAAAATATAGAGTAGACTGCTGTAAAAGTTTCCATTTGATTCTTTATACACTGACCAAATGGAAGGAATCAATGAGACTTGTAAATTCAGGGAAAGGAGATATTATCAATAGTTTTGCAATAAATTTCCCACAAACAGTAATGTTGGTGGAAAACAATAATACTTACTTCTTTAAAAAACGTCTTTTATCTGCTGATTTCAAGACATTGCTTTAAAAAGCTTTAAAACTCCGCTCTTTTTGGTAGCATACTTTTATCCAGTGGCATAAACAGAATGCTTTCTTCTTAGTTCAGAATTTCTATTTCCATAGGTAGGTTGTCCCTGAAATTGTTCCTGATTCATCAATTCTTGATCTTTAGAATTATCTTAAGGTATTTCCAACAGGATTGAGGTTCTAACCTTAGCTTCCTGAAAAAAATTTTTCCTATTGGCAAAGACTTCCATGGGATATCCAGATAGCAAATAGCCACCAAAGTCACTTTGGAATTTTCAATTGACATCATATCAATTTTAAAAGGACAGGTTGGAAAATAGGACCCAGATAATATCAAGGTGACATTTTTAGTACAAAAAATAGTAGTGCAATGAGTTTGTATCTTAACCATTCATGAAAAGAATGTTGTGATGTACTTCCAACCTCTGAACAAATTCAAGAAAAGTAAGTCAGCCCAACTATTCTAAGCTAAATCAAACCACCACAATATATCATTATAATGTGGAGATAGTGAGGGGTAATACAAATCATCCACTATATTTCTGTCTTATTCATCTCAAACCAGGTGAATTACCTCTCAGTTACATCATCTTATCCCACCATCCATGTATTGTCTCCTGTTGTTTCTTGTGCCTGGAATTATTCAAATTTTTCCTTTCTTGTAATAGCTAACAAAATGACTCTCAGACATTGGGGACCAGTTAAGGATTAGAAAAACCAGTACCAAATGGTAAACCAAATAGACAATTGTTTAGTTCAGGTTCCAGGCACAAGTAGAAAGCACAGTAAATATAATCTTGAGTAAAAATTTTATAGTAAATAGAAATAGAGGTAAGAAGACTAATTTAGACATGAGAAGGAATTGGAGAGGCTCACAGACTCGGTTCAGAAACATAATCAAGAAAATGATGGAGAAAGCTATAGCAGAGACAAACTGACTTGAAGTTCATACATCAAGAGTACAGATTCTCCACTTATATTTGGAATCTAAAATATGACACAAATGAACTTATCTATGAAACAGACTCACAGACATAGAGGACAGATTTGTGGTTGCTAAGGAGGAGGGTGGTGGGGGGAAGGATGGATTGGGAGTTTGGGATTAGCAGATGCAAACAAGTATATATAGGATGGATAAACAACAAGGTCCTACTGATTAGCACAGAGAACTATATTCAATATCTTGTGATAAACCATAATGGAAAAGAATATGAAAAAGAATATATATATATATATATATATATGAATAACTGAATCACTTTTCTTTACAGCAGAAATTAATACAACATTGTAAATCAACTACACTTGAATAAGATAAATTTTTAAAAAAAGAGTACATATTTTCCCTATTTAACTTCCCTGTATGGGCCTGTGAAATTCTAGTTAACAAGTTTTGTTGAGATTTCTGCCACATACTTATGCTGAGATACTTGGTAAACACTAAGTTTAAATATTTTCTTCTAGTAGTCTTGACAACTTTCTTTCCCCTGATATGTCACAAGATACTCTCACCTTCCAGGTGGCTGACAAACAGTGATGGGATAAACTTTATGCAGGAACTTCTTTTCAGTTTTGCTAAAGAACATAGGGCTACAGGAAGACTAACCTTGCCACTTGGATCTGGAAAACTATTTCCATTGGAATATTAAACTTAAATAAAAATATTTCTCATTAATTACTGTATTGAACATCATAGTTATTATTTAATGGACCCAGTATAGTGATTTAGAAATTCAATCACGTATCAAAGGTGGTGAAGCAAAAGCATTTTATTTTCTGTTCTTTAATATCTACCCAAACTAACTATAACACAAATGTCATTTGAGAACCTCCTTTTTGTGTCAAATTATAGTAAAAGCAATTCCACATTCTGTAAAGCTTTCAGAGTCTGACCCTTGTTTCTACGACATATAGGCTGAAGGAAGTGCCAGAGGGGTGGCTATGTTTTCAATAATGCTGCTGACCATGGATAACACTTTCCTATTCTATTTCTGGCTAACACTGCACTTCAAAATTTGAAACCCAGTCAACTACACTGGTTTACAAAAGCACACCAAAAGCCAAAATCTACTTACACCAAGCATCCTGAGATGGTAACTTTATAATCAAGGGAAACCATCCTACTTGATCTTCTTACCCTCTTTCATTCTCAACAAACTGCCTCTTCTTAGCTCCTGTTCCTAAAGGTACATTTCAAAGTACATAGGAGCAAGAAGAAACCTGTCAAAGAAGTAACATGATCTATCTGGCTTAAAACACTTTGAGCTTTGGGTTAAACCACACTACTAGGAAAAGGAAAAGAGAAAGAAAAGAAAACCAAACATATGTAAGAAAACAAAACAAGATATGGTCACAATCTCAATCCATAAACAATGAATATTTACTTATGTAACAACATCTGAATTCATCAAGAGATATATGCTTCCACTGATTTTGAGAAAGATTCAGATTTATCTCAAATTCAAATAGTTCACTTTCTTAGTTTCTACTAACAGCACTTTACTTAGTGTAGTGAGGCCTCTTTAACTCCTGTCAACTGAGGAAAACAAAATAATGCCCTAGAAGGAACTGAGATGGGCGAGATGGCCTGACCAGGATCACACAGCTGATAATCAGCAGAACTAGAACTTAAACCAAGTTCTACCTGGCACTGTGTACACATTCTTTCCACTTAAAAAAGTCAGGTGTGAGTGTCATCTTTTAGTTTCTATTTAGGTCATTAATGCTTGAGTTCTCACATACAGAAAACTGAATTTTGTCTGACTAATGTATAATTCTTTAGTTGTCTACCTCCTTAGTGTTTAATTCTGCTTAACTCTTTAAAATGATACTAATAATAATGAGGAAGAGGACGGTGATAAGAAGTGACAGTTATTAAGAACTTACTTAGTTCACATATTTTACTAAGATCCTAGAATCCATTTTTTGTTTACTATATGATATAATAAAAGGTAGATACAACTATTGTCCCCCATTTTGCAGATGAGAAAAGTAAGCCTTATTATACAGATTATATATACTTTCAAGATCACACAGCCACTAAACGGCATAGCCACATTTTACGCTCAAGTCAACCTGACACCAAAAATCATCTTTCTTAACACTACGCTATGCCTGTACTTACAGATAAATCTCCTTTATTCTGATGCAAATAACCGTTCATCCTTCAGAGTACTAACCATTCAAGCTACCTAAAATTTACCTTGGCATATAATATCTCAACATCTTTATTAGTTCCACAATGTTGAAAGACCTAAGGCCAAATTCTGTAGTTTTATTTCTAAAATATTCCACAATCTGGACTTGTGCTAACTTTCTCTTATTTTCTACTACCCCAGTGCATAACCCCTCTGATGGAGTTAAAATGGTCCTTCCACTGTTTTCCCTAAGGTACTGTGTACATTTTCATCCTGGCTGCTTTTGTATACGTATCGTATCACATCTGGGGTATTCTCTGTCCTCTTCCTGTTTTAAAATACAAAATAGTCTGATAATCTAGCCATATAATCCTCTCCCTTCCAAGGAATTTCATAGACTATTCTACTCTATTATTCTACCCCCAGAAATCACAGCATTTAATATCTCTGTTGCTTTTTTGTTCAACTTACCTTGTAGAGGCTTAGGATTTATAAACATCTTATAGCATTATTTAATTTTAAAAATATATAAAATTAAATTTCCTTCTCAGTTATAACTTGATGAGGGTGGGAACAGTGCCTTATGTGCTAGACTTCTCTATAGCCTCTAGCACTGTGGCTCTTTACTAGTGAATGCATTATAATGATTTGCTGATTTAATTTTATGTATAGACTATGAGTTCAGAATTTGAACATAGAAAAAAATCATAGTTCCAAATTTGTATTGGTTAGACAAGAAATGTAACATTAAATTTGCTTAATTCTAGCAGTAAGTGAATTTTAGAAAGAAAAACATGGTATTATGATTGTGATTTTTTCATATTATTATGCTATTTGTCACAGGTGGCTTCTGAGATGGCTTCAAATGATCTCTGATTCTGAGTATTCATGTCCTGTGCAATTCTCCACCCTTGAGTGTGGGACAGACAAGGTTACTTGCTTCTAATGAATAGAATGTGGTAAAAGTGATGTGATGCTACTTATGTGATTCAGCTATATAAGATTGGGACTTCCATTCTGCTGGTAGACTTGCTGTCTTGCTGGCTTTGATAAAATAAGCTGTCATGTTGTAGAGGCCCACACGACAAGGAACTGAGGGCCACCTCTAGCCAACAGCCAGCAATGAACTGAAGCCCTGAGTCCAACAGTCTACAGTGAGCTTGGGAGTAGATCTTTCTGCAGGTGATCTGTAGATGAGACCCCAACCCCTGATAACAGTTTTTTGAGAGACCCTGAAGCAAAGGATTCAACTAATCATTTCCTGGACTCCTGCCCCACAGTAACAGAAGTGATACATGTAATGTTCTTTTAAGCCATTAAGTTTTGAGATATTTTATTCATTAAATAATTTTATTTCCTTCATGAACATTTACATGGTTTCATTTCCATAAAATCAATAACTGAGACTTTACATCTTGATTTGTTGTAGTCCATATTCTCTGCCTGAGCAAGAGTAGTCAGTCATGTATCCCAATTCTAAGAGTAAAAACTGACAAGGGTTTGTACCTGTCTTATTTCATTTCAAAGTTACAACAATGCTGTGAGGTACACTGATATGGGTGGGAGCAGATGTCTATATTATTGCCATTTTAGAAGATACCAACACTAATAAAGGTTGATGTGTAGAAAAGAATGGAGCATGTGTCGATTAAAATGAAAGTAAAATTATATTTTAAGGTCTTCACGTCATTGAGCAGTTGCCTCCTTCACAGATGTTTATGATTTCTCCTGCCCTTTTAATGGAAAAATTACGAAAAGAAAAGAGACTGTAATTGTATGTTTGTGTGTGTGTGTGTGTATCAGAAGGAGCATCAATACCATTTTGTTTGAGAATATTGTATTCCCCTCTCGGTGAAAGCATCCCATCCTCCACTTTCCAGGGAGATGAAAGAATCAAACCATTTATGGCATCTAGGCTGGGTGAATTTGAGATCCCCACAAATAATTTGTTCTCCTTAGACTAGCTCAGCATCGTTACACATAAAGCCTGAAATACCTGTGTCCTCCTTGTGCAACTGTACGAATTCATAGAGGACTTTGTGGTTTTCCCCAGCATTTGCTTTCACACCTTTTTGTGCCACGGAGCAAATATTTACCACAGAGAAAAATAACAACAATCTGTTCTAACTGGTAAGCACGCAATGCCAAGTTATAGCAGCTTTCTGGAGACTAAATATCCTCGGTTAATAATGTGTGTGTGTGCATGTGTATGTGTTATCATACACTTCGTCAACAAAAGAGCATGACTTCGTATTTATGAGAAATGCCAGAAAATGTTTTAAAACTGAAAGAAATATTATAAGCAGCATACCTGTATATGAATGTATGTACATACATATGTATGATTATATAAAAATATGTATGTATATCTAGCTTGTTTTTTAATCAATAGTTTGTTAATCCAGACACTATTCCTGGGGCTGATTATGATCAAGCAGTGAGAAGCTCTCCGGAATTAGCAAGGACTCCATAAGTATTCAATATTCAGGGTCAGTGCTAGCATGGAGCTGGTTGTTTGAGACACAGGCAGACGTGAGGTACTTCTTGGGTCCTGCACTAAAAGGGCTCAAACCCACCATCATTATTCCCTTTCAGTGTTTTTCCTCAGGGGAAGCAGTACTCATTGTCTTGGAAAAACTGTTCCTAAAACAAAATCTACCTTCCCACCCCTTGCCCCTGATATTGTATAATGTATCATTCAGATTTTGTGCTTTGCCTTTTTTTTTTTTTTCTACATCTGTGCTTTCTACATTGGATCTGGCCCTAAATTCTTCATGCAGTGTCAGTCTTACCCCTCTCTCCAGGACTCAGGAGCCTTTCACAGGGGCACTGGAGTCATACTTCAGGAGCCTTGTCTGGTACTTAGAACAAGGGCCATTGTGCTGACTGAGAATTTTCTACCTTACACCGTACTCAGAAAGTTGTTAAAATAATTAAATTCTGGATTAGACCTCCATTTCTTAATTTCTGTCTGAATCATCTTAATCCCTGTAGTTATACCTTCGTTTTATGGAAGAAATGGTTCCCTCAAACTCTCAATTTTGGTAAATTGGCTCATATTTTGTTGCTCTGTGAAAATTAACTCTTTGGAATAATTTCTTTTGGGAATTCTATTTAATGAACAATTATGTCCAACTTATTTTGTTTTTAACAACCAATGAAATAGGGGAGCCTTGCTGCTATGCAAATAAACCTCCAAAATATGCTAGATTAACATGGTAAAAGATAATCTCTGACTTAGGCAGGAGACTGGTGCAGGTGTTTCTTGTCTACAGGTGGCTTTCCTCTGGGCTGTGATCCAGAGGCCAAGGAGTCTTGTACCTTTTGGCTCCACCTTCTCCTATTGACTCATGGGTTCTGTGCTGAACGTCAGTCGGTGGTAGGTGTGAGAGACTGGGAAGAAGGCATGCCTGCATTCCGCTCCTAGTCACACGGCTCCCCCTGTATGCAAGGGGGCTTGGAAATACCCCAGCTGGGCCTCTGCCTCCTGCCACAACTCACTATAAAAGGGAAAATAAAGAGTGGGAAATATAAACATTTGGAGCTTACCTAGCTGTCTATAATTTCTCAAAATTTCTTCCTCTCTAACTCATTAAAATTTATCTTACAAAGACTAATACGCAATTGCACACTTTTTATGTTGGATTCTAATCATTTGGGGGTGGTTGGCTGTTTCTATAGAAAATTAAAAACAGCTATGAGGCAAGGACCATGAATAAAATTCCTGCATAAGTAGAGCAAAAGGAAAATTTCTGAAATACGATAATAATGTTACTAACAGGTATACTTTGCATTTGTATAGTGTTCGTAGAGTGTCTTTTATTTTTCAAAGCACTTCCATAGTGTTTATTATACTTAGTTTTAGTTTTGTTTTTTAAAATTTCTATGTCAGTTTTACATCAACTGCATTTTTCTTTTAAAATTTATTTATGTATAGATTAATTATATTTAATTATATTTAGTTTTTAAATTTATCTGGTGATATGGGAAGATAGGTATTATTTTCTCCAATAAAGCATAAAGAAATTTTAGCGCAATGTGGACAAAGCAGTTTTTTTGTATTAGTAAAAATTAACGCTAACACTAGGACTCGAATGAATGTTTTGGGTTTCACAATCCATTTTTTAACAAAATGAAACAAATTGCAAGCTCTTTGACAGGAGGCAAGTTTCACTTTCAATTTTCATTAACTATTTGTACTTTGAAAAACATTGTTTTAATTAAAGAACCTATGAAGCCAGTGGTATAAGTGATTAGAATTTAGCGTGGCTTCTGCTTATTCAATTTTTACCTTTTCCCTTCATGAGCACATGGTGAAGACATCTCTCATTGTATTGCTTTAGCACTATCTCTTAACAGACCATTTCTGCAGTTCCAAGGGTATAACCCAGAATTTTCTTGCTGCACCATAGGATGGTCCATAGGTTTTTCTTCTTGACCTGAATGCTAAGATCAGGGATGCGTCCTAAATATTTTAGTACCCTTTAGAATCTTGTTATGAGAGTATGGTCCAAATTTGGAAGTTTTGTCTTTTTTCAAATTGCAAGGATTTTTACTTAATGAGTGTCATGTATTTACTCTTCCTTTGTGTAGTAAGACATATTTAATGTTTAAAATTTAAATTGTTTGAGTTTCAAGAGAGTCTCAGCTTATTAATTAGTCTTCCAGGATTCAGTGGTCAAGGTTGTATTCCCTCAAGCTGGTCCCTTCACCATTTTAAAAGCAGTAGTTTTATTCTCCTCCTAGCCTTCATTTTCCAGACTAAGAGTCCCTAACTCTTTAGTCTCTTCCTCTGAGGATATGCTACACACATAAATCAGGCTTCCAAGAAAGCTAAAGGAGGTAATTATTATTTGTATTTTGGGCATTTAAAAACTCAAAGCTCAGAAGTGAGGATACTTAATTCTAGCTCCTTCACCACATTATAAATTTCTCCTGGGAACACAGCTCCTTCTGTTTGCTTTATCTACATCTCTACTCCTTAAGATTCTAGTGATACAACCATTCAGATAACATGACTCTAGTGCTCTGAATAAGAAATACATTAAGACCCATCAATTTACTAATCCCAATTCTGGTTTCTAGGTCTTTCTCTGTAAAGGATAGTAGACTTGTGTTATTATCTAGGGGATTACTTTACCAAAAGAAGGAGTCTGTTTAGAACACTGAGGTGAGAAATTTACTTTTACTTTCTATATTACAAAAGTATTTCTGTCTGAATGATATGGATCCATGTCTACCTCTCTTGAGTGATGTAGGTACAATCCAAGTATACTGTGAAAAATCATCTGCCCCAAACTGAATGGTTTCCTATATGGTTTAGATGCTACCAAAGGACAAGGCAGAAGTTATTTTACAAGTCTTTTTTAGAGTTTAAATCAAATTTAAAACCTCTTTTTTCTTCTTTGGTCTCAAAGTTACATTTTAATTACTGTGCAATAATTTGAGGAACATTGGTAATAGGGAAAACTTTTAGACCTTTTGTTCTTTAGTGCAGTCAAGGGAAACCTCATTAGAGAGGATTTTCTTAGTTAGCAGGGTTTCGAGGTTAATGAGCTGTGAGTGATAATATATAGTAGTAATCCCTCCTGGCAGTAACAGGTTGTATTTTATAAATTCCTTAATCTCAGTAGGAAAGGAGGTGATGGGAGAGGGTGAGAAGGAAACCAATTTAAGGGGCTTGGGGATGTTCTTAAAATCCCACTACTGGTATGAATCATAATTGAAAACTTCACATGTTCAAACCTGAAAAGCTAAAAGATGAGTGGATAGAAACATTTCTCCATAAACCGATTTCAGTGAAAAAATGGTGACTTGTGATTTTTCAAGCTGAACTGAATGAGGTTCCCTGATATTTGTCATCACCAGGGGCTAATTTCCTTTTCCTTTACAAGAAGGAGCCAACAAAGTTTGGAGTCACAAATTTTGGATAAATATGATAGAGATTATAAAGAGTAGGAGGATGAAAGTAGATGAGGGTGGTGTTAATAAGGAGACATCCTGAAATAAATGCAATTTGGGGGATAAAATTTATACAACTTAACTCCAAAGTATAGATTATCTCTCAAATGAGACTTTTTATCAAATAGTCTTACTTTTAGTTACAGCACAGTGACTTGTGCCTTTTTACTCAGAATCATAATTTTGAGGTTTATATGCTAAAATAAATAACACTATCATCTATATAAATCTTACAGCCTTGATTTAGAAATTTAAGTCCTTAAGAGAAGGACATATTGGCAATGGGATAGAATTTTGTTACCATTGCAGAGATGTCCTTAAAGAATTGTATTATTTTTCAATCTCTCTTAGATAAAGTAGTTACCTAGAGTTTTGTAAGCAAACTTGAAAAAATAAGGTCCAAAACTTTTCCTAGAGTTTAATGTTAATATAGTCTTATTCCTTAACGAGATCAGTTCTAAAATGTTTTACTGAGAATTCTAAATAGCTGAGCACAGTGAAGGTAACACTTCACCAGAGCTCATTAGGCTGGGAAGTACAAAATGGAAGAGATTGAGAAAAGATGTATGAAGCTGCCACACTAACCTGGAAATTGAGAGTGCTTTACCCATAACCTTTTTCTTCAGATTTCTATATCTGGTGTCATAACTCTCATCATATATAAAAACTTTTAGATATACTATTTACAATCTATTTTTTCTTTTATTCATGGTTTAAGTCCTAACATTGATCTTGATGTTCCACTTACCTGAAATATAAGAACAAATATGACTGGAAAAGAGAAGGATGCAAAGGCTGAGCCCACTGTGCTATATGCTCTGGGCCAAATGCTTCAGGTTTGTCCAAAGCCTTTTCTTTCTCCCTCCAGTGGAATAAATTGTTACCACTGTCATTTCCTTAGAAATAGGTAACATTAACCTTTAGCAATTCCTGAAATTAATCTATTCCCAAACTCCATTGTATTTACTTTCCCCAAACTACTAACATTAATAATCTGTTCTCAAATTCCACTTGGATTAACTCCACCAAGTTTTCTGGATTAATTCTTATTTAATTTAATTTATTTATGTTTAAAAATACTGCAAACACTATATATAATGAACTGTTAATGTAGAAATCATTTGAGTTTTGTTTGATTCAATCTTCTCATTTACTGAGTGCTCACTATGTTCAAACCATCTGCCAGATACTGTGCAGAGGTAAAGACAGTGTTAAATGTAATGATTATTCCTAAAAAGAAAACAAACAAACAAGCAAACTAGATGTGGTCATGAGTCTAGGTTTTAGAGAAGATTCCTACTTCCCATGTTCTACGCACACCAATCCATAATCCATTCCTGTCATCACACCCTCCGGAATATATTTCTAGTTCTGCTACTTCTCTACAGCTCCACCACTGCCATACTCATTCAAACCACTATCATTCTTTACCTGGACAAAAGAAATAGCTTTGTGAATGTCCTTCCTCCCCCAACACCTGCCTACTAATCCTTGTAGTACATTTGTCCAAAAGCAGCCAGATTTTTAGAAATTTCAAATTAGATCATGGCCGTCTACTGCCTTAAATTTTCCCAATGAATTAAAATAAAATCCCAAATCATTTATCTGTTTTCTTGCTTTTTCTCATAACACTACCAGTCAATTAAGGCAGTGTCACCTGGGATCAGCATCACTCTAGGTCAGAATCACTGGGATGGAACCCAGGAATTGGCGTATTAACAATCCCTCCCAGGTGATTCTGATGCATGGTAGAATTTGGGCTTATTGACCCACAGCCCTTTTTTTCCTTGTTGTGTTTGTCCCAACCCTACATAATTTATTTCTGATCTTTTAACCTGGGAATACAATTCTATTGTCAGGACTTTTAACCCTTTATCTGCCTGGAAGGTACCTACTCTTGATCTTTGCATGACTTCCTTCTAGTCAGTCAGGTTCCTGTAAAATACTATCCCTTCAGAGATGTTCCCCTGACCACACCACTCAATGTTGTCCTCCTCATCCCTTTCTCCCACGTTAAATTTAATTTTCCTAATAGTGATCATTACTATTTTAACTTACTTGTTTTTGTATCTATCAAGAAAATAGACTGAAACTGAAGTCCTAAGACAATAAATGCCTTATTCTAAAGCAGGGTGCAAGGCTGGCCACAGGACCGGTAAAAGGAGGATAGAAAAAAAAAACAAAAAACAAAACTATTTGGTACCCTTGCAGAATCATTCAACTCCAGTGTATAAAAGAAGTTTGAGTGGCCTGGAAAAGCACTGTATAATAGAAAAATGAAGTGAGGAGGTGGCGGACGTGCTCTGGGTCTCACCCTCTTCCTTAGGTAAGGATGGGAATGTTTTCCTCATCATCCCAAATGACAACAGAAGACCTCAAAGAATTGAGAATTACCATGTGTAGAACACTGGATTTGTGTCTGAGAGAATCTCAAGTGTGAGAGATGGGCTAGTTACCTGTTCTGGCAGTGAAAGGGCGGAAAAGTAGTTGGATACATTGGGTGATCTGTGCTCCTAGACTTTGAAGAGGAAAAACAGGTATGGTAAGCATCTCCCTTAGGCCGCATGGTGTACACTTAAATCCCACCCTAAAGTTCTTCAAGAAAGGCAAAAAAACTTCATAGAAAGAAGTAGAAGGTCCTCATGGATGGTCTTAGGCTAAAGAGGGTGTTCTGAGCAACCAGCTGTAGGAGAGAGAATCAACCACATAAACGGAATGACAGGTCTCCCAGGAGCCCACTTGAGCAAATCAGTTTTACCAACTTACCCAGCCACAGAGAGTGGACCTATCTCACATTATTAGTCAAGTAAGGACTCCACTCACCTACCTGCTCCTCCTTTCTTAGCTCTGAGCCTGGAAGGATCAGCATAAGTCAAAGTTAACAAACTGGAAAATGAATAAGCTATTTGTAAGCCAGGGGCATGCGGATGCCAGCCATGCTACTTTTCGTGCATTGCAAAGGTTTTGTCTATAGCCTGCTGGGCTAGGAAAGAAGAGCAACTATAACACTGAATAAAATGTAAGGTTTTGATTCTTACTGTATCTGGACTTATTAATTGTCTATATACGTTTTCTATAAATATGATCATGCTGTATGCAAACAGAAAATTTTAGTAGTTCTTGTTGTTCTTTTTCTTGCCTAATTGCTCTGGCTAGGACTTCTAGTACTACATTGAATAGACATGATGAGAGTGAGTATCTGGTCTTGTTCTTAAAGGAAAGGCTTTTAACTTTCACTGTTGAGTATGACATCAGTTGTGATTTTGTCATATATAGCCTTTTTTATGTTAAGGTACAGTCCTCCTATACCTAATTTGAGAGAGTTTTATCATAAAAAGGAAATTGAACTTTGTCAAATGCTTTTTTTATTGTAATTTTATTTTATTTTTTAACATCTTTATTAGAGTATAATTGCTTTACAATGGTGTGTCAGTTTCTGCTTTATAAAACAAAGTGAATCAGTTATACATACACATATGTCCCCATATCTCTTCCCTCTTGCATCTCTCTCTCTCCCACCCTCCCTATCCTACCCCTCTAGGTGGTCACAAAGCACTGAGCTGATCTCCCTGTGCTATGCGGCTGCTTCCCACTAGCTATCTATTTTATGTTTGATAGTGTATATATGTCCATGCCACTCTCTCACTTTGTCCCAGCTTACCCTTCCCCCTTTCCAGTGAATGTGTGTGTGTGTGTGTGTGTGTCTGTGTATCACATTTTTATCCATTCATCCGTTGAAGGACATTTAAGTTGTTCCCATATCTTGCATATAATGCTGCAATGAATGTGGGAGTGTAGATATCTCTTTGAGATACTGATTTTATTTATTTTGGATATACACCCAGACAAGAACACTACATAAAAGAAAATTACCAGCCAATATCTCTGATGAAAATAGATGCAAAAATTTTCAACAAAATACTAGCAAACTAAACTCAAGAGCACATTAGAAGGATCCTACAACTTGATCAAGTGGATTTATTCCTTAGATTCAAAGATGCTTCCAGGGCTTCCCTGGTGATGCAGTGGTTGAGAATCTGCCTGCCAATGCAGGGGACATGGGTTCGAGCCCTGGTCTGGGAAGATCCCACATGCCGCAGAGCGACTGGGCCCACGAGCCACAACTACTGAGACTGCACGCCTGGAGCCTGTGCTCCGCAACAAGAGAGGCCGTGATAGTGAGAGGCCCATGCACCGCGATGAAGAGTGGCCCCTGCTTGCCACAACTGGAGAAAGCCCTCGCACAGAAACGAAGACCCAACACAGCCAAAAATAAATAAATAAATAAATAAATAAATAAATAAATAAATAAATAAACAAACTCCAATCTCTTTAAAAAAAAAAATGCTTCCATATATGCAAATGAATAAATGCTATATACCACATTAACAGAATAAAGGACAAAAATCACGTGATCATTTCTATTGATGTTGAAAAAGCATTTGACATTTGCATTTCTCTACTGATTAATGATGTTGAGCATTCTTTCATGTGTTTGTTGGCAATCTATATATCTTCTTTGGAGAAATGTCTGTTTAGTTCTTCTGCCCATTTTTGGATTGGGTTGTTTGTTTTTTTTGATATTTTGATATTTTATTCAGTCATAAAAGCTACTGAAATTCTGCCATTTGCAGCAACATGGATGAAAATGGAGGGCATTATGATGACTGGAAATCAAACAGAAAAAGACAAATATTGTATGGTATCACATATATGGAATATTAAAAAATTATAAGTCAATTTTATAGAAACAGAGAATAGAATGGTGGTTGCCAGGAGCTGTGGGGAGGGAGTTGAGAGATGTAGATCAAAGAGAACACACTTTCAGTTATAAGTAAGTTCTGAGGTTCTAATGTACAGCATGGTGACTATAGTTAATAATACAGTATCATATACTTGAAATTTGCTGAGAGGAAACCTCAAGCATTCTCACCAAAAAAGTAAAATAAAAAAGAGTTCATTATGTGAAGTGATGGGTGTGTTAATTATCTTGATCTTGTTAATCATTCCACAATGTATATGTACATCAAATCATCATGTTGTACACTAAATATATACAATTATATGTCAATTATTCTTCCATAAAATTGGAAAAAATTTAGTTATCTAAAAGGGGACCTTTTATTACTTGAAAATCACCCCCAAATCATGGGAATTTACATACTTTTTACCAGGAGTATGATAATAAATTTAAAGAGATACAGGGAGACAGACAATAAATGTATTTTCCGATTACATTGTTATTAGAACTCGTTCAACATACAGGTTGCACTTACTTGCTGCTCAGCCATAAGCACCAAGAAACAGGGCTCTCATCTATTATTGTTCACTGAAGTATTCCTAATATAAGATCAAAGCTGGTATCAAAGACTGCTAGTCACTTAATGAAATGAATATCTGTGAATGAATGAATAATTGAAAGAACAAATCCACGAACAAATAAATAAATACAATTTGTAAATCAGTGTTTAAGTTATGAGTCTGCCATTTACATCACTGAGTAATAATTACTAAACCTCAGTTAATTTCTAAATAAATAAATAAATAGATAAATAAATAAATAAACAAAAGCACCTACCTCTGAGGCAATTGTACGAATGAAATAAAATAATGCACATAAAATGTTTAGTATAGTGCCTGACCCATAATCATTATTATGATTATATTACTTTATTTTAGGAAGCAAGACATATACATGTGTAATATTACATTAAAATACAAAAACAATAAATCTCTTAGTGATTAAAAGGTCATGCAGCATTCAAGTTCTGAAACTTTAAAAGTGGACAGGATTTACAGAGCTGTAGAGGAGCTGAGGGGTCAGGAGTGCAGAGTTAAGAAGGAGACAGGAGGAACATCCCAAGTGTCTGGGACCTTCTGGGTAAACACTATCAGCGTTCATCCCTTTATCCCCACACACCTAAATTAACTCATCAGCCTCCTAAATGATCTTAATGTCAGCCTTTACCTTTTTATTTTCCTCAAAATACTGCTTTGTTGATGGCACTCCCATACCAAAAAATTAACAAAAAAAGCAAAAACAGAAACAAAAAATACCCAATCAAAAATGCCCCACAGAAACTCTGTACAGAATAAAGCTGAAAATCTTTATATTGGTGTTCTAGGCCCATTGTTAAATGTCAGAATGCCTGGCTTCAAGTCGTATTACTCCTCAGCAAGAAATTTCTTCAAGCCATATTCATCTCTTTACCGTCCCTTGTCTGTATAACAAACTTTTAACGCCTGAAGTTTTTATACATTTTGAATTCTTTTCAGGAAGCCCCTCTCCACTCTCAGCCTGCCTCCCCCCACCTCCTTCTTCAGAGTCTAGCTCAAGCTGACCATCCTGGGTTCACTCTCTCCTCCCTCTGAAAAGCCATTCTTCTACTTGGTCATAAAGCCTTTCTGTCCATTTATCACATGGCTTAGTACAACCTGCTTACTGTGCTCTCACATAATCTCATAATTATATGAGATTCTATTTCATATCAATACTCTGTTGACAGATACTCTATTTTTTACTTCTGTGCATCCTTCTCAGTAACTAATAGAATATTGTGTACATGATCTGTTTCATAGAATTGTGCTGTGATGTGCACATTGTGTGTCCTGATGGCTAAGGGTAGTGCCAGAACTAAAGTTGTCACTACTTCTTATCAAGGGGACAGATATGACCCCCCCTGAAACTGTGGATCACCTTGAGGAAAACCAAGGGAGACACATGCTCGACAATAACCCCAGCCTCAGTCAGCAGCATCAACTTCAACTATTAAGACTTATTATGCTCAGTCAAAATTGAGAATATCTATTTCTGGCTAGTTGAAAAGAAGTCAAGTACTTTTTCAAGAATGTTTCTTTATATTTACTTGGCTTCTGGTCCAGGGAAATAATAGGAGTTGGAAGAAAGAAGAAAAATTTGTATTGGTCACATAACCCCAAATAGGCTCTAAGATAGACAAAGATAGATAAAGAGGGGTTCAGGTCACTTGTGCTACTTAGAATGAATTATTTAAATATCTCCAATAGAACCAGTTGAAGTAAATTTGGAAATAAAGGGTAATATTACCACAGTCGTATTGGTGACAAGAGAGCTAAAAAAATAAGGAAAAAATAACTGACTGGTAATATTTTAAAGGGTAACCAATGCTCACTAGCAGCTGCAGTAAGACATTAAGTAATAGAGCACAGTAATGTTAACTGCTCTCCTGGTAAGAGTGGTAAATGAAATAAACCCCAGCATCCGGGGTATCATTAATCTATAGTGAATAATGGCAGTGGTAGTGTAAGGAGATTGAAAAGGGCATTGTAAACATTTGTGGCTGTATAATATACAAATTAAAAATGTGAGAACGCTTGCAGCTGCATAATCTACAAATTAAAAAATGTAATAGCATGACATTAATTACTGACTGATCAATTTCCCCATAATTGCTAGCATGTATATGAACAATTATAGGTCCAAAATGTTATTTGAGAAAGAGACATTGACCTTGGAACTGTAAAGAATGATACTCTGTTATAAGGTAATACCAGATCCTATCAAATTCGGTTCCAGTATTTGTAGCAGCCGCCAGCTCAGCACAGGGCTGTAATCACTGCACTATTTCTTTCGATTATGGAGTCAGAGGGGTTACACATTGTTGTCTCTTTTTGAACAGAAACACCCAGTGACCTTCAGCCTTCTGAAAATGGGACCATCAGGCCTCATTTCCAAGTTCAAACAGTTTTAATAAAAATGAAATAGCAGGAGATAATGTACTTTACCCTTCTAGGCCAATGAAACAGTTTGGAAAGTTAGAAAGACACACTTCGTTCAGTGTGGATATTCCAACTGGGATTATGGCTGTAGATCTAAACGTTTCCAGACCAGCCATTTTCAAGTTGACAGCTAATAGTAAGTAACCAAAGACTCAAATCTTTGATTGATGTTGGAAGCCAGAACACTTACCTGCATTCTCTAGCCCTCCTTAATAGCAGATGACACAGCAAAGCAGTGCTCTTGTTGACAATTTGCTGCGATGGTGACCAATAAAAAATGTGAGCTGAGATTCAGCACAGCAGTTGCTACATCAGATGTGTGACTTTGGCCAGAGGGAGCTCTGTTAGTGCCATTCTTGACACTGAATTACAACTTCATGTCCAGGAGTTACCAGCATTCTCAGTCCCCTTCATTAATTTGTTAAATGTGACCATCTGGATTTTGCTCACTACCTTTCTCTCTTTTTTTTTTCAAACAGATCTTTATTGGAGTATAATTGCTTCACAATACTGTGTTAGTTTCTGTTGCACAACAAAGTGAATCAACCATATGCATACATATATCCCCATATCCCTTCCCTCTTGTGCTTTCCTCCCACCCTCCCCATCCCACCCCTCTAAGTCGTCACAAAGTACTGAGCTGATCCCCCTGTACTATGCTGCTACTTCCCACTAGCTAACTATTTTATATTTGGTAGTGTATATATGTCGATGCTACTCTCACTTCACCCGAGCTTACCCCCAACCCATGTCTTCAAGTCCATTCTCTATGTCTATGTCTTTATTCCTGCCCTGCCACTAGGTTCATCAGTAACATATTTTTTTTTTTTTTAGACTGAAACTGTCTTCATCAAGATCACACTAACTACCTGCCTAATGGACATTTTTCACACCTAACTTCATCTCACCTTGTGGGACTGGACTCTGCTGACCACTCCCTGCATTCAGAACCTCCTTTTTTAGGCTTTGTTGACCATCTTTCATGGCTGCGTGAGTTTTCTCTGCATTGCTGGCTTCAGTGATACTAACAGTATCAACCTCATTCCTTTTTTCTTTCTTTCTCTCCATTCTTTCCCAGTGAAGTTCCTTTTATTCTAGTATTTCTCAGAGCTAAATCTCTGGTTCAGACCTCTTCTCTGGGCTTCACAGTCTACAGCCAAAACCCTACTCAGCATGAGGAAAGGGTGGGCTCAGGCTTTCATACCAGCCATAGAGTTAAAAGTACCCCTCCTGTTCTGCTAACTGTGACTGGTACCAGAGTTCCACTCCATTTTTCAGACTCCCAAACCCCTCATGCAAAGTCAGCCATCATGGCCTGTTTATGTCAACCTCTAATTTTTTTTGGAATCTTTCTCTGTTACTTTCTTTCGCTGTTACTCTCTTCTTTGTTTTCTTCCCCAAGATTTTTATCACAGTTTCATATATTTTTTCCTCTTCCATTTTAAGTACTGCCCCCAAAACACATCTTTCACCTCATTTTCTGCAGGGTCATCCACAGTCATTAGCTGCCCCACTTGTAACTTTTCAATTACTTTGTATTTTTACTGAATAAGTTTAAGCCTTTCATCATGACCCCTTCCACAATCAGGTCCCAGCTTAAGTTTGCAAATGCATGTGCCACGACTTTCTGATCTTGCGTGTTTTCTTTAATAACAATTAAACGCAGTAAATGCTTTAAACAAGGCCAGCTTTATTAAACTTCAAGGCCTTCAAAATACTGTTCCCTCTGCCTAGATTCCCACTCCCTCCCTTGTTCCCTTAAGGAGTTTCTCATTATCATTTTTCCAGGATCGATTTAGAATTTAGATGTCATTTTCCCTCAGCTTCCTTCCTTGTCACCCTCCACAGAGCCAGCCCTCTCGTATTTCCTTATCCCCACAGATACTTCCATTCCACACTTCTCAAAGTGTGCTGTTTGTCTAAATGGCTGTTCCCCATCTCCTGTGTCTTTGTAAATGTGCATCCTATCAGAAAACCTGACATGTAGTAGGTGTTCAGTAATTTATACTTTATGAATTGTATTGAATTTGGTAAAACCAAAAGAAGTGCTTGAAAATAGGAAATAAAAAGGTAGATAGGGCTTCCCTGGTGGCACAGTGGTTAAGAATCTGCCTGCCAATGCAGAGGACACGGGTTCGAGCCCTGGTCTGGGGAGATCCCACATGCCACGGAGCAACTAAGCCCGTGAGCCACAACCACTGAGCCTGCGCGTCTGGAGCCTGTGCTCCTCAACGGGAGAGGCCGCGACAGTGAGAGGCCCGCGCACCGTGATGAAGAGTGACCCCCGCTCTCCTCAACTGGAGAAAGCCCTCGCACAGAAACGAAGACCTAACACAGCAAAAAATAAATAAATAAATAAATTTATTAAAAAAAAAAAAAAAAAGGTAGATAAAGGACTGCTCCATTGGGGGTACTTTGCTAATGGTAAAGCAGTTGCAGTGAAGGTAACAACAACAATATTAGCAATATCAAATGCTAACACTAGTCATAGTGTAACTAGCAATAGTAACACAAATGCTAATCACTTCCTATGTACCAGATATTGTGTAATTTGGGGGTGGTGGTGCATGAATTATTCCATTTGATCTTAACAGATAAGGTAACTGAAACTTAAAGAGTTAAAAGAGAAA
This sequence comes from Balaenoptera physalus, assembly GCF_965194825.1. Classification (NCBI taxonomy): domain Eukaryota; kingdom Metazoa; phylum Chordata; class Mammalia; order Artiodactyla; family Balaenopteridae; genus Balaenoptera; species Balaenoptera physalus. The sequence continues at coordinate 40,590,840 of NC_138897.1, read as the reverse complement.
ACACCTTTCAGAATCACACAGAAAGTGGTGAAGCTGGGATTCTGTCCATGGCTATCCGATTCCAGAGTTCATTCTATTAATCATTAATTATCCCACCTCCCTGATCCCCCTCTTCCCAGTCCTACTGAAATTATATTTTCATTGAACAGCTCATTTTTTTTATTGAAAATACCAAACTAACGTGTTATTTTGGATTTATTTAGACCCAGAACATTTATCTCTGTATAGTCATACTCTTAGACTGCAGATTTTCTTTGTAAAAAAAATCCTAAATACTTTGAAGTTTTCATTTGAAACATTTTAAACAATCACATATCACACATACACACCAAACAAATTTTCAAATAATACCAGCTCCTTCTCCCAAAGTAATATTCATCAATTTCTCCACTTAACTGTTCATTCTATTCAATACAATTATGGAGATTTGAAATACACAATAGATATTGATTCAGTCTCTCACATAGAGACAATTTTAAAATAAGAACTTGGGAGGACATTTTGAGTGAAACTATTTACATAAAAAATAAAATCCTGACATATAGCTTGAGTTTGGCCTTAAAAGAAGACAAAAACATATAAAATTAAAGGAGTAACTATTTTCAGGAAATTTTAATAGGCTCTCTCTTTTGTGCTAATCAAAATAATTAGTATTTCTATAATTCCTTTGGAATCTCACTATAGAAATCTTCACTAAATAAAGGAATTCAGTAGTTTAAAAAAGTGATTAGCATTTATATTATTACAGGGGCAACGCACTAGAACATTATTTCCTACATATTAGAATTCATAGTTATGAAAGCTAGTATTTCTACCACATTGCTGTAAATTTGTGGAAATTTACTAACCATGGAAAGGAATTCACTAAGGAGGTCATGGGACTGGACCTACAGAAGAACAAAAAACAAACAGAAAGAAACAAAAATGAGAGATGAGTGATTTTCAAGCATCAAAATAAATTTGCTATTAGGTGTCCTACCCATAGGGTAGGCAGTCAGTAACCCCTCAGAATGGGCCCAGAGCATATTCCCCTGGGACCAGCCTCATGCTCTTGCTTCTGCCCTGGAGAAACTGAGACTGCTAGCAAATCTGAAAGTGTAGGAGGAAGAATGTCAGACTTCTAGTTCTCTATTGGTTTCTCCATGGGAAATATTTTAAAGAAAAAAAATCTCAAATTTAGAAAAATAATGGGTTGTTTAAATAAATCATCAGGTAATCTGGTTATTATTGTAATTAAATAATTTTCACAAAAGTCTGTTTCCATGAATAAACCAAACTAGTATGAGTGATCCAGCATAGATACAATTTGCATCAAGAATGTGACAGTTCTTCATTTCCATGGCATCATTGTTTTGGTTTGGTTTGGTTTTGGGAGAATTAGAAACACTGACAAACCTCTCTACAATGTTGCTCAGTAACTCTCTATGTCTTCTTCCATTATTCAGGTCACTAGGGAAAGCTCCAGCCTGTTCCTCTTCACCTGACCCTAACCAGCTCAGATGTAATGAGGAGGTTCACGGACAAGAATGGATCAGGGTCAAGGTCACTTATTGGCATCAGGTATCAAGTCATGGTCTGTTTCTCTTTCAGGGTTCCATCCTCTGGGTCCCTCTTCAACTGTCCAACAGCAGGCAAACGTGGAATGAGCCTCAACCTCTTCTGGCAAGAGGGGTTGGTCCAGCTGAGAAAGATCTGGGAGAGGCAACTTAGAGCTGTCTGATCTAGGCTCATGACAAACTTCTTTTTTTGTAAAATTCTTCTCTTCCTCTCTTCTACATTTATAAAAAAATCACTTTTTTATTAAAAAATATACTATATATAAAATAGGTAACTAATAAGGACCTACTGTATAGCAAAGGGAACTCTACTCAATTCTCTGTAATGACCTATATGGGAAAAGAATCTAAAAAAGAGCAGATATGTGTACATGTATAACTGATTCACTTTGCTGTACACCTGAAACTAACACAACATTGTAAATCAACTATGATCCAATAAAAATTTTTTAAGATGATACTATAGTGTTCCACTTCCATCATGACAAAGAAGTGCCCTCTAGTTACCCATTAGCAGTCAAATCCTCCCCCAACCTTAACCTTAACAACCATGTGTAATACAGTCTTTCTTTCCTTCCTCCATTTTTTTTTTGCCTTTATTCTTTCTAGACCACCATAATATGTTCCTGAGTTACAAAAATTACCTCTCTATTGCCTTTCATCATCTGCTTCCACCAATCTAATCCCTACATTGCAGCAAGATAGAACCATTTAAAATACATGTGATCGTGTCATATCACTGTTTTATTCCCTATCTTAATGACATCTTCTATACTTTTAAAATTCTAGATTCAATATTTCTTCTTAATCTGGTCCTTCTCTGCACGTCCTCTGTGAATTTCTTATTAACTTTTCCCTTTGACTGCTGAATCTCAGCCTTATGGAATGTCTTTCATTATCTCAGTTGGGTTACATTCTCTCTGAATCATCTGTCTCTTGCACATGCCAACTACTCTTTAAGGAACATGCTTCTTTCTCTTCTTTTTTTATCTGGATCATTCCTAATCTTACTCAACCACTATTTCTCAGCTTCAATGTTATTTCCTCAAGAAATCTTACTCTCATCTTCCAAGTTCTTGTTAGGTGCCCCTTCAGCTGGCCCTCATAAGACCTTGTACTTCTCCTGCCATAGCATTCATCACACCCCATATTCTAAGTGCCTGTTTATATGTGTGTTTTCTTCATTATGCTGTAAACTTTAAGGGTGGGACTGTGACTGGCCTGTTCATAACTCCATCCCCAAAGTCTAGTACAGTGACTGAAACATGGTAAGTGCTTAATAAATGTTCATTGAATGCATTAATGAGGAAAACATTTTCTCTGGATCACAAAGGGAACCAGGGAACATAACAGGACAATAAACTGTGGGCAAACAAGTGGAGTTAAAGCATTGATAGGATTGATAATGGAGGACAAAGTTAAGCTTTTTCCCACAACTATATTTTTCTATATGCTAGTATTAATTACATATGTGGTGAATATACCTTATAATAAAGACCTCTATTATGTCACATTCTATATTATCATTTCAAAATGGTGAGTAAAAGCATACTGTATGCCATGAAATATGATCCTAAACTGGTTGCAACCCATTTCCTATTACGGAGGAGTATCCTTAGTAAAGCTTCACTTCTCAACTGCAGATATATTTGTGCCAGGTTGGAGCAAAATGAAACCCACACATCCCTAAAATTGTGAAGTCAGTCCTCACCCTAAATTCGAGTCAATAAAGTTAGGAAGACTTTCAGTTCAGAATACAGAACACCTCATCGCACATTTCATATTCCATATTCCTAGACTAAGTTATTAGAGATGCGTACACCATTTGCTGTTGCTTTGTGACATTGGCAAATGCTTCTAAATTTTCTAAATGTTTTTTAAAATGTGTGAAATGTGTTCTTTTCAGGGACGTGAAAGTGAACTGAGACCAAGTGGCAGTGGACGTGTTAGCTATAAATCTACTCAATACATAAATATATGCATATTGAATTTTTCATCCCTAAGCAGACTATAAAATATCTACCTGTTGAATGTGTTATTTGTAATGTGCAAAGTTCACATTTCTAAAAGAACCATAACTTTTTCCTTCATATTTTGTTCTGTGACATGTAAAAGTGAGTTTATTTTTCCTAAAACATAAAAACTACACTTTTGTGAATATAACACTGCATGACTAAGAGCTAGATTACAAAATATTTTGACTATTAAAGAATAGATATTAGTATAGCATTTTGTGTTAATTGTAAAGATTATTTTTCTCAACATACTTAGAGTATATCAATTTTTTGTTCTGTTAATCTTCTGAATAATGTAGCAGACATGGCAATTAGTTTTTCAAAAATTTAATTTAAAATTATCTATTTGGACTTTATACATTATATATACACTCTCCATTATACATATCTATTGAATTGTTGAAATTTGTAATGTTTAGACATTTAGTGGATGAACTGTTCTATCATGGTTATTTGTCACTTGACACCTTATAAAAAGAAGGAAAAAAAAAAAAAACTCTTCCGTTGAGCATGTCTCATAGAAGCTGTCTCCTCTTAAATAAGTATAAGGATAAAATATCAGTGAGAACAGCACTGTCCTTTGGAGAAAGGACCTTGCCTTTAGGTTTTTGTAATCTACAACTGATTTAATAAGATTTATTCTTTTTATGATTTATGAAACACTACTTGTAGTTGAGAAATAATTCAACATTATTCCAGACAGGATATGAAGAATGAATCTTTTCAGCATATAAAAGGAACTTATTCTGCTACTCTTTTAGGCAAAGAAATAAGACTGCTAATCTTAGACACTGTTCCCCTGCAGATGGTACTGGTCAGATCTAGTTCCTGTGGATGAAATGTGAATTTTATGCCTTTACTACAGTAAAAAGATTGAACTGGAGCTTTAAAAAGAGTACGTATTCCTAGGTAAATGGAAAACTGTTTGACTTCACTCTGAACTGAAGTACTTGCTGGAAGCATTTTTTTTTTTTTTCATAGTTGGCTATGAAAAATAAGAAAGACTCAAATGCATAAATTGTGGCAGATGCTTCCTTAACTTACCCTAGTGAAATAATTTTGATGGGTGGTTATGAATTTGTAAGTAATGTTTACTTCTGAAATGGCATAATTGCTTTTGGAACTATTTGAGGCATTTTGAATTGTATCTGTTTTTATTGTAATATGGAATTGTATTACCATTTTATGAAGTGGCATCTTTCTGAGGCATGGAAGTTCTGAATACATTTGTTATCCATCATGAGGAAACCAGGTAAGTAAATATTACAACTATAATTGAAATTCTTCTTTTTTACATGAATAAATGAAAACTATTTTGAATCTGAAGGCAGAAACATCTATCTGCAGACTGACAAACTGTGTATTTGTTTGGTTTGAAAAAAATGGTGTCTGGCTTCTATAGTATGACTGAGGGAAATGTCTGTCTCCTGCATTACAGAGCTTCTGAGATATAAGAGCTCTCTCTTTGGTGGAGGTGGAAGAGGCCAACTGGATGGACCATAAAGAAAAAGAGCCTTTATCTATGTAATTACTATTCAATGGGATAAGTCCACACACAGTATTTCCATCTGAAGTGCTGTGTCTTATCTATATTGCTACATCCCCAAATCCCCCTAAGTTTTCTAATTATTTCCATAAGCATTTATTGAGCACATAATTATTGTTAAGATCTTTTGAACACTCAAAATTTATAATGACATGATTAATTTGCCTTTAACAAAATCCCCAAACATTGATCATATTAAGTAATATTTTTCTTATGTGGTTCAACCTAAAGATGTAGGACCTGGATTTCTAGGTGGCTAAATCAGTACAACTGACCTTTGAAGAGAGAATTATCTCATGGAAAACTGGTCAAGCAATTCAAAAGAACAACCAGGACTTTAGCTTTTGGCCTTTACCTGAGTTTAAAAGAGATTTTCTGGGAGGCCACCATCCACTTAATTATGCGGGAAAGATTATATTGGGGAGAATGACTTGTTCTTGTTGAGGATTGTTTGGACGATATATGGACCATGTTATATAATGCAGACAAATTTGTTGGTCAGATAAAACATGGATCAGGAAGGTGATTGGTTGCAGGGATATTTAGAGTGAACGTAACAAGTTTGAAGACAGGCAGAGAGACTACCTATACCAGTGCTTCTCAGACTTTAATGTGGATACGCTCTGGGGGAATCTTGATAAAATCCAAACTCTGATTCAGGAGTTGGACCCAAGAATCTGCATTTCTAACCTGTTCCCATGTGCTATTAGTGGTACTGGCCCATTCAGCACACTTAAAGAAAGTGAGATGTTACAAAGAACTTGAAATCCATGTACAGTATCTTCACCAGCACAGTGAGTAGGGCAAAATAATGCATTAATAAGTAAGTTTGACAAAGTAAAAACAATGTTGCATTTTCCTTGCTACAATTCCAATGTCTGTTCACAAAGCTCATCTCTGTGTAATGATGACAATATCAAATCCCTCTTCTTTAAGGGCTATGGCATTATTATTTTACTTTCTCTTAGGCATGGCTTTTTTCATTCATGCAAAGAAAGGAGATGAAAAAAAGTCATTGTTATTTTCAAAAGAGGGATCAAAGAAATTATTACAGACTATAGATCAGTAAGAATGATCTAACTTCCAGACATAATTCTAGAATAATTATTGAAGGGCTGGCTTGTAAGTGCCTAAGTCACAAAAGGAGGACTTCCTGAGAATTTACTAAACACAAGTCATATCCCAATAGCTTAGCTTCTTTGGCAGTAGACATAACAAGTCTAGATTTCCACAAGACATTCGACAATGTCTCTCTCATTAAATTTAAGAACAAAGGAAATTTGTTTTTACCAATTAGTATTTGAAAAATCATATCAAAATGAGGGTGATTAATTGGTTGAGGTACACTGGATAGAAATTTCTAGAATTAGACTAGTTTCTGGGTTATGTATGTTCCTTTTTATTAATATATTTGATAATAATTATAATAAAAAAGACAATGGCATCAAAAATTCTATATAGCATTGAGCTGTGAGAGATAGCAAAGACATTAACAGCTACTGTGGATATACTGATACATACAGTTGATGTTTTAATAGTTACAATAAGTCATATATTAAACTTATAAATAACAGCAATTAATGCTTTTATTTAACAGTCCTTATCTTGGAGTCAACAACAAAGTTTAAATACATTAACTCATATAACCAAATGTATAATTTTATGAGGAAAATTTATCAGACTCTCAGAGGAGTGTTTTTCCTCTAAAAGCTAAGAATCATTCTTAAATAGTCCAAGATATGAAGACAGAGGGGAGAGCTGAGAAGTGTTCCATCAAAGGGGGTGGGGCTGGAGTTTGTCCACGTGCAGGAATTGATGGACAAATGGACAAGTGACAGTGCTTGTTTAGATTAGTTAAAATTGAAAGGAATATAACAAGGAAAGGTGTAGGATCAATATGTGCATGGCTTCTGTAGCAACAGGCAAGAGTCTACCCATGAGGAGGTGCAAATATTGTGTTGAACTGAGTCAAAACAACACAACCTGAAAAATTATAATGTTGTCACATGTTTAATTTCATTTTTTAAATCTCAGAGCTTTTTCCTGTTTATTAGCTATTTTCAAAATGCAGTTAATAATTTTCTAAAAACCTATAATACAAATCTTTAATAAAAGAATGGGAATCTAAGTGAATAAGTGACACAGGATACTTTTTTTTTTTCTTTTTGAAGAGGCACCAGTTACTCAGTGCAAGAGGATTCCTGGGTACCTTAGTCCCGAGGTCAAAGGCAAGGATGTGGATTTCAGGAACCTCTTGCCTCACAGTTCTGCAAACCTGGAGAATCCATTGCTCTGGTTGTACTTGCTTGAGCTTTTTACTTACTTCCAACTGCTCTCCATATCCTCACTGGACCTGACTTGGCTTTCCTTGGTTGAATGTCTTAATAAAATGTAAACGGAATTAGGAGGACTGTGAGTGTGTGTGTGTGTGTGTGTGTCTTCTAAGTGAGGTACATCCTCCAAGTCACAGATGGCCCATTAGAAAAAAGAAATATAGTAAAATGAGTAAAATATATTCTCATTCACAATTTCCTAGAGGCCCCTTGGTTGTTAATTGAAACTTTTGTCTACTTTATTGAACAATAAAAGTGGCAGCAACTACTCCCAGTTGTCCTTCAGAATTAAAAAGAGGATAAAGGGTTCCTGGAAAAGGTGACAGAAATTAATGCAGTGAGCCCAGCTATCAAACATTCTGATATGTGAATTGCCTGATATTTTTATAATGCTGTCTTATGATTGGAAATGTTATCGCTTCTATTGAATCAATAGAAAATGTTAAAGCTCCACAGAACCCCAATTACAAACTAAAGCTGGAAGGTTAACATCTGGGAGCAGCAGAGATAGAAACAATCTCTATTGTCATACCTTCCTGACAAATAAATGTCAGAAACATAATGCCTTTGCCTGGTCTCAGCATGGAGCACATGTAAAAGAGTGATTGTAAGGCTGCCTCAAGTCAAATCGCCTGTCATCTCAGCTTTGACACGGAATTACTTTTGTTTTATGCATCTATTAACCTTGAACTATCAGCATTTGTTTTAATGTTCCAGGCTGAATGACCTAAATGTTCTTCTCTCACTCAGAGGGGATCTGTGAGAGGGGAGAGCAGGTGGCCAGAGTTGGAGCTGGTCTTTTGGGAAGGCAGAGTGAATGTGACCGGAAGGACCACCTTCCTCCCAAATGGCGATGCTCTGCTTTGAAATCCATTACAAGGGTATTCTTGTGTGTTTTAAACAGTTGCCCTTTTCCTCAGAGTCTCCTGTGGAAATGTGAACATCACACATCATGGAGAGATCACATATGATCATTGATCATACAATTATCACACAATCTATTTGGAAGACATCCTTGACACAGTCCGTATGGGAAGGGCAGAGAGAAAAGATAACCTCTGTTTCTTACAGTGGAAGATAAGGCAAGGAGTGATTAAGTAACTTGACTTTGACCTGAATCCTGATGTCATCTCATTTCTCATCTATTTTCACTCTTGTTAGACCTTGCATATTAAATGCTTTGCATCTCACACATTACCTTCGGTATCATCCTTTAAAGAATATCCATTTCAGGTTCATTTCAACATTACACTAGATAAGGCAAATTGGACAGTTTTGTGACTGGCTCCAGAACTTCTGTTCTAGTGCTTTGTGTGTGTGTGTGTGTCTGTGTGTCTTTGTGTGTGTGTTTGCTTAATCCCAAGGCAACTCCAGTTTCATCCAACTCATGGCCCCAAATTATGAAGTAATTATTTTTCTTGTATTGTTTTATTCAGTGCTGTGTATCTGAGTCTGGGCTCTAGAAATCTTATTTTGCCCTTGATTCAATATTTCGTGTACCCAAAAGCACATTTTGAGCATAATTTTCTCTAATCTTATTGTCCCAGACGAGCTTGTTCCTTTTTGAGGTCCAGCTTCTTCAGCTGGACTTCTAGGCTGGATGTAGCTCAGTTTTCCTAAGAAGGAAGTAACGCAGTGGAAGGTTTTATCTGAACTGTGACCTATCTTCAACACAAACTCTTTACAGCGATCAGAAAACTTCTGAGTCTTCCTATCTGCATTCTCATCCACCTTTCCATAAGGCCAATTTTCTGCATTTCTAAAATCTTGAATTCTCAACTAATTTGCAAAGAGAGGTGACTAACATACTTTGCCTTTCCTGGTTCAGGATCCTGTCTCTATTCAGTTCCTGAAGTTTCCTTCATGACTTATCCGGGCACGTATTCATGGCCACTCTCCTGTTCCCATCAATCACAAACTCTGAGCATGGGGTCCTGGGGCACATAATCATTCTCTTAGATAGTAAGCCTTTCTATGGTGTATACTATGTGCCAGTAACTACTATCAGAATTTAAGACCTGTAACCTCATGGACTTTACAGAAGAATCTTATAAGATAGAAAGTCTTATGTTCCCCATTTTATAGATGAAAAAACTGAAGTTCAGAGATGTGAAGCCTGAAGTCTTAGAGTTAATAATTAGTAGAAGCTGGAATTGAACCCAATTTGCTTTTAATCTCTGCTGAACAACCACCCCACCAGCCACCTAAGGAGCTAAAGTTTATTAAAAAAAAAAGAAGAAGAGAAAACATTTATTTGAACACCTATCATAAACTAGACACTGGGAATATTTAATATAAATATTTTATTTCATCCTCACAAAAACCATATATTATAAAGACTCAACATCGAGGGAAAGTAACTTGCACAAGGACATACAGTTGCTAAAACTCTGATTCCAATCTCCAAGTATATATAACACTTGATGGGGTATTCACTAGTGATGTTGTGGCATAGAAAGTATGCAGTGAAGAATTTAGGGTTTTCATCCTAAAAACTGGAGGAGTAACCAAAGCCATACATTCTATCCCAATGAGCCCTGTTCCTGGACACCACCATTTTCCTGTAACCCTTTCCATTTCCAGAATCATTATCTCTATCATCACTTCATTTTAATAAACCTCTTTTGCCAGAAGTGACTATCTTTATAGCAGGGATGAACATTGCATGGTCAGATAAGGAAGTTTTAAGACAAGAGTTTTGAGAATGAATTAATGCCATTTGCAGCAACATGGATGGACCTAGAGATGATCATACTAAGTGAAGTAAGTCAGGCAGAGAAAGACAAATACCATATGCCATAATTTATATGAGGAATCTAAAAAAAAAAATGATTTAAATGAACTTATTTACAAAAGAGAAACAGACTCACAGACATCGAAAACAAACTTATGGATGTCAAAGGGGAAAGGGAGGAAGGGATAAATTAGGAGTTTGGGATTAATAGATGCACACTACTAAATATAAAATAGATAAACAACAAGGACCTACTCTATAGCACAGGGAACTATTCAATATCTTGTAATAACCTATAATGGAAAACAATCTGAAAAAGTATATATATATATATACATATATATGTGTATATATATATATATATATATATATATATATATATATAAAGTGAATCACTTTCCTGTACACCTGAAACTTAACACAACACTGTAAATCAACTATACTTCAATAAAAAAAAGATAATAGCTTTGAAAAACATGGCATCTCAAAGTCAAATTAGGTATGTGTTTAGTAAGCTCAACTTTATAAAAACAGATTTCAAGTATTCATGTTGCGGCTGTATATTTTAGAGTCTTGATTGCCCTACAATCAGACCCCATGTTTATATTTATTTCTTTCCTTTGTGAGAACATCAGCTTTTGTGAACTGTTTCAAATTAGCTCAATTCTGAAAGCAAGGTGGCTGACCCCAGCTTCTATTGAACCATAGCAACAGAAAAATCAAATTGTAGTAAGTGACTTCATTTTTCTATAAGTAACTATAAAAATACTGTCCACTAGTTTGGAAAAGTACTGTCTTGGTGAAATAATGCTTGTGGCCAAGAATTGAATAATTACTGTAACACTCATTTGACAAAATTCTCTTTGAAGTAGAAAAAGTTTACATTGAAGGAAACTAGAGAACAAGATTTGATTATGACTGTATTTCTCTGTTTCAAGCCAGAGGACATTTAAAAAGATGTGTACTGCAAGAATGATTGGATGAGTGTGTCAACAGATAAAGCAATTTTAGTGCACGATGATGGGGATAACTGTAAAAAGACACAATATTACTCATATCACAAAGCTCTAATTCACATTTATGCCAGCAGTCCTGTGCACCAAATTGCTTATTTTCTCTGTTGTATTCTGGAGCCTTAGGATCAAAGAACTTTAAGTCTTGCAGACAAGTTTATGAAAACCCAAACAGTTTGAGGAGAATCATTACCCTTGGAGGTCACCCTGAAATAAGAGCATTGCTCATTTGCCTTCTCTCTTCTATTTTAACTCAAAAAGAGCACTAATCATTGTAAGATAAAGTATTATCAGATGATTGAGTTAAAATCCATTGTTTGTGTTCAGAGTGTATAAAATATATACAAGTACAAATGTACATATATGGGGTGTGTGTGTGTGTGTGTGTGTGTGTGTATATATATATATATATATATATATATATATATATATATATATATATACACACACAGAGAGAGAGACAGAGAGACAAGAGAGATAGAAAGAATCAACCAATATATATATTATCATATGTCTAGCATTGTACAAGGGTCAGTGGTGTAGGAGATGCAGGAAAGTTCATCACTTAGACTCAACTGTCCACAGAACTTGCTTTTTAATTAGAAGACAATTGCATGCACATGAAATCAGAAAAATGGAAAAATAGTACTTAGCTGCATATTATATTTAGTAACATAGACTTATCATTTCAGAAACTAAAAAATTCCCTGATCCAAAGACTTGGAAAAGAACAGAGAGGTGTGGAATAAAAGCCCTGCCAATTACATACAAGCAATTGGCTCATTTATGTATTAAGACAATATTTATCAGTAACTGTTGCAAAAAGTGAGGGAGATTTTAAAAATGAATACAGCACGATCTCTTTCCTTAAAGAGCTTACAATTTAGTGGGAGAGATGGACAAGTAATAAGCATCCAGTGCCCAATACATTACATGGTTGTAAGCACAAATTGCTGTATGTATTATTCAATTTACAAAGAAACTTTGTGCTAGCTTTATCTGCTGTACAGGTGGACATTATGTTTGCAGAAATAAGCAACAACAATAAAATGATAAAATAGGAGAATAGGGATTTTGCAGTGCTGCTTCTACTATTGAGGCTTCTAGCCTTCAAGTAATATCCTCATGCAAAAATTTAAGAAAAACCTAACTTCTGTATTACAAGCAACAGCAAAAAATAATTCTTTACTTACTGCCTTGCTAATCTTTATATGACAATATAATACCCAAGAAATGAGTGATTGGATAGATGAATAAATGATCTCTTTCTCTTTTAAGACATAATCTCATAATAGTTAATGTCGCTAAGGTTCATTCCTTAATAATTTCATTTCTTCATTTTTCTTTTCAATTTTTCACAATGTAATTTAAACATCATATCTGTTTGTCTTTGTTTTCTCTGGGTAAGATTTTTGAGAACAAATTCTACTCTATGCCATTTGTAATCTTATTCATACCATAAAATAATACTATGTATATAATAATTGCAACCCATCTCCTGAGAAAACACACACACTAAATATCTTGATATATCAAGGATTAAGATGGATCTAGGTATGAAACCAAGTTTCACCAAGCACAAAACTGTGATTATGACCAAGAGATGGCCCAAACTTCAGTTTTTTCATCTGTTAGATGAGGGATATGCTATCTACCCAATAAGGATTTTGTGAAAATTACATAGAATGACATCTGTAAAAAGCCCATAAGAATGATTTGAAATGCCAGATCTATTTCTTTGGTATCCCACACACTCATACACACACAGGTAATGAAAGAGGTGTTGCATTCAGGGTCATTACCCACTGACACACATGGTGTAAGGTGCTCAATAGAACAGAAGATGAGTGATGCCCTTTGAAACTGGGGAAAGTAATTACCCGAATAGGGTCTGTTGGGTTCTGAATTATTGAAACCAACAACCGTCATTATTCCATTCAAATGGTGGAACTGGGGCTTGGTCTAGTGATATGAATAAATATCAATCTGGTACATGACTGGACACTATGTATATAATATATAAAGTCCATTGATGGTAAAATCATACACCACATGTAATATCAGTGCTATGTACTATAGTATTTTATAATAAAATATCTATTTTGGTCAATTTTTTTCATACTTTTCTTTATGTTCTATCCCTTTGGCAATTACACATAAACTACTTCTCTGTGCTTTATATTTTACTATAGTCTCATTATTTCTAAATATATGTTATATATGTATATATATTATTTTCTCTGTGCCTTTCTTTATGTCATTCTCCTGATCGGTATATTCTTCCACATCGTCTCTGCTCTTCTGAACTCTTCCAGGCTTTGAGAGACAAACTTATTTACAAATTCCAGTCTCATCAGGGGGCCTTCTTCCTTCTGCCCTCACATAGTTGATCTTTCCCTGGGCAGCTTTAGAACTCAACATCCATACCTTATTGAGTTATTGAAAAACAATTCAAGGTAGACCATTTACTCTATTTTTATACATCTGGTTGTCCAACTTTATAACTGTTACAATCTGCTTCACAACATGGACCACGAATACAGTTCAGGCACTTTAATATTTCTAATTAATATTTTATTTCTCTCAAGAGCTCCTAACAAGAATGCGTTCTCTTTTTTGAGTCTCAGCCACCCTGCATCCCCATAACCCAAGCCTGGAGGTAGAGTAGGGGCTGAGTCTAATAAGACTACCTCCAACATTGCTTCTTACTCTCACATGATCTGACAGTTAAAGAGTGACCCTTAAGAGCTGGGTCTTGCAGCAATATCTCCCTGACTCATTTAGTTTATTGTGTAGGCAATGGGATTCCTTAAGGAAAAGGATCCAGTTCCTTCAGACTAAGTTTCATCAACAATGCACCATTGTCAAACTCCCTATGTATTACAGGACCGTGTGTACCCCCATTCTGTTCTGTTACAAGACAATCACAAAATAATGGGTTAGTTTTAGTTACCCTTCTTTACCACATTTGGCCTGGTTTAGCCACAGGGACTGGCTAGGAGATAATTTCCAGTCTCAGCCACTTCCCTGACTGGAACCAGCTTTCCTCCCAGTGCCTCCTATACCTTTACCTTAAGCCAAGGTCTATGATCAACTTCTTGATTTTCAGGGCAATTTATACAAGAGTTTCATGGTCTATTCCTTCTACAAACTTTGGGGGCAGTCACCCTGTTCAGTGACTAGGTCTTCTTCAAATTTTGGGCATTAGGAGTCAAAAATCTTCACTTCTAGAACACCTTTATGAAAATGAAACTCTTTGGGCAAAATTATTCACCTTTTTTGCAAGAGCAGTTTCATTTACCATGAGTCTCAGAGAGTGACAACACTGATCGAGTCACGAAATATTTTTTTTTTAAAGATTATTTTTAAACAGTGGAAGCCTACCCATTTTACAGTAAAAAAATCTGATTATTCATACAACCCTTTCATTTAAAAAAGAGAAAAGCTAAAAGAGAACAGGCAAATAAAAACAACATAAGAAGAAAAACATATATCCTCTCTTCCTAACTAAAGGCAATTATCTTAAGTATCTTCTTTGTATCTTCAGAAATTAGCACTGCATTTGCACATAATATTCATCAGGATATAAAAGCATATAAGCATCAAAATTAGGTATGGGAGGAAACTTAGAGACAGAAAACTTGAAATCATACTTGAGCTGTGACTAGCCCAAGGTCATCACACTAGTTTGTATCAATAGAGTAAACATATTTCACTGATTATGATAATATCCAGTTTAAATATTGTTTTGCTAAACTGTGAAGACCTCAAAGAGGAGGACCTCAACATCAACTTCTCTTAACTTTCCTATAGTAGTTAATACAAGTATGTATAGAGTGGACACACAGTGGGTTATTTCACAAGTTTATGTTGAAAGAATGAAGGAAAACGTGAAAGTTTTATATGTTGTTCTATTTCTTCCCACGCAATTTCTACATGTCATCTTGAAAATATAGACGGAGCTTAATATGAAACATTACAACTGGATTATATGGATCATACTTTGTAAATTATTTCTTACTCTTTGACAATCTAGATAAAGTAAAATGCTAGTGGCAGGCAGAAAAATTATGACATGAAAAATTTATTTTCTATCTATTGTTGTCATATTTATTGCCATTTTCAATGAATGTACTTATTTTGAAATAGCTTACACCATTTCCATATGAATCATTGCTGAAACTCAAGAAAAACAGCTAGTATCATTCAAGAATGGCCCCGTGTATAAATGAAGAAAAAAAAGTATGCCATTAGCTATCTTTCTGTGTTCCCTTTTCATGCTCCTTTAATCCTTTCAGAAATATCCCTTTGTCCACACTTAATGCCTGTTTAATGCTTATTGGCTACCTGAAAACCAATTCACTTGAACATGTTCCTTCCACCATGAAGCAACTGAGGACTGAGGTAAGGTTCCACAGCAGTCTCTGAGTTAATCTCAAGTCAAAACAGAAACTCCTGCTCCACTGTCCTACCAAACCAGAATGTAAGACGTTCAGAAGTTTCTTCCATTGAAAATTCTCATTTTAATGCACACATATATATATATATATATCCAGATTCAAGAATGCATGTGAAGAATTATTAGTGGATGGAAGGCACCTGAAAATTCTAGAGACTCTATAACCATTTGAAAAAAAGATTTTTTTTTTTTGTATTATAGGGATAACTGTGTCTATATCCCAATGGTTTTAAACTTTAACAATTACCAAAACTGTGCTCACTCTGAAAACATGAATAATATTCCTATGATTGAAAGCAACCAAGGTTTATAGTAACTTTAAGGGCTATTAAGCAAGTTCCTATATGAATCCAGAGAACGAATTGTATAAGCATTTAGAATGTGCTGATGATAAAGGGATTCATAAAAGTTGTTATGCTGATATTATATTGATGGATGTTTGAATATAAGGTGAGTTATTAACCAGGGCAAGTGAAACTAATGTTTAAGTGTTATGATATATGTGTAATTGAAAGTGAATTTTCTTGGCAAAATGGGGGGCACAATGAAAGAGAAGAATGAGTGAGTTCAAATCAAGATAATAACACAGATAAATCCATTTGCAATGCCATTATAAGTAGCCAAGTTTTACACAAAGCCAAGAAGTTTAACCCCTAAAGAAATCTAGTCCAAAAATATTTGAAGTGTTGTATCGGTTTGTAGTATTTCAGTAGATGACACTCAGTTCTGCTTCTTAATTAGATCTATGCAGTCATCTTTCTTCTTCCTCTTCACCATGTCTTTTTCAATGTTTTTGCAGCTGCATATCAGTAAAACTAGTGGATGAGTCATTTACATTCTCTTTGGATGCTGTCCTAATTATTGAAAAACTAGAGTTCTGCATCCAAACCACAGCAGTTTGTTTAGAGTGTGGACTCTAAAGGCTTATCCATTTGCCCCACAGCATAAACTTGGACCTAATAATGGTTGGAAAGTGGAGACACAAAGACACATGGACACATTTCTGATTCTCCTCTTCTGTTACTTTCCTCCATGGCCCTGTTGCCTTTTCTGCAAAACTACACTTCATCACAAGACCAGGGCATAAAGTGGAGAGGAAATGCTCACCTGCCAATACATATCCAAAAGAGACCTCTCCCTTGTACTTTCTAGTAATGCTGTCCACACCCATCATTCACATTTTCTAAGCAGTTTTATATTATTAACCTGGTCACCTAATCTGTGCATGTAGGTATACATGCTTTTTCTCCTTTACTTCTACTCTTATCTTTATGGATACAAAAATGAACTTTAAAGGTGCAGAAGATATTTTTTTTCCCTGTTTCATATTTCATGCTCAAGTAATCTGATACGAATATATATATGTATATTTACATATACATATATATATATATATATATATATATATATGAAGATTAAGGGACTATTTTTGACTATTTTGAGCAAGACTTAATAAGCGTGGTAATGCTGAGGTGGTGTTGTTTTTACAGTTGGTTAGTTGGTTAAAGCCAAACAAGCCTATACTATAGGGAAGAAGAAGAAAACCTCTTCTAATACTTGAAGAAAACAAGGTAACTTCAAAACATGTTAGAGAGAAAGCAGAGTCATATGGAGCTCTCCCACAACGAAGTTTTTATTCACATTTTATGCTGTAGGAAAAACTTGAGACCAGGAAATGGAAAGTTGTTCAGCATCTCATCAGCTTAAACTCTCCAAATTAAAAAATAAACATAAAAAATAAATGTTGACAATACTGTATTATAGGATAATTGACAAAAAGTTTTTAAATCCTGAAGAGAAAGATATTTTTCTTAAAAAAGATTAATAACTGAAGAACAGAAAATGTCAAACATCAAACAATTATATCACTTCCACTTTATACAAATTTATCCCCTGTCGAAACAAAATATAAAGAAACCAAAAAAAGTGGATATTGGGAATAAAAAGGCTATATTGTTGTTTTATTATATTGAAATTCTATAGTATATTATTAAATAGATAATTGATGAATTCATTTGGATCTGTTATGGCAAACTGTCCTTGCAAACATTTTCTAAGGTACATTGTTAGAAACAGTGAATTCCTTAGATCTAGGTTGTATTGCTTTTGTATAACTTCTCCCAATGTCTCACGTAACGTCCTTATTGTTAAGTGGGAAAATGTGAGTTATATGATAGTGCCAATATGTAGATTTATAATTAGTGAAAAATTTACTCCAGCTGCTCTCCCATTTAAAATGTCATAAATAGGTCTTTACCAACCTAAGAGTTACTACACTTCTGCCCTTGGCCTTGCAAAACAAAGATACATCAAAAATTTAAATAAAAATATCAAAGGTTTATTTATCAAAATTGTGGTTATACAAACTATAAGAAAAATAAATAATGCCATAGGTGATTTTAGATTCAAAATTGTTCTCCTGACTGAGATATTAATGCATCATCAATAGGATACCATAAAATTGGAATAAATTTCATAGTTTTTAATTTAGCTCCAAAAAGGTTAATTTTTAAAGTTTTGGGTAGTGAAAAACTGGTTTAAAAGCTGTCATGTAGAAAGATCTGAGATTTTTAGCTCAAGGCCAACTAATAGGAAGCCATATTGCAATGCAATTGAACTTAGACTTCATTAATGTATGGATTTTGTTGACGTAATGAGAAGTCATTGTTCTGCTGCATTTTACATAGATTATATCACCTCTGAAGCTCATGCCTCACTAGTGGTTCTGCATTTTAGGGAAGCACTGGCAAAATGAAGAGTCGGAGTCAGAGGAAGTTGCTCAATATTGAAAACTGTCTAGAAATTAAATTGCTCTAATTACTATCAAAGAAACTGGGTATATTCAGCCTGAAGATTAAACTAAGGGTCATTAATATAAAAAAACACTGACAAAAAGAAAGGCAAAATGTTTTATTTCTTCTCTTGCAAACAACTTAACTTAAACCATTGCAAGGAAGTTACAAGGATTCTGGATTTGACTCAAATGAGTTTTCAACAATTGAAGAGTCTGTCCTCTGTATGATGCAGCACAGAACTACTCTTACTGAGATATTCAAGCAAAGATAGTATATATATATATGTGTGTGTATGTGTGTGTGGAAAGAGTTATGAGGAATGTTGCTCTGGTGAAGGGTTGTATGAGAAGACTTCCATGGTCCTTTTTAGTTCAAAATTATATGATTCTACCTATGCATTGAACATAAATAGTACATGCTTGTTGTGAACAGGTGCTGAAGAAGTACCCCAGATATCAGGAAAAATGGAAAATTGCCCTCTGCCTTCAGTATTTATTTTTTTTAATTTTTATTTATTTATTTATTTATTTATGGCTGTGTTGGGTCTTCGTTTCTGTGTGAGGGCTTTCTCTAGTTGCGGCAAGTGGGGGCCAATCTTCATCGCCGAGCGTGGGCCTCTCATTATCGCGGCCTCTCTTGTTGCGGAGCACAGGCTCCAGACGCGCAGGCTCAGTAATTGTGGCTCACGGGCCTAGTTGCTCCAAAGCATGTGGGATCTTCCCAGAGCAGGGCTCGAACCCGTGTCCCCTGCATTGGAAGGAAGATTCTCAACCACTGCGCCACCAGGGAAGCCCCTGCCTTCAGTATTTTTGTCCCACCATTTATATACTCTTTCTAACACACTGTGATAAACTGACTTAAAGAAAATAACCTTTCTATAGGTAATGCTAATTGATTTTATGTAATTATTCATCAGATAAACCATTTTTACATTTATAGAAATTGCATTGACAGAGTTAATACTCTTTTCTTCTTTAAAAAAAATTGACCTCTATCTTCATTTATTAAAGAATTAAAAATTTTAAATTAATGTAATGGAACATTAATTATCATTCACATCACCTACATAAATAGTAATAATTATACACACGTATCCCCACATACACATAGTAGAAGAGAGATTGACTGTTACGGTTTTTATTAAGGGTCATTTTTCCAACTGGTTTGTCACTCTGGAAATGACCATATTGACAACTCAGAATTGGTGTGGCCTCTTTTTCTGCCTAGAAAAAATTAAGAAGAAACAGAAAAGGGGGCATCAGAAACCTGCTATGATCTGGCACAAAAAGCATGCTGATGAATTTGAATTCTGTGGTGCACAATTTTGCATATTCAAACTACTTTAATGTAAGTGTCTTACTAAGTATTTGGGATGGTTGTATACTCTCAACACCTGCTATTTGTGAAGGACTGAAAAGAACCACTATTGGCTTTTATGAATCATGGAAGAGTAGTTAAAATGCAGTTGGTTTTTCAAGATGTTTGGGAGCGAACACCCCAGTGTCTCATGGAGGTTGAGTGGCAGCACAGGTTGTGGCACAGGCAGCAGTTTCAGCATCAGAAGGACCAAGGTGATGCTCCAGCTGCACCACTTAATATTTGTGAGGCTTTGAAAAGGCCCTGTATGAATCTCACCTTCCTCATCTAGAGTCTCAGAAGAGCTTTTCTTCTTTACCTATCACCCCGAGTTGTTTTGAGGATCAAAAAAAAAAAAAAAGAAACTATTTTTGGGGGGACTTATTAAAAGACAGAACAGAGTAAGGCATTATTATCCTTAATGCACATGTGCTTTGCTTCATAATATCTTAGATTCATTTGTTTGTCTTTTGGTCTCTTAAACGTTCAAAATTTATATTGAGCTATTTACAATGGCTCAGAAATTGCTTATTTTCAGGAACTAGAAAAGGCATAACTCTTAGAAGTCACAAGAAAATAGACATGTGATGGGGTAGAATAGGAGGTGGCCAAGCTCTTCTGGCAGCTGGAGAAAAACTGCCTGTATTTGTACTATGTGAATGTGGTAAACCAGTAAATGCAAGGAGAAACATCTGCTTCATGCTTAAGATAACAGTTTGAGTTGATTAGCAAGATTAAATCTTGCTCCAAATTGACAAACTTTCAAAACCTCATCCTCAGTCTTTTCTAAGCAACCCAACAACCTCTTGTCCTTAAATAGCTTTATTTCTAGAGTTTAATAGTCACTTGGGGTAAAATTATCTGGTCAAGAACAGAACTTATGATGACTATGTCTGGTCTAAAGTTAATAAGGCCTAATGTATACTTTACAAAAACAACTAACAGAAAAGGTGAAAGGGAATCAATAACCCACAACCTTTCCTTCTAAATGACTTTAAGTAGTGACTTTAGAAGGTTCCAATTTTTTCTAAATTGGTATTTGTAGAGTAGGTTTCATGAAAAGGCTCAGACTTAAGAATGTCCACTGAAAGCTGTGCTAACTCTTTAACCTAACCTAGTTAAGAACTATTTGTGGGTAACGGAGCTGTGACATAATGTGTGGTAGACTGGGAGATGAGGAAAGTATAGAATAATTTTCAACAGACACTGACTGTAAAAAAAATTCTGATTTCTCTGGCATATTTTAGTGAAGAAGTCTTCTCATTTTTCTATATTTCTGGATCCATCATTATTCATTTTTATTCTATGCAAGGCAGAAAGACCCTGAATAGAGTGGGGAAAAGTACCATATTTTTGCTAGCAAAACTGAGAGTAAAAACCCTTTAATTAAAAGAATAGGCTGTGCTGGTAATAAATTTAGCCAGACTAACTGTTCTTCTGTCTGAAGATCACCAGACTATCTGTAAGCCTGTACAGGCACATTTGCAGGCTTGAGGGTCATGCCAAAGCTGGTTTCCATCAGAGACCTTGTTTTAAGATCTCTTCAACATGGGACTGAAGAAGCAAATTTAAGGTCAACTGCTGTTGTTATAGTTACAACAAACTCCAATGTGTATCATAATGGCTTTGTTTGGAAATAATAGAATAGAGTCAATCATGGTTTGAAGCTGTTGACAGTAGAATTATTTTCACTGCAGACGTTTTATTGGTATTATCTTTATCAGCCTCATCACCATCATTCTCATCATAATCGTCAAGTTCTTGCTACACACTGAGCTAGTAGAGATAGAAAGAAGAGTTAAGTCACATCCTCTGCCTCTGAAAAGTCATTTTGAAGGGATAGCACATATGCATAGAAGACCCAGTAATGATTCTATATAGAATGGCATCAAACAAGATACACAGGAGTTTATGAAAGAAACATCATTGGGAGCTAAAGAGAACAATGGACAAGCCTACATTCATTCATTTATTCATCTGGTCAACAATTATTTTATCAGTTAGAAAAATATTTGTCTGAAATTAACGGAAAATGTAAGATTGGCTAAAATAAATAGTTTTCGCTGTTGTTGTTGTTGTTGTTATTCTCCCATAATAAGAACAAATGGTAGGTCTAGCTATGCCATCAAGGACACAGATCATTTTTATCAGTTGTCGCATTCTAAGTGTGTTGGCTTCTGCTCCATAACTATTACCTCTCCTTTACTCGATATCGTTATAGCTCTGGGTAGTACATCTGCAATCAAGGTAGAGTGAGGTAATAAGGGCATGAAATAGTAAATCGCCAAAAGTGGTGGAGGAGAATGGAATAAGGAAGGTAGGAAGACTGGGGGAGAAGAAATAAAAATAGAAGATAAAGAAGTTATATAAAGGGAGTTAAAAGAGAATTATTTCAGGTAGGTGGGGCAGTGTAAGCAAAAGATTAGATGGAGAATGATAATGCTTTGTTTTGGATAAAAATTAGCAGCACAACAGGAATGTCTATTATAGGATATCAATTTAGCTAAAATTATTTATATATCCTGCTTTATAAGAGTGGCACATCTGTGATCTCAATTACCAGTTGAAGATTGCCAGGCAAAGATGAAAATAAAATGAAGGGACCTATCATGAGAATAAACCACACCCAAGGAGTTCTTAGAATTTGATTTAAGAACAGAATCGGGAGCCGCAGGCAGGCAGGCAGCAGTTAGAAACAGGTAGGTTTCAAGACTCAAAGTAAATAATCATATCAGAATCTATTCTTATTGATTAGAAATACTAAAGTCTCAGAGGTCAAGCCAATGCAAGTGGGTGAAGAGTGGTCGGGAATCTGATGGAAATTTGCCACAATGAAAAGAGTTTAAGAATAAGTCATCTTAAGTTTAAGAGTTCAAGAATAAGTCACCTACTCAAAAAAATATATATTTAAACCCCTAGTCTGTAGGTGAAGGTAAGAGCAGCACATTGACCTGACTGGAACTGTACTAAGTACAGTTGTGACATGGACAGATTCTAATATCACTTATAAACTATTGTCAGCAAAACAGTACTCTCTAGGTTTTTGTTTGTTTGTTTGTTTTTTAATTTGGAGCCAGATAATATATGTTTGATCTAAATACACTTTCAAATGGATCTAACTATTCTCCACCCCTGTACCTTATCTTATTTTGGACAAATTTTCTTGGCTCACTTTATGCATTACATCTATCGAATCTGCTAGAAATCCTGTGACATAGATGTATATATTAAGGGCTGTATAAAATCAGTTCTACTCAACCATACCTAATAACTCACCAGGGCTTAGTATTACTTTTCTCTGTTCTTTAGAGATGCACTGACTTTTCATCTAGTCATTTCTTGCAATCTGTTAGAAATTGAGGGTGATAAAAATATGTATTAATTTTGTCCAATCAATTTTGTTCAAGGATGTTTTCCTTAGTCATTCCAGTCTTTTCTGACTCCAAAAGACACACACACACATGCACACACACATTTTATTGCTACTGTTGCACTGTAAGCAGGCCATTTTTCATTATCTATGCAAAGTCTTAGACTACTTAACTGTAAAAGTCCACTGCAGGCCATCTTCTGGACTTCAAAAGAAATACACTCCATTGCCTCTATAAAAGGACTTTTCTATACTGTATCAGAATATGCTCCATGGTGGTTTGCCTGCTCTGAGATTCCATCCTGTCAGTAAGCACCATTTTATACTGACATACCCAGTGGAGGTTACAGTTTTTCTATACTCACATAGAAATGATCCCCAAGATAGAAAAAAATCACACAATTTTCTCTTTAATTCTTTGAGAAATCTGTGAGTTTTATTATTGTAATTATATCTCAGTTAATTACTTAGTAGCCTAAGTTCATGTGTTTATTTTATTTTACTATGATTCCAGACACCTCAAGAAAATCTCTAGGAAAAAAAAGTTTTAATAAAAGCATGAGGCTGTCAAGTGTGTCAGTTTCCCTTCTTGTTGATTACCTACATATGGGTGACAAATATTAGCCCTCTTGCTGGAAATTAGCTTGTCTTCACATGATAAATTAAACTAGGAAAAAAATTTTTAAGGAAACAAAGAACTAGGTGAAAGTTAGAGATAAGAGCATCCTCCATTCCAGTTCTAGAAAACTGGGGATTCAGCACAGTCCATTCAAACTCACATATTTACTGAAGGCCAACTCAGAGTCTAAAACTTCTAATAAGTCTAATTTGGGTTACGGAGGAGGAAGTTTAGAAAGGGCTTTTTCTTCTTAGAAAAAATTTTATTCTTGAAAAAATAATATTGTTCTTGAAGCCAAATACATACAGCTGATTCACTTCACTGTACAGCAGAAACTAATACAACACTGTAAAGCAATTATAATCCAAAAAAAAATGACATGCAAATGGCATATTTCTCTAAAGAAACTGCCTCCGTAGCTTCACAGAGCTCATTTGGGATTATCTGCCATCTCCGTATTGGCCAATTACATTAACAAACACTTGAGGTTAAGATCCACATTCTGCTTTGTACTGTCCCCTTCTATACAAACATAGTTAAAGTTAACCCAAACAGAAATAAATAAGATTTGAGTTTTCTGCTTTATTGTCATGTCAACTTCTGGTTTAAACATTTCAACCAAGAATTTTTCTTGAGTGAGAATCAGCCCACTAAAGTAGAGTAAATATTTTCCTCATATTTTTTTTTCTTTTTCTTTCATTTAATCCCTTCTCTCTCAATAAAAAGATTTTGTCTTTCTGTTGTCCTGTCACAATGCTCCTAAATAGCTACAAGAGATAACTCATTGTAAAACTTGTTCTCACTGATGATGGGCAATAGTGCATGGACAGCCTAAGATGACAGCACAGGTTTCCTAAAATCGTACATCATAGTAGGTAAGTTGTTCAGAGTTATTCTGATGTGTTAATTAAATGCCTTTATATCCTGAGCCAATTAAAAACAAACAATCCACTTATAATAGAACTAGAGCATTAGGTGAAATGAAAAGTTCCCCAAGAAATGGTGACTAATAGAAATTATGTCCTCCTTTCAGCCAGCCCAACAAAAATTGCCTTACTGAGTCATTTTTGACTTGAAATAGTTTCCTTTTCTCAGTCTATAAAGCCATGAATGCAGATTTGTGTTTCTTATGGTTGCCATGAATTTGGAAGCTGTCACTGAATCTGGGAGGGCCTGTTGTGACTTTGCAGGACCATATTTAAAAATATAACCAGAGGCAAGAATTTCTCTAGAGTTAGTGAGGTGTATTTTAGATTCTGACAGAGAGGTAAGCTCAGGACTTAAAGCAGCAACCAAACTTTTCAGGATCACAGAAGCAAAATTACCTTTATCTATTTGTCTAGGAAAGAAGAGGAGGAAGGGAATAGAGAACTAGAAAAGCTTCTTACCATATTTCACTATGCTGGTAGAGCTCTCAAGAAAAAAATAAACCAAAAATCAATGTTAAATATAAGCCATGATTATACATAAAAATTACATATTTATTTCCCTGAATAAATGATATTAGGCCAATGTTTTCATTCAATCTATAGTTCCATTTTTGTTTCATGTTACCAAAGAAATTGTTTCTCTTGGGAGGTCACTCTTTACCCTATTTTCTGTTTGAGACTAGTCAAATAGGAACAGACATTTCCCAGAGTTATTGAGAGAGGAGATATCAAAAACATTATACATGTACCTCTAACTTTGCTTTAAGGATGTAGGCATACACATGGAATAATTGTTAATTCATGGATTCCAAGTAGCATGCTCAGTTAATCAGAATGCCATAGAAAAGGCTGCATTTAACACCAGGATACAATTTAACTCTCCAATATTAATGTGCAATTCTGTATGTCACTTAAGCTGGCTTCTACAGTTTTCTCATTCATAGTATCATATTTATCGTGTGCTTCAGCTTACACAAAGCCCTAACTGCAAAGTATCCTATCACATATATCTATCTCTATTTTAATGCATCGTCTCTACTGAAGTCTCATTTTTTTCAATGCAAAAGTGATAGATATTTTTTCTTCTAAAAGGTCAGTTGGTTTGCCCAAAATAATTTTTTGAATAAACTTGAATATACACTTTACAGCTTATACCAATATTAAACAAAATATTTTAAATATTGAAATACAAAACACAAACCATAGAAAGCTAGAAAGAAATGAATATATCTGTGTATACAATCTTAGGATGAAGAAGAACTTATTTAAGCAATGACACAAAAATAGATACTGTAAAGATAGGATTGTATAGTATTTAAAAAATACTCTCAGAGGTCAAACCATTCTAATTCATTCTAATTCTGTCTCTATTACTGACAAACTATATAACTTTGGACAAACTACTTAACCTTTCTAAACCATCTACCTGCAGCTACCTGGGAATAACAGGACTTCCGTCATAAAGTTCTTAGGAGACAATGAGTGTAAAGCACTTCACAGAGTGTTTGGCTAACAGAAAACCCTTGTAAATATCATTACCATTACATTTATAACTGAAACACTGGATACATTTGACTATATGCCCACACAGAGAAAACTAACTTGCAAGCAATGAGTAAATATACATGGCTGCCAGTGAGTTAACATTCTTCAATATAGAAAACTTAGTAGTCAATTAAAAAATTTGAATATCCACTTAAAAGATTCAAGGAAAAGAGTAGACAAAACACAAAAGAAGGAATATAAACTTTTAATATTCTTGAAGGATTATTCAATCTTCAGGGTGTTCACTGGTGATCAAAGAATTAAGTTATGAGAACAAATAAGTTCCAGCAATCAGTTTGGCAAATATTTACATTTCCAAGTTACAAAAACAATTGTGGTAAGTACTTAGGTAAATTGTACTTTTAAAAGATACAGATAGACATATAACTTGGTAGGTATGTTCTGGTGAATAATGATATATTTTCTTACTTGCACATTTCCTTTTATTAATAGTTTAAATGTTTCTTTAATAGAATATTTAATTCATTTGAAAAATTTAAAAAAACTATATACCTATATCTTTGTGGAATACATATGTATGGCATATATATATATATATATATATATATATATATATATATATATATATATACATACATAATATTTTTTAATATAATTGACTATTACTTGAGAGAACAAATTTTAATAGCTACAAAATATTTTATAATATGGGTATATTATCAATAGAATATATGTAACCACAATTATTTTGTTGTCCATTTTAGTATGATTCCAAAATTCCATCATCAGCATAATGCTACCAAGGAAAGAATAAAAGACCTTGAAGGATTGTTTTGTTTGTGGGAAGCCAGTCAGAGAAGGGGTAGAAAAGGCAGAAAAATGAAGTGAAGGGAAAGAAAACTGTTCTAGACAATTATTTTTGCAAAGTTTTATTATGTATGTGTGTATTTATTTATTATTGCCACTTTTTAAAATTAGACATATCCTTAAGATGCCCTGGGAGAGAAGAGTGATTATGCCTTGGAAGGAAGGTTAAGAAGGAACACCTGAAAAAATTGAGAGGAAGGAAGGAAGCATTTGAAGTCTGAGCAATAGGGCAGAAACAGCATCCCCACAGATGAAGACCAAGGACGAGGCCTGTGACGGTGGGAGGCAATGAGGTTTTTGAAGCAGAATTTGTGTTACAAAATGTCCTGCAATATGCCCTGTTATTCATGGATTGAATTCCCTTTCTCTGCATGCATGCTTGCAGAAGTATTTGCCTGAATACAATAAGTATCTTGTGCCAAGGATGGTTTGGGTTCATCTTAGAGAAGTGTAGACACAAAGGGAATACACTGTTATGGGAGATGGTGACTTGAGTGAGGAGAGTTCATCAGAAACAGAGATGTGAATGAAAGAAGACCTTAGGACCACAGTCCCCTGAGAGTTAAAGAAATCATAGGGATTTCCATAGTTCATAGGATGGGATTGAAAGATTGCTGTATACCCAGATAGCTATTACCTAAATTATTCAGGGAGGGCTCAGACATCTTAAGAGTGTTGAGATTATTGCCAGGAAAGAAAACACCTGATCAACTAATAAACAACTAACTGCTAACTTCCAAACAAGGCAGAATGTAGTAAGTTCTACATACTGGTGAACAGAAGGGGGTCCAAACACTAACAAGAATACCTACCCCCTTTTCCTAGATCAACTTTGACAATAGAAAGAAATTTTGATAGAAAAGAAAGCAGACCCAGGAACTATACCAGCTTGAAGATGCTGTCAGCCAGATGGATGGGCTGACAATAGCACTTCAAGGACAGGCTTATGCCTGCAGGAACAACCCTAGGTCCAAATGAATGTGGCTTAAAACAGCTTTGTTAGCTTTGGTCTGAAGAGTAAAGACTGGAAAGGTAACTGAGGGAGTATATAGCAACCCCATCCCTGAGGATCTTTCAAAACAGGGATGATTTAGGAAATTTTAAGATTAAAGCATAGAGTCAAGTCTTGCATTACGCAGTATTAAAAGAACAGGCAACATTCATAAAGGTAACCACATTCAGTGAAATGTATGCAAAATGGATCTTTCATCCCTGCAAGAGAGGAGAGGAGAGTTGAGGAGGATAGGAATACCAGAACATGAGGGCACAGGAAATTTCAAGGGACCACAAAGACGGGTCACCCCGTGTGATATCAACACGACAGGTGGAAAGTTTGCTGTCATTGAATCCAATCTCAGCTCTGCTACAAACTGTGGCTATTTATTTTGCCTTATTAATTCTCTGAAGTTAATTATTTTTTTAATTTTTGCCAAAGATCTCAAGGAATATTTCATTCCAAAATTTTGTTTTCACATCGAATCTAAGGGTAGTGCATAGTGTATAACACCATCAATTTCCAACATTTTGTACATACACACACACATACACAGACACATATACATATATTTGATTTCTGTTCTTGGAGCAGTGGGTTTTCTCCTGTACCTTTAAGCCATTGAACAAGTGAAATCAGCTAAGGGAATTTAAGGTATGAGATACCTTAAATGGGAATGATATACCCATTGCAGTGCAACGGTGAGAATTAAAGGATAAGCAAGGTATCTAGAAAAACCAGTTGTTCAGTTAATGGAAGCTAATACATAGTGTGAAATAATGAACGTGTGTGCAGAAAGACAAATTTTAGGGCCTTCCATGTTGTTTCTGCAGGAGACAATAACTTTCTGAGGTTACTTTCAGCTCTGTGATCCTCTGTTTTTCAGAAAGGCAGGCCAAAAGGAACCTATTTTTCCCTTTACAAAGACAAAGTAATGCATACTTTAAAATAGGATTTTTTAGGTCTTTCAAAACATAGAACAACAAAAGAAAATATCTTCATCATTTAAGACCTAAAGCTTTACCCACAAAACTCAAACCAGCATGATATTTTTTCTCATATTAATCTTGGAAGATTCAAATTAAAAAAAAAAAAAAAACGAAGAAAAAAATCATCAATATATTGCTTTGCTTTAGAGCGGTAATCATTTTGGCCTTCTCCTGAACTCTCCTTAGCTGCTCCCAGCACTACTACCTGTTGGCTCTTTCTTGCCTTTTGTTGCAGTTCTTTCTTCTCCATATCCTGGCATTTGTCTGAGACCTCCCACAATCTTACTTGGCTTCTTTCTCTTCAATCCCTGATTTCTTTTGGACTGCAGATATTCTATGTTTATTTTACCTTAAATTCCCTTAGCTGGGGCTTCCCTGGTGGCGCAGTGGTTGAGAATCTGCCTGCTAATGCAGGGGACACGGGTTCGAGCCCTGGTCTGGGAAGATCCCACATGCCGCGGAGCAACTAGGCCAGTGAGCCACAATTACTGAGCCTGCGCATCTGGAGCCTGTGCTCCACAACAAGAGAGGCCGCGATAGTGAGAGGCCCGCGCACCGCAATGAAGAGTGGCCCCCACTTGCTTCAACTAGAGAAAGCCCTCACAGAAACGAAGACCCAACACAGCCAAAAATAAATAAATTAATTAATTAACTAAGCAAAAAAAAATTTCCCTTGGCTGATTTCATTTGTTCAATGGCTTAAAGGTACAGGAGCAAACCCACTGCTCCAAGAACAGAAATCAAATATATGTATGTGTGTGTATGTGTATGTATAAAATGTTGGAAATTGATGGTGTTATACACTATGCATTACCCTTAGATTCAATGTGAAAACAACATTTTTGAATGAAATATTCCTTGAGGTCTTTGGCAAAAATTAAAAAATAAAAAATCTGTCTGCTGAACTAATATCATTAATGTTTCATTAGTCAAATTCCCCCTTTCATTTATGTGATTATAAGTACCTAGCTGTCAAGATCCTCTGTAACCTTAGTTTGTCATAAGTAACCTCACTCTTTCCCTTATGCATTCCTTCTTTTTTAGTCAGGCCAGTATTCTCAATGAATCCTCTAGAAAGCAAGGTTAATTTCTGTTTTATGCCTATCCTTAATGTATTACTTTTTTTCTGAATTGTCCTTATGGGTTTCCATTTACCCACTCTTACACATTTTACACACTGTACTTCAGGTCACACAGCCTCCAGAAACCTTCTCCAGGACAGCCAGCCTACAGTTACTTGTCCTTAACTGACCTCACACAGCACCATATGCTCATGATGATTCCCTTACACTGGCATATTATCTGCTTTGGCATAAAGATAGGTTTTCTATCTGATAAGAAGCTAGAAGTGAGTGAATCCAATCTCCTACTCACAGTAGCATAAGCATGACATTGGCATCATAAAAAACTGGAATTGAGTCCATCTTGGACACTGACTGTGTTTTCTTGGATAAGTTATTTAAAGTTTTCTGATTCTTCTCACTTACGGAATGGTAATAACACCATAAGACAGAATTGTCTTGAAATATAGAAATAACATACATTTTGTGCTCAAGTAGTTGATCAAAAAATGACAATGCTTTATATCAATATACTTGCAGTTTGAGGCCCCATGTTGTCTGCAACATTACCCTAAGAAAGGTATCCATTGTACTCATGGTGTTGTCTGATATAAGCTAGTCAATACAGAGTAAATCTTTGGGTAAAATCAAATACTCTGTTGCTTCTACCCCTCTGTTTCTTATACTTTGCCCAAATGTAGTTCATTCTTCTGAACTTTCTCTTGAATAGTTCAGGGTATCTCCTCAACGGAACAAACTATTCAGACCCTGCTGTTTTTCTATTACTCTTCCAACAGAAATGCCTTATCACTATTATACAGCCTGTTTTATCTAGCCCATCAGGCTGAAAGAACGGTCCTCAACTTGGGGATGTATAAAAAATTTCTAAGAGGTAAAAGAAATGGATAGATTCAAGAGAATTAATTTCCAGATCCTCACTGTGGTATCCAGAACCTCAACTACTTGTGATGTAGCTACTCCTTTCCTATCTCCATTTCACAGTCATAATTTTGTTCATTGACAAAAGGAAAACCAGCAGAGCACCAAAAAAAAGGGCAATTAGATCATGTCTTTAATCGGGTACTGTAATTGCTTTTTTTTTTTTGGTACAATGTGCGTATAGTTCTTTATCAATTTGTCACAGGTGTAGATTTTTAAAACCACCTCTGAAACCAAGATACAGAACTCTTCCATTACCACAAAGATCTCCCACATGCTACCCTTTTATACTCACCTCCTGCCCAACCATCCCTAACCCCTTCACCACTACTAATCTGATTTTCATCTCAAAAATTTTGTCATTTCAGGATAATAATGTATAAGATCCATCTAAGTTGTTGCATGTATGAATACTTCATTCTTTTTGTATTGTTTTATATTCCATAGTATGGATGTACTGCAATTTGTTTAACCATCACCTATTAAACGGTATTTTAGCTATTTTACAATTTTATTTATTTATTTATTTATTATTCTATTTTTTTATTGGAGTAAAAGTGCTTTATAATGTTGTGTTAGTTTCGGCTGTACAATGAAGTGAATCAGCTATATGCATACATATATCCCCTTCCTCATGGACCTCCTCGCCCCGTCCCGCCTCCCACCCCATCTAGGTCATCATAGAACACAGAGCTGAGCTCCCTGTTGATACAGCAGGTTCCCACTAGCTACTTATTTTACACATGGTAGCATATTTATGTAAAACCTAATCCCCCAATTTGTCCCACCCCATGTGTCCACATGTCCATTCTCTACGCCTATGTCTCTATTCCTGCCCTACAAATAGGTTCATCTGTACCATTTTTCTAAATTCCACATAAATGCATTAATTCATCATATTTGTTTTCCTCTTTCTGGCTTACTTCACTCTGCATGACAGATTCTAGGTCCATCCACATCTCTACAAATGACCCAGTTTCATTCCTTTTTATGACTGAGTAACATTCCATTGTATATATGTACCACATCTTCT
Source organism: Balaenoptera physalus (assembly GCF_965194825.1). Taxonomy (NCBI): domain Eukaryota; kingdom Metazoa; phylum Chordata; class Mammalia; order Artiodactyla; family Balaenopteridae; genus Balaenoptera; species Balaenoptera physalus. Next base: position 40,558,726 of record NC_138897.1, on the reverse strand, counting down.
TTATCCATTCATCTATCCTTGGACATTTAGGTTGTGTCCATGTCCTGGCTATTGTAAATAGGGCTGCAGTGAACATTGGGGTACATGAGTCCTTTTGTATTATGGTTTTCTCAGAGTATATGCCTAGTAGTGGGATTTCTGGGTCCTATGGTAGTCCTATTTTTAGTTCTTTGAGGAACCTCCATACTGTTCTCCATAGTTGCTGTATCAATTTATATTCCCACAAACAGTGCAAAAGTGTTCCCTTTTCTGCATACCCTCTCCAGCATTTATTGTTTGTAGATTTTTTGATGATGGCCATTCTAACCGGTGTGAGGTAATACCTCAGTGTAGTTTTGATTTGCATTTCTCTAATGATTAGTGATGTTGAGCATCCTTTCATGTGTTTGTTGCCAATCTGTATATCTTCTATGGAGAAATGTCTATTTAGGTCTTCTGCCCATTTTTGGATTGGGTTGTTTGTTTTTTTGATATTGAGCTGCATGGGCTGCTTGTATATTTTGGAGATTAACCTTTTGTCAGTTGCTTAATTTGCAAATATTTTCTCCCATTCTGAGGGTTGTCTTTGCATCTTGTTTGTGGTTTCCCTTGCTGTGCAAAAGCTTTTGAGTTTCATTAGGTCCCATTTGTTTATTTTTTATTTCCATTTCTCTAGAAGGTGGGTCAAAAAGTATCTTGCTGTGATTTATGTCATAGAGTGTTCTGCCTATGTTTTCTGCTAATGGTTTTATAGTGTCTGGCCTTACATTTAGGTCTTCAATCCGTATTGAGTTGTTTATTTTTATGTGGGTGTTAGGAAGTATACTAATTTCATTCTTTTACATGTAGCTGTCCAGTTTTCCCAGCACCACTTATTGAAGAGGCTCTCTTTTCTCCATTGTATATTCTTTCCTCCTTTATCAAACATAAGGTGACCATATGTGTGTGGGTTTATCTCTGGGTTTTCTATCCTCTTCCATTGATCTATACTACTGTTTTTGTGCCAGTACCATACTGTCTTGATTACTGTAGCTTTGTAGTATAGTATGAAGTCAGGGAGCCTGATTCCTCCAGCTCTGTTTTTCTTTCTCAAGATTGCTTTGGCTATTTGGAGTCTTATGTGTTTCCATACAAATTGTAAAATTTTGTTCTAATTTTGTGAAGAAAGCCATTGGTAATTTGATAGGGATTGCATTGAATCAGTAGATTGCTTTGAGTGGTGTAGTCATTTTCACAATACTGATATTTCCAATCCAAGAATATGGTATATTTCTCCACCTGTTTATGTCATCATTGATTTCTTTCATCAGTGTTTTATAGTTTTCTAAGTATAAATCTTTTGCCTACTTAGGTAGGTTTATTCCTATGTATTTTATTCTTTAGTTGCAATGGTAAATGGGATTGTTTCCTTGATTTCTCTATCTGATTTTTCATTGTTAGTGTATAGGAATGCCAGAGATTTCTGTGCACTAATTTTTATCCTGCAACCTTACCAAATTCATTGATTAGCTCTGGTAGTTTTCTGGTAGCATCTTTAGGATTTCTATGTATAGTATCATGTCATCTGAAAACAGTGACAGTTTTACTCCTTCTTTTCTAATTTGTATTCCTTCTATTTCTTTTTTTTTTCTCTGATTGCCATGGCTAAGACTTCCAAAACTATGTTGCATAAGAGTGGTGAGAGTGGACATCCATGTCTTGTTCTTGATCTTAGTGGAAATATTTTCAGTTTTTCAATATTGAGTATGATGTTTGCTGTGCATTTGTCATATATGGCCTTTATTATGTTGAGGTAGGTTCCCTCTGTTTCCATTTTCTGAAGAGTGTTTATCATAAACGAGTGTTGAATTTTGTCAAAAGCCTTTTCTGCATTTATTGAGATCATCATATGCTTTCTTTTTTAATTTTTATTTATTATTTATGGCTGTGTTGGGTCTTCATTTCTGTGAGAGGGCTTTCCCTAGGTGTGGCAAGCGAGGGCCACTCTTCATCGCGGTGCACGGGCCTCTCACTATCACGGCCTCTCTTGTTGCTGAGCACAGGCTCCAGACGCACAGGCTCAGTAGTTGTGGCTCACGGCCCTAGTTGCTCTGTGGCATGTAGGATCTTCCCAGACCAGGGCTTGAACCCGTGTCCCCTGCATTGGCAGGCAGATTCTCAACCACTGCCCCACCAGGGAAGCCCTCATCATATGCTTTTAATTCCCTTAATTATTTAATATGGTGTATCACATTGATTGATTGGTGCATACTGAAGAATCCTTGCATTTCTGGGATAAATCCCACTTGATCACAGTTTATGATCCTTTTAATGTGTTGTTGGATTCTGTTTGCTAGTATTTTTTGAGGATTTTTGCATCTATGTTCATCAGTGATATTGGTCTGTAATTTTCTTTTTTAGTGATATCTTTGTCTGGTTTTGGTATCAGGATGATGGTGGCTTCAAAGAATGAATTTGGGAGTATTCCTCCATCTACAATTTGTTGGAAGAGTTTCAGAAGGATCAGTGTTTTTTCTAAATCTTTGATAGAATTCACCTGTGAAGCCATCTGGTCCTGGACTTTTGTTTTTTGGTAATAAAAGATATGTTGAACAAAGATATAGAAGAACTAGAGAGCAAACAAACAGAGATCAACAACACAGTAAATGAAATGAAAAATACACCAGAAGCAATCAATAACAGAATAACTTAAGCAGCAGAACAAATAAGTGAGCTGGAAGACCGAATGCTGGAAATAACTGCCAAGGAGCAGAATAAAGAAAAAAGAATGAAAAGAATTGAAGACAATCTCAGAGACCTCTGGGACAACACTAAATGCACCAACCTTCTAATTATAGGGGTCTCAGAAGAAGAGAAACAGAAAGCATCTGAGAAAATATTTGAAGTGATTATAGTGGAAAACTTTCCTAACATGAGAAAGGAAACACTCACCCAAGTCCAGGAAGCACAGAGAATCCCACACAGGATAAACCCTAGGAGAAACACACCAAGACACATATTAATCAAACTAACAAAAATTAAATTCAAAGACAAAATATTAACAGCAGGAAGGGAAAAACAACAAAAAATATACAAGGGAATCCCCATAAGGTTAACAGCTGATCTTTCAGCAGAAACTCTGTAAGCCAGAAGTGAGTGGCAGGATATACTTAAAGTGATGAAAGAGAAAAACTACAACCAAGATTACTCTACCCAGAAAGGATCTCATTCAGATTCTAGGGAGAAATCAAAAGCTTTGCAGGCAGGCAAAAGCTAAGAGAATTCAGCACCACCAAACCAGCTTTACAACAAATGCTAAAGGAACTTCTCTAGGCGGGAAACAGAAAAGAAGAAAAAGAGCCACAAAAAACAAACCCAAAACAATTAAGAAAGTGGTAATAGGAACATACATATTAATAATAACTTTGAATGTAAATGGATTAAGTGCTCCAATCAAAAGACACACACTGGCTGAATGGATAGAAAAACAAGGCTCATATATATGCTGCCTATAAGAGACACACTTCAGACCTACGGACACATACAGACTGAAAGTGAAGGGATAGAAAAAGATATTCCATGCAAAAGAAAATCCAAAGAAAGCTGGAGTAGCAATACTCATATCAGATAAAATAGACTTTAAAATAAAAGACTGTTAGAAGAGATAAGGAAGGACATTACATAATGATGAAGGGATCAATACAAGAAGAAGATATAACAATTATAAATATTTATGCACCCAACATAGTAGCACCTCAATACATAAGGCAAATGCTCACAACCATAAAATGGAAAATCGACAGGAACATCATATTAGTGGGGATTTAACACCCCACTTACACCAGTGGACAGATCATCCAAACAGAAAGTAAATAAGGAAACATAGCTTTATTTATTTATTTATTTATTTATTTATTTATTCATTTATTTAAACATCTTTTTTGGAGTACAATTGCTTTACAATGGTATGTTAGTTTCTGCTTTATAACAAAGTGAAACAGTTATACATATACATATATCCCCATATCTCCTCCATCTTGCGTCTCCCTCTCACACTCCCTATCCCACCCATCTAGGTGGTCACAAAGCACTGAGCTGATCTCCCTGTGCTATGCGGCTGCTTCCCACTAGATATCTATTTTACATTTGGTAGTATATATAAGTCCATGCCACTCTCTCACTTCATCCCAGCTTACCCTTCCCCCTCTGCATGTCCTCAAGTCTATTCTATAGTCTGCATCTTTATTCCTGTCTTCCCCCTAGGTTTTTCAGAACTTTTTTTTTAAAATTCCATATATATATATATGTTAGCATGTGATATTTATTTTTCTTTTTCTGACTTACTTAACTCTATATGACAATCTCTAGGCTCATCCACCTCACTATAAATAACTCAGTTTCGTTTCTTTCTATGACTGAGTAATATTCCATTGTATATATATGCCACATCTTCATTATCCATTCATCTGTCGATGGACAATTAGGTTGCTTCCATGTCCTGGCTATTATAAATATTGCTGCAATGAACATTGTGGTAAATGACTCTTTTTGAATTATGGTTTTCTCAGGGTATATGCCCAGTAGTGGGATTACTGGGTCATATGGTAGTTCTATTTTTAGTTTTTTAAGAAACCTCCATACTGTTCTCCATAGTGGCTGTATGAAATTACAGTACCACCAACAGGCAAGAGGGTTGCCTTTTCTCCACACCCTCTCCAGCATTTATTGTTTGTAGATTTTTTGATGATGGCCTTCTGATTGGTGTGAGGTGATACCTCATAGTAGTTTTGATTTGCATTTCTCTAATGATTAGTGATGTTGAGCATACTTTCCTGTGTTTGTTGGCAATCTGTATATCTTCTATGGAGGAATGTCTATTTAGGTCCTCTGCCCATTTTTGGATTGGGTTGTTTGTTTTTTAGATATTGAGCTGCATGAAGCTGCTTGTAAAATTTAGAGATTAATCCTTTGTTACTTGCTTCATTTGCAAATAGTTTCTCCCATTCTGAGGGTTGTCTTTTCATCTTGTTTGTGGTTTCCTTTGCTGTGCAAAAGCTTTTAAGTTTCATTAGGCCCCATTTGTTTATTTTTGCTTTTATTTCCATTTCTCTAGGAGGTGGGTCAAAAAGGATCTTTTTGTGATTTATGTCTTAGAGTGTTCTGCCTATGTTTTCTGCTAAGAGTTTTATAGTGTCTGGCCTTACATTTAGGTCTTTAATCCATTTTGAGTTTATTTTTGTGTATGGTGTTAGGGAGTGTTCTAATTTCATTCTTTTACATGTAGCTGTCCAGTATTCCCAGCACCACGTATTGAAGAGGCTGCCGTTTCTCCATTGTATATTCTGCCCTCCTTTATCAAAAACAAGGTGCTCATATGTGTGTGGGTTTATCTCTGGGCTTTCTATCTGTTCCATTGATCTATATTTCTGTTATTGTGCCAGTACCATACTGTCTTGGTTACTGTAGCTTTGTAGTATAGTCTGAATTCAGGGAGTCTGATTCCTCCAGCTCTGTTTTTCTTTCTCAAGGTTGCTTTGGGTATTCGGGGTCTTTCGTGTTTCCATACAAATTTTGAAACTTTTTGTTCTAGTTCTGTGAAAAATGCCATTGGTACTTTGATTGTGATTGCATTGAATCTGTAGATTGCTTTGGGTAGTATAATCATTTTCACAAAATTGAGTTTTCCAATTCAAGAACATGGTATATCTCTCCATCTGTTTGTGTCATCTTTAATTTCTTTCATCAGTTTCTTACAGTTTGGTTCAGTGAGTTGTGTAGGCTTCCTGGTGGAGTAGACTGGTGCCTGTGTTCTGGTGGATGAGGCTGGATCATGTCTTTCTGGTGGGCATGACCACGTCCGGTTGTGTGTTTTTGTGTGTCTGTGAACTTATTATGATTTTAGGCATCCACTTTGCTAATGGGGGGAGTTGTGTTCTTGTCTTGTTAGTTGTTTGGCATAAGGTGTCTGGCACTGTAGCTTGCTGGTTATTGAGTGGAGCTGGTTCTTAGAGTTGAGATGGAGATCTGTGGGAAAGCTTCTGCCATTTGATATTATGTGGGGCTGGGAGGTCTCAGGTGGACCAATGTCCTGAATGCTGTTCTCCCACCTCAGAGGCTCAGGCCTGACACCTGGCTGGAGCACCACGACCCTGTCAGCCACAGGGCTCAGAAGAAAAGGGAGAAAAAGAAAGAAAGAAAGAAAGAAAGAAAGAAAGAAAGAAAGAAAGAAAGAAAGAAAGAAAGAAAGAAAGAAAGAAAGAAAGAAGGAAGGAAGGAAAGAAAGAAAAAGAAAGAAAGAAAGAAAGAAAGAAAGAAAGAAAGAAAGAAAGAAAGAAAGAAAGAAAGAAAGAATAAAATAATAAAATATAATAAAGTTATTAATATAAAAAATAAAAAATATTATTAAAAATTAAAAAAATAATAAAGTAGTCAAAAAAAAAAAAAAAAGGAAAGAAAGAAAGAAGAGAACAACCAAACCAAAAACAAACCCACCAATGATAACAAGTGTTAAAAACTACTGGAAAAAAAAAAGAAAAAAACGGACAGACATAACCCTAAGACAAATGGTAAAAACAAAGCTATACAGACAAAATTACACAAAGAAACATACACATACACACTCACAAAAAGAGAAAAAGGAAATGAATATATATATATATATATGGAAGAGAGCAACCAAATCAATAAGCAAACATATCAATGATAATATACTCTAAATACTAAGCTAAGATAATGATAAAACCAGAAACAAATTAGATGCAGAAAGCAAACCCCAAGTCTACAGATGCTCCCAAAGTCCACTGCCTCAGTTTTGCGATGATTTGTTGTCTAGTCAGGTATTGCATAGATTCCGTAGATGTGGGGTATATCAAGTTGATTGTGGAAATTTAATCCATTGCTCCTGAGGCTGCTGGGAGAAATTTCCCTTTCTCTGCTTTGTTTGCACAGCTCCTGGGGTTCAGCTTTGGATTTGGCCTGGCCTGTGCATGTAGGTCACCTGATGGTGTCTGTTCTTCACTCAGACAGGATGGGATTAAAGTGACAGCTTATTAGGGGGCTCTGGCTCACTCAGGCAGGTAGGAGGGAGGGGTATGGAATGTGGGGCAGGCCTGCAGTGGCAGAGGCCGGCATGACATTGTAAAGGCTTGAGGTGTGCTGTGTGTTCTCCTGTGGAAGTTGTCCCTGAATCATGGGACCCTTGCAGCGGCAGGCTGCATAAGCTCTCGGGAGGAGTGGTGTGGATAGTTACCTGTGCTTGCACACAGGCTTCTTGGTGGCTGCAGCAGCAGCCTTAGCATCTCATACCCGTCTCTGGTGTCTGCACTGATAGCCGTGGCTCATGCCTGTCTCTGGAGCTCATTTAGGTGGTGCTCTGAATCCCCTCTCCTCGTGCATCTGGAAACAATGGTCTATTGCTCTTAGGCAGTTCCAGACTTTTCCCCGGACTCCCTCCCAGCTAGTTGTGGTGCACTAGCACCCTTCAGGCTGTGTTCACACAGCCAACCCCAGTCCTCTCCCTGGGATCTGACCTCCAAAGTCAGAGCCTCAGCTCCCAGCCCTCACCCACCCCAGTGGGTGAGCAGACAAGCCTCTCAGGCTGGTGAATACTGGTCAGCAGCAATCGTCTGTACGGGAATCTCTCTGCTTTGCCCTCTGCACCCGTTACTGCCCTCTCCTCCATGGCTCTGAAGCTTCCTCCCCGCCACCCCCTGTCTCCACCAGTGAAGGGGCTTCCTAGTTGTGGAAACTTTTCCTCCTTCACAGCTCCCTCCCAGAGGTGCAGGTCCTGTCCCTATTCTTTTGTTTCTGTTTTTTCCTTTTTCTTTTGCCCTACCCAGGTACTTGGGGTGTTTCTTGCCTTTTGGGAAGTCTGAGGTCTTCTGCCAGCATTCTGTAGGTGTTCTGTAGGAGTTGTTCCACATGCAGATGTATTTCAGATGTATTTGTATGGAGGAAGGTGATCTCCATGTCTTACTCCTCCACCATCTTGAAGGTCTCTCCTGAAACACAAACTTTAAATGACACAATAGACCAGATAGATTTAATTGATATTTTTAGGACATTCCACCAGAAAGTGGCAGAATACACTTTCTTCTCAAGTGCACATGGAACATTCTCCAGAATAGATCACGTCTTAGGTCACAAATCAAGCCTCGGAAAAATTTAAGAAAATTGAAATCGTTTCAAGCATCTTTTCTGACCACAACACTATGAGATTGGAAATCAATTACAGGAAAAAAACTGTAAAAAACAGAAATACATGGAGGCTAAACAGTGCACTACTAAATAATCAAGAGATCACTGAAGAAATCAAAGAAGAAATAAAAAAAATTAATAGAAACAAATCACAATGAAAACATGATGACCCAAAACCTGTGGGACGCGTGAGAGAAGTGTATAGCAATTCAATCTCACCTCAAGAAACAAGAAGAGTCTCAAGTACACAATCCAACCTTACACCTAAAGCAACTAGAAGAAGAAGAACAAAGAAAACCCAAAGATGGTAGAAGGAAAGAAATCATAAAGATCAGAGCAGAAATAAATGAAATAGAAATGAAGAAAACAATGGCAAAGATCAATAAAACTAAAAGTTGGTTCTTTGAGAAGATAAATAATTTTGATAAACCTTTAGCTGGACTCATCAGGAAAACAAGAGAGGACATAAATCAGTAAAATTAGAAATTAAATAGGAGAAATCACAACTGACACTGCAGAAATACAAAGGATTATAAGAGACTACTGCAAACAACTATATGCCAATAAAATGGACAACCACAAAGAAATGGACAAATTCTTGGAAAGGTACAATTTTCCAAGACTGAACCAGGAAGAATTAGAAAATATAAACTGACCTATCACAAGTAATGTAATTGAAACTGTAATTGTTCTTTTATTTTAGTTGTCTAATGCCATGTAACATATTATCCCCAAACCTAGTGGTTAAAACCAACAATATTTTTTTTTTACTTCTTATGATCATTTATCCATTGTCTTTCTGCCTGTCTTGGTTGAGCCCACTCATGGTGCTATAATCAGCTGATGGGTTGGCAAGAGTGGTGCTCAGTGTAGATCCTAGGGGGGCTGGGCTCACCCTCTCATGTAGTTTCAGAGTTTCTTTCCCCATATTCTCCTAAGAAATCAGTAGACTAATTGGGGCTTCTTAACTTGGTGATGGAAGTGTTTGAAAAAGGCAATGATAGAAGATCTAAGCCCTTTCAAGATTTAGTCTTGGAAGTTGCCTACACTTCACCTGCATTTCATGGTCAATGCAAGTCACCAAGCCAGCATATACCCAAGGGGAGGAAATTAGACTCTACATTTTAATGAGATGAGATACAAAGTCACACTGCAGAGGGGCTGCAGGATGGGAAGGAAGATTGTGATCATCATTTCAAACCATTCACCACATGCCTCCAACCATCTCATTAAACGATGCATTTCAAATAGTGTATTACTTTTTTAATGAAAATGTATTTATAAAAATTATGTTACATTTGTACAGCAAAGTGAATGCTGGCAGCCACCAGAACCTGGAACAGTCAAGGAACAGGTTCTCCAATAAGACCTCCAGAGAGCATGCAACCCTATTGATGCCTTGATATCAGTTCAGTGATACTGATTTTTGGCTTCTGACCTCCAGAGCTACAAGAGAATAAATCTGTGTTTTAAACCAAAAGTTTTGTGTAAACTTGTTACAGCAACCATGAGAAACTAATACATCAGACACTTTGAATGATAGCAACAGCAATAATTACCAAAAAAAGAAAAAGTTTAAAAAGTTTGTGTAAATGTATGTTTAGAAAGCTCTATTACTCCAGCATACAATGTAAATAAAAACACATCTTTGTATGAAAATAAAATTATATTACATTTATGCTTTGATAGTGTCTAATAATAATCATTATAACATGTTCTGTAAGTATTATTTTTTAACACTTAGAGCTCTTTGGTTAAAGAAATATTTTAAAAATTCAATTTATGTACATAATTTGTTTCAAAAATATGTTAAGTCAATCAATAAAATATAAATCAATAATAGCATATGTACTATTTTTTAAAAAATATAATTCTGCAAGGGAAGAGGAATGGAAATGTGATTTTAAAAAGTAAAGAATGGATATAAAGTTTCCAACTATAGAATCATAACTAATTTGTAAACCATGTTAAATAAAATCTGGTGGGTATTAAACTACTTTGTCATTGTATTTCATTGGAAATCTTTAATAGTTTTATTTAAAAGTATTATTACTTACAGTGCACCAGCATTTATACTCATTTTAACTACATTTATAATAAAAAATTTAGAAGCCAACTTAAAGTATTCTTTTAAGGAGTACATAACCAAATTAATGTGAACATCTCTTTGCCAGAACACATTACCAATTATGCTAAGTTTATTCCATCACTTTTAGGTCACCCTAACACTCATAGGTAACCATTGTTTTTCAACATTCAGGAAGTCTGGTTTTCTTCTGGAGCTACCTAGCATACTAATTTATTTGTATAGTATAATTCAATCATTAGACAATAATCATGTTTCTTTCTTCTCCAACTCATCTCTTTATTCCTGAGATTTTTAACCTTTTTATGCCATGAATTCCATTAACAGCTGAGTGAAGGCTATGACTCATTCCCAGAATAATAATTTTAAGTGATAAAATAAAATATATAAGATTACACAAGAAACCAATTACATTAAAATTCAGTTACAATATATTATAAAATCTAAAATTGTGATGAGTTATGTGTATGATTGTCTCACATAGAACAAAATTCAGCAGCAATTCAAATAACTACTGTAATTTTGAGTGAAATCTCAAGGTATCTGTGGCAACAGTAATGCAATGTGAAAATATCTGTGGTACCTATTGTGGACAGCCTGAGGAACTGTTAATAATACTGTGGTTTGTAGCCTACATTCACAATTGAAGTAAACACTAAATTTTATTTAGAAGTTAATGAAGAGAAAGATGCAATTTATTTTCCCCATCCAAATTCATAACCCACTGAAATTTACACATGAATCTTTTAGGAGGTTTTTGGACTCCAGGTTGAGTCTCACAGGTTTAATGTGTTTAGTTTTTATCTCCTCAATTAAACTGGGACATTTCTTCAGAAACCCAGTGAGCATATAGGTAAGAACTCTGTTCATAGGAGATGCTGAATGTATATTTAGAGAAATAGTTAATGAACTACTAAAGTTCAAGGTCACTTGCCCTAGATTGCAAAAGTATGAAATACCTGAGCTCAGACTCAATTTTTAGGTCTGACACTAAATTGTGTTCTCATGCATTGTGCTATGCTATATGACAGTCATCAATCTATTTATTGAAATACCTATTCATTCTTTAAAAATATTAACTATATTCCTACTACAAGCCAAGTCTATTGTAAGTGTTCAACATAAACATCTGCCTAATTATTGATCCACTCATCTTGCTCTCTGTCACCTATAGATATGTTTATACTATTCTCTGTGTTGTTATACTGCTTGTTTTTCATGGATTTTACTTCTTGACACCAACAGAACATAGTTATCTGAAACTCTCATCATATTTCTGGGATATGTTCATGGAATGCCTGGTCCCAGAATGAAGGCATAACTCTGTTAGTACTTTTAAGCCTATAAGTACATTTTCATATTTTATGTACTATCACATGTTCATTAGATGATGAATTAAATAGCCTCTCTCAGAAAAAAAAAAAATTAAGATCAAGAATGGAACGTTAACTAAAGCTGAAAATAACATATACTGTCTTCAGCATAAAATAAGGCACCTGAGATTCCACATTCCCTAGAACATGCATTGTGTAAGCATTCATTTGGACAAATATTGAGTGCCTACTTCCTACTATTTTCTGTAACTGAATGTAACTATGTTGTAACATACGTGAATTTTCATTGCTGAAAGTGGCATTCCATTGTGAACAAAATTTTCATCTGTGTGAAAGCTAAACTTTGTCACATAAAAATATAAACCGCAATCCAGATCTGAGTTTAGTGGTTTGACCTACTGAATTTGCCACTAAAATAACAGTAGATATTCCGATAGACTCTCCCTTTATATTCAACCCTGGGTTTAAGATTATTCTCAGAATGTTAAAGTCATCTGTCTGATACTTGGCCTTTATATCTAAATTGGTCTTACATTTAATCTAACCCACATCTATTTGTTTCCTGTAAATTCCCTCTTTAAGCCCCTAGGTGGAGAGAAAAAATATGCTTAATGACTCTTCTTTAAATATAAATAACAAATACCACTTACTGCTCTTCTTTGAAGAATTAAAATTGATGTTCTCCTTCTGGATGAGAGACTATTTGGTTTGGGTGAGCACACAGTGGCTCCTATCACAAGTGATGCTGCAAAATTTGCTCTGAAGAAAACAAAGGGTGGCTATGACTGAGACAATTTGTCAAGCATTGTACAAAGTGTACAACCTCTGACAAACTAATCATGTTGGAAGGGTTTGCTTTGTAGATCCAAGAAAGTTTTTCCAAAACTCTTTTGTTTTCAGACTGCAATAGGCAAGAAAGCCTTGGAAAACTTTAGAAAAACATAAGCCAACATTGAAAATGGTGACTGACGTCTACAGTGAAGAAAACCTACCTTACTGCTAACAGGAGGACTCATCTGTAGGAGGTGCAGTTCTTTCTTCTGTTCTCATTAGATCTAGGATCTGGGGCTAAGCATTCCTGTGTCTCAGTAGTAAAGTTGCCAAAGGAAACAAGACATATGGCCAAAGGACTATCTTGGCCCCTGGGTTTTGCAAGACCTTTGCTTTTGCAAAAACCCTTTTGAAATGGACTAAGAGTTCCTATTCTGTCAAAGGAGAGTGATATTCCAATTGACAACTTGTAGGATCAAGAACGCTTCTCAAATGATCAATCCTATGTCCCTTCCTTTTATCTCATATAGTTTCATAAGTCTCTACTTCCATGTGGAGTTAAAAATCATAATATATTAAACATTTGGACATTTGGGCACTTGATGAATTGTTCTTCTAAAACTTTTCATTTTTTTTTTAATGTCAATACATTAGTCCTATAATAACCGACATGTGAAAGGGAATAGCATTTATATTGTTACCTGAAAAGTACAACCAAACATTGTACTTTGCTGGAGTGCCTAACATTTGGGGAAGGTTTTTATCACTCAGTACAAATACATTTTAATTGTTTCCTGAGCAAAGACATCCCAACCAAGCTCTTTGTCTGGGTACGCACTGTTGTATTCTTGAAGTATTAATTCCTGGCAAACAGTGCACCCACCTGGCCCCAAAGAAAATTACATAACAATGAGCATGCATTCAGCCTCAGAGCTATGAGTTGCACTTGCTACCTCGCTACATTTACTGCAGGGCACGATCTGTGGATGACAAATGGTGTCTCTCTCTACCAGATCATGAAGCAAAAGTATCCAAGTATTTCTAAGTGTCCTCTTTCTTCTTCTTATTCTCGTTTTTATTTTTCTCTTTTGATATTAGGAATGATTTTAGAGATGATTACACTCAATTACCTCATTTTGCAGATGATAAAATTGAGACTCAGAATGGCTAGGAAGTGGCAGAAGAGAGCCAGATTGGAAACCAAAACTTAAAGACAACTTTCATCTCAAAGTATTGGAGGAGGGTCAGAGCAACTTCTCTTCAGGCTCTGTTAGAGTCAACATTTTGATTAAAAAAACTCATTCCTTTCATTCTATAATAGACATTATAGAAATGCAGCAGGTTTTCAAAAAAGAAAGACCATCCCCTATAGATATTTGGAAAAGAGAATCATTCTTTAATTTTCAAATTAGATAATATTATTGTCATGGAAATTCCCCCATCTGTATACTACACATTTAAGGGACCCCTTCACACCCTTAGTGACTCTATAAATACAAGACTAAAGACATTAAAATAAATTTCTCTTGAATTACATTTTCATTGAGATACAAGAGTTTCCTATGCATGTCCTTATACTATAGATAGATTGACTCTCCAACTTTCATCAACCTTTATCTCTTATTTGATAAGAATTTTTATACTGGTCAGGTTATTTTTGACACATACGCACACACGTAAGTATGTGTGTGCATAAACACATACACACTTACATATACACACTCATATACAGAGGACTCATTTTGTATCAAATATCCAAAATACCTTCAAACTGATTCCAGTTTTTAAAAAAATTCTAAAATTTATATTTTCTGTATAAAAACCACCTTCTTAGTAGACCTCTTCGTTGGCTCTTTATTTTGTCACTATCACTAAAAACAACTTTATTTAATCTATCTGTTTCATAGAGAGTTTTCTTGACCAAGTTTTCTTTTGCAAAACAAGAAGAATTGAAGGATCATCTTCCTAACAAAGTTCTTATGGCCAGATGATAGTAGCTGATGAAGATACTCTCCAGACTTCTTTCATGGTACAGTTCCCCATCCAGACAATCTGGCAAAAAGACAAAGCATTCTTAAACAACTGATGATTGTAGCCACTATGGTGTCCTCCAACCTCAAAGGGAATGAAATTGAAACTTGCTTTCAGCCCTAAATTAGATTTAAGGTGGGATAGGGAACAATTCTCACATATCTCTGAACACACAAAGACACGGTCAGGAGTAATGAGCAAACTGAGACTGTGAGCCATGTAAGGAGGGGAACAGAGTCAGGGCTGTAAACATGTAAACATGGCTTCGTATTATTCAGAGGACAATTTGAACGTTCATTCATTTTGGTTATACCAGTAAGTGCTGCTGCTACAGCTGAAAGTCAGATCATTCTGCTTCCAAAAATTTTCCAGTGTAAGAGGACATGCCAACAAGTTTGAATAGAAAATACAAGAGGGAAAATGGGACAAATGTTTAGTATTTTACAAAATAAAACTGTAAGACCTATCAGGAAGTGGTATAAATATGATATAGTCTGCTCTGTTTGTCTACAGTGTTTATTGTTTCCTGAAGTCTTGTCCTTATGCTCACTCTCAATTTTAATTTAGATTCCCTCATGTCTCCTCAAAATATCCTTTAAGCCAAAGTGCAAAGTTAATTTTTATTATTAACTCTCCTCTTATTTAATTGACATGTATAGGATACTGCCAAAATATTTACTTGTCAACATTCCCAGTGAATCTTAATTTTACAGTAGGTGCTTATGTAATATTTACTTGTCAGCATTCCCAGTGAATCTTAATTTTACAGTGGGTGCTTATGTTTACATGAATTAGGATTGGATTCTTTTATCATGTTTTGTTTTTGTTTTTCTTATCCCATACAGTTTTAAAAGCCTACACTTCATGCCAGCTACCATAGAGTTATACCCACTGTGAGCATCCAAGGAATCTATGGACACCAATAAAGATTAGATGAATAGGGCTTCCCTGGAGGCACAGTGATTGAGAATCTGCCTGCCGATGCAGGGGACACGGGTTCGAGCCCTGGTCTGGGAAGATCCCACATGACGCGGAGCAACTAGGCCCGTGAGCCACAACTACTGAGCCTGCGCGTCTGGAGCCTGTGCTCCACAAGAAAGGCCACGATAGTGAGAGGCCCGCACACCGCGATGAAGAGTGGCCCCCGCTTGCCGCAACTGGAGAAAACCCGCGCACAGAAACGAAGACCCAACACAGCCAAAAATAAATAAATAAATAAATAATAATTTTTAAAAAAAAGATTAGATGAATAGGCACAAAGCTATTGAAAAGGTCAATCCATATTCAACATGCATTTCTGTTTGAGTTCTTGCTTTAGTTGATGTTCAAGAATAAAATGTTAAATAAACAAAAAAAAAAAGGAAAGGAAAAGCTTTCTCAATATTTTCAACTTTTTCAAGAGTAACTTGTTTTGCGTCACTGTAGTTTGAAAATATGTCATTTTGTGAGATTGATCCAATGCTGGGATAAAGAGTATGTTCTGAAAATCTCTTTTAGAAAGATTTATAATATTAACCTCAGGCTACTTTAAGTCCCCGTCGATCTTTATGAAAACAGCCAAGAGATCCATTTGTTTTCTGAACAGTAGAAAGTCTCTGTTACCTTTTGTCAACCATGATTGAACAAATGACTTTGGGTCAAAGTGATTCAGTTGTGAAATGCCTGGGGTCCTGCCAGCCCCTTGGAATAGACTCAAAAAGCAGTCACTTTGGACCTGAGCTGCCCATTGTAGCCAGGGGCTAAGTAGTCCTACTCAATTTTTCTGGGACTAACACCATTATGAACCATTTTAAACCCAGGATTAATAGGAAACAGTGCAGTGGCCACATGTTGACACATGGCTAGCATGACTGGTCAGAAACTGAAGGTTCTATCAAATTATTCAGTCTGGCCTTTCATTATTGTTTTCCTTTTATGCAACTAATTAATTATGTGATAATTTCAGTAAAAGATTCCCTTTCTTGATTATTCCTTATTCTCCTAAAGGTGCCAGAGATCTGTCCAAAGCATGGAAATAGAATGACAGACTCACTGTTTAGCTAATAGGAGGTTAGGATCTAATACCTATTACCCCAACTCTACAGTCTTGTTCAAACCCAAATCCTTTATGACATCGCTATTGCCAAAGAACTTCTTCTGCCAAGATTTAACCCATGTGGGCATTCCTCTTTCCTTAAACAAGTTTATTGTGTTTCAAGAATCATTAATGGTCCACATTTATATAGAGAACCTGCTTCCTCCTGATGTTTGTTCTAAATCCTTGCCCTCTTCATCACCATCCCCACCACCATCACTCCTCAGGGCACACACACATACACATATACACACACCCCATTCTGGTTCCACTCCAGCAGCCTAGTCAATTCAGGATTGTTTATGAATCTGAAGCTTCTTTCCCTGACTTGATTCTAACTTCATTTAACTTTCATTGCTAAGGTGTCTGTATGAGTTGGTTCCAAGTCTATCTAATATATGCCAATGATGAAATTATTATCTCAAGATATGGTTAGTTTAATAATTTTCTTATTGCACTGTGTATTAATTCCTGGCTTCAGGAAGTTCACAGTCTGGTTTTAACGTTTGTCTTTGGGTGCCCTTGAGTATATTTTTCTTTGAATATATTACACCTGGATTTGTTGTGCATTTTTAATTTTGGGCTCACAGAAGACAAGAAGCTTGCCTACTTATCTTGCTCTGCAGAGAATCATTCATATATTAGTACTTAGCAAGTATTTTCTCCTGTTGCTACTGATGATGATTAATAGTGTTCTTCTTCAGCATTTTCCAAACCCTTACAAAATACATTAATTATTTCCAAAAGGGCCCAGGAAGGAAAGAAAATATCATCACTGACATTTAAGAGATGAGGAAAATGAAGTTCTGTGTATTTAGGTGAATGATCCAAAAATTTACTATAAGTAAGAAAAAAAATCAAAGAAAAAGAACTTGACTATCTCTTCTTCCAGCTCCTAAAATTTCCAATTCAACTTAATTCAATTTAACAATGTAATGAATCTTCAGACATAGTATTTTGTTAGGTGCTATGGAGGGAATGAGAAAATATGGTCTGATCTCCTACCTCAAGGAAGAAAAAGTAAGAAGATAAGATACACAGATAAGTAACAATTAGACAGCAATTTATTTTAATTTAGGGTAAACTTAGGCAATACTACTCTATGAAATAAATAGTGCTAGGATAGATTCTTTGCTTGGAAGTACTCAAAATGTGCCAAAAAATAGTTGGAAAACTGGAATATTTTTTCAGTTTGTAATAGATCTTCTTATTTAAATGCTAAAGAGGGCATATAAAACGTAACAGCTCTGTTTAGTAAGAGACAGACATCTGAAAAGGTTTTGGAGAAAAGTGGCAATTGTGGACTTTGTGACATTATTCTGGTGACAAACTACAGATAGATAGGAAAAGGAATAGAAATAAAGATAAGTCATTGGGGAAGGGTTGTCAAGTCTAGAGTGGGAAGACGAGTTAAGAAGCTATTGTGAAGTCAAGATGAGAATGAATGGGGCCTAAATTATAGGAATAGTAACGGGATTAAAGAAAAGCTAATGAATGGACAGATAATTCAGAGGTAAATAAATGCAAAGAAAGAGGACAAAGAGAACCAAAATTCACCAAAGATTTCCTTCAGGCAATAATTAATTGCCAGGTAAATTGTGCTTCATGAGGTCAAGAAGAAGGTAGAGTTGTTGGGAAAGGTCTGGAATGAAGTCAGACTTAAGCTTGGTTTTGAATGATGCCTAAGGCAGATGTGTGGGATCTTTTATGATCTTCTTCAGTATTTCTTTGGCACCAGAAGTAAAGTTTGTTTTTCCCTATTTTCACTGACCTTGTCTTCTTATTACCTGAAGAGACTTGCTGATTATCTTCAAATTTAACTCAGTTTCTTAAATGTCTGTCTAAGAAATTTAATTTCTTAATGATTTGATATTTTTCATCTTTTCTTACTCAAAACATCTCCCAAGATAATAATTAGAAGTTTTTTACCCTCTCCTATATTCAAAATTTTTCTAAAATGTGGTATCTTTTGTGAAGCTTTTCATAAGTAACTGATAGAAATGGGTTTCTGGTATTTTCTGAATGTTTAATAAAATTTAGACAATGTTCCAAGCTCTTTAGCAGTATTAGCTCATTTCATGCTCAGAATATAGCTCATTGAAGTAGGGAGTATTATTAATCCTAGTTGAAAAATGAGAAGGCTAAGTAACTTTCCCAAGGTTTCACAGGTAGTATGTGACAGCCTGAACTTTTAAACACTAGAATACACTATTTTTCTAGCAACTCCACACTCTAAATAAGAAAAATCCTTTTATCATCACAATCAGGTTTTGTTTGTGATAACTACAAATCATTACTCCTCTCTAAACATGGACTTTGATGAAAGATGATTGGTGTGGGAGTACAGTTCCACAAAATAAGTGGGAAGTTGAATGTCCATTCTTTGAAATGGTTAAGAATCAAAAAATTCTGAAAGAACACTAAGCAAGAACTGGAACCAAAAAACAAAAACAAACAAAAAAAAACACACAAGACAATTGTTTAACTACTGGAATAGGTTGGTAAGAAATCATCAACTAAAGATCCTTCAGACATGAATTACCTTGAGTCATTCCCCAAACTTTCCATGGTTTTTCTTGGGATTCAAATTATCTGGCAAGATGACTAAAACTTAGTCACTGTACTGTTCTTTTATTAAACTACATATTAAGAAAAATAAAGCTAATTAAATTACAAACAGTGGAGAATAGCAGTCGTAGGTGAAATTTTTAAAAATACTTGAAACAGATTAAAAATGAAAATATATTATGTAGAATCAAAACATGCAGAATGCAGCTAAAACAAACATTTATGATGAAGTGCTTAATTTATAAATCAGTGCTTAAATCAATAATATAAACTCCTACATTAATAATTTTTAAAAAGAAGAACAATATGAACCCAGAGAAAGCAAAAGCAAAAGAAATAATAAAGAACACAAATCAATGACATTAAAAACAAAAACAATAGAGAAAATAAATAAAATTAAAAGCTCTTTCTTTGGAAAAATCAATAAAATTGACAAACCTCTAGCAAGACTAACAAAAGAGAGTAAATACAAATTACCAATATCATGAATTAAGTAATGGTCATCTCTATAGAACACAAAGGCATAAAAAAGTTAAAAAAAGAATATTATGAATAAGGCTAATCACATAAATTTAACAATTTAAATGAAATAGACCAATTCCATGAAAATCACAAACTACCAGAACTCATCTAATATAAAATAGGTAATTCTATAACTATGAAATAAGTAGAAATTACAATTTAACCACTCTTAAAAGGGAAATCTCAAGGCTCAGAGTTTTTTACTGGAGAATTCTACCAAACTTTTAAGGAAGGATCAACAGTAATTGTACACAATCTCTTACGGAAAAGTGAATAGAGGGGAGACTATCAAACTTAACTTTATTATTGTCAAACAGAATTTTATCATTCTGACACCAAACTGAAAAAAAGAAAATTAAAAAATAAGACAACTACAGCTCATTATCCCTCATGAACACAGGTACAAAAATCCTTAACAAAATATTATTATATTTAATGCAGTGAAAAATCAGAACCAAGTGGGGTTTATTTCAGGGATGCAAGACTGAGTCAATATTCAAAAGACAGTTTAGCTTATCAATAAGCTAAATTTAAAAAAAAAAAAAAATATATATATATATATATATATATACATATATATACCAGAAGCCCTAGCCATTTCAATAAAGCAAGAAAAACAAATAAAATCATATAGATTGTAGAGGAAGAAATAAACTACACTATTTACAGTTGACATGATGGTTTGTATAGAATAACCCAAAATATTTTAAAAAATCAATATCAACTCTAGAACTAGTAAATGAGTGCTGCAAGTCATAGGATACTAGGTTAACATAGAAAAATCAACTGTATTTCTATAAACTAGCAATGAAAATGTGGAAACCAAAATAAAATAAAATTCCACTTCAATTACTCCAAATAAAACACAGATGTAACAAAATGTAATCAGTACTTATGCTTAAAACTAAAAAACCCTGAAGAAAGAAATCAAATAAATGGAGATGTACTATGATTGGAAAACTAAACAGTAAATATGACAATTCTTGGCAACCTATAAGTTTACTGTAATTCTTATCAAAATCCCAGCAAGATTTTTCATGTAGATAAGCATATTCTAATAGTTGTATGTAAAGGCAAAGGAACTACAATAGCTAAAACAATTTTGATTAAATAAAAAAAGGAATAAAGTGAAGGAATAAATCAACCAGATTTTTAAGACTTACAGTGGAAGCTACAGTATTCAAGGCAGGGTAGTGTTAGTGGAGACATGATAGAAAGCTCAATGAAATAGAAAATAAAATATTTTCAATAAATAGAGCTTAGAAAATCAGACATCCACAAGCAAAAATAGATTAAAAAATAAAAAAAAGATAAAATAAAATTGAACCTTCACCTAAACCTCATACCTTATACATAATTTAACTCAGAATGGATAATAGGTTTATATGTAAATATAAAATTATAAACTTTTAGAAAATAAAACATAGAAAAAAATCCTTGGGCCCTAGGGCTAGGAAAAGAGTTCTTCGACACAACATAAAAATTATGAGCTATAAAATATAGTAAATTGCACTTCATCAAAATTAAAAATTTTGCAAAAGCTCTGGTTAAGGGAATAAAAAGTCAAGATGCAGATTGGGAGAAATATTTGCAAACTTCATAACTGGCAAATGACTCATATGTAGATTATAAATAGTTTAGCATGTTCACACCAAACACATGTTCACTGTTCAGTATATGACCCAGCAATTGCACTCCTGGACATTTATCACAGGGAAATGAAAGCTTATGTCCACATAAAAACCTATACATGAATGTTCATAGCTGCTTCATCTGTAATAGCCAAACATTGGAAATGACCCAAATGTCATTCAATGGGGGAATGATTAAACAAACTGTTACATCCATATCATAGAATAAGACTCAGCAGTAAAAAAAGGAACAGACTGCTAATATACACAACAAATATGTTTTAAGGGAATTAATTTGAGAAAAAAACAAAAAGCAAAAAGGCCAGTCTCAAAAAATTACATAATCCATGATTCCATTTATACAAACTATCCAAATGATAAAATTATAGAAATGGAGAATGGATTAGTGGTCACAAGAGGTTAAGGATGTTGGGACAGTGAGATCAGACTATTGACTATAAAAGTATAGCACAAGGGAGATCTTTATGTTAAGGAAACAGTTTTGTGTCTTAATGGTGGTCATGATTAAACAAATCCACATCTGATGAAATTTCATAGAAAAACACACACAAATGAGTGCAAGTACAAATGGCAAAATCTGAATAAGTTCTGGGGGTTATACTAGTATCAATTTCCTTTGTTTTAATATTGTGCTATAGACATGTAAGATGTTACCACTGGGTAACAAGTAGTACCTTTGTGTGTTATTTTTGCAAAGTCCTGTTAATCTATAATTATTTACTTATTTTCTAGCACAGGCAAGATCAGCCAGTAATATGTTAAGTAGATGTGGCAAGAGTGGACATTCTTGCATTTTTTCTAATCTTAGATGAAACAAATTTTTTTTTTTTTTTTTTTTTTTTACCATTAACTATAAACTTAGCTGTAGGTTTTTCATAAGTGTCTTTCAACTGTTGAGGATGTTCCTTTTTATTTCTAATTTTTTGAGAGCTTTAATCATGAATGGTTATTGGATTTTTCTCAAATGCCTTTTTATGCATCTACTGAGGTGATAAAGTACTTTTTGAGCTGTGTTTTTTAATATGGTGTATCACATTGATTTTTAGATATTAAATCAGTCTTACATTTCTGGTATAAATCGTAGTTGGTCAATGGTATATAGTCCCTTTTATATGTTTGCTAAAATTTTGTTGAAGCCTTTTGTGTTTAAATTCATTAAGTATATTTATCTATTATTTCCTTTTAAAGTCTTTATATAGCTTTTTTGGGGGGTAATACTGACCTTTTAGAATGTGTTGGGAAATCTTCCATCCTTCTCTATCTTCTGGAAGAGTTTGTGAATAATTGATATTATTTGTTCTTTAATATTTGCTAGAATTTATTATGCATTTTGGTCTGGGCTTCTCTCTGTGGGGAAATGTTTAATTTCAATCAAATTGCTTTGCTATTGGTCTATTCCAGTTTTCTATTTCTTCTTGAGTCAATTCTATAATGTGTCTCTAGGCAATTATCTTTTTACCCAAATTGTTTAATTTGTTGACATAAAGTTGTTCACGTTATTTCCTGAAAATTATTTTAATTTCTGTAGGATCCTTAACGATGTTCCCTTTTCATTACTAATTTTTGTATTTGTTCCTTTTCCTTTTTTTTCTTATTCATTCTAATAAAAATTTTGTAGTTTTTTTTTGTTTTTTACAAAGAACCAACTTATGATTTCACAAATTTTCTCTATTGTTTTTCTATTTTCTATTTAATTGATTTCTCTCCTAATATTTATCATTTCTGTCCTTCTTTCATTGGGTTTAGTTCCTTCTTTTTCTGGTTTAATAAAATGAAAACTTCTGAATTGATTTGACATTTTTTTCTATTGTCGACCTTTAAATTTTCTTCTAATAACTATTTGACTGCATCCCAGAAATTATAATATAATTTGACTTCATATACATTCACTTCCAAATATTTTCTAATTTCCTCTGTGATTTTTTACTTTACCCATTGGCTACATAGAGGTACTTTGTTTATTTTTCCAAAGGTTCGGGAACTTTTCAATTTCTTTGTTATTGATTTCTAATTTGATTATAATTTGGTAGTAGAACTTAATTTGCATGATTTCAACTCATACATTTGTTGAGACTGGTTATCTGGTCTAAGACATGGAGAATATACCACATGCATTTGAAAAGTATGTATATTTTGCTCTTGTTGATGGAGTATTTTATAGATGACAGGTAGGTCTAGTTGATTGACAATATTGTTCAAATATTTATGTCTTTGCTAATTTTCTTAATTTTTGTTCTATCAATCATTAAAAACAATATATTGAATTATCCAACTACTATTATTTAATGGTTTATTTCTCTTTTTAATTCTACCAGTTTTTCCTCTGTATATTTTGGGCCTCTGTTTTTAATTACATCAATTTATAATTGTTTTATCTTCCTTATGAATGAATACTTTCTTCATTATGAATATCCTTCTCTGTCATAATAATCTTTGAGTCTTTATCTCAAAAAAGGCCTTAGCATTGCTCCTGGCATTTCGTAGACATTCTACAAACAGTAAATAAATATATGTGTTGATGCACTTATTTAATAATTATTTATCACTAGGCATTAGAATATTTACTATTATTCAATACTGGCCTTGTTACTGATATTTTATACCTTTATTTATGTACAGGTGCTGTTCTATGTGGATTTATTTACTATGGTGTATATCTCCATAACATTCTATAATATTTTAAGTTCTTTGCTGTTTGGTTTAAGTCTCACTATTTTTTAATGAATGATGATATATCAGAAACTTTGACTTGATTAACTAATATCCAATGTCCCAGCAACCCTTGTTTTATTGAATCAACTATGAACTCTGGTAAAAGACTACACTTTCTAGCCTCCTTTATAGCTAAGTGTGGCCATGTGACAAAATTCTGGCTAATGAGATGTAATCATAAGTTGCCAGGTTGAATTCTAACTTAGGGTCCATAACAGGGTACTTCCTATTTTCTGCCTGGAATATGAATGTGATTATTCTCTTGTGAGTCTGTAAATGGAAAAATATGTATGCCAAAGGATGTGAGGCATAAAGGTATAAGGAACTTGGATTCTTGATGTCTTTATGTTATGTTATGTTAAGTTATGTTAAGACCTAACTTCTGATTTTCTATTGAGGTCTCTGTATCATGAACCCACATTCAATTTCTAACTGATACAGATGACCGCTATGATGCTGCTGCTGATGAACAAGCTCCTGTCCAGGTCTACCTAAACTGTTACCCAGGACAAAAGAAGTGAAATATGTAATATCCCAGATCTCTCAGGTTCTGGAATCATCCAAACCAGTGGTCTATTTATTTATCTCCAAACACTCACTCTCTTGTTAATGGGCCCAGAACAGATTCTGACATAGCTGTAGAAAACTTAACGTTTTTATCATTTGAAGGCTGTGCACTTGGAGACCCAGAAGAGAGTGGTTAAGACTAGTGACCTCATACAGGATTGCCAGAGGAGGTTACATTTTCCAAGGCATTATTCATGGAATGAAAATTTATAAAGAAACATAGTCACTTAAAACATTTCCTAGATATGCTGACCTTCAGTCTTTGTTGAGTACCAATTTTCCCTGGATATTTGTTATTGCCAAGGCACTGCATTTCGACAGTGATTCCTATGACCTTGAAACAGACTTTACTGTCCTGGAACTGCTGGCTACTCAGCAGATACTCAGCCTGCCCTCATCTCTAGATGCTCTGATGATGCCACATCTGCACATTCAGCTAGCTCCTGCTGACTTTCTTTCTTTTCTTTTCTTATTTTGGCTGGCTGAAAAGACAACCAAGTTAAATTTCCCAATAAAGGTCTCAAAAAGGACTAATTCTTTAAATCTATTTGCACTCATTCTTAACTGATAATTGAACTCTGTGTGCAAGGAGGCCAGAGGTGTGCAGTGAGATACAGTTCCCTCACAACAGCGTGCAGAATCAACCCTTTACCACAGTTGCTGCTAACATACAGAGCAAATAACTATTTCAATGACTCAGAGTTTGGGGCATTTGAGTGATCTGTCCTCCACTGTGTTTGTAATTGCCCTCTAAACCTGATCCTCCCCCCCAAAACAGGGGGCATCTGAATAAAAGTTAACTACTACCTTGGCAGATGAAAAACTTGATTAGTTCTAATGGAAGCAGGGGAGTGCTGTTGACATTTCATACTTCCAGTTCTTGCATGGCAATAAGACATAAGGACTGATTTATAAAAGAGAGTGTGCCTATCAAGCATGAGTGAGACAGAGAGAGAAAGTTCATGTTGCACAAAATAAGCTGCTAATTTCTTTTCCATTTCACTGACAATGTGCTCTTTGAGTTCAGAGCAGCTGGGATGAGAACAATGGATGTTCCCAACCTATGCTCCATTTAACTTCTGCAACTCGACAAGGTCAAACAGCAAGGAGAGAATCTCTCTCTCTCAGAGGTTTATACTGTGGCAAAGCTAGGAGATTGGGGGCTATCTAAAAGACACATATGATTTCTTTAAAGAAGCTCCTGTATCTAACCAGAGTTTTTATTGGCAAAGATTTGGATACCTTTTTACTGTTATTTCTACCGTGAAATTCATAGGATTTATATATGGTTCCTTGTTACGAGCATGTGTGTTGGGGTGGGAGAAGGTGAGCATGAGCACTTGAGTTTGAAAAGATACGTGCTGTCTGTTGTCTAGATCTTCACTGATGAAAAATGAATCCCAAAGGATTTGCTATGCATTGGCTCTACTGCCACTGACAGGGAATTTTCAAACTCTTTTTATTTTTTTTATTTTCTGCAATTAACAATGTCTACCAAAGAGCCTTAGTATTCAATACGCTTCCCTACAACCCATACGACCAGAATGGCAGAGTCCTTTGGGATATAGGCTTCATTTCTTCTCTTCTGATGAGTATACCAACTCCTCTCTGATCTGCTCATGTAACTTGGATCTCAATTAGCACAGATTTGTGGCATTCTGCTTTTAGTGGGTGGGAGGTGAAAGAACTAGGAATGTGAGCTAATATTCACCAAGACCATCTTGTCAGTTTTGCAGTTCAGGAACCATCACCCACTATTAGAATTTATATTCCACCTTAGTACATATGATATTAGATTCTGAGAAACTAAGTACTTACTTATAAAAATGTAACCTTTGCTTAAATATTGGAAAGCTACACTTTTTACAAAACTTACTATTTTAGTTTCAAGATCAAAGGACAAAATTAATCTGGTGGTTTGACTTAATAATGATAATTTTAAAAACATGGTTTTCTTTTCAAGAAAGCAAATGCATTTCATGCACACACTAATATCATCTTCAGGCCTATATTCTGGTTTATTTAATACTAAATAAAAAGTTAAGGTGAAAATATGAATTAATTGATAAGACTAATTCTCTGCAATTTACTTTTCTAACAATTTACTGTAAAATAATTATTTGAAAAGATAAACCATGTTTTGACCCTCATCCTTTTCTCTAAAGGTACAGTCTGCTTTTCTTCCTTATGCTCTTCTGTGTTCTAGGCACATGGAAAGACATACAGTTTTCCATCTTTCTTTTTCTTCATAGATTGACTTTTCTCATATTGTAATCCCATTTGGCTGAAAGCACAAGTAACCTCTATGCTTCAAGGCCCAGAACAAACTTCTCTCTATTCACCTTTTCTGGTTCATTTGAGAGGCGTGAATTGGTCTCTCCTTGAGTTCTTCACCTTATCTGAGGACTCTTCTATCAATCATAATCTGTACACACTGAACAATGCAAGTGTTTATGTAGCCCTCTCCTACTTAAGGGGTGAGGAGCAGGGACTATGTTTGCCAAGTGAATGAATGTAGACCTTGTATCTATTTGTCTTTCCCAAGCTAATCATTTGCTTGCAAAAATTGTTTTCAGAAAGGCATATTTGCTTATTTAAGAAAATATATGTCTTAATCTTAAACTTATATTCCATATACTTCTGTACTATATTAAAGGTAACAGATTATCCATTATAAAATTATGTTACCAAACTCTGATTAATGCATTTGTTAATTTTTCACCCTGTGATGGACATTGATTATTATTCAGTACTTTTAATATTTATATATTTAATTTAACAACGAGAATAAAGTGAGAAATTGAACCAGTTATACTAAATTTTATGTCAAACTATAAAAATGTATTTAGAAACATTTATTATCCAAGACTAATAATTTGGGATTAAATTAAATGGGAATTATATTGAAAAGTTAATGTACTGTTTTCAAAGAAATATATTGTTTTCTCTCTCTTTTTTCAAGAAATTGCTTTTGTCTCTATGTGAACTATTTGAAATGAAGATGAGATGTTCCATTGGAAACTCTTGTCTACCAACATGCAATACAAGAATTGCTTTGTTAATCTCTTAGTTCTTCTTATTTAATGAAACTTCCTAACCTTGAATGTCATGTCCAAAACAATGATCTAAAATTAAAACAAGAAAAAAAAATTAAAACAAGAATATATATATATCTTATACTTATATTTATATATTGCCTGTATAAGTATAGATCTCAGCAATAACTCTATATTTATAGAGTTATAAAGGAGAGAGTTGTTTCTGAGAAGATATTGCAAGGAAGAATTGCTGTTCAAAGTAGAAATTCAATTCAAAGGCTGATAGATTCTAGAAGTAACCTGAAGCATATGCTTAGTAAAGCAAGAATGGTAACAGCAATCTAAGAGAAGAAAAGAGAATTCATTGGAGATATTAAACATGGAAGCCCTAAAGTTTAGATTATATTCATGATCAAATTCTTCTTCTTCATGTATACATTCTCATTCTATTTTTGATAATATAAGTAATGATTCCAGTACCTCAGGTAATTTCCCAAGCCATTCCTTCTCACCATAATCCCTTAATTCATTAAGTTATTATTGTGCATTGTCTTACATCAACCTTGGTTGTGTCAGTGTCTGTCACTTACTAACTATGTAATTGTTTATGAGATTTCATTTCCTCATCTACAAATGTAGCCTAGTCATATCTATCTCTTAGTTTCAGTCAGAAAAGAAGAACTACCATAAGTGATATAGAATAAAGGATGTATTATAGGAATGTAACCTTGCACAACTTGGGAACAGGTTATACGGTCTATGTAAGAGTGTTATCTGTGCTTATGTTTCTGGGGCTTGATGTCAGCAGTTGGAAAGGAAGGACACAAAATGGGGAAGAACAAGGACAAACTGGGACCACAGGGTATAATGGAATTCATGTTGATGTCTCACCACCACTTCCAAGCCTCCAACATTGATGATGCAGGGTATGTAAAGAAGAAGCTGGTACCCTTTCTCACGGACTTTAATATGCATCAGATCTAGGAGTTAGTTAGACATGTTGAGGCAAGACCTGACAGTAGTTAAAGGAGCTGCAGAGCTGGTTGATGCCCCATGCCAGTGAGATGAGCCAGCAGATAAGCAACATTTGTGTGCTCAAGTAGTACAAGAGCCCTGCATCAACCATGTGATTGTTAAAGGAATAGGGCCGTTCACTTCAACCTTTTAACTCTAATGCAAACCGTCTCTTGGATCTCACATTAACCCAGAACTGCACAAGGAGGGAAGGTCAAGGAAATGTAGACACATTAACTCAGAACTGCACAAGGAAGAAACTCAAGGAAATGTAGACTCAACTTAGCTAAGATGACAATGCAAAGCCATCACAACATCCTGTCTTCTCAGAGTGTTGGGTTTTTGGAACAAAAATGCTTATAAAATCATTTTAAAGACTTTAAAGCACAAAAGTGATAAAGGGTAGTATTATTTCCACAAAGTTTCTTTACAATGATCCGATCATTGTTTCACCTGTGTAGTTACATTGAGTATAACTAGCCATAAGCATAAATAGTAGATCCTTGTGTACTGTGATTTGATAGGAATCAATAGGCCTAAGGAACCTAAAATTTCCAAATAATTGTCAATTATAAAAAGACAAGCAACTGCTTTGTCTATTCAGTATACTCCTATGATATTTAGCACAGAGCTTGACACATACCAAGAAAAAAAGAAAAGAAGGAAGGAAGAAAAGAAAGAAAGAAAGAAAGAAAGAAAGAAAGAAAGAAAGAAAGAAAGAAAGAAAGAAAGAAAGAAAGAAAAGAAAAGAAAGAGAGAGAGGAGGGATCAAGCAAATGGAGTAGGAGGACACCACACAAATACATCAAAACTGCAACTGCATATACAGCCACTGTCACTGAGAACAACCTGAAGACTAGCAGAATGGTTTTTCTACAGTAGCCGTAAAGAAAGAACCACATGAAATCTGGTAGGAGGGAAGGACAGCAATGTAGTCAGGAACCACACTCTGATTGGGTGACCTAGATGAGATATCACAGGCTCAGGGATCATCCCTATGGAGTGAGGGATTCAAGCTCCATATTAGGCACCCCATCCCTGAGTTCCAGCACCAGGAAGATGAGCCTCCTTAGCTGGTTTGAAAACCAGTGGGGCTTACTAGAAGTGTGTAAGAAACTGAGTCTCCATTCTTAAAGAGCACATTCACAGACTTGCTTGCTCCCAGTCCCAGTTTAGAAGCAGCAGATGGAAAAGTGCCTGGTGCTATGGCTGGCCTTCCAGGACTTCCCCAGTACACCCCCAGCCCACATCAGGCACATGATTTAGCACGGCTCCTTGCTAAGGCAGAGACTGCCATTGCCATTGTGTGTATGTATGCACACCAGAAAAAAAGCAGAGCCAGCTCAGAAGTGTAGCTCTATCTCTTCAGGACCCAACCACATTTCTAACCAAAATGGGAACCACCATCACCATTGCACATGCACACAGCAGGGGAAAAGCAGAGCAAGCTCTGAAATGCAGGTCCAAGCCCTCAGGTCCTGGCTATGTCCCATCCAAGGTGGAACCTGCCATCACACTGAGGAAAAGCCCAACTCCCTCAAGGCTCCTGCTCTAACCCCTCAGTCTTTGGCACCATCCTCCAGTAGAATAGCAGCCATCTTTGAGCCTGGGAGAAGTCTCAGCTTGCAAACGACTCTGGCTCTAGTCACCCCAGTGCCAGCCCCACCTCCTTCAAAGGAAATGGCTGCCAGTATAACCAGGGAAGAGGCAACATGCATTCACTTCAGATCCAGTTCTTCCACCAAAAACCACTGGGAACACACAGATTGCACAGGGATGCCCCCTATGCAAAGACACTCTCTCATGACTGAGATAGGTACCAGTTTCACCTAATTTTATAGACACGAACAGAGAAAGTCAAACAAAATGAGAAGACAGAGGAATATATTTCAAATGAAACAAGATAAAACCACAGAAGAAAACCCTAATGAAATAGGGATAATTTCCCTGATAAAAAGCTCAAAACAGTAATAATAAAAATGGTCAATGAACACAGGAAAAGAATAGAAGAATACAATGAGAACTTCAATAATAAATGAGAAGATATAAAAAAAGAACTAGTTTTAACTGAAGAATATGATAACTGAGATGAAAAATACATTAGAAGTAATTAAGAGCTGATTCGGTGATACAGAAGAATGCATAAGTGACCTGGAAGACAGAATAGTGGGACGAACCCAATAAAAATAGCAAAAAGTAAAATTAATTAATTAATTAATTAATTAATTAATTTAAAAAATAAGGATAATTTAAGGTACCTCTGAAACAGTATCAAGTATACTAACTTTGACATTATAGGAGTCCCAGAAAGAGAAGAGAAAGGAGAAGAAAATGTATTTGATAAAATTATGGCTTATCCTTAACCTGAAGAAAGAACAGATATCTGGGTCCAAGAAGCAAAGAGAGTCCCAAACAAGGTAAACACAAAGAGACCCACACCAAGACACATAATAATTGAAATAGCAAAAGTTAAAGATAAATAGGGAATTTTAAAGGCAGTGAGAGAAGGAAAAAGAATCACAGACAAAGGAAGCTCCATAAGGCTATCAGCTTATTTTTCAGCAGAGATTTTGCAGGCCAAAAGGGAGTAGCATGATATATTTAAGTGATGTAAGGAAAACATATACAGAGTAGGATACTCTACACAGCAAGTTTGTCATTCAAAATTGAAGGAGAGGTAACACATTTCCCAGATAGTAAAAACTAAAAGAGTTCATCACCAGTAAATGGACCTTACAAGGAATGTCAAAGCATCTTCTTTAACCAAAAAAGAAAAGGTCATAATAAGAAATAAGAAAATATATACTGGAAGAATCAATAATGTCAAAAAGACTATACTACCCAAGGAATCTACAGATTCAATGCATTCCTTATCAAATTACCAATGGCATTTTTCACAGAACTAGAACAAAATAATTTTAAATTTGTATGGAGAGACAAAAGATCCTGAATAGCCAAAGCAATACTTAGAAAGAAAAACGGAGCTGGAGGAATCACACTCCCTGATTTCAGACTATACTACAAAGCTACAGTAATCAAAGCAGTATGGTACTGGCACAAGGACAGAAATATAGATCAATGGAACAGGATAGAAAACCCAGAAATAAACCCATGCACCTATGGTAAATTAATCCATGACAAAGGAGGCAAGAACATACAATGGAGAAGACAGTCTCTTCAATAAATGGTGCTGGGGAAACTGGACAGCTACATGTAAAAGAATGAAATTAGAACACTCCATAACCCCATACACAAAAATAAACACAAAATGGATTAAAGACCTAAATGTAAGGCTGGATAATATAAAACTCTTAGAGGAAAACATAAGCAGAACACTCTGACATAAATTGCAACAATACCTTATTTGATGCACCTCCTACAGTAAAAAAAAAAAAACAAAAATAAACAAATGGGAAATAATTAAACTTAAAAGCTTCTGAACAGCAAAGGAAACTATAAACAATATGAAAAGACAACCCACAGAATGGGAGAAAATATTTGCAAACATAGTGACAGACAAGGAACTAATCTCCAAAATATACCAACAGCTCATGCAGCTCTCTATGAAAACAAACAAACAACCTAATCAAAAATGGGGAGAAGATCTAAATAGACATTTCTCCAAAGAAGACATACAGTTGGTCAGAAATCACATGAAAAGATGCTCAACATCACTAATTATCAGAGAAATGTAAATCAAAACTATAGTGAGGTATCACCTCACACCAGTCAGAGTGGCCATCATCAAAAAATCTACAAACAATAAATCCTGGAGAGGGTGTGGAGAAAAGGGAACCCTCTTGCACTGTTGGTGGAAATATAAACTGGTACAGCCATTATTGAGAACTACATGGAGGGTTCTTAAAACCTAAAAGCAGAACTACCATATGATCCAGCAATCCCACTCCTGGGCATATACCTGGAGAAAACCATAATTCAAAAAGATACATGTACCCCAGTGTTCATTGCAGTACTCTTTACAATAGCCAGGACATGGAAGAAACCAAAATGTCCATTGTCAGAGGAATGGATAAAGAAGATGTGGTACCTATATACATACAATGAAATATTAATCAATCCTAAAAAAGAATGAAATAATGCCATTTGCAGCAACAGACCTAGAGATTATCATACAAAGTGAAATAAGTCCAAGAAAACCAAAATCATATGATATCACTCATATGTGGAATCTAATTTAAAAATGGTACAGATGAACTTGTTTATGAAACAGAAATAGACTTACAGATATTGAAAACAAACTTATGGTTACCAAAAGGGAAACATGGTGAGGGGGATAAATCAGGTGCTTGGGATTGGCATACCCAAAATATTTACATATAAGATGGATAACCAACAAGAACCTACTGTATAGCACAGGGAACTCTACTCAATATTCTGTGATAACCTATATGAGAAAAGAATCTGGAAAGAAATGAATATATGTATATGTATAGCTGAATCACTTTGCTGTACACCTGAAACTAACACAACATTGTAAATCAAAATTAGAAAAAAGAAAAAAAAATCCAGTAACAGTAATTGTCCATTTTGTTCCTAAATCTGTGTTCAACCCCACTCTCTGCATTTTTTAAAAATTCAAAAATATTTACTGAATGTCGGCGCCTAGTCCACAGTGAGGGGGACAAGAAGTTAGTTTCCTTAGGACAAAGGAGGTGCCCTCGCACCTGCAGGACAACCTGTTGCCCCATCCGTAGGGAGGAATAAGCTTCCTGTTATGACCGCAACTGCTAAGAAGCCAGCCATGCAGCGGTTTCTACCAGAAGATTTTTAGATACCGTGTGGTTGACAGGGTCTTGCTGTTCTCGCCGGGTGTCAGGCCTGAACCTCTGAGGTGGGAGAGCCGAGTTCAGGACATTTGTCCACCAGAGACCTCCGGTTCCATGTAATATCAAACAGAGAAAGCTCTCCCAGAGATCTCCATTTCAGCACTAAGACCCAGCTACATTCAACGACCAGCAAGCTACAGTGCTGGACACCCTATGACAAACAACTAGCAAGACAGGAAGACAACCGCACCCATTAGCAGAAAGGCTGCCTAAAATAATAATAAGGTCACAGACACGCCAAAACACACCACCAGACGTGGTCCTGCCCACCAGAAAGACACGATCCAGCCTCATCCACCAGAATACAGGCACCAGTCCCCTCTATGAGGAAGCCTACAAAACCCACTGAATCAAACTTAGCCACTGGGGGCAGACACCAAAAAAACGGGAACTATGAATCTGCAGCCTGTGAAAAGAAGACCCAAAACACAGTAAGTTAAGCAAAATGAGAAGACAGAGAAACACACAGCAGATGAAAGAGCAAGGTAAAAACGCACCAGACCAAATAAACAGGAAATAGGCAGTCTACCAGAAAAGGAATTCAGAGTAATGAGAGTAAAGATGATTCAAAATCTCGGAAAAAGAATGGAGAAAATACAAAAATGTTTAACAAGGACTTAGAAGAACTAAAGATCAAACAAACAATCATGAATAACACAATAAATGAAATTAAAAATGCTCTGGAAGGAATCAATAGCAGAATAACAGAGGCAGAAGAATTGATATGTGACCTGGAAGACAAAATAGTGGTAGTAATTACCACAGAACAGAATAAAGAAAAGAGAATGAAAAGAATTGAGAACAGTCTTAGAGACCTCTGGGACAATATTAAATGCACCAATATTCAAATTATAAGGGTCCCAGAAGATGAAGAGAGAAAGAAGGGGACTGAGAAAATATTTGAAGAGATTATAGCTGAAAAATTCCCTAATACGGGAAAGGAAACAGTCAATCAAGCAGAGGAACTGCAGAGAGTTCCATCCAGAATAAATCCAAGGAGAAACAGGCCAAGACACATATTAATCAAACTATCAAAAATTAAATACAAAGAAAAAATATTAACAGCAGGAAGGGAAAAACAACAAAAAATATACAACGGAATCCCCATAAGGTTAACAGCTGACCTTTCAGTAGAAACTCTGAGCCAGAAGGGAGTGGCAGGACAAATTTAAAGTGATGAAATGGAAAAACCGACAATCAAGATTACTCTACTCAGCAAGGATCTCATTTAGATTCGACAGAGAAATTAAAACCTTTACAGAGAAGCAAAGCTAAGAGAATTCAGCACCAAAAGCACTAAACGAGCTTTACAACAAATGCTAAAGGAACTTCTCCAGGTAGGAAACCCAAGGGAAGGAAAAGACCTACAATAACAAACTCAAAACATTTAAGAAAATGATAATAGGGACATATATATCAATAACTACCTTAAATGTAAATGGATTAAATGCTCCAACCAAAAGACATAGACTCACTGAATGGATACAAAAACAAGACTTGTATATATGCTGTCTACAAGAGACACACTTCAGACCTAGGGACACATACAGACTGAAAGTCAGGAGATGAAAAAAGATATTCCATGCAAATGGAAATCAAAAGAAAGCTGGAGTAGCAATTCTCAAATCAGAAAAAATAGGCTTTAAAACAAAGACTATTACAAGAAACAAAGAAGGACACTACATAATGATCAAGGGATCAATCCAAGAAGAAGATATAACAATTGTAAATATTTATGCACTCAATATGGGAGCAACTCAATACATACGGCAAATGCTAACAGCCATAAAAGGGGATATCAACAGTAACATAATCATAGTAGGGTATTTTAACACCCCACTTTCACCAATGGACAGATCATCCAAAATGAAAATAAATAAGGAAGTACAAGCTTTAAATTATACATTAAACAAGATGGACTTAATTGATATTTATAGGACATTCCATCCAAAAACAACAGAATACACTTTCTTCTCAAGTGCTCATGGAACATTCCCCAGGATAGATCACATCTTGGGTCACAAATCAAGCCTTGGTTAATTTAAGAAAATTGAAATCATATCAAGTATCTTTTCTGATCACAACACTATGAAAGGAGATATCAATTACAGGAAAAAATCTGTGAAAAATAAATATGCATGGAGGCTAAACAATACACTACTAAATAACCAAGAGACCACTGAAGAAATCAAAAAGGGAAAAAAAAAATACGTAGAAACTTATGACAATGAAAACATGATGATCCAAAATCTATGGGATGCAGCAAAAGCAGTTCTTAGAGGGACGTTTATAGCAATACAAGCCTACCTCAAGAAACAAGAAATGTCTCAAATAAACAACCTAACATTACAACTAAAGCAATTAGAGAAAGAAGAACGAAAAAACCACAAAGTTAGCAGAAGGAAAGAAATCATAAAGATCAGATCAGAAATAAATTTTTAAAATATGAAGGAAACAATAGCAAAGATCAATAAAACTAAAATCAGGTTCTTTGAGAAGGTAAACAAAATTGACAAACCATTAGCCAGACTCATCAGGAAAAAAATGAAGAAGACTCAAATCAATAGATAGAAATGAAAAAGAGAAGTAACAACTGACACTGCAGAAATACAAAGGATCATGAGAGATTACTACAACAACTATATGCCAATAAATTGGACAACCGGGAAGAAATGGACTAATTCTTAGAAAAGCACAACCTTCTGAGACTGACCAGGAAGAAATAGAAAATATAAACAAACCAATCACAAGCACTGAATTTGATACTGTGTAAAAATCTTCAAACAAACAAAAGCCTAGGAACAGATGTTTTCACAGGCGAATTCTATCAAACATTTAGAGAAGAGCTAACACCTATCCTTCCCAAACTCTTCCAAAATATAGCAGAGGGAGGAACACTCCCAAACTCATTCTAGGAGGCCACCATCACCCTGATACCAAAACCAGACAAAGATGTCACAAAGAAAGAAAATTACATGCCAATATCACTGATGAACATAGATGCAAAAATCCTCAACAAAATACTAGCAAACAGAATCCAACAGCACATTAAAAGGATCACACACCATGATCAAGTGGTCCAGGAATGCAAAGATAGTTCAATATATGCACATCAATCAGTGTGATAAACCATATTAACAAATTGAAGGAGTAAAAACGTATGATCATCTCAATAGATGCATAAAAAGCTTTTGACAAATTCTACACCCATTTATGATAAAAGCCCTCCAGAAAGTAGGCATGGAGGGAACTTATCTCAACATAATAAAGGCTATATATGACAAACCCAGAGCCAATATCGTTCTCAGTGGTGAAAAACAGAAACCATTTCCTCTAAGATCATGAACAAGACAAGGTTGTCCATTCTCACCACTGCTATTCAACATAGTTTTGGAAGTTTTAGCCACAGCAATCAGAGAAGAAAAAGAAGTAAAAGGAATCCAAATCAGATAAGAAATAAAGCTGTCAGTGTTTGCAGTTGACATGATACTATACATAGATAATCCTAAAGATGCTACCGGAAAAACACTAGAGGTAATCAATGAATTTGGTTATGTAACATGATACAAATTAATGCACAGAAATCTCTTGCATTCCTATACACTACTGATGAAAAATCTGAAAGAGAAATTAAGGAAACACACTCATTTACCATTGCAACAAAAAGAATAAAATACCTAGGAATAAATCTACCTAAGGAGACAAAAGACTTGTAGGCAGAAAATTATAAGACACTGATGAAAGAAATTAAAAATGATACAAGGAGATGGAGAGATATGCCATGTTCTTGGATTGGAAGAATCAACATTGTGAAATGACTCTACTACTCAAAGCAATCTACAGATTCAGTTCAATCCCTATCAAACTACCAGTGGCATTTTTCACAGAGCTAGAGCCAAAAATTTTACAATTTGTATAGAAACACAAAGACCCCAATAGCCAAAGTAATCTTGAGAAAGAAAAACAGAGCTGGAGATATCAGGCTCCTGGACGTCAAACTATACTACAAAGCTACAGTAATCAAGACAGTATGGTACTGGTACAAAAACAGAAATATAGATCAATGGGACAGGATAGAAAGCCCAGAGATAAACCCACACACATGTGGTCACCTTATGTTTGATAAAGGAGGCAAGAATATACAATGGAGAAAAGACAGCCTCTTCAATAAGTGGTGCTGGGAAAACTGGACAGCTACACGTAAAAGAATGAAATTAGAACACTCCCTAACACCATACACAGAAATAAACTCAAAATGTATTAAAGACCTAAATGTAAGGCCAGACACCATAAAACTGTTAGAGGAAAACATACACAGAACACTCTGTGACATAAATCACAGAAAGATCCTTTTTGACCCACCTCCTACAGAAATGGAAATAAAAACAAAATAAACAAGTGGGACCTAATGAAACTTAAAAGCTTTTTCACAGCAAAGGAAACCATAAACAAGACGAAAAGACAATTCGCAGAATGGGAGAAAATATTTGCAAATTAAGCAACTGACAAAGGATTAATCTCCAAAATTTGCAAGCAGTTCATGCAGCTCAATATCATAAAAACAAACAACCCAATCCAAAATGGGCAGAATACCTAAATAGATATTTCTCCATAGAAGATATACAGATTGCCAACAAACTCATGAAAGGATGCTCAGCATCACCAATCATTAGAGAAATGAAAATCAAAACTACAATGAGGTATCACTTTGCACCAGTCATAATGACCATCATCAAAAAATCTACAAACAATAAATGCTAGAAAGGGTGTGGAGAAAAGGGAACCCTCCTGCACTGTTGGTAGGAATATTAACTGATACAGTCAGTATGGAGAACAGTATGGAGGTTTTTAAAAAGCTAAAAATAGAACTACCA
The DNA here is from genome assembly GCF_965194825.1 of Balaenoptera physalus. NCBI lineage: Eukaryota > Metazoa > Chordata > Mammalia > Artiodactyla > Balaenopteridae > Balaenoptera > Balaenoptera physalus. Next base: position 40,520,482 of record NC_138897.1, on the reverse strand, counting down.
TACTACCCCGCAATACTACTACTGGGCATATACCCTGAGAAAACCATAATTCAAAAAGAGTCATCTACCACAATGTTCACTGCAGCTCTATTCACAATAGCCAAGACATGAATGCAACCTAAGTGTCCATCGACATATGAATGGATAAAGATGTGGCACATATAAACAATGGAATATTACCAGCCATAAAAAGAAATTAAAATGAGTTATTTGTATTGAGGAGGGTGGACCTCTTAGAGTCTGTCATGCAGAGTGGAGTAAGTCAGAAAGAGAAAAACAAATACCACATGTTAACACATGTATATGGAATCTAAAGAAAAAGAAAAAAAAAAGGTTCTGAAGAACCTAGGGGCAGGACAGGAATAAAGACACAGACATAGAAAATGGACTTGAGGACATGGGGAGGGGGAAGGGAAGCTGAGACAAAGTGAGAGAGTGGCATACACTACCAAATGTAAAATAGATAGCTAGTGGGAAGCAGCCACAGAGCACAGGGAGATCAGCTTGGTGTTTTGTGATCACCTAGAAGGGTGGGGTAGGGAAGATGGGAGGGAGACACAAGAGAGAGGAGATATGGGAATATAGGTATATGTAAAGCTGATTCGCTTTGCTACAAAGCAGAAACTAACACACAATTGTAAAGCAATTGTACTCTAATAAATTTGTTTAAAAATATTTACTATATATAAAATAGATAACCAACAATGACCTACTGTATAGCACAGGGAACAATACTCAATATCTTGTAATAACCTATATGTGTGTGTGTGTATATATATAGGGTTAGGCAAAAGTTTTGTTTGTTTTTTTCCATAAGATGGCTCTAGTAGCAGTTGTCTTTAACTTCATTAGAAATAATTTGGTTAGATTGTATGTGATAGCTGTCATATCAACGTGCATTTAAAAAAACACATCAAAATTGGTTAATTTTTTTGTAGCCATTTTAATATTGAAGATGGAAGGAAAAAAGCAACATTTTTGGCATTATTATGCTTTATTATTTCAAGAAAGATAAAAATGCAACTGAAAAGCAAGAAACGATTTGTGCAGTGTACAGAGAAGTTGCTGTAACTGATCAAAAGTGTCAAAAGTAGTTTGCGAGGTTTTGTGCTGGAGATTTCTTGTTGAACGATGTTCCATGGTTGGGTAGACCAGTTGAAGTTGATAACAGTCAAATTGAGACACTGAGAACAATCAGTTTATACCACATGGGAGATGATAGACATACTCAAAATATCCAAATCAAGAATTGAAAATCATTTGCACCAGCTTGCTTATGTTAATCACTTTGATGTTTGTGTTCCACATAAATTAAGCAAGAAAAAAAACCTTCTTGACCTTATTTCTGCGTGCATTTCTCTACTTAAACATAAAGAAAATGTTCCGTTTTTAAAACAATGTGACAAGTGATGAAACATGAATACTGTACAATAATGTGAAATGGAAGAGATTGTGGGGCAAGCAAAATGAACCACCACCAACCACACCAAAGGCCAGTCTTCATCCAAGGAAGGTGATGTTGTGCATATGGTTGGGTTGGAAGGGAGTCCACTATGATGAGCACCATCTGGAAAACCAAATGATTAATTCCAACAAATACTGCTCCCAATTAGACCAACTGAAAGCAGCATTTGATGAAATGCGTCCAGAATTAGTCAACAGAAAACGCATAATATTACATCAGGATGATGCATGACTACATGTTTCTTTGATGACCAGGCAAAAATGGTTACAGCTTGGCTGGGAATTTCTGCTTCATCCACTGTATTCAGAAGACATTGCACCTTTGGATTTCCTCTTATTTAAGTCTTTCCAAAATTATCTTAATGGAAAAAATTTAAATTCCCTGTTAGACTGTGTAAGGTACCTGGAACAGTTCTTTGCTTAAAAATATTAAAAGTTTTGGGAAGGTGGAAATATGAAGTTGCCTGAAAAATAGCAGAAGGTAGTGTAACAAAAGGATGAATACATTGTTCAATAAAGTTTTTGGTGAAAATAAAAAATGTGTCTTTTTTTTTTACTTAAAAACCAAAGGCACTTTTTGGCCAACCCTATATATATATAAATCACTTTGCTGTACACATGAAACTAACATAGCATTGTAAATCAACTATATTTCAATAAATATTTTTTTAAAACCTAAAAAAAGAGAAAATATATGAAAGGAAAAGTCTCAATGGGAAAGGCAAATATATAGTAAAAACAGTGGATCAATCACTTAAGCTAGTATAAAGGTTAAAAGATAAAAATTGTAACATCAACTATGACTATAATAAACACTTCAGGGATAGACATGAAGATATAAAATATGACATAAAAAACATTGAATGTTGGGGGGAGGTTAAAAGTACAGATTTTAGAAGGTATTTGAACTTAAATAACTATACATTGAAAACAAGTAGATGTAGTTATAGGTCAATATATGTAAATATCATGGTAACCACAAATCATGAACTTACAACAGATACACAAAAAACAAAGAGAAATAACCCAAACATAATGCTAAAGAAAATTACCAAACCACAAAGGAAGAGACTAAAAGGAGAAGAGATCAACTGAAAACAAGTAACACAATGGCAATAACATGCCTATCAATAATCACTTTAGATGCAAATGGACTAAATGATACAATCAAAAGATTTTTAGAATAAAAAAACAAGATCCATCTGTATGCTGTCTCCAATAAACTCACTTTAGAGCTAAAGACACACACAGATTGAAAATAAAGTGATAGAAAAAGATATTCCACACAAATGGAAATGAAAAGAAAACTGGGTAACAATACTCACATCAGACAAAGTAAACTTTAGAACAAAAACAACGAATGCCAGTATATAATGATGAAGGGATCTAACCAAGAAGAGGATATAACATTTGTAATAATATATGCAAGTATTTTATGAGCACCTAAATATATAAAGCAAATATTAGCAGACATAAAGGGAGAAATTGACAGTAATATAATAATAGCAGGAGACTTTAATAGCCCACTTGTATTAATAGAAAGATAATTCAGGCAGAAAATCGATATGGAAACAGTGGCCTTAATGACACATCAGACCAGATGTACTTAATAGATAGCTACAGGACATTCCATCCAAAAACATCAGAATAAACATTCTTTTCAAGTACATGGCAAACTTTCTCCATGATAGATAACATGCTAAGCCAAGAATCTTTCCAACCACAATGATATGAAACTAGAAATCAATTACAGGAAATTAAATAGAAAAAACAAGCACATGGGGACTAACCAATGGGTCAATAAAGAAATCAAAGACAAAATCACAAGTAACTTGAGATGAATGAAAACAGAAACACAACACAACTTTCCAAAAGCTATGGTAAAAAAAAAAAAAATCTACAGGACACAGCAAAGAACAGTTCTAAGAGGGAAGTTTATAGCAATTCAGGCCTACCTCAAGAAACAAGAAAAATCACAAAGAGATTAAGTTTCCATCTAAAAGAATTAGAAAAAGAGGAACAAAACAAAAGTCCAAAGTCAGCAAAAGGAAGGAAATAATAAAGATCAGAGTATACATAAATAAAACAGAGATCAAAAAAGAAAAAAATAGAAAAGATCAATGAAACAAGGATCTGATTTTTTGAAAAGAAAAATAATAGATAAACTTTCAGCCAGGCTCATTAGGAAAAAGATAGAGGGCCCAAATAAACAAAATTAGAAATTAAAGAGGAGAAGTTCCAACCAATATCACAGAAATACAAACAATCATAAGAGAATACTAAGAACAGTTATACACCAACAAACCAGACAATCTAGAAAAAATGGATAAATTCCAAGAATCATACAATCTTCTAAGATTGAATCAGGAAGAAATAGAAAAATCTAAGTAGATTGATTGCTAGTATCAAAATTGAATCAGTAATCAAAAAACTTCCAATAAACAAAAGTCCAGGACCAAATGGCTTCACAGATAAATTCTACCAAACATTTAAAGAGCTAATGATATCCTTCTAAAACTATTTGAAAAACTTGAAGAGGAAAGAACACTTTCAAACTGATTCAACAAGGCCAACATTACCCTCATTCAAAAACAAGATAAAGACACTACAAAAAAAGAAAATTACAGGCCAATATCTCTGATGAACATAGATGCAAAAATCCTCAGCAAAACTTTAGCAAACTGAATTCAACAATACGTAAAAAGATTCATATACCATGATCAAGTGACATTTATTGCAGGGATGCAAGGATGCTTCAAGATCCACAAAGCAATCAGTCATACACTACATTAACAAAACAAGGAATAAAAATCACATAATCATCTCAATAAACTCAGAAAGAGCTTTTGGTAAAATTCAATATCAATTAGTGATAAAATCTCTCAACAATGCTGGTATAGAGAGAACATACCTCAACTTAATTATGGCCATTTACGACAAACCAACAGTTAACATCATATTCAATGGTGAAAAGCTGAAAGCTTTTCCTCTAAGATCAGGAACAAGACAAGGATGCCCACTCTTGCCACTTCTATTTAACATACTATTGGAATTCCTAGACATAGCATCCAGACAAGAAAAAGAAATAGAAAATATCCAAATTGGAAGGGGAGATGTACAGCTGTCACTATTTGCAGAAGACATGATACTATGTATAGAAAACCCCAAAAACTCCACCAAAAGACTCTTAGACCTAATAAATGAAGTCACTGAAGTTGCAGGGAACATTAATATATAGAAATCTGTTAAATTTCTATACATTATTAATGAGCTTCAAAAAGAAATCAAGAAAATAACCCCATTTACAATCACATCAAGAACAAAATACTTAGGACTAAATTTCACCAAGGAGATAAAAGACCTATAGTGTGAAAACTATAAAACACTGAGGAAGAAACTTGAAGTTCATACAGATAAATGGAAAGTTATCCCACATTCATGGATTGAAAGAATTAATACTATTAAAACTCAAAGAAATCTATAGATTTAATGTAATCCCTACTAATATACCCATGACATTTTTCACAGAACTAAAACAAATAATCCTAAAATTTGCAAGGAACCATAAAACTACAAATAGCCAAAGCAATCTTGAGAGGAAAGAACAAAGCTGGTGGTACCATGCTGCCTGACTTCAGACTATACTACAAAGCTACAATAATTAAAACAGTACCAGCACAAAACTATATATAGATGAATGCAGTAGGATAGAGAGCCTAGAAACAAACACACACACACACACACGGTCATTAATCTATGACAAAGAAGGCCAAAATATACAATGGGGAAAAGGTAGTCTCCTCAAAAAGTGGTACTGGGAATCTGGACAGCTACATGTAAAAGAATGAAATTAGAACATTTTCTCACACCATATACAATAATAAAATCAAAATGGATTAAAGACCTAAGTGTAACACCTGAAACCATAAAATTCCTAGAGGAAAACATAAGCAGTACCCTCTTTGACATAGGAATTGGCAATATTTTTTAGATATGCCTTCTCTTTTTAAAAATTTTTATTGGAGTATAGTTGATTTGTAATGTTGTGTTAGTTTCTGCCATACAAAAGACGTGAATCAGTTATACATATACATATATCATCTCTTTTTTACATTTTTTTCCCATATAGGTCATTACAGAGTATTGAGAATTCCCTGTGTTATACAGTAGGTCCTTATTAGTTACGTATTTTATATATAGTAGTGTGTATACATCAATCCCAATCTCCCAATTTATCCTTCCACCACTTTTCTCCTTGGTAACCATAAGTTTGTTTTTTACATAAGTGACTCTATTTCTCTTCTGTAAATAAGTTCATTCGTACCATTTCTTTTTAGATTCCACATATAAACAATATCATATGATATTTGTCTTTCTCTCTCTGACTTACTTCACTCAGTATGACAATCTCTAGGTCCTTCTATGCTGCGGTAAATGACATTATTTCATTCTTTTTTATGGCTGAATAATATTCTATTGTATATATGTACCACATTTTCTTTTTCCATTCCTCTGTTGATAGACATTTAGGTTGCTTCCATGTCCTGGCTATTGTAAATAGTGTTGCAATGAACATTGGGGTTCATGTATCTTTTTGAAGTATGGTTTTCTCTGGATATATGTCCAGGAGTGGGATTGCTGGATCATTTGGTAGCATTTGTTTAGTTTTTTAAGGAACACTCATACTGTTTTCCATAATGGTTGTACAAATTTACACTCCAACAACAGTGTAGGAGGATTCCCTTTTCTCCATACCCTCTCCAGCATTTATTGTTTGCAGATTTTTTGATAAAGGCCATTCTGACTGGTGTGAAGTGATACTTCATTGTAGTTTTGATTTGTCTTTCTCTAATAATTAGTGATGATGAGCACCTTTTCATGTGCCTCTTGACAAAGGAAACAAAAGCAAAACTAAAGTGAGACCTAATCAAACTATCACACTTAAAAGCTCATGAACAGTAAGGGAAACCATCAATAAAACAAAGAGCTAACCAACTGAAAGGGATAATATATTTGCAAATGATATGTCTAACAAAAGGTAATAACCAAAATATATAAAAACTCATACAACTTAATATTAAATGGACACATACACACACACACACACACACACACACACACACAACCAAAATGGACAGAGGACCTGAATAGGCATTTTTCCAAAGGAGACATACAGATGGCTAACAAGCACATGAAGAAATGCTCAGCATCACTAATCATTAAGGAAATGAAAATCAAACCTACAATGAGATATTACCTCATATCTGTCAGAATGACTATTATCAAAAAGACAACAAATAACAATTGTTGGCCAGGATATGGAGAAAAGAGAATTGTAGTAAGCTGTTGGTGGGAATGTGAATTTGTACATCCACTATAGAAAACAGTATGGAGGGTCCTCAAAAATTAAAAATAGAACTATCATATGTTCTAGCAATTTCACTCCTGGGTATATAAACAAATAAAACTAAAAAACGAATTTGCAAATATATATGCACTCTTTTGTTCATAGCAATATTATTTACAACAGCCAAGATATGAATGCAACCTAAGAGTCCATCAACAGATGAATGGATAAAGATGTAGTACAGACACACACACACACACACACACACACACACACACACACGGAATATTACTCAGCCATAAAAACGAATGAAATCTTGCCATTTGTGACAACATGGATAGACTTGGAGGGTATTATGTTTAGTGAAATGTCAGACAGAAAGAGACAAATACATCATGTTACAATTTATGTGGAACCTAAAAAATAAAACAAACAAATATAATAAATACAGAGAACAATGTTGTCTTAGCACAGGTGCTGGAAGAAGCCTGTCACTCCCAGCCCTCTCTTGGCACACACACACAGAGGCAAGATCTTCTGTGCTCACAACTGCCTGAGGTTAATCCAGCTCCTCCCTTCTGGAATGCTCAGGTGCAGCTCAAGGTAGCTCAAGACAGAAGTATTGATAAAAGTAAGAAGCATTACTGAGGGAAAAGGGCAGTCCTTCCTCCTGTACAATCTGACAGCATTCAGCACAGAGTCTTATACTTGCTTTAAAAAAAAAAAAATAAGCCAAATCTTGAACAAAAGAACTGAAAGAGATATCATATTGGGATACAAAACTGAGGTGGACAAAGGAAAAGGTATTCTAAAAGCACTACCAACCATTATGTTCAGAAGCCAGTAGAGGAAGCTGTTTAAATTAATACATGTAAGAATTTACTATATGAGAGTAAAGATTATAAAAGGAAGTGAATAAGTGTGTACTATTTACAGTAAGTCTCAATGCATATACTTAAAATCTATTGTCTACAATCCAGTCTAATTTTCACGAGGGCTGGAACCTTGCCTATCTTGTTCATTAGTGAAACTCAGCACAAATCTCTGTACCAGAATAAATAAATTCAGAAGGAGAAAAAATTTCAAACTAGACACAATAGAAAGCATCAGATTGCCACTAAAATATGAATGGTTATTTGGAAAAATCATTGGGATGACCACTAAGAACCCCTATTTATTCATTATATCAATATTTGCTTATTCCTTCTATAAATATATAGCTAAACATTCATCACGTTCCAAGCACTAAACTATATGTTGAGTGAACAAGAAATCTAGCTCCTGCCACCATGGAACTTATGAGGAAAATACACAAAGCATGGGAGCAAACAAAATGAACTTGAGATTCTAACATATATAAGTACAATTTTCAAATACTTGTATATCAATAAAATATAACTTCTTATAGAAATCCATTAAACTGCTTATATAAGAATTGATACTTGACTCAATTTTGACAAGAAGGAGGAAGTGGAAAGGAGAGTGTATAAATTAGCTATTGCTAACACACAGCTCCAAAACTCAGTGGTGTAGAACAATAAGCATTAATTAGTGCTCACAAATCTATGACTGGGAGGAGTGATTGTTCCTGTTATGGGTGAGCTTATTCCTTTATTATCAACTGTGGGTCAGGTAAGCATCTCTCATCATTTGGCTAAACACTCTTATATGTCTAGTTATCAGCTGGTTCTACACAGGTTCAGGATGGCTCACCTGGAACATCTGGACTCTTGCCTTAGGTCTTGCTTCCTCTAGCAGGTTATCTCAGCCTTGTTCAAATGACAGGATGAGGGATTGAGAGAGAAAGAGCATTTTAGTCCCAGATCAAAACTGGAAGTGTTGGTTCTGCTGCCTTCTCAGTATTGACAAAAACCACGTAAGTTCAGCTCAAACTCAAAGCATGAGGAAAAAAGATATCTTGATAGAAGGAACTAGAAAGTCACATAGGAATGAGCAGGTTCAGATGGAAGTGTGGAGAGTTGGTCTATCTCTTCAATAAATCCACCTTACATAGAAACACTGGAATAAGAGAAAATGACAGAAATACCAGAAAGAAGTAAACAGGCCATCAATGTGTAATAAAGAAAGAAGCATAATAATGGTCATGACATGCCTTAGAATTTAGTAAATACATTCAAGCAGTAGAAAAAAAAATATGAATCTATTTTCTATTTAACAGAGTCAGGCACTGTTTTAAACACAGGGTATATAAGGAAAACATAGTAATAATAAACTTTTTCCTCTATTTTCCTTTGGGAAAAAAATTAACAAAGACATCAATAATTATAGATAATATAACTTTAGATAGTTCTAGAAAGAACATCAAAGGGGACAGTAGAATGATAGGTGCCAGGGTTGCAGAGTGTGTGAGTCTACTTTAGCTAAGGGAGTCAGGACATTTCTCTTTAAGGAAGTAACACATGAGCAGAGATTTAGATGACAGAATGAGAAAGCCATGTGAACACATGGAAGAAATGCAGAAATCAGCCAGCACCAGGTTACTTAGAAATGAAAAAAGCTTGACTCATTTACCAAAAAGAAAATATTTTGTGAGGTTATATTTTACAAAGCAAGGTAGAGAAATGGGGTAAGGCCAGAACAGGTATGGCCTTGTGAACCAGGTAAAGGCTTTTGGATTTTATTCTAAGTATAACACAGGAATCCATTAAAACATTGTCTTCAGGGCAGCGATATGATATGATGGAGGTTTAAAAAAAAATACTTGGTTATTATGAGACTGAATTAATAGAGAGGCAAAGAGGAAGCAGAAAAACTATTGTGTAAGTACAGGATGGGCAAAGATTGGAAAAGGAAAACCAGTAAGGAGATAGTTCTAATAACCCAAGATGAGAGTCGCTGGTGACATGGGCTACAACTAGACTTTGTGAGAAGGAGAGAAGTGGTCAGATCCCTGAGCTACTGTAAAGGTAGAGCCCTGTATATTTGTTGATTAGGCAGGAGATAAGAGGAAAGAGAAATGTTAAGGACTAAGGACTGAGATTGAGTTGAGATATAGACAGCCAAATGGAAAGGTTAAGTCAGCATTGGATACGTGACTGATTTTTAAGGAGAGATCAAAGGGAGAGAAATAATTTTAGAGTACCAACATAGAGATGAATCTGGATAAAATAAACTTAGGAAGATATAGAATAGAAACAGTAAAAGTCTGATGAAACAAAAGTCTGAAATATTTAGAGACTTAGACATAGGTAGATAGAGAAAAATATTTTATTATAAAAGAGCCCAATCATATCAAATGCTTCAGAGAGTTTGGGAAAGAAGAAGCTCATGATGCTGTGTGAAACTTGAGTATCAAGCACTAGGCTCCTGGTGTAGAGATGTCCTCTAACTTCAGTGGGTTGTAGCATTTTGGGAGAGGTAATAATCTCACTTGAATCATAAAGTGACATTAGAATTCTGGTTAAGCTCTAGGCTTGGGGAGGGGGACTTAAAAGGAAGGATATATTGAAAAAGACAGAATGTCTTACAGAGGTTAAATTCTGACCAAGTACTTGCAAATCCTCCTGAGGAAGAGAAAAGAAAGAGTCTCTAAAATATTCATGTGGATCAAGGGAGTTTTAGTTTCCATTCAAGAAGGAGAAAACAAGGACTGAATTTACCTTCCCAATGAAACAACCAAAGGAGCAAACAAAAATATATGGAACACGTGTTTTCAAGACACTGGGTATCAAGCAATAAGGGACAATGATGTCTGAGAAACAGTAACCAGGTGAGGTGAACTCTGTGATTGGCTCAGCTTGTTGCCTTGAGAGAATTTCCAGGCTGTGGAACTTTTCTTCAATAGGTACCTTGTAAGAAAAGATAAGCAATAGACATGGAGAAAATATTTGCAAATCATATATCTGATAATGGACTTGTACCCCAAATAAATAAATTAAATTATCAAAACTTAATAAGAACACACTAGGAAGCCCCTTCGTGGACAGAGACTGCGAGTGGAAGAGGGGGGAAGCTTCAGAGCCACGAAAGAGAGCGCAGCAACAGGGGTGCGGAGGGCAAAGCGGAGAGAATCCCGCACAGAGGATCAGTGCCGAAGAGCACTCACCAGCCCTAGAGGCTTGTCTGCTCACCCGCCGGAGCAGGCGGGGGCTGGGAGCTGAGGCTCGGGCTTTGGTTGGATTGCAGGGAGAGGACTGGGGTTGGCGGCGTGAACACAGCCTGAAGGGGATAGTGCACCACAGCTAACCAGGAGGGAGTGCGGGAAAAGGTCTGGAGCTGCCGAACAGGCAAGAGACTTTTTCTTGCCTCTTTCTTTGTTTCCTGGTGCGCAAGGAGACGGGATTCAGAGCGCCGCCTAAACGAGCTCCAGAGACGGGCGTGAGCCGCGGCTATCAGCATGGACCCCAGAGATGGGCATGAAACGCTAAGGCTGATGCTGCCACCACCAAGAAGCCTGTGTGCAAGCACAGGTCACTATCCACACCGCCCCTCCCGGGAGCATGTGCAGCCCGCCACTGCCAGGATCCAGTGATCGAGGGACAACTTCCCCGGGAGAACGCATGGTGCTCCTCAGGCTGCTGCAACATCACACAGGCCTCTGCTGCCACAGGCTCGCCCTGTATCCGTACCCTTCCCTCCCCCCGGCCTGAGTGAGCCAGAGCCCCGGAAGCAGCTGCTCCTTTAACCCCATCCAGTCTGAGCGAAGAACAGACGCCATCAGGCGACCTACACGCAGAGGCGGGTCCAAATCCAAAGCTGAAAACCCACAGCTGTGCGAACAAAGAAGAGAAAGGGAAATTTCTCCCAGCAGCCTCAGAAGCAGTGGATTAAAGCTCCACAAACAACTTGATGTACCTGCATCTGTGGAATACCTGAATAGACAAAGGATCATCCCAAATTGAGGAGATGGACTTTGGGAGCAAGATATATTATTTTTTTCCCTTTTCCTCTTTTTGTAAGTGTGTATATGTATGCTTCTGTGTGAGATTTTGTCTGTATAGCTTTGCTTTCACCATTTGTCCTAGGGTTCTGTCCGTCCGTTTTTTTTTTTTTTAATTTTTAAATTTTGTTCTTAATAATTATTTTTTATATTTTACTTTAATAACTTTATTTTATCTTATTTTATTTTATTTTATTCTCTTTCTTTTTTTCTTTCTATTTTTGCTCCCTTTTATTCTGAGCCATGTGGATGAAAGGCTCTTGGTGCTCCAGTCAGGCATCAGGGCTGTGCCTCTGAGGTGGGAGAGCCAACTTCAGGACACTGGCCCACAAGAGACCTCCCAGCTCCACGTAATACCAAATGGTGAAAATCTCCGAGAGATCTCCATCTCAACACCAAGGCCCAGCTTCACTCAATGACCAGCAAGCTACAGTGCTGGACACCCTATGCCAAACAACTAGCAAGACAGGAACACAGCCCCATCCATTAGCAGACAGGCTGACTAAGATCATAATTAGGCCACAGAAACTCCAAAACACACCACCAGACATGGACCTACCCACCAGAAAGACAAGATCCAGCCTCATCCACCAGAACACAGGCACAAGTCCCCTCCACCAGGAAGCCTATACAATGCACTGAAACAACCTTAGCCACTGGGGACAGATACCAAAAACAACAGGAACTACGAACATGCAGCCTACAAAAAAGAGACCCCAAACACAGTAAGATAAGCAAAATGAGAAGGCAGAAAAACACACAGCAGAAGAAGGAGCAAGGTGAAAACACAACAGACCTAACAAATGAAGAGGAAATAAGCAGTCTACCTGAAAAAGAATTCAGAATAATGATAGTAAAGATGATCCAAAATCTTGGAAATAGAATAGACAAAATGCAAGAAACATTTAACAAGGACCTAGAAGAACTAAAGAGGAAACAAGCAACTATGAAAAACAAAATAAATGAAATGAAAAATACTCTAGAAGGTATCAATAGCAGAATAACTGAGGCAGAAGAATGGATAAGTGACCTGAAAGATAAAATAGTGGAAATAACTACTGCAGAGCAGAATAAAGAAAAAAGAATGAAAAGAACTGAGGACAGTCTCAGAGACCTCTGGGACAACACTAAACACACCAACATTCGAATTATAGGTGTCCCAGAAGAAGAAGAGAAAAAGAAAGGGATTGAGAAAATATTGGAAGAGACTATAGTTGAAAACTTCCCTAATATGGGAAAGGAAATAGTTAATCAAGTCCTGGAAGCACAGAGAGTCCCATACAGGATAAATCCAAGGAGAAACACGCCAAGACACATATTAATCAAACTATCAAAAATTAAATATAAAGAAAGCATATTAAAAGCAGCAAGAGAAAAACAACAAATAACACACAAGGGAAAACCCATGAGGTTAACAGCTGATATTTCAGCAGAAACTTTGCAAGCCAGACGGGAGTGGCAGAACATATTTAAAGTGATGAAGGAGAAAAACCTACAACCAAGATTACTCTACCCAGCAAGGATCTCATTCAGAATTGATGGAGAAATTAAAAACTTTACACACAAGCAAAAGCTGAGAGAATTCAGCACGACAAAACCAGCTTTACAACAAATGCTAAAGGAACTTCTCTGGGCAAGAAACACAAGAGAAGGAAAACAACTACAATAACAAACTCAAAACATTTAAGAAAATGGGAATAGGAACATACATATCAATAATTACCTTAAATGTAAATGGATTAAATGCTCCCACCAAAAGACACAGACTGGCTGAATGGATACAAAAACAAGACCCATATATATGCTGTCTACAAGAGACCCACTTCAGACCTAGAGACACATACAGACTGAAAGTGAGGGGATGGAAAAAGATATTCCATGCCAAGGAAATCAAAAGAAAGCTGGAGGAGCAATTCTCATATCAGATAAAATAGACTTTAAAATAAAGAGTATTACAAGATACAAAGAAGGACACTATATAATGATAAAGGGATCAATTCAAGAAGAAGATATAACAAGTGAAAATATTTAGGCACCCAACATAGGAGCACCTCAATGCATAAGGAAAATACTAACAGCCATAAACGGGGAAATCGACAGTAACACAATCATAGTAGGGGACTTTAACACCCCACTTTCACCAATGGACAGATCATCCCAAATGAAAATAAATAAGGAAACACAAGCTTTAAATGATACATTAAACAAGAACGTCTTAATTGACATTTATAGGATATTCTATCCAAAAACAACAGAATACACATTTTTCTGAAGTGCTCATGGAACATTCTCCAGGATAGATCATATCTTGGGTCACAAATCAAGCCTTGGTAGATTTAAGAAAATTCAAACTGTATCAACTATCTTTTCCGACCACAACACTATGAGACTATCAACGCTATGAGATATCAATTACAGGAAAAGATCTGTAAAAAATACAAACACAGGGAGGCTATACAATACACTACTTAATAACGAGGTGATCACTGAAGAAATCAAAGGGAAAATAAAAAAATACCAAAAAACAAATGACAATGGAGACACAATGACCCAAAACCTATGGGATGCAGCAATAGCAGTTCTAAGAGGGAAGTTTATAGCAATACAAGCCTACCTCAAGAAACAGGAAACATCTCGAATAAACAACCTAACCATGCACCTAAAGCAATTTGAAAAAGAAGAACAAGAAAAACCCAAAGTTAGCAGAAGGAAAGAAATCATAAAGATCAGATCAGAAATAAATGAAAAAGAAATGAAGGAAACAATAGCAAAGATCAATAAAACTAAAAGCTGGTTCTTTGAGAAGATAAACAAAATTGATAAACCATTAGCCAGACTCATTGAGAAAAAAAGGGAGATGACTCAAATCAATAGAATTAGAAATGAAAAAGGAGAAGTAACCACTGACACTGCAGAAATAAAAACGATCATGAGAGACTACTACAAGCAACTCTGCCAATAAAATGGACAACCTGGAAGAAATGGACAGATTATTAGAAATGCAAAACCTACCGAGACTCAACCAGGAAGACATAGAAAACATTAACAGACCAATCACAAGTGCTGAAATTGACACTGTGATTAAAAATCTTCCAACAAAGAAAAGCCCAGGACCAGATGGCTTCACAGGCGAATTCTATCAAACATTGAGAGAAGAGCTAACACCTATCCTTCTCAAACTCTTCCAAAATATTGCAGAGGCAGGAACACTCCCCAACTCATTCTACGAGGCCACCATCACCCAGATACCAAAACCAGACAAATATGTCACAAAGAAAGAAAACTACAGGCCAATATCACTGATGAACATACATGCAAAAATCCTCAACAAAATATTAGCAAACAGAATCCAACAGCACATTAAAAGGATCATACAACATGATCAAGTGGGGTTTATTACAGGAATGCAAGGATTCTTCAATATACACAAATCAGTCAATGCGATACACCATCTTAACAAATTGAAGGAGAAAAACCATATGATCATCTCAATCGATGCAGAGAAAGCTTACGACAAAATTCAACACCCATTTATGATAAAAGCCCTGCAGAAAGTAGGCATAGAGGGAACTTTCCTCAACATAAGAAAGGCCATGTATGACAAACCCACAGCCAACATTGTCCTCAATGGTGAAAAACTGAAACCATTTCCACTAACATCAGGAACAAGACAAGGTTGCCCACTCTCACCACTAGTATTCAATGTAGTTTTGGAAGTGTTAGCCACCGCAATCAGAGGAGAAAAAGAAATAAAAGGAATCCAAATTGGAAAAGAAGAAGTAAAGCTGTCACTGTTTGCAGATGACATGATACTATACATAGAGAATCCTAAAGATGCTACCAGAAAACTACTAGAGCTAATCAATGAATTTGGTAAAGTTGCAGGATACTAAATTAATGCACAGAAATCTTTTGCATTGCTATACACTAATGATGAAAAATCTGAAAGTGAAATTAAGAAAACACTCCCATTTACCACTGCAACAAAATGAATAAAATATCTAGGAATAAACCTACCTAAGGAGACAAAAGACCTGTATGCAGAAAATCATAAGACACTGATGAAAGAAATTAAAGATGATACAAATAGATGGAGAGATATACCAT
The DNA here is from genome assembly GCF_965194825.1 of Balaenoptera physalus. NCBI lineage: Eukaryota > Metazoa > Chordata > Mammalia > Artiodactyla > Balaenopteridae > Balaenoptera > Balaenoptera physalus. Next base: position 40,504,664 of record NC_138897.1, on the reverse strand, counting down.
GTTCTTGAGTTGGAAGAATCAACATTGTGAATATGACTCTACTACCCAAAGCAATCTACAGATTCAATGCAATCCCTATGAAACTACCACTGGCATTTTTCACAGAACTAGAACAAAAAATTTCACAATTTGTATGGAAACACGAAAGACCCCAAATAGCCAAAGCAATCTTGAGAATGAAAAATGGAGCTGGAAGAATCAGACTCCCTGACTTCAGACTATACTACAAAGCTACTGTAATCAAGACAGTATGGTACTGGCACAAAAACAGAAATATAGATCAATGGAACAGGATAGAAAGCCCAGAGATAAACCCATGCACATATGGTCACCTTATCTTTGATAAAGGAGGCAAGCATCTACAGTGGAGAAAAGACAGCCTCTTCAATAAGTGGTGCTGGGAAAACTGGACAGGTACATGTAAAAGTATGAAATTAGAACACTCCCTAACACCATACGCAAAAATAAACTCTAAATGGATTAAGGACCTAAATGGAAGGCCAGACATTGTCAACTCTTAGAGGAAAACATAGGGAGAACACTGTATGACATAAATCACAGCAAGATCCTTTTTGACCCAGCTCTTAGAGAAATGGAAATAAAAACACAAATAAACAAATGGGACCTAACGAAACTTAAAAGCTTTTGCACAGCAAAGGAAATCATAAACAAGGCCAAAAGACAACCCTCAGAATGGGAGTAAATATTTGCAAATGAAGCAACTGACAAAGGATTAATTTCCAATATTTACAAGCAGCTCATGCAGCTCAATAACAAAAAAACAAACAACCCAATCCAAAAATCGGCAGAAGACCTAAATAGACATTTCTCCAAAGAAGATATACAGATTGCCAACAAACACATGAAAGAATGCTCAACATCATTAATCATTAGAGAAATGCAAATCAAAACTACAATGAGATATCATCTCACACCCATCAGAATGGCCATCATCAAAAAATCTAGAAACAGTAAATGCTGGAGTGGGTGTGGAGAAAAGGGAACACTCTTGCACTGTTGGTGGAAATATAAATTGATACAGCCCCTATGGAGAACAGTATGGAGGTTCCTTAAAAAAACTAAATTAGAACTACCATACGACCCAGCAATCCCACTACTGGGCATATACCCTGAGAAAACCATAATTCAAAAAGAGTCATGTACCAAAATGTTCATTGCAACTCTATTTACAACAGCCAGGATATAGAAGCAACCTAAGTGTCCATCATTGGATGAATGGATAAAGAAGATGTGGCACATATATACAATGGAATATTAGTCAGCCATAAAAAAGAAACGAAATAGAGTTACTTGTAGTGGGGTGGATGGAGTTAGAGTCTGTCAAACAGAGTGAAGTAAGTCAGAAAAAGAAAAACAAATATAGTATGCTAACACATATATATGGAATCTAAGGGAAAAAAAAAAAAGGTCATGAAGAACCTAGTGGCAAGACGTGAATAAAGACACAGACCTACTAGAGAATGGACTTGAGGATATGGGGAGCGTGAAGGGTAAGATATGACAAAGTGAGAGAGTGACATGGACATATATACACTACCAAACGTAAAATAGATAGCTAGTGGGAAGCAACCCCGTAGCACAGTGAGATCAGCTCTGTGCTTTGTGACCACCTAGAGGGGTGGGATAGGGAGGGTGAGAGGGAGGGAGATGCAAGAGGGAAGAGATATGGGAACATATGTATATGTATAACTGATTCACTTTGTTATAAAGCAGAAAGTAACACACCATTGTAAAGCAATTATACTCCAATAAAGATGTTAAAAAAATACTTAATAAGAAAATAACAATTTTTTTTAATGTGCAAAATATTTGAACAGTTACTTCCCTCCCTTACATCAAAGAAGATATATGCATCGCAAATAAGCACATAAAAAGAGAGTCATTAGTCAAGAGGAAAACTCAAATTATAACCAAAATGAGATATGACTATGCACATATTTCAAAGGCTAGAATTCAAAGTTTAGGCTTAAATGTGGAGACTCTGAACCTGTTATGCCCTAATGGTGAGAATGTTATGCCCTAATGGTGAAAATGTAAAGCGTTGCAACTCCTTTAGAAAATAATTTGTCAAGTTCTTCAATTTTTAAACATACATGTAATATATGACCCAACCATTCCATACTTAGGTACTTAACCACAATAAATGAAAACATACATCAATGCAAAGATTGGTACATGAATGATTATAGCAGCTTTATTTCCATTAGTTCAAAACTGCAAACAACACAAATGTCCAACAATAGGTAATGGATAAACAAATGTGGTATATTCATAAAAAGGAATAATACTCAGCAGTAAAAACAAATGAATTGTTGATACATGTTATAACAGGGATGAATTTCAAAGTAACAATGTTGAATAAAAGAAGCCAGGCAAAAATGTACATATTGTGTTATTCCATTCATATAAAATTCTAGAAGATGAAAACTGATGTATAGCACCAGATAATAGGCCAGTGTTTGCCTGAGGATAGAGTGTTAGAGGAAGGACATTGCAGGAGGGAAGGATATTAAAAGGGCATGAGGAAAATTCTGAGGGCTCATTCTCCTGATTGCAGTGATGTCTTCTCAGTTGTTTATATATAAACCAAAACTTATGAAAATGCACACTTTAAATATGTGCAGTGTATCATATGTCAGTTAAACAATAAATCTCTTTAAAATATAACTAAAATAAATAATAACAATGGTGTCAATTTACAGGGACGTTTCAAAGAGCTTGGGTGAGAAAGAGCTTGCTTAGATGAAAGGACCAGGACTATAGTATAGAATGAACATAAAAAAGAATCTTATATTTATAGGTTGTGCCTCAAAGTCACAAATAAATAAATAAAGGTTACAGAAAAACACTAATGAAAAACAAACAAAAAATAAAATAAAGACACAAGGTAAATATATATAAAAATTATGTATACATATATATAATTTATATATAATATATATAATTTTTTTCCTCCCCTACGAATATTCAAGGAAGTGATTAGTTCAACTCTTGAGGCCAATGATGTTATGTTAATAGGTAATAAAAAGTAAAATTCCTGATGCTGTTTCTGACCTCAGATGAATAAAAAGAAAAAAAAAAAAAATCAGACATTGGGGAGAGAGAAGTGAACTCCAGAGTTGAGAGGTTAATTGCTTCACTGTTAAGGCATAGGCCTGGATCAGTCCAACAGCTATGGGTGGGAATCCTTACTACCAGTTGAACCTCATGCTGATCACTGGAACTCAGATCTGCAGCTTATTTACCTGGGAAACATAATAACACTCTGGGCATTACAGAAGTTAAACAAGTGGTGCAAAGTTCTTAGCATGGTGTTTGACACATTGCCTCTACTCAGAAATGTTAAATCCCTCCACTTTTCTGGCTTTCTTTCTTTCTTTCTTTCTTTCTTTTTGACTGTGTTGGGCCTTCGTTTCTGTGCGAGGGCTTTCTCTAGTTGCAGCGAGCGGGGGCCACTCTTCATCACGGTGCGCAGGCCTCTCACTATCGCTGCCTCTCTTGTTGCGGAGCACAGGCTCCAGACGCACAGGCTCAGTAATTGTGGCTCACGGGCCTAGTTGCTCCGTGGCATGTGGGATCTTCCCAGACCAGGGCTCGAACCCGTGTCCCCAGCATTGGCAGGCGAACTCTCAACCACTGCACCACCAGGGAAGCCCCTTCTGGCTTTCTTAATGTGCTCAAATTGCCCAAGTCAGAAGATTAGATCCCAGGATCCTGTGTGAAGTTTCTAAAGAGTTCTCAAAGCTGATGAGCATTAAGAAATCATAAATAATGGCAAATCTCTGGGAAAAGTGGTAAAAGTAAAATCTCTCAACAGTAAAGCACAACATTAAATTAGACTATCCTCTGAAAGAGGGTATTAAAAAGATGCTATAAAGAAATATCTTTATAGATAAAATTAAGCCGCTTTGAGCTAAATGTGTCCAATAGGTTGTCTTCCTAATGTCTTGAATTATTACACCTCAAGAGTTGTGATTTATGATAATGCCAAGTAGTAGGAAGGCATGGATCATCATGTTGAAAAGCTCTAGTCCAGATGTTGACAACAGCAGCATATTGATTAATGAGTTTATTGAGAATATCGGGTGTGATATGATATGGCAAGTGCTAAAATTAGGCCAAAGACCTGTGTTCCATTCTGACGCATAGAACTAACTCACTAGTGAGGTATTTCAGAAGCCAAATATCCTGAATTTATAGGCAGGGTTAACAAATAAATTAACTGTAGGTCCTTGCTAATAACATGGGGAAAATCTAATACCTTTAAAGACAAAATGGATGTGAAGACATTTTTAAGCTAAAGTTGAAATCCTTACCACACTATCCTTACATTAAGATCATTATGAAATTGAAGATAAACTGAATTCTCAAATAATAATGGTGAAAGCATAAGCACCCAAAAATTCTCAACAGTAAAAATGCAGCGATTTCTGCACCTGGGATGAAAAGCTATAGAGCCCACTTATTGGGTGAGGAGATAGATTCCTATCTTGTCAAATGTGGAAGACAAGGCCAAGCATGTTCACAGTCTTTCCTGTTGCTTTCTACCACCCTGTAGCTCAACCAGTCTTACTTCATACTTACGTCCAGAGGCAGCAGAGGGAACAAAGAGAACAACTCAGTCATAGTGGAGGGGAAATTTTAACTTTAGTATAGACAGAATTTTTTTCTGAAGCCAAATCCAACCCAGTAAGCAGGTGGAATAAACCACTATATATTGGGGGTAATATAAAATATCTCCTGCTTTCTGAAAATTATATCTTCTACTAACCTACCACAGTGTCCAGAATTTCTCCAGTTAGAATTTATGTTTGTATATAATTCATGGATTGGCTATAGAAATGAATCTCTTACAGATCCCTATTAAAAGGCAAGTCACTGTGAAGAGATATGATATCCCTTGGAACTGCACATGGATGTGTTTATTTAGGGAGATCCTGGAGAAAACAGTTGTAATGTAAGAAATTTTTGAGGAAAGGAAATTTAAAGAAGAAGGGAACTTGGCCCAAGAGAACAGGTGGGTAAAAAACAATACTGAGTCTCTAAAGGGAGGGAGCAGAAATCAGAACAAGGAAGTGGAAAAACTCTGAAGAAAAACGTTGTCTATATAATAATATGATGGTAGTACTTCCATTGTTCTCACACAGATCTTTCACATTTATTTGATACCTGTGTCACTTACTATACTCTGCTGGTTTACTCAATAAGAATTTATTGAACACCTACTGTTTTACAGCTTTCTTAAACTGAAACTCCTCAAAAGTTGACTTTATGGCAGGAATTAAGAGCAGATAATTTACTTAGGAGGTGATTCCAGGAAACACAGATAAGAAAGTAGAGGATAATAGTGAGAATGGAAATACTATAAAAAATGTACATTAATGTGCAAATTAACTGATGTTCAATACCTTTAGGGACTTTCTGAGAAACTGTCAATTGTACCTTTGAATCTTCCCTCAAATGGCAGGGAAATTGGGCCATGTTTCTACTGATAACTTTTGCCCATGTATTTCCCTACCCTTCCGGATTATGCTTGCTAATGGTGAAGAAAGTGCTTGTAGTACCAAAGACCTCAATCAAGAAAAAAAAAAAGAGTTGGCAAACTAAGTGTGCTGGGACTTGAGCTTTGCTTTAGAGGATCTTAAAGATGGAGTAGGTATCAACAGAAACCCTACATTTATAGTCTGGATGAAATAGTGGGAAAATAGTCATAACAAAAGCTCAAACAGATAAAATACAGACTGAAAATTCAAATGTATAGAGAATAGAGAGGAAGATGTTAATTAAAACAGTGATTAAATTAAAGATGGATTCCTGAAAGAGATTAGGATTTTACCAACTCTGAAAAGTGTTAACATGAATTATCAGAGCCTTGGTTGAGTGGTGGAGGTAGAGTGATGAGATCAATGTACTAATCTAGTATATTCACACTAATTTGGAAACTGGAGGAGAATTTTGTGAATGGTAGAACCTTTATAATTGCCCCATGCTGGAGTATGAAGCCCAACAAACAGCCAAATCCAAATGAACAAGATTACAAAGTCCCAGAACTGAAAAGAACCATATACACAAACACATAGTCTAAATTTTTATCTCTGAGTGTTTTTGGTTTTTGCTGTACTTTACAACAAACCAGGTATTGCCTAAAGGTTTTCTAAATTAAAAATCAGAAAACCCTGAGACCATCAGTCTGTATGTTCTAACAAGGTTCTGAATGACTCAGTGTGAATTTTTCTCTGGAAATGTTCAATAAAGCTCACTTTATTGAAATGTGATTTGGAGCTCTGAACATATTTTTCTTCTCCTAATAATATGTATGCTATATGTTTATATATATTTATAGCAGACAATTTTCTGGAAAACCTTTTTTTTCCTTATTTATTTATTTTTTTAGTAACCTGTATGAAAATGAGAAAACATACAAATATTTTCACATTATGCACTAATTTATGAAATATTTTTATAATTGCCTATACTTCAATTTGCCCTGTTGTACAACATTCCAATAAGTATTACCAAGTTTAGCTTTAAGGGACCTAAATTCAGGTGTTAAATCTTTAAAATGAAGTATCATTCTCCAACACTCCAGACAATATTATTATTTTTATTCTTGTTAGATAGATTGTAAGAACTAGGAGGGTTTTAATTATAACTAGTGTGAAAAACTTTGGAATAGGAATAACATTTTAGAAACACAATCTATCCCATAACAGTCTAGCCTAATGTATACAACTTATTCATTTGCATAGCATTAATCGAGATCTAGTATAAGTCAGATTCTAGGCAATAGCCCAGAATTTTAATTTTTATCTTAGGATAAAAACAAATAAGACAATATATGAAAGGATAGTTGCAATACATATGATGGATGCAATGTACCACATGTACCATTTGTACTGTAGTATTATACAGTTTCTTTGGGAAAGTAGAGGACACTAACCCAGGCTGAGGTTTGGCTATGGGAAATGCCTGAACATTTCTAAGTGTCAAGACAAGTCAGAGTTGCACTTTATCTGGATACTGCTGGCAGTTCTGATAATAAATTGAAGGCTACAAGTCTGGAGTCAGAGAAGGATATGGCATAGACAATATACGTAAGAAATGATAAGAATGAGGGCAAGGGGATGAGTGAAGTGGATCACAGAAAGTACTTAAGAGAAAAAATGAGCAGGACTTGATGACACATTGTGACATAAGCAGATTTAGGATAAAGGTCACAGCCAAGCATGAGTTTAAATGGTATGTATGTGTGACAGGGGTGGATGTTGATGTATAGAACTAAGATAAAAAGTCACATCCCTGATGAGTGTCTTTCAGAGACATTATTATAAGTTTGACATTAACTTTGTATTTAGAGGTTCACATAAAAATATTCAGTTAGAACTTTGTAATTGCCCCATCCTGGAGCAACCAATCCTACCAACCATTATATATATATATATATATATATATATATATATATATATACACACATACATATATATGTGTGTATATATATATATAAACACATACATATATAAATGGACTTAAATTTGTAAGCATAGGTAATCGCTACCAAAGAAAAGTTATAGAACAAGTGTCCTCTCTTCAACCTACAGACAATCAGACTCCAGAAACCTTAGTGTAAGCATAATTTTCTCTATGTCATTAAATAATTTCCCCCTACCAGGGAAGGAAGGCATAGAATTCATAAGTTTATGGATTCATCTGTGATTATTTTTTTCTCTCATCCCTTGCATCTAATCCATCAACAAATCTAGTTGACCCTACTTCCATATATATGTGCCAAGCTTTCTCTCCATCTCCACTTTCACACATTTATACATTCCCATATCTTTTTACCTATTATAGTAAATACTGTATTTTCTTAGGATAATAGCCACAAACAACCCAAATGTCCATCAACTGATGAAAGAACAAACAAACAAAATATATACAATGGAATACTTGTCACCCAATTTTTTTGTTGTGGAATAAAGTACTGATACATGCTGCCACATGGATAAAGCTTCAAAACATTATGCTATGCGTAAGAAGCCAGTCGCAATGACCACATATTGTATGATTTCATTTATATAAAATGTCAAAAATCCTCAGAGACAGATAGGAAAATTAGTGAGGGGCTAAGAGATGAGGAGAGGGGAAGCAGGATGGAGAGTGACTACTTACTAATCAGTACAAGGTTTCTTTTGGGGATGATGAAATGTTCTAGAATTAGAAAATAGTGATGGTTACACAACTTTGTGAACATACTAAAAAACATAAATTTTTGCACTTTAAGATGGTGAACTTTATGACATATGAATTATATCTCAATAGGAAATCTAATATAAGGTTTCCTAATTTGGGGAGGAGGGTGATGAAAACATTTGCTAGGGTGACAGCAATAAAAAAAGACAAGCAGTAATATTTATCTGGCAAAATTTGAAAGAAGGAATGAAACAACTTGGTAACAAATTGAAAATACAGCAAGGGAAGGAGACCAACCAGGACAATTGCCTTACTGGAATGAAGTAATTTGAAAAAGTAATCCAGTTGTGTGAGAAGAAGGTTAATTTACTTTTGAATATGGTGAGATTTGCACAAATATGATTTTTTACATGGAGATACCTTTAGGCAATTGAATGTATGGGACGAAAGTGCAAGCTGCTGGAGACACAAAATGAGAGTCATCAACTTAGAGAAGGCACTAGGAGGCATGGGGAAATGTGGAAAGAAGGACAGAAAACTGAGGGCTGGAATTCTTCCAGGAGTATCCTTCACTTAGGGGATGGTCTTTCAAAGGGATCTTTGAAAAGAGAAAGTGAAAAAGGTGGCAGAAAAGTGTCTTACTGCATAGGCTAGGAGAGAAAAGTTGCAAGAAGGAATGAGGCGCATTCTAAGGAGCTTTCAGAGAGTCTGGGTGAGGGAAAACAAAGTGAAGCAAACTGTTGGACTATTTCATTAAGTTATACACACTGAAGGGTAATTAAGAACATATCTAATTAGGATCCAGAGGAGGTGGGGGAGGTTTTAAACTGATCTGAGGTTGACACTTTTAGATGAATGAGGATAATTTAATTTTATATATGAGAGGCACTATATATGGCCATCAAGAAAGCAAGAGAAAGGGGAAAGTCACGAAGCTTAGAACATGAAATGCCTAGGACACCAGGCTGGGAAAAAAAAAGAGAATATACATGGAAGACAAGAGAGAGGCAGAAAAGTAGCATGATTCAATCCATTCTTAAAACTTGAGTTTAAGAAAGATATAGATTGTATCTGAGACTGTCTAGAGACTAGAGCTTGGAAAGAGTAACAGCTGTGGAATAGAGGTGAAAGTAGTACATCCAAGTAGCGAGATAGGCATGGGTGCACTGTTCGGCAATGCACACCGTAAGAGTAAAGTCTCTTATGCAACAGACTCACTCAAGTGCAGAAGTAGATGTGATATAATTATCTGTCTTCATATATTACAAATATAGTTGGCTACTTAGTTAGAACACTAATCTTACAGAAGAAATTTTGTGGATTTCTGCCTCCCTGATGTGAATGATTTGTGAATGCTACTGACAGTCCATTTTTTCCTACTTTCCCGCTACCCAGCTGCCCGACATGAAAAGACAGTCTGTCAAAATGTGAAAATGATTTTATATTTACAAGGCAAAGGAACCTTTAAATGACCTTAGAGGTTTACATGAGGTAGTCACAGCTCCAGGATGATCGGTAAGCTTGCTGTTGACAGATACCACTTGATGGACTGGAAATCAATTTGATCAGATGTTGTTATGGATTATAGTGGCCTTGGCTAATTACAAAAGATTGTCTTCCAAGATCCCACAGTTTTCAGAGCTGACTTTGAGCAGATGTACACAGGATTAAGCTGCAGGCTTGACAGTTTTCCTTAATTATCTGTTGCAAGGGCAACTCTTGGATTGTCTTGACACTTATGTCAAAAACAGGCTGAACTTTTATTTCTTAGGGCACAGGCTTTTTTTGTCAGAGTCATTTATGTTTAGGTGATGAGGCTAATCACATCATCGTCATTTACCTGGACTTGGAAGAATGGAAGAGACTGCAAATATGAAGAAATGGATATAAAGTTTTTAAAAAATCTACCTAAAGCAGATGTGATCATTGACATGAAGAAAAATAAAATAAATATTGTGTAGATTCAATCATTCAGATACAACTAGAAAACATGTGTTCATTACATGAATTTATTTTTAAAGGAGGTTAAAAGAAGAGAGAAAGTAAAAAAGATTGTATTATATGTTGTAATCAACAACAGTCTTTACCAGGCCTAATTATAAGCAGGTCTTACAAAAATTTAGGTTCACCATCAAGAGACTAAATTGTGTCATCCCTAGGAAGATTTTGACCAATGTATAGTTGAAGTAAATGTTTTGCTTTGCACAAGGTAACCACTTAAAAAGAGAAAGCATTCCTTGGAATATATATTAACTTATATCTGTTAACTTAAGATGATATTGCAGCTAAGTGAAAATAAAATCCAGATATCACTGCCTGTGAAGAACAAGTGTCTGTGGAGCGAGAGTTAATCTGATCATGGGTAAGACAGCCTGCATAGAGACGGTGGTGTGTGGAAACAGTAAGGTAGAGAGAAGAGAGAAGGGTAAGTGGGGGAGGATAGCAAAGAATCCCCATCTTGGATGTGTGAATGAGGTCTGGGGCTTTGGAGAACAGGGTTTTAGACTGGGGCTGAAGAAATTGAAATCACAAAGATTTATGTGACATCAATCCAAATGTTTTTGCTGGACACCATGAGTGGCAAGATATATCCTTGAGTGGGGAAGAAAATCCTCCTTGCTTGTCCTGTCCAGAACCCAGTTTACACTTGGCAACGTGAGGGGTTTGGGATTTCTATGTGGATCCCTGGGAGCAATTGCTGAGTAAGATGGAAAATGAAGGAAACAGGAATAATGTTTGAACAAGGAATGTTATCCAAAATGGCATACGCTTTTTATAATATGGATTTAGAGGTAAACTTGGCTTGATGTGACACAGTGACTTTTTGGAAGGTTAAAAGCTTATTCTAACATTCATTCAACAAATATTTACAGTGCATGCTTTGTGAACTCTTGAGTTAGGTATTGGGGATTCATCAGTGAAAAATAAAACAGACAAAAAACCCATAATCCTGTGAAATTTGAGATATTGTGACCCTTTTTGTACTAACAACCTTGTGAAGTCTGAATAATATTAGGTTACATTAACAAAATGTTAAAGAAACATGAATTATATTATTACTTGATTGATTAAAGAATTTAATATACACTTTATTTCAAAAAAATTATCAGTTCTGAAGAATTTACTCATTGAAGAAACTTACGTGATCTTTTCAACTTCTTATCTAATTTTAAGGTTTTATAATTTTTGTTCAGTTAATTACTTCTGGAATTAGAAATAGAGTTACAACTGAGACCAGCTATAGTAGGAAAAAATCTCAAAATATTTAAAAAATTATGTTATAAGATTGGCTTACTTAGAAGAGACAGTAGTTTCATTGAGCCATTTTAGGTTGTTCCTTCAGATGCTAGACCATAAAAACAGATGACGTGTAGAAGAAACTACAACCAGTGGCCTGTAAAATGGCTGTAATCCCATCAAACTCCAAGAACAATTATACTCCAAACTTATAACACTAGACCTATCAAGTTATAATTTGTATATACCTATTTTAGAAACTGCATCATTTAACCTCATTCACAAAGGTGTTAGGAAGATTAACTAACTAGATAATTTCACAAAGTGCTTAGATAATAAAAGGTAAAGGGATAAGTGCCAAGGATTATTGCTTTAGACCCTCTGCCAATGCTAAGAGACCAAAGTTAATGTTTTGTTTCATTTTCCACTGTCTAGGTAGCTCAAGTTCCTTAGTTCCAAGAATGGGAGTGGTGGGAAGTGGGAAGTTTCCCCCCAGGAGTAAGAGAACATAGATTCACATCCCAAGGGGAGTCAAAGTCATGGGCTTTATCAGAGCATTTCTCCACTTAAAAAGTGTTGGAAAACAATTTTTCATGTGTGTCTTGTGATTTTCATTTCTTGCAAGCAGAGACACTGATTACCTTTGCTTTGGATTATCTTTACAAGGATGTTTATATACTCAACAGCCTTGGAAAATAGAGATTTTGTCTCCCTCAAGAGCCAAGGGCAGGTTTGCTTGTAACCTTGGAGCATAAAAATAGAGTTACTTCTAGAACAAAGGGTAGGCATGTTTATTGCCCATTTTGAAAGATTTGGATACTGTGTAATGTAACTCTCCTGTAATGTAACTCATCTGGATATCTTTGTGTCAGTGGGCTCTCTGTGTCATGAAGTGGGAATTGAGGCTTAGGGAATTGGTGCAAGAAAATGCTGATAATCTGGCTGCTGCTATTGCCCTAAATAACATAGTCCTTTGTCTTTGACCCAGGAGACTCATGTCTTCTGCTAACATCCATGACATTGTGGCAGGCTAAATTGTTAGCCTGATAGTAGGATAAAATCTCAAACCCTTGACAGTTCTTGAGAAATACATATATTTCTTACATATACATATATATGTGTCTTAATTTAAAAAAAAGTAGCCTGTTTTGGAAAGTGTCTGAAAGGATTTAAGATTTACTCTCAACATTGTCCTTAGACCCCTGTAAAGAAGTAATCATAAGTCAGGGAAAGTAATTTTAGAAGTTGAGCAAAACAACATGTAGCCATGAAGCATGATTCCATTTGATGTGGAGGATTAGCTCATCAACTCTGGCTCAGTCACACTTTCCTCCTGCCATTCCATTCATTTTCCTTCTCAATCCTGCACAGTTACTCACTGAATGATTACCACCATGACCCATTCCTCTTTCACCCTAAGGCTGATAGACTGTGCTTCCCAATGTTCACTATTTCCTGATTTATGACTCTGCAGCACTTCACTGAGTGAGGATTTGTGACAATTTATGTCGTTACACAAATTATACAAATTGCCATTAACTGATGTAATGTACTATAAAGAACTGGAAGCATGAATAAAAATTTGTTTGAATTTCCTTTTTACACGTTTGTAATATTTTATCACTTAACTTTTCAATTCAACTAATAGAAATATATACCCTTAGAAGAAATAGCATTTTGTTTACCACATCCATCTTATCTCCCCTTATTTTTAATTATTTAGTTACTTTTCCTTGTTAAAGTACCTCTTTTTAATTAAGGATTAAAAAAAAATTTAATGAAAATCTTTGAATTACCAAATCAGCCACTATATCTAAAGTTAGAATAGGAAGAATTAAAAGTCGAATGCCATATTAAAAAAAAGAAAATTATTCAGGGTGATTGGGGATTGAATGAAAAAAAGATCAAGTAATTAAGGAAATCAGACTGTGTAGAACCTTATCTGAGTGATGGTATGAGTAAATCTAAAGTTCAAAGTCAGATTTTCCTCATTTCCATTTCCCCTTTCCGCCTTGGATGAGCTATAACTGTTGATTTCCAGGACAGACATGTGAATTTGGGTTCTGGTCTACCTGTTTCATGTTTACTAATGACAGCAATAATTTGGAGAGGTAATCCAATTACAATGTCTGAAAATTGTCCAGGATCACGTTATGTAAACGCAGCTGTTCTTTTGCTGCTAAGTAACGTAACGTTTAGATGGAGGTTCAAAAGAAGATGTAACCAACCTATCGAACAAACGTCACTGAGTATCTACATTACAGGTCTATAAGTTGAGGATATTTAAGAGAAGAAAACTGGAAATGGAAGAAAAGGAGAGAAAAGGCTATTGGAGAAAATACAGAATGCAGTAAGGGAAGAGAGAAAGTATCTTAATACATGATTGCTCTGCCTATGATTTCTTCCTCAACCAAACCAACTTGTCTTTCCACACTTCATCCAACTTCACAACATACTGACCTAGGCATACCCCTCTCACTTACATTTAAAGCTTAATTTCTTCTGTCTAGAATCTCAGAACATTAATGCATCTAAAAGGAATAGAGAGAAAAGATGAAAAGACAACAGAACTTGGGAGTGATGAGGATCCACCTCACCATGCTGATTAAACCGTAGAATTTTGATCCTTATCTTTAATCTTCACTTCCTGTTACAAATGTAAACACAGCTACAGGACCTAGCAATAACAATATCATATAGAGAAAAAAAAAGTTATATACATTCAATTTGGACCCCTATGTCTGACTGTCTTAAGGGACCCATAATTTGGTTTTATGAACTGTCAGATGTTAATTTTGTTAAGATTCCAGAATTATTACTTAGGACCAAATGGTATCCTTAACAATCAAAAACACTGAAATGCTATGGAGTCTGAAAATTGTAAAGGTCAAAATGAAGCCTGAGGCAGGCATTTTGATGTTTCCACATAAACCTTTGATTTCATTGGTGTTTATAGTGTTTTATGTTAATAGAAAATTTCCCTGATATTCCCAAAAGGGTTTCCAGAACTCAGCTGGTTTTCTAAGAGAAAACAGAGTTATTAACAGGATTTGGGGGTTAATTGAACCTCCTTTAAGTAATAGAATATAGATATAGACATGAAGCTTACTTTTGTTCTTCCTGGCAGTAAATCCTATCTTTCCTTACCACCACCCCCAATTTAAAGGTTATGAGAGTGAACTGTAGGGCAAAAGGAGTTGATAGAAATGCACCTGACCATAGATACAGAATAAGAAAACATGGAAGTTAGTTTGAGAGAGAGATATCATATAAATCATACAGGATTTTGTTTTGCTCCTTTTTTTTTTTTTCTTCAATTGTAGAGTTTTTTACCTCAGCACTGTTGATACTCTGGACCTTATATTTCTTTACTGTGGGGCCTGTCCTGTGTGTTGTAGGATGTTTATGAATATCTTTGGCTTCTATCCACTAGTTGCCAGTAGAATCTCTGCCCAAGTTGTGAAAACCAAAGTTGTCTCCAGACATTGCCAAATGTCCCTTGGTAGTCAAAACCACCCCTAGTCTAAGCACTGCCCCAGGGGGCCCAAATAAGTCTATTCAATTGCTATTGCAATCACAGTAATTTTGAAGAATTGATTGTGTGCCCTCGGTCAAGTTATTTTCCATTTCTGGGCTATGCTTTTCTCTTCTGTAATATTAAGTGATCCAAAATATTGTCTAGCACTAAGACCAGAAGAGTGTAAGGTCTCTATTCCATAAAGGTGCTCTGAACATTTTCTGACTGCAGTCAGAATATTCAGTGAGTATTTTGTTATGAGCTACCTAGAACAGATGTAAAACTTGTATTGCGGAGCCTTCTCTTTTCTCGTATAACTGACTTATTCAAGAAGGAAATAAGTAGTGACAATGGTATTTATGGCTATTTGGACAGATGTGAACTACAACAATAATGACATCTTAAATGTGAGAACATATAATTCATTCAGAATAAAATATCAAGAATCACACAAATAGGAAGACATAAACTCGGAGAAGGAGTCAGTGAGCCAGGGAAGGAGCGCTCTGCCAAATTCTACCCAAACTCCCTCACCTACTGCAAGCCATCCATAAAGTAAGAGGGTACATTTCATTTGTATTACTTTATTAAGGGTTCTACATTCTCTAAAACACCAGTTAACTGTCTCTTGTGGATTAAAAAAGGTATAAACAAGACTATGTTATTCAATTCAGAGATACAGGAGCTCCTCAGGCCCCTACCATATCTTGAAGGCCTGACTTAGTCACTATGAAAGACACATAGTAAGAAGAAAAATAG
Source organism: Balaenoptera physalus (assembly GCF_965194825.1). NCBI lineage: Eukaryota > Metazoa > Chordata > Mammalia > Artiodactyla > Balaenopteridae > Balaenoptera > Balaenoptera physalus. The sequence goes on along the minus strand of NC_138897.1, from coordinate 40,488,940 downwards.
AATATAAGCTCTGTTATTAAGAAGCTTTAAATCCAGTTAAAGTGACAGGATTAACCCAAGGGATTCAATAACAAGTGATAATTAGATACTATATATTTAAGTACTAAATTGTACTTAAGCATCATAGGAGGGCTTCAGAAAGAAGAAGGTGATATATTAGGTGAGACGTAAAGCTTATTCAGCCCAGCATCTATGCTTGCAAAGAGCCCTAAAACATATGCTTGGATAACATCTGAATTTTTTTTTTTTCATTGTATTCGGTCATAAATAAAGATGAAATTTTAAAAACATATATATATATATATATATATATATATATGTGATGGGGAGCTGCCTGACATATTTTTAAAGACTAGGGATGTTGCAGCTTCTTATTTTTCCTGTATATGTTTTATTGAACTCCATTCTGATGGGTTGTGGGTATCTGGCCTAGGGTCCAGAAGGACGAAAGAGGAAGAACTTGCAAATGTAGAAGTCACTGGGGGGAAATGAGTTACATGAAATGTTTCTTCTTAGATTTCTCTATATTTCACATAATAGCAACGACTAGTGACCAAAATTGCCAGTTGGAGAAGGCTCATCTTATCTTGTTTCTTCCTTATTAACACACAGTATTAGCTTTTGCTAACCATAAAAACACAAAAGTTGGCTTCCAATTCATCTTAATAACTAGGATACCTATTTTGTAAATCTTCTAATATTTTTACTTTTCATCCCTCTTCCAAAGAAGTTTTGATTAACTGAAGCCACACAATACCAAGCTTTGATGTCAAACACTGTGTCCCTCCTGGTATAAAGGAATCATCAATTTGGAAATTCCTTTTGAAACTACTAGTAGTGTCTTTGAACTTTGGTATCTATGGAATATCCCAGCCAAAGTGGGTGACAGCAGTTAATATCTCTCATTAGGTAGCTTTAAAGATGAATCATTCTCCCACATACAACACCCAAAACATGTTGCCTCCTGTTTGTTTAAATGGTTTTAATGTTCATCACAATGAAGTGGACTAAGTGTAAAAGTAATGTTACTTGAACCAAAGGGATATATTTGTATCTTAAAGCAATTAAAAATAAATTAAGCAGACTTGGAACATACACTCTTCCACTGAATGTAATTTGGTGACGTTACATCTATAGATCCTGCTTCTGCTCTTGCTTTGTTTAATTTCTCTGATACTTAATAAAGGCATGATTTGGACAAATCGCATCATATACATGAACTCTGTCTCTTCATTTTAAAATGGGAGGGTTAAACGAAATAATCACTATGACCTCCTCAACTCTAAGAATTTGTAAGTGTAATATTAACCTCTATTTTTATCAATCTTGCATGCATTAATATAAATAGTAATCTTACCATTTCACATGCAGTGTTTGAAATGCTAATTTAGTTTTGGAACATTTATTCTTGTAACGATTATAATCATTATTTCTGTGAATATCTTACTTTCTCAGCAAAATGTTAAGTATTTTAAGGATAGGTTTAATATTATGTACTTATATGTTTTTCAGTGCCATGATTGATGACTGATAGATATCTCAATTGCATTTGATTTATTAGAACACTTGACCCATTGATAGGTTGTCTCCAAGTCCAGGGAATGGAAGAAAGGAACCAACATTTATTTAACATTTACTGGGCCAGACACACCTGTAAGGTAGACAACATGTTCCCATTTTATAGGGAAGGAAACTTAAGGGAGTAAAATGTGGTAGACCTAGAATTTACCCCTTAAATGTCTGATTCCAACAGCCATAGATTTTTTCTATTAAACACATTATTAATTTTTTTTTCAGAAATAACATTTCTTGACTTTAAATTTTGCCTAGGTCAATTTCTTTTGCCAGTTTGAGTCCAGTGCCATGGTTATCTATAAAATTAATATGCCACTGCCTTCTTCTTCTTTTACACACATGGATATATTCACACGTGTACACTCACACATTCACCAGAACACTCACCAGAAACAGATAGAATTTACCTCTTAGGAAAAGAAGGAGGAAATGAGAAAAGAGAGTCAGTCATTTCACCTGATCTGCCTCTCAATCTCTCTTCAGTTTACTTATCTTTTTATTTTTCTGATAATAGAAGCTATTTGAATCGTTACTAAATAAGAAAACTCATACCATAAAAACAAAACTAGACTGAGTAATGTTTATTGATGATAACCGACTAGCCCTTTAAAGTCTACAGATGACACTTGAGAACTCTTAAGCTGAAGAGCACAGGGGAGGAGTTAAACGTCTTAATTAAATGTGCTAATTTAAACGTCTTTCCAATTGAAGAAAGAAGTAAGGCCAAGACCTTGCTGCAACAATTGTGAATGGAATTGTGAACCTGAAGTTTACAACTTGCTATGATACAGGTAGGTGCTCAGGTATTGATCAACACAATCATGAAGGCAACCAACATAATGAGGTGGGGAAAAATAAGAATATATGATGAATCTGTCCATCTCTCTCTCTCTCTTTCTCTAGTGATGTGGTCCTTCCACTGGTGAAAGCCCCTAGGTATTGACACCATAACCTATTTTACTGTGGCCCTCAAATTGTTCTCATGTTTTATTGATGTACCCAGTTTCTTTCTCATTTCCACCAGCAAATACATCTGGCCAGGGATTTTCATATACCATTGTGAAAATAACACTTTGATTCAATTCTTAGATTCCCTAGCCTGCTACTTAGAGCAATCACAGAATTATATGAGATTTCTAATGCAAATTTGCTTTGCAAATAAACAAGAGGGCAGGCAGAAATACACTGGAATTGTGAGTTTCCAAAACTTTGGACAAAATTGTTCTTGGCTCTTAGTTTGCACATAAACTCTATCCCATCAATGATATTTAAATTTTGATTCAAAGTCTATTCTTGCTTATTTATCTACTTTTGATAATGTTGAAACTTAAGTACTGACCATGTATTTAAGAGTTTTTTTCCTAGAAAACACGCTGGTCTTTATATCTGGATCTAGTTTAATTTCATGCACTAATAAACCATGTAATCCTAAGTAATTTATCTTATGGGTGTCAATTATTTTATACATAAAATAAGTTTATTGAAGTGCATGCCCCTTCTCCTTTTATCTCAAAAATGCTAAGGATTACCACCCATTCATCTGTTTATCCATTCATTCTTGGTTATTATTAATTATTAGTTATTGAGGATTTTTTCTTCGTTCTTTGTATATTTTTGCATAAATTAAGTATTTTCCTTGGCCTTGTAAGACAATTTTGAAGAAGGAGGTATTCACACCATTGAGAACTTACTGCTTAGTAATATAGAGAAAAGAAAAGGAAAGAGAGTAAAATAAACATGCCAGAATCAATAAGCATATCCCTCCAAAAGCTTGATTTCAAACTGCTTACTAATATAGTTTACCTTTAACCTCAGAGATACCTCAAATCCACTTACCCATGCAAAATCCCAGCTTCTCAGTTCCTTGACCTCCTCACTTCCAATGAGCTTTCCATCCATATCACATGAGCCATTCAGTTCAGTGGTTATAATCTTGACCTTACCATCACCTATACCTCTGAAATATTAAATCCTATTATCTTACAATCACCTCTCTCATCCCAGATTATTTACTCTAGTCCTCTGCACACAGTCAGTTGACTTTGCAACTTTTCTACTCCCTGTCATCCCAATCACATCTTTGTCTCCATTTTTAAGCTATGGAGGTTTTGTGGTTCAGTAATATAAACACACACATGTAAATACCCTTTGCACTCCTGTCCTCTGCCCTATAAATGCTCCTTGAAAAGTCCAATCCTCTTTAAGTCTAACTAACTGCTTACTCTATGTGTATACCTGAAAAGCTGAATATGGTTATAGGAGATCACACAACTCTGTTGATTGATTTCACTTTGAATTTATCAACATGTCAAGATAGTCTTACTGTACCTTCCTAGCAAATTTCTTTCTTATTTTAGAAAACTACTATTTTATACACACTACTTTCCTCTCAAATATCTAAAGCCCCTTCTTCAGTCTGTCACTCACAACTCATGACATCATCTCATTTTTTAAGAAAATAAACAAAAAGAAAAATAACCTATCTATCCATCAAGTGGTCCATCACTTTACATACATCTCTGCCCAAATTACTTTGCCTTCTCCTGCATTATAATGAAGCTAACCTTTCCAGATGGGCCATGAATCCTTGTCACTTTCCTAGTCCTCAAGGCCAAACATTGACTACAATTCTCCCCTCACCTACCTCTCTGACATCATCAGGTCTTCCCTTAAAACAGGATATTTTCCTTAATTATGAAAACATGCCTTAATATAATGTTTTGTAGAATCCTCCTTTGATCTCATTCTTTTTTCTATCCTTCACCTCATTTTTTTGCTTCTTCTAAGAGTGGAACTAATAAAGTATTTACTCTATTCACAGTCTCCAGTTTCTCACTTCACATTCTCTCTCCAATCACTATTATTCCATTTAAATTTCCACTTCTCTGTAAATAGCTCTTAACAATGTCACAAATGATCTCCCTCTTTGTCGTGGTCCAAACGCGGGTTGGAAAAGAATTTCCAGACACAAGGCAGAATGTAAAGGAGATAGAATTTATTAGCAGGAAGGGCCGCTGCCAGAACAGCGGGTGGACTTCCTAGTAGTCTGGGAGAGTCTAGCCAGAACATGTGCTATAGATCAGTTTTTATAGCTAGAAAACAAAGGAATGGTCCGAGGTGAAAATTTCGTTTAATGATTGGTCAAGGCACATATACCTTCCTTCTATAGGGTGGGAGTGGGACAGGCCAGATGCCTTTCCTTATTTGGGACAGGTCCCGTTGCCTAGGTGGGAGTAACCCAAGTGGGCTCAGAAATTTTGTAACCATCGCAACATGGTGGGGAGGGTGATTAAGAGTCTGGTAGGGGGTGTAACGCTGAAACTTTTCCAGGCAGGGTCGTCCTTTGTCCTTGAAGCACCATTGTCCTTGAAGGACCACACTTTTGACATTTCTGAGTGGTAATCTTCTATTCTCCTCAAGATGACTTTGTATCCATATTTGACACAGCTGACCACTCCCTCTTTCTAGAATACATTTCCCCATAAGTTTTTCTATGGGGAAAACTAATCTATCTATTTTTTTTTTCTTATGTCTCCATTCTTTTTCAACATTTCTTATCAACCTCCATTTCTGCATCCTCTTTTGCTCAACATATTAACCTTTGAATGTCCTAAGCTGAGGTTTTGGCTTTCTCCTCTAACCACAGTCTATCCCTAGGTGAGGTCATCTGAATTAAAAAATATATATTATTAATGAATTAAATAAATTTAAATACTGTTTCTATAATGTTGAATCATAAAAAAATATATTTCCAGCTCAAATGTTTGAGTTTAAAACCCATGTGTTCAATGAATACATGATACCTCTTTTTGGATCTATATGAGCATCTTAAAATCAATATGTCTAATTCAGAACTCTTTAATTTTACACTCCAAAATTTTTTTTCTGTCAGTTTTTATTAACTCAGTATGTGACACTACCATTCATCATGCTGCTAGGACTCGGATGTTTTCTCTTACCCTTCCTTCACCATCAACAAGTCTTATCAATCCTATTTGTAGAATATATCTAGAATCTGCTCACTTCTTATCATTACTGTACCTCTAATCCAAACTACCACCACCTGCCATCAAGACAACTAAAATGGCCTCCCACCTGGCTCCTCTTACTCCTCTCCATCATCTTTTCTCCACTGGTTTTATACAAAAGCCAGAATAATCTTTTGAGAGCATGCAACTGAACACATCAGACCCTCTCCAACATACATACACTTATGACCCACCAATGACTTACTATTTCAATTAGAATAAAATAAAAATGTTCTTCCATAGACTATACAGCATATAAAGTCTGACATGACCTGGAAAATGCCCTTCAACTTGACTTGATCACCTACTATCCTTGTTTTCTACTCTCCAGTTAAGCTTTCTCTTTGTTGATAACACAAATATTTGGGGATAATTTCACATATTTCCTCCCCACGACCACCTGAAATGTTCTTCCCCTGCCACTTTGCAGGCTTGCTTCCTCGTAAGTCTGGTTTTACTTTAAATGAATTACCCCTGACAATGGCCCTTTCTGACTAGATAATCAATGGTAACCTCAAGCTAGCCTCTCTACACCTTCATTATTTATCACTATTTAAATTTATCTCCTATAGCTTTGTTTAACCATTAACTGTCTCCTCTCACTGGGATGTAAGCTGCTTTAGGACATGGAATTGGTCTTTTCTACTACTCTAACTCTAGGCTTGGGTTCAACACCTATGGGATGGATGAATAAATGTATAGCTTGCTATAAAAAATGTGTAAAATCAAGAAATCAGGAAATTCATAAAATCTTCTAAATGGGAAAGGAGAAAACATGGCATAATATTACTTTTAAACAGAGGTGACCAGTCAGGGAGATATGAAAGTCTGGCATTTTCTGTGAAAAAATAAAGTTTTCAGTGTGATCTGAAGAAGGAGTTCATAAAATGGAGTGAGGTAGATTAGCTTGGAAAATGTGGACTCAGTTTGAAAAAGTCATCATGTGATATATTAAGGTGTCTTCACTTTACCCTCACATACTGAGAAACAAGCACAGCTTTTTACATTGAGCTGTAACATGATAAATTGTAAGCATAACAAAGGTAACTGGGGTAGTTAGACATCATGAGAAAAACTGAAATTTCAGGATAGTGGAGACTGGTTAGGAGGCTTGGACAGTGACTTAGAAGGAAGCAGAAAAGGGCCTGAAACGAGGCGGGATGAAGAGCACGGAGGATCAGCCTCTAACTCAGGGTTTCACTTGAGTTGCCAAATGTTCCCATGTGAATTTAATTTATTATTATCTCCAGATATTGATACTTAATTTCTGATCCTATGAACATAACAGATGTCCCTGACTGATGGTGACTTCACAAATTTGAAGATGTCTACAAATCTCAAACTGAAACTTTGAACTTGACCCTGCTATTTACCTGATTGCTCTTTATTTTGAAATGTCCCACCAAGAAATGAAACTGATTCAGCACCATATTCTAATTATTTCAAAAAAACAAGTGTGCAAACATACATACATACAATCTATTCTATATACACACGTGTATATAATATCTAAGAATGTGCATCACCTATATATATCTATATATTAACTGCTGTGAATGTATTCAACTATATCTATATGATACTTATCCAAACAAATAGTAAGTTTATATTTCAGAAAACATACATATAGACAGGCCAAATAAAACTAAGTAGTAAAGAAAATATTCTTTTCCATCAAGTAATTTTTTAAAACTTGAATTTTGAGAAAAATGAAACATTTGTTGTTTTCAAATAGATGGGGAAGAAGAAAGTTTAAATCTAAAGTGAGCTAGTCTGATGGAAGAATGAGGGTATGAGTTTACAAGGTGTGGGGAACAGAAGAATCTGGAGCTATTGATTGTTGTACAATGACAAAAACTGAAAATTTGCCTTAGATTATTGAAAAATGTGAAACTCTGCCTTGTGAATAGTCGGGCGTGACAAATCTCTCATTTCCAGTTGTAGGTGTTCAAATTGCATTTGCAGTCTAGACATAATTGTTTATTTGCTCACCTAACTACTCATTTAAGACTTGGAAAAACTGTAGTCCATAGACTACTAAGGAGGTAACCAATGAGAATGCCCAGCTACATTTCAGGTAGAATTGCACAACCGTAATAACATGTTAGAGATTCATAAATTGTATTAAGAATAGTGATACATCCTCCTCCTAAGCACGCTGTGAAGTGATGCCCATTCTACAGGGACAAGGAAGAGGGAGGCTGAAAATAGGCTGAAGATTGGAGCACACAGTGAAGGACACTTGCTGTATACATTCACAGCATGACTTATTTTTCTGGTCATTTAAACTTGTTGTTCAGTCCCAACGTGGGAATAAATAACTGTAAAGGGTTTCTAAAGTAAGGACACACAAAATGTCTGCTTTCCAGCAGTTGACGAATAATAATTCCCCTCTCGGAAAAACCTTCAGCAAAAGAGCAACTTAGCATATAGACAGTCTCCCAGTGACCTGCCATTAGCTGAGAATAAGTTGGGAAAAAGCATCGATGCCAATGAAACCTGCCTCAGATCTAAAACTTCCACTCTATTAATTCTTTTCTTTGGCAAACATAGAAATGAAAGGTGGAAGGAGGAAAATCTGAGAAGGCTGTGAGGTATGAGAAACAAAGAGCCGTGTCTTGCTTTATGCAGGGCTTTTTCACAGCCTCCCTCATTTCCTGGGTATTGTTATCCAAGAGACCAGGTAGGGTGCTGTGTGCAAATACAAGATTATCCCAGACAATGAGTGGTAGTGCATCAGAGTTAATCTATGTGCAATAGATCAATAGCATGATCCTTAAGACAGAGAAGTGACCAAATCAAATGGGCTTTCTGTTTGCTTTGTTATTTAGGCTTTGAAGCTCTATTTTTAAAATTTCACTTTGTCTTGCTTCTTAAAGCTGGTCATGCAAGTAAAAGACCAAGTGGTCTGGGCTAAATACCACTTGGCCTAATAAAGGCAAGTCAGTGCTAATTTGTAGCTGGGCTTTTTTAGACACAAAATCGCAGTTTGAGATAGAGTTGTACAGCACTCCTTAAATATCAAATAGGAGTTGACTTTTTGTGTTCTTTGGAGATGTGTTTGGACTTTGGAAATATTTCCATTATAACTTCTGTAATCCACCTTTCTTTTCAGTACTATCCTGAAAAGAAGAACATATTTATATCATGCACTCATTCTCCAATGGATGGATGTGTTTCACTGCATCTCTTACCTAAGAATTCTTATCCTTTTCAAGGTTCCCTGTGGCTCCATCAAGGCAGATCACACAGTTTGTGATCTGTAATCATCTGTTTGCATTCCTAGGATCCAAACCACTTAGAAGAAACCATGAAATTTTGCATTTCTTTACACAAACTCATCTAAATTTTCTTTGAGAAATAATAATAAGTTCATTTAGGGAGTAAAGGGAAACAGAGTAGGTATTAAATGTACAAAAGAGGTTGCTACCCTTAAAATAAAAGTGGAAGGTCTTCAGAAAGACGCTTTAGGCCTAAAATGCCAACACAGATGTCTCTTACTTATGAAGTCATTGGCTTGTTAGACAACAAACTCCATTCTGGCTTCCGATCTACAATCACCACTGGGTAATCACTAGCATGATGTCTTGAAGAAAAAGATTTAGCCATGACCATTAGGAATCCACTAAAACCTTGAAGAAATTTTAGTTATTATAACAGCAGAACATTTCAAACATAAATTTAGTAACATTTTTCTCCCCTGACGACCATTAAACACAGCACTGGTTTTCAGAATGTGATTTCCTGAGTAGAATAAGCATCACTTGGGAACCTGCGAGAAATCCAAGTTCTCGGCCCTAACGCAGACCTAGTGAGTCAAGAACTCTGGGAGTTGAGCCCAGCAAATTGTGCTTTAACAAATCTTCCAGGTGGTACACTTAAGGATGAGAACCATTAATCTACAACATAGGGACATTTTTAGACAAAGGATTTGATTTATGTTTGCTTTCATTTTAAAAAATATATTTATTGTACTATCTGAGGCATATACTCTCAACAAAAGGAGATTTTGTCCCTAATGAGAAAAAATTGTTTTGAAGGGGGGGGTGGTGATGGGAAAAATCTTAGATGTTACAATAGCTATTGTCCTCAAAGAGCCACTGTACACAAACAGATGTAGTTTATCTGTGGCATTAAAGTATTAAGAGTGAGAGAGGCAAATAGAAAAAACTATATATAGAAAGTCTCCTTAGGGGGTCAACACTGAAAAAAAAAAAAAATAATTGAGAATCCCTAATCTAAGGAAACCCTCTAATTTAAAACCAATTTTATCCCTAAATTCTCCTCTCCCCAATTACATAAACAAGATACTAGGTTTTGGATTTCTGCCAAGAATCAATTTTATTTAATAATAGGTGATTCATTCCAAAATAAAGACATGCCTATATTACATATATTTCAAAAATCATAAATATATAATATATACCTATATAAAAATATTATATATATTAAAACTTATTTTCCAGATTAGAAAATCAGAGAGGAGGAACCAAGATGGCAGAGTAGAAGGATGTGCTCTCACTCCCTCTTGCAAGAACACCAGAATCACAACTAGCTGCCGGACAGTCATCGACAGGAAGACACTGGAACTCACCAAAAAAGATACCCCACATCCAAAGACAAAGGAGAAGCCACAATGAGACGGTAGGAGGGGTGCAATCACAGTAAAATCAAATCCCATAACTGGTGGGTGGGTGACTCACAGACTGGTAAACACTTATACCACAGAAGTCCACCCACTTGAGTGAAGGTTCTGAGCCCCACGTCAGGCTTCCCAAACTGGGGGTCCAGCAATGGGAGGAAGAATTCCTAGAGAATCAGACTTTGAAGCCTAGTGGGAATTGATTGCAGGACTTTGACAGGACTAGGGAAAACAAAGACTCCTCTCCTGGAGGTCACACACAAAGTAGTGTGTGCATCGGGACACAGGGGAAGGAGCAGTGACCCCGGCGGAAACTGAACCAGACCTAACTGCTAGTGTTGGAGGGTCTCCTGCAGAGGCGGGGGTTGGCTGTTTCACAGTGGGGACAAGGACACTGGCAGCAGAAGTTCTGGGAAGTACTCCTTGGCATGAGTCCTCACAGAGTCTGTCATTAGTTCAACCAAAGAGCCCAGGTAGGCTCCAGTGTTCGGTCGCCTCAGGCCAAACAACCAACAGGGAGGAAACCCAGACCCACCCATCAACAGTCAAGTGGATTAAAGGTTTACTGAAATCTGCCCACCAGAGCAACGGTCAGCTCTACCCACCACCAGTCCCTCCCATCAAGTCACTTAGATAGCCTCATCCACCAGAGGACAGACAGCAGAAGCAAGAAGAATTACAATCCTACAGCCTGTGGGAAAAAATCCACATTCACAGAAAGATAGACAAAATGAAAAGGCAGAGGGCTATATACCAGATGAAGGAACAAGATAAAACCCCAGTAAAACAACTAAATGAAGTGGAGATAGGCAACCTTCCAGAAAAAAAATTCAGAATAATGATAGTGAAGATGATCCAGGACCTCGGAATACGAATGGAGGCAAAGATTGAGAAGATGCAAGAAATGTTTAACAAAGACCTGGAAGAACTAAAGAACAAAAAAACAGAGATGAACAATACAATAACTGAAATGAAAAATACACTAGAAGGAATCAGTAGCAGAATAACTGAGACAGAAGAACGGATAAGTGACCTGGAAGACAGAATGGTGGAATTCACTGCTGCAGAACAGACTAAAGAAAAAAGAATGAAAAGAAATGCAGATAGCCTAAGAGACCTCTGGTACAACATTAAACGCAGCAACATTCGAATTATAGGGGTCCCAGAACAAGAAGAGAAAAAGAAAGGGACTGAGAAAATATTTGAAGAGATTATAGTTGAAAACTTCCTTAATATGGGAAAGGAAATAGTTAATCAAGTCCTGGAAACACAGAGAGTCCCATACAGGATAAATCCAAGGAGAAACACGCCAAGACACATATTAATCAAACTATCAAAAATTAAATATAAAGAAAACATATTAAAAGCAGCAAGGGAAAAACAACAAATAACACACAAGGGAATCCCCATAAGGTTAACAGCTGACCTTTCAGCAGAAACTCTGCAAGCCAGAAGGGAGTGGCAGGATATACTTAAAGTGATGAAGGAGAAAAACCTACAACCAAGATTACCCTACCCAGCAAGGATCTCATTCAGATTTGATGGAGAAATTAAAACCTTTACAGACAAGCAAAAGCTGAGAGAGTTCAGCACCACCAAACCAGCTTTACAACAAATGCTAAAGGAAGTTATCTAACTGGAAACCACAAGAGAAGAAAAGGACCTACAAAAACAAACCCAAAACAATTAAGAAAATCGTCATAGGAACATACATATCGATAATTACCTTAAACGTGAATGGATTAAATGCTCCAACCAAAAGACACTGTCTTGCTGAATGGATACAAAAACAAGACCGAAGATGGCGGAAGAGTAAGACGCGGAGATCACCTTCCTTCACACAGATACAGTACAGTAGAAACACATCTACACGTGGAGCTGCTCCTACAGAACACCTACTGAACGCTGGCAGAAGACGTCAGACCTCCCAAAAGGGAAGAAAATCCCCACGTACTAGGGTAGGGCAAAAGAAAAAAGAAATAACAGAGACAAAAGAATAGGGACGGCACCTGTGCCGGTGAGAGGAAGCCGTGAAGGAGGAAAGGTTTCCACACACTAGGAAGCCCCTTCGTGGGCAGAGACTGCGGGTGGCAGAGGGGGGAAGCTTCGGAGCCACGGAGGAGAGCGCAGCCACAGGGGTGCGGAGGGAAAAGCAGAGAGATTCCCGCACAGAGGCTCGGTGCTGAGCAGCACTCACCAGCCCGAGAGGCTTGTCTGCTTGGCCGCCAGGGCGGGCAGGGGCTGGGAGCTGAGGCTCGGGCTTTGGTGCTAGCCGGGAGGGAGTCCGGGAAAAAGCCTGCAGCTGCTGAAGAGGCAAGAGACCTTTTCTTGCCTCTTTGTTTCGTGGTGTGCAAGGAGAGGGGATTCAGAGCGCCGCCTAAACGAGCTCCAGAGACGGGCGGAGCCACGGCTATCAGCGTGGATCCCACAGCAACAGGAGCGCAGAGGGAAAAACAGAGAGATTCCCACACAGAGGCTTGGCACCGAGCAGCACTCACCAGCCCGAGAGGCTTGTCTGCTCACCCGCCGGGGCGGGCGGGGGCTGGGAGCCAAGGCTCGGGCTTCAGTCGGATTGCAGGGAGAGGACTGGGGCTGGCGGTGTGACACAGCCTGAGGGGGGCTAGTGTGCCATAGCTAGCCGGGAGGGAGCCCGAGAAAAAGTCTGCAGCCGCTGAAGAGGCAAGAGACTTTTTCTTGCCTCTTTGTTTCACGGCGCGCAAGGAGGGGGATTCAGAGCGCCACCTAAATGAACTCCAGAGACTGGCGCGAGCCACGGCTATCAGCGTGGACCCCAGAGGCGGGCGCGAGCCGCGGCTATCAGCACGGACCCCAGAGGCAGGCGTGAGCTGCAGCTAACAGTGCGGAACCCAGAGACAGGCGCGAGCCGTGGCTATCAGCGCGGACCCCAGAGACGGGCAGGAGACGCTAGGGCTGCTGCTGCCACCACCAAGAACCCTGTGTGTGAGCGCAGGTCACTCTCCACACCGCCCCTCCCGGGAGCCAGTGCAGCTCGCCAATGCCGGGCTCCCGTGGTCCGGGGACAACTTCCCCGGGAGAACGCATGGCGCACCTCAGGCTGCTGCAATGTCACACTGGCCTCTGCCGCCCCAGGCTCACCCTGCCTCCGTACCCCGCCCTCCCCCCAGGCTGAGTGAGCCAGAGCCCCCAAAGCAGCTGCTCCTTTAACCCCGTTCTGTCTGGGCGGGGAACGGACGCGCTCAGGTGACCTACATGCAGAGGCGGGTCCAAATCCAAAGCTGAACCCCAGGAAATGTGCGAACAAAGAAGAGAAAGGGAAATCTCTCCCAGCAGCCTCAGAAGCAGCGGATTAAAGCTCCACAAACAACTTGATGTGCCTGCATCTGTTGAATATCTGAATAGACAACAAATCATCCCAAATTCAAGAGGTGGACTTTGGGAGCAGGATATATTAATTTTTCCTTTTTTCCTTCTTTTGTGAGTGGATATGTGTATGCTTCTCTGTGAGATTTTGCCTGTATAGCTTTGCTTTCACCATTAGTCCTAGGGTTAGGTCCGTCCGGTTTTTTTTTTGTTTTTTTTTTGTTTTTTTTTTTTTTACTTAAAAAAATTTTTTTTCCTAATAAAAGATTTCTTAATAATTTTTTCCTTATTTTCTATTTTTAGAAATTAAAAAAAAATTTAATAAGTTTTTTCATATTTTTTATTTAAAAAAATTAAAAATTTTTTTCTTAATAAATTTTTTTCTTAATAATTTTTTTCTTATTTTTGATTATAAAAAATTAATAAATCTATCTTTAAAAATTAAAAAAAATTTTTTCTAAATACATTTACTCTTAATAATTTGTTTTCTTATTTTTTATTATAATAGCTTTATTTTATTTTATCCTCTTTCTTTATTTCTTTCTATTTTTTTCTCCTTTATACTCTGAGCTGTGTGGATGAAAGGCTCTTGGTGCTCCAGCCAGGCATCAGGGCTGTGCCTCTGAGGTGGGAGAGCCAACTTCAGGACACTGGTCCACAAGAGACCTCCCAGCTCCACGTAATACCAAACAGCGAAAATCTCTCAGAGATCTCCATCTCAACATCAAGACCCAGCTTCACTCAACGACCAGCAAGCTACAGTGCTGGACACCCTATGCCAAACAACTAGCAAGACAGGACCATAGCCCCATCCATTAGCAGAGAGACTGCCTAAAATCATAATAAGGCCACAGACACCCCAAAACACACACCACCAGACGTGGACGTGCCCACCAGAAAGACAAGATCCAACCTCATCCACCAGAACACAGGCACTAGTCCCCTCCACCAGGAAGCCTACACAACCTGCTGAACCAACCTTAGCCACTGGGGACAGATACCAAAAACAATGGGAACTACAAACCTGCAGCCTGTGAAAAGGAGACCCCAAACACAGTAAGATAAGCAAAATGAGACGAAAAAAAACCACACATCAGGTGAAGGAGCAGGGTCAAAACACACCAGACCTAACAAATGAAGAGGAAATAGGCAATCTACCTGAAAAATAATTCAGAATAATGATAGTAAAGATGATCCAAAATCTTGGAAATAGAATAGACAAAATGCAAGAAACATTTAACAAGGATGTAGAAGAACTAAAGAGGAACCAAGCAACGATGAAAAACACAATAAATGAAATTAAAAATACTCTAGACGGGATCAATAGCAGAATAACTGAGGCAGAAGAACGGATAAGTGACCTGGAAGATAAAATAGTGGAAATAACTACTGCAGAGCAGAATAAAGAACAAAGAATGAAAAGAACTGAGGACAGTCTCAGAGACCTCTGGTACAACATTAAACGCAGCAACATTCGAATTATAGGGGTCCTAGAAGAGGAAGAGAAAAAGAAAGGGACTGAGAAAATATTTGAAGAGATTATAGTTGAAAACTTCCCTAATATGGGAAAGGAAATAGTTAATCAAGTCCTGGAAACACAGAGAGTCCCATACAGGATAAATCCAAGGAGAAACATGCCAAGACACATATTAATCAAACTATCAAAAATTAAATATAAAGAAAACATATTAAAAGCAGCAAGGGAAAAACAACAAATAACACACAAGGGAATCCCCATAAGGTTAACAGCTGATCTTTCAGCAGAAACTCTGCAAGCCAGAAGGGAGTGGCAGGATATACTTAAAGTGATGAAGGAGAAAAACCTACAACCAAGATTACCCTACCCAGCAAGGATCTCATTCAGATGTGATGGAGAAATTAAAACCTTTACAGACAAGCAAAAGCTGAGAGAGTTCAGCACCACCAAACCAGCTTTACAACAAATGCACAAGGAACTTCTCTAGGCAAGAAACACAAGAGAAGGAAAACACCTACAACAACAAACCCAAAACATTTAAGAAAATGGGAATAGGAACATACATATCAATAGTTACCTTAAATGTAAATGGATTAAATGCTCCCACCAAAAGACACAGACTGGCTGAATGGATACAAAAACAAGACCCATATATATGCTGTCTACAAGAGACCCACTTCAGACCTAGAGACACATACAGGCTGAAAGGGAGGGGATGGAAAAAGATATTCCATGCAAATGGAAATCAAAGGAAAGCTGGAGTAGCAATTCTCATATCAGACAAAATAGACTTTAAAATAAAGACTATTACAAGAGACAAAGAAGGACACTATATAATGATCAAGCGATTGATCCAAGAAGAAGTTATAACAATTGTAAATATTTATGCACCCAACATAGAGCACCTCAATACATAAGGCAAATACTAACAGCCATAAAAGGGGGAATCGACAGTAACAGAATCATAGTAGGGGACTTTAACACCCCACTTTCACCAATGGACAGATCATCCAACATGAAAATAAATAAGGAAACACAAGCTTTAAATGATACATTAAACAAGATGGACTTAATTGATATTTATAGGACATTCCACCCAAAAACAACAGAATACACATTTTACTCAAGTGCTCATGGAACATTCTCCATGATAGATCATATCAAATCAAATCAAACCTGATAAATTTAAGAAAATTGAAACCATATCAAGTATCTTTTCCAACCACAACGCTATGAGACTAGATATCAATTACACGAAAAGATCTGTAAAAATACAAACACATGGAAGCTACACAATACACTACTTAATAATGAAGTGATTATTGAAGAAATCAAAGGGGAAATCAAAAAATACCTAGAAACAAATGACAATGGAGACACGACGACCCAAAACCTATGGGATGCAGCAAAAGCAGTGCTAAGAGAGAAGTTTATAGCAATACAAGCCTACCTCAAGGAACAGGAAACATCTCGATTAAACAACCTAACCTTGCACCTAAAGCAGTTAGAGAAAGAAGAGCAGAAAAACCCCAAAGCTAGCAGAAGGAAAGAAATCATAAAGATCAGATCAGAAATAAATGAAAAAGAAATGAAGGAAACAATAGCAAAAATCAATGAAACTAAAAGCTGGTTCTTCGAGAAGATAAACAAAATTGACAAACCATTAGCCAGACTCATCAAGAGAAAAAGGGAGAAGACTCAAATCAATAGAATTAGAAATGAAAAAGGAGAAGTAACCACTGACACTGCAGAAATACAAACGATCATGAGAGATTACTACAAGCAACTCTATGCCAATAAAATGGACAACCTGGAAGAAATGGACAGATTCTTAGAAATGCACAACCTACCGAGACTGAACCATGAAGAACTAGAAAATATGAACAGACCAATCACAAGCACTGAAATTGAAACTGTGATTAAAAATCTTCCAACAAACAAAAGCCCAGGACCAGATGGCTTCACTGGCGAATTCTATCAAACATTTAGAGAAGAGCTAACACCTATCCTTCTCAAACTCTTCCAAAATATTGCAGAGGGAGGAACACTCCCCAACTCATTCTACAAGGCCACAATCACCTTGATACCAAAACCAGACAAAGATGTCACAAAGAAAGAAAACTACAGGCCAATATCACTGATGAACATAGATGCAAAAATCCTCAACAAAATACTAGCAAAAAGGATCCAACAGCATATTAAAAGGATTATACACCATGATCAAGTGGGGTTTATTTCAGGAATGCAAGGAGTCTTCAATATATGCAAATCAATCAACGTGATACATCATATTAACAAACTGAAGGAGAAAAACCATATGATCATCTCAATAGATGCAGAGAAAGCTTTCAACAAAATACAACACCCATTTATGATAAAAGCCCTGCAGAAAACAGGCATAGAGGGAACTTTCCTCAACATAATAAAGGCCATATATGACAAACCCACAGCCAACATTGTCCTCAATGGTGAAAAACTGAAACCATTTCCACTAAGATCAGGAACAAGACAAGGTTGCCCACTCTCACCACTATTATTCAACAAAGTTTTGGAAGTGTTAGACACAGCAATCAGAGAAGAAAAAGAAATAAAAGGAATCCAAATCGGAAAAGAAGAAGTAAAGCTGTCACTGTTTGCAGATTACATGATACTATACATAGAGCATCCTAAAACTGCCACTAGAAAACTACTAGAGCTAATCGATGAATTTGGTAAAGTAGCAGGATACAAAATAAATGCACAGAAATCTCTTGCATTCCTATATACTAATGATGAAAAATCTGAAAGTGAAATTAAGAAAACACTCCCGTTTACCATTGCAACAAAAAGAATAAAATATCTAGGAATAAACCTACCTAAGGAGACAAAAGACCTATATGCAGAAAATTATAGGACACTGATGAAAGAAATTAAAGATGATACAAATAGATGGAGAGATATACCATGTTCTTGGATTCGAAGAATCAACATTGTGAACATGACTCTACTACCCAAAGCAATCTACAGATTCAATGCAATCCCTATCAAACTACCACAGGCATTTTTCACAGAACTAGAACAAAAAATTTCACAATTTGTATGGAAACACAAAAGACCGTGAATAGACAAAGCAATCTTTTTTTTTTTTTTTTTTCTCCCCAGGTGTTTGTATTTTTTTTTTTTTCACACACACACACTGCATTTTATTTTTACAAGAGATAGACTGACACCAAGCATTGTACATGGATGACCACAACAAAAGCAACAATGATTGCAATTACCAAACATGAAACACACTCATACTATGTCATAATATTGACATTCAGTCCAGTAATCCTCCACTGTAACAGCTCCTTTACTTTGCAGTGAAAATTGATTTGTATATTCTTTGCCTCTGAGTCCTTGTGGGATTTTTTTTTTTTTAAATTCAGACAGAAAGTCACAAAAATTATACTCATCCTCATCAGTTCACTCAGTCCCATGTAATTAATTGTTTTTTTTTCATCTTGATCTTTTGTTAGCACTTTTATGAGTTCATCAGTTTTTCATCAGAGTTCTGAAAATGCTTATTCATTCAGTTCAGCAGTACAGTCAGTTACCAGAAACCTGTACTTGTCAGAGTCTTTACCATGAATTTCTTGAAGATGAAACCCTTTTATAGGAACATATTTGCAAAATCATCAGAGTACACCCAGAACTGTCTGTAAATGACAAAAGACTTAATGACCACGGTAAAAGATTTGATGAAAGTTCATAATAATGCAGTTGACAAGAAAATTAGTTATTTCTGAGGTATACATTTTAAAGTAATAACTAGGATTATTACTTATAACATTATACCAGAACATATAAGATTTTTAGAAATTTCATGTAATGTCTGAAACATTTATATTAACATATTTCCATACATATTTCCATACAAATACAAATATAAGATTTTTAGAAATTTCATGTAATGTCTGAAACATTTATATTAACATATTTCCATACAAATAACCCAATGAAAGTTTAGTATTAGTTGTTTTGTTTGTTTTTTTATACTGCAGGTTCTTATTAGGCATCAAATTTGTACACATCAGTGTATACATGTCAATCCCAATCGCCCAATTCAGCACACCACCATCCCCACCTCACCGCAGTTTTCCCCCCTTGGTGTCCATATGTCCATTCTCTACATCTGTGTCTCAACTTCTGCCCTGCAAACTGGCTCATCTGTACCATTTTTCTAGGTTCCACATACATGCATTAATATATGATATTTGTTTTTCTCTTTCTGACTTACTTCACTCTGTATGACAGTCTCTAGATCCATCCACGTCTCAACAAATGACTCAATTTCGTTCCTTTTTATGGCTGAGTAATATTCCATTGTACATATGTACCACATCTTCTTTATCCATTTGTCTGTTGAGGGGCATTTAGGTTGCTTCCATGACCTGGCTATTGTAAATAGTGCTGTAATGAACATTCGGGTGCATGTGTCTTTTTGAATTACGGTTTTCTCTGGGTATATGCCCAGTAGTGGGATTGCTGGGTCATATGGTAATTCTATTTTTAGTTTTTTAAGGAATCTCCATATTGTTCTCCATAGTGGCTGTATCAATTTACATTCCCACCAACAGTGCAAGAGGGTTCCCTTTTCTCCACACCCTCTCCAACATTTGTTGTTTGTAGATTTTCTGATGATGCCCATTCTAACAGGAGTGAGGTGATACCTCATTGTAGTTTTGATTTGCATTTCTCTAATAATTAGTGATGTTGAGCATCTTTTCATGTGCTTCATGGCCATCTGTATGTCTTCTTTGGAGAAATGTCTATTTAGGTCTTCTGCCCATTTTTGGATTGGGGTGTTTGTTTCTTTGATATTGAGCTGAATGAGCTGTTTATATATTTTGGAGATTAATCCTTTGTCCGTTGATTCATTTGCAAATATTTTCTCCCATTCTGAGGGTTGTCTTTTCGTCTTGTTTATGGTTTCCTTTGCTGTGCAAAAGCTTTGAAGTTTCATTAGGTCCCACTTGTTTATTTTTGTTTTTATTTCCATTACTCTAGGAGGTGGATCAAAAAAGATCTTGCTGTGATTTATGTCAAAGAGTGTTCTTCCTATGTTTTCCTCTAAGAGTTTTATAGTGTCCAGTCTTATATTTAGATCTCTAATCCATTTTGAGTGTATTTTTGTGTATGGTGTTAGGGAGTATTCTAATTTCATTCATTTACATGTAGCTGTCCAGTTTTCCCAGCACCACTTATTGAAGAGACTGTCTTTTCTCCATTGTATATCTTTGCCTCCTTTGTCATAGATTAGTTGACCATAGGTGCGTGGGTTAATCTCTGGGCTTTCTATCTTGTTCCATTGATCTATGTTTCTGCTTTTGTGCCAGTACCATATTGTCTTGATTACTGTAGCTTTGTAGTATAGTCTGAAGTCAGGGAGTCTGATTCGTCCAGCTCCATTTTTTTGCCTCAAGACTGCTTTGGCTATTCGGGGTCTTTTGTGTCTCCATACAAATTTTAAGATGATTTGTTCTAGCTCCGTAAAAAATGCCATTGGTAATTTGATAGGGATTGCATTGAATCTGTAGATTGCTTTGGGTAGTATACTCATTTTCACAATGTTGATTCTTCCAATCCAAGAACATGGTATATCTCTCCATCTGTTGGTATCATCTTTAATTTCTTTCATCAGTGTCTTATAGTTTTCTGCATACAGGTCTTTTGTCTCCCTAGGTAGGTTTATTCCTAGGTATTTTATTCTTTTTGTTGCAGTGGTAAATGGGAGTGTTTCCATAATTTCTCTTTCAGATTTTTCATCATTAGTGTATAGGAATGCAAGAGATTTCTGTGCATTAATTTTGTATCCTGCAACTTTACCATATTCATTAATTAGCTCTAGCAGTTTTCTGGTGGCAGTTTTAGGATTCTCGATGTATAGTATCATGTCATCCGCAAACAGTGACAGTTTTACTTCCTCTTTTCCAATTTGTATTCCTTTTATTTCTTTTTCTTCTCTGATTGTCGTAGCTAGGACTTCCAGAACTATGTTGAATAATAGTGCTGAGAGTGGACATCCTTGTCTCGTTCCTGATCTTAGAGGAAATGCTTTCAGTTTTTCACCATTGAGAATGATGTTTGCTGTTGGTTTGCCATATATGACCTTTATTATGTTGAGGTAGGTTCCCTCTATGCCCACTTTCTGGAGAGTTTTTATCAGAAATGGGTGCTGAATTTTGTCAAAAGCTTTTTCTGCATCTATTGAGATGATCATATGGTTTTTATTCTTCAGTTTGTTAATATGGTGTATCACATTGATTGATTTGCGTATATTGAAGAATCCTTGAATCCCTGGGATAAATCCCACTTGATCGTGGTGTATGATCCTTTTAATGTGTTGTTGGATTCTGTTTGCTAGTATTTTGTTGAGGATTTTTGCATCTATATTCATCAGTGATATTGGTCTGTAATTTTCTTTTTTTGTAGTGTCTTTGTCTGGTTTTGGTATCAGGGTGATGGTGGCCTCATAAAATGAGTTTGGGAGTGTTCCTTCCTCTGCAATTTTTTGGAAGAGTTTGAGAAGGATTGGTGTTAGCTCTTCTCTAAATGTTTGATAGAATTCACCTGTGAAGCCATCTGGTCCTGGACTTTTGTTTGTTGGAAGATTTTTAATCACAGTTTCAATTTCATTACTTGTGATTGGTCTGTTCATATTTTCTGTTTCTTCCTGATTCAGTCTTGGAAGGTTATACCTTTCGAAGAATTTGTCCATTTCTTCCAGGTTGTCCATTTTATTGGCATAAAGTTGCTTATAGTAGTCTCTTAGGATGTTTTGTGTTTCTGCAGTGTCTTTTGTAACTTCTCCTTTTTCATTTTTGATTTTATTGATTTGAGTCCTCTCCCTCTTTTTCTTGATGAGTCTGGCTAATGGCTTATCAATTTTGTTTATCTTCTCAAAGAACCAACTTTTAGTTTTATTGATTTTTGCTATTGTTTTCTTTGTTTCTATTTCATTTATTTCTGCTCTGATCTTTATGATTTCTTTCCTTCTGCTAACTTTGGGTTTTGTTTGTTCTTTCTCTAGTTTCTTTAGGTGTAAGGTTAGATTGTTTACTTGAGATTTTTCTTGTTTCTTTAGGTAGTCTTGTATAGCTATAAACTTCCCTCTTAGAACCGCTTTTGCTGCATCCCATAGGTTTTGGGTCGTCGTGTTTTCATTGTCATTTGTCTCTAGGTATTTTTTTATTTCCTCTTTGATTTCTTCAGTGATCTCTTGGTTATTTAGTAACATATTGTTTAGCCTCCATGTGTTTGTCTTTTTTACGTTTTTTTCCCTGTAATTCATTTCTAATCTCATAGCGTTGTGGTCAGAAAAGATGCTTGATATGATTTCAATTTTCTTAAATTTACTGTGGCTTGATTTGTGACCCAAGTTGTGATCTATCCTGGAGAATGTTCAGTGCGCACTTGAGAAGAATGTGTAATCTGCTGTTTTTGGATGGAACGTCCTATATATATCAATTACATCTATCTGGTCTATTGTGTCATTTAAAGCTTCTGTTTCCTTATTTATTTTCATTTTGGATGATCTGTCCATTGGTGTAAGTGAAGTGTTAAAGTCCCCCACTATTATTGTGTTACTGTCGATTTCCTCTTTTATAGCTGTTAGCAGTTGCCTTATGTATTGAGGTGCTCCTATGTTGGGTGCATATATATTTATAATTGTTATATCTTCTTCTTGGATTGATCCCTGGATCATTATGTAGTGTCCTTCCTTGTCTCTTGTAACATTCTTTATTTTAAAGTCTATTTTATCTGATATGAGTATAGCTACTCCAGCTTTCTTTTGATTTCCATTTGCATGGAATATCTTTTTCCATCCCCTCACTTTCAGTCTGTATGTGTCCCTCGGTCTAAAGTGGGTCTCTTGTAGACAGCATATATATGGGTCTTGTTTTTGTATCCATTCAGCCAGTCTATGTCTTTTGGTTGGGGCGTTTAATCCATTCACGTTTAAGGTAATTATCGATATGTATGTTCCTATGACCATATTCTTAATTGTTTTGGGTTTGTTTTTGTAGGTCCTTTTCTTCTCTTGTGTTTCCCACTTAGAGAAGTTCCTTTAGCATTTGTTGTAGAGCTGGTTTGGTGGTGCTGAATTCTCTTAGCTTTTGCTTGTCTGTAAAGCTTTTGATTTCTCCATCAAATCTAAATGAGATCCTTGCCGGGTAGAGTAATCTTGGTTGTAGGTTCTTCCCTTTCATCACTTTAAGTATATCTTGCCACTTCCTGCTGGCTTGCAGAGTTTCTGCTGAGAAATAAGCTGTTAACCTTATGGGAGTTCCCTTGTATGTTATTTGTCGTTTTTCCCTTGCTGCTTTCAATAATTTTTCTTTGTCTTTAATTTTTGCCACTTTGATTACTATGTGTCTCGGCGTGTTTCTCCTTGGGTTTATTCTGTATGGGACTCTCTGCGCTTCCTGGACTTGGGTGGCTATTTCCTTTCCCATGTTAGAGAAGTTTTCGACTATAATCTCTTCAAATATTTTCTCTGGTCCTTTCTCTCTCTCTCTTCTCCTTCTGGGACCCCTATAATGTGAATGTTGTTGCGTTTAATGTTGTCCCAGAGGTCTCTTAGGCTGTCTTCATTTCTTTTCATTCTTTTTTCTTTAGTCTGTTCTGCAGCAGTGAATTCCACCATTCTGTCTTCCAGGTCACTTATCCGTTCTTCTGCCTCAGTTATTCTGCTATTGATTCATTCTAGTGTAGTTTTCATTTCAGTTATTGTATTGGTCATCTCTGTTTGTTTGTTCTTTAATTCTTCTAGGTCTTTGTTAATCATTTCTTGCATCTTCTCAATCTTTGCCTCCATTCTTATTCCGAGGTCCTGGATCATCTTCACTATCATTATTCTGAATTCTTTTTCTGGAAGGTTGCCTATCTCCACTTCATTTAGTTGTTTTTCTGGGGTTTTTTCTTGTTCCTTCATCTGGTACATAGCCCTCTGCCTTTTCATCTTCTCTATCTTTCTGTAACTGTGGTTTTTGGTCCACAGGCTGCAGGATTGTAGTTTTTCTTGCTTCTGTTGTCTGCCCTCTGGTGGTTGAGGCTATCTAAGAGGCTTGATGGGAGGCTCTGGTGATGGGTAGAGCTGACTGTTGCTGTGGCGGTCCCAGCTCAGTAAAACCTTAATCCACTTGACTGTTGATGGGTGGGGCTGGGTTCCCTCCCTGTTGCTCTGGCGGTCAGAGCTCAGTAAAACCTTAATCCACTTGACTGTTGATGGGTGGGGCTGGGTTCCCTCCCTGTTGGTTGTTTTGCCTGAGGCAACCCAACACTGGAGCCTACCCGTGCTCTTTGGTGAGGTTAATGGCAGACTCTGGGAGGGCTCACGCCAAGGAGAACTTCCCAGAACCTCGGCTGCCAGTGTCCTTATCCCCACGGTGAAACAGAGCCCCCACTCGCCTCTGCAGGAGACTCCCCAACACCAGCAGGTAGGTCTGGTTCAGTCTCCCCCAGGGTCACTGCTCCTTCCCCTGGGTCCTGATGCACACATTACTTTGTGTGTGCCTTCCAAGAGTGGCGTCTCTGTTTCCCCCAGTCCTGTCAAAGTCCTGCAATCAATTCTCACTAGGCTTCAAAGTCTGATTCTCTAGGAATTCCTCCTCCCGTAGCCGGACCCCCAGGTTGGGAAGCCTGACGTGGGGCTCAGAACCTTCACTCCAGTGGATGGACTTCTGTGGTATAAGTGTTCGCCAGTCTGTGAGTCACCCACCCAGCAGTTATGGGATTTGATTTTACTCTGATTGCGCCCCTCCTACCGTCTCACTGTGGCTTCTCCTCTGTCCTTGGATGAGGGGTATCCTCCTTGGTGAAGTCCAGGGTCTTCCTGTCAATGATTGTCCAGCAGCCAGTTTTGATTCTGGTGCTCTCGCAAGAGGGAGTGAGAGCACTTCCTTCTACTCCGCCATCTTTGTTAATCCTCCAAAGCAATCTTGAGAACGAAAAATGGAGCTGGAGGAATCAGGCTCCCTGACTTCAGACTATACTACAAAGCTACAGTAATCAAGACAGTATGGTACTGGCACAAAAACAGAAATATAGATCAATGGAACAGGATAGAAAGCCCAGAGATAAACCCACGCACATACGGTCACCTTATCTTTGATAAAGGAGGCAAGCATATACAGTGGAGAAAAGACAGTCTCTTCAATAAGTGGTGCTGCGAAAATTGGACAGCTACATGTAAAAGTATGAAATTAGAACACTCCCTGACACCATACACAAAAATAAACTCAAAATGGATTAAAGACCTAAGTGTAAAGCCAGACACTATCAAACTCTTAGAGGAAAACATAGGCAGAACACTCTATGACATAAATGGCAGCAAGATCCTTTTTGACCCAGCTCCTAGAGAAATGGAAATAAAAACACAAATAAACAAATGGGACCTAATGAAACTTAAAAGCTTTTGTACAGCAAAGGAAACCATAAACAAGACCAAAAGACAACCCTCAGAATGGGAGAAAATATTTGCAAATGAAGCAACTGACAAAGGATTAATCTCCAAGATTTACCAGCAGCTCATGCAGCTCAATAACAAAAAAACAAACAACCCAATCCAAAAATGGGCAGAAGACCTAAACAGACATTTCTCCAAAGAAGATATACAGATGCCCAACAGACACATGAAAGAATGCTCAACATCCTTAATCATTAGAGAAATGCAAATCAAAACTACAATGAGGTATCATCTCACACCGTTCAGAATTGCCATCATCAAAAAATCTAGAAACAATAAATGCTGGAGAGGGTGTGGAGAAAAGGGAACACTCTTGCACTGTTGATGGGAATGTAAGTTGATACAGCCACTATGGAGAACAGTATGGAGGTTCCTTAAAAAACTAAAAATAGAACTACCATACAACCCAGCAATCCCACTACTGGGCATATACCCTGAGAAGACCATAATTCAAAAAGAGTCATGTACCAAAATGTTCATTGCAGCTCTATTTACAATAGCCAGGACATGGAAGCAACCAAAGTGTCCATCACCGGATGAATGGATAAAGAAGACGTGGCACATATATACAATGGAATATTACTCAGCCATAAAAAGGAATGAAATGGAGGTATTTGTAATGAGGTGGATGGAGTTAGAGTCTGTCATACAGAGTGAAGTAAGTCAGAAAGAGAAAAACACATACAGTATGCTAACACGTATATATGGAATCTAAGGGGAAAAAAAGGGTCATGAAGAACCTAGTGGCAAGATGGGAATAAAGACACAGACCTACTAAAGAATGGACTTGAGGATATGGGGAGGGGGAGAGTTGAGATGTGACAGGGTGAGAGAGTGCCATGGACATATATACACTACCAAATGTAAAATAGATAGCTAGTGGGAAGCAGCCACATAGCACAGGGAGATGAGTTTGGTGCTTTGTGACTGCCTGGGGGGGTGGGATGGGGAGGGTGGGAGGGAGGGAGATGCGGGAGGGAGGAGATATGGGGATATATGTATAAGTATAGCTGATTCACTTTGTTATAAAGCAGAAACTAACACACCATTGTGAAGCAATTACACTTCAATAAAGATGTTAAAAAAAAAAAAATAAGAGACCCATATATATGCTGTCGAAAAGAGACCCACTTCAGACTTAGCGACACATACAGACTGAAAGTGAGGGGATGGAAAAAGATATTCCATACAAATGGAAATCAAAAGAAAGCTGGAGTAGCTATACTCATATCAGATAAAATAGACTTTAAAATAAAGAATGTTACAAGAGACAAAGAAGGACACTACATAATGATCAAGGGATCAATCCAAGAAGAAGGTGTAACAATTATAAATATATATGCACCCAACATAGGAGCACCTCAATACATAAGGTAACTGCTAACATCTATAAAAGAGGAAATCAACAGTAACACAATAATAGTGGGAAACTTTAATACCTCACTTACACCAATGGACAGATCATCCAAAATGAAAATAAATAAGGAAACAGAATCTTTAAATGACACAATAAACCAGATAGATTTAATTGATATTTATAGGACATTCCATCCATAAACAGCAGTTTACACTTTCTTCTCAAGTGCGCACGGAACATTCTCCAGGATTGATCACATCTTGGGTCACAAATCAAGCCACAGTAAATTTAAGAAAATTGAAATCATATCAAGCATCTTCTCTGGCCACAATGCTATGAGATTAGAAATGAATTACACGGAAAAAAACGTAAAAGAAAAAACACATCGAGGCTAAACAATATGTCACTAAATAACCAAGAGATCACTGCAGAAATGAAAGAGGAAATCAAAAAATACCTAGAGACAAATGGCAATGAAAACATGACGATCCAAAACCTATGGGATTCAGCAAAAGCAGTTCTAAGAGGGAAGTTTATAGCTATACAAGCTTACCTCAAGAAACAAGAAAAATCTCAAGTAGACAATCTAACCTTACACCTAAAGGAAATAGAGAAAGAAGAACAAACAAAACCCAAAGTTAGCAGAAGGAAAGAAATCATAAAGATCAGAGCAGAAAAAAATGAAATAGAAACAAAGAAAACAATAACAAAGATCAATAAAACTAAAAGATGGTTCTTTGAGAAGATACACAAAATTGATAAACCATTAGCCAGACTCATCAAGAAAAAGAGGGAGAGGACTCAAATCAATAAAATTAGAAATGAAAAAGAGAATTTAAAACAGACACCGCAGAAATACGAAGCATCCTAAGAGACTACTACAAGCAACTCTATGCCAATAAAATGGACAACCTGGAAGAAATGGACAAATTCTTAGACAGGTATAACCTTTCAAGACTGAACCAGGAAGAAACAGAAAATATGAACAGACCAATCACAAGTAATGAAATTGAAACTGTGATTATAAATCTTCCAACAAACAAAAGTCCAGGACCAGATGGTTTCACAGTGAATTCTATGAAACATTTAGAGAAGAGCTAACACCCATCCTTCTCAAACTCTTCCAAACAATTGCAGAGGAAGGAACACTCCCAAACTCATTCTATGAGGCCACCATCACCCTGAAAACAAAACCAGAAAAAGATACTACAAAAAAAGGAAATTACAGACCAATATCATGGATGAATAAAGATGCAAAAATCCTTAACAAAATACTAGCAAACAGAATCCAACCACACATTAAAAGGATCATACACCACAATCAAGTGGGATTTATCCCAGGGATGCAAGGATTCTTCAATATACACAAATCAATCAATGTGATACACCATGTTAACGAATTGAAGAATAAAAACCATATGATCATCTCAATAGATGCAGAAAAAGCTTTTGACAAAATTCAACACCCATTTATGATAAAAGCTCTCCAGAAAGTGGGCAAAGAGGGAAGCTACCTCAACATAATAAAGGTCATATATGGCAAACCAACAGCAAACATCATTCTCAATGGTGAAAAACTGAAATAATTTCCTCTAAGAGAAGGAACGAGAAAAGGATGTCCACTATCACCACTATTATTCAACATAGCTTTGGAAGTCCTAGCCATGGCAATCAGAGAAGAAAAAGAAAAAAAAGGAATCCAAATTGGAAAAGATGAAGTAAAACTGTCACTCTTTGCAGATGACATGATACTATACCTACAGAATCCTAAAAATGCCACCAGAAAACTACTAGAGGTAATCAAAGAATGTGGTAAAGTTGCAGGGTACAAAATTAATGCACAGAAATCTCTTGCATTCCTATACACTCATGATGAAAAATCTGAAACAGAAATTATGGAAACACTCCCATTTACCATTGCAACAAAGAGAATAAAATACCTAGGGATAAACCTACCTATGGAGACAAAACACTTGTATGCAGAAAACTATAAGACACTGATGAAAGAAATTAAAGATGATACCAACAGATGGAGAGCTATACCATGTTCTTGGACTGGAAGAATCAACATTGTGAAAATGAGTATACTACCCAAAGCAATCTACAGATTCAGTGCAATCCCTATCAAATTACCAATGGCATTTTTTACGGAGCTAGAACAAATCATCTTAAAATTTGTATGGAGACACAAAAGACCCCGAATAGCCAAAGCAGTCTTGAGGAAAAAAAACAGACCTCGAGGAATCAGACTCCCTGACTTCAGACTAAACTACAAAGCTACGGTAATCAAGACAATACGGTACTGGCACAAAAACAGAAATATAGATCAATGGAACAAGATAGAAAGCCCAGAGATGAACCCATGCACCTATGGTCAACTAATCTATGACAAAGGAGGCAAAGATATACAATGGAGAAAAGACAGTCTCTTCAATAAGTGGTGCTGGGAAAACAGGAGAGCTACATGTAAAAGAATGAAATTAGAACACTCCCTAACACCATACACAAAAATAAACTCAAAATGGATTTGAGAACTAAATGTAAGACTGGACACTGTAAAACTCTTAGAGGAAAACACAGGAAGAACACTCTTTGACATAAATCACAGCAAGATCTTTTTCGATCCACCTCCTAGAGTAATGAAAGTAAAAACAAAAATAAACAAATGGGACCTAATGAAACTTCAAAGCTTTTGCACAGCAAAGGAAACCATAATCAAGACAAAAAGACAACCCTCAGAATGGGAGAAAATATTTGCAAATGAATCAACGGACAAAGGATTAATCTCCACAATATATAAACAGCTCATTCAGCTCAATATTAGAGAAACAAACAACCCAATCCAAAAATGGGCAGAAAATCTAAATAGACATTTCTCCAAAGAAGACATACAGATTGCCATGAAGCCCATGAAAAGCTGCTCAACATCACTAATTATTAGAGAAATGCAAATCAAAACTACAATGAGATATCACCTCACACCAGTTAGAATGGGCATCATCAGAAAATCTACAAACAAATGCTGGAGAGGGTGTGGAGAAAAGGAAACCCTCTTGCACTGTTGGTGGGAATGTAAATTGATACAGCCACTATGGAGAACAGTATGGAGGTTCCTTAAAAAACTAAAAATAGATTTACTGTATGATCCAGCAATCCCACTACTGGCCATATACCCAGAGAAAACCATAATTCAAAAAGACATATGCACCCCAATGTTCATTGCTGCACTATTTACAGTAGCCATGTCATGGAAGCAACCTATATGTCCATTGACGGGCGAATGGATAAAGAAGTTATGGTACATATATACGATGGAATATCACTCAGCCATAAATGGAATGAAATTGAGTCATTTGTTGAGACGTGGATTGATCCTGAGACTGTCATACAGAGTGAAGTAAGTCAGAAAGAGAAAAACAAGTATCGTTTATTAACACATGTATGTGGAACCTAGAAAAATGGTACAGATGAACCGATCTCCAGGGCAGAAGTTGAGACACAGATGTAGAGAACAATCGTATGGACACCAAGGGGGGAAAACCACGGTGGGATGGGGATGGTGGTGTGCTGAATTGGGCGATTGGGATTGACATGTATACACTGATGTGTATAAAATTGTTGACTAATGAGACCTGCAGTATAAAAAACAAACAAAAAAACAACTAATACTAAACTTTCTTTGGATTATTTGTATGGATATATGTTAATATAAACGTTTCAGACATTACATGAAATTTCTAAAAATCTAATATGTTCTGGTATAATGTTATGTCATAATTCTAGTTATTACTTTAAAATGTATATCTCAGAAATAACTAAATTTCCCTGTCAATTGCATTATTACGAACTTTCTTCAAATCTTTAACCGTGGTCATTTTTAAGTCTTTTGTCATTTACAGAGAGTTCTGAGTGTACTCTGACGGTTTTGCAAAAATGTTCCTATAAAAGTGTTTCATCTTCAAGGAATTTATGGAAAAGACTCTGATAAGTACAGGTTTCTGGTAGCTGACTATACTGCTGAACTGAATGAATAAGCATTTTCAGAACTCTAATGGAAAGTGATGAATTCATAAAAGTGCTAACAAAAGATCAAGGTGAAAAAAAAATTAATTACATGGGACTGAGTGAACTGATGAGCATGATTATAATTTTTGTGACTTTCTGTTTGAATAAAAAAAAAAAAAACCCAGGAGGTCTAAATGTAATACCAATATCAATGACAACTAACATTTTGTAATATCTTGTAGTTAAAAGTTACAAGCTTTCGATTCCAATAAACATTTGTTCAAATCCTAAAAAAAAAAAAAGAAACAATACTGTAACAAATTCAATAAAGACTTTCAATAAATAAATAAATAAAGGCTGTTTTACAGAGGCAAAAAAAAAAAAAACAAAAGAAAATCAAACACCTGAAAGATTGAATTAATTAATCCACTAATTCTTTCCAAAAAGAATTTATTGAGTGACTAGTATGTGATAAAAAACTATTTCAGGCACTGGTGATTAGCAGTGAGCAAAAACTTCCTGCTTTCCTAAAGCTCACATCCTACTGACCTTGTTCATGGAGAGATACACCATAAACAAGATAAATAATTGAAAAGTATAGATTTTTAAATGGTGACTTATTCCAAAAAATAAATAAATAAAAGAGAAGGCTCAGTGTTGGGTGGTGTCTGGAGGATGATCAAGGAATTACTGGGAAGAAGATTATTAAAGTTGTATACGGTAGGAAGGGAGAGCTCCATGGAAGATGCAAGAGTTTTAGACTCACAACAGTGATGATGAGACAGTCAAGAAGGACTGTGGAGAACAAAGTACATATGATATCTTTGAGGGACAAGGAATAAAAAAGTCTGATGACTTCAGATTTTATGGAAAATAAAAAGAGGTGATAACATTAAAGAGATATATTTGGGTAAAACTGTAGAAGCCTTCAAAACCTAAGGTCCACCTCTCTGAAATAGGTAAATATTGAAGGTGTTTAAAGCATGAAAGGAGCAAGATTCAAGAGGTATATTGATCAAATAAACAAGGAAGTAGTAAGCAAAATGTATTAGAAAGAAGGTAAGTGGAAAAAGGAGTCAAATGTCTCTCAGACTACAAGCTCCTTAAAGCATAGGATCTGTGTCTATATTAAAGTCAATGTCATCTAGAACTATGGTATATGTTTTCAGTGTTCAATAAATATCTTTCACATAATTTATCTAGACACAAAGATATAAGGACTGGAACTAGTATTCTGGCAGTGGAAAAAATAAGGCTACAAGAAACCTTACAAATCAGTTATTGAAAAGATTCAGTGAATTAATGTGGGAGACATAGAAAGAAAGGAACATTTCAACGGCTTGAGCCTCGTGGAGAATTATGAAGACAGTATGCTTATATTAACCAACATTTTGAGATCGTTTTAGGACATCCAAGATGAAAGTTCCATGGATATAATTGGAAAGGAAATCTGGAAAAAAGAGACAATTTGGGGGTTACTTGTTACTATAAATGTAGTGGTTAAAATCATGAGGTTGAATGGTAGATGACCAATTGAAAATTACTCTTCTTTCACTTCCAAAAATTCTTTTCCCCCTCCCTGATTTCAGTTGCATTTACAAAATAATACCTCCTCAATGTAAAATTTAGGATTAAGACTTTATGATTTCTCATAAAAGTGGAATACTCAAGACGCAAACATTGTGAACAAAGCCATATATAGAAGATGCAAGAGGGAAGACAAGGAGATAAAGGAAAGAAGAGAGATGTAAATATATTTGCCACAGGTATTTAGGTGACTAAAAAGTCACAAGCAATCTTTGTGAAACCAGTAGCAGTCAAGTGATTGGTACAAAAGTCAGACCCCTGGGTGCAATGGAGCATAAAACAGCATGTGAGAGGCCTCATTAATCATTCTGTTTGCCTTGGCATGCATCTACCACCCACCTCTCTGGAGTCTTCAAAAGCCATGATGAGATAGATAGATAGATAGATAGATAGATAGATAGATAGATAGATAGATAGATAGATATATGGTAGTAGCCTCCTAAAAATTAAGAAAGATATAGGATCTCACTTAAAATTCAGGACATCTAACCACTTAGGAGTCATTAGAGACCGAGATTGGGGTTACTCAATTCTAAATATTAAGTTTTTCTTCATTTTACGTCACCATTTACCTATGATTTTTACATATTCAATATTTAATACCACCAAGTGATGAACAAAGTGTTTTTGTTTGATTAACACAAGATGGTAAGTGCTTTGGAAGTCATTATCCTGAATACAAAAAGATTTAAAATAATCCTTCAAAATGTCAAGGCATATATAGTATAAGCAATTGTTAAATATTTTTCATAGGGGAAGAAATTAATTTAAAACATTTGTGATATTTAATACCACTCAGGACAGTTGTGAAAAAATGCTAACACTATGATACACCTAACAACCCATATTGTCCTTTCTGAGGTCAGAATAAGCCCAGGCAAAATAATGCTGTCCTGAAGGTTCATTTTTGATAGCACTAGCTCCCGGTTTTCAGTATTTCCCTTCCTACACTTGGTGCCCCTCTTTCCTTATGTGTTTCCAACTAACACTTAAGTAATTCCAGGGGATTTTTAGCTGATAAGGGTTTAAAGTATTAGCTCATAGTAGATATTTGTATTTCAAGAAGGAATTTAGGAAGACTAAACTTTGAGATCCAAAGGGGAAATGTGCAAAGATTTAATCTCAGTGTATATATGTGCCACATCTTCTTCTCAAACATTGGTGAAAATGGTGGGGAAAATATCTGGAAATGATGAAGACTTTTGGCAAACCCAGATCATACCTTATAGGTGCTCCAAGTCTACCTAACAGTCTGTTAACAGAATAGAAATTATTAATATTTGGGGAATTACATTTCACTCTCAATTGACCTTGAAAATGATTAAGGCCATCTTTCAATAACTAACTCCAAAAGCTTAGCTGAGTTTACATAAAAAGTCATTTCCACCTCTGGAAATGTCTATTAAAAATGATTTTTTTTCTTTCTAATAAAATAAAAATCCATAGCAGTCCCTCCTCATTCAAAGTTTTGGACTTAGTACAGTAAGCATTGGAGTATATTCAACAAAGTCAATGGTATCTCTTGTTTCACCCTCCAAGGAGTTTCTGGCTTCTTAGATACCAAGGGAATTAATTTTCATCAGGAATTTCCTGCTTCATCAGTAAGAACTAATCATGTACAAGATTGATGCAGTGTCAGCAGAAAGTTTTATAGCTTTGACTTAAAACTCTCATGTTGTCTTCATATCTTTAGAAAAAAAAACAAAATTCTTTCTTTAGACTTATTTAAGAGGTAGTAGAGCATAATGGAGTATTTGTTGGAAAACACTGTTACTAATTTGATGTTACTTTATGCAAACTACTAAGCTTGTGCCTCAATTTCCTCATTTATAAGTATATAATTTTCTTCAATATAAAACTAAATGGAGAGTTGGGTAATGATCTCAAAAATTTCCTTTGGTCCACATGGATATGTCACTTCTCTGGACTCTAACAGTTCTAAAATTCTCCCTCTTAAAAAAAAAAAAAAATGGAAAGCTTATTAATTCTGGGGATCATGTGCCATTATCTCATTTGCTTATTAATCTTTTGCTCAAGTAGTGCCTGTGCCCCAGAAGCAGTTTATGTAATCTAGCACTGCTCTAAATCTAGATCCAGAAGAAGGAAATAACGTCTGAATCTCCCATCCCAGCTTAGATCTGTGAAGTAAGGATACTGTTCCTAATTTAGTCCTCCTTTGAAGGGGCCTTCTTTTTTTTTTTTTTTTCAGGACATTGGATAAATTTTTATTGAGCCTTTTAGTTTACAACATGAGGTAAAAGACAAGTCAGTTCCCTTTAAGTGATATTCTACACAGCTATAGTAAAATATTTTAAACTTCAAGGATTTATAATGGATTACATTTCTTAAAAGTTGGGGATCAAGTAAACAAGTTCTAACTTAACTTCTTGAATTTTCCAGTTGATTCTTCCCTTACAATAGTAACCAGTTATAATTAGACACCTAAATTTCTTCAAGACTGTGTTTTATTGTTGCTGATGTCTTTACTATTTCGGTCAATATCCACTAATTCCACTTCAAAAATAAGTTTTGCATTTGGTGGAATTTTGGCATCAAGCTGTCCTTTCTTTCCATAAGCCCATTCTGGTTCAATCTCCAGTTGATCCTTTTCTACTTTACTCATAGTCAAGAGTGCTTCATCCCATCCTCTGATAACTTTGCC
This sequence comes from Balaenoptera physalus, assembly GCF_965194825.1. Lineage (NCBI taxonomy): Eukaryota > Metazoa > Chordata > Mammalia > Artiodactyla > Balaenopteridae > Balaenoptera > Balaenoptera physalus. The sequence goes on along the minus strand of NC_138897.1, from coordinate 40,453,773 downwards.
TATCCCAACCTTAAAACTTGGCATTTTTCTTCTTCTTCGAATTCGTTTCAGTATTAGTATCAAAAACAGTCCAGTCTTGTAGTGTTCCTGTATACCAACAGTGAACAATATCACCTTTTTTGGGAAAGTTGGTTTTATCTCCTTTTTTAAGAACAGATTTTGTATATTTTGGCCTTCTTCTTCTGACAGACCTTGATGTTCACAAGAAAGCAGAACAGAATGTGGATGCACTGTGACAGCTTAAATCTGTTATGTCTCCTTTTTCCAATGACCTTTATCTCATTATTACTACCCCTCTGTCAAGTATCTAGTGCAGAGGAGACTCTTCACTCCATGCCTCCCAGCCCTCACTCTCACTCCTGTGGCCCCCACAGATGATGTTTCATCTAGGTTTGCCAAGACATGAGCAATTCCCTTAAGGGAACTGCCTCTGTGTACCATTCCCTCAAGAACCCTGATTAATTATCCTAGGTAAATGGAAATATGTTCCTAATATAATATAAATGATGAATGTTGGAATAAGTCTTATTTACTCTCCCTGAAATGCTAAAACTGCAGCTGTGTGTCACCTTAGCTCAAATGATTCAGCTGTCGAAAGACCTAACAGTGTTGTCAATATATTATTTTGAGCCAAGTGCTGATTTGTCTTGTGGTAGTATATACAGTATATAGCCCTCCAGTTCTCTTGAAGGTTTATCTCTTAAAATTCCATATACTGTCTCTACCCACCACTCAAACTAGACTAGTCACTGCTCCCACATACTCAGGTTTAAAACACAGCTTAAATTTAACTTTTCTGAATCTTCACTTTCATAGAATTTTATTTGTACCTACCTTATAGGATTATGAGAATTCAATGTAAAGCACTTAGCACAGTGAAATGGTAACCATTATTACATTACTTGTTATATTTTCTCTTTTCATCCCTTTAGCACTGAGACAAATATTTTACATAAGTATTAGTCAAATTAATAATGAGTTGAATTAAACTGGATTAACACTTGTTAATTGGTTAGATTAAAAATAAAGAAAAATAGCACCCAAGAAGGTGGATGGGGAAAGCAACAACAATAGTCTAAATAAACACGGACTGAGTCAAGACAAATGAAGGGATTTCAGCAAATCTCTGTCAGATTCCACTGAGAAAGCACCAAAAATGGTCACTGTCCTACCTACGTGGATCAATTTTCTTTTCCAAAGCAATCTTTAATAATTATAATAAAGTGTTACAGACATGGCTGCTTTATTTTTGCAATAGATTTGTGCCTTTACATTTTTACGGAACTCAATCAACTTTTCAGCTTTTCTCTTCAAATCCTTTCCTTTTCCCATTAGTCTGTTAATAATCGTTGCTTTCCTGGCATCCCTATTTTGTCATGTTATTATGCATTCCTCAGCATTGTGAAAAATGAAAAGTGGAAAAATCACATATTTTCAGCTGACTTAACACTGCATAAAGTGCTGAAATTATTAATTGAACATCTTGATTATAAATTACGTGGAAATAATGTTGAAGAAGCAGCCCCTAGTCATACAGGATTGTTATTAGGGCTACACACTGAATGATTTGAATATCATTCTGGTAGTAGTAAATATAGTCAATGGCAGTGAACATGAGCTCATAGATTTTGGCTAAATATCAACCAAATCAAGCAAGTAATTGCCTCGGCGATTTTGAGGTTTACATCCTAAAACCACGTGGCTACTGCAACTTTGCCCCTTTAACTGCTGAGGACTACATCAAGAGTTTAGGGCCAAGCTAATAGCTATCTCTCTTCTGGAAATATTTAATCCAAAAATCACAACATTTTTAAAACCTCAGTAAAATTCACTCCACTAATTTCAAAGAGGCGATAATCCAAAATGAAGCTTGGTGGATATTCACCTTTAAATAGTACCATGAAAAATATGTTCATCTTGGACCAATTAAAGCATCATCCACATTTTAACAAGTGTTTAACTTGCTAAAGATAACAAACCAACTTCAATATCAGAGTAAAATTTACTAGCATATCAACATTCAATGCTTAATTATGGGCTACTTTCATCTATTCTTTGAAGTAGGACTGGAAAGATCTCTATCTAGTAATATATTGTATATTATTTGGAGTCAGTTTAGTTGAGGAAACAAATCTCAAAATTTCAATGGCTTAAAACAATAAGCTTTCACTTCTTACTTACATAACATTTCTGTATGCATGCCCAGATTGTCAAGGGAGCCTACTTCCACGTAGTCATGTAGAAACTCTGGAATAATTTTATGTGTCAACTTGGCTAGGCTGTAATATCCAGTTATTCAATCAAACCTAATCCACGTGCTGTTGTGAAGGTACTTTGTAGATGTGGTTAACATCTACCGTGAGTTAACTTTAAGTAAAGGAGATTATCTTTTGTAATGTGTTGGGTTTCATCTACTCAGTGTAAAGGCCTTAAGAAAAAAACTGAGTTTTCCCCAAAGGAGAAGACATTCTGCCTTAAGATTAAAGCATCTGCTCCCAAGTTTCTAGCCTGCAGGCCTGCCCTACTAATTCTGGACTTGCCAGCTCCCACAATGGCATGAGCAAATTTCTTGAAATAAATCACTTTATATATGTTTATATTTTATATGAATGACTATAAAATGTAAGCATATATATATTTCTGTTTCTCTGGAGAATCCTGATACAGACTCTCCAACTCCTTCCATTTTCATCTTCCTCTTTTCACTGGCAGAGGAGAAAGAACACAGAAAGAGTGTGCAAAGAGAAACATACCTGAAGGTTTTATAGATCCGGAAGTGCCACAGAACATTATCTGTTTACACTCCTTGAGAAATACTTGGTCACCTGGTTATACCTAAATGCTGGAGAAACTAAGAAATGTCACCTGTCTGGGCCCCAAAATAGAAAGCTGGTTTTGGTAAAGAGCTAGTAGTCTCTACCAAAATTTTCAGTAACGTGATCTGTAAGACAATATTTGTAAAATTGTGTTTATATTGAGTAATTTTCATTTTATATTTCTTATTTTATCATTCAATGAGGCATTTGAAGTGAGTCTTACATTTGGATGGGGAGAAAAGGTCATTGTAGGCTGCAGGAAAAGAGGAAATTTGATGAAAGAGAGAAGGGTAGGAAGAAAGAGAAAGAGGGATCTGTTTGATGTGAAGAAGAGATACACCTCTCTAGAAATTGGATCTTTTTTGCCCATCCCTCTCTGATAGTGAGGCACCAGTACAGATGGGAGTTGCATATTCCTTGAGCACGTTTGAACAAAAACACCAAAAAGTTGGATACGCTTATTTGGATACTAGAGTGCGTGAAGGGGTGGAGATAAGTGAAGCTAGAGAGAATGCATGGTCAAGAATTTGAATTTTACTCTTCAGACAATAAGGAGTTAAGTAAAGCTTTTACACAAAGATTGATGTGATCAATGTCAAAGTCAGACATTAGACTTGCTTTATTGAAAATGAGTGGGTAGGGGAGAGACATGAATTAGACAAGTTAAAAAGAAGATTTCAAAAATGGTATAAGACAGAGCTAAACGCCTGTGTTGTGGAAGGTGCAGTGGGAATTGAAAGAAAAGGAAAAGGAGTAATGTCATGGTAGTGTTATGGACAGAACTTAATGCCTCATTGCATATAGGGATTAAGTTGGAGAAAATATTTTAAAATACTGTTCAGATTTCAAATCCTGGTGTTGGGAGGCTGGTATAGGTTAACTTAAATTAGGGGTAATTTACCTATTCTCATGAATACGTAAACATCTCTGAAAAAGATGATCAAGGTACTAAGTCCTACTTGTAGCACACAGAGCCCAGAGGAGGGCATGACCCTTTCAGGAATGCCCAGTTTCCTTTGCCATCTTCAGACCTCTTGTATTACTATCCCTTACTTCATCACTCCAGAAAGACATTTAATGTTCATTAAGGAGGTATAAATAAATTGCTCCCTTATCAACCCAGCAACTGGGTCAATTTCACACTGAGTCGTTAAATATCTTAAGAACTGGTACTCTATCATGTTTTAATGACAATTTTAAAATGGTATTTCAAAACCAAAAGATTTATATCCTATTAAGAGATGATTATAATATACTAATATAAGACTTGACTCACCTATTGAGAGCTGTGTTTTATGGAGGAAGGAGAGGGGGATAACTACCTTGTAATATTGAAAACAGCTAACCATTTTGGATATTCCAGTTAGCATTCTTTTAATTTGTGTTTTGACAGACACATAGGTAGCCAATATATGATAACTTTACTCATATTTGAATGGGACATTTTAAGTGGTAAGTGTGAACCCAAGAGCTGGATCAAAAACAAACCAAAAACAAACAAACAAAAACAAGCAATATGCCAATTGTTAAAAGTAAATTAAACCCATATATAAATGATGACAAAATAGTTACATAAGTAGTTGATGGGAAAATATGTATCACAGGGACAGTTCCCATGTGATCCTCTCTCCTCACTAAAGATTACAATAGATGAAGAGAGACATTCTCATTGCTAGCTGTCTCCCTTGTCCTTGTCTCTGTTCAGCCTTTCTGATAGCCAGGCAGGTCATTTGCAGGGATGGCTCTCTCCATATATATTCTGGTGGTAAACATTCGCTTGAATCTCACAATATTTAAATAAATTGTTTTTATAATAAATAAAACTCCTTTTGCCTGAACTGTTCTTACCACTGTTGCTATTATTCTGTACCTATGATTTTATTTTCTTCTATCAAATCTTTACAGTAGCACATCAGTGTAATAGATCACATTGAGGAGAAAACACCCTTTATCACTGAAGAACAATGTTTCAAGTATGTTTTAGAATTACAGCTAATGCGCTCAGCTAAATTTGGCAGTGCAAAAACTGATAAAAGTTATAAAAACTAATAGTCTTGCTCTTTCTTATATCACCTCATATTTCTTTACCTCTAGGTTAGAAAGTAATGCCAAACATATAAAGAGAGTCTTAAGAAAAATTGATGAAAACAAAAACAACTCAACAGTAAAATGGGCAAAAGACTTGAACAGGTAATTAGCAAGAGAGGTAAACATAAGGATTTAACTTTACTAGGCACCAGAAAAAGGAAAAATAAAAACCATAATGTGATACCAGAAAAAACCTTGCCAGAGTGCCTACAATGTAAAATAGGTGTACCAAACAAAGGCAAGGATATGAATCAACTTGCATTCTCATACATGTCTGGTGGAAGTTTAACTTGACATAACTGCTTCAGAAAACTCTTTGGCAATATATAGTAAACCTGAACTTATGCATATCTTTCTGTTCACAAATCTCACTTCTGGATATATATCTAAAAGAAATCTAATTTCATTCTTTTACATGTAGCTGTCCAGTGTTCCCAGCAGTCAGTGGGAGTGTAAATTGATACAGCCACTATGGAAAACAGTATGGACGTTCCTTAAAGAACTAAAAATAGAACTACCATATGATGCAGCAATCCCACTACTGGGCATATACCCAGAGAAAACCATAATTCAAAAAGATACATGCACCCCAATATTCTTAGCAGCACTATTTACAATAGCCAGGACATGGAAGCAACCTAAATGTCCATCAACAGAGGAATGGCTAAAGAAGATGTGGTACATATATACAATGGAATATTACTCAGCCATAAAAAGGAACAAAACTGGGTCATTTGTAGAGATGTGGATGGACCTAGAGACTGTCATACAAAGTGAAGTAAGTCAGAAAGAGAAAAACAAACATTGTATATTAACACATATATGTGGAATCTAGAAAAATGGTATAGATGATCCTATTTGCAAAGGAGAAATAGAGACACAGACATAGAGAACAAATGTATGGATACCAAGGGGCAATGTGGGTGGGTGGGAGGAATTGGGAGATGGGACTGACACATATACACTACTGATACTGTGTATAAAATAGATAGCTAATGAGAACATACCGAATAGCACAGGGAACTCTACCTAATGCACTGTGGTGACCTGAATGGGAAGGAAGTCCAAAAGGGAGGGGATATATGTATATGTATGGCTGATTCATTTTACTGTACAGTAGAAACTAACACAACATTGTAAAGCAACTATACTCCAATAAAAATTAATTAAAAAAAGAAATCTATACATTTTTTCACCAAATGATACATAAAAAATGTTTACTACAGTACTATTTGTAATAAGAAAAAACTAGAGACAGCACAATTCTCAATCAATAGAAGGATGGATAAATTTTGATATAATTACACAACAGAACACTATACATACAGCAATGCTACACAACTACATGTAACATCATAAATTACTTTCACAATAAAATTGTTGAGCAGACACAAAAAACATATAATATATGATTCGATTTATATAATGTTCAAAAACAAGTAAAACAATGTATGGTATTAGAAGTCCGAATAGTGTTTACCCTTGAAAGGAAAATGGTGATTAGCAGGGGACATGAGGAGGCACCTGGGTGGATATTAATATTGTGTTTTTTATTTAAGTGCTGGTTATATGACATCTTCAAATTCACAAAAAAATTCATCAAGCTCTGATATAATTTATATACTCTTGTCAATGTATGCTATACTTTAATTAAAAGCCTGCATTAATTTATACACATGCATGTATGTGTGTGTGTATTTTTTTCCAGGTATTCAAAAGTATATATTATTGGACATTGGACATTATTTATCTCCAACATCAACACAGAGCTGTTTTCCTTAGGGATGTGATTAAAGTGTAAGATGAACTATGATTAGATCAATGAGCATGGTCCATGCAGACACTTTCAATGCCAACCTCAGAGTTACTAGTACCATTTTTACTTGCATATTAATTTTTCAAGAGTTAGGATTTGAAATATCAATTCCTTCAAGATACTTATTTCATTGCCTCCCTTATTATTTCTGCCTCTCCATTCTCCATCATTTACATCTCTTTGATTGTTGCAGAAGAGGACAGGTTCAGCAATATAATTCATTGTGTAAAATTAGCAATTAAGTATTGTCATAAGAATTTTTTTATAAGAAATTTTAATTTAAATTGATATAATTTAAATAATCTAGGTTGTAGACAAATTCAATATTGGGGAAGAAAACATAGTTTTAAAAAGAAAGACAACTAGGTATTATATACTTCCTAATGGAAATACATGATACCACTTAAACAAGTAAAATTTTCAGAAAGATCAAATCTAAATATGATTAAATCTTTTGATCAAAACTTGGTCAATTTTTAGAAAATGAAGGAGACAGAGAAAATATGAAACAATGATATGAAAAACATGATTATCAAAAGTGATACTGTGGGAAACTCTATAGGCCAAAGTTTCAGTTTCATAAGTAATTTTCAATGAAAAAAATAATGAAGGAGCAATCTACAAATTGGAAGAGAACTAAAGACATATCAAGTATCACAGTAAATAAACCCTTCTTGAATTTGGATTAAACAAAAAATTTTTAAAGTATTTATTTATATAATTGGCATATATGATCATAAGAAGCACTTCTTACTAATTTTTAGGTAGCCTAGATGTATGATAATTTATTTTTTAAGACTTCTTATCTTTCCAATATGCCTTATTGAAATATCTACAGATGAAAAGATATAATATCTGGGTTTCGCTTTAAAATAATATGGAATGAGGTAAAGGAGGGAGAGCAGTATAGATGAAAAAGGATTGGCTAAGAGTTGATGAAAGTTGAACATAGATGAAATATTCATGGTTATTAATTATACTATTCTCTGTAATTTTGATTAGGTTTGAAACTTTCCATGATAAAGCTAAAGTTAATGCAGGGAGGTGGATCCTTGAGTGCATTTGAACTTATATGCATCATCTAGAAAGATAATTATAGCAGCAAAAATATGAAGACAGATATTAGACTATAGAACAAATGCACAGATGTGACTCTTGGATTCAGAAGCATCCCATTTAAAAAAAGATTGTTCATAAAAGCTAAGTGGTGGACAAGGGCAGGTGAACACCCACTTGATTGCAAAAGCCAGGAACAAAACAACACCTCCCTCACTTTAGGCCTTTGTGAATTAGTCACGGTATCAAGTTGTTAGAGAAGTGCTTTAATTTGCTAACGTTTGTGCTTTGGGGATACTTTTTACTGGGTTAAAATTGTTGCTGTTAGAAAAATCAGTGTCAACCATGAAGTTATGTTGACCTTCCTGGCAAAGGTGAGATGAGGCAGTCAGGCTGAGAAACGAAGACAAGAGGGGAAATGTGCAAGGAGGGGTACAAAATGTCAGAGAAAACTTTCTTTTTTTAATGGGCTGGATTTTTTTCCTTTTGCCCAGGAAGGCCTGTTATGTTTTGTCTCAGGAGAGGCTTAGAGAAGCGCCTCTCGCTGCCCTCTGCTAGTGTTCTGATCATCAGTGTCAACAGAGTAGCTCTGCTATGCCTTTCGCTGCAACAGAAAGATTGAGAGCAGTTCCAGATCAGCCCAATTACAGTTTATGGAGCTTGGCCCCTGAGAAAGCAAAAGATCAGCACTTTCTCTGTGAAGCCTCTGCAAAGATTCACTCTGCCTCCTCCAAAGAATCCCTTGCAGCATTGTTTTATTGAGAAGTAAAAGATTTTGGTTCTGGTTCCAGATCTGCCACTTTTATCCTAGAGGTTGGCTCTTATTTTGTAAATGAGAGACTTGAAATAGATGATCTGGAGATTTTGTTGAACTTTATCAGTCTTTAAATTTATACTCTTCATTTACCTCTGACAAGTATAGATAAACTTCTCCATAGCTCTTCTTTTTGAGATTGAGTGAGAACAGAGGGAAGTACAGGGATAAACCCTAGGATGATTCTCATATTTGTTTAAGTTGTACAACATTTGTTTTGGTTTTGTTCTGTCTTTGATCACTTGTTTACTTTATTCTTTTTTTGTTTGTCTTATTTTTATAACTAACTTATATGTTAGATGTTACAGGGAAAAGAGGTGATTTTCTTAATAGGACAGTAGACTAATACAAGCTATATTACCTTGTGACTACAGAAATAACCCTCCCTTATTCATTCCAATGCTGGGTGTCCCTATGATTCATCCCTTGCAAATCCATCCTTTATGCACAGATTTATACACCTTACATGCACGTCTAATCACAACAATCCCCTGCTCAAGCAAATCTCTGGCTCCCCACTTTCTAGAGAAAAACTGATACTCATTTGTGGCTCTTTGTAACTTTTTTTTTTATAGAAATTTTCACAATTCATACTGAAACTGGTGTAAAATACTTCGCTAATTTGGAATACAAAAACCATCATATCACAATTATTATCTCACATGCTTTTCTTTATAGGAAGTTTCCTATCTTTCTCTTGAGAACTCTTATTTGAAATAACCAAGTCCCTCAAGGATTAGTCGGTCCGAAGGAGTGATTCCAAAGGTCAGGTTTGAAAGGAGAGATAAGTGGGATGTAAAAGCAATACTCCCACAGCATGAATTTGGTTGTGACACTTGGTATCCCTGTTAAATACGGGTCATACACAGAAGGGCTATGTCCCTCTTGTTCTGGTTTCTTCTAGTCCATAATTGAGATACAATATTCCATTCATATTCCCAAAGCTCAGTTTTAAATGACACTAGAGCTGGGCACAGAGACTCTTCACACTTCATGTCTATGTTCTTGCAGAATTAGTTGATTTTCATGAATTCTGAGCCCTTATGTAGTGACCAGGTTAACAACTTGGACTCTGTTCCCTCACTGTGAGTTCCCCTTTAAGATCTTCTTCTGCTAGTGAACATTAGCCAGGATCACCCAGCGAACTCTGGCAAGTTTCATGAATTTTCATACCTAAAGAGAAGAGGATGATATTCAGTTCCATTTCTTATTATCAACGTCTTCAATTTCATAGGAAAAAAAAAAAAGTTCCAACCCTTCCACTGAGCTTTAAATACCAGATTAGGGTCTTTTTTAAGGACACACACACACACACACACACAGAGAATCAAGATCCGTTTATATCCTTTCTCCATGCAAGGGGCCGCTGACTGGCATTGGGTTTATATACTTATGGGAGGTCATGTAAGTGTGTGTTTTTGTTTTTTCTTTTATCAAAGATCATCTGTTCCAAAGTCAGTAGATAAAAAGATTACTGGTATAATGTTTAAAATATATTTTATCCAGTAGTTATTATAAATAGCTACTTATGCAATTATTGACTTTTCAGTAAATAATAGTTGTGTGCATGAAGGAACAGTATTATTCTTACACTTGTTCACCAGCCCAATGCCCAGGCACATGATATAAGTTCAAAATGTGTTAGTTGAATAAATTAATGAGGAAAGTATAGATCTATGACACATAAACTATGCATCAAAATATGAAGAAGAGTTAGTAGGTAGAAGGAATAGAATGCACCAAATATTGGAAGTCTCTGTAGTGTAGAGTTGGATGAGGATGGGAAAGACAGAGGAAATGTAGAGAGGTAAGAGGATCATAAAGATACTTATGCACATTATTACGGAGTTGGACTTTAAAGTCAGCGGGAAAATTTTTCAGAACAAAAAGCAGAGGAGTTTATTTTAGAAATATCACTGTGGCTTCAACATGGAGGACCAACTGTAAATAACCAAAACTTCAGTCTGCTTTAGTAATCTAAGCAAGCAATTCCAGAACCCTGAATTAGGGTACTAACAGAAGAGTAGGGGAAGGACTAAGTATATATTTAGAAGGTGGAACTAACACAATCCTATAATTGATTATAGGTGGGGATGAAGGGAAAAGATGAGACAAAGTTAAAGTTGAAATTTGTGTTGGACAACAGAAAGGATGGTGGTGCCATTAGTGGTGGCAAGACAGAGAACATAGGAGGAGAGTGTTGGGGTGAAGGAGAAAGACTGATTTCAGTTTCAGGCATTAATTTTGGGCACACAAGCAATTGGCTCTGTGTCTCTCAAGCTAAGAATGGAGATCCAATGGAGATGCAAATTTGGTGGCTTTCAATATATGGCACAGGAATGGCAAAAAGATTTTATCCTGAGTTTCTATCTCGAAATAATCTGGCATTTTTCTAGAGTGCTATGTTGACAAGGACTTTGAGGTGAAATGTTTTCATAGTTGTAAAAATGAGTTAATTGATTAGTGAGGTATGGCATACATACAGAGAAGAGTGGGAGTGTAAGTATCAATATATTTGCAACATTCATTTATCCTGATCTGGATAGTAATTGATGCCATGGGATATATAGGATTATGTACAGCATGTATATTAAATGAAAGTGAAAAGGAATTAGGGCAGAATTCCAAAGTACCCTAATATTTTAGAAGCCTAAAAAATATTGGTTTCTGATAGTTTAGGGAATGGATTAAGAAGGAGTTTTTGTTATCAGTTTATCATTGATATAAGCAGAGTGGGATTACAGCAGGCAAAAACAAAAATGCTACGAAAATTTTGGGATATTTCTTATCTTCAGTGCTCTCATTTTGTACCAATCACATTCCAACATCCTGACCCTTGGAGGAATTAAAGAATCCCTTACTAAAGCTGAATCAATTTTTGCATAAACTTCTACTCTGGTTGCCATCGATGTGCTGCTGCCTTTGTTCTGTAACCAGGTGTCCTCTCATATGTCAGTCCCCATGTCTGGGTCTCTGCCTTTCGACTTTGCCCAAGAGCTGACTTGCTAGCCTTCTTGACATTCTGGTTCTCCCTCCCAGGCCCTTGTTTCCTCACTGGCACTGTCTTACCAGCATTGTAAGTAAGCCACATTATTGGCTACCACATTTTCCTGTTATGGACCATTGGCTTGCCTACCTTCTTGGATCTTTCTATTAATACATTAATTTATTGTATATTCATTACCTCCTGCATTACAGGTTCTCTGTCACTTTTTCAGTTCTCTGGGTATACCAGTCCTCTACAGTAAATGAGAGAGACAAATAATCCAAAAATCACAATACTTCTGTAAATCTTGTCACAGAGGTGATATAAGAGAACAGAGAAAGGGGAATGCTACTTGTTTTCTGGGATCAATTAATGTTTCCCAGAGCAGAAGTCACTTGGTTTGAGCTTGAGAAATAAATTGGGATTATCTCTAGCTTATTCTCTGATCCCATTGATAAATCAATTAGAATGAATTTTGGCTATATTTAACTGAAAACTCAACAGTACTTTAAACAAAGAAGTATTAATTTTCTCACAAATAAAAAGAATTTGGAAGGGTGAGTCTATGACTGATACAGTGGCTCCATAGTCGCCAATGACGAGGATTCCTTCTCTGTCATTCTCAGTGCTTGGTTTCCATCCTTAAGTTCACTTCAGAGCACAGTATGGCTGCTGAAGATCCTACTGTCATGTCTGTAGTTCAGGCAACAGAAAAAGAAAAGGTTAAATGGGGAAAATGGGTACAATATAGAATATAGGGGATGGGTCAGTGGATAGGGAGAGGAGAACATAGAAGATACAAGAAAGAAGACAAAAAAGAAGAAATTGAGGGAAGGAGCAAGATGGTGGCCATAACAGTAATGCTGTGATTTTAGAAAGAACAATATATACAGAGCAATATATTCTCTTTGGATTAAAAAAACAACAACAACAAAACTAACAAGTACACAGTGTACTATTTAAAACTGAAGTATGAGTTTTTCATTGATTAGAAGGGCAATAATTATATCAGCAATGCTATTTTCTTTTTTTTTTTTTTTTTTTTTTTTAGCAATGCTATTTTCAAAAGCTGTGTTCTTCCAAATTTATTTCCCCCAATTGGAAATGGTCCAGGAAACCGTCTTTTACTTCAAAGGAATTGGACTGTATTTTGTTTCTGGACTGAAGAGATTGTTTCAAAACTTGAACTGTGTATTTATGGGTTGCTTTGCCAACTTGTAGTGGCAATATCTTTTGAGACACCCAGCAGGGTTGACTTTGTCAAGTGTAACAAAGAATATTTCAAACATTGGGGCTTGGCAAAATCTGCAGTGTGGTTTGCTAGGTGCTGTTCCATCAATTTTTAACACCCATTTTTTAAGAGACATTTAATCCATTCTTATTTCTTACTGCTTTACTTCTTAACTCATCAAAATGTTATATTTCAAGAGCTCTTTGATGTGTATGATACCTTTGGGTTTTTCTCCCCCTCTTCAAAACAGGAAGTTACGTTAGCCAAGGGGATAAAAGAGAGGAGAAAACCTTTGAATTTTGAAAAAGGTGTTGGTTCTGGTTGAAAAAGCCTTGAGGTTTGAATCATTGCTGAACATGATTGAAAGTATCATCATGGAAATTAGGAAACTGATTATGAGTGGATTTTTTAATATAATCATGGATGCAGTGTCAGAAAATATCATGAGTTATCTAACTCCATCCTCCACTGAAGGAATGAATCTCTCCAACATGTCATTTCATGGCTTGGTCTGAATACCTCTGATAACAAAAAACTCAGTGCCTGCTAAGATCAGCATATCTTTTTTCTCAATAAATCAGGAGGGATAGACTTGAATTCTTTGCCACTGTAGCCTTTTTTCATCCCTCTATCTGACGAGTGTTCCCAACATCCCTCTCTCTTACTTTGTGTTCCCAGGATTCCTCCCTCTGGTGATATGTTCCTGACATTCCTTCCTCTGAGGGTTTTTCCAGTATCCCTCTCTCTGATTGGTGTCCCCAGGATTCCTCTCTCTGATGACCTATTCCCATAATCTCCCTCTCTCTCCCCTGTAATTTCTATCCTTTGGCTTTAATATGCCTTGCTGGGACACACAGAATCCATGTTTTTCTTCTGCTACATGACAGCCTTTCAAAGTTTGAAGACAGCTATGTCATCTCCCTGATTCTCATGTTCTCGCAGTATAAAATGCCAAATTCATTACACTAGTCATATGGCCAAGTTTTATGTCTATCCAAAGCTAAGGGAATCCTGGGGACTTACTGGTGGTCCAGTGGTTAAGACTCTGCACTTCCACTGCAGGGGGCACGGGTTCCATCCCTGGGCAGAGAACTATTGATAAGATCCCTGCATACTGTGCAGTGACTCTATGCATCAATGTTTGTCAATATTACTTGTGAATTGTATCTTCCAGAATTAAATAAGATAATCTAAATGTGCCAACCAACTAAGAGAGTTGAACAAATGCAAACTTTTTCCTGGACATCGTATTTCTGTTTCTATTAACGTAGTCTAAATGTTTCCACATGTCTCTATTAACAACACACACACACACACATACACACACACATACACGCACACACACATTACATATGTAAGGAAAGGAACAAGAACAATTTGTACAGTATATGACATTAGGAACCGCTTCTAGGATTTTATTCAGACCTAAAGTGGATTTTCAGTAATTAGAAATTGATGGTGAATGAGGACAACATATATATATATTTCTTGAGTCGACAGAATCAGATTCGCAGCAGGTACTGTCTTGAAATTACTATAGAGTTATAGCAGATTCACTATTTAGTATAACACCATTTGAAACAAATCAGCCTAGATGTTTTAGAAATTTATAAGGGAAGGGCAGTTAAGTTACAGAAATCTGTGGTACTTATCAGGCTGGATCTACTTATCAGATTTTACAGATGCTACATGGACTTCTCAAACACAACATTATTCTCTTGATCTAAATGTAAGTTAATGGAATTCTAACATTATAAAGATTTAAAAAGAAGAATGTCCTTGAATATGATCTAATTATGTCCATTGCTGAAATCATTTTTAGCATCTTAAATTGTACATAGGAAGCCTTCTTGAATTTCCTCAGCTGAAATGTTTCTCTTTCTCCCAGATATCTCCATAGTGCTATTTGTATTCTGGTTATTGTATAAGTCAAAAGTGGTGCAGTGTCAGGAACCTTATCTTACAGTGAAAATGACAGAATTTTGCATCCAAATACCAGTATTAATAGCTAAGTAACTGTGTACAAGTTACTTTAATGTCTTGTTGGCACAGTTTCCTGTAAAAAGGGAATAGTAATTACCTCTCAGGAGTATGTGTGTGCATATGTGTGTGCATGCGTGAGTGTGTGTGTGTGTGTGTGAGGGGAGGAATTAAAGAAAACACATGTCAACACTAAACTTTCAAATGTTTGATGACAGCTATATTGTTTATTTATGTTTTATCTTTTTATGCCCAATGAGTAGTTTGTACAGATTTAGTAAGCCTCACTGTTTACCTAGCAAACTGTAGAGTTAGTTAACCAAACCAAGTATTTCTTTGTGGTTGTTTGCTAAAGGTTCTGAAGAGAAAGAAGCATGGTTCAGATCAGGGCTCCCCTCTTTAAAAACAAAGCAAACAAACAAACAAAAACAAGCTTATGAATATATTCTCACCTCCTGCATTTACTTCCCATAAACCCCCACCTCACCCTCAGTGACTCCCAAGGCTTTGGGGAAATTAAAATCAGATACCACTAGTAATTCAATAATATGATTAAGAATTACCACTCAGACTTACCTCCAATATTACATGTAATCATAAATCTCTACAGCCAGTTACATTAAAATTTATGATCAAAATATTTATCTACTAGCATATTTGAAAGTTTTTGGAAGCTCTAGTATATATGACAGGAAAAATATCGGCATATAACAGAGAGGGAAAAATTGTCACCTTTTAGACAATACAGTTATCTTTCAAAAAAGCTAAAATAACCTATTGAAAAAGCATAATATGGTGGACAAGTACAGAAAGTATATAAAGATAATTGTATTTATGAGAAGTAGGAACAACTGATTCAAAAATATAATAAAATTACATTTGCAAGTGAACAAAAAAACATAACTAAGAAAAAAATCTTAACAAAAAATCAATTTGAAGGTATCTAAGAAAATACTAAACTTGCCTGAGGGATATAAATTTTGTCCTAAATAAATTGAAAATAAAATGTTGTAAAGATGTCAGTCTCACAAACGAATTTATAAGTACAATGCAATTTCAATACAAATTAAAAAGGATTATTTTGGAAATTGATAAGATGATTATAAAATTCATATGGGAGGATCAGTGGGTAAGGATAGTTTGGAAAGAAGAAATTTTTACTACTATACATTAAGCGGTATTATAAAATTATAAGGTTCAAACACTTATGTGTGATATGGAAAAATCTGCTGAAAGACCTGGCATATGTGTAGTTGGGACAAGAATGATATGGATTGGCATACTTGCCTCTGCAGAACTTGGTGGGAATACCGGCCTAACATCACCCTGGGAAGTAGAAGAAAGAGAAAACATTTAAGATTTGGGGCCAGGTTGGGGGACATAGTAGATAAAATCTGAAAGATATAGTATTTAAACCAAAGTGACTAAGCTTCAAACATGTCAATGATTAGAATATTTAAGTTTTCCTGGGGGGGAAAAGAAGTATTTCTAGGATAAAATGCATAACTTGAAATGAAATAGAATATGTTACCTACCAAAATACATGAGTAGATAATTTATAGAAAAACAAGGAAAATTTTTGCCCACTGTTATTTATGACAGTCCATTTTATACCTCTTAGATGTGTATATCTAATTCTTTATAGAAAGCATAGAACTTTCATAAAAATATGTAACAAATATTATATGAAAGATAATTCTGGGGGTTCAAATTTTTTAAAAAATCTAATTAGGAATTTTAGACTTTCACAAATAGAGAGGTGAGGAGATACCTGTTATGATCATAAAATAGTATCAAAGCAAAATAAATAAGCACTTCTGAAGCTTTTGCAAAACTGTTCACAGAGTTGTCACATTTGGGTAAATGAGTTAGAGGAGTGGATAAAGGAAGTGCTTCTCTGATGCATGTTTTATTTATTAAGCTACCAGAGAGAGCTAATCTCAACAGATTCACTTAGTCGTTAAAATTATTACAGAGCAGAAAGCCTACATATTCTATTATGAGTCAGAATTTTTATTGAACCACCTAATTAAAGTTCTTTCTTAAACTGCTTAATGAGGAGTTGCATCATGACTCCTGGACTGAGTCAGGGGTTTTCAAGGATTTAAGGATGAAGTAAGCAAATAAATAGCTGGATATATTCTTAACCATCACACAGTTCATGGGAGCCAAAACAACACAAACATTGTTATGTACAGGTGTTACTGAGTCTAAGCTCACAATGCTTGAAGCATGACAGGCCAATAAATCCAGTTGTTGGGACAAAGAATAGCGACATTATTCAGAAAGCCAGCAGGCTGAGAAGATGGTGGACTTGTGTCCCAAAGAACCATCCTGCCTGGGTTTGGATGCTAGTTTCTTTTATAGAACAAAGAGGGGGAGGTAAGGAGGTAAAGTAAAAAAGTTGATAAGGTGATAAATATTTCCTTGTTCTGGCCGGACTCCAGAGGGGATGTGTTAATATCTTCTTTCCTGCAGCCATTTATAAGTGGACCTGGTCAGGATGTTTCCTGCAAGCTTAAACAAAGGTATTTTAGCTTCACACTCAGGCATGGGAGACAGGTTTCCTGGAGATGGGCAATTATGTATACTTTAAGCTATAGGAAACACCCCTTTAGTGATGAACTTGTAGCAAAAACAATAGAACAGAAAGGTTAAAGTAAAAGTAGATCCAATACGGAGTCAGATTTGTTCTTCCCTATTACACAGGCATACTTTGGAGCTATTGTGGGTTCTGTTCCAGACTACTTCAGTAAAGTGAATATTGCAATAAAGCAAGTCACATGACTTTTTTGGTTTCCCAAGTGCATATAAAAGTTATATTTATGCTGTACTATAGTATATTGAGTGTGCAATAGCATATGTCTTTAAAAAAAACAATGCATATATCTCAATTAAAAACCCCTTTATGCTAAAAAATGCTAACCATCATCTGACAATGCAGGATTGCCACAACCTTCAATTTGTATAAAACACAATATCTTTGAAGAGTAATTTTTAAAAAAATGAAGTTTAATAAAATGAGGTATGCCTGTATTGCAATAAAATGTAGAAGCATTGACGACTATCATCACTATTTTCTTAGAGAAAGCTGCTCTTTTTGCTAACATTTTCTTCCCTCAGACATCTATTTTTTTTTACAGATAGAGTAGCCCCCCTTGTCCATAGTCTTGCTTTCTGTGGTCAACATTGGTCTGAAAATATTAAACGGAAAATTCCAGAAATAAACAATTTATAAATTTAAATTTGTCCTCTTTTCTGAGTAGTGAGATGAAATCTCATCTCATCCCACTCCATCGGGACCCAGATGTGAATCATTCCTCTTTCCAGCCCATAGTCACTACCCTCCCATAGTCACTTGGCAATCTTGGTATCACAGTGCTTGTGTCTAGTGACCCTTATTCTACTTAATAATGAACACACAGTGATAGAGTGGTAATGCTGACAACTCGAATCTGTCAAAGAGAAGACCCAAAGTCTTTCCTTTTAGTGAAAAGGTGACAAAGAAAGAAAAAAATTGTATGCTGACGTTGATAAAATCTACAGTAAGAACAAATCTTCTAACAGAAATTGTGAAGAAGGAAAAAAATCTGTGTTAATTTTGCTGTCATACCTCAGGTGCAAAAGTTATGGCCACAGTTCATGATACGTACTTAGGATGAAAAAGTCTTTACATTTTTACAATAAGATATTTTGAGATAGAGAGAAACCTCATTAACATAACTTTTATTACAGTGTGTTATAATTGTTCTATTTTATTATAAGTTATTTTTGTTCCTCTTTTCCTGTGCCTATTTTATAAATTAAACTTTATCATAAGGGTGTGGGTATAGGAAAAAACATAGTCTACATAGGGTTCGTACTACCCGTGGTTTCAGACATCCAACAATGGTCTTGGAACTTATTCCCCACAGATAAGGCGAGACTACTGTAATTTAATTTTCCCTGTTATTACCATTGCCTCCTGACAATTTTTTTCATCATGGACAATCATTCTAATAGCTAAAGTGTACCTTTTTGTTGGTAAATTCTTTTGTGAAATGTTTATTATTGCTACATGAGCATGAGTGCATTTTATACTCTGCTATAGATCTCAGTTTGTTACTTATATCACCAGGCACCCAATGTTGCTTTGTGAATATCTAGTCTATTGCATCTAACTGCATGGTCCTCCATCACATTCCACCTAGTCACTCCCCAGGCTGTGGATGCTCTCTGACCTCCCACTAGCTTGTACAATAATGTTGTGGTGAGCATCTACTTGCTTATCCCCTTTAGCAATGTATATCCTTTGGAATGTATATCTAGGAGGAAAACTACTAGCTCATAAAGTGCCTACTAATTGATGAATTTCTGCCAGAATGCTGCTGGGGACAATTGCACCTGTGCACACGTCCACTCTAATATTACCTCATCCTGGCCTCACTTGTTCCCAAAATGGCTGGAAGCAGGGGATTCACCACTGTGGGTATCTGGGATCCCAGCTCCCTACCCATCACTGGTTGGGGGCTGTCCCTGCCATAATCCCTTCCCCATTTAGGAACTGACTTCAGAAGTCCAGCTTGGGTGGAGAGGCTCCCAGGACTCCCAGACCCAGGGCTGAGGGTGACATGTCCCAAAGAGAAAGCCTAGCCACTCCCTGTGTTCCCCTCAAGTCCAGGACTGGGGCAGGAGGGCCTTAAGTTGTTTAAGTAATGCCATGTTCTTTTATTCAATTGAAAAAAACAAATGCTCAGCTTGGAACCTAGGCTGCCTTGGGCTTCTCTTTGAGTGGCAATGCAGCACCTCTGCACTCTCAATTAAACATGAGACCACTGACAAAAAACTAAACAAACAAAAAAGCCCTAATATCTATACACATGGGCAAAGTGATATTCTTTGGTAATGAGCTTGAGCATTTCTTCATATGCTTAGTGTTTCCTCTTCCCACACTACATGTTGCGTTCTCTGGCCATTTTTCTTTTGTGGTTATTGTCTTTTTCTTGTTTATTCTCAGGAAATCCTTTATGTTCTAGATATTAGTCCCCTGCTATTTTTAGAAATAGAAAATATCTTTTCCCAATTTGTTATTCATTTGTAAGCTTTGTCCACTGGGAACAAAAAAACAGTTTTAAACAAACTTTATATTTCATGGTTTGGGAATTTTTAATGCCTTTCCCCACAACAAGATCACAAAGATATTTTTGTATATTTGCCCCCATTAATTTAAAACTGTTACTTTTCATATTTGTCCTTAATCCACCTGAATTTCATTTGTAAATGGTCATTATCAGTTATCTAAATTTATTTATCTCAATATGGTGAGATAGAGAAACAGCCTTTATTTTCCCTATTGATTTAAGTATCAGTTTTATTATGTGTTAAGTTCCCAAATTTCCCATACATAAATGGTCTGTCTCTAAACTTTCTACTCTGTTCTCTTGGTCTATTTGTCTATTTTTGTGCTAATATCAGACTAATTTTTATTGCTATGTCATTATAGTAGGTCATAATTTCTGAGAGGCAATCTCCCTATCCCGATGTATACTTTTTCAAAGTTGCATTATTCTTCCATATATAATTTCAGAATGAATTTATCAAGCTCTTAAAAAAGTTCAATTGAAAATCTGATGGAAATGGCTTTTAATATTGCTATACAGATAACTTGTTAGAACCAGCATCTTAAAACCTTAAATCATCTCATCCAAGAGTATGGAATTAATTTTGAACTTTTTTGAATTAATTTTTATTGGACTATAGGTGCTTTGCAATATTGTGTTAGTTTGATATTTTATGTCTTTTATTGGGATATTAAATTTTTCTCCAAAGAAATTATTTTATATTTTTGATTAGGATAAATTGTAAGTAATTGATAATTCATGCTGCTTTTATGAAAAATATTTTTTTGTACACTGATTTCTGGTTAGACCATTATTACGACAAAGGCTCTACCGCCAATATTACATTATGTTAAACAGTGGTGATAATGTCATCTGTATATTGATCCTAACCTTAAGAGATAATCTAATGTTTTGTCTATAAATATTTTACTGTAATTTTTTGATATAGAACCCTTGCCAAGTTAAGGCAGTCATTTCTATTCTTGTTTGTTAAATAGTGCTTTTTAAATCATAAATAGATATTGAATTTTTAAAGTAAACATTTAATTGAAATATACATTTAGAAAAATGGACAAATCACAAGAGCAAAACTCAAGAATTTTATTTATTTTTTAACTTACTTTTTATTGAATGAAAGATTCTTTAAATTTTTTAATTTGGAGTATAGTTGCTTTACAATGTTGTGTTAGCTTCTGTTGTATAACGAGGTGAATCAGTTATATGTATACATATACTCCTCCCTCTTGTACCTCCCTCCCACCCTCCCCACCAATCCCACCCATCTAGGTCACCCCAGATCCCTGATCTGAGCTCCCTGCGCTATACAAGTTCCCACTAGCTATCCGTTTTACACATGGTAGTGTATAAATGTCAATCCCAATCTCCCAATTCATCCCACCCCTGCTTCCCTCCCATGTCTACATATCTGTTCTCTACATCTGCATCTCTATTCCTGCCCTGCAAATAAATTCATCTGTACCATTTTTCTAGATTCCACATATATGTGTTAATATATGATACTTGTTTTTCTCTTTCTGACTTACTTCACTCTGTATGACAGACTCTAGGTCCATCCACATCTCTACAAATGACCCAGTTTCATTCCTTTTTATGACTGAATAATATTCCATATTTGCAAATGAAGCAACTGACAAGGGATTAATCTGCAAAATATACAAACAGTTCATGTAGCTCAATATCAAAAAAAGAAAAAAAAATCCAAAAATGGGCAGAAGACTTAAATAGACATTTCTCCAAAGAAGACATACAGATAGCCAAAGGTACATGAAAAGATGCTCAACATCACTAATTATTAGAGAAATACAGATCAAAACTACCATGAGGTATTACCTCACACTGGTCAGAATGTCCATCATCAAAAAAATCTAGAAACAATAAATGCTGGAGAAGGTATGGAGAAAAGGGAAACCTCTTGCACTGCTGGTGGAAATGTAAATTGATAGAACCACTATGGAAAACAGTATGGAGGTCCCTTAAAAATCTAAAAATAGAACTCCCAGATGACCCTGCAATCCCACTACTTGGCATATACCCAGAGAAAACTGTAATTCAAAAAGACACATGCACCCTGATAATCATTGCAGCACTATTTACAGTAGTCAGGACATGGAAACAACCTAAATGTCCATCAACAGACGAATGGAAAAAGAAGATGTGGTACATATATACAATGGAATATTACTCACCCATAAATTCTATACTGCTTTACAATTTTCAAAAGTTTCACACACATGATTTCATGTAATGCCATATTAAGCCTTTTTCTCCCCTACACTTACATAGCCCCTCCTCTTCCATCTCCCCAATGTTACCCACTAGTTTGTTCTCTATATCTGTGAGTCTGTTTCTTTTTTGTTGTAGTCTCTAGTTTGTTTTATTTTTTAGATCCCACATATAAGTGATATCATACAGTATTTGTCTTTCTCTGTCTGACATTTCACTTAGCATAACACCCTCCAAGTCCCTCCATATTTCTGCAGGTGGCAAAATGTCATTCTTTTTATGGCTGAGTAGTATCCCATTGTATCTATACATCCCATTGTATGTATACGTATGTGTGTGTGTGTGTGTATATATATATATATATATATATATATATATATATATATATATATATATATATATATCACCTCCTTTTTATCCATTTGTCTGTTGATGAAAACAGGTTGCTTCCATACCATGGTAATTGAAAATATTGCTGCTATGAATTGTAGTATATGTATCTGTTCAAATTAGTGTTTTTGCTTCTTTCAGATATATATCCAGGAGTGAAATTGCTGGGTTATATGCTAGTTCTATTTTTAGTTTTTTGAGAAATCTCCACACTGTTTTCCATAGTGACTGTACCAATCTACATTCCCACTAACAGTGTAGGAGGGTTCCCTTTTCTCCAAATCCTTGCCAACATTTGTTATTTGTCTTCTTTTTGAAGATAGTCATTCTGAAAGGTGTGAGGTGATACCT
Source organism: Balaenoptera physalus (assembly GCF_965194825.1). Lineage (NCBI taxonomy): Eukaryota > Metazoa > Chordata > Mammalia > Artiodactyla > Balaenopteridae > Balaenoptera > Balaenoptera physalus. The sequence continues at coordinate 40,430,902 of NC_138897.1, read as the reverse complement.
CATTATGGTGTTGATTAGCATTGCTCTGATGATTAGCAATGAATTAGAGAAAGAAGAACAACAAAAAAAAATAACCCCAAAGTTAGTAGAAGGAAAGAAATAAAGATCAGAGCAGTAAATAAATGAAATAGAGCAATAAAGCAATAAATTAAATAGAGACTAAGAAAACAATAGCAACTCACCAAGAAAAAAAACGAGGGGGCCCAAATCAATAACATTGGAAATGAAAAAGAAGTTACAACCAACACCACAGAAATACAAAGGATCATAAGAGACTACTATGAACAACTACATGCCAATAAAATGTTTTATTTTTAAATAAAATCTTTATTTAGAACAATTTTATGTTTATATAAAAGTTGCAAAGATAGTACAGAGAATTTCCAAATATTCTCTAATTTTAAGATCTTAATTATCATGGAACATTTGTCAAAATTAAAGACCAATATTGCATAACTATTGTCTAGACTTCAACTTTTATTCAAATATCAACAGTTTTCCATTGACATCTTTTTCCTGTTCCAGGACCCAATGCAGGATGCTGCGTTGTATTTAGTTGCCTTGTCTACTTGATCTCCTTTGGTTGGTGATAGTTTGTCAGTCATGATTTGTTTTTCATGATCTTGTTGGTTTTGAGGAGTATTGGTCAGATATTTTGTAGAATTTTTCCTAATTAGGGTTTGTCTGATTTATTTTCTCATGAGTGGCTAGGTTAACATATATCCAGGGTATATAATAACCACATGCTCTCACTGGTGATGCTAACTTGGATCACTCAGTTAAGGTTCTGTTGCCAGGTTTTTTCCACTGTAAAGTAGCATCCTCCCTTCCCCCTCACTCTTGTTTATACTCTATTCTATGTAAGGAAAACACTAATCCCAAGCATGATTGTGAAATACAGTTTTAATATACTGTTGGTTTCTTTTATTTAGTATAATTTCCATTATCTTCATAGGTAAATAAGCCTGTATTTCTATTTTGTTTCATTGACTTTATCTACTTACTGTAGGATAAAAATTATATTAGCCTCACAAATGAGCTGCACAATTTTTACTGTATTTCTAGGGGGAAGAAATATAAGTAAATCTATCTATCTATCTATCTATCTATCTATCTATCTATCTATCATGTAAATAATAAACATATGATATTATCTGTTACTTAAAATATGGTAGCAGTCAGTTGTGCCTGAATTCAGAGGAAAGGCAAAATTTTGATTAAGATTTTAATTTCTTTATTACTTTTCACTAATTTTTCTTTCATCAAGATGAGTATTTTATATATTTTTTAGGAATTTATCCATTTCTTTTTAGGGTTCCAAATGTAAGGCCTAAAATTTTTATAATTGTCCTCTTTATTTTGCATTTCATTTTAGTATTTCGTTTAATTTGCATTGTCTGCCTTCTTTCTCAGTCTTATGAGAGTTCTTCCTATTTTGCTAAACTTTTCAAAAGACCAGAATTTTATTAACTTTCTTATCACTTTTATTCTTTATTTTGTTGATTTATTCCTTTATTTCTTTGTTATTTTCTTTCTTCTGTTTTCTTTTTTTTTTTTTTTTTTAATTTTTTAAAATTTATTTATTTATTTACTTATGGCTGTGTTGGGTCTTCGTTTCTGTGCGAGGGCTTTCTCTAGTTGTGGCAAGTGGGAGCCACTCTTCATCGCGGTGCGCGGGCCTCTCACTATAGTGGCCTCTCTTGTTGCAGAGCACAGGCTCCAGACGCGCAGGCTCAGTAATTATGGCTCACGGGCCCAGTTGCTCTGCGGCACGTGGGATCTTCCCAGACCAGGGCTCGAACCCGTGTCCCCTGCATTGGCAGGCAGATTCTCAACCACTGCGCCACCAGGGAAGCCCTCTTCTGTTTTCTTTTTGTGGATTAGCATTATTGTTCTCCTTCAAATATTTGAGTGCCTACTTTTTTTTTGTTTTTTGTTTTTACTTTTTCTTGTTACTTATGCTTTTCCATCTAAGTAAATCTTCTTCTGCATTCTGCAGATCTTGACAGGTTGTGTTTTATTATTACCAATTACTTCTATGTATTTCTTAATTCTTTTATAATTTCTTTTAAATACAAGAATTATTTAATTATATGCTATTTAGCTGCCCCAACATATGGGATCTACTTAGCTGTGTTTTTATTTTTTGATTTTATTGGATTGTGATTAAAATACATAATAATTGTGATATTAACATTTTGAACTATTGAGGCTTCCTTTATAGCCTGCTTTCTTGACTCTTTGGTAATTAATACATGAGTATTTGAGATGCATAGAAGTCCTCTCACTTGTTTGTGAAGATATAGCCCAAGTTTATTGATTACATTTATATTTGGAACATTAGTTTCAACACTCTCATCCTAAAATATTAGGGTCAATCTCCTCTATTAGATCCCTGAGTTGGTCCATCCTCCAACCATTTTCACTATGCACTGGGTGCTTCTTTCCTAAAGCCATCCTTTCCAGAGACCTGACTTTCTGTTCTAGTGTGTTCCAATTATATTTTAGGAATATTCTCAGTCACAGGATTTCTTCATATTGTACTTTCAGTGTAGTATGTATTTTTGTGATTTCTATGTCACTTTCTTTCTTGGATTTTTAAACTTTTTTTTCCTGGAAATACTACAAATTTTTAAGCAATCCATGAAAAAAATTTCACTTCTTACATGTCTGACAATAGTTTTTTAAATCTTATAATTTGTTTATATTTTGGTTGAGTATAAAATTCTTGGTTCATGGAGTGGTTCATTTAGAACACTGAAAGCACCATTTAATTGACCTTTACCATATTGTATCACTGATGAGACAGATTTAAATAAGTCCTTCTAGTATATGAAAGTAATTACTCATAGCTGAAAAATGACTCCTAAAGATGTCCACATCCTAATCCTTGGAACCTAGGAATATGTTGTCTAGACTTTGTTAAGGATTTTTCTTTTTTTCTGTTTTTTGGTGCTTTATTTACTTTCTTTCTTTTCCTAGATTCCTAAGGTGGAAATTGAAGTTAGTGATTTGAGAGTTTCTTCTTCTCTAAAATAGTCATTTATTGCTATAAATTTCCCTCTAAGTACTTCCTTAGTTGTATACCACAAATTTTGATATATTGAGTTTCTGCTACTCATCAGTTCAAAATACTACTTTTGAGTAAATTCTAACTAGAATTAACTAAATTCTGATTTTCTTTTTTATTTAAGTTTTTAATCTTAGCTTGTTTATAAATGTGTTATTTAGTTTACAAATATTTTACATTTCCTCATTTTCTTTCTTTTATTCATATCTCACTTAATGGCATTGTGGTCCAAGAATACATTTTGTATGACTTGATTCCTTTTAAATTGATTCAAAGTTGTTTTATGGCAAAGAATATGAACTCATTTTGTAAACGTTGCCTATGCACTTGAGACTTCTGTTGTTTTGGAATGAAATGTTCTATAAATGTCAATTAGGCCAAGTTGATTAATAATGTTGTTCAAATTGTCTATATTTTTGATTTTCTGGCTACTTGCACTTTTTAGTTTGCTGGTTTGTTTTTCAGCTCTTTTTCTTTTCCTTTTTTATTGAGGTGTAGTTGATTTAAAACATTATATTAGTTTCAAGTGTACAATATAGTGATTCAAAATTTTTATAGATTATACTCCATTTATGGTTATTATTAAATATTGGCTATATTTTCTGTGTTGTATGATATATCTTTGTAGCTTATTTTATACACAGTATTTTGCAGCTCTTAATCTCCTACCCTTATATTGTTCCTCCCCACTTTCTTATCCCCACTGGTGACAACTAATTTGTTCTCCATATTTCTTGTTATTTTGCATAGTTTCTATTGTTATGTCTTCAAGTACACCACTTTTTTCTGCTTATCTAATCTACTGAGTAATCCTATATATTGTATTTTTGATCTCAGACATAATAATTTTCATGTCTTAGTGTTTGATTTGTCTTTTTATATTTTCCATGTCTCTCCTTAATATGTTCTGTCTTTATCTTCTTGAGCATATAGAATATAGTTATAATAACCATTTTAATGCCATTTTCTATCAGTTTTGTCATCTGTTTAATTTATGGCTCAGTTTTGATGGATCATGTTTTCCCTCCTTTATGGAATTTATTTCCAAGTTTTCATGCCCAGTACTTTTTTATTCAATGTAAAAATTTATGAATTTTACCTTGTTGGGTGCTGGATATTTTTGTATTTTTATAGATATTATTTTTGTGTGTACTGGATGAAGTTATTTGATCATTTTTGATCATGATTTTTAAGTGCTTTGTTGGGTAGTACTAAAGCAACATTTGGTCTAGGTTAAATTTCCCCCCACTTTTATGGCAATAACTTCTTAGTGGTCAAAGAGGTCCCATGAATTATGAGGTTTACCACTCTGGCTACAGAGAACAGACACTATGACCAGCCATATCTGTGCTTTGATTATTGTTTCCTTTTATCTTATTGGTCTCTTTTTCTGGCCTTGTGTAATTTCTTCACACACATGCTCTGACCAGTACTCTATTACTCAAGGTGAATCCCGTTCATATGTCCAGAGTTGTCTCTCTGTGCCACTTTATCTTCTCTGGTAATATGCTCTTTATACCCTGGACATACTGGTCTCTCTAAATTCCCAGGTCTGTCTCCTAAGCTCTGAGAGACAGCTAGCCATTGCCTGGGTTTCTCCTGCCTGCACTACAGCCTAGAAATATGTGCCAGGCAGTAAACTGGAGTAGTCATAGGGTTCAACTTCCTTTCCTGCCCTCATCTCTCAGATATCACTGTCCTTCATTACTTGATGTCTAATATCTTGGAAACTGTGGTTTCTTTTTTTCTTCTTCTTCTTTCATTTTCTGTTATTTCATGTGGAAATTTAAATCCAGTCCCTATTACTCCATCTTTTTTTTTTTTTATTGATGTATAGTTGATTTACAATGTTGTGTTATTTTCAGGTGTACAGCAAAGTGATTCAGGTTATAAAATGAATAAATATATGAGTAAATAAAAATAATATAAATCCATTTTACATATATATATATTCTTTTTCAGACTCTGTTCCCTTGTAGGTTATTGCAAAATATTTAGTATTGTTCCCTGTGCTATACAGTAGAACCTTGTTGGTTATCTATTTTATATATAGAAGTGTGTATATGTTAATCCCAAACTCCTAATTTATCCCTTACCCCTCTTTCCTCTTTGGTAACCATAAGTTTGTTTTCTACATCTGGCTCTATTTCTGTTTTGTAAATAAATTCATTTGTAATATATATATATATATATATATATATATATATTTTTAGATTCCACATATAAGCATATCATATGATATTTGTCCATCTTATTTGGAAGAAAAAGCTCTGACTTGGTTGTTGATAGAAAAACATTTTAATTACTGATGTGGCAGATTCAAGTAACAATTTTATTGGAGGTCATGAAGGCTGTTATCCATATCATGTGTTCTACCAACATAATTATCATGCAAATCAAGGTGATATCTCATCACTCTTACCTGACTAATTGAGACAAGGATGACGATGGTATAGTTAATTGGCCTTAAATTATCTTTTATCTATACCATTCAACAATAATAACCTTAACTTGATTGTGGACTCTCCTTCCCTTTAATTTATTTGGTCACTAGAGAAGGCAGATTTATTTTATTATGGCCAGTTAGGAATCTTCCCATTACATTATAGACAATTAATTGAATTGGCTGAACACATTGTGTTTTTTGTTGTCAATTTCCCACATTTAAGGAACAATAAATTTTCCTTGTTGTTTTTATTTCTTTGTCTTCCACTTAATTGTGTATTTACTCCATAGAGGAAATAGAGTGTAGTGTGGGTTTCAAGCTCACTGAAAAATGATTCTGTAGTTACATTTTATTCTTTGCTCTCCAGAAATATAAAACCCTTGAGACATATTAATGCTCTTGACTGTGGATAAGAGCTCACCCCTTATAACAGGACAACACACAGACTTGTCACTCTCAGCACTGACCCATGTGATTCAAGTACTAGAGGGAGCTGCTGGAGTGAATTCTTTCAGGCAGGAGGCAAGGCGGGCTTGTGGGGAAGAGGTGAAATCATTGGGGTTTGATTCTTACTGACTATGTTTCCTAGTAATACTGACACAATAATCATCTGAGATGTGAGGCATCTCCCATTTTAGCACTTAATGTGCTATCTTTTCTGCACAGGGACAAAACAGGCACTCCTGCAAGGAAAAGAGTTGAGAGGAACCAAGGATGACATGAATACAAATGTCCCACCAGGAGTTCAACAAAGAGAAGAAAATGGATTTTGGCAGGGCTTTCCTTTTTCTCCCCTTATTTTTGTTGTTTTTATTTATTGTTATTATTTTTGAGGGGCACAGTAATAAAGATTAAGTTCTGAAACAAAATAATTAAAAGAGTATAAAACTGGACATCTAACTCCTGTTGTGGCCCATGCATTCCTGGGTAAGAGAAGATAAGAGGAGAAACAGAGGCAAAGCCTTCACTGATAATGTTTCCCTTCACCTCATTTTTATTTTTTCTAAAAGTTTAAGGAATTCAGGTTATTTTGGCTTTCCTTGGTTGAGTTGGTCCATTTTCTCAAAACCTAAAGTACTTGGTATCTGCTTCATCATACACAGAAAAGCAGAGTTGTTTTCACAGTTACTTAATTAATGAGTTGTTTTAAAAACATTCAAAGTACTTTAAAATAAACTAATTTGTTTAATTTATTATAGCTGTAACTATGCACTGCCCTTTCCACCACTGCAATGAATCTTCAGTATAAATCAATGACAAAACTGGCCTAACTTATTTAGATAAAACTAATGATTATTTTATGAACTTTTAATAATTTGGTTTACTCTATAATATAATTATATCATTCCAATATTCCTAGATAAAAATACAATGAGTAAAGAAAATAGTTATTATTTAACTTTCCTACTTAAATTTTTACTTTTTCATAATCATCAACCATTCTCTAATGTCTTTAACTATATACCACTGAAAAAGAGTGAGAGTTATAATGATGGAGAAAGGTCTTATATCTTTCCTTTGAGGAGATCCTGAGGACAACTTCTAGTACTACATTTCAGCTTTTGAAGACTCTCTTAAGAGCTTTGCTTACCCACATGTATCCCTCTTCTGATGTCTTGAACTTTCTGTGGACTAAAATGTGATATTTTTACTACTTACTGAATAACACATTCTTTCCAACATATTTCTAATTTTGCCTCCTATGGTTGTGTAATGGTTTAATATTTGTAAACTTTTTCTCCTCAGCAAGAATGCAGACTCTTAGCAATGAGTAGCTATTGGGCATGGTGCTTTTTCATCACATTAATGCAAGAGAGTTCTGCAGTAGAACCCACATCAAGAGGTGAATTAATTAATTAATTAATGTGAAGTCAAAGTTTAGAGTAGGAATAATAATAGCTTACAAAGGAACTGTATGAGTTTTAACCAGGATATTAATCCTATATCTCTGAAATGTATCTGACTTTTAACAGTGACCTTGTATGGAGGGCCTCTCTGGCATTTTATCTGACTCAACTAGTGGCCAAACTCAGCCCACCCATTTTTCCTGGCAACAAATAACATGGAGTTTATAAGACCCACAGGAGCCTGGAAAGCTAATTAATTCTGAGGAAGCATCCTCAAATGACTAGAAAGAGAAGGAAGCATTTTCAGGGAGTTAAAGTAGTTACAAAGAGAGGAAATGCAGGGAGATGATAGGAAAGCTGTAGCTGTAAGAAAGGAGGGAACTTTCATGTGGAGCACTCTCTGGAGGTCTAGGGTCTGCAGATGTGTATCATGTGGGCTTCAAAGTGGAAAAAATGCACCCTAGAAAATGTACAAGACATTTAGGTGCCTGTGGGAAAAACTTCTATTTATCTCTTAGATAAAATATCAAAAATGTTTTAATACATTGATTGACATTGTTGTTCTGTCTTGGTACCTATTTAACAGGTGATTCTGAGACCCAGTTCTACTGTTGGGGAAGAAGGTTTTCCCCACGCCAGTAATTCTCCAGATACCAGCAGTGTCCTACAAGTCTACTTAATTCTGACACTATCTACCTAGAGATAGCATCAGATCCCACAGGTTAAGGACTCAGTCCTGTAAGACTGCTTCCCCCAATTTCAGACACTGGTTGAAAGCCCAGGTTACCATCTGTGTGTCTGTCCTTCTCCTTGGAGGTTCCAAAGCCCCCCACCTTGGTTTTGATTAATTTGCTAGAGTAGGTCACAGAATTAAGAGAAACATTTTATTTACTAGATTACTGGTTTATTATAAAATAATATAACTTGGGAATAGCCAGATGAAAAAGATACATAGAGCAAGGTATTGGGAAAAGCCACAGAGTTTTCATGCCCTCTCTAAACTGCCAATCTCCCCAAGTATGCAGGTGTTCACCAACCCAGAAACTCTTTGAACTCTATCCTTTTGGATTTTTATGGATATTTCATGACATAGGCATGATTGACTAAATCACTGGCCACTGGCAATTAATCAGCCTCCAGACCTTCTCCCCTCCTTGGAGGTCAGAGGTTGGGACCAAAAGTTCCAACCCTCTAATCATGTGGTTGAGTCTCCTGGCAACCAGAACCCATCCTTAGGTGTAGTCCAAAAGTTGCTTCATTAGCATAACAAAAGACAGCTTTGTTACTTTCTAACCAATTAGGAAATTCCAAGAGCTTTAGGAGCTCAGTGCCAGAAACAGGGACAAAGACAAAATATATATTTTTTTATTATAAATCACAATATCTCAATATGTAAGGAGTCCATATTTCACATATCATAGGTGAGATAAGTGAGAGAATCAAGCTATCCTAAAACAGTACTTGTGAAAGTGTGGTCCCCAGACTAGCTTTGGGGATGTGGCCCAGCAATCTGTATTTTAACAAGTCTTCCAATTGATTCTGATGTGTGTTGTTGTTCTTGTTGTCGTTATTATTATTATCTTATTAAACATATCTTAGATGAGTTATTTAACTTCTCTGGGTCTCTTTTATCTTGTCAGGAAAATAGAAATATATATATATATATATATATATATATATATATATATATATATATATATATATTTAAAACTATATATTTTTAACATAATTCCTGTATACTTATGACATGCACTTAAGAAAAAAATGTTCCCTTACTGTCCTTTTCAGAGTCTGAAGAAAAATGTGAGGTTTATTGGGATAATGCTGAGCTTGAGCATAAAATTAAAATATATGAAATTCTTGTATGGTCTATGCTGTATGGTCTATGCTGATAAAGTTGGAATACCTTCAACACTATGTATTAAAGACAACTGTCTATCGACTGCTTGCAGAATGGCTTCTGTAGCTGAGCTACTAATTAAGCTCATAGTGGCACATCATAAGGAATAGATGATGCTTTTGGCCTTAGGGATACTTCATTTCATGTGGTAGTTGGACATTAAAGTTATTTTTCTTAAATAAAAGAAATAGAATATTGCAGATAAAGTTGAAATTTATTTTATTACCTTCTCCTTAAGAGTAATCACTACCATAAATTTGTTGTGGACCCTTTCAGTCTTTTTTTACACTTTTAGTATATGACTATATACATAAACATTATCTTGTATTGCTCAGTGTGTTTTAAAAATTATATAATTTCTGTCATACTATTTGTTTTGCTTAGCACATTATATTTTCTTAATGTTTAGAGAGCTACCCATCTTAGGTATACATTTAATGTTTATTTAAAAAACCTGACGTGGAATTTTGGGCTTCTGACCCAGGTTGCAGAAATGGAAGAAGATTCACTCTAACCCTTGCAGGGGAAAAGAGCCAGACTAACTTCAAATTCATGCATTTATTTGAACCAATTAGAGTACCAAATTTGGAGAGCAAACAACTGTCCCAAAAATCTAAAAAGAGTTGGTACCTGTAGGGACAGAAATGATGCAAGCATGTTCTTATACTGGGAAGAAGCAATAGAGACTGCTAAATATTTAAGCTTTAAGATATGATAATTTGATTTTAAGGCCAAGCGTGTGTTGACAGGACAGCATGAAAACCTGAGAGCAGCAAAATTTGGGAGGTCATAAGCTCTTTATTCACAAACACCACCAGATAGAAAGTTAAAAAGTACCTATTGTGGTACAGAGTTAGAAAATGAAATAGCAGCCATGCAGGAACAGTAGGAAATTCTGCTTAGACTCTTTTCCCCTATCTCTACTGTAGAACAAAATCTTACACTGTGAGGGAAAAGACAACAAGTGCTGATATCATAAAGCCTTGAGGAAAAATCACTGTTTCTGGGAGAAAAGAACAGGAGGGGAAAAACAAAAGGACAAGATTGTAGACTGGACCCACAGCTACAAATGAGGGAAGGGCAGGAGAGTTGAGAAGCCTGTATCCCCAAGATCAAGGAACACAATGCTTCCTAAAGATTTAATCAAAATGACAAGGAACACACTCCCTCATAGCCTCTACCATCAAGTTAATGATCTTCAAGACAACAAATACTGCAGGAAAAAAACACAGGAGAGGTAAAAGAATGAACAAAGAGACCCACTCCAAGGCACAGCACAAAAGGAAGACTTAAAATTCAAAACTGAATAGACATTATCCTGACAAACCAACACCTACACTAACTGAAGCCTGTGACAGTTCACAAAGGTGAACTACAGCAACAACAGAAACAACAAATTTTAAACCCAGCCCAATTCTTATCTAAACTAATTCAAAGCCTCCATCAGAAGACTAGCAGAACTTATGCTTATTTCCAGGCTTAAAACCTTGTTATCTCAGTCTCTACTGATTTATATAACATGTCTAACTTTCAACAAAAAACAACAAGGCATAGAAAGTGCAAGAAAATGATACTCAGAAAAAGAAAACAATTATCACAACTGAACTCAGGTATGACAAAGATGTTGGAACTACTGTACAAGAAATTTAAAGTAATTATGACTAACGTGTTAAAGGCTCTAATGGAAATATGGAACAACATGCAAATCAGAGGGTTAGTGTCAGTGGAAGGGATAGAAACTATAAGAAAGGGACAGATGGAAGTCCTAGAACTAAAAACACACAGTGTCAGAGATGAAAAATGCCTTCCATGGGATTATCAATAAACTCAACACAATGGAGGAGAGAATCAAAGAACTTGAAGATAGATCAATAGAAATTACCAAAACTGAAATGTAAAGAGATAGAAAGGGTGAAAAATATTTTAAAAGGGAAAAAAGAGCATCCAAGAGTTGTGGACAGTATCAAATACTCTAATATATATGTGATTGTATTCTCAGAATGAAAAGAGAGAAAATAGGTTAAAAATATTTGAAGGTATAATGTCTGAGAATTTTTCAAAATTAACAACAGACACCAAACAACAAATCCTGGATACTCAAAGAACACCAAGCAGGATAGGATAAATATCACTCCAGCCTCCAAAAAATCCTCCTGGACATATCTTACTCATTGCTGAAAACAAAAAACAAAGAATATCTTGAAGACAATCACAGGGAAAAAAAGGAACATTTTAATTAGAGGACAAGGCAGGACTTACAGCCAACTTCTTGTCAGAAACCCAGCAAGCTAGAAGAAAATGGAGTAATGTTCTGTTATCAATTTATTTTCTCTCAGTTCCAAAGTGACCCTTAATATCTTTATCTATGAAAATTGAACTGGGCCCTTTATTTTTCCTTTGCTTGTCAGTATGATGCTAAGTTTTTTCCACAGAAGACATCAGAGGAAATTACTTCCTTTTAGAAGGAAGTAATTTTGGGACTCCAATGAGTTCTTAGTAGGTTCTTGCAGTGCCCATGGCTTTTCCTGTGCTCATCTCCTAATGTGTGGATGACTTTTCCTCCATACGGCTACTGATGTGAATAGTCATCAGCAACACCAAGCAGCTTGGAGCTTCCTCCAGCAACTCTGTTGGGATGTTTAATAGCAGAATATCTTCAGTGAGATACTTGTTGTGAGCAACCTTTCCTGACACCCTAGAGGCCATATTTCTAGAAAGGTCCAGATAGTAAATTTCCATTACATTCTGCCAAAGCAGCACCATATATATTCTTTTTACATTCAGTGAGCCAAAATCATGAAATCACCAATAATTCTGGATCTTAGTCCAACGATGAAGGTTCTTCCTTCTGTGTTTTATCTCATCCCTAGGGATAGACACTACTCCCTATAGTTGTTATTTCTATAGTCTTTACAATTCTCTTAATTCTTCCTATCCAAACTCTTGTTCCTCTGATTCTCTTTTATAAGCTAATAATTCTTTATATCAAAATTTACCTGTTCATATCACTGTGTTTTTTGTCATGTTATCAACCCTGATTGATACAATATAGCATAGATTCAGGATCCCCTTCTCCTCCCTCAAGTAGCTCTCCTCATGAGGACCCCTTCCATAATTTGCCTCTTCTATATTGAGTCTTTCACTTCCAGGTGTTCAGAAGAGAGACAGAGAAACATAGAAACAAGATAAATAGCTCAGAAGTGGCTTATGTGACTTCTTCCCACACTTTAGGTCCCAACCTAGGTGCAAGGGAGGCTGACTAATATTTTAGTACTATATTCCCAGGAAGAAGGAATGGGCTTGATAAGCTTCTAGCCAGTCTCTGCAACAACATATGAAACTTCTTATGTTCTAAACTGAAGTATATAATACCTTTCTCCACCACCCACAAATCTTCCCCATCCTTTATCTCTTTCTCAGTAGATGTTACAATCATTTACCATTTATCAGGCAAAAACCTTGTAGTCATTCATAATGCCTGGCTCTCTTAAGCTTCAACTCTATCAGTGAAGTTTTTTGCAAATCTAACTACCTTACTCTTTGTCTAAGCCACATGAACCTCTGCCTTGGACTATCTCAATGAATACTTAATTTCTAGTTGGCCTCCCTGCTGCCACTCTTTTCTTTACACTATATTCTCCTCAGAGGAGTCAGAGGCAGCTTCAAAAACCTGAAAACGTCATATGATGATCCCACTTTCATCCTACCAGTGGTTCCCCATTACACTTAAGACTAAAATTTAAAGTCTTCTCCATGACCTCCCAGTTCCTACAAATTCGGATTCTCAGTTGCATTCCTTAACCCTTCTTGCCTGTGTTTACTCCATTCTGACCATGCAGGAATTCTTGCAGTTTTTGTCTCTTTTCTTGTTGTTTTCTATCCCAGGAATGCTCATTTTTTTGTTATTTTAATTGGCATATTTTGTACATTCAAATGTAAACATCTCAGAAAATTCATCTTAGTCATCAATCTAAAACGTCACCTTCTATTTTGATTAATTTAAATTTTTGTCATATCGCTAATCATTACCAGATATTATTATATTACTTCTCTGTTATATTAATCTCTTAAGCACTAGAATATATTCTCCATGCAACAAAGGCTTTTCTTTCTTGATCCTCACTGTAAAACAGTGTCTATAAAGTTCTAGAGATTGAAAAGCTTATGAATATAAGTTGAATGGATCCATGAATGTTATACTTGAAGAGCAAGTATCAGCCAACCACATTTGGAGGGTGGATCTGAGGTGAAAAAGGAAGCAGAATTGACAAAAAACATTGTATCTTTTGTGAATAAGGAAACAATGTATAGCACAGTTGGGAAACTGTAAGAGTTTCAGTAAAGCAAGAAAATAGAATGTGAAAATACCAAAGATAAAATATGAGGATCATGAAGTAGACAGGTGTTAGATACTGAACTGGGGAGTTTGGATTTTATTACAAGCAGAGTAAAAAGACATTAGTTGTTTGACTTTAGTAGGGAAGTCACCTGATCAGATTTGTGGCTTAAGAGGAGCACATCAGCTGCAATGTGAAGAATAGCTTAGAGAGAAGGGAGACTGAAGGACAATGACACCCATGTTAGCCAGTAGCCTAGTTGAGATATGGATCTGGTTTGGACCAAGAGGATGGCAGTTGGAATAATGAACAGAAAGATCTAGGGATGCTTCAGAAATAAAATCAACACAATACAGTTTTTGTTTTTTAATGTGGGAATGAGAAAAAAGTTGTGTTGATCTTCAGATAAAGAAAAGGTCAATTCCAAATTCCCTACTTAACAAAAATATTGGTTTCTAGTTTTTGCCCTTAATCACAGAGAAAAATGTTAATAATTAGTCTCTTAATTTTGATAGGACACAATCTACACTGATGATGAAAGTGGTTTTCTTAGAGTCATGAAAATGGAGAACATTATCCCATTTGTTATTTTAATTGAATGATGATTTGTGTGTTTAGTAGGTCAAGGAACAACCCTTCCCAAGGACTCCCAAACATTCTCACAACTTGCTACACAAAGTATTCTTGGGTAGAACAACATTCACAAACCCTTGAAGAAAAAAAAAAAGAAAAAAAGATAAACACCTGCCAAACACTGGGAGCTCTTTAAATATTATTATAACATGCAATGTAATTATAACAATTCAATATCCTGGAAAATGAAATAACCAGTTTCCCTGCTTGGTACAAGGAAAGTGAATGTGAACTGTCCAGGTTGTGCAACTTTCTCTCTGGTATTCTGCCAAACAAAGAACTGCTACTGTATAAAGTTTAAAGGGAGGATCTTAATGAAATTTTACATTCATAATTCCTGTTTTGTTTCCCCCACACATGGACCAGAATATCATTTCAAAAATAAGCCCAGGAAATTCCTTAATTTTATAAGTAAAAATAAGTGTTTAGGTCTGGGAGGGAGTGGTATAGATTTCTAAGCCAGTTCCATCATTTTAGAAACTGTAATTTGAAATTAAGCATGGTTTCAGACATAGAAAACAAACTTATGGTTACCAAAGGGGAAAGAGAAGGGGAGGGATAAATTAGGAGTTTGGGATTAAAATATACATACTACTATATATAAAATAGATAACCAACAAGGACCTTCTGTATAGCACAGGGAACTATACTTAATATCTTGTAATAACCAATAATGGAAAAGAATCTAAAAAAGAATATATATTTTTTCTATATATATATAGAAACTCTAAGTGGTATTTTGGGGGGCTCCAAGGAGCTCCAGTCCTTTATGTCTCAGAGCAGAAAGAATTCAGCAAGAGGGAAAGTGATAGAGAAGAAGTGATTTATTAGAATAGAACACTTGTTGAGGCTGACAAGTGGGTGTGTGAGAGGGTGCCTCACCCCATGAACTTAGCTGGCTAGTTTTATAATCAAAGGAAAAATGGGGAGGGGGAAAAGACCACCTTCTTCCTCATTCTTGCGTAGATGTCATGCTTCCATCATCAACTTCTCCCACAGTTTGGGCAGGGGAGTTTTCTTGTCCCTACATGGTCAATCCAGGACTGTCATGGCACTATGGAAAAATTATTTCAGGTCTCAATACAATGAGGGTCTTTCACTTTGAAATGTCACCTTTCCATAAATTATTGCATTTTATGTATGCAGAGAGCATGTCCTAGGGGTCATTAACTTACTGAGCTCACTGGGCAGGATGTGAGTCTCATGCCACCGTTATTTTATTATTTGGGGGCATGTCTCATGTTTCTGTTGCATGTTTTTTTTACTGCTTGGTTTTGTGGTTAAGCAAACCTGCTTTCTTGAGTGATCATTAACTTACAGGGGTCTCCCATACTTTTCCTTTACTTACAATCCCTAGTGGGGTTAATTATTTTTTCACTTACTTTGTCCCTTTACTCTGTCCCTATCATATAGATGTATATATGCATAACTGAATCACATTGCTGCACACCTGAACCTAAACACAACTTTGTAAATCAACTATACATCAATAAAATATTTTTTAAAAAGGAAAGAAATTAAGCAAGGTTTCTATATCAAGATCTTCTTTCCTACACTTCTTACAGCTGCAAAACTGGTTATAAAACGTGTAGAGCCCAGTGTAAAGTGAAAATGTGGAGTCCCTTGTTCAAAAAATATTAAGAATTTTGAAATGGCAACAGCAGAACATTAAATGGAATAGGAGGCCCTTCTGAACATGGTGTCCTTCTCCTTGGTTTGAACAAAAAATGTTCCTCACTTTGATCATTATTTACAAATGACTGCGAGCTCAGTTGAATTTTCTTTTCATTTTAGATAGTTCATCCTGTAACTCTGCTTCTCCAGTCAGGCAAATCATATCCCTGAAAACACAACCTTATCTAACATGGTTGACTGAAAACCTGGGCATTCTTCATCTCACTCACTATAAAAGCAAACTCTAATACATTCTTATGAACTGAGTCATGTAAAAATGCTCTCATCTCTTTAACAAGACTCTCAACTCTTTAATTTGCCACTTGATATATCCACAACGTCTTTCAAATCATTTGAAAAATTGCTGCTGGCTCAGCAATTTTAATGTATATGACCAGCCACTCCACCTAAAACACTGGTTGATTAAGAGAGGTAGGTGTTAAAAGTCAGATAAACTGATGTTATACTGAATTTGCTGATCAATGCAATTAAAATGGCTAATCTAACAGAACTTTGTTTTGCTAAAATTGGTGAGGTCCTTGGCTGCAGCAGTGCCTCTGCACTAAGAAGGGGGTCTGGGGAAGGTGCCTTTTCCTCCTGGCCCTTTCCACCAAGTTAAGTTCCTCCTTCTCTCGTCCTTCAGGGCTGCTTGTAATTTCACAGGTGACCTCGAAGGCTCTGCTTTTTTCTATACTACAGGCTACAGAACCTCTTTACCCTTGCTTCCTTTTCTATTTTATTTCTTGCCACGTCAAACCTCTCCACCCAACCCTCATATCAGTTCCACCCACACCACCCCTTTCAGGGGGTGTGCGCGTGTGCACACACACCCCTATACTAAATTCTCCAGTCTAACCAGAATTAAGTGTATGAGAGGTAGAAGAGCAAAGACTCATGATAAAACTAAAATGTAAGTTCCACATAGCCACAAAGGACTGTGGTGGGTATAGCTTTTATTCAACATGAGACAGAGTAGAGAAAATCTGCCTATGTAATTATCTCCTGGCTCCTTTGTTGTTGAAACCCCGAATAGCAGCCTTGACCACTGTTATTTTCCTATAGCAAACTTCATTTCTCAATGTAATATTGCCTTTGAAGCCATGCTTATTCAATGTAAGATGAAGTGGAGATATGTTGGTTACTTAGTATCTCTGAGTATCATTGATAAGATATCTTATTTTTTAAGTAAAATTATTCAGTAACTTCTATTATGCAAACCTAACTTTCTATACTTTTCTGTCTTCTCTTTTTTTTTAAATAAAGTTTTGTTAACTTCACCCTATCTCTGAGCCATTCTGTCCTTCAATCTCAAAAGTCAGTCTCTGTGGTCCATAACTGAAACTTCTTTCTCAAACTACGAAACATTCTAAAGTAACCAGTTGTAAGCTATGTTTACTTCTAATAATCACTTGTATTCTACATTTATTCCTCCCTTTTTCAAAAAAAAAACATCATTCTGACTTTAAGATAAATCAATAATTAATAATTTATGAGTTATGATCCCCGTTGCTGCACAGACCAATTCCTTATAAGCAAATCATGTATTTAATTTTAACTTGTATCATAGTCACTTAAGTAGATTTGCTTGACTCAGCTACTGTGATTTTCTTTTACCTTTACTTATGCAAAATATCTTTCTATGTATTTATGTGTATCTATCAAATAAGATCCTTTGAAAATGCTAAATCACAAATCTAATTACATCAATATTTCTATGGTCATGCATACATACACATATACCCTCAAAAAAAAGGAGAATTAATTCAATCTCATGCTTATTTCAGTTAAATCTGAGTATAAAGTATAACATATCTTCCACATCTCAAGTTCTGCTAAATTTTTCAATTTTGACTTGACAGGAAGGGAACAAGTTCTATTTATTTATTTCTGGAACCAAAATACAGGGGTTGAGGGGATTGCAGTTGTGGTAGAATTTATTATGACCTCTTTCTCAAAATCATTAGACAGATAAAAATATTTATTTAGAAATTAATCAAATAATGAAAGATTGAAAAAGTCCCACATTACTTTCTTTAAGATCAAGATTATGGTCATAGTTGAAAATCTTCTGGATTCTGTAAGAGGTAAGGTCACAGATGAAGATGCTATCATATAATATTTGCTAATTTGTTTTGTCAGCTGAAAACGTATGCATCAACATTTTCTGTTTCTTGTTTTTCATTGATGGAAGTTGTCTTCTGCTTATATTTTGGCAGCTAGGTCTGAAAATTTTGCTGGTGGTATTCTTAGTAAAATTTTCTTTGCTTAGTCCTATCAACTCATTACCACCACATTACTATAATTTGATTCAATCAATCAACTTGAAATAATTCATACTTTAACTTATTAGTGTATCAAACTTCCTTTGTGAAGAAAAAACTCATGGTCATGTTGAGACCTATCTTAACTTTATAGCTAAATATCTGAGGCTGAGCTAAGAAAAAAGAGTTACATTATTACAACAACATTTGCCTCGCATTTAATTATTAGTTGTATCTTCTGCTAGGTTTTCAATTAGTATATTTATCAGATATTAAACTATGGATATAAGATGGAAGAAAGAGCCTGTCTTAGTCCATTTGGGCTGCTCTAACAAAATACTACAGACTGGGTGGCTTGTAAACAGCACAAATTTATTGCTTATAGTTCTGGAGTCCAAGATCAAGGTGACAGCAGGTCTGATATCTGGCAAGACCGCACTTTATAGATAGCTGTCTATTTGCTCTACCTTCACATGGCAGAAGGGGCAAGAGAGCTCTTTGAGGGCTCCCTTATAAGAGCACTAATCACGTTCACTAATCCCATTCATCCCCCTGCCAGCTGCCACCTCCAAGTTCTGTCACCTTGGGGGTCAGGATTTCAACATATGAATTTGGGGGGACATAAATATTCAGACCATAGCAGAGCTCAAGAATTAAAAAATACAGTCTGAGACTTCCCTAGCAGTCCAGTAGTTGAAACTTTGCCTTCCAATGCAGGGGTGCGGGTTCAATCCCTGGTTGGAGAGATAGGATCCCACATGCTTCATGGCCAAAAAACCAAAACATAAAACGGAAGCAATATTGTAACAAATTCAATAAAGACTGTAAAAATGGTCCACATTAAAAGAAAATCTTTTAAAAAAGTGCAGTCTGATTCTGGGCTATAGAACAGACCAACTCTGTGACCAAAGGTATTATGTAAAAGTTCTGATATTTAAGCTCCATCACTGACATAGAAGGGTATTGGTACCCACCTCACTAGCTGATCATGAAAAGGATTCAAATGAAGAAATTACATTAAGATGCTCTTATCAACTCTGAACCTAATATAAATTGTCTCCAAGAGGCCATTATTAAAATATAAAGAGGGGAGAAATGGTTGTTTAGGAGATGGGGACTGGCCATAACCAGGATCTCTGTTAAACATATTAGCACATATCAATCTGACTGACGCCTGTCCTCTTAGAATAAGAGTGAGGATGATCCCAAGGTCAACTGATGCATTAATAAGGGAATGAATTCAATCATTAAAAACAATCTAGAGCCATAAAGCCTGGGTTTGAGTTCTACCTCTATCATTAGCTGTGCTACTATATGCAAGTTATTTTGACTCATTTTGCCTCATTTCCCTCCTGTAAAAAGTTAGTAATAACCTACCTCATAGGGTTATTGGGAGAATTTAATGAGTTAATATATTTAAAATGCTCATAAGCAGGCTTGACAAATAGTAAGTGCTCTGTGCTGTTCACTGTTATTGGTATCAATTAGCACGTGTTATGGAGCATATGGCAACTGGTTGAGATTATGATTGTTAAAAACCAGGCCATAACTAATGTGGCAGACAAATATAGAATTTGTACAGTCCACACTATGTGACAGGGAAGAACAACTTTTGATATTTTTATGCATTACTCCTTTTCCAAAGCTATGGATGGTTTACTTAAAAGCAGTGGACAAATCTAAGTGATAATTAATATTATGCACTTAAGTAAATGTTTTAAGCTTGGGAGTAAAGATGAGAATTCAAGACTTGAATCAGGATGTTCTGTCTTGACATTTTCAAATCTTTGAGCAATAAAGAAGATATTGGGCAATAAATAAGATACAGAGCAAAGTATGTTAGGAATAAGGAGAACTCACACTCCCTAACCCTGCTCCATGGACATTTCCCTCTGATTGACAGAACCTTAAAGACAATACAGATCTAGGAACTCCCCTGGTGGTCCAGTGGTAAAGACCCTGCACTTCCATTGCAGGGGGCATGGGTTTGATCCCTGGTTGGGGAACTGAGATCTCATATACCATGCAGTGTGACAAAAAAAATAAAATAAAATAAAAAAGATATTACATATCTAGACATTAATGAAAAAAATTACAGAACATATTAAATGAGATAATGAATATAAAGTGTCAAGAACTTTATTGGCATGTTGTCATTATAGCTGTGGGGTGGTTGTTATCATTTATTTGTATCTCAATTTCCATAAGGTCAAGAACTATGTCTCTTCTGATCAGTGTTCTTAGACCTATATGGTGATGCAGAAACACAACACAAAATATAATTTCCAAAAAATACTGAAATACAATGGACATCTCTCAAAGGCATATTGAAGAGGGAGCTAAATTCTTTGACACATGCCCCAGAGACCATTTTAGCCTTTCTCCTTATTCTTTCTCACAGTCTACTCCCTCTAAATCTCTTGCTTCTCTTCTTCAACTCCAGTCCAAATTGACTTTTCCTTATTCTTTCTAATCCAAACCAACATAGCTTTTCTCATCATTTGGCACTTTCTATTCCAGAATTCTCTTTAGAAGATAGGAGAGGAAAAGCTGTGAAAACCTGTGGAAGGAACAAAAGTTTAGAAGCATAAATTCTATTCAGCAGACATGTTTGGTAGTTTGGCCTAGATGTTTGGAAGTTAATTCGGACGCAATGCCTGTGACAGAGAAGGACAGAATGAATGCACCAGGAATTAGGCAGGAACTTGGAAGATTACTTTATGTAGCAAAAAAACCTGAAATCAAGAACAAAAGACTTACTAGCAGGACTTGTTATTTTAACTCAAGTTCAGATTCAAGTGATTCTTTCATAGCTCCTTTTAGTCTTTAGCCTCTGTTCTCCAGGTTTCTCATCTCTTTCTCTCAGATCTTCTAATGAATTCTCACCACTTCCTTTGACATGTTCAAAAATTCCAAATTGCTCTTTAATTTTTCAACTGTGATTGGTTATTTTTCTTTTTTTGGGTGGGTGTGTGGTGTTACTATGAGTTGGTCATTCTAAAGCTCTCCTCATTGGATGCTTTTCTTTTTAAATAAAATAGCTACAAATTACTTATTATTGCAGCTTTTAGATGCACCTGAAAGCCATGCTTCTTTCTTAAGACTCCACAAAAGTAAATTTTATGTTATATAATTAGATTGTTACAGAATTTAGTGCAAAAATTAATCCAGGTTTTAATTTTCTTCATTATAAGTCCCTTCACTGGAAAAATATATTACATCAGGAGGGTCCTTCAATAACCTTAACCCAAATTCAAGAGTAAGGAGAGAAGGAGAAATGTGAAGAGAGAGCTTTAAAACACTTTAAATGTCCAATATACAGAGAACCACTTTTAGGACAACTTAAGATCTCTCACCTCATGCACAAAGTGTTAGGGCTGGCACTGGGGAGGAAGAGCATCTTAGCTCTCTAATTACTAGCCCTTGGGCTTTTCCTAATGGAGAAAAATAGACTCCCCCAGGTTCCTCACATTTGGTCTTTTGATTGAGTTTAGTTACAGAAACCCGGATGCTTAGTGCATCCAGAATGTTTGTTTTCATTTAATTTTCAGCCAAGACACTGGACATTGATTTCTCCTTGCATTTCACTTAAAGTGAATTCTCAATTGTGGATGGGAAAACTGAAGCCAAAAATCTTTGCCCTGAGCACAAACCAAAGTAAAATCAAAGCATTGCTGAGAGTGTGAATTGTTCAGTTAAATTTGCTTAAAAAAAATCATCAAGCAATTGCACTGCTGAAATGGATCAGACATGAGGCAGAAATCAGATGAAAAACTCTCAGTATGCCAACTTGTGCAGTAATCTTCACATCAAAGAACTTCAAAATAGGATTTGTGCCAGTATTTTAACTTTTAGCTAGCTGACTCAAATCCTTTCTGGAAGTAATCAGGTTATAAATTATAACTACATAAATTAATAAATCTCATGGTAATATCCAGATATCACCCAGTTCAAGGTTTGCCCACCCCATCCCCATTCCATCCTGCATACTTAGGGTCAAAGCTTTCTTCACATCAAGGCTTTTTTTCTTCACAAAACTGAGTGGATATATGTGAATACCCATGCAAAAGAAGAACTTCCTGGGGAAAGGAACAGTATGGTATGTTCAAGGGCTTGAAGATATTGAAAAGAGGCCTGGGGAGCTGTTACACTGTGATTTAAACGTGAGGAGAGCGGTGAGTGTGTTGAGGTGAGATGAGACCAGGAATGCAAATTCAGATGAGTTTGAGAAGGAGGAGCTTCTTTGCTATGTTGGGGACTTTATCCTGAGCACAATGCCATCCAGAGGCTGGATAATTCACACTTGGTTTATAGAATATTTTCGTTGCTCACAACCTGTATAAATTTGTATGACCCCCTTTACTTATTCTGGCATCAGTTTAGACATCTATAAATGATGGAAGTCAGACAAAAACTCTTTCTATGTTTTGTGTGTGTGTGTATGACATATTTACCTACACACACACACACGCATGCACACATCTTCTGAAGGAAAATAATAAGTTCTAATACAACTATAGATTTCAATTCCTAATAATTATCTGGAATATAAATATTTCTATAATATCTAAGCTTTCCAGGTGGCTCTATCACCATATAGTCCCACTTACTCTATTTATGCAATATAACCTAGGTTTTCTTGATCCCTAGTTTTTCCTCACTTTGTGCCTTCTCTCTGCAACTGTTCTGATGTCATGACATCTATTAAAGTTATGGCTATCCCTTAGATTCCAGTATAAACACTCCTTCCTCTAAGAAATCTTCCATGTTTCCTCACAATTAATCTAGAATCATCTTTCTTCAAATCCTGAGAGTATATTTATGCTCTTTGTGCCTATTCTGTCTTCACTTCGAACTCCTTGTCAACCAGTATTTCTTATTAGATTACCAGCTACTACAGGAAGGGATAGTTACATGCTCATACTTGTTACTTTCTCATACACTTCTCCTAGTAACTCCAAAATGTTTTGTAGATACAAGTAATTCAATAGTACTTTGTGAAATTGTATTGAATGTATAATTCCAGTCACTTGGTAGAGAAGGCTATGCTGTTACTTATCAGTGCTTAAATATATGAAGGGCTTCACTGAAATTAATTTTTAATGCCATAAATAGGATAATACAAATAAACAGTGTCTATGGGGGCAAGGAAGAATTTCTCAGTAGATTGCAATAGGGAGAAGGCGTGCATATTTTTCTCTGGAGATTTCTTAAAAGTCTATTCCCATTTTATAAACTACTCATCCCGCATCCCTTTATCATAGCCCATCTTCCTTGTGAAGGTAATGTATACACACAATACTACATGGGAAATCTGAAGACCAGTATTCTAGGACCAGGTTCTCCTCTCCATTATAGTTTAACTTGGGCAGGTAACTTAACCTCTTGAACGACCATGTTCTCTTCCATAAAAAGGGAAGAAGAATGCCTATGCTTTCCATTGACAAGGCTCTTTTACAAATCAGTAGAGATAAAATATTTAAAAACAAATCATATATTTTATTCCATCTATTTTTTTTTTTTAGTTTCTTGAATATATAGTGGAGATTAATTCTCCATAACTATGTGCATGCTGTTTTCTGTGTGTAAAAATCTATTCTCTTCTTTTATATGATGAATTCGAATTTTCTTTATAAAATACAGCACAGTGATCATCTTATCTAGGAAGACTTCATGGATGCCCACACTTGCTATATGCTCTACCATAGCCTTTCTTGTGCTGGATCAGAATTCTTGATTTGATTTTCAGTCTCCATTACGATGATGCAAAATCCTTCATTGTGGGGACCAGAACCTATATAACCATTATATCTTCAACACATTGGTGTTCACTAAATATTTACTGGCTAAATAAACTTTGAATGATCTTTCAGACTTGAGTCAGTCTTCTATGAGTTGGGTATAATAATCTCCTTGTTTGCAATTTTGTGAAAACTGTGGTCCAGTTTCATAAAATTGACATTAGTAGACCTTGAGTCTGGGGTCTGATAGAGAGCCCAATGCATATTTATGAGGGCATCTTACCTCCAGAAAGCTTTTCTTTTCTATTTTGTCCTACAGACACTTTACAAAATATTTCTCAGGAATGATGGTGACAAAAAGAAGCTGGGACAGAGGGTCGGCTTTGTAAAAAGGCATGCTTCACTTGGTAATTTATTTTTCTTAAATTTCTCCCTAATCCTGTTTGAATATGCTAATCTCCCTGGTTTCTTCATTAAGTCTGCTTTAGAATAGTTTTATATACAATAGCCTCCCACACTGGAGAGGTGACTAAACTTTAATGGTTGCCTTAGGTCCCCCTACATCAATTTATTCAAACACACAGAAATATGGGAATGAAATAGACCATAAAGATAAAATACATTATTAAATGACATTATTGTTACTGTTATTATTCTCTCATCAAACAAGGAGATGAATAGCTGAATTGCACACCATATGGTAATTGCTTGGAAGATAACCACAACTTACGGTTACGCCTTCAGCATCCAATGACATTGTTTGCTGCATTTCAGGTGCCAGTGTGGCAGAGGGCCAGCCCAGGAAAGATAAACTGGCAGAGAGAGAATGACAGACATTAGGCATAGTACTTTTCATGTCAAGCCTTTGGCATGTTCATTGTCAAAAAAAATCTGTTCTCAGAAATGACTTCCAAAATATGAAAGTTATACTATGAAGGCATATGATGACTCCTGCCATCCAGGAATATGTTAATATGAGCCATCCTGGGAGATGCCAAATCAAAGCCAAGATAATGGGTGATTCCAGATGTCTGTCCAATCCCATTCCTACTGCACAAGGAAAGTTCAGAAATTTTAAAAAGAAAAGTTTATATAGAAGTTTTTAATGGGTGATGACTTTCAATAGTCAATTTTGAAAGTGATAAGGAGCCACTTGAACCTTTATTTCAGTATGTACAACCTTCCATTTTCTGGATCTGTATTTAAATTATAGATTTGAATTGTCTCCCTTCCCAGCAGTAAGAGGGCGAACTTTACATTGAAGGTGAGATTCTTACTTTGGATGATTTTTAAAATATCTTAGTTTGAATAGTATTACTCAGTTTACTAAATGTTATTTTACACATTATGTCATTTTATTGAATCTTCCTAAGATCATCATCAGGGAAATATCATTTTCTATTTTCTTTCCAGATAAAGCATCTCAAAGAAACAGAAATGACTTGCCCAAAGCCACTCACCTGGTTTTTAAGAGGAGTAGAACCCAAATCTTTTCTTCTTCTCAAGTCAAATGATCTCAAGCAATTTTACCTGTGTTAACTGGGTTATCATTCATTATAATTTTCTTCTGGGATCCAGTGTAGTAGCTCCAAAATTGTTAGGTTTGGGGATCTAACAAATGATATGCTCTTTATGAATTATAAAATATATTTATCAACTCATGCCATAACTGCTTGATTGCTAGAAAATTAATGGTAAGAATGAATTTCCCATATCTTAAAAGTAAAAAGATTTAACTCTTTAGAAATGCCCAAAGGCATAAAATATGCCTATAACACAACTATTTCTCCAGCTGATATCTTTGACTCACCTCACAGACCTGCCTTAAAATAATCAGTAAATCAAACTCTATTCCCTACAGTGAGCTAGACTTTCAAGATGTAATAGAACCTTAAACGTAGAAATACTCTTGGAATTTTTTCAGAACTGTAGAAATTTTGATCCAAAAGCACAGCTGAATATTCATGGAGCATTTTTATTTATCCAAACTTATCCTTGGAAAAGACAAATTTGGAATGATCATTGTAATATCTCAGGCAGCAAAATTATACATAAACGTTTGCTTCTTTCATAGCTGTTGTTGTGTTATATATACACACAGATTCACATGTGAATATGAATATATGAGATTAAAAACACATTTAGAGCTCTAATTGTATTTTATGAATCTTTCACTATATCCTGGCTATTAAAGCTTTCCTAATAAAAAAATAAAAATAAAGAATCCCTATACTGAAGGCCTTTATTGACTTTCTATTGTGAACTTAACCCTGGCCTGGGAACTGTGGTGGTTAGGAAAATAATAAAAGATGCTTCTTAAGGACTGTACACTTCAACAGAGAATCAAGATATACATGTAAGAAACACAACATGTGCTCAATAGGGCACTACAGGTGTTTTAATAATTAACACAGGATAGCAGATTCTGTTGTGAATGTGCACATGTACAAGCAGCTCCAGACAAATCACTGAGGCAAGACAGAAATTGATCTCTAGCTGCCTAGCCTTTGGAGATGCAGGAGCCATTTAGTGACTATTTGCCCAGTGCACAGAGAATTCCAGAGTAACACTGGCCCAGGGCTTGTGCTCCTCCTTTGGGCTTTGCTATCATTGAATTGTGTTCCCCCAACATTCATATGTAGAAACTCTAACCACCAATGTGGCTGTATTTGGAGATAGGGCCTCTAAGTTGGTAATTAAAGATAAATAAAATCATCACAGTAGGGTCCTGTTTTGATAGGAATGGTGGCCTTCTAAGGAGAGATACCAGAGAGCTCTCTCTATCTGCCAAGTGAGGACACAGAGAGAAGGTGGCAAAGCAGGAAAAGAGTGCTCCTCAGGAACTGAACCAGCCGGCACCTTGCTTGGACTCACCAGCCTCCAGAATTGTGAGAAAAGAAATCTCTGTTGTTTAGCCTCTCAGTCTATGGTAGTTTGTTATGGTGGCCTTAGCTGACTAAAACAGGCTTTAATCACTGAAGAGACCCTAAGGGCATGATCTGCTCTCCGACTATACTCCCCTTTGCGGACTCACTCTGACCATATTGATTATATGTGCCAAGCAGACACATGCTACAGGCCACTGTGTTTGCCGTGTACCCCATAACCAGCACAGCTCACCCGTCACTTTCTTCTATTTTGCAAATGGCACTTTCTTAGTGAAGACTTCACTGATCATTTTAGATTGCAACCCCCTTCAATACTCCTTATCCATTTTCCCTGCTTTTCTCTTTTATATTTAATCCAATTTACATACTGTGTAGTTTACTTGTTAATTGTGCTTATTTCTTCTCTTTCCTCACTGGAAAGAAATATCAAGATAGCAAAGATTATTGTTTTGTTAATTGCCATATCCTTAATACCTAGCACATTATTAAGTGCCCAATAAGTATAAATCATGTTCAATATAATGTTATCATAGACCTTATAAATTTCAGAAGGGATAAGAAGAGGTTAATAAAGGTTAGAAAACAATGGCAAAGAGGCCTATGTCGTGTTACAATATAGAGTTTATTCACTGATTCAACAATCAACAGACCAGTCAATGGTAATGAAATTGAATTTGTAATTAAAAAACTCCTAGCAAACAATCAGTTCTTGAGCACACACTATATACCTGGTACTGGGATTAGTGACCTTTAGAAGCTCATAGTCACAAAAGAGAGAGAGGAAAAAAGAATGAAAAAGAGAAAGAACAGAAAAGTAATGAAACAAAAATAAATATGATAGATAATACTATTCCTTCTCATTTACTAGAGTTATAAAGTCAATCAAAAAAATATCCCTTGCTATTATTGTTTTCTTTTTACAGTTGTATTAAAGAATATATATTGTGTGTGAACAGAATGGCAGAGGGAAGGGAAAAGTGGAGAGGATGAAAAAAATTTATTTTTGGATCACCTACCAAGTTTAAAGTTACTTTTTGATATTTCTGCAAAACCATAGCTAAAATTGCAGTAAAAGATATTGGGGAAAGAGAGAGAGAAGTGGAAATTTTATATTATATAAATTAAGAAACAGTCAAAATGACTAGTCAAAATTAATATACAAAGGTCAGAGAAATCAAGAGCAAAGTGAACATTTGGTATATCAAGTCAGTAACTGTTGTCTCCTCCAAATGCATCCCAGGAAAGAAAACTTTCAGAGTAGAAATTAAAGATATGAAGAAGAAGTACACATTCTCAGAATTTCATTTTATTCACTTTGGAAGGGATAATTTAGGATTAGCATAAAGAGATATAACATACCATATACTCTCCTTCTCCTTGATATATATTTGTTGTTATTCTTTCAATCTTTGTCCTTCTGGGAATAGAAAGCTTTATGCAAATATGGTAGGAAGAAAAGCTGCTTAATGGAGCACACTGCAGCAAAAATTATTGATCAATTTTGTTTTACTTGTAAGAATGACTGAATGTGCAAGTAATTGAGAGGTCATTTTGTAGCTTGAACATTTTATTTTCTAGAATGTGTGCTTTGTCACAGAAAATGTATTTGAGAGAAAATAAAGAATGAGAGATGATGTATTGAACAGAAAAAACATACTATTTGACTTTTCTTGGTCACCCTCTTGATTTCATGGAACCATCTTGTATTATCAGTGGTGAAATTTTGCCAGCTCAAGGCTAAAGCAAATGTTCTCTTCCAGGGTCTCTCATTTTCCCTTCCTTCTTAAATGCTTTATTCAATTCCATCAAACCACTTGTTTCTGCCTCTACTAGTGCTTTGTGACTTCTTTCTCAAAATTTACTGTCTATTAAAAAATTTACTGTTTATTATTTTAATTTGTGTGTAAATATTTGGCCTCACTTAAAGTGTAGACACTCTCTTCCTAAACCTTATTCACCAGCAAATACACATGCAACCATCCCCAAATTGTTATGTATTTTAAGAGAGGACACAAAAGAAAGTGAAAGAATGAGGCTCTGATAGTATGCAAATTGAGTAGGTAGAAAAGTAGCCCTCTCCTTCTGCAGATGTAGGGTTAGTGGAGATAGCGACTACTGCTGTTGAAGTGAAACTGTGCAAGAATGAACTAAACTATCTAAAAATATAATCAGCCTGTCTCTTTCTTTAAACTTTTAAAATCCCAATTGTTTTATCTTCATGCACAATATGTACACGATTGTTTGAAAACAGAAAAGAAAAAAATTAACATTGAAACCATGTCTGACTTTAGATTGAGGCCAAATAGGTAATCATTATGAATGTGATTTAAAGGAATCTCACTCAAAAACATCTCCCCTGTCTCTTTACTAAATTATCTAGTATTGCTTTATAAGAAATTGTTTCCTGCAAGTTACAGGACTATGTCTAGTTAAACTGAAAGTGAAACACAATAAACCCAATCAACAATTAACACTTAATGTGATTGGGATTCAGTTCTTTCCCATTATACCTACCTAATATCGGCCTCTTCAAAAAGGAAATCCACAGGTGAGATGTGACTTGAAAAGAGGAGATAATGAGAGGTTTAAGACAAGTGACATCCTGGATTCAGTTTAAAATACTGGGTATTTAAGGAAAGTCATTGGGCCTCAGGAAAGAAGGGGCAACAAGACAAAGATTCTAACAGAGAACAACTGGAAATGTTTTCAGACACTGTTATTGTGTCTGATCATATAAGAATTAAGGCATAGTTATTGGCCTCAAAGATTCTATTCGTACAAAATGGCAAGTTCTTTGATACATATATGGACTGGTTACCATGAAAGCCCTAAACGTTCATGTCAGGAGATCAGGGTTCAAGTGTTGGCTCTGCTTTACTATCTGTGACTCTGTGGGCAAACCACACAACTTCTCTGAAGCTCAGTTTCTTCATCTAACAACATCTTATCGTCGGGCCATGTGTATCATTTAAGTGATATCTATATTTTCATAATCTGTAAAACAGTATGTAGTTGGGAGTTGTTGCCACAGAAAATAAATATTGTCTACTTGCTTCATCATCTGTCAACCCTGAAAACCCACCATCAGCATTATGTGTCCAGAGATAATACTGGACATCAATTATTTCCTTCAGATTAACAAAGTGAAGCTAGGAGAAGAGAGAATCACTGCCATAAAGGGACAAAGGATTGAAATAGTTTTCCTGGATAGGGTTCCTCATCAGTGGAGACTTCCCTGGAGATTTAGAAATTACCAGGTCCTTAGCCAATGGGAAGGACTTCAATCTGCAGAAAGAAGGAATTGAGAATATTTTCATAAAAAGTAAAAGCATCTGGGTCTCTTTGAGGTTGGTATAGAGATTTGTATAAGAAGCATTTTGGAAAATGTGAAAGGAAACAATGCTTCTCAGAAGGATATGAATCCAATTTACAGATTTTAATTTTATTCTATAAGCAAGGAAATCCTTTTGACAAGAATAATGACATAAGGTACACGCGCTTGAAACAGAGGTTAAAAAGAACCCAGGGATCCATTGTGGAAACTAGTGTGATTGTCCAAGGATGGGATAATAATAGTTCCAATTTTAATAGGGAGTGAGATCACGGGCAGTCAGGGCTATAGGCAGGGAACAGTTGCAATGAGAATGAAATAGACTTGAATAGTTATAAATAGAACTGAAAAAAAAAAAAACTGAGAGAGTTGAATAAGGATGATGAAGGAATAGTAGTTATAGAATAAAAAATATAGCAGTCTTGGCAGCCATGGTATCAGTTTTCTACTTCAAGTCTTCATTATGTAGATAATAATAGTGAGGTTCAGAAAACCTAAACAATTTGCCTGGGTAGCAGCACAACAATTTAAGTAATTTAAGTAGGTTTTCTGCTTTTCAGTTTATGATTTTTCTATACTTCAACAACAAAAACAACAACAAATTCAGTCCTGGAATATCAGAAATAGAGAACTACTTTTAACTGAAATAGGGCCATACAAGGACAGCATTAATGAGTTTACATAACATAGGCCTATCTTGATGTGAAACAATATTTAAGTGGAAATTGCCCATAAGCAAAGCAAGCAGATAGAAATGAGAGATTAAAACACAGTAGAGAATCTAAAAAAGAATATATATACATATATATATATATATATATATTTGAATCACTTTGCTGTTCACCTGAAACTAACACAACACTGCAAATCGACTATAGTTCAATAAAAAAATTTTAAAAATACAAAAGAGAGATTAACAATATGAATATGTATTGAGGTTAATTTATTTTTTTATTTTTTAACGTTTTTATTGGAGTATAATTGCTTTACAATGGTGTGTTAGTTTCTGCTTTATAATGAAGTGAATCAGCTATACATATACATATATCCCCATATCTCTTCCTTCTTGCGTCTCCCTACCTCCAACCCTCCCTATCCCACCCTTCTAGCTGGTCACAAAACACCGAGCTGATCTCCCTGTACTATGCGACTCCTTCCCATTAGCTATCTATTTTACATTTCGTAGTGTATATATGTCCATATATACACTACCACTCTCTCACTTTGTCCCAGCTTACCCTTCCCCCTCCCCGTGTCCTCAAATCCATTTTCTAGTAGGTCTGCATCTTTATTCCCATCTTGCCCCTAGGTTCTTCATGACCATTTTTTTTTTTTTTTTTTTTTTTTAGATTCCATATATATGTGTTAGCATACGGTATTTGTTTTACTCTTTCTGACTTACTTCACTTTGTATGACAGACTCTAGGTCCATCCACCTCACTACAAATAACTCAATTTCGTTCCTTTTTATGGCTGAGTAATATTCCATTGTATATATGTGCCACATCTTCTTTATCCATTCATCTGTTGATGGACACATAGGTTGCTTCAATATCCTGGCTATTGTATAGAGCTGCAATGAACATTGTGGTACATGACTCTTTTTGAATTATGGTTTTCTCAGAGTATATGCCCAGTAGTGGGATTGCTGGGTCATATAGTAGTTCTCTTTGTAGTTTTTTAAGGAACCTCCATACTGTTCTCCATAGGGGCTGTATCAATTTACATTCCCATGAGGTTAATTTAGATAACCTTTTGATTCCAATCCTCAAAATATTCTCACTGGTATTTTAGGAAAATATGAACTTGATCGTGACAATGTAAGAGGAAGGTAGAGTATAATTGGCTGGAATGTTCTGCCATGCTGAAAACTATTCAGTGTCTTATCATTACTTGCAAGATGGGATCCAATTGGTTAAAATGACTTAAAAGACTATCCATTATATAACCCCTTCTTATCACTCTAGGATTATCTCTTACCACTCTCTCATCCTCACTCCATGATCCAAACAGAGAAAACTCTTATATATGTGCCCAGTAAGGGTGGGTAAAAAAAAAATTGCTGTAGTTGCTGTCTGAGTTTTGACTGATATGTAGAGTGAGCTGAGAAAAGGGGTTAGGAGTGGGATGAAGACAAGGAGAAAGGATTCTATGCAAAAGAAGGAGCAGAGACAAAAATCGTGGAATATGAGACAGAACAGTGTTCAAGGAACTTCTAGAGACTCAGTATGACTACTAAGTGAAAGTAATGGGTGGTGACAGGCAAAAGTAAGATCACAAAGGGCTTGGTACATCTTGAACCATTTTCAAATAATTATCTATGTTTCTTCCAAAGAAAACTAAACCCAACAGAGGTTATGTCATATGTTTCTTTGGGTTTGGTCCAAACCTAACATTTTGCTGCCCATTAAATATACATAACAAACATTTACTGTCAATTTTGAAGAGAAAACATAGATTATTTGAAGGTTTCATAATTTATAATCCTTTTAATAATTTAAATAATCACGTTTCAAAATACCATGATTTTGATGATTGGATGATTTATTCGGTTTGGGGTCTGGTATGGACACCATGTCTTCACCAATTATGTATCTCATTTTCTAGGCTTTATGTTCTGTCCCTAAGAGACCACTTTACATCGATCTCTACCACATTATTAAAGGATATTTTTATATTCATTTGGCTCAACGTAATTAAAAATTGTATTCTAGGTGGTATTTATATGTTTTATCTCTTCACTAGGCTATGAGATTCTTGGAGTATTTCACTGTTTTTTTAATGTTTTTTACATTCCAGATAATTGCACAGTGCCAGGAATACAGTAGGAATTCAATAAATGTGTATTGGATAAGAGAATTTAGGAAACTATGTGATATCACCCTAGAATAGATCGTAGAGACAATAAGTGATGTGTGAGAGGACCAAAGGATTAACTAATCAAAAATTAAAGAAATATTTATTGATGACATATGTTGTACTCAGTCTTGTACATCACTAAGCCCATTAAGAAACAGCAATGCAATATCAGTCTTCTATTAGCTAACATTTAGAGAAAATTAAGGAAGAAATTGAGAAATATTGTGAGGGCACTGGACCAGATGTCAGTTACCATAAATTACAGTGGAAACTAAGTGAAAAAATTAGGTAATAATCAAACAGTGAAAACGTGAAGAAGAATAGAACTTGTTAACCTGAGAAAGCGGTTGTACTCTTGGGAATTTACATAGGAACAGTTTTTAAATAGAGGAGTAAGCAAAACAAAACAAAACAAAAAATGAACAAACAAAAACTATCTGAAATTCAATAATTTCACATACTTTCAATCCAACTGAAAGAGAAACATTCAAGCAATTATCAGGAAGTGTGACAGATTATTTTCAAAAATAACTTCTTGGAAGTCCCAAATTTCAATGTTTGTCCCCATGAGTCTACAGAAAACACTGTTCAGCTTCATTGGACCCTCAGCTGTAGATTTAGGAATAAGAAAATGAAGAGAAAACAGAATGCCAAAATCTGGGCTCACCTTTCTGGGTTTTACTTTTCTCCAAGGTAAAATTACCCCAAATTGTCACTACTTTGTATGTTCCCTAATGTCTTCCTACAAATTTACTCTTAATATTTTGCTTAACATTTCTAGTTGCTCTAAAAGAAATAGCAGTCCAAAACATCTAGTTTGCTATTACTGCAAGAGGTATTCCCTGGATGCTGTTTTTAAGCCCTTGAATTTCATAGAATTTTGCTGTTAAGAATTCCAGGGACCAGATGCAGTACTTCAGGATAAGGGTATCCTACCTTTGGGATAACAGTTAGTGGAACTAAGAGAACACTAATTATCTGAAGACAGAAACTTCCCCAAGAGTTTATTTGGATTAGAATTTACTTTCACAGCCATTGTCAGTAAGTAGTCATTCTACTTAGATCTCATACACTCTCTCACTTTAATTCTGTTTTTGGCAGAAAAAACCTTTTGAAATCCAAACTTTTTTTTTTTTTTAACATCTTTATTGGAGTATAATTGCCTTACAATGTTCTGTTAGTTTCTGCTGTATAACAAAGTGAATCAAATATATGTATACATATATCCCCATAATGCTCCTTATTGCGTCTCTCTCCCACACTCCTTATCCCACCCCTCTAGGTGGTCACAAAGCACTGAGCTGATCTCTCTGTGCAATGCAGCTGCTTCCTACTAGCTATTTATTTTACATTTGGTAGTGTATATATGTCAATGCTACTCTCTCACTTCGTCCCAAATTACACATTCCCCTCCCCATGTCCTCAAGTCCATTCTCTACATCTGCATCTTTATTGCTGTCCTGCCTCTAGGTTCATCAGAACCTTTTTTTTTTTTTTTTTAAGATTCCATATATATGTGTTAGCATATGGTATTTGTTTTTCTCTTTCTGACTTACTTCATACTACATGACAGACTCTATGTCCATCCACCTCACAACAAATAACTCAATTTCATTTCTTTTTAGGGCTGAGTAATATTCCATTGTATATATGTGCCACACCTTCTTTATCCATTCATCTGTCTATGGACACTTAGGTTGCTTCCATCTCCTGGCTATTGTAAATAGTGCTGCAATGAACATTGTGGTACATGTTTCTTTTTGAATTATGATTTTCTCAGGGTATATGCCTAGTAGTGGGATTGCTGGGTCATATGTAGTTCTATTCTTAATTTTTTAAGGAAACTCTATACTATTCTCCATAGTGACTGTATCAATTTACATTCCCACCAACAGTGCAAGAGGGTGCCCTTTTCTCCACACCCTCTTCAGCATTAATTATTTGTAAATTATTTGATGAAGGCCATTCTGACCGGTGTGAGGTGATACCTCATTGTAGTTTTGATTTGCATTTCTCTAATGATTAGTGATGTTGAGCATCCTTTCATGTATTTGTTGGCAATCTGTATATCTTCTTTGGAGAAATGTCTATTTAGGTCTTCTGCCCATTTTTGGATTAGGTTGTTTGTTTTTTTGATATTGAGCTGCATTAGCTGCTTGTAAATTTTGGAGACTAATCCTTTGTCAGTTGCTTCATTTGCAAATATTTTCTCCCATTCTGAGGGTTGGCTTTTTGTCTTGTTTATGGTTTCCTTTGCTGTGCAAAAGGTTTTAAGTTTCATTAGGTCTCATTTGTTTATTTTGTTTTTATTTCCATTTCTTTAGGAGGTAGGTCAAAAAGGATCTTGCTGTGATTTACGTCAAAGAGTGTTCTTCCTATGTTTTCCTCTAAGACTTTTATAATATCTGGCCTTACATTTAGGTCTTTAATACATTTTGAGTTTATTTTTGTGTATGGTGTTAAGAAGTTTTCTAATTTCATTCTTTTACATGTAGCTGTCCAGTTTTCCCAGCACCACTTATTGAAGAGGCTGTCTTTTCTCTATTGTATACTCTTGCCTCCTTTATCAAAAAGAAGGTGACCATATAGGTGTATGGGTTTATCTCTGGGCTTTCTGTCCTGTTCCATTGATCTATATTTCTGTTTTTGTGCCAGTACCATACTGTCTTGATTATTGTAGCTTTGTAGTATAGTCTGAAGTCAGGGAGCCTCATTACTCCAGCTGTTTTTCTTCTCAAGATTGCTTTTGCTGTTTGATATTATGTGAAGCTGGGAAGTCTCTGGTCGACCACTGTCCTGAACTTGGCTCTCCCACTTCACAGGTACTGGACTGACACCCAGCCAGAGCACCAAGACCCTGTCAGCCACATGGCTCAGAAGAAAAGGGAGAAAAAAAGAAAGAAAAAAAAAATTAAGTTATTAAAATAAAAGAATTTAAAAATTATTAAAAATTAAAAAATTAAAAAGTGATAAAAAAAAAGAAGAGAGCAACAAAATCTCCCAATGATAACAAGTGCTAA
This sequence comes from Balaenoptera physalus, assembly GCF_965194825.1. Lineage (NCBI taxonomy): Eukaryota > Metazoa > Chordata > Mammalia > Artiodactyla > Balaenopteridae > Balaenoptera > Balaenoptera physalus. The sequence goes on along the minus strand of NC_138897.1, from coordinate 40,394,895 downwards.
AAACTATACAAAAAAAAAGAAAAAAAAGAGAGACAATCAGAATCCTAGGGCAAATGGCAAAACAAAGCTATACAGACAAAATCTCACAAAGAAGCATACACATACACACTCAGAAAAAGAGAAAAAGGGGAGACAAATATATATATATATATATATATATATATATATATATATATATATATATAAAGGAAGAGGGCAACCAAATCAATAAACAAATCTACCAATGAGAATAAGCTCTAAATACTAAATTAAGATAAAAATAAAACTAGAAACAAATTAGATGCAGAAGCAAACCCCAAGTCTATAGTTGCTCCCAAAGTCCACCACCTCAATTTTCGGATGATTTGTTGTGTATTCAGATATTCCACAGATGCAGGGTGCATCAAGTTGATTGTGGAAATTTAATCCACTACTCCTGAGGCTGCACAGAAAAATTTCCCTTTTTCTTCTTTGTTCGCCCAGCTCCTGGGGTTCAGTTTTGGTTTGGGTCCCACCTCTGCATGTAGGTCATCCTCAGGCATCTTTTGGGAAGTCTGAGGTCTTCTGCCAGCGTTCAGTTGGTGTTCTGTAGGAGTTGTTCCACATGTAGATGTATTTTTGATGTATTTGTGGCGAGGAAGGTGATCTCCATGTCTCACTTCTCCACCATCTTGAAGCTTCACCCATGAAGTTACTTTAATCAGTCTTTTTCTGGGACACTGTATGCCTCAGACCTTGGTCTTTACAGTTAATGGGGAAACACTGTTGGGAACACGAGCAGATTTCAGGCCCTCACGTTCCTTCACTCTTTGTTGTGCCAGCAGTGGTGGTGGTGACTGTTGTGGGACCATCTGTCCAGGGAGGTGAGCGGCAGCCTTCTCAAAATCCAAACTTTTAACCCTCTTTCAAATTCCAGTAAGTGAAGTCAGTCTTGGGCGAGCGTTTTGTCTTCAGTGTCCTTGCAGCTCAGGGTTCTATTCCCATACCTTTTGCTCTATTTTTATATTCCCAGAAACACTTGTTCTATCTCCTGAGTGTTCAAGATATTTCAATGCCCATAATTTTCTCCCATAGATTCTATGTTCTTGAATTTCTTCCTTTCTTTCAAAAATCTTGTTCCATCCACCTATTAATTTGGGGTTTTGTTTGATTCTTTTCTTATAAGTGACTGTTGCACATGTTGCAAGGTGACTAGCATCCTTAATGTCTGGGCACTAAATACCAGCAGCAAGCCTCAGACAATCCTCACAGTAGATATTTTGAAGTTGTCTACCCTTCCAACTTGAAATGCACATGTGTTTGAAGAAGATGTAATGTTTAGGAGTTGAAGGTGGGGATTGGATAACTTTAATTAGCCTTTTTAAAATGCATAACTTTTAAACTGGAATTGTAGACTTGCCTAAGTTTCTCAAAATAATAGTGTTTAAACTCAGTAAAATAGAGGGGGAAAATACAAATCTCAAATGTCTTTTTCAAGTATTACAGTTACATTATACACTGTTATTCCAAGCACTTATGCAACAGTTTTTAGATAATCCCAAGTATAAAGTGACCTTTTGGATAGGAGCAAAAGGCCAACTTCTTGAAGCATGGATGACTACTGGTGTATGCCAGCAAAATATGCTGGGCTTGCAAATATTATTCTTGCCTTCCTTTTTTTTTTCTTTTTCTTTTACATTTCCATTTATAAATATGCTTGGTAGAGCAAACCTAAGAGTGTTTCTTGGCCAAATTCCCATCTGTTTAGAAATATATCCAGTTCCCTAGGAGTTTAGTTGAGGTCAGTTAGGGTACTAGATTGGTTTAGTTAGTGATCTAAATAAATAAATACATTTATAAGTAAGTACATTCATTCAGCTTAATGTCCAATTCATTATACATCATGGTTATGTGAACTGGAAAGTAATAATTTAGAGACTCCACTGTGTACCACTGGCCAAAATGGATAAAAGACTCAGCAGAAAAAGAGATTTGCTATATCAGCAATATTTTATTTCCTCTCTCTGCAATGAAAACAGCTCAGTGCTAGTTTTTATAAAGTTAAAAAAAAGCCTTGAAAAATGTATTCCAACTTCAAGAATAGTTAAAGATTTAAAATATAGCCACACAGTAAATAGAAATTAAATTATTTTATTACAACTAATAAAGAAACGTATTCTAAAGGGTTAGTTAGTATTGGAAATGTAAGAAGGTAATGGAAAGGAAGATAATGAAAAGAAAGTAACTTTTTTCAATAGCAATCATAAAAAGAGTTGCTCAAATAGGTAAATACAATTGAAATTTCCAATCTAAGTTTAGAAATTCATAACAAAATTCATAATCAATTCATCACAAACCTCACTACCTTTTAAAGGTAGAACTTACTAAGCAGCTTTTGGTATTTTGTTACAGGACATGGAGACACTATTATAATTTTCAGTATTGCCCATTAATGCTCTTAGATGGTATTGAAGTAGGAACAACTGCTTTTTCTTTCATAGCTATATGTTTTGAACTTTGACTATTCTCTTGAAGTTTGACTAATTCTTCCTTGACAACCATTACTTCAAGATGCAATTTTTATGTTTAACTCTAGCAAAGTCACTCTACTTACCATTTCTCCTACTGAATTTGTTACTTTGTTTTATAGACTAGAAAACTAGATTGCAAAGTTTTTACATATGTGTGTAATATTAAGGTAGATACAGTACAATCTGTGAATCACATCATGGTCTGAGGTTAACCTACTGTGAATAAAAGAAATGAATGTGCAACTTTGTGATATTTATTTTGAGTGCTTATAGATTTTAGATTGCATTTCTGATTTTGAGAAAGTGCAATTTATCAGACAAGAGACTTATGGAAAAGTGGGGAAGGGAAATTTTCCTTTCTAGTAAGAGTATACTAGATAATTCAGACCAATATTCCACCTGACTACAACTAGAAATACTGGACAAAATTTAAATATACTTGATATGTGTAGTGGTGTGTGTACATTTATGTGTGTGCATGCATGTGTGTGTTTGCGTGTGTGTGTGTTTAAAACGCAAAGTACAAAGAGCTAACAAAATTGTGAGAAATTCCCCTCTGGGTATGAAGGAAGAGTGGAAGCAAATGAAGAATTTGTGTCTGTTTTTCCTGTAGGGAATTATACGTTCCAGAGATGGAACCTAGGAGATAGAGGAGCACTTTCAACAGCTAAGAGAAGCTAGGGATAGAAATATTGATATCCACGGCACTCCAAAGAGGGTGTGAGGCCCCGTCTTTTGGGATCCCACAAAAGAATAGCATTGAAAAATAATTATGAACTTCAAAAGTAGAAAGACCCTTTTAAAGACTGCAGTTCAGTTCCATATACCTTTCCTTCTCAAGTTGGACAAAGAAGACCTTGGATTTCTAGTGGACCCAGGTACCTAGCAGGAGGAAATGTAAATAATTTTGGAGAAAAACTTCATACTATGTATTAATATATCTGTGAATGCTTTTACTAATGCCATCTCCAGCATACAGTTAACCACAGCAAGACTTATTTGGAGATTTAAAAATAAAATGTAAACATTTTAGTCAGAAAAAAGTTTTCAAATGCTCTAGATTTGGATTTTAGTTGTGACCTTTAAAATATCTGTCACTACTCCAAGAAAGATGGAGAATATTTTTCAGAGAACTGGAAATCTAACAACTTTTATTAAATCCTAAAACTGAAAAGTGCAATAATTGAAAACAGAAACTCAGGGAATGAATTTAACAAATTACATACAGCTGAAGAGATAATTAATGAACTAGAAAATAATACCTAGAATGAAGAATAGAGAAAAAATAGATTTAAAATATAGTATAAAATGGACATGGAATACAGCAAGAACGTTTTACTTATTTGTACTTGGAGTCCTAGAAGAAGAGGAGTGAGAATGAAGCAAAAGTAACATAGCAATATATAAAAGTAATATAAGGATGAGATATAATGGCTCATAATTTTCAAAACTGAGAAAGACAGCAAGCCACACACACAAGAAGCCCTAAAAAGCTTAAGTAAGATATAAATCCACATCTAAGCTCATTAGTATTAACTGCTAAAAACTAAAAACAAATAGAAAATCTTAAAATCATCAGAAAAAAAAAAAAAAAAAAAGATTTCCCAAACAGCATCTGACTTCAGCAAAGAAACAATATAGCCAAAATACATGAAATATCTGTAGAGCATTGAAAAAACTAACTTCCAACCTAGAATCTAAATCCAGAAAAACTTACCCTTCCAGACTGAAAGAAAATTAAACATGGGGAAAAAACTGAAAAAAAAGAAAATCATCAGAATTGTATTAAAGGAAATAGAGTTTTCTTTAGGCGAAGAAAAATCATTCCAAATGGTGGCTGGAAATGCAACAGGAGCAAGGAAACTGATAAATTGTTCTAAATATTGTCTTAATAATACAAAACTCATAATTACTTTTGAATTAACATATAGTGAGAATTTAATTTCATGATCTACAACAGTAGAACGTACATTTTTATGTGCACACAGAATTATTCTAAAATTAAAATATATGCTGGCAAATAAAATCAGTCCCATCAACATTAAAATGATTGAAGTCATGCATAGTTCATTCTGTGACCACAATGCAATTTAGCTAGAAATCAGTAATAAAAAGGAACTACAGAATCACTCTATGTTTGGAAATTTAAAAATGTACTTCTTAATAGTCCCCAGTTCTATTGATGAATTCAAAATCAAAATTAGAATATATTTGAATCTGAATGATAATGAAAATTCTGCAACTCAAAAAGTGCAGCTAAAAATGTGCTTAGAGGGAAATTTATAGTCATAAGTATTGATATATAGCTATAGTCAATAATCTTCAATACCTTTTTAACTCTTGGTTCACATATAATTCACAATAGTTAGAACATGATTTTTAAAAGGTTAAAAATACAACTCCAATACAAATATAGAGTGAATATATGTTAAAGATTCCTTAAGTTACTAGTAAGGGAACAAGTAAGTTGATAAAGCTGGTTACAAAAACATTTGAGAAACGGGATAGTATAGGTAATTTTAAAATGAATATTATAAATAAAATTAGTAGATTAAATACAAAATTGGTTAATTCCTACAAGGTAATAATCTGTGAATTTCTCTTTTCTATCAGACAGAATCTACTAGTAAATATATAAGTTCAAAATCTTTGGACTTTAAGTAAACGATAAAGAGCAAAGTTAAATTCAGGTGCAATTTCCTAAAGAATTAAATAATTTTTTATGTGAGCGTGACACCAGAATGACACTGAAAACACTAGCTCTTTTGTTTTTTGCCTTATAGCCAAACTTTGGATGACTTTTCTTGACACAGCATTCAAAAATTTTAAAGTGCTGTGGCAGGTGCAACAAAGGAAGCGTAATCCTGTCTCCAAGCATTCTCAATGTAGTTTGTAAAGCAAGACAAGAATCAAGTACAGAACAACATAAATAGCTGTAATTAATGCAATTAATATTTAATAGTTAAATACATTCTTCAGCTGCAGTGAAAAGAAGTAGAGGAACTCTAGCAGACAATCAATGAGAAAGAAATTTTAATTCTTCACAATTCTACATTGATGAATCAATGAGATCGCAAATCAAGGTGTCCATAGCTAAAATCTTATCTAACATTTCCACCATAGAGTCTGTCTCTTAGGGTTGAAACTCTTGAACGTTATAGGTAGGGAAACTGTAGAATTAATTTTTATATTCCTAGCTAAGTTCCTGGATTAGAGCAGATACATCATGTATATTGACACAATTATTAATCTTTTACATCTGACACTTTTGTATTCTTACCTCTTGATCTCCACACATCCTAAGTTTTACTATATAGCTAGTTCTCTTACTGTGGGTGAGGCACTCTTCTAGCCAATTTACCTGCTTTAGCTTGTCTAATCTTCCCAACAACCTTATAAGGTTGGCACTATTTTTCACTCTATATTACACATGATTAAGCTTAGACTCAGTGTGGTTATAAAATTTTATTAAACTTATCTATCTTATAAGAGGCAAAACCAGAATTTCACCTCAGGTATTCTTACTCTTATGCTTTTAATCATTTTTATGTAACCTTGGTTTCTGTCATATGACAAAATTAAATGAAGTGTGGAGATCAGGACTTATTTGTTATTTGTTCGTTCATTTGTTGTTTCCAGTATCCTGGATAGAAAACATAAAGCTTAAACAAAAATGGTGTCTGTGTGCAAAAGCAAAGAAAAAGGAACAGTGTAACTTTAAACATGTATTCAAGATGAGGAAAGTCATAAAACAGACTCCATGAACACGTGACCAGTGGATATCCATTTGTCCATCTTAGCTGTAGCTTTCACAGGAGTTTATGTAAGAAAAGATACTCCAGGTAAATAAACATTCCAATCCTAGCCTGCATATCTGTCATGGGCTGAATATTTGTGCACCACCTCCACCCACCAATTCGTCTGTCAAAATTTTTGCCCTGAATGTGATGGCGTTAGGAAGTGGGGCCCTTGAGAAGTAATTCTGTCATGAGTGTGGAGCCGTCTTAATGAGATTAGGACCTTTATAAAGGAGACCCCAAAGATCTCTCTTGCCCTCTTTCTGTCATCAATGGTACAATGAGAAGTCAACAGCCTTCAACCGGAAGAGGGTCCTCACCAGAATCTGATCATGCTGACGCTCCGATATCAGACTTCTAGCCACCAGAACTGTCAGAAATATATTTCTGTTGTGTGAAAGCCACTCAGCCTACAGTTCTTTATATCAGCCCAAATTAAGACAACATTGACTGATAATTCTGTTTTAAACTCCAAAGCAAATTAATTGTAGTTACCTAACAAAAAGCTGACTTTAAAGATAAATCTTTTTCATGATAAATAGAGAGCAAGGAAAAGAAAAAAAAATGATGCCAAGGATAACCAGGCTTCTTCCCTAAAGCCAAGCTGACTTAAGGTATCAAATTCATTCCTCTTTACCTGGACCCCAATGTGGGCCTGCTAGGGTTTCCAAAGTGGATCTTGGCTCTAGGTCTGTATTAACAGAGCAGCAACACAGAAAAGACACCATAGAAGAGGAAAAGAAAATATTAAAGGAGAACATAATACTAGAAGAGGGAATTTTCTGGAAGTATCTTTCTGAATGAAATCATTATCACTGGTCTTGGACCCATAGTACTTTCCTTAGGAGTTTTATGACTTTGACCTGTTTGAGGGAGGACAGTGAACTCAGGGATCACTACTAAAGTTAGGTGTTGTTACTCTCTCTACATAACAAAGCAGCCCCAAAATAACTGATATAAAATCACCATTTTACTATATTCACACATTCTATAAAGAATTTAAGCAGGGCTCAATGGGGTTAACTAATCTATGTCCCCCTTATGTTGGTGGAGTGGCTCAAAGCCAGGCGGCTAGAGTCATTTTTCAGTATCCTTACTCATATACTTGGTGGTTGGTGCTGACTGTTAACTGGGACCTCAAATGGGTTGAAAATTGGAACTCCTACTTGTGGTCTCGTCACATAACTTTCCTGTGGTCCTGTTCACAGCAATGGCAACTGGGTTCCAAGAATGAGGCTCCCAAAAATGAAACGGAGAAATGTATGCCATTACTCCTGTACTAAGGCCATGTTTTGAAGCTAAATATAGGTGTTTGATTAATTTAATGTCACAGGGCGTCACTTTAACTTTCACTGTACTCTATTGGTTAAAGCAGTCACAGAACTCTGCCCAGGATCAATGAAATGGGTCATAAACCCCATCACTGAATGGGAGGAATGTCAAGGTCACATGGTAAGAAGAGCATTTGATATATCAGATATTGTTTTAGGCAACGTGCTAAGATATGTAGGTATAGAGAACAAGGAATCAGGCAATACATGCTAATATTATGAGTCCTGATGTCTATGTAACCCTCCAAGGAGGGGGAAAGCTGCTGATTCTCAATCCTCACTCTAAAATATTGGGCAACTTACTAAAAACTTACTAACTCAAGCTAGAAAAAAATTTCAGTGTTACTACTGGCTTTAGTTTGGGGCCAAAATTAGCATATGTCTTTGAAGTTGTTGGTTCTTCTCCTTTATACCCAAAGTGTTCTGAATTTGAAGGATGCTCATGAGTAAACTAGGCAAGAGGTGTAACAAATCCAGGGAGAATGAATAGCCTGTGTACAGTCTTGGGGTAAGTGACAGAAAGGGAAGCAGGAAGACCCAAGAAAAAAAGGTCTGTGTGAGTGAGCACAAAGAGTGAGGTGTTATGCCTAGGGCAGCTGAACCCAGAAAGCCAGGAGCCAGGAGATATAGCCTAGGTTAATGATACAAGTCTTCATCCTATAGCATAAAGGCAGTGGGAAGCCACTAGAATATGGGTGCAGGGTGGGTGACATAGTTTGAAAAGATTATTTTGGAAGAAGAATAGATAACAGATCAGAGTGAGAGAAGACAGTATAGAAACAATGTACTCAATTAAGGGGTATATATAATGGTCTAGGTGAGAAATCACAGCAGTATGGATTAGGGCAATGGCTAAGGAGGTCAAGGGAGGTAAAGAGATTTAAAGCTACTTCAGATAAATTGATCATTCTGGGCTTAAGTGGTCAGAAAAAGTTTTTATGTAGATTTGGAAGTTGAGTTGAATGTTGAGAAATAGACAAAAAACAACTATATGGCTGGGGAGGGGGTAAAAAAAATCTCAGGTAAGGAAAACAGCTTATGAAAACAAATGCACATTGGAATGTGCTAAGGCCATGTTCTGGAGCTAATAAATAGAAGTGTTTGGTTGTGTTCATGTGACTTGGAAGGCCTTGAACATCAGCCTAAATAGACTAAAAGAGGCTATGAAAACAAATGCACATTGGAATGTGCTAAGGCCATGTTCTGGAGCTAATAAATAGAAGTGTTTGGTTGTGTTCATGTGACTTGGAAGGCCTTGAACATCAGCCTAAATAGACTAAAACAGGCTATGAAACTTAGCCTAAAAGGATTTCAACACAAATTTGGTTAAAAGTGCCCAATGATTATATTTTTCTATAATGCTATACAATTAAGATTTGGGTTATAGAATTAAATAGAGCAAGCTTTAATTCTCAGTATTATTATTTACCAGATCTGCAACCACAGAGAGATTACATAATCTACTTAATATATATCAGGTAATCTCCCTAATGTGTATCCCTTAAATCTAAGATTTTTAATCTTTAAAATTAAAGAAAATAATAATGCCTATCAAATAGAATTTTGGGGTAGATTAAATGAGATAATGCATTATACTGCAGTATCTGGCATGTAGTACATGCTCATAAATATTAATTATTGCTATTATTACTATGAGCACACTTACTGTTGTTGCTTGTTATTCTTAAACCATTTATTTTGGGAGGTTATAGAAGACAGAAATAATCACTCATTAGTGTCACCAGAGATTGCTTTTGCAGGAGATGAAACTTGAACTGGGAATAGTGTAATAAGCATGGTGAGTGCATTGCTCCTAGTAGGCATCAAACCTACGGCAGGCAGCAGCAGATGATCTGTACCATCCAGCTGTACCCTAGTGTCCCCTACCATGTTAATCATACTAACACAACTTTATTTCTTGCCATTTCCCTTCCCTCCCTTAGGTTTTCATAGTGTACCATATGGAGCCAATAAGTCTCATGATCATTAACGCAATTCCACAAATACTAATTAAATATCAGTGCCCCTGGCACCATGGGGAAATAAGAACTAAAGTCTTGATTCCTGTCCTCCAAGGAACCATGGTCACATTTATTCATGTTTAAAAAAAAAAAAAAAAAAACACAAAAACAATAAAATACGGAAGAGTGGGTATAACATTCAGTGGACTACCATGAAGAAAAACGCAATGATGTGAAAATACCAAGTATGTCCAGTGAATGGATAGCAGTTTTGCACCCCTGAATCTTAAGATTCACATAGGAAAATAGAGGGAGTTAGTTAAAAAGGGAAGGCAGTGGTCACAGAAGACATTTACTACTCTCAGCAGACGATTAGGACTCATTGCAGAAACAAGTGAAATAGGACCTTAGATACTCACATTATTGCCTTCAATGAAGTTTGTACAACACATCAAAGAGCATGGAAGATAATTTCTTTCCTTGCTCAACTTAAGATATGTTTGGGAAAATGAGTTTGCTGTTGCTGCCTTTGGCAGTCATCTTCCTGTGGAAGACAAGTGACACCTGAGGAGAGAGGTTGAAAGTGACTTTCTGGCCCACAGCTTAACAATTTCAAAAAACTTTGATGTTTGTCAATATTCCCAAAAATATATGTATTAAAACAGTAAAAGTCTTTGGGTGCTGTTAATTTTTTTAAGCTAACATTTTCTTAGGGCTTACTAAGCAGTGCAACACGGACACAATCCCTTTTCCACAAAGATGGCTGCTTCTATCCCCTCACACAGAAAAACGCAATTAAATTAAAATCTAATTTAAGTACATCTAATTCAAGTACATCTCACAGTTTATTCAGAGTGGAGAATAACTCACATTATGAGCTCTCATTCTCCAGGCAAAACACATTAATACTGCTTTCCTTTAATAATCCATTTTTGATACTAGATTTTTATTTAATTATTTATTTTAGGAAGGCTTGGGGACAGGAAGAAACCTATAACTAATATGCCCAGGTTTAGCTCTTCTTTAGACAATGTGGTGAAAACAGCAGATCTAAACTACAATCCTAGAGAGTGCTAATCTCCCCTCACTTTCTCTTCATAGCATTCACCCTAATAGGATCCGATCTGATTTAAACTCTGCCACTTTAAATCAGCTTTCAGTCTTGCATCTAACTCTTCTCCTGGGTTTTACTGCCATATTGTCATGTTAAAGTGTAAAACTCTGCATCTGCTGAGGCATTTGGCTGGAAAAGCAAGTATGTCAATGGCCATCCCTCACTGCCATCACACATATGGAATTTCTGTGTTCAGCTCTGCCATCTGGTCATTAGGCCTAGATTCATTCTTCATTGAATAAGGACCATCTACCATATCAGTGCCTCTTACAATATGCTATCCTTTTCTTGGTGTTATATTGAGGTTCTTCTCTGATGACATTTTCTCTTCCCTAATAAATATTCTACAAAGAGAAACATTTAATGCCACTTGAAAAAAAAAAAAAAAAGAACCACACACAAGGCAATAGATATAACTGGAACATGAGTGATCAAAATTTCAAGTAGTTGCAAACACAATACTAGAAATTTCATAATTACAATTTTGAAAATTCTACCTTGAAAGTGTACAAGTCTATAGACATAGAGCAACCTTAACAGAGAAAAACCACTTAACATTATAAAGAGAATGCAGGTTAATTGTCCCTGCCATTCTCTTTCCCTTATTTATGACAGTCATTATCTTGGGACTGGATGATATTCTCTTTTCTATCACAAGGACGTGGCCCCAGGATGGTATACAATTCCTTCTAAGATATACATTCTGTCACTGCTGAACTATCCTTACCACATAGGGAAATAAAAACACCTGACTAATTCATTTCCTCCTCCAACATTTTATTTTGGGAGGAATAAACAAAGTAAACATCAACTTAATTCAAAAGTTTAAAGGAAAACCCTCAGCAACCAGTCAACATGATTTGTTGGCTAATCACAATAGAATTGGGGTAGAACTTTATTAACTTTATAGTAATAAGAAAAGAAATTTAAAACCTGTAGGCAGATTCTTGAAAAAAGAAGATAGTGGCTTAGGACTGCCTTGAAGGAGAATTTTGTGTAATTGAGGCTTAAATTTAATATCCTGAAATCTTTATAAACTCTCTTCCAAATCCACCCCATCCTCATGTCCAACCTCCCCGCATGTTCCATCAAAACTTAACCAATATGTGCTTTGTTCTATCCAGGATTTGCTAGGACAGCTGCTTAAACTTTATTGAACATACAAATCACCAGGGGTTCTTGCTGAAATACAAAATCTGGGGTGGAACACGGAGTCTGCATTTCTAATAATCTCTTAGGTGATACCAATGTTGCTGGTCTGAAGAGGATGCTTAAGTTTATCCAAGTGTCTGTTTCTCCTACCCCTCCAATCTCCCTTACACCTGGGAGAGAGCAATTTCATACAAGAAGACTTGGAGCCACGCTAATTTAATAAGCATCTTCTACATGCCAGGCATGATGCATTAACTATTATTCATCATTTAAATCTCACATAAATCCTGGGCAATGGTTATTCTTTTCCTATTTAAGAGTTGAAGAAATCATAGAGATATTGGCAAAGGCAGGATTGGTCCTATTTCTGCCTGACTCCAAATCCTGAGCTATTAACTCCACTCATCCTTGCTGAGTCACAATGTGGTATTAGACTTTTAAGATGCCACACAAACCAGGGCTCTTCCCATTTGAAGCGAAGCTCCTTGTACCTCTGAATCTTTGTCCATGTTACTTTGTTCTCTTAATTCCTGCATATCTGAAAACTAGTTCAATACATATTGTAATCAAACTATGTTTGTTAAAGTGAACTAAATGAGCCCACAAAAGACAAGATTCACACATAAGGGGTGAAAAGAGATGGAGTGTAACTGCTAGGAGCAAATGTTGTAGCGTTGCAGAGGCTAAGTTTGAATGTTTGCTTTTCCACTGATTGGTTGTATGAATTGAGCTAAGATAAGTCTTTGCCTGAGTCTCAATTTCCTCATTTGTATGGTGTGAAAATACCATAAATTGCAAGTAGTTATTGTGATAATTTTATTTAAGTGTGAGGTTTTTAGCATCATGCTAGCACACATTATGGTTGCAATAAGGGATAGTTTTATTATTATAAGGGAGTAGCCTCATTATGGAATAGGACACTGCGAGGTGTAGAGGACCCAGAGTACTGGTTCTCAAACTTGCTAAGTATTGTACAGTGGTCCTTCTGTATCTGTGATTTCACTTTCCCCGTTTTCAGTTACTTTTGGTCAACTTTGATCTGTAAAGGTCAAATGGAAAATTTCAGAAATTTTCGTAAGTTTTAAATTGCAAGTTGTTCTGAGTAGCGGATTAAATCTCTCACAGTGCCACTCCGTCCACCTGGGACATGAATCATCCTGTTGTCTAGTGTTTCTAGTTGGTCACTTAGTAGCTGTCTTGATTATCAGATCCACTGTGGTGGTATCACAATGGCTATGTTCAAATGACCCTTATTTTACTTAATAATGAACCCAAAGTGCAAGAGTAGCAATGCTGGCAATTTGAATCTGCCAAAGAGAAGCTGTAAAGTCCTACTTTTATGTGAAAAAGTGAAAGTTCTCAACTTAATATGGAAGAAAAAAAAATAATATGCTGAGGTTCCTAAGATCTACTTTGAGAATGAATCTTCTATCCATAATATTGGGAAGAATGAAAAAGAAATTCATGCTAGTTTTGCTGTCACACATTAAACTGTAGAAGTTACGGTCACAGTCATGTTAAGTGCTTAGTTAAGTTAGAAAAGGCATTGAATTTGTACAATAAGTTATTCTGAGAGACAGACAAAGTAACTTCACATTCACGTAATTTTTGTTACAGTATATTGTTATATATGTTCTATTTTATTACTATTCTTGTTAATCTGTTACTGTGCCTAATTTATAAATTAAAATTTATCACAAGCATGTATAGGAAAAAAACATGGCATATATAGGGTTCAATAGAATGCGTGGTTTCAGGCATCCACTGAAAATCTTGGAGTGCATCCCCTGCAGATAAAGAAGGGACTGAAAAAATCACCTGGGCAGTTTTTAATACCACTGATGCTGTATCCAACTACTAGAGCTTCTGATTTAATTCGTATAAGGAGTGGTCTGAACTGGGCATCAGCAGGTTTGAAAATTCTCCAGGTAACTGTAATATTTTAAAATTATGATGTTCTTGCTGCATTCCAGACTAATTAAATCAGAATTTCTATGGGTGAGACCCAGGCACCAGTATTTTTTAGAGCACCCTATATGATTACAATGTGGAGCTAAGTTTGAGAACCACTGCCTCATTTAAAATCCTCAGTTGGTTTTAAACTTTGGCTGCACATGAGAATCATTTTAGGAAATAAAAAATATTGATGGTGAAGCCCCATCCTAGAGCAATTTCTGCCTATCTCTAGGGATGTGACCCAAGAATCGATAGTTTTTAAAGGTTCCAGCAGGTGATTTTTAATGTACAGCTAGGGTTGAAATCCAGTATTTGAGTGGTTCTTAGACTTATGTATGCTTCACAACCACCTAGAGGGACAGTTAAAATGCAGATTTTTGGCCCCCATCACCAGAGTTTATAATTAGGTAAATTCAGGATGTGGCAAGGGAATTTGTATCTATAACAAGTTCTCAGATGAATGTTGATGATTCTGTTCAATAAAATCATAAAAGAATAAACTGTGAGTGCATACAGATATAAGTAAAAATAAATGTGCAAGTTTGATGAGGAACAATATGGTTACAATGTACTTTCTCACAAAATAATTATTAATTGCAAAAGGGAAAAGAATAACTACTAGGAGAAACAAGGATGACAACACCTTAATCAAGTGATCAAAATGAACATCAGGACTTTCCTGGTTGTCTAGTGGTTAAGACTCCTCACTTCCACTGCAGGGGGCGCAGGTTTGATCCCTGGTCAGGGAAGTTCCACATGCTGTGAGGTGTGGTCAAAAAAAAAAAAAAAACGAAAAGTGAACATCATCAGTTATGGGGCAAATAAAATTATGCACCACTTGATAGGGCACATTGAGAAGCTGACAACTCTACAGTGATTTTCCTGCCAAAGAATCATAACATGAGCCCAATCACAAGGAAACATCATACAAACCTACATTTTACAAAATAATCTCAAAAATAATCTTCAAAGGCCTCAGGGTTCTAAAAGTCAAAACCAAACAAACAGAACACAACAAAAACAAACAAACAAGCAAACAAAAAAACCCTACAGAACTCTTCCAGACTGAAGTAGACTAAAGAGATATGAAAACTTAGTCCATGATACTGAGTGGGTCCTTTCCCCAGGCAGGATCTGGGACAACTGGCAAAATTTGAATGAGTCTGAGGAGTAGATGGCAGAAATGTACCAATGCTAATTCTTTATTTTAAATGTTATATCGTGGCTATGAAGGAAGATAGCCTTGTCTACAGGCATTACACATCAAAACATTTGCGGGCATCAGGTTGACAACTTGCTATCAAATGATTTAGGAAAATAATAACGTTTATTGTGGTGTGATCCAAGCACAAAGAACCAGATAAATTCAAAGGCCAACATTGCCGGAACAGAGAGTTATTGGACTCTTATCACTCTTTCACGAAGCAACCATTGCATATCTCTGAGCTTTTCCAAGCAGCATGCCTTGCTCCTTTCCCATCCCATATAAAGAAAAGTATTCATCCCACTGGAAATATGCAGACCCTACCCAATCAGCAGGTGACTCACAAGCCCCTTTGTTCCCTGGCTATAAAAGCAGACAAGCAACCCATGCTCATCATCGACTTTCCTTGGCTACCAGGATGTCGGCCCGCTGTTCTTACAGCGACCCTTCTCTTTAACAAACTCTATCTTCCTTACATTCTGCCTTGTGTCTGGAAATTCTTTTCCAACCCATACTCGGACCACAACATTTTGGTAGCCTGTATGGGGATATCTCTTGGGGGGATCTCCTCCCCCACCTCCTCCTCTCATTCCTTGGGACCCTTTGCAAACAGGTGAGTGGCTGTGGAAACAACAAAGGAACTCTGGCCAGAGCCACATCCTCGTGTGTTCTGAAGGCTCCACAGCTCACTTGGCCCCAGTAACTGCCACCCAGAATGGGTGAGGGCCCCTCTGTCTTCCTTCTGACTGAAGACTAGGTCAATTGATATTGTGTGGGCACGGGTCAGGCATTTCAAAGCCATTAAGGTGCCTGCCAATTGAAGACTCCCATGAAAGGAAAAGGGGGTCAGGGAACAGACCAGGCTATTAGAGCATCTGCCCCCATCAAGACAACTTCCATGCAATGTGAGGCACATAAAGGTTGAAACAAAACACAAAGCCCACAGTCCCTTGGCCACTGCCTCCTCAGTAGGATGAGAAGGCAGAATCCTCACCCCTCTTTTCCTGTTACTTCCGTTTCCTCTCCTCTGACCCGGACTGACTTCAAATGACCTCATCATCTCTAGATCATCCTGAGAACTTCTTCAATTCCTGGCTGACCACCGGGAATTCCCCTCTCTGTTCACTGGTGCCTTAGTTGCACAGTTCTCAATGGTGCCTTAGTTGCACGGAGATGTCACTGAGACAAAGAGGGATGCCTTTTGCCCATCAGTGTTTCTCAGTACCCTCATTCTACAGCAGTGGGGCTAAGAATGGGTTCAGTTATGTCTATTCCCATAGGCACACCTCTTGGTTGTATTCTCAGGAATTAGAAGGAATTAGACTCAGACAATCCCAAAAAGAAGAGATTCATTTTCTTTTGTAACACGACTTGGCACCAGTACAAACTGGGGGACCAAGAACAATGGCCTCTTAACGGAACACTAAATTATAACACCATCCTCCAACTTGATCTTTATTGTTGGAGGCTGGGAAAGGATTCTGAGGTTCTGTACATCCAGGCCTTCATGGTCCTCAGTCAGAATCGGAGCCTGAGGGACTCCTGCTGCATATGTCTCTCCATTGCTGCTCTACTGTCTCGCTCACCCCCTTCTCTCCCTTCATCAGTTTTACCGCCTCGCCCTTCTCCATCTCCCCTTCCATCAGATATTTTAGAAAACTCTTCTTGTCCAGGCTCTCAACCACTTCCTTCTCAACTTTCTGCTCCCCAACCCCCACCTCCTTACCAGAACACGGACCCTCTTTCCCCTACCCACACTCGGTCATGGACAGCCCAATGCTCCGAGCCAAGTCCCAATATACTTCCCTTATGAGAGGTCGTTAACAGAGACCTAGACACTATCAGAGTTCATGTACCCTTCCCCATGTCTGATCTCTCTCATATCCAAGGGGAACTAGGCTCCTTCAGCCAGGAACCCTCCACTTTTATCAGGGAATTTCAGGCCCTTACCATAGCCTTTGACATAACCTGGCAAGATAGTCATGTGCTCCTAACTACCTGCTGTACTCATGAAGAAAAGACCAGGATCTGGGCCATGGCTCAGGCCTGGGCAGATGAGGCACACGCTCAAAATCCTAATGAGAACCGAGTGGGGGGAGAAGCAGTCCCATGGGTGGACCCAGGATGCAAATACCAAGCAAATGAATATGGGCCAACAGGAGGGCGCACTAGGAGAAATTACATGATTACCTGTCTATTAGAAGATATGAAAAAGCCAGTCACCAAACCTGTCAATTATAATAAACTCAGAGAAGTTACACAGGAACCTTCTGAGAACCCAGCCCTTTTTCAGGCCCGATTAGCAGAGGCTATGAGGAAATACACCAACCTAGACCCTGAGATCCCTGAAGGTCAGGCTATACTTGCAGCTCACTTTATAAGCCAAGCAACCTCTGCCTGACATCAGGCAAAAACTACAGAAATTAGAACTGGACCCACAAACCCCATTGTCTGTCCTACTTGACACGGCCTTTAAGATCTTTAACAACAGGGAGGAAGTTTCCAGGTAAAGGCGAGAACTAAGAGAGGAAGAAAAACTAAAGCGACACACTCAATATATGGTCCTTGCCATTACTCAGTCCCACCCCAACAGGGAACCACAGGAATCCCTCCTTCTTCTCAGAAACCACTACTGACTTGCTATAAGTGCAGTCAGCAGGGGCACACTGTCAGGAAATGCCACACCCCACCACCTGATACCCCATGCTCTTACTGTCGCCAAAAGGGCCATTGGAGAAGGAGTTATCCCTCCTGCCCTCAAGCAGGTAGGTCAACACCAGAACGATCCAATACCTGGGTACTTCAGGACCTGGACCCCCGGGACAAAATCAAGGCCAATTGCCTCTGTCGGTGGCAGTTAACTATAAAGAGCAAGAACCGGATTGCACTCTAGATCTAGGGCTCTTGAAGATGCCTGGGCTCAACCTACAGGCCCCATGTTCCCCGTAAGACTGGAGGAGCCCTGAGTAACCCTGGATGTGGCAGGGGTTACTCTAACATTTCTAATTGACACTGGGGCTACTTATTCAGTCCTGACATCCTTCTCTGTTCCCACTCGCCTTTCCTCAATCCTCCTAACAGGGATAGATGGACAACCCTCTTACGGCCATTTAACACCTCCCTTACCCTGTTCTCTTGAAAATACTTTATTCACACACTCCTTCCTAGACCTCCTGGCCTGTCCTACACTTCCGTTAGGCCAGGACTTTTAAGAAAACTTAAAGCTACTTTATCATTTCAAGACTAATATCTGGTCCTGGTTCTCTTGGCTAACCCCTTTCCTAGGTCTTATTATAGCCTTCCTACTTCTACTGATCTTCAGGCCATATATATTTAACCTCCTTGTTAAGTTTATCTCTTCTAGAATACAACAAATGAAAGTCCAAATGGTAAGGTGACAAGAATACCAGCCAGTCAATACTTGGGCAACACTTGAACAAGCTGCCATCACGTTCCATGGAGCCTCTATCCCTCTCTAGATATACCCTGGCAGAGAGCAGGGCCCCTATGATGCCCCTGCCCAGCAGGAAGTAACCAGAGAGATCGTCACCTCTTTTCCTTACAAAAAGGTTACCGAACTCCTGAGAGGGAGCTAGGCAGTTAGAGACATGAGCAGGGTATCCAACAGGGTCAAAGAACTGGCCCTTTAAATAAAGAGAGGGGGGAATGTGGCGTGCTTCAAGGACAAAGAACAAGATAAATTCAAAGGGCCAACGTCGCTGGAACAGAGAATTACCAGACACTTATCACTCTATCATGCAGCAACCACTGCAACATGCTTGAGCTTTCCCAAGCAGCATGCCTTGCTCCTTTCCCATCCTATATAAAGAAAGGTATTCAACCCTCTGGAAATATGCAGACCTTACCCAATCAGCAGGTGACTCACAAGTCCCTTTGTTCCCTGGCTATAAAAACAGACAAGCAACCCATGCTCTTCATCTGGCTACCAGGAAGTCAGCCCACTGTTCTTGTCGTGACCCTTTTCTTTAATAACCTCTATCTTCCTTACATTCTGCCTTGTGTCCGGAAATTCTTTTCCAACCCGAACTCAGACCATGACATTTATTTTATTTTATTTGTACTATAACAAACTTTTCTGTAGTGGTAATTTTTTAAAAAACAAAAATTATTCTTAAAAGTTTAATCCAATTTTCACTCTGCAGAGGTCTTTCTTAGAAACTGGAGTGCCAGTCAAAGCTAGAAGAGGGTTTGCATCTCATTAGAGACGGAGAACAAATTACTCTGTGAAAAATCCTAATCAAAATTGATTTATGTTGCTTTTTAAAATACCTCATCTTAAACTCCTGTAATTCAGGTGTTCTCTCTCAGCGATGCTGTGTCCTCCCTTAGAGTATTTCTTCACGTTCCTTTTTTCTTCCTCTACTCTCAAATTTTGCCTCTTTCTGATATATTTGGAATTTCTGCTTACATGCCATAAGGTTCCTGTGTGATCAACTTGTTATACCTACCCCCACCATTCTGTTTTATCTCACCTGGTAAAAGCATTAAATTCTTTCTGTCATATTTGCTTTTATCTTGGTTTTGATTTTCCCCACTGATAGGCATTTTTTTCACATAATGAATCTCATTTTTAATATTCTCATTATTTTCTCTATCCCTTTTAACCAAGTAATATTGAAATTTATTCCTAACTCTATGATTACATTTTTATTCATTTGTTTATTTTTCCATTCATTTATTCATTCAATCCACAAACACATATTATACACTTAAAATGTTAAATTTGTGCTATGCAAGTACAGAAGTACAAATAAGATACGACATGGTCCTTGATCTCACTGTAATTCCATTGTGCATTTCACAGTGAGCTGTGCTATACAGTGTTGGCTGCTGCTTTGTCTATGACTCCATGGCAGTCTGTACATACTCTGATGAGAGGAAGAGTTCCACAGTGGAAGTCGAATTTGAGTTCCTCTTGACATATGATTATATGTTTGTCTATAGGATGAGAGCACATTCAGATAGGAATGAATGAACAGGAAGTCTCAAGTAACAATGGGCCTCTGGTTTGGTCTGAGTGAAGAGAACAATGCAAGTCAGGAGAGTCAGAATCCAAGACTGGGACTATAAGATAAAGTTTATCCTAGAGAGAAGCTAAGGTGTTTGGACCTGAACCTGTATAAAATAAGAAACCATAAAATAAAATTTTAAACGGAGGGTTGTTATAATCAAAATTATGTATTAGAAAGACTGCATAAAGAGTGTATTGGCAATGGGATAAACTGATCCAGTGTATCCAGGCAAGAGTCCTGGAGGGAGAAGATCCAAACCTACACAAAGGCAGCAACATCAGGGAAAAGGAAAAGGGGGCTCACTAGAGATGTTTGGGAGATACTCTAGTGATTTTCTTTTTCTAGATAACCCTCCCACTACCACCACTGCCTCTGATAAATCTTGAACTGCTTTGTGGATTCCTTCTGCTTGATCTTTGTTTCCAAAGTTGAGTTTTGAAAGCTCAAAAGTTTTGTGAAGAATCTGATTGAGAACAGTGAGCCTAGATGCAAAGGAACACAAGAAAAGCATGAGTGCTTCCAAGCCCAAAGAGAGGCATAAGTACCTGAACTAGAGTTGTTATGCTGGGGTTGAAGAAAAGCAGAAGGATTCAAGAAGAATTACATTGGAATTCATGATTTAACAGATATGGTGGGAGGGTGAAGTCCGAATGAATTTCATGTTTGAGTTTGAACTGACAATTGTTATTTTGCTTTCCTGAAATTGTGACAGAAAGTAAATGATAAAGAGTCAGACTAAGTAAGACAAAAGAATTAATTCTATTCTGGGCATTTGAATTTTAGCCATCCATGGATATTCAAATAAATATGTTCAGGCAGAAAGCAGATGTATATGACAGAAGCCAGGAGGATGTTCATCTAGAAGATTTAGATTTAGAAATCACTATGCTGTCAGTGTGTTCTAAAACCATGACACTAGGTGGGATTTTCAAGGGATAGTGCAAGAAGAGAAAAAAAGAAAAATAAATACAAACAAACAAAAAACTTGCCTTGAAAACAAAACATAAAGAAACCCATGTCTAGGAGTCAGGTGGAAGGAATCAACATAACAGTCAGAGATGTTATCAGAGGCCAGTGAGGGGTGCCATGTGACAGCCACACTTTCCTCCTTCCTATCAGTACTTCCCACAGCAGTCAGAGTAATCTTTAAAAAACAGATACTAGATCAGGTTACTCCTCTGCCTAAAGCCATTAAAAGCTTTCCATGACCTTTGCAATGGAACCATAGAACCTACCCATTTCCCCAAACCCAGGAGTCCATGCACAATCTGGTCCCTGTTTACTTCTCCAGCCTCATCTTATGTCAACTCTAGAGTCCTTTCCCTCACCCAGTCACTGGGTCCTTCTTTGGTCCTGCATCCTCATCACGTGTAACTGCACCATACCCTCTGCCAAATGAGCTTGGCTCCATGTTCTTCACCCATGGCTCCATGTTCTTCACCATTATAGTAGCCATGTAATGTAGCAGTTTTTTGAAGAAATAAAAAGAAAAGACAAAGACCTTAATCTCGAGGAATTATAATTCATTCAACACAACAAATATTTATTCATTAAACATTCAGCAAATACTTAAAACTCAGTTGGAGATAAGACATAAATGAAATTGCTAGAGAACATGAAATAACATAGTCAAACACCATGTAACAGTCATGTTTTCATTGTTTTAGGAATTCAGAAGAAGGAACAATCTCTGTGAGCCTTAGTGTTCTGAGAGAACTCCATGGAACAAGACCGGAGATAGATTTTAAAGAATTAACAGAATTCAAAATGAGAAAAGAGTAAGTGGCACACATTTTATATAAAATGAATAACAAAATGAAAACTTAAAATAATATGCATATCATTCCATACACTGCCCTGTACATAGTGAGAACAAAGAATGAATGTTGGGTCAGTTAGTAGAAAAAAACATATATGAGGCTAAGGAGTTTTAAACTGGCCCCAAAGACAGTATGTAATATATACATATTGCTTCACCTTAGCCTTAAATGTCTTTGATTCTAAAAGCTTTGGAATATATCTTATGTTTCTTGCCTATTACAATAATTGCCTGTTACAGTAATGCCACTTTCAACACACTTCAAACTTATTTTTTCTTTATTCTGGAGTGTACCTTTTAGTGTATCCTTTAAATTAGAAAAAATATCTATAAATTAAATTTTAAATGATTTATTTAAAATGAAACCAAATTTTATTGTTTATATAAAAATATCATATGGAATTATACAGGTATAAATTTCTACAAGTATATAATAAAATATATTTTAAAAGATCCTCCCAATGGATAAAATTTAAATTTATATTACTGTTAAATTGATTTAAGTAAGTCTAATATTGCAACAGTTTAAAAATTATTGCTTTTCAGTGACTGTTCTCATTTGTTAGAAGACCTATTTTTCTACAATATTTTTTCTTCAGTATACATTTGTAAAACCCATTTAACATTTTCCACCTTTATCCCACTTTTATTAGCATTATCTCACACTGTTCTTTTCATTTTACTACGTGGTTGTTCCTACAGTTGATTTTGTGACATATGCCTTTAATATACTAGGCTGAATTTTCAAAGCATAAAACCAACCTTTTCTAATTATTTTTTGCCAAGAAAGCATTGATTTGACCAAAATCATATGCATACATATAAAATATTAAAATAAGTAAATGGAGCTGTTTTGGTATAGTAGATGCCATGTCCTCAGCATCCTGCACAAGCTCTCTGTTCCTTTTGTCCCCCCACTTTTGTCCCACAAGAAAGTTCCTAAGATGTCCTGGAATTTTTTTGGTCACAACGTGAAGGCAACTATTATAGAAGCTAGTTCCTATTAGCCATTTTCCTTCAATTTTACTATCTGTCACTAAGCAAATGGTACTATCTTTGGTCATGGAACAAATCTGTGTGTTCTAATTTTCCCCAGGAATAAAAGGCAGAAAACTGAGAAATGTACTCTTCCCAGCCGCCCCCCCCACACACACACACATACTATGGACATTTCTGTTTGGCTTTGTTCAACAAGATAAACATTAGATACCAACGTGTAATAGAAGTTCTTTTTCTTATTCAACATATTTGAGACCTATATTTGGTCAAATAATAGAAAAAGTTAAGATAAGTTGGGAACGATGGAAAATATACCTGTGTTCCTTGCATATTTTAATTTTAAGTATAGGCATCAACTTTCATTTGCCAGATTTTCAATGTAGAACCAAAGCCTTTACTTGAATGGTGCGTTTTCTGACTGGAGTTTTTTTTGTTTTTTAAATGCCACACTCATTATTGATAATTCCTTTAAAATGAAGAGAAAAATTTTAAGGTGCCTAGATTCTTTCTTTTTCTTATACAGTGTCTCTCTCACAGTTGGACACTACTTTTTTAAGACTTGCAGTTTTTGAGTACAACTGGTATAATTAAGACGTTGCACAAACTCAGCTGACTCTGGATTGGTAATGTAGTGCTCATGCAGGGGAAAACATGTTTTGGCATCTACTGGTCATGGGCAGTACTGACACAAGTCCCCCCTTTAACCCCCTGGCAACCACTGATATTTTAACTGTCTTCGCCTTTTTTCAGAATACTATAGAGTTGGAATCATACAGTATTTAACCTTTTCTTACTGGCATCTTTCACTTAGCAATAGGAATTGAAATTTCCTCCATGTTTTTTCATAGCATGATAGCTTATTTCTTGTTATCACTGAATAATATTCCATTGTATAGATATACTTCAGTTTGTTTATTCATCCACATATTAAAGGACATCTTGGTTGTTGTGACCTCACTTTTTAATCCTAAATTAGAATCAATAGATCACTTTCATTTTAAGATCTACTGGTGTCCATCACTAATACCCAAATACGTTCCCTTAAAAAAATCTGTAGAATTATACATTCCCTCTTCTTTAACTTTCAAATATAATTTGTATATAAAATTTTTTCAGCAAGGGTTTTAAGCTAATCAGTGTATCATAAATAAAAGTAATGCTCGATCCCATTCTTCATCTGTCCCTGAGAAAGGTGAGGACACAATGCAGCTCACAAAATTATTTATTCATGCAAATAGCAATAATTGAGTAAATGGTACATTCTTGTCTTTGAGCTAATAGAGATACTGTGGTGAAAAAATAAACATATATTTAATCCTTATGTTCAGGAATTTGTGTCATTAGAATGAAGATGATAAAGGTAGTAATATTTATTTTAATTAAGGAAATATGTTCTTTTCCTTTCTATATTCTTATTCTTGGTTTGTGTTTCTATTATTTGAAATATGATTTTATGGAAAGATACGTAAAGCCACATGATTTAACTTGTTCACCCATCACTTTTCTCAAAAAAGAAACTGACAGTTTGCTGATCTCTTTTCAGATATTTCATTGTTTTCTGTTTCATAAATACAAATATTAGTGAATTCCTATAACATTTTCAGTTCCTTGTTTCCTTCATTTAAAAAAAAAAATGTAGTTATTAAGATTTCTACTTCTCCAATTTAATTTTGTGAGGCACTAAATCTTGATCTTACAATTCAGAATTTTTAAAGCTGCTTATATAGCTCTTCTTCATAAATTGGCCTTGAAAATCATAAAAAAGAAAGAAACATCACCTCCACCTCCAACGTGTGATGGTCTCTTTATTTTCTCCCATATCCTGATGCAGTCAATTACCTAGGCTATGGGAAAATTAAAGCTGTTAACCAACTTTCTTCTCTCATTGTGTGCCTTAGATTTTAAATGCATGTGGCATAATTGGCACTAACAACAAAGTTCTCTGCACCCCCTACCAATCCTCCCAGCACATCTCACTAATTCATCACTATCCAATCAATAACGGCCCCTGCTGAGAAGGGGTGAGAGAAGGATGCCTTTCTTTTTCCCATAAATACTTGAAATTGGCTTAATTATAATGTCTTGTGTTTGGATGCAGTGACAATAGCCTTCCATTTAGATGAGAAGAGACATACACCTAGACACCCCTAACTAGGTGGAGAAATACCTAGTTAGGCAGATTAAATAGAAACGTTCCACATAAGAGTGTAACTGCAGAAGCCATCATCGGCCTATATTCCTATTGCATAAAAATGAATCCTATTTAGAAAAAGGTGGTATCAGACAGAAATCAACTGTACAGAACATTTCTCTTTTTCCACTATCACATGTCCCTTTCTCTCAGCCTTTGTTTCTTTCCCTACCCTCTCCCTTCCTATTTGCCACCCTATTTTCTCCTTAGAGAACTTCCTTGCTCTCCTCTCACCTTTAACTTTATTTCATTCCTTCTGCTTTACCTTCTTTTCTCCTGTGTCTCTCTTTTTAAATCTTTCCTCTTGGATTTGAAAGTAACATAACCAGGATAGTGATTTGGGACGATCAATCTTGCATCACTAAGAAGCATAAACTTCAAGGGGATTAGACTGTATGCATGGAAATGATTAGAAAATTATTACAGGCAGGAGATTTTCCAGGTAAGAGATGATGAGGTTCTGAAATGGTGGTCGTGAGAAAGGTAAAGAGAAGATAGATGTGAGAGGTGTTGTAAATATAGAATTGACAGCTTCACAATTACAGAAGAGACTGGAACACACCTTCAGAACACTCAAGGAATCATTTGCACATCATAACCGTGAATTTTTCAACTGCTAATTCGGTCATTGCAATGTGAACTTCAGCAATCTGCCCTTTATATGCATAACAATATCATAAATAAATCAGGGGAAAGCTAATGAGAAAATATATATCAAAGGGCCAAGTAAGCGCCATGCAGAAAATCAACAACAGTTTGTAATTCAGTTCAATCATGTGCTGGGTAATTACATATTATGCAATCCAAAAGAATGTGCACTTTCTATTGTAAAATCTGAGTCCTGAATGTAGGCTATCTGTGAACTCAGACTTCTACATAGGGACTAGGGTGGGTTTGCATGTTTAGATGTGCTGAAATATACATTTGAAAGAAAAAAAAAAAACTTCTCTCCAATGACCTCTTTGGAAAAATAAAATAATACCATTGGGCATCGTGCCTTGGAAACCCACATGGCACGGTTAATGAAAAGCCAGGAGTTTGGAGAGAATATTGAATTTGAAAGTCTCTGAGAGTGTTCCCCAAATGGGTTGTTAACTCCCTGTGACAGAGAACATTAATGCTAGATGATGGCAGTCATTCGATTCTAAACACAAAGCATATTGTCTGTGATTAAAGGCAGATGCTGGAGGAGGGCATCCAGGGTATTGTGGCCAGAGCTGCATTAGAACTATCCCTTGGCAATTTCAAAGCTGTGACCAAAAGTAATAATAATAATAATCATAATAAAATAAGACAATTTGCCTTCTTCCCCATATTTAAGGGTAGATACCCATGACTTTTCTAAAAGCTTAAAGTACAAATGTTTTTATACATTTGGGGAAAGACTCCAATACTCTTTTATATATATATAAATTTCATAGATACAAAGACCACAAAATAAACAAACTGCAGGCCACAGCATGATATCCACAGCAACCATTTAGAACACATATGTGAGTGAGGGTCTGTTTGCCTGTAAATCTGTTGTGTCTGTTTGTCTGTGTGACTTGTTAAATAGTTCTGGGGAAAGGGCAAGTGACTAATCTATTTTTGTCTCTATAATATTTTAATGCATAAAAATATAACTATTTTTTATAGTGATGGATTTTTTTCCACAAGTATTTTGTGGTATTTTTCATGAAATATCCTTTCCTTCTTTTAAACTTTTACAACTTTATTGTATCACTTTTATTAGAGCATAACAGATTAGATTTATTAGAATTATTTATATGCATCTTGCAACTCTCCTCCTAGACCATAAATTACTTTGGGTGAAAGCCTATATCCATTCATTTATTGTTAATTGAATACTATTCATATGCCCAGAATTTTCTATAAGCTTTATATATATTATCCCATTTAATGCAAATGATCATATTCATTAGATATACTGTTTCCTCGATCTTACAGTTGAGGTAACTGAAGCACAGAAAAGTTAACTTGACCAAGGACTCATGGTTAGTAAGTAGCAAAGCTGACTCAAAAACTTGACTTCAAAACCCATCCATGCATTTTATGAAGAGCGTGAGAAACAAGGCATAGCTCAAGGCCTGCCAAAAGGAAGGAGTCTAACTACAACATACTTCCTTGAAAAAATTGTATCTCAAAAGGCTTCACCCTCAATTTGAGACTGAATCAGAATAAAGAGTTTCTCACTCCCCATTCAGCACATGTATGTGCTACAAAGGAAAGTGTCTTGCATCCGAGAAGATCAAAAGAGAAATTATATCCTAAGAGTTCATAATCACAGCTTGCAGTGCTGAGATTGAAACACAAATTCCTATCTCCAGGGTTGTCCAAATAAGTTCAAGCCATGAATTTAGTTTAAAGTGGACAATGGATACAACATGTGCTTGCGAGAAACAGATGAAAGTGCTTTCTAGAAGAGCATATTTTCATGTTAGGCTTCAAATAATTATATAACTTTCTAAGAAAAATAAGTTTTCACTCGAAAGGAAACAAGATACTATGAGTGAGGACAAGTAGAAACAAAAGTTGGAAAGGAATTTAAGATTTTGTATAATCAAACACAGATTTTAAACAACTGTTTACTATTGAAGCTGAATCCAGCCTCTGTACCCTGACACCGAATTAAATCTTGGAGGGTCTTGAGTGAAGTAGAAAAGGATAGTTTTATTGCTTTGCCAGGCAAAGGGGACCACAGTGGGCTAATGCCTTCAAAACTGTGTGTCCCAACCTGGAGGGGGTAGTGAGAAGTTTTACAGTAATGGTTCAAATAGGGCATGATCAGCTCATGGACATTCTTCTGAATGGTTGATAGTGAGGTAAGTGGGAGTCAGCATCATCAACCTGGTTTCAACTAGTCCAGGAGCCAGCATACCATTGGCCAGCATACCATTAATTTCCCCCCCTGGTGGGAGTTTCAGTATATCAAAACAGCTCAAAAATATTGTCATGTATACACCTTGATGGGGGAAAAAAGACCCTGCTCCAAACCTGCACTATTGTTTCTTTTGACTGTTCCTCCCTTGCCTCTGCACCCCTCCCTTCCTTAATTATGGAAGGTCATGGAGGCTAAATGAAGCCTATTTCCTGTAATCAAGAAAAAGGGGACAAAGAAAGGCTTTTGTGCCCAGGAGTCCCACAGTGTCCTGTTCAGTATCACTATATTTACATAAATAAAATGTGAGGTAAAAATAACTAGAGAATAGAAACTTTTTTAAATGACCCAAATTTAGAAAGAAAATAGAACTTTGGAAACAAACAAAAAAATTCAGACAAAAACTTCCCTTATAAATTTAACTGCAGATTAGACATAAATGAAAGAAGAATTAGGTTAACTGAAAATAATTTGAAAGAAAAAGTTTTATTCTAAGTGGTAAATTTGTTGGTGTGAAATTGTTTATAATACTTTCTTTTCATCCTTTTAATGTTTTTAGGATCTGTTGTGTTATTAATATCTGTAATTTGTATTTCTCTCAATCAGTTTAGCTAGGATCTTATAAATCTTGTGAATCTTTTTGAAAAAAACAA
Source organism: Balaenoptera physalus (assembly GCF_965194825.1). Lineage (NCBI taxonomy): Eukaryota > Metazoa > Chordata > Mammalia > Artiodactyla > Balaenopteridae > Balaenoptera > Balaenoptera physalus. Next base: position 40,366,315 of record NC_138897.1, on the reverse strand, counting down.
CTTTGTGGTAATCAAAGGGTTCATTTTATTTGTTTTGTTTTTCTAAAAAAATATCAAAGTTGTGTGCTGCCTGATGTCCATTGTCTGCAAGTAGTTGTTTCATATCTTGTACTCAGTTCTCTAATTGTTTAAGGTGAGAGGACAAATACGATACCAGTTCTTCTTTTATAAGCATAATTTTCTTTGTACTGTTTTTATTTTCATGATTTATTTAATATGCTTGATTTTTTAATTATTATCTCTCATGACTACATTTTACTATACAGAACCTAAAATAAAATAAAATAAAAACTAAGTAAATATTAATATATAATTAAATTAATAAGTAAATACATGCCATATAAAACACATTTTGCCTAATGACCATAATATAATTTATTCAGTGGTTATACTATGCTCCAGGCATTATGCTAGTCATTTTTTCAATTATTTATTCAATATGACCAATCCATTAAATATTTATTGTTATATATCTGTGGTCAGCAAATTATAGCCTACAGGCCAAATCTGACCAATCACTTGTTTTTGTAATTAATGTTTTATTAGAACACAGCCACACTAAGTTGTGTACATATTGCCTGTAACTGTTTTCACACTACAATGGCAAAGAGGAGTAGTTGCAATAGAGACCATATGGTCTGGAAAGTCTTTATACTATTTATTTAAAAATAAATAGTCTAGGGGAGACCTTCAAGATGGTAGAGGCATAAGACGTGGAGATCAACTTCCTCCCCACAAATACATCAAAACTACATCTACATGTGGAATAGCTCCTACAGAACACCTTCTGAACACTGGCAGAAGACCTCAGACTTCCCAAAAGGCAAGAAAACACCCACATACCTGGGTAGGGCAAAAGAAGAAAGAAAAATCAGAGACAAAATATAAGGACAGGACCTGCGCCTCTGGGAGGGAGCTGTGAAGTAGGAAACGTTTCCGCACACTAGGGAGCCCCTTCACTGGCAGGGACGGAGTGTGGGCAAGGGAAAAGTCATGGAGGAGAGCACAGCAACAGAGGTGCAGGAGACAAAGCGGAGAGATCGCCGCACAAAGGATGAGTGCTGATCAGCACTCGCCAACCTGAGACGCTTGCCTGCTCACCCACCAGGGCAGGTGGTGGCTGGGAGCTGAGGCTTAGGCTTTGGAGGTAAGATCCCAGGGAGAGGACTAGAGTTGGCTGCATGAAGACAGCCTGAAGGGGGCTAGTGCACAACAACTAGCTGGGAGGGAGTCAGGGAAATAGTCTGGAACTGCCAAAAAGGCAAGAGACCATTGTTTCGGGGTGTGCGAGGAGAGGGGATTCCTTTCCCTTGTGCCCACAGAAGGCAGAGCACTGCCTAAGCAAGCTCCAGAGATGGGTGCAAGCCACAGTTATCAGCTCAGATCCCAGAGGCGGGCATGAAATGCTAACGCTGCTGCTGCCGCTGTCACGAAGAATCCTGTGTGCAAACACAGGTCACTACCCAAACCCCTCTGGGAGCATGTGCAGGACACCACTGCCAGGATCCTTAGATCCATGGACAATGTCCCCAGGAGAACACATGGCATGCCTCAGGCTGTTGCAATATCATTCCAGACACTTCCACCACAGGCTTGCCCCGCATTACAATTATGACTACAATACCCTGCCCTCCCCAAGGCCTGAGTGATCCAGAGAGCACTAATCAGCTGCTGCTTTAACCCTTTTCTGTCTGGGCAGGGAACAGATGTCTGAGGGCGACCTACACACAGAAGCAGGACCAAAACCAAGGCTGAACACCAGGAGTTGGGCAAACAAAGAAGAGAAAGGGAAATTTCTCCATGCAGCCTCAGGAGCAGTGGATTAAATCCCCACAAACAACCTGATGATCTCTGCATCTGTGGAATACCTGAATAGACAACCAATGTTCCCAAAATTGAGGCAGTAGACTTTGGGAGCACTTGTAGATTTGGGGTTTGTTTTCTGCAACTGATTTGTTTCTGATTTTTATGTTTATCCTAGTTTAGTTTTTAGAGCTTGTTATCATTGGTGGATTTGTTTATTGGTTTGGTGGCTCTCTTCTTTTTTTATTTTATTTTTTAATTTTAATTTTTTAAATTTTATTATTATTTTTTCCTTTTTTTTTTCTACCTTTTCTTCTGAGTCGTGTGGCTAGCAGGGTCTTGGATATCTGGCCAGGTGTCAGGCCCAAACCACTGAGGTCGGAGAGCCGAGCCCAGGACATAGGGACACCAGAGACTTTGTGGCCCCATGTAATATCAATTGACAAAAGATCTCCAAGATATCTCCATCTCAACATTAAGACCCAGCTCCACCCAATGGCCAGCAAGTTCCAGTGCTGGACGTCCCATGCCAAACAACTAGCAAGACAGGACAACAAACCCATCCAGTAGCAGAGAGGCTGTCTAAGCCATACTAAGTTCACAGACATCCTAAAACACACCACCTGATTCGGCCCTGCCCACCAGAAAGACAAAATCTAGCCTCACACAAGAGAACACAGGCAGCAGTCCCCTCAACCAGGAAGCCTACACAAGCCACTGAACCAAACTCACCCACTTCAGGCAGACACCAAAAACAATGGGAACTACAAACCTGCAGCTGGCAAAAACTCGAGCCCAAACACAGTAAGTTAAGAAAACTGAGAAGACAGAGAAATAAACTGCAGATGAAGGAGCAAGGTAAAAATAAATGAATAGAAAATAGGCAGTCTACCTGAAAAAGAACTCAGAGTAATGATAGTAAAGATGATCCAAAATCTTGGAAATAGAATGGAGAAAATACAAGAAACATTTAAAAAGGACCTAGAAAAACTAAAGAGCAAAAAAACAATGATGAACAACACAATAAATGCAATTTTAAATTCTCTAGAAGGAATCAAGAGGAGAATAACAGAGGCAGAAGAGTGGATAAGTGACCTGGAAGTTAAAACAGTGGAAATAACTACTGCAGAGCAGAATAAAGAAAGAAGAATGAAAAGAATTGAGGACAGTCTCAGAGACCTCTGGGACAACATTAAACCCACCAACATTCGAATTATAGGGGTCCTAGAAGAAGAGAAAAAGAAAAGGACTGAGAAAATATTTCAAGAGATTATAGTTGAAAACTTCCCTAATATGGGAAAGGAAATAGTTAAGTCCAGGAAGAACAGAGAGTCCTATACAGGATAAATCTCAGGAGAAACACACCAAGACACATATTAATCAAACTAACAAAAATTAAATACAAAGAAAAAATATTAAAAGCAGCAAAGGAAAAGAAACAATTAACATAAAAGGGAATCCCCATAAGGTTAACAGCTGATCTTTCAGCAGAAACTCTGCAATACAGAAGGCAGTGGCAGGACATATTTAAAGTGATGAAAGGGAAAAACCTAAAACCAAGATTACTCTCTCCAGGAAGGATCTCATTCAGATTCGACAGAGAAACTAAAAACTTTACAGACAACTAAAGCTAAGAGAATTCAGTATCACCAAACCAGCACTACAACAAATGTTAAAAGGACTCGTCTAGGTAGAAAACCCAAGAGAAGGAAAAGACTTACAATAACAAACCCAAAACAATTAAGAAAATGGTAATAGGAACATACATATCGATAAAAACCTTAAATGTAAACGGATTAAATGCTCCAACCAAAAGACATAAACTGGCTGAATGGATACAACAACAAGACCTGTATATATGCTCTCTAAAAGAGACACTCTTCAGACCTGGGGATACATACAGACTGAAAGTGAGCAGATGGAAAAAGATGTTCCATGCAAATGGAAAGTAAAAGAAAGCTGGAGTAGCAAGTCTCATATCAGAAAAAATAGACTTTAAAATAAAGACTATTACATGAGAAAAAGAAGGACACTACATAATCATCAATGGATCAATCCAAGAAGAAGATAAAACAGTTGTAAATATGTATGCACCCAAAATAGGAGCACCTCAATACATAAGGCAAATGCTAACAGCCATAAAAGGGGAAATCGGCAGTAACACAATCATACTAGAGGACATTAGCACACCCTTTCACCAATGGAAAGATCATCCAAAATGAAAATAAATAAGGAAACTCAAGGTTTAAATGATACATTAAACAAGATGTACTTAACTGGTATTTATAGGACATTCCTTCCAAAGAAAACAGAAAAAAATTTCTTCTCAAGTGCTCATGGAACATTCTTCAGGATAAATCATATCATGGGTCACAAATCAAACTTTGGTAAATTTAAGAAAATTGAAATCATATAAAGTATCATTTCCGACCACAACGCTATGAGACTAGATATCAATTGCTGGAAAAATATATGTAAAAAATACAAACACAGGGAGGTTAAACAATACACTACTAAATAACCAAGAGATCACTGAGAAATAAAAAAGGAAATGAAAAAATACCTAGAAACAAATGACAATGAAAACACGACGACCCAAAACCTATGGGATGTGGCAAAAGCAGTTCTAAGAGGGAAGTTTATAGCAATACAAGCCTACATCAAGAAACAAGAAAAACATCAAATAAAAAATCTAACCTTACACTTAAAGGAACTAGAGAAAGAAGAACAAACAAAACCCAAAGTTGGCAGATGGAAAGAAATCATAAAGATCAGATCAGAAAGAAATGAAAAAGAAATGAAGGAAACACTAGCAAAGATCAATAAAACTAAAAGCTGGTTCTTTGTGAAGATAAACAAAATTGATAAACCATTAGCCAGACTCATCAAGAAAGAAAGGGAGAAGACTCAATTCAATAGAAATGAAAAAGGAGAAGTTACAACTGATACAGCAGAAATACAAAGGATCATGAGAGATTATTAAAAGCAAGTATATGCCAATAAAATGGACAACCAGGAAGAAATGGACAAATTCTTAAAAAAGTACAAATTTCGAATTGGGCGATTGGGATTGGCAGGTATACAGTGATGTGTATAAAATTGATGACTGATTAAAAAAAAAAGAGAGAAGGGATATAGAATCAACAGAATAAAATATTTAATAAAAAATAAGTACAAATTTCCTAGACTGAACCAGGAAGAAATAGAAAATGTAAACAGATCAATCACAAGCAATGAAATTGAAACTGTGATTAAAAATCTTCCAACAAACAAAAACCTAGGACCAGATAACTTCAAAGGCGAATTCTATCAAACATTTCGAGAAGAGCTAACACCCATCCTTCTCAAACTCTTCCAAACTATAGCAGAGGAGGAACACTCCCAAACTCATTCTACTAGGCCACTGTCACAGTGATACAAAAACCAGACAAAGATATCACAAAGAGAGAACTATAGGCCAATATCACTGAAGGACATAGATGCAAAAATCCTGAACAAAATACTAACAAAAAGAATCCAACAGCATATTAAAAGGATTATACATCATGATCGAGTGGGGTTTATCCCAGGGATGCAAGGATTCTTCAATATATGCAAAACAAAAAATGTGATAAACCATATTAACAGATTGAAGGAGAAAAATCATATGACCATCTCAGTAGATGCAGAAAAAACTTTCGACAAAATTCAACTCCCATTTATGATAAAAACCATACAGAAAGTAGGCATAGAGGGAACTACCCTAAACGTAATAAAGACCATATATGACAAACACACAGCCAACATCATTCTCAATGGCGAAAAATTGAAACAATTTCCGAAAAGATCAGGAACAAGACAAGGTTGCCCAATCTCACCACTATTATTCAACATAGTTTTGGCAGTTTTAGCTACAGTAATCAGAGAAGAAAAATAAATAAAAGGAATCCAAATTGGAAAATAAAGAGTAAATTGTCACTGTTTGCATATGACATGATACTGTACTTAGAGAATCCTAAAGATGCTACCAGAAAGCTACTAGAGCTAATCAATGAATTTGGTAAAGTAGCAGGATACAAAATTAATGTACAGAAAGCTCTTGCAGTCCTATACAGTAATGGTGAAAAATCTGAAAGAGAAATTAAGGAAACACTCCCATTTACCATTGTAACAAAAAGAATAAAATACCTAGGAATAAACGTACTTAAGTAGACAAAAAACCTGTATGCAGAAAATTATAAAACACTGATGAAAGAAATTAAAGATGATACAAAAAGATGAAGAGATATACCATGTTCTTGGATTGGAAGAACCAACATTGTGAAAATGACTATACTTAGCAAAGCAATCTACAGATTCAATGCAATCCCTATTACACTACCAATGGAATTTTTCACAGAACTAGAACAAAAAATTTCACAATTTGTATGGAAACACAAAAGACTGTGAATAGTCAAAGGTATTTTGAAAAAGAAAAACGGAGCTGGAGGAAACAGTCTCCCTGCCTTCAGGCTATACTACAAAGCTACAGTAATCAAGACATTATGGTACTGGCACAAAAACAGAAATATAGATCAATGGAACAGGATAGAAAGCCCAGAGATAAACCCACACACATATGTTCACCTTATGCTTGATAAAGGAGGCAAGAATATACAAAGGAGAAAAGACAGCCTCTTCAATAACTTGCACTGGGAAAACTGGACAGCCACATGTAAAAGAATGAAATTAGAACACTCCCTAACAACATACACAAAAATAAACTCAAAATGGATTAAAGACCTATATGTAAGGCCAGACACTATAAAAGTCTTAGAGGAAAACATAGGAAGAACACTCTTTGACATAAATCACAGCAATATCCTTTTTGACCCACCTTCTAGAGAAATGGATATAAAAACAAAAATAAACAAATAGGGCCTAATGAAATGTAAAAACTTTTGCTCAGCAAAGGAAACCATAAACAAGACGATAAGAAAACTCTCAGAATGGGAGAAAATATTTGCAAACAAAGCAACTGACAAAGGATTAATCTCCAAAATATACAATTAGTTCATGCAGTTCAATATCAAAAAAACAAACAACCCAATCCTAAAATGGACAGAAGAGCTAAATAGACATTTCTCCAAAGAAGATATAAAGATTGCCAAGAAATACACGAAAGAATGCTCAACATCACTAATCATTAGAGAAATGCAAATCAAAACTACAATGAGATATCATCTCACACCGGTCAGAATGGCCATCATCAAAAAATCTGCAAACAATAAATGCTAGAAAGGGTGTGGAGAAAAGGGAACCCTCTTGCACTGTTGATGGGAATGTAAACTGATACAGCCAATATAGAGAAGAGTATGGAGGTTCCTTAAAAAGCTAAAAATAGAACTACCATATGACCCAGCAATCCCACTACTGTGCATATACCCTGAGAAAACTATAATTCAAAAAGAGTCATGTACCACGATGTTCATTGCAGCTCTATTTACAATAGCCAGGACATGGAAGTAACTTAAGTGTCCCTCAAAAGATGAATGGATAAAGACGATGTGGCACATATATACAGTGGAATATTACTCAGCCCTAAAATGAAATGAAACTGAGTTATTTGTAGTGAAGTGGATGGACCTAGAGAGTGTCATACAGAGTGAAGTAAGTCAGAAAGAGAAAAACAAATAACTTATGCTAACACATATATATGGAATCTAAAAACAAAAGTTCTGATGAACCTAGCGGCAGGACAGGAATAAAGACGGAGATGTAGAGAATGGACTTGAGGACACTTGAAGAGGGAGAAGGGTAAGCTGGGACCAACTGAGTGATTAGCATTGACATATACACACTATCAAATATAAAGTAGGTAGCTAGTGGGAAGCAACCACATAGCACAGGGAGATAGGCTTTGTGCTTTGCAGTAAGCAGAGGGGTGGGATATGGAGGGTGGGAGGGAGACACAAGAGGGAGGGGATATGGGGATATATATATACATATAGCTGATTCACTTTGTTATACAGCAGAAACTAACACAACATTTTAAAACAAATATACTCCAATAAAGATGTTAACAATAAAATAAGGAAAAAATGCAATTGACTGTAACAGAATAAAATAGAAAGTAAAGAATAAAACTGAGCACTTCATTCATGATAGGGATAAATTTATTTTATTTTTTGTTTGTATGTCTGTGCATGTGCTAAGTTGTACTGCAAAATATATTTCTTCCATTTCATCACAGTAAAAAGAGTTTGAAAAACATAAATAAATAAATAAATAAATAAATAAATAAATAATAAATAAATAAATAGCTTATTTACTATCTGGTCCTTTATAGAAAAAATTTGCCAAACCCTGTTGTATATTCTTTTCCACAAAAGGAAAATGTGGCCTGAAGAGATTATTTATTTTGAACAAAATCAAATTAAACACAAATCTGTCATACACTTAAAGTCCTCTTAATTAATTCCTGTGCCCCATGACTTAAGACAAAATAATTGTTTGGTTTAACCTATTGCAATAAGGAAATGTTGAACTGAAAGAAATACAAACTCTTGAAATTATACATAAAATGCCTTCTCTTACTTAAAGAATGAAAATTTTTTTTCCTTCCTGTTCTATTTCTTGTGGTCTTTCTACATTTAACACTTATCCTTTCTGAGAATACTTCTTTGACAACTTCAGCACAAATTCACTTAATTCATTATTTTGGAAATAATGTCACTCAACCAGTTGAACTTAAATCAAAATCTAGTAGGTTATATGTGTATAACTTCACTTCAAGGAGTCAGAACTCTTTCCATAATTTATCTGTGTCCTAATAGTATATACTGAATGAAGCTCATGGTTATAGATTATTAAGTAACTTAGAAACACACATACAGAAAGTTAAATATCAATCGAGAATTGTTAGCAAGTACCTCTAATAATTCAGAACTTGATAAAGTGCTGACAGTATAGTGTGGAGGAGTGTGATCATTGTTTCTCCATTAATGTAACTTCATACTTGATTAGAAAAGAAAGACATTCAATAAGTAAGTAAATTAGGACTCAAAGAAACTAAGCCACCTATCTCATTCTTAATAACTCCCATATATGGCAGATACTCTAAAATCTCTTCCTTCTCCTTCCAAACTGCCCGTCTATGCCCCCAAAACTATCTCCAACCCAATAGCCCATCTTGAAACACGCCTCCCTTGTTCTGGGTGGCAATAAATTTTGTTTCCTTTCTCTAGAGTAAGTCTTCCCTCTGCAATATAAATCAAGCTTGTTTCACCTACGTCCCCAATTCTCCATTTCACCGAATTCTACAATCAGCAGAATACAAGTTTAAAAGCTGATGAGCAAGCAAAAACTGAATTTGCTTTGGTGTGTGAAAGCAGACAAGAAGGCTGTGAATAACCATACATTGATTATTTTACTCCTTTCTTAAATAATTAAATAATCCTAAGTATGTTGATTGCTACAAAAGAAAAGTAGAGAATATCGGTGAATACCAGATAGATCTTAATCTAGTCCCATTGTCAGAAAATACAGGTATACGTCGCAGATATTGTGGGTTTGGTTTCAGATCATCATGATAAACTGAATATCTCAATAAAGCGAGTCCCACAAAGTGTTTGGTTTCCCAGTGCATATAAAAGTTATGTTAACACTATGCTGTAGTCTATTAATTGCTCAATAGCATTACATATAAAAAGCAATATAAATTTCTTAATTTTATTGTTAAAAAATGTTAACGATTATCTGAGCCTTCAACAAGTCAATATTTTTGCAGTAGTAACATCAAAGGTTACTGATCACAGATCATCTTAAGAAATATAATAATAACGAAAATTTTGGTATATTGTGAGAATTACCAAAATGTGACACAGAGACAAGAAGTGAGCAAATGCAGTTAGAAATATAGCTCCCATAGACTTGCTTAACTCAGGGTTGCCACAAATCTTCAATTTGTAAAAACTACAGTATCTGAGAAGCACAATAAAGTGAAGCTCAATATAATGAAGTATGCTTGTATTGTAGAAAGTGGTGTTAGATGAGAAGAAAAGTAGGCCTATGGAAAGCAAAGGGAAGAGTAGTTCAGTAATGAAGGAGCCAACCAGGCAAGTGCAATTTTATCTGTGCAAAGGTGATAATAGAAACACCCAACACCATCACCCACACCTGCAAGCATACTCTCTTGCTTTTTATTTGGTTCTATATTTTCTTTATCCAAAAATACAGGATTTTTGATGAGTATTCTCTTTACACAATGCTGATTATTTTTAACCAAACCAAACTAAACTAACTAACTGCAGATGAGGCACCTGAAAGACACTAGGAAACACCATTCAAATGAGTCTTACCAGAAGAAAAGTGAGACAGAAGTTTGAGGACCTTCAGCTTAGAGCAAGAAGAGCTGCTCTGTATGATATATACAGTATGTGGACAAAGAAATCTTCATTTTGATTAATGATGGTGATTATGATACTAAAGATCTTTGGCAGTATAGTGTTTAGGGAGAAGAAATGGATTTTGGCTTAGATTATATCTACATGCAAGCACATTCACAGACTATTATGGCCAGAGCTTCTAAATAATGCTTAGCTAATAGGAACATCTAAATTACACATACTTAATGAAAATTCTGGAAATTAATTTCCAAGTTTGATCATCTGGCAAAGTCTATGATACTCTTTTTGGTGAGTACTATTTCATCTTATAAACCACCAATCAGAAACTAATCATATTACATTGTTTTCATTAAAGTACATCAATCTAAGTATGATCCACTATTTTCAATGTTTGCTTCTTATTCTTGTTTTGTTTCTTTGTTTGTTTTGGTTGGTTGCCTGCTTTTTTTGCTAGAAAAACAAGTTATGACAGACATCAAATATTTGTGGTTTATGAGAGAAAAATTGAAACTTGAGAAAATGTTGTCCATTCTTAAAACTATCGAAACCTGCTCATAATGAATTTGGTGGGGGAATATCTGGGTCTAATTTATACAACATGAAATCTTTTTTTAAGGAAGCAGGTTTCCTTAAATATCATTGGATTGACCAAATAAATAGCCTTGACCAAATATATTGATGTCCTTAGTTTAGTATTCAGAAAGTTGGAGATACTCTCTCCTTGTTACCCTGAGATAGGACCTCCTTATACACAGAGAAGAAAGGCAGAGTCTCATTTTCACCAATGTTTCTCCTATGGTGTCTTCTGCAGGTAAATATCCCAATTCAGTACCCTTAAGAGTGTAAAGTCCAGACAATTGTCCCAATGCTGAACTTAAGTGTAGCTGGGGAGTGTCATGTGTGGAGCTCTTCAAAACCTTTTGCACTTTACCAAGAGGGAAGACATCCTACTCTCTCATCCTTCTATACTACCAGTCTTTTCATATTTACTTTATCCAGTACCTACCCCCTCTCTTTTCAGGTGCATCATCTGCTCTACAGCATAATTAATAGAGAAGTTCATGACTTCAATGACAGGATCTATAGTCTTGGTCCTTTCCTGTGTTTTGTGAATTCTATACCTGCAGATGTCAACGGTTTATTTTGTTTAGCTTCTGCTGGCTCCAAAGAAGAGCTCTATTGCCTCTGTTCCCTGCAGTCTCTTCTAGGAATAAGAGATGGTAGTGAGTTTTAGTTCCTATGAAAGTTTTATTCAGTGATTTTAAGATGTCTTACTTTTTGTTCTAGAGAAATAAAATATAAACATAGTCTAAAAAAATAGATATATTATAATTGTTGGTGACTCATAAAAGGAAAGAACTGAGATCTTCTCATTTAATTCTTTTCTGTGCATAATCAGCGCAGATAGCACCCAGTGAATCAGGACAAGCACCTTAATTGTGCAGCCTTAACTGACCTTAATTTTTTCCCAACTGGTTCCCAACCTCCCACCCACTGCATTCTAATTCTGTGGACTAATAATAAAAATAATAACATATATGTGCTAAAAATGTTCATAGAAGGAAAGGGTAATAAGTCAATGTAAGTTTTAAGGAAGAAATGCATTTGAGTTCATTCTTAAGAAATTATGATAGACACACAAGAGGAAGGCCATTCTAGGAGATTCTCAGACACAGAGTTTCTCAGGTAGGTACAAATGGGGTGTGATTTTATGACAATGATATTGGACTGAGGTTTCATTTTAGAATACGCCAGATGATAGAGGACTGGCAAAGTCAAGCACGTTTTGGATTTGATGTCAAAAAGGTAGATAATCACTGTAGACTTGTAAGAAATGGAATGATAAGAAAAGCTGTGTTAAAGAAGAATAACTTTCTTCTACTTCTCCCTTTGAGGCTGAAGGTTTACTTACTTTGTTTTGCATTTTATTTAGGTATTTATTTATTTTGTAATTAATTTTATAATTGTCTCAGGTACCCACTTTACTCCACTGTGTGAATGCCCATAAAAATCTGCAGTGTAGATCGGTGGGGTTTCCTTGATAGAGCTACTGAAGTTACCATTTACAGATGTCTCCCAGCAGCCTTGACAGTAGCTGCCAAGAAAAAGCTCAGCCATCCCCCAATAGCAGCCACAGGGAAAAGCCAGAAAGGTGAGCTGTGCTGGTATCAAGAAGTACTAGTCTTCTCAGAGTCTGCATTACCAGCAAAGTAAAAACTTCTCCTGTGCCAATTCTGAAATGAATTAATTAGTTGAAGACCAATATTGGGTGAACTTTTCTTTCCTTCCTTCTCTATCATTTTTTTCTAACAATAGTGCATGTGTTGAGTCCCTCAGGGAGCAATGAAACACTTGGATAAGTCAGTTGTAGATTAAATATAGACTCCCTGTGGCAACTCTTATCTCCTGCCTTCCCTCCTGCTTGCAAAGATGCAGAGATGGGATTATTGCCACAGCTGCACTTCCTAGAAGACTAATCAATGAAGCTATAAGAAGGTCTGAAATGCAGCAGGATTTTCAATTCTAAGGATAAAATTTTTAAAAAGTGAGGAAGAAAACTGTTCTGAAAGTTATAATGCTGTTAAATCCAAACACTCTTTAAAAACAGAAAATAAGTCTATAAAAATTGCCTCATTGTCCTATTTTGGGTACATATCAAGGTGGGGTTGATAAGACCTGTCTACAATAGACCAAATAATGAAGCCAAATTCCCAGAGAACATTGATGATTCTTTACCAGAACTTTGTTCATATAAGGAAAATTGGAGTTAGGGCATAGTCACTCTCAGAAGCCACAGATACCCAACTAGAACTGTCAAATTCACTTTTGCTGCCTCTTTATGAACTCTTGGTTGAGCTCTGATGTCATGGAAATATATAAGACAATCCCAAATCAGTTGAGGTTCAAAATCATAGAAAAGAAAAATATAGAAAATGTAAAAGGAGTTCTGAGGAAGATACAGTGTAAATCTCATAGAGTAGGAATAAGGATTCTGCCCATATAAGGGGTGTATGTCACCACCCATCTTTAGGGTTTAGAGGTCAGATCCCACTATCTGATACCACTCCTCACTTTTTGGCAAGGTGAATGAGGCCATCCTGGAGTGATGGCAGTGAAAACCAGATGTGAATTTGGGGATATTGTGTAAGTGGACAAGAAGTTATCAGTGTGACTTCCATGTCATTTATCCAAGTCAGTCAATCTGCATATATGTATTGGGAATCGCAATGTGCTTTATGTTATGCTGAGCAAACCAGATTTGGCACTGTCTTCTTGGAGCTTATCCTGTAGTTGAGAATGTAAATATTACACACATAATTATAATTGTAATAATTCTAATCCAAGAGGAACAGAGAATCCTAAAATCTAGGGCTAGCAGTATCCTGGCCTACAGAGATGGTTTCAGGCTCCTTATCTCTCCTCTTTTGGAAGAGACAAGGGGACAGTTGACAGCAGATTTGAGCCAAAAACAATAAAAAATAGGAGATAAACTCTCACAAACTTATGGTGGATCAGTGCACCTTCCTGTGTGGGAATACATACACTGGTGTACTTAACTTGGTGAAGCGGTGATTTGAAAATTAACTTCCAGTGGAGTTTTTGCCAAAGTCTCTGCTTACTAGAGAAGATGTAGAGGAGGGGATTTGGGTTCTTCAGAGTTAATTTCCAAAACAGTTTTTTTTTTTTTTTCCCTCTTTGCACAATTTGTCTTGATGTTATCAAGTGAAACTATTTCTACTTTGTTATGATTAGGGTACACTGATAAAAATATGTAGCATATATATTATCATGAGTGGGGTTTTTTTAGTGAATTTTGGATCCCACCAGTTTTATTAGAAATATACAAATTCTCTTTTTTAATTTAATAAATGACATTAGTAAGAAGTAAAATGTTTTATACATTTAGTAAAAGACATTAATGGGAAGGAAGAGATTCATTATGACACTGTTCTGTACCCAGAGAATGCCATGTGAAGATTGTTCTCTGGGTGACTAAACAAGGAGCACACTTACTTTAATGACCATATTAAAAGAACACAAGAGTAGAATATTGAAAAGAGTATTCTTAGAAAATAAACCGTTTAAGTTCTCACTTAGTGTTCAGAAAAATGTTGATTTATTTTTTTCTCTCCTCTCTTGGTTAGACAGTGAATTTTTACCCTTCCACATAACCTAGTCCTCCTACCACTATTCCATCTTGACAAAAAATCTAAAAAACAGTGTAAACTAAAGTGACCCTGTTAGACATTTTTGATCAAATCTGAGAGCCCTGATAAGAAATTTGGTTTTACTTTCTAAATATCTCTGAACCATTTGTTGGTTGGTTGGGTGGTTAGTTTATAACATACCAATGTCAAAATGGGGAAGAGTCAGTGACTCATTACTAAATTAGAGAACTCTCCTGAATTCCACTTTACAGATTAAGTACATAAGGCTAACTCATATAAAAGAGAGTGAAATTTATTCTCAGAGGCTAATGAAACCTTTGTTTACTATTTTAAAACACTGTGCTTCCTGGGTCAAATCCACCTCAAATGTGTGTGAATATGAGATTTCTAAGTACAGATCACTCTAAGGACATGGGAAACATTTGAAACACAGATAACCCTATCTTAAAGACATGAGAAACATAACGAGAGATTGTCTTCATATATGTATCACAAGAAGCAGCAACATTCCAAAGAGTCTGGACACAAGAAAAGAGTAGGTCCTACAAAACTCAGTTCTCACCTACTGAGATTTAGCCAGGAGAGGAAATATTATGTTTTCTCTTAATGCACATATGTTGACAAGAATGCCTGAAAATTCTTAGAATTTTTACCACTGTAGTTTTGATATACATTTTTAGAGAAAACGGAGCTCATCAAAAGGGTGATCTTTTAATATATCTCCTTTTTTTCATGTATATAACAGCTTTATTAAAATATAATTTACATATTATAAATTTCACCCTTTAAAGTGATTTCTAACATATTTACAGAGTTATGCAACCATAACCATTAATTTTTAAACATTTTCACCATCCCTCACAAAAAAACCATACCCACTATCAGTCACTCCCTCTTCTCCTTTGTCCCTAGCCCCTGTATCTATTAATCTACTTTCTGTCCCTGTGGACTTGGCTTTTCTGGACATCTCATATCAATGGAATTATATAATATGTGATCTGTTGAGTCTAGCTTTTTTCACTTAGCATAATGTTTTCATTATATTTCATTATAGTGGGGCTACAAAAATTTGTGAAAAGTCATTGTCTGAACATACATTTTTATTTCATTGGATATATACTTAGAATTCCTGGGTCATGTGGAAACTATATTATTAATTTTTTGAGGAAATTCTAAAATGTTTTCCAAAGAGGCTGCACCATTTTACATTCCAATGAAAAATATATGAATGCTTTTACTTCTCCAAAGTTATTAAACTCTTTACATCTAAATTTGTCAAAAACATTAGGCTTTCATCTCAAAGGAAAAGATATTCCTCAGTCTGTACCTGAAATTTCATTTTTTATCACTGTTCTTTCCAGTAATACCTATATACCAACCCTTGCTTTATCTTCAGGATCGCCTATGCTTCTTCTTCCTTCCTGTTACCTATGCTAAAGTGGTAAGAAGAGAAGGAAAGAGAAAATCCTGACCTCTCTGTCAAACTCTCTGAACGGAAGCCTAAGGAGGCACTTATTAGATTCAGGAAACTAAATTACATCCATGCCATTTTGTAATTTTAAAAACTTGCTAAATAATGATCAAAATCTCCATCCTTCCCATAGCCACTATTCCAGTCATTTAATCCTAACAGTCTACCTCTGAAGTGTCTCTATCTCCTTCTCTCTTCCCCCATGCTCCTTAGTTGAAACTGAATCTATCTCTCCCTGGACTATGATAATAACATACTTGGTTTTTACTTTACCACTAAACTTCCTCTCTCTGCAATTGCTTTTCCATATTGTTTTTAGAGTTTCTTGTTGTAGGAGTGCGGGCTTCAGTTTCTTGCTGACTGTCAACCAGAGGCAACCCTCAATCCTTAGTCCCCTCAATTCTTTGCCATGTGAGCCACCAACATAGGTGCTTGCTTCATCAAGTCAGGGAGAGAGAGAGAGAGAGACTCCAGCAAGATGGGCTCTATAATTTTATGTACATAACCATGTAATCACACACATGTAATCATGTACATCCTATTACCTTTGCCACAATCTATTTGTTAGAAGGAAGTCACAGGTCCTACCCACACTAAGAGGAAGCAATCATACAAGGGATTGAGCACCAGGAGGCAAAAATCATGAGTGTCTACCCTAACATCTGTCTGCTACTGTGCATCCTATGGCCTCCAATGATCCATTCCCCCATCTGGATCATTGATACTCTTGTAAAGAGTACACACTGATACTCTTGTAAAGCATCCAAGGGTCTCATCCCATTACAGTATCTACTCATAGTTCAGAGCTCATCATCTAAATCAGGTCCAAGTGAGGATGAGACTCCTTGGATATAGTGTCTGACATGTATTAAGACTTAATATTAGATTGAACATATTTCGTGGATCCAATGCAGGATCTTCTAAATTTTCTTGATGAGGTCTCAGGGTGACTATGAGTTTCTCATGTATTTAAGTTTGAGTTCCTAGAGAGTTGGGGCTTTTGTATTTAATGTTGATATCTCCAGTTACTTACTCAATGACTTGCAGGCAGTAGTAATTCATAGGTAATGTTGATCAACTAATGGCCATACTTAAATAGCTGATTTGCTGATCATAGTCAAAAGACACAGTTGAGTTGAAATTGTAGCTGAACTTCATCAGTCCATTTCCACTTAATATTATGTTATATTTTTCTTGCTTGGTTCATGTCTGCTATTTACTGAATTTCTTCTTTGGAATTCAAATCCCAAACAAGATTTAAATTATGAGAAAACATCATGCCCAGTTGATTCCTCAGAAGTGTTATTAAATTCTATATTTTGAAACATATTTTTCTCTAAACATTTTGTGTCTCTCACTAAAAGAAGGTATCAAATTAGTGTGACTTTATATGAGAAATTTTGTTTTCAAGGTTTGAGAGTGTTTTGTCCTGATTAGTTTATAAGTCAGACCAGTTAAGTCAGGGTCTAGAGAGTAAGTATCTCATATAGCCATGAGTTGCATAATTCACTTAATTAATCATTCATTAACCCAAAATATACTTAGCAAATGCCAACTCTGTGTCAAGTCTTGTGCTTGGCACTAGGGATATGATAGTATATAAATCAGATAAAGCTCCTCCCTCATGTAGCATTGTAATAGAGCAGAGAGACAATAAACAAATGAACAAAAGAGATCATTTCAAACTGTGAGGAATTGTATAAAGGTAACAACAAATTTGACTGAAATAGATAACAAATAATAAGTAATACTTCTAGAGATGCTGATTGAGGAAAACCACATAATGAAAGACATTTATGCTCAATTAAGCAAGGATTATAAAAAGTAAATAATATACTAAGTGTGAATGTGCTGGGCACCATCAAGCAGAAAGAAAAACATGTGCAAAGGCTTTAGGGGCAGGAAAGAAGCTTGGCTTGTTCATGGGACCAAGAAAAGACCAGTGGACAGAGGAAAGGAAGTACAGAGTGGTAGGAGCTGAGTGGGAAAGGCAGGCAAGTACCAGATGTGCACGGCATTATAGGTCATTGTGAGGGGTTTGACCTAAGGCAAATATTAAGCATATTAAGCAATATTAAGCATAAGGTCTGCCTAATCTAATTAGCATTTAAAAATCACTATTTCTGCCATATGAAAAAAAAAAGTTAGAAGGGGATGAGTAGAAGAAAGGAGACCGTTCAAGAAGTTGCTGTAATTGTCCTATACCTAGAGCTGTGGTGACCTAGTGAAAAAATAAAAGAATAGAAAATTTTCATTTTTCTATAGACAGAGCTTGCTGATGGGTCAGGGAGTGAGAGCATAAGTGAAAGGGATGAATTAGAGATTGGGTCTAGATTTCTGTCTCTAACAACTGGCTGGTGGCAGAACCTTTTACTCTTGTGATAAAGAATGGTAGGCTGAGTAGCTCGTGGAGGTTCAAGTTCTGAGAGAATCAGGAGTTTCAGTTAACATAGTAAGTTTAGTAACTGTATGGTAAATGTACAGGAAGATGTCAAAAGGGCAATTCGATATGCAAATTTAGACTGGATATTGTAAGAGAAAATTGGGCTATATATATATACATTTGGAAGTCAGAGAGTATTGAATTATAAAAATGGATAATGTTTCTTTGTGTTACTTTCCCTTAGAGCAATTCTTCCTTAATCTTTGTATGAAATAGCACCTATACAAAATGATAAAATCTGAAAAGCACATTGTGGTAAGCTTGGGTGAATTAGGGCTATATGAGACTTAGTAAAATAAGTTCACTACTTTTGCTTTGCAGTATATAATTATGGTAAGAGTCATAGGTTGAGTTCACTGGGAAGCAGACGTTGAGGTGAAGGTTTATTGGGGCATGTTCTCTGGGTCAATACATGCAAGGGAGTTAGAGAAGCAGAATTGGGCAGGAGGAGAATTTAAACTCTGATGTGGTCTAGCAGAGGTCTTGGCCAATCCTACCTGTAGAGAGCTTCGGAGCTGGAGTAGTCCCTCAGAGTTTTCCAAATTGTGGCAAGGGGGCTAGGCTTTTGTACCCTTACATCAACAAGTTATTGGAGTTAAACGCTCTCTGAGAAGAGGATATAACCTTGGCCGAGGCAACTCCCTTTGGAGAAGGACAATTTTTAAGGAGGGACTCAGCTAAGAGCCATCAGCAGGCAACACACTTGACAGAATAGGAGTTTGGATGGAGTAAGGGGTGTGGTCTTAAGGGGGAGAAATAACATATCCACTAAAATAAAATTATTAAATATAAAGTATCAGGAAAGATATTAAATATTGAATTTGTATAAAACTCCCATATAAAATGTTTTCATTTTAATGAGAAGCTTGAGTGTGCATCTGTGGATGTAACTTTTTTTATTAGGTTATATATTTGTGATTGTTAATGTAATTGTTTTTTAACGATAATCTCTTCAAATTAGTCATAGATACATACAATGTGAAACTTTGCACTAGTGATAAAAGTATTATATCGTATTTTTGTAACTTCAGAAAAATTTTCAAGTTGAAATTATACTTATATATTATAAAAGAGTTATTTTCCCATTGAAAAATGTAGTGTTGAGTGTTCTTATGAAAATGTGAAATGATTTCAAATATAATTGAACTTTTGTCATAAAAATAATTCAAAATAAAGGTAGAGTTCCAATTTGCAGAAAGTGGTTCTGTTTTTAGTAGTCACCTGGCAGCTGGTTTGGTCGTCCCTGAAAGCAGATCCTGAAACAGGTGACTGTGTGGTAGAGCACATCTTTGGTTGTGCTCAATGCAGTGTTAATCACAAAGCCCAACACCTGAGAGACAACTGGACACATATTCTGAACCCCACTCCACTGAAAATCACCTTACCGGAAGCCTTAAATATGGCTACTCACTTTAGGAAATTAACAAACCAAAGGTCCATGACACCCCATGCCCTGAACAAGCACTTGAGGGCTAAAGGAACTGCTGCCTCATGACATGGCTAAAAAGTCACTGAGAACTGAGAACATCATTTACTATTCCTGCATTAAACAATACTGGAACAGGACATTAAAAAAACACTTAGCAAAAAATCAAGTTGATTCTCATTATTTGCAGCAGTTATGTTCAATAAATTCTCTGCAAGCACTGATTTAGGGAATACCGAACCACTGTTCCTAGGGGAAATATAGCCTCTGGTCAATACATTTTTGTAAACTGATCAAAATGTGGCATTAAATAGAACACAAAAAAAGACACTTGTTTACATGACGAGAGATGAAACAGAAGGCAGAATGTCACCTCATTTAATCTCCACTTGGAACATGTGCATTGAGCAAGTCAAATTTGTTGTCATTCTGTACATATTCACAAATGATGGTGAAAGCACAAGAAGTATTGATTTGGGGATTATAAATAAATTTTTAACTAGTAGGCAAATTCACAAATACCGGATCTGTGAAAAATGAGGATTAACTGTACTTACTCCTAGAAGATAAAGCTTCAAAATAACAAAAATAGCTTCTCATCCAGGCTTACTTGGAGGCACTCACCTTGCTGGACCCACCAATCCAAAACTATTAGGTCATAATCTCTGCCCAACTTTGGTCAGCTCACCTCACAAGACCACTGTCACAATCAGCCAGTCAAGGCCCTATAATTACCTCCCCCTAATTTTTCCACTTTGAGACACTATTTACTTGGTGTTTTCCCTTACTGCAGCAAGTCTAATAAACTTAGCTTTACCTAATAAACTGTTTATTTATTTCTGATTATCTTTTGGTGAGCGATAGCACCATGTTCTGCACAACAGTGTTCCAGGAATGAATGGTTATGGCAAGGTTTTACACAGTACGTATGACTAGGAACCTCTAAAAGCATTGTTTAAATTATTTAAATCTAATTTTAATTGAAAACTATGACAATTAAGTATCGCTTTCTCTCTCTCTCTCTCAAGAGTCATTCACTGGAACAAGTTATTGGCTCCATTATTTTCTTATTTCTCCTTTCGTTTAAGGATACAGACAATTAAAAATACCTGTTGTGGAAAATTGAAATAGTGCTGAGCAATGGAAGCAATGTGCTTAATTACTGTGAGATGGGAGATAGATGGTAAATGACTCTTGTGTCAAGTTGAAGGCGTCAGCACACATATTTCTCATATGCTATGGACTGTGACCTGATCTCGCATTTATTCAATTAAGCCAAGGAGTAAAATTATAAAATGTTTTTTTCCTTTCGCATCTGCCAAATCAGCAAGACCTTTTGATTTATTTCAATAATTATTACTGTCACCAGCCCAAATACAAAGGGTCAAGTAGAAAGGGGTTATCTGAAAATCCTACATAAAGAAATTATGTTAAGAATATGGACCAAAACTAGAGAGCAAAGGCTCTAGTTCTATTCTGGTATCAACACCAGGCAAGTCACTTGCATTCTTGAGACTTTGATTACTTTCACTACGCCATAAAGAAACAGGATTAGATATCACTGATGTTTCCTTCACCTGACTTTCTATGATTTGTATTGACATATTCAGCATCTCTCCTTGTATCCTTGGAGATTTAATTTTATGCATGTTCATCTCCCAGAGAAACTAGCTGGATCTGCTGCAGCCTTGTTTCCTCACATTTTAGGACTATCAAAACTAGGAAATCTGTCAAATGTAGGGGTCAGTATCTAATCATTATCAATGGGGACTACGGGCATATTTCAGAAATAACTCAATAATTTTGTCTCATGAGTTTCAGAATACAAAACTATTCCAGTATCTTCAAGCTCAGTAGAATCTCAAGAGAATGTCTGGTTTTCTCTGACCTTTACCGCATTTTACAAATGAGGAAACTGAGGAGGCAGCTTGAAGACAGTTGTCATTATTAAGATCGCTACCAAGGAATCACTGCTTTTAAGGAAGGGAAATCACTTTAACAATTAAATAATGTGATAATAATCAGGTTGGTCTGGTTGTCAGCTTAAGGAGAAAGGTAACAAGTTTTTTGGTTAGAAGTAACAAATTGATTTTATTTCAAAGTAGAACTTTTTGAACAAACAGAGAGTAACAGATAGTGCAACCTCTAAGTATGTGGATATATGCATCTTCAAATCTCTCCTGCTTGAGAAGGCTACAAATGAAGAACTAGCCATTAGTCTTAAAGAAAAACATATTTCAGACATAACGTCCAAAGCCAGCTTTCACACCTACCCTTCCTCACAAGCTCTTTGTGTTCTTAGCCTAGTTTGAGGACCCGCCATCTGATCTCTGCGGCACCTTCTCTCTCAAATATAAAAAATCTCTGTATTCTGGATAATATAATTAATTTTGGGCCTAAGAGAAGTTTCTCTGCTGTAAATGGAACTCTGTCTTTGAGACTAAAGTTCTCAATAAAAGATTCTATTAATTCTCAACTGTGCCCAATTTGTGAGTGTTTAGTGCCAGTTTAAACAAACAATCGGAAAAAATCAAAGGAAAACATCATTCTGAAAAGAGATTCCTGCTCATTGTACCAATAGAGGATATAAAATAGATATGGAAATCTATACTCCAGATACAGGTTGCAAATATTCAGCGGTAGTTTTAAGGGTCCCCAGTGTTCAGTTAAATTATGCCATGCAATGAAATTCAATCACTTTCCATGAACAGACCTCTGTGTCCTAAAGCTTGATTCTTATTTTCAGGGTTAGACATGGAAGAGGAACCGTTACCCTCTGGGCACTTACCTGCAACATTTGGCTGCTTCCCACACAGTGGAGAGGTTATTTTAACCAATTCCCAATTACGTTTTCCCGCTTTCCATCTTGTGTCTGTGTGCTGGATTCAGAGATAGACATAACTTTTTTTAGCTAAAATACACTGTATTCTTAATAACTATCTGGGTGTTTGCCTTTTTCTGTTTCATTTTGTTTTGTTGTTGTTGTTTATTTTCTTTCCATTTATTCTACACAGTCATTTGCATCCCACTTCCCCATTAGACAATCACAGGGAAGCTGGAGAGATCCCATCTGTGCATTTCAGGGGGCGAAATCAAACAGCCCTGGGACAGGTGGAGCAGGCAGCAGGAAGGTGACCCCAGGCACACAGCAGGTGGGGCGAGCAGCGCAGGAAATCAGCAGGCAGCAGGCAGTCTGAAGGGCAGAAAGGCTCTTGCTGCCTAGTCCAGGCATCAAATCAAGCAGAGGTTAGCAGGTAAAAAGGGTGACAGGAGGGCAGACCAGGCATGTGACCAATGAGGAGGGGAAATAGAAGGCAATTAGCCAGGGGGAGAAGGCCGATAGAGGTCATTCACTGACAATTATCAGGGGAAAGGGTAGCAGGAGGGTAATAATAGAAGGCAGTTCTACGGGGCAAGAGGACAGCAGGCAAGTGACATGCAACAGCAGTGAGGACACCGGGCATGCCTTACCTGGGAAAAGCATTGAGGAAAGAACCTCATTACCCTGGAGCAAGGCCAAGCAGTTAGTGGGGCCATAGGCAACCAAGAGGTGTGACCCCAAGAATGTGCAGTCTCGGCAGTCAGGGTGCCTGTTACAAACCCCCACTTCAGAAATATTTGCACTGCATGCATTGATCCTTGTCCCGAGGGACCTCAGAAAAATGCTATCTGGTGACAATAATGGAGAAAGCAGAGGCCAATTACAAAGCAGACTACTTAGCCAACCAGGTAAAATTTTAAGAAAAGGGGAAAATGGAGAGAAATTTCATTTTTTTAGGTGTTTTCCATAAGTCAGGTTCTGTCAGACCTTTTACATATGTTATCTTATCCAATCCCATGGCAGCAATTGCATGACACTGCTATTGTTTTTAACTTGAGAAAATTGAGTTTAAGAGACAATATGGAGCTAGACCAAGATCACACAGCAAGTATGTGAGAGCTGCGATTTCAACTTGAGCCACTCTGACACTCAGACTCTTCCACCTTGTTGTAGCATGGTGGGTCTCAAGGTTGGAAAGCCCTCTCTTAGTTATTAGTAGATGGTGTGTCTCCATCCTTAAAGATGAAGGCTTTGGTTTTTGTTAAACATAAATTTCCTCAAGAAGACTTATACTACAAGACAGTGTTTCTCAGATTTGAATATTGTAAAGATTTACCCCTTAACCCAAGTACACTTCCTTATACAACACACTGACTGAAAAAAATCATATACTGGTTCTGAACATGGAAAGAATGGGATTATCATGATAGATGATCCTAACAGGATCCACTCTTCCTCTGAGCTATGTCCTGAGAAAGGTAGATACCTGAATATAATGAAAATTCTTTTAGAAGTGAGGGGAAAGATGGATGCTGGAGAGGCTACTGAGTCTCTGTTCTAGTCCTCAGTCAGTGATTGTTGAAAAAACAAATGACTAAATGTGAATGATTTCTGAGCAGGTTTGATTGGGGAAGGGAATAAAAGCACTGAATGTGGAATTGTTTTCTGGATCATTACTCATCCTACAGTATCAGTGTGACTTGAACAAATTCCTTCATTTCCTCAGCCTTGGTTTTTTTCAATTGTAAATTGGAGAATATAATACCTGCCCCATTTAACTCACAGGGTTGTTATGAGAATTAAATATATATGTGTAATTGTTTTGTATATGACAAAGGACTATGTAAATGTGAGGCACTATTATTATTAATATTCAGAATTTAATCACCTTGCTTATTCTGTCAGTGAGAAAATATTTATTACATTCTATGAGCCAAGTACAATTTAAGTGTGAGCTGTGGAGACCACGGAAAGATACAACATCTAGGAAATACATAAAACTCACTGAGGAATCAAAATATTGCATGTCTAAGATTATATAATAGATCATTAAAAGAACAACACAAAATAAATTAAATGGTACCAGGAAAATTGGTTGTACATTAGAAAAAATAATTAAAGTTAGGTCCCTACATATTTCAAAGCAAGTTCTCAATAGAATAAAGGTCTAAATATGGAAATCTATAAAAGATATATTGTAAGCAAAAATAAAAGACAAATGACAATCTAGGGTAAAATGTTTGTAACATTTATAATACATAAAGTATTAATATCTATGAAGTGCTTTTGAAGTACATGAAAAAGCAATCAAATATAAAACTAAACAATTTTCAGTAAAACTATTAATTTCCAATACAAATATAAAAAGACTTATTCATCTTAAGAAATAGTAAAAAAAAAAATTTTAATTAAATCAAAACCATAAGATAATACTATTTTTGCCCACTAGATTGGCAAAAGTGTTGAAGATTAGTATCCCATGCTACAAGTAAAATGCAGGGAAATTGACAGGTGCTGCCGTGTAGGTGGGGTATAAACATGTTTATTTTGGAAAGCAATTTGTCAATGTAACAAAAACTGAAATGCCCATAGTCTTTCAAACAGCAACTTACATTTTAAGAATATATTCTGTAAGACACATTTACAATGTAGACAAGAATATACATGACCACAATTTATTTAGCTGTGGGAACCCTCAAAATAACTTAAACATATATTGACAGGGTATTGATTAACAGAATGGCAGAAACTATATATTAGTTAAAGCTACCATTAAAAATGTTAAGATAGGCTTCCCTGGTGGCGCAGTGGTTGAGAATCTTCCTGCCAATGCAGGGGACACAGGTTCGAGCCCTGGTCTGGGAAGATTCCACATGCCGCGGAGCAACAGGGCCCATGAGCCACAATTACTGAGCCTGCGCGCCTGGAGCCTGTGCTCCGCAACAAGAGAGGCCGCGATAGTGAGAGGCCCGCGCACCGTGATGAAGAGTGGCCCCCGCTTGCCACAACTAGAGAAAGCCCTCGCACAGAAACGAAGTTCCAACACAGCCATAAATAAATAAAAATAATTAAATTAAAAAAAAATGTTAAGATAGACTTCTATGCAGCAATATGAAAAATTTTCCAACATGTATGGCCAAGTGACAAAAGCAAATTAGAAAACAATCCTATTTTTTCTTTAAAACTACTATAAACATACATTTACCCATACACATGCAATGTTTTTTTCTCTCTCCTCTGTCTCTCTCTCTCTCTCACACACACACACACACACATGCACATGCACACGCACACATACACACAGATATATATATAGTCAAAGGAGTCTAGACTCCAGAGTGAGAAGTATGATTCAATATTCTGAAGGAATTGGGATGTGTCTCTAAGGGGAAGAAATGCAGATTTTCCACTTTGGTTTAATAACTATCTTTCAGGTCTTACCTGCTCATGAGCCTGGGTTGATTCCACATCTTCTGAGACTGAATCTAACTGTTAACTCCAGAACAACTCATTGTTTTTACATTCTCTGATGTTCCTTTTCAGGCCCTGCTCTCATAAACCCCATGTTTTAGGCTACTACATTTCAGAATGGTGAGATACACTCTAGGCCTATTTTATAGAGTTATCACTAACCAGATCTGACTTTAGGGCACTTGAAGTGTGACTAAAGGACACTGAGACATGCTGTAAGTATAAAATACTTGCCATGTTTCCAAGACTTAGTGAGAAGAAAATAATTTAAAATATCTCATTAATAATTATACACTGACTACATGTAGAAATACTATTTCTGATATATTGGGTTAAATAAAATATATATTAAAATTAATTTTACTTGTTTCTTTTTAAATTTTCTTTTTAATGAGGCTACTCATAAATTTAAAATTACACATGTGGCTTATGTTTGTGACTCACAATATATTTCTATTGGACAGTGCTGCTCTAGGCAATGAAATAATCTTTGTTCTTTTCTTTTTTTTCAAGAACATCTAGCTGGCGATGCACCAGTGACTAGAGACTGTGCTCTCTTTTCCTCCCCAGTTTCCTACATTACCCCCTCTAAAGTTTCTATTACTTAAAACTAAGACCGAAGTAATAAAGATTCTTTCTTAGAATTGGGACATGGAGAGTGGGTACAAGTCCATAATGAATCTGAGGTTTTGATGCTGAGTGACTGAGTTATGTCAGTGCCATTAACAAACAGCCAAGTTAGAAGCAAAAGAGGGTTTAAGCATGGAGGCAACTTTCTTGCTTTTAAACAGGATGAATTTGGTAAAGTAGGTATGCCCAGCAGGCATTTGGAGTGTGAAAATCAAACTGCAGATGAAAGTTTTAAATGGTGATTTAGGATGGAGAAACATCTGTAGTTGGTATATGTTAGAAAATAATCTAATCAAATTGATTTAAGAATATTCTGTTATTAAAGCTTGTCAGAATTCATTTTGACTAAACCATATTTAAAATATAATGTTATATAATGCCAGGTTTCTATTTATCTTAATACATCAGTGATTATATGAATTCTTAACAAGTAGCAAAGTAAACAATAAAAAATAAAATATGTATATTTCCAGACATGCCCATGATATATATGCTATTATTTTTTAAAAGTATTATTTTTACTTCCTCATATTCAATCAAAATATTTTTTCATATTTCAATTAAGTAGTCAGACTTAAATTTGCATTTATTCAGTGACAGATACTGTATTTGGGTAGGAGTGTTTAGAAAAGTTATCCAAAGCATCCATAACAGAACATCATATATATCAGGTTCTCAATAATTTATTGTTGAATGAATAAATAAATTAATCCCTTAATTCAAAATAGGAAAATTAGGAACTTCAGAACATAAGAAATGTGTTATCTAATTATAGATTAATTTGCTGCAGTCTCACAGGATTTGGTTCAGTATGCATTAAAATAACCCAGTTTTTCTTTCACCTCAAAGAACAACTCCTGTTGGGAGGAATGATGAATATTAGTGAAAGAGAGGGTAAACTATATGGTTCCTAGAAATAACAAAACACTAAATGCAAACAAAGGGACCAGAAGTACAATAATAATAATTAAAAAACAGCAAAGACTTCCAGGTTCCAATTTGGCATATAAAGAGCTTAGAAGTGACCATTATGACCTAACGAGTAAAATCTTGTCAAAGTTTTTTACTAAAAAAACAACTCTACTTAGATCTGTCAGTGACATGAGGTCACTGGGCAAATAATTTCCCCTAAAATTGGAGAGATAAACAGGCAGATAGAAAAATCAGAATTTACCAGAGCAGAAACTCAGGAGCAGAAACTTCCTCAGGAACCAGGCCTGTAACTGAGGAATGGCTGGAGTCTCAGTGTGGACAATCTGAGAGGTAAAAGCACCATGGCAACACAGTCCTGGAGGCCCTATGTTTTGTGAGTTATGCCTCCATGAGCTCTACCAGATTCTGACATAAGAGATTGGAAAAAAAAAAAAAAAAAAAACCCTCAGGCTTTTGGCAGGAAGAGGGAAAAAGGAAACATTTTGAAATATACCAGAGCATTCTGCTTTTTCCTAAGCAGGCCTTCCCTCAGGAGAAACAATTTTGCCAGAACATAATTTATTGGGGTATTATCAGAGCCTAACTTACATAAAAGAAGGGAAATATCCAACTCCACTTCCCTCTAGACATCCTGTTCCACCTAATATGGGGTGGGGGACACTGAAAAGTACTAGTAAAGTTCACAAGCAAGAGCATAGGTTCATCAAAAGACTGAGATCTAACCACAGGACTATAGAACACTTCCTCTCCCTCCACACTTTACCACTACATTACTAAAGGAATTTTTACTGTAGTTCCTTTTACTCAGCATATGACAACCACCTTTCAACAAAAATTACAAGATATATTGAAAGGCAAAATCACAATTTGAAGAGACCAATCAAGCCTCAGAGCCAGTCAGATATGTCAGAAATGTTGGAATTATAACACCAGGAAGTTTTTAAAACTATGATTAATATGCTAAGAGCTTTAATGGGGAAAGTAGACCAAGAACATGTGGATAATGTTAAGCAGAGAGAAAAAAATAATTCTAAGAAAGAATCTAAAAGAAATACAAGAAAGCAAAAACATTGTAATAGAAATGAAGAATGCCTTCATTAGTGGACTGGATATGGCTGAGACAAGAATCATTGGGCTGAGGATATGACAATAGAAACCTCCAAAACTGGTAAGCAAAGGAAAAATTTGAAAGAAGAGAGTAGAATATCCAAGAACTGTTGGGCAACTACAGAGGATGTAATGTACACATAGTAGCAACACAAGAAGGAGAAAAAAGAAAAAGGAAAAGAAGCAGTGTTTGAAGAAATTAAGTCTATTTCCCCAAATTAATGTTGGGCATCAACCACAGAACTGAAAAGCTCAAAGAAGACCAAGCAGGAGAAATATAAAAAAATAAAATAAAATAAAATAAGCACCTAGGAATATCATACTGAAACTTCAGAAATCAAAGGTAAGAAAAAAAAAATCTTAAAAGAAACCAAAGGGGGAAAATCATCTTATCTGGAATCGCACAGGTGAGAGCACGGGTACTGCTCTAAAGTAGATTGTGATCAGTTGAGATGACTATGCAATCTTAGAGCTGTCACTAAGAAAATAACTTGAAGTAATAATAACACAATCAACAAAGGGATTAAAATGGCATTCTAGAAGCCTCTGGGGGCCTTCAAGATGGCAAAGGAGTAAGACGTGGAGATCACCTTCCTCCCCACAAATACATCAAAACTACATCTACATGTGGAACAACTCCTACAGAACACATACTGGATGCTGGCAGAAGACCTCAGACCTCCCAAAAGACAAGAAACTCCCCACGTACCTGGGTAGGTCAAAAGAAAAAAGAAAAAACAGAGACAAAGGAATAGGGACAGGACCTGCTCCTCTGGGAAGGAGCTGTGAAGGAGGAAAAGTTTCCACACACAAAGAAGCCTTTCACTGGCAGCAACCAGTGGTGGGCAGGGAGGAAGCTTCGGAGCCATGGAGGAGAGCACAGTCACAGGGGTGCAGAGGGCAAAGTGAGAGATTCCCGTACAGAGTATCAGTGCCGACCAACACTCACCAGCCTGAGAGGCTTGTCTGCTCACCCACCGGGGTTGGTGGGGGCTGAGAGCTGACGCTTGGGGTTGGCTGCATGAACATAGCCTGAAGGGAGTTAGTGCACCACACCTAGCCAGGAGGGAGTCCGGGAAAAAAGTCTGGACCTGCCTAAGAAGCAAGAGACCATGTTTCGGGGTGTGTGAGGAGAGGGGATTCAGAGCCCCACCTAAACGAGCTCCAGAGACAAGCACGAACTGTAGCTAACAGTGTGGACACCAGAGATGGGCATGAGATGCTAAGGCTGCTGCTGCAGCCACCAAGAAGCCTGTGTGCAAGCAAGGGTCACTATCCACCTCTCCTCTCCTGGGAGCCTGTGCAGCCCACCACTGCCAGGGTCCTGTGATCCAGGGACAACTTCCCCGGGAGAACACATAGCACACCTCAGGCTGGTGCAACATCACGCTGGCTTCTGCCACTGCAGGCTCGCTCTGTATTCCATACCCCTCCCTCCCTCCTGCCCGAGTGAGCCAGAACCCCCTAATCAGCTGCTCCATTAACCACGTACAGTCTGGTCTGGAAAGAGATGACCTCAGGTGACCTACACACAGAGGTGGGGCCAAATCCAAAGCTGAACCCTGGGAGCTGTGCGAAAAAAGGAGAGAAAGGGAAATTTCTCCCAGCAGCCTCAGGAGAAGTGGATGAAATCTCCACAATCAACTTGATGTACCCTGTACCTCTGGAATACCTGAATAGATAACAAATCATCCCAAAATTGAGGTGGTGGGCTTTGGGAGCAACTGTAGACTTGGAGTTTGCTTTCTGCATCTAATTTGTTTCTGATTTTATGTTTATTTTAGTTTAGTATTTAGAGATTATTATCATTGGTAGATTTGTTTATTGATTTGGTTGCTCTCTTCCTTTCTCATATATATATATAAAATATATATATATATATATATATATTTTCCTTTTTCTCTTTTTGTGAGTGTGTATGTGTATTTTGTGTGATTTTGTCTGTAAATCTTTGCTTTTGCCATTTGTCCTAAGGTTAGAATTGTCTGTCTTTTCTTTTTTTTTTTTTTTTAATATAGTTTTTAGCACTTGTCATCATTGGTGAATTTGTTTTTTTGGTTTGGTTGCTCTCTTCTGTCTTTCTGTCTTTCATTTTTTTATTAACTTTTTAATTTTTTTTTCTATTTTAAAAACTTTATTTTATTTAATTCTACTTATTTATTTTTCCTTTCTTTCTATTTCTCTCTTTTCTTCTGAGTGGTGTGGCTGACAGGGTGTTGGTGCTCTGGCCAGGTGTCAGGTCTGAGCTTCTGAGGTGGGAGAGCCGAGTTCAGGACATTGGTCTACCAGAGACCTCCCAGCCCCACATAATATCAAATGGTGAAAGCTCTCCCAGAGATCTCCATCTCAGTGCTAAGACCCAGCTCCACTCAACAAGCAGCAAGCTACAGTGTTGTACACCCTTTGCCAAACAACTAGAAAGACAGGAACACAACCCCATCCATCAGCAGAGAGGCTTCCTAAAATCAAAATCAGTTCACAGACACACCAAAACACACCACCAGACATGGTCCAGCCCATCAGAAAGACAAGATCCAGCCTCATCCACCAGAACACAGGCACCAGTCCCCTCTACCAGGAAGACTACACAACACACTGAATCAACCTTACCCACTAGGGGCAGACACCAAAAACAACGGGACTACGAACCTGCAGCCTGCAAAAAGGAGACCCAAAACACAGTAAGTTAAGCAAAATGAGAAAACAGAGATATACACAGCAGATGAAGGAGCAAGGTAAAAACCCACCACACCAAACAAATGAAGAGGAAATAGGAAGCTTACCTGAAAAAGAATTCAGAGTAATGATAGTAAAGATGATCCAAAATCTTGGAAATAGAATGGAGAAAATAAAAGAAACGTTTAACCAGGACATAGAAGAACTAAAGAGTAAACAAACAATAATGTACAACACAATAAATGAAATTAAAAATTTTCTAGAAGGAATCAATAGCCAAATAACTGAAGCAGAAGAATGGATAAGTGACCTGGAAGATAAAATAGTGGAAACAACTACCACAGAGCAGAATAAAGAAAAAGAATGAAAAGAATTGAGGACACATTCAGAGACTTCTGGGACAACATTAAACACACCAACATTCGAATTATAGGGGTTCCAGAAGAAGAAGAGAAAAAGAAAGGGACTGAGAAAATATTTGAAGAGATTTTAGTTGAAAACTCCCCTAATATGGGAAAGGAATAGTCTGTCAAGTCAAAGAAATGCAGACTGTCCCATAAAGGATAAAACCAAAAAGAAACATGCCAAGACATATATTAATCAAACTACCAAAAAATAAATACAAAGAAAAGATATTAAAAGCAGCAAGGGAAAAGCAACAATTAACATACAAGGGAATCCCAATAAGGTTAACAGCTGATCTTTCAACAGAAACTGTGCAAGCCAGAAGGGAGTGGCAGGACATATTTAAAGTGATGAAAGGGAAAAACATACAACCAAGATTACTCTACACAGCAAGGATCTCATGCAGATTCGACGGAGAAATTAAAAACTTTTAAAGACAAGCAAAACTAAGAGAATTCAGCACAACAAAACCAGCTCTACAACAAATGCTAAAGGAACTTCTCGAGGCAGGAAACACAAGAGAAGGAAAACACCTACAATAACAAACCCAAAACAATTAAGAAAATGGTAATAGGAACACACATATCAATAACTACCTTAAATGTAAATGGATTAAATGCTCGAACCAAAAGACATAGACTGGCTGAAAGGATACAAACGCAATACCAGTACATATGCTGTCTAAGAGACCCACTTCAGACCTAGGGACACATACAGACTGAAAGTGAGGGGATGGAAAAAGATATTCCATGCAAATTGAAATCAAAAGAAAGCTGGAGTAGCAATACTCACATAAAACAAAATAGACTTTAAAATAAAGACTATTACAAGAGACAAAGGACACTACATAATGATCAACAGATCAATCCAAGAAGAAGATATAACAATTATAAATATTTATGTACCCAACATAAGATCACCTCAATATATAAGGCAAATGCTAACAGCCATAAAAGGGGAAATTGACAGTAATACAGTCATAGTAGGGGATTGTAACACCCCACTTTTACCAATGGACATATCATTCCAAAATGAAAATATATAAGGAAACACAAGCCTTAAAGGTACGTTAAACAAGATCAACTTAATTGATATTTATACAATATTCCATCCAAAATCAGAAGATTACACTTTCTTCACAAGTGCTCATGGAACATTCTCCAGGATAGATCATATCTTCAATCACAAATCAAGCGTTGGTAAATTTATGAAAATAGAAATCTTATCAAGTGTCTTTTCTGACCACAGTGCTATGAGACTAGATATCAATTACAGGAAAAAAGAAATGTAAAAAATACAAACACATGGAGGCTAAACAATACACTACTAAATAACCAAGGGATCACTGAAGAAATCAAAGAGGAAATTAAAAAATACATAGAAACAAATGACAATGAAAACATGACAACCCAAAACCTATAGGATACAGCAAAAAAAGTTCTAAGAGGGAAGTTTATAGCAATAAAATCCTACCACAAGGAACAAGAAGCTTCTCAAATAAACAACCTAACCTTACACCTAAAGCAATTAGAGAAAGAAGAACAAAAAAATCCCCAAAGTTAGCAGAAGGAAAAAAATCATAAAGATCAGATCAGAAATAAATGAAAAAGAAATGAAGGAAACAATAGCAAAGATCAATAAAACTAAAAGCTGGTTACTTGAGAAGATAAACAAAATTGATAAACCATTAGCCAGACTCATCAAAAAAAGAAGGGAGAAGACTCAAATGAATAGAATTAGAAATGAAAAAAGGAGAATTAACAACTGACACTGCAGAAATACAAAGGATCATGAGAGATTACTACAAGGAACAATATGCCAATAAAATGGACAACCTGGAAGAAATGGCCAAATTCTTAGAAAAGCACAACCTTCTGAGACAGAACCACGAAGAAAAAAATATATAAACAGACCAATCACAGGCACTGAAAATGAAACTGTGATTAAAAATCTTCCACCAAACAAAAATCCAGGACCAGATGGATTCACAGGGGAATTCTATCAAACATTTAGAGAAGAGCTACCAACAATCATTCTCAAACTCTTCCAAAATATAGCAGAGGGAGGAAGACTCCCAAACTCATTCTATGAGGCCACTGTCACCCTGATACCAAAACCAGGCAAAGATGCCACAAAAAAAGAAAACTATAGGCCAATATAATGGATGAACATAGATGCCAAAATCCTCAACAAAATACTAGCTAACGGAATCCAACAGCACATTAAAAGGATCATACACCGTGATCAAGTGGGATTTATCCCAGGAATGCAAGGATTCTTCAATATACCCATATCAATCAATGTGATAAACCATATTAACAAACTGAAGGAGAAAAAACATATGATCATCTCAATAGATGCATAAAAAACTTTTGACAAATTTCAACACCCATTCATGATAAAAGTCTCCAGAAAGTAAGCATATAGGGAACTTACTCAACATAGTAAAGGCCATATATAACAAACCCACAGCCAACATTGTTCTCAATGGTGAAAAACTGAAACCATTTCCACTAAGATCAGGAACAAGACACGTTTGTCCACTCTCACCACTATTATGCAACATAGTTTTGGAAGTTTTAGCCTCATCAATTGGAGAAGAAAAAGAAATAAAAGGAATCCAAATCAGAAAAGAAGAAATAAAAGTGTCACTGTTTGCAGCTGACATGATACTATACATAGAGAATCCTAAAGATGCTACCAAAAGCTACTGGAGTTAACCATTGAATTTGGTAAAGTAACAGGATATAAAATTAATGCACAGAAATCTCTTGCATTCCTATATGCTAATGATGAATAATCTGAAAGAGAAATTAAGGAAACACTGCCATTTACCACTGCAACAAATGAATAAAATACCTAGGAATAAACCTACCTATGGAGACAAAGGACCTGTATGCAGAAAGCTACAAGACACGGATGAAAGAAATGAAACATGATACAAACAGATGGAGAGATATACCATGCTCTTGGATTGGAAGAACCAACATTGTGAAAATGACTCTACTACCCAAACCAATCTACAGATTTAATGCAATCCCTACCAAACTACCAAAGCCACTTTTCACAGAACTAGAACAAAAAGTTTCACAATTTGTATAGAAACACAAAAGAAACCGAATAGCCAAAGCAAAGTTGAGAAAGAGAAACAGAGCAGGTGGAATAGGCTCCCTGATTTCAGACTATACTACAATGCTACAGTAATCAAGACAGTATGGTACTGACACAGAAACAGAAATATAGATCAGTGGAACAGGATAGAAAACCCAGAGATAAATCCACACACATATGGTCACCTTATCTTTGATAAAGGAGGCAAGAATATACAGTGGAGAAAAGACAGCCTCTTCAATAAGTGGTGCTGGGAAAACTGCACAGCTACATGTGAAAGAATGAAATTAGAACACTCCCTAACACCATACACAAAAATAAACTCAAAATGGATTAAAGATCTAAATATAAGGCCAGACACTATAAAAGTCTTAGAAGAAAACTTAGACAGAACACTCCATGATATAAATAACAGCAATATCTTTTTAGACCCACCTCCTAGAGAAATGGAAATAAAAACAAAAATACACAAATGGGACCTAATGAAACTTAAAAGCTTTTTCACAACAAAGGAAACCATAAAGAAGACAAAAAACAACCCTCAGAATGGGAGAAAATATTTGCAAATGAAGCAACTGACAAAGGAATAATCTCCAAAATATACAAGCAGCTCATGCAGCTCAATATCAAAAAACAAACAACCGAATCCAAAAATGGGCAGAAGACCTAAATATCTATTTCTTCAAAGAAGATACAAAGATTGCTAACAAACACATGAAAGGATGCTCAGCATCACTAATCATTAGAGAAATGTAAATCAAAACTACAATGAGATATCACCTCACACCAGTCAGAATGGCCATCATCAAGAAATCTACAAACAAGAAATGCTGGAGAGGGTGTGGAGAAAAGTGAACCCTCTTGCAGTGCTGGTGGGAATGTAAATTAATACAGCCTCTATGAAGAACAATATGGAAGTTCCTCAAAAAACTAAAGATAGAAATCATAATTCAAAAAGAGTCATGTACCACAATGTTCACTGCAGCCCTACTTACAATAGCCAGGACATGGAAGCACCCTAAGTGTCCTACGATAGATTAACTGGTAAAGAAGAAATGGCACATAGACACAATGGACTATTACTCAGCCATAAAAAGAAACAAAATTGAGTTACTTGTAGTGGGATGGATGGAACTAGAGACTGTCATACAGAGATGAAGTAAGTCAGAAAGAGAAAAACAAATACCGTATGTTGACACCTACATCTGGAACAAAACAAAAAACAAAAACAAAAACAAATAAATATGGTTCTGAAGAACCTAGGGGCAGGACAGGAATAAAGATGCAGACATAGAGAATGGACCTGAGGACACAGGGAGGGGGAAGGGTAAGATGGGATGAAGTAACAGAGTGACATGGACATATATACACTACCAAATGTAAAATAGATAGCTAGTGGGAAGCAGCCTCATAGCACAGGGAGATCAGCTTGGTGCTTTGTGACCCCCCTAGAGGGGTGAGATAGGGAGGGTGGGAGGGAGACACAAGAGGGAAGGGATATGGGGATATATGTATATGTATAGCTGATTCACTTTGTTATACTGCAAAAACTAACACACCATTTTAAAACAATTATTCTCCAATAAAATGTTAAAAAAATTTTTTAATAAAATAAAATGGCATTCTTGAAATATATTTATTTAACACATAACATGGTAGTAAAATAGAATTACAGTAATATTTTTAAACATAAGAACAATAGAAAGCAAGAGGTAAATAACAGGCATAAATTCAACCAAAGCTATGTTTGCATGAAAAGTGAATGGACTAAATACAACAAACAAAAGAGCTCGTCAGATTGAATAAAAACAAGACCTAACTAAGTATTGTGCATAAGAGACACACCTTAAATTCACAGGAACAAATAAATAAAAGATAAAAGGATGTAAAAAATGAAAAACTTGAAATCAGTAACCCTATGAGAATTGGAATGGCTATATTAATATTATACAAAATAGACTCTAATTCAAGAGATATTACTGGGAAGAAAACTATATATTTTATTAAGATAAAATGTATCAATTCATCAGGAATATATAACAGTTATAAACGTTTATATACTTAACTATATTGACCCAAATTTTGTGAAGCAAAAATTTGCAAAATTCAAAGTGAAATTAGACAATTCAAAAATAATAGTTTGAAATTTAAATACCCCACTCTCAATAATGAGTAGGAATAGTACACAGAAAATGAGCATGCATAAGGAGTATTTAAATAACACTATAAATGAAGGCTTACATACCTATAGAACAGTCTGCCTAACAAAGGAAGAATACACATTCTTCTCAAGTGAATATGGAACAGTCTCTAGGATAGACTGTATTTTAAGCCATAAAACAATCTCAGTAAATTTAAAGGGATTGAAACAATGGAAGGTATATCCTCTAACTACAATGGAATCAAATTGTAAGTCAATAACATAAGAAAACTCTGGAAATTCAGAAATACTTAGAAATTAATCAACATCGTCTTAAATAACCAATGAATCAAATAATGTCTACATTTATAAGATGCAACTATAGCATGTTTGAAAAAAAATTTCTTTAAATCCCTATATCAGAAAAAAGGAAAAGTCTCAGATCAAAAGCTTAAATGTCCACCTTGAGAAACTAGAAAATGGAGAACATATTAAAACAAAACTAAGCAGAAGAAGAAAATAATAGGAAAATTGCAAAAATTGGAATGAAAAATAATAAAATCAATAGAGAAAATAAACAAAACAAAACCAAAATTTTATTCTTAAAAACAATGAACAAAGTTGATAAACATTAAGCTAGATTAAACAAGAAAATAAGAGAAGATAAAAGTTACCAAAATTAGAAAAGAAAGAGGGGACATCACTCTCAAAACCTTCAGAATAATATGTATTTTAAAGGAAAATTATGAATGGCTTCATGGCAGTAATGTAGACAAAATGTACATCTATACTGTATTCCCAAAGGAACCACTAAGAAAATAACTCAAAATTTCAAAAAAAAAAAAAAAAAAAGAAAGAATTAAAACAGTACATTTTACATCTTTTTAACATAAAGGAAGGCGGTAAAGAGATTTTTAAAGTGAAAAACATAGAAAGAAAGTTGCAAAATTACTAAAATTATCTCAAGAAGAATTAGATATTCTTAATAGAACTATAGCAACAACAAAAAGTGAAATACTAAGTAAAATTTCCCCATCATAAAAAACTCAGGCTCATATGGCATCACTAATAGATTTTTAACAAACTCTTTCAGAAATTAGAGGAAAAGGAAACAGTTTCCATCTCATCTATGAAACTAGCATTATCTTAAAATATAATCCAGAAAAAGACATCAAAAAGTAAAATAAAATAACAAATTTAGAATTGAAATAGTCTCAACAAAATATTAGCAAACCAAATCTTGCAATATATGAAAAGAAATATATAGCATGAGGTAGTCAGACTTATCTCAGAATGCACAGTGGTTTAACATCCAAAAATCAATTAACATAACATACTGTATTAATAGAATAAAGGACAAAATCCATATGACCATCTTCATAGACACACATAGGCACAAAACCTGACAAAATCAAACACCCATATATGATAAAAACTTTCAACAAATTAGGAAAAAAATGGAACATCCTCAACCTAATAAAACAGACCTTTAAAAACCTAGAATTAAAACTCAATTTATTGGTGGAAGAAAATTCTTTCCACTTAGATCTGAAACAAGGCCAGGATACCTGTTCTCACTACTTCTTTTTTTTTTTTTTTTTTTTCTTTAATTGAAGTATAGTTGATTTCTAATATTGTGTTAGTTTAAGGTACACAGCATAGTGATTCAATACTTTTGTAGATGATACCGAATTTAAATTTATTACAAAATAATGACTATATTTTCATGTTCTGTACAATATATCCTTGTTGCTTATCTATTTTATACATAGTAGTTTGTACCTCTTAATCTCATACTCTGTTCTTGCCCCTCCAGCCTTTCCTCTCCCCACTGGTTTCTACTAGGATGTTTTCTGTATCTGTGAGCATGTTTCTTTTTTCTTATATATATTTGTTTGTTTATTTTTTTTAGATTCCACATGTAAGTGACACTATACAATATTTGTCATTTTCTGTCTGACTTATTTCACCAAGCCTAATACTCTCTAGGTCCATCCACATTGTTGCAAAGAGTACAATTTCATTCTTTTTTATAGCTGAGTAATATTCCATTGTATATAGTATATATATACTGTATCTTCTTTACCCATTCATCTGTTGATGGACACTTGCTTTGGTTCCAAATGTTCGTTATTGTAAATAATGCTGTTATGAATATTGGGGTGCATGCATCTTTTAAAAATTAGTGTTTTTGTTTTTATTTTTGGATATATACCAGTAGTGGATTTGCTGGATCATACGGTAGTTCTAGTCTTAGTTTTTTTGAAGAATCTCCATACTTTTTTCCATAGTGGCTGCATCAAGTTACATTCCCACCAACAGTATATAAGGATTCTCTTTCTCCACATCCTCACTAACATTTGTTACTTGTGGACTTTTTAATGATAGCCATTCTAACAGGTGTGAGGTGATATCTCATTGTTGTTTTGACTTACATATTTCTAATAATTAGCA
This sequence comes from Balaenoptera physalus, assembly GCF_965194825.1. NCBI lineage: Eukaryota > Metazoa > Chordata > Mammalia > Artiodactyla > Balaenopteridae > Balaenoptera > Balaenoptera physalus. The sequence continues at coordinate 40,326,889 of NC_138897.1, read as the reverse complement.
ATGTTGAGCATCTTTTCAATTGCCTGTTATCCATTTGTATGTCTTCTTTGGAAAAATATCTGTTCAAGTCTTCTGCCTAATTTTTAATTAGGTTGCTTGTTTTTCTGATATTGAGTTGTATGAGTTGTTTATATGTTTTGGATATAAACCCTTATCAGTCGTCTAATTTGCAAATATTTTCTCCCAATAAGTAGGGTGTCTTTTTGTTTTGTAGATGGTTTCCTTTGCTGTTCAAAAGCTTTTAAGTTTAATTTGGTCCTATTTTTTCTTTTTTTTTGCTTTTTTTATTTTGCCTTAGGAGTCAGATCCAAAAAAATTAGTACTACGATTTATGTCAAAATGTGTTCTGCCTGTTTTCTTCTAGGGGTTTTATGGTTTCAGGTCTTACATTTAGGTCTTTAATACATTTTGAATTTATTTTTGTATACAGTGTGAGGAAATGTTCTAGTTTCATTGTTTTACATACAGCTGTCCAGTTTTCCCAGCACCACTTATTGAAAAGACTGTTTTTCTCCATTGTATATTCTTGCCTCCTTCATCATAGTTTGATTGACCATAGGTGGATGGGTTTATTTCTGTACTCTTTATTTTGTTCCATTGTTCTATGTGTCTGTCTTTGTGTCAGTATCCTGTTAATTTTATTGTGTATCTTTGTAGTATAGGTTGAAGTTAAGAAGTGTTCCACCTCCAGCTTTGTTTTTTATTTTTAAGATTGTTTTGGCAATTCATAGTCTTTGGTGGTTCTATATAAATTTTAAGATTATTTGTTCTAGCTCTGTGAAAAATGCCATTGGTATTTTGATAGGGATTGTATTAAATCTGTAGATTGCTTTGGGTAATGTGGCCATTTAAACAATATGAATTCTTCCAATCCAAGAGCGTAAGATATCTTTGCATTTCTTTGTGTCATCAGTTTCCTTCATCAAAGTTTTATAGTTTTCAGAGTGTAGGTCTTTCACCTCCTTGGTTAAGTTTAGTCTTAGGTATTTTATTCTTTTTGATGTGATTTTAAACAAGATTATGTTTTTTTGCTTTCTCTTTTTGATAGCTTATTATTAGTGTATAAAGTGAAAAAAACTCTCTTCAAAGTTGGTATAGAGGGAACATATCTCAAAACAATAAAGGTCATTTATGACAAATCCACAGATAACATCATATCCAAGAGTGAAAAACTGAAAGCCTTTCCTCTGAAATCAGAAACAAGACAAATGTGCACACTCTTGCCACTTCTATTTAACTTAGGATTGGAAATCTTAGCCACAGCAATCAGAGAAGAAAAAGAAATAAAAGGCATCCAAATTGGAAGGGAAGAAGTAAAAGTGTCACTATTTTCAATAGGAATGGCTGCTTTCAACATTTTCCAGGTTCTGAAAAGTTTTCCACGATTATCTGGGATGTGGTTCTAAGCAGCATTATGGAACAAATAAAAAATGCTGTCCTCTTCCCAAGCCCAAATGTGGTAAATCCAGGTTCTAGGTCATGACCTTGGCCTGCTTCCCATAGGCTAGCAAGCTGTGAGCACCAGTTCCAGCACCATATGCCTGTGGTCAGTTCTCTCCCAGGGACCTGCCCTGTCCCTGACCCCACAGCGTACTCTACCAAACAGAGCTTATCAACAGGCTGCTGTACCTTAATACTGACAGTGAGCGTGGTGACAATGGCAGGATGGCTGTAGGCGCTCAGCCCCTCTACTGAGCTTGTTGTACAAAGCCAGGGGGAAAAGCTTTAATTAATTAATTAATTAAAATACTGCTAACACTAATAAACGATTTTGTCAATGTTGTAGGATAAAATAACTGTAACCAAAAACAACTTTATTTCTCTATGATGGCAATGAATAACTGAAAATTATTTTTAAATGCTATTTAAAGTAGTAGCAAAAATATGTAAACCAAAGAGAAATTCTGACAGATATGAAAGGCCTGTAAATTAATAACTACAATATATTTCTGAAATAAATTAAAGAAGACCTAAATAAATAGATGAATATACCATTTTCATGGATCGAAAGGTTCAATATTTTTAAGATGCTAATTCTTCCTAAATTTGTCCATATATTCAACTCAATCCCAATCAAAATCCCAGCAGGCTTTATTTGAGAAATTGACAAGTCAGGTCTAAAATCCATATGTAAATGCAAAGGTCCTAGAATAATCAAAACAACTTTGAAAGAGAGGAATGAAATTGGAGAATTTAAATGATCTGACTCTAAGATTTAATAGAAAACTACAGTATTTAAGACAGTGAGGTATTGGCAAGGCAGAAAAAAATCAATGGAAAAGAGTCAATAAACCATAGATAGATAGATAGAGAGAGAGAGATATTAAAAAAAGATGTGAAGACAATTCATTGGAGAATTGGAAGTGTTTAAAACAAAAGTGCTGAGTAAATTGGATACCCATACATAAAAATATAAACTTTTAAGCCACAATTTGCTCCAAGATAAAAAAAAATACTCATAATATATCTAAATGTAAAAGCTAAAACTATAACATTTTAGAAGACACATAGGAGAAAAATCTTCGTGAACTTGTGTAGGCAAAGTTATTAGCTATGAAACTAAAATCATGATTCATAAAATAATAATCTTTATCCTAAAACAGACCAGTAGTATTAGGATCTTCTGTTCTTTGAAATAAATAACCAAATTGTGATATATATATACATACATATATATAAATATATACATACACATACACACACTGAAATACTATTCAGAAATAAAAGGAATGAAGTATTGATATATCTAAAGATATTGGTGAATCTCAAAATACTGCTGCTAAGTGAAAGAAACTGAACAACATCAAAAGTACATATTGCATGATTCTATTTATATGAAATTCTAGAAAATGAAAACTATAGTGATAGAAAGCAGATCAATTGTTGCCTGGGAGTGGGGGACTAACGAAGGGCAATAGGGCGGGATTACAAAGGGTCACAAGAACACTCTTGGAAGTGATGGATATGTTTGTTATCTTGATGTTGTTGATGGTTTCACAGATGTATGTCAATTTATCAAACTGTATACTTTAAATATGTGCAATTTAATGCATATCAATTATACCACCATATAGCTATAAAACACACACACATACACACACACTGAGGAGAGAGGAGAGAAGTGAATATTTAGCTCCTGTGGTCATCATGGATAAAATCTACACTTCAAAAGTAGGAAAATTATAAGGACTGGAGTAAAATTGCTACACATATAAGAAAAAGAGCATGAGATAAAGAGATCGAGACAGAAAAAGAGAAAGAGGATATGTATATTCAGTGTTTGATATAGTATAAATTATTGAGGTCTTCTATCCTTTCTTTGATCTCCATAATTGGTATAGGTCCAGTTAAAGTAGAAAACCTTAAACCTAGTGAGGTTCTCCAAAAAAGCTATGGGAGATGTATTGCAGTCATTCAGAGCTAATGTAAGCAATTGCTCTGTATGCAGGTAAAACTGGCTTTACCTCAAAGAGGGGTTCAATCAATATTCATTTCTAATGTTTCAGAATATTTGGATTAAAATATATTAAAGTTGACCCTTGAAAAATGCAGGGGTTAGAGATGCTGACCCTCCATGCAGTTGAAAAACCATGTATAATGTTGCAGTTGGCCTTTTGTGTATGTGGTTCTGAATGTATGGATTCAACCAACCACAGATCCTATAGTACTTAGTACATATTTGTTGAAAAAAATCCACATATAAATGGACCCATGGCAATTCAAACTCATGTTGTTCAAGGGAAAACTGTACAATAATTAGCATAAGGAATAATTACCTCCAATTTATCTTACTCTAAATTTTATACTTGCTGCAAGGGAGGGACACCTGTCATCAGATATCAATTGTTTGTCCTTGGAATTTTAAAGACTTTTGAGAATATTCCTCATTACACTTTGGATGTCAGTTTCTCCATTTGCAAAATCAAGTTATAGAGGCATTTTCATGCAGCCAGGATGTTGCAGGATAATGAATTGCTTGATAACTTATTGTGATCTTTGGCAAAAGCACAAAGCATTATTATTGTTATTAAATGTTATTAGCTAGGGTATGGTGTTGGACTGATAATTACTTCAAAGAACACTTCGCAAAATGCTAACTGTAAAGTGTACATAAATTTATACATCCATTAATATCAAACCTGCTTTGAACAAATATTTTGGAAGACTGCCATCATTATTCCTTTCACAGTGTTAGTAAATTTCAATTTATATTCAAACCCATCACCTCAATTCCTCACGTGCAACTCTCTTCAATATCAATTTAAGTTCTTTGGGTTGAATATAGCTAATTCATTTACCTGTTTCATTAGAATGATAACAGCTTATGATACAGTATTATGAGGAGAACCCCTCTCCCATAGTTTAGTTGTGGTAGCTTTATGTTTTAATGTTTGACAAGAAAAAGAAAATAATCGTAGAAATTAGGGAAGTTGGGAGTCACAATTTGGGAAGGAAAAAAAAATAAACAATGCAATGTTAACAGAACTGGTCATACACATATTGTTGAATTTGCCAAAATTTCATTGGAAATCCATTTTATTGTCGTTTCAAAATACATTATCACAATTCTACAATCAGAACTATGAGGGATCAACAAGAGTCAAGGGGTGCAGCCCCTGCTATTAATACATACCGATGTTATCAAACATGTTTCCCTGAGTATAATCCAGAGGTAGTGTCTCATTTGTCAACCACTTAAGGACGCCCTGGTACCTGGTATGCCATTTTAGTCCCAAGGCTACTTCCCCTACATTTACCCAGTTTTAATTTTGAAGACTTCCAATTCTACAAGCAAATTTGAAAGACCAATATAATGAATACTTACATAGCCATTACTTGAACCCACTAATGTTAACATCTTGCAACATTTGCTTGCATTCTCTTGCTCTCTCTCCACTATATTTACAAAACCATTTGAAAATAAGTTACTTATATTTCTCAGTCTTCTTACTTGTTCTGAACAAGAAGAGTTACTATTAGCCACTGATACCAAATGTCATTGGCCCCCAAAAGGAATGAGTAAAGTTTGAACTTTTGTATAGGCTGATAATGTATGGACACATTTTAAGAAACTCAAAGAGATTTCTGTCTGGGCATGTACAGAGTTTCCTTTTCAATTTTTGATTTTCAGATTGGGCACCTAGAACAGGGGCGACCACATAATTTATTTCCTAAACTAGGACACTTACGATAGTGAAAGGAGCCACTGTTAATAATTATTCCAGGAGAGCAACTGTAAGACAGGACTGCCCCTAGTATACCACGACTCCTGGTCACTCTACATTGAGTGCACAATATAGGTGCATTGCTCAGGAGTAACTTGGGTGCTAATTTGTGTGCTTAACTTAACTCTAACAGACACAATCCCAGAAGACAACAGGCTCCTATGTCAGCTCATGAATCTGGGACACGATTCCTGGTCTGGGTCTGTGGAATTAACCTTCCAAATGGTGTAGACTAATTTTTGGTCTTTTTTAAAAAAGAAGGAATTGATTTATTTAACAGAAATGAATACAATGCAAATGAGATACAGTATATGTCAATTGTAGTCAGGGTGATGTTCAGGGTCAGCTAGTCAATAATTGGACTTGCTGGACACTCAAACTTCACCACTGCTGCCAAGTCTCCAAGTAATTTATCATGAGTCCTTTAGATAGTAACTTGAGAAAGAATCAAAGGTCAAGTATCCAATTGCTGAACGACACAAGAGTTTTTTTCCCCTAAACTGGACATCCCTTAGGAAAGTATTTGTACACATCCAGTTTTATTTTTCCATCTGAATGCAACTCTGCAAGTCAAAATGACCATTTCCTCTCACCCATTGTGTGGTCTGGGTACACCCTGTAAGTCACTCCCATCAGTAACAAGCAAGTGTGACATGAAGTCTGTTACTAGAAAAAAACACAATATGAGAATATTTGCAAACTGAGGTGAAATTTTACCAACATCAAGGTATCAATAGAAAAGGATAGAATATAAAAAGCATACAATAGTAACCTAATGTGTTGGGGTTTATTTTTAACATCTTTATTGGAGTATAATTGCTTTACAATGTTGTGTTAGTTTCTGCTGTATAACAAAGTGAATCAGCTATATGTGTGGGGAAAATATCAGCTTTCCTACTACATCAGTGTATGTTTGATAATATAATAATACATTAATATAGTGACACACATAGTTTATAGATGTATTTCTATATAATAAATTGTGTCAGCCTAAAAGAAAAAAAGTATAAAAGAGGTGGGTTTTTAAAATAATCTGAATCTCTACAGACTCCATCTTGAGTCACTATGGACTACTCTAGCTGAGCAAAGGAGGAGCTGGGAAGCATGACTGTATGTTACAAGGAGGACTGTCTCCTAATGACTGAAGTTCTCCTCCCTGACACCCCAGAAAACCTCCTTTCGGGTTTAGGGAATTCCCTTGGCTGATGCCCAGACCACTTGGTTACTAGAGAAAGGGGCCAGTGAGTGCCATGCCCAGGTGAGTGTAAGGAGAGAAAGACCAGCTTTTCTTAGGAATAGAGGAATGTTATAAAGCATTTAACAAAAGATGACAGATAAGGTACAGTAATTGCTAGTATGATCTCATGTAATTACCCATCTAAGAGACAGCACTGGGTTCTGAGCTACCCTGGAATGCTTCAAGGAAGGGGTGTTTATTAAGCTGGGATTTGAAATGTGGATAAGAAAGGAATGTGTAATGGGAAGAGCCAATATTTTAAGAAAGAAGCAAAAGAACTGAAATTATGAAGACACAATGCAATTACACAATGTTTATATAAAATGTTATACTTTTCAAAGTACTTGTATTTATATCATCTCATTTAATCATCATGACTAATTTTGGAGATAAACTGGGCAATATTATAATTTCCAAATTGTAGATAATAAAACTTAAATATGGGAAGAGGAACCAAGATGGCGGAGGAGAAGGACGTGCTCTCACTCCCTCTTGCGAGAACACCAGAATTACAACTAGCCGCTGGACAATCATCGACAGGAGGATGCTGGAATTCACCAAAAAAGATACCCCACATCCAAAGACAAGGGAGAGGCCACAATGAGACGGTATGAGGGGCACAATCAGAGTAAAATCAAATCCCATAACTGGTGGGTGGGTGACTCACAGACTGGCAAACACTTATACCACAGAAGTCCACCCACTGGAGTGAAGGTTCTGAGCCCCAGGTCAGGCTTCCCAATCTGGGGGTCTGGCAACAGGAGGAGGAATTCATAGAGAATCAGACTTTGAAGCCTAGTGGGAATTGATTGCTGGACTTCAAAAGGACTGGGGGAAACAGAGACCCCACTCATAAAGGGCACACATAAAATAGTGTGCACATCAGGACGCAGGGGAAGGAACAGTGACCCCAGGGGACACTGAACCAGACTTACCTGCAAGTGTTGGAAGGTCTCCTGCAGAGGCGGGGGGTGGCTCTGTTTCAACATGGGGACAAGGACACTGGCAGCAGAAGTTCTGGGAAGTACTCCTTGGCGTAAGCCCTCCCAGAGTCTGTTATTAGCCCCACCAAAGAGCCCAGTTAGGCTCCAGTGTTGGGTTGCCTCAGGCAAAACAACCAACAGGGAAGAAACCCAGCCCCACCTATCAACAGTCAAGTGGATTAAAGTTTTACTGAGCTCTGACCGCCACAGCAACAGTCAGCTCTACCCACCACCAGAGCCTCCCATCAAGCCTCTTAGATAGCCTCAACCACCACAGGGCAGACAGCAGAAGCAAGAAAAACTATAATCCTGCAGCCTGTAGAACAAAAACCACATTCACAGAAAGACAGACAAGATAAAAAGGCAGAGGGCTATATACCAGATGAAGGAACAAGAAAAAAACCCCGAAAAACAATTAAATGAAGTGGAGATAGGCAACCTTCCAGAAAAAGAATTCAGAATAATGATAGTGAAGATGATCCAGGACCTCAGAATAAGAATGGAGACAAAGATCGAGAAGATGCAAGAAATGTTTAACAAAGACCTAGAAGAATTAAAGAACAAACAAACAGAGATGAACAATACAATAACTGAAATGAAAACTACACTAGAAGGAATCAATAGCAGAATAACTGAGGCAGAAGAACGGATAAGTGACCTGGAAGACAGAATGGTGGAATTCATTGCAGCGGAACAGACTAAAGAATAAAGAATGAAAAGAAATGAAGACAGCCTAAGAGACCTCTGGGACAACATTAAACGCAACAACATTCACATTATAGGGGTCCCAGAAGGAGAAGAGAGAGAGAAAGACCAGAGAAAATATTTGAAGAGATTATAGTTGAAAACTTCCCTAACATGGGAAAGGAAATATCCACCCAAGTCCAGGAAGTGCAGAGAGTCCCATACAAGATAAACCCAAGGAGAAACATGCCGAGACACATAGTAATCAAATTGGCAAAAATGAAAGACAAAGAAAAATTATTGAAAGCAGCAAGGGAAAAATGACAAATAACATACAAGGGAACTCCCATAAGGTTAACGGCTGATTTCTCAGCAGAAACTCTACAAGCCAGAAGGGAGTGGCATGATATACTTAAAGTGATGAAAGGGAAGAACCTACAACCAAGACTACTCTAGCCGGCAAGGATCTCATTCAGACTTGACGGATAAATTAAAAGCTTTACAGACAAGCAAAAGCTAAGAGAATTCAGCACCACCAAACCAGCTCTACAACAAATGCTAAAGGAACTTCTCTAAGTGGGAAACAAAAGAGAAGAAAAGGACCTACAAAAACAAACCCAAAACAATTAAGAAAATGGTCATAGGAACATACATATCGATAATTACCTTAAACGTGAATGGATTAAATGCTCCAACCAAAAGACACAGGCTGGCTGAAAGGATACAAAAACAAGACCCATATATATGCTGTCTACAAGAGACCCACTTTAGACCTAGCGACAGATTCAGACTGAAAGTGAGGGAATGGAAAAACATATTCCATGAAAATGGAAATCAAAACAAAGCTGGAGTAGCTATACTCATATCAGATAAAATAGACTTTAAAATAAAGACTATTACAAGAGACAAGGAAGGACACTACATAATGATCAAGGGATCAATCCAAGAAGAAGATATAACAATTATAAATATATATGTACCCAACATAGGAGCACCTCAATACATAAGGCAACTGCTAACAGCTATAAAAGAGGAAATCGACAATAACACAATAATGGTGGGGGACTTTAACACCTCACTTACACCAATGGACAAATCATCCAAAATGACAATAAATAAGGAAACAGAAGCTTTAAATGACACAATAGACCAGATAGATTTAATTAATATTTATAGGACATTCCACCCAAAAACAGCAGATTACACTTTCTTCTCAAGTGTGCACGGAACATTCTCCAGGATAGATCACATCTTGGGTCACAGATCAAGCCTCAGTGAACTTAAGAAAATTGAAATCATATCAAGCATCTTTTCTGACCACAATGCTATGAGATTAGAAATGAATTACAGGGAAAAAAATGTAAAAAACACAAACACGTGGAGGCTAAACAATACGTTACTAAATAGCCAAGAGATCACTGAAGAAATCAAAGAAGAAATCAAAAAATACCTAGAGACAAATGACAATGAAAACATGACAATCCAAAATTTATGGGATGCAGCAAAAGCAGTTTTAAGAGGGAAGTTTATAGCTATACAAGCCTACCTCAAGAAACAAGAAAAATCTCAAGTAAACAATCTCACCTTACACCTAAAGGAACTAGAGAAAGAAGAAACAAAACCCAAAGTTAACAGAAGGAAAGAAATCATAAAGATCAGAGTGGAAATAAATGAAATAGAAACAAAGAAAACAACAGCCAAGATCAATAAAACTAAAAGCTGGTTCTTTGAGAAGATAAACAAAATTGATAAGCCATTAGCCAGACTCATCAAGAAAAAGAGGGAGAGGACTCAAATCAATAAAATTAGAAATGAAAACGGAGAAGTTACAACAGACACCGCAGAAATACAAAGCATCGTAAGAGACTACTACAAGCAACTCTATGCCAATAAAATGGACAACCTGGAAGAAATGGACAAATTCTTAGACAGGTATAACCTTCCAAGACTGAACTAGGAAGAAACAGAAAATATGAACAGACCAATCACAAGTAATGAAATTGAAACTGTGATTAAAAATCTTCCAACAAACGAAAGTCCAGGACCAGATGGCTTCACAGGTGAATTCTATCAAACATTTAGAGAAGAGTTAACGCCCATCCTTCTCAAACTCTTCCAAAAAATTACAGAGGAAGGAACACTCCCAAACTCATTCTATGAGGCCACCATCACCCTGATACCAAAACCAGACAAAGATACTACAAAAAAAGGAAATTACAGACCAATATCACGGATGAATAAAGATGCAAAAATCCTCAACAAAATACTAGCAAACAGAATCCAACCACACATTAAAAGGATCATACACGATCAAGTGGGATTTATCCCTGGGATGCAAGGATTCTTCAATATATGCAAATCAATCAATGTGATACACCATATTAACAAATTGAAGAATAAAAACCGGATGATCACCTCAATAGACGCAGAAAAAGCTTTTGACAAAATTCAACACCCAGTTATGATAAAAACTCTCCAGAAAGTGGGCATAGAGGGAACCTACCTCAACATAATAAAGGCCATATATGACAAACCCATGGCAAGCATCATTCTCAATGGTGAAAAACTGGAAGCATTTCCTCTAAGATCAGGAACGAGACAAGGATGTCCAGTCTCACCACTATTATTCAACATAGTTTTGGAAGTCCTAGCTACGGCAATCAGAGAATAAAAAGAAATAAAAGGAATACAAATTGGAAAAGAAGAAGTAAAACTGTCACTGTTTGCAGATGACATGGTATTATACATAGGCAATCCTAAAGATGCCACCAGAAAACCACTAGAGCTAATCAATGAATTTGGTAAAGTTGCAGGATACAAAATTAATGCACAGAAATCTCTTGCATTCCTATACACTAATGATGAAAAATCTGAAAGAGAAATTATTGAAACACTCCCATTTACCATTACAACAAAAAGAATACCTAGGAATAAACCTACCTAAGGAGACAAAAGACCTGTATGCAGAAAACTATAAGACACTGATGAAAGAAGTTAAAGATGATACCAACAGATGGAGAGATATACCATGTACTTGGATTGGAAGAATCAATATTGTGAAAATGACTATACTACCCAAAGCAATCTACAGATTCAATGCAATCCCTATCAAATTACCAATGGCATTTTTTTATGGAACTAGAACAAATCATCTTAAAATTTGTATGGAGACACAAAAGACCCCGAATAGCCAAAGCAGTCTTGAGGGAAAAAAACAGAGCTGGAGGAATCAGACTCCATGACTTCAGACTAAACTACAAAGCTACAGTAATCAAGACAATATGGTACTGGCACAAAAACAGAAACATAGATCAATGGAACAAGATAGAAAGCCCAGAGATAAACCCACTCACCTATGATCAACTAATCTATGACAAAGGAGGCAAAGATATACAATGGAGAAAAGACAGTCTCTTCAATAATTGGTGCTGGGAAAACTGGACAGCTACATGTAAAAGAATGAAATTAGAACACTCCCTAACAGCATACATAAAAATAAACTCAAAATGGATTCGAGACCTAAATGTAAGACCAGACACTATAAAACTCTTAGAGAAAAACATAGGAAGAACACTCTTTGACATAAATCACAGCAAGATCTTTTTTGATCCACCTCCTAGAGTAATGGAAATAAAAACAAAAATAAACAAGTGGGACCTAATGAAACTTCAAAGCTTTTGCACAGCAAAGGAAACCATAAACAAGACAAAAAGACAACCCTCAGAATGGGAGAAAATATTTGCAAACAAATCAACGGACAAAGGATTAATCTCCAAAATATATAAACAGCTCATTCAGCTCAATATTAAAGAAACAAATAACCCAACCCAAAAATGAGCAGAAGATCTAAATAGACATTTCCCCAAAGAAGACATACAGATGGCCAAGAAGCACATGAAAAGATGCTCAACATCACTAATTATTAGAGAAATGCAAATCAAAACTACAATGAGGTATCTCCTCACACCAGTTAGAATGAGCATCATCAGAAAATCTACAAACAACAAATGCTGGAGAGGGTGTGGAGAAAAGGGAACCCTCTTGCACTGTTGGTGGGAATGTAAATTCATACAGCCACTATGGAGAACAGTATGGAGGTTCCTTAAAAAACTAAAAATAGAACTACCATATGACCTAGCAATCCTACTACTGGGCATATACCCTGAGCAAACCATAATTCAAAAAGAGTCATGTACCAAAATATTCATTGCAGCTCTATTTACAATAGCCAGGACATGGAAGCAACCTAAGTATCCATCGACAAATGAATGGATAAAGAAGATGTGGCACATATATACAATGGAATATTACTCAGCCAAAAAAGAAACAAAATTGAGTTATTTGTAGTGAGGTGGATAGAGTTAGAGTCTGTCATACATATTGAAGTAAGTCAGAAAAAGCAAAACAAGTACCGTATGCTAACACATATATATGGAATCTAGAAAAAAATATATACTTAAATATGGAGAAATTTAACACACTTAAGTTCTTTTGAGTTTTAAATAGCAGAATTCAATCTAGTAGACACATATTTTGTTGTATTATTGTTACATTCATTTTAAGTTTATAGATGAAGAAAGTGAAGTTCAGAGAAATCAGCAAACAGTGGCAGTCAGGACTCAAGCCAAGGATCTCATGTTCCACACTCCAGATTTCCCACTGCACCCTATTAACTGAAGAAAGAGAAAATGGGGGTCAAAGAATCCATTAAGAAAGCCAATCCCAAAGAACAAACTAGGCAGAAAAAAGTTGTGATTTCCAAAGGGAATCCTTGGCCACTATAAAAAGTAGGTGCAATCTCAGGGAACAGAGATGCCAGGCAAGTATCCAGAATTCCTAAGGCATCCAGTAGCTTTCTCCAGCTTTCAGTCAATCCTGGAAACAAATATTATATTTGTTCCTTTCTGTGTGCTTTCTCTCCAGTTCTCCTGTGTTTATAGAGTTCTTGTCCTCTCTGCCCCATCTTCTCCATCCCTCAGTGTCTTGTTCTATGAATGCTGCTCAGAACCCTTATTCATCATTCCCTGATCTGAGCTTCTACAGTACTGGTCTCTGAAGCACACATTAATATAGCATTGTTGATTGACATATATACACTAATATGTATAAAATGGATAACTAATAAGAACCTGCTGTATAAAAAAATAAATAAAATTAAATTAAAAAAATAAAAAATGCATGACATTGTTCTGTGTGCACTGAATATGTCCTATGTTCCGCTGTTGATTCTTGTACCAAGGCAAAATAGAACGTTGCAGTTTGGTTTCACTGAGAGCAGACTGCTTTGCATTTGTTCCTTGTCTTCTTTTCACCAATTTGGGAGTCATTCTGTTCTCTAAATTCTTTGCTTCCTGACTTCCTAGTGATATTTATTTTATATTTTAGGTAATTTTGAGGGTGGACAGATGCATTTTGGAAATGTTTATTCCATATTTTAGAACTCTTTCAAAAGCAAAGGAAGACACAACAGTTTACTGTGCATGTGAGGGCCTGAAACCTTTCCTTCAGACCTAGAGCACAACTGAATTTTCATCCAGCACCATCTTTGACTCCAAGCTGGGAGACCACAGCTGTTTAGGGGCCTAAAGTTCTCATTTTTTCACATGCAGGGAATGAACAATATCCCATGTGCCCTGGCACACATTACTATGCCCCTCCTAACATCGAAGGAACCAGTTGGCATGATCATGGTCAATTTTGGCCCTTTTCTCTTTATCCTTCTGGTTTAGACCAGACACCTGCCAAATCTCTCATCATTTGGCTTTGCTCTTTGAAACTTGCAGAAATTTAACTATAAGATATTCATGCTTTGTTTTCTAATCACTGTAAAAGGGAATGCTATTGTCCTGGTGCCACTTGGAGCAATAGGTCTGGTGTGTGTACTCTTGAAATCTATATTTTAAATGGAGCTTCATGGTTTGGGGGTCTAGATATTTTAGAAATGATAAGAATCAGTTGTAATTCTTAAAGTAGTCTTAAAAAGGCCCCTTCTATGTTGTAAACTGCAGTGGTAATATAAGGGATAGGAAAATTCAGTCAGCCAAATGTGGATGTGACCATGACAATGACATACCATGTGGCTTAAGTTTTTATTTAGTTATTAAGGCCATGATTTTTTCACTATATGCTTTATTAAACACTTTTAAAGCATATTTAAATGTAATCCTCACAAATATCTGTGAGGTTGATATTATTATTCTCAGTATACAGATTACTTAAAGACTTATAAATTTGAGTAATTTATAAAAGGGCTACATATACCTAGTAAGTGTCAGCTGAAGTACAAACCAAAGTCTAAGTAATTTCAGAATACAAGTTCTTAATCACTACCATATATTATTTTCTCTAATATGTAGTCATTGTTTCCTATCTAGAATGCATGCATTCTCTATGTATAAGTTCCTTGCTAAATATTTATTGTTCTTCTTTATGAAGCCACCATTTAAAGAAAGTTCTCCTTCATCCAAAAGCATTCATTCACTCAATAACTCTTTATTAAGTAGTTTCTAGTCTGAGGCACTGTACTTAGAATAGAATGATGTCATTTCTGTCTTCAAGAATATTACTATTTATTTGGTAAGAAATATATAAGCATTAAGAAATAAGTATATTGTTGGGGTTCTGCGTATTGTGTTTTAAAAGCACGTAAGAGGTATACCTAACAGAGACAGGAAGGAAGACGGAAGGAAGAAAAATTCTTCTTAGAGGAGATTCAGACTGATAGTATGAGAAGAAATGATGCTCTAGGTCAAGGGATGGCACAGAGATAAGAGAGAGAGAGCATAAAATCACCCCAACACCTAGAGCAATCAGTGAGCCATTTGCCTTCTGATGTATTGATTTTAATATTCATTTGACTTAGTTTAGTAACCTTGTTTTGCAATAGATCTATTTTTTGTATAAGATCTCTCTCCCACCATGGTGTATAATCCTTAAAGGTATTTAAAAGCCAAGTCTTATGGCATTTTTCATCCCTAGGTTCCTAAAACTGCAGGAATCAATGACTGTTAAAGATGATCATTGTGGTAGTGGTGGTGGTATAAATAAGAAGAAAGAGGAAGAAAAGGAACAGGAGAAGGGGTGAGAATAAGGATATATATTGAGAAGAACACTGTGTTGAGACAGATGCAGAACTACAAACAAATTATTGAGCCTTTCTATGTTTATGTCTGGGGTGAAACTGAAAGAACCACAACAGATATTGAAGAATTTCATCCTCCTGACTGCTCTTCTCTCAGATACAGAGGCATAGTTCTGAATATAGTGACTAATACATTGGTTCTGAATACTTGGCACACGAGAAAAGATCTATTTTTTTCAAGCCCTTAAAAAGCACTACAAATTAAGGGCAATTAACCAAAGGAAAAAAGTCCATCTGTTATTCACGGCAGCATTCCCCTGTGTCTCTAGACTATGCTTCTTCACTTAGGCAGCAAGCCATTGTTTTTGGCTTGTTTTTTTTCTGCTGGAAAAGGTAAACAAGGTTAGCAAAACATCAAAACATGAATATTTATTGTTCATCTTTCTTTATGAAGATAAACAATAAAGCATAAAATATGAGTAGGTGAATTAAAAGAATGTGATTTTTATGGTCATATATTTTGATAGCACTCTGAGAATAAATTCAAGAAACCTTAAAAAATGAGGTTTAAATGCTAGGTCAGAGAAAGTTACACTGATATATTCTTAGGATCTTACAGCTAAGAAAGATGGTATAAATTCTAGAAACTTGGTCCCCATTTGAGCCATGACCACATATAAACAGCATATTGTTTGAGAATCAAAAGTGAGAATCAAATTCATGTTTTCATATTTTGTTTGAGTAGCATCAACCTTTGATACACTCAACTCTAGTTCCTTAGAAGCTTCTCTTCCATAATCATTTTATTCATAATAACAAGAGCAGCAAAAGTATACAATTTTGTTTACTTAACTTTGTGCAGGGTACTGTATGAAGAGATTTACTCAGACGTGCCAGGAGTCTCTCTAGACTATCTATTATCTCTCTTCTTCCAGTCCAGATGCTGTCTGTCCTTCATGTTCCAGTTCCCATTTAATCTTCTCTCGATCCATTCACTTCAAATGACCTCCCCCTGTCTTGAATACCTATGAAACTTATCTACATAATTCATTTGATCTTTCAGTTTTATTTAATTGAGTTATATCTTCATATCCAAACTAAATTATAAATTTATAAGGCCAGAGGAAACAATTGTAAATATGGTGACAAGATATAAGATTTTACAGATTATTTCCAATATCAGAGTCAATGCCTATTCACTCCATAAACATTTTTGCATTGTAGTAACTCCTCAGAATATATGAGCAACATATTGGGTAACTTTTCACTCCCCATTGTAGTTAGCACTACATATTGCAATGACCCTAAAACAAGGGTCAGCAAACTACCTCCTGTGGGCCAAATCCAGATGTGTACCTTTGTTTACATATTGTCTATGGATGCATTCTGGCTATAATGACACAATGAAAATATTTACTATCTGGCCTTTACAGAAAAAGTTTGCTGTTCCCTGCTCTAAAACCTATCTGGTAAAATAAATCTAATTGAATTGTCCATTTTTGTGGTCCTACAAACCTAGTATTAAAAAGTGGATAACTTGATTTGTGTCCATAACTCCATTTACTTTCTTGATTAGATTAACTCTTAATATATTGATGTTAACACATCAATTATATTACTAAATTAAATTGGTCATTTAAAAAAGCAGATTTAGCTGGTCAACTGTGAAGAAAGCCACCAATCAGAAATCTGTTGTATTCAAGCAAAATAAAATTGAAAATTCTGGAATACAAAGCTCTAAAGGTAACACACTTTAAAAAAAGCATAAAATGGAAAATGGTACAATTTATGAACTTTATAGATAATAGCTAGTCAAGGGCTACACAAAAAATTGCAGACAAATAATTTAGCTTAACCTCACAATATTTTTTTATGTTTAATGGTTTTGGGCATAAAGTGTTGCCCTCCAAATGAAAGTTACTTTGAGGATGGATGCTCATTGAAAAATAACAGGGTTTCTAAAGAAGCTGTAGTATATTCATACTGTGGAATAATACTTAGCAGCAAAAATAAACTATTGATACAAGCAAACACTTGGATGAACCACAAGGAAATTATGCTGAATGAAAAAACAAATCTCAAAAGTGTACATAATACATGATTCCATTTGAATAATATTAATGAAATAACATAATTATAGATTACTGGTTACAGACAAAGAGGAAGAGTTAGGGACAGAAGGGAAGTGGTGGCTACACACACATACACACACACACAAATGAGGTGAGTGCATGTATAAATATTGAAATATGAATAAAAATTGTGAATTGCACCAATGCCAATTTCTTGGTTTTGATATTTTGCTACAGTGATGAGATATTAACACTGGGTGAGGCTGAGTAAAAGATGCACAGGATCTCACTGCACATTTATTTGCCAATTCCTGAGAATCTCTAACTTTTTTTTTTGAAATAACATGTTAAAAAAAATCAGAAAGGTAGTATTGCAAACTATTCTCTTAGATAAAACACTATACTCTGGAAGGAGAATATCTATGGCCATAAGAAAAAAAAGTGTTGAACTTACATTCCTGCAGGCCCTCTAGTATCTTTTTTTTTTAGTAGATCTTTATTGGAGTATAATTGCTTCACAATACTGTGTTAGTTTCTGCTGTATAACAAAGTGAATCAGCTATATACATACATAAACCCACATATCCCCTCCCTCTTGTGTCTCCCTCCCATCCTCCCTATCCCACCCCTTTAGGTCATCGCAAAGCATCGAGCTGATCTCCCAGTGCTATGCTGCTGCTTCCCACTAGCTATTTTACATTCAGTAGTGTATATATGTCTATGCTACTCTCACTTTGCCCCAGCTTCCCCCTCCCACCCCATGTCCTCAAGTCCCTTCTCTATGTCTACATCTTTATTGCTGCCCTGGAAATAGGTTCATCAGTACCTTTTTTTTTTTTTTTAGATTCCATATATATGCATTAGAATACTGTATTTGTTTTTCTCTTTCTGACTTATTTCACTCTGTATGACAGTCTCTACGTCCATCCGCATCTCTACAAATAACTCAATTTCATTTCTTTTTATGGCTGAGTAATATTCCATTGTATAAATATGCCACATCTTCTTTATCCTTTCATCTGTTGATGGACATTTAGGTTGGTTCCATGTCCTGGCTATTGTAAATAGTGCTGCAATGAACATTGTGGTACACGTCTCTTTTTGAATTATGGTTTTCTCAGGGTATATGCCCAATAGTGGGATTGCTGGGTCATAGGCTAGTTCTATTTTTAGCTTTTTAAGAAACTGCAATACTGTTTTCCATAGCAGTTGTATCAATTTACATTCCCACCAACAGTGCAGGAGGGTTCCCTTTTCACCACACCCTTTCCAGCATTTATTGTTTCTAGAATTCTGATAATAGTCATTCTGACCAGCATGATGTGAAACCTCATTGTAGTTTTGATTTGCATTTCTCTAAAAATTAGTGATGTTGAGCATCTTTTCATGTCCCTCTTGGTCATCTGTATGTCTTCCTTGGTGAAATGTCTATTTAGGTCTCCTGCCCAGTTTTTAACTGGATTGTTTGTTTTTTTGATATTGAGTTCCATGAGCTGTTTGTACATTTTGGAGATTAATCCTTTACAAGTTGCTTTGTTTGCAAATATTTTC
Source organism: Balaenoptera physalus (assembly GCF_965194825.1). NCBI lineage: Eukaryota > Metazoa > Chordata > Mammalia > Artiodactyla > Balaenopteridae > Balaenoptera > Balaenoptera physalus. The sequence goes on along the minus strand of NC_138897.1, from coordinate 40,308,056 downwards.
TCCCATTCTGAGGGTTGTCTTTTTGTCTTGTTTATGATTTCCTTTGCTGTACAAAAGCTTTTAAGTTTAATTAAGCCCCATTTGTTTATTTTTGTTTTTATTTTCATTACTCTAGGAGGTGGGTCAAAAAAGATCTTGCTGTGGTTTATGTCAAAGAGTGTTTTTCCTGTGTTTTCCTGTAGGAGTTTTATAGTGTCTGGTCTTACATTTAGGTCTTTAATCCATTTGGAGTTTATTTTTGTATATGGTGTTAGGGAGAGTTCCAATTTCATACTTTTACATGTAGCTGTCCAGTTTTCCCAGCACCACATATTGAAGAGTCTTTTCTCCACTGTATATTCTTTCCTCCTTTATCAAAGATAAGGTGACCATATGTGTGTGGATTTATCTCTGGGCTTTCTATTCTGTTCCATTGATCTATATTTCTGTTCTTGTGCCAGTACCATACTCTCTTGATTATTGTGGCTTTGTAGTATAGTCTGAAGTCAGGGAGGCTGATTCCTCCAGCTTTGTTTTTCTTTCTCAAGATTGCTTTGTTTATTTGGGGTCTTTTGTGTTTCCGTACGAATTGTAAACTATTTTGTTCTAATTCTGTGAAGAATGCCATTGGTAATTTGATAGGGATTGCATTGAATCTGTAGATTGCTTTGGGTAGTATAGTCATTTTCACAATATTGATTCTTCCAATCCAAGAACATGGTATATCTCTCCATCTGTTTGTGTCTTCTTTGATTTCTTTCAACAGTGTTTTATAGTTTTCTGAGTACAAGTCTTTTGCCTCCTTAGGCAGGTTTATTCAGAGGTATTTAATTCTTTTTGTTGCAATGGTAAATGGGATTGTTTCCTTAATTTCTCTTTCTGATTTTTCTTTGTTGGTGTATAGGAATGACAGAAATTTCTGTGAGTTAATTTTGTATCCTGCAACCTTATCAAATTCATTGATTAGCTCTAGTAGTTTTCTGGTGGCATCTTTAGGATTTTCTATGTATAGTATCATGTCTTTGGCAAACAGTGACAGTTTTACTTCTTCTTTTCCAATTTGGATTCCTTTTATTTCTTTTTCTTCTCTGATTTTTGTGGCTAGGACTTCCAATTCTATGTTGAATAATAGTGGTGAGAGTGGACCTCCTTGTCTTGTTCCTGATCTTAGTGGAAGTGTTTTCAGTTTTTCATCATTGAGTATGATGCTTGCTGTGAGTTTGTCATATATGGCCTTTATTATGTTGAGGTAGGTTCCCTATATACCCTTTTCCTGGAGAGTTTTTGTCGTATATCAGTGTGGAATTTTATCAAAAGCTTTTTCTGCATCTATTGAGATGATCATATTGTTTTTATTCCTTAATTTGTTAATGTGGTGTATCACATTGATTGATTTGCATATATTGAGTAATCCTTGCATATCTGGGATAAATCCCACTTGATCGTGGTGTATGATCCTTTTAATGTGTTGTTGGATTCTGTTTGCTAGTATTATATTCAGGATTTTTGCATCTATGATCATCAGTGATATTGATCCATAATTTTCTTTTTTTGTGATATCTTTTCATGATTTTGGTATCAGGGTGATGGTGGCTTCATAGAATGAGTTTGGGAGTGTTCCTCCCTCTGCAATTTTTTAGAAGAGTTTGAGAAGTATTGGTGTTAGCTCTTCTCGAAATGTTTGATAGAATTCACCTGTTAAGCCATCTGGTCCAGGACTTTTATTTGTTGGAAGATTTTTAATTACAGTTTCAATTTCATTACTTCTGATAGGTCTGTTTATAGTTTCTAATTCTTCCTGGTTCAGTCTTGGAAAATTGTATCTTTCCAAGAATTTTTCCATTTCTTCATGGTTGTCCATTTTATTGGCATACAGTTGTTTTTAGTAGTCCCTTATAATCCTTTGTATTTCTGCAGTGTCAGTTGTGATTTATTTTTCATTTCTAATTTTATTGATTTGCATCTTCTTCCTTATTTTCTTGAAGAGTCTGGCTAAGGGTTTATCAATTTTGTTTATCTTCTGAAAGAAGCAGCTTTTACTTTTATTGATCTTTGCTATTGTTTTCATTTATTTGTGCTCTGATTTTTATGATTTCTTTCCTTCTACTGCCTTTGGGTTTTCTTTGTTCTTCTTTTTCTAGTTGTCTTAAGTGTAGGGTTAGATTGTTTACTTGAGATTTTTTTGTTCCTTGATGTGAAATTGAATTTCTATAAACTTCCCTGTTAGAAGAGCTTTTGCTGCATCCCATAGGTTTTGGGTGGCCGTGTTTTCATTGTCATTTGTTTCTATGTATTTTTTTATTTCTTCTTTGATTTCTTCAGTGATCTCTTGGTTATTTATTAGTGCACTGTTTAGCCTCCATGTATTTGTGTTTTTTGTAATGTTTTACCTGTAATTGATTTCCAGTCTCATAGTGCTGAGGTCAGAAAATATTCTTGATATGATTTCAATTTCCTTAAATTTTCTGAGGCTTGATTTGTGACCCAAGATGTGATCTATCCTGGAGAATGATCCTTGTGCACTTGAGAAGAAAGTGCATTCTGCCACTTTTGGGTGGAATGTTCTATAAATATCAATTAAATCTATTTGGTCTATTGTGTCACTTAAAGCTTGTGCTTCCTTATTTATTTTCTGTTTGGATGATCTGTCCATTGGTCTAAGTGGTGCGTTAAAGTCCCCTACTCTTATTGTGTTACTGTTGTTTTCTCCTTATGTGGTTATTAGCATTTGCCTTATGTATTGTGTTGCTCCTTTGTTAGGTGCATAAACATTTATAATTATTATATCTTCTTCTTGGGTTGATCTTTTGATCATTATGTAGTGCCCCTCCTTATCTCTTATAACAGTCTTTATTTTAAACTCTATTTTATCCTATACAAGTATTGCTACTCCAGTTTTCTTTTGATTTCCATTTGTATGGAATATCTTTTTTCCATCCCTTCACCTTCATTCTGTATGTGTCCCTATGTCTGAAGTGGGTCTCTTCTAGACAGCATATATATAGGTCTTGCTTTTCTTTCCATTCAGTGAGCCTGTGTGTTTTGGTTGGAGCATTTAATCCATTCACATTGAAGGTAATTATCAATTTGTATGTTCCTATTATCATTTTGTTAATTATTTTGGGTTTGTTTTTGTAGGTCTTTTCCTTCTCTTGTGTTTCCTGCATAGAGAAGTTTCTTTAGCATTTGTTGTAAAGCTGGTTTGGTGGTGCTGAATTCTCTTAGCTGTTTTTTGTCTGTAAAGGTTTTAATTTCTCCATCAAATCTGAATGAGATCCTTGCTGTGTAGAGTAATCTTGGTTGTAGTTTTTTCGCTTTCTTCACTTTAAATATGTCCTTCCACTCCCTTCTGGCTTGTAGAGTTTCTGCTGAAAGAGCAGCTGTTAATTGTATGGGGATTCCCTTGTATATTATTTGTTGGTTTTCCCTTGCTGCTTTTAATATTTTTTCTTTGCATTTAATTTTTGTTCATTTGAATAATATGTGTCTTGCTGTATTTTTCCTAGAGTTTATCCTGTATGGGACTCTGTGCTTCCTGGACTTGGGTGACTATTTACTTTCCCATGTTAGGGAAGTTTTTGACTATAATTTCTTAAAATATTTTCTCAGACCCTTTCTTTTTTTTTCTCTTCTTCTTCTGGAACCCCTATAATTCGAATGTTGGTGTGTTTAGTGTTGTACCAGAAGTCTATGAGATTGTCTTCAATTCTTTTCATTCTTTTTTCTTTATTTTGCTCCTCTGCAGTTATTTCCACCATTTTGTCTTCCAGCTCAATTATTCGTTCTTTTGCCTCTGTTATTCTGTTATTGATTCCTTCTAGTGTATTTTTCATTTCAGTTATTATGTTGTTCATCTCTGTTTGTTTCTTGTTTAGATCTTCTAGATCTTTGTTAAACATTTCTTGTATTTTCTCAGTCCGTGCCTCGATTCTATTTCCGAGATACTGGATTATATTTACTATCATTACTCTGAATTCTTTTTTGGGTAGATTGCCTATTTCCTCATCATTTATTTGGTCTTGAAGGTTTTTACCTTGCTCCTTCATCCATGACATATTTTTTTGCTGTCTCATTTTTCTTTTTTGTAATGAGTGGGATTGTGTTCCCCTCCTACTAGTTGTTTGGCCTGAGGCTTCCAACACTGGAGTTTTTAGCCTGTTGGGTACAGCTGGGTCTCGGTGCTGATATGAGGACCTCTGTGACCTCACTCAGTTGAATATTCCCTGGAGTCTGAGGTTCTCTGTTATTCCAGTTGTTCCAACACAGAGCTCCTACTGCAGGAGCTTTGGCCCAACCCCCAGCTCGTGAACAAAGATCCTGCAAGACACGTGGGGTTGCAAAAAAAAAAAAAACAAAAAAATAAAAGAGAAAACAATAACAAAGTAAAAAATAAAATTATACTAGGAAACTAACTGATATGTTAGAAAGAATATAAAAATAAAAATATATATAAATCAACAACCAGAAGGTACAACAGCACAAAAACAGTAGAAAAGAGGAGGAGGGGAAAGAGAAAAAAAAAAAAAAAAAAGTAAGAAAGAAAAATAAAGAAAAAAAAAAAAAGGGAGGAAAGGCTTTGGCTGTGGAGGGAGGGTCCTAAGCAAAGGCAAGGTTTGGGCAGTGGACAGACCTATGCTTAAGACCCACAAGGCTGGAAAATGTCCTGGGGCCTATGGGGGATGGAGCTTAGGCTCAAAGAACAGAAGGGGTCCAGGCGTGCCCCCACCCCTGGTTTCAGTGGGTGGGGGACCTCACCTGGGACCCCAGCAGGCTTCCTGGGCTCGAGTGGGTGGGGCAAAGGACCTCCTCTCCTCTCTGTTCCTCCATCCCAGAGGGCCCCTTCCACCTGCCTCTCCTGTTCTCCCCTCAGCCTCCTCCCTATGCTTCCAGGACCAATGCATCTGGGAGGGAGGGAGGGGTCATGGAGGGCAGGGGAACTCAGCAGGCACCCAGGGCCCGAGGAGGCGGGGCAAACACCCTCCTCTCCTCCCCTGCTCCTCCCTCCTGGTGGGCCCCTCCTGCCTGTTTCTCTTGAACTCCCCTCAGCCTCCTTCCTATGTCCCCAGGACAAATGCACCCAGGGGAAGAGGGTGTCTTGGATGACACGGGACTGGCCTGGGAGCTCAGCAGGCTCCCCAGTGCCTGAGAGGGTAGGACAATTGACCTCTACTCCTCTCCCACTACTCCCAGGAGGGCCCCTCCCACCTACCTCTCCTGATCTCCCGGGACTCAGGGAAGCTGATCCTATCTGCCCTCCACTTCTCCTCCCCCCTCTGTCCCCCCATGTCCTACCAGTTCACTTGGGGGTTCCTCCCATCTCCTTGAGCATCAGGGTCACCCACCAGTTCCCGGCATGTGCCCTAGCTGTGGGGAGACACTAACTCAGTGTCTTCCCACAGCACTATCTTGACTCTGCCCCTGGTATCTTTAATATTACTAAAAGATGTGGAAAACAAAGTAATCAGACAATTATATAACTTAATGGTCACTATTTTCTATCTGGTTCTATGGGCTTTTTAGATCAGGAATTGAATCTGTTCTCTTGATTTGACTTGGGCCCTCTTGGCATCTGTTTTAAAAGTGAACTATACACTTTGTGCATAGTGTTTATATTGTTGAGATTCTCAGAGCCTTCAATATTGTTGCACAGATGCTAACTCATCAAATGATCTAACATTTGATTATACAACAACATTTGATTGATCCAACTTTTTCATTGATTATACAACAAAAAATATCTGGTGTTTATAGAGCTGGACACAATCACCCTCATAAACTTTATAGCTTCAATTCATTTCTTTTCAGTCACTCATCTCTTCTAATTAATACATTTAAGACAATAAAACTTTCACCTAACACTGGTCAAGTTTTATTCCACAGTTTTTGCTATTATGGTGATTTAATTTTTAAATGCTTCATAATTTCCTACTGAACTCATTATTTCCACTTAATATGATTCTTTAGTTAACTCCTTAATATAAATATATGATTGATTTTTAAAGGAATGTTTTGATTGGCTATGTCTGAGTGTATTGCACTGTGGTCAGAGAACAAAGCATGTATAAAGTTGGTTCTTGCTAGCTATTTGTTGCATTGGTCTATTTTGGTAAATATTCTTGAATGACTACCAAATGTACATTCCCATTATTGGATTATATTAAATTAAAATTATAAATTGCATTTTCAGGTCTTCTTTACTTACCTGCTTTGCGTCTTATTGCACTACTATTTCCTGGTTAAAATGCCTCAATATGAATATAAATTCATTGTTATCCTCCAACATACTATTTTTAATGTTTTTTTTTTCTCCCTAGATTTGAAACTATGTATTCAGGTTCATATTAGATTATGGCTAATATACTCACTTTGTGATATTTTCTTAGTATGAAATGCTCCTCTTCTCACTTTTAATAATATCAGCTGAAATTCAATTTTAACTGATATTCACATTTTATCGAAGCATTATATGATTATTTTTAACATATAGTGTTATTTTGTTTTATATATGTCCTTTATAAAAAATAGGTCTTTTAAAAAATGTGACAAAAAAGTAGCTTTTCTAATCTACTATAGTAAGTTTAACCTCATGAATATAATCTGTTTGTAGTTATTTTGATTATTTTTTGTTTTAACTGTGCCATGTTTTCTCCTAATTTTTTCCTCTTTCTTGCTTTCTCTTGGAGTAATCAAATGTACTTTGTTCTACAAAGTATAACAGGTTGAATGCTACCAATTCTTTACTATTATTTTACTGGTTACCCTTAACATTTTAGTATGCTTCTTTATATGATTAGGTATGTGTGTGGGTAACAAATCTAAAATTAGCTGATGTCTTTATTTTCTTTCCAAACAAAATAAGAAACCTGCCATTTTCCCACCAATCATATTAATTCTCATGGTAAAGCTTGTCTATTATTTTATTTCCAGCTTGTGGCTAAAATCACAAGAAGAATTAATATATTTCATCTCTTACTTATCTTCTCCCTTCTCTTTCTCTTAACTCTTCTGCTGTTGCTAATAAAAATCTACTTTCAATATTTTTGTTCCTATATGGATAGTATTTCATTATGGTAGTTCTGGTGATTTTCTCTTCATTCTTAGTATCCTACATTTTCACTCTTGTGTTTCTAGGTATACATTTTATTTTTTTAATTTTAATCATCACCCAATGATACTTTTCAATTTGGGGATTTGTCTTTTCTCATTTCCAAAACATTATCACCAGTATTTCTTCAATTATTACCTTTACTTAATCTAAGTTTTCCTTCTGGATCTCCTATTAGAATTATGTTGGAATTTCTCAATCTATCCTCTATGTCTTCTAATATCTATTTTTTCAATCTTTTTCTTTCCTTAATTTCATTGTGCTGACCTTTGGAATAGTTTTTCTCTTCCATCTTTTTCCTTTTAATTTTTATAAAATTTTTAAAGATTACTTCCCATTTACAGTTATAACAAAATATTGGCTATATTCCTTGAGGCTATCTTACAACCAATAGTTTGTGTCTCCTAGTCCACCACTGCTGTATTGCTCCTCCACAACCTCCCCACTTGTAACAACTAGTTTGTTCTCTATGAGTTGGCTTCCTTTTCCTTATGTTCACTAGTTTGTTGTATTGTATAGATTTCACATATAAGTGATATCATATAGTATTTTTCTTTCTCTGACTTATTTCACTTAGCATAATACTTTCCAAGTCCATCTATATTGCTGCAAATGACAAAATTTCATTCTTTTTTATGGCTGGGTAATATTCCATTTTGGTATATACACCACATCTGCTTTTTCTTTAACCATTCATTTCAGTCATCTGTTGATGGACACTGGGGTTGCTTCCATATCTTAGCAATTGTAAATAGTGCTGCTATGAACATTGGGGTGCATGTATCTTTTAAAATCAGTAGTTTTTTTTGTTTGTTTGTCTGGTTGTTGTTTTTTACTTTTTTTTGGATACATCCAGGAGTAGAATTGCTAGGTCATATGGTAGTTCTACTCTGAGATTTTTCAATAGTAACTGTAACAATTTACTTCTCCACCAACAATGTAGGATGATTTCCTTTTCTCTACCTCCTTGCCAACTTTTGTTATTTGTGTTCTTTCTGATTATAGTCATTCTGACAAGTGTGGGATGATATCTCACTGTGGTTTTGATTGGCATTTCCCTGATGATTAACAATGTTGAACACCTTTTCATGTGACTGTTGGCCATCTGCATTTCCTCATTGGAAAAATGTCTGTTCAGTTCTTCTGCGTATTTTTTTTATATCGGTTGTTTGTTTTTTTGATGTTGAGTTGTATGAGCTATTTATACATGTTGGATAGTAACCTCTTATCACTCGTATTATTTGCAAATTTTTTTTTTCCCATTCAGTAGGTTGTGATTTTGTTTTGCTGATGGTTTCCTTTGCTGTGCAAAAGTTTTTAAGTTTAATTAGATACCATTTGTTTATTTTTGCTTCCCCCCCCACTTTTACTCTAGGAAATAGATCCAAAAAAATACTGCTTTGATTTATGTTGAAGAGTGTTTGGTCTATGTTTTCCTCTAGGAGTTTTATAGTATCTGTTCTTATATTTAGGTCTTTAATCCATTTTGAGTTTATTTTTGCATATGGTGTTAGAGAATGTTTTAATTTCATTCTTTTACATGTAGCTGTCCAGTTTTCCTGGCACCACTTATTGAAGAGACTGTCCTTTCTCCATTGTTTATTCTTGCCTCCTTTGTCATAGATTAATTGACCATGAGAGCCTGGGTTTATTTCTGGGTTCTCTATCCTGTTTCATTGATCTATGTGTCTGTTTTTGTGCCAGTAGCATAATGTTTGGATTAATGTAGCTTTGTAGTATATTCTGAAGTCAGGAAGTGTGATTCCTCTGGCTCTGTACTTCTTTCTCAAGACTGTTTTGGCTATTTAGGTCCTCTCTCTTCCCATACAAATTTTAAAGTTATTTGCTCTAGTTCTGTGAAAAATGCCATTGGTATTTGGTTAGGACTTGCATTGAATCTGTAGATTGCTTAGGGTAGTATGGTCACTTTAACAATATTAATTCTTCCTATCCAAGAACACAGTATATCTTTCCATCTGTTTGTGTAATCTTCAATTCCTTTCTTCAGTGTCTTATAGTTTTTGGAGTATAGGTTTTTTGCCTCCTTAAGTAAGTTTATTCCTAGGTATTTAATTTGTTTCTAATGTGATGGTAAATAGGATTGTTCCCTTCATTTCTTTTTCTGATAGTTCATTGTTAATGTATAGAAATTCAGTAGATTTCTGTATATTAATTTTTTATTCTGCAACTTTACCAAAGACATTGATTAGCTCTAGTAGCGTCCCATAGGTTTTGGATCACAGTGTTTTCATTTTCATTTGTCTTTAGGTATTTTTTTTAAAGCTCCTGTTTGATTTCTACAGTGATCTATTGGTTGTTTAGTAGTGTATTGTTTAGGCTCCATGTGTTTGTGGGATTTTTTGCAGTTTTCTTTTTTTTTTTCTTGTAGTTAACTTTTAGTCTCATGGCATTGTGGTCAGAAAAGATGTTTGATATGATTTCAATTTTCTTAAATTTACTGAGGCTCATTTTATGGCCTAGCATGTAATATATCCTGGATAATGCTTCATGTGCATTTGAAAAGTGTATTCTGCTGCTTTTGGACAGAATGCTCTATAAATATCAATTAAGTCCATTTAGTCTGATGTGTTATTTAAGGCCTGTGTTTTCTTATTTGATTTTTTCTCTGAATGATCTGCCCATTGATGTAAGTAGGGTGTTAAAGTTCCCTACTATTATTGTGTAATTACTGATTTCTCCTTTTATGTCTGTTAATACTTGCCTTATATATTAAGGTGCTCCTATGTTGAGTGCATACTTTACAACTGTTTTATATTCTTCTTGGATTGATCCCTTGATCATTATATAGTGTCCTTCTTTGTCTCTTGCAAAAGTCTTTATTTTAAGGTGTATTTTGTCTAATATAAGTATTGCTGCTCTGGTTTACTTTTGATTTCCATTTGCATAGAATATCTTTTTCCATCTCTTCACTTTCAGTCTTTATGTGTCTCCAGACCTGATGTGTGACTCTTGTAGGCATCATATATACAAATCTTTTGTTGTATCCATTCATCCACTCTATGACTTTTGATTGGATCATTTAGTCCATTTACATTTAAGGTAATTATCAGTATGTATGTTCTTACTGCCATTTTGTTGTTTTGGTAGGTCTTTTTTGCTCTTTCTGCTTTTGTGCTCTTCTTTTGTGATTTGATGACTATATTTAGTGTTATGTTTGGTTTCCTTTTTCTTTCCTTTTTTGTATATATCTGTTATAGATTTTTGATTTGCAGTTACCGTGAGGTTTTGGAAAACTATAAGTGTGTGTGTGTGTGTGTGTGTGTGTGTGTGTGTGTGTGATTAAGTTGCTGATCTCTTAATTTCAAATGCATTTTAGAAACTGTCCATTTATACTCTCCTTGCTTCACAATTACTGTTTTTGATATCATATTTTACATTTAACTCTTTTGTGTATCCCTTAACTTCTTATCATGGATATAGAGTATTTTACTACTTTTGTCTTTTAACCTCCCTGCTGGCTTTGTGTGTGGATGATTTCTACATTTATGTTTACCTTTAGTGCTGTGATTTTTCATTTCATATTTTTCTTATTTCTAGTTGTGTCCTTTACTCTTTTGCCTAGAGGAATTCCTATAATATTTGTTGTAATGTTTGTTTGACAGTGCTGAACTCTTTCAGCTTTTGCTTGTCTGTAAAGCTTTTGATTTCTCCATCAAAGCTGAAAGAGAGCCTTGCTGGGTAGAATATTGTTGGTTGTAGGTTTCTCCCTTTCATCACTTTAAGTATATCATGCCACTCCCTTTTGTCCTGCAGAGTTTCTGCTGAAAAATCAGCTGATAGCCTCATGGGAGTTCCCTTGTACATTATTTGTTCCTTTTTCCTTGTTATTTTTAATATTTTCTCTTCATCTTTAATTTTTGTAATTTTGATTACAATGTGTCTTGGTGTGTTCCTCTTTGGGTTAATCCTCTATGGGACTATCTGTGCTTCCTGGACTTGGGTGACTGTTTCTTTCCCCAGGTTAGGGAATTTTTCAGCTATTTTGTATTCAAATATATTCTCAGGCCCTTTCTCTCTCTCTTCTCCTTCTGAGACCCCTATAATGCAAATATTAGTGTGCTTGATGCTGTCCAAGAGGTCTCTTAAACTGTCTTCCTTTCTTTTTAGGTATTTTTTTCTTTTTTTCTGTTCAGTAGGAGTGATTTCCACTACTCTATCTTCCACCTCACTGATCTCTTCATGTGTATAATTTAGTTTACTATTGATTCCTGCTAGTGTATTTTCATTTCAGTTATTGTACTCTTCATCTCTGTTTGGTTGTTCTTTACCTTTTCTCTTTGTTAAAAACTTCTAACGTCTCACTCTGTGCATCTATTCTCCTTCCCAGTTCTTTGATTATCTTTGCAATCATTACCCTGAACACTTTCTTGGGTAGATTGCCTATCTCCAGTTCGCTTAATTCTGCCGGGTTTTCTTTTAATTTTTTTTTAATAGATCTTTATTGGAGTATAACTGCTTCACAATACTGTGTTAGTTTCTGTTGCCCAACAAAGTGAATCGCCATATACATACACCAAAGCACTGAGCCAATCTCCCTGTGCTATGCTGCTGCTTCCCACCAGCCAACTATTTTACATTCAGTAGTGTATATATATTGATGCTACTCTCACTTTGCCCCAGCTTTGCCCTCCCACCCCATGTCCACAAGTCCATTTTCTATGTCTACCTCTTTATTCCTGCCCTGCAACTAGGTTCATCAGTACCACATTTTTTTTAGACTCTCTATATATGTGTTAGCATATGGTATTTGTTTTTCTCTTTCTGACTTACTTCATTCTGTATGATAGACTCTAGGTCCATCGAAACTGAGTTATCTGCTGGGGTTTTATATCATTCCTTCGTCTGAAACATGTTCCTCAGCCACCTCATTTTGTCTAAGTTGCTATTTGTTTTTTTATGTATGTGGTAGTTTAGTTATATTTCTCATCCTTGGAGAAAAGGCCTTCTGTAGGAGATGTTCTATGTATCCCAACAGTGCCCTCCCTCTCATCATCACCCAAGCTATATGTTCTAGGTCTTCCCCATAAGAGGGCTGTGTGGATCCTTCTGTTGTGGCAGGCTGATTATGTAGGCAGTCTGCAGGCTTGGTTGGCCCCTAACCTTGTTGGTTGCCAGGCCTTGCCTTGTGCAGATGCTCTTGGATGCTGTTTAGTGGGGTCAGGTTATGAGGCAGCTGGCTGCAAAACCCTTGGGAGCCCCAGGGTAGTTCTGGCTCACTGGTGGTTAGAGTCAGGGTCCTAAAGATTCCAGAACTGTTGCCTACTCACTGGCAGGTGAAGCCAAGTTCTGGAGTTAGTGCTGGACTACTGGTAGGGAGAACTGGTTACTGGAGTCTGGCTGCAGGTTCCAGAGATCCCAGAACTCATTTCAAATCGTTGGTGTGTGTGTGTGTGTGTGTGTGTGTGTGTGTGTGTGTGTGTGTGTGTGTGTGGTGGGGGGAGGGGTGGGGCAGGAGTTCCTGACACAGTAGGGTATGGGATCTAGCGTGTTGTGACACTTGTATTGGACTGCTAGTGGACAGGGCCAGAGCCCAGCTGACCCCAGGGTAGGATCTGGCCTGCTGTGAGTGGGCTGAGTCTGCAGGCTGTGGGATCATAGTTTTCTTGCATCTGATGTCTGCCCCCTGGTGGAGAAGGCTGGTCTAGAGGCTACTGCAGGCTTCCTGGAGGGATGGGCCAGGGTCTGCCCACCAGTGTGTGGAACTGGGTCTTGGCCTTCTGGTGGGTAGCATCATGACTAGGGGCACATGTAGAAGTAGCTATGGGCTCAGGAAGTCTTTAGGCAGCCTATCTGCTGATGGGTGGGGCTGTCTTTGCCTGGTTAGTTTTTTGACCTAAGACGTCCCAGCACTGACAACTACAGGATTTTGGGTGTGGCCAGGTCTTGATGCTAATGAGCCAAGATGGCAGACACCAGCAGCAGTGTTCACACAGTAGAATTTTCCCAAATATTGTTGCCACCAGTGTCCATGTTCCCAGGGTGAGCCACAACCACACACTCACCTCCCTGGGAGACTCTCAAGACCAACAAGTAGGTCTGGCCTAGGCTGCTATCAAATTACTGCTTTTGCCCTGGGTCCCAGTGCGTGAGATTCTGTGTGTGCCCTTTAAGCCTGAAATCTCTTTCCCCCAGTCTTGTGGGCTTCCTGAAGTTAAGCCTCACTGGCCTTCAAAGACAAATACTCTGGGGACTTGTCTTCCCAGTGCAGGACCCCTGGGCTGTGGAAGCTGACGTGGGACTTAGAACTCTCACTCTCATGAGAGAATCTCTGCAGTATAATTATTCTCCAGTTTTTGGTTTGCTCACCTAAGGGTATGGGATTTGATTATATTGTGAGTACCCCCCCCCCATCTCATTGTGATTCCTTCTTAATGTCTTTAGTTGTAGATCTTTTCTGGTATGTTCCAGTCTTTTTCATCAATGGCTGTTCTGCAGATAGTTATAATTTTGGTGTGCTCATGAGAGGAAGTGAGCTCAGGGTCTTTCTACTCTGCCATCTTGGTCATGCTCCTTCTCTTCCATCTTCTAATTCACCAATTCTAGCCTCTGCAGGGCCAGGTTTGCTGTTTAATACTCTTACAACTTACCCTATATAATAATTAAAAAAAAATTATTGATAATATTTTCACATTTCCAAGATTCCTATGTAATCAGCTTTTACACATCTGTTTAAATTTGTATGGATACATTTCTTAAGTATTAAAATCCCTATGAGTTTGATATTGTCTCTAGTAACACAGAAATTAATCTAGTTAATAAACATTTTTAATGGCATTGTGCTGCTCATGGAATTGCACTGTCTAACAAGTTTCTTTCTTTTTTTTTTTTTGTCTATATTCTTATTTCCATCAAGGATTAGCATTGGCCATAGACCGGGGTTGCACTACATTATGGAAGCATTTCTGTATTCCTGTAGGACCAACTCACATTTTCATCTTTCTGGTATCTATGAGTTTCACCAGGTCCAATCTGGATTTCATGTTAATTTATTAGAGTCTACAGTTTATGTCTCTGCCTCACCAACCATTCCATCTTCAAGACAAATATATTCCTGACTTGGAATTCTAATCTTCGGTTACTGATTTGTTTTTTATCTATGGCATAGTCCACGTATCTTTATTCTAACTATGACCATGGGCTGGTTTGCAGAAATTGTAAGTTTCCCATTTACATAGGGAGTGTTTTGAAGCTTCTGTATTCATTTAAAAAGGTTCTTTCCTTGTAGCGCTTCTGTGTCATTTACTATTATTGCCATAGAGGCATATAAACCCTAGCTCCTAAAGCTGGTGTTTTATCCTGGTCCCACTGTGGTCACTTTATCTTCAATTTAAGTGAAATATAAACTCACAACTATGGACTATCTCTTTGTTTCTGGGGCACTGCTGTTTCCATTTCTTTCAAGCTTTACTATGTATATTTTATAACTATTCAAAATATTTCTTCAATATTTCTATGTGTTAAAATTGAAAGAGGGTGACCAGTGTATTTTTAATTTTCCTAGATTCTTTTTTCCTCTTAATTATTCCATTTTCTATATAGTCCAGTTCTCTTTCATTTCTTTAAAAACACAAAATAAATAAATTATAAAATATTCTTTAAGGGCGTGAAATATTTTCATAGTTGTCTTTTTCTTTCTACTTACAGGATAGTCCATTTCCTTCTTTCTGCTATGCACTTACTTAAAGTATATTTATTTATTTATTTGTTTATTTTGCTATTTAGCAATTCTTGACTTCAAAATAGCTATTCAATATTGTACTTTTCCAACTGACAATATGTTCTTTACTGCCCCTTTCAGAAAATGTATCTAAAAGTTGGAAATGAAAAATTTGGGTGGCATATTTTGTTATACAGATGCAAATTCCTCCCATTGACATCTGGGGGAGAATATATAGAGTTTATCTCATTGTTTATAATATTAGACTGAAGGTTCCAGATTCAGTGAAGTGACTTGTTAACTTGGAGAATTTTGTCCAGTCAAGATGCAATCATTTCATGTTGGTAGAAGAGAGGATTTCAGTGATGTATGGCTTGTTGGACACTAACGAATTTATATCTAACTCAGCAATATTATACTAACATTTATTTGCTAACGTACCTCTAAATATCCAATATTCTCAGGTGTTCTTCTAGTAGGTTCTAACATCTTCTTTGTTATCACACTAAATAATGATTTAAAGAACAGATTTGACATGTGTTTATTTTCTATTTCCCTGAGAGATACGAGTTTACTTTTCCAAAAATTACATTATAATATGCCTATCTGCTCATCCAAGTGTTATTGGATTCTCACTCTCATACCTTATTTGCAAATTGGAGGACACAGATCATAACTGATTTTCTAGACTAGAGCCACTATTCTGAGGGTGCATCACCACCGTCTACCATTGCCTTATTATCTAACTATGGGATAGTGCATTAGTTTCCTGTTACTGCTATAACACCTTACCACAAAATTAAAAGCTTAAACACACAAACATATTATCTTATAAATCTGTTGTTTAGATTTATAAGATCTATATTACCTCACTGAGCTAAAATCAAAAGTTGTCGACAAGACTACATTCCTTTCTCAAGATTCTAGGGAAGAAACCACCCACATTCCTTAGCTCCTGGATTCCTCCTCCATTTTAAGCAGCGACTTACATCTCTCTGACCATTTTTCCATAGTCATATGTCACTCTAATTCATCTCTTCCTCCCCTCATCTCCACTTTTAAGAATGCTTGGATTACTTCAAGCCTACTAGGATAATCCAGGATACTCTCCTTTCTTAAGGTTAGTTGATTAGCTAATTTAATTCCATCAGTGACCTTAATTTCCATGTACTTAACATATTTACAAAATCTAGGGGCTAGTTGACAGGTATTATTCTGCCTACCATAGGTAGTAATTATTTTCTATCAATAATCGAAATTTTATGATTTCTCTTTTGCTAAGTGCAATGTTTCAAAAATATATAAGAATCCTGAGAGTATTCTGAGAGAACTGAACCTTAAATGGTTACCAACATGTGCTTCCACCTTTACAAAGTGTATAATTCATTTCAATAAACGTTGTTTCAGGGAGAGTCTCTCAGATGAATTTAGAAAGAGTGACCAATGAGCTAAAGGAAACAAGTGTAGCCTTTTGAAGGAAACAGCTACTGAACGGAAATGAAGAGGAGAGATGACTACCTAGCTTTCACTATGGCAGATATTCTAGGATCTGAGGTAAGGAAAAATTGGGAAAGTTTTTGACATGGGCATAATGATTACTGGATATCCTTTTAATGGAATGTAGAGCATAGTCTAGTAGACCTTTCAGGGTTATGTGTTTCTATAAGGGGGTCTACTGTTTTCATCATCTTTGACAAATTTCACAATTCTGCAAACTGTACAAAACTGATGTCAACACAAATCAATTTTGTCCTGAAAAATGTGAATTTGTCCAATAGAGATACAATTGATTTTCACTTCTGCTAAAGAAAACTGGAGCTGAACAGTAGTTTAAGTGGTAAAAACCAGATTTTATTCAGGAATTATCACAATAGTTGAATAGAGACCTCAGTATAAAACTAGGTTAAATTCCTAATACAACATAGACAAGTGCATGGTCGAGGAGACTGTCACTGGATGGAAAATTCTAAGAGAAAACATCAGGGGTAAGGGGGGATTCTGGCTAAAACTACTTGACAGAATTCTTGTTGAAAGCCAACTAGGGTGATCAGATGCCAGGGGTAGGGGGTGATAAACTTAACATGATATGGAGGGTGATTAGATATCAAGGGTGAGGAAGCTTCTCTAAACTTACTCAGCAGGATTCTTGCTACCATTGGGGGACAGATGTCAAACAACTACAGACACAGAAGCCCAATATTGAACCATAGTTGTGAAGAGGACTTAGAGGAGACTGATTAAAGTTTGTTCTTTGAACCAAGACAAAACTTTCTTTGGTCTTTGAATATTCTTGAGATATATATATATATATATATATATATATATATATATATACTATATATATATATAGTATATATATATGTTCTATATATATATATACTATATATATATATAGTATATATATATGTTCTATATATATATATATAGTATATATATATATATATATATTTGTTCTTCAGGTGTTCTTTGATCTAGTTTTAACACCTTACTACTACACTCATTAATTAATGAGTTAAATAAAATCTTTGACTCACATTCATTTTATATTTCTTTGAGAGTCATGATTTTACTTTTTTTTTGGAAATTGCCCTTTAACATGGATAAAGGAATACAAAATAAGGTTCCTATGTGATCTTTTCCCTGTTGTATTGTCTGCTATCATCTATCATTTTTCAGTTGTCTTTGAATTTAGAAACAATTCATTCTATAGACTGACTAATCACAGAATGCTTTTCATTTCCATTGCAATTAGCTACAGAGTTTCTTGAATGATTCTAAATAAGAAATTTGGTGATGATAACTAAACTCCTAAAAGTAATATCATTACTCTTAGAGACATTGACTGGGGGGAAAAATAAAGTATAATGTAAGAGCTATGAGTTGAGTTTTATTCAGTGTCTTACTGAGTACTACAGCCTGGGAGACAGCCTCTCTGATAGCTATCAGGGACTGCTCCAAAGAGGTATGGGGAAAGGCCAGTATATATGCGATTTTGGCTAGGGGATCCATGCAGTCAAATATGCTTCTCCATAAAAGGTCACTGCTAGTCAGATAGCAGTTAATAGTTTTAGTACTTTGCTAAGTATGGGAAGATGCAAGAATTTGGGTTCATAGAAATTTCTCCTGAAATATATCTAACTATCTAAGGGTTTGTTTTTCCTGTTTTCGCAAAGCACAGAGTGCCTTATCTAGAATTCCTTTCAGTGTATACTACAGGTCTGCACCTGCAGTGGCTAGTGACTTGATCTTTGCAGATTGGAAAGGCAAGAAACTTTTTTTTCTCTACAGAGAAATGAAGAATAAACTTAATGCAAAATCCTCTTCGTAAGGCAAATTCTAGGAAGGAAGTATGTCCACAGAAAGAAGAAAAATCTATAGAGAAGGAAAAAAAAGTAGAACACAAAGAAAATGTTCAGACTTTGCATTTTTTACACACAACTCTGAACAAGCACAGAGGTTTTATTCCTAACATGGGGTGCAGGAAGAAAGAGAGGAAGATGAGAGAACAAAAGTTGATGATTAACAGTGAATTTGTGTGAGAAGCTGACTGATTTCTTCCCTCTTAAAATTCATGTTGGGATTTTGTTTAGTTTAATATGTATTGGTATGAGTGCATTTTTTCTCTTTCAGCTTGGATAACATAACATCAATATTTTCTTTAGGATGTTCCACCCCAGAGCATGGTAGAATGTAAGGCAATTGGAAGTCACACAGAGTGAGGACCCCTTAGGTTTCCTGGAAGCAACTTAACCAAGTGGGAGCCAATGTTACCGTTTCTCTTCAATTATGCTTGTTCTTTTTTGTTTTTCCTTTTCAAGCCTGTTTTGGACTGTAGAACCTTGAATTGGAAACTCAACATTAGAAATTCAAATTCTAAACTGAGCTTTTTAATGCTAAATACTTGTGGATATCATTTGAGAAGATTGTCAAATTAAACAATGTAGATTTTTCATGTATACAGCAAAGTGACTTTGCAGATAGTACTCAGTTAAGATCCAAGCCATGATATTCATCTTGTGCTTATGCATAATATCCAAACCAGCAAAGTATTTTGTAAATTCAGCATTTAGTTATCTCTTACCCATTAAGGGGAAGAAAAGCAAACATTCCTCCCTCCCAAAACTTTTATTCATGCCTGAAGCTAAGCAGGGAGGAAGGAAAAATGTTTTTTGAATTACAAATAGAACCTTTAAATTGTAGAAACTTGCTAATTTCATTTATGAAAGCAATGCCTAACTTCTGCTTTCTCTCTCAGTTGTTACTCAAACCTTTGTCCCTAGCCAAAGAGAAAGAGAGTGAATAATCCTACTAGGAATTTAGTGAGTTTTCTTTTAGAGATCAGACATAAATGCTGCATATTTGAATATGGAAATTTAATAGAACAGATTGCCAAGAAATGAAAAATGGTTGTATGTTTAGCCCTAGGAAGTTAGCCCAGCTTAATAAAGCTGACAAAGAGTTAAGGAGTGCCCGCTTGCAAAACTCAAACAGGGAAGAAAGTGTGTATCATTTGCTTACTTAACAGGAAGGGACTCTGAAAAGTGAGCTGGATTGTTGAGACCTGGATTCTCCCAAATTAACCATAGCATTCTTTTTAAAGGCACAATTTCCTCCTGTGTAAAATAAAGAACATTTTAGGTGATCTCTGAGATTATTTCCACCTTGAAAATTTGAAGACATCTTTTTATAATATCCAATAAGTTCACATTAAAGGGAAGGTATTTCGTGCCATGGCTGAGCATATATGGGTAACAGTTTTGTGTTACAAGTATGGAAAACATTGACTTTAAGTCCCTCTTGTCATCATTCATATGTTATATCTTAGTCTTGTGTATTTTGCTCTTTTTAAGCATACCCAATTTGTTTAATTAACAAAAGGGGAAATTACATCAAATTAATTTACATTTTTAGGTACCCAAGTGTTAACTAATCAAGGTTTTTCTCTTTAATTCTTCTTTTTTGTGTGTGTGTGATAAGGCTCAGCCACCTAGTATTTGGAGGGTTGAGAAGTTGAAAATTAGTTGCTTTTTTGGATTTACAGTAATCATTCAGGCAGGTTGTCAATATCAATTTTCAGCCTACAAGACTCTTCCATACTGTAACTCTAGGAATTAGGTCAAAACTGTCCTTGGCTAGAAAATTAGGCAAAATAAGTCAAAGATGGCCAGAAGAAAAAACAAAAAACAAATTTCCATCACCTCAAGATGGGTAAGGAAAATAACAATTTACCCAGTACTCAGTTTGAAGATCCAAAAATATATTTACATTTTGATAATATATTATAATCCTAACCCCCAGGGTATGGCTGTATAACTAAAAAGCAGGTCTTTGGGTTATATACCATTTCTTCAATTCCATCATTTTGTAGAGTGGCAGAATATGTCTCCCCCAAATATAACTCTTTTGTAAGGGAAAACTACATTTATTTATATTTCTCCATTTATTAATAAATCTTATTTATTTCTAAATCTCCATTTGTAGGGGTGTCTCCCCCTCTGTACCAAGAAGAAAAGGATACATGAAACTTAACAGTGGAGAAGACACTGACATAAATCTGCATAACAAACCTTATTTTTATTTACAATACTTTTCCTAACACCCCCCACACACCCCATAACTGGCCTACCCCTACTTTTCTCTCTTTTGCCTTTAGCTGAAGAATGTATTTAAGCCTACATTCTAAGCCAGCTCTGAGAGTTACTCATTTTTTTCCTGAATATCTCCTATGTAGACATGAGGTATACATGTTAATAATTTTCTGTTTTTCTCTTGTTAATCTGTCTTTTGTTACAGGATTTCTAGCAGATAACTTAGAAGGTAAGAGTGAAAATTATCTTGTTTCTCCCCTACAATTTCATAATGAAGATTTTTAGAGGTCACATTCCTTCTTACATTCAACAAAGGCTTTTTTTTAATTTTAACATAATAATAACAATTGTTATAGCCAATGTTTATTGAGTGATTACAAATAATCCAGGCTCTGATCTAAACACTTTATGGACTAGAACTCATTTAATCCAAAAAGTAAATGCTGAGAGGAGAAGATGGCGGAAGAGTAAGATGCAGAGATCAACTTCCTCCCCACAGATACATCAGAAATACATCTACACGTGGAACTGCTCCTATAGAACACACACTGAACACCGGCAGAAGACGTCAGACCTCCCAAAAGGCAAGAAACTCCCCACGTAGCTGGGTAGGGCAAAAGAAAAAAACAACAGAAACAAAAGAATAGGGATGGGACCTGCATGAGTGGGAGGGAACTGTGAAGTAGGAAAGGTTTCCACAGAATAGGAAACCCCTTCATGGGCAGAGACTGTGGGTGGCACGGGGGGAAGCTTCGGAGCCACGGAGGAGAACGCAGCAACAGGGGTGCAGAGAGCAAAGCAGATAGATTCCAGCCCAGAGGATCGGTGCCGACCAGCACTCACCAGCCCGCGAGGCTTCTCTGCTCACCGGCCAGGACTGGCGGGGGCTGGGAGCTGAGGCTTGGGCTTTGGTCAGGTCGCAGGGAGATGACTGGGGTTGGTGGCGTGAACACAGCCTGAAGGGGTTAGCGCACCACAGCTAGCCGGGAGGGAGTCCGGAAAAAGGTCTGGAGCTGCCAAACAGGCAAGAGACTTTTTCTTGCCTCTTTGTTTCCTGGTGCGAGAGGAGAGGGGATTCAGAGCGCCGCCTAAATGAGCTCCAGAGACGGGCGCCAGCCGCGGCTATCAGCGTGGACCCCAGAGACGGGCATGAAATGCTAAGGCTGCTGCTGCCGCCACCAAGAAGCCTGTGTGCAAGCACAGGTCACTACCACACCTCCCCTCCCGGGAGCCTGTGCAGCCCGCCACGGCCAGCATCCCATGATCCAGGGACAACTTCCCTGAGAGAACACACGGTGCGCCTCAGGCTGCTGCAACATCATGGCGGAATCTGATGCCGCAGGCTCTCCCCACATCCATACCCCTCCCTCCCCCGGCCTCAGAGAGCCAGAGCCCTGGAAGCAGCTGCTTCTTTAACCCCGTCCTGTGTGAGTAAAGAACAGACGCCCTCAGGAGACCTACACGCAGAGGCGGGTCCAAATCCAAAGCTGAACCCTGGGAGCTGTGCAAACACAGACTAGAAAGGGAAATTTCACCCAGCAGCATCAGAAGCAGCGGATTAAAGCTCCACAAACAACGTGATGTACCTGCATCTGTGGAATACCTGAATAGACAATGAATCATCCCAAATTGAGGAGGTGGACTTTGGGAGCAAGATATATTATTTTTTCCCCTTTTCCTCTTTTTGTGAGTGTGTATGTGTATGCTTCTGTGTGAGATTTTGTCTGTATAGCTTTGCTTTCACCATTTGTCCTAGGGTTCTGTCCGTCCGTTTTTTTTTGTTTGTTTGTTCTTTTACTTAAATTTTTTTTCTTTTTTTTCTTAATAATTATATTTTATTTTAATAACTTTATTTTATCTTACTTTATTTTATTTTATCCTCTTTCTTTTTTTCTTTCTATTTTTTCTCCCTTTTATTCTGAGTTATGTGGATGAAAGGCTCTTGGTGCTCCAGCTAGGCATCAGGGCTGTGCCTCTGAGGTGGGAGAGCCAACTTCAGGACACTGGTCCACAAGAGACCTCCCAGCTCCACGTAATACCAAAAGGCAAAAATCTCCAAGAGATCTCCATCTCAACACCAAGACCCAGCTTAACTCAATGACCAGCAAGCTACAGTGCTGGACACCCTATGCCATACAACTAGCAAGACAGGAACACAGCCCCATCCATTAGCAGAGAGACTTCCTGAAATCATAATAAGGCCACAGACACCCCAAAACACACCACCAGACGTGGACGTGCCCACCAGAAAGACAAGATCCAGCCTCATCCACCAGAACACAGGCACTAGTCCCCTCCACCAGGAAGCCTACGCAACCCGCTGAACCAACCTTAGCCACTGGGGACAGATAACAAAAACAACAGGAACTACGAACCTGCAGCCTGCGAAAAGGAGACTCCAAACACAGTAAGATAAGCAAAAGGAGAAGACAGAAAAACACACAGCAGATGAAGGAACAGGGTTAAAACACACCAGACCTAACAAATGAAGAGGAAATAGGCAGTCTACCTGAAAAAGAATTCAGAATAATGATAGTAAATATGATCCAAAATCTTGGAAATGGAATAGACAAAATACAAGAAACATTTAACAAGGACGTAGAAGAAATAAAGAGGAATCAAGCAATGATGAACAACACAATAAATGAAATTAAAAATACTCTAGAAGGGATCAATAGCAGAATAACTGAGGCAGAAGAATGGAAGAGTGACCTGGAAGATAAAATAGTGCAAATAACTACTGCAGAGCAGAATAAAGAAAAAAGAAAGAAAAGAACTGAGGACAGTCTCAGAGACCTCTGGAACAACATTAAACACACCAGCATTCGAATTACAGGGGTCCCAGAAGAAGAAGAGAAAAAGAAAGGGACTGAGAAAATATTTGAAGAGATTATAGTTGAAAACTTCCCTAATATGGGAAAGGAAATAGTTAAGCAAGTCCTGGAGGCACAGAGAGTTCCATACAGGATAAATCCAAGGAGAAACACGCCAAGACACATACTAATCAAACTATCAAAAATTAAATATAAAGAAAACATATTAAAAGCAGCAAGGGAAAAACAACAAATAACACACAAGGGAATCCCCTTTAGGTTAAAGGCTGATCTTTCAGCAGAAACTCTGCAAGCTAGAAGGGAGTGCCAGGATATATTTAAAGTGATGAAGAAGAAAAACCTACAAACAAGATTAATCTGCTCAGCAAGGATCTCATTCAGATTTGATGGATAAATTAAAACCTTTACAGACAAGCAAAAGCTGAGAGAGTTCAGCACCACCAAACCAGCCTTACAACAAATGCTAAAGGAACTTCTCTAGGCAAGAAACACAAGAGAAGGAGAACACCTACAATAACAAACACAAAACATTTAAGAAAATGGGACTAGGAACATACATATTGATAATTACCTTAAATGTAAATGGATTAAATGCTCCCACCAAAAGACACAGACTGGCTGAATGGATACAAAAACAAGACCCATATATATGCTGTCTACAAGAGACCCACTTCAGACCTAGGAACACATACAGACTGAAAGTGAGGGGATGGAAAAAGATATTCCATGCAAAGGAAATCAAAAGAAAGCTGAAGTAACAATTTTCATATCATATAAAATAGACTTTAAAATAAAGACTATTACAAGAGACAAAGAAGGACAATATATAATGATCAAGGGATTGGTCCAAGAAGAAGATATAACAATTGTAAATATTTAGGCACCCAACATAGGAGCAACTCAATGCATAAGGAAAATACTAACAGCCATAAAAGGGGAAATCGAAAGTAACACAATCATAGAAGGGGAGTTTAACACGCCACTTTCACCAATGGACAGATCATCCAAAATGAAAATAAATAAGGAAACACAAGGTTTAAATGATACATTTAAAAAGATGGTTTTAATTGACATTTATAGGACATTCCATCCAAAAACAACAGAATACACATTTTTCTCAAGTGCTCATGGAACATTCTCCAGGATAGATCATATCTTGGGTCACAAATCAAGCCTTGGTAGATTTAAGAAAATTGAAATTGTATCAAGTATCTTTTCCGACAACAACGTTATGAGACTAGATATCAATTACAGGAAAAGATCTGTAAAAAATACAAACACAGGGAGGCTATACAATACACTACTTAATAACGAGGTGATCACTGAAGAAATCAAAGAGAGAATAAAAAATTACCAAGAAACAAATGACAATGGAGACACGACGACACAAAACCTATGGGATGCAGCAAAAGCAGTTCTAAGAGGGAAGTTTATAGCAATACAATCCTACCTCAAGAAACAAGAAACATCTCAAATAAACAACCTAACCTTACATCTAAAGCAATTAGAAAAAGAAGAACAAAAAACCCCAAAGCTAGCAGAAGGAAAGAAATCATAAAGTTCAGGTCAGAAATAAATGAAAAAGAAATGAAGGAGACAATAACAAAGATCAATAAAACTAAAAGCTGGTTCTTTGAGAAGATAAACAAAATTGAAAAACCATTAACCAGACTCATCAGGAAAAAAAGGGAGATGACTCAAATCAATAGAATTAGAAATGAAAAAGGAGAAGTAACAACTGACACTGCAGAAATAAAAACGATCATGAGAGATTACTACAAGCAACTCTATGTCAATAAAATGGACAACCTGGAAGAAATGGACAAATTCTTAGAAATGCACAACCTGCTGAGACTGAACCAGGAAGAAA
This sequence comes from Balaenoptera physalus, assembly GCF_965194825.1. Classification (NCBI taxonomy): domain Eukaryota; kingdom Metazoa; phylum Chordata; class Mammalia; order Artiodactyla; family Balaenopteridae; genus Balaenoptera; species Balaenoptera physalus. Next base: position 40,283,002 of record NC_138897.1, on the reverse strand, counting down.
TAGAAAATATGAACAGACCAAACACAAGCACTGAAATTGAAACTGTGATTAAAAACCTTCCAACAAACAAAAGCCCAGGACCAGATGGCTTCACAGGGGAATTCTATCAAACATTTAGAGAAGAGCTAACACCTATCCTTCTCAAACTCTTCCAAAATATTACAGAGGGAGGAACACTCCCCAACTCATTCTACGAGGCCACCATCACCCAGATACGAAAACCAGACAAAGATGTCACAAAGAAAGAAAACTACAGGCCAATATCACTGATGAACATAGATGCAAAATCCTCAACAAAATATTAGCAAACAGAATCCAACAGCACATTAAAAGGATCATACACCATGATCAAGTGGGGTTTATTACAGGAATGCAGGAATTCTTCAATATACACAAATCAATCAACGTGATACACCATATTAACAAATTGAAGGAGAAAAACCATATGATCATCTCAATCGATGCAGAGAAAGCTTTCGACAAAATTCAACACCCATTTATGATAAAAGCCCTGCAGAAAGTAGGCATAGAGGGAACTTTCCTCAACATAATAAAGGCCATATATGACAAACCCACAGCCAACATCGTCCTCAATGGTGAAAAACTGAAACCATTTCCACTAAGATCAGGAACTAGACAAGGTTGCCCACTCTCACCACTATTATTCAACATAGTTTTGGAAGTGTTAGCCACAGCAATCAGAGAAGAAAAAGAAATAAAAGGAATCCAAATCGGAAAAGAAGAAGTAAAGCTGTCACTGTTTGCAGATAACATGATACTATACATAGAGAATCCTAAAGATGTTACCAGAAAACTACTAGAGCTAATCAATGAATTTGGTAAAGTAGCAGGATACAAATTTAATGCACAGAAATCTCTTGCATTGCTATACACTATTGATGAAAAATCTGAAAGTGAAATTAAAAAAACACTCCCGTTTACCATTGCAACAAAAAGAATAAAATATCTAGGAATAAACCTACCTAAGGAGACAAAAGACCTGTATGCAGAAAATTATAAGATACTGATGAAAGAAATTAAAGATAATACAAATAGATGGAGAGATATACCATGTTCTTGGATTGGAAGAATCAACATTGTGAAAATGACTCTACTACCCAAAGCAATCTACAGATTCAATGCAATCCCTATCAAACTACCACTGGCATTTTTCACAGAACTAGAACAAAAGATTTCACAATTTGTATGGAAACACAAAAGATCTCAAATAGCCAAAGCAATCTTGAGAACGAAAAATGGAGCTGGAGGAATCAGGCTCCCTGACTTCAGACTATACTACAAAGCTATAGTAATCAAGACAGTATGGTACTGGCACAAAAACAGAAACATCGATCAATGGAACAGGATAGAAAGACCAGAGCTAAACCCACGCACATATGGTCACCTTATCTTTGATAGAGGAGGCAAGCATATACAGTGGAGAAAAGACAGCCTCTTCAATAAGTGGTGCTGGGCAAACTGGACAGCTACATGTAAAAGTATGAAGTCAGAACACTCTCTAACACCTTACAGAAAATAAACTCAAAATGGATTAAAGACCTAAATGTAAGGCCAGACAGTATCAAACTCTTAGAGGAAAACATAGGCAGAACACTGTATGACATAAATCACAGCAAGATCCTTTTTGACCCAGCCTCTAGAGAAATGGAAATAAAAACAAAAATAAACAAATGGGACCTAATGAAACTTAAAAGCTTTTGCACAGCAAGGGAAACGATAAACAAGACCAAAAGACAACCCTCAGAATGGGAGAAAATATTTGCCAATGAAGCAACTGACAAAGGATTAATCTCCAAAATTTACAAGCAGCTCATTCAGTTCAATAACAAAAAAACAAACAACCCAATCCTAAAATGGGCAGAAGACCTAAACAGACATTTCTCCAAAGAAGATATACAGATTGCGAACAAACACATGAAAGAATGCTCAACATCATTAATCATTACAGAAATGCGAATCAAAACTATAATGAGATATCATCTCACAGTGGTCAGAATGGCCATCATCAAAAACCTAGAAACAATAAATGCTGGAGAGGTTGTGGAGAAAAGCGAACACTCTTGCACTGTTGGTGGGAATGTAAACTGATATAGCCACTATGACATGTGTACTAGTATTGTAATTTTCCAAGTAAAAGTGTTCCTAATGGCCACTTTCTATAAGATTTTCCCCAGTAAATGATGGGGCAAGCAATTCTAAGGTCTTTCACAAAATATCTATTCATCTAAAATGGAGAGATGAATCCTCCTGCCTATACAAACAAGCTAGCTATTAGAGGATGGTCGGGGTATGCTACTCTTAGGATTTCAGAGTGTCTTCAAACTGAAATCTCAGTGTTCTCAGTATGAAAAACCTGAGATCAGATGCTTATATTGTAAGGAAAATGCTATTCGCCCAGTAAACCCAAAAAAGCAAATGGATAATGCTGGCCATATTTTGCTTTTCTGACATTTCCTTGGGAATCTACAAGAACCTCCCCTTTCCCCCTCCCCAATAAGAGCATTTAAGTGTGTGTTAAGCAACTACAGAATACTAAATAAAAAGTTTGGCCATAACCAAAAAAAAAAAAAAAAAAAAGGTAAATGTTATCTTCATTCCAATTTCACATATAGAACTGAAGCTCAGAAAGGTTAAGTAGCTTGCCCAAGGTCACACAGCTGGTAAGTGACAGAGCTGGGATTTGAATCCAGGCTCTCTGAGCACAAAGCTAAGTTCTTACAACTTTATTTTGCTCTCTCTTGTGATATTTGAAGCTAGAGAAATAATCCATATGCAATATGAGCATCTTTACAAGATAATGAGTCAAGAAAACTTAAATAGTGGGCAAAGGGCAAATGAATTTTGCAATCTATATAGAGTATACTTTTTAATAAGTTGCTTAACTTCTCCAGACAATTCATTTCCCCTGAATGAAAATTTGCTACAAGAGGGTATGTAGTGAGTAACAAGTAAGGACATTCATAGTAATATTTCCAATACATAATTATGAAATTTTTGTGAGCAAACAGGATGTTGTACAAAGCAAAATGGTTTATTTTCCATACTATTTCATCCTCTCATGTTACTACTATATTACTAATTCTTACTTATCCTTTCCAAGTATGTATATAGTTTGAATGATGCTTTTATTTTAATGCAAAAATGCTATCTGTATCATTCTCAACAATGTCAAATTTATGTGAGTTTAATGTAATGGCTCTATAATGATCCTCAAGAACACAAGAGGTAGCTTTACAGAGTCTGCAGACCAGCTACTTTCCAATTCTACTAAATAGAAACTACAAAGGAGGAATTAGAATGAGCTGTGTTATGGTGTGAGAGAGCACTGTACCGTCAATCAAGGCAATGTAAGTATTAAAATATGGAGATGGATTACAGGGAGTTTAACTGGGTTACATGAGTTAAACTGGTGTTGTTGAACACAAATTCATGTGCCTGACCCACAGTGAGGCCAAACAAACCAAAACATTGGAGTTTGGAGCAAAGAACTTTTTATAACAAGGGCCAAGCAATGGTTTTGGGGGAAGAGCTTTTATAGGCAAAATTGGAGATGAGGGCTATATGGTCTGTGACTTTCTTCTGATTGTTTAGTGGTGAGGTAACCAGGTGGTGTTCCAGAAATTGTGTGCTCAGCCTGAAGTCACCCTCTCTACCTGGGGGTTGGGGTTCTTGTAGAAAAACTGAAAGATATATTGTCATGTATATCCCTTGAGGAGGAACTCTGCTTCTTCACTGCACAACTGTTTGACTGTTTTTCTTTTGTTTCTGCATACCCTCACTTTCCTGATTAGCAACTTTTTGAATCTGCCCTTTGAAACTCAGGGAAGGTCTAGGAGGCTGAAACTTTTTCCCTACAAAAACAAGAAACGGGGGACATGGAAAGGTTTTTGAGATGGTAGAATGGTACTGAGATGGCCCCACAGTGTCCAGCTCGGTTTCAGTTCCCCATTTTCTTTGATACTCCTCAGTCTTGAGGAGAATAGGTATTGGACAAGAAAGAGAATGACATTTTGGATAGAGAGGTTAATCATACACTCAACAGATGAACTTGGTTTCAGGGGGACATGGTTTCACTGGTTGACTCTCCCAAAAGCCAGACAGACTAGAAGGGAAAATTGGGAGGAATATTTCGTCTCCTTTAGTTATGTAGGTACCTTTGGGCAAAATGGTGCTTATGATCTTTCTTTTCACTGATCTACCAGTTCATCTTGGTCAGTGAAACTGATCAGAGGTAGAATAAGTCTACATATTTACATGAGGCAATCAAATAAAGGCTAAGCTTCCCTTTCTATCCCTCCACCTGGCATTTGGACAGTGTTTTCCCTTGCCTGAACTCCAAGTCACCTGTAACAACAACAATGGAAAATCTTAATCAACTATTACAAAAATAAATTTTCTAAACTGAAATACTTACTTAAATATCAAAACTGCATTTCTCATATAAAAATCTATGTATATTAATCAAAAACTCTTAGCTCTTATATATTCATGTATATTTCCATATACAATTTAGACAGTTATGTTCTGGGGCACGGAAGAGAAAAATATCTAATTAGCAGTCATCTAAATTGAAGAAGGAATGTAAAGGAAAATCTAAATAATTCTATGATTGCATTGCCTTAGAGGAACAAATTAAAATAGAGTTTTAAAAATAGTCAAATAAATTATAAATATAATGCACTGAAATAATTCCTTGTGGTTTAAGTTAGCACACTGCAGGAAGGCAAAATGAATTTACCTACAATATCAGTATTGTATTTTATACTGTGTTTGTTTTTCTCATTTTGAGCAGAACTTTGGTGACCCAATTAAATCTTGAAATGCAAGACACTGGAAATATATCAGATTAACACTCAAACACAGGGATACAAAAGAGGAATAATCAATAAAACTTCCTAACAGCCAACCCATCAAAGATGCTAAGATCTATTAAATGAATAATATGAATGTAAAAACCAGTGTTCCTTCTTCCTGACTGACTTCACACTCGTGTTTCTCTCCACAGTCCTTCTATTAACTTGCCCTTAGATCTTTCATGATGCTGGGAAATACCTTTGTCATTATACCTCAGCTTATACCTCTCTCTCAAACTTTTGTCCTTCTCTAGGGCTACATTTCTATCTTACCCTCCTTCCTTTCTAACTTGCTTTTCTCTCTTTTCAGAGATTTTTAAGTCGTACAAAAAACTAAATAGGTTGGGACACATTGACATCAGTCAGAAAATTTGAACCTAAGCTAAAAGGGATTATAGAACAATTAGCAAGATTGGTGAAGAAGAAAAAGATAAAAATACATGTGATAGATCTTGTATTATGTGTCTGACTAGAGTATCTCATGTACTATGTGTCTGACTAGAGTATCTCATGTTTCAGTGTGACCACTCTCCAGTTCAGAGGAAAGGTGGAATATTTATTTCAGACAATTCTTAACATATTTGAAGATCAATTTTAAGCCACTCCTAGCTTTAAACCATTGAACAGAGATGGAATTTACATTTTGAATGTACATCAGGTATCATTTGAGCACAACAAAGAGAGTGATAATGTTGGTAGCAACGGCAGGCTTCCCTACCTATACCTCCTCCATTACTACCACTTTGCATACTTTATGGAATCTCTGTAATATTAAGTCATGACACAAAGTCTCAAACTCTAAAAGATTTATCAAGATGGGGAGTGGAGAGGTTAATAAACATTGTACTTGTGTAGAATCAAAGGAAGGAGACTACCATGGCAGAACCAGGGAAGCTCAGGCAAGGAATGTCAGGACTAGGGATGTTGGATGGTTTTAGAAGCAGGTCCAGTATTTTCACGGTCATTGCCTCTAAAAGGTCCCCCAACCAAATGAACCAGTCTTATCCAGTAACTCAAATCATTGAAACAACATCCACTCACCATGATTTAATTAAAATGTAATGTGGGCTAAAGTAAAAATCATTGAATCTATATTTTGTTGAAATTTTTTAACAAAAATTCAACATTTACCATTTCAATATTTTACTTATAGTGTGTATGGTCACATAAGTAAAATATCTCAGCTTTCTCACCTCTAAATAATGGGCTTGAACTTCTAGACCCTTAAACCTCTATGACTGCTTATAGTCCAAAATCATAGGGCTTTATTTATAAAGATAGCCTCTAATTGTGATTGTCAATAGTAAGGCAGTAGTTGCTAAGAATTTATTGTATAAAGTTTAAAACACCATGTGAATGTAAGATATTATTATTGTTGTTCAGGCATATTTAAACATCAAATTACTTTTGCAATGCCAGAAGTTTCTAGGTTGAAATTTCTGAATGTTGAGATTGTTCAATTATGGAAATATTTTGGTAAGGAATGAAACTTTCATATACCAACCAAGCTTTTAAAAATATATATATATTTTAGAGGACCTAGGATTTAATCTCATGGACATGCAAAAATAGGAAATTAAATATAAGTGGACCACATAAGCAATGAAAGTAGAAAAATCAAGTATAGGAGTATTTGAGCAAGAAAAATTCCTTTGCAGTTACTTTGATATTTGCTGACCACTTCCCATGCCCCTAACCAGGGAAAAAATTTGTTTAAAAACATTTTTTGGGTTATTATTTTATTATATTATGTGCTTTGTACACCAGAAGGAACTATCTGTAGAAATAAACAAGAACTATGTGTCATTATTGAAAACCAACATGCTAACAGGGCAGGAAGGAAGTCCTCATGAGCACTGAGATGACGGGACCATGGTCTGAATGTTAATGTCCATGGCAAAACTAGACCCAAAGGAGAGGATAAAAGCAGTGGTTAGGCCAACCCAAGTAGGACAGATATCATTGGAAAGTCTACCATCCACCTCGAAAGGACCTTCCAGTGGTCCAAATACTTCCTGCAAGTGGAGTAGTCTCCATTTCTTTCCAGTGCAAAGGATTATGCCCATATGTCTTTCCCTTTCCTTCTTTTTCCTTCCCTCCTTGTCCTCCCTTATTTTTAAGGTTTAAGGGTAAGGAAGAGAAGATATAAAAGGAACAAACAGTTTATGAGTATTATGACCTCTGCCTCTTTAGTTTTTGCACTAACTTCTAAATTAAGCTTTCTTCTATAATAGGCCAGATCTTAAAAATGAATTGAATGTGATAAAAATTCAGGATATCAGGAACTAAAAGTTCTCCTAGTCTCTCATGGGGCTGCTTGGAATTCCATTGCATGGTTGTGTCGTTCCCTGCTTACCTCTGGAGTCCTTTTTTTTTCAATTTATGTATGCTTTTTAAAATTTTTTTTACATTTATTTATTTTATTTTTGGCTGCATTTGGTCTTCGTTGCTGTGTGTGGGCTTTCTCTAGTTGCGTCAAGTGGGGACTACTCTTCGTTGCGGTGCTCGGGCTTCTCATTGCAGTGGCTTCTCTTGTTGTGGAGCACGGGCTCTAGGTGTGTAGGCTTCAGTAATTGTGGCACAAAGGCTCAGTAGTTGTGGCTCGTGGGCTCTAGAGCACAGGCTCTGTAGTGGCGGCACACGGGTTTTGTTGCTCTGTGGTATGTGGGATCTTCCTGGAATAGGGATCGAATCCGTGTCCTCTGCGTTGGCAGGCGGATTCTTAACCACTGTACCACCAGGGAAGTCCCCAGTTTATGTATGGTTTCTCTGTCTTCCTCGAACCTTACCTGGCTTTGGTACCATGTTTCTATGTGGTTCTAACATCATAGGGAATTTTGTTTGAGAATGGACCATCCCGTGATAATTCAGATAATCTATTAACTTGCTTTCTTAAAGTGCAATATGATTGGTACTATTTAGGTACCTGTATTCAATTATCTGTGACCTAACTTTGACGTTAGGTGGTGGTCATGGGAAATAGAGGCAATAATGTGGCCTTTTGACCACTCTGCTGAAATTGTGGGTAAAATCAATTTCTCTGAGAAATACTTAGTCAAGGCAGTAACTCCACTATCTGTCTACCATAAGGGTCACCTATTCCAAATTCCCATTTCCCTATTACATATTTGCCAGATGGTCATCTAGCCTCTATTTAGACACTTCCCATGATGGGAAGTTCATTATCTTTGAAGAAGCCTATTGCACTTGAGAATACGACAAATTATTCAAAACTTCAGTTGAGATGAAATCTACTTGTAAATTTGATCTATATATCCTACTATGCCCTCTGGGGCAGTAAATTCTCATTATATCTTAAAATGACAGGATTTCACATAGTTGAAAAAGTTATATTTCCCCTAAGACTTTCCTCTCTAAATTAAATATTCTAATCATCATTCTTTGGACAAAAGTAAAAATACAAGTAGACCCATATTTTATATATTAGGGATATTGAAAAAGTGTATAATTTAATTTACTCATAAGTTAAAGACCTGTAGTATGATACACAAAGCCTTGGTGCGTTGATGTCAGAGGCTCTGAGAGCAAATCCTGACAGAGTCATGTGAAGACACAGTCATTTAGATCACTTGATCCATCGTAGAGTTGTGGAAGTAGACAAGAATGGTTAAGTAACTTGTTCAAGTTCTCATGAATTGTAAGAAAGTGGTACAGGCAGATGGCACAATGTCTAAGATAAAGTCCAGGATCCTTAACTTCTCCTATAAGGACTTTCATAACTGAGATTACCCTTCCCTTGATTTTTCTCTCTTTTCTCATCTTTCCCTCCTACTTTCCCCACCTGCTCTCTACACTCCAGCCACAATGCATTTCTCTAAGATCCTGTCATAGACCATACTTTCACTTGTTGCTGAGCCATCACACAAGATGTTTCCTCTTTCTGGAATATTTCTCTCCAAAATCCTCATTTGAATAATTTCTATTCATACTTTATTTCCCCATTTCATCACCCTCAGGAAGTCTTCTCTGAGTGCCTGCAACCAAGTTCAATGTCTCTCCTGTGCACTTTCTTAGCATCTCATGGTTTCCTCATTGAAGTACATATCCATCTCTTGCTTATTTACTTGTCTACTCTCTCCATAAATTTCAAGCTCTGTGAGGGCTGATATCCATTTATTTTGTATACCAAGAACCTAAATATAGTGTTTAACATATAATAGGCATTCAAAAATTATCTGTTAAATAATTAAATACATAAGTGAATTAAAGCATCCAAAGAGCTAGAAGACATGCCCCCTTCTTGAAAGACTTCAGTTTGTCTTGTGTGTGTTTGTGCATGTATGTGTGTCTGTGTGTGTGTGTTGGACAGAACTTTAACTCCTAAACAAAGTTATGTGTGTGATTAGTTCACATTACAAGATAAATTTGGCAGCTCTAATATAATAAGTGATATATTATGTTAATGAGTGTTTTATCAGATGGGAAATGTACAGTTATGAGAAACAAAAATTGTAGCTCATTTGTCTAAGATGCCTTAATATTTAGCCTTACTTCTGTTTGTCAAATTTGAGCATCTTCCCACAGTCACTCTTATAGTAACAAGCTGGCTCTGAGGTATTGGTCTCTTCCAACTGAAATGCAAACAAAACTAAGCAGTGTTCTTCTCATGGGTACCCCTCTCTCACTGCCCACTAGTCAAAGCCTAGTCATACAAGAAGTACCTATCTTTATCTATTTGACAAAGGCAGTATGAAAAAGTCTCTGAGCTATTGTAATTTCTGGGCATTCTACTCAACACAGAAAGGAAACAAATGCGAGTGTTTCCCTTCAGGCACCTTTCCCAAAGGGATAAACTTCTACATTTTTCCAACATTATACATGACTCAATGCCAGAAGTCTCTCGATGCATCCATTTCCTGGAAACCACCTGGGCCTCTACTTGACGATAGCCATTCTTGAAAGTGTTTTGACACATTAGTAAGAGGAACAGATGACAAAATTATATAATTAAGTTGGTTTTCTTGGAATTTTAAATTGCATCTTTTCCAAAATAAAAATACAAGAAAAGATTTATGAAATCAACTACCTCATGCAAACAGTACTGATAAGCTAACTTTGGGGAAGTAAATGTGCATATCTGAAAAAGAGTGTGCCTATGGATCATAGATAAATCCACCTTAGTAACTGACCCCTCAATAACTGGAATCAATATTGCTAGCCAGCAAATTCTGGAGCTCAATATTTTCCTCTTTTTTAATACCTTCTCAGAGGCTCCAGAGCAGCAGATGGGGCAGGCAGGGCATGATATTTCCCTGCAGTGGTTCTGCTAACCCCTCTGCTGCAGCTGCTATTTCCTCTCTCTAGGCTGCCAAGACTGTGAGGTAACTTTAGCAGTGCGTGAACCACTGATTTTCTGACAGAAGCGTCCACATGGTGGGACTGGGTTCAATCCTCCAACATGACCAAATATATCAGTTTTCTCTCCTACCATCATTATTGCTTTCTTACCTTAAGATAATCTTTCAATTTTTGCCCGCTGGTCAAAAATTGTCTTCCTATATCACCTGCTCCTCCAGGGTTGCCCACATGGTGACTCTCACCTCTTCTTAGTACCCATAGTCTTTGGGGCCAGCAATTCTCTCTATTACTCTCCCCTAAAGTGCCACTGCCACTTGTTCTGCATATCTCACACTCACCTCTCTTTCCCTCTGATGAGAAAACACTTTGCCTTTCTCACATATTGCTTTGTTACAAGCTTCACCTTTACTGAGTCTTTTTGTCAGTTTTACTGCTCATTTTTTTCTTTCCCTAAATATTTGAGTTACTGGTGTCTGGATCAGGGAGGGTTCAAATACAGCTTCTAAGTTCATTGAGAACCAAAGCCCTTCCCATACCCAAGTACTGTCTGTTGCTAAGTCTGGTCCATCAGGCCTTCATCACTTGTAGGTTTGGGTTTTTGTTTGTATCTGTTTGTTTTTATTTTTTAAGGACAACTTGGCTTCCAGTGAGTTTCTCTTATCTCCCAAGTCCATGCACATCATGTTTTATCAGAGTCACAACTGTTCATTCTTAGAGGCTTTGGGGCACCACTGAAGTCCGCAGATATAAATTTTTCACGTGGAATTCTTTAAACACACTCTTACATATATAACACCTTGGATTTTACCCTACTAAATACCCAAAATGGCACATCTATCCTGTTCTTGTAATCAGGAAAATCATCTAAAACTACACTAAAGAAGCAACTCAGAAGCAGAATAAAACAGTGTTCTGTTCTTTCCCAAATTCCCCTTTATTCTTTGTTCATCTTAACTACTTTCATTCCAAACTTTTTGAGGACAATCTTAGATGTAAGACCTTCTGCAAATAACATTGACCTCACCATCCCCCACCTCCCTTTGCTCTCTATCTATTGGATAATCATCTGCCTCACACATTTATGAGACACTTCCATTTCTGTGGAAACCATATAGTCGACTCAGATGCTGTGGTTTCGGGGTGGGCAATGCCTCATTGGACCAGAAGCCTCTGAATTTCCTTTCTTTGTTACATTCCAAGGGCCAAATACTGGAATTATTGGTGGCTTTCAGCAAATGGCAAGAAAAGAACACTAAAACTAGAGTAATAACAGTCTGAAGCCACCACAAGCACGTCCCATCTCTGCTAGCATATATATATCATAAAATATTTTTGTTGAGAATAACAAGTCCCTTAAGTGAATGATTACTACTTTGTGTTTTAGCAAACACCTAAGAACAATTAAGCCTTCATGCTCATGAGGAGAGAAAACTGATGGAAAACAAAGATTTGGAATTTATGTTTTAGGAGTTGGGCTGAATATTGAGGCAAGAGAGGGATTCTTGTCTGGAAAGTGGAGGAGGTCATATCTAACTTATTAAACTAGCCAATTAGTGTATTTAAGTTTTAGATTTAACCCAGCTAGAAGATATACACCCCTCAGTAGTGACATTTCAAACTGAGTTTTTTGTGTTTAGATCCCCTTCTATCTAACATGTGTATTAATGCCATCTTGTTACAATTTTAATTCTTCAGTATGGGAGTAGCTTAATTTTATTTGATGCTGGCTTTTTGGTGTCTCCAAATTCCCTCCATCTATACAGAAATAGTCAGTGGTTCTTAATTTGGAGACTATTGAACTTGTTCTATAGAGCAAATATGAACTAAGGCTACCAACATTGTGATAATCTGGAATCCACCATTCTCATATAATGTTTATTTATGTTTATTGCATTAAAATATTATTATAAGGAATAGCTATCCTCAAAGTAAAAGGAATGTGTCTATCATGTTAATGTGACGTTAGACATCTGATTGAGTAAAGATCAAGATGATGTGGTGGGAAAAGCCCATTCCCAAGAATTCAGCGTCCAGAGTTTTGTCATATTTTCTCTCCAGAGTGACTCAGTGTCCCTTGCCAACTCAACCATTCTGGACTTCAGTTCCCTTTTATGAATAATAAGAAGCTTTATATATGGATTGGTAAGGTTTCTTCTACCTCTGAAATTATGTGATTCTACAGTTTTTTTTTAAATTTGTCCAAGAGATATCACAGTAATTTTCTTATATGACAAGTGAGCTCATAATCTTAAGAAATTTGGTGAGGATGGCCTTTTAATATCAGTTTTTATAAATAATTCAATTGAAGCTCAGTGAATAATGTTGACTTGTCCAAGTCACATAGCTAGTTTAACACCTTAATCACATTTAAGATGGTGATGTCCGGATTTTCTTGAAATAAGTGAAATATACTAAAAGCTGATTTAGACAATAGGATACTCTTGGCACATAATTTAACTTTTCCAATTATTGCTTGATATTTTTGTTTGTTTTTCATCTGAAAAATCAAGATCATAATATCACTCTGGCTATTTTACCATATTAATGTTAGATTCAAATGAGTTGATAAATGGGAAGGAATTTTGAAAGCTGTAAAACATTATTCACATATATTAACCAGAATACATAATGATGCTGAAAGCACTAACATCATTTTTAACTGAGCTGTTTTATTTGACTCTGTACATTCATCATCATAACTGGATAATTGGACACTCTTGCTTCTTTTTCTGCTATATAGAAAAAGTGGGCAATATGTAAATGTTATATATTTTGAGTAAGGTTAACTTGAAGATTTTTGGTAAAGTCAAAACTCTGATTTATTACTTCTTTCAGCATGTACTTATTGAGCACCCATTATCTGCCAGAGGCTATTTGGGGGTACTGAGAATACAGAAGTAAAAACACAGGCAAGCTCCTGGTGTTACAAAACGTACAATCAGTAAGGCATCAAAATGTAGGTATCTCTTTACCAGTGAAGGCCAGAGAGATGTGGTTAAATTACATCTTTACAAGTAACTTTGGGAAGTCCTTGTGTGGGGTGCATGGGGTGAGGCAAAGGGAGGATAAAGTGAGTTTTGATATGCATTTCTATTGTGATAACCTAGTTTAATAAAGGGCTGAAAATTTATTGTAGGAATTGATAGAAAACAATGATTCTGCAATTTTTTGATGGCTTGAATATGGAAGTATAGAAAGTATATTGGAGGGCAGAATTGGGATCCATAGGAACCTGAATATATGAGCTGAATATAATGATGTAAAATTTAACAGGTCTAATATTAACACCTAAAACTTTGAGCCAATATCCAGCTACAAGAATCTAGGTATAGTTAGGGATATGGTGGATTAATATGAGATATTGATAATATTTATTAAGTATTTATTAAGAATAGTTAAAACTCTAAATATGAGTCAGCAATATAATAAAACATCTCCAAAATTATAAAACAGTAAATGTTGGGATTACTAGCCATACAACATCAAATAAAGGATAATAATTATCCCATTTTATTCTTTACTTGTCAGACTTCAACTTGCATATTTCACATAATTCTGAGCCCTAAATTTTAGGAGGGATAGCTGGAACTTGTTCAAATGATGGATGCTGGAAGGAATTGAACTCATGACGGGATATTCAGGTAAAGGAATTGGCAAAGGTTAGCTTGGAAAAAGGAAGACTGAGTGTAATATGGTGTGAAGATTAGTTTCCTTCAAACAACTGACAAAGGTTCTCTTATTATGTTTGACCACAGGAAGCCTGATGGACTTTTTAAAAAGGCTGATTTTAGCTCCACACAAGGAAAACTGTCAAAGATACTCTTATCAGATGGGCTGCATTTCCCTAGAGGTCACTGAGTATATGGTGGATGGGGTTTGAACACTGAGAAGTGCTGAAAAAAGCATTGAAAATGTGGGACTAGAAAACAATTAAGGTCCAAACCAATCTTAGCTATTTGTGATTTTTTCATCAAATATAGGTTAATATTCATCTTCAAAACAAAAGAAAACAAACAAACAAACAAACAAACAGAAACCTTTACAGGAAGAAAGTGAAACCTCAGAAATCTCCAACTTGAATATGACGATGTTTTAGCAAAAATATATATGCCTATGACCTCCCAAGATGGAAGTGATTTTACTCTCTATCATCAACCTCTGGTGTTTTATACTAAAAGGGAAGATATGTATGCATGAAAATGCCTCAGCATAGCTGATATCAATGTCCTTTTAAAACAAAATATTCCTAAAGTCATTTTGGTTTGCTCCTTATGAAATATGTCAATGTGAAAGGTTATCACTGTAACATCTTTTTTTGAACAGTACACATTTCACTTGCTACCCCTGCTTGGATCACCTGGTGATACTGTTCTTTCATTTCTGTCCCAGCAAGCCTGGCTTTCTGTAGGGCAATAGTTGGGTAGTACAACAGCTGATCTTAGCTCTCAGAAGGTTCATGCTGAGCAGTTGGCTGGATTTTGCTTTAAACTTATTTGCACAGAGCTGCTGTGTACAGCTGTTTACCCCATCAAGTTTATCTCCTAAACACAGCACAGTATAATTTATTTTTATAGGGAATTCTTCATAATAGAGGATCACAAATGGCTTCTCAGGGAGAGTCAATCATAGAATAAAGAGGAACAGAAGGATTGAAGGAGAATTGTAAAGTGAGAAAATGACACATGAGAGAATTCCAGCAGGCAAGAGGAAAGACTGCAGGGAAAAAAATGGGAAAGGTGATGGATGGTGGTGGGAGAGAGTGAGTCAAGGTGGCGGGGACCCAGGCATCAGAAGAGGGAAGGTAATGAGAAGCACCTGTGAAAAATTATTTGCTCTGTATTTTTACTGGAAACCTTATGGCTTAATTGACAAACATTAAGTGTAGAATAAGAGCCAAGTTTCTAGATAATTGACAATGTTTCGGTTACTAAATATATTCTATCATGTAAGTTTGAGAGGCACCGACCTAAGGATCACCTGGATTATTTGTTAAAAACACAGATGCTGGCTCTCATGCCAAACTGATACAATGAAATTCCTAATGTAGAGACCCAGAAAATTGTCTTTTGTACAATTACTCTGTGAACAGTCCAATCTGAGAAACAATGATTGAAGAACATATTTGGTTGCAAGCAACAGAATAGCTAACTGACAAAAACTCAGTCCCTAAAGCATATATTTTTCTTATCCAAGGAGTCTGGAAGTAGATGACCACTGACATTGGTCCCATAGTATAGAAGTGTCATCAGGGACCCAGGTACATGTAACCTTTCCATTCCCCTATCCTAGGCTAGTGAATTTTTTGCCTCATATACTTTGACTCACATGTTATCACAATATGGCTACTTCAATACAGACATGGAGTCCTCATTAAAGACAGGAAAAAGGAGGGGAAAACATGACATCTGCTCCTTTTTCTCAAGAAAGCTAACATTTACCCAAGAACCTCTCCATTAGAGTTTCACTTAGGTTCTATTGGTCAGCACAGTGACATGGAACCACTACTAAATTAAGAGGAAGCCAGGAAAGCAAATATTAAACTCTCTCTGGTAAAGATAAGCAAAGGAGAAGAGAATTGAGAACAGTGTTAGTCAGGTAAACTACCGTGTTCACTACATTGATTTATGGATGAAGAATCCCAGGCTCGCTGGATGATATGATTTGTTTTCAGCGTGAAAAGGATAAGAATTAAACTCTGTCTGCTCCTACTTCACTGAATTGACCTCTGAGCTACCTTGATTCTATACTTGTTCTATAAAGGTTTTCAATAGTACCCTATAACAGGGGTCCCCAGCCAGTACCAGTACCAGTCTACAGCCTTTTAGGAACTGGGCCACAGAGCAGGAGGTGAGCAGCAACCAAGCACGTGAAGCTTCCTCTGCCGCTCCCCATTGCTCCCCATTGCTTGCATTACTGCCTGAACCACCCCCGTGCCCCATCCATGGAAAAATTGTTTTCCACGAAACCCGTCCCTTGTGCCAAAAAGGTTAGGGACAGCTGCCCTATAAGATCTGAGTTTTCCTGATTCTTATTTTGGTTCCAATTCACAAGTTTGCAAATACATTGTAGTCAATGATAATAGAGATTATTAATGCCTGATTGATTAAATCACAAGTTCAGGATTAAGACTTGGATATTTTTAACGCATGACTATGAGTTTTTATAGCTTTTGGATGAGCTGGCACTATGAGACATTTTGCGCAGAGAAGGCAGAACCAAACAACCTCTATTTTGCTTCCATTATTGGCAACAGAAAGAATGATCTTCACACATAGCACAGGAAGATCAGTTCGGTGCTTTGTGACCACCTAGAGGGGTGGGATAAGGAGGGTGGGAGGGAGATGCAAGAGGGAGGAGATATGGGGATATATGTGTATGTATAGGTGATTCACTG
The DNA here is from genome assembly GCF_965194825.1 of Balaenoptera physalus. NCBI lineage: Eukaryota > Metazoa > Chordata > Mammalia > Artiodactyla > Balaenopteridae > Balaenoptera > Balaenoptera physalus. The sequence goes on along the minus strand of NC_138897.1, from coordinate 40,266,415 downwards.
TGCTATAAAGCAGAAACGAACACACCATGGTAAAACAATTATATTCCAATAAAGATGTTTATTTTTTTTTTTTAATTTAAAAAAAGGGTGGGATAGACTTGATTAAGAGGAAATCGAAACCTCAGAAACTTTGGAAGAGAGTCATGGATGCTTGTTTAAATAATTTCAAAGTTCCAAGACCAAGTGGATTACATCATAGAGAAACAAAGGAACCTATAAATAATCAAGATTAGTAATTGGTGGTGGTTGTGGGGGGGAATCACAGAGAATTAATAAGGATGGTGAAAGTAGAAATGGGAAAATATTCCATTAAATAAATTTTTTCCAGAGCTTAGTAGTTTTCATTCTGCTCACTGATAGTTTTGAAATACCTGAATGTCTAAGGGAGATTATTGAAAGATAGTATAAAAAGACTTAGATAAACAAGTAGTGATTATAAGAAACCACTTGGGTTCTCTCTGAAGACATTGCATTTTTTAATAAGGCATTTTTGATAGGACCTATGACATACTTGGAGAAGACTGAGCTACAGGTAAAGCATGGAAGAATATGACAGAGCGAAACAGATTCATAGCTTTTTTATTTTCTTTTTTAAGATGACCAAGAACCAAATGTTCATATTCCAAGGAATTTTAATTTTTTTTTAAAAAAGCGTCACCTGTTTTGTCTGTACATAAAGTAATAAAGCTAAACTTATCTTTAATTCATAATTGTATTAATGTATAATGTAATAGTTCTAAATAGTTTAGTTTAACTACAAATTTTTAAGCAATGCTAATGGAAGTTTTTGTTTTCTTCTAATATATCTCACATTCAAACTCTATATTTTAGAATAATTGTAAAGCATGGGCAGTGAGTGGGGCAAATGTGCTATGAAATTGCCCACTGTTTTGTCTTCTTTAGGATATTTTAAACCACTTCTCATTTACTTTTACTTAAAATGCGTTATGCTGGTTCAGAGGGCAGATGATATCTGAAAGCATTCATTGCATTGTTTTTGAGAATGTTTCCTTTAATATGTGTTCAGATAGATTATAGGGAATTAAATCATGTCTTCATTGTGACAGGATTTTGTCTTAAAAATATTAAAAAAGTCTGAAATGTACATATGCCATTTCACAGGTAGAAAAAGTCTAATTTTAAATTAACTAATTTTTATTTTGATATTCATTTACTACATATATTTTTTTCTCTCTACTGTGGGTGTACATAGATTGTATGAGTAGATATGCGTACAAGAGTAAGTGAGATGGAAAGAGACATACTGGTAATATTCAGCTTCTTTGCTCAATTTCAGCTGGCTTATCTTTAACACAATTAGGTAACTATTATATTAATTAGGTGAATGACATTAATTGCTTTGTTCTTTTTTTTTTTTTTTTTTTTTTTTTACTTTTTTCACAGAAAGCAGTGGTTTTAATATTTTTGGCTCTATTGCATGATAATTTGTTAAGGACTAGATTGACTCTGGCCAAGTGTGTTGGCTTTAACTAATACATGATACCATTAATAAGATATATATGTGTACAGTAAGTCCCCTGCATACGAACCTTCAAGTTGCGAACTTTCAAGGATTTGAACATGCGTTCCATCAACGTCTGGCATGAGTGAAATTGCAGCTTGCCCTCCATCTCCTATTGCTGACGATCCTTAAGCTCTACTATCTCCCACCTCCTCCCCCTCTTCCAGTCAGTAACTCTTCTTACTTGTTCATTCAATACCAGCCCCTGTATGCCAGCTGTTTTACTGTACTACTGTACTTTTCAAAGTACTGTACTGAAAGATTAAAAATGTTTTCTTTAGTTTTTGTGTTTGTTTTTTATGTATTATTTGTGTGAAGAGTATTATAAACCTATTACAGTACAGTACTATACAGCTGATTGTGTCAGTTGGGTACCTAGGCTAACTTTGTTGGACTTAACGAACAAGTTGGACTTAGAAACGTGCTCTCAGAATGGAACTCATTTTTCTGTATGGGACTTACTATAATTTAAAAAACATTTGGAATATACAGAAAAATAAAGAAAGAAAACATAATTTAGTATGAAATCACATTCCAAAGTCTAACTTTGCTAGTGCTTTTATGTATGTTGTTCTACTCTTTTTGCAATGAACATAAGACTAACGAGTTTATACTATCAATACTGTTTTATCATTTGCTTATGTCTTTCTCTCTTTATTCTTATTTTTATTTTTAAAATAATTTTAAGAGAGACAGGTCTTCTGGGACCCCAGAGAGTTAGAAGCAGAAATATTGAATGAGAGCATCTGGGCCCCAGTCCTATTTTGGTTTCTTTGATGAGGAGGTGGTCTTGATAGTGCTGACCTTAGACCAATGATGTAAACATTGGTCAGGCCCAATGTTGTAAACATTACCCTATAGGTATAGATTATGAATCTAAGTTCTTCTGGAATAAGAACAGAAACTAGGGTATACAAAATCAGTGGCAAAGCAAGAATTCAGCTTCTCCATCATCATCAGAATGGCTTTCCTTGTAGGGAACCCAGAGCAAGGGGCAAACTGCACCAAGTCAGGCTGTGCCCACTCCTTCCCTGTGCTACTGCATCATGTTCCTTAAGTCTTGCATCCATGGGTAAATAGATTACATCCTTATAGCAAGCATCATCTCTTTTCTCAGCTCTGCAACACATTTGCAATGCTGCACAGTGTACCATGAACATGGTTTCATGAATGTACATATATGTTTGCCTTGTTGTAGAGATGCATACTACTGATAGACATTCAGGTAATTTTCAGGTTTCCTTATTACAAATAATTCTGTGTGAAATCTTCTTGTACATATATTTATGTATCTGTAGAGTAAATTCCTAGAGTTGCTTATATGTTTGTAATTCATTTTAAATTTTAAATTGAGGTGTGCTCAATTTAAATTTTGATGTAGAAATGATATTTGATTTGTATACCATATTGAAATAACACAGGCTGCAAAATTCTTAAAAGAAGACTACCTTCTGATAATGAATAATTAAGTGGTATATAGTTAACAAATCCACATTTAATGAAAATTATGAACAAGCTAAAATCTTCCACATTATTATAAAATATTCTCCATTAAACCCTACCATTTATTTGCATTTTAAGTGCATGTGTGATACATCTCTAAACCCAATTAATCAGCTGGCATCTTTGGTTAATATTGATTTTAGCTAAAATGTGAAATTCTCCTATAATAACACATAGCCAGACAAATAGAGAAACATGTTTTGCACCATGCAAATTAATGCAAGGTCATAGGCAAGACCTACAAAATAATTAAACCAGGTTAAGGGAGCCATACTTTGGGAGACTAAGAATTTTAATTAAAACTGTTATTGAGTTCAAATGAGGGGTTTCTGTCTGTAATTAATGAGTAATATCTTTCTGCATTAATCAACTTCACCAAAAACTGCCTAATTAAGACTTTGCTTTTCCTGTATTGCTTCAGGTTTGTGGGGTTAGTGGGTAGTAAGTTATATGGAAAAGTATTTAAGATTAGAAGGACAGTTTTAAAAATCTTGCTTTTCTACCTGATTTATTCTTGGGCTCCATATTTGACAGCAGTGAATTCATGCATATTTATCAGATACTTACTACAAAAGAGTCATGGTTGGAACTACAAAGAAGGTTCAGCTGCCACTTATAAAGGATATATGATGTATTAGACATTGAATTAGGCATTTTATAACCAGTGTCATTTTTTCTTCATAACTTTTTATCGTTTAAAATACTTTTTTTTTTAGAAGAAATGAGTAATTTACCCAAGGCCTTAGCAATAAATTACAGTGAAGACAATAAAAGTGAGATTAGAGAGTATCTTTTGGATTTGCAGTCAAAATGGACTCTACTAATGGGATGTTGTCTTGCCCCACCCAGTGGCTGGCACAGGTGGATGCCCAAAGCCCTCCCTTCCAAGCTTATGCTTGAGAGCAGAACAGGGCACACCCTCCTCGCGAGGGCATGTGGACCTGAGAATAACAAAGAACTCCCTGAGGTGAGTGCACCCAGACAAGACTTGTGTCCACCAGACTGATAAGTGACACACACATTCCTTGGAGAACACAGAGTGATATATAGGGGAGAGGACAACAAAGTTACTCTCAGAGAACATGGAAATGAGGCCAAGGATGTGGAAGTATGTCACTAACAGATTTTGAATTCAAACTCAGTGAACTCCAAGGTCAGTGTTCTTCCAATGTACTCTTCCTTGCCCACAGGACCATGGGGGTACTCCAATGGGAAAGAAATGTGTACAGATCTTATTCCAGATCCTTCTGTAACATAACGAACCTCACCTTTGACCCTTTGCTTAGTCTCCAGCTTGGGGGCCTAATTTTACAACTAGTGGGTCAAATGATGAGGCGTTGAGACATCATAAATGACTCTGGAAGATTACAGCAGTCTGGAGTTTCAGGATTCTCTTACTGAAAAACTATTCTTGAAGGTTTTTTCCCAGAAGCAACATAGTACTTTACTTCACATAGGAAACAGCTCACAGGAACTGAAAACAGGGTTTTTCCCTCCCTTCCTCTCCCTTCCTTCCTCCTTTTCCTTTTCTTCCTTCCTTCTTTCATCCCTCCCTCCCTCCTTCCTCCTCCCTCCCTTCCTTCCTTCCTTCCTTCCTTCCTTCCTCCCTCCCTCCCTCCCTCCTCCCTTCCTTCCTTTATTCCTTTCTTTCCTCTTCCCTTCCTTCAATTTAATCAACAAATATTCACTAAATGTCTGCTATGTGTTGGGGCCAAACATACATTATAATATTTCTAAACACTGCAGCTTATTTTTTATGAGGGCCTTTATAATTTCTCATGGATCTTTGCATTTCCGCTTTTTCTCTTCCTCACAATCTCACCTTTGTTCTTGCATCAAAACACTGGTTTCTTTAAACAGCTGTTAAACTGAAACCCTTATAAAGAGGGTTGTAAAAATGGATTAACATCAGCCCATTTCTCTTTGTTGAAAATCCATATTAATGCTTCATATGAATAAAATGAAACTCCAACCTGAGAAATATTCCAATCTCTTTGTTTGTTATTTTGGGAAATTTTTCTCTGTTTTGTTTTTGTTTTGTCAATGATGAGGTTAGGTAGCATTTATGAAAACAATTTTGGGGACAAATTTTGGAGATATATATATAAGAAAATTTGTAAATTGAGCCATCTTATTCCTCACTGGCACTATCTCACTGCTTCATTAAGGCTATTTAAGGCTATTAAGGCTTAAGGCTATTAAAGCATATTTCTTCCTCTTTGCCCAGGAAAACTGCTCCTATCTCCAAAGGCAAGTTTGAAATTCTATTAAACTTAAATTGCTCAGTTATTGCAGGATCCAGACATGCATACACACATACACACACACACACACACACACACACACACACACAAGTATTTTAAGGAAAAAAATGAGGACCAAGTGGTAAAAAGGCATAATACATAAAAGAGGAAATGAAATTTAAAAAGAAGAGGAAAGACAACCTGAGAAAAGAAGCAGCAGAGAACAAGGGCACTTTCCCGTTCAGTCAGCCTCTGAATTGGGAAGCCTGAAACGGCACATGGCTCTTAAACAAATACGAATGACATTACTAGAGATTTCTGGATAATTAGGCATGGGAAATGGTAAGTGATATATTCATCTCCTGCATTTATGTTTTTTTTTAAGGTATCCAGCAGTTTTTTTAAGTGGATGGTTTGAAACTTCGACATTGGTTGAGGATAAAACTGAAAAGAGTGGCAGATATTCTTTTGAAATACTTTTTGGTCAACACAGGTCAATTTACCTGACTGCTGCCATCGCCCTTCTAAGTTTCACTCAGTACCAAATGCAAGGTACAGAACTCTTAAATGGTTAGGTTATTCCTTTCTTTTAATTTAAAGAACAGCACAATAAAGAACACAGAAAGAGCAGCTGTGAGGGATTGTCCTCGCTGCCCAGCAGAGATTGGCTGCTGTCAGAGAACAGGTGGGCAGGTTTGGTTTACAGGCTGGGGATCCCCACTCTGCGCCATGTGCCTCCTTTATACAGCGGAGGGTAAGATGCATAATCTTGCTCCCTTTGTGGAATGCTCATTGGGTTTTTTTGCCCAATTGTGCCCTAGCAATATTTATTTCTGTAAAGTGTTCCTATATTAGGTGACTTTCCAAATAAACTCTCTGTGACACACTATGCAATAAATATGATAAATCAATCTTGCTTTTACAAAATATCAATTATTGTTAACTGGCCAGCTCTATCCTCGAAGCTGCTTCTATATCCTCAACAAAATGTTTAGGATCTCTAGTGGAGAAAAGAGAACAATAAAACAGTCCTCAGCAACTTCCAGAGTAAACTCTTATTAGAGCAACCTGAATAGCACACATGAGACCAAAGCAAATGCTATATAGCAGTGAAGAATTTTGGACAAGGAAGTGGAGTAGTCAGACTGCAAAGTCTGGAATCATTTGTCTTTTCAACAAATATCATCTAGTTATTTTCCTTGGACATCTCTAAAGATACCAATCTAGACAAAGATCTTATCTAAATGTGTCAGTTCCGAAGCAGCAAAGGAGGTACCCGCGTTGATTCCTGTGGTTGGTGGTTTTAACCTGGAGTGACCAGTTTTGGGAGTGGAGGCATTGTTGACACTTTCATGGGGAAAACCTTGAAAAAAAGCATTCCTTCCTGCTGACCATTCCTCTCCTCCTGCCTAACAAGTCCAAGCCTGATTCTCCCACTGCTCAAGTCTCCAGAACGTTTTCTGAACTATTCCATTCTGTTCTCACTTTTGGTGGTTCTGTGGCCTTCCCGCATGGACAGAGATCATCCCTTAACAGAGGGGCATGAACTGCTCCTGGGGTAGAGCATTGATTATCTCCTTCTTCTTTCTCCTTTCATGTGTGCATTCATTCATTCACTCAATGAGCACTTATTAAGAACCTCCTATAAGCAGGCACTATCTTAGATTCTTGGGATACATTGGTGAACAAAAAAGATCAAGAGTTCCACCCCTAAAGAGTTGATATTCTAGTAAAGGGAAACAGATTGTTAACAATAAACTTACTAAAGGATCTATATAGCATGTGGAGTTGAACCATTCAATGGTAAACAAATGGAAATAATGAACAGGAAGAAAGAGAAAAGGCTACAGTTTACATATTAAAGGATTGTCAAGAGAACCTTAACTGGAAAGCTGAGATTTAAGAAGAGAAGCAGAAAGAGGCCAGTGGGGCTGGAGCAAGGGAGAGTGTGGGGAGAGAGAGGGAACAGAGGGTTCAGATCCTGCAGCTCTTTCATAGGTCATTGTAGGAATTTTGAATTTTTTTCAGAAAATTTGCTTAATCTCAGTCTATAAATCCAAATTATGAATAAAACTTCAAAAAAAAACATACTAATTTGCAGAGGATTGACGGAACTAAATGAAAATATATATGGTATTTTTTCCTTCTGATGTATGACAAAAACATTTCAAAAACTTGTACTCTGCATCCAAATTGAAATAAAATATTTAACATATTTTTAATCTTTTGACTTTAGGAAAAATTGAACCCTAAAACTATCCTCAGAAATGTTCATTCCAGTTATCCTGACTGATAGCCATGTACCTTTACAGTTGAAGTGGAAGCAATGAGTAAAAGTTAAAAGAAACAAAAGTCATTTTAATGAAGATAGGACAAGGCACCTCTGGTGGTCCAAGCATGAAACAGGAAGCAGGGGTCTACCCAGTACTGAATATATTTAAACAGAGGCATGGTAACCATCTAACAGAGATCTGATAAGGAGGATTCCTATTTTTCCAAATGGATTGGGAAGGTCACTCCTCAAGAATTCTAGAACTTCAACTGACTTTTCTTGAATACTTATTTTGAGCTAGACATTTCTAGAAGCATTTTTATATAGATTATCTCATAAAACCAACACTAGACTCAACCCTTTGAGTCTAGATATTTTTGTGCTCACTTTATAGAAGAGGGAAATGAAACTGTACGAGTTCATAAAACCAGTGAATTAAGGGGGCAGTGTATAAATTCATATCTGTTTAATTATAAAGCCTTTGTATTTTTGTTGTTGTTACTTTTTCCATCCTAGCTCTCAGAAACCAGAATGTGAAAATTGCTTTATAAAGCAATATTTACTAATTATTACATTACTTATTTCCAGAATCCATCCATTCAGCAGTCATTTAGTAAGTTCCTCACACACTCAAGACATTGTTCCAAGTGCTAGTGAGACACAAGTGGAAGACACAGACCTGGAGGATAATAATTACAATTAGATGATCAGAGAAGTGGAACTACTCCTTGGTACTCCTTGGGGACTGTGATCTTGATCTTCATTCTATTTCCTGAGCACACTCCATGTTTTTTGTTTGTTTTGTTTTGTTTTTTACTTCAGTGTCTTTGCTTCTTTTATCCTGCCTATAGGACTATCATCTAATTATCCAATTGATAAATACCTCAACAGCTTTATTGCTCAGATATAAGTAATAGAAACACTACTGAAACTAGCTTCAATGAAGGCAAACAAACAACAAAGGACATTTAGTTATGTCTGTCCATAACTAGAAGGAGAGTTTGAATTAGTCTCTGGCTCACTGGGTCCACCAACTCAGATGGTACCATCACATCCTGTCACTCTCATGATCATTCTTTTTTTTTTTTTTCTAACATCTTTATTGGAGTATAATTGCTTTACATTGTTGTGTTAGTTTCTGCTGTATAAAAAAGTGAATCAGCTATACATATAAATATATCCCCATATACCCTCCCTCTTGTGTCTCCCTCCCACCCTTCTTATTCCACCCCTCTAGGTGGTCACAAAGCACTGAGCTAATCTCCCTGTGCTATGTGGCTGCTTCCCACTACCTATTTTACATTTGGTCTATATGTCTATGCCACTCTCCCACTTTGTCCCAGCTTACCCTTCCTCTCCCTCTGTCCTTAAGTCCATTTCTACATCCTGTCCAGCTCATAGGTTCTTCAGAACCCTTTTTTTTTTTTAGATTCCATATATATGTGTTAGCATATGGTATTTGTTTTTCTCTTTCTGACTTACTTCACTCTGTATGACAGACTCCAGGTCCATGCACCTGACTACAAATAACTCAATTTTGTTTCTTTTAAGGCACAGTAATATTCCATTATACATATGAGCCACATTTTCTATATCCATTCATCTGTTGATGGACACTTAGATTGCTTCCATGTCCTAGTTATTATAAATAGTGCTGCAATGAACATTGTGGTATATGACTCTTTTTGAGTTACAGTTTTCTCTGGGTATATGCCCAGTAGTGGGATTGCTGGGTCATATCAGAGTTCTGTTTTTAGTTTTTTTAAGGAACCTCTATATTGTTCTCCATAGTGGCTGTATCAGTTTACATTCCCACCAACAGTGTAGGAGGGTTCCCTTTTCTTCACACCCTCTCCATCATTTATTGTTTGTAGATTTTTTTATGATGGTCATCCTGACCAGTGTGAGGTGATACCTCATTGTTGTTTTGATTTGCATTTCTTTAATGATTAGTAATGTTGAGCATCCTTTCATATGTTTGTTGGCAATCTGTATATCTCTTTGGAGAAATGTCTGTTTAGGTCTTCTGCCTATTCTTTTATTAGGTTGTTTGTTTTTTTGATATTGAGCTGCATGAGCTGTTTGTATATTTTGGAGATTATTCCTTTATCAGTTGCTTCCTTGGCAAATATTTTCTCCCATTCTGAGGGTTGTCTTTTCATTTTGTTTATGGTTTCCTTTTCTGTGCAAAAGCTTTTAAGTTTCATTAGGTCCCATTTGTTTATTTTCGTTTTTATTTCCATTTCTCTGGGTGGTGGGTCAAAAAGGATCTTGTTATGATTTATGTCATAGAGCGTTCATCCTATGTTTTCCTCTAAGAGTTTCATAGTGTCTGGCCTTACATTTAGGTCTTTAATCCACTTTGAAGTTCATATTTGTGTATGGTGTTAGGAACTGTTCTAATTTCATTATTTTACATGTGGCTGTCCAGTTTTCCCAGCACCACTTGTTGAAGAGGCTGTCTTTTCTCCACTGTATATTCTTGCCTCCTTTTTCAAAGATAAGGTGACCATATGTGCATGGGTTTCTCTCTGGGCTTTCTATCCTGTTCCATTGACCTATATTTCTGTTTTTGTCCCAGTACCATACTGTCTTGATTACTGTAGCTTTGTAGTATAGTCTGAAGTCAGGGAGCCTGATACCTCCAGCTCTGTATTTCTTTCCCAACAATGTTTTGGTTTTTCGGGGTCTTTTGTGTTTCTATACAAAGTGTGAAATTTTTTGTTCTAGTTCTGTGAAAAATGCCATTGGTAGTTTGATAAGGATTGCATTGAATCTGTAGATTACCTTGGTACTAGAGTTACTTTCACAATGTTGATTCTTCCAATCCAAGAACATGGTATATCACTCCAACTGTTTGTATCACCTTTAATTTCTTTCATCAGTGTCTTATAGTTTTCTGCATACAAGCCTTTTATCTACTTAGGTAGATTTATTCCTAGGTATTTTATTCTTTTTCTTGCAATGGTAAATGAGAGTGTTTCCTTAATTTCTCTTTCAGATTTTTCATCATTACTGTATAAGAATGCAAGAGATTTCTGTGCATTCATTTTGTATCCTGCTAATTAACCAAATTCATTGATAAGTAGTTTTCTGGTAGGATTTTAGTATTCTCTATGTATAGTATCATGTCATCTGCAAACAGTGACAGTTTTACTCCTTTTCCAGTTTGGATTCCTTTTATTTCTTTTTTGTCTCTAATTGCTGTGATTAAAACAATGTTGAATAATAGTGTTGAGAGTGGGCAGTGTTGTCATGTTCCTGATCATAGTGGAAATGGTTTCAGTTTTTCACCATTGATAACAATGTTGGCTGTGGGTTTGTCATATATGGCCTTAATTATGTTGAGGTAATTTGTCAAAAGATTTTTCTGCATCTATTGAGATGAAAATATGATTTTTAGACTTCAATTTGTTAATATGGTATATTACACTGATTGATTTGCATATATTGATGAATCCTTGTATCCTTAGGATAAGCCCCACTTGATCATGGTGTATGATCTTTTTAATGTGCTGTTGGATTCTGTTTGCTAGTATTTTGTTGAGGATTTTTGCATGTATGTTCATCAGTGATATTGGCCTATAGTTTTCTGTTTTTGTGACATCTTTGCCTGGTTTTGGTATCAAGGTGATGATGGCCTCATAGAATGAGTTTGGGAGTGTTCTTCCCTCTGTTAAATTTTGGAAGAGTTTGAGAAGGATAGGTGTTAGCTCTTCACTAAATGTTTGATAGAATTCAACTGTGATTCCACCTGGTCCTGGGCTTTTGTCTGTTGGAAGATATTTAATCACAGTTTCAACTTCAGCGCTTGTGATTAGTCTGTTTATATTTTCCATTTCTTCCTGGTTCAGTCTTGGAAGGTTGTGCTTTTCTAAGAATTTGTCCATTTCTTCCAGGTTGTCCATTTTACTGTCATAGAGTTGCTTGTAGTAATCTCTCATGATCGTTTGTATTTCTGCAGTGTTAGTTGTTACTCTCCGTTTTCATTTCTAATTCTGTTGATTTGAGTCTTCTCCCTTTTTTTCTTGATGAGTCTGGCTAGTGGTTTTTCAATTATGTTCACCTGCTCAAAGAACCAGCTTTTAGTTTTATTGATCTTTGCTATCTTTTCCTTCAATTCTTTTTCATTTATTTCTGATCTGATCTTTATGATTTCTTTCTTCTGCTAACCTGGATTTTTTGGTTCTTCTTTCTCTAATTGCTTTAGGTGTAAGGTTAGGTTGTTTATTTGAGATTTTTCTTGTTTCTTGAGGTAGGATTTTATTGCTATAAACTTCCCTCTTAGAACTGCTTTTGCTGCATCCCATAGGTTTTGGGTTGTTGTGTTTTCCTTGTCATTTGTGTCTAGGTGTTTTTTGATTTCCTCTTTGATTTCTTCAGTGATCTCTTGGTTATTTAGTAGTGTGTGGTTTAGCCTCCATGTGTTTGTATTTTTTTACAGATTTTTTTCTGTAATTGATATCTAGTCTCATAGCGTTGTGGTCGGAAAAGATATTTGATATGATTTAAATTTTCTTAGATTTACCAAGGCTTGATTTGTGACCCAAGATATGATCTTTCCTGAAGAATGTTCCATGAGCACTTGAGAAGAAAGTGTATTCTGTTGCTTTTGGATGGAATGTCCTATAAATATCAATTAAGTCCATCTTGTTTAATATATCATTTAAAGCTTGTGTTTCCCTATTTATTTTCATTTTGGATGATCTGTCCATTGGTGAAAGTGGAGTGTTAAAGTCCCCTACTATTATTGTGTTACTGTTGATTTCCCCTTTGATGGCTGTTAGCATTTCCCTATGTATTGAGCTGTTCCTATGTTGGGTGCATGAGTATTTACAATTGCTATACCTTCCTCTTGTATCGATCCCTTGATCATTATATAGTGTCCTTCTTTGTCTCTTGTAATAGTCTTTATTTTAAAGTCTATTTTGTCTGATATAAGAATTGCTACTCCAGCTTTCTTTTGATTTCCATTTGCATGGAATATCTTTTTCCATCCCCTCACTTTCAGTCTGTATGTGTCCCTAGGTCTGAAGTAGGTCTCTTTTAGACAGCATATATACCGGTCTCATTTTTGTATCCATTCAGCCAGTCTGTGTCTTTTGGTTGGAGCATTTAATCTATTTACATTTAAGGTAATTATCAATATGTATGTTCCTATTACAATTTTCTTAATTGTTTTGGGTTTATTATTGTAGCTCTTTCTTTTTCTTGTGTTTCCTGCCTAGAGAAGTTCTTTAGCATTTGTTGTAAATCTCTTTTGATGGTGCTGAATTCTCTTACCTTTTGCTTGTCTGTAAAGTTTTTAATTTCTCCATCAAATCTGAATGAGATCCTTGCTGGGTAGAGTAATCTTGGTTGTAGGATTTTCCCTTTCATCATTTTAAATATGTCCTGCCACTCCTTTCTGTCTTGCAGAGTTTCTGCTGAAAAATCAGCTGTTAACCTTATGGCGATTCTCTTGTATGTTTTTGTTGCTTTTCCCTTGCTGCTTTTAAAATTTTTTCCTTGTATTTAATTTTTGATAGTTTAATTAGTATGTGTCTTGGAGTGTTTCTCCTTGGATTTATCCTGTATGGGATTCCCTGTACTTCCTGGACTTTATTGACTATTTCCTTTCCTATATTAGGGAATTTTTCAACTATAATCTCTTGAAATATTTTCTCAGTCCCTTTCTTTTTCTCTTCTTCTTCTGGGACCCTTATAATTCGAATGATGGTGCATTTAATGTTGTCCAAGAGGTCTTTGAGACTGTCCTCAATTCTTTTCATTCTTTTTTATTTATTCTTCTCTGCAGTAGTTATTTCCACTATTTTATCTTCCAGGTCACTTATCCATTCTTCTGCCTCAATTATTCTGCTATTGATCCCTTCTAGAGAATTTTAAATTTCATTTATTGTGTTGTTCATCATTGTTTGTTTGCTCTTTAGTTCTTCTAGGTCCTTGTTAAACATTTCTGGTATTTTCTTCATTCTATTTCTAAGATTTTCAATCATCTTTACTATCATTACTCTGAATTCTTTTTCAGGTAGACTGCCTTTTTCCTCCTCATTTGTTTGGTCTGGTGGGTTTTTACCTTGCTCCTTCATCTGCTGCATATTTCTCTGTCTTCTCATTTTGCTTAACTTTCCGTGTTTGGGTTCTCCTTTTCACAGGTTGCAGGTTCATAGTTCCTGTTGTTTTTGGTGTCTGCCCCCAGTGGTAAGGTTGGTTCAGTGGGTTGTGTAGGCTTCCTGGTGGAGGGAACTGGTGCCTGTTTTGTGGTGGATGAGACTGGATATAGTTTTTCTGGTGGGCAGGACTGCATTCGTTGGTGTGTTTTGGGGTGTCTGTGAGCCTATTATGATTTTACGCAGCCTCTCTGCTAATGGATGGGGTTGTAGTCCAGTCTTGCTTGTTGTTTAGCATGGGGTGTCCAGCACTGGAGCGCTGGTCATTGAGTAGAGCTGGGTCTTAGCATTGAGACTGAGATCTCTGACAGAGCTCTCACCAATTGATATTATGTGGGGCTGGGAGGTCTCCGGTGGGCCAGTGTTTGAACTTAGCACTCCCACCTCAGACGCTTAGGCCTGTGACCCAGCCAGAGCACCAAGACCCTGTCAGCCACACAGCTCAGAAGAAAAGGGAGAAAAAGAAAAAAAAAAGAAAAATAAATAAAATAAATTTATTAAAATAAAAAATTTTAAAAAATTATTAAAATACCAAAATTAAAATGTAATAAAAACATAACAAAAAAGAAGAGAGCAACCAAACCAATAAACAAATTCACCAATGATAGTAAGCACTTAAAACTAAACTAAGATAAACATAAAAATCAGGATCTGTTCAGTCGCATACAGAAAACCCCAAGTCTACAGTTGCTCCCAAATTCCACCACTCCAATTTTGGGATGATTCATTGTCTATTCAGTTATTCCTCATATATAGGGTACATTAAGTTGATTGTGGAGATTTAATCTGCTGCTCCTGAGTCTGCTGGTAGAAATTTCCCTTTCTCTTCTTTGTTTGCACAGCTCCTGTGTTTCAGCTATGGATTTGGCCCTGCCTCTGAGTGTAGGTTGCCCTCTGGCATCTGTTCTTCACCCAGACATGAGGAGGTTAAACGAGAAGCTGATTAGGGGGCTCTTGTTCACTCAGGATGTGGGGAGGGAGTGGTATGGAATGCAGGGTGTTCCTGTGGTGGCAGAGGCCGGCACGACCTTGCAACAGCCTGAGGCATGCCGTGTATTCTCCCAGGGAAGTTGTCCCTGGATCACAGGACCCTGGCATTGGAAGCCTGCACAGGCTCCCAGGAGGGGAGGTGTGGATAGTGACCTGTGCTTGCACACAGGCTTCTGGGTGGCTGCAGCAGCAGCATTAATGTTTCACGCCCATCTCTGGTGTCTGCGCTGATAGCCATGGCTTGCATCCATCTCTGGAGCTCATTTAGGTGGTGCTCTGAATCTCTTCTCCTCACACACCCCAAAACAACGGTCCCTTGACTCTTAGGCAGGTCCAGACTCTTTCCCAGACTTCCTCCTGTTTAGCTGTGGTGCACTAGACGCTTTCAGGCTCTGTTCACACAGCCAACCTCAGTCCTTTCCTTGGGATCTGACCTCTGAAACCCGAGCGTTGGTTCCCAGCCCCCACCCACCCTGGCGGGTGAGCAGACAAGCTTCTCAGGCTGGCGAGTGCTGGTTGGCATAGATCCTCTGTGCAGGAATCTCTCCACTTTTCCCTCTGCACCCCTGTTACTGTGCTCTCTTCCATGGCTCTGAAGCTTCCCCCCTCAACCCACCCTGTCTCCTCCAGTGAAGGCACTTCCTAGTGTGTGGAAACTTTTCCTCTTTCGCAGCTCCCTCCCTGATGTGCAGGTCCTGTCCCTATTCTTTTGTCTCTGTTTTTTCTTTTTTCTTTTACCCTACCCAGGTACCCAGGGAGTTTCTTGCCTTTTGGGAAGTCTGAGGTTTTCTGCCCGTGTTCAGTAGGTGTTCTGTAGGAGTCTTTCCACATGTAGACATATTTTTGATGTATTTGTGGGCAGAAAGGTGATCTCCACGTCTTGCTCCTCTGCCATCTTGAAGGTCATCTCCCATGATCATTCTTTCACTCTCTCTGATCCACTCCCTCACCCATTTTATGCTTACCTAGTTAATTATCTCTTATTATAAGAAATAATAGGGTCCAGGACAGCAGATAGTTCAGACTTCACCACCTTACCCTCAAGGTAAGGCCTCTGATCTTCCAGTTCTAAATTTTGAAAATATCCATAAAAAGCCTAGCCGGATAACTGAATAGGACACCATGAATGGTTGGGCATGGATCATAGGGCAAAAGTGAATGCAAGAGCCGTGAGATTTAAATCCTATCAGAATCACACAATTAAGCTTGTAGAGAGACAGTCTGTCCAAGAAAACGGTTGTATGGTGGAGGAAGGAGCTCAACTATTGGGATGTCCATCTTCTGCTCTCTTCTTCATAGTCTCTCTTGAGCCACCCAACATATATAATCTTTCCCCCTACTAAAATCCCTGATACACAGTCCACCGGGAATTTCAACTGCCATTTATAGCCATGTTTAATCCATAAAAGTGATTTAGATCTTTTACATGAAGGCTTGGGCCAGACATCATTTAATTTGCTGAAACCCATGAAAAAATACCTCTCCTAGGAGCAGTGCCTGACAAGCACATGTTAAAGGAAAATAGAGAAAGGAGCTTGAGCCAGTGAAGAACAGGCACTCCTTTATTGATCCACTAATTCATTCAAAAATCTTCACTGAAATCTTACAATTTACCTGGCATTGTTCTAGAAGGTGATGTAACAATAACCACCAAAACCAGGTGTGGTCCATAACCAGGTGAGTATGCATACCAGTGGGACCAGACCTTTAGAAAACAAGTAAACACAGAATGCTGAAGAGTCCTTAGAACTAAGAAGAAAATCCCTACAGTGCTATGTGGGGAGTAACTAACATATCTAACTTGGGTTGTGGGGTGAAGGAAAGCTCATTTGAGGAAGTGAAATTTGAGCTGAGCCCCAAAAGCAGAGTAGTAAACATGCACAGGAAACATAGGAAGAACATGATGGAGGTGAAGAAGAGCATTGGTGAAAGCTTACTGCGTTTCAGCATTTTATGGAAACCACATAAAAGCCCATGTGGTTGGAGCTCTTGGGACTAGAAACGCACTACTGTTTGTCATTTCCTTGTCCTTCCACATGATGAGTTTAACCATTTTCCTTGGCCTTCAGACTGAGAGATCTTGAGAGCTCCCTGAGAAAAGGGTCCGTGTGGAAGGTAGGGGAAGACAGCAAAGTCAGGGCAGACTGGGAGCACAAAGGCTCTGTATTTGCCAACTTCATATTACTACTAAAGGCAAAATGACAAGTACTGGGAATAGCACTGAAATAGGTGCAAGAGATGTGGTTTGGAAATCTGGTTATCTAATTCATTTCATCTAGAGCTGGGACAAGTCACTAACCATGCCTGAATTTTCTTTTCTTGTCTATAAATTGGAGATGATCTCTTACAGAGTAGTGTTCAAGCTTTACATGATATAGTATACACGACTTTACAAGCTCTAAAGTGATATACCAATGCAAAGAAATGGGATTTGGGGCTGTTTTTTATATGTCCAACATTCAGGTTAAACCCCTGCACATTGCTTACTCTCTGTATATAAACAGCCCTCACAGCAGCATCCTTGGTATTCCTGATCTGATACTGAAGCAGAAGCTGTGTTATTGTGTGTGTGTGTGTGAGTGTGTGTGTGTGCATGTGTATATATGTGGTGAGTGCATGTTCTTCTCATGTGTTGGCTTGTGTAGTCAACGTAGCATGTGTTTGTATGGTGCATGTGGCATGTATGCATGTTTTTGGTGTATGGTATAAATATGTGATATGTATGGGTGCATACACACACGTATGCATGTTGTGTGGTGTGGGGTATGAGAAAGTATGATGCTGAAAGATACACATAGGCTGAAAGTCAGGAATCGTTATCTGGAAATATCATCCAATTTCATTCCAACTCCTGGGGGAATCCCAGAGATGGCACATTGCAAAACCCAGAGATTGCTAGTTTCAGAATAAACCTAACTAACTCTTTTGCTTTCTAATAGTTTACCAGGCATCAAAACAGAATGCTCTAGGAAGAATAAAATGGGGGCTGTGCTGCCCAGTCATGGCATTGTCACCAGCCCTCCTAAAATGCTGCAGAGGGAGTGTGAGGCCATTGGCAGGTACATGTTCTCTAGCCTGCATGGTAGCAAAACATCTCCAGGCCAACCTTGGCCCACTGGAAGCTGGGGAGAGGAGGCTAAGTTTTTACCAATAGAGCTGTTGTGATTCCAGTCAGATGGGAAACAAGTGTAATCAGTAAACTGTTGTGTCTTAGCTGCTACACCCACTAGATTAGGGGAGAGAAAATTATGGAAAACTAAGCAAGACATGAAGCCTTATGCAGCATTTCTATGATCACTTGTCTCCTGGGTTGTGTGGCAGGAAGGAGGGCACTCTAGGGCCAGTGGTGACCAGCATGGCCCCACACATTCCTGGGATATACACTGCACTGACTGCTCTTCTAGTAGACATCAGGAGAGATGTTTCAGTCCAAAACAGTACCCTAAGCTTCTGTTCACCATACGCTGGAGCATGTGTCCATCTATGCAGGAAGACAGAGAAAATAAAATGAAAATTTCATTGATAGGCTAATGGAAGAAATAAGAGTACCACCTAGAAAACAACTATGGAAAGTTGTGATACTGGATTAAAATTCAGTTGCACATCCTCAGATGTGAAGTACAGAGATGGAAGAAATCAATAAGAATGTGTTTATGAATGGGGTTTGAGTTTGGCCCTACAAAGAGATGGATTTTGCTAGACATATTGGCTGAGGGTAGGAGAGCAGGGCAGAGAGAAGGATGGCTGTGGTGACATGGAAAATGTGAGTATGTGGCTGAAACAATGGATCTTATGTTTCAGGTTCTCTAGGTACAATGTCTAAAACCCATGAAATTTCTAAGGACCTATAAAAATGACACGAGAACTAAAACAATAAATATAGATCCAAAATTAAAAAAAAAAGGAAGTACAAAAATTTGAATTATAAATATTTTACGACATCTATAAAACATAGCATATAACTTCCACTCATCAGCTATATCTGGACTGGAATAAATGTGGTGCTTGATGTGGATGTTTGGTAAGATGAGTGGCGGGTCCTCCAAAAGAAAGATTGCTCAGGACCAAAAAGTTCTCAAACCAGCTCTGTTTTAAAAGACCTAGACTCCAAGAGGTTACCTCGGTTACTTTTAGAGATATTGGTTTCTTTATCTGAAAAAAATGAGGTGTCTAAATTGAGCTCTCCAGAGGCCTGGGTATCATAAAATCACAGGGGAACCATAAAAATTTTACAAATTCTAAGGAAGATAACTTAATTAGTCAGATTAAGTAGTATTTGAGGATTGTTCATGATTAGTGAGAAAATAGAACATACACACACACATACACACAATAATTTAGGTGTTTATTATTGCATTAACACATTGTCTAGCAAATGTTTACACTTTGTAGCTAAAACTAGATTTATTACTGTTGTTGTTTGATTGAAGGAAAGATCAGCTAACTAAAATTGTTTGTTATTAACTCTGTGAGTTGATTGACTTGTGGGAATCCAAGGTATTTGACTATAATCAGGCACTTCTGTCAAGCAGTTGATAACTTACCCAATAACAAGCATAGTAATTTGGCATTCAGGCCTTACAACCCCAATCTATCAGGTAACATGAATCATTACACACGTTTAAGGGAAATATCTTAAGAAAACAAGGGAACATGTTACTATTTTTCTTTTATGTGTCAATTGATTCAATATAGCTGCCTGTTATGTCACAAATCTTGATTTGCCAAAAACATGTTCTCTTCCTCTAACTATCAGAGGTGTATACTGTAAAAATCATATGTAAGATGGTTACATAATTAAAGGGAGTAAATCCTTTTACCAAGATCAGCATCATAAAGTAGTGACTTTGTACTCAATCATCACCACCTGGGGGTAAATCTTGTATCATGTTTAACTGAAATGTATTTATACTTCTGGATTTATTTACATAAAGAGCAGTCTAAATTTTGCAAAAGCAGAAAAGATCCTGGCTAACTTACTTAAATACAGTCTACAGGACCTAACCAGCTGTAAACTGTTGTTTTTGTAAATGTTTTGTTGTGAAGATGAAGGTTACAAACAACAGGAGAAATTTCAGTGATATATTTAGAATTGTGCTGAAGCCAGGATCAGGAGCTATAAAGGTAATTCACATGTATACATTGCTCTTAAACTTTAATGTGCTGTGTTTTCACAGCTATTTAATAAATGCTCTTTCTGAAAATTCCATATCTTATCTGACATGGTAAATACTTTTACCTGAATTTGGCAGATAAGTAAACAAAGTCTAAGAGGTAAAATTGAGCCTGAGGTCCCACAGCTGATTTTAGAGGAGGAGCTGGTCTCATAACCCCCAACCCCAGTTGTTCCCATGATGTCCTCATGTCCCAGAGTTCTATGAAACACTAATTCCCTTAGTTGGTATTACATGTCACAAGAAAGAAAAAAAAAAAAAAAAAAAAGGGAAGAAGAATAAGAATTAAAATTAGCTGAGAAAATTCTGTCTTTAACATAATGAAGTCCTGTTACTACAGTATTCTTTGAAACCTTTTATACGCTGGCTTGTTTGTAAATTTCTAAGAGAGATACGCAGTGTATATCATTTCCCAAACTTATTTAACTAAAGATCCTTTTCTAGGTATTCGAAAGAACACCTTTTGAGAAACTTATGTCCCTCCATGAAATCTCTATCAATCTCAGAAGAAAATAGGCCCCTAGTATAGGCCTTACTGTCTTATATATTTGTTGATATTGCTTATAATGATACACAAGCCCTTCAAATCTTGTATTTTTTTCTAAGAAATTTGCAAAATCCAGGAAGAGACACCTAATGCGGTTTGTTTAAGAAACCCCGATTAGTGGTTCAGACAGATGCTTTCTGGAATAACAACCAGTGAGCTGTGACTGGAACGCTCTGAAATGTTTTGCACATAAAATGAATCCTTATGCTTGGAAAGTCAATACCTGTTGTGAGTGGTTATCGTCCGTGGTTAGTTTGAAGGGCTGGGAATTAGAGTAGCTCATTTCAGTGAGGCTTTCACTCCTCAGTGAAGAAGCAAGAGCAAAGAAGTTTACACAAACCCAAATGTGTTGCGCTCTGGCTTTGTCCCAGGTTAGTATAAAGGGTACAACCTACACCTTTGGAGACATGCCACATGCAAAAAGTAAACTTTGCCAAAAGGAGAGCAGGATTCCTCCAAAGGAAAAGAATGCTTTACAGGATCCCCTCCAAAAGTCTTGATATTTCATTCTGCATAAAGCAGGGAATATGGTAGCCACCAAATAAATCTATTTTATTAATTCACTAATGTTGAGCTCCTCTTATAGGCACAGAGAAGATGCTTTATGCCTGTTTATGATACTCTTATATCAAGGTAATATATTTTAGACCAAGGGTACTGAGAAGGCAGAGACCATGGAGTCTTCCCGATATCAAATCAAGTAGTAGAATCAAGTTCATTCAGAAAAAAGCCACAGATCTATTTATATAAAATTTTGGAAGCCAGTAAGGGAGAACTGTAGACTTTGGGGCTATTCAAAAGATTAGTTTAAATTTTCAGTGATGAGTTAGATATGATGAGGAACATACATGCTTATAAGTAACGAAATCCACCAAGACTTTTAATATCTGCCCAAAATAAATATCTTTCTAAATTTTTATCCATAGAAATACAGGAGTTGCTTCCTTATTTTGTATCCCTTTTAGTGGGTTCTTCTCTTTACAATAGGTTTTTTGTCTCTCGGTGAATTTCTGCTATCTTAGTGGTTATTTCTCTCTCTTTCTTCCCCTCCCAATTTTTGGTGTTGGTTAATGACCAATCAATTTTGGGTTAATAACATGAGAAATGTTAGGAAAGTAGAAGGAATAAAAAAGGACTTTAAAAAGTAACCACTGTGTGACCTCCCTGTGGTCCCGTGGTCCTGTCCTATTGCCCTTACACTCCATGTATTCACTGGGCTCTTGACTCAAGACTGTGCTCAAATCTCACCCTGTTATTTCCTAGCTCTTCCATCCCTTTCAAGAGGATTATATTTTCTTTGCTTTGGTCTCATCTGTAAAATGCAGATAATCATAGTATTCATCTCAGGAATTCCTGGGTTGATTAAATGAATATAGCACCTAGTAGGTAACAAATATCTCACAAATGTTAGCTGCTATTATTATTATTAACCATTATTATTAATGACAGTAGTAGAAGTAGAAATATTTACCATAATAGGAGACTGAGGTGGAGAGAGGTTAAATAGATATTAAGTCATCAAAGAGTGTCAGCAATTGGGATTCCCCAAGTCTACTATCCATTACCTACATTCAGGGGCCATGCCTGACTCGTGCATTTGCCAGGCAGGGGGTACAAAATATGTACATAGATGAATGAATAGCAACTTCAGATCACATGCTTGTCATGGGATCAAGAGAGTAAGGGATCAAATAAATAATGAAGTTATACCTAAAAGACATAAAAAATATAATATTTTAAATTCTGAGAATAGAAAATAATAATGATTTCTGAGGATTTTAAGAGTATTAGGGAAATGAAGATAATGCAATTGAGGAATAAATTAAAGAAAGTAATAAAAAGAGACATAATGTAAACTTTTAGGGGTCAAAACCAGCAAAGCAATAGCAATAAACACATGAAAAGAAAATGTATGAATTTCAGGTAAGCCAGTATTAAAGAGTGTATTCTTTCATACTGCAAAAGTTGAATGCATGTGATTTATTTTTGCACATAAACTTTGCTAAGCTAGTAGTGATTGTTTTATGCCTAAGACTTATTTTTCCTTTTTTCTTTTCTGCTAATACTTGAAATTCTGCTAATAAAAAGAGTATGCCTTCACTTCAGGTAACTGTCAGAGTTGAACAGTAACATCTACTTAAGTCAATTTAGTACTAATGAGTATTTTATTTATTTTCTAACATGTTTATAATGAAGCAAAGTAACAAATTGTAAATTAAATATGTTTAAAATTAATTAAGCTAAAGTCTGTATATTGGTTAAATTTTGTTTACTTTTTATAAATACCAGAAAAATATTCAGTTACAGTTTAAAGGAGAATGAAAAATTAAATATTTGTATTACTCTGGGCTGTATACATATAAATTATAAGATTATTTTCTATCACCACCTAGATTACTTACTCTAAAGCTTGCATTCTCAACAGGGATGTAAATTGGTTCTTGGGAATGAAAAAAATTTTACTCTTCTTTTGTATAAAGTGCAGAAATAAGTACAAAACATACTCAGAAATATAGTATGTTGTGGAATGAACATTTCATGGGAAGACAATTAGGAAAATTTTTCCTAAAAAGGATGCATGGAGGGGTAGGGAGATAATGAAAAAAAGATTGAGAAACACTCTAAAATTTCATTCAGAAAAAGAGTGTAGTATCTTGGAAAAACCCCTCCATCATGCAGTAGTTTGATTGTTCTTAACCCATCTCTACTAAGTTTTCCCTTAAGTTTTCCTGTGTTTAAAAACAAAGACTAGAGAAGAAATATGCATTAACTCCCAGTTTAATTAAGTTCTAGTCATATACTCTTATACAATGCAATTGACCTCTATCAGCCTGTATTTCATTTAAATCTATGCAATGATATAATAGCACCGTCTGCATAAGAATGTTAAGAAGAGTTAATAAGGTAATACATGCCAATCATTTAGCTCAGGGTTTGGCACAGGTTGGGTGTTCTTGGTGAGTGTAGCCTTCAGTATCATGATTGTTCTAATTTTGAGTTTGGGATTTCCATGTCCACATAGACGCCATGACAGTGCTGCTTTTGCAGCCCAATCAAGACCAATTTAGAACCTTCCCACTGAATGAAAGGTGACTGCATTTTATAATCTGCCCTTACCTCATACAGTTTTTTTTGGTCATTATTTCAATCCAAATACATTACCCCCCCCCCAAAAAAATATATGTATGAATATGTACATATGCAGATATGTGTGTGTGTGTATGTACACACACATATATACATACATTTACATATTACATATAGTTACACAAAACAGACAAAGATCAAAGAAGTGGAGCACTTTGGAGAAAGGTTATTAAAAAGGAAAATTAATATGCATTGTTCTCAAAAATTTCCTAAGTATGCAAAAGGATAGGATTAACTGCCTATTTTCAAATTCTGAGTAAATATTTTCCAAATCTGAATACCATGCAAAGAGATACCGATTATACTTCATTATACAGTAAATAATGCAAAACATTCAAATTATTTAGTCACATAATGACTTTTTTTAAATCTGTAAACCATATTCACATTTGGCATGAGCTAGAACTAATAAAGCAAAACAAAATCCATCAAACATTTATGGAGTACTCATGTTCTCAAGTGACTTCAGAAATGAAAAGATGTCATTTGACATAGTTAACCTCATATGTCCTTCCCACCTCCAAGATCATTTGTTTGTTATAACTAGGGTTTGTATAGCATTTTATTTTTCTGGTAGAGTGACAGTTGAATGGTGATAGGTGGAATCTGGGAAAGATTAGAAGAGTTGACCAATGCAATGCTTGAGAATAGAAGCTAAATTTGGAAGAGCTGGGCCAGTACAGAGCTGGAGATTTCTCCTTCTCACCTACAGTTCTAACAAAATACACTCCTCCATTGATTGCTTTTTAAAAAAGCAATAATTAAACAATAATTGAGCAATAAACCAACAAGTATTTTTTTTTAGAGACAACTTGTTTTATGAACAGTCAAGAGAGAAAGCATTTATTATATGGTGTTATTAATTGTAGATTATTTGTTGTGACCAGACCAACAAAATGCTATTATGTAGACCATTCCCCCTGGGATACAAGAATGACTTTGTTATGCAAAATGTCTCTCTGTAAAGCTGTATGCAAGAATCAGATTTTATGACGACAGCACTTTATTCTACATCGCCAGCAGCACAGAGCCCTGCTCTCTGACATGAGGGGAAAGAATACTTATTGCTTCCCTTGCTACTCTTAGAGAAAACAGAGAGATGTGAAAGCGGAACTCTGAACCAGGAGCCTCAAGTTCCAGCATCACAATTCACCTTGGAAAACCCACTTACTATATTGTATTGATACTTCAATTTCCATATCTCTATAATGTAGATAATAATTCCTCATTTAACGACTTCTTAGAGTTATTGTAAATAGCAAAAGCATTGAATAAAAATGTTTTCCCCCAAAGTATGTAGTGCTAAACATGTGCAAAGAGCTAAGGTAATTCTTTTATTGAGCAGTGATGTTGGTGGAACAAAGGTAAGGACCAGGCTGCTCATCAGAGTTGATATTAAAAATATGTAACAAGAGGCACAGATGCAGTGCAGGTGGAGTGGATGCTGGGCGAGTTGTATCAGTAAGAGTCATCAGTAACTTTTGTCACTGTAGCTAGCTCATCCAGGATATATTCTGAACTTCCCTTGAATAATCAGCCTCTCTAGACACTCCTGTCATCCTTTCTCCTTTGGGTGGGAGAGTCATCTCCTTCAGTGTCTGCCAGACAAGAGAGTTTATTACATTACCCTTATTAAATTTCCTTTTGCTCTTCAACTCTCATTGCCTATGCCCTCTCATTTCTCTCAGGCTTATAACATTTAATTTCTCCTTTCCTCTGCTATTACTGAGTTCAATTTTCATCCCAATTGTGAGGCTACAGGATGTAGCTTCCATACCAGTGGGAGTTCTCCATGGACGCTTTTAGAGTGACAACCTTACTTATTAATATCATTACCAATTAATCATTTTAAGCACAAGAAATATGTTGAATATCCTTGTTTGAACTTTCCAAGTATCTATGGCTCCTGACTTAAACAATACGTGGTTTCACTCCTGATTGGTAGACTTCTTTTTTTTTTTTTTTTAATTTCCCTTGACCTAGATTTGTGATCATTGGTAATGAGTTCTATAGTAGATTAAACTGTAGGCTGGTCCTTTTAGGAAACCTGAAATAGTTATCC
Source organism: Balaenoptera physalus (assembly GCF_965194825.1). Lineage (NCBI taxonomy): Eukaryota > Metazoa > Chordata > Mammalia > Artiodactyla > Balaenopteridae > Balaenoptera > Balaenoptera physalus. The sequence continues at coordinate 40,240,785 of NC_138897.1, read as the reverse complement.
CATATCCTTTAGATACAGTTCAAGATTCTTAGGCTAACTTTCCACGTTCTATACAATCTGTTCAACAAAACAATAAGAATTTCTCAGAAATATATCTCCTTTGTCAAGTTATTTGACACTGTCCTACAATGTCTACTAATTAATTTAGTTAGGATTATTCTGCAGGCTGCTTTATTCCCAGCTTAGAATTTTTTCACATGTTTTCCCCCTGATTTTCATGTTCTTGTCTCTTCTCTTAAAATCCTGCTTACCCCTAGGGCACTGTTGAAGTCTCAGTCTTCCCTGCCTAGTTGAGGTGTCCTTTCTCTGCACATAGGTGTTGTGTTATCTTCAGTACTTAGTCACTTACTGTTTTATTATACTATATATCTAATTTGTCCATTGGCATTGCCTCCTTCACTTTACCTGCAAATTCTTTGAGGTCAGAAACCATGTAGCAGAATAATCTTTTCTCCTTTTTCACAGGTCTCACAAAGATGGGCAGATTATAGGCACAAAGATGTTAGACACTTATCAGTGTGTAATAAAGTGTGACCACAAACCTTTGTAAAGCACTTTCTTTGCAGGCTGGCTCTATACACTTAACCATTTGATTATTCTGCTCCATAATCACTGCATGTTGACTGAGTCTATTTTAAACAGTTATGCACTATCAGTTGGCTTGTGTATGTCTAGAGCAGGGTCATAACCTCACATTCAAGATTCTTTAGGATTTTGAAGAATGGATTTCAAAGATCTTATTAATGCATTAAAACTGAATACAAAATTTTCTGTGCTTTTAATTCTGTCTCTTATCTTTTGCCTCCCCACCCACAAGAATTCACAGCTTTAAACATATTCTCAAAAGAGTCTATGTCTTCCTAGAAGATTAGGAACCTCCAAACTGAATCTGGAAAGGTACTGCTAAAGCCAACCATTGATTGCATAGGTGGGTAGGGGAGTTAACAAAGAGAGAAGTAGATTGGGAAGAATTTCTTCCAAACTCTACCCTTATTTCTTAGTGAATTTAAGCTGTTGTATCAAAGAATGCCCATCCAGGTCTCTTAAAATGGGTTTCTACAGTGGCCTAGGCAGAGAAGTTCATATTTCCTGGCTCCCCTCCTTCCTGTGGGGAATCTTCATCCCACTCCAGTCCACTGCCCAAAGCTTATCAGTAGAACTGTGCCCCAGGCTGTGTACTGGTAAGGTGGAATGCCTAAAGCAAATCCAGAATTAAAAAGTTCCACAGGGAGTGGCTCTGGGGAGGATTAAGGAAACAGGGCTCTGATTTCCCCTCTAGCAACAGTCCTGTTTCCCCACCAACCCTTCAGGGTGAGGAGTGAGACCCATTGTAAATTAGTATCTCAAAGCAAGCCTGACAACCAGGTCCACAGTAATTGTCTTCCTTCTTGTTTTAGGAAAAGAAAACTTCATTACTGATTTTCCCCTAGACTACAGCTCTCATTCTGCTCCTATCCACCTGGGCTAACGCAGTACAGAATTGCCTTTTTCTCACACTTCTGATGTTCGTCCTTTACTTGGCTTCCCTCTAGGTTAGCACTGATTTTCCAAGGGTCTAGGATGGGGGAGGGAGTGGATGCATTATGCTAATATAGTTCTATCTCTCTTTCCTCTTAGAGGGGCAAATCCTAGTTCTCAGGAAGGCTCTTCCACAAGGCTTTTAAACACCTGAACTTCTCCTATGAGGATCAGTGAATGTGGAACACAGCTTTAGACTACAAAACATGGATGTAGAAACAAAGTTTGCAAAATGCATCCTGTTAAACTTAGATTGGAGGTGTACTCATCCTTATTCATATCCAGTCCTCATTTTACCTCTAGTTCTTAAGACCTCAACCTGCTTCTAAGTCTGAGAGCTTTAGGTCTCATGAAAGACTGACTTTAACAATATCAAGAACACCGAGGACACAGGAGAACATTCCAGTAGAGTGTGCTGTTCTGGGTCCAGTGGTCAAATATATACAGTTCTCTTAGGGGATCAACAGACTGAGGGCTCCCCAGACCCCCAGTCTGAGCATTCTAAGTTCTCCAGTCACTCTCTGCTGTTATGTAAAACTATGATGCAGAGTTACTTTTATCAAATCCTGTGGGTAAGAATGATATGTTTCAGAGAAAAGACAGTCTGTGGGAGGATGAGTACTTGCTTTAATCTATGAGAGTTACAGGTCAGCTAACTTCAAATCAAGCACTATTCCTATTTGCATCCTCCAGACCTATTTACCTCTCCCCAGCAGACCCTGGCAGAGGCTCTAGGACCCATCTAGGCACTTTATGGTTTGTGGGATTTGCAGCCATTTCCCCCCTAACATGCCTTTTTCTACATCTGAAGATATGGAGTCATTTAAAATATGGGCAAGTTTACACTTAAGGAAGAAGATAAAGTAAAATATCTATGGTGAAATAATACCATTGGGTTACAAATGTGTTCTCATTGGATTTATTTGAATTAGGGTAAATATATGCAAGTTGAATATGAGTTGTGGCAAAATGATCAAACTGACTGAAACACATTCCATACAAACAATGTTTTTGACCTCAATTTATATCTTAAGTATTTATTGACCCCTTACTATGGCTCAGTTCTGGGATATCTAAGGGATTCCAAAATCTGTAGACATGGTGAATTATCTCCTCAAAGAGTTATCACTCTATTCTCTTCTTTTAGAGAAAAGAAACTATATAAAAAATGGCCAATGTGTGTACCTCTCAGAAGAGTCAAAATTACTTCCAACAATATGGGTGTCCTAAACTCAATTTTAGCAAATACTTGAACTATATATAAACACAAATATTATGTTGATTTATAACCACACCCTCAATGGCTGGAGCTTCTTGATTAATGACTATTTTACCCTGTTGAACAAAGAAAACAAAATCACAGAATTTAGAAAGTGTCAATAGCTCTATTTCTGACTATAAGTATTTTCTTAAAGTCTTTACACCTTTTGGAAATGGTAGGGACATGATAAGGTCATATATACTAGTCTAGGATATATTTGAATACAGTGTTGCCAAAATGACTGCAATACATCTGGCAACATATCGTTCTTCACCTTAAGTTACTTATTTCTTGATGTCCTTTCCTGATTTAATGTGACATTGGGACTGAGGTAAGAACTTGAGTGGACAGATAGCCAAAGATCAGAAGTTATCTGTGTAATGTGTAACATGTAATGGGTTCATAGGGGAAAAAGCTCCCAGAACGACTGAGGTTAAATTCCTACCAGCATGACAAAATGGTGGCTTGAAATTCTCACAGGTTGAATTTCAGGGGAAAAAAAAAATGTACTATTTTCATACTGCTGAGTTTGTGGATTAAGATCACACCAGTTACCTGAGTATACCCAAAATCTCTACAGGTGTCAAGCTTTAATGCTGCTCTTGACAGCTTAGTAGTCATGTCAATCTGTCTGGGTCTTTAACTTTCCCCTGCCCAAACTTCCATGTCATAAAGAAGTTTTGTGACTTTCTCTCTTCCCCTTATCAGCTTAAATATGAAGTAATGTTGAAGAGGTTGACTATGAAGAATGTTATGAGTTGCAATCCTATCTCAATTTGAGAAAAAATAATAATACAATTGTAAAGTAACTGATAATTTCTCATCTAACCTAGCTGCTGAAAAAAACTATGCTTAGAACAACCAACTAGTACTGAGGAACTAACAGTGTCTCTTCTGTATTGGCTCAGTAAGTAGGTTGGTTCAGTGAGGCAAGAGCTGAGCTGAGCAAACAGGCTGTGATGTCTGAATGTGACTCCATCACTGCAGGTGAGGGGAGGAGAGTTACTCAAGGTCAGAGCAGGACCACTGTCCCAGCCTACCTTAGAACATGTTGGACTTAGGGTAATTTGCTACAGCTTCTCCACTTCATTGTCTACTGTCACTGATGCATTCTCATATCTAAAAGCCAGCTTACTAACAACTAACAAACAGCCTACAGTGATGCAAAACTGCAAAATCAGAAGTTTACATTTTCACTCACTTTCCATTGCTCAACTCCATTTGCCCCTGTGTTCTTGAGGTTTGTTTCATCTAAGAATAGGTTATGAAACATGTCTCAGGCTCTTCACATGTGTTCAACTTTTTGATATGTACTATGGTAGATACAAGTAAAAATAGGGCATGATCCTTCATCACAGGTAAATGGAGAGATGTATGCTATTTAACAATATTTCTATTGCCTATTTTGAAGCTTAGATGAACCAAGAGGGTGTGCTACCTGAAGGGAGCAGGAGAGGCTAGAGGAGACTGAAGGGAACAGCACTGATCCAGGGGTTCCAGGACCTGATCATAAGAGGAGGAGCATTTACTCATGGCAGTGGAGTTAGCGTCACTGGGGTGAGAACTGGGAATGCTAGTGCAACACATCAAGAATAAAGGGTGAGGCAAGGTGATGCTAGAAAGGAGAGAATGAGCAGTGAGGGCTGAGATGATCAAAGGCAGGCTGCAATGCAGCACAAAAAATGGGTCAAGACCAACTGTTCAGAACTAAGGCTGTTAACAGCAAGAGAGAGTGCTCCTTTTATGTGATGCCCAGTGTGTGGCCCTGATGTAAGAATGAAGGCTTACAGCAACCATTAAGGGATGAAGCAAAGCACATTTATAATGTGTGCTTAAGGAACAGATCTTCTTATCATAGGGTGAATAATCATTATAAATATTAAAGCACATTATTGTACTTCTTCTAAATTATTTACCAATTGATTCATATGTGTCTTATGCAGGAAAAATATTTGATGATGATTAAATAATTCAAGAGCCTTGATTTATCTGCGTGTTTTGTCTGTAATAATTCTTCCATTAGGGCTTACCTGTCAATCAGAAATCATATTCCTGGGACTTGTCCCAAACTGCCTCATACCTCTCTGCACTGCAGTGTATTTTCTCACTCTGTACTTTACTCCTCATACCAATTCCTACATGCTATAGCCTTTATAAATAGATGCCAATTGATAAATGTCTTTGAATCAGAAACCTTAGCTCTTTCCAAGTCTATAACTTGTTCTGCTCCCTAAATGGTTCTGCACGGAAAGACTGGCAAACAAATCCCTTTAAAGGACCATGGTAGATCTATAAACATCTAGAAATCCACATTGAGCATTGCACATTACTTAGGTCTCATCCCTTCTTGACCCCAGCTTTCTTCAAAATACTGGGTCCTGGCTGGATCTCCTCGTTTATGTAATATTGCTAAATATCCACTCATAATTTTGAAATTCTTTGTTAGATAAAAATCATTCTCTTTTTCTCCATCAATCTCAGTAAATAGCGAAAATCAGAAACATTTTCCACATTTAAAAATCAAATTACAAGGCTAAAGATACTCCCAATCATGAAGAGCTACAAGCAATTCTATTTACAGGTGATGCTGCCACATTTACTGAACCAAATAGTGTGTTATCAACACAAGAATTGTACAGACTTCAGTGCACTAAATTGAATTGGCCTTATAAATTTACTTTCTGAACACCTTTCTCGGTGGAAAGATAATATGTAGACATGAAAAGTTAAATAATAATACAAGGAAACAGTATGAACAATGCAAGTAGTATATGATTAATTAGCCAGAGAGCCCTTAAAGCAGTAAGTCTTACAGTTTAGAGGGGAGATTAATCAGGACAGAGGTGAACTGGAAATGGTACTACATGACTAGGTCTTGAAAAATGGTGAGAATTGTTAAAGGTGGGGAGGCAGAAGGGAAGCATTCTGGTGCACAAGTGCAGAGGACATTGAGGGAGAAAGCAATACATGTTCAGAGGCTTCAGACTTGCTTATAAAAGATTTAGAAATGCTGATTCAAATCTGTCTTCTTCTTTCACAAAGATGAGTGTCTTTAGGAATTTTGAGGGCTCTCCTCTGTAGGTAAATAATACTACCTAGACATCAGACATTTCTAATTAGGACCATGTCAACAAAGTAACGTGGTGACCAGCAGGTCCTAGCTCCTCTCACAGCTCCTATATTATTTTGCTTTTCCTTATCAAATACCTGCTCCAATCTACCTCCTTCCTGAGAAACTATTCTAGTCCTATTCCCTTAAATAATCTTTGTTTCATATAAAATTAACTTAATTCTGGTGGTAAGTCATAAGAGAAATAGGTTTGACTTTTCCAAACTCTAAAAAGATTCATCAGATTTGTTCAAGATGGCAGAATAGAAGGACATGCGCTCACTCCCTCGTGCGAGAGCACTGGAATCACAACTAACTGCTGGACAATCGTCTACAGGAAGACACTGGAACTCACAAAAAGATACCCCACATCCAAAGACAAAGGAGAAGCTGCAATGAGATGGTAGGAGGGGTACAGTCACAATAAAATCAAATCCCATAACCGTTGGGTGGGTGACTCACAAACTGGAGAATAATTATACCACAAAAGTTCACCCACTGGAGTGAAGGTTCTGAGCCCTATGTCAGGCTTCCCAACCTGGGGGTCTGGCAACAAGAGGAGAAATTTCCAGAGAATCAGACTTTGAAAGCTAGTGGGATTTGATTGCAGGGCTTTGAAAGGACAGGGAGAAATAGAGACTCCACTCGTGGAGGGCACACACAAAGTAGTGTGTGCATCAGCACCTGGGGGAAAGAGCAGTGACACCATAGGAGACTGAACCAGACCTACATGCTACTGTTGGAGGGTCTCCTGCAGAGGTGGGGGCGTGGCTGTGGTTCACTGTGGGGACAAGGACACTGGCAGCAGAAGTTCTGGGAAGTACTCCTTGGTGAGAGCCCTCCTGAAGTCTGCCATTAGACCCAAGAAAGAGCCTGTAGCTTCCGGTGATGGATTGCCTCAGGCCAAAAAAAAAAAAAAAAAAAACAGGGAGGGAACTCAGCCCCACCCATCAGCAGACAAGCAGACTAAAATTTTACTGAGCTCTGCCACCAGAGCAACATCCAGTTCTACCCACCACCAGTCCCTCCCATCAGGAAGCTTGCACAAGCCTCTTAGATAGACTCACCCACCAGAAGGCAGAGAGCAGAAGCAAGAAGAACTACAGTCCTGCAGCATGTGGAACGTAAACCACATTCACAGAAAGATGGACAAAATGAAAAGGCAGAGGGCTATGTACCAGATGAAGGAATGAGATAAAACCCCAGAAAAACAATTAAATGAAGTGGAGACAGGCAACATTCCAGACAAAGGATTCAGAATAATGATAGTGAAGATGATCCAGGACCTTGCAAAAAGAATGAGGGCAAAGATTGAGAAGATGCAAGAAATGATTAACAAAGACCTAGAAGATTTAAAGGACAAACACGTAGAAGAACTAACAAACAAACAGAGATGAACAAAACAATAACTGCAAAGAAAAATACTCTAGAAGGAATCAATAGCAGAATAACTGAGGCAGAAGAACGGATAAGTGACCTGGAAGACAGAATGGTGGAATTCACTGCCACAGAACAGAATAAAGAAAAAAGAATGAAAAGAAATGAAGACAAGTCAAGAGGGCTCTGGGACAACATTAAATGCACCAACATTTGCATTATAGGGGCCTCAGAAGTAGAAGAGAGAGAGAAAGGACTGGAGAAAATATTTGAAGAGATTATAGTCAAAAACTTCCCTAACATGGGAAAAGAAAGAGCCACCCAAGTCCAGGAAGTGCAGAGAATCCCATATAGGATAAATCCGAGGAGAAACATGCCGAGACACAGAGTAATCAAATTGGCAAAAATCAAAGACAAAGAAAAATGATTAACATCAACAAGGGAAAAATGACAAATAACAGGCAAGGGAACTCCCATAAGGTTAACATCTGATTTCTCAGCAGAAACTCTAGAAACCAGAAACAGAAACTCTAGAAGCCAGAAGGGAGTGGCATGATATATTTAAAGTGATGAAAGAGAAGAACCTACAACCAAGATTACTCTAGCTGGCAAGGATCTCATTCAGATTTGACAGAGAAATTAAAACCTTTACAGAGAAGCAAAAGCTAAGAGAATTCAGCACTACCAAACCAGCTCTACAACAAATGCTAAAGGAACTTCTCTGTGGGAAACAAAGAGAAGAAAAGAACCTACAAAAACAAACACAAAACAATTAAGAAAACGGGAATAGGGGCATACATATCGATAATTACCTTAAATGTGAATGGATTAAATGCTCCAACAAAAAGACACAGGCTCACTGAATGGATACAAAAACAAGACCCATATATAGACTGTCCACAAGAGACACACTACAGACCTAGGGACACATACTAACTGGAAGTGAGGGGATGGAAAATGATATTCTTTGCAAATGGAAATCAAAAGAAACCTGGAGTAGCAATACTCATATCAGATAAAATAGACTTTAAAATAAAGAATATTACAAGAGACAAGGAAGGATGCTACATAATGATCAAGGGATCAATCCAAGAAGAAGATGTAACAATTATAAATATATATGCACTCAACATAGGAGCACTTCAATACATAAGGCAACTGCTAACAGCTATAAAAGAGGAAATAGACAGTGACACAGTAATAGTGGGGGAATTTAACACCTCACTTACACCAATGGACAGATCATCCAGAGAGAAAATTAATAAGGAAACAGAAGCTTTAAATGACACAGTAGACCAGATAGATTTAATTGATATTTATAGGACATTCCATCCAAAAACAGCAGTTTACACTTTCCTCTCAAGTGAACATGGGACATTCCCAGGATAGATCACATCTTGGGTCACAAATCAAGCCTCTGTAAATTTAAGAAAATTGAAATCATATCAAACTTGCTTTCCGACCAAAATGCTATGAGATTAGAAGTCAATTACATGGGAAAAAATGTAAAAAACACAAACACATGGAGGCTAAACAATACATTACTAAATTACCAAGAGATCACTGAAGAAATCAAAGAGGAAATTAAAAAATACATAGAGACAAATGACAATGAAAACAGGATGATCCAAAACCTATGGGATGCAGAATAGCAGTTCTAAGAGGGAAATTTATAGCAATACAGTCCTATCTCAAGAAACAAGAAAAATCTCAAATAAACAATCTAACGTTACACGTAAAGGAACTAGAGAAAGAAAAACAAAGAAAACCCAAAGTTAGTTGAAGGAAAGAAATCATAAAGATCAGAGCAGAAATAAATGAAATAGAAACAAAGAAAACAATAGCAAAGATCAATAAAACTAAAAGCTTGTTCTTTAGAAGATAAACAAAATTGATAAGCCTTTAGCCAGACTCATCAAGGAAAAGAGGGAGAGGACTCAAATCAATAAAATTAGAAATGAAAAAGAAGTTACAGTGGACACCGCAGAAATACAAAGCATCATAAGACACCACTACAAGCAAATCTATGCCAATAAAATGGACAACCTGGAAGAAACGGACAAATTCTTAGAAAGGTATAACCTTTCAAGACTGAACCACGAAGAAATAGAAAATATGAACAGACCAATCACAAGCACTGAAATTGAAACTGTGATTAAAAATCTTCCAACAAACAAAAGTCCAGGACCAGATGGCTTAACAGGTGAATTCCATCAAACATTTAGAGAAGAGCTAACACCCATCCTTCTCAAACTCTTCCAAAAAATTGCAGAAGAAGGAACACTCCCAAACTCATTCTTTGGGGCCACCATCACCCTGATACCAAAACCAGACAGAGATACTACAAAAAAAGAAAATTACAGACCAATATCACTAATGAATATAGTTGCAAAAATCCTCAACAAAATACTAGCAAAAACAAATCAACAAGACATTAAAAGGATCATACACCATGATCAAGTGGGATTTATCCCAGGGATGCAAGGATTCTTCAATATACGCAAATCAATCAATGTGATACACCATGTTAACAAATTGAAGAATAAAAACTATATGATCAACTCAATAGATGCAGAAAAAACCTTGACAAAATTCAACACCCATTTATGATAAAATCTCTCCAGAAAGTAGGCATAGAGGGAACCTACCTCAACATAATAAAGGCCATATATGACAAAGTCACAGCAAACATTCTCAATGGTGAAAAACTGAAAGCATTTCCTCTAAGATCAGGAACAAGACAAGAATGTCCACTCTCACCAGTATTATTCAACATAGTTTTGGAAGTCCTAACCACAGCGATCAGAGAAGAAAAAGAAATAAAATGAATCCAAATTGGAAAAGAAGAAATAAAACTGTCACTGCTTGCCGATGACATGATACTATACACAGAAAATCCTAAAGATGCCACCAGAAAACTACTAGAGCTAATCAATGAATTTGGTAAAGTTGCAGGATACAAAATTAGTGCACAAAAATCTCTTGCATTCCTACACACTAATAATGAAAATTCTGAAAGAGAAATTAAGGAAGCACTCCCATTTACCATTGCAACAAAAAGAATAAAATACCTAGGAATAAACCTACCTAGGGAGAAAAAAGACCTGTATGCAGAAAACTATAAGACACTGATGAAAGAAATCAAAGAAGACACAAACAGATGGAGAGATATACCATTTTCTTGGATTGGAAGAATCAATATTGTGAAAATGACTATACTACCAAAAGCAATCTACAGATTCAATGCAACCCCTATCAAATTACCAATGGCATTTTTTTACAGAACTAGAACAAAAAATCTTAAAATTTGTATGGAGACACAAAAGATCCCACATAGCCAAAGCAATCTTGAGGGACAAAAACAGAGTGGGAGGAATCAGACTCCCTGGCTTCAGACTATACTACAAAGCTACAGTAATAAAGACCATATGGTACTGGTCTAAAAACATAAATATAGATCAATGGAACAGGATAGCGAGCCCCGAGATAAATGCATGCACCTATGGTCAACTAATCTATGACAAAGGAGGCAAGGATATAAAATGGAGAAAAGACAGTCTCTTCAATAAGTGGTGCTGGGAAAACTGGACAGCTACATGTAAAAGAAAGAAATTAGAACACTCCCTAACACCATACACAAAAATAAACTCAAATTGGATAAAAGACCTAAATGTAAGTCCAGACACTCTAAAGCTCTTAGAGGAAAACATAGGAAGAACACTCTTTGACATAAGTCACAGCAAGATCTTCTTTGATCCACCTCCTAGAGTAATGGAAATAAAAACAAAAATAAACAAATGGGACCTAATGAAACTTCAAAGCTTTTGCACAGCAAAAAAACCCCAAAAAACAAAAAACTATAAACAAGATGAAAAGACAACTCTCACAATGGGAGAAAATATTTGCAAACGAATCAATGGACAAAGGATTAATTGTCAAAATATATAAACAGCTCATGCAGCTCAATATTAAAAAAAACAAACAACACAATCCAAAAATGGGCAGAAGACCTAAATACACATTTCTCCAAAGAAGACATACAGATGGCCAAGAAGCACATGAAAAGCTGCTCAACATCACTAATTATTAGAGAAATGTAAATCAAAACTACCATGATGTATCACTTCACACCGGTTAGAATGGGCATCATCAGAAAATCTACAAATAACAAATGCTGGAGAGGGTGTGGAGAAAAGGGAACCCTCTTGAACTGTTGGTGGGAATGTAAATTGATACAGCCACTATGGAGAACAGTATGGAGGTTCCTTATAAAACTAGAAATAGAATTACCATATAACCCAGCAATCCCACTACTGGGCATATACCCAGAGAAAACAATAATTCAAAAAGTCACATGAACCTCAATGTTCATTACAGCACTATTGAAATTAGCCAGGTCATGGAAGCAACCTAAATGACCACTGACAGACAAATGGATAAAGAAGATATGGTTCATGTATACAATGAATATTACTCAGCCATAAAAAGAACGAAACTGGGCCATTTTTAGAGACGTGGATGGACTTAGAGACTGTCATACAGAGTGAAATAAGTCAGAAAGAGAAAAACAAATATCGTATATTAATGCATATATGTGGAATCTAGAAAAATGGTACAGATGAACTGGTTTGCCAGGCAGAAATAGAGACGCAGATGTAGAGGACAAACATATGGACACCAAGGGGGGAAAGTGGGGGTAGGGAAGGTGGTGGTGGGATGAATTGGGAGATTGGGATTGACATATATACACTAATATGTATAAAATAGATAACTAATTAGAACCTGCTGTATTTAAAAAATTAAATTAAATTAAATTTAAAAATAAAAAGACTCATAAGTTCTCTTCAAAAACCCTAAGGTGATGACTGCTTTTTTAAGGAGACTTTAAAGCAAACATACCTCATAACAAATACTTTGCAAGAAATAAAGTATTTGATATTACAGGATTGAAATAAAGAGAATATTTAGTCTTTCACTTAGGTAATAAACAAAATTAAAAGGTTAGATGTACCAAAATAAAGAAATATGATGAATCTACCTAAAAGCAAGATGTCCTGAATCATATGCAATGATTTTCCTGACTGATTAATAGAACAAGACTAATTGTATACTGCTATGATCAGTGGAAGGCAGAGTGAGATTTTATTTATTGGATGGTGTAAGCATGTATGTGGTTTTTCAAAGGATGAAGAGCCAAAGTTCTACCCCTGGGTGTCTCATCACATATAGATATGAATGTTCACGGAATAAAAGTTTAATATATCAATAGACAGTTGAAGATAAAAAAAAAAATCCTATGCATGTTGTGAATATGGAAAAGTACTTCCCTAAAAACATAAAATCACTTTTCCATCCTCTGCAGGCAAACAAGTTTCTATAGGCAAGTTTGCAGAAGTCATCTATGAACTTCACCAATTTGGATTGATCAGAAGCACTACCATCAGGATGTAGATAGTTATTATAAGTGGTAGAAGGTGCATATGGCACAGACATTACACAAAGGGCTTTCCATCACTTTGGGAAGAATTCAGCCACTGCCAGAGGTCAAAAGGGGAAAGAAAGCTTGGAAAAAAATAGCCCCAATTCTCTTTCTGATCTTGCCCTCTGATTTTCTCCTAGTGCTTCCCATTGGTTAAATCCAAACAGAAGGGAGCAAGACAAAGCAAGCCATAGAAGTCAGCCTTCTGGGACAAAAACAACAGAAAGAAGGTCAGAAGATGGATATTGAAGGTCAAATAGGGAAAAGGCATTACAGGAGGAGGGGAAACAAGCAACCTACCTCTTAGCCACCTATATGCTTAGGAAGGTCGGAGAGCCATCTGGGACACAGCATTTTGCAAGGTCAAGATGCTTTCCTATTGGCCATGATACTGCCCTTAAACAAACAACCAATACATTGTATCATTACACTCACTAGCCAGATAACTCAGGAACTTGCTTCCAATCCCAGCAACTTTGGACTCAGTGAGCTTGGTGGATTGTGTTATCATTCACTAATATTAACTGCCCAGCCCTGGGTTAGGATAATGCTTTCCTGCCCTATTTACATCAAGCTTGGTCATGTGACTTACTTTGGCTAATTAAATGTGATCAGAACTGGTTTCCATTTAAGTTAATGGGAGACACAAATAGGAAAACAAAAAGCAGGAAGAAGGACAGATTCCTTCTCTCTTCCTTCCTTGAAACTACATCTCTGGCAGTGGCTGCCACTCCATGACTGCAGTCCGTTCTGGGTGACTCATTCTCCATGGTTCCAGTAACACTATTTCCCCCCTGTGATTCTCCAAGCGTCGAAATGGTATCAGCTTCCAACAATTGTTAGCCCCTGCATGTTTTAACCTGCCTTGTTGGTCCCCTTAACCCCAGCTGGACTTCTATAAGCACCTCCTTAATTCAACTTTCTTTCCTTGAGTTCCTTGTTAAGGTTCCTCCCATTGGCTCCTCATGCTTGCATAACACGTCATGTATAACATTATGCTTCTAATGCAGAACCACAAACACTCATTTATGGGTCTGGTTAAGGATAAAGATGCTATCCCACTTAAGATGGAAGAGTTGGACACATAGGTTTTTTTGGAGGTAAACACTGAACCTAGTATCTTGGGTTGAAATCCTTAATTTTCTTCAATAGAAATTTTCTGATCTTCATATTATTTTTCTAACTATGTTCATGTTCTCAAAATTTTCTCTGGGAAGACAAAGTCATTTTTTTAAATAACAATTTTGTATTCTTTGGGAATAGACCACCTGACAGCTGGACAACATTTGAGGTAATATTTTAATTCCTGCCTCCTAACCCTTCATTATATCATTCTCCTACCAAACTCCTACCCAAACCAGAAGCATACCCCAAATTTAAGATATAATGTTTAAATTTGTGTATTTTTATCAATTAACCAGTAATTCAATGGATTATTTGTGTAAATTACATTCCTAGGATTTTCTTGGTGATGGGTAGGAAAAAGAGGAAGAAAAGTTCTTACCCAAGAGGTACTAACAATCACATTGAACAAGGACAATGACATGAAACAGTTAATAGTAAAAGATGGTATATGAAGCATGCTCAATGAGGTGAGACTCATTGACTTTAAGCCTTTAAGAGCTTACAGACTTTAAGAGCTTTGTGAGCTCAGAGAAGAGGGACATCAACAAAACATGGAGTATTCCAGGAAGGCCTTAGCTTGAGGGAACATGCAGTTTATATCTTGGAGTGGAAAGTTTTAAGGCTGTGTTTATCCTGAGGCACTGGCAGTATTTCTTTAAATATATGCCACTCACAGGATGGAAGAGGCAATAACACACAACAGTGTCTACTAGCCATCCTTTTCACACAATACACAAAGTCCACACTGTTAGATTTTGTGGAGTTTCACAACTGGCATCCATGTGAGGTAATGCACCACAGTCACAGAAAAAAATTACTAGATGAGAAATCAGAAGACCTTTCTCTTCTATTATTTGTCCCTCTATACACATAATAAGACCAAGTGGTAGTGCCCATCCTTCTCCTTATAAGGTTTTAATACAAATTTCATTACACTGACATCCTGGCAGGGTATTTGTTAGAACACCTCTAAAGTCTGTGTGGAGGACTTCATAGCTAAAACAAGCAATTGGAATTAGCTAATCATTCTAAATTCACCATGAATCTTTTACTAGATTTAGGTAACATATCTGGAGACTTTCTCTTCACTACATAATAGAATACCACCAGAATTGTAAACACAGCATCTTGTCAAAATTTATAGCTTCCAAAACACTTATCTGATAAATACTTAACAAGTATTTATTTATAATGATGATAATACAGACAAATTAATTTGGATTGAAATTAAATATCAAATATTGTAAAACTTGGATTAAATGGGATTTACTAAATTTCTGAACAATAGAGTTTAAACTGAAATTCTCTTTCCCTCCCTTTCAGTTTTTCATTGGAAAGTATTGACCCTCTACAATTAACTCTTCCTCTCTCTCTCTCTCTCTCTCTCTCTACATATATGAATATATATATGAGTCCCATATATATGAATATATATATATGTATGTATGTATATATGTTGAACAACTATTCTAAGCCCTCTGCTAAGACCTGTTTCTGTTTAAATTAGGGGAGTTAGATGACTATAACTGCGTCATTCTTTGATGATGATGCAACCATTGGTTCATTCTTTGCATCAAAGCTACAATTAGTCATTGTCAACTTATAAGTGGATGGTACAGAGAATAGGTAATATCTGAAGGGAAAAGTTTACCTGTGAGAGGAGTTTTAGGTGAGCGGGGATTGAGATGATAATGCACTGTCTTTACCAGGTGAGGAGGGAATCTGTGAATGGTACACCCACTGCAAGGAGGGGACAGGACACATGCCTGCATTCATGGACAGGGAAGCCTATGTTGGAGTCCATTGTCCAGCTCTCCCAGAAATGTAGCAAGTGGGAGGCTATCGTATTCGGTGAGAGGAGGACACTGTGACAGCAGACAGTGTGGGCATCAGTCAACACACATGTTTGTTATGTCACATGAATGTATGACATTTCTTTCCAAAAATCTGGTGTAGATAATAGTCTGAACAAGTAATGACCAAAGCCTACAGCCAAAGAGTGTGTTTAACAAACAAAGTTTAAATCCCTAATGATATTTCCTTCTTTGTAACTTGTCCCTTCTTATCCTAAAATTGAACTATTAGGGAAAAAAATATAATTGAGGTTTCTTTCTACAGTACCAGGAGTATGATTACTGTTGATTTAAAGTTGCTGGGGAGTGCTTCAGTGAGGAGAAAGGAAAACACTGGACCTCCCAACAACACTATCTGAGGTCCTGTTGAGCATAAGGGAGCCTTAGATCAAGGCCAAGAGAGATTACTACTGACAGTACACCTCCTCCCCTCCCCCCAAAACCCCACATAAATCCTGTTTCACCTATAATGTTACTTTGAGTCACAAAACCTGAGATGATGAAATAAAGCACCCTTAAACTGGTTTTTCCTTACTTGTTTCAATTGTTTTAAATTGTTCTACATCTGAGAAAAGACATTTTAATCAAATCTCAAAAGAATTTGGGGGTGGAGAAATGTATTCTGTAATGTAAAAATACTGACTTCCTTTGGAGATTACCATAAGACATATTAAAACTACTGCTCTAAAGAGGAAGATGAAAAAATAAATAAATAAATAAATAGGAAGATGATTGCTATGACTGGTTAGCTGTACTTTGATTTCAGAGAGTGAATTTTCTACCAGATTGGCTGTGCATTTCTTTATACATATGTGCACATGTTAATATATATGCATATATTACATATTTGTGTATGTATGTATACATATGGTATAATTTAGGTGGTTATATACAAAATTAAATATACATATACACACAGACGTATACACACACACACACACACTTAAACACAAAATAATACAATATCAAAGCCATCAATCCTAATAGAGATCATCTACATACACTTCATAGTTTAAAGATGAGCAACAAGAAAGTCCAGAAAATTTGACTTTTGCAAGTCACCTGGATTTTCAGTTACATGCTTTGTCTAATATCCTCATTGCTCTTTGTTATTCTGAATTATGGCAACATGCCATTTCTTTTCTCACCTTTTCTGTGATTTTATGGAATTCCTATATAGCAACCATGTTGTTAGAGTTTTTTTGGATCAGGTGAGTATAACCACTTCGCTCCTCTTTATTTTTCTACAATTTCTTCTGTCACCACCACACCATTCCCTTTCAGCTGCCAATGATTGCTTTGGACAATTTTCTGGTAGTGATGCTTAAGGAATGGACAGCGACTATCTGAGAATATTTCTATTTTTCCTTTAAACAAGCTGAGGAGGTGGTATATCCTCTTCACATTAGTTTTCTGGTGGGAACATAGAGCTGCCCCAGTAAGGCTGACACCACTCAGATCTTCTGGCAATTCTTATTGTGGAGTTACCTTGACAGCCACCTCAGAATCCACCCAAGAAAAAATGAGTAGAATTGTTTCTTCTCTACTTCTTCTCCTCCTTCTAACTGCTATTGTTTTATAATCATACCTGAACTTAAGCCTCCTGTTATATGATCTTTAGATCTACTAATGTTTAATAATTTAAATTTATTCCTTAAATATCTCAAATTATCTCCCTATATATAAGAAAGCAAATCTCAGTATTATGAAACCATTTCTTATTATAATGGCAAACAGATTAGTAACCTTTATTTTCAAAAATATTACAATGCTTCTAGATATAATTAAGATTGGTGAACTCAGATATTTGTTTCTTTGGTGCCAGTTTATAGCTAATAATTTTATACTGGAAGTTGTTGGTTTACAGAAAATTACCAACCCAAATTTTCCATAATATTCTTTAGATGGCAGATAATTAGATTATTATAAAAATTGCTTTCTCAGCTTTGCCTTTGCTTCTAAGTTATTTTTGCTGAGTTCTCTTGCTAAGGAATGAGAAGTAGGTAGACTCAGCAGAGAAACTGAAAGATTGTTGTCATTTGGTTCAGTTGAGCTAAATCTCCTTAGTGGACAAAATGGGTACATTCTTCTCTATATTTCCATGCTCTCAGGCTGTCAGGTCACATATACTGAAATTGAGACACCAGAGCATCAGTCCCTGCATTTCTTGATATTAAGATACCTAAGAAGGATCTTCTGAATGTAGTATGTTGGGTGGGAAAAAATTCATTAAATTATTGGGTTGGCCAGAAAATTCATTCAGAGTTTTCCATAACATCTTACAGAAACACCAGAAAGAACTTTTTGGCCAACCCAATATTTTGAAAACACGTAGAGAAGCTTTTGAAACCAGAATAGTAATATATTTACTCATGAGTTGGTAATCCAAAATGAACTCTGAATAAAATGGATAAATGTAATTATAAATTAGTTTTTCAAAGTGAAGTAAATAATTGAATAATTGCAAGGAAGATTTGGAGACAAGCATTTAAATAGAAAATCCTGGCCCAGCAAAGGGTTTTAGGGTCATTTCTGTGCAATGCAAGAACTTAAGACTAGAGAAATACTTGAGTTGTTATAATAACCATCCCAGCTTGGTCACATGTCCCATTCATATTGATGTCCATTAGGAAGCAATCCAACTACCCAGTGGTCCTGCTGCCATGATGCAAATCTACCATGGTAGAGATCTATCATCATTATTGTGTAATGCCTTTGGTGTTCATTTGAATCACCTCAAAGGAGTAAGAAGCGTTGAATTGAGACAATGTCCTCAAACGATATCATGCTACCTTGTCTACTTGTCTGTCTTGCTCTTAGAATCATATTTCTCAGCCCAGGAGACCTCAGCCAGAGGCTCAGCTGCTACAGTGTGCTGTCCACAAACATAAACACAGTGTGTCCAGCTGCCTGATGGGGGACTCTACTAATTGGAGAAGTCTGCTTTGGCCCCCTGTCGCCAGTTGGCAGACAGAACAGTCTGGGCTGAAGCTGATTTCCAGAGTCAGGCATTCATTCATCTCGGTGATAACAGGGTATGTGTAGGGAGAAGTAGAAAAGAAAGCAGAGGTGGGGACAGTACTAATGCCCCCAAATCAAGGACATGCTGCG
This sequence comes from Balaenoptera physalus, assembly GCF_965194825.1. Classification (NCBI taxonomy): domain Eukaryota; kingdom Metazoa; phylum Chordata; class Mammalia; order Artiodactyla; family Balaenopteridae; genus Balaenoptera; species Balaenoptera physalus. The sequence goes on along the minus strand of NC_138897.1, from coordinate 40,221,952 downwards.
TGTAGGGCCTTGGCAGTTTATTCCTCTCTCCAAAGTTTAATTAGTCACTAATTATAAACAACTCTCTTTTATTATGGATGCATTTGGCCAGGGCTGTAATTTTTTTAAGAAACATGTTCTCATCTCAAGCGAGTTGCAAATGCTAAGGTATCAATGTCAGAAACTGCAATCAAGCACAACCTGTCCCCAAATCCCAGCCCCTTGAAACACGATGGCTCATTAATAACTTAAAAAGGATGATGACACTGATGCTATTTATAGGGCCTTGCCAGGCAGGTCTGCCAGCATTAAAGAAATTAACATGGAGAAATTGTCAACTGGAAAACATTAGTGTTTATCAACAGATCAATCAAACTTCAACAACTGTAAACCGTGCTTTTAGCTAAATGAAACGTATTGACAATGACAGCCACTTACGCACCTTGCTGGGGAGTCCTATATCCCCATGTCGGACGCCAACCAGGCAGACTGTCCCCTTGACAATGCAGCCATGACCCCACTCTTGCCTTTTAGGGAAGAGCCAGTCTGCCTGTGTCCCACATCCAGGAGCAAGCTGGAGTGACTGGGCGGTGGTCTCAGTTGTGCATTAATTAGCTCTGATTGCCAGTTTGTAAAGTCTTAAGCAGACTATATTCAATACCAAAGTTAGTGGCTCCAGGAGCCAAATTCTAGATTTACGTGTACTTCATGAAAGGAAGACGCTGATTTAAGGAGTTTTTCTTGGTTCTCTCATCCTTTTAAAAGCAGTGCTGGACTCTCATTGTTGTATATTTAGAGATGGTTCTATTTTCATTTCTGGGCTACATCGGTGATGATAACATGGCTTCGGAACCTGAACAAAGCTGGAGAGCTCTGATAGGCTGCTGGTGATGTCATCTCAGTGCCTCCAATGCCCTGGAAAAGCATTAGGGACTGACTGTCTTCCTGACTTTTCTTTTCTTTCTTTCTTCTTTTTTATTCTTTTTCTCCCCCCACCCAAATATGAAATCTCATTTTCACACTAACAGTACGTTTGGAGTTTCATATCCTAGCAACGTTATCACTAAAGTAACCAGTGACCGCTCCACACAGACTGACACTGCTTGGCTTGAGACACAGTTTCAGCTCTCACGGAGAGGATTTTGTGCTGCATTACACTGAATATTGCTGCTCTGTAATTTCTTGTCATTATAGCAAACCCTTTCACGTGCTCCCTTTCTGTAACCCAGATGATGAACACCTGTCAAATTTGCCTGCTCGCACAAATCCTAACCAAAGGAGCCTAACAGTGGTAGGAGGGCTTGAAAACCAAAAAAGAGAAAATATGGCCAGGGCACCTAACTTCAAAATTACTATTGCCCCAGTTAATCCCACAGGATGCTTCTTATGTACCGTAAAGCCTCACCAACTACCACCTTTTGTTCTTCTTATGCATATATTCCTAAAACTGCAGGATGGTTGAAATGATGTTTTCACTGAAGTTTGGGTGGGAAGACTTGGGGGCACCTGGAGTGAAATTAAAGGAGCTCGCTACATCCCTATTTCGAGGGAGGGGTTTATTTTTGCATTCATTATATAACAAATTTCATATTCTTTTAAAACAAAACACCAATCCTGCAGTTTTAGTTCTGACATCCTAGGTAACACCCTCTCTAAATCCCAAGTTCTAATCTATTAAGTGAGACAAAAAGACACACCTGTCTGAAGAGTCTGAGCATTCGATGCACTACTGTGTCTAGAGTCCACCATGCATGACAGGAGCAAAAAGAAAATGTGCTCCTGACAATCAGATTCCACTCTTTGTGACACAAGCAAATAAAGATAACCAGGAAAGGTAAAAATGTAAACGAACAAGAAAAAAGGCAAGTTGAAAACTGCTAAACAATCTCCCCAGCCAGCCAAGGAATCTTAGTCCGTTCTCATCTCCAGCGTCCTTTCCTCTCCTTGTATCTCCCAACTGGTTTTCACCGAGGATTAAAATCTACAGTGCTAGAATTTGAGGGGATGCGGAGGGATGCTAAAATTAATTTAAAAATCAGAATTCAGGGGCTTCCCTGGTGGTGCAGTGGTTCAGAATCTACCTGCCAATGCAGGGGACACAGCTTGGAGCCCTGGTCTAGGAAGATCCCACATGCCATGGAGCAACTAAGCCTGCGCACCACAACTACTGAGCCTGTGCTCTAGAGCCCACGAGCCACAACCACTGAGCCTGTGTGCCACAACTACTGAAGCCCGCACATCTAGAGGCTGTGCCTTGCAACAAGAGAAGCCACCTCAATGAGAAACCCACACACCGCAACAAAGATTAGCCCCCGCTCGCCACAACTAGAGGAAACTTGTGCGCTGCGATGAAGACCCAACACGGCCAAAAATAAATAAATAAATAATTTAATTTAAAAAAAACAGAATTAAAAATTGAAAAATAAAATTCAGGTGTGTCTCTACCTGTAGCAAAAGAATTTGGAAGGTTTGAAGCAAAATCCTCCCTATAGGACTTTTATGCAGGAAATTTAGCAGGAGGATCAAAAAAAAAAAAAAAAGAGGAAACTAGCAGTTGTAAATGAATGTTCACAAAACACTGTACTGAATTCTGTGAAAATTACAAAGTAAATATCAATCATGGACATTGGCATCAAGACTTAGAATCCAATTTTGTGAAAAGCAAATGAAAATAATAGTTCAAAATGCAAATATGAGTTCAAGATAGCAAAAGAAGATATGTCAAAAGGCAGTATGTGATTAAATGTCAGTTGCACTGTACATATAATTATTTTATAGGAATTCAAAGGAGAAAGATTTTACCTCTAAATGAAATGGCCAGGGAAGTTTGATAAAAAGATGTGAGCTGTCTTCTTGGCCACAGAAGGTGGGTTTGCTTTAGATAAACAGTTGGAGGAGGGGTGTTATTCAAGACAGGAAGAAAAGTGAGTGAAACCAGAGGAGAGGTACAACCACCTTTAGAAAGTGGTGGAAAAACAGGATTTGTAAAAAGGTGTGGTGGGAAATAGGATTGGAAACCTCTGACGGTTCCAATTAGGGACAGCTGGCCCTAGGATGTAGCTCTGTGTTGTGTATTTAACATGGAAGACAGGCAGACATTTTCTCTTAAACTCACTTTTATTGCAGATCTGAAATGTTCTGTCTGAACAGTGCACACACTGGTTCCTTGCTTTCTGTCCCCCACCACATCTTTGACAGTATACATCGTTACCAAGACCCTTCCAGAGAGCAAGTTCTGGACCAGATTCCACTCAAAACTCATCCATTAATCATATATTAACACTGACTTTGAATGTGTGATAATTACACATTCTAATATTCACAGATTGGTATATTTTTTCAGAATGAAAGATGTTGTCCTTGTATTGATTTATTTCAGTGTCCCATATCGTTCTGATGTGAAAATATGTGATTTAAATATGGAAAAGTTTGTTCAATGTACTATTTAATATGTATATATAATGCTGAAATAATGAACAAAATTTTTAATTGACTTGATTAGCAACTTCAGCATCATAATTCCTTTCATTGTGTACTCTCTTACATTCTTTTTCTAGTTAAATTTTATTTAGTACTTTATTTGAATGTAAGCTCACCTTTCCCATTAGAACAAAATAGAAAGACCAAGTTTTACAGGTTGCTAAAAAATCTACAGTGCAACCCAAAGAATGATGGAAAACACTGGTGACCAGAATGAGTGGTATTGTACAGATCACAAAGTAGAACATCTTCCTGCCTTGTTTACTTTTTGAAATTTTCTGACTCATTCTATAGTCTTCTCTGTTTGGACCAAGTCTAAGTTTTATTCTTTGTTGCTTTTTATCTTTACATTTTAGGTTTATCTGGCTCTTACAATTTCTCACTATGCACTTAGAGCAGTGAGGCACTTAGAAATCTCTTGGCTGTATAAATGAACAAGACACATACCACTAGGAACAGCTACCCTGAATTGCAAACCCTGAGTGCAGTCTCTCTTTCAAGGGAGCAATTGCTGACCCCCAAAATATGTGCCTGGTCAGATTAATTCTGTTTTAAGATTGTCCTTGTCACATAGGCAGGTGGTTTTGAATCAATATCTTTATTTCAGTATTAACTAAATATAATATTTTCACTGACACATTAAATGTTTTCAAGCAGAAATTTTCATATTCATTAGAGAAAAAATGCCATGATCTTGGGGACAGATAGTATCTTCAAGTGACCTTTCTTTTCTCCATATCACAAGCAGATAGCCCCTGGCTTGACAAGGAAACAGCACATGTTAAAGTACCTACAAGTCACAAGAACTACGTTGTTCTATAAATAAGCTATATGTGTGACTGAAAGAGCCCTAAGTTTATCAAGAAAATTTACCCTTTTCAAGCCCACCTTCAAAAGTAGCCATTATTCTAGTCATGAAGGTTTATCCATTCCTTCTTCTTTTTTAATTTTCTTGCTTCAGTATCTATTTATTGAGGTGCTAATATGTAGCAGGCACTGTTGGAAACTGGGAGAGTGCTCAGTGAATAAACAAACGTGCTCTGTTCTCCTGTATGGTGTTGCCGGAGCAGAACAGGCACAGTGACAGAGAGAACAAGGAGGATGCCCAGTGATGACTAGTGATGCTCAGTGGTCAGGGGCCATCTCTAGGAAGAGGTGACATTGAACTTATATATGAATGCAGAGAAGGAGCCGTTCCTGGGAAGAGCAGGGGGAAGAGTATGTGCAGAAACCCTGAATTAAAAAAGAATTTAGCAAGCGTGTTCAAAGGAAGTCTGAGGGGCTGTAGCCCCTGAGTGAATGCAGGGCAGAGAGGCATGAGATGAGGTTGGAAAGGGAGGCAAGGACCTTGTGAGCCAAGGTAGGTAGATAAAATATAATTCAAAGCAAAAGAGATAATGTTGAATAATTTTAAGTGGAGATGCAAAATGATCATGCAACTAGTTAAAAAGATTATTCTGATTCTCATACAGTAAATGGATTGGAGAGGCTAAGAAAGTAAACAGGAGAATAGTTAAGAAAATTGCAGTAGCCTGAGTGAGAGATGATGGTGCTGGTTTGGAGTAGGGTGAGAGCAGTGGAGATGGGGAGGAATATATTTATCGAAATACACGTAAGCATATCCACACCAGGACATGCAGATGAATAGAGCTGGGTGATGAGAGAAGGAAGCAAATTGAGCAGATGGCTGAATGGTGGTAGCATTTTCGGATAAGGTTTGGGATCAAACAGTATTAGGAAAGAGGAAAATTGAAAATGCCATTTAAGTCCTTTTAATTTTGAGATGTCTGTGAGCCATCCAAGTGATGACATCAGGTAGGCAGTTGCTATGCAAATCGGGAGCTCAAAAGAGAGGCCAGGGTTGAGTCAAACTGTGGGAGTCATCAGCATATAGATGCTGCAGGGGAGGAAAAATTATTTTCCTTCTACCTTCCTAGGTTCTCCAGCTGGGACTCTGTAAATTTGAATGCCAAAGATGGATTAACAAGAGAACAGAAGACCTATTTATTTAATATAAATTTTCTGAGATATAGGAACCTTCATAAGTACATGAAGCCCCAAAGTAATGATTGAACCTGAGTGTTTTTATACTAGGTTTGGTGAAGAGTGGGAAGTCGTGGAAAAATGTGACAGGAATAAAGGTAATGAGCTAAGGGTAGTATTAACCTGGAGGAAAATTAACAAGATCTGTTTGTTCCAATTCCTCTTGGCATCCCTCCATTTTCTGATATAAGGATGCCTTTCCTCCAGGTATGGGGAGGGCACCTCTCAGATGAGGGTCTCATGACCTGCTTCTGGGAAGGTGGGGGCTGTCAGAGAGTCCTTCTTGCACCTGCCATTTCTCAAATTTCTTTAGGTTAAAATATTCAGTATTCCAAGGTACCACACTTTGGGGTAGCATGTCTTGAACTCCATCTATGTCATTTAATGGCATGGCAAGGGATGAACTCACCTAGGGAGGAATTGCAGAACAGAAGTGCCCAAGACTGATACTGAGGGGATTCAATATTTAGATGAAGGGAAAGAAGCAAGAAAGAGACTGAGCAAAAATGGCCAGAGAAGGGGAAAGAAAATTAGGTATATGTAGCAACAGAAAAGGCAAAATATGGAATGTTTTGAGAAAGCAAGCAGTCAGTTTGGGAGAATGATCTGTACAATAACATAAGGTTAAAAAATCTGATGGTCATAAGCAGGGGCAGAGGCGTAAGCCAGCCCGAGGTGACTTGAGACCCATAGGTGATATTATGTCTTCGTAGCATCTTAGATTCAAAATCAAAATGAAAAATTCCCCCAAACATATGTCATTACTTTATGTGTGGTTATATAATGTCCCACATAATTGGTCTGTTAATTAATTTTGTGACAAAAATTCACACTGGCTGTTTAATCGAACTTTTCAGTTATTTCTACTTGATAATTTCTTTGTGTGTCTAAATATATACTCAGCCACAGACTGGGGCCAATATACTCAGCAAACAGGCAAACAGAAACTACTCATTGAAGAGGAACAAAACATCCTGTTCCTTAAAGCAGAAGAAAGACTTGTATTTATTTATTTTATTTTTTCATTATTCAGCTTTTTGGACTTTTGTTGCTCAAATTCAGCAGATAATTAAGTCTTCACAAGAGTAACACTGTGGAATCTCAGTGTGAAGTTGGCTATACAAAAATGTGCAAAATTTGAACTCCCAGAGAAAGTCCATCCTCTCATATCATCAAACTTCAAACATCCAAAGGACTAGAGATTTACCTTTGTCTGTTGAACTTCTCACTATGTCAGTGAATCTACCACCTCAACAAAATAAGCAGGTATCTGAAAGTTGAAATATACATGGGCCACATAAGTTTGGAACATTTGAAACATAAAAGAAATTAAGTACCCCCAAAACACACACAAACAACATACAGTGCATTATTCCCTAAGATGAGCCATCCAACTTCTAATAAAAAATATGGCCAACAAGCAAGCTATGAAAACAATGCACATTGTCTGCATAACAGTCTTCTTTTGATGAGAAAATTACTATTAGTGAGAACGTGTTCATTTCTGGCATCAGGCTTGAAGAGACACAGGTCATAAATCTCTTTGATCTTCTTGCTAAAGCTAGAATCAAGAAAAGGAGAAAGTTCATTCATTAAAAAAAATGCTTTTGATTGAAATGATTCCTTTAGTTACAAGTAATTTATCATGTTTTTCTTTCCCTTCCCAGGTTCAGTTTGTTTTCCATTCTCTCACAGTTAAATCTTGGCTAAGTTTCCAGCTAGATGTTACTTTAGGGTTTCTTATTCGATGGGGGTCAGGCAAAACTTCCAAGAGGAGTGTGTGTGAGGGAGTAGAGTTTGGGGGGATGAGACAAACAACAATAAGAATTCATAAATTTTGAACAAAAAATGTCTCTCGTAGCTCATCCTGTAAACCTCCAAAATGTGCTTTCGATGTGCCAACACTGCCCTCTCTTGCTTTTTCACAGTGTACGTTGAAACCTTGATTTCAATGCACAGCCTTACAAATCCTTCTTCCCACAGCTCCCTGCAAATCACCAACGAAAATGAACACCGAGTTCTTATAAGGTTCTTTTCCAGTTGAATTTATTCACTTTTTTATTCAATGTATTTCCTTCTGTATTTCTGTTCCTTGCCTCCCTGGGTGCCTGCTCATGCCTTAATACAAAGTACCTTAGAGGAGCAAGCTCTCACTAGCAAAGTCCCTTTGCAGATGTATGTAATGCAAGCAGTCCTGGCAGGAAAACTTGTGTCTCTCCTTCCTGTAAGGAGGCTTAATTCTATTTCCAATACCCTCTGAGAATGCCTTTACGGATTGCCATTTTAGATGCAAGGTGAAATTAGGAGTCCTTTATTGATCATCTCAACCAAACTTCCTTACAATCAGAGCCCTGAGCTTCCTTGGTGAAAAGAAAGATGGAAGCTAGAGGTTCACTGTGCAGTCACAGGAGTGTTTGCATGCCTTTCACTACACAGAGAAGCAAAAAATTACCAAACACTCATCTGTGACCTCTCTTTAGTTTTCAACAAACAGAATTTGAAGGAAGAATTTTTCTTTAAACGTCTGAAAAATTCAGAGAAAATGGGAGGTATTAAGACTTGAGTCACTGATTGACACAGCTATCCCTTTCTCCACTGCTTAGCATTTTTATTTTGGTCACATGAGTTAGAATAACAGGGCAAAAGAAGTATTAAAAACAAAATGCTCTTTTGAGTCACAGATTCTTAATTTTTTACATATAAGATGTTGCATTCTCACTCATGGGTTGCAAGGTATTATTTTAGTGCTTCTGAATATACTAATCTGAGATGGACTAGAATGAGGATAAGAAAAGCAGAGTGAAGCTAACAACAGCTGCTGTCTTCTAGGCAGCATATGTGGTTTGATTTGGGTGAGGAAAGAGTTATGGAAAAGTCCCCTACCTGTCCCACCCACAAGATATTTGGATGAACAAGGATGTTAAATAGTTCTCATCTCTCATGTCTATTCTGATTAATTATTGGCTGCTTTTTAAAACACTGGACAGAGAAGGAATCTGGTACCATGACTGAACTCAATAGGGAAAAGAAGTTCTGGGATCTATTGATGACACATGCTGTAAGAGTAAGAATAAGGACGATAAGTATCCAGGATGGGAATCAGCCATAGTAGGTTTAGATTTAGTATTTCTTCTTAGGATGCCAGCACAGGACCTGAAGACTATGCTTTGTATGTCATGTATGGAGTGAATTGCCTCATTTGTTTAGCAGAGGGCAAAAGAGAGCTTTGAGGGAGTGAGATTCAAGACTGGTAACTTCAAGGCAGAGGGTGGTGGGGTGAAATTTAACTCATTTACTTGAAGAGAGAGAAATAGATCTGTAGGTTCCACAACAGCCAAGAAATAGCAAGAAGTTACACAAAAGCATCACTAAATGAGAAATGGCTGGAGAAAGGGTTAGAGGAGGGTTAGGCAGGTGTTCTTTGGAGTAGAACGTTAAATCAAGATGTATGTTTTCAGTATTTCTGTACCCATTTACTATCAACTTGCTTTCTTTGTTTGCTGTCATTCTAATATTTCAGTATCCAGTGGTTCTCTGCTTTCTCTCCTTGTATATCCAAATCTGCTCTTGGGGAAACCTCTCACATTGGCCATCCACCTGAGATATTTTGCTACTGTCATTGTCAAAATACACCTGTTTCACTTCTAGGCATTTGGAGATGGCAAGGGAAGAGAAAAACAATTTTTTCAAATGCCTATGATATTTTCCTGCTTGACTCCATAGTGTAGACTTTTAGAAACAGAAATGGCCAACAAGGTAGTTGAATAGATATTATCAGCTTCTGCTTGCTTGTTGTAATGGAAGAAATATGGAACTTGAAGTCAGAAGGTGTATATTCAAATCCTGTGATTCTGTTGCATGCCATCTGGGTGACCTTGGCCAAGTCATTTAACCTTTCTGCGTCTAGTTTCCTGTTCTGTAAAATGAGAATAATAATTCCTGCCTTGCCAACTTCACAATATTGCTGTGAAGATCAGATGAGATACTGTATGTGAAAGTTCTTTGAAACACTACAAAACACTACACAGATGCAAGCTATTGTTACAAAGCTGAATCTCGGTGAGTCCCTGTGGTTTTTGAGCCATACATGCGCATGCTGAGTCTGGTCTATCATTATTTCTAAATATGGCTGGTCTATTGGCTTCTGAAGTTTCCACATGAAATATAGCCTGGGTATTTGCTTGAAGCCTCTGCTCCATGTCTTCAAATAATGGGCCATTAAGTATTACATTCGAAGCCAGCAGAACCAGAATTTCTGACCTTGTACCTGTGACCTGCAGAAGTACTATTGTATCTCAGAGATAAACGTACCCGAACTGCAAGGTGCTTAAAAGATATATTTAGTGCGTAGGCATTTCATTTGTCACTGAGCAATTTTACAGTGTCTGATATAAGCTGGAGATTTTATGATCTATAATCAAAGGCTTTTGCAGACACCGCTCCTTAATTTGGATTTGTGACAGTATTAAAAAATGAAACTTTCATCTTTGGATCCATTTCACTTACTTCGATGAAACAACCATGTATGCTTTTAAGTGCAAGTCACTTAAAATTTCAGACTGTCCTTAGTAACACAGGAACTCTTGACACAAACTTGTACTGTTGACTTAAGGGGAAAATATTCTATTTTCTGCCCCTTTTGATCACCCTGGAACTTTTCTCGCACCAGGCTATTTTCACCCTATTATACTCAATGTGCTAAGGATCTAATGGACAAGGATAGAGGGGGTTATTTCTCTTGTAATTGTATACAGGGGTTCTAGAACTGAAAGATACATGGCATGATGGAGATAGAACTCAGAATTTAGAACTATTTAAGAACTTTCAAAACACTTTTTGGAGTCCCATTTTATTTATGTAAAAGCTGAGTCTCAAATAGATTTAAAGGTTTACCAAAAAGCACTTTTTCACAAGTGGTGAAATAAGCACTACAATTAATATCTGGTAATGTATCCTTCTAAAGTACAAGAAAGAGCATTTTTATTTTAATAATCTCTACAGATAATTTGAGCCATGGAATCTTGCTATATGGCATATGTCACCTTTTCTTGCCCTACTGTAAATGTCACGAAATAATGAGAAAAAGCATTCCTTCCTTCCACAAAGCTATTTGATGAAGTTAAATCTATGTAAGAGCTCTACCATATATTTATCACCCATTATGTGAATAGATTCCATGCATATACAAACTAAGTAAAACCAAATGACCTCAATCACAAGAGCCATTCTTCCTTTTCTCTCACATTTTATTCATTTTCTTGAGCTAAAATGTAAAATCTTGTGGTGTAATTAATTTTGTGTCAATCTCCCAACTTTCTAGGACTCTGCTGCATGTCCTGAAACTCAGACAGGGCTAGAAATGTTCTTTCCATTTGGCCTCAGTAAAAAAAAAAAAAAAAAAAAAAAATCACTCCTCCTCTTCACCATTTCATCTCCAGTGGCTCTGACCTTACTTTCTTGATTATGAATCTGTTCTCTTGGTGTTGGCTTCCCACAACTAGAGAAAACAAAGGTCAACCATCAACAATCATCACCCCCAGCCACCTTAACACAATGTGGGAGGGTGCTTATCCAAATGTGCAAATACTAGGAAATGAGGATTATCAGGGACATTTTGGAGTTTAGCTACTACAACTAAAAGGTAAATATATATATATATACACACACACACACACACATATATATATATATATATATGTGTGTGTGTGTGTGTATATATATAAACCCTTATTATATATATTAGCTTATTTTATATATATATGATGTTACCATATATATGTATATATATATATGGATTGATAGAGTCAAGAAATATTTGAGACCAGAGACCTGAAATATATTGTGCCTGGTTTTCAAACAAGTAGAGATGCTTGATATTGCAAAGTCTGCACCATATTATGTTCTCAAATCCAGCTAAAAGTTTCTTTGGTTTAATGTTGCCCCTGGATTGTGTCTGAACACACCTTGGATAGGGAAAGGTAGCAGGACAAGGAAGAGAACAGTGATAGGCACACCAAGATCAGTCCTATACCAGGGTGAGCCCTGCAGGGCAGCCAGTGACAGACCACTTGTATGTGGGGCCGCAGCAGATAACCACCTCCAGGCCTTCACTTTCTACTTCCCAGACCAAGTTCCATCCACCACCATCTCTGCCTATGGTGTGTTCTCACTAGTTCTTGTGACATGTGCTGGCTGTTCTTGAGCAGGGGCCAGCCTGAACCACACTCATGTCAAGAAACTGAGACACCATTTTCTCAGGGTTTTTCCATTCCCTCTTCATCTTAAGTCCCTCTGTAGCCTGGATCATAATAATTAACCTATTAATACTGATTAGATAAATCTAGTAAGAGAATAGTCTGGCTCTATGATGCCTCAGAAGCTAAACTCTATTTTCAGACACAATTTTATTAGCAACAGCATCTGAGTCACCTGGGTACAAGGGAGTTTTTCCCATGCCTTAGGCTTAAAATTGGATCTTGAGCCAGACTGTGACCAAGATCATAGTGTGTAGAGGCCAACAGCAAGAGAGGAAATGGCTGTCATCCACAGGGGATCAAGGAAAATAAAACTAAAATGTGATTTGGCACAATTTCTTCCACACCTAAGCAACTGATAAGCATTTTAATAGAAAACTGAACATAATGGAAGATAGGATGTAAGGCACAAGGAGAAGCTCTTCAGGTTGCCCAGATTCTCTTAGAGGTATTTTGGAAGGTGAGTTACTTAGAAGATAATTTCTTCCTGAAGAAATTCCTTAAGGATACTCAGGAGAATAGAATGTGCTGATTGGTTTATGCTAACCAGGTCCCTGAACCGGGGCCAAGCTGGGGTCAGAGTTCTTTAAAGAACAGGATTTCAGGAGGAGGAGTAGACACCTCAAATTAAAATTTGGTCTATTTTCAAGAGAGTGATTGGTGAGACTTAGGGGAGGTAATAGATTCTGAGTAAGCAGCCAATAATACCTAATCTTATCTCTGTTATTATTAATGCAAATAATAACCAAATAAAAAATTAATAACAAATATTTTATTTTGGAGCAAAGTTTGATACTTATATAAAGATTTAGAATATTTATGCATTTTGCCACAATTCTACTTCTAGCAATCTACCCTACAGAAATACGTGTGCAGACATTTAAGTTCAAGACTACATATCCTTTTATTATTTGAAATAATAATAATAATAAAAAAAGAGGATGCAACCTAAATTCATTCATCCATCAGACATCATTGATTACCTGTAATGTTCCAGGTGCTTTTCAAGGCTGTGAAGGCAGCAGTTAACAATAGAATTACAATCCCTGCTTTCATGGAGTTTATATTCTAGTGAACTCAATGATTGAAAGCATAATAAAATAGATTGGTGGGTACTGACTTAGAAGGACATCTATGATATTTTGATAAGTAATAATAGGCAAGTTGAAAAATATAATATGCTATAATTTTGGTGTTTAAATAAATAATGATATGTATCTAAAATATCTTTAAAATATGTATCACACTGCTAATTAATGGCTGTTGTACAATGATGAGAAAGGGGTAACCTTTCCCTTGTCTTTCACACACTCTATATTGGTTGACTTTTTTTCAATAGGTAAGCACAAATTTAATAATTTTAAAGTCTCTAAAAGAAAAGAAAATATTCAATAAATCATTTGTACTGACTGGTATGGAGAATGTCAAAGTAGGAAGAAGAAGAAACTGGGGGAGAGGGAGAGGAGGGAAGGGGGAGGGTAAGAGTTTAAATGTACAAATGGACAATGATCAGATCATATTTTAAAATAGAACTTTGACCAACATCTGCAGCAATCTGCACAGGAAAGCAACCCCCTTATCTACAACAAACAAGCCAGGAAGCCAGGCTGGTATAAGTGAGACTTTCAGGAAGCCAAATTTCTATCTCTATTGACAATCCAGGAAGCTAAATATTAACTTCTGTGATAATTGACCAAAAATGGCCAGGACTTGATTATTAACTTACAGCTTTCCTAATTTTTATCCCTGCTTCCAACTAGAGAAAGTTAAATAGCCACTGCTAACCAATTACATATAGGCCCCACTTCTAGCTTGCCTAATCACAGCCTTCCCATGCCAACAGGCTCTAATCAAGACATACCTGAAGTCATCCCTTTTTTCCACTCTGAAGTTTTGCCACTCCTCTGCCTGTCTTTGAGTCTGTGCCCAAATGCAAGTGAGATGGCTGACTCCCTTGAAACAGAAACTCAAATAGGTTTTGCTTTACTTATTTATGGTCTTCATTTATTTTCACAAAAACAAGAGGTAGATGTAAAAAGAGAAGGAGAAGAAGAGGAGGAAGAGAAGGAGGAAGAAGTCACAACACTTGATTTGACATAATTTGTAAACTTACTGAGAGGACAAATCTATCAGGCCTTGAAACAATGGGAAAAATATCAGAGAATAGACTCAAAGACTAAAAAATTATGTGACACAGATTGTAACGTCTTTGAAATTAGGAGAAAGTTCTATAGATTGTAAAAACTATGAACCAAGTTAAGCATTTTTCTAAAAATAAAAAACAAAAACAAAAATAGTGCTTTCTCCTAGGGTTGATAGGACACTCCTATTTTGAGTGTCCTATTGGACACTCCATAATCAAGACCTGATATTCAACTCATTATCTACCAAAAAATAAAATGTTTGACTCCTGGTAATGGTATTTCTCCTTTTTTTTTTTTGTTACTAAGTCTGAATTTATTGAAAACTCCATTTATTCCTTGAGGGAAAGAGCTGAAAACAATAAAGTTCTGGAATGAAGGGGCTGACTAAATATTAAAAGTATTTGTATTACTTTTTGGGTAAGCCTGAACTATGGGGTAGATGGGACTGAATTCATGTGTTCCAGTATATTATAATGATTCATTTTACTATCAACATTCAGAAGTGACACACTGTGGGAAAAAGTGAGGCCTTTGGGTTCAAACAGCTCATGGCTCCCTGGTCAAGAGCTCCTATCGCAGAGCTCAGGGCAAGGACGTTCCTCACAAGAACACTTACCCTGCTGAGCCAACATGGTTGCTTGCTGATTCACTTCTTGATTCTATAATATCCATGAGAGAAGGTGCCTCCTTGATCCTGCCCCATTATGTCCAGTGTAGATCACCAAACTGACCATGCTTTATCTTTACATATTTTTCAAACAAGTGATACCTTGAGTCAAATCCTCACTTCCATTTACTAGCTACAACCTTAGGAAAGATACTTTACTTTTTTAAAATTCAGTTTCATAATCTATAAGATAAATCTAAGAACACTCAGATCAGGATTGTTGAGAGAATTAAATGAAGAAATATGAAGTGAATAGCATATTAAATAGTGCATCCTTTTCTCCTCAAGGAAGGGGTTACTTAGTATCACCTATTTCGATCTAAAAAGAGAAAAGGAAATAGATTTAAATCACTGAATTTGTACATGAAAAGTTCTTGCCATCAAGACAACAAACCAATAATGTGTTATTGAGGAAAGTTACAAAAATTTCTTAAAAAAAAAAAGAAAATATATGAAAAGTTCTGGCATTTCAGGGCCAAAATTCTGATTTCAATTTGGGAAATCCTTCTGAAGTAGCAAGGATGGAGGAACTTTCTCAGACTCTTAGGCTACATAAAGCTAGTGACCATTTCTTATGCTAAAACTAGTAAACAGATAGTTAATGCTAGATAAATAAACACTCCTGAGAGTATTTACCACTTGCTTCCATCTGATCCCCAAAGCTGGAGGTGAATCTCTACAGAAATCTGCTTTTTCTTCTGTGAGCAGAGGGTTGGCAACTCAGTGATCTGGAATTACCAACTTGCTGTGACACTTCCTTATGATGTCAGTTTGAGCAAGGGTGAGGGAAGAGAAATAGAAACGTAACATTTACATAATTTATTTCAGTCTTTCCTCGTAATTTTACATAGGAAGCATTATCCTCATTTTTTGGAGAAGAATCCTGAGGTTTGTGAAGTGAGTTCCCAAGGCCACAGAGAAGACAAGGTAAGGAAGGTTTGACCCCATGTCTGTCCAACATAACCACCTTCCTCACCTAATTTTTATTTTCAGCTACATCATGTGGCTTCTTGAACAAAACTTCTCTGGCTCTCCTTTCCTAATCTGTTGAATAAAGTTCTATAACTGAACACAGGCTGTAATTATACTTTCCCTGTAAAAAGAAAGTATTATTTTTCACTTGGAAAGCTATACATTTCAGAACTTGAGAGTCTAGGATAAATACCAATTATATTTGTGTTAACTAAACTCAGTAATTAACCCAACTAAGAGACAATATCAAAAGGAATTTTAAAAATATGAATATGATTGAGATTCATTTATTCATTCATTCACTTATTGGCAAATGTTTACTGAGTGTCTATCAGGAGCCAAGCAATATTCTAAGTAGTGAGATGGGGAAACTTGCAAAAAGTGTGAGCTGTGGACCAACAGCATTGGCACCTCCTGGGAAGATATTAGAAATGCAAAAAACTAAGGAAACAATCCCATTTACCACTGCAATAACAAAAACAAAAATTACCTAGGAATAAACCTACCCTAGGAGGCAAAAGACCTGTACTCAGAAGACTATAAGATGCTGATGAAAGAAATCAAAGATGACAAAAACAGATGGAGAGAGGTACCATGTTCTGTGAATGAAAGAATCAATATTGTGAAAATGACTATACTACCCAAAGCAATCTACAGATTCAATGCAATCCCTATCAAATTACCAATGCCATTTTTCACAGAACTAGAACAGAAAATTTTACAATTTGTATGGAAACACAAAACACCCCGAATAGCCAAAGCAATCTTGAGAAAGAAAAACAGAGCCAGAGGAATTAGGCTCCTTGATTTCAGACTATACTACAAAGCTACAGTAATCAAGACAGTATGGTACTGGCACAAAAACAGAAAAATAGACCAATGGAACAGGATAGAAAGCCCAGAGATAAACCCATGTATATATGGTCACCTAATCTATGACAAAGGAGGCAAGAATATGCTGTGGAGAAGACACAGCCTCTTCAATAAGTGGTGCTGGCATAACTGGACAGCTACATGTAAAAGAGTGAAATTAGAACACTCCTTAACACCATGCACAGTAATAAACTCAAAATGGGTTAAAGATCTGAATATAAGGCCAGACACTATAAAACTCTTGGAGGGAAACATAGGTAGAACACTCTTTGACAGAAATCACAGCAGGATCTTTTTTGAGCCACCTCCTAGAGTAATGAAAATAAAAACAAAATAAACAAATGGGACCTAATGAAACTTAAAAGCTTTGCACAACAAAGGAAAACATAAACAAGATGAAAGGACAGCCCTCAAATGGGGGAAAATATTTTCAAACAACAAACAAAACAACTGACAAAGGATTAACCTCCAAAATACACAAACAGCTCATGCAGCTCAATATCAAAAATAAAAACCCAATCCAAAAATGGGCAGAAGACCTAAATAGGTATTTCTCCAAAGAAGGCATACAGATGGCCAAGAGGCACATTAAAAGATGCTCAACAGCACTAATTATTAGAGAAATGCAAATCAAAACTACCATGAGGTATCACCTCATTTGATGAAGATTGGCCATCATCAAAAAATCTAGAAACTATTAATGCTGGAGAGGGTGTGGAGAAAAGGGAACTCTCTTGTACTGTTGGTGGAAATGTAAATTGATACAGACACTATGGAGAACAGTATGGACGTTCCTTAAAAACCTAAAAATAGAACTACCATATGACCCAGCAATCCCATTACTGGGCATATACCCTGAGAAAACCATAATTCAAAAAGACGCATGCACCCCAATGTTCATTGTAGCACTATTTACAATAGCCAGGACATGGAAGCAACCTAAATGTCCACCGACAGATGAATGGATAAAGAAGATATGGTACATATATACAATGGAATATTATTCATCTATAAAAACGAACAAAATTGGGTCATTTGTAGAGACGTCGATCGACCTAGAGACTGTCATACAGAGTGAAATAAGTCAGAAAGGGAAAAATAAATATTGTATATTGATGCATATATGTGGAATCTAGAAAAGTGGTAGAGATGAACTGGTTTGCAAGGCAGAAACAGAGACACAGGCACATAGCACAAGCATATGGACACCAAGGGGGGAATGAGGGGGTGGGATGAATTGGGAGATTGGGATTGACACATATACACTACTGATAGTATGTATAAAATAGATAACTAATGAGAACCTACTGTATAGCTCAGGGAACCTACTCAATGCTCTGTGATGACCTAAATGGGAAGGAAATCCAAAAAAAAGAGGGGATATATGTATAAGTATAGCTGATTCACTTTGCTGTACAGTAGAAACTAACACAACATTGTAAAGCAACTATACTCCAATAAAAATTAATTATAAAAAATAACAACAAAAAAGAAATGCAGAAACTAAGACCCTACCCAAATCAGAATGTGCATATTTAACAAGAACTCTAGTTGCTTCATATGCACATTAAAGTCAGATAAGCTCTGTATGAGAAAACAAGACAATCAGTAGCCTTTAACTAAGAAAAAGATTAAGAACAAAATACCATAGAATTTTATTTAGATTATATAGAAAAAATATTCATTTGTATACCTATTAACGTGTCATTATAATATGATCATATTATAATTGAGCTAATTCTTAACACTGGATTATCCATTTGGGGGAAAATTGAGCTGTTGATTCTTTTACCATGAACATCCTAGATTCCTTTATTTATTCCAATTTATCTTTCAAAACATTTAATTACTTCTTGCATACAAAATATTTAAACTTTGGGGGAAAATGGTCCTAGTAACATATATGGCATTTTAAACACCATGACTAACTTAACCAGAAAGACTTGCTGGAAAGCATTGCAAAGCTGTCAAAGTACCAGCTAGGATGATGCCCAGGGAAGGTGTCTACCATTTCTTACTTAGAAAACATTTTCTTCTGGCTTACACAGGTATCCTCAACTTTCCAAAAGTTCATTTTATGCCACTTTACTTTAATGAAAGATCTACATTAATACCTGTTTTTGCTAACCAAAATCCAAAGGGGTTTTTTGCTTTTACAAAGAAAGAGGAAAAGTGAAAATGGTATTTGTTTTGCAGAGTTTGTTATAGAGACAGTGCCCACCCCAAGCAGTGAGAAGGGCACCGCTAAAGCCTCTTCCCCTGGAACTACACTCAGCATCATCAAGCCCTCAGAGCTTTGAGCTGTGTCTGTGAGCATCTGTGCTTTACCTCGATTTATTTTGTGCATCTGTTAGCAACATGTGTCCTAAGGTAACTGCTTCTTTGCTTTATGCTATTTTGGTTTACAAAATGTTTCATAGACATGCTCTACTTTTAGGTAGTGGGGGAAACCTATGTACAATGAGGTAAAACACCTCTTTTGGCTCTCCAAAATGAGGCTTTGGATAGTTGCAGATTCTGGAATACAGCTGGTTAAATGGAATATTCATTTTATCTTTCAAAATACAGACTGAAAATGTACCCAATGCCCACTAGGAAATATCAAAGAAGATAAATTATTGGGAAAAGCAGATTTCGCCTTCTTCTCTTCTCTGGTCTCTATGCTTTCCAAATCTAAGCTCTCTTTTCCTTTTTCTTCCTCTTTGGGAGCATTTTAAGAAGATAAATACAGATTTATCATTTTTAGCCCAAATGAATGTTTTCAAAATAAGTGGTGGTTCTGTCTGCCAGCAGTAGGCAACCCTGCATTCACTAGTAAAATTCTGCCAAGCCCTCAGTTCTCATGGGCACCTTTACACTCTAATTGTCAAAAAGTCAAGGAAAAAACAAAGCCTCACATCCAGTATGTGGCACCCAAGGGATAGAAAAGCAAAGAATATGCCCATGAACAGTAACATTTTTCAAAGGAGAAACATAATTTCCTGGAGTAATGATAGGTGAACAGTTTTTTTCTACAGACGCTGCCTCTAAAGTTTAGGCATTAATAGCATCACTGCCCAGGATAAGAACTTTCACACATGGGACCTCAAAATGGCCTGGTGGTGACACCCAGATATCCACCCTGAGATCAGAGCCTGGCCATGAAGAAGGTGGTCCTGCAGGTTCCTTGCTGCCCAGCTCCGTTCACGTGGACTCTGATATGATTGGCACCCCGAGGCTGTGCAGCATTGCCACCTGGCACCTAAGGTCCCTTCTCAGCAATAGTCTTGTCTTTCATCAGAAAATCACTAGCATCCCAGCCTGACCTTCCACCTCCTACCATTCTCCCATCTTCACCACAGGTAGCTCTAAATTAGGTGAAATGATACAAAATTCATAATGTAACTCTTTTCTACTCATTCCTTCTTTTAGTCAATGCCACCTAATTTGTACTTCTAATTGTTTACTAAGCTGTCTCTCCTCTAGGACATCCAAAAAAAAAAAAAGGAATTCTTAAGGGCTTTGGGTTTTTTTCTGTTTTTGTTTTTTTTTGAAATTCTCTAAAATAGTGGAATGATCAATGAATAAAAAGATGCATCGAGTAAGCAATGTAAGTGACCCGGGATTTCTGCAAAGCTCAGACCAATGGAATACATTTGCAAACAAGACTGTCTTGCCAGTTATAAATTTCATGTGGAAATTCCTGTAGTGTTTGGAGGACTCTGCTATCTGCCACAGACAAAGTTGTTTATCGAAGCTTTTTTCCCTACGCTTATTTGGGGAGAGTTGGATTTGATACCTTAAATGTATTCTTCTAATTTTTATGTAGACTGTATTGCTTTAAATATCTCATTTATGTGGATGTAGTACTCCACTTTCAATAAGCAGTGAGAATAGCTACTCAATGATATTTGATGAACAAATAATCAAATGAAAGAATGATTAAATGAGAATGTGAAACATGGTGCTGGGGATTCGTTGGAGCAGGAGTTAAATGAAGGAAAATTTAAGACCAAGTTTTCATCATTGAGGAGTCTGACATTTATCTGAGGTTTCAGTACCATGTCCAGTTAAATTAAAATCTAAGCTTATGCCAAGGTCCAAACAGATAGTAGATAATAGACATAATGATGCTATAAGATTTCAAGGTGGAGTTGCAGAAGTCATGGGGGCCTGATCAATCAGCAAGTTCCCCCTAGGAAGTGAAGTTTTAGTTACCCTTCGATTAATGTGTAAAATTTGCTGTAAACTGTGCTAATTTACACTTACCCATTTATAAAGATGGGTGGAGGGAGACGCAAGAAGGAGGAGATATGGGGATATAAGTATATGTATAGCTGATTCACTTTGTTATAAAGGTGTTAAAAATAAATAAATAAAAATAAAGATGGGTGACCTTAATTCTTAATGGCTGGGGAATGTTCATTAATAAAGGAGTCAAGAGACCCAGTATTATTATGTCACCATAATGTTTACCAACGTGAGCACAGTATTTGCTTTACAATTCTAAGACTTGAAGATGCTATTTCTTTAGGGTGAAGCAACTCTCTGAAAAGTATAATCTGAAGGCAGATTATACTTTTACCAACTATCTTTGCTTTGCTTTAGGACACAAGATAGAAAATTTGGTGGAAATTGGTGCTAAACACAGTAGCCCTTCCAGGCAACTTTCAAGTAGTATGTGTAGTATGTTAATGCAATTAGTGGAGAAGAACCTTAGTCCTGGTGTCAAGACTCGAGGAAGATGGGAGTGTTCCTGACCAGAATTCTTCTTATGGTGTAGTCAATAGGCACACATATGGTGGTCTTCTTAAAACTGGTCTAATCAATAAGCACATACATAGTGATCAGTTTAGCATTCTTAAATGTAGCATTGGTATAAAATAAATGCATCTCATTCCATTCCATTTATCTCCCCTCAACCCATTTTAAACCTGCCCTTGATCCAGGTTTCCAAACAATGATCAGATTGGAAAAAGAAAACAAATAAAAGTTTTTTTAAAAAAAATTTTATTTGAATGTATTTATTTCTCTAAAATAGTAGCCTTGAAAGCTCTATGTGTTGCCTAGGTAATACATAAAGTATCTAAACACTCTGAGTTCTGGTAAAATAAAACTGTACAAAAATGTGTGTGTGTATGTGTGTCTTTTTTAAAGCCTGTCTTTTTAACAATAATGCTTCTGTAATGTTTTAATGATGGGTGCTGATAGTTAGGGGCTGCCTTTCTCCCTTAACAGTATAAATAAAGCAACAGGGCATCTGTGATACTTGGGCTTATAAAGCTCATGACAACAATCACCCTTTGGATTTCCCATCACTCAGAAAGCACCTTTTGTATTTCCCCTATGTTTTATTTATTTGTCTGAGTGTTTCATTTCACTTTTTTTCTATTTTCTTTACTTTTGAGGGCATTGGCCCACCTCTTTCTTAAGAGCATAAGAATGAGAACAAAGATTAAAAAATAATAATAATTCAACATTAGGCCCTTCACTTCCTCTCAGTCTTAGGTGAAGATTTAATAGCATTTGAAACCTGATACTATCCTTCATGTCCAGGAAAGTGTTAGCATCTTGCCCTTTTATTTCCCCATCCAATATGATTCTTTCTTTTCTAAGGGAAGATTAGCCAAGAATCAGCCAAAACAATTTTATTCCATTTCAGAAATGTCCCCTGAGAGTGATTTAGGAGAACTCTTCTCCAGACTGCCCTGGTCCTCAGCCTGGTCCCTGGGAGGGAAGTGTGAGCCAGTAGATACATCCAGGGGGTTTATTCCTGCAGCCCCCAGGACTGAGCAGAATTCAGCATATATACCTGTACCTCATTGCCCTTCACTGTCCCTATTTTTCCTCCTTTGCTCTCGTGGGATTTTAATTTTATGGTCATGATTTGTTTGCCAGAATCTCTGAAAAGATAGATCAGCAGAGCTGCTTTCCTAATAGACTAACACCTTAAGAATACGATTTTTTCATCAGGAGGCCTCTAAGTCTCAGTTTCTTCATGTGTAAAATTAAGATAACAATACTCACCTTGTGTGGTTGCTGAGGGGATGTTATGAGATTCAATAGTGTAATAGATGTAAGATGTATAATTGTTCCCACATTTAGTAGACCCTCAAAGATTTTAGATTCTTTCCTTTTCTCAGACCTCACTGCATTTCCACCATAATGTTAGCCATGGAAATCCGCATACATGTGGGAAGTTCTTTGGAATTAATGGAAAATATTAATATTTCTCACATGTGACTAATGATAGCTCTTCAACCAAAGCTGAACTTTGAAGTCCTTCCGGAGCTCTCTCCTCCGTGTTCATTATGACAGCCGCTCACATCAGAGCATCTGTCAAAAATTGCAGTGGGACACATTTGGCAGTCTTTCCCCCTCATTAATTTAATGTTATCAATTAAGGGGCAACCATAATCAAAGAAGTGATGGTATAAATGAACATACTGAGCCAAATGAAATTTAATTTTTTTAAAAAAATTAAAATAAAATCTATTTTGATCACTGTCCTATGTCTGTGAGATGTGACTCTTGCCGTTACAGGATGTGCTCTAATTTGTGGTTCAGTGTGTCTATCATGGGTCCCTGAAATGTGATTTTATTACTAGAAGTGCAGAGAGAACCATTCAGTACCATGGGATTAACTGTAACTAAGTCACAAGGCATGGACCTCAAGGATAGTTTTACAAATACAAATGTGCATATGGGATTTCTCTGTTTATGGTGGATTAAATCAATCTTGTCTGTAATATTTTAGCAAGTCTGTCATTTTGTTGGGAAAAGGTGTTTCAGAACATCCATGTTCTCTGGTCTCTAAAACAACTTCTGCTTTGTTTTGTGAGTGAATTTGCTCTTCTACAGGATGGAGTCAATAAGAGCAATGACCTAAAAAGCATTGTC
Source organism: Balaenoptera physalus (assembly GCF_965194825.1). Taxonomy (NCBI): domain Eukaryota; kingdom Metazoa; phylum Chordata; class Mammalia; order Artiodactyla; family Balaenopteridae; genus Balaenoptera; species Balaenoptera physalus. The sequence goes on along the minus strand of NC_138897.1, from coordinate 40,198,661 downwards.
ACCTGAGGTACCTGGGTGCATTATCAGGCTAGTGAGAGGAAGAAACAGTCACATTAGATTCATTTCACATCAATTGTATTTCACAACATAGACAGTAGCAACAAAGTGAGGAGAAAGATGTCCTGCTTGAAGCCTCTGTGCTTCAAAGGGTACCACCTAGCATGGGCAGCCTGAGCTGTTGGGAGGCAGCCTTGTGCTATGCCTACCTCTCCTTTGGAAGCTGCTTTCTTCATGCTAACAACACCTCTTAGCACTAATTCAGATGGTAAAATAGTACTGACTCTGCCCTGCATGATCAAATTGTGGAAGGAACATGGCACCAAAAAGCCCAGGCATGAGGAGGTAATAAATATGTTTCAAGATGACAGTTTCAAGGAGCCTGAGTCTGCACAGCAGAGTTGAAGGCAGACAGCTCCAGATGGCAAAAGCTGCCGAGGAGATGTCTTGGAGACCAGCAGCGTCTGAAAGGAAAGAACAGAACACCGGCCAGGTCTGGATCAGAGGAAAAGCCCCAGAGACATATGAGGAGATGCGCTTTTTGAAACAGCTGGGAGAGAATAAGAAATAAGAGACTGAGCTAGTTCAAGCATTCTTGTAGTAGGATAAGGTTGCTTTATTTCTGTATCTGAGATCAGTTCCCTTTCAAGGCATTTCTTTTTACTCTACTTTGCTTTAGCCCCTGCTTCCTAAGTCCTGTTTCATAGTGCATCAAAACGTCACAAATAAAACCACTTTGGAAACTCCCTCCTCAGTCATCTTGGGGGCATACGTGATAGGCAATGTTGGTATAATTCAGCCTTTTATATGTTTTTAACTACCCAACATAAACCCACATTTAAATGTCACCAGTAGCAAAGCCAAGAATAAATTCACAATCACGCTTGCATTCAAGCACAGGTAGCACAAGCAGTCACGCCCACACATACACACGCGCGCGTGCGCGTGCGCACAGACACACACAGACTCACAGTTGTACTGAAAACAAACTTGCCAATTTGCAAATGGGACATTAGAATCCATTAGGACAAAGGTAGCCCTATGGTTTAAAAGAGTAAATAATTGGTTTTTTGTCCTGTGTCATGTTTTAATTAAAGATAGCAATGCAATCTACAATATATCTAGAAATTATTAGAAACCTTTTTTCCCAGAGGCAAAAAGGATCAATACGTTTTTGTCTCTGTAGCATAAAACATATCAGGTTACTTCGTCCCTGTTTATTCCAGTAACTCAGGGTTGAAACTAAACATTAAATTGATGAGGGTGAAATCATATTTTGAGAGTAAATGAGGACATTTTAAAATTAGCTAAATTGTTTGCTTCAATAGTTTTCGAGACATGAATCTGAAGGCCTTTGCTCTAGGGATAGAGACAAAGAAAGAAGTAAACAATTCATGGGAAGAGAACAATCAAAACTCTGCGATAAAGCCGAGAGCTAAAAGTCTATGGAAATGGACAGTAATAACTCATCCCATCTGTGGATGGAACTAAAACAATTCAGCAAGCTCTGTACCTGTTTCTTTCCATAAAATGGGTTTTCAAAATTTGCTATTTCTTCTCAGGATGATGAAAACAAAATATCATGCTATGATCTTGAAAGCTAAATGCTGTTTCTGTGGAAAATGTTGTGAGAGGTCAACAAATACAGAGGTGGAAGCCTCTCTTCAGCTGCCAAAATGAGCATTTGTTGAGGCCGTTCCCACCGAAGAAATATAACTGATAGCATTTCAGCACACTATTCGGAGAAGAGTCGAAATGGAGAAAATAGAATGACCCTCCCATCATTATCCATAGAACATTATGCTGATAAACGGTGGTATTAATGACCCAAATGAATATGCATCCTTTCTCCCTGCAGTTATTTTGATAATACTGGAATCTACTAAAGTGCATGGAATTAACAATTAAAGGGGGTTAAGCAGACACTTAATACTTGTTCTATTTTGCACAATTTGGCAGTAATGCATCTGCTGTAATCAGGATTTTTATTTCTCTTTGGGGAAAAAAAAGGAAATGTTTATGTTTTGAAAGCAAAGCCTCCAGGATTTGTGGCTCCTCGCATGTGAATGTTTGCATTGTGTGTCGGTAGCCCCGCCGGCTTGGCTGGCCTGCTTGGCTTTCTCCTTTTGCAACAGCTCCACCTTTTGGGCTTCTAAAGGGAAAGGTTTTTTTTTTTTTTTGCTAAAGGATGTGAAAACTGGCAACAACTAGAAATATGCACTGCATCTTCAACCTTTTGTTCAGTTAAACCAAAAAATTAAATTATTTTCCTCATCAGAAGGACACAAAGAAAAAAGGGAAGAATGGAGGGAGAAAAGGAGGGTAACAAGGGATGTAGGAGAGAGGTAGAGAGGAAAGAGGGGAAGAGAAAAGGAAGAGAGAGCAGGAAGGAAAAGGGGAAAGCTTCCCTTTTTGACCAGAGGAAGATGCAGCAGCTCACCTAATTGTCCTTTCTTAGGTGCTTCCTGCCTGGATTGCAAACATCTGAAAGGCTGTGGTTGACCCTGGGTCCAGGATCCCTGTTTCAGACTTCCTCACCCCTGCTGTTTTCCTATTGCTTTTTTATAAACTATAGCACCAGATTAATAAATGAGAAGCTAGGGGAGGATTTGAGTTTCTGTTAAGCTCGTTCTTTTTTTAAAAGAGAATTAAATACAATGTGTGGTGATGTTCTTACTATTTCTTTCTGAATGCTCAACAGTCTTGGATTCTTTCCAGACAAATACAGCCTCGCTCCCAGGAAGCATGACCTTGGCTAACTAAGGATGAGGGAATGAACACAGAGAAACTTCTTAAATTCCACTGTCAACTAAATCCCAATCCTTAGATGTGTGAGGTTCAGTTAGAGACGTATCCTGGGAATAGACAATCCATAGCTCAGGTGGCAGAGCTAAAGATCTAAGCAAATCTTTGTCTAGGGGAATTGGTGTGGATCTTTTAGCATGAAAAGATCAGAAAAATGTATACTCCAAATTCTGTGCCCTGTAAGGATGTAGATTTTTATAATCAAATTTATGATGTTATGAAAAAAAAATGTTGTAAGTAGAATGGAAGAGACATTTTGATGCTTCAGATTAACTCCAGGATCCAAGCAAGTCCATGCACTCTGCTTTGGAGCCTTTAATTCTGACCTTCATAGATTCAAATTTGGGTTAGTTCTCATGATCTTGACTACTTGCTATCTATTCTCTGAAAATCACCTTGCATAGTTCACCCAGACCCAAAATCCAGGAGTGCCTCCTTCAATAAATAACTTCCTGCTCAAAATTATTTAAGTTCTTCTCATCATTCAGAGATTAAAAGTCATATTTCTCAACCCCAATACCAAGGTCTTTGAAGGTCTGCTCCTAAACACCTCTCCCAATAATCCCATATAGGGACTGTCCTTTCCAGACCTTGATAGGCATTCAATCCTTCATCCCCAAGACCACTCTGAGCTTTCTTTCCATGATATGCTCCCTCAAGATCCACCTGCAGTCCACTTGCCTTGTAGATGGCACTCCTGACCAACCCATTCATTGAAGCATTCACTCCCTCTTATAAATCTGTAGTGCTGATTGTGTCAATTTTCATTGAGGGTATATACTTTATAGGGGATGATTCCATTTTACCTCAGTATGTGTGTATGTATGTGTCTCATATTTTCAACTCAGTTGGGTTATAAGCTATTTGAAGGCACATCTTATGCCTATTTGAATCTCCTTGTGACAGTTAGGATAACACTTTGTATCTATGAGGTACTGAATTTTAAAAAATTATTGATTGGTTGCATTGACAGGAAAATGAGTGTTCCAGGTGTTGTGCACCCAAATGCTTATATCTGGCATCTTTCTTGATAGTTTAAGGAGCCAGTAATTGAATAAGTCTGACTTGCAGCAAAGCAGGCCCTTTCACTTTTAAATGTACTATTGAATATGTAGCCAGTCCCTATTGCAAAAATAAGTAGGCTTTTTATATTATTTCTTATCTTACACCTCCCAGCTATATTTACATGTTTTTAAAATTTATTTTAAATATCTATAAATCTTACATAAGCTGAAACCATAAAATGAAAGTCTTATTTTAGTGCACAGTTTTTCATATACCCTATTTTACTGGAAGCAAACTTAGCTCCAAGAACTCTTGTAACTCCTGACAATCACTTAGGCCACAAATGTATCCAATATATACCTTTTGCTCCCTATTATGCATATCTACATTTCATTTTTTTTTTTATTTGGCTAAAGAATAATGTGTATCCAAAAATCATTGTTTATATAGAAGTAATTCTATATTTATTTTATTTCTAAGAGAATGTTCTTTCCTTAACTATGGAATGGTAAATTATTTCTGAAATAGGGCCCTTATGTTTCTGTTGGTCACACACCTGATCACAATGGGCAACCAAAGTCCTGGATGAAGATGGATGATGCCTTGAGGGTATTTCACAGCATGGATGCTGAAGGAAGGCCCTGCATCACCCCAAGGAGTCTTTTCATCACCTCTGAGGAAAGTGGACTTTGAATGTCAGTGTTGTGGAGGAAAATACATCTTTATCAGTCAACTGGTATCCATCTTGCTCATTTTGTACAAAACGTTGTGATTGCAGAAGAAACGTTGGTCATAGCCTCTGCCCTCAAATTCTGAGCAAGTCTATAGTTTCTTAAGACTAACACCTATGAAGCAACAGTGGTTTGTAAGAGGTAAATTGTATGTCCACACTTGAGGACTTGGAGGTGAACCTCTTCCAGATCTGGAATTAGAAGGGACATGCCAGACCCATGGAGGATTGTCAATATTATCCTTCCTGAGATTGGATTTAAGTAAAACAGGTTTTTTTTCCTTACATACCCTATGCTTTTCTTTTTTTTTTTAAATGTGAATCCTAGAAAGGTGCTGGATTCATGAATACACATCTCTCCACTCTCTCATCTTAATATTTTACTTGTAACCATGTTTATTTCCTCTTCCAAACTGAATTACTCACTCCTCATTCTGGGCTTCTTGTATACACTTTTTTTTATAAAAAATTATTTATTTGATGTGTCTCTCAGTAGGAATTTATCAAGAGCAAGAAATGGGTCATATATATCTGTGTATCCCCTTTACCTAGAACACAACCTGGCATATAAGGGTGATCAATAAATGCTTGTTAAAGTGTTCCAGTGAATTCTAAGCTGCTTTGAGAGAGGGAATTATATCTTGGTCACATTTACATCCTTAACGTGCTAAAAACAATGTTTTGTAAATAGGTGGAACTCAATGACTATTTGTTGCTTTAAAATTAGGGGGAAATACATGAGCTAAACTCTAAAAGATGAACGCTAAATTAGGACAGAGCATACCTAATTTCAATGTTCGGGGCTCAGATACAGAACCGAGGCACTTAACTGATATGAGAAATATATCAGACAACATACATTTACCTTTTCCTTCATCAGAATAGTGTACCTCAAAATTTTCTTTTAAAGAAAGACGTTATCATTTATTATTGTGGCATTTCATGTTTGCTTTCAAGTTCTATTTCTCAGCATCAGGTTTAGTGAAGCACTGTTTCTCTGTAACTTGTGCTACTCTGGTAAGTGCTAACTTCCTGTCAATGGGGCAGTTTAAATGTGTCTGAGGAATAACTGTACCTGGCCTTTCACCTTAATGCCCTTAAAATGAGCTCTGCTTTGTTTTTAAAGGTGACTAAGACAGTTTGATATCATAAAGAGATGAGTAAGTATGCAAGGCAAATGCATTTCAAGTCAGAGATGGGTTGGCTCCCTACCGTTCATATTATAAATTCATCTTGTGGGTCTCTGGAATAGAAAAACAATTGTTTCTTGCTGCAGTTTTATTCCACCTCCCCAGGCTATTTACATCATGACTGTTCAGTACATGTAAATAAATATGACATTATCCTTCTAATTTTCAGAGTAAGAGCAGCAAGGTAAGAATTGCAGAAAACAATAGGACATAAGCCTGAATGCTGTGGGTCTTTGGTACCTGGAAATGCAGAAAATCCCCTTTTCACCGTGATCTACCAAAGTTACAGACATGGTATATTAGTTAGGATTCTCAGAAACAGAACCAATAGGATAGAGAGAGAGAGAAAGAGAGGAAGAGAATTAGTGTAAGGAATTGGCTTATGCAGTTAGGAGGCTGAGAAGTCCCAAGATCTGCAGTCAGCAAGCTGGAAACCCAGGATAGCCAATGGTGTAGTTCCCTTTTGAAAACCAGCAGGCTCGAGATCCAAGAACAACAGATTTTCTAGTTCAAGTCTGAAGTCAATAAATGATTGATGTCCCAGCTTATGCAGTCAGGAAAAAGGAGTTCCCTATTTTTCATCCTTTTTGTTCCATTTAGGTCTTCAGCAAGTTGGATGAGGCACACCCACATTAGAGTAGGCAATCTGCTTTACTCAGTCTGCTGATTCAAATGTTAACCTCATTGACAAATACCCTCACAGACACACCCAGAATGATGTTCGACCCTGTGACTCAGTCTAGTTGACACATACAATTAACCACCACACTTGGTACTGCTGAAAATAGTTCTTAAATATATGTGTACAAATATTTATAAATATATAAAATTTCTGTTTTACCACTGGTTATCTCATTGTATTTACTTATATTAATGCATTGAAAATACAGTAAACATCTGTTTAGTGTTTAGCAAGTACGTGGCACTCTACTAAGTGTTTTACATACGTGACCTAATTTATTTCTCAAGACTATCTTGCAAGATAGGTATTCTCATGACTCCAATTTTATAGATGTAGAAACCAAGTCTGAGACAAGCAAAATAAATTTCCCCCAGTAACAAAACTTGTAATTCACGTGCCAAGACTAGAATCCAGATCTATTTAACACCAAAGCTCTGCATTTTTACTCTATTTTGCACAACATATTTAAAAATCATGACACATTGAAAATCTGCATTACATGCAGAATCCAAAGGTTTGTATGTAATAGTCCTATTTTGAGGAATAGGCTTGCTGCCCTAGAAACCAATTTGTAAGAAAATATCATTAGAAATAACACTATTTAACCCTTTATACATGTAGAGGAACAACAGTGAGAAGGGGGTACTTCTGAGTTATAAAGCTTGGAAGGAGCATGCTGAATTAAACTCCTATAAACTGGACCATTGATTTTCTTTAGAAGAAATAAATATTCCCAATACCAGAGTGTGCAACTTTCATTTCTCTAAACAACATCTAGGTTAGGTCTAATTTTGGTCTACTTATGGAAAGCAAAATTAAACAGACATGCTATGATAAAATTATCATGATGTTAAATTTTTATATGACAAACTATACAATAGACTTAGCTGCCTTTCAAATTTTAGAGGGAAGAGCCATCTAAAAAGTACACATGAGATACATGAGCTTTTGTTGTTTTCCAGACCTTAATACAGCTTTTCCATGCTAGAGTTTAAAAAAAAAAAAAAAAAAAAAAGTAGCATATGATCCTTATGTTCCTTATGTGATAATGATTCCAGTGACCATATTCTCCATCTAACTAACCATTACAAGTTCACTTTTGAGCCTACCAGTTTATTTATGTTTGGTTACTTTATTTGCCATAATTCTCTAACCCTAGACCACATCACTAGTCTTCACAAGGCATTTTATAAGATCCAATGGAGATTTTTGCCTATAGTTATGATGGAATAATGGGTACCAGACTACCCTTCTCAATTATAAAATTGGACAAAACATATGAAACATACTGTTTTCAGAAGAAGGGTAAGAGGTAGTACATGACTATAAGCCCAAAAGAAGATAACAATTGCTGAAGAAGACAAGCTCCAGAATTACCCAGTATTTCTTCCTGAAAACACTTTCCAGACCACAGAATGTGAGAAGCTAAAATAGAGCATACATCATGAAACAAGAGACAAAGAATAGAATTTGGGGCTATGAAGGTGGCTGAAATTCACAGAGCATGGTTTCAGAGAGGAAAAGCTCCAGAAACCTGCATAAGGTCCCTTTGAATCTTTAAATCAATGTTAATCAGAGCATGTGCAGGATGAAATTCTATAAAGCACTACCATGGAAAGAATAGTTATGGGGGAATTGTGACCAAAACAATTGCTGGAGCTAAATAGCACTGGGAGATTTTGAGCTCTGACAGTCAGAGTAAAGAGAAATTGTTGAATAGCTAACACGTTCAGTAGCGATCCCAGAAAGACCAAACCTTTGGAGCAGAGCTTATCTGATCCTAGAGTAAAGGCTAATCTAGACTCAGCCTATTCTAATTTAAAGCAAGCCTGTAAATTACATATACAAGTGATAGCATATAGTATTTGTCTTTATCTATCTCACTTATTTCATAAGCATAATATTTTCAAACAGACTCACAGATATAGAAAACAAACTTGTGGTTACCAAAGAGAAGAAGAAAGAGGGGAGGGACAAATTAGGAGTATGGGATTCACAGATACAAACTACCACATATAAAATAGATAAGTAACAAGGATATGCTGTATAGCACAGGGAATTATACCCATTATCTTGTAATAACCTAAAATGGAATATAATCTGCAAAACTACAGAATCACTATGCTATACACCTGAAGCTAACACAATATTGTAAATCAACAATATTTCAATAAAAAAATAAAATAAAAACAAGCCTTTAAAGAAGCAAGCTGATCTATATATAAACTAACTTTCTGCTTGAATGAAACTTGATACTATACAAAGAAAAATTTTTTAAAAGATATTCAACAACATAGAAATCATAATATCTGACACACAATTAAAACTTACTAGACATGTGAAGAAAACTAAAAACCAGGAGAAATAGACTGTGGGATGATGGAATTGGCAGACTAAGGCTTTAAAAAGAGCTATTACAATTATGTTCAAGAATGTAAATGAAAAAAAAAAATGAATATGATGGAGGAAAATGAAATATCTCAATAAAGAAATAGAAATCATATATAAAAATCCAGGTGGAAATTCTAGAATTGCAAAATATAATATCTGAAATTATGTATGTAAGCCTCTATCTATACCTAGATCTATATATATATATAGATAGATACTAAAAGTTAATGGACACTACAAAAGAGAAAGTTCAGTGAACCTGAAGACAAGGTAATAGAAACTATTCAAACCTCAGAACCTAGAGGGAAAAGGGAATACTTCCCAACTCATTTTCATTTTATGTGCTCAACATAACCCTGACACTAAATCTGGACAAGATCATTTCTAGAAAACAAAATTACAGACCAAAATCCCTCATGAACCTGTAAAAATCATTAACAATATATTACCAATTAAATCCAGCAATATTTATAAGGAGTAATGTACAATGACCAAGTGAAGTTGATTCTAGAAATGCATGGTTTGATTAGCATTCAAAAACATACCAATGTTATACACCACATTAACAAAAATGCAAAAACTCACATGCCATCTCAATAGATGCAGAAAAACATTGGAAAAACTGTGATAGCCATTTGTGATTAAAAAATGAAATAAACAATCAGCAAACTATAATAGAAGGAAATTTTTTTGACCTGATAAAGGGCAACTTTGCAAAACCTGTAGCTAACTTCACATTTAAGATCAAGAACAAAGAAAGGAGTTTACTTCTCACACCTTCTATTTAACATTGTACTAGAGGTTTAAGAATATTCAGTAAAAAAAGGAACAAAGAAGAGGCATATAAATTTGAAGGAATATGAAAGTGTTTTATTCATAGACAACTGATAATTTATGTAGAAAACAATCTATAAAAGGTAGTACTAGAATTAATAAGTGAATTTGGCAAAGTTGTAGGAACAAGATTAATGTATAAAATTCAATTGCAATTCTATGAGTATTTTAAAATTGGAATTAAAAATTAAGTAGAGAATTTTATTTATCATAGAACAAAATCCATAGAACAGAAATGTATAACTTTAACAAAATATGTGCAATATCTGCACACTGAAAACTTAAAAAGCTTTGCTGAGAGAAGTAAAGACGTTCTAAATAAATATTTATGGAGTAAAAATGACAATATTAGGATGCCTCTTCTCCAAAAATTAGTCTATGGATTCAATGCAATCTCAAACAAAAATCACAGCAGGCATTTTGTGGAAACTGATAAGCTATGTCTAAGATTTATGTGGTATTGAGCTTCATGAGCTGTTTGATTATTTTGGAGATTACTCATTTGTCCATTGTTTCACTTGCAAGTATTTTCTCTCATTCTGAGGGTTATCTTTTTGTCTTGTTTATGGTTTCCTTTGCTGTGCAAAAACCTTTAAGTTTAATTAGGTCCCATTTGTTTATTTTTGTTTTTATTTTCATTACTCTAGAAGGGGAGTTCAATATCAAAAAAACAAACAACCCTATTAAAAAATGGGCTGAAAACCTAAATAGATGTTTCACCACAGAAGACATACAGATGGCCAAAAGGCACATGAAAAGATGCTCAACATCACTAATCATTAGAGAAATGCAGATCAAAACTACAGTGAGGTTTCACCTCATACAGGTCAGAATGGCCATTATCAAAAAATCTAGAAACAATAAATGCTGGAGAGAGTGTGGAGAAAAGGGAACCTTCCCGCACTGTGGGTGGGAATGTAAATTAATACAACCACTATGGAGAACAGTATGGAGGTTCCTGAAAAAACTAAAAATAGAACTACCATATGACCCAGCAATCCCACTACTGGGCATATATCCTGAGAAAACCATAATTCAAAAAGAAACATATACAACAATTTTCATTGCAGCACTATTTACAATAGCCAGGACATGGAAGCAACCTAAATGTCCATCAACAGATGAATGGATAAAGAAGATGTGGCACATATATACAATGGAATATTACTCAGCCATAGAAAGAAACAAAATTGAGTTATTTGTAGTGAGGTGGATGGAACTAGAGTTTGCCATACAGAGACAGAAAGAGAAAAACAAATACCATATGCTAACGCATATATATGGAATTAAAAAAAAAAAAGGTACTGATGAACCTAGTGGCAGGGCAGGAATAAAGACGCAGACATAGAGAACGGACTTGTGGACAAGGGGGGACGGGGGGAGGGGTAAGCTGGGGTGAAGTGAGAGTAGCATCGACATATATACACTACCAAATGTAAAATAGATAGCTAGTAGGAAGCAGCAGCATAGCACAGGGAGATCAGCTCAGTGCTTTTCAATGACTTAGAGTGGTGGGATAGGGAGGGTGGGAGGAAAGCTCAAGAGGGAGGGGATATGGGGATATATGTATGCATATGGCTGATTCACTTTGCTGTAAAACAGAAACTAAGACAGCATTGTGGAGCAATTATACTCCAATAAAGATGTGTAAAAAAATAAAAATAAAAAAATAAAATTTATTTGGAAATGCAAGGGACCTAATGTGAGCAAAGTAATCTTGAGAAAGAACAAATTTGGAGGATATGTTACTGATATTCAGGTCAATCTATATTAATCTAAGCAATATGTTATAACATAAAGAAATGCAAATAGATTCATGGAAGAGAATGGTAATTTCAAAAATAGACCCATTAATATCCATTCTATTGATTTCAGAATGTCAAAGCAATGCAATGAAGAAAAAGAAACATTCAAAAACTCTTTGGGAACAACTGCACAGATATAGGGAAAAGAGAGAGAGACAGAGAGAACTCAACCTCTAACTTAACACCACACAAAATTAAATTCTAGATGGCTTATAGTGCTAAACTTAAAGTTAAATATATAAAGCTCTAGAAGAAAACATAGGAGATCATAAGGTGGGCAACGATTTCTTACAGCATAGCAAACATAACCATAATTAAAATCTGATACATTTTACTTTATCAAAATTAAAAAGTCCTTTCATTAAGAAACATTGTTAAGAAAATGAAACGGTAAACCACATATTGAGAAAAAAAAAAAAAAATTTGTAATACGTATGTGTGATAAAGGATTTGTCCAGAATGAACAACCTAGAAAAGTCAATGTAAAAAGACAACCCAATTTTAAAAATGTGTGAAGAATTTTAACAGGCAGTTCATAAATGAAGGTATACAAATCTATAATAAGAGCATGAAAAAACACTCAACATTACTTCTTATCAGTGAAATGTAAAATGAAATCTCAATGAGACAATGTTATTCACCCACCAAAATGGCAAAAATTAAAAATAGTCAGTTGCATCATTTGCAAATATTTTCACCCATTCTGTGGGTTGTCTTTTCATTTTGTCTATGGTCTCCTTTGCTGTGCAAAAGCTTTTGAGTTTAATTAGGTACACCTGAAACTAACACAACATTGTTAATCAACTATGCTCCAATATAAAATAAAAGTTAAAAAAAAAATTGACAATACCAGATGTTAGTTGGAAAGAATGTTGTGCAACCAGAGCTCTAAAACTTTGCTAGTAGAACTGTAAAATTGTTCAAACACTTTGGAAATAGATCTGGCAATTTCTCATAAAGTTAAACATACATATATTCTATGATCTAACAATCTCATTCTTAGGTATTTACCCAAAAGAAATGTTATGTCCGTAAAACATTTTGTCAAGAATGTGCAAAGCAACTTTAGTCATAATAGCTAAAAGTCATAATTTATCAATAATGTGCAAAGCAACTTTAGTCATAGTAGCTAAAAGGTAAAACAATTCAAATGCCCAGCAGTAGAAAAAATATCAAAAATGCATTATGTTTTATTCACACAAAGGAATAATATGTAGCAGTAAAAAGGAACTACTGATACATGAAGCAACATAGATGAATCTCAAAAAAGTATATTGAGTGAAAGAATAAGACACAAAAGAATACAGCATGATTCTGTTTCCAAGATTATGTTTCCAATAAGACACAAAAGAATACAGCATGATTCTGTTTCCATGATTCTGTTTCCAAGGCAAAATGAATCTATGGTAAGAGAAATCAGATGAATAGTTGTTTTCAGCGGATGGGGACTTACAGGGTAGGAAAACTTTCTGGGGTGATAAAATGTTCTATATCTTGACAGAGGCGTGGGATACACAGATGCATGCTTTTGTTAAAACCGATGAAACCACACTCTAAAAATGTGCATTTCATTGAACATAAATTATATCTCAATCAAATATTCTTGACCAAAAAAATCCAATGGAGGGCATGTCTGGTACATAGTAGGCACTCAGTAAATATGTGTTGAATGATAATTCCTTCTTAGGAATAATTCTAGGTAGAATCCCAGATAGTGATTTTTTTTCCTGCAAAGAACTACATTAAGGAAACAACTCAAAGAAAATGTCAGTTGCATAATCATTGTTCATAATGGATATCAAAATTATTTTTACAGTATTGATTTCTGTTCAGAGTGAAACTAAAACAGACCAAGTTTTTCAATCTGCAGAGAGATTTAGGTAGTGTTAATGTGGCTCATTGGGAAAGTAGAAGCCTAAGCAAACACAGATCTCTCCGCCTGACCTCTACCCTTATCAAACCCAAGCCAAAGACTGTGGTTGCATTCATTTGACAGACAGGAACTGTCAGTAATAGTCATACTTAGCAGAAATTCATTAACCTGCAGACCTTTCCGATTTGAGGAAATATTTTCTCAGTCTATTGAAAGCATACTCATTTCTCTAAGAACTACCTCACATGCACTTCCTCCTTGAAGACTTTTTCAAGTTTGCAGCCTAAAAGGATCTCTACATCTTCTAGATCTTATAGCAATTTCCTAGTGCCTCTATTATGAAACCCATCACCTTCCACTTTATATTACAGCAATTTGGGTACCTGCTTTATCCCCTCTTGTATTGCAAGCTGCTTTAGAGGATAGAGATTGTTATTCATTTTATATTTCCACAGAACATACCACATTGTAGCTTTCTACCTACAAATCTTCCAAATAAGTGCATGAATGGAGAAACATTTGGATCAATTATGAGAGAGAAAAAAACATAATTATAAACAGCTGAATGTGATTTTGTACAGTAGTTTTTCATTAATTTTGTTAATTATCTTTTATCAAATGTATTTATTGAGCACTGTTATTTGGCAGACATTGTTCTAGCTGGGCATTCTGGGTAAAAGTGAAATAGACACGGGGCTTGCCCCTCAAGGACATCACAAATAGGAAAGGGAGATGGATACATAAGTAATTGTAATTGTAAAGCAATGTATTAAGACATTTAATGGAAGAGAGTTCAGGAGAAAGTGACAGCACACACACACACACACACACACACACACACAAAATGTAATTATACCAAATGGAGATTTGGAGGATTTACGGGAGATATTTCAGACGACTTCATAGGGTCTGAATAATAACAACTGACACTATAAAGAGCAAATTAGGATATGTACAAATGTTTCACCCTCTCAACAACCGCAACAGTTACTATTATTCTTATTTTACAGATGAAGAAACTGAGGTGCTGATATTAAGTACTTTGCACAATGCCGTTTGGATAAATGGTGGTATCAGGATGTAGGTAAAGAAAATTTAAACCCAGAGCCTACATCCTCAGTCATAATGATCTGGGTCTTGAAAAATGGACAGGCAGTACATCTGCTCCACATGTCTGGTTTGTGTGAGGGTGTGAATGTGAGGTTAGAATGGTTTATCAGTCTAGGTTCTTCGTTGCTTTACTCAGGTTGAGGAAAGTTGAAACTTGCTACCTCATGCAGCAAGAGAGAAACTACCAGAAAGATATTAGGATTTATCAGAGTATGTATCCAAGCAGGTTTTGAATATCCAAACCTTAGGAAAGGAAGAACTATGTTGGATTAATGGGTTTTAGTAGTTTGGGATAATAGGACTTTTGGTATCTTTTAATTCTTGAATCATGTGTAAATTCCTGGATCAACAAATTGTGGTCAACGGCAGGCTCATATTGTACCAAGGCCACTGCTTGCATAATCATATGGCATACCATTTACATTATAAACTATACACAGGCAATGTGGGAGATGTCACCTGGAGTTGTACCATATTTATACTCACATGGCAGTTCCAATGGTGGTCATGTGACTGGTGGAGTAGGATGTGACTGGTCGAGTGGGATGTGACAGTTTCTAAAAGAAAGGGAAGATTTGAACATTTGAACAGAAACAAAGCAAAACAATAAAATAGATATATGCTGCAGGAATTTGGGGCTTTGGGGCAGAGACAAAATTTAGCGTTCTCATATATAAACGAGCCTCAGGTATTTTCAGCATCTAAAGTCAGGCCATCTTTTTCTTCTTAGTCCCTGCTTGCATCCTATGTACTTTAGCATTTCTGACAAACAAGGCTTCATTTTTTGTGATTTTTGTGTTTTTAAAAGTACAAAATTATTTTAGACTGATTTCACCTGGATTAAAAAACAGTACATTTCCCCCCTGACTCAACACATTACTTAGAATTTTACTGACTACTGACCTTCACATTCTCAGTAATTTTGCATCGTGGTGCAATGGGGTACATAACTAATAAACTGAGTAGCCCATGATTTGAGTCAGTTGGGGGAAGATTCAAGATCAGAGCACTGTATCCAAAGGCAAGTCTAGAAAAAGGCTGTTCACTCACACTAGTGGTGTCAATATTTCTTAGCTGCTTTACCTTCTTTGTCTTTGTGGAAAAAGGAAGAAAACACAGAGAAAATAAAATAGTAGTATAATACTACCATGTATTTATTAAACACTAACGCCTGTACGTGAATTATTTTACTTAATTCTCCCACTGCAGGCAGGTTTTCTTTTCCTTATTTTATAAATGTGAAAACAAACTGAGGGTGATTAAGTAATATGCTTACAGTTACACTGCTAGAAAATGGTGCAAACAGAACTAAATTCATATCTGTGTTTGCGCCTTCCATGTTAGGTCTACCTGAAAAGACATAAGGTCATTGACCAGATTATGTGGCTGCAGCCACAGAAGCAGTAGAGCACTCCAGGTTTATTCACATATGTAGTACATTCACAAAACCCAAATCAACCAGCACAATCATCTTTTAAACTTAACATTTTCTTCACTTCAATGGTATATTGTAATATTGATATCCAAGCAATTCCAACTTAGTAGAGAAATTGAGGTTATTTGGTAAGCTCAGTTACAAATACTACATTGCTTTTTTAAAGTGGTAGAGTTACGATTTACTAAATTACATAATTTCTGCCATTGGCAGCTTTTATCCAGCAGATCTGTTGTTATTTTCCTTAATCTCTTTCTCCTTCAATGGGGGCCATATTCCTCATCTTAGTGCTGGGTATAACTAGAGTTAATAACAGCTCACTTGAAGAGTGACTTCTTCAATCAATAATACTTAACTAGACTTGAAAACAGAGAGGCACTATAAACATGTAGTAGAACAAATCCCATCAAAGGAGTTAGGAAGTTCTACCCATGTGTTGATTTATTGATGACTTATAAGGTTAATGCAAATAATGTGCAAATAATGCAACCACTCAGGTCTTCTAAAAAAAATTATATATCAAGTACATATCAATTATAATACATGTTCTAATCTGTAAAAGAAGGAGCAAAGGCATGAATGAGTAAATATGTGTGAAATTGCTTTAGATAAATGCAAAACACACTGTTATACATTGCTGTTCTTTACCTTGACAGACATTTTAAAAGAATCCACTAATTCTTCACATTTTTAAAGTAGAAAAATCTGGAAAGAAGAGGGTAAAAATAGAAGACATATCTTTCAAGAGGCTGGTAGAGGAATTAGAGTCCAGAGAGGGTCCTAGGGGCCAAACAGCCAAATGGGATTTGTGCTGACTCAGGCTGGCTGGCAGGCGGCTTTTCAAGACAACAAAAATAAAACTTCAAGAACCCACTAACTTCAGCTAATAATATCTAGGATTATATACCCCAAAATGAGAAGATCTTCTATACTCAGCTGCCTATTGGTCTTTGTCAGATTTTTGCACACTAGATGATATTTGGCAAAATCCTCCCTGACTTTCTCCCTTCAGTGTACCTCTCAAGAATGTGAAGCTATATTGAAAAATGTACAGTCTAAAGAATCAGAGGTCAGAGGCAAGAAGCTCTTCTGGCCTGTTAATAGAGCTTGGAACAGAATGACTCGCTAGTCCTTTGAGATTTTGTTTTATGTAAATGTTCCCACCTCCTGGAGAGTCCTCCCTTATGACTTTGTTAGAAAGGCCATATATTTCCAGATTTCATTTAGGGAAAGCATTCGTTCATTCAGGGAAAGAGAAAAACTAATTCCCTGGGAGCACTGACATTGATGAGAAATAAAGCCAGAGCCCAACAATGGTGCGAGACCAGGAAAGTGTCAGCATTGTAGAATGAAAGTCACAAGATGTTTCAACTTCACACAAAGGAAAGGGTGGGACCTTGTGAGAAAGTAAAACCACCCACTGGAAAGTTCTCTTTAAGTGTGTATTTTGGGGACAGAGGAAGTGAGGGCAGGTTGTCTCCAGAAAGGTACCCCTTAAGGTCTTCAGAGCCAAACTTTTTGTCCAGCCATTTTGTTGAGGAGTGTTAAGTTGGTCTGAAACAGCGTTAACTGACTGGAAAACTATTTGACCTTCATTGGATTGTCAGCCATTCTTTTGCTTGAGTGGCTGAATGAAGAGTATGTCATTCTGTCATAGCAAAAATCTGGAGAAGGGGAAAAAAATTAAATCGATCCTCTCCATCTAAGAAAGGCTTAGTTTCATTGGCATCTAACTGACACAAACACTCTTCACTGGGTTTCTCTTTACTGATAGTAATTAAATATTCCTGTCTTCAACTTCACAGTCAAATGCACTGGCTGATGAGTAGTACAATACTCTCCACTCTTAGGATAGAACTGGAATTATGCTTATTTTAAATTCCTCTGAACAGACATGTCTGCCTGGGTTCTCTCTTTCCCTTTATAAAATCTGTCCCATTCACCAAATACAAGAAACTATTACAATAAAAAATAATAAAATCTGTAGTGTGCAATACATCGACATTTGTAGTCTTGTTGTGGCTGTTAATTAGAGCTTATTCATATAAAAATCTGGATTGCAGAATCCAGAAAAATTAAAGCAATTGATGAACGTACAGGTTTTCAGTTATTTATTAAAACATTGAAAAATGAATAAAAAAGGAACAAAAGTGAGGTGACAGTAAGGCAAGCAAGACATCTGGGTGACATGACTTATCATCATTTTGCCGCAAAGTGTTCCAACTGTGAGACCTTGATTGCCTTACATTTTTTTCTTTGTTTGCCTGCTTGCTTGTCTTTGTAACCACTGCCTCCCTGAAGTTAGATGAAAGTGAAATTGTAACGTGAGTGACCACAGTTTTGGGAAAATAGATGATGGTAAAATTTGGAGTCCTCTCTCCTTTAAGAAAAGAGTGAATAGCAATTGTCCTGGGTGGCTTTCAATAACTAGTAAGATTAACCCTAGGAAAACCTCTTGTAGTTGGGACATTGATTGTTCTTCCTTATCTGGGGCAGAGTCTATATGAGGAGCCTCAGCCCCATCTTTAAAAGGGAAGGGGATGAGGTGAAGGTCAGAAGTTATGCAGTCTCATTTTCTTCTTTAGAATTCCTGTGCTTGGGACAGTTCTCTATACAATCTAGTTGGGAATTGGGGGCATCACCTAGAGACTTTAGACCCTAAAAATGCTTTATTTAGAGAGTTATATACTTTAGAGAGTTTTGCTTTGTATTTCTTGCTTCAACTTACCTGAAAATTACCTTAGGACTCCTTTTCGCTCTGCTACGATTGATCAGACCACAATCTTCCAACTTTATTCAAGAAACCAAAGGTCTGAAACTAAGCAACAGGAAATGAAGGAAAATCCAACAGATACTAGATGCTTGATAAATGGAAATAAGTTTATCAAGGTCTCAAAATGAGACTTTTCTTTTCCCTTTTTTCCTTTTGTTTTCCTGATTTATATAATTTTATGAATTCTTTCATTTTTATAGAAAGCATGTGAATTAGATTCTTGGAACGGCCAAGTGTTTCTTTTGGATCATCTTTCTTGTCGATACACACACACACAAAAAAAAAAGTTTATACTGAATCTATCAGCATTTTGAGCTCTTATTTAACTTTAGTAATTAGAGCAATGTAAATCAATATAAGAATGCATGATGAAAACCATTGAGTTCAGAAGATTTGAGATTTGAGCTGAGCTGGAAAGAAATTTGTGTGAGTAAAAAAGGAATGGGAGGCTGTGTGTGCAGTGCTTTTCTCTAACTTAGGTAGCCACATACCTAAGTTATCTTGATATGACCTTATTTTCTACCTTCTGTTCTCATAAATAGATTTGCATTTATTAGGTTGTTTTGTCTACAGCTTATGCTAGACACATTGTATCTTATCTTTGATCTTCATCACAACCCTGAAAGTCAATATTCATCAACCTAGTGTATAAAACATGTGACACACCTTGGAACTGATCTATCTTGCTTTAAAGTCAGTACTGTTCCAGTGCACCATACTGCTTCTATGTGATTGATGATATGGCAATGGAAGTAAACATGGTTGTTTAAAGAATGCTAAAGACTCTACGATGACTTGATTAAGCATATGCATTGGGGAGTAGATGAGTTAAGTTTGAAGATATTGTTTTGGATCAGTTAAGGGTGGTCCTCAAATACCAGAGGTGAAGACCATACTGTATTCTGGAAGCTACAGAGAGCCATTAAAGAAGAGGCAGAGGATGAATGCTACTGACATCATAAAATACAAGACTTCATTGATTAATTTTAATGCCAGAGGCAGGATTTGAACCCAAGTTCCTGTCATTCCTGGACACTCACTGAACAATGATAGGTTAAGTACTGGCTATTTGCAACAGATATCAATCAGGCATCTGCTATCCAAAGCAAATATATATTGAATACATGCTATAAAAAGAACCAATTTTGGTGCTCTTTAGATACCAAGGAGTTTACAAATAATGCCTCCCTTTGAAAATACTTAAAATCTTCCTACAGGATTAGACTTAATCATTTGGAAGCTTTATTAATAAAAAAAAAGAGCAATAGCAGTTCACTAGTAAAAAAAAAAATTAAGGAAATACATGAGTATATAGCAAGTAATGACCCAGATAATATTGAGTAATTTAATCCTTATAACAAACCAAATTTAAAGGCAAGTGACACCTGTTAGGAATGTCAGAATGTTAAACATATAAGCTGTGCAGGTGTATTTGTGAAATGAGTGCTTAGATTATTTCTTACCAACATATTACAATTGCACAAAAACAAATCTGAAAAATTATACATCTGCTTGGTGAGCTCCAAGTAAAGAGAATGTTATTTATTTATTTATTTTTTTAGGCATTGACTGTAACCTTCAGATCACAAAGAAAATGATTCACAGAAGTGAAAGAGATGACCTAGTTCTACCCTGTGACTTGGTAATCACACCCTATATCAAGAGCAAACATACTCAATGAAGCTAACTCTGTGGCCTCTTCTAAGAAGGCTCTTTACAATTATCATGCCTCCCAATCTCCACATTTTTTTGAGACCCATAATTTTTCATTTGTTGAGAGACCCTCCTACTGATATTTGGGCCTATTAGGTAGCCATAAATGGACTTTAAGTAGTGCTAATTTCTGCCTCTGGTTTTCCCCTCAGGTTCAGTGTAACCAGTTTGATTGACAGCACCCCTTCCTGGGTCTTAGGTGTAGCTATTACGTGTGCCCATGTAAGCCAGCTTGTCCTCCATCCAGGCAAGAAGGTCATCCTTTTTCTCATAGTAGAGCAATCACTTTACCAAAGAAAGCACATTATCAATGAATAGATCACTCCTGGCCAACTACTCCATATAAAAAAAAAAAGCAGGTTATTCAGCCCATGTCTTATCTCAAATCTAGGTCTAGCTCTACATATTGGATGAGAATGTGGCTGTGTATTATCAGGGGCATTTAAAACATGCCCACATCCCTAATTGATCTCCAAAAGTGTAACTCCCTGCAGTTAGAAGTTTCTGCATCAGTCAGCCCTGCCTAAGACAAACATTCAAATGCAAATGTTCTCCCTGTAGGTTGACTTCCATGTATATCAGCAACCTCAATTTTTGGTTGACATAAAATCTATGGTTAGATTTATCCTATAAATTAGATAAATTTTAACAAAGTTGGAGGATTATGAAAGATGCAGCTGGGATGAAAATAGCTGATTTGAGAGATCTACAATGGGAATCAAGAGAGGTTCACAAGACAATTCTATGGGTATTTGGGAAGGGAGGCAATTTTAAAAGGAAGTGTTTAGGACTTGTAATGACCCAATTTATTATTTTCCACAATCTAGCCAATGGCCTGCCTACACAATTTACCTAAGAGATCTGAGATTTTACAGCATTTAGAGACAGTTGAGTTACTGAGTCCCTTCCATTTATCTGTCCTTCTAAAGGTTAAGAACATTCTATTATTTCTCAATTTTAGATATTCTTCCACCATTAACACCATTAACAAGACATATCAGGTCCGTTTAATGCAGATGGAATTCACTGAGGACCATTGACTCTGGTATGGATGAATGTTGGTTAAAGTATTCAGACCTAAGTCTGCCTTTTTATTTTAATTCATTATGTAAATCCTGAAACACTTCTTCAGATATATTCAAACTCTTCTTTATGTTGTAATCTATATGATAATGCCATGAAAATCTCATCAAACATTTTACCCTGCTCCTTTCTTTGATGATTTACAAACTGATGGTACCTGCTCTGCCAAAGGACACTTCTCAGCTATCATCAAAATACAGCCACATTCAAGGTGCTTGAATTATACATCTCTATTACCTGTCAGTCAACAAGAAGTGTGATCATATTTGTTTACACTGGTAAAAGTATGTAAAAGCAAAGAGGTTAGTGTAATCATTTAATTCACCAGTAATTTATTGGACTAACTTTTGCATAACAGTCACCTAAAGAATACATTTTATTGTTAATGGAAGGGAGAGAGGCTTAAGGATAGTTACCATTTACTTTGTTCCAAGCACTTTAGAAAAAATATTTTATTTTCCCAGTTCCCAGTTCTTTTCTTTTATTTTTTTTAAGGTGAGGAAACTGGGGCTTAGTGACATTAGGTAACTTTCACTAAAGCCACATGGTTACATAGTGTTAGAACTGGGATTCAAACCAGATCTGTGACCCTGAAGCCAGCACTTGGCACTGGGCTATAGCACCCTCCTCTAAATAGCTCTCTTAACCACTGCAGTAGTTCAAACTCTCTAAACAGACTTGAGAGTGATCTCTGAAATGCTGAACATACAGAAGTGTTGAGTGGTCTGCTGAAGCCTCATCCTTTCAATCTTTGTTTTTCACGTGAACTATATCCAACAGAAGCACCTTAGGTAGACCCAAACCACCTCAGTTTCCAATCCATTGTCAAGAAAGAGGAACTGGTGAGCAAACTCAGTCACAAGGTGAGGCTTAATAACTTCTTCCTACCTATCGGTGTAGCTTCTTTGGAGGAATTTACAGCTATCTTCTTTTCTCCTCTATTCCTCAGCTAAACTAACACCCATAGTATGTCTGCCTTGAATCCCATTTTATCACTCCCCCAATTCACTCTTCCTCTCCTGTTGAGGACACTCCAGGAACTTTAGCCTTTATAGCTAGGATAAATATTTCTGTCCAGCTAGTACCAGCCCCTCCAAATAGAGCAGGGCTTATCACACAGTTCATTAGAATCATCAGGGAAAATTGCTTCCTCCTGCTCTGCTGCCCATCCCTAACCATTCACATTCTGATTGGTAGGCCTGGATTGGGTTGCAGTTTTCCTATGACATCTCAAAATTTGAGAACCAAGTACTAAGAGATTACAGTTCTCATGCCTCTAGCTGTGGAGTGTGATCATGTCATGAATGGAAGAACTCTACTAACCTTGACATGTTTACGCCTGATTACATTACTCATGAAGTGAAAAAATTCACTTTACAAAACCATCTTTCTTGTCATTAGAGTCCATCAGTCTTGTTCATCGGTATAATTTGAAAGCTACTTATGGAGCATGATGTATAGTAAGTGCTCAATAAATATTTGATTAATCTGAATCAATGTTGGGAGACTGAAAGGATGAAAGAATGGATGAGTGGCATGCCTGTTGACTAGACTACCCTGTTCTTTTCTCCCCACTGCATACACCTGGTCCCCAAGATAATAACTTTAAATGGCTCCTTAGAATTAAGGCATTGTTACAACACATCAAACTCGTCTATTTTACAGGACCCCTGGACAAAATATTTATTTGTTTTATTTTTTATTTTTTTTAGCATCTTTATTGGAGTATAATTGTTTTACAATGGTGTGTTAGTTTCTGCTATATAAGAAAGTGAATCAGCTTTACATATACATATATCCCAAAATCTCCTCCCTCTTGTGTGTCGCTCCCACCCTACTTATCCCACTCCTCTAGGTGGACAAAAAACACCGAGCTGATCTCCCTATGCTATGCGGCTGCTTCCCAGTAGCCATCTATTTTACATTTGGTAGTGTATATATGTCTATGCCACTCTCTCACTTCGTCCCAGCTTACCCTTCAACCTCCCCGTGTCATCAAGTCCATTCACTACGTCTGCATCTATACTCGTGTCCTGCCCCTAGGTTCCTCAGAACCATTTTGTTTTTTGTTTTTGGTTCCATATATATGTGTTAGCATACGGTGTTTGTTTTTCTCTTTCTGACTTACTTCATGCTATGTGACAGTCTCTAGGTCCAACCACCTCACTACAAATAACTCAATTTCGTTTCTTTTTATGGCTGAGTAATATTCCATTGTATATATGTGCCACATCTCCTTTAACCATTCATCTGTCAATAGACACTTAGGTTGCTTCTATGTTCTGGCTATTGTAAACAGAGCTGCAATGAACATTGTTGTACATGACTCTTTTTGAATGATCATTTTCTCAGTGTATATACCCAGCAGTGAGATTGCTGGGTCATAGGGTAGCTCTATTTTTAGTTTTTCAAGGAACCTCCATACTGTTCTCCATAATGGCTGTATCAATTTATATTCCCACCAACAGTGCAAGAGGGTGCCCTGTTCTCCACACCCTCTCCAGCATTTATTGTTTGTAGACTTTTTGATGATGGCCATTCTGACTGGTGTGAGGTGATACACCTCACTGTAGTTTTGATTTGCATTTCTCTAATGATTAGTGATGTTGAGCATCGTTTCATGTGTTTGTTGGCAATCTGTATATCTTTTTGGAGAAATGTCTATTTGGTCTTCTGTCCATTTTTCAATTGGGTTGTTGGTTTTTTTGACATTGAGCTGCATGAGCTGCTTGTATTTTTTGGAGGTTAATCCTTTGTCAGTTGCTTCGTTTGCAAATATTTTCTCCCATTCTTCGTGTTGTCTTTTCATCTCGTTATGGTTTTCTTTGCGGTGCAAAAGATTTTAAGTTTCATTAGGTCCCATTTGTTTATTTTTTTTTATTTCCATTTCTCTAGGAGGTGGGTCAAAAAGGATTTATGTCATATGCTGTGATTTATGTCATAGAGTGTTCTGTCTATGTTTTCCTCTAAGAGTTTTATAGTGTCTGGCCTTACATTTAGGTCTTTAATCCGTTTTGAGTTTTTTTTTTTTTTTTTTTTTTGAACCGTGTTAGGGTGTGTTCTAATTTCATTCTTTCACATGTAGCCATCCAGTTTTCCCAGCACCAAATATTGAAGAGGCTGTCTTTTCTCCATTGTATATTCTTGCCTCCTTTATCAAAGATAAGGTGACCATAAGTGTGTGGGTTTATCTCTGGATTTTCTATCCTGTTCCATTGATCTACATTACTGTTTTGGGGCCAGTACCATACTGTCTTGATTACTGTAGCTTTGTAGTATAGTCTGAAGTCCAGGAGCCTGATTCCTCTAGCTCCATTTTTCTTTCTTAAGATTGCTTTGGCTATTCAGGGTCTTTTGTGCTTCCATACAAATTGTGAAACGTTTTGTTCTAGTTCTGTGAAAAATGCCATTGGTAGTTTGATATGGATTACCCTGAATCTGTAGATTGCTTTGGGTAGTAGAGTCATTTTCACAATGTTGAATCTTTCAATCCAAACACATGGTATATCTCTCCATCTCTTTGTATTATCTTTAATTTCATTCATCAGTGTCAAATTGTTTTCTGTATACAGATCTTTTGTCTCCTTAGGTAGGTTTATTCCAAGGTGTTTTATTCTTTTTTTTTGCAGTGGTAAATGGGAGTGTCTCATTAATTTCACTTTCAGATTTTTCATCATTAGTGTATAGGAATGCAAGAGATTTCTGTGCATTAATTGTGAATCCTGCTACTTAACCAAATTCATTGATTAGCTCTAGTAGTTTTCTGGTAGCATCTTTAGGATTCTCTCTGTATAGTATTATGTCATCTGCAAACTGTGACAGTTTTACTTCTATTCTGATTTGGATTCATTTTATTTCTTTTACTTCTCTGATTGCTGTGGCTAAAACTTCCAAAATTATGTTGAATAATATTGGTGAGAATGGGCAAGCTTGTACTGTTCCTCATATTAGTGGATATGGTTTCAGTTTTTCACCATTGAGAACAATGTTGGCTGTGGGTTTGTCATATATGGTCTTTATTATGTTGAAGTAAGTTCCCGCTAGGCCTACTTTCTGAAGAATTTTATCATAAATGGGTGTTGAATTCTGTCAAAAGCTTTTATTGCATCTATTAGGATTATCATATGGTTTTTATCCTTCAAATTTTTAATATGGTGTATCACATTGATTGCTTTGCATATACTGAAGAATCCTTGCATTATTGAGATAAACCCCACTTGACCATGGTGTATGACCCTTTTAATGTGCTGTTGGATTCTGTTTTCTAGTATTTTGTTGAGGATTTTTGCATCTATGTCCATTAGTGATATTGGCCGGTAGTTTTCTTTTTTTGTAACATCTTTTCGTGGTTTTGGTATCAGGGTGATGGTGCCCTCATAGAATGAGTTTGGGAGTGTTCCTCCCTCTGCTATATTTTGGAAGAGTTTAGAAAGTTAGGTGTTAGCTCTTCTCTAAATGTTTGATAGAATTCACCTGTGAAGCCATCTGGTCCTTGGCTTTTGTTTGTTGGAAGATTTTGAATCACAGTTTCAATTTCAGTGCTTGTGATTGGCCTGTTTATATTTTCTATTTCTCCCAGGTTCAGTTTCGGGAGGTTGTCCTTTTCTAAGAATCTGTGCATTTCTTCCACGTTGTCCATTTTATTGACCTATAGTTGCTTGTCGTAATCTCTCAAGATCCTTTGTATTTCTGCAGTGTCAGTTTTTACTTCTCCTTTTTCATTTTTAATTCTGTTGTATTGAGTCTTCTCCCTTTGTTTCTTGATGAGTCAGGCTAGGGGTTTATCAATTTTGTTTACCTTCTCAAAGAACCATCTTTTAGTTTTATTGATCTTTGCTTCTGTTTCCTTCATTTCTTTTTCATTTATTTATGATCTGATCTTCATGATTTGTGTCCTTCTGCTACCTTTGGGGGTTTTTTTGTTGTTGTTCTTTCTCTAATTGCTTTAGGTGTAAAATTTGGTTGTTTATTTGAGATTTTTCTTTTTTCTTGAAGTAGGATTGTATTGCTATAAACTTCCCTCTTAGAACTGCTTTTGCTGCATCTCATAGGTTTTGGGCTGTCGTGTTTTCATCATCGTTTGTTTCTAGGTATTTTTTGATTTCCTCTTTGATTTCTTCAGTGATCTCTTGGTTATTTAGTAGTGTACTGTTTAGCCTCCATGTGTTTATTTTTTACAATGTTTTTCCTGTAATTCATATCTAGTCTCATAACGTTGCGGTTGGAAAATATACTTGATACAATTCTAATTTTCTTAAATTTATCAAGGCAGATATGTGACTGAAGATATGATCTATCCTGGAGAATGTTCCATGAGCACTTGAGAAGAAAGTGTATTCTGTTGTTTTTGGATAGAATGTCCCATAAATATCAATTAACTCCATCTTGTGAATATATCATTTAAAGCTTGTGTTTCTGTATTTATTTTCATTTTGGATGATCTGTCCATTGGTGAAAGTGGGGTGTTAAAATCCCCTACTATGATTGTGGTACTGTCGATTTCCCCTTTTATGGCTGTTAGCATTTGCCTTATGTATTGAGGTGTTCTTATGTTGAGTGCATAAATATTTACAATTGTTATATCTTTTTCTTGGATTAGTCCCTTGATCATTATGTAGTGTCCTACTTTGTCGCTTGTAATAGTCTTTATTTTAAAGTCCATTTTGTCTGATATGAGAATTGCTACTCCAGCTTTCTTTTGATTTCCATTTGGATGGAATATCTTTTTCCATCCCCTCCCTTTCAGTCTGTATGTGTCCCTAAGTCTGAAGTGGGTCTCTTGTAGACAGCATATATATGGGTCTTGTTTTTGTATCCATTCAGCCAGTCTATGTCTTTTGTTGGGAGCCATTAATCCATTTACATTTAAGGTATTTATTGATATGTATGTTTCTATTTCCATTTTCTTAATTGTTTTTTGTTTGTTTTTTGTAGGTTGTTTTCTTCTCTTGTGTTTCCTGCCTAGAGAAGTTCCTTTAGCATTTGTTGTAAAGCTGGTTTGGTGCTGCTGAATTCTCTTAGCTTTTGCTTGTCTATAAAGGTTTTAATTTCTCCATCAAGTCTGAATGAGATCCTTGCTGGGTAGAGTAATTTTGGTTGTAGGTTTTTCCCTTTCATCACTAAATATGACCTACCACTCCCTTCTGGCTTACAAAGCTTCCTCTGAAATATCAGCTTTTAACTTTATGGAGGATTCCCTTATATTTTATTTGTTGCCTTTCCCTTGTTGCTTTTAATATTTTTTTCTTTGTATTTAATTTTTGATAGTTTGATTATTTTGAGTGGCGGCTTGTTTCTCCTTGGCTTTATCCTGTATGGGACTCTCTGCGCTTCCTGGACTTTATTAACTATTTCCTTTCTGATATTAGGGAAGTTTTCAACTACAATCTCTTTAAATATTTCTCAGTCCCTTTCTTTTTCTCTTCTTCTTCTGGGACCCTTATAATTCGAATGTTGGTGCATTTAATGTTGTCCCAGTGGTCTCTGGGACTGTCCTCAATTCTTTTCATTCTTTTTTGTTTTTTCTGCTCTGTGGCAGTTATTTCCACTATTTTATCTCCAGGTCACTTTTCCGTTCTTCTGCCTCAGTTATTCTGCTATTGATTTCTTCTAGAGAATTTTCAATTTTATTTATTGTGTTGTTCATCACTGTTTGTTTGCTCTTTAGTTCTTCTAGGTCCTTGTTAAATGTTTCTTTTATTTTCTCCATTCTATTTCCAAGATTTTGGATCATCTTTACCATCATTACTCTGAATTCTTTTTCAGGTAGACTGCTTATTTCCTCTTCAGTTTTTTGGTCTAGTGGGTTTTTCGCTTACTCCTTCATCTGCTGTGTATTTCTTTGTCTTCTCATTTTGCTTAACTTACTGTGTTTGAGGTCTCCTTTTCACAGGCTGCAGGTTCGTAGATCCCTTTGTTTTTGGTGTCTGCCCCCAGTGGGTAAGGTTGTTTCAGTGGGTTTTGTAGGATTTCTGGTGGAGGGGACTGGTACCTGTGTTCTGGTGGATAATGCTGGATCTTGTCTTTCTGGTGGGCAGGACCACATCTGATGGTGTGTTTGGAGGTGTCTGTTAACTTATTATGATTTTAGGTGACCACTCTGCTAATGGGTGGGGATGTGTTCCTCTCTTGCTCATTGTTTGGCATAGGGTGTCCAGCACTGTAACTTGCTGGTCCTTGAGTTGAGCTGGGTCTTAGCATTGAGACAGAGATCTCGGGGAGATCTTTCACCATTTGATACTATGTGGGGCTGGGAGGTATCTGCTGGGCCAATGGCTGAACTCATCTCCTCCACCTCAGAGTCTCAGGACTGACACTCAGCTGGAGCACCAAGATCCTGTCAGCCACATGGCTTAGTGACACTCAAGCAGAGAGGGCAGCAGGCTGAGCTGACCATCCACAGAGCAAATCCAGGGGCACCGTTTGGCCAGGGAACTTGGCCTGCAAGTCAGCTTGAGTTAAGACCATGAACCTGGACAAAATATTTATAAATGATTCGAGACAACCTAGGTGAAGTATCAAATCCTTCTGTAGCTCATCTTTGTCTTCTGAGGAATTGAACTTATGTGTAACACAGTGATTTACCTAGGTGACAAACAATCAACGACACATTTTCCCATCCCAGTTCTAATTGTTTTGTTTTGTTTCCATTAGAAGTCCTAATCCCTATGGACCCAGTTCAATTTTGTTCAGTTTACAAAACCTGATGAGGTTTTAGGTAGAAGTGGTATGGCCACAGGCCCAAGTGTATATCCATATGAAACAGTATTAGTAAGAATATGACTGACTTTTATGATAGATTTCAAATTAAATTTTCAATTACTTAAAAGTTTTCTTAAAATGTGTACCATGTACCTAAATTTTTTTGACATTTATAAAGAAGGTTATTCTATGCCTGAACTCTTTGGTTATCAGGCTCCTGGAGAATATGATGCAGAGAACACTTACTGCAAGTAAAATGTTCTTTTATAGCATCTTTTAGTGTGCATTATAGCTCTAAAAGAAATGGAAGATTTCCAAATACATTACGTTCCCAAAATTATCACTCAACAGTATTTGACACAAGGAGAGATGATAGGTGAAGTTTGTATAGTCCTTGTTAAACCCTGGGTTTAATTTTTTTTTTCTTTTAGAACAGTCATATTAAAATGGGCTTGTTAAAAATATACTGTCATTCCAGCAGCATAAAAAATGCTTACAATAAGTTCACCCAATGCCTATTGATAATGACGCAACAAAATAAATGGTGAAATGAAACAAACATTGCTCAAACTGTGTTTGAAATAACCCTTAGGCATTTAGGGATTTTTATTGGCAACAATTTAGTGGCAAACTACTCAGTGTAAAAGAACAGTTTAAAATCTAATAGGAAAAAATCTGACATTAACAATGTGGTAGATTACAGTGAGAACAATAGTGAGGTTACTGCAGAGAGCAATGTATCTAGATAATTAAACTTAAACCATTTTGGTCCAACAGCAGTGCAAGATATGCCTGCTGGGAACATGAGAGGCCCATATGCAAAGCTGACTCTGAGAGTAAGAAATTGGCTTCTCAGTTACACAGGTAGGTTTAAATGGAGAGTTGAGCAAATGCAGAGAAGGAAGGCAAATCATTGGGATTCACTTATCATCCTTTCCCTGTTTTATTTTTCTTTAACTTCAAAGGTTATTATGATCATTTTAGTCATTTATGGTGGTAGACATCATATCTCCCTCTAAACTTAATCTGTTTTAAAATTATTAACAAACAACTTGAAGGTGTAAAAAACCTTGGAGATTCATACCAAGATAATGTGTAGATAGAATTATCCATAGTTTGAAGTTAAAGTTTAAATCCTGACGCAGTTACTTCTTCCAGTCATTCATGAAGAGTCCAATAGCATTTTTGTGTCTCCGTTGCTCAGTCTGCATGATAGTGAAACAAATGTTAATCATGATCTTGTAATGCAGAGTAATTAATTAATAATCAATTAGGTCTTATCACAAAAAAATGATTTTGTTGGCAGTCTTGGATATGTGTTGCTTAGAAGTCCACTGCTGTCTGCAATTGCTTCTGACAATCCATATATATATGAATTATAGGGTTTTATTAATGGCCACAGCATAGCAGGAAGGAGCCTGGACAATGCACAAAATAAGATCATGGCTCTTTACATATCAATGTTGAAAGACACAGTTAAAACTACTGAATTGCTGATGTACAAAATAATGACCATGGGATCAACCAATTTACTTTATTCTACTTGGTCTTTTAAAGTACTTTTTACTCATAGTCTTTATTATTGTTGTTTTTCATTTTGTTTTTTGCTCTCTATCATTTTTTTAAATTTAAGTTTATGTATTTTTTATATAGCAGGTACTTATTAATCATTTTATAAATATTAGCGTATATATGTCAATCTCAATCTCCCAATTCATCACACCACCATCCCCCATGCCACTTTCCCCCCTTGGTGTCCATACGTTTATTCTCTATATCTGTGTCTCTATTTCTGCCCTGCAACCCAGTTCATCTGTACCATTTTTCTAGGTTCCACATATAAGAGTTAATATACAATCTTTGTTTTTCTCTTTCTGACTTACTTCTCTCTGTATGACAGTCTCTAGATCCATCCATGTCTCCACAAATGACCCAGTTTCATTCCTTTTTATGGCTCAGTAATATTACATTGTATATATGTACCACAGATCCTTTATCCATTCATCTATCTATGGGAATTTAGGTTGCTTCCATGATCTGGCTATTTTAAATAGTGCTGCAATGAAAATTGGGGTGTGTGTGTCTTTTTGAATTATGGTTTTCTCTGGGTATATGCCCAGTAGTGGGATTGCTGGGCCATATGGTAATACTATTTGTAGTTTTTTAAGGAACCTCCGTATTGTTCTCCATAGTGGCTGTATCAATTTACATTCCCACCAACAGTGCATGAGGGTTCCCTTTTCTCCACACCCTCTCCAGCATTTTTTGTTTGTAGATTTTCTGTTGATGCCCATTCTAACTGGTGTGAGGTGATACCTCATTGTAGTTTTGATTTGCATTTCTCTAATAATTAAGGATGTTGAGCAGCTTTTCATGTGCTTCTTGGTCATCTGTATGTCTTCTGTGGAGAAAAGTCTAAATTAGGTCTTCTGCCATTGTTGGATTGGGTTGTTTGTTTGTTTAATATTGAGCTGCATGAGCTGTTTATATATTTTAGAGATTAATCCTTTGTCCGTTGATTCATTTGGAAATATTTTCTCCCATTCTGAGTGTTGTCTTTTCATCTTGTTTATGGTTTCCTTTGTTGTGCAAAAGATTTTAAGTTTCATTAGGTCCCATTTGTTTATTTTTATTTCCATTTCTTTAGGGGGTGGGTCAAAAAGGATTTATGGCATATGTTGTGATTTATGTCATAAAGTGTTCTGTCTATGTTTTCCTCTAAGAGTTTTATAGTGTCTGGCCTTACATTTAGGTCCTTAATGCATTTTGAGTTTATTTTTTTGTACGGTGTTAGGGAGTGTTCTAATTGCATTCTTTTACATGTAGCTGTCCAGTTTTCCCAGCACCACATATTGAAGAGGCTGTCTTTTCTCCATTGTATATTCTTGTCTTCTTTATCAATGATAAAGTGACCATAAGTGTGTGGGTTTATCTCTGGACTTTCTGTCCTGTTCCATTGATCTATATTACTGTTTTTGTGCCAGTACCATACTGTCTTGATTACTGTAGCTTTGTAGTATAGTCTGAAGTCAGGGAATCTCTTTCTTCCAACTCTGCTTTTTTCCCTCAAGACTGCTTTGGCTATTCAGGGTCTTTTGTGTCTCCATAGAAATTTTAAGATTTTTGTTCTAGTTCTGTAAAAACTGAAATTGGTAATTTGATAGGGATTGCACTGAATATGTAGATTGTTTTGAGGAGTATAGTCATTTTCACAATATTGATTCTTCCAATCCAAGAACATGGTATATCTCTCCATCTGTTGGTATCATCTTTAATTTCTTTCATCAGTGTCTTATAGTTTTCTGCATACAGGTCTTCTGTCTGCCTAGGTAGGTTTATTCCTAGGTATTTTATTCGTTTTGTTGCAGTGGTAAATGGGAGTGTTTCCTTAATTTCTCTCTCAGATTTTTCACCATTAGTGTATAGGAATTCAAGAAATTTCTGTGCATTCATTTTGTATCCTGCAACTTTGCCACATTCATTGAAAAGCTCTAGTTGTTTTCTCGTGGCATCTTTAGGATTCTCTATGTGTAGTATCATGTCATCAGCAAACAGTGACAGTTTTACTTCTTCTTTTCCAATTTGTTCCTTTTATTTCTTTTTCTTCTCTGATTGCCTTGGCTAGGACTTCCAAAACTCTGTTGAATAATAGTGGCGAGACTGGATATCCTTGTCTTGTTCCTGATCTTAGAGGAAATGCTTTCAGTTTTTCACCGTTGAGAATGATGTTTGCTGTTTGTTTGTCGTATATAGCCTTTATTATGTTGAGGTAGGTTCCCTCTATGCTCACTTTCTGGAGAGTTTTTATCATAAATCGGTGTTGATTTTTGTCAAAAGCTTTTTGTGCATCTATTGAGATGCTCATATGGTTTTTAATCTTCAATTTGTTAATATGGTTTATCACATTGGTTTATTTGCATATATTGAAGAATCCTTGCATCCCTGGTATAAATCCCTGTTGATCATGTTGTATGATCCTTTTAATGTGTTCTTGGATTCTGTTTACTAGTATTCTGTTGAGGATTTTTGCATCTATATTCATCAGTGATATTGGTCTGTAATTTTCTCTTTTTGTAGTATCTTTGACTGTTTTTGGTATCAGGGTGATGGTGGCTTCATCAAATGTGTTAGGGAGTGTTTCTTCCTCTGCAATTTTTTGGAAGAGTTTGAGAAGGATGGGTGTTAGCTCTTCTCTAAATGTTTGATAGAATGCACCTGTGAAGCCATCTGGTCCTAGACTTTTGTCTGTTGGAAGATGTTTAATCACAGTTTCAATTTCATTACTTGTGGTTGGTCTGTTCATATTTTCTATTTCTTTCTGGTTCAGTCTTGGAAGGTGATACCTTTCTAAGAATTTGTCCATTTCTTCCAGGTTGTCCATTTTATTGGCACAGAGTTGCTTGTAGTAGTGTCTTAGGATGTTTTGTATTTCAGTGGTGTCTGTTGTAACTTCTCCTTTTTCATTTCTAATTTTATTGATTTGAGTCCTCTTCCTCTTTTTCTTGATGAGTCTGGCTAATGGCTTATCAATTTTGTTTATCCTCTCAAAGAACAAGATTTTAGTTTTATTGATCTTTCCTACTGTTTTCTTTGTTTCTATTTCATTTATTTCTGCTCTGATCTTTGTGATTTCTTTCCTTCTACTAACTTTGGGTTTTGTTTGTTCTTCCTTCTCTAGTTGCTTTAGGTGTAAAGTTATATTGTTTATTTGAGATTTTTCTTGTTTCTTGAGATAGGCTTTTATTTGTATAAACGTCCCTCTTAGAACTGCTTTTGCTGCATCCCTAGGTTTTGGATCATCGTGTTTTCATTGCCATTTGTCTCTAGGTATCTTTTGATTTCCTCTTTGATTTCTTCAGTGATCTCTTTGTTATTTAATAACGTGTTGTTTAACCTCAATATGTTTGTGTTTTTTACATTTTTTTCCTTGTAATTGATTTCTAATCTCATAGCATTGTGGTCAGAAAAGATGCCTGATATGATTTCAATTTTCTTATACTTACTGGGGCTTCATTTATGACCCAAGATGTGATCTATCCTGGAGAATGTTCCATGTGCACTTGAGAAGAAAGTGCAATCTGCTTTTTTTGGATGGAATGTCCTATAAATATCAATTAAATCTATCTGGTCTGTTTTGGCATTTAAAGCTTCTGTTTCCTTATTTATTTTCTTTTTGGATGATCTGTCCATTGGTGTAAGTGAGGTGTTAAAGTCCCCCACTATTATTGTGTTACTGTCGATTTCCTCTTTTATAGCTGTTAGCAGTTACCTTATGTATTGAGGTGCTCCTATGTTGGGTGAATATGTATTTATAATTGTTATATCTTCTTCTTGGGTTGATCCCTTGATCATTATGTAGTGTCCTTCCTTGTCTCTTGTAATATTCTTTATTTTATAGTGTATTTTATCTGTTAAGAGTATTGCTACCACAGTTTTCTTTTGATTTCCATTTTCATAGAATATCTTTTTCCATCCCCTCACTTTCAGTCTGTATGTGTCTCTAGGTGTGTAGTGGTAGCACTAGGCAGCATATATATGGGTCTTATTTTTGTATCCATTCAGTGAGCTTGTGTCTTT
Source organism: Balaenoptera physalus (assembly GCF_965194825.1). Classification (NCBI taxonomy): domain Eukaryota; kingdom Metazoa; phylum Chordata; class Mammalia; order Artiodactyla; family Balaenopteridae; genus Balaenoptera; species Balaenoptera physalus. The sequence goes on along the minus strand of NC_138897.1, from coordinate 40,163,957 downwards.
TGGTTGGAGCATTTAATCCATTCACGTTAAGGTACTTATTGATATGTATGTTCCTATTACCATTATCGTAATTGTTTGGGGTTTGTTTTTGTAGGTCTTTTTCTTCTTTTGTGTTTCCCACTTAGAGAAGTTCCTTTAGCATTTGTAGTAAAGCTGGTTTGGTTGTTCTGAATTCCCTTAGCTTTTGCTTGTCTCTAAAGCTTTTGATTTCTCCATCAAATCTCAATGAGATCCTTGAAGGGTAGAGTAATCTTGGTTGTAGTTTCTTCCTTTTCATCACTTTAAATAGATCATGCCACTCTTTTCTTGCTTGTAGAGTTTCTGCTGAGAAATCTGCTGTTAACTTTATGGGAGTTCCCTTGTATCTTATTTGTTGTTTTTCCCTTGTTGCTTTCAATCATTTTTTTTTTTGTCTTTAATTGTTGTCAATTTGATTACTGTGTGTCTTGGTGTGTTTCTCCTTGGGTTTATCCTGACTGGGACTCTCTGCACTTCCTGTACTTGGGTATCTATTTCCTTGTCCATGTTAGGGAAGTTTTTGACTATAATCTCTTCAAATATTTTCTTGCATCCTTTCTCTCTCTCTTCTCCTTCTGGGACCCCTATAATGCAAATGTTGCATTTAATGGTGTTCCAGAGGTCTCTTAGTCTGTCTTCATTTCTTTTAATTCTTTTTTCTTTATTCTGTTCTGCGGCAGTGAATTCCACCATTCTGTCTTCCAGGTCACTTATCCGTTCCTCTGCCTCAGTTATTCTGCTATTGATTCCTTCTAGTGTAGTTTTCATTTCGGTTATTGTATTGTTCATCTCTATTTGTTTGTTCTTTAATTCCTCTAAGTTTTTGTTCTTTAATTCTTCTAGGTCTTTCTTAAACATTTCTTGCATCTTCTCGATCTATGCCTCTATTCTTTTTCTGAGGTCCTGGATCATCTTCACTATCATTATTCTGAATTCTTTTTCTGGAAGTTTTCCTATCTCTACTTAATTTAGTTGTTTTTCTGGTGTTTTATCTTGTCCCTTCATCTTGTACATAGCCCTCTGCCCTTTCATCTTGTTTATCTTTCTGTGAATGTGGTTTTTGTTCCACAGGCTGCAGAATTGTAGTTCTTCTTGCTTCTGCTGTCTGCTCTTTGGTGGATGAGGCTATCCTAGGGGTTTGTTCAAGTTTACTAATGGGAGAGACTGGTGATGGGTAGAGCTGGGTCTTGGTCTGGTGGGCAGAGTTCAGTAAAACTTTAATCTGCTTGTCTGCTGATAGGTGTGGCTGGGTTCCCTTCCTGTTGGTTGTTTGGCCTGAGGCAACCCAAAACTGGAGCCTACCTGGCTGTTTGGTGGGGCTAGTGGTGGACTCTGGGAGGGCTCACGCCAAGGAGTACTTCCCAAAACTTCTGCTGCCAGTGTCTTTGTCCTCATGGTGAGCCACAGCCACCCCTTGCCTCTGCAGGAGACCCTCCAACACTAGCAGGTAGGTCTTGTTCGGTCTCCTTTGGGGTCACAGGTCCTTCCCCAGGGTCCCAATGCACACACTACTTTGTGTGTGCCTTCCAAGAGTGGAGTCTCTGTTTCCCAAGTCCTGTCAAAGTCCTGCAGTCAAATCCCACTTGCCTTCAAAGTCTGGTTCTCTAGGTATTCCTCCTCCCATTGCTGGACCCCCAGGTTGGGAAGCCTGACATGGGACTCAGAGCCTTCACTCCAGTGGTTGGAATTCTGTGGTATAAATGTTCTCCAGCTTGTGAGTCACACACCCAGCAGTTATGGGATTTTATTTTATTGTGATTGCACCCCTCCTACCATCCCACTGTGGCTTCTCCTTTGTCTTTGGATTTGGGGTATCTTTTTTGATGAGTTCCAGTGTCTTCCTGTCGATGATTGTTCAGCAGTTAGTTGTGATTCTGGTACTCTTTCAAGAGGGAGTGAGGGCACATCCTTCTACTCTGTCATCTTGAACCGGTAATTCCTGCTCTCCTTCATTTTAACATTGTCAAAATCCTAGATGAGAAACAGACTGTCAGACACATTTTAAATTGTGGGACCCTAGAACTCCATATTTAAGGAGAAAACGGCAAGTACATTTAGATTCAAATTAGTCTAAGTATGCCTTCAAAATCATGAGCTCACAATTTGTCAAAGACCCAATAATTCCTCATGCCTGAAGATCACAAGAAACTTTTTCTTATATATTATTCATATTTAGTATTTCACTTAGTAATCACAGCAGCCTTATAATTCTGTAGCATAAACATGCTGAGCCTGTGTGATCTGACAAAGAAATTTAATCCCAGGTTGGTCAGGAAACTGTTCCACATAAAAATTCAGGGCCTTGGACCCTGAGACCCTCCATGGTTGAATTAGACATGTAGTCAGTTGTCATGATACAAGGGAAATTTGGAGTTTGGGTATAGTTATACCTACCAAACATTCAAATAGAGAAATTTGAAAACAGGAATTAAAATTTGGACCCCAGGTTTAGTACTCCCCCAACCACCACCCCCCACAACATACACACACTTCAGCAAACCTGGACCATCCCATGCAAGAGGGCGGAAGAAGCTAGCTTCAACTCTGCTTCACTTTAACAAATGATCCTGAATTCATATCTGTGATGTTAACTTTCAATAACATTATACATAGAGTTACTAGCCATAGAAAAATGTTTTTATTAGATCCTGGGTGCTATTCTCAAATAAATTTAGTTTCTATCCTAAAAGCCATCCCCAAATGACCAAGAAATGGCAAAACAAAAGAAGGAAAAGGAGGAGAAGAAAATAGGAGGAAGGAGAGGAAGAAGAGGGAGAAGAAAGAACTCCTCCCAGTCCCCTCTGTACTCCTGACCTTTATAACCACAGACTTAGTATTATGATGCTCTTTAGATTCAATTCAGTGGGGTTTGGTTCTTAATACAAAGGACCAAGAAAGTGCTATGCTTGCCCAAAACGGCAACCACATGTAAGGATCTCTTCTTGATACCCTCTTCTCTCTTTTGTTAGTGTCCTCTGCTTTGGCTTTATTAAAGCAACAGATATCTGAAGGAGTGGGGGTGGGGTCAACTGCTAGATGGGAAAAGAAGAAAAGAAGTAGCCTGACTGCAGCTTAGCTTTGTGAATTCAAGAAGTGTGTGTTTGAAAAATGAAGTGCATAAGTTAGCATAGCTTCAGGGCACCGGCTCCTCTAGTGTTAGCATAGCTGACACACTGACAGTTTATATGGAATTTATGTGCCTATTTCCTCTGTTTTTATGGGAAAACATGTTGTTACCTTACAGCTGCCCACATCACATGCCGTCAATCCACCTCTGAGCCATACAGCACCTTTCTCAAGGAAAGATACATACATCAAGGGCTTATGTATTTTTTACAATGTTGTAAGGGGAAAATAATAAAATATGGGATATTGTGTACACCATTCCGTGGTTTAATTTTTTTTTATTTCACTGGTTTAACTGACTCTGACCATTTTTATTGCCTCTTTCCCCACCTCATCTTGCCATTTTAATTGTTTATGTGTTTGTGTACAATTGGATCACATCTGGAAAAGGACAGGAGCTGTAACCACAACTTAAAAGCCAATTGTAGAGCTTTAAAAAGTAAATAAAACATTTAAGCTGCCACATCAGGGGGAAGATGTATGCAAATGTAAACAGAGAGAAATGTATGTTTTAAAGTAAAATGCTTAAAAATTAGCTCTTCTTTTCAATCACCTACAGGAGTCCTGGATCCTTTGTGCTCTCTGGCTGGTAGAAGCAGTGCACAGGGAAATATGGGATCTCATTCTGTCACTTTCCTCTCACTCTGTGCTGCTCTGTGTGGGCCAGAGCATGCACCTTCACCTGAGCACACCTGAGATGTCCTTTGCCAACATTCTTAGGACCTGCTATCAGCCACCCTGACACCCTCACTGTGGCATTGTAGTGTTTCTTTCAGCAAACATCCCATTTTCTATCTATTCTTATTCTTTCAATGAGATGCTAGAAGAAAAATAAACAATTTATACCAATTTACATTTCCCAGAGTTACATATTTTTGAAAATATGACCTTATTCTTGTGAATCAATCTTTAATTGGGAAGTGAAGAATATAATACAATGAGAGAGAAAAACGGGGACACATTTGCTAATACAAAGCATAGGAGGCAATTTCTTCGTAATACACAGGACTGACTCTTGACCTTTCCAAAGGCAATAAGTATAAATATGATTCAACATTCATCTTGTCAAACTCCATCAAAATTGTCTGTTCAAGCTTCTTGGGTTATCCCTGATTATTGCATAATACTAGGCAAGAAAACGTAAAGGAGAGTTTCACTTAAAGGAGAAAGATAATGTATGTGAATTTAACGTTCTAATTGTTGGTTGGACCTTAAATGATGTAAAAAATTCTCGCATTTCTCCATTGTCTGTGTGTGTGTGTGTGTGTGTGTGTGTGTGTGTGTGTGTAGGTACATTTTGAACATCCCTGCTTGATAATCTTGCCATAGTGAGTTCCCAGAAGGTTTTTTTGTTGTTGTTAAATTTATTCCTGGGTATTTTTGTTGTTGTTGTGGCTGTAAATGGGATTGTTTTCTTAATTCTCTTTCTGCTAACTCATTGTTAGCATATAGAAACACAACAGATTTTTGCATGTTGATTTTGTGCCATGCAACTTTCCTGTATTCATTTATTATTTCTAATAGTTTTTTTGGTGGCATCTTTAGGGTTTTCTATATATAAAATCATGTTGTTCACAAATAGTGAAAGTTTTACTTTTTTCTTTTCCAATGTGTATGACTTTCATTTTTTTTTCCTGCCTAATTGCTCTGGCCAGGACTTCCAATACTATGTTGAATAAGAGTGGAGAGTGAGTGGAGCCTGGTGGACCAGAGAGAGGAGGGAAAAGAAGGGGCAGAAAAAAAAAAAAAAAAAGAGTGACAAGAGTAAGAATCCTTGTCTTATTCCTGATCCTACAGGGATAGCTGTGGGCTTGTCATATATGGCCTTTATTATGTTGAGATACATTCCTTCTATACTATTTATTGAGAGTTTTATAAATGAGTGTTGAATCTCTCTATCTCTCTCCTGCTTCTGGGACACAAGTTATCCTAATGTTGCCCTTCTTAAAAGAATTTGATAGTTCTCATAGAATTTTCTCTCTCTCTCTCTTTTTTTTTTTTTTTTGATCTTAATTCTCTCTCATCTTCTAACTGTATCATTTCTAGATTTCTATCTTTGAACTTGCTAATTCTCTCTTCCATATGGTCTGCTGTATTTCCAGTCCTTTCTAATGCACTCTTCATCTTGCTTACTGAGATTTTCAGATCCAGAATTCCTGTTGGGCTCTTTTATAGATTTCCAATCTCTTCAGTAAAGTATTTCTTCTGTTCATTAATTTCATCCCTGAGTTAAAATTGGCTAATTCATTGGGCATATGGAGATTTTAGCTGCAAAGTTTGAAGTCCTCCACCAGACTACCTTTTGAAAACAATACTGTCTAAGTGTATAGAGAAAAAAGTTATCTAAGATGCTGGCACAGGAAGAAGCGCCTTGTAGTGGCAAGAGGCATTGTCTGTGCCTCCTGAAATCTGCCAGCGATATTCCCTTTTCTCTAGGGGCACCAGTGAAGTATGGCAAAATCAATGTTGTCTTCTAGTGTTTGTTCCTCTCTCTGTAATGCTCTGTCCCCCAAAATCACATATCACCTTCCTTTAGTATTCTGTACCAAAACTGAGACAAAGCTTAACTATGTAACAAGTACCAAGGATCTGTAATAACAAAGAGCAAATAGAGACAGATATTTTCATGAATTAAGTTGCTCCTTTACAAGATCTGGTTCATTCACCTTTGTGTCCTCTCACTTTGGCGTCGGTCCCCTCTCTAACTCCTAGCATGCCTCTACATGGCAGAGGCTCTCTTTAACCCTACCTGCTGGGCCTCCTCAAAGTTAAAGTCAAGAAAAGTCAAGAACCCCAAGTCAGTCCATGTCAAATATATGAGATCTTATCATATGGAAGAGAAATTTGACTTGTTCTTTGGAGCTCTGGTATGTGAAATTATGATCCATGAAAGTGACATGGTGATACATTTCAGCCAAGGATGAAGAAGAACCCTCTAAAGAGTAGCTCTGAGTTATGTGGATTGAGATGCTTTAGGATACTGGGAGTCAGAAGTAGAGTTTGAAAGACCAGGAAGGACATAGTACACTCACATGTAAGGGCTGGAGTGGTTCATAAAGTTACCTGGGGCAATCACTCCCTCTTTATCTGAAAGTCAATGACTCTTCTATAGTTTCAGTTTAATGTCAAGATTCTTAAAGACATAGCTCCAAAGGAAGAGGACTTACACTGATGTAACTCATCCTACTGTTAGGTAAAGATGGCATTTGCCAAACTCTAGGTCTGAATGAATGTTGAATGTGGAAATAAATGCTAGGAGGACTCAATTCCCTGAAGCACATATGTCTCTGTGATATCAGTGGCAGAGGAGGTGGCATTTGTTATTTAGATGATATCTGGGATACATTCTCAGTTTGCTTGTATCTAGTATTGGTTTTAGGTTTCATGTATGCTTATACTATTTATAAAATGGTGTATATGTCCTAGCTCACGGCTCTCTTAACATTGTTTCTGAGGGATAGAAATATATTCTGCCTTTTTCTTGCCCTACAGTTTTTCCTCCAGACCAGGAATATATACAAGAAGAAATATGACAAATGTAATCTGCTCTAATGTCAACCTTCATTTATTTAAAGTGAAAAGCCAAAGAGATCATAAAGCCTATGTACCAAAATTTGTATAATCAGTGCCACCTGACACTGACAACAGAAAGAACAAGAAACAACTTCAACTTCCTGCAACAAAGAAATGTGATAAACAAAGAGAACACGGTCCATGGTGTGTGTGTGTGTGTGTATGTGTGTATACTTTCATTGAAGGAAGGCATTTGACAAGCAACTCATTTTGCTAGAATTTTTTCCTGTATTCCCTAAACTTAGTCTAAAGACAAAGACAATAAAAACATAGAGAGGCTGATCTGAAAGGAATCCTATAGAATCTCCCATCCAGCTGTCTCATTTTACTGACTAGAAGCCAGAAGACCAGGGGGTGAAATGTCTGGTCCACAATTATACTGTTTGTTGATGGCAGAACCAGAGCTTGGCAGCAATCCATTGATCCTTCTCCCATAACAGCCCTTAGACAAAACACTGATAGGTTTCCAGTGGCTGGAGTAGATTGGTAGTTTAATCAAAGATCACTATTGAAGTTAATTTTGTACATTTACTATAGTGAATTATGGGTTTCAGGACACTGAGGACCATACCTAGAAGTTGCTATTCACAGACATCCTGGTGTGCTACTGGTATGAAACATGCTAGTTTCTAATGATAGGTGAGACTTCATAAAAGGATTACTTGTAAAACAAAAACTGCTAACGTTTATGGAATCCTTGCTCTGTCAGTCTCACTTCTAAGTGTTTTTAAATATTAACCTTATGTGATCTTTCATACAAAAAAATGATATAATTAATATAATGTTTCCACTTTACAGAAAGAAAAAACTGAGATTCAGGATATGTGCCCAATATCACAGTTAGTAAGGACAGAAGTAGAATTGCAGTCTGAGCAATAGGGTTCCAGGGGCTGCTTTCTTAACCACTAATCCATTTTGTTGCCTGCAAAATTAATGTACCATGGACACTTTACATATATAAAGTGCAAATGTGTTACATAAGAAAAGTACTATTTAATCTTATTACCACTACACAGTTTATTACAAATAATTGTCACTTTGAAATGCAGAGCTCTAAAGGAAACACTCAGGACAGGTAAGTTTTGAAGTGTGTTTGGTAGTATAGTTAGAAAAATCCAGACCCTATGAGGACTTATCTGGAAGGCCAGATTAAGATGAAATTATACTGGTAAGAAGATTCAGGAGTCTTGGGATAAATAGAAGGCACTGGAATTCAGAAGGGAAAGAAAGCAAGAAAAGTAAAAGAAAAAGCAAGGAATTGGCAAATATATACACACATATATATAGGCACATTTGTCCCACAGTATCCACAGGGGATTTGTTCCAGGAACCCCTACAGATGCCAAAATCCAAGGATGCTCAAGTTCCATATATAAAATGGCATAGTATATGCATATAACCTACACATCCTCCTGTATACTTTAATAATCATCTCTAGATTACTTATAATATTTAATACAATATAAATGTTATGTAAATACAATGTAAATGCTATTTAAATAGTTGCTGGTTCATGGCAAATTCAAGTTTTGCTTTTTGGAACTTCCTAGAATTTTTTTAAGTATTTTCAGTTTGTGGTTGGTTGAATCCACAGATGCAGAATCTGCAGATATGGAGGGCCAACTGTATATTGCATATGTAACTAATATACTTCATTATATATATGCATATATAGTCTACATTACTATTTATGCTCCCATGTTCAGTGGTTTAACTTAGAACTGAGGTTGTAGCACATGTTCACCCCTCTTATTCTTCATTAACTGAAGTCCCAGTTGAAACTTAATCTCTTCTGTCTGTTCTTTAAACTCCCCTACCCTCAGTGAGTGAGGTCCTTAGTCCCTCAACTCTGGATTGATCCATTAGATTGTATATTGTTTGATGATTTCCTCTTTCAAACACTGCCTCTTTTTTCTCCGATCCCTCCTACTCCATTTCAATCAAACCATTTGCTAGCTCAAATGTTTTCCTTAAGTTTCCCCTTTCTAAAGCATAAAACTATCTAACCTCTAAGCACAATCTAACCTCTACATGCCTTTTAGGACACAACTCCTTTGGCATGTCCCGTCAAATGGATCCACTGGCCATTCTCAAAATATTCTGTGTTCTTGCTTTTGAATCTTTACTCATGGCATTTCCTCTACTTCCTCACCTTCAAAATCCTACTTCTTCTCAGTGCCTCACTGAACTGCTATCTCCTTCTGGAAGTTTTTTTTATTTTCACAATCAGAAAAATACTTTCTGGTGAATTCTAAAGGACCTTTAATGATGTGACATTGATTGCAGGCTTCCTTGAATTGTGGTTACTTGCATGTAAGTTAGGAATATGAAATAGTGTCTATCTCCAAACCCCCTTGATTGCTGAACATGTTCTTCTTAGCCCAAATCACAATTTTTTCTCTCCAACTCTCTCTCTTTAATTGTGCATGGAATTAGGCTCCAGACACAGACACTCTAAATAAAGTTTTGTTAGATGAACAGATGACAAATATTCCATGATCTGTCCATTTACTAGCTTTCTGACCTCATCTCTTTCTAGTCACTTCCATATTCATTTCTAGTTGCCATGGCCCCCTGTGTTTTTCCTCAAACCTTCAAGAATCTCCTTGACCCTGCTTTTTTTCCTTTTTTATCAATTTATCATCATCTGACATTTTATTCATTCATTTATTTCTTTGTGGTCTGTTTCTCCCAACTGAAAATAAAACCCATGAGAACATGGAGTTTGTGTTACTTTGGGGGATATGAACAACATCTAATAGGAGCTTAATAAATATCTGTTGAGTTAGTGAGTTATTTAGTTGTTAATTTTTTATTGTTTTTATTGGGACATGAATTGAGGAGAACATGGCTAAAATCACTATCTCTAAATCAAGGTAACTTTAAATAAAAACTGTAAAGCAGATTCATGCAGTTTAAATGTGTTTACCTCAATTGTTAGTACATGCAGATAAAGGGGCTTGGCTCAAAGGGCTCAAATACAAGTTTGATCCATTCATGGATCCAGCTACCAGTTTGTAGGGAATTCTAAGGACAGAAGAACATGTTGAACTGCCCCGTGAGTATGCACTAAGCAGCATGAAGACTATCGAAAACTCTACAGGTCAAATGAGCCAGATTTTCCATAGATAAATTATAAAGACAAGAAATGGATGAAGGGAGAATTTGTAGAACAAAAGAGATATATTGTTTAAAAAAAAAAAAGGCAAGCAAGACTAACTAAACTAAACTAATCTGGAGATGCACATTTAGGTAATAAAGCCATAAAGCAATGCATAGAAGTATTTACTAAGAAAGTCATGAAATCTGTCACTTTTGGAAGGAGGTGGGGAGGGGCTGAATTGGGACTCAGCCCATGGAGGAGCTTCTATGCTAGATGGCAAAGTTAAATTTCTTGACCCATTGGTGAGTCAGGAATATTGAGTTATAGTAAGTAAGTAAAAGTCATGCATTTTGTTTGTATGTGGGTTGCTGAATCTGTTTTATTTTACAATAAAACCAGGAAACAAAAGGTTTGGTCTACACTTTAAAATTTCAATGCACACTACTGTATCATGTGTTCAGTGTGGTCTGCCTGGTGCCTTTGTCTTGAAACTCCCCCATGAATGCACTGAATGATAAATTTGGTGAATTTTGAGACTCAATCCAAATGCTTCATCACCACCACTATCTTCCTCTCTCCTTCACTTTGTACTCATCAATTGAACCATTGAAATTAAGAATTAGCCTGCAAGCTCAGTGCCCTGTCACTTGCTTCACTTGTTAGTTAGGGTGCCTTAAGAAAACCACCTTCCAATTTCCTCATTAGGAAAAGAATGAGAGAGAGAGAGAAAGAGAGAGAGAGGATGAATTGAAGGAAAGAAAGAAGGAAGGAATGGAAAGAAGAAAAGAGGAAAGAAGAAAAGGAGAGAAAAAGAAGAAGAGAGGGTGGGGGAGAGATGGAAAAAGAGGAAAAATAATTTCCTATCTATATTGTGTCTTTGTCCATAGCCCTATCTTGGGTGAAAGGGAGAGGGAGTAGAGTCTTAATGAGAAATTTGTTTATTCATTTATTTTTCAAACTCTGGAAACTTTGATCCTCAAACAGTGTCAAGAATAATTAAAGCAATGTTGAAATGTTTTGATCCATTCCAAATTTCCTTACAGGAGTGATTAATTGCATTTTGGACTTTGAGAAATTCCAAAGGAGATTGCAAGAGAAGAGAATCCTTTTTTTTTTTTTAAATTAATTAATTTATTTATTTATTTATTTATTTTTGGCTGTGTTGGGTCTTCGTTTCTGTGCGAGGGCTTTCTCTAGTTGCGGCAAGCAGGGGCCACTCTTCATTGCGGTGCGTGGGCCTCTCACTATCGCGGCCTCTCTTGTTGAGGAGCACAGGCTCCAGACGTGCAGGCTCAGTAGTTGTGGCTCACGGGCCTAGTTGCTCCGCGGCATGTGGGATCTTCCCAGACCAGGGCTCGAACCCGTGTTCCCTGCATTGGCAGGCAGATTCTCAACCACTGCGCCACCAGGGAAGCCCCAAGAGAAGAGAATCTTGATCTTGGACTGTTTTTTTTTTTTTTTCTCCCTTCTTACTGTTATTAAAATTACAGCTCTGGATACATAAAGACAGAAATGTGCTTAGTGCTTAAGAAGATTTAAAGAATGACCCCTACAGGGTCACAGTAGACATTTTACAATGTGCTGGAGACACCCAGTCAATAATTCAGGAGAAAACTATCAATATGTGGACACTACATAAGCCCACAGCCAGAGTGCCTTGTGAAACTGATGTGATTGGAGGGATTTTTTTTTTTTTTTTGCTTCTTTTTGATACTGCAATGGCATAATTTAATTTAACATGCCCAAGGTCTCAATCTTCTGCTGGTAGCCCATCAACTGGTTCATGGAGTATGTGTTCTAAAGCAAGGGTATTCAGTTAAGGGAACAAACCAAATAGAATCCAGAGGAAAAGGATGCACTTTTCTACCTATGGGCTTGTGGTCCTTGCAGCTCCTTTAGCTCTTTTCCCTGACCAGAAGCGAGTGTTATGTCACATCTCCAACACAGGCAGATGACACATGGCTAAGAAGCTAGGGTCCTTCTCTGTGTCATAAAAGTAGTAACTAATATTGACCAACTGCTCTAATAATGCTAGACACTGAGATTGAATCCTCCCCACAGTCCTATGCAGGAAACCCTGCTACAACTATCACATGTACATGAAGACACATAAGCTTAGAAGGTCCAGGAGAGTGGACACAGCCAACACAGGAGCTGGAATTTTCCACCAAGTGGAGCGCTCCAAAGCCTGTGTTCTCAAAAGCAAACCGTCTCACTATTTGTGGTCCTGCCACAACTGAAAATTATTCCTCAGGTCACCAAATACCATATAGGTGAAATTCTAACACGTTGGCCTTTGAGATGATAATGAAGGGGAAATTCCACAGCAACTGGCATCAGAAACCTGGAGCTCAAGTCCAGGCATACAGATTTACTGTGATCTTAAACAAGTTTTTTTATCCTCTCTGGGCCTTGTTTTCTTCACACAGTTGGGGTGAAAAAGTGGAATAGAATATGTGAAAGTTTATCATACACTCTGATGTGTCATGGGAATATGAGTTGTTGTCTATGAGGAGGAAACTGAGGCTGGGAAATATTAAGTGGCTAGCCCAGAATCACACAGATGGTTAAGATGGTGAAGGCTTGAACAGATAATACAAGTCTCTTCACACACATTTGTAAACTTTCCTTCAAAAGGCTTGTCAAAATTAAATTGAATTAATATCTATTAGTCTTCAGGCTTTTACAGGTAATTTGTTTGCACTGTGCTTGGCACACTGTTGTTACCTAATGAATGTTAGGCATTATAGTTAGTAATATTATTTTCTCTCAGCTTCGTTGTGGAGAAGACATTAGATGAGAAATATGAAAAGAATTTTTAAAACTAATACACAATAGTAATAATTTCAGGCAAAGTTAAGACTTTATACTCAGTATTATATTCAGATATAATAGCTCTCATCACCAACCCTGCATCTAGCCTTGTTTGACCATAATGCTATTAGAAAGGAATAACTAACCTTTTCTGTAAAGGGACTTACTTTCTGGAGCAATACAATGTTTAATCTGTGTATGTCTCATAACCCCAATCTATTTATAACACAAATATCCAATACCTTTCTTTATCCTCACCAGCCAATCTAGGTTCAGAAGTCTTTAAAGGAAATTCAAGTATTTTCATCTGTTGTTATAACCGTGACTGTATCTCCCTTTAAACTGTCTATTTCAAATGTTGGAAGAGAATATTAGTCTAGTAAGTCTTTGATTTCCACCAAAACTAACCACTCCTTCAATGGTTCCTTGAACCAGAGGACTTTTCCAGGAGCAAACCGTATGGATCATTCCATAGCATGTTCACTCACACTCCAGCAGCCCCAGTTGGCATCATTTTAGTACTGGTGAAAGTAGGTCAAAAAAACAACAAAAGTAGATACTGGGGTATTGTAGAAGATAGGAAGAAAGAAGCAATTAACAGTGCAATTAGGGTAAAGGCTGTTCCCATTCCTCTACTCCAAGATGCTGGTGTGGGCAGGGGTTAGAATGACAATGTGTTATTAGTCCTTTTTCAGTTCTTGCCACCTCCTTGTGAAGTTCCCTGTGGTGACCTGAGCATCCTCGGATCTAGGTCCTCATGGTAGCCATCAACTGTAGACCAGAGCTGAGTTGTGGCCTGACAACCACCATCTCTGGGCTGCTCCAGGCTGCAATTGAGCTCCAAATAGCTGCTGAAGTCATGAATCAGATACACATGGGTCTAAATTAATTGGCCTGATTACTCATTTACCTACAGCAAGAAATGTGCTCCCTTTCTGCTTGCAGGAAACAAAAGCCTCTATCAAGGGGCAAGGCTTCTCCAAGTGATGAGATGGCAACACAGCTGGATGAAGCCAGTGACAACACCTCCCATGAGCTGGGGGCTTTTCTCATTTGTTTACTTTTTTAATTTATCAAGCCTAAGCTGTCTCTCTTCCTTTTGAAAAGGACACAAGAAGTCTGAGCCCAGGGAGCTTCTCACCAGTAGTGCCTGCCAGGAACTGAAAGGACCAATTAGCAGGCTCCCCCTACACAGCTATCTCCTCCTCTAGCTAACTTGCTGGGGACTCACAAATTAGCCATGCTGAGGCAGATGCCAGACCCCGGCACCTGCTCGCAGCTCTTCAGACACCACAAACCCACCATGAGCTTCCCTCTGAGAGGGCCTGTGGGCCTTGCACTAAACTTGCCTCAATTTGGAAATCAGTGGTTAAGTAGGTCAGAGGAAGCTGATGAAAACTCTAAAGGGAGTGAGTCTGCTAGGGACTGGCTTGCTTTGGAGAAAAAATTTGTTCTTTAAACAAGGAAAAAGGGTTGGAAGAAGCTAGAAAAGTTGTACAATCTAGTCCAGCTTTTCCTCCTTGTCTACCTTTCTCTCTTGACCCCATGAATGGCCTACTTCAACCACAGTGGACAGACTGCATTTCTGTCTCTTTTCTGTCTCTTTACTGCTCTACCTCCTCCCTCCAATGCCTTTCCTACTATTTGATCTCATCCTTGCAAGCAGGGCTGAACTGGCATGTCCTCCAAGAGAAGTTTTTGGACCCCCAACTACAAAATAACTCCTCCTACCTCCTTTATTTTATTATGTTTTAGTTGTAAACCTCCTATAGACCTGTTCTGTCTAGAACAGTAGTCATTAGTCACATGTGGCTATTGAGCACTTGTATTATGGCTAGTCCAAATCAAGATGTGCCACAAGTGTAGAATGCACACTTAAGACTTAATATTAAAATTGCAAGATATCTCATTAATCATTTATACATATTACATAACAAAATGATAATATTTTGGATAGTGCTTTAAAAATATCGGCTTAAATAAAATATATTATTAGAATTAATCTCACTTGTTTCTTTTTACCTTTTTAATGTGACTGCTAGAAAATTATACATGTGGCTTACCTTACACTTCTATTGGACAGCATTGCTATGGAGTATCTGACATTTCATATTGTATGATCTTACAATTATCTTTCTATTAATGTGTCAGCCTCCCCAGTAGGTTGCAAACCTCAGTAGGGAAGGATGCAAGTCTTCTTTGGTTCTTGTTTTATTTATTTATTTTTTAGTACTACAACACCATTATTATAATATATCAAATTTAGTGCTATATTTCTGGTAGATAAAAACAGATTTTACCTACTCAGGAACTACTATGAAAACAAGGTAAAGCTGTTTAAGTAGCTCTTTCTGAAAAATAGAGGTATCATGGTTCACCTTCTGTACTGTAGAAAAGAGGATTTAACAACTCTAGGATCAATCAAATGGATTTAAATTTGTACAGAACCAAATGTGACCAGTAAGGCCCTTTGTGCCTCTACCTCTTCCATCCTTGTGTTAAGTAACGTAAAACCTTGCTCACATAATTTCAAGAATCTGAAATGGCTCCTTATCACCCATTACCGTTGTTTCTCAACTGGGCTTTCACAGATACTAGAAGCTTCTTGAAGATAACAGAGTGGAGGCAAGGAGGGAGAAAATGACCTTTCCTATATGTGAGACAAGGCAAAAATCTGTCTGTGGTAATAAATGGATATGCTTTGTGGGGGAATGATACAGGGACAGATAGCTAAGCTCTTGCATGTTTACCAGAAGTTTAGCAAAACAAACAAAAAGTTTTTAAATGTAGAAAAATGCACGTTCATTTTTTTAAATATTAAAAATATGGATAAATACTAAATATAAAAATATAAATTACACATATGTAATGAGTTTTTAAAGTAAGATTTTATTGTTTATAATTCTAATGTATTTGTATATTATTAGTTTATCACAGACATTTGCCATGTCATAAAATATTCTTTGCAAATAAATTATTAAAGAATGTACCAATTTTTTGTTGTTGGATTTTAGTTTTGTTTCTTTTCCTCAGTGTTGCTCTTGTTGTAAGTAACATTACAAGTATATCCATATTTTAAACAAATTTTGCTTATATCATATTATTTTCTTAGAACAAATTCCATAACCAGATTCATTGGATTAAAGGGAATGTATATTTTGAAAACTTTTGATACACATAAACTAAGGTAAAAACACAGATTTGTATTTTAGTTAAAAACAAAACTTACTTTTTTTTCTTCTTTTTTCTTGCTATTCCAGAAGGATTGACTCCACACATTTTCTTTCACCTTGCAGGGATAGAAGATGATGCCATCCTTCTTTTGCTATAAATTTCTAATGATTTGGTATCTGGGTTCTAAGGAACAGTGAAATCTATGGTGAAAGAATAAGAAAAAGGTTTTAAGGAGAAGGCCAAAGGAAGCAACTGCCCTTGAGAGAAGAGGGAATTGTCAAACAGAAATCAAATCCAAACTTGGTAGAGAGAGAGACTTTCTTTGAAAGGGTTATCACAAGGTAGGGAAAGAGATTATCCTGATAAGAAGAGTGGGACCATTGACACATGGAAAATTCTCTCACCTTAAGATCTGCAAGCAACTCTAGAGTTAGGCCAAAAGAATTTTTCATTTATCGGAGTAAACAAGGCTAAAAAGAACAGAGTGTGGGGAAGTGGGATAATGGATTTGGTGTGATAAGACAGAAGATGAGAGGTTGTTTTTCCCTGAGGCCAGTCTGTTCTCAGGAAGAGTAGTTAAGTCTGGGCTGTATTCTGACTCAGGCTGAGGGTGGGCTAAAGTTCAGGGGCCTGGGAGGAAGGGAAACAACAGAAGTTTGGTTAACAAGCATTTTATTCCCATTGATCACTGTGGACAAAGTAGTTCAGCTAATTATTTATGAAGCAAAGAATGGGAATTTGGAGGGTCTGTGTCTGTCCTTGTCAGAGGTGAACAGGGGATGGGGGGTGGGGATCAGGGAGTAATACTATCTGTGTCGTATGTGGAAGAGTGGTTCTTTGTAGCAAACTATTTCCAGAATACAAAAGAATGGGGGATTTCTTAACCTTCACTGTTTTCCAGGAGCACAGGGTTCAAGCAAAATTCAACACTGTCAGAAGAAACTATTTTCTTAAATCAAAATGGTCAGAGAATGGTGGAAGAAGGAAGTTGGAGAACAGTTTCCCAGAGAAAATGGATGTTGACCCTCATCATCCCTGATATGAGGAAGGTCCATGGGATCTGTAGTGATGACCCCCTGGAACAAGGGGGATACTGGGTCATCTCTGGTAGACTGTCTGGTGCTGTGGGCATGCTCCTCCTGTGGATGTTCACCCACATCAGAAGCTTCCCCCCCAGAAACAATCAAGAGTAAAGCCTGCCTTGTTGGTTCCTTTAAATACCTAGATCTCGTGGAGTTGAACTCTTAATGAAACAGACAGACATACAAGTACACAAGTAAACAAAGAAAAGAAATACAAAATGTGGTAAGAAGTAAAAAATATAGGACAGCATGAAAAAACATAGCAAGGACATCTACTTCAGGTAGAACAGACAGGGAGAGACTCCAAGGAGGTGATATATAGGCTGAAATTTTAACAATGAGCAGAAATGATTGGAGTGGGGAATAGTACTCCAGGTAACTGAAGGGCACCAAGGATCCCAGGATGGTGGTGGGAGCAGCCCCACATTTGACAGAAGGGCAGGTGAGTACAGGGCACTGAGCAAGCAGGATGGCTAAGACTTTGAGGCATGGAGAGGAGTTTAGATCAATCTAAGTGCACAAAAAGTGATCAAATATCTTGAAATGAAAGGACTGTATGATCTGTATTCACCTTCTAATAAAGCTTCCAGCTGCTGTGTGTGGGGACAGACTGCAGAAGGATGAGATTGAAAGCAGAGTGTTCTGGGAGAGAGATGATGACAGCTTGGATAGCAATTATATCCTCATATCTACATCATGTTGTTTTAATTGTTCTACCTTTATATGACTTCATGCCTGATAAGTCTCTTGTTATTCTTTCTCAAAAATATCCTGGGCATTGTCAGCTGTTTTATTTTCTTGAGACATAATTATTTTGTTACAATTCACTCTCCTCAGTGTCTACTGACATTTGGGATGGAATTACATTAAATATTGGGTTGGAGAAAAAGTTCATTTGGTGAGTGAATACGTTGTTCAATAAAATTATTGGTGAAAATGAAAAATATGTCTTTTATTTTTACTTCAAACTGAACGAACTTTTTGGCTAACCCAATATTTAACTTAATGTGTAGAAATGTCCCCTTATAAATAATATCAAGCTGATACTTTTCAATCACCAGGAATAGATGTCTCAGTTTACCATTTTTTTTTAACATGTCCCTAAGTAATGTCTGGTAGTTACTCATGTAGAACCTAGAAAAAAAATCTTCATTCACAGTTCTTTCCAGGTATTTTATATTTTAAGCAATTCTTACAAATTATATTTTCTCATTATATTTTCTAACAATATAATGTGGTATTACATACTTTTGTATGTTGTTATTTTTAATAGATTTCATGTTGGTTTTCTAAATGGGCAATCACATCACCTGCCAATATTGATAACTTACAAATTTTCCATTATTTATTCTATTTTTTTGTCATTCCACCTTTATTGTACTCTTATTTCAAAGAATATTTTTAAATGGTGGTAAGAACAGCCACCAATATATACATTTTGGCCTTAGTTTGAAATGAATATTCTGCATTGTACTTAGGAAATATTTTATTTTCATTTCACTAAGCATTTTTGCCTAATATTAAAATTAGGTTATTTATAATTTGTGTCTCTACTTAGAACTGAACTTTATTTATAGTTTTCATTTTGTAACTTTCATTTATCTGTCTTAAGATCAGTGTAATATTAGCATCTTAAAATTAATTAAGGGATTTTTTTCATCTTCCAATATCACAGGGAAGTTATTTTTTCAGTGAAAGAATAATTTGCTCATTTAAACAGGTCAAGTAGTATTTAAAAAATAATTATTTGACTGTTTAAAATGTTTTAAAATAAATTTTGACTATAAGATTTTCTATTTCTTCCTGAGCTTATTACAATCATATTTTCTGAAAATTATTAATTTTCTTCATATACAGTATTCAAATATAATTGTATGTAATTTTATTTTAGTATTATTTCCATCTCACCTATGTACGCATATTTCTTATTTCTTTTACTAATTTTAATATTTATGTTCTTATTTTTTTTACTGCTTATTTTAGGGTTTTACTTCTCAGTTATTTGTTTATCAAAGATAAACTAACACATCAATTCCACTTTTTTGGCCTTCTTAGGTTTTAATCTTTTTATTTTGAGTCTCATTATTTTCTTTTTCCTCACAACCCTGAGTCCATAGTTTGATTGAAGGTTTATTTAGAGAAATATTTTCTAAATTTTCATGTTTTCTGTTTGAACTTCAATTATTTTGAATTGTGTTTTGTGTGGGATCTCGGAATAAGATCCAGACAATTCTTGCTTTTTATCTCCTACCCACAAATAGAGAGTTTGAAAAATGCCTGTTAATCAGTTTATAATTTTATCTCCTTAATCTGTAAAAGACCAAGAGAGTTGTATAAAATTTCCCACTTTTTGCCTTAGTTACTTTATTTTATGGTAGAAAGATAATCCCATGATAAATTTTACCCTTTGGGGCTTCCCTGGTGGCGCAGTGGTTGAGAATCTGCCTGCCAATGCAGGGGACACGGGTTTGAGCCCTGGTGTCCCACATGCTGCGGAGCAACTAGGCCTGTGAGCCACAGCTACTGAGCCTGCGCATCTGGAGCTTGTGCTCCACAACAAGAGAGGCCGCGACAGTGAGAGGCCCATGCACCGTGTTGAAGAGTGGCCCCCGCTCACCACAACTAAAGAAAGCCCTCGCACAGAAACAAAGACCCAACACAGCCAAAATAAATAAATAAATAAATAGCGTTCCCTTTAAAAAAAAAAAAAATTACCTTTATTTTATAAGGATAATCTTCTTTGCCACACAGGATGATTCTCCAAGATTTATTTAATTTAAACGTAATAATCTAATAAATCAGATAAATTTCTTATTAATATTAGCTAAACGATTATGTTTAGTTTACATCATTCTTTTACTGTTATGCTTTTTGCTTATTATACCTCCTTGAGATGTTCTTGATTTTCTATCTTTTGCTATTGAGCTATATTTTACCTACTATTCCTGACTCCCTGCCATAACTTGGGAAGTATGAAAATAATTTAAAATTCTACTTGTAGCTATTTTTATATTTTGAAAAATAAATATGCACTCTAACCTGTATTTTCCTCTATTATCAATTTGTCTTATTGATAATGATTATTAAAATTTATTTAAAAATATAGATGCATGAGATTTGCCAGAAATATTTTGTAAAAGAAAAATTATTAAGGAAGACTTTCCCCATTAGATATCAAAAGATATTAAAAAGTGCAACAACTTGAAAAATGTGGTTCTGTTGCAGAATACGTATCTGAACAGTGGGAAAGAGGAGTAAATTAAGAAACAGCCTCAGGAATTCCAGAAAATTAAGTAGATGAAAAAGTTAGCATTTCAAATAAGAGAAGAAATGATGGATTATTCAATAAATGATATTGAGGAAGATTATTATATATGGAAAATATAAAGTTAAGTCTAGAACCTGTTCCAGGAGTACATATTCTAATGGGAAAAGACAAACTGACAAATAAGATAATTTCAGGGATTTCTAAGAAAATAAAGAAAAACTAAAAGGGTGGAGAGTGTTCCTCAGGGTAGGAATGGTGGAGAATTTAAATAAGGCGATGCCAAATACTTTTTAAAGAGAAATATGTAGGAATCAGTCATGTAAAATTTCGGGAAGCTCATTTTAGGCCAAGGGCTTAGCAAATTTAAAGGCCCTGGGGTAGAAATGGGCACAGCAGGTTTGACTACTGTGTGAAGGCCAGTATCACTGCAGTTTAGGGAAAAGTAAAGAGAAAGATAGTTAAAATCAAAGTAAAACAAGAGGAATCCTTTTAAAGCCAGATTGGCAATTTTTATTTAATACCTACCTAGTTTGGTGAACGTGTGGGAAATAATCTCTGTTATACGTTCTTACCTAGAGGGTAGATGGATAAAATCTATCTGGAGAACAATGGTGTCCATCAAAATATGAAAATGTATCTTTTTACCCAGCAGTACTTTCTAATATTTATTTGATACAAAAATTCACACAAATAAGCAAAAGAATATCAGTTGCAGTGTCTTTCAGAGCATAAAAGAGAGACAGATATGTCATGGTATAAACCACACAACAAAAATAAGGTAGTTGTTAAAATAATCAGAGAGATCTACAAATTTCTGACTGAAAATCTTCCCATAATACATGTGTTATTGTTGTTGTTGTTTTGCTTTATTTAAATTTGTTTTTCACAATGTATTTTAAGTGGGAAAAATTACAATAACAGCATAGTATAATCAATTGTTAATTAAAAAAGATAATTTATTTTCATGTTATACATAAATATATATGCAATGCTGTGTATTTAGACATGAAATTGAGGGCAGGGGAGCTTGGGAATCTAGTATCAACATGTGCTACATATACTTTTAAGTTTTCTCTTCCGTATCTCGAGTGTTACTTCTAAGAGTCCTTAAATGAGGCCTGGTGTTTGGAAAGAGCAGGGGTTTCTTATTTCTATGTCTGGATACTCACTACTATCAGAATCCATCTCTCAGGTTCATCTCTCAGGTTCAAGGATTCTGAGAGAATCCATCTCTCAGGTTCAAGGTGAAGGGTTGATGGATGTGTGGTCTCATTGTCAGTTTACCTTCCACCAATGTGAGGTATGAGAGAAGGAGGGCACAGCCATGGGTAGGAAAGTCTTCATTGTGCTCCTTCTTCTCCCAGGAACAAGTTTTTCTCTAACTGAGTTTTATTCTAGCAGTTCTCAGATTGCATTATTATTGTCCAAAAAAAAAAAAAAAAAAAAAAGAAAAGACTTTAGGGAGAAAACAAAGCAGCCCATATCTTAGAGTTACATGATGATTAGCACTCCCCCCACCCCCCTCAGTACCAGATTTCTCTATTCCCTTCTTTATTGAATAAAATACATTTCTGAAATTCTAGAAAAGTGATTTTTCTCTAAATCTCTGTCTAAAGTAATTGTTCTTTCATGAAGAGTAAAAGCAGAGCATTATTACATACATTTTCATTTGCTTTTGGATCTTGTAATAAGATTTCATTTACTGCTTAGCGGCAGTGTTCATTCTTAAGTGAATGGATGAGAAAGAAACAGAGTTTTATGTTCATAACTTGGACTATCAGCTTCTTGGAATGAAGAGCTCCCACTTTTACTCTTAGGCCAGTTCCCTCTATTCAAAAAAAAAAAAAAAAAAAGCATAGTGCTATAAATACCACATCCATTATTCTCATCAGATAATCTTCACTTCCAGGTATATGGCAATTGGTTTTATTGACCCAACCTACAAGGAACAAAGTAGACAAGTGTCTGCTCTTCTGAACAGCATTACTTTAGACAAACTGGAAATGTGTCTTGCCCCAATGTCCCACCAGCCAAAATGTCCTATTTGTTCGTATATCATTTTAAATAATCAAGGACCTTCATAAACTGACTTCCTGTTATATATTTCCTGCAGCGTCCTAGTATATCTATTTCAGTTCTGTTAAACTTACTGTCTACATTCTGCAAGCACCTCCTTCACATATCACCATTTCTACGTCTTTGTTCATGGTTTTCATCACTACTAGAATGCTAATCTTTTCCTCCTTCACTTAAATAAATTCCTCCCATCTTTCAAAGTCCTACTCAAATCTTACCTCTGTTTTGAAGCATTCCTCACATCTTTATTTGTCTTCCTTCATCATAATTCCTGCAGCACTTATAGTTAGTACCATATGATTCCAACACCTAATTATATGTTGTCATATTATGCTGTTCAACTTTGCTTTCAGAGACTATGAGTTCTACCAATGCACAAATAACATACTTCTTTTGAATTACCTACAAAAAAAAAAAAAAAAAGAGATACATGGTAGGCATTTATTGATAAATAGCAAAGAAATTAACTAATGAATGAAATTCTGATCCATGCTACAAAATGATTGAATTTTGAGAATATAATAAGTGAAATAAACCAGACACAAAGGACAAATATTTTATGATTTCACTGATATGAGCTAACTAGAATAAGCACTCAACATAGACAGAAAGCAGAATAAAGGTTACTAGGGGTTGGAAGGATGAGGGAATGGGGATTTAGAGTTTCTGCTTGGGATGATGAAAAAGTTCTACTCAGGCAAGATAACACTGCCTGACAATCTGACCAACAATTTTATGTTACCTATTTTTTTGTTTCTCAGATATGCATCCATCATTCATTCTCAGATAACATTCATCAGTCTAGGCAGTTCCACTATTTTTTCCTTATGACCAGGAGCTAAAGTAATTATGTTTTGGGCTTTGTTACCTCAGAGATGTCTGTCTCTTTAATGACTGTTTAATAGTTATTTATCCTTTATCAAATCTTCTAGACGTCTATCCATTTTCTGGGGAAAAAAAATGGAGTCAATGCTCTCTTATAATCAATGTACTTATTTTATTCTCCATTGTTAAATACTATTCTAAATCTTATACCAGAAGTAAAACTGATTATAAAGCCAAACTTGTTATATAAACAAATTTGACTTTAGTTATACTGCTATTTATCCATAATATTAATTTTGAAATTCCATTAACTTAATATGACTCCTAGGAGTAACTATTAAGAAAATATATGTTGATAGTAAAAACATGTAAGAGCTAATGTCAATAAATAAAAAGTGTTGTTGTGGGAGGAGACTGCATTATCATCAGCCATAGATACATAACATGAGGGAAGCCATGGAAAAGCAGGAGAGGGGGAAAGTTCAATTAAAAAAAAAAATATCCCTACTAAATTAAACAACAATATACCAAAATATCAGTTGGCAAGTTGTGTTATTAGGTAAATGATTCATAGAATCTACTCCAAAGTTTCTTAAAACATATTGGGGAGTTAAAGTAATATGAACCAGAGGTTTGCCCTTTATAATTGCTACGAGGTTCACAACAGAAACCTCTGAGAGAGTCAAGGCACAGAGGAGGCTTTGTTAGGTACTTCGGTGTCATCTTGAAAGGTGAATAGGATTGGATAAGTGTGGAGAAGGGCAGAAAGTCCAAGGATAGAAAGATCCACAGCACAGTGGGGCCTGTGGCAGATATGACTAGAGGGGCTCAGAAGAATGTCAGCTAATAGGAATAAGTGCATTGATGCTGAATAGAGGAGCAGTAATGCAGATGTAGTCAATCGCAGGTGCAGGCTGCCTGTGGAGACTTTGAAGAGTGGTGACAACATGCAAAATATTCTGGAGGGACAGAGACTATAGAAAAAAAGAGAGAGGAAAAGCTAACAATGAATAAAAGTTGTGTCCTCATGAAGCGCACTTTTCCTGTGGTGTAAAGTAAGGAGAGGAGGGAATGTCAGGCTTCCACTGTGTGGATGGGGAGCGGCAGTGCACTTTGTCTCACTGTTGATTTGTTTTTAGTCACACTATATATGTTAGATGTCATAAACTTTAGAGTTTACTATATTTTGCATGTAAGTTTTAAGGTTAAGAACTGCTAAGACAATGCTTTGAGTTTTTCTTGTTTATTTTATTAGTCTGTTTTTATATATGTAAGTATGAAGGAAATTATAAAAGTTATGAATAATTCTTTGTAATTATAGCACACATATTTAGAATTAAATCAAAGAAAAATTATACAAAATAATAATAACATAATAGCTTACCTTTACTGATTGTTCACTATGTACCAGCTAATAGTCTAAGCACTTCCCCTGTGAAATCTTTTTAAGCAGCACAAAAATCTCTACAAGGCAAATACTGTTAATATCCCCAGTATATATAGGTGGAGAAACCAAGTCACAGACAGAATAAATTTGTACAAGATCTCAGAGCTAGGAAATGATAGAATCAGGATGAGAACCTGGGCAGTCTGCCTCCAAGACCATGCTGGTAACCACCAGACAGCATGGCCCAAAAAGCAATAATAAAGAAAATCTAACACCAAGCTTCAAAACATAGTCACTCGGCTGGACATTAAATCTCTAGAAATACAGTTAACAGTACTGTTTTGCATACTTGAAATTTGCTGAGGGTTGATTTTGTGTCTCATCATAAAAAAAAAAAAAAAGAAATAACTATGTGAGGTGATGAATATGTTAATTAGCTTGAGTGTGATGATCATTTCACAATGTATACATATATCAAAACATCACCTTAATACACCTTAAGGTGTATACACCTTAATTATATACAATTCTTATAAAAAGGAAGATGGTAAAAGAGTCACTCTATTAATAACAGTAACAGTGATAATTAAGATGTTATAGAATCTTTTAAAGATTGCT
The DNA here is from genome assembly GCF_965194825.1 of Balaenoptera physalus. Classification (NCBI taxonomy): domain Eukaryota; kingdom Metazoa; phylum Chordata; class Mammalia; order Artiodactyla; family Balaenopteridae; genus Balaenoptera; species Balaenoptera physalus. The sequence continues at coordinate 40,138,893 of NC_138897.1, read as the reverse complement.
TGCACCACTGTATTATTACATGAGGTTCTTATCACTTGATGGGAAGTTCTCATCACTTGATGGGAGTTTCTCATCACTCAGGCACAGAGAAATTATTTGATGGAATATCCTAGAAGCACTGGGTTTAAGTTTGAACTTTTTTCAGGGCTTCAATACTCTTCTACTTTACATAACACATACACTATTACCACTAAAATTAACAAGTAACAGAAAAAAAAGGAAAATGTCCCCAAAGAGAGGAAAGTCACCAGCAATCAAAACTGAGAAGGGAATGTCAAAATTAACAAATAGCACCTGCAGAAAATGAATAAATTAGGTACTTATGATGCTTTATTATTTTAAATAATGATACCACTAGCTGAGCTGGGAAGGCTTTTTTTCCCCTGGTTATTGTATCTTTAAAATTATGAATTCCATCTAGACTGCCTCTTTAAATAAGATTAATTCATAGCATTTCCCATTTAATTGCTTTATCTGTTTTGGTCCATTAGATTCTATTTGAGAATATAGCTTTTATGATAAATTAAGTTCTAGGGTTTTATTTTGACATCTAAGTTAATTTTTAATTCTGGAAAAAGTTCTGCCCTATGCAATTTAGTTCTTCTGGAAATGCTGAAAAAATGATATTTGGAGCATTATAAGTTATTTATGAAGCAGGTATCTCGCTGAGCTTTCTTTAGGTTTGCTTAGGTCTGAGTCTCTTTAGTGAAAGGCCTCTTTGAGGGATGTTTGAGTATTAGTCCTTCCTATGATTTCCAAAGGGAGATTTCATCAGAGGAAGTTGCTTGGTTGGAGCACACCTGACTGTCAGGATGGAATTGAATCCTTACACTGCTTTTACTTGAGTAACTGAAAAGGCTTTAGAGTCCTTCATATGGGTAATTCCCTGTAAATTAATCTGGGTTTAGCCATGGAATCAAATCCTCTCTAAGAATTACAGGAATAAAAATGTAATATGGGAATTAGGGCTTACACACATGTAAGAAGAGCAAGAAGAGTGTCAGAATGGCTGCAGTCACAAGGTTGACGTAAGTCATTGATGACTTCAGCCTGAAATACTGAAGTGGGTGGTTGGCTGAGAAACTCATTTAATTCTCAAGTTTACAGAACTAGCCAACCACTGTCCCAGTCTACTGCATCAGAGTGAGAGTGCATAGATGAGCCTGTGAAGCCACCCCATTTGTTTTCCATGACTTCTCTGTTTCTTTCCACTTTCTAAATCTGAACTATAACAGAAAAGGGGATTCTGGGAAATGTACTTCCTGGCTTTTCCTCATCAATGCAGATGAGATGTTAGACATTGGTGGTGATCATGCCCAATGATGGCAGTGTAACCTCTCCTATGAGACACAGAATGAAATTGGCCATCATGTGACAAAACAATGAAAGTCCTATACTCTTCCACGTGTTTAATGAATCTATCTTGAGGTATTATGATATACTGAAAATCAACCCAGACACTGCTATTATTTGAACATCTATTTTGTAACTGACATTATGGTAGACGCTATGAATAAGGTGACTTTGTTATTTTAGGCACCCAATCAGATTTCCTCTAAATTTTGTTTTTATTTTACCTAGGAGTTTGACACAATTTGACTGTTGAAGTGTGGCAGTAATTTCTAGGGAACTCTATAGTTTTTTGGAATAAGGACACTGATTACTTGAAATCAGTATTGACCCAAAAATTTTAAGACATTTGAAATCATGATCATTCCACACATTTAAGACATATAGTAGGTCAAATCCTGAGGGAAGCAAGAGAAGGAAAAAGCCCACTGCTTACATTTGGACTATTTAAGCTTGAACAGCTTATGGGAAGTTGAGCCTTCCAGAGACTACGACATAAAATTTTGTGCCTCAAAATTGTTTTTTATTTTTTTTTTAAGTTTTGACTATGTATAGTTCTCTACAATAGCCATCTGTCTCCAGAATGTCCTTGTTGACAAGTAGTCTAGTAGACTTTGAAGCCTTTGTAGACAGACACCATATCTAGGATGTATTCTATTCTCATTGACTACCAAAATGCTAGCTACGTGGTAAAGACGCAACACAGGTGTATAGAATTAATATTTACAGTAATTCAAGCAAGATGGTCCTAGACTGTATCAAGGAAGTGTGTATGTGACCTCTAGGAAAATGAAAGAAGTGTCCTCCTCCAAAATACCTCACAGAGTGGCATTCATTTTCTTGATAAATTTTCTTACAGTGATTCAGGTGGTTCTTATACTTATAGCCTCAGAAATCTGCCTTTGTTAGAACACTGTGCCTGTATCCATTTTTCTCAAACATATTCACTTTAACCAAACTTGTGAGACTGAAGAATAAACACAGGATGTCAGTTTATTCATTTAGTGGAAACAGTATCTTTCTATTAGGAGAATAAATTCCACTCATAGGAAATGAAATATGCAAAGTTTATAAGAAAAACTCTTTTCTTCTCAGGGGCAGGTATATGTGGAAAACCAAATAATAATCAGAATTCATGAATATTAGATTCAGAAAAAAAATAGTTAATGGAATTAATATTCTGAGATTGGAATGGTCTTTTCAATACCACCAACACACATGAAATCTATTGGGTATCTTCTTTGGCATTCATCGTCACAGGATGGTTTTGCCAAAGAGATCAGAACACACAAAAGCTTACTATCTAAATATAAGGCCAGACACTATAAAACTCTTAGAGGAAAACATAGGCAGAACACTCTATGACATAAATCACAGCAAGATCCTTTTTGACCCACCTCCGAGAGAAATGGAAATAAAAACAAAAATAAACAAATGGGACCTAATGAAACTTCAAAGTTTTGCACAGCAAAGGAAACCATAAATAAGACTAAAAGACAGCCCTCAGAATGGAGAAAATATTTGCCAATGAAGCAACTGACAAAGGATTAACCTCCAAAATTTACAAGCATCTCATGCAGCTCAATATCACAAAAACAAACAACCCAATCCAAAAATGGGCAGAAGACCTAAATAGACATTTTTCCAAAGAAGATATACAGATTGCCAACAAACATATGAAAGGATGCTCAACATCATTAATCATTAGAGAAATGCAAAACAAAACTACAATGAGGTATCACCTCACACCAGTCAGAATGGCCATCAACAAAAAAATCTACAAACAATAAATGCCACAGAGGTTATGGAGAAAAGGGAACCCTCTTGCACTGTTGGTGGGAATGTAAATTGGTGCAGCCACTATGGAGAACAAGATGGAGGTTCCTTAAAAAAACTAAAAATAGAACTACCATACGAACCAGCAATCCCACTACTGGGCATATACCCTGAGAAAACCATAAGTTCAAAACGAGTCATGTACCACAATGTTCATTGCAGCTCTATTTACAATAGCCAGCACATGGAAGCAACCTAAGTGTCCATCGACAGATGAATGGATAAAGATTTGGCACATATATACAATGGAATATTGCTCAGCCCTAAAAAGAAACAAAATTGAGTAGTGAGGTGGATGGACCTAGAGTCTGTCATACAGAGTGAAGTAAGTCAGAAAGAGAAAAACAAATACTGTATGCTAACACATATATATGGAATCTAAAAAAAAAAAAAAAAAACATTCTGAAGAACCTAGGGGCAGGACAGAAATAAAGATGCAGACATAGAGAATGGACTTGAGGACACGGGGAGGGGAAAGGGTAAGCTGGGATGAAGTGAGAGAGTGGCATGGACATATATACACTAACAAATGTAAAATAGATAGCTAGTGGGAAGCAGCTGCACAGCACAGGGAGATCAGCTCAGTGCTCTGTGACCACCTGCAGGGGTGGGATAGGGAGGTGGGGAGGGAGACACAAGAAGGAGGAGATATGAGGATATATGTATATGTATAGCTGATTCACTTTGTTATAAAGCAGAAACTAACACACCATTGTAAGGCAATTATACTACAATAAAGATGTTAAAAAATAAAAAATAAAGTGCTCTCCCCTCCAACAATGTGTTGAAAGTCATTGCCAATATACATCAAATTGTTCATGATTTTCAACCTTATCCTTATTCCTTGCAATTTCTGTAATCTTTCAGGTCACAGGCAACTGCTGTAAGCTTAAGAAAGAATCTGTCTCTTTCAGGAAGACTTGATCTCTCTGATTTAGTCCACAATGTATGGATTTTGCAATTTAATTCTTGGTGGACATTCTTATTTCCCCAAACTTAAATTCACTAACATCTAAGTATTTGTTACAATATTAATATCCATCATTCATCAAGAAGTGCATTTTGTATCAAGTGTTATTTGCATGAGATATATATATATATATATTTATGTATATAAATATATATATTTATATATATAAATATGAGATATATATACAGATGTAGAGAACAAACATATGGACACCAAGGGCAGAAAGCAGCCGGGAGTGCGGGTGGTGGTGTGATGAACTGGGAGACTGGGATTGACATGTATACACTGATGAGTGTAAAATGGATGACTAATAAGAACCTGCTGTATTAAACAAAAAAAAAGATATAATATATTAAAACATAAGATATATAATATTATTATATATTATATATAATATATGATATTATATAATATTATATATCCATATTATATCATAGATATTACATATTTATATATTACATATTATTATGATATGTAATATATTATATTATACAATACTTATTATATATTGTATATATAACTTACTACAAGATACTATAATAAAAAATATAATATAATATCCATGATACAATGTAATAAAAATATATAATATATAATATTATGTATGATGTATAATAATATAAAGTATATTATATAATATTATGTATAATATATAGATTATATATAATATATATTGTTGTCATACTATAGTATATTATATTAATATTTAATATGTATTGTATTATACCATATAACATATTACATATTATATATAATATATGTAATATATAATATATAATATATTATATATTCTATTATATATAATAGAATAAATGTATTTTTTGTGTCTCAAAATATATATTATATATGTAATGTACATATTACTGTAATATATTATTGTAATATAGTATATATATTATTTTCATAATAAATTATATTATTATATAATATATATAAATTATTAATATATGTTAATTTATTATATTATATATTATTATATATTATAGTAATAAATGTATATTATTATTTTATTATATAATATACAGCATATATAATTCGTATTATATTAATAATACATATAATTATATATAATATATAATACACATTACATAAAATATATATAACGCATTATATAATGTATATGATATATGTATTATAATATAAAATATTATATATGACATATGTAATATATAATATATTAATATGTAATATATAATATATTAATATGCATTATATATAATTATATAATATAAATATATAATACATATTATACAATAAATTATATTTTATATATTACATATTATAATATATAAATTATATGTTAATATATAATATATATTATAATATGTTATATATTATATGAATTATATAATATATGATATTATATGTAATTTATATAAGTATATGTAAGAATATATATTTTTTAATATGTAAAATTTGCATATTTATAAATATGTAAATATATATGTAAATATATACATATATATTTATGCCTCACACAAATGACACTTGATACAAAATGCACCCCTTATTAATATGTGAATATATATATTATACAATATATATTACATATTATATATTATTATAATATACATTATATATAATGCATACTATATATAATTTATATATTATATATAAATTATATATGATATATTACATATGATAAATATAGAATATATAATTATAATATAATATAAATAAATTTAAATATAATATTATTTTTATATATATATATATATTATTATTTTTCCTCCCAGCAGCCTTATAAGTTGGGCACCCAACAACATTGCTGTTGAGGATAGTGATGTTCAGAGCCCTCAACTCTGAACCAAAGTCATAACGTTTTGTGAGTGAGTAGACTGAGGTGTGGTCTGTTTTCTGTAAAGTCTGTGCTCTGTGAACTCCAACAAAACTGCACTTCAAATGATGCTTTTCTTTGAACATAGTTGTAGTTTTCTCAGTCTTTTTCTGGAGTTAAAATTTATTGAATCCAGAATAAATTATATACTACCTTACCTAATTTAACTCCTAATACCTTCCATTTGCATCTACAACAAAAACTTCTATAAAATTGTAAATTTCTAAACCGTGCATGTTTTCAGAAGAAAATTCTTGGTAGAGTTTTCCTGGATCTTGTAATTGAAAATTGTTTCCAAGCTCTCTACAGGCTCCTTGCTATGTGCAGTCTTCCAAGGTCAAATAGTGCTACCAATGAGTATTCTCATAGGCTCAAGGGATGGTCCAGAGTGGCTATTGAAGCTGGGGCGTCCATATGTGGTACAGGAGGCATACAATCTCTCCAATGGCTACTCATATCACTCAGAGTGAAACTGTACTATGACTTCCTCTTTGTACTATGATTTACAAGTTCCTGTATGAACTGGCTTTCTGTTACCCTCTCCCTTCATCTCCTCTGCTCTCCCCTTTGCCCCATCAATCTAACCACATTGGCCTCCTCATTCTTTCTGGAACTTGCCAAGCACTCTTCCACATCAGGGTATCTGAAATTCCCTTTGCCAGGAAAGTTCATCTCCACAATAATGTTTTAATGACAATGTTGCCCAGGAAAGCCAAAGCATGCCCTAAATGTTACTACTGAATATTAGGATCCAATCTAGGTCACAGAGTCTCATGAACCCCATTTAACTGTTGAAACTAACTACTGTAATGCAGTTAAAACTGATTTGACTTGTTCAATTAAAAGAAAAAATCTTCATGGCATTCTCTCTCTCCATCCCCCTCTCTCTCTCTGTGTCTCCCTCCCACTAGCTAATCTGAAATTTTTACTTCCTCCATCCAACATATTTTATTCCTAAAAGCTTGCCTGATGTAGAATAGAAGTTCAATAAATATTTTTGAGTGAATGAACAAATAAATATTGGATTTTAATTAACTTAATGTTCTTTGACTCAAGGTGAGTAGTTCAGTGAGAATGTGAATGTGGCTTCTTCACTTAATGACCTAATGAGTCTCCTATGAAAACTGCAGTGTCACTAAGGAAGGAGCTTCCTTCTTGTGTTTTCAATATTGATGGAACTGGTGTGTTCTGGAAAATTATGCATGATAGAATGTCACTACTAAAAAGTGTATGCCTAGTTTTAAAGCTTTGGGAGACTGACTCATATTCTTATTTGGTGGAAACGCATCTGAGAAGACTACACATCAACGTTTTTACAGTCACCTGAACCTATGAACAGCTTTTCAGAAACTCATCATTTTAATTTATTAGACATTTAATCCTGTACTAAATTTTGGATTATTTTAAATTTTTGTCTGGTGTTATTATTCCCTGTACAATTAATTCACTGCATATTTCATGTAGAAGCAATCATTTAGTGAACATTCAATAAAAAGCCTACTCAACCGTATTGTGATAAGTATAATACATTTTAATTTTAACTTTTTCAAAAGAAAGATCTAAAATTGTTTAATCAATTGATTGTCTAAAATATATTGAGGTATCTATGTAACCAAGAATGTACTAAATATCGTGTTATTTGTAGAGAAATTATAATGGTAAAGATGTTTATAGACTAGACGAAAAGATAAAAATGAAACTTATAAAAAAGGAAGAAAACTAGTGCTAAACTGGAGATGACAAGGGCAAAAGCAATTCAAAGAGGAGAGCTTGATATAAACTGATGCCATCAGGGAAGTCTTCATGGAAGAGAGAGGCCTAGAAGGACAGAGAGAATCTGAGTAAATGTGTAAAGAATTGGTGCAAACCGAAGTGACTATAATAAATAAATGGGGTAAAAAAAGATGAATTAAACCTGACTCCAGTTTTGGCTTTTACTTCTCTGCACTGATACCTTTTGGTCTCAGATTTCTGACCTGTAAAATGTGACTCATGCTATTTCTCTTCCAGGACTGCTATGAAGATTTACTGAGATGGCATGTGACAGATCCTGGAACTGTGATCAGAATGTTTATTCCAGTATTCTCAACCATTTGTTTGTTCATTCTTTTATGATGTATGTACCTCCTGTGTATGAGACATGTAGTTAGTTTAGTAAAAATGAGAAAACCAAGGTACACTTTTAGCTTTCACTAGGACAAAAGTCAAGATTATGAGATGTCTGTTTCAAGTCCCCTTAGGATCAGTCCTGGTCATTTCAACCTCCTCCAGCCAGTTAGCTAAACTACCCATACTGTGAAATTGTGTGTTGCCTTACCAGGAAATATATTTCATTTTATTATGTGTGTACTTTTTTCATGAAAATTTGAGGGAAAGAAACCTGTCCTTACTCCTCCACAGACACTGCCATTACCCAGAGTCCTTGAACAGAAACCCCCAGCAGAAATGGGCTTCCATACACAAAACCCAACTCACTTTTACCAACAATTCTCCTAAGCTAATTTTGTTATGGACTGAATGTTTGCATCCTCCTGAAATTCAAATGTTGAAGCGTTAACCCCAATGTGATGGTATCAGGAAGTGGGAGGAGAGGGTCTTTGAGATGTGATTAAGTTTAGATGATGTCATGAGGTCCTTATGATGGGATTAATGCCCTTATAAAAAGAAACCAAAGAGCTTACCCTCTCTGTCTCTATCTCTTCTCTCCCCACCCCCTACTCTCTCCTCCCAGTTGAAATATGAGCATACAGCATCTATAAGAAGGCAAACATCTACAAAGCAAAAAGAGGTCCTTCACCAGGAACTGAACAGGTCAGCACCTTGATCTTGGACTTCCAGAACTGTGAGAAATAATGCCTGTTGTTTAAACCACCCAGTCTGTGACATCTTGTTATAGTAGCCCAGGGTTACTAAAACAAAGTTCTTGAGAAAACCACAGGGATCAATGTCATGGTACTGCAGATGCATGAAATGGCACCCAACACTAATACCTACTATTGTGTATCCCAGATACTTAACTTGATAAAATCATTGAAATGAATGCTAGTAAAGGCTTGTTTTCTTCTTCTTCCAATTGAATAATTTATCTTCAATATTTTTATCATTTTATAATATTTTCTAAGAATGATTGTATTATTTTTCTAGCTGCAAATTGTATGTGGGTTCCAGAATTAAGAGAAGTGGCATTAATTCTCTTCCCTCTGCCAAGTACTACTTCACATTCATTTTCTTAATTCAGTTTTCTTTTTCTCAATCCCCACCATCCAACACTTACCCTATATGACCCGTTTATTTCCATTTTTAATTTAATTTTCTGTAGTGATTCAATCCTTCTTTGATCAACCCCAGTCATCATAGGAAGGATGGCAGCAGACTTGGTATGGGACCAAATTCCAGTGACAGAAGCTGTCAGGTGCACATAAAGTCAGAGGGATGCTTCGTGCAGGCAAAGCCATCAGCTCATTCAGCACTGAGGTAGTTGCCACTGCCTTGCTCAGAGCTCGTTGCTTTAAATGGAAGTCCGCTGTAAACATTCATTCAGATCCATTTATTCAAAGGTGTTTAAGGCTGAGCTTAGTTTATTACTACAGATGCGGTTGAGGCCCTTACAATGTAGCATAATGTTTCATCAGCTGCCTCCCCAAACACACCCAAGTGACACTTGGTGTCTATTGACAGGAGTCTGGGGGTCTTTTATGGCAGAGCAGAGATTGGGGGAGGTTTGCTGGAGAATTTGTTTTCCTAATGTTTAAGCAGGTTAAAGTTTATGAAGATTTTAAATCTTTCCTTTTAGCTTAAATTATCTTTTTTTTTCTTTTGCCCATCCCTGTCTCCAAAGAAAGAAATAAGCCTGTCAAAGAAGGAATTAATTAAGCAAATCAATCAGTCAGTTTTATTAAGGAATTACAAAGCCCAAGTGGAGCATTAATTATTCAGATAATGGGACATCTCTGAGCCTTTCTTTTCAATTATTGATAAGCTGCTATCTATCATCAAGACTGTTTTAGTACTGATTTAGTTGTGAATGAAGCCAAGTCATTCAGCCAGAGCATATGCTAGTTATGAACACTGTTGGGAAGCTGGAAGTAAAAGAAGGGGCTGGGGCTCTGTGTTCCCCCAGCATGAGTACAAACAGTGACCAGTGCAAGACAAGGACCAGGGCTTGATTGCAGACCACTGCAATCAATGATGGGCACTGAGGCAATGATGCTGGGGCTTCTTTTCCTTCACTACACCTAGATTTCTTCTTTGCCTTAGAAATAGCTAAGCAAAGTAGCATTCATAATAAAGCTGATATTTTTTAATAGCTGAAAGAAAAAATGCCCTTCATTTTACAACTAGAGAAACTAGATTTTTTTCTCTGCAGCATTAGGGAAACAAAACGTTTCTTTGAACGTCAGAATTTTCCATAGCAACCTTGGTTTTACTGCTCATATGTATATCGATATGAATAGATAAATAGAGGTATAGGATTAAAAGTTTTGTTCAGCTCTCTTCCAATTTGTGTCAGAAGTTCAATCACTTATTCGTTCTTTCATGAAAGATTTATTGAGTACCTACTATGTGCTAAATTCTGACAATGCAAACACCGAGACCTCAAAGTACTCATAGTGCTATGATAGGGCATTTACTAATAAACAATATATTTCTTTATTCAGACATGCCATCAGTCCCTCAAAAGTATGTTCAAAATAAACAGAATATAAGATCTCAGTGTAGCAAAAAAGATCACAGCAATAAGTAAAATAAGCAGATCATTTATTCCTCATAAATCAAAGAAGAGAATGTATGAAACCTAAAGGGTCCATTGAAACGTTGAAGAAACTCCTGTGGAATAAAAGAATATATGGTTGGCAAGGGGGGATGTGCTGGGCAGAGTCTGAGAGCTTAAGAACATTCCTGGATCTTTTTATCACTAAGTGACTTTGTTTAGAGCTCACTGGCCACAGAGAGATACATTTCTTAAATTTAATGTACTCAAACCAAATCTTAATAGATTAACAATATATCTCAGTACTTAGAAAATTCAGGAGTTAGCAGCAGCTTATTGGAAAACTGTTAAGCAACATTGCAAAACTACCTACTTCTAAGTGATATCTCCCTCCCCTGAACGCTTATAGAACTTTATATTACTCATATACCACTTAACATATCTTACGGATATTCAGGCAAAGGCTTTAAGCGTGATATCATATTAAAAGCTCCTTAAGACAACACCAAAAGTGTGAGCCATAAGATAAAACATTCATAAACTGAACTTCATTAAAATTAAAAATGTTTGCTTTTGTAAGAAAGGTCTTCTAGTTGAAGGTTGTGGATCAATACTCATGCTCATCTTTTGCTCATCTCCTCTCTTCAACACCCCGCAAAAATTTAAAATGTTGTTTTAAAAAAGGCAATAAAAAACAAACACAAAATGTAAAAACTGACAACAAATATAATGTGAGTAGAATCATCAGTTTAAAAGAAATGTCTGAAAATTTCTATAAACTGAAAAGCAATCAGAGAAGATGTAACTGACACCAAAGGACAGAGAACATCACTGGTTTGAAAGCACATTAAGGGATTTAAGGACAACAAGCGAACTCTTTAGTTTGTTTCTGTAGAACCTAAAGAAGTTCCACATTCAGAGAAAGTGGTAACAGCCTGCTTCCTACTCCCTTGCCTAGTTTCCCTGCATGAAGTGGGCTTGCTTACATGTTTTACCTTCTTTCTGATTTCTCACTCTTAAATTTTGTCATCGCTTGTGGTGACTGTGGTGGTTCTTTGCCTATTGTGACTCCTTTTAAATATCAGTTCAATGAAACAGGCCCATGAACCACTTGTCTCACACTATACTGTATTTTCTATCCTTACTCCTTTGGGTTTTGTCTAAGTCCCCATTTCTGGACACTCATTTGCCTGAAAGTTTGGCTAAATTCTCACTTTGCCTTCCTGAGTCTTGACATATTTCCAAGGCACTAACAATTTTTTATGAATATCTAGTGTATTTTGGACTCATTTTTCTAATATTTATGCAGCCTCAAGCCTGATGAATTGGAAAGAGCACTGGAACATAAATCAGAAGTTCTTGACTTACTCCTTAACTAAGCTACTTGCTCTCCCAATGGCCTTGGGCTCTGACGGCTGCGCTGAAGTTTGGCTCAGTTAGACCTTAATTCTAAATCAAACCCTTTTGAGTCTGGTCTTTGAAACACTTCTCCAAAGAGCCATACACTCATCCAAGCAATTTGGCCAACAGTTTCATGGAGTTTTCTGACATACTTCCATGGAACTTTTGGACTATTCAGAGAGTGGTTTGAAAATCACTGCCATGAAATCATGGCATTGACTTAACAAAACTCATTTCATTTTCTATTCACTCATTTATTCCACAAATATTTAGTTTCAATTACTAAGTACCAAGCTTGATAGAAAGTCAATAAAAATAATCTGAGGAATAGAAGATAATTGTCTCTTTGCCTTAGAAGTCTTATGATTCTCAAGTCCTCAAAATGAAAACAGAGCTCTCCCCCTTCCACACTACCCCCTACGCACACACTCTCACTCTCGATTCACCATCCAGAGCTGCCCAGCTTCACAAGTTCCCCCGTCTCTGTGCTGCTGGTTTATTAACAGAGCGCCCCTCCTGTGGTGCTGGGGTCAGACCTCAGCTGCACAGTAATTCTCAGTTTGTCTCAGCCATGTTATTTCTCTCACTAGCCATTTCAGAACACATCGCAGCCCTCTGCCTTTTCTTCATTGTCTCTCCATCTCGTTTATTTTTTAGTATTTTCTCAGCAGTTCCTCCAGATGCTCTCATTAAGCGCTGGGCTAATTAACCTCCTGTTTCTAAGCAGTGGAGCTATGGTGAGCTGCATGGCCCTGCAGGAGGGACACCCTCCCTCAGAGGAAACTTGTCCAACTCCAGTCAGTTTACACACCTGTCACAGCTCACAACTGGACCTGGCACCTACTTGGGTTAGTTGGGTTTTTTTTCTTTTTTTTTTCTTTTTTTTGGTTGTCTTTTTTTAAGTTCCTGCTCTTTTTTTCCAGACAAGGATACACCATGGCCCCAGTCATCACCATTCACTGACAATAGCAGTGATTAAAATCTCTCAGCCCACAGAAACAGAAGCTCTCTATTAACTTTGCAGACATGTTTTCCATGCTACAGACCCAGTAGGCACTTAGTAGATTCTCTCCAAGATGCTCTGATTCATGGCTAAGAGCAGCTGATACAGCCAGCACCACAGAGAGCCGTGCACTGAATACAGAGCGAAGGATCACTGAGTTGTCTTGGAAATCTGAAGTATCTGAAATGGCACCTCACTATAACAGCTTTCCTCCCTCTGTTCATACCCAAGCCAAAGTATATCTGAATCTCTTCTCCTAGATCTTAGCATAGCAAATTTTGGGGGTCACAGTTGTTAGAGCAAGTGTTCGGGTAGGTCTGAGCCCCACATTTACAGGAAGGAAAGCAGTAAATAAAACTCTCTCCCTGACCCATTATGTCTTCATATTATAAGACATGAATCTAATATTTTGCCTGTACTGGCTGAGTCTGTCTAGACTGAGATAAATGATGAGCTACACTGTATTCATCTATCTCTGTACATCCTGTGGATAAACTTTTTACAGTAATAACATAGTAAGTTACTAGATGCTTTATAAGTGTCCTTCCTTGCTCTAAATAACAGTAGTGTATCACTTTATAGTTAACAAAATATTTTTAAGCCCACCAGCTTTTTTATTTCTTAATTGGGTGTAAGTGTTACCATCATTTGAGATTTAGGAAGACTTGTCCAAAATTATCCAAATAACAATGAGAAAACTGAAACTGAAAGATAGACCCTCAAATTACAAATCTTAGGTTTTTGTTCTTATAGCAAGCTTCTTTCCTTCTTCTCTCATTCTTAAAAAAAGATGTCTTTAAATGTGTGGTGTTTTTTGTTTTCAGAGCATCTTCACACATATGATTGCCATGTCCCACTCAATGCAAGAATCACAATCCTCATATGCCTGAGAGCCAGATAGCCCATCTTTTGACTGCTTCCAGTGTGAACAGCTCTACTAGATGGGCCAAATTTATCATCACAATACTGAACATTATCTAATGTGAGCCTAAAACAACAACCAAAACAGACCTGCAGCCATGGTACTATTTTCATAAATAGGAAAATTAAGCTACTAAGTTTAGTGACTTTCTCAACTGCTACTCATGAGATGGCCACATTTTGCCCCTCATGGTTGCTCTCCATCAAGGCTGTGGACTGGAAGTCTGGAATAAGAAATAAAACATCTTGACTCTACAACTTCTCTGGCTACTGCCTCTGGCATGTCTCACTGTCCACACTGAATCTGATGCCCTAGTTAACCAAACAGGAGGGGCTGTCTCTATTTCCTTCACAGATACTAGTGAAGTTTGCTCCAAGGAAGATTTCAGAACTTTTATGTCCATATATTTGTCAGGTTCAAAGCCACACAAGGTAGAGTGACGGATGGAATGATGATGTTCCTCCTCTAGTTACTTAATTTGTCTGTAACATTAAAAAAGAGAGTGACTTTACTGCCTAAGTCTCTGGAGGGGCCAGCGGGTGACCCCTCAGGCCTCTGAGTTTGGCCTCGATGTTCGATCCTCCATGCCCAACCCTCACCTCTTTGTCTCCACCCTCTGCAACCCTCTTTCTTCTATCACTACCCTCTCCTTGCATCCCTTCTCCCCTTCCTAGAGCATGGCATGGAAATTTTTAAGGCCTAAATCTATTTACACATCTTATAATTTTCTTACTCTCCTCTCTGATAAATATCAAAGTTATTATTCACCTGGTTTCTGACAGAGGAGGTCAAAGCTTGATTCTCACAATAATTGAGGAGTTAGTTACTTGAAAAGTGGTGTGTACAAGACATTAATATTATTCCTACTTACATATTTCTTTGCTTTAATTACAGCTGAACCAACAAAGCTAATATGATTATGATGTAAAAGCATCATTCCCCTGCTCTGCTTGCATCTCCAAGCTTTCCGAGCCACATTTTTGACGAAGGGAAGCAGGCTCTTAACACCTTCAGCTTCTCTCAAGACTGCTGAAATCAGAAGAGTGGAAATAAGATTTCATAGCTAGAGAACAGTGAGTACAGACTCAAGCCAGGTTTCCTGATTCTATATCCCTCCTCTGTGATTCTGTGAAAGGCACTAAGCACAACTTGGCTTCAGTCATCTCACAAGTCAATTGAGAAAAGGAGCTAACATGATTTCAGAATAGCCTCTGGCAATAAAATTACATGATTTTACTTCAGTGAAGTGGCCTCTTCCATTGGTAAATGACTCATAGTATAAGAGAAAGTTATTTTTTCCATTGAGCCGAAGATCACTCACTTTCTCCTAATTGATGCCAACTGTGCTGCTCCTCACCACCCCCACACCTCATCCTTGGGTGAAATAACAGCTGGTTGGTGGTGAAGCTGGAATTAATCCTCATACCTGTCTGACTCCAAGCCCCAAGCCTTAATAATTAGATTGTAAAGGGGGATGAGTAGGTCATAATGGACCATGAAAAGAAATTCAAAAGTAGGATAGCAATATTTCTGAGTCCAACTTAAGCTACATAAATGAAAACATTTCAAGTCCTAGCTGAAAGACTGCTAAGAATAGATTGAGCAGGTCACTCATGTAAATATTGTTACCCATCTGTACCGTGTTATAGTAGAAACATTCTCAGAGAGTTTAATTAATATACTCAGGATTACTGAGCCAAACTATGATGATGCAGAGATTAGAATCTAAGTTTTCCTCCAAAGTCCATCTTTTTTCTCACCTATCAGCCTGCTCCCATAATAAAGGCATTGCTGAGAATCTTGGTATCATAGTTCAAGTGGCCTTGAGATCTATTAGATGACACCAGATGCTGCTAAGTAAACCTGTAAACTATTGTCCTATCACTGTATTTAACAGACTCATCTTTGGTAAATTGTGAAACCCGAATAGTTTGTTGTTATTGTTTCTACCCTCTTCTTTACCCTTCTGCTCCAGGTGCCCACTACTGGCCTCTTTCCCTCACTTAAATGCATATTTAGCTCCTGTCTTGACAGTGTGGTTTCCTATTTTCTCCCCACCAACTCCTCACCCTGAAATTTGATATCTTCTGCACTCAGAAGTTGTGGGAACATCTGACAATTGCTGCCATAATGAACCACAGTTGCTGATGGGAGTGTGACATATTTTTCAGATGTGCTGGTTTAGAATCACTTGTTTTAAATGAGAAGCTTCTGAAGAAGAAGTTGCATTGTCACAGGGACTAGAGCATAAAACTAAAGGAATAAAGTGTGGAGAGCAAGTTTTCAGGCACATGGCATTGGGAAGGGTGAGAGATTCATGTTGGCATTTCAAGATTCCTGAGATCATGCTACAGAGGCAAGGGGTTAGTCCCTGGTTTAAATTCTGAACCTTAAATATGCGTCCTCACATTATAGAAAATTAAATTTATTTTCTAATCCTTTAAACATTGTTTCTTAAAAAGCAAAAAATAGGTTTTCATTTCCTCTGCATTGAGCCCAACCCCAGAACCAGGCCACATCATCCATGCTCTGGAGCAAATGGCTACATTTGGAAGAGATGTAGCAAATGTTTAACTTCAAGTTTTTGCACCACTTTGCTTCTTTTTCCTCAGTTCATGCACATGACTCATATCTGTAGCAGTGTTGACTATTTTTTTCTTCAATAATTTCTTTCACAGCAAGCATGATTCTGGAAGTCAGTCACATTAGAATCATCTGAGACTGGCTGCATACCAAGCCTCTTGGAACTTTTGTTGGCACCTAGGGAGAAGATCACTCTGGGGGCTTTCAATCCTGACTTGGCAAGTTGACTTTTGACAAGTTATTTAACCTTTCTGGGATACAATTTCTTCATCGATAAAATAGAGGTAATAGAATGCCCCCACATAATATATCTGTCGTTGCTTACAGCATTTTATAACTTTCCAGAGGGGGCTCAATGAACCAAAACTATTTTTGCATTACTCCAGCCTTCTACTTTGGACACATAAGAGGTCTTACAAAGTACTCCTACACCTTTCCAAAGATCACTTAAAATCAGGTTGCCAATACAAAGTTGTACAAAGTTTATATGATGGATATTATCTGTGGCAAAACCAACTTTGTTCTGTTTGGATCTGAAGTCTAAACATGAGTCACATCGATGTGTATTGTTATATAATCCAGCAAGAATATCCCTTGGGATTTTTTAATCCTTGGGATTAAATTAATTAATCCTTGGGATTAATTAAAAATCCTTGGGATTTTTTAATCCCAAAAATTTTTTTTGCATTGGATACAAGTATGTCAAGAAGCTAACAAAGTACTTGGAGCTTATGACTTTAAAAGCCTTGCTCAGAGCATGAAATGTTATAAGCATTCCATTCCTCCCCAGTATAGTGTGAAAAACACAGAAGTGAGGACTGCAGTGGAGAGTGGTCTAAATGACAACATGGCTGACCCCAAGGATGTTAAAATTCCACTTTACTAACCGCTTAATCTCATTCACCTCCAGACATTACTCTTGCTCAATCATTTAAATTTTGTCTTCAGATATACAGTAACTTGGGATATGTATTATGAAATCCTTGGTATAATGAAGAATACACTATAAAAATACAAATAATTCTGGATTTTATTCTTAGCAAAATGTACTTTTTCAAGAGTAATTATACAGATTCCTTCTCTTTTACAAATAATGATTACTATCATTTTTCCATTCTTTGAAATAAATTCGGTGAAATAAATCATTATTTTCCTCAAAAAAAAAAAAAAAAGAGGTAATAACAGCAGCTTGCTTGTAGAGTTGAGGATTAAATACAATAATACAATATAAAGAGCTATTTGTAGCACTAAACACATATTCTATACTCAATTAATGTTAGTTGTTAATAAATACACATTTCTTAAAAATCATTCTCCCTTGTAACAAGATTCTGGAGCTCCCAGAAAAAAAAAAAAAAGGAAGACGCCTTCCTTTGGAGGCATTATAAACATTTTCAGAAGTCCTTTGTCCCAATATCTGCTTATAAAAATAAATAAATAAAAATTTAAAAGTCATAATAAGCTAAGTATAATAAGCTTGGTATTTGTCTTGCAATTTGTATGCCATGAAACAGTCACTGATCATTCAGAAGAATGTCAGCCAGCAAGATGGACTTTTCCAAGTTATAAGCCAAATTGTTGGGGTCATAGATGCTAAATATCTGACCCAATTCCAAGAATAACTCGAAGGAAACAATTCTAGGCTCTCTAAGAGCATTTGCCCCAAAGAGATTAACTCACTCTGAACAAACATCCTCATTGTTTAAGCCTAGAGAGACACCATCGTCAGTCAATTCAATCAAATTGTGTTGACTATTCTAGGCTGTGAGTGAAGCCATCACAATAAAACTAACTGATGCATTTGCTAAATATATACTCTGGGTAAGAACTAGGCAGTATAGTTTTACTTTTACCTCACCACCCCAATTTTGTAAGAGCTTAACCTGGAAAATTTCCTGTAATGTTATCTATGTCATCTGACAGTCTGTCCCTTAGGAATGAAAGCAATTTGATAATCTCATTACACTTAGGAATTAGCTTTACCAGAAGGAATAGCCTTTTAAAAGAGGAGTCTGAACAGGGCAGTGGTTCATGAAAAACAGTGAAGATTGATAAACTTTCAGACAACAGCAGGTGACATATTTGAAGACAGAGAATTATTTGGCATCCATCAAATTATACCACTTAAATAACTCCTCAAATACATAAGTGCTTTCCTAGCTATTTATTAATTTACACAGAAGTATTTAGTTTGGAACTTAGTGTTGTCAAACTTAAGGTGCTACAGTCATGAACAAGGAAAGCAAGATAGACATTCAACGATAGATTAAAGAATTGCTATAAGTACAAAGTGTCATGAGAATATGTAATCTGGACCTGAAGAAGTCTGGGGAGTCAGGGAGTGCTTCCTTGAAGCTTCTTACTAAGGTTTAGTAGAAATTATATATGAAATGGAGTTTGACAAGAAAGAAAAAAAGCACTTCAAGAGAAAAGACTAATACCTGTGAAGGCCCTGAAGCGAGACCAGCCTGCCATTTACAAAGTACTGACTGAGAGGAGATTGGTATAAATAGAACACACATGAAAGAAGGGTCTCCACAAAAGGTTAATAAAGTAGGCAACAGACAGAGCCCTCCACCACCCCAGGTCTTATTCTTTTATAAAGGAAGGTCAATGGAAACCACAGAATATTTAAAGCAAGAAAAAGAGGAGAAGAGTAAATGGGGAGGACCATTTAGGAATCCATAGCAGAGGCCTAGTGAGAAATGACAAGAGCCTGGATCAGAGTAGATGCAGGAGATGGAAGGGAGTGGAAGAATAAGGTAAAAACCAATAAAATTTTGTGCTTGATTGTATATGGAAGCTGAAGTCAAGGAGACAGCAAGAAAAATTCTCAGTCCTCTGATTTGCTCAGTTGGATGGATGATGATGCAATTCACATAGGCAGGGCTTTCCGGGAATTGCATGGGCTTTTGTTCCAGTGTTCTGTGTGCTGGCACTTTGATCACCTCTTCTGTTTGGTCACATAGTAATTATGGACAAAACATATCATGAGAAAACCAATATCTTAATGGACCAGAAATGGAACAGTAAAACAAGATGAAGACAGAAAATAAAGCTGTAGGTCTTCTCACTGCAGATTTAAAGACAGATAATGGTAGCCAATAATTATGCTTCTCTGGGGCGAGACTTAATGCCCTGGATTTTAGAAAGGTAACTGGTTCCAGGCTCTCTGTTTGAAAGGACAAGAGGGGGCTTCCTCATTAGTACAAATAAGCTACAAAAACACCCACAAACTGTTGACTATTAACACATGGTTCCTAGCAAGTGAAATGAAAATCTACATGCTTATTTATACCAAATGTTTATAGAAGCTGTATAAGCAATTGACCCAAAGTGGAAGCAATCCAAACGGCCCTCAACTGAAAAATGATTAAGCAAACCAGTCCATTCACACAAAGGAATAGTACTTAACAATAAAAAGGAATAAATATGCATAGAACATACATAGAATTAAAATGCATGAAGCTAAGTGAAGAATCCAGATTCAAAACACTACATACTTTATGATTCTAGTTATATGTCATTCTGGAAAAGGCAGAACTACATGGATGGAGAACAGATCAGTGGTTCCTGTGGGTTGAATGGCTGGAGGATTTGACTATGAAAGGGCAGCAAGTGTGGTGAAAGAACATACAAATAGCTCAATGGAACAGAATAGAGTCCAGAAATATACTCACATATATATAGTCAACTTATCTTTCACAAAGGAACAAAGGCAAAACATGGAGGAAAAGTAGTTTTTTCAATAAATAGCGGTGGAACAACTGTATATCTATATGCAAAAAAATGAATCTGGGCACAGACCTTACCCCCTTCACAAAAATTAACTCAAAATGAGTCACAAATCTCAATGTAAAACACAAAAGTATAAAACTCCTAAAAGAAAACATAGTTGAGAACCTAGGTGACCTGGGTTTGGGCAATGACTTCCTAGATATGACACCAAAGCCACGTTCCATGAAAGAAAGAATCAATAAGCTGGAATTCATTAAAATAAAAAAAAAAATCTTCTCCACAAAAGACACTATCTAGGGAATGGAAAGACAAGTCACAGATTGGGAGTAGATTTTAACAAATATACCACTCTGGTGGGGATGTTGATAATAGGA
Organism: Balaenoptera physalus; assembly: GCF_965194825.1. Classification (NCBI taxonomy): domain Eukaryota; kingdom Metazoa; phylum Chordata; class Mammalia; order Artiodactyla; family Balaenopteridae; genus Balaenoptera; species Balaenoptera physalus. Next base: position 40,118,168 of record NC_138897.1, on the reverse strand, counting down.
GCGACCATACAAGTGTGAAGGCAGAGCATATATGTATAATTTCTGTGCCTTCTGCTCAATTGTTCTGTGAATATAAAACTTCTCTAAAAAAAGTTTATTAAAAAAAATAACAGCAGAAAGGAATGTGTGTAGGTGGGGGGCGGGTGGTGGTATGATGAAGCTATTCTGTATCTTGATTGTGGTATCGATTGCAAGATTCCATACATTTGTCAAAATCCTGAACAGTACACCAAAAACAGTGAATTTTGCTGTAGGTTAATTTTAAAATAAATAAAAATTAAACTTGGGTTGTGGCTCTCATACCGATGTGCAGAAAGGCACAGACATAGACTCAATATCAGGAACAGAGCCAAGACACCCACTGGCTGTGTGGCTGGATCTGCAAGGCCTTTAATACTACCACTAGACAGGAAACCATACCCACACTTATGAGACCTGGTCCTGCGAGGGAGAGAGAGGGTGCTGCAAAACGACTAGAAGTAAGAGATGAGCATAGGGGTAGAGAGAAGACTAGAGAAAAAAAAGTCCCCACAAAAAAATATACCTATAACTCAAAATTTTAAAAAAATGAAAAAAAATAATATCAATTGAATAAAAAACAAGCAAACAGATAATAATAACAACAAACAAAACCTACCAGGAGGGTCATTTTGTAACAGGGAAGAGCCAAATCTGACTGCATGTTGGATCTTTTTCTTTTACTTTAACCTTTGGTTTCTGCTGCTTTTGTTCACTAAAACGATACTGTCTATAGCTAATGGCCTACCTCAGGGAACCCTGTTCCTGTGCCTGAATGTTAAACCAAAGTGCCTTTGTTCAGGTAAACATCTGGACCCTGTCCACCTGTGGACAAGAAAGAAGTTACAAGAAGTTACAAAAAAGAAGAAATTAACACATCCCCTTCCTGAGGCTGGCGTTCCAGGTGATATTTGCAAAACTTATGGCCTTTTTACTTTACTTGTTCATCTCCTCCCCCTCTCTGTTCTATAAAAGAAACTGGCATCCAGGCCCTGATAAGATGGTTATTTTGAGACTTTAGTCTGCCGTCTTCTCTGTCTGCTGGCTTTCCGAATAAAGTTGTATTCCTTGCCTCAACAGCTCATGTCCGATTTATTGACCTGTCATGCAGCGAGCAGAGTGAGCTTGGACTTGGTCATAAATTCTCCATAAAAAATTAAAGTTATGGGATAGTCAGATAAATAATTTAAGATAATTATGTTTCAGATATTTAAAGATATAACAGATGACATACTTTTCATTACTTTAGAAGAAAAACTTATGAAAAAAATGGGCAGAAATAAAACAAATACATGTGGATATAATGTCTCATGTATTTAAAAAAGAAGTAAGTAGAAAATCTTGTTTGATCAAATATTTTCATTAATATAAAATGTTGTGTTAGTAATGCAAACTCAAAATAGGCCACAATCACAATAGTATTTAGAGAGTTGGGAAAAAAATAGAAAAATTTATCCCCAAAATGGAGCACAGAGAAACAAAGAGATAAAACTAGGCTAAGATACTAAAACAAATAAAACAATAGACCCATTTAAGTCAAAAATCAGATGCAAAAATCCTAAAGAAAATGTTAACCATTTGAAACCACTATCATACAGGAAATATACCATGACCAATTTGGGTTTATCACGGAAATGAACATTAATAGATGAAAAAAGAATATCCATATAATTGTTTCAGTAGACTCCATAATACACTAAATAAAATTAAATATAAATTCATGTTAAAAGTTTCCAGCAAACTAAAAAGAGAAGAGAATGTCTTAACACTAAAAGAAAAGTGTGTGTGTCTGTGTACAAGTATCATTATAAGCAGGAATATTAGAAGAATGGGGAATGAAATGATACACCAATTTTCATCAATACAACTCCTTTACCTTGTATTGGTGATCCTAGTTAATGCAATTGAAACAAAAAGTCTTAAAGTTTGGAAAAGAGTAATCAAAATATCATTACTATAAATCATATGAGACTTTATATGAAAAAATTTAAAGAAACTATGAATAAATTTTAGAATCACGGAAGAGTTTAGCAAGATGGCTGGTTGATAAGATAATCAAAGTCAGTTGCATTTCCATACACCAGAAAATGTAACTAAAAGGAAGACAACATCATAAAAGAACAATAGGAAATATCTAGAAATAAATCTAGCAAAGACAAGAAAAATTTGTAGTAAGACCATTAGAATATTTTATTTAGAGTTATTAAAGAAGTAGAAAGATACTGTATTCAAAGAAGAAATGATCAATATTATAAAATTGTCAATTATTTCTCTAATTTACCTATAGATTTGATAAACTGAAGTTTAAAAAATACATATGGATAAAAAGGAGTGAAGAATAGTCAAGACTCTTAAAGAAGAACGAGGAGAGCGGACTGGTGCTACCAAATATTGTATTATAAACCTATAAGAATTAAGTCCTTAAAGGCCTGGCAAAGCCAAAAAAAACTGACAAAAAAGAATAAAAAGACAGCCTCAAAATCAACTCATTATAGATGACAAAAGGTGGCCTGGCATACCAGTGGACATATGTGGCAATATTTATTAAATGGAGTTTTTAAAAATTGACTGTACTTGTGGGAAAAAATGGTTTTTGAGTTTCCATCTTACACAATATATAATAAATTAACTCCAAGTGCATCTGTGTGTGTGTGTATTTAAAAGTGTACTTTGAAATATCCTGTCTCAAAGTGAAAATTATTGCAATGAAAATTGTAAAATATTTAGAACTGAATGATAATTAAAGATGATGTGACCAAGCTTGGAAGTTACAACCAACATAGGACTAGTGGTATATTTAGCACTAGAGGCAATAATTTAGGAAAAAGGAAAAAAAGTAAAGAAGGAAATAATAAAGATAAGAGCAGCAAATTAAAGAAAGAGAAAAAATAATGAAATTAAAAGCAATTTCTAGCCAAATCTCCAGTAAGACTGATGAAAAAAAAGGAGGGGGCCATAAAAAAAAAAAATGTGAGATGGGTAAAGAGACAGAGAGAGACAAAAAGGGAGAGAGACAGAGAGAGATGGCATATGCTTATAATATTAGAATTAAAACAAGGAATAAATTATAGATATAGTAAGGATTTCAAAAAGTAACAGAGAGTAATATGGAAAAAATGTTAATATACAATTTAGAGAAAACAAATAGTTTTCCAAAATAATATATAAAGTACCAAACTATCTCAATAAAAACTCAATAACAATTTAAAAATATAAATTATAGTAAAAATCTTTCACAAAGAAACTAGTCCCAGATGAATACACAACCAAGTTTTGTCAAACTCTTAAAAAGTATATCTGATCTTCAGAATTTCTAAACACTAAGAAATGTTATTAAGCTGTTTTTCAAGGTTAATTTAACCTTAATCTTAAAACTAGGCAAAAGTAAAAATGTATAAGATAATTACAGGCCAATCATATTGATGAGCATATGGCCAAACTCCTAAATAAAATGTTAACAAACCAATTTCATCATGTCATATATTGTTTATCTGAGGAATGCAGTGATCATTAAAACAGAACATTTATTAAAGTAATCCCAATGTAACCTAGCATATTAATACTTAAGAGAAGAAATAGAAAAATAGGATCTTCTCATCATACTTTTTTTTCAGAACCAGTAAAGCAGGTGGTTAGCTTTTAGATTTGTTCATGATAAAACATTTTGTTAACAAAAAGAGCAGGAAACTTCTGGAACTTCATATTAGTTTTCTAGAGGTGCTCTAACATATTATGACAAACTTAATCATTTAAAACCATATATCCTTATTATCTTACAGTTATGTAGGTTAGAAATTTGACACAGGTGTCACTGGACTAAAATCAAGATGTCAGTAGGGCTGCATTCCTTCTGGAGGCTCTAGGGGAGAATCTACTTTCTTGCCTTTTAAAGTTCTAGACCCTGCCCACATTCCTTGGCTTGTGGCCTCTTTGTCTTTAAAGCCAGTAATGGCTGGTCGAGTCCTTCTCACACTGCATCCCTCTGAACTTCTCTTTTACCTTCCTCTTCAACTTTTAAGGACGCTTGTAATTACATTGTCCATCTGATTAATCTAGGATAATCTACCTATGTTAAAGTCAGTTAAAGTTAGAGATCTTAATTCTATTTGTAATTTTAAACCCCCTTTGCCAGTATTGTAATACATTTGCAGACTCTGGAGATTAGGATGTGAAAATCTTTGGGAGGCCATTATTCTATCTGCCACAGGTACATGTAAATTAGGTTCATTTTTAGCTGAGAATAACCAAAATCCTATCAGAAAAGGCTTAAATAAGTAAAGTTTTCATTTGTTTCATGCTATAAGAGGCCTAAGAAGTAGTGGCCCAGGACAGTATGGCAATACAAGAATGACATCAGGGGCTCGAGATCTTTCTACTTTTCTGTCACATAATTTTTGATGGAAAAAACAGGCTGTTAGTTTCATAGGCATCATATCTGTATCCTAGGCAGAAAGAAGGAAGTGGAAAGGGGAAGGGGCAGTGCCTATGTCAAGAATGCAAAACCTCTCCTGGAAACCCTCAATTTATATGTCATTATCCATAACTGTGTTTTTAGCTGCAATGGAGTGTGAAAAAGCAATATTTTATTACTATTATTATTATTATTATTATGGACACATTGCTGCCCTTTTTGAAAGCAATTATCTATTAGTAAAAGGAAAGCGGTAATGAATATTGCATAGGTAACTAGCAGTGTCAACTACTGGATTACTGTCATCATATATTTAATGGTGACATTTTAGAAGAATTTCAGTTAAAGGCAGGGATAGTTTAGGAATGTCCACTGTCACTGCTTCTACTAATTCTTTTGGAGTTTCCAGTCAATGAAATAACAAGGAAAACAGTCGGTATAAGGAAAGAAAGAAAGAAAATCATAGAAGATGAGCATATTGGCAATAAGACATCACAGATTCAGTTCTGCACAAGATTTTGAGGCATCTATGAAATATATGATTGAAAATGTCACTTGGACAGTTAAATATACGGGTATAAAGTTCAGAGAAAAACCTAGGGTAAGAATTAAAATTTGAGTCATTAGTGAACAAATGAGAAATCTCTGTGATTGAATATAATTGTCCAGGGAAAGAGTAGAGAGTAAGGTTAAAAAAAAGAAAAATGGGCCTTTTGGGAGAGAAGATGGTGGAAGAGTAAGACACGGAGATCACCTTCCTTCCCACAGATACAGTAGAAATACATCTACACGTGGAACTGCTCCTACAGAACACCCACTGAACGCTGGCAGAAAACGTCAGACCTCGCAAAAGGCAAGAATCTCCCCCCGTACTTGGGTAGGGCAAAAGAAAAAAGAAATAACAGAGACAAAAGAATAGGGACGGGACCTGCACCAGTGGGAGGGGGCCGTGAAGGAGGAAAGATTTCCACGCACTAGGAAGCCCCTTCGTGGGCGGAGACTGCGGGTGGCAGAGGGGGGAAGCTTCAGAGCCACGGAGGAGAGCACAGCCACAGGGGTGCGGAGGGCAAAGCGGAGAGATTCCCGCACGGAGGATCAGTGCCGACCAGCACTCACCAGCCCGAGAGGCTTGTCTGCTCACCCGCCGGGGCGGGCGGGGCTGGGAGCTGAGGCTCGGGCTTCGTTTGAATCGCAGGGAGAGGACTGGGGTTGGCAGCGCGAACACAGCCTGAAGGGGTTAGTGCACCACAGCTAGCCGGGAGGGAGTCCAGGAAAAAGTCTGCAGCTGCCGAAGAGGCAAGAGACTTTTTCTTCCCTCTTTGTTTCCAGGTGTGCGAGGAGAGGGGATTCAGAGCGCCGCCTAAACGAACTTCAGAGACTGGCGCTAGCCGCGGCTATCAGCGTGGATCCCACAGCAACAGGGGCGCAGAGAAAAAAACTGAGAGATTCCCGCACAGAGGCTCGGCGCCGAGCAGCACTCACCAGCCCAAGAGGCTTGTCTGCTCACCCGCCGGGTCGGGCGGGGCTGGGAGCTGAGGCTTAGCTTGGGTCGGATCGCAGGGAGAGGACTGGGGTTGGCGGCGTGAACACAGCGTGAAGGGATTAGCGCACCACAGCTGGCTGGGAGGGAGACCGGGAAAAACTCTGCAGCTGCCGAAGAGGCAAGAGACTTTTTCTTGCCTCTTTGTTTTGCGGCGCCCAAGGAGAGGGGATTCAGAGCGCCGCCTAAACGAACTCCAGAGACTGGCGCAAGCCGCGGCTATCAGCGCGGACCGCAGAGATGGGCGTGAGACGCTGGGGCTGCTGCTGCCGCCTCCAAAAAGCCTGTGTGTGAGCACAGGTCACTCTCCACACCGCCCCTCCCGGGAGCCAGTGCACCCCGCCACTGCCAGGGTCCCGTGATCCAGGGACAACTTCCCCAGGAGAACACACTGCGCGCCTCAGGCTGGTGCAACATCACGCCGGCCTCTGACGCCGCAGGCTCGCCCCGCCTCCTCTGTACCCCTCCCTCCCCGAGGGCTGAGTGAGCCAGAGCCGCGGAAACAGCTGCTCCTTTAACCCCATCTTGTCTGGGCGGGGAACAGACGCCCTCAGGCGACCTACACACAGAGGCGGGTCCAAATCCAAAGCTGATATCCAGGAGCTGTGCGAACAGAGAAGAGAAGGGGAAATCTCTCCCAGCAGCCTCAGAAGCAGCGGATTAAAACTCCACAAACAACTTGATGTGCCTGCATCTGTTGAATACCTGAATAGACAGCGAATCATCGCAAATTCAGGAGGTGGACTTTGGGAGCAGGATATATTCATTTTCCCCTTTTCCTTTCTTTGTGAGTGTATATGTATATGCTTCTGGGTGAGATTTTGTCTGTATAGCTTTGCTTTATAATAGCTTTATTTTACTTCACTGTATTATAGCCTCTTTCTTTCTTTCTTTCTATTTTTTCTACCTTTTACTCTGAGCCGTGTGGATGAAAGGCTCTTGGTGCTCCAGCCAGGCATCAGGGCCGTACCTCTGAGGTGGGAGAGCCAACTTCAGGACACTGGTCCACAAGAGACCTCCCAGCTCCACGTAATACCAAACGGAAAAATCTCTCAGAGATCTCCATCTCAACATCAAGACCCAGCATCACTCAATGACCAGCAAGCTACAGTGCTGAACACCCTATGCCAAACAACTAGCAAGACAGGAACACAGCCCCATCCATTAGCAGAGAGGCTGCCTAAAATCATAATAAGGTCACAGACACCCCAAAATACACCACCAGACGTGGACGTGCCCACCAGAAAGACAAGGTCCAGCCTCATCCACCAGAACTCAGGTGCTAGTTCCCTCCACCAGGAAGCCTACACAACCCACTGAACCAACCTTAGCCACTGGGGACAGATACCAAAAACAACGGGAACTACGAACCTGCAGCCTGTGAAAAGGAGACCCCAAACACAGTAAGATAAGCAAAATGAGACAACAGAAAAACACACAGCAGATGAAGGAGCAGGGTCAAAACACACCAGACTTAACAAATGAAGAGGAAATAGGTAGTCTACCTGAAAAAGAATTCAGAATAATAATAGTAAGGATGATCCAAAATCTTGGAAATAGAATAGACAAAATGCAAGAAACATTTAACAAGGACGTAGAAGAACTAAAGAGGAACCAAGCAATGATGAAAAACACAATAAATGAAATTAAAAATACTCTAGATGGGATCAATAGCAGAATAACTGAGGCAGAAGAAATGATAAGTGACCTGGAAGATAAAATGGTGGAAATAACTACTACAGAGCAGGATAAAGAAAAAAGAAAGAAAAGAACTGAGGACAGTCTCAGAAACCTCTGGGAAAACATTAAACGCACCAACATTCGAATTATAGGGGTTCCAGAAGAAGAAGAGAAAAAGAAAGGGACTGAGAAAATATTTGAAGAGATTATAGTTGAAAACTTCCCTAATATGGGAAAGGAAATACTGAATCAAGTCCTGGAAGCACAGAGAGTCCCATACAGGATAAACCCAAGGAGAAACACGCCGAGACACATATTAATCAAACTGTCAAAAATTAAATATAAGGAAAACATATTAAAGGCAGCAAGGGAAAAAAACAAATAACACACAAGGGAATCCCCATAAGGTTAACAGCTGATCTTTCAGCAGAAACTCTGCAAGCCAGAAGGGAGTGGCAGGATATACTTAAAGTCATGAAGGAGAAAAACCTACAACGAAGATTACAATACCCAGCAAGGATCTCATTCAGATTCGATGGAGAAATTAAAACCTTTACAGACAAGCAAAAGCTGAGAGAGTTCAGCTCCACCAAACCAGCTTTACAACAAATGCTAAAGGAACTTCTTTAGGCAAGAAACACAAGAGAAGGAAAACACCTACAATAACAAACCCAAAACATTTAAGGAAATGGGAATAGGAACATACAGATCGATAATTACCTTGAATGTAAATGGATTAAATGCTCCCACCAAAAGACACAGGCTGGCTGAATGGATACAAAAACAAGACCCATATATATGCTGTCTACAAGAGACCCACTTCAGACCTAGAGACACATACAGACTGAAAGTGAGGGGATGGAAAATGATATTCCATGCAAATGGAAATCAAAAGAAAGCTGGAGTAGCAATTCTCATATCAGACAAAATAGACTTTAAAATAAAGACTATTACAAGAGACAAAGACGGACACTATATAATGATCAAGGGATCGATCCAAGAGGAAGGTATAACAATTGTAAATATTTATGCACCCAACATAGGAGCACCTCAATACATAAGGCAAATACTAACAGCCATAAAAGGGGAAATTGACAGCAACACAATCATAGTAGGGGACTTTAACACCCCAGTCTCACCAATGGACAGATCATCCAAAATGAAAATAAATAAGGAAACACAAGCTTTAAATGATACATTAAACAAGATGGACTTAATTGATATTTATAGGACATTCCACCCAAAAACAACAGAATACACATTTTTCTCAAGTGCTCATGGAACATTCTCCAGGATAGATCATATCTTGGGTCACAAATCAAACCTTGGTAAATTTAAGAAACTTGAAATCGTATCAAGTATCTTTTCCGACCACAATGCTATGAGACTAGATATCAATTACAGGAAAAGATCTGTAAAAAATACAAACACATGGAGGCTACACAATACACTACTTAATAACGAAGTGATAACTGAAGAAATTAAAGGGGAAATCAAAAAATACCTAGAAACAAATGACAATGGAGATACGATGACCCAAATCCTATGGGACGCAGCAAAAGCAGTGCTAAGAGGGAAGTTTATAGCAATACAAGCCTACCTCAAGAAACAGGAAACATCTCGAATAAACAACCTAACCTTGCACCTAAAGCAATTAGAGAAAGAAGAACAAAAAAACCCCAAAGCCAGCAGAAGGAAAGAAATCATAAAGATTAGGTCAGAAATAAATGAAAAAATAAGGAAGGAAACAATAGCAAAAATCAATGAAACTAAAAGCTGGTTCTTTGAAAAGATAAACAAAATTGATAAACCATTAGACAGACTCATCAAGAGAAAAAGGGAGAAGACTCAAATCAATAGAATTAGAAATGAAAAAGGAGAAGTAACCACTGACACTGCAGAAATACAAAAGATCATGAGAGATTACTACAAGCAACTCGATGCCAATAAAATGGACAACCTGGAAGAAATGGACAGATTCTTAGAAATGCACAAACTGCCGAGACTGAACCAGGAAGAAATAGAAAATATGAACAGACCAATCACAAGCACTGAAATTGAAACTGTGATTAAAAACCTTCCAACAAACAAAAGCCCAGGACCAGATGGCTTCACAGGTGAATTCTATCAAACATTTAGAGAAGAGCTAACACCTATCCTTCTCAAACTCTTCCAAAATATTGCAGAGGGAGGAACACTCCCCAACTCATTCTACGAGGCCACCATCACCCTGATACGAAAACCAGACAAAGATGTCACAAAGAAAGAAAACTACAGGCCAATATCACTGATGAACATAGATGCAAAAATCCTCAACAAAATACTAGCAAACAGAATCCAACAGCACATTAAAAGGATCATACACCATGATCAAGTGGGGTTTATCCCAGGAATGCAAGGATTCTTCAATATACGCAAATCAATCAATGTGATACACCATATTAACAAATTGAAGGAGAAAAACCATATGATCATCTCAATAGATGCAGAGAAAGCTTTCGACAAAATTCAACACCCATTTATGATAAAAGCCCTGCAGAAAGTAGGCATAGAGGGAACTTTCCTCAACATAATAAAGGCCATATATGACAAACCCACAGCCAACATTGTCCTCAATGGTGAAAAACTGAAACCATTTCCACTAAGATCAGGAACAAGACATGGTTGCCCACTCTCACCACTGTTATTCAACATAGTTTTGGAAGTGTTAGCCACAGCAATCAGAAAAGACAAAGAAATAAAAGGAATCCCAATTGGAAAAGAAGAAGTAAAGCTGTCACTATTTGCAGATGACATGATACTATACATAGAGAATCCTAAAGATGCTACCAGAAAATTCCTAGAGCTAATCAATGAATTTGGTAAAGTAGCAGGATACAAAATTAATGCACAGAAATCTCTTGCATATCTATACACTAATGACGAAAAATCTGAAAGTGAAATTAAGAAAACACTCCCGTTTACCATTGCAACAAAAAGAATAAAATATCTAGGAATAAACCTACCTAAGGAGACAAAAGACCTGTATGCAGAAAATTATGACACTGATGAAAGAAATTAAAGATAATACAAATAGATGGAGAGATATACCATGTTCCTGGATTGGAAGAATCAACATTGTGAAAATGACTCTACTACCCAAAGCAATCTACAGATTCAATGCAATCCCTATCAAACTACCACTGGCCTTTTTCACAGAACTAGAACAAAAAATTTCACAATTTGTATGGAAACACAAAAGACCCCGAATAGCCAAAGCAATCTTGAGAACGAAAAATGGAGCTGGGGGAATCAGGCTCCCTGACTTCAGACTATACTACAAAGCTGCAGTAATCAAGACAGTTTGGTACTGGCACAAAAACAGAAATATAGATCAATGGAACAGGATAGAAAGCCCAGAGGTAAACCCACACACATATGGTCACCTTATCTTTGATAAAGGAGGCAAGCATATACAGTGGAGAAAAGACAGCCTCTTCAATAAGTGGTGCTGGGAAAATTGGTCAGGTACATGTAAAAGTATGAAATTAGAACACTCCCTGACACCATGCACAAAAATAAACTCAAAATGGATTAAAGACCTAAGTGTAAGGCCAGACACTATCAAACTCTTAGAAGAAAACATAGGCAGAACACTCTATGACATACATCACAGCAAGATTCTTTTTGACCCAGCTCCCAGAGAAATGGAAATAAGAACACAAATAAACAAATGGGACCTAATGAAACTTAAAAGCTTTTGCACAGCAAAGGAAACCATAAACAAGACCAAAAGACAACCATCAGAATGGGAGAAAATATTTGCAAATGAAGCAACTGACAAAGGATTAATCTCCAAGATTTACAAGCAGCTCATGCAGCTCAATAACAAAAAAACAAACAACCCAATCCAAAAATGGGAAGAAGACCTAAATAGACATTTCTCCAAAGAAGATATACAAGTGGCCTACAGACACATGAAAGAATGCTCAACATCATTAATCATTAGAGAAATGCAAATCAAAACTACAATGAGATATCATCTCACACCGGTCAGAATGGCCATCATCAAAAAATCTAGAAACAATAAATGCTGGAGAGGGTGTGGAGGAAAGGGAATCCTCTTGCACTGTTGGTGGGAATGTAAATTGATACAGCCACTATGGAGAACAGTATGGAGGTTCCTTAAAAAACTACAAATAGAACTACCATATGACCCAGCAATCCCACTACTGGGCATATACCCTGAGAAAACCATAGGTCAAAAAGAGTCATGTACCAAAATGTTCATTGCAGCTCTATTTACAATAGCCAGGACATGGAAGCAACCTAAATGTCCATCGACAGATGAATGGATAAAGAAGATGTGGCACATATATACAATGGAATATTACTCAGCCATAAAAAGAAATGAAATGGAGGTATTTGTAATGAGGTGGATGGAGTTAGAGTCTGTCATACAGAGTGAAGTAAGTCAGAAAGAGAAAAACAAATACAGTATGCTAACACATATATACCGAATCTAAGGAAAAAAAAAAAAAAAGTCCATGAAGAACCTAGTGGCAAGACGGGAATAAAGACACAGACCTACTAGAGAATGGACTTGAGGATATGGGGAGAGGGTGGGGTGAGATGTGACAGGGTAAGAGAGTGTCATGGACATATATACACTACCAAATATAAAATAGATAACTAGTGGGAAGCAGCCACATAGCACAGGGAGATCAGCTCGGTGCTTTGTGACCACCTAGAGGGGTGGGATGGGGAGGGTGGGAGGGAGGGAGATGCAAGAGGGAAGAGAAATGGGAACATATTGTATATGTATAACTGATTCACTTTGTTATAAAGCAGAAGCTAACACACCATTGTAAGGCAATTATACTTCAATAAAGATGTTTTAAAAAAAATACATTAAAAAAAAAAGAAAAATGGAGACTACTTAAGATTAAATATTGAAGAATTATAATATTTAAAGGCAAAACTGAGAAGGCATTTCCAGAGAAGTAGGAATAAATACAGAAAAGTATGTTGTTGTTGTCAACAACAGAAAGAGGATTTCCAAGTGGAGAAGCTAGAAATGTCTGATTTTACTTAAAAGTCAAGAAAAAAGGAAACAAAAAAGTGTTAAATTGATTTTACGACATGGTAGACTTTGGTGACCAGGGTATTTGGTGGAGTAGTAGGGATTTTGATACAAACCTGATCCAATGAGCTCAAGAATTCATGGTATATAAAGAAATTGAAACATGAAAATCTCTCAAAAATTGTAGTTCTGATGTAAGGAGGGATATAGGTAGTATTGAAGGGTGAGAGTGGAGTTGAAAGTAAAATCTTATTTATTAGAGACTGGAGCTTGTTTAACAGTGAATTAGGATGATCCTATAAAAAGATCTGGCGGAAGTTCCAGTAGAGGGAATGTATGACCAAGAATATACTGTTCTGAAATACATAGAAAGGAATTGACATTATAAGAAGATAAGTATTCCTCTTTTTTAACAAGTCAGAGAGAAATAAGAATGAGCACAGATAGACATTGAGGTGGAAAGACAAAGGAGCTCCCATCAATCTTCCCTGTTAAGTGAGTAATAAAATCCTCTGCTGAGAATGGGCAGGGGCAGAAAGGGAGAGTCAGAAGATTAATGAAAATGGAATAAGTCTGAAATAGCCATTGTAAAAGTTGGAGAGAAAATTGACCAGATAAACATAATAGAATCATTGGGTAGTACTATTACTGAGACTCAGTTGAGGTTGACAATCATAAATTCACAGTGGAATTACACTATTCTGTTATGTGATATTTTTTTCAACAGAACATGACATTCCCTGGCAATAGTTTTATCCAAGAGCTGAATTTGTCCCAGATGAAAGCAATAAGGAACAGAGGAGAAATGGAATTTACCACTTGTGTAAATAGGTTTAATTGTGATGATAGGCCAAACAATCTAAGCTGGATAGGAAGGAGAGTGAAAGCAGGTTAAAAGTCAATGGATAGCCAAAAGAAAAATTTTTTAATAAGGGTCAAAGAAGTAAAGGTCTGAATATTCATGGTAAGGCTACTTGAATAAGCAAGCAGAAAAGGTGGGAAATTTCAGCCAGAGAGAAATAATTTTGAACTATTGGACATAAAATTGTTTCATGATTAAGGTAAGAAGCTGGAAAATATATTTAAGAAAGAATTTGAGACTATGAATATTGATCAGAGAGCAGACAATTCCAGAGAGGAAAAAAATGGGTTTGGGTTAGAGTCAAAGCAAGGCAGTACTGAGTGTTTGGGCAAGATGGTGCAGGTTCCCATAAGGGGGTAAGAGAAAGATGGACTTAACCCTTGGGAATAGAACAATGGCAGGACTGAACGTTGGGTGATGCCATGAAGTGAGGGCCCCTGCTGGCGATGGTTTTGAGCTGGAGCATTGCATGGGATGTTTCTCTGCATTCACAGAATGTTCCACAAATCACCAAATAACGTTCCCTCTGGGATGAATTGGTCCATCTGAATGAAATGTGGCATTGTCTATTATTCATCAGTTTCCTGAGGAGCCTGTACATAGAAAACCGGGGAGCACAAATGATGCTACATGAGAGCATGATGTATGGTTCTAAATCTGGCTCCAAGACAGCCTTTGAGATACCAGGGATTTGGGTGCACCTGACTTTCCTGACCACCCCCTTAATACCACACACACACACACACACACACACACACACACACAGTTGCCTCAGCTATCCTGGCTCTAGGTGTCTCAAACCACCCTGTTGCCTCCCAGAGACCTGAAAGCAGACCCCAGTGCTCTGGGCTCTATCCTCTCCTGTGCTTAACCCCAGCATGTCCTGATTCTCATTCCCTTTGGTTCCTCTTGGTGACTGATAGGCCAATCAGTCAAAACAATTTATGCAGAGGCACAAATGCCTGAAGGTAGCACTGCACTGTAATGTCCTCGCAACCAATTCTTAACTCAGGTTATCAGAGCTTTGGTCTAAAAGAGTGATTCATGGCATGAGTTTTAAACACTGTGTGAAAGACAGTTGGAGCATCTTTTCTACAAAGTAAAGATTTTTTAATTTCCCAAATTCATTATTTCATTTATCCAGCACCTGAGAGCCTGTTATATCTCAGACATTACTGAAGGCGCTGGACATATATAAGATGAGGCCAGTGTTCCATGCCTCAAGCAATTTGTAGTCTGGAAAGGAGACAGACGTGCAAACAAAATATTTAGGGTAATAGCTGCTCCAAGAGAAATCTGTAAGTGCACGAAGAGACACAAAGGAGGAAGTGGCTAATCCTCATTCTCTTATTTCCTCTGGGAAATCGGTCTGTTAATGACCCCTTCTCTTCTGTTTCCTTTATGTTTCTTCTCCATTAGCCCTTTCTACTCATCTCACAACTCGTCTCCTTCACCAAAAAAAATAAAATAAAATACAACACTGTATTATTCAATCTGAATATCCTTCTCTTTCTCTATTTCACTTCTAGTTTTCTTATCCAAAATGTTTTTTACTTTGATTGCATATTAAAAATCACCTGGGATGCTTTAAAAAATACTGATATCTGGTCCCGACCCACCAGAGATTCTGATTACATTGATCTAGGAAGTGGGCATCAGGATTTTTGTCTCCCCAGGTGTATCCTAACACACAGCCACAGGATGAGAATCACTGTTCTAAAGGATGGTGAAGATTGATCAATCTAACATATGGACAGTGCAGTGCATATGAAATACTCAATAAATGATAACTGTTATCATTGCATTAATCAATAAACATGACTGTGATTTCTGTGCATGGATGTCTGGTAGACAGATTTGCCTGAGGTTGAAATGACTACGTAATTACTGGGTGTTCCATATTTGTTTCACCTTCAAAGTGTTGACGACTAAAAGGCAAGACTTTTGGCGCTCAGTTTCTCCATCTATAAAATGGGAAAAATCACTCAGTCTGAAATCATTGGATTGGTGAGAGGATAAATTAGTTCGTCTTTGTAAAATGCTCGGCAGAGGGGAAAATCATGAACAAGAGCTACAGATTATGGTCTCCCAGAAACATCTATAATTTGTAGAGACATTTATAGCCAGTCTGGTCAGTGAAGCCTGCAGTTGGGAGCCTCACCCTTGCTTCTCAACCTTAGAGCACAGATTGTAGCTAATCTCATCAGCCTCCATTAAGCCCCTGGCAAAATGGCTGTGAACTGGTTGCTAAAGAAACATCTGTGACCTTTGCACTCTTTATGCTCCAGGGTGGATGTTCAATCCTACATACTTCTCAAATGCCAATGTTTACTCCTCCCCTTGGGAAATTGAGTGATGGAAATGAGGGAATGGGTAAATGGGAGCCCCCTCCCCTAAACAGATTAACGGATAAGGTTTCTTGAAAACCTTAAAATGGACCTTTACCTATTTTCCTGGAGGACTTCTTAGTAGCTATTTTTGTATCCTATTTCAGTAATATTAAACGTCTCCTCACCTTCCCATTGTTCTCAAAGGTTTTCATAAGGACACTGAAATTAAAAGGACGGTTCCTGGCAACTGCACAGAGTGTAGCAAGATAATATTACAAATGAAAAAATAGAGCAGAGGTCTGCTTCCTTTCTTTTGGCAAAAACCTACTATAGAAACTAATGTAGATGAGGGGGCACTGAGCCATATATAAGTGAGTAATTATCTACTGTTACAGGCCTTATTGTCTCTCCAAATGTTTGCTAAAATTCTGTTGGGCAACCATCTGGACCCAGAGATTTACCCGTGGATAGACAGTGGATTGTTGTTTTAACTTGAGATGAGAAAATTTCTTTAATTCTTTTCTGTCATCTTCTGTTAAATAATTTAACTGAATGTCTCTTAGCTCTGTGTCCTCAGAGCAAGTGGATTCTGTGTGATATACTCATATAAAATATTCTTTGAGAGTTTTTTTCCCCTTTTCCCCCACCAGAGGATCCAAGGACAGTTCACCATCTGTTGTAAGAATTTCATTAATGCACCTACTTTCTCTTCTTTTTTGCAAGAAAGGTCAATCCAAGTAATTTGTATCTCTCTCCTGTTTTGGGCAGGACTCACCACCCAGAAACCTCACCCCATCATGGCCAAGTCCCTGCTCTCTCATTACTGCATTCTCTCAGGTGGCTTTGCTAGCTCTGAACAACAAAGCCTGTGTCCCAAAGCCTGGCTGAGTATCAATAATTTAACAACATGTCATAGACAACAATGAACCATGCTGCTAGGGTTGAAACATTCCTAAGGCTCACCATCTATTATGCTCCACTTTCTCACTGTGCTGTGACTGGAATACAGGTGGGTCCAGCATTTTCCCAACTCAGAAACTTACAAGATGGCACTTGTAATGGCACTGGGGAGGGGTTATTTGCATTACAAAAGGATTCTGTGCTTTCCTAGAGGGTTCATTTTAGATTTTCTTTAAATTAAGGGCTCCTTTTCATCATTTGGAAGTTTATAAGCTTAATTAGTTTGGGGCTTTCAGGAAAACACTCCCAAAGAAGAAATGCCTTATTCAGACATGATGGTCTTCTTCAGACTTGACTGGTCAAAAGTCGGTGCACAAAACATTTGAGGCATAATATTCCAAAACCAGAGTTTTTGCTTCTGATTTTCTCCTGGTCCAGATTTCATCTCGGTAAGGTACCTCCAAGTGTAGTTCTGAGTCTGTTGCACCTGATCTGAACAGACTCACTCCATGTCATCACTGTTCTCACTTAGCCACAGGACCCTGCTCCTGCTCCCAGCACTGAAAGCATAAGACAGCAAAGTAGAATTTTCTATGTTCTAGTAATTACCTTTGGCTGATGGAGAAAGGTTTACAGTGCATACCCCATAGCACACAACCACATAGATACCCAGAACAGAGATTCCTCTTTCCAAAGTTTCTCTCCAAATTCACTGATCCTCTCCTCCCTGCTCTCCCCAACACAATGCCCAGATTTTGGCCTCTGGTCTCCACCCTCCTGGAGTCTGTCCCCGTTGCCTTCACCCAAATCAAGCAGAGAATTCTGCCCTGTTCAGTCCAGCTTCTACCTTCTACTATCACCCATCACTGTGCTCAGTGAGCTCTCCAGCCACCAGAGTCCATCTCTTACCCCTCCTGCCTTTTTTCTTTTATATAAGAAGTGGATATTTTGGTCTCAATTAAACTGCTCCACCTTCATGGGGAAGTCTACTCCCTTTAAGAGTTGCATGCTCTGAAATACCAAATAGGACAGGCCCAAGTTTGGAACATGATGCTGGGTCATTCAACATAAGTGTTCAGAGCACTTTGAACAAGGAACGATTATAATATGCCCAAGAAGGTCACAGATCATTGCAGAAGAACTATTTCTTACATAATTCTGCCTTGTTTATGCCATTTGTCTTATATCAAGTCAGAGTGATTAGGAGCTTCAATTCCCTTTCTCAGGATGGACTAGAGTTCGCTCCCTGATCATAGGGTTTCCTTCAATAAAGAGTTGTGATTCTACCTAGGAGTTCTATCACTATTAAGAAGGGTTTGAGAACTACTTGAGGGATGTGAGAGATCAGAGGTTAGGGGTCAGTTTAGGAAGAAGAGCATGCCCCTTTCCTCATGGGCCCTGCTTTTGTTCCTAGGATATATCTTGAACTCCTCTCTTGTCTCTGCCATCATTGCCTGAGTCTCGGGTGCTGTCAGGAAGAACAGTTTTCTTGCTTTTCTTCCTGCCTTTCATGTTCTCTAAGCCTCTTGAGTGCCGTGACCACAGAAATCTTCCTAAAACACTGCTTCTGTCCCATCATTTCTCCTGTTGAAAAAGCTACACTGCTTTTTATTGTCCTGCACTGGTTATGAGATATGACCATGTAATTTATTGGCTAAACCAGGACACATTTGTGAGTGAAAAAATAGCACTTTCAATAGTTATGTCAAGACCACAGGTGTTAATGAAGATTGCCTCAGGTAAACAGGGGTATCTGGTCACCTTACACATAAGCCCCCTCCCTTGTATTTGAGACTGTATGCACGTAATCATATCCCAACACCACTTAAAATCAATCTAATCTTACTGTAAAGGTCAGAACACTATCGCTACTCCTAAAATTGATAACAGCAATGGCAATCATAAAACCGGGAACCACTCATGGATCTTTCAGAGTGAGCACTATGTCTCACTTACTTCCATCTTTCACTCTCTACAAAATTCCTATGAGATAGGCACATTATTATTGCCATTTTAGAAACGAGTAAACTGATACAGAGAGATTTAAATACTTTGGCCAAGATCACTCAGCTAGTAATTCACAGGGCTAAAAGTGAGGCCCAGGTTTATTTGACTCCAATCTTAACACTGCTTTGGCCAATGCCATCTCCTTACATTTTGAAAGGATTTTGTAAAGCACATGGAGAATATTTAGCACTGTGATCGATGGAATGTTCTCCAGGCCTGAATACTGTCTCAGCTCTATTGCTTAATGGCACGCGTGAATGCCATTATTAACATTACTGTGCTCCTTCTCAACCCTGCATCTTTCCTTATGCTGTCATCTCTAAATCTATTGCCCTCCTATGTTCTCCATGTCAACCCATAGTCGATCCATCTGGCAAAGCCGAGTTTAATTTCACACCCTCTGTGAAATCATAGCTGGCTACTAAATTGATGTTAATCCCTCCCACGTGTATCCTCCCACCTTAATTATCCTCAGTACTACACAAATTGGCACTAGATCAGAATTTTACTGTTTGGTTCTCTAATTGTTCTCTGTTTGTATTCTTCTCTCCCCAACCTGTATACAAACCCATCAAAGATAGGGAACTTCCTAGAACTTTATTTAACTTGAAATTTGGCCGTACTAATATACTTTAAGTGTTATTATTTAAAAGGTGAACAAACTCACAAGACATTAAATGACTCATCCACAAGTCTATATCTAAAATGATAGGAGGAGAGAAGATGGCGGAAGAGTAAGACGCAGAGATCACCTTCCTTCCCACAGATACAGTAGAAATACATCTACACGTGGAACTGCTCCTACAAAACACCCACTAAAGGCTGGCAGAAAACGTCAGACCTCCCAAAAGGCAAGAAACTCCCCACGTACTTGGGTAGGGCAAAAGAAAAAAGAAATAACAGAGACAAAAGAATAGGGACGGGACCTGCACCAGTGGGAGGGAGCCGTGAAGGAGGAAAGATTTCCACGCACTAGGAAGCCCCTTCGCGGGCAGAGACAGCGGGTGGCAGAGGGGGGAAGCTTCGGAGTCACGGAGGAGAGCACAGCCACAGGGCTGCGGAGGGCAAAGCGGAGAGATTCCCACACAGTGGCTCGGCGCCGAGCAGCACTCACCAGCCCGAGAGGCTTGTCTGCTCCCCCACTGGGGCGGGCGGGGCTGGGAGCTGAGGCTCAGCTTGGGTCGGATCGCAGGGAGAGCACTGGGGTTGGCGGCGTGAACACAGCCTGAAGGGGTTAGCGCACCACAGGTGGCTGGGAGGGAGACTGGGAAAAAGTCTGCAGCTGCCGAAGAGGCAAGAGACTTTTTCTTGCCTCTTTGTTTCGCGGCGCACAAGGAGAGGGGATACAAAGCGCCGCCTAAACGAACTCCAGAGACGGGCACAAGCCGCGGCGATCAGCGTGGGCCCCAGATACGGGCGTGAGACGCTAAAACTGCTGCTGCTGCCACCAAAAAGCATGTGTGCGAGCACAGGTCACTCTCCACACCGCCCCTCCTGGGAGCCGGTGCAGCCCGCCACTGCCAGGGTCCCGTGATCCAGGGACAACTTTCCCGGGAGAACGCACTGCGCGCCTCAGGCTGGTGCAACGTCACGCAGGCCTCTGACGCCGCAGGCTCGCCCCGCTTCCTCTGTACCCCTCCATCCCCCCAGCCTGAGTGAGCCAGAGCCCCCGAAGCAGCTGCTCCTTTAACCCCGTTCTGTCTGGGCAGGGAAGAGACGCCCTCAGGCAACCTACACACAGAGGTGGGTCCAAATCCAAAGCTGAACCCTGGGAGCTGTGCGAACAAAGAAGAGAAAGGGAAATCTCTCCCAGCAGCCTCAGATGCAGCGGATTAAAACTCCACAAACAACTTGATGTGCCTGCATCTGTTGAATACCTGAATAGACAACGAATCATCCCAAAGTCAGGAGGTGGACTTTGGGAGCAAGATATATTCATTTTTTCCCTTTTCCTTTTTTTGTGAGTGTATATGTATATGCTTCTGGGTGAGATTTATAGCTTTGCTTTATAATAGCTTTATTTTACTTCACGATATTATAGCCTCTTTCTTTCTTTCTATTTTTTCTACCTTTTACTCTGAGCCGTGTGGATGAAAGGCTCTTGGTGCTCCAGCCAGGCATCAGGGCCGTGCCTCGGAGGTGGGAGAGCCAACTTCAGGACACTGGTCCACAAGAGACCTCCCAGCTCCACGTAATACCAAATGGCAAAAGTCTCTCAGAGATCTCCATCTCAGCATCAAGACCCATCTTCACTTAACGACCAGCAAGCTACAGTGCTGTACACCCTATGTCAAACAACTAGCAAAACAGGAACACAGCCCCATCCATTATCAGAGAGGCTGCCTAAAATCATAATAAGGCCATAGACACCCCAAAATACACCACCAGACATGGACGTGCCCACCAGAAAGACAAGATCCAGCCTCATCCACCAGAACTCAGGTGCTAGTTCCCTCCACCAAGAAGCCTAAACAACCCATTGAACCAACCTTAGCCACTGAGGACAGATACCAAAAACAACAGGAACTACGAACCTGCAACCTGTGAAAAGGAGACCCCAAACACAGTAACATAAGCAAAATGAGATGACAGAAAAACACACAGCAGATGAAGGAGCAGGGTCAAAACACACCAGACCTAACAAATGAAGAGGAAATAGGTAGTCTACCTGAAAAAGAATTCAGAATAATGATAGTAAGGATGATCCAAAATCTTGGAAATAGAATAGACAAAATGCAAGAAACATTTAACAAGGACATAGAAGAACTAAAGAGGAACCAAGCAATGATGAAAAACACAATAAATGAAATTAAAAATACTCTAGATGGGATCAATAGCAGAATAACTGAGGCAGAAGAAAGGATAAGTGACCTGGAAGATAAAATGGTGGAAATAACTACTGCAGAGCAGGATAAAGGAAAAAGAATGAAAAGAACTGAGGACAGTCTCAGAGACCTCTATGAAAACATTAAACGCACCAACATTCGAATTATAGGGGTTCCAGAAGAAGAGAAAAAGAAAGGGACTGAGAAAATATTTGAAGAGATTATAGTTGAAAACTTCCCTAATATGAGAAACGAAATAGTTAATCAAGTCCTGGAAGCACAGAGTGTCCCATACAGGATAAATCCAAGGAAAAACATGCCAAGACACATATTAATCAAACTATCAAAAATTAAATATAAAGAAAACATATTAAAAGCAGCAAGGGAGAAAAAACAAATAACACACAAGGGAATCCCCATAAGGTTAACAGCTGATCTTTCAGCAGAAACTCTGCAAGCCAGAAGGGAGTGGCAGGATATACTTAAAGTGATGAAGGAGAAAAACCTACAACCAAGATTACTCTAACCAGCAAGGAACTCATTCAGATGTGATGGAGAAATTAAAACCTTTACAGACAAGCAAAAGCTGAGAGAGTTCAGCTCCACCAAACCAGCTTTACAACAAATGCTACATGAACTTCTCTAGGCAAGAAACACAAGAGAAGGAAAACACCCACAATAACAAACCCAAAACATTTAAGGAAATGGGAATAGGAACATACATATCGATAATTACCTTGAATGTAAATGGATTAAATGCTCCCACCAAAAGACACAGAATGGCTGAATGGATACGAAAACAAGACCCATATATATGCTGTCTACAAGAGACCCACTTCAGACCTAGAGACACATACAGACTGAAAGTGAGGGGATGGAAAAAGATATTCCATGCAAATGGAAATCAAAAGA
Organism: Balaenoptera physalus; assembly: GCF_965194825.1. Lineage (NCBI taxonomy): Eukaryota > Metazoa > Chordata > Mammalia > Artiodactyla > Balaenopteridae > Balaenoptera > Balaenoptera physalus. Next base: position 40,095,621 of record NC_138897.1, on the reverse strand, counting down.
AAGCTGGAGTAGCAATTCTCATATCAGACAAAATAGACTTTAAAATAAAGACTACTACAAGAGACAAAGAAGGACACTATATAATGATCAAGGGATCGATCCAAGAGGAAGGTGTAACAATTGTAAATATTTATGCACCCAACATAGGAGCACCTCAATATATAAGGCAAATACTAACAGCCATAAAAGGGGAAATCGACAGCAACACAATCATAGTAGGGGACTTTAACACCCCACTTTCACCAATGGACAGATCATCCAAAATGAAAATAAATAAGGAAACACAAGCTTTAAATGATACATTAAACAAGATGGACTTAATTGATATTTATAGGACATTCCACCCAAAAACAACAGAATACACATTTTTCTCAAGTGCTCATGGAACATCCTCCAGGATAGATCATATCTTGGGTCACAAATCAAGCCTGGGTAAATTTAAGGAAATTGAAATCGTATCAAGTATCTTTTCCGACCACAACGCTATGAGACTAGATATCAATTACAGGAAAAGATCTGTAAAAAATACAAACACATGGAGGCTACACAATACACTACTTATTAACGAAGTGATCACTGAAGAAATCAAAGGGGAAATCAAAAAATACCTAGAAACAAATGACAATGGAGATACGACGACCCAAATCCTATGGGACGCAGCAAAAGCAGTGCTAAGAGGGAAGTTTATAGCAATACAAGCCTACCTCAAGAAACAGGAAACATCTCGAATAAACAACCTAACCTTGCACCTAAAGCAATTAGAGAAAGAAGAACAAAAAAACCCCAAAGCTAGCAGAAGGAAAGAAATCATAAAGATCAGATCAGAAATAAATGAAAAAGAAATGAAGGAAACAATAGCAAAAATCAATGAAACTAAAAGCTGGTTCTTTGAGAAGATAAACAAAATTGATAAACTATTAGCCAGACTCATCAAGAGAAAAAGGGAGAAGACTCAAATGAATAGAATTAGAAATGAAAAAGGTGAAGTAACCACTGACACTGCAGAAATACAAAAGATCATGAGAGATTACTACAAGCAACTCAATGCCAATAAAATGGACAACCTGGAAGAAATGGACAGATTCTTAGAAATGCACAACCTGCTGAGACTGAAACAGGAAGAAATAGAAAACATGAACAGACCTATCACAAGCACTGAAATTGAAACTGTGATTAAAAACCAACCAACGAACGAAAGCCCAGGACCAGATGGCTTCACAGGTGAATTCTATCAAACATTTAGAGAAGAGCTAACACCTATCCTTCTCAAACTCTTCCAAAATATTGCAGAGGGAGGAACACTCCCCAACTCATTCTACGAGGCCACCATCACCCTGATACGAAAACCAGACAAAGATGTCACAAAGAAAGAAAACTACAGGCCAATATCAATGATGAATATAGATGCAAAAATCCTCAACAAAATACTAGCAAAGAGAATCCAACAGCACATTAAAAGAATCGTACACCATGATCAAGTGGGGTTTATCCCAGGAATGCAAGGATTCTTCAATATATGCAAATCAATCAATGTGATACACCATATTAACAAATTGAAGGAGAAAAACCATATGATCATGTCAATAGATGCAGAGAAAGCTTTCGACAAAATTCAACACCCATTTATGATAAAAGCCCTGCAGAAAGTAGGCATAGAGGGAACTTTCCTCAACATAATAAAGGCCATATATGACAAACCCACAGCCAACATTGTCCTCAATGGTGAAAAACTGAAACCATTTCCACTAAGATCAGGAACAAGAAAAGGTTGCCCACTCTCACCACTATTATTCAACATAGTTTTGGAAGTGTTAGCCACAGCAATCAGAAAAGACAAAGAAATAAAAGGAATCCAAATTGGAAAAGAAGAAGTAAAGCTGTCACTATTTGCAGATGACATGATACTATACATAGAGAATCCTAAAGATTCTACCAGAAAACTCCTAGAGCTAATCAATGAATTTGGTAAAGTAGCAGGATACAAAATTAATGCACAGAAATCTCTTGCATTTCTATACACTAATGACGAAAAATCTGAAGGTGAAATTAAGAAAACACTCCCGTTTACCATTGCAACAAAAAGAATAAAATATCTAGGAATAAACCTACCTAAGGAGACAAAAGACCTGTATGCAGAAAATTATAAGACACTGATGAAAGAAATTAAAGATAATACAAATAGATGGAGAGATATACCATGTTCTTGGATTGGAAGAATCAACATTTTGAAAATGACTCTACTACCCAAAGCAATCTACAGATTCAATGCAATCCCTATCAAACTACCACTGGCCTTTTTCACAGAACTAGAACAAAAAATTTCACAATTTGTATGGAAACACAAAAGACCCCGAATAGCCAAAGCAATCTTGAGAACGAAAAATGGAGCTGGGGGAATCAGGCTCCCTGACTTCAGACTCTATTACAAAGCTACAGTAATCAAGACAGTTTGGTACTGGCACAAAAACAGAAATATAGATCAATGGAACAGGATAGAAAGCCCAGAGATAAACCCACGCACATATGGTCACCTTATCTTTGATAAAGGAGGCAAGCATATACAGTGGAGAAAAGACAGCCTCTTCAATAAGTGGTGCTGGGAAAATTGGACAGATACATGTAAAAGTATGAAATTAGAACACTCCCTGACACCATGCACAAAAATAAACTCAAAATGGATTAAAGACCTAAGTGTAAAGCCAGACACTATCAAACTCTTAGAAGAAAACATAGGCAGAACACTCTATGACATACATCACAGCAAGATTCTTTTTGACCCAGTTCCCAGAGAAATGGAAATAAGAACACAAATAAACAAATGGGACCTAATGAAACTTAAAAGCTTTTGCACAGCAAAGGAAACCATAAACAAGACCAAAAGACAACCCTCAGAATGGTAGAAAATATTTGCAAATGAAGCAACTGACAAAGGATTAATCTCCAAGATTTACAAGTAGCTCATGCAGCTCAATAACAAAAAAACAAACAACCCAATCCAAAAATGGGCAGAAGACCTAAATAGACATTTCTCCAAAGAAGATATACAGATTGCCAACAGACACATGAAAGAATGCTCAACATCATTAATCATTAGAGAAATGCAAATCAAAACTACAATGAGATATCATCTCACACTGGTCAGAATGCCCATCATCAAAAAATCTAGAAACAATAAATGCTGGAGAGGGTGTGGAGAAAAGGGAACACTCTTGCACTGTTGGTGGGAATGTAAATTGATTCAGCCACTATGGAGAACAGTATGGAGGTTCCTTAAAAAACTACAAATAGAGCTACCATACGACCCAGCAATCCCACTACTGGGCATATACCCTGAGAAAACCATAGGTCAAAAAGAGTCATGTACCAAAATGTTCATTGCAGCTCTATTTACAATAGCCAGGACATGGAAGCAACCTAAATGTCCATCGACAGATGAATGGATAAAGAAGATGTGGCACATATATACAATGGAATATTACTCAGCCATAAAAAGAAATGAAATGGAGGTATTTGTAATGAGGTGGATGGAGTTAGAATCTGTCATACAGAGTGAAGTAAGTCAGAAAGAGAAAAACAAATACAGTATGCTAACACATATATACGGAATCTAAGGGGAAAAAAAAAAAAAAAGTCCATGAAGAACCCAGTGGCAAGACGGGAATAAAGACACAGACCTACTGAAGAATGGACTTGAGGATATGGGGTGGGGGTGGGTTGAGATGTGACAGGGTGAGAGAGTGTCATGGACATATATACACTACCAAATGTAAAATAGACAGCTAGTGGGAAGCAGCCACATAGCACAGGGTGATCAGCTCGGTGCTTTGTGACCACCTAGAGGGGTGGGATGGGGAGGGTGGGAGGGAGGGAGATGCAAGAGGGAAGAGATATGGGAATAGATTGTATATGTATAACTGATTCACTTTGTTATAAAGCAGAAGCTAACACACCATTGTAAGGCAATTATACTTCAATAAAGATGTGTAAAAAATAAATAAATAAAATAAAATAAAATAAAATGATAACCCTAAAAGGATTGTTAAAAAATCAATATTTTCTGCTCAAAAAATAATATATTCTTAGTATTATTGAGAGAGTTTGCAACAAGGTTTTTATTTTAAATGAATGAAAGCATACTGAAACAGTGTTCTTAAAATAAAATATGATTGGTTTTTTAATAAATATTTCAAACTGGCTTGAGATGTCTAATACTCTGGAGGAAAAAATTAGCCTCAAGCATTTTCCACACTCCTGTAGTGGGACGAAAACATTGTCCTACTGCCTGGACCAGAGCAACATGTAGTCTCAAGTACATTAGAAACTTATTTTGGAAGACCAAGGAGGGAGCTGGCCTCAAAAAGCTGCTTTGGCCATGTTGTTCCAACCACAAAACATTGAAATTCCTGATGAAGCTGAACAATGCCCATACCACCAGCTTTTGCTCTAGCTTCATTCCTTTTGCTAACAAATTGGTATAACTTTTCCTGGCAATACTGGGGTCATCTGCCAGCTTGTGATTGATGATGCTATGTGGGGAAATAACAAGTACCACTCACATGGTCAGCAACCTGCGCCACCTCTGTCCCCAGGACCAGGGCAGCATGTGAGCTTTTGCTGCATGGGAGTCATGGTTTCAGACCTAGTGGAGTGGGTGCTGGATACGCTACCTTTCAAAGATCGTCAGAGAGCCATGAGGAGAAAAGAAGGGACAAAAGGGACAGAGGCATTCTACACAGGTGCATGATATTATGGCTACTAATTTGCATAAGATTATATTGGTAAGAAATCCTGTGGCCCAGCCACAAACACTTTTCTGAGTTACTCTATAGGGCAGTTCAATGGAAAATTATAAAGTTAGCTGAAGTGTTCTTTGTTTTTCTCTCTTTTCTTTTTGTGCCAGCATCCTTGGGACATTTCTCATGCCTAAGTCCTTATGCCCTTCACTGTTCTTTCTCTAGCTATCATTTCGTATAATAAAAATAAAAATAGCAAACATTTAAAATTGCTTAAAATGTACCAGGAACTACACCAAAAACTTTTCATAATTTAGCCCTTTGATCTTCACAACTACAACTCGAAATTGGTTATTACTTTTGAGTTGACTTCAGAGAGTCAAGGAAGCTAGACTTAATATGGTGGAGGAATTTGCCCAATGACACAGAGCTACATAAGTGGCAGAGCTGAGATCAAAAGCAAGGCAGGTCCACCTGAGTCCTGAGCTTCTGCAGGCACATACCACATGTGCCCAATTCACTCATGCAGCTATTTTTCTGCCAAGAAGGAAAGTGACTTTAGAAACTAGTTTACTCTGAGATTACAGACATAACTGATCCTCTTCCCAAAGTTATTTGCATAAAGAAAGTAAGTTCAGAAAGAAAACACTACATAAACAGTATCTAATTGAATATCATCCCCATGGTAGGTAAGATTTATCCTATGAGTAAGACCAGTCTTATTAATCAGTTTGTGAAATAGTCTAGAACAATTTTAACATCTATTGATTAGAGGGTGAGGTGCTCTTTTCATCTACCCAGAAGTTCAGGAGACTGTGATAGATTTTTAACTCTCTTTTTTCCATCCCCCAATTCAAATCCTGATTATATGAGATCTGATATGTATGTGCCCCTGCTCCACATATCCATCAACAAATCCTTTAATTCATAAACATTTTTCCAATTCAAGACTAATATTTTTCTTCATGTACCAATTCCAATCCAATCATATATTCCTTCTTTACCATACATGCATAATCCATAGCCTACAACTGAGTCTTACACTTCATTAACTCAATATGCTAGCCTCTAGTTAATTTGTCTATGTTTTATTTTCTGTCAAAACTACAAGTTCTGCAGTGAATGGAAGAGAAGCAGATTGAGACCATTATTTCTGTTTATTTCCAATATGAGATTCCTAAATGAGATAATGTATGAAAACTGCTTAGGAGTGGCTGGCACATAGAATGTGTTGAAAAAAAATAAACATTTACGCCTTCCCTCCTTTTTCCTTAAAAAGCACTGTGAGTAAATGAAAACCTAACTTTTAGATAGAAAAATTCAAATGTACACATTTAGTGTAATTAAGAACTGCGTTTACCTTACAATTCTGTTTATAACCGGGAACTGAACAGATGGCTAAGTGTCTGGTCTCAGGCACATCTCCCTTGCCTTGAAATAAGACCCCCCTTCATTTAAGAAGAGAAGTTCCTGGAAATCTAATTTCATGAGTAGGCTAGTCTAAGTGTGCAAACTCAAGAAGTTTCTGGAATGTAGCTAAGTTAATCAACTGTCCTCACTTGGGCAACCATCACCTTTGAGATCAGTGGAGCTTGTCTCAATGCAATAAACTGCTGTAGCTGCTCAGAAGGCACCTGGCAGGACAGCCTAATTAAGTATTTAACCCAGAGACCAGACTGGCTCTTTCAGGCTCATTATGGTTTCTCAACTAAAATTAATTCATTTAAGTAAATAGAAAAATTATATATATATGTATAATATATGTGTATTTATATACATATTTAGAACCTTATTTGGGCAGTGTTTGACTTATTAATTGAATCAGCTTTTTTTTATTAATGAATACCATTGTATCTTGAACATATGTTCTTGTTTTTATAGCAATGTGCTCATGACTGGTCTGGGGTAAAAAGTCACAGGAGACTCTGGCAAGTAAACATTCCACATCTGGATGACTTTACTTGTCCTCACTTTATAATTCATGACACAAGTCTGACGCTCTGCAGTTCTTCCATTGGCACATAAACAAGTAAAGGAGAGAACAGTGCATGGTTGGAGTCTTACGGCACAAAGACTCAGGTTTTAAAATGGGAATAGATAAAAGAGAGGATGATAACTTGCTTTTAAATTAAAATTCTTTCTAGAGTAAGAACTGATCAATAATATAAACAAGTATGTCAACATTTAAAATATGTGTTTTAAAGAAATAAAGACTTAGGTATAAATGTAATATCTTTCTTGCTAATTCTTGAAGCATTTTCAATCACTGTTGATTTGTACAATTTTTTTTTTAACTTCAGGATGGACTTACCTATATGTTCCTAAATATCACATAATTATTTTTATTTATGATTTTGCAGTAGCTATAGGACTTCAAAAGTAAGATACCATTGCTAGAAACAAGTATGCATTCACTTACAAAAATATATAGCAAACTGGATGCTTTCTAATTCTCACAGATGGTATTAGAAGAACTCAGAAGAAAACAGAGCAATTCTTTAGAATATATTTCATGGAGATTGTATTTCTTCCTGATGTTATATGCTTTTGCTTGTTTTAATAAGAGATTGAGAATAGCAATGACCATTATTTTTATGCCAATGTTATCACTCAGGTATCAAGGTCACCTTTCATTGTCATTAAAATTAATACCTGAGGAGCTTCAAGATGGCGGAAGAGTAAGATGCGGAGATCACCTTCCTCTCCACAAATACATCAGAAATACATCTACATGTGGAACAGCTCCTACAGAACACCTACTGAATGCTGGCAGAAGACCTCAGACATCCCAAAAGGCAAGAAACTCTCCATGTACCTGGGTAGGGTAAAAGAAAAAAGAAAAAACAGAGACAAAAGAATAGGGATGGGACCTGCATATCTGGGAGGGAGCTGTGAAGGAGGAAAGGTTTCCACACACTAGGAAACCCCTTCACAGGCGGAGACTGTGGGAGGTAGAAGGGGGGAGCTTCAGAGCCACGGAGGAGAGTGCAGCAACAGGGGTGTGGAGGGCAAAGTGGAGAGATTCCCACACAGAAGTTTGGTACCGACCAGCTCTCACCAGCCTGAGAGGCTTGTCTGCTCACCCGCCGGGGCGGACAGGGGCTGGGAGCTGAGGCTCGGGCTTCGGTCGGATCCCAGGGAGAGGACTGGGGTTGGCGGCATGAACACAGCCTGAAGGGGTTAGCGTACCACAACTAGCCAGGAGGGAGTCCGGGAAAAAGTCTGTAGCTGCCGAACAGGCAAGAGACTTTGTCTTGCCTCTTTGTTTCGTAGCTCACAAGGAGAGGGGATTCAGAGCGCCGCCTAAAGGAGCTCCAGAGACGGGTGCGAGCCGTGGCTATCAGCGCGGACCCCAGAGACAGGCATGAGATGCTAAGGCTGCTGCTGCCGCCACCAAGAAGCCTGTGTGCGAGCACAGGTCACTATCCACACCTCCCCTCCCGGGAGCCTGTGCAGCCCACCACTGCCAGGGTCCCGTGATCGCGGGACAACTTCCCCTGGAGAACACATGGTGCGCCTCAGGCCGTTACAACGTCACTATGGCCTCTGCCACCACAGGTTCGCCATGCATCCGTACCCCTCCCTCCCCCCAGCCTGAGTGAGCCAGAGCCCCCGAACCAGCTGCTCCTTTAACCACGTCCTGTCTGAGTGAAGAACATATGCCCTCAGGCGACCTACAGGCAGAGGCAGGACCAAATCCAAAGCTGAACCCCGGGAGCTGTGTGAACAAAGAAGAGAAAGGGAATTTCTCCCAGCAGCCTCAGGAGCAGTGGATTAAATCTCCACAATCAACTTGATGTACCCTGCGTCTGTGGAATACCTGAATAGACAACGAATCATCCCAAATTGGGGAGGTGAACTTTGGGAGCAAAGATATATATATTTTTTTCCTTTTTTCTCTTTTTGTGAGTGTGTATGTGTATGCCTCTTTGAGTGATTTTCTCTGTATAGCTTTGCTTTCACCATTTGTCCTAGGGTTGGGTATGTACATTCTTTTTCATTTTTAACTTTAAAAATTTTTTTCTTAATAATAATTTTTTTATTTTAATAACTTTATTTTATTTTACTTTATTTTATTTTATCTTCTTTCTTTCTTTTTCTTTCATTATTTCTCCCTTTTATTCTCAGCCGTGCAGATGAAAGGCTCTTGGTGCTCCAGCCAGGTGTCAGGGCTGTGCCTCTGAGGTGTGAGAGTCAAATTCAGGACACTGGTCCACAAGAGACCTCCCAGCTCCACATAATATCAAAAGGCAAAAATCTGCCAGAGATCGCCATCTCAACGCCAAAACCCAGCTTCACTCAATGACCAGCAAGCTACAGTGTTGGACAACCTATGCCAAACAACTAGCAAAACAGTTACACAACCCCATCCATTAGCAGAGAGGCTGCCTTAAATCATAAGGCCACAGACACCCCAAAACACACCACCAGACGTGGACCTGCCCACCAGAAAGACAAGATCCAGCCTCATCCACCAGAACTCAGGCACTACTCCCTTCCACCAGGAAGCCTACACAACCCACTGAACCAACCTTAGCCACTGGGAACAGACACCAAAAACAATGGGAACTACAAACGTGCAGCATGCGAAAAGGAGACCCCAGAAACAGTAAGTTAAGAAAAATGAGAAGACAGAAAAATACACAGCAGATGAAGGAGCAAGGCAAAAACACACCAAACCTAACAAACAAAGAGGAAATAGGCAGTCTACCTGAAAAAGAATTCAGAATAGTGATAGTAAAGATGATCCAAAATCTTGGACATAGAATAGACAAAATACAAGAAATGTTTAACAACGACCTAGAAGGACTAAAGAGCAAACAAACAATGATGAACAACACAATAAATGAAATTAAAAATACTCTAGAAGGGATCAAGAGCAGAATAACTGAGGCAGAAGAATGGAAAAGTGACCTGGAAAATAAAATAGTGCAAATAACTACTGCAGAGCAGAATAAAGAAAAAAGAACGAAAAGAACAGAGAAAGGTCTCAGAGACCCCAGGGACAACATTAAACACGCCAGCATTCGAATTACAGGGGTCCCAGAAGAAGAAGAGAAAAAGAAAGGGACTAAGAAAATATTTGAAGAGATTATAGTTGAAAACTTCCCTAAAATATGGGAAAGGAAATATTTAATCAAGTCCAGGAAGCACAGAGAGTCGAATACAGGATAAATCTGAGAAACACGCCAAGACACATATTAATCAAACTATCAAAAATTAAATATAAAGAAAACATATTAAAAGCAGCAAGGGAAAAACAACAAAAAACACACAAGGGATTCCTCATAAGGTTAAAAGCTGATCTTTCAGCAGAAACTCTGCAAGACAGTAGGGAGTGGCAGGAGATATTTAAAGTGATGAAGGAGAAAAAACTACAACTAAGATTACTCTACCCAGCAAGGATCTCATTCAGATTTGATGGAGAAATTAAAACTTTTACAGAAAAGCAAAAGCTAAGAGATTTCAGCACCACCAAACCAGCTTTACATCAATTGCTAAAGGAGCTTCTCTAGGCAGGAAAGACAAGAGAAGGAAAAGACCTACAATAACAAACCCAAAACAATTAAGAAAATGGTAATAGGAACATACATATCAATAATTACCTTAAATGTAAATAGATTAAATGCTCCCACCAAAAGACATAGACTAGCTGAATGGATACAAAAAGAAGACCCATATATATGCTATTTACAAGAGACCCATTTCAGACCTAGGGACACATACAGACTGAAAGTGAAGTGATGGAAAAAGCTATTCCATGCAAGTGGAAATCAAAAGAAAGCTGGAGTAGCAATTCTCATATCAGACAAAATAGACTTTAAAATAAAGACTGTTACAACAGACAAAGAAGGACCCTACATAGTGATCAAGGGATCGATCCAAGAAGAAGATATAACAATTGTAAATATTTATGCACCCAAAATAGGAGCACCCCAAAACATAAGGCAAATAGTACCAGCCATAAAAGGGGAAATTGACATTAACAAAATCATAGTAGGGGACTTTAACACCACACTATCACCAATGGGCAAATCATCCAAAATGAAAATAAATAAGGAAACACGAGCTTTAAATGATACATTAAACAAGATGGACTTAATTAATATTTATAGGACATTCCATGCAACACAACAGAACATATTCTGCTCAAGTGCTCATGGAACATTCCCCAGGATAGATCATATCTTGGGTCACAAATCAAGCCTTGGTTAATTTAAGAAAATTGAAATCGTATCAAGTATCTTTTCCGACTGCAATGCTATGAGACTAGATATCAATTACAGGAAAAAATCTGTAAAAAATACAAACACATGGAGGTTAAACAATACACTACTTAATATACAAGGGATCACTGAAGAAATCAAAGAGGAAATCAAAAAATACCTAGAAACAAATGACAATGAAAACACGACAGCCCAAAACCTATGGGATGCAGCAAAAGCAGTTCTAAGATGGAAGTTTATAGCAATACAATGTTACCTTAAGAAACAAGAAACATTTCAAATAAACAACCTAACCTTACACCTAAAGCAATTAGAGAAAGAAGAACAAAAAAACCCCCAAAGTTAGCAAAAGGAAAGAAATCATAAAGATCAGATCAGAAATAAATGAAAAAGAAATGAAGGAAATGATAGCAAAGATCAATAAAACTAAAAGCTGGTTCTTTGAGAAGATAAACAAACTTGATTAACCAGACTCATCAATAAAAAAAGGGAGAAGACTCAAATCAATAGAATTAGAAATGAAAAAGGAGAAGTTACAAATGACACTGCAGAAATATGAAGGATCATGAGAGATTGCTACAAGCAACACTATGCCAATAAAATGGACAACCTGGAGGAAATGGACAAATTCTTAGAAATGCACAATGTTCTGAGAAGGAACCAGGAAGAAATAGAAAATATGAAGAGACCAATCACAAGCACTGAAATTGAAACTATGATTAAAAATATTCCAACAAACAAAAGCCCAGGACCAGATGGCTTCACAGGAGAATTCTATCAAACATTTAGAGAAGAGCTAACACCTATCCTTCTCAAACTTTTGCAAAATATAGCAGAGGGAGGAACAGTCCCAAATTCATTCTACGAGGCTACCATCACCCTGATAACAAAACCAGATAAAGATGTCACAAAGAAAGAAAACTACAGACCAATATCACTGATGAACATAGATGCAAAAATCCACAACAAAATACTAGGAAACAGAGTCAAACAGCACATTAAAAGGATCATAAACCATGATCAAGTGGGGTTTATCCCAGGAATGCAAGGATTCTTCAATATATGCTAATCAATCAATGTGATACACCATATTAACAAATTGAAGGAGAAAAACAATATGATCATCTCAATAAATGCAGAGAAAGCTTTTGACAAAATTCAACACCCATTTATGATAAAAGCCCTGCAGAAAGTAGGCATAGAGGGAACTTTCCTCAACATAATAAAGGCCATATATGACAAAGCCACAGCCAACATCACCCTCAATGGTGAAAAACTGAAATCATTTCCCCTAAGATCAGGAACAAGACAAGGTTGCCCACTCTCACCACTATTATTCAACATAGTTTTGGAAGTTTTAGCCACAGCAGTCAGAGAAGAAAAAGAAATAAAAGGAATCAAAATCGGAAAAGAAGAAGTAAAGCTGTCACCATTTGCAGATGACATGATACTATACATAGAGAATCCTAAAGATACCACCTGAAAACTACTAGAACTAATCAATGAATTTAGTAAAGTAGCAGCATACAAAATTAATGCACAGAAATCTCTTGTATTCCTATACACTAATGATGAGAAATCTGAAAGTGAAATTACAAAAACACTCCCATTTACCATTGCAACAAACAGAATAAAATATCTAGGAATAAACCTACCTAAGGAGACAAAAGACCTGTATGCAGAAAATTATAAGACTCTGATGAAAGATATTAAAGATGATACAAATAGATGGAGAGATACACTATGTTCTTGGATTGGAAGAATCAACATTTTGAAAATGACTCTACTACCCAAAGCAATCTACAGATTCAATGCAATCCCTATCAAACTACCACTGGCCTTTTTCACAGAACTAGAACAAAAAATTTCACAATTTATATGGAAACACAAAAGACCCCGAATAGCCAAAGCAGTCTTGAAAAAGAAAAACGGAGCTGGAGGAATCAGGCTTCCTGACTTCAGACTACACTACAAAGCTACAATAATTAAGACAGTATGGTACTGGCACAAAAACAGAAATATAGATCAATGGAGCATGATAGGAAGCCCAGAGATAAACCCACGCACATATGGTTCACCTTATCTTTGACAAAGGAGGCAATGATATACAGTGGAGAAAAGACAGCCTCTTCAATAAGTGGTGCTGGGAAATCTAGACAGTTACATATAAAAGTATGATATTAAAAGACTCCGTAACACCATACACAAAAATAAACTAAAAATGGATTAAAGACCTAAAAGTAAGGCCATACACTCTCAAACTCTTAGAGGAAATCATAGGCAGAACACTCTATGACATATATCACAGCAAGGTCCTTTTTGACCCACCTCCGATAGAAATGGAAATAAAAGCAAAAATAAACAAATGGGACCTAATGAAACTTAAATGCTTTTGCACAGCAAAGGAAACCATAAACAAGATGAAAAGGCAACCCTCAGAATGGGAGAAAATATTTGCAAATGAAGCAACTGACAAAGGATTAATCTCCAAAATTTACAAGCAGCTCATGCAGCTCAATATCAAAAAAACAAACAACCCTATCCAATAATGGGCAGAAGACCTAAATAGACATTTCTCCACAGAAGATATACAGATTGCCAACAAACACATGAAAGAATGCTCAACATCACTAATCATTAGTGAAATGCAAATCAAAACTACAATGAGGTATCACCTCACACCGGTCACAATGGCCATCTTCAAAAAATCTGCAAACAATCAATGCTGGAGAGGGTGTGGAGAAAAGGGAATCCTCTTGCACTGTTGGTGGGAATGTAAATTGATTCAGCCACTATGGAGAACAGTATGGAGGTTCCTTAAAAAACTACAAATAAAACTACCATACGACCCAGCAATCCCACTACTGGGCATATACCCTGAACAAACCATAATTCAAAAAGAGTCATGTACCAAAATGTTCATTGCAGCTCTATTTACAATAGCCAGGACATGGAAGCAACCTAAGTATCCATCGACAGATGAATGGATAAAGAAGATGTGGCACATATATACAATGGAATAATACTCAGCCAAAAAAAGAAATGAAATTGAGTTATTTGTAGTGAGGTGGATGGAGTTAGAGTCTGTCATACAGATTGAATTAAGTCAGAAAGAGAAAAACAAATACCATATGCTAACACATGTATATGGAATCTAGAAAAAAAAAAAAAAAAGTCATGAAGAACCTAGGGGGCAAGATGGGAATAAAGACTCAGACCTACTAGAGAGTGGACTTGAGGACATGGAGAGAGGGAAGAGTTAGCTGGGACAATGTGAGAGAGTGACATGGACATATGTACACTACCAATCGTAAAATAGATAGCTAGTGGGAAGCAGCCGCATAGCACAGGGAGATCAGCTCAGTGCTTTGTGACCACGTAGAGGTGTGGGGTAGGGAGGGTGGGAGGGAGGGAGATGCAAGAGGGAAGAGATATGGGAAAATATGTATATGTATAACTGATTCACTTTGTTATAAAGCAGTAACTAACACACCATTGTAAAGCAATTATACTCCAATAAAGATGTTAAAAATAATAATAATAATTCCTCTTCAAATGAATACTTAGGGTTAATCAATTTGTTCACATATTTACTCACATCTGCCTTTCCCCATAATTCCCATTCCCAAACATGATTATACTGACAATATGACTTTCCCACCTCAAAAAATCCTCCCTTTCTCATATCATATCCTAGAATTTACCCTACGAGTATCTTCATTTCCTCCAAAATTTCACCTGTAAGCCCACTTCATGAACCCCCAATACATTTATGCCACTACCTGCAAACCAACAATTCATCAACACTGTTTTCCAATCCATAGCCCATCCTTTTTCATTGTCCAAGACCCATCTTGTGCCTTCATTTCTCTCCTTCCCCAGCTTTGACTCCAGGGTCAATCACTTATTCCCTTGCATAACAACCCCATCTCCTTTGCCTTCCCCTCTCCTCTTGGTGAAACTTATTTCCTCACCTATCCCACTAAAGCTATGAATGTGGGTTGGGAAAAAATGAAAACAACATGATAATGCTGATTGGTTTCACTTTAAGTTTATAACCATCCATCTCTTGTGGGATCTCAGAATGTCCTTGCAGTCTTTCTCCATTTCCCTAGTTCTTCTACTCTACAAATATCCTCTAGAACACTGTCACTACTTTTCCTTTCTCCTCAGAACTTTAATACTTCCTCCTATTCCTCACTCTGTTGATTATTTCATGTTTAATCTTAGTGATAAAACAGAGAAATCATAAAAGAATAGCATCCTCATCCCCATCAACAAAGTCACCAAAATACTTGTACTCTCATTTCACTGCTTTCCTTCTGTTACAGTGAATGACCTTTTCCTGCTCACTTTGAAGGCCAAATATTCCCCTTGCACACTGCATCCCATCCTCTATAAAATGTGCAAAGGACTTTGTTCCTGCAATTTTACTTCTCTCTCTGTGCCATCAGTCACTCTCTCCATTGTATTGTTCTCATCAGTCTAAATACCGGTCCTGATACCTCTCATTTTAACAACTTCCTCGGCCTTACATTCCCCTCATACATGTCTCTCCTCTTCAGGAAAATTTATGAAAATGTTATTTAAACTCATTCTTTCCATTTTCTCAAGTCCAGTTCTATCTTGAAGCCATTCCAATGAAGCTTCCATCCAGTCCAATGGCACTGTTCTTGTCCAGTCACCAAAATCTTCCACGTTGCTGAATCACTAGTCCCTTCTCAGTTCTAATCTTCCTCTACTCTATAGCAACATTTGGCACACTTAATCACTTCCTCCTCCTTAAAGCACTTATTCACTTTGCTTCCAGGACATGTCACCTCCTGGTTTTCCACTTACCTCACTGGCTGCTTTCTGTCACCTTGGCTGGTTTTTCCTCCTCTTCCCAACCTGAGATTAGACTTTCTTGTTCTCTCAACAATCACTCTCCGCCTTGGATCATCCATCAATCCATGGCTTTGAGTATCATCTGTTCACTAACACCTTCACATTTATGTCTCCCATTAACTCTAGAATTGATTGATTAATAAACATCAAACTCAGCATAGTTGAATACAGAACTCTTGAGGCCTTTTTTTTTTGCCACCTCATACTCTTATCCAAATACAGTTGTTCCCCATCTTCATAAATGGTTCCATATTTCAGTTAGTTCCAAGTATCTTTCTTTATTTGCCTCTTTACCTCACATCACTTCCCCAAAAGATATTACATAATTATTTGTTTATTTTCTTCTTTCTAGTCGATGAATCCCATTAGATCAGGAGCTTTTACTACCTCATTTACCACTGTATCCCAGTGCATAGAACTGTATCTGTCACCTAGTAGTAAATATTGGTTTTCACAATAAATAAATGAGAGATATTCTCTCATCTTTGAACAGTTTTGTAAGTTTTAGTTCAACATCATTCTGTTATATAATTGTTTGAGGGGTATGTGTTTTCACTCTCTATAATTTTATTTAGCATATATCCACACAATCTACCAGTTGATCATACAACATTGTGTATTGTTATATATAATAGGTGCTTTACGTATACATGGATATTTTATCCCATCTAAATGGCAAAGACTTTTGAACACAGAAACTACGTCTACTTTCCTATCTCTCTTAGTTCCTCACATTGTGTTCAGAACTTTAAAAGTAAAGGAGAACAGTACTTCTAAAGCATTAAGGGCCTCTTCCAATTATTTCTGACCCCAGAGTTAGAAACACTTTAATATTATCTGAAATAGCTTTCCATTTTCTTGGCTCTAGGGCAAAGCATATGCACCTCAAGGCCATAAAAGGAATCAGCCACTAAACTTGGCAATACTACAAAAATATTCTGATAAGAAAAGAAGATTAAGCAAAGCACAATATTAAATAACTGTATTTGCATAACACATTAGTACTTCCAGGATGTTGAATTTTGATTTTTTAAATTTTATTTTATGGACTTAACATTGGAGATTATAGAAAATAACAACTGGAAGTTGTTTAAGAAAAAAAAAAAAGTATGTTCTGGAT
The DNA here is from genome assembly GCF_965194825.1 of Balaenoptera physalus. Lineage (NCBI taxonomy): Eukaryota > Metazoa > Chordata > Mammalia > Artiodactyla > Balaenopteridae > Balaenoptera > Balaenoptera physalus. Next base: position 40,078,654 of record NC_138897.1, on the reverse strand, counting down.
AGCTAATATTTCAGAGTCTCCTTGGTATACTGAATGCATCTTTCCCATCAATCTCCAGGCCAGTGGAGTAGGGAAAAGGGAAGCACAATCAACTATGAATAAGGATCAAGAAGGGGAGGAGCATAATGGGAAGAGGGAGAGCCACTCATGTGGGAGAGGAGTTACAATTGTCTACATCAATGTATATGTGTCAAGCAGCAAATTTCTCTGGATATTATGAAGGAAGACATAACTGAGTAAAAAATTAATTAACCAGATGCCAGTATGGTTTAAGTACATTAGCAGAAGAAAGCAAATCATGTGCAAATGCTACTTCTTCTAACACACAAATGTTTGGATTTGTTGTTACTATAAATTGTCTCTGAGCAGTCATAAAACTCTCTTCTCCATACCCCTCATTTAACTTATTAGTGTTTGTCTAATGACATTTTGCATAGAGGTCACCTATGGAGCTATAAACAATACTAAACTTTCCCCTTTAGCAATAGAGGCAATCAGCACAGAAGTATATAAGTCTCCCCTGTGGCTTTGGCAGTGCAATGTCAATGGCTTCTACCAGCTAGATTCCGACTTCAATACTTGCATTTTGCTTTAGTGAAGAGTGTACTCGGTGTGTCCCTCATAACATTTCCAATTCCACAGCTCTCTCTTATACCTTTTAAATGTCTCTCACATCTGTCTTTCCTTTTCTGTATTTATTTTGTTAAAAAAATTTCCTGAGCTAATTGAATGATTCCTAAACAGTTTTTATTCTACTTTCCATGTGGTCACAAGAGTGAGCTTTCTAAAATGTGATTGACCCAGCTAATCTCTACTTAAACACTTTTGTGAATCCCTATCACCTGCAGAGGAAAATCTCCTGCTTCTAACAGCCCCTATACATCATTGGATGGCTTGCCCAGTCTATCTATTCAGCTCTGTTTCCTACCACTTCCATAAGCACCTTATGCTCTAATTATATTAACATACCTGTTGTTTCTTGGCCTTGTCATGTTCTCTCTCTCCTGTGGCTTAGTGTGTGCCATTGCCTCTCTAACACCTTCTCTGTGAAGCCTTCTCTGGAAGCTCCAAGCAGAGTTAGATTTGCATACAGGGTCCTATGCATAGCACTTACCACATTGATAAGTGATTTTGCTTTGAATTGCGTGGCTCCTCCACTAAACTGCCAAATCTTAAGGGCAATGAAATATCTGGGTCATCTCTGCTTTCCCAACACTTAGAATAGGGAGATGGGGAAGAGTTGAGTGAGGAAAGGAGATTAAAAGGAATAATTTTGTGTGTACACTATACTTGATTCTTTTACATTATTTAATCTTCACAATAACATAATGAAGTTATTATTATCCTTGGCTTATGAAATGGGGAAAATGAGTCCAGAGAAGGGTAAATAATTTGCCTAATAAACCATGAACAAAGCAAATGCCCAAACCTAAGTGAGTTGTCTCATATTACAGCCTTCATTTTTTCATGATCCTACTGTTTTTCCCAAAAAGCATTCACTTAATAAATAAACTAATGAATGAGTGAACTGTTTCAGTCTAAGCTCAGTTTCTTTTTAGCTCTTCCATCTTACATATGGAAACTTTGTTCTTTGGGGAAAGTGACTCAAAGCAAAATCTAAATGTAGCTAGTTCTCTCTGAAATTTGTGTACCAATAATTTCTGATTCTTGTCTGTGGAAATTCCTTCCTCTATGGATCAATTTCTCTTTCTTCAGAGCATATGGCACATTGATAATTTTCAAAGTGAATCAGTGTGATGAATACCATCTAGATGAAATAAAACAGGCTCCTTTTTGTAAACTCTTATGTTCCTTAACTTATACCTTAGAGAGTTTGCAATAACTTCTTGTCTGGATCTGAGATATCTAAAAGGCAGTTCCCAATGACATGAGTCTGTTTCTTCAAAAGGCATATTCTACACTGTTTTATTGGAATTATAATAGTACGTTTCTTCATGACTGGAGCCAAAGTTCATATTAGGGATACAAATATATGGACCGACCCCAGGTGTCTGAGTTTAAACTGAACCATCTTGAAACTGAGAAAAATGTCAGATGTAATCATGTTTAAAATTGATGAAAAGAGGTTATTAAAGTACATAAGCATTGTATATATTATTAGCATATCATGTCAATATTTTCCTATATTATGTAATTGTTTTTGATCAACAAATTTTTATTGTGTATGTTTTATTGAAACATATACCAATTCTACTCTCTATTTCTTGTGAGTCTTCCTCATAAGCTTCTGTTCATTTACTTATCTTTGATTGAGTCTCTCAGTTACCCACCCTAGCTCCACCATTCCTCCTACAGAAAAACTGTGTGAAGTCATGAAAATTCTTTTTGATCATTCTAACAAATTTGAACTTTATTAGTTCAAGCAGAATTATTAGTTTCAAGCAGTTAATGAAAGTTGGTATGTGGGAATAAAAGTATATCACAGTCGTCTCTTCTACAAGTTTTGAACTAAATTGAAAAAATAAAAGACACAAGAGTCAAGCTGATGAGCAAGTACCCTCTTTATATCTGACAAAATTGGATCTGAGAATGTGTCTCAAATAGATGGCCATGATCAGGCTTCCTAGTATTTTTCCTCCTAGTTTACACCTCAAGACAACATACTCTAGGGAGAATTTTGTCTTCAAGGTTGATAGATACACTTACCCAGGTTCACTCTCCCCCACACACTGGTGTTTTTGTTCATTTATTTGTCCAAGAAATATTGATTGAGCATCTACTATGTGCCAGGTTCTCAATGCTGTAGATACTATAGTGAGCCAAAGAAAATAATTGGACTCAAAATTTCTCACTACAGTGAAACAGAAGCTGATAAGACCCATCCTTCAGCCAGGCAGATCTGAAAAAGGGGAAAGAGGATGTGTTGAGACAGGCTCTTCGCTTAGCCTCATTAATTATTGAACCATTCTCCTCTTCCTTCAGGGAGAAGTAAGTGAGAGGGTGTGGAGAAAGAAGGCTAGCATATTTCTCCCATGACATTCCCTCTTGAGGAACATAAGTTCTCTCCACAACATGGGAAAAATAATATAATCAGCTTTGTGAATTAGAAACATCATCTTATTGGCATAACGAAAGGTAAAGTGAAGAAGTCCATATTAGTCTCAATGACTTTTATAAAAGATACTCAAAAATCTTTGAGCAAGTTGTTCTAATTATGGATGCACAATAACTATAAGTGAAGTGAAGTGACTTCTATCTAGAACTTAGTATCACTGATAACTGTTAATGAAAATAACGTTTGTCCCCAATATCCTTTGCATGATCACCTCTCTGGTGGACTAGATATTTTGTCTAGAATTGCTTGAGAATGTGAATGTATTATAATGTTAACAGGCCACAGCTTTACATTGCAATCACTAGAAAATATGATAGGAAAAATGAACAGAATTTACAGTGAGATTATTAGCAATGTTGAATTTCTTTCCTACTTCATGATTTTCTATTGAAACTACCAGGGACTTTGCAATTTTACTTTGTCACAATAAGTGCTGTTGCTCTTTCTATGGTATGGTTCTTATACATGTACATATGAGAACATTTTGTAATATCTTCCTAAATCACTGACACAGTTTGCTCTCCAAACATTATAAGAAAATACATTTTTTATTGTACAAAAACACAATTCTTTTCATTTTGCATACACTTTTTCATTACAGAACAGCAATACCCTGTGCATATGTGGAGTGTTATTTTGCTTTATCTTTTTTCAACTTGTTTTGCAACCTATATTCAAACACAAACTTCTAAAAAAGGAAACGTGGGCACAATTTCCATTTACATAGGAGGAAACTGAGGCATACAAAGGTTTGATGGCCTTCCTAATTCCACATGTGTAGTTGTGGAAAATCAAGTCAGAAGCCCAGTTTTCTGTACTCTTAGCCCTGTGTACTCTCTTCTATAACATGCTGCCTTCACAACTGTGGTCATTAGTCTGTGTCTGGGATTGTGACGGTGTCATGTCAGTGGGGCCAGAGCAACAAATTTAATGACACAGCTGGGAAAACTTAAAAGCCTGCCCTCGGCTAGGTCATAAGTGGAGGTTAATACAATGGTGTCATTACAGCTTTTTGCCTGCCTCCCAAAACTACAGCACAGTTCAGGAGAATCAAAAAGATTCCACTGGGGCTTGGCTTGGGTCTGATCAAGCAGCCAAGGTCAGGGTGGAAATGTGGAATAGACAGGGAACTGTTGAGCCCAATGCAAAGTTCAAAACTGCTCAGCAAATCCCACATGACCCAAAGCCTACCTTCACCTGCCAATTAAATGAAGGGCATCATCCTCAGTAAGAGTTTCAATCCAGGCAGCATTCTGCTTCTTGGGCTAAAGACCTGGAGATTGAATGCAACTTATTTCTAAATCAATTCTTTCCAAAGTAACATACTTGAAATAAGGCTATATTACCTGTCGAAATTATTTTAAAAAATGATATCCCACTGTAACTAGATATAACATTCCCAGGTCCCATCGCATACTTTGCACCCCTTACCATGAACTATACCTTTAATTTCATATGTGCAGTTTTAAATTCAACATTTATTTTTAACACCTATGTTTTAATGAAACATGAAATATAAAATGAAACTCCAGTCTGCCTTGTATGAGCATGAAGAAAAATCCTAATTACCTGTTTCAAAAGTGTGAAGCGCTTTCTAATTTTCCACCAGCCAGTTTCCTTAGACAGCACTCAGTATTATAACTATTTATGCCAATTGTGCTATTTCATGCATAAAATTACCACATTATTGTTGGAATAGATGCCAGAGAGGTATCTAAGCAGGGTGCAATCACTTCACTTTCTATCAAATTGGGCTCCTGAAAGGTATCATAAATTTTATTAGAAGGCAAGGGTCTAATGGCAGCCAATCAGTGTTAATGCTGATAAAATTGCTGTATTTTACATTATAAAAACCAGATGATATTTTTGTCTGAAGGCCACCTTTTGTTTTATTAAGAATGCATAATGAAAACTATATTGTAATCACATAAGATACTTCAGAAAGCTGCCTGCCTTCCCACGAATTGGGGGTGACATTTCTCTCGAGGTGCCCTGGCAGCAGTTGGTGAGGCAGGCTTTACTCTCTGCTGCTTGATTAATGGTGGTGTAAAATGAAGCAATGCAAAATGCATCCCCCACACTCTGGGTACCGTAATTCAATTGCATGCAGCTTTATTCTCTCAGGGTTCACTCTTTGAGAAACAAATATTAATGTGTCACTTCTCCCAGGTCCTTTATTTTGCAATAAATAAATTGTTTTCGATTAACCTGCCAATTGAATCTGGAGAGCTGGATGGTTTTTAATACTCCCTCTCTTCTTCCTGAGGAACCACAGTAAAGAGTGGCAGATTATGATGAGACTGGAAAAGGAAAGAGAAAGTTTGGGATAGAGTTCTGGTCCCTTGGAACAGTGCTGAATTGTGTTTTACCAAAAGTAACAATAATTTCTATGATCTGAAAGCTAAAATGTGTGACCTTGAGCAAAGCACTTAACTACTCCAAGGTCTTTGTGTCCTATCTCTAAAATGATGGTATGAGATGTGACAGTTTTTAAGGCACCTTTCAGCTCTAAAATTCTGATATGTGCACTGCACACCTCTCTCCCTCTCACACACACATACACACACACACACACATGCACTTCTGGAGAAAGAACTTCCCATCTTACCATTGCCTCTATTAGCTACTTCTCACCTGAACTGGTATCTGAGAGAATCACTATTGTTGTCAGAAGTAAGGAAGCAGGGGCTGGGTGATCTAATCTTTTGCTACTGTTCTATTCCAGGAAGGAGACCCTAGGACAGTGCAGCTGTCTATCTTTAGCATCTAGCAATAGTAAAAATTAATACTCATTCAAATTATCTTATCCAGAAACTCAGCACATTTGGATCCTAATAATGAGTTTGATCTGACAGCTAGATCAAAAATAAGATGAAAGTTAATACTTGATTACGATAAGACTTGTGTTGTACCATCATGGATCCAACCATATATAAATTCTTCAAGGAAGGAGACCCATTTTCTACTTTTTTGGATACTCCTACTGCTCAACACTAAGGAGTCAATCAAATGTTCCTTTGGGACTCACTGGTTAATGGTAGGTGGTTGCTAGAACATAGGGAAAACATTGGTTGACTTACATGATGCAGAACACCAAGTAAGCTGTGTTTGTTAGAGGAAGTGCCTTCTTCAAAAGAAGGGAATGCATGGTAGATACTAAGCAGACCTGTTATGTTTAGAACTATGCCTCCAATTTCTATTCACATTTGACTATTATAAACCCATTAAAAATAAGTTGTATATATATATTTTTTTCCTGCAGTTGCATTTTTAATTAATTAATTAATTTATGTATTTATTTTTGGCTGTGTTGGGTCTTCGTTTCTGAGCGAGGGCTTTCTCTAGTTGTGGCAAGTCGGGGGCCACTCTTCATCGCGGTGCACGGGCGTCTCACTGTCGCGACCTCTCTTGTTGCGGAGCACAGGCTCCAGATGCACAGGCTCAGTAGTTGTGGCTCACGGGCCTAGTTGCTCCGAGGCATGTGGGATCTTCCCAGACCAGGGCTCGAACCCGCATCCCCTGCATTGGCAGGCAGATTCTCAACCACTGGGCTCAACCACCAGGGAAGCCCAAGTTGTATATTTATTTACCTCCCTTTAGATTGATGATGATATTTTCCCTTAGAACTCATGATGGTTTCCTTGTTACATGGTTTTGTATCCTACTTGCTGGAGCTAGTATATATAACCCCAGTACAAGGACTTCTAGAAGATTGGGGATGTGTATTAACAAAAGAAACACATGTTTATGTGGCTAAACAATATATAAATATATGTAAACAATATATAAATGTTTATATAAATCAACACACACATTGTATACAAAATACCAATATTTTCTGACTGATGCCTATAATGTAGCACTAACCAGTCAGGACTGTCATATATGGTTGTGCAGATTGTGTTTCCCACAAGGATATAGCCAAGAGGGTGAGTGGTGACTCCCCAAGCTATGCATCTGATATAAGGAGGCAGCCAGCAGAAGGGAGGCAAACCTTTTTAATTTCAGGAAGTCATATCCACTCTCCCCACCATGCATTCACAGAAGGAAGGCATGTTTTTCCAATTCACACAAGGAATCCATAAAACTATAGTGCACTAGTAAAATCAAATGATTTAAAAAATTCACTAAGAGCCCCCTACATGCTGAATCTCAAATGATTTCCAACTCATTCAATTATTACAAGTAACAGCAGCTACAACCTGAGAAATTTTATGTCTCCTGAAGACAAATGCATCAGATCCTAGAACCTACTGCCACCAAATGAAACAAATCTGTGCCCCTATGCTCCAGTAAGACAATTTTAAGTTGGACTAACCTGAGGTGAGAATGAGGATTGAAACAGACCCACACAGAAATGCTCTGAAACAAATGAAAGAATAAGTTAAGAGAACAGAGGGAGCTAGGAATGCACCCATCAGCCTGCATATCCCATGGAGAGATACAACATTCTCATTATGTACATGTGGTTGCCCCATTCTTAGAAGACATCTTAATGACCTAGGGATATTTTTCTCTTGGGGTTTCCTTTATTATTCTTGCATTTTCTGCCACCTTTACACCCAGCCTCTGAGTAGTTTAAGAACAGTGTATAAATGATTCTGAAATTCATTAACTACAGCTGAACAATTGCACTATTCAACCAGAATACAAGCATAATTCAAGGTAATGAATCCTTAACTGTGGGTATGATATAAGAATTGCCTCTTCCAGGAGGCCCTACAGTCAGTCAGTTAATACTCCATGTGATACATGGTTTTAGAGAAACTAGTCATTATTTGGGGGAGTTCAAAAGGCTCAGGGCATGTTCCAAAGCTGAACATTGTGACTGGCACCATTTTTATACATTCCATGTAAATAACCCAATAATGGAAGTAAAACATACAAATTACTTAATTAACCATGCTGGTAACATGTACTCATGAACCTTGTCTCATATCTGAATCACATCCATGTCTAAGCCCTGTCACTGTTCTTCATACCATTCTTGAACCTCATGTCATTTCTGAAATTGATCATCTGTCATCCCAATCCTAGGCCACCATAAACTCCTCTTCCCAGTAATTTAACATTTGCTTTTAAGCTGAATCAAAAAATACCAGAAATCAAAACAGTTGTTTCAAAATACCCTGTAATCAACATACTCTAGACCCTCAAGGTATTTAAAATATAGTTGGGAAATCAAAATTAAGCCCACTGGAAGTATAACTAACTGAAAATTTAACACAGGTTGTGGTGGAAAGGTTGTCAAAAGCTGATACATGACTAATATCAAATAAGTGGATCTGAATAAAACTGATTTAGGAGGTCAAAGAGGGAAGTCTTATAGTAGGCTGTAATCAGTGATGTAAGACAGAGAATCTTGCTAATGTCAATAAAGAGAGGTGCCTAGGTTCTCCAGTGAGAAGTAGGAAACCTTAAGACCTCATCACACTCACACAAAAGATCCAAACATGGGTGTTTTTATGACAAGGAAAATGGTCAAGTTACCTCATAGATCATAAAACTCTCTTACATCCATCTGACAGAGAATTTACTTATAGGTCAATGGACACCCTGGTCCAAGCTGTGGTTGGGGTATGAGACCAGATGAAAATACACGGTAATTGAACATGCACAAGTGTAAAGGACCATAAAGTGGCTTTATTTCAACTTGGGGTGGTGGTTATTGTCGCTACTCTTCAAAATTTTTTTGATTTGGAGTATGGATGGTAAACATTTGAGTCCACCTGGAGGGTAAGGTTAATGGAAGAGAAGACTGAAGTGTGTAACAGGTGGGTGAAAAGACAAAAGCCTGAAAGTTTTACTTACTTCTATAAACAAAGGGGATTCAAGAAAAGTTTTAGCAAATGAACCATGTGATGAAAGTGGGTTTACAGAATCAAAACTGGAGACTTGGACAGATTACATGTATGTGCAGGGTGACACTAGGAATATTTAGGTAGGCTGCATCCAGTATTTCTATAAAATTATTTGTGTTCTCCTGCAACATCAGTGGTAACAATAACATAATATTTGAATCCTCAATGGGCTAATCTTTCATGATTCCTTCTACATGCTGATTATATGAGACCTTGGTAATGTACTCATGCCCTGTAAATATTAAAATCTTGATTGGTTTATAACCTTGCAATCTATTTGTACCCATTTATTATCTTTTATATAAAATCAGACATTTTGAGTTGTCTCTGATGCTGGATCTAAAGAGTCGAAAGAAGAGGAGATTAGGCCACAGGAGCATTTTTGCAGAGAGGATATAATTCAAGATATCAGCAAAGCAATAAAAGGGTCTGACTGTCCCATCCCAAGTATATGAAATTCAAAGTATGACACCAGGATTCTTTAATAAAGGAATAGAAGTATATGGTTCCTGTCCTTGAAGATTCTAGTGCCAGATAAGCCTTTACAATTCAGACTTCTAGAAGAAGGGGGAGAGATATGGAAAAAAAGAACTAATAAATCTCTAAAACTTGACAAGTGACAGATCTCTGCCTGGTTAACTGGCTATGTGATTTTAGTAGATTCTTCTGTCATTCCCAATTCCTCTTATTCGTAAGAATTTTGTAATATTTAAATGACACAAGGGAGAGCAATCTTATATTTGCTTTGCAGAACATTTCAGGAAGTGCAGTCACAATGTACTGTGTAGTCCCATTTCCACTACTCTGCAAAGACAAAGTTGTATAATCAACTCCAAATCAGGAAAAAAACACACAATTATTTTCATTATTTTATAATATTTCATTGCTGAAAAAATGATGCATACACTTAGAGCTGTGTTCAGCTAAAATATCTAAAGTACATCAAGGGCAGATCAAGATGGCAGAGTAGAAAGATTCTGAGCTTACCTCCTCCCATAGACACACCTAAACCACAGCTACACAAAAAATAGGTACCTCTGAAAACAACCTGAAGACTAGTTGAAGAGACTTTCTACAACTGAGGATATAAAGAAAAGGCCACATTGCTATGTGTAGGAGGGGCAGAGATGCAGTCTAACCACAACCCACAGCCCAGGTGTGGCAACCCACAAGCAGGACAAATATCACAACTGTGGAGGTTCCCCCTGAGGAGCAAGGGGACTATCTCCACATTGGGCTCCCCAGCCTGGGGAACCTGTACCAGGAAGATGAGTCCCCACAATGTCTGGCTGTAAAAACCAGTGAAGTGGCTATAAAAAACAGTGAAGTTGTGAATTTCCTGGTGGTCCAGTGCTTAGGACTTGGCACTTTCACTGACAAGGCTTGGGTTCTATCCCTGGTCAAGGAACTAAGATCCCACAACGTGCATGGTGCAGCCAAAAAAAGAAAGTGAAGCTTACATCTGGGAAAGCCAGAGGGCTGTGGGAAACCAAGATTTTGCTCTTAAAAGCTCACACACAAACTAACTCACTGTGAGTCCCTGCACCAAAGCAGCAGCTTGAAAAGTGCCAGGATCACATAAGATGGAGATTCATTGACTAATTTTAGGTCATGTGCCATAAGGGTAGGAATCTGGTGGAACCTTCTTTGGGGAAAAAAGTGTTGGTATTTTTAAAATTTTTACTCTCTTTCCATCTAGGTAGTCTGGCTCTGGCAGGCACCATTTATGTCACTCTCCATCAACCTAGATAATGCCGTACACACTACCCCAGTCTTCCTCTGAGGAGCAACGCCACCCAAACCACCCATTTTGGCCAGCCCCTCCAGAGCAGCTCCTGCTCCAGGGGTGATCCAAGTACAGGCCCACAACAATCACAGCTCAGCCTTGCAGTCAGCTGTGCTAGGTGCCAGCCCCAAACATAAGCACTCCTGTGTCAGTCAAGACCCAACCTCTCAGCCAGCTGAGCTGGGGGTCAGCCTCACCGACCAATGTGCCCTTAGCAGTTGAGCCAGGAGGTGAACCCCTCCCACCAGTGCACCTGCAACAATTACAGACCAACCACAAGAAGAGGTTGTACACAGCCCACATAGGGGATACCAAGGAGTACCTTGCTCTGGTGACCAGGGAGAAATGTGCCACTGAGCCCCATAAGACACCATCTACATAAGGCTAATTTTTCAAGATCATGAGATGTAGCATATATACTTAATACACAGAAACAAGCAAAGAAAAATAGCAACATGCGAAGAAAAAGGAATACTTTCCAAATAAAACACAAAACTCTGAAAAACAGAAAATTCAGGAAAAGAACTGAATAAAATGGAAGTGAGTAATTTACCAGATAAAGAGTTCAAAGACATAGTCAGAAATATGCTCATTGAACTTAGGAGAAGAATGGATGAACTATACTAGAAAGAATCAACATCAGATTAGAGGATGCAGAGAACAGATCAGAAATTTGGAAAACAGTTGAGTGAAAATCACCCAGTTGAGATAACAGAAAGTAAAAAGAATTTTAAAAATGAGAAGAGTTTAAGGGACTTCTGGGACAACATCCAATGCACCAACGTTAATATTATATGAGGCCTTAGGAGAAGAAGAGAGGGAAAAAAAGGGACAAAAAACTTATTTGAAGAAATAATAGCTGAAAACTTCCCTAACCTGGTGAGGAAACAGACATCCAAGTCCAGGAAGCACATAGAATCCCAAATAAGACAAATCCAAAGAGACCCACACCAACACACATTATAATTAAAATGTCAAAAGTTAAAGACAGAATCTTAAAAGCAGCAAGGCAAAACAAAAACTAGTTGCATACAAGGGAACCTTTACAAGACTATCAGCTGATTTTTAGCAGAAACTTTACAGGCCAGAAAGGACTGGCATGACATATGCAAAGTACTAGAAGGAAACAAAATTACAGCCAAGAATACTCTGCTCAGTAAGGTAAACAGTCGGTATTGGAGGAGCGATAAAGAGCTTCCCAGACAAGCATATGCGAGAGGAGTTCATCACCACTAAACTAGCCTTACAAGAAATGTTAGAGGGACTTCTTTAAACAGAAAAGAAAAGGTCATAATAAGAAACAAGAAAATTATAGAAGAAAAAAAATCACTGATAAAGGTAACAGTACAGTAAATGTGGTAAATCAACCACCTATAAAACTAGTATGAAGGTTGAAAGTCAAAAAGTACTAAAATCATATATAGCTAAACTAGTTAAGCAATACACGAAATAAAATGATTTAGAACATGTGTCAAAATATAAAGCATGGGGGGAGGGAGTAAAAATGTAGTGCTTTTATAATGCACTTGAATTTAAGCAACCATTAACTTTAAATAGACTGCTAAATACATAGGTTGTTATATATGAACCTTATGAACCTCATGGTAACTACAAACCAAAAACCTGTAACAGATACCAAAATAAATAAATTAAGAGAAAGATAATACAAACATAACACTAAAGAAAGTAATTAAATCACAAGGGAAGAGAACAAGAGAATAAAGGAACAGTGAAGAACTATAAAAACAACCAGAAAACAATTAACTAAGTGGCAATAATTACATATCTATCAACAATTACTTTAAATGTAAATGGACTCAAAAGATATAGCATGGCTGAATGGATATAAAAACAAAACCCATTTTTATGCTGCCTATGAGAGACTCACTTCAGATCCAAAGACACACACAGACTAAAAGTGAAGTGATGAAAAAAGATATTCTATGCAAATGTAAACAAAAAGAAAGCTGGGGTAGCAATACTTAAAGTTCAATGAAAATAAGAGCTGGTTGATCGAAAAGAAAACAAAATTGATAAACCTTTAACCAGACTCATCCAAAAAAGAAAAGGAGAGAGGGCTCAAATCAATAAAATCAGAAATGAAAGAGGAGACTTTACAACAGACATCACAAAAATACAAAGGATCATAAGAGATTGCTATGAACAATTCTACGTCAATAAAATGGGCAACTTAGAAGAAAGGGACAAATGCTTAGAAATGCACAATCTCCTAAGACTGAATTAGGGGAAAACAGAGAATATGAACACACCAGTTACCAGTAATGAAATTGAATCAATAATCAAAAATCTCCTAACAAAGAAAAGTCCAGGACCAGATGTGAAAACACTACAAAGAAAGAAAAAAAAAAAAATTACTGGCCAATGCTTCTGATGCAAAAGTTCTCAATGAAATATTAGCAAACTGAATTCAATAATACATTAAAGGATCATACACAATGATCAAGTGGAATTTATTCCAGGGATGCAAGGAAGGTTCAATATCTGCAAATCAATCAACATGTTACACCACATTAACAAAATGAAGGATCAAATGATGCAGAAAAAGCATCTGACACAATTCAACATCCATTTATGATAAAAATTCTTAACAAAATGGTTATAGAGGGAATATACTTCAACATAATGAAGCCATATATGACAAACCCACAACTAACATCATACTCAATGAAGAAAAGCTGAAATATTTTCCTCTAAGGTTGGGAACAAGACGGGGATGTTCACTCTCACCACTTTTATTCAACACAGTATTGGAAGTGCTAGCCACATCAACTAGACAAGAAAGAGAGATAAAAGGCCATTTTTAATAAATAAAATAAGTAAATGGGAAAGAAAAAGGTAAAACTGCCACTATTTGTATGACATGATATTATATATAGTAAACCCTAAAGGCTCTACCAAAATCTACTAGGACTAAAGCATGAATTCAGTAAAGTTGCAGGATACAAAATCAATATACAGAAATCACTTGTATTTCTATACATTAATAATGAACTATCAGAAGAAAAATCAACACAGCAATCCCATTTACAGTTGCATCAAAAAGAATAAAATACCTAGGAATAAATTAACTAAGGAAGTGAAAGCCTATACTCTGGAATCTATAAGACACTGATGAAAATAACTGAAGATGACACAAATAAATGAAAGGCTATACCATGCTCATGGGTTGGAAGAATTAATATTGTTAAAATGTCCACACTACCCAAAGCAATCTACAGATTCAATGCAATCTCTTTCAATATACCTGTGACATTTTTCACAGAACTGGCACAAATAATCCTAAAATTTGTATAAAACAACAAAAGACCCCAAACAACCAAGGTAATCTTAAGAAAGAACAAAGCTGGGAGTATTACACTCACTGATTTCAAACTATACTACAAAGCTGTAGTAATTAAAACTGTATAGTACTGACACAAAAATAGACACTTAAATGAATGAACACAATAGAAAGCCCAGAAGTATATCCATGTTTATATGGTCAATTAATTTATACCAAAAATAGACAGTGAGGAAAAGACAATTTCTTAAATATATGGTGTTGGGAAAACTTAATAGCTATATGCAAAAGAATAAAACTAGACACCTTTCTCATATCATATACACAAATAAACTCAAAATGGATTAAATACTCAAATATACAACCTGAAACCATAAAACTCCTAGAAGAAAACATAAATAGTATGCTTTTTCACATTAGTCAGAGCAATACTTTTCTGATCTCTCTCCACAGGCAGGGTAACAAAAGCAAAAATTGACAAATGGGACCACATTAAACTAAAAAAAACTTTTGCACTGCAAAGGAAACCATCAACAAAACAAAAAGGCAACCTACCAAATGGGGGAAGATATTTGCAAATTATATGTCTGATAAGGAGTTAATATCCAAAATGTATAAAGAACTCAAACATATCAATATATTTTAAAAAATCCAATTAAAAAATGGGCACAGGACCTGAAAAGACATGAAGTCATACAGATGGCCAACAGTTAGATTAAAAAATGCTGAATATCACTAATAATCAAAGAAAAACAAATCAAAATCACAATGAGATATCACCTCACACCTGTCAGAATGGCTATTATCAAAAAGACAAGAAACAACAAATGTACAAGGCTTTGGAGAAAAGGGAATCCTCATGCACTGTTGCTGGGGACATAAATTTGTACAGCCACTATGGAAAAGAGGATGGGGGTTCTTCAAAAATTAAAAATATAATTACCATTTGATCCAGCAATTCCACTTATGGGTATTTATCCAAACAAACCCATAATCACTAATTCAAAAAGATATATGTAACCCTATGTTTATTGAAGTATTATTTACAATGGTTAGTATATGGAAGCAACCTAAGTGTCCATCAATAGATACATGGATAGAGAAGATGTAGTATAAACATACAATGGAATCTTAGCCATAAAAAAAGAATGAAATCTTGCCTTTTGCAACAACATGTATGGATTTAGAGGGTATTAAGCTAGGTAAAATAAGTCAGACAGAGAAAGACAAATACTGTATGATTTTACTTATATGTGGAATCTAAAAAACAAAATAAATGAAAGAACAAGTCAAAACAGAACTCATAGATACTCATAGATACAGAGAACAAACTGTTGGTCACCAGAGGGGTGGGGAGATGGAGGTTCGGGGAAGTAAGTGAAGGGGATTAAGAGGTACAAACTTCCAGTTATAAAATAAATGTCACAAGGATGTAAAGTACAGCATAGGGAATATAATCAACAATATTGCAATAACAGCATAATGACAGATTGTTACTAGATTTATCATGATCATTTTGTAATGCATATAAATGTCAAATCACTATGTTTCACACCTGAAACTAATACAATATTATATGTTAACTATATTCAATAAAATTTTCTTAAAGTGTATCAATCATTGAATTGCTGCAACCACTTGGTCCTCTTTCCATTTCTCTTTTTTTCTGAAACCCTACCTCTCTCTATCTCATTTTCCTTTGTCTTTGCATCTGTTATTTTTGTCTCCTTTTCCCTTCTCTATGTCTTTCTTTGTATTGGTTTCTCTCTTCTCCTATTCAGGTCTCTCTCCACACCCTCACCCCAATAAACATTTCTCCCTTAGCCCTCATATGTCTTCATGCTATTCTTATCTTGAAAAAGGAAAATGAATGTTTTTGCTTAGCCACCTAGCTTGCATTTCCTCCTAAGATACTTTTAGAAAAATTCAAGTAAAAAACAAGGTATTCAAGCCAAACTTGAGAGGAAAGTTGTGGTAAAATGGCACACATTAAAACATGAGAAAAAATATGGTTATTAGTTGAATTATTTTGAAGAACCATTATCAGTGTAGAGGAATGACAAAGGAACTGGTTTTAAGATGCTGGTGCAATTTGAATGAATGCCTGATACTGAAGCGTCCCAAAAAAGAAGTTAGCTCACAGCTTGAGGTGCCCACTGTGGGATCACAGGTCCAACTGGACCCCCGCCCCTGTTCTTTTGGCCATGTGTCCTCTCTATGTTTCTTCCTTATTTATCCTCTCTAAAACTCTGTTTACTCATCAATATTTTTTTTAATAGTATGGAACCTGAGCTAAGGTAATGTAAGCAAGGTGTTTAGCACAGTCCCTAGTACTTAGTCCATGTTCAAAACTGTTAGTCATTATCATCAACATGATTTTTATTATTTTTATTGGCCACAAGAATAACAACTTCCAGTTTTCATTCAATCTCTTAAAGGCAATTATCCACTCTGATTTTCATGTTCTTTTCTTCCATGAGAGTTTAGCTAGTTCTTATTTTAATTTTTATTTGTGTAAATGTGTATATATCTAAAATTTAATGGGCAAAGTTTCCTCAAAATTCATGGGAAAAAATAACAGTACCCTTACTCATTGACTGTGATAAGTTTAAAATGTATACTATAAATCCTAATGCAACCACTAAAATAACAAAGAATATTAGATAATAAGCAGACTAAGGAAATAAATAAAATCATAAAATATCATTAATGAAAAGAAAGCAGATAGAGAAAAAAAAGGGCAAAGAATTTTAGATGAGACATACAGAAAACAAAAACAAAGATTAGAGATCAGTAATCATTTACATTACATGTAAATAGTCTAGAGTAAGATTAGACAAAAAGAGCAAGACCAAGCTACATGATGCTATAAGAAATTCATTCTAAATAAAGGATACAAATAGGTTAAAAGTAAAAGGATGGTAAAAGATATTCCTTGCTAACACTAATCAAAAGAAAACTGAAGTGCTAGATTAATAGCAAAGTAAATTTCAGAATAAAGTATATTATTAGAGATATAGAAGTCTATTTTATAATGATAAAGGAGAAATATAAAAACCCATGGACATAATCAAAATTTCAAAACCCTTCTATTGTAATCGGTAGAACAAGTGGACAGAAAATCAGTAGTATATAGAAGACTTGAGCAACATAATCAATTCACTTAACCAATTGACATTTATAGGATGCTCTACTGAACAGCAGAAGAATAGGCATGTTTTTCAAGTGTACATGGGATGTTTACCAAGATATAAAATATTCTGTGTCATAAAATATTTTAAAATACATTTAAAAGGGTATAAGTCATACAAAGTATGTTCTCTGATAAAATGGAATTAAATTAAGATTAAATAACAGAAAGATGTCTGGACAATTTTTTGAAATATTTGATAACTAAATAACATACTTCAATGTAGCCCATGTGTCAAAGAAGAAATTAAAAGGGAAATTATAAAGTAGTTTGAATTGAATGAAAACGAAAAGACTTTAGATTTTGTGGGATTCTACTAAAGCAGTAGTTAGGGGGAAATTTATAGCACTAAATGCCTACTTATATGAGAAAAGAAAAGAAGTCTCACATCAATGACCTCAGTTTCACACAAAGAAACCAGGAAAAGAAAAGCAAATTAAATGCAGATTGAGGAAAATAAAGAAAATAATAAAGATCAGAGTAAAAACAATGAAGTAGAAAAATAATAGATAAATAAATAAAACCAAAGTGATTTTTTGAGATCAATAAAATCATTTAATTTCTGACTAGTTTGATCAGGAAAAAATGACAGAAGATAAAATATTGTCAATACAAGGAATGAGAGAAATGACTTTCTAAGAATTGCTCCAGACATCAAAACCCAGCAGACATTACATAAAAAGAATGCTACAGACTAATAGAGATATTGGGGTTATAGAGATACTGCTAAACACAATTTTAGCTAAAAAAAAAAAAAAAAGATTTTCCTCAAGTGTCAAGTAGTCTCTGACTACTTGTTCATGTTTAAGAATGGGTAACTAAAATAGTAACTGAAAGCCCAGTATACCTGGAAAACTTGAGAAATGGTGAGCTTCTCTTTGTTTCTCTTCTGACCATTTGGTCAGGGACTCTGCTATTTTTTTGGTAATGAATCTCAGATTTCTCTTATGGGGAATCTTCTCTTTCGGGCCAATCAAGATATAGAAGGCAACATTCAAATCTTTTATCTGTAGTCTGTAGGACTAACTGTCAATATTTTTTAGAAAATGTGGGGGAAATGCTTATGGGTTTGATTGCTCATGACAGGGTAATATGTTCCTGAAGCATTCAGCACATAAGGCACTGAGATGGAGGAAGGGTGTAGCTTACAAAATCACTTAAGTAATGTGATGGTGCTTAACATCCTATATCAGAAATGAGCTACTAACACTTAAAAACTACATGGGAACTTACACATTAAAACCTGTCATATCAAAGCTTTCAAATTAACCATCTTAGCAACATGGACTCTAAATCCAATGGTCAGATATTACTAAAACAATTTCTTAAACTTCTTTTTGTTTTTCATTTAGACCTCTAAGTACTTTTTATGAATATTTTCAATACCCTAAGAATGAATTGATTTAGGAAATAGACAAGATGCAAATTAGAGTAATATGGAAGATGATCAAGCTGAGGATACAATTGTGACCTCAAAAAGGTGTCTTTGAAAGTAGTGGGACTTGAACACTAGGTCTAAAGAAAATTTCAGAAGAGAAATTCCAAATGCATTTTGAATGATGACAGCCTCGTTAGAATAAATGAATCTACTACCAAAATGACTACTTTGAAAGACAGCTGTCACTTGGATGTATAAATTTAGGTGTGTCAGCAGGAGTGGGAGTAATTAGGAGGTCCAATTTATTTCTTTACACACACACTTTGGGTAAGTATTCCAGGTGAGGTCAAGGAAGTCGCCCCACTACTTACCTGCGAAAGCCTATTAAAGTTGAACTGCCTCCTGAGAATGTGTGGCTGATGACAGCAGAAGGCAAGAAGGCCACCGCTTTGATAAATACCCTAAGGGTTTGCAAAATGGCAGTGCTGGGAGGCATGTGCCAAATCATGTTTGGCTTTGGCCCTATAACTTGTGATGCTGTCAAGGACTCATCACGTCAATTGGTGGAAAATGGATTACTGTCATTCTTCAAGGCACGGCACATCATTCCCCATTGATTGGCATGCCAAATCCTTCACAAAGTAATGAGTCAGGGATGATTCAAATCATCATCCAACTGTCAGCTTGATTGCATAGCCCTCTATCAATGGGATTAAACTGATGTGGCATCCAAAATGTAATGAAAGGCATTACTTCATGTAAGAAGTTGACAGGAAGACAGGGGTGCTGGGCCCAGGAGGCCTAGGCATATAGAAAAAATAATAATAATAACAAAACTGGGAAGAGTGAATTGATAGATGATGTAAATATATTTTTCAGTCTCTTAAGAGATGTTATGACTAAAGGGAATTACATTTCTCTTCATGGTGAATTAGATCTGATAGGAACACTGTAGAAATTATCTAGCTGATGGCTATTCTCTGACAAAGAAGAAACTGAGGTAAAGGAAGGGAAATGAATCATGAATTTTGGTTACTGAGGAGAGAATGGGAGCATAATACAAGGCGTGTTTTTCGGAGGGAAAGAAACTTAGTTTTCAGTCTTGGTTCTTCTATTTACGTGTGTGTCATAATACGCAAGCCCCTAAGCCTCTGTCTCTTCACCTACCAAATGGGTTACATACATCATATGTATCTATATTTATATCTATGTACATATATGTGATATATATATATATATATATATATATATATATATATATATATATATATATATATATATATATAAAGATTAAGGGTGTAAATCACTAAGACAATTAGGATCCCATATCAACATATGACAGGAAAAATATGCTGTTATATTGTTTAATTTTCATGAAATACACACATAAAAAAATGCCTGTTTTAGAGGTTCAAACTGAATCACTTATTTTTCTATTGCCTTGGTGATCACCAGTATTTTTTCTTAGAAAAAAGCCATCCTTGCACAAAAATACCTCATACATATTATCTTATTTAATATAGTTTAGAGAAATCATAAATCTTGGCAAGGTCACATTCTTAATAAAAGGTTAAGGTTTTATTGATATGGCTCTAAAGCCTCTTCTTAATCATGAGCTCTGATGCTTCTCATGGTGATGTTGTTCTTAGTTCATTAGTGGAAGAATACATTCTCCTGGTGTTTTTTTTTTAGCAGTGGCACCAGGGTCCTGCTGTCTCATGTTCTATGATCCAGTGGATTGTGCCCCAAGAGACCTGAATTGCATGTAAGTAGCTACCTATGTGATAAGTGGAACTTGTTCACAAATTGCCCCAACACAATTTTCTCACCATTTTAAGCTGATTAAAAGTATATTATTTTGGATTTTAGCAAACATTTTGTTCTGGGGGATGGAAAGTATTACACTTCTACCTTTATTAGCTAAAGGAATTATTTGTCAACTGACTAAAAACCTAAGCAACTGAGGTATTACTGGGGTGTTGGAACCTGAAAGGGGAGGTATCATTTTATGAACAAAAACTGTCCCCAGACTCAGGCATGAGGACCAGTGTTAGGAATGTGAATTGGAGTGAACTATTTAGGCTTCTATTTGAATGTTATAAGTCCCACCATATTATCTGCCAGATTATTTAGATATGGATGTTGTGCAAAGTTCTGGAAATCTCATCTTTAGAGTGGTGTTAACAATTCAAAGAGTATCCAAAGAAGGGAAAGAGACCTTTGATCAAACAAGTTGAGAAAATCTTGTACACTGTGTCCCTTTTAAAGAATCTCAAATGCATACTAGCATGTTAAAGTTTCTAAGAAATCCTGTGGTAAAGAAACCTATTTAACTTTGCTCACTGCAGTATTTCTATAGCTTCTTTGACAAGTGACGTTCTTTCTTGTATGATGTCTACGATAGTACCTAGAACAGGGTCTGGGATATAGGAGGGGCTCAAGAAATACTTACAAGAATGTTGTGGAGTCAAGTTCCCAATGGATTAATGTCTCACGGTTGTAGTACAGAAGAAGCTGATTTGATGGATATGCATTGTACTGTGGCAGACACTGGAGAAAGAGTATAAAACAATAAATGTGACATATGCATTGGCCTCAAAGGAGTTTAAAGTTTACTGGAAATGGCAGAAATGTTTGTAAATGAAAAAAGGAAGCCAGTATCACATAAATATTGAGAGTGCTAGCTTTGGTCTCAGACAGAACTGAGTTCAAGTTTTGACATTACCACTTACCAGGGGATGGTCTAAGGCAAGTTATTTAATAATTCCAAAGCTTCAGTATTCTAACATGGAAAATGGAGATAACAGAGTCATACAGCTCACTTGGATGTTATTTAGTGTGATGTAAGCAAAAAGAAATAACTGCATTTTGTCTCTGCACCAAGCAATGTCATAAATCACTCAAATATTTCCTGAATGGTTTGATGATAAATAATTATATATTTTTAATTTCTACTTAGTGAAGTACCTTAGTGAAGGTACTTAGTGACGAAGAAAATATTTTTGAATGAATAAAAGACTGAATCAGAGAAGCATTTTCTAAGCACAGCGCATGCAACAGCCTCATCTCTGGGTACACGATTTTCCTCTTGCCATTGCATTAGTAGCTGTATGAATGAGCATTTATGAATGTCCACCTTTTTCTATAATATCCTGTGGTCACTTTGTAAGGTGTCAACTTGGCTAGGCTGAACTACACTTATCATAGCTTTTCCCTGTATGTTCCAGTGTAGGGTAGGCCAAAAGAGACCTTTTTCCTTTTTTCTTTTCTTTTCTTTTCTTTTCTTTTTTTCTTTTCTTTTCTTTTCTTTTCTTTTCTCTTCTGTTCTCTTTTCTTTTCTTTCCTTTTTTCTTTCTTTCTTTCTCTCTTTCTTTCTCTCTTTCTTTCTTTCTTTCCTTCTTTGCTTTCTCTTTCTTTTGATGATATTTGCTGGATGAAAGTAAAGCACCAGTCACTTTGTAGCTCATACATGTTATCACTTACCTGCTGGCTCCCATCTTCATGTGGGTATCAGATGGGCCTGTAACTGTTCCATCTTCCCCTGGATCCTCCTTCAGTGTCTCTGACTCCTGACCAGGTGTGTTTAGCTCCATAATGAAGGACAC
Organism: Balaenoptera physalus; assembly: GCF_965194825.1. NCBI lineage: Eukaryota > Metazoa > Chordata > Mammalia > Artiodactyla > Balaenopteridae > Balaenoptera > Balaenoptera physalus. The sequence continues at coordinate 40,056,457 of NC_138897.1, read as the reverse complement.
AAAACTTACCTGCCCCATCAAGGTTAAAAGCAGCACCAACTGCCATGAGTTTCAGTCCATCCTTGAGGGCTCCAGCTCAAATTATGTAAAATCTTTCTAATTAGCCCATGTTTTCCCTTTGAGGAGAACCTAGGACATTTCTTTGATTCTTATGGAAGTAATTAGGGTCCAGAGGGTTCTCCTTTCATGTAACATTTCCTAACCAGGGAGACTGTGGGGCAGTGTAAAACTCAGCCAGAGACCTGGGATCTAGTCACAGTTCTCAGCAAACCAGCCCTGGGTCCCTGGGTAAATCAGTAATTCTGTGAGTGTCAGCTTCTGCTTAATTCAATGGATAGTCAGTTTTTTCCCTACATAACTCATACAGCTATTGTAGAGATAAACTATCACACTGAAAGCTAACACACCTTGAAAAAATAAGTAAATCTCTAGTATTTACAAGAATTATTGAAGTATTATTTTGGCATTATTATTATTATTCTTTCAAATCTACCATTTAGTGAGCACTTATTTTATGCCGTGCACCATGCTGAGAGCACATTTCATTTTCTCATTTATTCCCTGTAGAATAGGCTTTATTCCCCCTACTGTACTTATGAGAAAATAGTTAGAACTCAGGTTAGTTAGATAACTACCCCAGAGTTTTAGTCAGAGTGCCTAAACATTTCTTTATAACATATGGAATACACAGAAAAATTGTTCAAACTTGGTTTGAATGTTGAAAATGTGGTGAATTATCTGCATTAGTTGTATAATAGTTGTGCTACATAAAGTTGTTTATAATAAATTTTATGAAATTGTGTAATGATGTGATACTAAAATGAAAAAGTACTACAAATACAGTCAATGTAACTCTAGACAATTGAAATTGCCAAATCACGTGACTCACATCAGAGATTCTTTCTGACTTCAGAAAGGTTAGTGTGACTGAAAAAATAAAGAAATATCCCTGAGGCACCAACTGTCTATCAATCAAAAACTTTCAGTTGATATTTAAGAACAGCTATTTAACTTCAAACAATATTATTATAATTAGAAAAAATTGAAAGTAAGAATTTTAATATGGTAAATAGTAAATGTGGATTAAATTATGTGATGCCTTAAAAGGTGATAATAGCTTAAGATTTTAAGTTTGGGTTTTGAAAATCAGCATATCATGTTGACATGTAATTGTTGTTGACCAAAAGTATTTCAGAAAAATATTTAGAATTGGAATGGGAAGAAGGCTTAGAGTTTGATTGAAATAACAAAGAAGAAATTATTTATGTAGATAAATATATACTATTTTCTATGTGAACATGAATGTATGTGATGTGTGTGTGTGTGTTTGTTTATATGTTTACCCAAAAATCTATGTGTGTTTTATGATTAAGTGTAACTTAGATTTGAGAGAATATAGTACATGAGAGGATATGGTACATTTAAGCTGTTGTTAATTTTAAATCTTGCAAATTTAAGCCAAGACTCCAAATAGGTAAAATATTCTAGGTAAACAGTTAAAGAAAATGAACAGTGTGGATAATTATGAGCAGGTTAACATGATAAAAAATCTGCTTCATTGGGCGATTGGGATTGACATGTATACACTGATGTGTATAAAATTGATGACTGATTAAAAAAAATTCTAGTAAGGAAAAAAACAGAATGATTCAGAAGATAGAGAGTAACTCAGATGAGAATATGGTTTATTCTGTCTGGGGTGTCAGTAAAGGTTTCCGGAAGGAGGTAATTAGCATTATGGGTATTAAAGGAAGGAATAATATGCTAATTTTTGTATGCAGATATACCATGACACTGAGTGATTTTCTTTGTTTTATTTTATTAAGACCTAAAATAAAGGTGGTTGTAAACACACACACACACACACACAATCTGCTTCATTTTAGAACATGAAGTCTAAGATTTCAGAAAATTTAACTAAAATGTCAGTAAGTAAACTCCATAAATAGTGAATATGAAAGTAGAACAGTTTTTTTGCGAGAACACCAGAATCATAACTAGCTGCTGGACAATCATTGACAGGAAGACACTGGAACTCACCAAAAAACATACACCACATCCAAAGAAAAAGGAGAAGACACAGTGAGACCATAGAAGGGGCACAATCACAGTAAAATCAAATCCCATAACTGCTGGGTGGGTGACTCACAGACTGGAGAACACTTATGCTACAGAAGTCCACCCACTGGAGTGAAAGTTCTGAGCTCATGTCAGGATAACCAACCTGGGGGTCTGGCAATTGGAGGAGGAAATCCTAGAGAATCAGACTTTGAAGGCTAGTGGGATTTGATTGCAGGACTTCGACAGGACTGGGGGAAACAGAGACTCAACTCTTGCAGGGTACACAAAAAGCAGTGTGCACATCAGAACCCAGGGGAAGGAATAGTGACCCCATAGGAGACTGAACAAGACCTACCTGCTAGTGTTGGAGGGTCTCCTGCAGAGGTGAGGGGGGTGGCTATGGCTCACAGTGGAGACAAGGACACTGTCCGCAGAAGTTCTGGGAAGTACTCATTGGCGTGAGCCCTCACAGAGTCTGCCATTAGCCCCACCAAAGAGCTCAGGTAGGCTCCAGTGTTGGGTTGCCTCAGGCCAAACAACCAACAGGGAGGGAATGCAGCTCCACCCATCAGCAGTCAAGTGGATTAAAGTTTTACTGAGCTCTGCCCAACAGAGCAGCAGTCAGCTCTACCCACCACCAGTCCCTCCCATCAGGAAACTTGCACAAGCATCTTAGATAGCCTCATCCACCAGAGGGCAGAGAGCAGAGCAAGAAGAACTACAATCCTGCAGCCTATGGAACAAAAACCACATTCACAGTAAGATAGACAAGATGAAAAGGCAGAGGGCTATGTACCAGATGAAGGAACAAGATAAAACCCCAGAAACACAACTAAGTGAAGTGGAGATAGGCAACCTTCTAGAAACAGAATTCAGAATAATGATAGTGAAGGTGATCCAGGACCTTGGAAAAAGAATGGAGACAAAGATCAAGAACATGCAAGAAATGTTTAACAAAGACATAGAAGAATTAAAGAACAAACAAACAGAGATGAACTATACAATAACTGAAACAAAAACTACACTAGAAGGAATCAATAGCAGAATAACTGAGTCAGAAGAACGGATAAGTGACCTGGAAGACAGAATGGTGGAATTCATTGCTGTGGAACAGAATAAAGAAAAAAGAATGAAAAGAAATGAAGACAGCCTAAGAGACCTCTGGAACCACATTAAACGTAACAACATTTGCATTATAGGGGTCCCAGAAGGAGAAGAGAGAAAGGACCTGAGAAAGTATTTGAAGAGATTATAGTTGAAAACTTCCCTAACATGGGAAAGGAAATAGCCACCCAAGTCCAGGAAGCGCAGAGAGTCCCATACAGGATAAACCCAAGGAGAAACACGCTGAGACACATAGTAATCAAATTGGCAAAAATTAAAGACAAAGAAAAATTATTGAAAGCAGAAACGGAAAAATGACAAATAACGTACAAGGGAACTCCCATAAGGTTAACAGCTGATCTCTCAGCAGAAACTCTGCAAGCCAGAAGGGAGTGGCACAATATACTTAAAGTGATGAAAGGGAAGAATCTACAACCAAGATTACTCTAAACGGCAAGGATCTCATTCAGATTCAATGGAGAAATCAAAAGCTTTACAGACAAGCAAAAGCTAAGAGAATTCAGCACCACCAAACCAGCTCTACAGCAAATGCTAAAGGAACTTCTCTAAGTGGGAAACACAAGAAAAGAAAAGGACCTACAAAAACAAACCCAAAACAATTAAGAAAATGGTCATAGGAACATGCATATTGATAATTACCTTAAACGTGAATGGATTAAATGCTCCAACCAAAAGACTCAGGCTTGCTGAATGGGTACAAGAACAAGACCCATCTATATGCTGTATACAAGAGACACACTCCAGATCTAGGGACATATACAGACTGAAAATGAGGGGATGGAAAAAGATATTCCATGCAAATGGAAATCAAAACAAAGCTGGAGTAACAATACTCATATCAGATAAAATAGACTTTAAAATAAAGGAAGTTACAAGAGACAAGGAAGGACACTACATCACGATCAAGGGATCAAACCAAGAAGAAGATATAACAATTATTAATATATATGCACCCAACATAGGTGCACCTCAATACAAAAGGCAACTGCTAATAGCTATAAAAGAGGAAATCGACAGTAACACAATAATATTGGAGGAATTTAACACCTCACTTACACCAAAGAACAGATCATCCAAAATGAAAATAAATAAGGAAACAGAAGCTTTAAATGACACAATACACCAGATAGATTTAATTGATATTTATAGGGCATTCCATCCAAAAACAGCAGATTACACGTTCTTCTCAAGTGTGCATGGAATATTCTCCAGGATAGATCATATCTTGGGTCACAAATCAAGCCACAGTAAATTTAAGAAAATTGAAATCATATCAAGCATATTTTCTGACCACAATGCTATGAGATTCAAAATGAATTATGGGGAAGAAGCCATAAAAAATACAAACACATGGAGTCTAAACAATACGTTACTAAATAACCAAGAGATCACTGCAGAAATCAAAAAGAAAATCAAAAAACACCTAGAAACAAATGACAATGAAAACACGATGATCCAAAACCTATGGGATGCAGCAAAAGCAGTTCTAAGGGGGAAGTTTATAGCTATAAAAGCCTAAGTCAAGAAACAAGAACAATCTCAAATAAACAATCTAACCTTACAACTAAAGGAACTAGAGAAAGAAGAAAAAACAAAACCCAAAGTTAGCAGAAGGAAAGAAATCATAAAGATCACTTCAGAAATAAATGAAATAGAAATAAAGAAAACAATAACGAAGATCAATAAAACTAAAAGCTGGTTCTTTGAGAAGATAAACAAAATTGATAAACCATTAGCCAGACTCATCAAGTAAAAGAGGGAGAGGACTCAAATCAATAATTTTAGAAATGAAAAAGGAGAAGTTACAACAGACACCGCAGAAATACAAAGCATCCTAAGAGACTACTACAAGCAACTCTATGCCAATAAAATGGACAACCTGGAAGAAATGGACAAATTCTTAGAAAGGTATCACCTTCCAAGACTGAACCAGAAAGAAATAGAAAATATGAACAGACCAATCACAAGTAATGGAATTGAAACTGTGATTAAAAATCATCCAACAAACAAAAGTCCAAGACCAGATAGCTTCACATGTGAATTCTATCAAACATTTAGAGAAGAGCTAACATCCAACTTTCTCAAACTCTTCCAAAAAATTTCGGAGGAAGGAAAACTCCCAAACTCATTCTATGAGGCCACCATTACCCTGATAACAAAACCAGACAATGATACTACAAAAAAAGGAAATTACAGACCAATATCACTGATGAACATGGATGCAAAAATCCTCAACAAAATACTAGCAAACAGAATCCAACAACACATTAAAAGGATCATGCACCATGATCAAGTGGGATTTATCCCAGCGATGCAAGGATTCTTCAATATACGCAAATCAATCAATGTGATAAACCATATTAACAAATTGAAGAATAAAAACCATATGATCATCTCAATAGATGCAGAAAAAGCTTTTGACGAAATTCAACACCCACTTATGATAAAAACTCTCCAGAAAGTGGGCATAGAGGGAACCTACCTCAACATAATAAAGGCCATATATGACAAACCCACAGCAAACATCATTCTTAATGGTGAAAAACTGAAACCATTTCCTCTAAGATCAGGGACAAGAGAAGGATGTCCACTCTCACCACTATTATTCAACAAAGCTTTGGAAGTCCTGGCCACAGTAATCAGAGAAGAAAAAGAAATAAAAGGAATACAAATTGGAAAAGAAGAAGTAAAGCTGTCACTGTTTGCAAATGACATGATACTATACATAGAGAATCCTAAAGATGCCACCAGAAAACTACTAGAGCTAATCAATGAATATGGTAAAGTTGAAGGATACAAAATTAATGCACAGAAATCTCTTGCTTTCCTATACACTAATGATGAAAAATCTGAAAGGGAAATTAAGGAAACACTGCATTTACCATTGCACCAAGAAGAATAAAATACCTAGGAATAAACCTACCTAGGGAAACAAACGACCTATGTGCACAAAGCTATAAGACACTGATGAAAGAAATTAAAGATGATACCAACAGATGGAGAGACATACCATGTTCTTGGATTGGAAGAATCAATATTGTGAAAATGACTGTACTACCCAAAGCAATTTACAGATTCAATGCAAGCCCTATCAAATTACCAATGGCATTTTTTACAGAACCAGACAAAAAATATTAAAATTTGTATGGAGACACAAAAGACCCAGAATAGCCAAAGCAGTCTTGAGGGAAAAAAATGGAGCTGGAGGAATCAGACTCCCTGACTTCAGACTATACTACAAAGCTACAGTAATCCAGACAATATGGTACTGGCACAAAAACAGAAATATAGATCGGTCGAACATCATAGAAAGCCCAGAGATAAACCCACTCAGCTATGGTCAACTAATCTATGACAAAGGAGGCAAGGATATACAAGGGAGAAAGGACAGTCTCTTCAATAAGTGGTGCTGGGAAAACTGGACAGCTATATGTAAAAGAATGAAATTAGAACACTCCTTAACTCCATACACAAAAATAAACTCAAAATGGATTAGAGACCTTAATGTAAGACTGGACACTATAAAACTCTTAGAGGAAAACATAGGAAGAACAGTCTTTGACATAAATCACAGCAAGATCTTTTTTGATCCACCTCCTAGAGTAATGGTAATAAAACAAAAATAAACAAATGGGACCTAACGAAACTTAAAAGTTTTGCACAGCAAAGGAAACCATAAACAACCCTCAGAATGGGAGAAAATATTTACAAATGAATCAATGGACAAAGGATTAATCTCTAAAATATATAAGCAGCTCACACATCTCAATATTAAAAAAACAAACAACCCAATCCAAAAATAGGCAGAAGACCTAAATAGACATTTCTCCAAAGAAGACATACAGATGGCCAAGAAGCCCATGAAAAGCTGCTCAACATCACCAATTATTAGAGAAATGCAAATCAAAACTACAATAAGGTATGACCTCACACCAGTTAGAATGGGCATCATCAGAAAATCTACAAACAACAAATGCTGGAGAGGGTGTGGAAAAAGGGAACCCTCATACACTGTTGGTGGGAATGTAAATTGATACAGCCACTATGGAGAACAGTATGGACGTTCCTTAAAAAACTAAAAATAGAATTGCCATATGATCCAGAAATCCCACTACTGCGCATATACTCAGAGAAAACCATAATTCAAAAAGACACATGCACCCCAGTGTTCATTGCAGCACTATTTACAAAAGCCAGGTCATGGAAGCAACCTAAGTGCCCATCGACAGACGAATGGATAAAGACGAAGTGGTACATATATACAATAGAATATTACTCAGTCATAAAAAGGCACAAAATTGGGTCATTTGTTGAGACGTGCATGGATCTAGAGACTGTCATACTGAGTGAAGTAAGCGTGAAAGAGAAAAACAAATATCATACATTAACACATACATGTGGAACCTAGAAAAATTGTACAGATGAACTGGTTTGCCAGGCAGAAATTGAGACACAGATGTAGAGAACAAACGCATGGACACCAAGAGGGAAAAGTGGTGAGAGGGTGGGGAAGGTGGTATGATGAATTGGGCAATTGGGATTGACATGTATACACTGATGTTTGTAAAATCAATGACTAATAAGAACCTGCTGTCTAAAAAATAAAATAAAATAAAATTCAAAAATTGAAAAGAAAAAAAGAAAGTAGAACAAAATTCCTTGATATTGAGAGCGAGAAAATACATGAGTCAAAGGGAATAAACTAATATCTTTAATTTTTTAAAAGTATTTGGATGAGCAAATTTCATTTCCATAACAGAATGAAATTGCAATTCTGGAATAACTAGTACATAAGATATTGAGAAGTAATTGCAGCAATCAGAACAATGAGTCTATAGCCTATGAAAATAAGTAAATGCAAGCCTAGAGAGAAAAAGCAACCAAAATAGAACATCATTATGCTAAAAGAAAGAGAGAGAGAGGGAGAGAGAGTGAGGCAGGAAGAGAAGTTTGAGAGGAAAGGAGGAAGGAAGAAATAAAGGGAAGGAAAAGAAAGAAAAAGAAAAACATTGAATATATGTTAATGAAAAAAAATACAACAAATCTTACACAATGCACAAGGATTGTTTAGACAATTCATTTGTTAGAGTTCATAATCTGATGGGGAAAATGGAAGAAATAATATATATGAAAATGGAATAAGATACATTTCAGGAAAACAAATCTAGAAGAGAATGAGAGAAATTTATTCTAAATTAAAAACAGTATACTTCATGGAGATTTCTAATAAATAAACAAATTCTAGTGAAATTATTCTCCTAACTCAGCACTTATTAGACTTTAGGGCAAGTACGTGTACGTCCTAAATTACCCAACACTGATTTATATGGTTATGGTAATACCAGACGTACACAAGTTAAATTACGGTAATGTAAACATTGAGGTAACTAACAGGAAGCAATCAGGTGAATGGCAAACCCCAGACCTAATCTGTGACTGAATTCTTAGAACCATGAGACATGTTTGGGGGTGTGCTGCCTGCACTGCAACAAGTTGAACACTTTCTTATAATCACTTTGGTATAGCAACATACCCTGCCTTGTGCTTCCTAGGACTTCTTTGGATTGTCTATATATATTATCTCTTTCCAAAACAAGATAGGAAACATTTTTGGGACTGAGAGCTTGAAGCCCTAGGTAGAGTTCTATCTGGAACCAAATTTTTTGCTCATGGGAATCTGAGTTCCAATCCAAGGAAAGATAAATCTGAAAAAGTTATACACCCCTTGCCAATAATGCCAATCTTGTGAGAAATATGGAACAGCTATTCCCCATTTTCTCTCTTCTACCCACTTTGCATTATTTTCTTTCTCCTTCCAAATTCTTAAAGGTCTGCTCTACAATGGTTCTTATCAAAGTTTTTTATATTAGAAAAATAGACTTCAATATTATATAAAATTATCATGGTAAGTTCTCAAGTTGAATTTAATTTTTTTCTTCTAATTATAAAATTAAACTTTCCTGTTGAAAAGATTTCATGTATCTTCAGCAGAAAGCTGAGGTTTTACAAGAGATAATGTAGGCTTTACATTGTTCATGAAATCTTCATATTTGAGTTCCATTAAAGATCTATCAGAACCTCCAATCATCCCCCTGCTCACTACACACAACACTACAATGGAAATGACTCCATGGCTGGAAGGTCTAGGCAGCCCTGGTGCAAGAGCAATGTACAATGAACATTATCGAGCCCCAGGCTGGAATGCAGCTAGTTTGTTGTGCCCAGCATGCTTTTTAATTTAATAAAATAGTACTGCTAGGATCAGTCAAAATGTGAAGTAAACCAAAAACCTTTCTATCAACCTCAATCTTTCTCCAGGCTGATCTCCCTGAGTTTGCAGAGGCTTCACACTGCACAGCAGCATGATCCAGACCATCTGGAATTCTGGGTGCTTTTATATTTTTAACCTCTCTCCTTAACCTATCCTTTGACCCATCTCAAGGCTTTTCTTCTGATGACAGAAGGATGTATGAGTAACTATTTTCAGGCCAAGTGTTATGGGTAATAATGGCTTAACAAACCCCACCTTGAAAATAGTTTCAGGACCAATAAGATAAATAATACATTAGATGTATCTAATATGATAATTTATTTTAGAGCAGAGGTGGATGAAACTCATACCACATAATGAGATATTTACTTCATTTGTGTTTAAAGCTGGACCAGGTTTCAAACGTGCAAATAATCAAAGTGTACAGTTCAAAATCACTTTGTATGCCCATATCTCTCAAAAAAATTCCCCTTTCCTTTGCCTGATGGATAAGAAACAGCCTGCTACCTTTTTCTTAACTAAGGGTCTCACACATTGGCAATTTTGTCAACCTAGATGTACACACCACTGCCACATCCGAATCATAATAAATTTTGTTTACTGTAGTTAGATATTGGTTTTGCTTACAGCTTAGTTAAAACAGCCAAAGATTTATCCTTCTGTCAGAACCACTGGAAAATTGAGAGTCTTGTGCAAGTTGTAAGCTTTCTTCTTAATCTTCTGGAAACTTTTCCAATTTTCCTTTAATAACACCAGGAGGTCAGTGGTATTCCACTTATGAATGGAGGGGGAGGAGCTCTCCATCTCAGTCTCCCTCCTTTACTCAGCTGACAGCCTCCACATCAATAAAATGCAGCAATATACATTAGGACTAACTTATACACCAGGCTATCACCATCAGGTAAAATTGACCACAAATTACTGATTACTGAATCAGGAAAGTCATCAGTTATATTGTACTTGATTACTTTCTCATAAGACGAATATATTACTGAATATGCTGAGATTACTCATGCATAAGAATTTGGAAGTGACACCCCAGTAGCCCGTCCTGAGGAGGAAAGGAGAATTGTGTTGAGGATGTAGACTCGAAGTTCCTTATATAAATTGTTTTAAGCCTGCTATTCAATTATGGTAGATTGCGTGTGATGTGTACATGAATAATTTTCAGCGATTTTTCAGGTTGAAAACTTTTACATCACAAAGTCTTCCCTCTAGGAAGCGCCATGGTCACTGACATCAACTATACTTCCTGTTAGAAAGATCTGTGATACTGGTCAAAGTTACAACATTAGGCCAATATAGTTGACGGAATTCTTGCTGGGACAAGTTAAGAAATAGAACATTTTTTTCTTTGTGATTCATTTTCTCCTAGAAGACCCACTTTGATTTGCCTTGACTCTACTTGCTCTATGTCATAGTTGTCTTAAGACAAGTTGGAAACTTACTCTCATTTAAAAGAGTCTCTTCTGCCCTTGGGAGACCATATGGGCCGGGATGGGGGTCATGAGACAGATCTTAAGAAAAAAAAATTGAAAGAGAGTTTAACATTTGCACACTGTCTAATGAACTCAACAGGAATATAGTCATAAAGACTGTGCATTTACCCACATATAGACAGTTTTATCATTGGCAACTGATGGCAGCCAATTGAAACTCAGACTCTGGGAAAAGAGGTTGACCATATAGAAGTACAAAGAAGTTAGGTTGGCATTTCACACCTTACACCTAAATGAAGTCTAGCTCTGATTTTTCCAAACTGGGGTAAAGAGAGAGTCTCAGGGACATGCAGTGGTGTAGAGGGAAGTGAGAAATCAAAGGACAAACAGAAAATACCTTCTTATATTGTCCATTTTACACTAAGATTTGGTATCTTTGCAGTCTTAAAATATTTAGGCCAATCTCTTATTTTTATTCAAGTTCAGAGAACATGTTTTTATGTTCAGGAAGTGATTTGAAATATTTTACTTTTGTGTTTTATGTCCTTCAGTGCCTCCCCTTCACCAGAATATCAGTACAATTGGTGCTATTTGAGTACAGTTTCTTCTGCTGACAGAGAAGATTATACTAACAACACTAACCCTGCTCCTGGTGGTAGTCTGCAAGAGATATTTAGTCCTTGGTGTTCACCTGTTGTCACCAAGGTCTGGAAGCTGCACAGAAGAGAGAGTATTAGGAAGCCTATATTCATTGACTGGCATGAGCCTGGATGCTCCAATAGGTGTAGACCATACCGTTCACTGTCTATGGCCAGATTTTGTCAGGTGCTCCCAACAAGTGTGAACTTATCCTTAGCACTCCTAATTTCTGGTCAAGGTTTTGTTAACAAATGAATGAACACCCCAAACCACAAAACTTCCTGACTGAACAGGTTCACTGCCTATAGATTACTGATCCAATTTCAACCACAAGTTTGAATCTTTTTTGAATGTAGACACCAGCTAGAAATAAACCCAAGTCTTCATTTGGTTCTAGAATATGGATGTTTGACTAATAGATTGTCCCCAGTTCTAGCAACATATCCTCACAAATAATCATGGCATACTCCGATCTTACTTAGGAACAAGTGTCCAATACAACCAGGAATTCCACAACTTTGATGTTTGTGAGAGCTACAGAACACATCTTCCTAAACAGAGGGAAGACAGCCTCTTTTCAGATCATGTGCCATATGATAATTTTTAAAAAAGAAAACAATTATAACACGGATGTTTAATTTTTTAATGATAAAATTTGAGAAGAGATTCATTGTAGTTTAGAATGTTGGTCTGTCTCCTTGTAATTGATTATAAATGAGTCTAGACAGTGCTTCATGAAAAAAAACAAAACAAAACAAAAAAACAACCAGTAACCCCAACCATTTAATAGGCACAGCTGGTTGTTTATAGCAATAAGATATCTAATGTTATAGGACAGAAAACAAATGTCATGCAATGCATTTGTTTTTCTTTGCCTGAGCTTTAGTCTTCAGCAAGATCTGACAAATATTGGCATTCTATGTCACTAAGAAGTAAAAGGTCATTCTCTGACCTTCAAGAACCCCCACAATATGTACATTATGTTGATGTGCCCTTTGTTTTGTCTGCCTTGGTTTGCTTTGGTGGCCTCTGCAATTTCAGAATGAGCCAGGTTGTTTTACCAAGTTTCCAATGGCATCATTTTAGCCAAAGAACTAACTAAAGGTGAAGACTACTTCCTCCACTATTTATTTATTTCACTCAGACACAGCTGGAAGACAAGGCATGAGGTATAAGCCACAAATGTGGAAACTTAAAAAAAAAACATTTTTTTTTATTAGAGTCTAATTGTTTTACAATGTTGTGTTACTTTATGCTGTATAACAAAGTGAACCAGCTATATGTATATATATATCCCCTCCCTCTTGGACCTCCCTCCCATCCCCCCCATCCCACCTATCTAGGTCATCACAGAGCACTGAGCTGAGCTCCCTGTGCTGTACAGCAGGTTCCCACTCGCTATCTATTTTACACATGGTCATGTATATATGTCAATCCTAATCTCCCAATTCATCCCACCCTCCCCTTCCCCCTCTGTGTCCACTCGTCTGTTCTCTATTTCTGCAACTTTATTCCTGCCCTGCAAATAGGTTCATCTGTACCATTTTTCTAGATTCCACATATATGTGCTAATATACGATTTTTTTTTCTCTTTCTGACTTACTTCACTCTGTATGTCAGTCTCTAGGTCCATCCACATCTCTACAAATGACCCAATTTCATTCCTTTTTATAGCTGAGTAATATTCCATTGTATATATGTACCACATCTTCTTTATCCATTCCTCTGTCGATGGGCACTTAGGTTGCTTCTGTGTCCTGGATATTGTAAATAAAGCTGCAATGAACATTGTGGTACATGACTCTTTTTGAATTATGGTTTTCTCAGGTTATATGCCCAGTACTGGGATTGCTGGGTCATATGGTAGTTTTATTTTTAGTTTTTTAAGGAACCTTCATACTGTTCTCCGTAGTGGCTGTATCAATTTACATTCCCTCTGCACAAAAGTGCAGAGAGTTCCCTTTAGTCTTTTGAGAAAGGATTAATCAGAGAAGGTCAAAATTCTTGTTTCTTCCTTTTGCAATGGGTCTCCACCCACGTGTTAAAAATGTGTATCATCTCTAAGTTTCCAGTCACATTCCTCCTAATCCAGAGACGTGCCTCCCCCCATTGCTTTACTAATTCATCTCCTCATTCTTCAAACTCCTAAAGTTCTTTTAATCCGCATTGTACAATTCATTATTTAATTGAATTTTTCTTGGTTTTGCCTCAGTGGTTTTGTCTCCTGAGCTAGAGGTCAAACAGATTAAGATGATAACCATATCTCTTCCTTCATAGAACATGGCATGGCACATGGCATATTCTTAATAAAACAATTTTATTGGGTTTATTACTTCACTACAGGTAGGTTTTAAAAGCAGACAGATAAAAATAAAATATAAATATTATTAGATCCCTGCTTTCTCTCAAGAAGTCAGAGAAATTTCCCTCTAATATTGTTTACTTTTTTCTTTACTTTTTTTACATTTTTACTTTTCAAAGTAATTTTATATCTGAGATGTGATTATGATCCTCAGAATCACCTGCATAGATAAATAGAACTTGTATATGGGTATAAGTGAGCATGTGTTCATACATGTGAGTGGCAGAGTCTAGAACTCAAGACTCATAATTCCTAGCTGATATGCTCAACTCTAAATCACACTGGCATACTTTGCTGTTTATTAGGTTCTGCCAGCTAATGACATCATTAAGATAGTTTTATTGAAATGCAATGGAGAAGAAGAGGTTCCACTGAGTTTGGTAGAATGAAGAAATTACTCCCCTGACATTCATAAAGTAACTAAATAATGTATTACACAAGGGTTAAAGTAGATTACTGAAAAGAAGAAAAAACTCAGTTATTGGAAGTAAGATAATTAGTCTCAGTTTTGCATATCTTTGTTCATGAAATGAAAGAGTTGATTTTTAGAATACCCCTTCCAGCCTAATACTTATGATTGACCCCTCTCTAGCATTGATAATTAGGAGTAATTTCTTTATTGTTCAGCTCTATTATCTGTACATACTTTATTATTTGAGCCTTGGCATAATGCTATTATTTGGGTAGATATTTGAATTGAGACAGTATTTATGATCAGTTCTGGGTAGAGTTAATCTGGTTTGTAGTTTGTTTGCCTCATCTATTTATACATATTTAAAAGAGCTAACTGGTGATCATATCATTTGTTAAGAAATCTAAATATGTTTCCTGGAGACATGTAGCAAGTTTAATCTAGTTCTACTGAGAAAAAAAAATCTTCATTCCTCTTTAAAGTTTGAGTGTTTCGATCAGTTTATATTTATTAAGCACATATTTAGTGCTTTAGAACACTATATACAGTGTGCTGAGAAATATACAAAGTGTAAGGAAAGGATCTTACGCTTAAATGTCTAACAATCTTGCTAGGGAGTAAAACATGTAGAGATGAACAACCCAAGGTAGTGCATAATAAAAACCAAATACTTGGTATATATACAGTCTTAAGGTGTGCTGGTATATGTTTAACAAGTGACTCTCCAGGGGAAAATAACCAGATTTGTAACATTTGCCAATTTCCATGGTGTAACTATTCCCACACTGGCCAATTTCAAGCTACCAACATGAGGTCATTGAACACTGGGCTGGAGAGAGATGCACAGAATATGTTCTGGCCAGAAGCAAGATGAATTGACTCCAGCACACCAGCAGTCATGTAGGAGTTTAGATCAAGAAAAAATCTCCTGAGCCAAAGTGGTCAAGTATATTTATTCTGTGGAGAAATATCTTTCATATCTCTGAAGAATAGTAATATATGAATGGGATATAATTGATGTGAAAGAAGAGAAGATATAACCAAGAGTCCAGGGTCCCAATGACCAAGATAGAATTGGGGAACAGAAATGCATCTAGCTGGCATAGAATATTTATTTAGAAGGATCTTAGAAAGTGAGGAAGGAAGTGAGAAAAAACTAACAAGTGGCTTAGATTGTATCTTGTAAGTTTGCATTTTCAAATATGTGAATAATATCTGTATTTACAAAGAAAAATGAAAAAAATGACAAATACCAAATACTTTTTTTTTTCATAAATCAATTTGATGATCATTACAGTGTTGTTAAGAGTCTTTTGGAGGTGGGAATTACCAAGAATATTCTTAGAAATCTTCCCAAATTACTGGAAATCTCAGAAATACAAAATTATTCTAGGAAAAGAAAGCTTAAATATCTCTTCAGAGATACAGTAGAAATACATCTACATGTGGAACTGCTCCTACAGAACACCCACTGAACGCTGGCAGAAGACGTCAGATCTCCCAAAAGACAAGAAAATCCCCACGTACTTGGGTAGGGCAAAAGAAAAAATAAATAACAGAGACAAAAGAATAAGGACGGGACCTGCACCAGTGGGAGGGAGCTGTGAAGGAGGAAAGGTTTCCACACACTAGGAAGCCCCTTCATGGGCAGAGACTGCGGGTGGCAGAAGGGGGAAGCCTTGGAGCCATGGAGGAGAGCACAGCCACAGGGGTTCAGAGGGCAAAGCGGAGAGATTCCCACACGGAGGATCGGTGCCGAGTAGCACTCACCAGCCCAAGAGGCTTGTCTGCTCAGCCGCTAGGGTGGCCGGGGGCTGGGAGCTGAGGCTCGGGCTTCGGTGTTAGCTGAGAGGGAGTCTGGGAAAAAGTCTGCAGCTGCCGAAGAGGCAAGAGACCTTTTCTTGACTCTTTGTTTCGCGGTACGCAAGGAGAGGGGATTCAGAGCGCCGCCTAAACGAGCTCCAGAGATGGGTGCGAGCCACAGCTATCAGCGCGGATCCCACAGCAACAGGGGTGCAGAGGGAAAAACTGAGAGATTCCTGCAAGAGGCTCGGCACCGAGCAGCACTCAAAAGCCCAAGAGGCTTGTCTGCTCAGCCGCCGGGACGGACAGGGGCTGGGAGCTGAGGCTTGGGCTTCGGTGCTAGCCGGGAGGGAGTCCGGGAAAAAGTCTACAGCTGCCGAAGAGGCAAGAGACTTTTTCTTGCCTCTTTGTTTCATGGCACACAAGGAGAGGGGATTCAGAGTGCCACCTAAACGAGCTCCAGAGATGGGCGCGAGCCATGGCTATCAGCGCTGACCCCAGAGACGGGCGCGAGCTGCGGTTATCAGCGCGGACCCCAGAGATGGGTAGGAGACGCTAAGGCTGCTGCTGCCGCCACCAAGAAGCCTGTGTGCGAGCACAGGTCACTCTCCACACCGCCCCTCCCGGAAGCCAGTGCAGCCCGCCACTACCAGGCTCCTGTGATCCAGGGACAACTCCCCCGGGAGAACGCATGGCGCGCCTCAGTCAGCTGCAATGTCACGCTGGCCTCTGCCACTGCAGACTCGCCCGGCACTCCGTACACCTCCCTCCCACCACCCTGAGTGAGCCAGAGCCCCCGAAGCAGCTGCTCCTTTAACCCCGTTCTGTCTGGGCAGGGAACAGATGCCCTCAGGCGACCTACATGCAGAGGCGGGTCCAAATCCAAAGCTGAACCCTGGGAGCTGTATGAACAAAGAAGAGAAAGGGAGATCTCTCCAAGCAGCCTCAGAAGCAGTGGATTAAAGCTCCATAAACAACGTGATGTGCCTGCATCTGTTGAATACCTGAATAGACAACGAATCATCCCAAATTCAGGAGGTGGACTTTGGGAGCAGGATATATTAATTTTTCCCCTTTTCCTTTTTTTGTGAGTGTATATGTGTAATCTTCTGGGTGAGATTTTGTCTGCATAGCTTTGCTTTCACCATTAGTACTAGGGTTAGGTCCGTCCGTTTTTTTTTTTTTTTCCTTTTTTACTTAAAATTTTTTTTTTCCTAATAAATGTTTTCTTAATAATTTTTCCTTCTTTTCTAATTTTAGAAATTAAAAAAAATGTTTTAATAAGTTTTTTCATATTTTTTATTTTAAAAAATTATTTTTTTTTCTTAATATATTTTTTCTTTTTTTATTTTTTATTATAAAAAATTAATAAACCTATTTTTAAAAATTAAAAAAAAATTTTCTTAATAAATTTATTCTTAATAATTTTTTTCTTATTTTTAATTATAATAGCTTTATTTTATTTTATTTTATCCTCTTTCTTTCTTCCTATTTTTTTCTCCATTTTATTCTGAGCCGTGTGGATGAAAGGCTCTTGGTGCTCCAGCCAGGCATCAGGGCTGTGCCTCTGAGGTGGAAGAGCAAAATTCAGGACACTGGTCCACAAGAGACCTCCCAGCTCCACGTAATACCAAACAGCAAAAATCTCTCAGAGATCTCCATCTCAACATCAAGACCCAGCTTCGTTCAATGACCAGCAAGCTAAAGTGCTGGACACCCTATGCCAAACAACTAGCAAGACAGGAACACAGCCCCATCCATTAGCAAAGAGGCTGCCTAAAATCATAATAAGCCCACAGACACCCCAAAATACACCACCAGACGTGGACGTGCCCACCAGAAAGACAAGGTCCAGCCTCATCCACCAGAACTCAGGCACTAGTTCCCTCCACCAGGAAGCCTACACAACCCACTGAACCAACCTTAGCCACTGGGGACAGATACCAAAAACAACGGGAACTACGAACCTGCAGCCTGTGAAAAGGAGACCCCAAACACAGTAAGATAAGCAAAATGAGATGACAGAAAAACACACAGCAGGTGAAGGAGCAGGGTCAAAACACACCAGACTTAACAAATGAAGAGGAAATAGGTAGTCTACCTGAAAAAGAATTCAGAATAATGATAGTAAAGATGATCCAAAATCTTGGAAATAGAACAGACAAAATGCAAGAAACATTTAGCAAGGACGTAGAAGAACTAAAGAGGAACCAAGCAACGATGAAAAACACAATAAATGAAATTAAAAATACTCTAGATGGGATCAATAGCAGAATAACTCAGGGGGAAGAACGGGTAAGTGACCTGGATGATAAAATGGTGGAAATAACTACTGCAGAGCAGGATAAAGAAAAAAGAATGAAAAGAACTGAGGACAGTCTCAGAGACTTCTGGGACAACATTAAACACACCATCATTCGAATTATAGGGGTCCCAGAAGAAGAAGAGAAAAAGAAAAGGACTGAGAAAATATTTGAAGAGATGATAGTTGAAAACTTCCTGAATATGGGAAAGGAAATAGTTAATCAAGTCCTGGAAGCACAGAGAGTCCCATACAGGATAAATCCAAGGAGACACACGCCAAGACACATATTAATCAAACTACCAAAAATTAAATATAAAGAAAACATATTAAAAGCAGCAAGGGAAAAACAACAAATAACACAGAAGGGAATCTCCATAAGGTTAACAGCTGATCTTTCAGCAGAAACTCTGCAAGCCAGAAGGGAGTGGCAGGATATACTTAAAGTCATGAAGGAGAAAAACCTACAACCAAGGTTACTCTACCCAGCAAGGGTCTCATTCAGATTTGATGGAGAAATTAAAACCTTTACAGACAAGCAAAAGCTGAGAGACTTCAGCACCACCAAACGTGCATTACAACAAATGCTAAAGGAACTTCTCTAGGCAAGAAACACAAGAGAAGGAAAACACCTACAATAACAAACCCAAAACATTTAAGGAAATGGGAATAGGAACATACATATCGATAATTACCTTGAATGTAAATAGATTAAATGCTCCCACCAAAAGACACAGACTGGCTGAATGGATACAAAAACAAGACCCATATACATGCTGTCTACAAGAGACCCACTTCAGACCTAGAGACACATACAGACTGAAAGTGAGGGGACGGAAAAAGATATTCCATGCAAATGGAAATCAAAAGAAATGTGGAGTAACAATTCTCATATCAGACAAAATAGACTTTAACATAAAGACTATAACAAGAGACAAAGAAGGACACTATATAATGATCAACGGATCGATCCAAGAGGAAGGTGTAACAATTGCAAATATTTATGCATGCAACATAGGAGCACCTCACTACATAAGGCAAATACTAACAGCCATAAAAGAGGAAATCGACAGCAACACAATCATAGTAGGGGACTTTAACACCCCACTTTCACCAATGGATAGATCATCCAAAGTGAAAATAAATAAGGAAACATAAGCTTTAAATGATACATTAAACAAGATGGACTTAATTGATATTTATAGGACATTCCACACAAAAACAACAGAATACACATTTTTCTCAAGTGCTCATGGAACATTCTCCAGTATAGATCATATCTTGGGTCACAAATCAAGCCTTGGTAAATTTAAGAAACTTGAAATCGTATCAAGTATCTTTTCCGACCACAACGCTATGAGACTAGATATCAATTACAGGAAAAGATCTGTAAAAAATACAGACACATGGAGCCTACACAATACACTACCTAATAATGAAGTGATCACTGAAGAAATCAAAGGGGAAATCAAAAAATACCTTGAAACAAATGACAATGGAGACACGATGACCCAAAACCTATGGGATGCAGCAAAAGCAGTTCTAAGAGGGAAGTTTATAGCAATACAAGCCTACATCAAGAAACAGGAAACATCTTGAATAAATAACCTAACCTTGCACCTAAAGCAATTAGAGAAAGAAGAGCAAAAAAACCCCAAAGCTAGCAGAAGGAAAGAGATCATAAAGATTAGATCAGAAATAAATGAAAAAGAAATGAAGGAAACAATAGCAAAAATCAATGAAACTAAAAGCTTGTTCTTTAAGAAGATAAACAAAATTGATAAACCATTAGCCAGACTCATCAAGAGAAAAAGGGAAAAGACTCAAATCAATAGAATTAGAAATGAAAAAGGAGAAGTAACCACTGACACTGCAGAAATACAAACAATCATGAGAGATTACTATGAGCAACTCTATGCCAATAAAATGGACAACCTGGAAGAAATGGACAGATTCTTAGAAATCCACAACCTGCCGAGACTGAACCAGGAAGAAATAGAAAATATGAACAGACCAAACACAAGCACTGAAATTGAAACTGTGATTAAAAATCTTCCAGCAAACAAAAGCCCAGGACCAGATAGCTTCACAGGCGAATTCTATCAAACATTTAGAGAAGAGCTAACACCTATCCTTCTCAAACTCTTCCAAAATATTGCAGAGGGAGGAACACTCCCAAACTCATTCTACGAGGCCACCATCACCCTGATACCAAAACCAGACAAAGATGTCACAAAGAAAGAAAACTACAGGCCAATATCACTGATGAACATAGAGGCAAAAATCCTCAACAAAATACTAGCAAACAGAATCCAACAGCACATTAAAAGGGTTATACACCATGATCAAGTGGGGTTTAATCCAGGAATGCAAGGATTCTTCAATATATGCAAATCAATCAACGTGATACATCATATTAACAAATTGAAGAAGAAAAACCATATGATCATCTCAATAGATGCAGAGAAAGCTTTTGACAAAATTCAACACCCATTTATGATAAAAGCCCTGCAGAAAGCAGGCATAGAGGGAACTTTCCTCAACACAATAAAGGCCATATATGACAAACCCACAGCCAACATTGTCCTCAATGTTGAAAAACTGAAACCATTTCCACTAAGATCAGGAACAAGACATGGTTGCCCACTCTCACCACTATTATTCAACATAGTTTTGGAAGCTTTAGCCACAGCAATCAGAGAAGAAAAAGAAATAAAAGGAATCCAAATCAGAAAAGAAGAAGTAAAGCCGTCACTGTTTGCAGATGACATGATACTATACATAGAGAATCCTAAAGATGTTACCAGAAAACTACTAGAGCTAATCAATGAATCTGGTAAAGTAGCAGGATACAAAATTAATGCACAGAAATCTCTTGCATTCCTATACACTAATGATGAAAAATCTGAAAGTGAAATTAAGAAAACACTCCCATTTACCATTGCAACAAAAAGAATAAAATATCTAGGAATAAACCTACCTAAGGAGACAAAAGACCTGTATGCAGAAAATTATAAGACACTGATGAAAGAAATTAAAGATGATACAAATAGATGGAGAGATATACCATGTTCCTGGATTGGAAGAATCAACATTGTGAAAATGACTCAACTACCCAAAGCATTCTACAGATTCAATGCAATCCCTATCAAACTACCACTGGCCTTTTTCACAGAACTAGAACAAAAAATTTCACAATTTGTATGGAGACACAAAAGCACCCGAATAGCCAAAACAATCTTGAGAACGAAAAATGGAGCTGGAGGAATCAGGCTCCCTGACTTCAGACTATACTACAAAGCTGCAGTAATCAAGACAGTTTGGTACTGGCACAAAATCAGAAATATAGATCAATGGAACAGGATAGAAAGCCCAGAGAGAAACCCACGCACATATGGTCACCTTATCTTCGATAAACGAGGCAAGCATATACAGTGGAGAAAAGACAACTTCTTCAATAAGTGGTGCTGGGAAAATTGGACAGGTACGTGTAAAAGCATGAAATTAGAACACTCCCTGACACCATGCACAAAAATAAACTCAAAATGGATTAAAGACCTAAGTGTAAGGCCGGACACTATCAAACTCTTAGAGGAAAACTAGGCAGAACACTCTATGACATATATCACAGAATGATCCTTTTTGACCCAGCCCCTAGAGAAATGGAAATAAAAACACAAATAAACAAATGGGACCTAATGAAACTTAAAAGCTTTTGCACAGCAAAGGAAACCATAAACAAGACCAAAAGACAACCCTCAGAATGGGAGATAATATTTGCAAATGAAGCAACTGACAAAGGATTAATCTCCAAGATTTACAAGCAGTTCATGCAGCTCAATAACAAGAAAACAATCAGCCCAATCCAAAAATGGGCAGAAGACCTAAATAGACATTTCTCCAAAGAAGATATACATATGACCAACAGACACATGAAAGAATGCTCAACATCATTAATCATTAGAGAAATGCAAATCAAAACTACAATGAGATATCATCTCACAGCGGTCAGAATGGCCATCATCAAAAAATCTAGAAACAATAAATGCTGGAGAGGGTGTGGAGAAAAGGGAACACTCTTGCACTGTTGGTGGGAATGTGAATTGATACAGCCACTATGGAGAACAGTATGGAAGTTCCTTAAAAAACTAAAAATAGAACTACCATATGACCCAGTAATCCCACTACTGGGCATATACACTGAGAAAACCATAATTCAAAAAGAGACATGTACCAAAATGTTCATTGCAGCTCTATTTACAATAGCCACGAAATGGAAGCAACCTAAGTGTCCATCATCGGATGAATGGATAAAGAAGATGTGGCACATATATACAATGGAATATTACTCAGCCATAAAAAGAAATGAAATGGAGGTATTTGTAATGAGGTGGATGGAGTTAGAGTCTGTCAAACAGAATGAAGTAAGTCAGAAAGAGAAAAACAAATACAGTATGCTAACACATATATATGGAATCTAAGGGAGAAAAAAAAAAAGGTCATGAAGAACCTAGTGGCAAGACGGGAATAAAGACACAGACCTACTAGAGAATGGACTTGAGGATATGGGGAGGGGGAGGGGTGAGATGTGACAGGGTGAGAGAGTGTCATGGACATATATACACTCCCAAATGTAAAATAGATAGCTAGTGGGAAGCAGCCGCATAGCACAGGGAGATCAGCTCGGTGCTTTGTGACCACCTAGAGGGGTGGGATAGGGAGGGTGGGAGGGAGGGAGACGCAAGAGGGAAGAGATATGGGAACATATGTATACGTATAACTGATTCACTTTGTTATAAAGCAGAAACTAACACACCATTGTAAAGCAATTATACTCCAATGAAGATGTTTAAAAAAATATATATCTCTTCAGCAAAATCAGATTAAATTCCTACATAGTTTTATTTAGTATCACACTGGAGCCTGGAAGATTTTATTTTTTTCATTTCCCTCCAAATAAATCCATGTTCTGCTCTAGGAAACTTTAAAACTCACCCGTCTTCACAGCAGAATCCACTCTTATAGCACTATTCCAAAATATTTTCATTCTCATCAGAATCCCTGAAGATAGGCTTTAATTTGATAATTCATGTGGCTGGATATCAAACAGCTGCCAGGATATCTACCAACATCTGCTGTTTAGTTTTTATCAGTTTGTCCCATCTGGCATGCATTCAACAGGACCCAAATCAAGACTGAACAAAATCACAGGACCTTCAAAAGCAATTTCACATTATTTTTTGAAGCATCAAGCCTTCTTTCCAGTCTTTAGAATCAGGAGCTATGCTGTCCATCATCCTGCAGACAACTCTGAAACTTTTCAGATTAAACTTTTCACCACTTTCCCCTCCACCGAATGTTAACATTTCTGAATACATGTTTAATGTTCTTCTGTAATGGCTTAAGTTTGACTCAGAAACATTAAATATGATAAGAAATAGGAAAGTATTAGTACTCATGATCACTAAAATGCATTTTAATTCTTAATTTAATCGATATACATAAATCCAAGAAAATTTCTCATCTTGGGCATTTCAGTTTCTTCCCAGAATTCCCTACATTTGTCCTCTGTTTCCCTCAGTTTCATGTAGAGTATTTCTCCTAATATCCTTCCCTCATGCCTCACAGTATAACTTGTTATTAAAGATCTTCTGCCTTTGCACACACCTATCAAGAAAAGAAAAGGGACCAGTAAAGTAAACACGGCACATACCCAGTAACATAAAAATTCACTGTGTCTATGACCTCATCATCTTTCAACTTCTCCCAGGTTATGTCCTCTCCTATGAGCCTTTGTAGCACTTATTCAGTCCCAGTGTCTCTCCCATTTTTAATACCTACCTAACATTCTACCCACTTACATGAAATTAAGATGTACAGTCTCATTTTAAAATAAAGACAGACACAAGGAAGCAAGTGATATTCCAAAAGCCATGTAGTAAATCAATGGCAGAATGAAGATGAAATCAGGAAGTTTTGACTAAACAAACCCTACTCTTACAAGAACTTCCCTAGATACCGGCAGCAGCATCGTATGTGTTTCCACTCTGGAGCAGAGTGGAAATGTATTTTTCACTTCAGAGAAAAGTGTGGCTGGAAAAATCAGTAGATCTGGGCATAGATGAATTATTTTATCCACATTCTTTTTACAACATCACAATGAAAATACATAAATATATAGTTTGAAAAGAATACCATTGCAGTTTTATTGTCTCTTTCATTGTAAAAGGTCTAACCAGAGAAAAGTCATTTCCACTGTATCCTTACACCCAAAGTTGAGAATTGAGAAGATTTTCTATCATAAAAGCCCTAAGACAAATCATACTTTCCCATAAGTATTTGCAAAGTACTATTTTCTATGAGTATTCAAGTGAATTTCTATAATTTTTTCTTCCACTTTGTTTGTACCAATGGTTTGGTGGAACCAACAATTCTGCTTGAGTTCTCCTCTTTAAGTGATTCCAGGTGACAAGCCAGGGAGCATTAGAGTCAGGCAATCTGTGCATCTGGTTTCTAAATTCTTCCCTAGTACATTCTCTTCTAATATCACCAGCAAATGAGCAGGACCAGGAATTTTTTTACCCAATTTGCCCCAAACCCATTTCCAAGGTCTGAAAATGTCTCTTCCCCAGCTACCTTCTCCCAGGACCACCCACAGTCTTAGTGTGCACCCCTCCTGGCCCTGGAGGGTCCATGCTGAGGATGCACTTTGAATATGGGGGATGAGGTGTTCACATGTATCAGCACCAGCAGTGTGGAGTAGAACTGGGGATGGAAAGAACAGGGCCAAGTGGAGGGTCAGTATCCAGGGGCCAGAGCTGGGTCTCCTCATGCCATCACATCTGTGTGGATCCAAGAAGTCTGAGAATGCTACATTCAAAACTGATGGTCCCAGTCCTTAACATATTTACCACTTTGTTTCACTGAGTTATAATTTTTAATATCAAGATGTGGTATAAATTCTTCTTTCTGTGCTCTTTTGCTAGCCCTCCAAATGTTAGATTTGGGCCTGTGCCCTTCTTTCAAATCACAAAGGAAATGATTATACACCACAAAGAAATGTCAGGTGATTTGATCAATGTCATCAAGAAAGGACTAGAATTCTTTTTCAAAATAATTATTGTTTAATGATTTTTGCCACATATGTAAGTAAAACAAATTTATGATTACAGAGCATTTTAAGCTCCATTTTCTTTTCCAATCTTGCTGTCAGCCCTGATCCATTTGTTGAGATTATGTCAAATTTCTACTTTATTCATTCTATAGAGACTCCAAAACAGAATAATTCTTTAGTTTCTTTCTACTATTTCCATTCCAAAAAAGTAGCAAATTTAGTCTAGCTCTCCATTTCTTTCTATAGAGCAATGGTATTTTTGTTGAAATGAGAAATTTACATGCCCATTTCAAAATGTTAATTCTTGCTCAAAATAGCTTTGGCATAGTGTTACACAAGATTTCATCCTAAAAGGAAAAGCTGAATCTACAGATCCAGTATAGGGAATTTAGAGGTTGTGCCCAGTAACTTTACTATGTCTGCCAGGGAAGTCCCTCTCACCATTCAAGAGCAATTTTATCTTTGGTTTGAGCAGAACTTTTGTAGCTTAATGGGTGACAATTTCTCCTTGTCAGACATCTCATATTCGGCATGCCCTTCATCTGGCCTGTGTAACATAAAGAGGAGGGAATGTTATTTCCACCCACCTGTAGAAAACAGCCACGTTTTATTTCCTATGTGATTCCTAATACACTGCCCCATGAAAAGAATTCATTATCCTCAGATGAAGTAATTATCCTCAAGTAGAGTGGAGTTGAAGCACATAAAGGTTTGTCTGACAGGGATGGGTTTGAAGCCTGGCTCCCCCAACCCTTACGTGCTATATGATCCCTGGCAAATTGCTTAATATCTCAAAGCTTCAGATTTCTCATCTGTAAAGCAGAAATAATATACTTATCTTATAGAGTAATTGCAAGGATTAGATGAGACAATATATATAAAGTTTCTGGCAACTCGTGGACATTCATTCAATAATTGCTATTATTATTCAAGCTTCTAAATAATTACCATCACCCTGCTGTTAATTTTTTATTATATCACTTCTTTGTGAATAATTTCTATGTGACCTCAAGTCTTTTCTCTCCAATCAGGCACCTCTACTCAGATGTCTCAATTACCTCAATTCAATTTGTGCAATACAAAATATCATCAGTTAAAAAAAATAATCCTTAAATTTCCTGAAAGTAAAAAAAAATTTTGATACTCATTGTTTATTTTTTTTAAGCAATAATAAAGACAATGTGAAATTTAAAGTGAAAGTGTCTCCCCTCCCACTTCTTTCTCAAATTCCCATGGCTAAGCCCCTTAAAGCCTTGTACATTTCCTCAGTGTCATTTCTGACTCTTCTTTTCCACTTTTCCAGCATATGCTATCACTAAATCCTAGCTTTTGCATTGTGCAAAGGCCTCTCATGTCTGTGCTCATGTCATGTTAATAGAAGGGAGATGTTCCTTTCATGTTAATAGAAGGGAAATCTTTAATTTCCCTTCTATTAATAATGCTCTAGGTCCTCATCATAGCACATCCACCTAAACATCTCCCTGACACTTGATCCCTCTCATTTTCCTCCTTTCTCCCCCAGATTATTCCCTTATACAGGTTTCCATTACCTACTGCACCCAGTAGATAGATCAATCAACTTGTTTGTCAAGACCCTTTGGTATCTATCCCTGTCTTTCTTATTCACCTTATATATTTTAACATCACTTAGGCAGTAATTTTACATAAAGTAGGCACTTTTTTTTCTGTTGTTTTTGCTTGTTTGTATATTTTTGCCTCAGAACATTTATTTATGATATTCTCTCTTGTTATGGGTTGAAATGTGCTCCTCCAAAATCCATATGTTGAAATTCTAACCCCTAGTACCTCAAAATGTAACTGTATTTGGAGATAGGTCTTTATAGAAGTAACCAAATTAAAATGAGGTCATTAGGGTAGGTCATAATTCAATATAACTTGTGTCCTTATAAAAGGGGAAAATTTGGAGACAGACATGTACACAGGGAGAATGCCATATGAACATGAAGGCAGAGATGGAATGATGTTTCTATGGGCCAAGAGACTCTAAGGATTGCTGGGAAACCACTAGAAGCTGGGGGAGATGCATAAAACCTTTATTCCTCACAGCCCTCAGAGGGAACCCAACCTGCTAACACTTTGCTCTTGGACTTCTAGCCTCCAGAACTGTGGGAGAATACATTTCTGTTCTTTAAGACACCCAGTCTGTGGTACCTCGCTATGGCAGCGTCAGCAGACTCCACACCACCACCTGAACAATCGCTCCTCTGCAAATGCTGCCCCTGTTAACCTGAGTGGTCTACCCAACGTGAGATATCATCAAGAAGTCATTCCAGATGACATGGGCTGACACTGACTTCTCATCTCTGACTTCTCTCAGTGTCTAACACCTGAACTACAATTGTGACATTTAATCATATTCACTCCATGTAAAATCGCGAATTCCTTCCTCTCTGCTTACAAAATTCTAAAATGTATTTTGAACCCAAAGAAGTTTCTCTGCCTCCAGGGAATTAATTATGAATGTTCAACCCATTTTTGATCACTTCTTTCCCATTTGCCAGCAACTGCACTAAGAATAGAATGTGAGCTATGCATAGCCAGTAAGATGTGAGGATATGAAAAATGGAAGCCTTCTAAGGAAGCTTTCTGACATAGTGGATACATTCAGCTGATACTAGCACCTTCTCTCTTTCTCCAGCTTTTAGTAGAAAAAGGATGCCTTGACCTGAAATGGCTATCTTGTGACCCAGAAGCATCAAGTGTGAGAACAAAATGGTTAATATTCTAAGAATGGCAGAGAAAAAACTCTGTGAGTGCATGAGTCCTTGATGGCATGACTGACAGCCAAACTAATGCCAGCAAATGCTGATCTTCAGACTTATTAAATGAAGAATTTTCAGCTTTACTGGTTTCAGTCACTTTAGTGAGAGCATACTCAATGGGCAATTATGGTAGGAGTATTCATTATATGAAGTATTTTGTGTGCCTTGTTTCCCAATGGTAGCTGGGATTTTTTCTCCTGGCATGTGGTAGGCACTCAGTACATAAATGCTAATATTCTTTATGTTATGTTATGTTCTTTACAAAGTCGTTAACACCTGACTTGTGTAGTTTTACTTAACTCGAGTAAACATGGATAATCTGGCAATGAAATGTTTACAATCTCATCTGTGATAGCCACTAGTGATAGTCCCCAAATATTTCCAAGGTCTACCATTTAGGCACAATGACAGAATTGTACTTTTCTGTCTTATTTGAAGTTAAGCATGATTGTAGGATGTGTTTCCAGAAACTTGAGCAGAAATGATGTATATCACTTCCAGGTGGAAGCTTTAAGAGTCATTGTGGGATTCATGACAATTTATTTTTCTCTGTTCTGGTAACTGGTGATGATGATCCAGAGGGGGCTGACCTGTAGCCTGTGTCCCAGAATAAAGATGGTGTGGAACAGTGCTTTCAGCTGACTCCCAGGAGATGTTTAATATGAGTAAAAAGTTAACCTTTTTTTTTTTTAATAAATTTATTTTTATTTATTTATTTTTGGCTGCGTTGGGTCTTCATTGCTGCTCACAGGCTTTCTATAGTTGCGGTGAGCGGGGGCTGCTCTTCATTGTGGTGCATGGGCTTCTCATTGTGGTGGCTTGTCTTGTTGTGGAGCATGGGCCCTAGTTGTGTGAGTTTCAGAAGTTGTGGCACGCAAGCTCAGTAGTTGTGGCTCACGGGCTGTAGAGTGCAGGTTCAGTAGTTGTGGCACATGGGCTTAGTTGCTCTGTGGCATGTGGTATCTTCCCAGACCAGGGATTGAACCCGTGTCCCCTGCATGGGCAGGTGGATTCTTAACCACTGTGCCACCAGGGAAGTCCAACCTTGTTTTAAGTCACTGGGATTTTTGCAACCCACGGAATACCCTAGCCTGAGTAGTGCATAAAACTATCTTATCTTCTGAAGCAAGATTTCAGGTTGGTTTGAACACTAAAACTCTCTATGGTTACCATTTTGGCTTCAGTGATCTGTGATTTAGGTCTTTTTCCATGTCTTTTATTAACATTCATATACTCTTGTAGTACTGTATGGCTCTCACCCAGAATGGTTATGAATAATTTTATGAATTTATTAACCCAGGTCCTGCCTTCGAGGCACTTACAAGATCTATAGTGTATTGAGCTTCTCTGTAAATATTCAGCACATACACAAACCATTGGCAAAATGTAAAGCAACAATGGCATAAAAAGAAAAATTACCAAACACATTTAGTAACTGAAGACGTAAGAAAGGAAAAAAAGGGGGGAAATTATTTTTCAACTCTTTCAGACTTCAACTCCATAAAGTCTTTTCTTTTTATGTGTTACTGTAAATGTTACGAATAGTCATATCTGGGTTCAGAGCACCCCATGACAAAATCACAAGGTCAGCAAGGTTTGTGTCACTGTCTCAAGCCTTGGCAGTGGTAACTGCTTCTCCATTTCCATGTAACTGCTTTATCCAATGTGTACCCCTATTCCTAACCCCCCTTTCTCCTAGTATCTTCTGCTTTTCCATTATTAAAGTCCGACATGGGGACAAAGATATCCATGACTTAAAATACATTATAATGACAGACAATTTGCATTTTGAATCTTTCTTGCAATCATAACTTGATGGGTCCTTTCCCCATTTTAATGATCTAAAGTATTGATGATCTGGTAGAAATGAAACTTTGTTGTTAAGAAATGTTCTTCGTATCTCTGACATCATTCACTGGATGTCCTACAACACCAACCTGTGGAATAATAATAATTCCTAAGACGGCCCAGTCACTGAGCCACCACCGAGCAGAGGACTCAGCAGCCTCCCCCTTGAGCGACCCCTGCATAAAAAATAATAATTCCTAACACAGTATTATTGAGTTCTTACCATGTGCTAGGCACTCTTCAAGGCACTTCCCATGAATTCACACATTCAATCCTACCAACTATCCTGTGAGACAAATCACATTATTCTTTCCTTTTTAGAGGTACAGTTAAGTAAATAGCCTAAGATCATGCATTTAGTATGATGTAAATCTTGGGTCCAAATCTAGGCAATCTGGATCCAGATCCCACTCACTTAACTTCTGCTTTATTTTGCCTCTTTGTTAATTTAAGAGTATCTCAGTAGAAGAGCTGGATGGAAGTCTTGAATTGTCCCTGAACCTTAGCCAAGGTTCATCTGAAGGGTGAAGGGGGAGAGAAAGATGATCCTTAATGGATTCTCTGTTTCCCTTCTTTTTTCCTTGCCCTTCTGCAGTAGACTGAATGTATTCCCCCCAAATTTGTATGTTGAAATCTAATCCCCAATGTGATAGCAATTGGAAGTGGGGCTTTTGTGAGATGATTAAGTCATTAGAGTGGAAGTCTCATGAATGGAATTAATACCCTTGTAAAAGAGGCCGGAGAGTTCTCTCATGCCTTCCACCATGTAAGGACACAGCAAAAATATGGACATCTGTGAACCAGAAAGCAGGATCTCACCAGACACTGAATCTGCTGACATTCTGACCTTGAACTTCTTAACCTCCAAACGGTGAGAAATGAATTTCTGCTTTTATAAGACATTCATTTATGGTATTTTGTTATAGCAGCCCAAATGGACTAAGGCATCTTCCATAGACATAAACTTTCAAACTAGAATGTATAGACCAGATTATGCTCTGCTATCACTTAGGCTATTTTGACGTTTTGTTTTATATCCGGACACACTGGACACATAATAAATTCAGTCCCCACTTTTACATTCACTGGATAGTTTCCTCACTAATCTTCAGCTACCTGTCACTCTTCTTCTTGGAAGCCAGCTTTTCTGTTTCTTCATCCTACCAATGATTATTCCAGAGATGAATCAGAATATTCCAATTCAAGAATATGCTTTATACCTGGTGTTGGGCTACCCACGTCAGGATTTTCTTTGTTCTGTTCACAGCTATGTTCACAGAATCCTCAAGAGAGAGTCTTGGGGTGAGTGGAGTGACATCCTGAAGTTTTTGTTTGTTTGTTTGTTTGTTTTTTCTGTCTAACCATGAAGGTCATTAGATGGTCAGGGACATACTGGAGTCTTCCATTCCTCCTGCCTTCCTCAATGATGCAACGACAGGGCACAGCATACAGTAAGAATTCAATAAATGCTATCGACTGACTTCTTAAGCTCTTTGTATAATTTGTTGAGGGTTTCTTCCTCTTTAACTGTGGAACTCACATATATTTCAGGAACTTAATTCTGCAGTGATCTGACTCATTTGCAATTTATTTTTAAAAGGAATTAGTTGATGTCTAAGGGCCTTTAAAAAAAGAAGCCATTTCCTTTTGAACAATGAAATCACGTTTCACTGGCATAATTGGACTGGAAAACATACAGGCTCGAGTTTAGCTCTAAACTCAGAACCCATGAAGGTCGATTGGAAAAACGCAGTCGCCCATCCCAGTCTTAAGTGGCACTTTTTTTCAATTTGTGTCACAAACATGCATACAAAACAAGGGCTAAATGTTACGGATTAAAACCTAAAGCTTTCCAGCCACGTCAGTTAGGAGAGAAAAATAAAAGGAAACTCTCAATATTTCAATTGAAGTTTCTTCCCCAACCTATAGGAGGGTGAAGGGAAATCAGTTAGGTTAAAGACATAACCTACAGTGGAACCAAATTTTTTTTGTAATTACTTTACCAAGGTTTGCTTTTATATCAGGGTAATATCAGTTTGGCTGCAGCCTGAACAAACAAAATCTGTCTTTTTAAGAAATGTCTGTTCTCATAACTGCTCAATAAATCAACAACAATAAAAGATATTTCCTGTTCTTAGACCAATGCACAGCAATAATCCAGCTGTCTCACTTTGTACCCCTTTGCTCTGCTAACCACATTTACCTGTTTATAGCCCCATCCTTGCTCCCCTTCTCCATCACTATTTAGCCACTAGTTTTGGCCTTCGAAATCTGTGGAAACTGTGTTCACCTTTTGACTCCTCCTACTTCTAGATCTGAGTAACTGCCTTCTACATTCACACTTACCTGTCGTTGGCTTGTCTATTTGTACCCCAAAAGTATTTTTCTGTCACCCAGCAAGAGGAGATTTGCCAGACCAATAGAGAAACCATCTATGAAATGGTAGAAAAGAGATTAAATCAGTGTAGATAAAAGAGACTTCTTCTCAAGGCAATGACTGTTGTTGCTAGCAATAAATTATTTTTAGGGTGGACAAGTGTAAAGGCTACACTTTAAAATATATATCTTCACAAAGATTGTTACCATTAGAAAGGCCCTAAATTCATCTGGCTTAAATACTTTATTTTATAGGTATGGAAATTTATCCCAGAAAGTCAAGAGAATTAGTATTAGCCAAGTTTATATGATGAATTAGTGACAGAACTAAAACTAGAACTAAAGTGTCCTGAATCCAGGCTTTTCTTCCCCATTTCTCTAGGTGTCTTTGTAGTGTTTACAAATTGATGGGATTCAAAAAATATTGAAGGGAACAAAGAAAGGAGGCAGGGATTGAGAGAAGAAGGGAAGAAAGAAGATGATGTATTCTGCACTCTTTGGACAAAGAAAAAAATCTTTAGGAAATATCTTTCCTGGTGTGACATAGAGTGAAGCAGAGTTAAACAGTGACAAGAAAAATAAGTACCAAGGCTCAGTCTGGGATACAAGGACCCAAAAGGAACACACCTGGCCCAGAAGCACAAGTCCTCCTATCTTAGATGTTAGGCAGAAGTACTGAAGCTGAATCCAGCCTCTGGACCCTGACACTGAATTAAATTTCAGAGACAGAGTTTTGGGTGAAGTAGAAAAGAATAGCTTTATTGCTTTGTCAGGCAAAGGGAGCCACAGCAAGCTAATGCCCTTAAAACTGTGTGTCCTAATCTGGAGGGGGTAGTGAGAAGTTTTATAGTAATGATTCAAAGAGGGCATGAGGGTTCAAATTGTCCATCATCTCATGGACAATCTTCTGATTGGTTGGTGGTGAGATAAGTGGGAGTCAGCATCATTATCCTTCTGGTTCCAAGTGGTCTGGGGTCTATGCACTTGTGGACAGCATACAGGTTAACTTCACCCACCTGGTGGGGGTTTCAGTATCTGCAAAACAGCTCAAAGATATTGTTATGTATATCCCTTGGTGGGGGGACCAGGACCCTGCCCCAGGGCTGCACTATTGTTTCTTTTGACTGTTCCTCCCTTGTCTCCGCATCCCCTCCCTTCTGTAACTAGCAACTGTTTGAACCTGCCCTTTGGAACTCAGGGAAGGTCACAGAAGCTGAATGAAACCTATTTCCTGCAATAAAGAAATGGGGGACACAGAAAGGCCCAGGAGCCCCATAGAGTCCTGCTCAGTATCAGTATAGGCACAGGGGACATAAAGGGAAGGAAATCACCAAATGTCCCTCTGAGAGCATCTGAGTTTGTCTGACCCCAAAGCCAGTGTTCCATGACTCTAAGTCACTGGCTCAGCCCCTCCTCCTTCAGTGCTTCCCCTCACTCTGCAATTTAAAGTCTATAATCAATATCCTTTCATCCAAGAACTTCCAACTCTCCACCCTCTCAACCTGACTACCCAGTACAAGCCTGGCCTTTGCAGTTCACTGAGCTTCTAACTGTATTCAGACCTTAACCTGCCCACTACCACATCATTGCTCCAGACACTGCCACTTGGAATGCCCTTTTGCCACATTTCCACCTATTTAAATTATGCCTTAAAGAAGATCTCTTTTTTGAAGCAGCACTCAGTGCCCAATCATATCAAATTCTCCTCTTTGTGGGGCCCATGACATTGTGCCCTGGTGACAAATTTGTAGTATATGATTTTTCATCTCATTCAAAGGAAACTTGAGAAGATTGTCATTAAAGCTACTTGGGGACACGTCTGTCTTTCCCACTAGGTTGTGAATTCCTCAAGGAAAAGATGTGACTTATTTACCTGAAACCTCAACAGGATCTGGTAAGTGCCTTGTAACAAGTAGGAGCCTAAACTAAGTGTGTATTCCCTTGAATGGACTGGCCTTACCTTACCTAACTTATATTCCATAGTCTCTGAAACCGATGCAAAAAATTATTATGCTAAATGAAATGAAAGTCATTAAGGTGAAATAAATTAACACATAGGAGAACTGTAATCTTGATGTTGTCTCCAAGCCAGTTTCTCCTACGTTGGAGAAACACTATTTAACAATTATCAGATGCCTAGAAGTTACTGCCTGATACATTAGCATGGTCAAACCAGCATTTATTATGGATTTGGAGGCATATAATTATGTTTTTCAGGTTAAATAAAGGAAGAAAATAAAACACAGTGGAGAGAAATAATCACAGTCAACAAATGATGTCTCCAAAGGAACATCAATATAATTGAATTAAAAGTCAAGAAAAAAATCTTTTCATTCTGAATGTACTTAAATTATCTCTTTACTGTTTGAAATATTTCATCAAACTTATTCAGCAACTATTCTCTATGGGCCTTTACAGGCACATGATAAATGTGAGGTTTGAAAGTTCTGCTCTTTTGAGATATTTTACTTTGAGTTATTTTGTGTGTCTGTGTGTAAGCATGCATGCATGCACCCATGCATGCTCGCACACACACATGCTCTGGAAAGAGCACTGAATGGTAAGTCAAAATGCCAACATCTGGCTCTACATCTTAACCTGTGACACTGGGGAAGCATGTATTAGTTTCATGGGTGGGGGCTTCCTTATCTTTACAACTGTGGTACTGAAATGGACAATGTCTGAATTCTTTGCTGGTTCTTATGCCCTTGGATTCTATGTAAATAAATACCATTTAAACAATCGCCCAACACTAGACCTTTTCAATGATTTTTTTTTTTAAAGTGACACCTAGTAATCTCTCTGGTGGGATTTCTAGGTTTCCTGGATCATCCTCACCCATGAAACCTCAAAAGGGAGAATGTTTTAGCTGAATCAATGTTCTGATTTAATCTTATATCATGCATTGTCATATAATCTTATTTTGTCTTCTCTCAGTTTAGTTTCATAGATGAAACAAACAAACAAACAAAAAAAAAAACGCCCTTGCAAAATGTGTACAAATTGTTAAATGTCAGCTGAATGTCATTTTCCAAGTTTGCACTCAAATAGGGCTCTCTGAAAATTGGTTATCATCTGCTGGGAGTTAAAGGAAAGATCTTTGAAAAGATCCCTAGAAGCTTCATTTCCGGAGGTTTTTAAGGTCTCACTAACCCCACACCATCTCCCCTGGTGTCCTGCAATGCCATGGTCCTCCCAGCTTCCATGCCTTTGATTGTGTCATTCACTGGCCAAAAATGCCCTCTCCTTGCCCCCTGTCTATTCAAAGATGACTGTTCTTCACAGATAACATTGAGGTACATCTTCTATGAAGCTGTCTCGTCCTCTCAGCCACACAATCTTCCCCTCTCTGCAACCCAACTGTGCTTGGACCCTGCACCAACTAGTCCTGGTTTAGACTAGTCCTGGTTTAGACAATGTTTGTCATGCTGCTCATTTCTCATCTTGAAACTCGCTTGTAAACTCAAGGTAGAAACTCAATTTTACCTTAGCATTAACATTGCTTAGCACAAAGTTGATCATACAAGAGGTGTTCCAACACACAACACTTGTCACACCTTCATCCCCTGTTGTCCTCAATAAGCAGAGGAATTTGAATGTCCTTGATCCTATAAGGAGAGACCCCACACTGTTATTTTTTTGAAATGATAAGAAATTAAGGCAAGGGACCAAAGAATTAAGAGCAGTGTTTCCTGTCTTGATTATATGAAATTTTATATCAAAGTAACATTTGGGCCTGAATTACCTGGACCATTGTCTCCATCACCCAATTAACCTTGCATCCTCTAAAGACATTTGCCCAACCCCTAGGGTGCTCTTCATAACCTAGATACAACTGCCACAGCTCACTAGAGAACTTAAATATCACAAATACCCAAACTGAGTACCATTAAGGAGAGAGGTGTAAACTGCCCAAGGATAGATATGAGTACCTGATGGAACTATACCCTCTTGAAATGCTGTGCATTTGTCTTAACTGCCAGATTGACCTTCTCTTGAGAAATACAGTTATTTTTCTCTCATTGAGGTCTCATAATTGGTGTGTTGACTCTTGTTTTCCTTCCAGGTAAATGAGACAGAGATAGATGAAGAAAAATAAAGAGGGAGTTTTGATGAATCTATGCAGTGTTTTATTGCTGATGCAAACTGGTTCCATAAATCTCTAGAAATGTAACACTTTAAAAGGAAAGAGGATGGGAGTCAAAATTGAGGGAGGTGGTGAGGGTAATGGAAAGGGTAATGGTGAGCTGATGCACCTTATCAGTAGTTGGGCAGAGACACTCACTCTGCAGATGGACCTCATCATATAGGAAAAATCAGATTACATCGAATAGAGCTTAATGTTTTCATTAAATTGAGAAGAGACATTTACTTGCCTAAGAAAAATGTCTTCACAAAAACAGATTTTTCAAGGACCACAGACAACAGCAAGGTAAAATGTATGTGATTTATGGCAGGTTTAAAAGGTCTTCTTCCCACATGTGAGTCTAGAGCCACAGTTGGTGCCACAGTAGGATGATAAATGAAGAAATAACTCAACAGGAAAGCAACAGGCAGTAGGCTCTGGGGTGGTAACGGCCACACCACTAGGCCTCAGAGTGGAATCTAAATGCTAGGATGAACAACTATGTTACAGGGTTGGAAGAGGCAGATAAAGAAAAGAGGGTGACACTGGGAGTCAGAAATGTGGAATTTTTGTCCCAGATTCACCACTAATCATCTGCATAGCTTTCAGGAAATCATTTCACCTTTCTTTACCTCCACTTTTGCATCTCTGAATGAGAATAACAATAGCCTGTTCTACCCACTCACTGGGATGTTGTATAAAATAAAGCACAGCGTGATAATAGATGAACTAGCGCTTTGAAGAGCTCAAAGCACCCTACAAATGTGAGGTATTAATTATGTTCTAAAGGTATCATTTCAGTGAGAGGGATAAAAAATAGGGAACATATTATTAAATTACATATTTGAAAAGATAAGAGGCATATTGGGAGGGCTACTTTCAATAGATATTATAAAAGCTGGCATTCTATCTTCTAGACAGCAGCCAATCCTCATGCAAAAACACAGATCCGAGATGAGAGAGAAACAGAGCAGCTGATGGTGTACAGAGGGTGAACTGTGTACCTAGGTAAATTGCAGACATGTACTGACAAAATAAAATTAGTGATTTACATAATGAGAACAACAAATTAGCAAGCTTACAAAAGACTTAATATTATAAAGAAGTAAGAGAAGATGGAGGTTCAGGGCAAATTTAAAGCTGCGTAATAAGCTTAAAAGGACAATTATGAACAAGCACTCCTTCCTGCCCAAAAACACAGGAGGTGCACAACTACAGATAATGAAGAACCAAACCTTTGCTGAGGTCCATCCTGCCAGCGGTATGAACAATACTTTCAGAAAATAGCTAGCTTCAGGTCCAAGCAAAAATAATTATTTAATAAATACTTTATGTGTACCTAGTATTTTTTTTCAGATTTGTGTATTAGTTTGGGGGAAGGGGATCAAGAAAAGGAAAAGCTGGAAAACTCTTCCCATATAGGCTAGCTAGCAAGAAAGTGTGAAAATGTAGGAAACTGTGCTTAAAGGCTAACCACAAGCCACTGGCTATGAATATTACACTTGTTTAGTTGGTTATTATATTGCTTTTATATTGGTTAGTTGGTTATTATATTACAGTTGGTGTTACAGTGGTTAGAAAGACAAAGAGAGGGTTTGCTCCATGATATCTAAAAACATTTCTGGTCCTAAAATTCTCAAATTTCTATGAGCATTTTATTTGCTAGAAATAATATTCAGAGACTTCTCTCCCCCAGCTCCCAGAAGAAAACTACAAAGTATATAGGGAGAGGGGGAAGTGGTTTATTTTTTTTTTTAACAACTTTATTGGAGTAAAATTGCTTTACAATGTTGTGTTAGTTTCTGCTGTATAGCAAAGTGAATTAGTTGTATGTATACATATATCTCCATATCTCCTGCCTCTTGTGTCTCCTCAAACCCTCCCCATCCCACCCCTTTAGGTGGTCACAAAGCACTGAGCTGATCTTCCTGTGCTATGCGGCAGTTTCCCACTAGTTAACTATTTAACTTATGGTAGTTTATATATGTCCATACCACTCTCTCACTTCGTCCCAGCTTACCCTTCCCCTTCCCTGTGTCCTCAAGTCCATTCTCTACGTCTGCATCTTTATTCCTGTCCTGTCCCTAGTTTCTTCAGAATTGTTTCTTATTTTAGGTTCCATATATATGTGTTAGCATACAGTATTTGTTTTTCTTTTTCTGACTTACTTCACTTTGTATGACAGACTCTAGGTCCATCCACCTCACTAAAAATAACTCAATTTCATTTCTTTTTTATGGCTGAGTAATATTCCATTGTATATATGTGCCACATATTCTTATCCATTCATCTGTTGATGGACACTTAGGTTGCTTCCATGTCCTGGCTATTGTAAATAGAGCTGCAATGAACATTGTGGTACATGACTCTTTTTGAATTATGGTTTTCTCAAAGTATGTACCCAGTAGTGGGATTGCTGGGTCGTATGGTAGTTCTATTTTTAGTTTTTTAAGGAAACTCCATACTGTTTTCCATAGTGGCTGTATCAATTTATATTCCCACCAACAGTGCAAGAGGGTTCCCTTTTCTCCACATCTTCTCCAGCATTCATTGTTTGTAGATTTTTTGATGATGGTCATCCTGACTGGTGTGAGGTGATACCTCATTGTCATTTTGATTTGCATTTCTCTAATGATTAGTGATGTTGAGCATCCTTTCATGTGTTTGTTAGCAATCTGTATATCTTCTTTGGAGAAATGTCAATTTAGCTTTTCAGCCTATTTTTGGATTGGGTTGTTTGACTTTTGATATTGAGCTGCATGATCTGCTTGTAAATTTTGGAGATTAATCCTTTGTCAGTTGCTTCATTGGCAAATATTTTTTTCCCATTCTGAGGGTTGTCTTTTCGTCTTGTTATGGTTTCCTTTGTTGTGCAAAAGCTTTTAAGTTTCATTAGGTGCCATTTGTTTATTTTTGTTATTATTTCCATTTCTCTAGGAGGTTGGTCAAAAAGGATCTTGCTGTGATTTATGCCATAAAGTGTTCTGCCTATGTTTTCCTCTAAGAGTTTGATAGTGTCTGGCCTTACATTTAGGTTTTTAATCCATTTTGAGTTTATTTTTGTGTATGGTGTTAGGGAGTGTTCTAATTTCATTCTTCTACATGTAGCTGTCCAGTTTACCCAGCACCTCTTACAGAAAAGACTGTCTTTTCTCCGCTGTATATTCTTGCCTCCTTTATCAAAAAAAAGATGACTATATGTGCGTGGGTTTATCTCTGGGCTTTCTATGCTGTTCCATTGATCTATATTTCTGTTTTTGCGCCAGGACCATACTGTCTTGATTACTGTTACTTTGTAGTATAGTCTGAAGTCCAGGAGCCTGATTCTTCCAGGTCCATTTTTCTTTCTCAAGATTGCTTTGGCTATTCAGGGTCTTTTGTGTTTCCATACAAATTGTGATATTTTTTGTCCTAGTTCTGTGAAAAATGCCATTGGTAGTTTGATAGGGCTTGCACTGAATCTGCAGATTGCTTTGGGTAGTATAATCATTTTCACAATGTTGATTCTTCCAATCCAAGAACATGGTATATCTCTCCAACTCTTTGTATCATCTTTAATTTCTTTCATCAGTGTCTTATAGTTTTCTGCATACAGGTCTTTTGTCTCCTTAGGTAGGTTTATTCCTAGGTATTTTATTCTTTTTGTTGCAATGGTAAATGGGAGTGTTTCCTTAATTTCTCTTTCAGATTTTTCATCAGTAGTGTATAGGAATGCAAGAGATTTCTGTGCATTAATTTTGTATCCTGCTTCTTTACCAAATTCATTGATTAACTCTAGTAGTCTTCTGGTAACATCTTTATGATTCTCTACGTATTGTATTATGTCATCTGCAAACAGGGACAGCTTTACTTCTTCTTTTCTGATTTGGATTCCTTTTATTTCTTTTTCATCTCTGATTGCTGTGGCTAAAACTTCCAAAATTATGTTGAATAATAGTGCTGAGAGTGGACAACCTTATTTTGTTCCTGATCTTAGAGGAAATGGTTTCAGTTTTTCACCATTGAGAATGACATTGGCTGTGGGTTTGTCATATATGGCCTTTATTATGTTGAGGTAAGTTCCTTCTATCCCTACTTTCTGGAGAGCTTTTGTCGTAAATGGGTGTTAAATTTTGGCAAAAGCTTTTTCTACATCTATTGAGATGATCATATGGTTTTTCTCCTTCAATTTCTTAATATGGTGTATCACATTGATTGATTTGCATATATTGAAGAATCCTTGTATTCCTGGGATAAACCCCACTTGATCATGGTGTA
Organism: Balaenoptera physalus; assembly: GCF_965194825.1. NCBI lineage: Eukaryota > Metazoa > Chordata > Mammalia > Artiodactyla > Balaenopteridae > Balaenoptera > Balaenoptera physalus. Next base: position 40,015,539 of record NC_138897.1, on the reverse strand, counting down.
TAATCCTTTTAATGTGCTGTTGGATTCTGTTTGCTAGTATTTTGTTGAGGATTTTTGTATCTATGTTCATCAGTGATATTGGCCTGTAGTTTTTTTTTTTTTTTTACATCTTTTCTCATTTTGGTATCAGGGTGATGGTGACCTTGTAGAATGAGCTTGGGAGTGTTATTCCCTCCAATACATTTTGGAAGAGTGTGAGAAGGATAGGTGTTAGTTCTTCTTAAATGCTTGATAGAATTCACCTGTGAAGCCATCTGGTCCTGGGCTTTTGTTTGTTGGAAGATTTTTAATAACAGTCTCAATTTCAGTGGTTGTGATTTGTCTGTTTATATTTTCTATTTCTTCCTGTTTCAGTGTTGGAAGGTTGTGTTTTTCTAAGAATTTGTCCATTTCTTCCAGGTTGTCCATTTAATTGGTATATAGTTCCTTGTAGTAATGTCTCATGAGCCTTTGTATTTCTGCAGTGTCAGTTGTTACTTCTCCCTCTTCATTTCTAATGTTATTGATTTGAGCCTTCTCCCTTTTTTTCTTGATGAGTCTGGCTGATGGTTTATCAATTTTGTTTATCTTCTCAAAGAACCAGCTTTTAGTTTTATTGATGTTTGTTATTGTTTCCTTCACTTCTTTTTCATTTATTTCTGATCTTACCTTTATGATTTCTTTCCTTCTGCTAACTTTGGGATTTTTTTGTTCTTCTTTCTCTAATTGCTTTAGGTGTAAAGTTAGGTTGTTTATTTGAGATGTTTCTTGTTTCTTGAGGCAGAATTGTATTGCTATAAATTTCCCTCTTAGAACTCCTGTTGCTGCATCCCATAGGTTTTGGGTCATCAAGCTTTCATTGTCATTTGTTTCTAGGTATTTTTGGATTTCCTCTTTGATATCTTCAGTGATTTCTTGGTTATTTTGTGGTGTATTGTTTAGCCTCTATGTGTTTATATTTTTCACAGATTTTTTTCCTGTAATCGATATCTAGTCTCATAGCATTGTGGTCGGAAAAGACACTTGATACGATTTCCATTTTCTTAAATTTACCAAGGCTTGATTTGTGACCCAAGATATGATATATCCTGGAGAATGTTCCATGAGCACTTGAGAAGAAAGTGTATTCTGTTGTTTTTGGATGGGATGTCCTATGAATATAAACTAAGTCCATCTTGTTTAATGTATCATTTAAAGCTTTTGTTTCCTTATTTATTTGCATTTTAGATGATCTATCCATTGGTAAAACTAGTGTGTTAAAGTCCCCTACTATTATTGTGTTACTGTTGATTTCCCCTTTTATGGCTGTTAGCAGTTGCCTTATGTATTGAGGTGCTCTTATGTTGTGTTCATAAATATTTACAATTGTTATATCTTCTTGGATTGATCCCTTGATCATTATGTCGTGTCCTTCTTTGTCTCTTGTAATAGTGTTTGTTTTAAAGTATATTTTGTCCGATATGAGAATTGCTACTCCAGGTTTCTTTTGATTTCCATTTACATGGAATACCTTTTTCCATCCCCTCCCTTTGAGTCTGTATGTGGCTCTATGTCTGAATTGGTTATCTTGTAGACAGCATATATATGGGTCTTGGTTTTGTATCCATTCAGCTAGTCTATGTCTTTTGGTTGGAGCATTTAATCCATTTACATTTAAGGTAGTTATTGATATGTATGTTCCTATTACCATTTTCTGAATTGTTTTGGGTTTGTTATTGTAGGTCTTTTCCTTCTCTTGTTTTTCCTGCCTAGAGAAGTTCCTTTAGCATTTGTTGTAAAGCTAGTTTGGTGGCAATGAATTCTCTTAGCTTTTGCTTATCTGTAAAGGTTTTAATTCCTCCATCAAATCTGAATGAAATCCTTGCTGGGTAGAGTAATCTTGGTTGTAGTTTTATCCCTTTCATCACTTTAAATATGTCCTGCCACTCCCTTCTGTCTTGCACAGTTTCTGCTGAAAGATCAGCTGTTAACCTTATGTGGATTCCAGTGTATGTTATATGTTGTTTTTCCCTTGCTCCTTTTAATATTTTTTCTTTGTATTTAATTTTTGATAGTTTATTAATACATGTCTTGGCATGTTTCTCTTTGGATTTATGTTGAATGGGACTCTCTGTGCTTCTTGGACTTGATTATCTCCTTTCCCATATTAGTGAAGTTTCAAGTATAATGTCTTCAAATATTTTCTCAGTGTCTTTCTTTTTCTCTTCTTCTTCTGGGAACCCTATAATTTGAATGTTGTTGCATTTAATGTTGTCCCAGAGGTCTCTAAGACTGTCCTCAATTCTTTTCATTCTTTTTTCTTTTTTCTGCTCTGCAGTAGTTATTTCCACTATTTTATCTTCCAGGTCACTTATCTGTTCTTCTGCCTCAGTTATTCTGCTATTGATCCCTTCTAGAGTATTTTAAATTTCATTTATCATATTGTTCATCATTGTTTGCTCTTTAGTTTTTCTAAACCCATGTTAAACGTTTCTTGTATTTTCTCCATTCTCTTTCCAAGATTTTGGGTCACCTTTCTATCATTACTCTGAATTATTTTTCAGGTAGACTACCTGTTTCCTCTTTATTTTTTTGGTTTGGTGGGTTTTTACCTTGCTCTTTCATCTGCTGCATATTTCTCTGTCTTCTCATTTTTCTTAACTTACTGTGTTTGGGGTCTCCTTTTCACAGGCCACAGGTTTGTAACTCCTGTTGTTTTTGGTGTCCACCTCCCATGGGTGAGTTTGGTTCAGTGGCCTGTGTAGGCTTCCTGGCGGAGGGGACTGGTGCCTCTTTTCTGGTTGTGAGGGTCTGGCTCTTGTCTTTCTGGTGGGCAGGGCCACGTCTGGTGGTGTGTTTTGGGGTGTCTGTGAACTTAGTATGACTTTAGGCAGCCTCTCTGCTAATGGGTGTGGTTGTTTTCCTGTCTTGCTTGTTGATTGGCATGGGACATCCGGCACTGTAACTTGCTGGCCATTGGGTGGAGCTGCTTCTTAGCATTGAGACAGAGATCTCTGGGAGAGCTCTTGCAGATTTATATTATGTGGAGCCTGGAGGTCTCTGGTGGATCAACATCCTGAACTCGGCTCTCCTACTTCAGAGGCACCAGCCTGACACCCGGCTGGAGCACCAAGACCCTGTCAACCACACGGCTCAGAAGAAAGGGAGAAAAAAAATAAATAAGTAAAATTAAATTAAATTTAAAAGTTATTAAAATTAAGAATTTAAAAAATTCTTAAGAATAAACAACTTAATAAGTAATAAAAAAAATAAGTGAGCAACCAAACCAAAAAACAAATCCACTAATGATAACAAGCACTAAAAACTATACTAAAAATAAAACAATAAAAAAAGTACCCACACAACCGTAGGAGAAATGGTAAAAGCAAAGCTATACAGACAAAATCACACAAAGGAGAATACACATACACACTCACAAAAAGAGAAAAAGTAGAAAATGTATATATATCTATATATAAAAGAAAAAAAGGAAGAGAGCAACCAAATTAATAAACAAGTCTACCAATAATAATAAACTCTAAATACTAAACTAAGATAGACATAAAACAAGAAACAAATCAGATGCAGAAGACAAACCCTAAGTCTACAGTTGCTCCTAAAGTCCACCGTCTAAATTTTGGGATGATTCTTTGTCTATTCAGGTATTCCAGAGACGCAACGTACATCAAGTTGATTGTGGAGATTTAATCTGCTGCTCCTGAGGCTGCTGGGCAAAATTTCCCTTTCTCTTCTTTGTTCCCACAGCTCCTGGGGTTCAGCTTTGGATTTGGTCCTGACTCTGTGTATAGGTTGCCTGATGGTGTCTGTTCTTCGTTCAGACAGGACAGGGTTAAAGTAGTAGCTGATTAGGGGGCTGTGGTTCACAAAGGCCGGGGGGAGGGAGGGGTACGGAATGTGGAAGGCAGGGTGAGCCTGCAGCAGCAGAGGCCAGCGTGACGTTGCAACACCTTAGGCAAACCGTGTGTTCTCTTGAGGAAGTTGTCCCTGGATCACGGGACCCTGGCAGTGTTGGGCTGCACAGGCTCCTGGGCAGAGAGGTGTGGATAGTGACCTGTGCTTGCACACAGGCTTCTTGGTGGCTGCAGCAGCCGCCTTAGTGTTTCATGCCTATCTGTGGGGACTGCGCTGATAGCCGTGGCTCACACCCGTGTCTGGAGCTCGTTTAGGCTGTGTTCTGAATCCTCTCTTTTCACGCATCCCGAAACAATGGTTTCTTGCCTCTTAGACAGTTCCAGAATTTTTCCCAGATTCCCTCCCAGCTAGCTGTGGCACACTATCCCCCTTCAGGCTGTGTTCATGCAGCCAACCCCAGTCCTCCCCCTGGGATCTGGCCTCTGAAGCCAGAGCCTCAGCTCCCAGCCCCCACCTGCCCTGCTAGGTGAGCAGACAAGCCTCTTGGGCTGGTGAGCACTGGTCAGCACCAATCCTCTGAGCAGAAATCTCTCCGCTTTGCCCTGTGCACCCCTGTTGCTGCACTCTCCTCCATGGCTCTGAAGCTTCCCCCCTGCCCCCCTCCCATCTCTGCCAGTGAAGGAGCTTCCTAGTGTGTGGGGAATTTTCCTCCTTCATAGCTCCCTCCCAGAGGTGTAGGTCCCATCCCTAGTTTTTTGCCTCTGTTTTTTCTTTTGCCCTACACACGTACATGGGGAGTTTCTTGCCTTTTGGGAAGTCTGAGGTCTTCTGCCAGTCTTCAGTAGGTGTTCTGTAGGAGTTGTTCTACATGTAGGTGTATTTCTGATGTATTTGTAGGGAGGAAGCTGATCTCCACGTCTTACTCCTCCAACTTCTTGAAGGTCTCCCATACTTTGCATTCAGGAATATTAGACCAAGTTAAGAGTATGGGTTCATGCTGAAAAGAAAGACTTAAAAATAAAAGTAGGGGAAAGTTTTATATACTAAAAACGAAGATCCCTCTCTAGCTTCCAGAACACTGGCAACCACGCTTCTACCCCCTCTAACCCATCTCATTCACTTCCTCCAGGTGAAGAGATTTGGAAGACACTCTTTGGAAAAAATTTACAAATCCAATAAGAAATCTATAAAGATTCTGGAAGTTGGAGCTCAGGGCCTGCCCTGGCCCTTAAAATGGAACTCACCACTAGTAAGTCCCATTCTACACACAGAGTCTCAATAGCTCAGCTATGAACAGAGAGCCTGGAGTCTCCAGGGAGCATAGAACAGCCTCCAAAAGAAACACTCAAACAGAAACAATAAAGGGAATTAGAAGAAAAGAAAAACCTTGACAAGAGAAGAAAACTTTAGAAAAACACTATAATTAATTAATATTCTCAGTGGTAAAAAAAGTCTAATCCCTTTTTAAAGAAAAATAATAATCATAAAAATTGAAGGCATATATTAAAGCAGGAAGGACAGTGTAATGAATCTTGTGTACCTATGAGCCAGCTTATGATCATTTATTTTACTTCTAAATCATCACCCACTTCCTATCCCATATTATTATTTTGAAGAAAATCTTGGAATAATAACATGTCATATATAAGTATTTCAGGCCATACCACTAAAAGATAGTACTTTAAAAATATATATAACTACAATAGCATTAACACACTAAAAAAATAAAAATTATTCCTTTATATCATCAAAAAGTCAGATTTCAAATCTATTCGATTGTCTATGTTTTTATATTTTATTCTATTCTGTTTTATTTTACTCTACTTTATTTTATTTTATTTTATTTATGGTTTGTTCAAATCAGGATCCAAATTGTGGCATTGTGATGGTCAATGTAGTTGCCTAATCATCTTTTAATCTGTAGGCTTCTCTTACTTTCTCTCTCTCTCCCTTTTTATCCATCTTGTAATTTATTTTTGAATAAATTGTTTCATGTTTTATAGAGTATTTCACACTGTGGATTTTGCTAATTACATCCAATTGGTATTATTAAACATGTTTCTCTATCTTGATAATTCCTATTTATTGGTAATTAAATTTAGAGACTTAGCCAAACTTAGTTTCAAAATTTGGGCAAGAATTCTCCATAGGTGACGATATGTACTTCTGTCAGGAAGGACATAATGCCTGGGTCTTTACCTTTTCATGACATTTTGAACTTTGAAAAATCAATGCCTAGAAATAGTCACATTGTTTCATTAAAGGTTGCAAAATATCTTAATTCTATATTTTTTATTCATTTTAGTAACTGGATTACTTCTATTAAAGAAAAACTTTCTACCATTAAATATTGGATTTTCTTAAGATACATTTGTATAGATAGGAAAGGCATGATAAGTGCTTAACTTTTACCTTTTTAAACCAATTTTCACAATAAAAAGTTGGTACTCTAGCATTCTCCAAAGATAATCAATGAAGTTTGTTTTTCCTTAAATAACATTATAAACCAATGCACGTATATGTCATTGATCTGCTACAATCTATCACAATTACCGTTCTTATTGATACTCAAAATCTCTTCAAGTTGGTTCCTGAGTCCTTTTGACAAGACCTGGGATTCTTTAGCAGCTTCTTTGCTTTTAGATTTGACAAGATGTTCCAGGCTCATCTTGTATATTTCCAGCCTTAGATCTGGATTCTTTTAGTTCTCCAAAATCTTCTTGTTCTTTCTAGTGGAAAATGACATTTCTACATCAGAATTTCTTTCCCTAAAGTCAGTTCCTTATTGCTTTTCAAGAAGATTTAAAAGTGTATTTATCCAGAATGTTTGGTCGTTTGTAATGGTAGGGTTGGTTCAAATAACCTAGCCTATCATTCATACAAGCTCATCTCAGGACCTTTGATAAACCTATTTCTTGGCATTTGCTTCCCCGTTATTTGAATGACTCATTCTTCAACTCTATCAATGCTTTATTTAAAATTCATCTTTTCCATGAATAGTTCCCTGACTGGATAGCAAAGTTAGTGAGTATTGACTGAATCAAGGAATAAATGGATAGTGCATGTATAAAACACAAAGAGAGGCTTATTAAAAAGGAACACAGAGTGGTCAATAAAGAGAACCTAAAATTTTAAAATATCATAGCAAAATGAAAAATTCAAAATCCAGAAGCACAAATACCTTAAAAAAACAAAACAAAACAAACAAAAAAACCAAAAATACCCTTAAAGGTAAAAAATCATATTAAAAATTCAAAAAATATCTCAGAAATAAAGAATACAGATTTCTAGAAAACAATTAAAAGAACCCACTGAATGCTAATCATGATAGATGTAAAAGACACATATCAATGCATATTATCACGAAATTTCACAACACTGTGGACAAGTGATAACCCTCAAAATTTCTACCAAGAGGCAGCACAATAATTACATACCAAAGATCGAGTTATAACGTTACTAAATTCTGAAAGGAATGATTGTCAATCTAGAATAAATTATTGATCAAGTGTAAAATGGAGAATAAGGAAATTTTCAAACATGTGAGTTTCCATAAAAGGAGAGCCCAGGATTACAGCAAGCATGGAGAACTGTGAGCCCAGATTCCTGCAAAGTAGAAAGGGACAGAGGGAGGAAGGAAAATAAAAAGAAGGAGAAGATGATTCATTTGAACCAACAGAGAGGATATTTCTACAACTGTCAGATTATTTAAGGATGATTTATTTATTGGTACATAAAAAATCCTAGCAAGTAAATAAATATATATAATTATTAAATTTTTTAAAAAAGGACTGTTGAAGAAAAGAAACAAAGCTAGTATACCATATGGCTTAGCTATGAATAACATTTACATAGTCATAATGAACTGAATATTGCACAGTGATCTCAAAATTATGCCTTATTTATATTAAGAGAGGGTGGAAAGGGAATGGTCTGGGCTGATGTGTGTATGCAGAGGGTGGTGCATGTAACAGAGCTGAACTCATTTTTCCAAGGTTAGCTGGAAGATTTAGAAATAACAGAATAAAAATGGTACCTGTAAACATGAAAATGAACACTAAAATATACAGGTGAAAGAGGTAAAAGAATTACCTTGAGGGAGCAGGAATTGGGGATGGGGAGATGCTTTTTTTTTTTACACTTAGTAAAACTATTTGACTTTTTAACCGTGTTTATCTTTGATGAAAACTGTTTGCTCAAAGATTCAGATGCCCTCAGAGAACTGCTGACACTTTCAAGGGTCTCCCTGAAGGAAGAAAGTCAAGGTGCAATCATGAACACTGGGTATATTGATGCTGATTGAGACCAGGCCAGTAGAAGTGATTGGCAAGTGGCAGGCCCATGAAACTAAAAAACATATAGACGCAAAGTACCTCATTTTATCCACAATTCAAACTTTTCCCCTTATATTCTCAGTCTGTGCCTTAAATTCTTCCCAAACTCCACCCCCAGTCTTAACTCTCTTAGGTTAACAAGAATATCATGGCTACAAAATCTTTTTCCTTTTATTCCTTTTCTATTACACATATATTTCCGAAATGTGTTACCTGAGATTTGTTCCTCTAATTCTATATTTTTAATGTATTCTATTTCTGCCTAAAAAACACTATATGAAAATTTTCTCCAAAAAAATGTGTGTTGCTTGGGAACACATAGAAACTCTTAAAATATACTCTTGGCATATGTATTATTTAATTCATACTCTTTCCCTGTTTCAGTACAATAAAATACCCCCTAAGAAGTCTTATTTCATCATTTTGCAGTTATCTTTATAATGGTCTGGTCTTTCTATAAAATGGGGCTCATTTCTGCATTTATCCACTACCTTCTCACCTGCTGAGAACTGTCCTTCAAAATTTCTATTAAAAAATCTAGATAAAAGTTATTACCTGCTGGAAGTTTATCAATAATAAAGGAAGTACCATATACAACTATGGTATATAAACTATACCTATAAACTACATTGGGTGAGGAGATTTCAGCAGCATGGAGGACAATGTTTAGAAGACTCCTGCAACCCAACAAAACGTCTGCGTGTCCAACACGTATGAAATTTCTTAGAAAGATTATGATTCTTTGGACTCAGGACAGTGTTTTCTGTAAACTGCAAACTTTCATGTTCACTAAAGGGAAAAAAAGGTCTCAGACTTTTTCCTAAAGCAAATTTGACTGGTGGAAGGGAAATAAATATAAAGATTCCAGGTGACCATGGTGGACTAGATATTAAGAGTAGGGATGAAACTACAGGAAAAGGTTGATGACACTGACCATCACTTACTTCACAGCCTGGCTCCATATCAGCTAAAAGTAAAAGAAATATAATTTCTGTCAAGTGTAGGATAGGAGCATATTCAGAAATCAAGTCACCAGATAACATACATACTGATGTATGGGGACTAGTGACCTGTGTTCAACTCTGTGGTGACTTTCTAGTGTCTGGTCCAGGAAGGACATTTGTGCTGATGTCCTTTCTTTATCCTCCTTTGCGAATGCCCAAACTCATGCTCAGCAACACAGAAGGTAAATAAAGGAATTGGAAACATCAAACCATTATCCACATCTGATGAATGACTGTCAGGGCTCCACAGACCCTGTACCGAGCTGTTTGCAACTTATCAGTGTGACTAATACTATTAAATACCATTTTTTGAGCTACTACCATATGGCAGGCATAGTACATTCAATAAATTGTTTCAATGAATTGTAAAACATTTCCAGGTCAGTTATTTTCCCCATTTTATAGGACAGGTAACTGAGGCAGAAGGTCACCCAGCTAGTGAATGATACAGATGGGTTTCACAGCCAGTTCTACTTAGTTCTAAAGCTCATGCTATTTCTACTGTGTTGGGCTGCTTCTCTGAACAAAGCACTATCTTTGACCTCAGTAACAAACTAATGGAGACTATCACTTGGAAAAAGAAGCCCATTGTCAGTGGTTCTCAAATCATACCAAAATGGCAATTACATAAACCACCTTATGTGAAAGACTGGCCTGGTGAAAAGAGTGCATACATATAAGTGCATGTAGATGTATATAAATATTACAAATCCTTGAGTGTATTACATATAAGAAACTTTATAATTCAAATAATGCAAAATAATGTAGGCCTGTTTTGTAGCATATTTAAACCCTAACCCAAAAAAGCCTCCCACCAACCGCCCCGACCTTCCTAACATTCTGTCATTTCGCACTATGAAAATCTTGTGTGTGCACACACCTTGGGCTACTTAGATTGGTTATCTTCCCATGTAAATACCTTAGACGTTGGATCTGGAATAGGATTTAATCCTGAGAGCCTAGAGCAAAAAAGAAAGATCATAAACAATGGAAACTCAAGAAGAACATAAATATGCCAAAACTAGAAAGCAGAAATACCTACTGATACCCTAGCACCAACCAATATTGGAAGCTTTATCCTCCTTTAAAGTATTAATCAGTAGAGAGGTATTTGGAGCTCATAATCAACAAGATTCAGTTTTTCTTTAATCCAAGCTAAAGAACAGTCTCCTTTCCACCCCACACACTTTTCATTTTGCTGACATCCTATAACTTGTTGGACATTAATAAATAGCCCAAAATGGTCAACTCACAGATTTCCAGACAAACTTGGCAGAACTCAAAAGACTGGGCTTCAGATGGGCAAGGAGAATATTAGACCTGGGTGCTATCTACCAAGTCAGAACATTTTACCATTCATCCGTCATTACTTATTTCCTCATTCCAAAGTGGCCCCGTGCCATGACAGTCCGCAGCCCGCTGCCCTGCAATCATCTCTGTACACATTGCACCTTTGGCAGGAGACTGCCATTCTTGTTTAAGGCACTTATTGGTCTTATATTTATGATAATTTATCAAATGTCTTGCTGAAATTCTATTTTTCATGAGGGCATGTAAGAGACTCACAGAGTCTTAGCTCTATTTGGCGAAAATTGAAAGCTTTGAAATGTCTTGGGCTCTTTCAAAAAGAAGCTTAAGGTAAATACATTCCTCATATCTCTTAAAGGGATTGGCATCACCCTCGGGCTGTAGGCATTATTGATGCCAAGGTTGGCATGCTGAATCGTTATTTTCTGTAATCTATTGCATGAAAATATGTAAAATTCTGACAGTTGCATTGGAATTAGGTCCTAATCTAACAGCCACCAGGGCACTCTTTCTCCTCAGCAAATCACTCACTACCCACCCCCACCATCAGTATCACATAGCCAATACATGTTTGCTGACAACTCACCTTTGTGCCAAGTGGGTCTAAATGCGTGAAATTAGAGAAGGAAGGAGAGTGGAGAGGTCTAGGCCAGGTGCGATGAGAGTAATGGAACCCTTCAATAAAACTGTGATTACCCCCTATTGCAGATGGGTTAACAGAGGCTAAGAGAAAGAAAGTAAATTATGCAATGACCACAAAGCTCAAAGGTGTCATGCTTGATATCAGGATTCCATGACATCAAAGACCATGTTATGTCCACTTCTTAGTTATACATAGGGAGAGAATACATACTTTGAGTAAATGTCACATCAAGGAATGTACATTTTTGCACAGTTACTCAGCATCCAATTGAGAAAGGTTTAAAAGACACCTCTCTCCACTGCTGAAATTTTGATAAAAGAATGCACACACACACACTCGCACACACACACACAATGTTAAGCACCTGGTTAGACGCAGAGAGAAGCAGAATCACATAACCACTTTGTTTAACCAATAAAACAGAAACCAGCATTAAGAAGAACATACTTGAGGGGAATAAAGTCTCCTGTGTTTTAGGAAATATACCCAGACTACCAAAAACTGGCAATCAATCTATTTCCAGAACATGGGAAGATTTTCCCTTAATTGCAACAACACAGCCATGCTACTAAAAATGAAAATAGTGAAACAACTATAGAGTGCTATCCAATAAAAATATAATGCAATCCACAAATGTGAATCACATGAGATTTTAAATTTCGTAGTAGTCACATTAAAAGAGTAAAAAAGAAACAAGTAAAGTTAATTTTTAAAGTGAAATTTTATTAACTTAGTTGTCTTGGCTGAGGCTATTATAACAAACTATCATGGACTGGGTGGCTTATAAACAACATAAATTTATTTCTTACATTTCTAACTGCTGAGAAGTCCAAGATCAAGCTGCTGGGAGATTCATTGCCTGGTGAGGGTTCATTTCCTTGTTCATTGATGTCCATCTTTTCACTGTGTTCTCACATGGCAGATGGGGTGAGGGAGGTTTCTGGGGTCTCTTTTATATGAGGACTAATCTCATTCATAAAGGCTCCACCTTCATGACTTAATTACCTCCCAAAGGCCCCACTTCTAAATACCATCACATTGGGCATTAGGTTTGACATATGGATTTTGGGCAGGACACAAACCCATTCAGTCTATAGTACTCAATGTGTCCAAAATATTAATTATTTCATGATATAATCTATATTAAAAACATTAATGAGATATTTTACATTTTTTAATAAATCCAATGTGTATTTTGCACTTAAAACTCATCTAAATTCAGACTAGCCACATTTCAAGATCTTAGTAGCCACGTGGAGTTAAAGGCTACAATATTGGATACCATAGCTTTACACCATACCCTATGAAAAAGAGCTAGAATGGGTGCATGCCAATACAATAGAACAATACCTACTCTTCTTCTTACTGGTACTCTTGGTTCATAAATAAAGGATCCAGACTAACCAGAACACTGAGGAGTGAAGGGGGACTGAAAAGCCTAGAGAAAGATTTCAAGGATAAGTACAGGCAGCTGCAACTGGCATCCCTAAGGGACAGAGCTATCCACTTGCAGGTATAGCACTGAAATGGACGGATGAGCTAAGGAAAGAAAAGGAAGCAAGACTTCCTGTAATGCATAGATTTTTACATACCTCAGAGTATGAACCAGGCAGTGGGGAAAGTGGAAAATTCTGGATGACAATCTGTACTGCAGAATGGAGCAGGAGCTGGTAACATGCACAAAAAGCCTACTGAAGATCCCAAAAGATTTGGCCACTGCTCAAGCTGATAGAGTGGGACTAATAGCCATACCTTTGGTTGACAAATATTTTGGTTGAGAAAGATTTCTCCCAGAAAAAAAAAGGGGGGGTGGGCAGAAACAATAATAGCAATAACTGAAGAAAAATAAAAACAGCATTACAAATCAATGGCAAAAAGTTGGATTATTCTATATTATAACTGTTATGAGAATTTGAATTAGGAAAACACTAGGTATATCAAAGTGTTAAACCTTTCTCTTTAATAAAACAATAGAAAGCTAGAAGAAAATATCAGAGAAGACTGATATTTTCCCAGGATGAGAAAGATTTTTCTAAGCATAAAATTTATGGAAGAAAGCCATTTGGGGGTGTGAGAAACAATCAATATGTCTGTATCAAAAATAGAACAGTTCTGAAATTCAGCAAACATCATAAGCCAAATTGAAAACAAATGATAAATAAGAAAATGTTTAATATAAATGTGCTTTTTTTTTTTTACAAATAGAAATGAAAAATAAAGAGCTAAAGACATGTACAAATAATTCAGAAAAAAACAACAGAATAGTAGATGAAAGGCATGAACAGACAATAGCCTGTCAAAATTCAAATAAACTGAAAACTAGATTACAATATTTAACCTTACCAGTAATAATAAAGTAAAATAATTCAAAAGATACTGTGCATGTGAAATCCATCTACTGGATTGTTTATCATAGCTTTATACGTACCAGCAAAAGACAAAAATGGGAGGATCCTATCTGCTAATGAAAGGACAATTAGTTAAATTAAATTAAAATTAGAATAATGTTTAATGATATGTTTTTAATGTGTAATAAATAGGAGGAAAATTTCATCTACAAATATTTATGCGATGTAATTCTGAATAAAAAATGGAATATAAACTCATTTACACATATAAATGTATTTTTGTTAAAATATTTTTAAAATATTTTGTTAAATATTTTGTTAAAATATATGTGTTTATATTTTAATAACAGGATATATTATTAGTTTAGTTTTTATTAAGAACATATATGTATAATTGTTCTATGTATTTAGATTAATTAGATGTATGTACGTACACATACATAGAAAATAGAAACAAACACATTTATGGAAAAAACTTGAAATAAATATATTACATTTTTTACTTAGTTATATCTGGAAATTAGTTATGAATTGTTATCTTTCTGTATTTTTTACAGAAAGATAATAATTTTTTATTTTGTATTTTTTATAGTTTTTAATCTTTTAGTACTTTTAAGTGTTCTAAAATGATCACATATTATTTTTATCATTACATTATTACTGATGGAAACATTCTAAATATGAGTAGGCAACATGTTTAATATGGGTCAAGAGAGGGATGTGGCTACCAACAAGACTAATAGGATCTTTATGCTGGAGCCAAAGTACAATATCAAACTAAATAGGTTAATTTCTGGTTGAAATGAAAAAAGTTACTACATTACAACATCCAGGTACAGGTTACACATAGACTATGAGTATAAGGAACTTGAAGAGAGAGAAGTCAACATGAGTGGGAATTAACTGGGGTATGGCTTGTGCTAGAAATAAAACCAAGTCCTTGGAGAGCTTTTGAAAAACAGAAAAGGTGAAGTCTTGGGATTGGAGAACATATTTGATAAAGACAAAACTGCCGGGTAGCTCCTGTGCAGAGACCTTCTTTTATACATGTGCAGGATATTTCTCTTCTCTACAAATTCTCTTCCTTCCAGAAAACAATCCAAGCCATCTGGTTTCCAGTCTGGATGTTTTGGATCTAGGAAAGGTGGTAGAATTGAATCAGCTTCCTAGACTTATGGTTTAGAGACACTGACAGCTCTCACTAAATGGATCCTCCTTTAGAATAAAAATTCTAAGGATAGAATAAACAATAATTTCAGCTTAATTTAACTCAGTCTTTGCTTGTGTCTTGGCCAAAGTCACAGGCTACTCATGTGGCCATTGTTTTAGGCCAAACATTCCTTATAATTGAATTCTTGCTGGACAGAAGGCTGAGTTCAAGATACATTATTAGCATATAATTCTCAACTTCTGAGAATATGTGCTTATTGAAATACACATTCCAGTTAACTGTATTCAGTTTGATTGTAATGATCTAAATCTTTAATCTCATATGGCATTTCTTAGTTTCCATTTCCTGACTTCCACTACTTGTCCACCTTCATGGACAACCCATCCTTTCTCTTGGAAATTGTCTTCACTGAAACTAGCTCTTCTTTCTGCAGGGAATTTCACCTAGCTAGTATTTTTCTTCTACATGTAGCCCACAGTGCAACACAGAGTCCCCAGCCTACAGGAGGGTAAAAATTGATCCAGAGAAAAAGTCTTCCTTAATGAAACACCTCTATGCACACACAGAAGAGTTACCTTCATTTGGGGCACTGAGAACCACCAAAATACAGTAACATTTTTCTTTCCAGCAAATCCAGAGCCTAAATCATATCTTTTGGCCATTCCCAGACACCAGCACCTTGTATGCTGTGTTGTTACAAAATCTTTTCACATGAAACAATTCTCTTTCAGTTAAGTGCAAAGTGGCTTTCAAAGGGAGAGCCCAACCAACAACAGGGACCCGGCCCAGGATCCCAACCCTTGGAACTTGCTGATTCCTCAGATGAACTTGAATTCTCTTTCTGAAGGTGAAATCTGTCTTCAGAGTCCACTGAGCCTTTTAGTCCCTTGAAAGTTCTTACAGTGTCTATAAAAATTTCTGCTCTTAACATTTCTTGTGTTATAAAAAGCACAGCCACATTTCTCATAACTATTTGATGTCTTATATAAAACCCTTTATAAAATAAAATTTTAAAAAATCTCCCCAGATAGCCTCAAAAGAAAAGTTGCCAGCGTTGTCTTTAAATGACATGTTTATTTAATATCAACGTGAAAATGGAGTCAGAGCTCTGAATTCTGGGCTGCCTGTGCTGGCATTGAGGAGCCCTGCTAAAACCTGCCAGTTGCTAAAATATCCCTTCTACTCCATGGGGAAATAGTGTCAAGAGTAAAAGCCAGAAAGGGAAATTTTGGCTGGCATCCAAAAACAGTTGTAGAAAAGAAGGTTCCCTCTCCGACAGCATTCTGACATGCTTTCTTCAGTTTTGCCATGAAGTTGAAATCTTTCCTCAGGAGAGATGAGTGCATATGTAAAGACTGCACGAGCGTGGTGGGCTCAGGAATTTCAAACATGGCCCAGTCTGACGTGAAGGAAGGAAAGGGAGAGGGGGTGGGGAGGAAGCCACTGAACTTCCAGAAAAGGCTGTCAAAAGTATGCCATTTCAACAGGTTTATCTTTGAAATGTTTCTACTGCCAAACTCTTCTTGGTGATTCTAATATAATTTGGACCCAATCCTTGTATGATTTTATATGAGGCTGCTGCTTTGCTTGATTTCTGATTTGGATCCATCATATATATAATGATATATGTGATCTACAGGATTAAAAATTTGGCATTTATGAGTTATTAGCACACAACACATTAGTATCCAAAGTTCAGCTAAGAAATGCAGTCAAAATTTTAAAAGCCTATCTGGAAGGAAGGAGGGTTGATAGGGAAAATATGTACAAAAATCTCCTCCAGTTTCAACAGGCAGTGACTGTGTCTCAGATAATAGAGTGGCAGCCCTCTATCATCACATGGGCTTACAAAGTCTGTACTGGTGGTTGTGGAGGGTGTGTCTGTGTGTGCACACCAACATATGTCAGAGGGGTGGAAGACAGTAGGGCCACTCAAGTGAAATAAAACCTCAAAACAGATACATATACATCTGTTTCCTACACACAAGAGCTATCCTTGTGCAGAGAAAACAGTAAAACCTTGGCAGTTGTCTAAGTAATGTCATCAATCACGTTAACATTAACAACATATAACATGTATGTTAGACCTTGACCAACAGTGTGGGTGTAATAAAGCAACTGATCATTATTCCACACTTTCTTATGTTTTGAACCATAAGAAAGGGCTGAGTTACCAACCTTAGGATCGCTCTCAATAACTGTTAATAAGTAAGTAGAGAAATAAACCAGGTATTATTGTTTGCTAAGGAGGTGGAAAGTTGATTGCTAGAGAAGCCTATATAGCCATCAAAATCCCATATGGAAGCATAAAGTACAATTTTCTTGATTTGTCTATACAGTGAATTTCTGGTTCTGTTCTTGCTTCTTCCACTAGCTAGTTGTTTATCTTCTTTACAACAGCAATTCCTCTTAACATCCGTTTTATCACTTGTAAAACAGAAACAATAATAATACCTACTTCTCAGTATTATGTAATTTTAAAAGGTACAATGGATGTATCTTTAGCAGACTGTAAAATGCTGCATACATGTTGATCATCGTGAACAGTAGCAATATCTCTGATTCATTTCACTCACAAGATTGAAGAGAAAGGATATTTTATAGCTTCTGAGATTTTAATCCGTTTCTAATGCACTAATTTCATGCTCATAAAATATTGGAGCTGAAAGAGATCTTAAAAATCATCTCATTCAAACTTCTTCATTTTTAAGGCCCAGAGAGTTTGTGATGTGCTCAAAGTCAAACAGCAAACTTAAAAAGTCACAGGCATGCATAGAATACAGAAGTATTCCAGATGCATACATCTGCAATACAGGTTCTTGCGAACTTGCAAAATGGTTTCTTTGATAAGATTCTCTGACTTTTTGCAAAAGATTAGGTTAACAAATCTGGTCTTAAAGAAAATTTCTATAAACTGAATTTTTTATTTACCCATTAGTTCTTATAAGGCAATTTAGAAAAAAATGATCCCATAGACACAGCAGACAGAAACATCTTTTAAAGCTATAAATCCTGTCATCTCATCCCCTTCCTTAAACCTTTCCATCAGCCCTCTCTGGTCCTATTATAAAAACCTCTTGCCATCTCCTGCAAAGTCCCCATGCTATGATTCCTGCTGTTTCAGACAAACTTATTTCTAATGAAACACCCCACTCATCAATTACACTTTGGCTGCACCTGCTTTTTTTCTTTTTTTTCCAATTCTGAGATTTTAGTGATAATTTTCCCTCAGATCATTGCATGGCACACCTTTTGTTATTTATGTCTCAACTAAGTGTCATCTCCTTGGAGAGATCCTCTGTGCCCTCTCAAGTCTCTTATCTATCCCCTTATTTTGCTCATGGTGCTCATCCCATCTGGAATGGTCTTATTTATGGATATTTTGCAAGTGTAATATCAGCTTCTGCCACAAGAGCATAAGCTCCATTAAAGAAGCAATGATTTTCTTTCCTACAAAACATTGAATCCCCAGACCAACTAGTTAGCACTAGCCCAGCACATGGTAGTAGGCGCTAAATTGTTTATGAACAAAACATAATTTATTGATGAATGAAAGGAGGAAGGAAGGAAGGAATAGATAAATGAGTAGACCACTCATAACTTTTGATAAGAAAGATGTTAAGATGGTGTTTGGATTGTTTTCATAATAGCTTGCAACTCCAACCAGATGGCAGCACCTTGGCAACCAGGACTGTGTTGGAAGAATTATGTGAAAAAATACAGGCACTTGTCAATAAGATGAAAGAACACCAAAGACAAACTTCATTGGTATTAGAATTTCACATGAAACCAGGCCTCAGCATCAGGTAGAATCATTAGTTCTGTGCATTAATAAGTAAATATTCAAGATACACAGTATACAGGCACCCAGGAGAGTGAGGGGGAACAGAGATACGGAAGACACAATCTCTGACATAAAGTTCACATAGTTCGCTTTGGGATCATAAGGTATAAATACAAGTTGTATAACAGTGCAAAATTGAGGAACTACTCAAAATTGAAATAGCAACTCTTATGGACTGAATGTGTCTCCCCCAAATTCATATGCTGAAAGCCAACTTCCAGCGTGATGATATTTGGAAGTGGGGCGTTTTGGAGGTTATTAGGTCATGAGGGTGCAGCCCTCAAGAATGGAATTAGCATCCCTATAAGAAGAGGCCAGAAATCTAGCACACTCTCTTTCTACCATCTGCGTATACAAAGAAGTCAGCAATCTGTCACCCCGAAAGGATGCTCACCAGAACCCGACCATGCTAACTCCTTGATCTCGGATTTCCAACTTCTGGAACTCTGAGAAATAAATTTCTGTTGTTTTTAAGCCACCCAGTTTACCATATTTTGTTATAGCAACCAGCACTAAGACAGCAATGAGGAAATACATGAATCATAAAGAGAGTACCTGATTCTACATCAGGTAAGTAGAACAGTCAAAAAGCACTATGAGCTCAAGAGAGAAGAAGGTGTTGCAAACTGGTACATGCTGGTAAGATCTATGTAGAAGGAATTTTATTGAGTCATCTGCATTCATTATTTTAGGCGATGAGGGCTGTTCCAAATACATAAAGATAAAGATTTCATTCTTTTTATTCCTCCATGCTCAAATACCTCTGAGATGATCCTGAATAGCATAGGAAACTATGTAGGTACATCACACAGAGTTTGTCTATGAGAAACTGGACACAGGCAGTGTGTGCTTTTTATGTCCTTTATATTACCTTTTGGTGTTTCCTATCTCCAGGCCCATTTGCAAATGATAGCAGGACTAGGGTATTCAGATCTGCTAAACAGTGGGGGACAAGCGTGAATGTGAGTGGGATGGTTTTCTAACCAGGGTATGAGTAAACTAAGTCCCCTTGGTTTTCTTTCTTTCATACGATTGCAGTTTCTTTTACTGCTCATGTTTTTGATAAAGAAATGGAAACAGACACTCAGTAGAGTATATGTTTTGTACCTTTCTTCCAATATTATCTTGTTATCTTTATTCCACATGGGGCTGGGTTGAATTGGAATCCTATTCTGAAGGGATCAAAGTCTCTGGTCCCAAAGACACTGCACCCAGAAAAGTTCAAGCAGCCACTACTCTAGGGTAAGAGCCCAATTCTGGTGGATTGAGATGCTCATGCTGACCCTTTTGCCTTTACAATTCTAAGTCCTGTGTGCTTGGCTCAGGGAAAGGGTGTATTCTTCTTTACTTTGGCTCAGTTCTTTAAGTTAGCACTGATCATGGTACAGTGATGGTGTTGGTCAAATACTTAAAGGACAGTTAGATGAATGGATAGATGTTTGGATGCATTTGCAAAACAGATACATATAATATCTGTCAGATAATTCCTTTGTCCTAAGCTACAAGTACTGTTCTCTGCAGAAAGTTGGGGAAAGGCAGTTGAAACATAAATACTGAGGCTTGGGTTCAAACGCCATCTTACCACTCTATCTTTGTAACTCTGAGCAAGATCATTAAATCTACTAACCACCATTTCTCTGTCCTTAAAAAGTGTTTTCAAAATGTATCATACTTTCCAGAGTGAAGACCAATGAATGGGATCTTGGATCATGTATGTAATGTAATTTTTATTTCCCAACTGTTTGATAAAAATTTTCCGTACACTGGTCTGAAAACTGGATTTTGTCCGTTGGTTATTTGGCTTTGTCTTTGTTTCCCCAGGCCTAAGACTGTATTTGAATGCCTGATGCTTTATCTACAGCTGATATTAGTTGTCTTGCTTTGATTTTTAACTCTGACCTCTGCTGGGGGCAGGAAACCATGCAAAACACTATAGTAGGGGAACTGTCTTACCCTACATCCTAACATAAATAACAACGTACTGCTTCTTGGTAAAACACATCATGAATAAATTTGGAAATGAGGTTTAATTTAAGCTATTTTATATTCTCTGTATTGTGGCACTCATTTTGTAAAAATATTCCCACTCATTACTGCTTATTGTTCTCTCAGATAGAACTGCAAAATTGTGAAGATGGTTAAGCTATTTATTTATTTTAAAGTTAAGTTCTTTCATCACTTATATCTTTCTCCAATTTTCATCATTCTGTGACTCAGACTCTCTCTCCTTATCATTTTCACACTGCACCCAGACTTGGGGGCCGTGGAAGAGCTCATCACTTCCTGGACAAGAGCATCCATATCTCGCAGGAGCAGAAATGGGACGTAGGAGTTCGTTATAGGTGAAGAAGAGGGGAATGAGCATAACATTCAGAAAAGCTGCTGAATTTGCCCTGCACAAATCAGAGATTTGTGGAAATGATCATATTTCTATAGCCTGCCTTCTCTCCACAGCACGTTCTGCTCATTAATTCATTAATATTTGTACCACCCCTGCAGTGGAGGTAAGTATTATTAGCTTGGGTTTGTAGATGGAGAAATAGAAATAAAGTACAGTGAAGTTCAGCAACTCGCCCAGGATCACAGTGGGAGATGTTGTTGGGAGTGGGATCTGAGCCCAGAAGTCGTGTCTCCCAAGTGCCTGCTCTAACAGAGACAACCCCTCCACCCCATCCATTAGCATAGTGGTTACCGGGAAGCTGTCACTTTATTTCTTGGAGTTGCATTCACCTAAGCTACTGAACTCTCCTGAACACACATACAGTTGAGTTGTTCTAACATTTACACTGCCAAATGTCTGCATAATTTCTCTCTTTTCATTGCCTAGCTGTCAGCAGCTGCCCTGCCTGACAGAATACACCCACATGGTCAGGAAAATATATTTTTGAAAAAAATAGTTAAACTTCAGCCCAGTGCTGCAAAAGAAGCATGGTATTGTCAGCTAGTGAAACAACACATTTCTTTCTGAAAGGAAAGGTATGTTATATTATTTTCATGCACTGACCCGCTCTGTGCCTCCTGTCCCAAAGTGCAAGTGACATTTTGGTTTATCACCATGATGCTGATGGTGAAAATGATCTGGGAGTGGAGATGTTTGGCCAGTTCAGCTTGTAACTCCTGATTGTATTTGATTTCAGGAGATGTAGATGAAGGAGGAGACTAATGTGTGTTGAGGGCTCACTGTGCTGTATTCACTGATTGTCACAAAACTAAAATGTTATGGAAAAACCTGAACGAACGTTTCAGCCAACCCAATACAAGGTGGATACTGGTGCTCTCATTGTAGAGCTGAGGAAATATAAAAAAATATAGACTCAGGGAAGTGAACTTGACCCAGATTGCCCAGCTACCAACCAGAGCCAGGATTTGAACTCAGTTTTATCTGACTCTAAATTATGTTGAATCTATATATTAGGATAAGAATACATCAATGACATTGACCCATGTTTCAGTTGAACTCACCTTATAGAATCTGTACTCTTGAAAAGAGAAGCCTTGCCTTAAAGATCATTTGCCAAGCATGAGCTCAGGGCTGTGCGGGTGTCTCAGGATTCCATCCATGAGTACGAAGTTGACTGTCAGGTCACACTGTGATAACTCAAACACTTTTTTTTTTTTTTTTTTAACATCTTTATTGGAGTATAATTGCTTTACAATGGTGTGTTAGTTTCTGCTTTATAACAAAGTGAATCAGTTATACATATACATATGTTGCCATATCTCTTCCCTCTTGCGTCTCCCTCCCTCCCACCCTCCCTATCCCACCCCTCTAGGTGGTCACAAAGAACCGAGCTGATTTCCCTGTGCTATGCGGCTGCTTCCCACTAGCTATCTATTTTACGTTAACTCAAACACTTTTGGAAGAAACCAAATGTTCTGTGAGTATTCTAGCCTAGTCTGCAGAGTAAAAGAATCTAGAAGCTGGAAATGTTGGAGGAGTTTACTGTTAGGGTCTATTACAATCAAGGTAGACAATTAGACAAATGTGTATACATGAGCCCCTATGGGCCAAGCAATGAGTTAGATTATCTCTCCTTTCACAGATGCTGAAACAAAGTTCAGAGTGCATATAGGACTTCTTGAAGATGTGAGGCCAGCTAGTGACCCAGGTGAGGCTGAGTCAAACTTCCCCCGCCTTTCCAGCGTGTCCTCACCGTGTATCATGACTCTCTCTCCTGCAACACACCTAAACTCTCTGCTTGTTGCCTACACAGTAAGAATCCTTCTTCCTTTCCCTATCTTTCTGCTATGCTTCTCTGGTAAGCCCACTGTGAGAGGAAGGATAATTAGTCTCTCTTGGGAAACTGTTTTTAACTTTATATTTATACTTTGATGGAAAAACTTACTAAATGTGATGCTGAACAATAGTTTTTTTTAAAAGTTTTATTTGAAATATACATTCCAAAATATTTATACACCTAGCTATACTATTTAGCACTTACATATGAAACAAACTCTAGTGTAACCACTATACAGGTTAAGAAACAAATCTTTTCTAGCACCTCAAAAGCGCCCGTGTGACACTTTCCAGGTTAAAGTAAGCATAATCCTGACATACAGAATAACTGTTCTTTTTTTCCTCACAAATATAATGTAGAACAAAAGTGGAAAGACACTAAAAGATTCATAAAATGAACTTCATTCATAAAAGTTAAAAAATTAAACTATACTATTTAGAGATATATACATGTGTGGCAAAACTATTAAGAAAAACAAATGAGTGATTTTTTAATAATATAAATCAAAACATGACATCTCTCTGCTTTAACTCCTTTAGCAAGAGTCTATTGTACGTGAAATAAACCCTTGTTCCTCATCTAACCCCCAAGCATGTGTGAGATCCAGTCCTGCCTTCTGCTTTGCCTTGATCTTCCTTTCTCTTGGCCTTCTGCTATCACTGACCTCAACCTAGTTCCAAGAACACAGCAAGCTCACCTGTGCGGCCAGGCCCTTTCTGAGCCGCTCCTTCTCAGAACCTTTGCATTGCTTGCACCTTGTCCTAAGATCTCAATCTAATGTCACTTCCTCAGAGAGATCCTCTCTCACCACCTCCAATCTAAAATAGATCAATTCACCTCTTTATGCTTCCATCATAATATTTATCGTTAGTGACATTTTATTATTTATTTACTTATTTGTTTGATTATATCTGTCCCCACTAGAACATAAATTCCATGAGGGAAAGGGCCACCTCTGTCTTAGTGATGCTGCCTCTTTAGCAACTAGAACAGTGACTGCTACACAGTAGATGCTGAATAAACAACTGTTGAGTGAATTGGTCAAAGAACAAATTGACCTCTGTGTAGAAGGGGATCAAACACAAAGAATACACAAATGTTTCATAGTAGAATTCTGAGTTCATAGATGAGAGCTGGTCAGTGGTAAGAACCAAACATATGAAGAGAAAAAAATAGATCCAGTGGAACAAATCTTGCTCCAAATGTTGGGACATGGATTCTCATTTTAGGACTAAAATCCATGCATAAAAAGTGTTCAGAGTGCATATAGGACTTCTTGAAGATGTGAGGCCAGCTAGTTTTACCTACTCCTTATGATTCCTGCCCCACCCCCAATTCTCTGATCATGGAAAGAAGCTTTTGATTAAATCGTCATCTGTTGCTTCTAACCTGCTTCCACACCAATAACAGGGAGAAAAGGGAGAGCTAAGGAGCACAAGAGAAGTGTGAGAACAAAGTCAAGGTGGTCTGGGACTTTGGGAGACTCATCCTTCTCTGTGTCCAGTCCTAACTCATGCCATGGCCATCATCCAGCCGTGTTATCAATGGACCGCAGGTCCCATTCAGGGTCAGGTGACCTTATGAAGCAGAAATAATATGTCACAAAGATACAGTGTAATAAAAGATGTATGTGAGGCTTCGCTGCCAAGCCAGCTTTTCTAAATAACATTCTGATTGCATTCGATGCCTCAGCAACCTCACTATTGCTGCTGCCCAGGCACGCTGCAGCCAGTATATGCACTGGATGATGAAAAGCCCAGGGACCCACTGGGCAGAAGCCAAATCACATTATCGGCAACATCGGCATAAAGGTATATAAAGCAATCCTGTTAAATATTTAGATGTGTAGGGCCCCAGTGCATGACACACAGTCAGCTAGAAATATACTTTTTTAACCAGGAAACTTGAGGTTATAAACCAGTATGATATTGTGCCTTTTAAAGGGAAGTGAATCTGAGAAGTATTCATTGCATATTAACCTACGGGATTTAAACCATCACCATCAAATCACATGGTTAATTGAATAGCAGCATTAATCCCTTACATTTACATTTTACTTTTGTTGTTGCAAATCACTTTCACAGGCATATTATTTTTTTGATGCTCAAAACAAAAATCCATGAAGATAAGTTTATTAGCAAGTATGTTTTGGGCATCTACTGCAGACAGGGCATCAAACTGTGCACTGTGAGAGATACAGAGACTAGCCCTCCACTGAAGAAAGAGGGCATATATAGAAATGATCGGGTATTATCATCTCCTTGAGGGAAATGTAATGGAAAGAGCAGCAGGAGGATATCAAAGATCAAAGTAGACTTTAACGGGAAGAACAAGCACTATCCTGTGTCTGTTATCATCAAGAAAATGTCCTAGGTTTATGGCTTAGAACTAACCACCCCACAATTGCTTAGAGCACAGATGAGGAGACAAAACATTTCAAAAAAATAATAATTATAAGTAAAATATCATATGTACATGCCCACTGAGTGACCCAGATATAAGGAGGTAAGAGTTTGAGGAAGGTAGACTGAACAAGGTTTGTAGAAGAAATTGGATTTTGGCTAGTATTTCAGGGAAAGATGGTATGAAGAAAGTGTAAGTGAGCTTGTGCATGTGGGCATGTGTAAAAGTGTTTTCCCAGTTGAAGACTTATTTTTCACATCGAGAATAATGTAAGTTCTCAAGGATTACAGAGCTAACCAGCTAGAATTCAAATGTATTACACCCTCTCTTATCTCAAAATGCTACCTACAAATAAAAGAAATGATCTGTTCACCCATTCAATAAACAGGGACCAAGTATTGAAATGGAGTCAGAAGACTGACATGTGCCGACAAGGTATTCCAATTGAGAAGGTAGAAAGCAGGGACTATCTAGAATGCATAGGAGAGTCTCCTGAAGGAAGCATCTGAGTTGACTTAGAGCATTGATAGGAGTTAACAAGGGGAGACCTGGGATAAGGGCATTTCTGATAGAAGCAACAGAAATGGAAAAAGAAAGGCTTGCATGTGATGGCTATAGCAGGCCATCTTCCTGCTGATAGCAAGTGTTATTTAATGCACAGAACCCATTAGAGCCCTCATCTCTCCTTTCCTGAGTGAGGGCCTTGGTGAGGTGGTAAGAAAGGAAGAAGGTGATGCACACTCCCACCAAGACTGAGCACTTCAGAAGTCCCACTGGCAGCATCAACACCAGGCAGAGAGTGCAGGTCCCCCCTTGGCTCCAACTACAGGAGTAAGCCCTGAGCACTGCTTGTTCTGCAGATGCTCCTTCTCAGATTATACCCAAGGGCAAAACAGAGGTTTAAAAATATCTGGCAATTGACAATAATGAAGTTGAGCTTGATATTAAAGCCTAAATTGTGCATACACTTCTTCAGCCTTCTATATTCTTCCTTTATCCTCTCTCCTATTTTCTTTGATGTCTCTAGAATATCTGAAGGCTTGCTTAGAACTATTAAGGGTAAGTATGTTAGATTTCATCGAATCACTTTTGTTCAAAGTAAGTGAAAGAGTTAATTACAGTTATACCTCTTGAACTTCTCTTAATGAACTATTTAAACCAACCCTCTGGGGCTTCCCTGGTGGCACAGTGGTTGAGAATCTGCCTGCCAATGCAGGGGACACGGGTTCGAGCCCTGGTCTGGGAAGATCCCACATGCCGCGGAGCGACTAAGCCCGTGAGCCACAATTGCTGAGCCTGCGCGTCTGGAGCCTGTGCTCCGCAACGGGAGAGGCCGCGATAGTGAAATGCCCGCGCATTGCGATGAAGAGTGGCCCCCACTTGCCGCAACTAGAGAAAGCCCTCACACAGAAACGAAGACCCAACACAGCCATAAATAAATAAATAAATAAATAAACCAACCCTCTGAAGAAAAATGATACTGTGTAGAGCCATAGCTAACCATCAGGGATCATTTTTCATTAGGGCTTTCTTTGAGGATAAACCCCCATAATATCCTCTCTTATCATTGACAAGATATCCACAATAGAAAAAAAAAAAGAAGAAGAAATCATGTAAATAAATAGGGCACTTTATTTTTCCCTGCTGTAATGTTAGAGAAACAGAGCTACTACATGGACACTTAGAGCAAAGAAAATATAAATTAAGAAAAGCCGAAACCACTAATTCACCAATTACAACTAAAGACACCCTGCATGGAGAATGGGAGCATGTGGATTCGGGGCCTAGATCCACCACTTCCCAACTGTGATCCTCTTAAGATTACAGCTATTCCATCTGTAAAATGTGGACAGCCACCACCTGCGCACTGCAGCCTGCTGTCCATCTCACGGCGTAGCTGTGTGCTTGTTAGGATTCAATGAGCTCACCTGGCACAATCTCTGACACATTGGAAGAGAGTAAAAATTATAATTTAATAAGTGAATAATGTATAAAGAGGCAGGGTGCTGTTGTACAAAGAATGTGGCCTTTTAAGTCAGAGAAACTTGGGTTCAGAAACTGGGTTGCCACTGGGATTATATGACTGTGGATAATCATGAGATTTCTCTGAATCTCATTAAATGAGAACACCTGGGACAGGCCTAGAATGGGATGAGGGGAGACAATAAAATGTTTATTTTATATGCCTTTCCTTTTGCTTCAAAACAACCTATCATCCAGAACCTTCTACTTATTCTCTGAGGTAGGGTTACACTTATTGAAAATCTGCACCCCTGGCCATGTAAGGACATATAAGGATGTCACCCAACCCACTCCTAATGGGTCTTCTGTTGAAACTCCTCCAAGCTAGCAAGCCACAGCTTCTGAAGCTTTAAGATTAAAAAAAAGAGAAAAAGAAGGAGACAAAAAAGCAAGTACTAAAATTTATGTTTGTATGAGTTTGAGTGTGTGTGTGTGTGTGTGTGTGTGTGTGTGTGTGTTTGAGTGTGTTCAGGAGTGTGAGTGTGTGATTTCCCTAGTAAGATCTGGATGAAAAATTAACTGCAGGGAGCAGATCAATATGAAGCAGTACATATATAATAAGTGTACACTGAAGGCCCCCAGGACTCATTCAGTACAGCTGTAGCTAAGCTATTTGACCAAGGCCCCTGGAGTTAGCAGAGCCCTGCCCAGAGCCACACAGGACACCTACTGACTAAGAGTCGGGGCCAGGTTAGTTAAGGACAAAGATATAGCCTAGAATTTTGTGTCATTTTCACCTGCGTGGAAAAAAACAACTTCCAAATTTGCCATTGTAAGAAATAATGTTCCTATTTTCTCAGACTGGCTTTTATTTTTTCCTGTCTGAGGTTTTTCTGTAAATGGGTTATTCAGGCAAGTAAAAAAGCAGAAAAATAAACACTGCTACTGTTTTCAAATTACAACTACTATGGCTGTTAGTAATCCTTGATCGGTCCTGCCACGTTTCAGTATCAGTATTCCATACACCTCCTCCTTACCAGTAATCTTTAATGTATAGGAAGAATTGCCTTATTTTTTTTTTTTATCAGAACCATCAAAACTGCATTTATGAAAGAAGCAATCTACTATATAAATTTGAGGTTTAGTTCTCCTAGCAACAACAACAGAAAGAAAAGAGATTCTAAAAATCAGCTGTGACTGTACTGTTAGAAATATTGAATCCAGCTAAACTCCTTTCTCCTGCCTTTCCCAAGCACTGGGATAGGATATGGCTATTGAGTCTGTCAACTGGAAAATTCTTCCTAAAGGGCAAAATGCAACATTATGGATCACAGTCAACCAAAGAAGGAAAAAAAAATAAAGTAGAAAATTGCCCTCCAAGCTGATAAAAACCCATCTGTCTCCCATGACAAGGCAGTGCCGTTCTTCACAGCTTCCCATCCTGAAGACATTTAGAGGGTCATAATTTCCAGTTCCTTTTACTTTTATTCTTCTTCCTTTTTTTTGGTGAGAGAAGGCAGGCCTGAAAGGAGCTGGTTGCTGAAGACTAAGAGAAGATGGCCTGAACTAATTCATCTTGTGACCTTTTAGTGCCTTCACAGTAAGGTGATTTAATAGCACTTAATCTGTCAAAAATCTGAAGCTTTGTAATAACTGTATATTAAACCGTTTTTTATGGAGCATTAGCTAAAGTCCTTCCAGTTTACAAAGAAAGAGAGAAAGAAAGAAAAAGGAAAACACTTGCCATGTTCATCCTCATTAAACTTCCGTTATCCCCTAGTGGGATTGTGTGCTGTGGAGTGACCAGCCCACAAAGCAGTTATTTCTCTGCATTATGCAGTGTCCAGAGGAGGGCCAGACCTTATGGTCCAACTGGAGCATTGTAAGCTGGGTCATGTTGCTGACTCTGAAGATGGATTTGCTGCTCAAAGCCTCCCAGGAGAGACATGGGAAAATTCTGCACAAATGGGTCCTGTGACTCTTTCGAATCCAGAGTACTTTGTTGCAAAGAGAAAGAAATCATGACTGCTTTGTCTCAATGTACGTTTTTTTCCCTAAAACCAGTTATCTAACACCAACTGGGTGTCCAACAATTAAATTCAATTCTGATCCTATCTACCTGGAGTTAGCATCAGATCCCACAAGTTAAAGGGCTCACTCCCACAAGACTTCTCCGACTTCAGATGCTAGTCACAAGTGGCGTTCCCAGGTGACCCACACTTCAGACCAGCTAACTACAAATTCGTGGATTCCCACAACACCCTCCTCAGGTTCTATAATGATTTAACCACTCATAGAAATCAGGAAAGTACTTTGCACAGAATTATAAAGGATACAGCTCAGGAACAACCAAATGTAAGAGATGCATAGGGCAAAGTATGGGGATGAGGAACACATAGCTTCCATCACCCCTCCAAGCATTCTACCTTCCCAGCACATCAATATGTTCACCAGCCCAGAAACTGTTCAAGAGTTTTATAACCCAATCTCTAGCCCTCCTCCCCATCCCAGAGGTTAGGAGGTAGAGCTGAAGTTTCCCACCCTCTAATCACATGCTTGGTCTTTCTGGTGACCAGCCTCTATGCTGAAGCCATCTAGAGGCCCTGCTCTGAGACACTATTAGTGGAAACTCAGGTGTGGCAAAAGGAGCTCGTTATGAATAACAAAGAAGATACTCCTATCATTCAGAAAATCCCAAGCATTTTAGGAACTCTGTGCCAAGACCAGGAAAAAGGCAAAATATGTTTTTTATTATACCATGCTTGGACACAGTCTGTACAGTCTGGCAAGGACAGGTTAAGACCAGGTTAGAAATTTTACCTTGAGTGGATCTAAAATTCCACTTCTTTTTTTTTTTTTTTTAACATCTTTATTGGAGTATAATTGCTTTACAATGGTGTGTTAGTTTCTGTTTTATAACAAAGTGAATCAGCTATACATATACATATATACTTACAGCTACCTAGTGATCTTTCTTGTATTTCTTTGAGAATTCATACTTGAATTCTTTTTCTATATCTGTTTAACACCCTCTCCTCATTAACAATTCCTCAGGGTTCAGTTTCAGCTCACCTCCTACATAAGCCTTCTTTCCCTGACCTCCCAATCCTTGTCACTCTTACCTGCCTTCCCCTTTCTCTGAGTTCCTGTGTCACTTGGAATCTGTGACACAAGCTTGGTTAGTATGGGATGGTCCAACTGGATCATAAATTTTGTATTTTTTGGTGTCAAATAAGAAATAGATGGCACATTTAAATCAGAATAAGTTGAGGAAATTTCATAAAATAATTATTGCTTTGGTCAAAAAGTTCGTTCGGGTTTTTTGTAAGATGTTACAGAAAAACCCAAACGAATTTTTTGGCCAACCCAATATTTTCAAAAGTAGAGACAGGGTGTAGGGAAAAGAAAAGAACACCAGGGTTAGCAATAGCCCTGTTGCATCCTTAGGCCTGAAGCAATGGGTAAGGGGCAGTTGACAGAACTGGAAAGAAAGTTGTACATAGAGGACTTCCTTTAAAGGATCTGTGACTTCTGCTGGAAAAATAAAATCAGACCCAGATGATACCACAGAAGTGGCTGGTTGAATAAGTATCCCAAACCTACTGTCTGATTTCCTACTAGGGTTCCCCATTGGCTGGACCAAACCAGAAGCCACGCACAAGTCAGCTCATTGATTAAGTCCATACAGATCGTCCCTGGGGCAGAGAGAAGGTGTCAGGTAGCTCTAGAAGTACTAAATAGCAGAGGGGAGTTTAATAAATAACCACTGAGGGGCGGATCCCGGGCCCAGATGGACAAATACCCCTGTATCAGGTCACTTAGACTCTCCTCTATGGCTGCCACACTCCTATGCCCCCTCCTTCTACCTCAAATATTGGAAAGATGCTCCCCAAAAGTGTACCTTGAAACATCATTATTTTAATCTCTTTATTGACTAACATTTAGCAAAAAGAGCCAAGAAAGTAAGGGACTAAGAAGATTCAAAGTGCCAAACCCAAAGGATGAGGAATAGGACTCATCAAGCCTTCTGTTTTCAGATACACTTTTCTCTTAGTTTCAAGGAAGCTGCCTTCCTAGTTTTTCTCCAACCTCATTGCAACTTTTTGGGCTCCTTTGCCTGCTACATCCCCTCCCCTCCATGAATTTTCTTTGAGCTCTTTTCTTTTTATCTTTACACATTTTTTTCCCTAAAAGAGTGCTCAATTATCGTGGTTTTAAATGCCATAAATATGCTTATGCCATGGAAGATTTTAATCTCAAATCAGACATTTTTGGTCAATTCCAAGCACATATATCACACTCCCTACCTAGCAGTTCTTACTGAATATCTCACATAAACATTAAAGCTTATCATCTCTGCAAATGAACTCCTTCAGTTTTTCGTGACTCATTAAACAGTACCTCCAGCCACCAAGTTGTTCAAGCCAGAAGCAAGGGTCACATTGCCTCCTCCCGACTCTCTATCTCCCAACCTGTAAATTTCCACCAGATCCTGGAGACTCCTGGTGTAGAGTATGCATGAAATCTTCATACTCTACAATAGCTGCTTCTGTCCAAACAACAAATATCTCTCACTGAACTACTAATTGATCTCTCTGCTTCTTTGTTGCCTCCAAATCACTTTCCTTACTGCTGGCAGAATGACCATTTAAAAATGCTAATCCAATCCTGTATTATTCCTCTTAAATTCCTTCACCAACTTCGCATTATGTTTAGGATCAAATTCAAATTCCCTCCTCTGTGCTGCAAGCCCCTGTGTGATCAAGCTTTGCCTACCATCCAGACTAACCAACCTGACCTCCCACCACTCTCCTTTCTCATTCCTTGATCTACCAAATTCATTCCTGCCTGAGAAACCTCATTATAGTTTATCTCCCTACTTGTTGGAATGTTCTTCCTAAAGAATGCTATTTCACTGGCTTAGGTTTCAACTCACATGTTACCTTCTCAGAGAAGCCTCCCCTGATTGTCTCAAGTGAAATTATTTCCCTCATGACCATCCTCAAATTTCCTACATGTTTCATTCCTTCAGAGCCTTATCATTATCTAAAATTATACTATTTATTATCACTTATAGTCTTCTCCATTAGAATGTAAATTCCTGGAAATTGCTTAAACAAAGGCTGGTACATAATAGTTACTCAATCAATATTCTTTTTCTGAAATTAATGGATGATTGAATAAAGGATGTCATGAAAAAAAGACAATTCTCTTCTTTCCCTCTTCCTGAAGACTCTTTAATTCAATTAAATAAGCACCTATCTCATAACTTAATATATTAGTTGTTTGTATACAACTTTTATCTTTCCCAAATGCAATGAAAGATTCTGAAGACTGAAAATACATTTCCTGTAACATTCCATCCCTCATGGCTTCCAGGACATTATTTGCAACCTAGGAGTTACTGAGTAAATAATTGTTGAAAGAATAAATGGAAGAATCGAATGGGAGGGAATGAAGGAACAAAGTACCTTTCTTTTCATATGATAACAAGCTCAGCATCTAAAATAGCTCCAACCAACAGCAACTTGAGCACACCCTCTTATGGAAATAACCACCTTCTCTGTCTAATACTCTCTCCCTGGTGATCTTTATTTCTTGAAAATTTTAGCCTTTGCACAAAATCTGAAGAAAGAAAAAAAAAAAAAAAAAAAAGAAGCACAACTTAAGCTCTCAGAGAAGCTTGGTTAAAGAGTGAGAAACAGAGGTAAGCAGTGGGTATGATTTAAGACAAGTACTTCAGACTCCATAAATTTTCTCAGTCAGCATTAGAGCTGC
The DNA here is from genome assembly GCF_965194825.1 of Balaenoptera physalus. Classification (NCBI taxonomy): domain Eukaryota; kingdom Metazoa; phylum Chordata; class Mammalia; order Artiodactyla; family Balaenopteridae; genus Balaenoptera; species Balaenoptera physalus. The sequence continues at coordinate 39,982,675 of NC_138897.1, read as the reverse complement.
TTAATATTTTATATAACATTGCTTGCCTAGGTGTGACATCAAGAAAACCTCATAAATGTGTAAGCTTTCTCTTTTGATTTGTTTTTTCTCCTGGCATCAGGGTTGTTTTTTGTCCACATTGCCTATATTCCCTTCCCCCCCTTTTTGTTCATTCATCCCAATTATAAAGATCTGTACTTTCCCTTGATTATAGCTAAATAGATTCTGGATCATTATCTTCCTGTCTTTTTTTTTTTTTTTTTTTTTGAAGTAATATATGGAGATTGCAACACAAGGAAAATTCCTTTATTTCAAATGAAGATGGGAAGTCTGATGGTTCCTTCATTCATTCACTCATTCCTTCAATCAATGTCTTGTATACTAAGTGTGTTGGAACAAAATCAAAGATTTATAAAAACAGGTCCATTTAAACTTCCTGCCCATGGCATAGATGTTAGAAGATTTCAAATTGAATTTTAAAACAACACCAAATTCCAATTTGCAAACATGAGGCCAGATTTGTTTGTTTTTTTTTTTGTCTTTTTATTTATTTGTTTATTTATTTATTTATTTATTTTGTACTCAGCCTATATTCAACACCTTCTTTTATACCATGTTGGTTCATTTAAAGTGTGTGGAGGGGTGCGTGGGGGGGGGGCGGGGGATAAGAGGATAGGTATATATGATATAATCCTGTTTGCTATTGGACACTAAATTTCACTGAGAGAAGGGATCAATTCCTTTATATTTTACACACTTCCTTCATGAATCCAAAGTGAGATACATAAATGGCACAAATAAATTCACAGCATTTTATTACATTTCCATATTTTTCCAATTCAAGTCAATCTGGCTTCAAGCTTTCATTTGTCATGCTTGGCAAGATCCATTAACAGCCATGTTCTATGAACTGATTTTACCCTCTGAGGTCCAGATAAAACCAAGAGGGTTAAAAAGTCCAGGAAGTAGGGGAAACGCTTTGGTCATCAACCTCTTTAGATACCAAAGGCCAGTGGCTCTGTTACCAGCTGTAACTCTCAGTGCTAGGTTGACTGCAGGCAACATTTCTACTGTTCTGAAGCCTGCAGTAATTGTGTCTGGCCACATGGTCATTCATCAGGTCCAAACATCTCCCATCTAGTGTCTTATTCAGTCCACAGCACATGCTAGTGGACCTCTACCACAAGCAGAACCAACAAATCCCAGTTCCTTTCTCAATCTTAAGAAAGTCAGTTTCTGGAGATAAGTACTCCCCTCTGTACTTGAACATCTCTCCAATAATCTAGTCCCCTCCTGTCCCTACCTAAAATAGCCTGAACTGGTGTTTCACAACCCTAGCAGGTCTATAGCATCAATTTTATAATAAATATTTGATAATGCATAATTTATTATCCTGAGATAAAATTTATACCCTACATATTCATGTGATTTAAAAAAAAAAAAGAAAGGGAAGAAAGAAAGAAAGAAAGAAAGAAAGAAAGAAGAAAGAAAGAAAGAAATGCCCTATTTGTATTATAAAAAAAAAAATGAGAGGAAAAATACCTTATGATAAAATAATGTTTTAATACATTAGTGCTTTAATCTGATTTCACTAGACAACACAAGGAAAGAATCCAGGTGATTGGACCACCACAAAGAATCATTATGACTTTAACAGTCACAAATGTGGACTGGTACAGCTGCATTGTATTGGCAAACAAATACCTCAGGCTTAATTTTAGTCAGTAATGGTAATATTCTGAAGAAAATATACTGAAATTCTCTCTCAATTCCCACAATACTTCACTGTGTAATAAAGAATTTGATCTCAGCCCAAAGAGAGGTCTGGCCTTTGTCTCCAGTTCTACCTCTAAATCCTTATAATTTCCTGAGTGATTGGAGTGTTTTGTTATTCATGGTGGGCCCCTTGGATCACACCTGATAGTTTATGCTGAGATGACTCATATGGGGACAGCCCATGCCAGAAAGACCAAACATGTGATTAGAGGATTGAACCACATGACATCAGCTAGACTTCTGGGTAAGAGAGAGTGGCTGGAAATTGCGTTCAGTGATATAGGCAATCATTCAATAAATTATGCCTACATAATAAAACCCCAATAAAAACTCTTGACAGTGAACCTTCCAGGTGGTCAATACTCTGTGCATGTTGTCTCACATCGATGCCAGGAGTGTAACACACCTCTGAGGACATGGAAGTGTTGCATCTGGAACCCTCCCAGACTTCGCCCTCTGTGTTTCCTCCTTTGGCTTGTTCTAATTTGTATCCTTTTGCTAAAATAAAACTATAATTATAAGTATTCCACTTTGCTGAGTTCTGTGAATTTTTCTATGAAGCGATCAAACCTGAGGAAGTCTGTGGGAACCCCCAAATTTGCAGCCAGCCAGTCTGAAATGAAGGTGGTCCTGGGACTCTTGAATTTGTGGTTGCTGTCTGAGTGACGGCAGGAGGGTAGTCTCGTGGGGAATGTTCCCTCAGATTGTGCACTTTGCCTAATTCTTTGGATTATGATACTGGAAAATTCAGTGAATATTAAAAATCATTAAAAATATTTTATGTTTAATCTACTTCTGGCAATGGCAGCATAGATTTGTTTCAGAATAAATCTACTGTTGAAAATAACTAGAAAAAATTAAAATTATCATTTGGAAAGCATTGGAGAGCTACCATGTCAGTGTCAAATTATGAAGCCAAGATCCAGGAGAGGAGTGAAGCTTATGGAATGACTCCTGCATCTTGGAGCCAGTTTCCTCCTTAAGTTAATTGTCAATTTAGAAAGAAGAGGTTGAGAAGCTGAGAAACCAAGCAGAACTTTCAGTAAACTCATATAACCTAGTGGACAAAAATCACAGTGATAACTCCTTCAAAGACAAGGAGCCCTTCTAAACACCCCAGGTTTGCAGTTGCAATGTCAAAATGCAAAGACCCATATTTCTGATATGAGTGAATCAGAAATAGCTTAGCCTTCTCGGGGACTGAAGTTACCTTCAATCAGTTCAATCTTTGATTGATATCAGTTGATCTGTGATAGTATAGCTTCTTGTCTCCCCCACCACCACAAACACCTCAAATAATAGAACAGAAACCAGAACTGCACATCAATCTACCCTTTTTTCATACATGATTTTTGGCACACAAAAACAACAACAACAAAACAGACATTTAGAAGATATGGCATGAACACAAATGAAGAGAAAAAAGTAGAAAATAAGACTAGATCTATAGAGAATCAAAATAATAGAGTCACCAAAATGGATATTAAGTTTTTTTTTTTTTATGATTGCAATATTCCAGGAATTAAAATACAAAATTGATAATGTTGACAAAGAACTAAAACTATGAAATTTAATTAAATTGAAATGCTAAAAGTAAAAAGAAAAAATACCAAAACCTGAAATCATAACTTGAAGAATTGGTTTAAAAAAGGATTAGACTTACCTGAATAGAGATTTAGAGAACTAGACGATAGCTCAGAAGAAAATATTCTGACTACAGTAAAGCAAGATAAAAAGGTGAAAAATACAGAATAGAGCATAAGAGACATATGAGTTATTGCTATAGGTCTACATGCTTATAATTGGAATCTTACAAAGAAAAAGGAGTTAAAATGGATAAGAAACAATATTCGGAGATAATAGCTGAGAATTTTCCAAAACTGAAACTAAAAAATATCAAAGTTCAGGAATTACTATAAACCTCAAGAAAGATAATGACATCTAAACAAACAACTAAAAAAAATAATAATAATTATAGTACACTGCTTAAAGGCAAACAACAGAAAGAATAATCTTAAAAGCATATAAACAAAAAGTACCTATTAACTTCAAGGGAGCAATAACTGACCTCTCAAATAAATAAATAAATAAATAAAGCCAGAAGACAATGAAGTGATATCTTCAAGGTGGTGGGAAAAAACAACAACAAAAAAAATAGATGACAATCTAGAATTCTATATCCAGTGAGGAAAAAGTAATGCCTCAAAAATGAAGGCCAAGTAAATTTTTTCAGAGAATCAATAACTGCTGAAGTTTGTCACTGGTGTAATAATCATAAATGAAATATTAAAAGCAGAAGAAAAGTGATTCCTCTTAGAAGAAATAAAGAGCATTGGACAAGATAAATATATGGGTATGTATATACACAATTTGTAATGCATAATATATAATATATATAATTACATTTTAGAAGATTTTAAATTACATGAAAATAATAGCAGAAAAATATGAGAGGAATATAATTGGAGTAAAGTATCCTAAATCCCTTGCATTGTCTCAAGAATGAAGAAAATGCTAATTTATTCTAGAATTTAATAAGACAATACATAGATTCTTAGTCATTTTTAAGAAAGGCTAAAAAAGGAAGCAAGAAGGAAACATATAATATTCAAGAAAATAGAAAGCAAAGAATAAGTTTGTAGATTTAAACCTCAATATACAGGTAATTATATTAAATATAAATGATCTAAACACTCCAAGTGTTTAGATCAAACACTCCAAGATACTTTCAGATTAAGAAAACACAGTTCAGTTCACCAGGAAAACAATAAGAAGTCAAAATTTCTATGTACCTTAAAAACACTTAGGAGGGAGGAGAGAAGATGGCGGAAGAGTAAGACGCGGAGATCACCTTCCTTCCCAAAGATACAGTAGAAATACATCTACACGTGGAACTGCTCCTACAGAACACCCACTGAATGCTGGCAGAAAATGTCCGACCTCCAAAAAGGCAAGAAACTCCCCCCGTACTTGGGTAGGGCAAAAGAAAAAAGAAATAACAGAGACAAAAGAAGAGGGACGGCACCTGCACCAGTGGGAGGGAGCTGTGAAGGAGGAAAGGTTTCCACGCACTAGGAAGCCCCTTTGCGGGCAGAGACTGCCGGTGGCAGAGGGGGGAAGCTTCGGAGCCACGGAGGAGAGCGCAGCCACAAGGGTGCGGAGGGCAAAGCGGAGAGATTCCAGCATGGAGGCTCGGCGCCGAGCAGCACTCACCAGCCCGAGAGGCTTGTCTGCTCCCCTGCCGGGGCAGGCGGGGCGGGGAGCTGAGGCTCGGCTTCGGTAAGATCGCAGGGAGAAGACTGGGGCTGGCGGCGTGAACACAGCCTGAAGGGGTTGGCGCACCACAGCTGGCTGGGAGGGAGACCGGGAAAAAGTCTGCAGCTGCCGAAGAGGCAAGAGACTTTTTCTTGCCTCTTTGTTTCACGGCACGAAAGGAGAGGGGATTCAGAGCACCGCCTAAACGAACTCCAGAGAAGGGCGCGAGCCGCGGCTAACAGCGCGGATCCCACAGCAACAGGGGCGCAGAGGAAAAAACGGAGAGATTCCCGCACAGAGGCTCAGTGCCGAGCAGCGCTCACCAGCCCGAGAGGCTTGTCTGCTCCCCCGCCAGGGCGGGCGGGGCTGGGAGCTGAGGCTCGGCTTCGGTCGGATCGCAGGGAGAGGACTGGGGCTGGCGGCGTGAACACAGCCTTAAGGGGTTAGCGCACCACAGCTAGCCGGGAGGGAGTCCGGGAAAAGGTCTGCAGCTGCCGAAGAGGCAAGAGACTTTTTCTTGCCTCTTTGTTTCGCTGCGCGCAAGGACATGGGATTCAGAGTGCCGCCTAAACGAACTCCACAGAAGGGCGCGAGCCGCGGCGATCAGCGCGGACCCCAGAGACGGGAATGAGACGCTGGGGCTGATGCTGCCGCCTCCAAAAAGCCTGTGTGTGAGCACAGGTCACTCTCCACACCGCCCCTCCTGGTAGCCTGTGCAGCCCGCCACTGCCAGGGTCCCGTGATCCGGGGACAAGTTCCCCGGGAGAACGCACTGCGCGCCTCAGGCTGCTGCAACGTCACTCCGGCCTCGGCCACTGCAGGCTCGCCCCGCCTCCTCTGTACCCCTCCCTCCCCGCGGCCTGTGTGAGCCAGAGCCCCTGAAGCAGCTGCTCCTTTAACCCTGACATGTCTGGGCGGGGAATAGACGCCCCCAGGCGACCTACATGCAGAGGCGGGTCCAAATCCAAAGCTGAACCCCAGGAGCTGGGCGAACAGGGTAGAGAAGGGGAAATCTCTCCCAGCAGCCTCAGATGCAGCGGATTAAAACTCCACAAACAACTTGATGTGCCTGCATCTGTTGAATACCTGAATAGACAACGAATCATCCCAAATTCAGGAGGTGGACTTTGGGAGCAGGATATATTAATTTTCCCCCTTTTCCTTTTTGTTGTGAGTGTATATGTATATGCTTCTGGGTGAGATTTTGTCTGTATAGCTTTGCTTTACAATAGCTTTATTTTACTTCACTATATTATAGCCTCTTTCTTTCTTTCTTTCTATTTTTTCTCCCTTTTACTCTGAGCCGTTTGGATGAAAGGCTCTTGGTGCCCCAGCCAGGTATCAAGGCCGTGCCTCTGAGGTGGGAGAGCCAACTTCAGGACACTGGTCCACAAGAGACCTCCCAGCTCCATGTAATACCAAATGGCAAAAATCTCTCAGAGATCTCCATCGCAACATCAACACCCAGCTTCACTCAACGACCAGCAAGCTACAGTGCTGGACACCCTATGCCAAACAACTAGCAAGACAGGAACACAGCCCCATCCATTAGCAGAGAGGCTGCCTAAAATCATAATAAGCCCACAGACACCCCAAAATACACCACCAGACGTGGACGTGCCCACCAGAAAGACAAGATCCAGCCTCATCCACCAGAGCTCAGGCACTAGTTCCCTCCATCAGGAAGCCTACACAACCCACTGAACCAACCTTAGCCACTGGGGACAGATACCAAAAACAACGGGAACTACAAACCTGCAGCCTGTGAAAAGGAGACCCCAAACACAGTAAGATAAGCAAAATGAGACGACAGAAAAACACACAGCAGATGAAGGAACAGGGTCAAAATACACCAGACTTAACAAATGAATAGGAAATAAGTAGTCTACCTGAAAAAGAATTCAGAATAATGATAGTAAGGATGATCCAAAATCTTGGAAATAGAATAGACAAAATGCAAGAAACATTTAACAAGGACGTAGAAGAAATAAAGAGGAACCAAGCAATGATGAAAAACACAATAAATGAAATTAAAAATACTCTAGATGGGATCAATAGCAGAATAACTGAGGCAGAAGAAACGATAAGTGACCTGGAAGATAAAATGGTGGAAATAACTACTACACAGCAGGATAAAGAAAAAAGAATGAAAAGAACTGAGGACAGTCTCAGAGACCTCTGGGACAACATTAAACGCACCAACATTCGAATTATAGGGGTCCCAGAAGAAGAAGAGAAAAAGAAAGGGACTGAGAAAATATTTGAAGAGATTATAGTTGAAAACTTCCCTAATATGGGAAAGGAAATAGTTAATCAAGTCCTGGAAGCACTGAGAGTCCCATACAGGATAAACCCAAGGATAAACACGCCGAGACACATATTAATCAAACTGTCAAAAATTAAATATAAGGAAAACATATTAAAGGCAGCAAGGGAAAAACAACAAATAACACACAAGGGAATCCCCATAAGGTTAACATCTGATCTTTCAGCAGAAAGTATGCAAGCCAGAAGGGAGTGGCAGGATATACTTAAAGTGATGAAGGAGAAAAACCTACAACGAAGATTACACTACCCAGCAAGGATCTCATTCAGATTCAATGGAGAAATTAAAACCTTTACAGACAAGCAAAAGCTGAGAGAGTTCAGCACCACCAAACCAGCTTTACAACAAATGCTAAAGGAACTTCTCTGGTCAAGAAACACAAGAGAAGGAAAACACCTACAATAACAAACCCAAAACATTTAAGAAAATGGGAATAGGAACATACATATCGATAATTACCTTGAATGTAAATGGATTAAATGCTCCCACCAAAAGACACAGGCTGGCTGAATGGATACAAAAACAAGACCCATATATATGCTGTCTACAAGAGACCCACTTCAGACCTAGAGACACATACAGACTGAAAGTGAGGGGATGGAAAAAGATATTCCATGCAAATGGAAATCAAAAGAAAGCTGGAGTAGCAATTCTCATATCAGACAAAATAGACTTTAAAATAAAGACTATTACAAGAGACAAAGAAGGACACTATATAATGATCAATGGATCGATCCAAGAGGAAGGTATAACAATTGTAAATATTTATGCACCCAACATAGGAGCACCACAATACATAAGGGAAATACTAACAGCCATAAAAGGGGAAATCGACAGCAACACAATCAGAGTAGGGGACTTTAACACCCCACTTTCACCAATGGACAGATCATCCAAAATGAAAATAAATAAGGAAACACAAGCTTTAAATGATACATTAAACAAGATGGACTTAATTGATATTTATAGGACATTCCACCCAAAAACAACAGAATACACATTTTTCTCAAGTGCTCATGGAACATTCTCCAGGATAGATCATATCTTGGGTCACAAATCAAGCCTGGGTAAATTTAAGGAAATTGAAATCGTATCAAGTATCTTTTCCGACCACAACGCTGTGAGACTAGATATCAATTACAGGAAAAGATCTGTAAAAAATACAAACACATGGAGGCTACACAATACACTACTTATTAACGAAGTGATCACTGAAGAAATCAAAGGGGAAATCAAAAAATACCTAGAAACAAATGACAATGGAGATACGACGACCCAAATCCTATGGGACGCAGCAAAAGCAGTGTTAAGAGGGAAGTTTATAGCAATACAAGCCTACCTCAAGAAACAGGAAACATCTTGAATAAACAACCTAACCTTGCACCTAAAGCAATTAGAGAAAGAAGAACAAAAAAACCCCAAAGCCAGCAGAAGGAAAGAAATTATAAAGATCAGGTCAGAAATAAATGAAAAAGAAATAAAGGAAACAATAGCAAAAATCAATGAAACTAAAAGCTGGTTCTTTGAGAAGATAAACAAAATTGATAAACCATTAGCCAGACTCATCAAGAGAAAAAGGGAGAAGACTCAAATCAATAGAATTAGAAATGAAAAAGGAGAAGTAACCACTGACACTGCAGAAATACAAAAGATCATGAGAGATTACTACAAGCAACTCTATGCCAATAAAATGGACAACCTGGAAGAAATGGACAGATTCTTAGAAATGCACAAACTGCCGAGACTGAACCAGGAAGAAATAGAAAATATGAACAGACCAATCACAAGCACTGAAATTGAAACTGTGATTAAAAACCTTCCAACAAACAAAAGCCCAGGACCAGATGGCTTCACAGGTGAATTCTATCAAACATTTAGAGAAGAGCTAACACCTATCCTTCTCAAACTTTTCCAAAATATTGCAGAGGGAGGAACACTCCCCAACTCATTCTACAAGGCCACCATCACCCTGATACGAAAACCAGACAAAGATGTCACAAAGAAAGAAAAGCAATCTACCCAAAGCAATCTACAGATTCAATGCAATCCGTATCAAACTACCACTGGCATTTTTCACAGAACTAGAACAAAATATTTCACAATTTGTATGGAAACACAAAAGACCCCGAATAGCCAAAGCAATCTTGAGAACGAAAAATGGAGCTGGGGAATCAGGCTCCCTGACTTCAGTCTATATTACAAAGCTTCAGTAATCAAGACAGTTTGGTACTGGCACAAAAACAGAAATATAGATCAATGGAACAGGATAGAAAGCCCAGAGATAAACCCACGCACATATGGTCACCTTATCTTTGATAAAGGAGGCAAGCATATACAGTGGAGAAAAGACAGCCTCTTCAATAAGTAGTGCTGGGAAAATTGGACAGGTACATGTAAAAGTATGAAATTAGAACATTCCCTGACACCATGCAAAAAAATAAACTCAAAATGGATTAAAGACCTAAGTGTAAGGGCAGACACTATCAAACTCTTAGAGGAAAACATAGGCAGAACACTCTATGACATACATCACAGCAAGATTCTTTTTGACCCAGCTCCCAGAGAAATGGAAATAAGAACACAAATAAACAAATGGGACCTAATGAAACTTAAAAGCTTTTGCACAGCAAAGGAAACCATAAACAAGACGAAAAGACAACCATCAGAATGGGAGAAAATATTTGCAAATGAAGCAACTGACAAAGGATTAATCTCCAAGATTTACAAGCAGCTCATGCAGCTCAATAACAAAAAAATGAACAACCCAATCCAAAAATGGGCAGAAGACCTAAATAGACATTTCTCCAAAGAAGATATACAGATGGCCTACAGACACATGAAAGAATGCTCAACATCATTAATCATTAGAGAAATGCAAATCAAAACTACAATGAGATATCATCTCACGCCGGTCAGAATGGCCATCATCAAAAAATCTAGAAACAATAAATGCTGGAGAGGGTGTGGAGGAAAGGGAACACTCTTGCACTGTTGGTGGGAATGTAAATTGATACAGCCACTATGGAGAACAGTATGGAGGTTCCTTAAAAAACTACAAATAGAACTACCATATGACCCAGCAATCCCACTACTGGGCATATACCCTGAGAAAACCATAGGTCAAAAAGAGTCATGTACCAAAATGTTCATTGCAGCTCTATTTACAATAGCCAGGACATGGAAGCAACCTAAATGTCCATCAACAGATGAATGGATAAAGAAGATGTGGCACATATATACAATGGAATATTACTCAGCCATAAAAAGAAATTAAATGGAGGTATTTGTATTGAGGTGGATGGAGTTAGAGTCTGTCATACAGAGTGAAGTAAGTCAGAAAGAGAAAAACAAATACAGTATGCTAACACATATATACGGAATCTAAGGGAAAAAAAAAAAAAAAAAGGCCATGAAGAACCTAGTGGCAAGACGGGAATAAAGACACAGACCTACTAGAGAATGGACTTGAAGATATGGGGAGGGGGAGGGGTGAGATGTGACAGTGTAAGAGAGGGTCATGGACATATATATACTACCAAATGTAAAATAGATAACTAGTGGGAAGCAGCCGCATAGCACAGGGAGATCAGCTAGGTGCTTTGTGACCACCTAGAGGGGTGGGATGGGGAGGGTGGGAGGGAGGGAGATGCAAGAGGGAAGAGAAATGGGAGCATATTGTATATGTATAACCGATTCACTTTGTTATAAAGCAGAAGCTAACACACCATTGTAAGGCAATTATACTTCAATAAAGATGTTAAAAAAAAAAAAAAAAAACTTAGCATTTAGAATTAAAATTTAGGTGGTTCTAGGTTCCACACAAGGGTTTGCTTTCTTTTGTTTTGTTTTGTTTAAATTTATGGATCATCTGAAAGTCATACAGAACACAGGGCAAACTTTTAATTTTGCAGGATTGCCCTGCCCATTTCCAGATATTTTACATTTCTGTACCTCCATCACTGAATGTCAAAAATACCATGGCTACTCTCCAAACATCCTCTAGAAAGCAATATTAATCCAATCGTTAGCCTTTGCCACCAGAACAGAAATAGGAGGATGCCCTCCTATTTGCCCTGTCTTATAAAAAACTGGTAACTGCTACATGAGTCAAGGAAGCCCTGGAAATCAAGGGTTCAAAGGGCTTTCTGCTTATCTTGTAAAGTGAAAGAGGAAAATTACATTCTCTTTCTTAGGTGATAATTACACAGAAAGAGAGACAGAGAAAAAACCAGACACACCACACATACCCACAAACAGAGGTCACTTAATTTCTCAGAAAGTTTCACAAATTATGGTTAAATAAATAACAGATAGCATTACTCCTGCATTCTAAGAGATTACAGTCTAGAAGAGAGAAGCCACAGTCAAAAATCACTGAAATTCAGAAAAGAACAAGTAATGAAAACAATTGCAGGTGGGTTTGAAGAAGAGAATGATAGCACCTATTTTCTTTAATATGTTCCCCGATTAATCATAAGTATATTTTAAATGTCCCATGGATGATTCTAATGCTAAGTGAGAGATGAGAATCAGTGCTCTATGTTCTCAAGGATAACGGTGCACTGGTATCCTAATTCTATATCTTTTACTTACTATACTATGGTGCAAGACTTCCTAGTGTAAGACTTGTTAAAAATGGATATTCCAGGGCGTGATACAGCCCTGATAAATCTCCAGACTTGTCCAGGAATTTACATTTCTCAAGGTCATCAGGGAATTCTGATGAAGATAGCACCCTGGACAACCCTTTGGAAACACCCTTCTGAAGATACTGAGCACATTTATTCTGATGAGACATATTTTTCAGTGTAAACCTGGAAGGGGGGCTCCTCTTAAAAACACCAAGTAAGGGGAGTATAGAGAGAACTATCCATAGAGAACGGGGTGCCTTCAAGAAAGGAGATGTGCATCTTTGGGTCTGCTCTGGTATTGCTGAAGGGTAGAGTGGGTGGGGGTTTACTTGGGGAAAAATTCCTGAGAGAGCTTCACAAGTTGTCCCTGGAGCCTGAGGGCGGATGTGAACATTGAGACCTGTGCCTTCTTTTGTTCTGGAGAATTTGGAAGATGAGAAGAAAGGAATAGAGGCAGAGAGTGCCGTTCAGATTTCCATTTGCTGGTGGAGCGTTTGAAAGAATTCCTCAGTGGTTTCTGGAGCTGACGCAAAGAGGGACAGACCTTAATAAAGGATATGGGAGCAGTGGGGCTCCCCAGGGAGCTGTGGGTCAGAGAAAGCTACCATCTAGCAGGAGCTGTGTTGGAAGCACAGACAGATTAAAGGGAGAAAAGCCAATATTCTGTGATAGGATTATTAGTTTTTTTAACAACTTCAATTTATATTTATTTATTTATTTATTTTGGCTGTCCTGGGTCTTCGTTGCAGCTCTCAGACTTCTCTAGTTGAGGCGCGTGGGCTTAGTTGCAGTATGTGGGATCTTAGTTACCTGACCAGGGATCGAACTCGGGCCCCCTACATTGGGAGCGCAGAGTCTTAACCACTGGGCCACCAGGGAAGTCCCCAATAGGATTATTTAGTGAGAAGAAGGGCCAGGGTGAAACTGGACCCTTCCCCCTGGAAACTACATATACCATGTGGGCATAAGTCTCCTCCTGAAGAAAGCAACAGAAGCTTACAGACTCAGAACACACTAGAGACAGCTGTCTCCACCCATCTGACTGTGTGACCCATGTCAGAAGAGAATATCAGCCTCCCCAATCTCTCTACCAAGTTCTCAGCCCGGAGGGAGACAGACTCAGAGCTGAGCTAAGACTGAAACTGGAGAAAACCCTCCCCATCTCGCCCAGAAGTCCATCGGAGCCACAGTTCAAGACTCTGCGGCGGGAAGGCGAGGAAAGAAGAACAAACTGGGGTTTTCAACTGGACTGGATTAATTTTAATAATTTAACGTGACAATAAAGTTTGGGGATCTGCTACCCAACTGAAAAGGAGCTGAGACAGAGAACAGTTGAAGGAAGTATTTAGAAAAACAAAAACTATTTCATGTGTGAAACCCCTCTGTACTGTGACCCCTCAGTAAACTGGTTAATAGCTACCTAACACCAGAAGTGAGATAAAAAACCTGACTTGAGTTCTCCCCTCTAAGTGCCTGGACATTTACATTTATCACTTTCTCCTTAGGCCTCAGTAACTCCCCGATGGTCACACCTCACGTCATTTCAAAGAAAGGCTACTCCTCAGCATGTCCTGAGTGGGCTTGCCTTTTCCTCTCTTTTCCCTGTTATCTGGAGAAAGATCTTGAGTCCAACATTCCAAGACTACAACAAAGCCCCGGTGTTGGTAGCCTCTTGCAGCAGCACTGATGGCAATCAACACCAATTTAGAGCTGTGGGGTCACCAGATGGGCTGACCTTGGGCCATTCCAACACAGGCAAGGTTGGGCTGGGACTGCCTGTCCATCAACCTGGCTTTCTCTCCTCTTGCATGCTTGGAGTGCTGAGAGCTGCCTTGCAGGTGGGAAACAATTGCATTACCATAAACTTCCAATTAGAGAGCCTCCCAGGCAGGCTGATCTGATCCCTTTACAAGAGCTGCTAAAGGTGGCCAAGTTCTGCCCCAGATCTGCATATTCACTCACTCATAAGATACAGGAAGTTACAAAAAGAGATTTGCAGAAGGAATTCTGCCCAATGTGTTTGGCACCTGAGGGTTGCATACAGACATAGCTGCTGGTACAGGAAGGATTAGAAATTAGTAAGCAGACCAGTCTCCAGTTTTAATAAGCGGGCTGAGAAAAGACTAATTCTCCCCTTTCTAAAAGCATGCTTTGGCTCTGGGATACTCTGTGTCTTCAGAGATGTTTTTAATTCATATGTTCTTAGAAAAATACCAGGAAGATCAGTGGGAGGACAGTCTCTCCACTAGACAACTAACCATACCTTTATGATTATGCATCATTTTCATAGTAAGGTAAAAGCTAATATTGTTAATGCAGTCTTCACTAAAATAATCACAAGATAAGCATTTATTTAAAATTAAAGTTTCCTCTTCTAGATTCAAGATATTTGGTTCTAAATCTTTGAATCTAGTATACCATAAACAAGAGTTCTAGTTTTTAAATATTAAACATCTACACACACCTACACACACTTTCAATAAAGAAATCAGTACAGTATATGAACAAAAGTATAGGATGGTAAGGAATGAACAATATCCTTAGTGTATGTCACAGAAAATAAGAAATTATCTGAATTTAGACCAAGTAGTAGAAACTGGTCTATATAAGGGTTAACACCAGCATTTTCTTTATTTTATTCCTTCAAGCCCAAACACTTGAATGTAATAGTTAATCTAGAATAGTCAAGAACTATCAAATCCCAGCCTTTATTAAATATGTGCATGAATGATATAAATCTTCCATGAGTGCAGGGTCACTTTGATCCTTTCAGTGGCTCATAAAGCAGCATGTATCCTCGTGCAGACAAAGGAGGTGGGCACCACATCTGAGCCAGGAGCTGCAGAAGGGTCTTTGAAAGGAGGGCAAGGACGCAGTTGAGTCTTAGATTGCCTCAGAGACTAAGACTAGATTTTTCTAAACTCAGTTTGGAAGAGAAAGACAATGTAAAGTGGAATTTTTATCAATTGAACTCATCTCCTGATCCTTCTCTATTGCTATCTATAGGTTGTGGGCATAAAATCTCAAGTTCAATGGTGTCCTGATGAAACCAAATTGGGTTAAATGAAGCCTAATTGCCTCTGCCCCGGAAGGATCTTCAACCTGAAGTCAGAAACCTATTAACTGTCACCATGAGGGACTGATAGAGAAAGCAATGGCCCTAGGTTATGTGGAAAGTGTTTTAGCAAAAAAAAAAAAAAAAAAAAAAAAAATGGGTTTCTCATTCATCCATAAGTAACACATTTGTTTGATACCCTTTTATTACTAAAACCTAAGGTGTCAGTATTTTAATGTTTTTTTAAGGGCTTTAACAGCACTTTTACATTCAAGGATGGTTCAGAGATGAGCTATTAGTTATCTGAGGAGATTGTGAGACAGAGTCAGTAAGTGAAGGTCAAAACTTACACAGGCCACTAAGGCCACTTTCTGATGCTTATATGTAAATAGAGGTAAACAAGCCATTTTGCTCAGAGTGCCCAAAGGAGGAGCAATGAGAGAGTGGATTTAGAACACCTGTGGTGGTTCACAGAAAAGACAGTATATGAGGCCAGGGTATAAACATGGTTACTGTTATTATTCTGAAGCCTACTGAATAAGGCAGCATTGCGGATGGCTTGTTCTCTCAGGAAACCCCTCGGGAGAGACCAGCAAGCGTCCTGCTGGTGAAAGGCCACACTTTTCATTAGGTAACACACAAGCAAGGTTTGGAAGCCTGGGTTTTTAATAAGAAGAGTCCAAGTTTTCAGTGTGTGGACATAGTTATTCATATTACAATTTCAGAGTAAATGCTTCCGGCAGAGCTCTTGCCAGTGAATTTCCTGTACTAATCTTGAAGCGGGATCAAGGTAAGTAGCATATCATCACAGAGGCAGGAGTCCTTCAGTCAAGGTGGGTTGTGTATCAAATACTTCTGGCAAAAACCCTGCCAAGCAAGACTGGAAACTTGATATGTTACTACTTTTCCAAAACAGAATCAAAGTTATTTATAACTTGTTAAGTTTTATTTTTATACTCATTTTAACATATTAAACTCTCTCTACCACCATGGTCACATGTAGCACTAACACAGAAACATGGAAAAAGATGGTTTGAACCTGGTTTGAAAAATTAAGATGGTGATAATAACCATTTCATAAAATTGTCATCAGAAAATAACTAGAAAGGGAGAGGTCTGTGTATTCATGTATTTCCCTGTACACATTTTAATTTTTATTGTGAAATAAATATACAAATAAGTACACAAGTTTTTTCAATTATCAAATTTTATTATAAAATGAATATGTAATGACCACCTAGGTCAAGAAAGCCCTCTCCAATCCTTCCTAGTACCTGCTCTGTGCCTCTAGTAACCACTATCTTGATTTAAATATAATCACATTTTTGTGTGTATTTGTAGTTTTTATCTTAAACATGAATACTACATGAATGCTGTTTCTGAATACTACAATTTGGTTTCATTTGTATTTGGAAATTCATATAACTGGAATTATACTCTATGTACTTCTTTTATTCTGGCTTTTTATTCAACGTGTCCAGGGTTTTTATTGGAGTTAGTCCTGTAGGCGTGGAGTGCCTGCGTGACTGACTCCAGCCCCTACATGGTTCAAATTGATATAGTGATCCAGGATGGCCCCAAGTCCCAGGCACACCAAACCAGGTGTTCACCACAGACCACAGGGTTAGCACCAACTACATGGTATGGCCCAAAGCCTCACGTAGACAAGACACTTGTAGGCAGGAGGAAGTAAATGGAGTTAGAAAGATGTAAAATCTTCACACTCATTGGGAAAATAGTAAGTTAAAAAATAAAAGATTTGGGGGCTTCCCTGGTGGCGCAGTGGTTGAGAGTCTGCCTGCCAATGCAGGGGACACAGGTTCGAGCCCTGGTCTGGGAAGATCCCACATGCCGCGGAGCGACTAGGCCCATGAGCCACAATTGCTGAGCCTGCTCATCTGGAGCCTGTGCTCCGCAACAAGAGAGGCCGCGATAGTAAGAGGCCCGCGCACCTCAATGAAGAGTGGCCCCCACTTGCCACAACTAGAGAAAGCCCTCGCACAGAAACGAAGACCAAACACAGCCATAAATGAATAAATAAATAAAATTTTTTAAAAAATGGCTTTACTTTAAAAAAAATAAAAATAAAAATTAAAAAAATAAAATAAAAGATTTGGATAATATGACTCCACAGGTGCCCTAAACACCTTTGCAATGAAACAGACAGAGAGCTTGATGCTGCCTGGAGAGGTTGTAGCCGTGACAGATTCTGACCACAGTGGGGTGGCATGTGAAGATGGAGAGAGAGACTCCAGCCAAACCACTCCTTCCAGACTGCTCATATCTTATGTTTGGAATTCTTTGATTTCTAGAAAAAGTCTCAGAACAAACTTTGTATGGAGACCTGCAGTGTGGTAATACATATACATATACACACACTAAGCCAAAGAGAGCATCCAGAGGTCATCCTCCCAGTCCATGGACAAGGGTGAGAAGGATTTGACAAGATACACAACAGAATTTTCAACCCCATGCCCCTAAATCATTGCTTTCTGCTGGAAGTTGTAGAATGTCAGGATAAACATTATGAAGTAAATATTGCGCACAATGGGGAGGGAATTAGCTGTGCAATTTCCATTAATGCTAATGAGACTTTGGTGGTTAATTTCCCATGCCTTGTGCTGAATATTTGCCCCAATTAGTTATATCAAGCTTGTGCCACACTGCTCCCAACCAAGTTTTCACTTTTGGGGAGGGGTGCAGTGGGGAGTGGGTAATTGTCCTCAGCGTTTCCTTCGGTTTCAGATGGTGAAGGCAAGGCTGAAGTCATCTAATCATATTGTTTCCTTCTTCAATTGAAAAGCCTCTGAGAAACTAGCACTTTGCCAAAACTTTTGAAATGCACAACCCCTTGGAAATCATTGTTTTCATTAGTAAGCTACCTGCTGGGGCATTCTCCTATAGAAGATCGGTTTATTTTCATTTATTTATTTCACTCCAAAGAATAATTTCATCTCTATTCTCATTAGACCTGCAGTTTGGTTTAACATCCCTATTACTTCCATGATGATGTTCCAGATAATAGGAAATTAAAGGAGATGTAGGAGTGAGTTTTAGAGGAGTACATTTGGATGGATCAGTCCATAACAAGCTTTTATTCCTGTGTACCAGATAGGGTTTGATGTTTTGTTCCAAAGAAATGCCTGTATATCTCATTTATGGCACCTCCCACATATGCCTTATATTATGTATTACATATATTTCTCTTATTTTCCTTACTAGACTGTAAGCTCCCTAAAGATTGGGACAGTGTTTTATGCACATTTACTTCCTCTACAGATATCTAGCAAAGTACTAGACTCTGTTAATATTTACTAATGAATTAAAATATAACACAAAACTGAAATGGGTATAGAGTAACATAAAGTAGTTTAAAATACCAAATAGAAGGTCCTTTTAAATCAAATCTTAGGATACATATAGTCACATCATATACATTTTCAGAACTTCAAAAAATTTGCTTTTAGGGTATGAGAATTGTCTTGAGAACAATTTTAGAAAGGAAATAACAGTGTGTTTGAAACAAAAATAGGAGGTAAAAAGGAAGGTAGGAAAAGAGGGCAGATTTTTGCAGTAAGCTTGTGGGAAAGATATATGAAAATGGGGAGAAATAAAATCTAGCCTTTAAGCTGGATTCATGTGGTTTTTGTGGGGTTAGGAGCGCCTAGTGGATCAATAAGAGGGGCCATGATGTCATGTGCTCTGGAACAAAGAGAGTGAGGACTAAATAACCCTGGTGGGTCAGGGAAAGGAGTTGATGAATATACACTCAAATAGGCTTCCTTGAGACATTTTAATATTTCAAACATTTCTGTTAATTCCCACAGATCTTCTTCAGGACAGAAGTGGAGTCTTGTAGACGTGAAAACACAGCTGTTGACCATCAATCAGAAAGGAATTTCTAAATTTTGATTGAGAAACATATTCTAGCAGAAAACTAGAAAGTGTTCTTCCCATGCATATTCTCCATAACAAACAAAACACAATTTTAAGCATTTTACTGACACCTGAAGAAAGTAAATCCTAAAAAGATATAATGAGTAAGAAAAGATAGCAAAACTAATAGTATAATATCTGTCATGATAAATGTAAGGTGTGTAAAATGTCACTAATACAGTCTTTAGTTAATAGGTGTGTGATGAATATAGGTTGAATAAATTAATGGATAGTCCCAAAGGATGCCATCCCTAGATCGGAAGATATTGTTTTCAAACCTCCATAAATAAGTTTAGAAAAATAACCTACCATCAGGAGAGAGGCATATTCATGCCCTAACCATCAGATTTCTCTTTCTTCTTCATAAGATAATTTCAATTTACCTTTACCCTTACTTGCAGTAATTGCAGCTAGCTTGTATTTGTTGTTTCCTCTGTGCCAAGCAATACTCTAAAGCATCTTAAGGGTATTGACTCATTTAATCTTCCTAATAATTCTATGATGTAAGTATTGCTATTATTATCATTTTACAAATGTAGAAAATATGGCACAGAGAGTCTTGGTAACATGCTCAAAATCACTAGACATTTAAAAAATCAGGTTTTGAACCCAGGATGCCTGACTTCAGACTCCCCTTCCTTCCTTCCTTCCCTCCTTTCTTTATTAAGAGCATTTTTGAAATATAATTCATATACTGTTGTGGGATTAATTATATTCTCCCCCAAAATTCAAATGTTCAAGTTCTAACTCCTGCTACTTCAGAATGTGATCATATTTGGAGATAAGACTTCATCAAGGAGATTAAGTTAAAATGCAGTCATTAGGATGGCCCTAATTCAATATGATTGTTGTCGTTATAAGAAGAGGAAATTTGGATACAAGTAGGTACAGGGGGAAGATGATGTGGACACACAGAGGGAAGATGATGTGGACACACAGGAGGATAAGAAAGCCATCTGCAAGCCAGGGAGAAAGACCTGGAATGGATTCATCCCTCATGGCCCTCGAAAGAAACCAATTCTGGCGATACCTTGATTTTGAACTTGTAGCCTCCAGAACTATGAGAAAATATATATTTCTGTTGTCTGAGCCACCCAGTATGTGATACTTTGTTACTGCAGCCCTAGTAAACTAAGACACATACCATCCACTTTACCTATTTAACATGTACAGTGAGTTTTTAGTCTATTCACTAAAGTTGTGCAACCATGACCACAATCAATTTTAAAACATCTCATCACCCATCAAAAACCCCTGCTCATTAGCTGTCACTCCTCACCTACAGCCTCTAGCAACCACCAATCTACTTCCTGTCTCTATGGAGTTGACTATTCTGGACATTTCATAAAAATGAAATTATAAAATATGTGGCATTTTGTGTCTGATATTTTGACTTAGAGCCCACTTTGTTAACAACTATGTAATATTGTATTAATGCCTTACCTCTTTATTCTTGATTTCATTAATATATGACAGTAAATTTCTAACCATTACTGCTAATTCATATAAATAGTCAATGGCACTCTGAAACAGTAAACTTCACACAAATCATTGAAGTGTATAACTGCGTGGAGGAGTGACTGGTGGTGAGTGCCAGTAAATAAAATGCACTAAAATGTAAAAATGTGTTAAGTAAAAATTAATCTAGAAGATATTGACATGTTTTCCTGAATTACATGAATGGTCTTGCAGGCATTTCTGGGGCCTTTAAATGCCTTCAAAACATTTCAGTTGCCCCCTCCTTGTTCACTGCCTATCAGTGATATAGGTAAAAAGTGTGAGAGAAACACTTCAATCCACCATTTTAAAAAAGTGAAGATGTGGCACATATATACAGTGGAATATTACTCAGCCATAAAAAGAAACAAAATGGAGTTATTTGTAGTGAGGTGGATGGAGTTAGAATCTGTCATACAGAGTGAAGTAAGTCAGAAAGAGAAAAACAAATACAGTATGCTAACACAAATATATGGAATCTAAGGGGAAAAAAAAAAGGTCATGAAGAGCCTAGTGGCAAGATGGGAATAAAGACACAGACCTACTAGAGAATGGACTTGAGGATATGGGGAGGGGGAAGGGTAAGATGGGACAAAGTGAGAGAGTGGCATGGACATATATACACTACCAAACGTAAAATAGATAGCTAGTGGGAAGAAACCACATAGCACAGGAAGATCAGCTCTGCACTTTGTGACCACCTAGAGGGGTGGGATTGGGAGGGTGGGAGGGAGGGAGATGCAAGAGGGAAGAGATATGGGAACATACGTATATGTATAACTGATTCACTTAGTTATAAAGCAGAAACTAATACACCATTGTAAAGCAATTATACTCCAATAAAGATGTAAAAATAAATAAATAAATAAATAAATAAATAAAAATAAAAAAGTCTTTTCCATGAGACTCGTGGGAAAGAGAGAAATGAAAGACCTATTCACTTATAGACCCTCAGCCCTATCTTGGGCAACTCTGCCTGTTAAATGCTCCGTCTTCTAAAATCCAGCACCTAAAGATTAGTTAACATCATGGCTTAGAGGCATAAAAGTGGGTATCAGCTCTGTGCTTGTATCTGGAAGGAATGTAATATAGAAGGAAAAAACAAATTGTTTTCCTTAGATTATAAACAAATAACTGTAGTGGACCAAGTTTTCATTCTGCTTGTGTTTGAATTTTAGGATAGCCTCCTCTTAGTGTGAAAACCCAGGTGTGAGACTCGTTTGGTGTGACAGTAGATGAAGCTAGTAGCTTAGCCTGCTCTATCTGATCTAGGGACACCATCACGTCATGAGGATCAAACATTGCTGGCAAACGTGTGGGAGAGAAAACAAAACCTAGAACGCAGGATAAGAAGTAAGGGAGAGCAGTCATCATCATCAGACAACTTCACACAGTTCCAGGGCTTATAGGGGTGGATTTTGATGTTCTTAGGTCATAGAAAGACTGACAAAATACTTTAGAAATAGTAATAACTTTTCTATGTCTTTCTTTCAGGAAACAGCCAGGTCTTTACTGAACACCTGTTATATAACCCTGCCCCATGCCAGGCACCAGACTTGAGACAAGCAGTCAAGAAAATACTGTCCCTAGAACTTGAGGATTTTGTAGAAAACATTGACAATTTCAATACAAACAGTAAAGAATTCCATTAAGATAGCAAGCTAAAAAGGAAAGGAACCTTATAAGCAGGGAAGGCTACAAGGAGAAAACAGATAAAATTTGACACAAATGGTCAGGAATCTTTTGGTCTCAGATGTTAGAAATCAAACTGAAAAAGGAATTTATTGGTTAACGAAAACTCCAGGGATATTGCTGGTTTCAAGCATGTCCGGATCCAAGTGTTCAAATGATATCCTCAATTTTTGTTACACTTTCACACTCTCCATCTCCATCCTTGTCTCAGCACTCACTTCTTCAGAGTTTGTTCCTTTCTCTGGAAGCTCTCTTCATATGACAGAAAGAGGGCCAGTCCAATCTCTGAGCACACAGTCCTTAATGTTTATGACCCCAGAGACAAAGACATCTTCCCTCTCCTGTTTCCACCTACGCAGTCTCTTGGAGCCATGCCTACTGTGTCTGTCTGGCTGTGAGATCACCTTGTGGACAGAGTACCATGGACAGAGGGCTGGGGTAGGACAGCCTGGCCAAATGCTTATCCCTGAAGCCAAGAGTGGATGAGGCAATATGACTGAGTCTCCTTATAGCCCATGGGATGGAGAACAGGCAATTAATAATAAGGCAACTAATAAAAAGAGGGGTCCTGAGCAGACACAAATAACACATATCCACCAGCTCAAACAACTGAAAGAAATTTGAATAGGCAGAGAGATAGGGGTGGAAAGCTAAGAAAGTATATATGTACTATATGAATAAAGTTATGCCACAGGCTGAATGTTTGTCCCCCCCCCATTCATATATTGAATACTAATCCTCAGTGTGATGGTATTGATTGTGGCACCTTTGCAAGGTAATTAGTTCATGAGAGCAGAGCCCTTGTGAATGTAATTAGTGCCCTAATAAAAGAAACCCCAGAGAACTCACTTGTCCTTCTATCATGTTAGGACACAACAAAAAGATGGCCATCTATGAACCAGGAAGCAGACCTTCACCAAGTGCAAAATCTACCAGAGCCTTGACTGGACTTCCTAGACTCTGGAACTGGGAGGAATAAGTTTGTTGTTTATTAGCTACTCAGTCTATGGTATTCTCTTATACCGGCTCAAATGGAGTAAGACAGTTAAATGGGGTAGATGAGAATGCTATGTATGTTTGGGGAGGGAAGGAGGACGTAAGAGGAAAATAGATTAATTATAAAGGAAAATCTAAGTATGCATAGTGTAATATTTTCTCTTCCTGGTACCTCTCGCACCTCTTGTCCTTACAAGATGAACCAAGAAAAGCTTTGTTGAAGATCTGATGAGCACAAAAACTAATCTAGTTGATCTGACATAGGATGTGTGCCCACCTTTTTGAAGTTCATAGCCTAACTGTAGTGACAAGACATATACACATATCCTGGGGAGAGGGAAGGGTAAGCTGTGACAAAGTGAGAGAGTGGCATGGACATATATACACTACCAAACGTAAAATAGCTAGTGGGAAGAAACCACATAGCACAGGAAGATCAGCTCTGCGCTTTGTGACCACCTAGAGGGGTGGGATAGGGAGGGTGGGAGGGAGGGAGATGCAAGAGGGAAGAGATATGGGAACATATGTATATGTATAACTGATTCACTTAGTTATAAAGCAGAAACTAACACACCATTGTAAAGCAATTATACTCTAATAAAGACGTTAAAAAAAAAAAGACATATACACATAGAAAGCTGTCTAGTGATGAATGCTAACATTAACACATAACCAAGTTCGATACTCCAAATAAATCTGCCTTTTCAATGCAGCCCTAGGCTTGGGGTTGACACTTCAATATGAAGAAACCAGGCCTGGTGATCTTCCTGTAGGGGCCCTGCTGAACCAAGGTAGACCTCAGATTGCAGCCTCTGCCTCACCCTGTGAAGGTCAGATTGTAGTTCAAAAAGAATCCTGGTGACATAAATTATGTAAAACAACCACTTCAGGGTTTTAAACTGAACTGAAGTCTGAATTTAACTGCCCAGCAAATCACTGAAAAGGGACTATAGCAATATCTTTAATAGATGATATAAATACTTAAGGCATAAAACTGCCTATTCTACTTACTTCCATTACAGCCATCCCCTCCCTCTTCCAGACCTGATTAGGGCAGATAAACAGGCTCTCAAGCATCTGTTTTCTGGGCATGTGGATTTTTCCTAAGTGTACTGCTTTCTCCTGCATTACCTAAACTTATTTTACTGCTTTCTCCTGCATTACCTAAACTTATTTGTTTGGGTTTTATCTGAGGCTCGTAGTTGGAAGACCAGGAGCAGCAGACAAGACTGGTTGTTCTGTACAGGACACTTGGATTGCTAAAGTTCATAAATTCCTGTGTTGGCCACCATTCTGGGCTGAGATAAAATGTGTTAAAATCTAGTCTGGTCCTAAGTCATCCTCTGAGCTCCATCTCCTTGCTGCCCAACCCAATTCCTACCTCTTTTGATGACCCTGGGCCCATGAATCTGTCTAACCTTCTATTCTGACTATAACGGGCTGCCTTGTGAGGTAATTTTCCTTGTCTGCATCTTTTGTCCCAAAGGTGAGTAAATGCAGGATTGTCTGAATCTGAAACACCATTTTATTTTTATGGTCCACAGGGGGTGCCAAAATGTCTTGGGAGGCAGCATGGGGGACAAAATAAGCAGGGTTTCAAAGGTACAGGAATTCAGTCTTGAAACCAACTCTGCCATTATTCTTCCTGAGCCACAGTTGTTTTTTTCTGTAAAATGGGAATAACTCCACCCAACTCCTAATTACTAAATGTTTGCTCCTTTCTCACTCTCCCTGTTTTTCTTGTTTTTCTTGTCATGATGCCCATCAATGTGCCTTCTGGATGCTTAATGAATACTGTTGACAGGCCCAGCTGCTCTTCTAAAACCTGGAGTCACATGTCGTACCCCTTCTGCCTCTCTAAATTCTACCAACACTTAAAAGTTCAGCAAAGTCCTCATTCTTTAATTCTCTAGTCATTATGGCTTTTACTATTTTCTACTGTCTCCAAGAACCCTTTGGACTCTATTTACTCAAATAGCTAACTACTTATCTGTCAATTTTTTTACATCCATTATTTTTCCTTCCCCGTTAAACTCCTTGATGACACTTTTTGTGTACTTCTTTATGATTAGAAAAGTACTGCTCCTTCAGTAGAAACAATAAATAGGTATTGATCGGCATAGGCAAAAATAATACCACAATCAATAATGTACCAAGAAGAAATTAGTAAATTATAACAGTGGAGACTACAAAAATTTGGTATGAGTCAAACACTCATCTGCTTTACACAGATTGTTTTCTTGAAACAAAAGCCTAAATGTATAGAGACAAACCATAAGATACTCTTAGGAAGGGGAAAAAGCAGAGTTATTTGAATTTTTCAAGACAAAGGCTTTGTAAAGGAGATAAAACTTCTGAAGAACTTCAAATGGTTCTAGTTGCAAGGGTACAATTAGAAACAGGTTTCAGACTTTTAAATAATCTTATTTTCTTATAATATATGGGCTATCAATCAGCTGGAAATGTGTAAAATATAACTAATTCCTTAGGGGTCACTTCCTCAGCCTAATCATGGATTTCTGTGATCCCTCCCATCTGTGACCACATAGATAAGCACTTCTGTGACTACTTCTGCCTTCTTTGTGGTTTCCCATATGTAGGATTTTGCTTCTAACTAAATTTTAACTTTCTTTCATAGAGAGACTTTTCCCATCTTCAAAAAACCCAATACAGACCTGAGACTACACAGAGAGCATGCAACAAATTTTTCATTAGACTTACTCAATTTCATCCATCCCAAATATCAACGTGAAATCCAGATACATCTCAAAAGCCCACTATCTGTCAGATAAGGAGTGCCAATAAAAACAGCAATTCCTTTTCTAAAGTTCTCTAGGAAGTGAAACCGTGTTGCACAGTAGAGCATAACAATTTGAAATCCTGAAATACAAAAAGCAAGGCTCCACACTCAGGAATGAGGCTCATCCCCCACGCAGTGGCATCTGGTTACTAAGAGAGGACTAATTCCTGTCCTTGGATGCCCGAGTACACCTTCTATTACACTAACTTAAATGAAAACACCAAGGGGAGAAGATGACCCTAGAGATTTATCTGATGATATGGCCACATTAGATCCCCTCAAATCCTTTAATTTGCAAAAAGTCCCGAAGTCGGTGAACCAAACAAATAGCAGCTCTCTCCCCATGCTGCGTAACTTGGGTGATATTTATAGACAAGGAAAAGTTCTGTGTTCAGCAATTTCCTAATCAACTAAGAACAAATGGAGAAAGCAAATCCATGAAATAAGAAAGGGCAACACCACCTAGCTATGACTTAAAAGGTGGCAGAGAAATGTTAGCGCCATTACGCTGCTGACCCTCCTGCCCCAGTCCAGGTGCATTCATCAGAGATGCTACAGAAGCTGAAACTTGAGGAAATGTCCCGAGGCCGTTAAAGCTGTAGCCTTCCGCCAGCGGCCCTTTAGAAGAAGACCCTGCAAAGGAAAAGGAGGGGCCCCGCAAAAAGCCTCAGATATCCATGACACATTTCCTGGATTCTTTTTTTTTTTCTTCTAATGTGATGTAATTTATCATTGACAGTTTCTGGTAATAAATTCAAGTTCAAAAAATCATTTAAAAATACTTACTATGTGCATGTCAACTCCTGAGAGAGAAGCTGCAGACTCTCCAAAACAGAAGGAATGGCCCCCATCTTCAAAACATGAGATATTTCAGAAGCTGGCTTTTGTTTTTGATTTCGCTTTTTCTTGGACTTATGAATTATTAGTCCTTCACCCAGACATACATCTCCTCCACTTTTCTACCTTCAGTAGGTCTGTCTCTTGAATGTCCCAGGCAGATGAACCATATATTGTTTTCCAGCTGCACTGGAAAAACCTATTTCATACCATGGGATTCTGTCAGGAAAACCTTCCCTAAAATATGACTTAACTGCCTCTATACTGAATGTCAAATTATTTCTTCTCATCTTTGGTTCACAGGAAAGGGAATAACCTGTTTCCTCTTTATGGCTATGTTTATATTTGCAGATTCAGAAGTAGAAAAGGACTTCTGGATTTAAGGAATACAATTGCAGAATTTCTCCACACAGTGAGCACATGAAGATAAAAGAATGAGGGAAAATCAGAGCTCAAAGAACTGCAGAGAATGGTTCCTTCCTTATTCAAGTTCCTCCTGTTTCTCAGGTGGGGACTGTGCCCTAGGGAATTTGGGGCATCTGCATAGTGGCTCGCACTCTCCTTTGTGGCCTGCTGGCTGTGGAGAAAGGGTAGCCCCACAGACTCCAAATTAGTTTATTTTTCTCTTTTTCCATTTCACCCCGTAAGTTAAGACAATTATGATTTGTCTAGCATGGAAAGGCAAAAATAAACTGCTGAATGGATTTTTTACTTTCTTTGAGACTTAAGTTCAAGTTTATTTAGGTTGGTTTGAAACCTGTTTCTTCATCTCTTTTTCTCTTCTTGGCCCTTAAATCCCAACTCTAGAATCACCTTCCTTAGATTCCTCTTTTCAGCTTTCTTGCCTTGATATGTCTGTGAATCAGTATATTAACTTGACAAGTTTCTGTGGTCTCAAGTTTCCTAGATTCTCCATGAAAAGATATGTCTTATACCCTACTGGCCTCATATAATTCAAATAGGACTGGGAAAATTATTCACAACTTCCATGGCCATAACTTGACAACTGCTCTATATCTGTTTGTTTTTGCAGGAAGGTGGGGGTGAGACAAGGGGATTCATAGACAGGCTAGCTTGGTGAAATAATCAGCCAGTTTTTTTTTTGGAACCGCTAGACCAAGACAATAGATGGGAACAGAGCACAGCATCTCCAAGTGGGCTTGGATCTAAGCAGCTGTGCAGTTAATGTTATGAAATGTCTTGAAAGCAAGTAACAGAGGTTGGCCAAGACAAATGTTAAGATCTGGAATTTGTTTCAGAGGAATTGGAAAACTAAACAACAGCCAAGTCAACGATTCTCACTCATCAGCATATAAAAATCTACCTCATGAATTAAAATAAAAAAGATATTGCAAAGAAAGTCAGGAAAAGGCACTGACTATAAGAACTAGGTTTTGTTTTTGTTTTCTAAAGGAGCTTGGTAATGACAGAAAATATAAAATAACAAGATATTTCAGTGAGGAAAATGAAAGCAAAGTCAGCTATGGCCACAAACTGAGATGAAGATAGCCCAGTAAATACTGACCTATGGCTCCTCATATTCATCACACAGTCCTTCACACCAGCCCGGATTCCCTCCTCCAGAGTCACCTATGACCTCGAACCATGGTTGAAGGACATTTTGCTATCAAGGCAAAGGATATCAATTTGCTACCCTTCTCATCTCTGACTTTTGTGGCTGAGGATTCTGACTAAAACAGTGTCTGTCTAGGGTATCTAGGAGCAGAATCATGACAAACATCTAAAAGCAATCTAAAGGAACTACAGAAGAATTTTCTAGAAGAAACCCTACACTGTAAGACTAAAAGAGACAGTGAGATCTTTAGCTCCAGTGCCCACCCCATGCTGCTTTAGGGCAGTAAAGGTGTTTTCATGCTGTAGATGAAGGTACCTAGGCCCAGAGACATCCCCAGGGTGAGGAAGGATGGGGGACAGACTAGAATCAAAGTGTCCCATGGCTCAGTTAGGACCAGGGTCTTCCCACTGGACCACATGTCCCCCTCTTCACTGTGTGGTAAGAAGACCTCCTCACATTTACAGAAACTTTAAAATCAATTAGTGTATTGGCTCCGGAAGAGATACTGTAACCTGTCCAGAGTAATAAAATCAGCAATGCACAGTATTACTTTCCTCTATGAAGAACTTGAATAAATAAGACATTTGTAAAAATGAATGGAAAATCTGAAATAAATATCCCAAGAACCATGAAAAAATAAGCTAAGAGAAATTGAATTTTCTTTGAGTCTCTGAGAGAGAGGCAGCAGTTGAGGATTTTATACATAATTTATAAGGAAAATTGTCCCGTTCACTCAGATATACACCGTATCAGTTTGTGGGAAAGATTAAGCAAGCTGTCTTTTTTTTTTAATTGAAATCAAATATAGGTATGGAAGAAAATGAATTCTGAATGAGTCACATAGCAAGGTTTACCAGAATTTACATGAGAGTTTAGTTTGTTTTAAATGGGTAACTTTGACCTTATTTATTGATCAGTAATAACAAAAGATCCCCAAACAAAGTCCCACTTAGTGCTAAAGCTTCCTGTTCTCATTTTCCCTCCGCTCTAAAGAAAGCTGGGCCTTGGCATAAATAACACAGACCTCTCTGGATACCTATGATTTGAATAGTATCAGTAAAGTACTCAGAACTGGTTATCATTATCTCTTAAAATGTTAGCATAATTAATTCAGTCCTTGGAATGTTCTACCCTTAGAGAAGCTTTTAAATTGCTAATACTCCTAGGAACACAGAACTAATTTCTCCACTAAGGTATTGGTAACTTCCTCTAAACCTCAAATTAAGAGGATTCAGGGACACTAGACAAGGAAAAAGAAATAGACTTTGGAAGGAGGGGAATAATTGTAGTAACTGAAAATTAGAAAGAAGGAAAACCAGACTATTATGATGGCACAATTTTGCTGGTAGGAGCTCAGAATAAGCCAAGAAGATCTGTACCAGCAATCTCCATAGAAAACATCTGTCATTTACCATGGCTCCTGTTTATTTGAGCCCTCCCTTTATCCCTCTTCTCCATCCAGGAACATCATTCTGATCACCCCTTGGACCACTGTGAATTCCTCCAGCAGTAGTGGCAAGTAGACACTAACCTATATGCCATTCTCATATCAGATGTTCCCTTGCCCATTGCTTTCTGGGTATTCATATTCTTGTCTTGGGCCCTAATGGAACTGAAGAGTTAATACATTTTTCTCTCTTGGGGAGATACACAGAATCTGCACCAAGGCTACTTCTGCCAAGCAGCCCCAATACTAATACTAAAAAGAAAAAAATAGCAATGATGCAGCTCTTTACTGTTTCCAAAACCCATTTACTTATGTAATTGCTTATTTATATAAACCAAAAAGGAAATTAAGCAAGGGGGTTTTATCATTCCATGTTTACAGAGGAGGCTATACCCTCTGAAATAGCCACTACTAGCTAAATTTTGCTGGAAGTTACTTTATGTCAGCCACTTTTCTGAGCACATTACACATATTGGCTAATTTGATCATTTCAACAGCACTGAGAGGTAGCTACTATTATTATCCCCATTTTATAGATGAACTGTGGCTTTAAGAATTTAGGGTATTTTCTCAAGAACAAATTAAGAGAAATTGTGGCTTGAATCTAGTTCTATTGAATCAAAACTTAATGCTTTTAAATGCTGCTACTGTAAACAAGAGTTAAATTAAGGAAGCCTTTTTCTCAAGATTATACTTTCTAAATGGCAGGAAGTGGACTACTTCTGGATCTAACTCCTCATCAAATGTACTTCCAACACTACCCTGATATTTACAGAAATGCAAGAATTTGGCTAAGGAACAGAATGATATGATATAACTGGTCCTACACCTGAACTTAAACACTAGTTCCTTACCTGAAGGACTCTGCTTTGCAATGGAAATTTCCTATGGATCTCTTAGATGATTTTAAGAAATTCTATCTTCAAGAAATGAAATGGATTAAATGAGCCTCATTAAGCTTATGGTAATCTTAGCTTTTCCAACTTCTGGCAATAGAACATCCAGTGTAAGCACAGGGTAAATTCCAATCTAAGGCTGCAATTTTGATCCTCCCTTGTTATTAGCAGAGTGAATCACTCTAACCAAGAGCTATAGAAAACACTTTCTTCTGGTAACATCATTGGCTGTGACAATTAAGGAATGAGACCCCCAACACACTCAGCTTTTAGATTTCTACTCCAAAGTGATTATTTTGATAAAGCAAAGACATGTCAACAAAATTGACATGTCATTTTCTTAATAATGATGACTGTTATTCTTCATAGAGTTAGCTTGCATTATCCAGTACACTTATTTGGTTGAGAAAAGAAAGCTGAATTAAATTCTTATTTCTTATTTGCAAAATCAACAAATTTAACCAAGTTGCCAGGTGAGGTGTTGGCCTCAGTCTACGTCCCACTCTTAAGGAGTGGTCGAGGGAGGAAGTTAAGGTTCTGATCAGGAGACTCCCCCAGGAAAGCAGCATTTCAACCTGCTGTTCTCTGATTTGAACAGTGAGTCTGAGGCTGCCCCTGCCATGCACAGCAAAGACTCTGAATAAGTCAACCACAAACTGTCAAATGCTATTGAACAGTTTCTTTATAAAGTGACCTCAGATGGCTCCAAAATATAAAATTCATCTTCATAACACCAAAGTGAAGAGAGGAGACATGAAAATAATTAATTTTATCAGATTACCTTGATTCCATAATCCAAGCACTAAATTTGAAATGGTAAGTCTAGTGGTGCTGTGCAAATTCACTTTTACGGACAACACTTTCTCCTTATGTGAAATAAAATGTTTGTCTATATTTTTACATCAATAACATTATTCAATAAATTTCCCCCAAACAGTGAGAGCTTCTTACAGATGTAATGACAGTGGCTCTCCAGGGCCTAACAGTGTTTTTCAAAGTATGACTCTAAAATCAAACCTAGAGAGGACCTTCAAGATGGTGGAGGAGTAAGACGTGGAGATCACCTTCCTCCCCACAAATACATCAAAAATACATCTACATGTGGAACGACTCCTACAGAACACCTACTGGACCATGGTAGAAGACCTCAGATTTCCCAAAAGGCATGAAACTCCCCACGTACCTGGGTAGGGCGAAAGAAAAAAGGAAAAACAGAGACAAAAGAATAGGGATGGGACCTGCACCTCTGGGAGGGAGCTGTGAAGGAGGAAAAGTTTCCACACACTAGGAAGCAAGCCCCTTCAGTGATGGAGACGGGGATGTGGGCAGAGGGGAAGCTTTGGAGCCACGGAAGAAAGTGCAGCAACAGGCGTGCAGAGGGCAAAGCAGAGAGATTACCACACAAAGGATCGGTGCCGACCAGCACTCACCAGCCTGAGAGGCTTATCTGCTCACTTGCCAGGGCGGGTGGGGGCTGGGAGCTGAGGCTCAGGCTTCAGAAGTCAGACCCCAGGGAGATGACTGGGGTTGGCTGCGTGAACATACTCTGAAGGGGGCTAGTGAACCACAGCTAACCAGGAGGGAGTCTGGGAAAAAGTCTGGAACTGTCTAAGAATCAAGAGACCATTGTTTTGGGATGCACAAGGAGAGGGGATTCAGAGCACCACCTAAATGATCTCCAGACATGGGCGCAAGCCATGGCTATCAGTGTGAACACCAGAGATGGGCAAGAAATGATAACGCTGCTGTGTAGCCACCAACAATCCTGGGTGCAAGCACAGGTCACTATCCACACCTCCCCTCCCCACCACTGCCAGGGTCCCGTGATCCAGGGATAACTTACCCAGGAGAACACATAGCATGCCTCAGGCTCTTGCAATGCCATGCTGGCCTCTGCCACCTCAGGTTCACCCTGCATTCCATACCCCTCCCTCTCCCTGACCTGAGTGAGCCAGAGCCCCCAAAACAGCTGCTCCTTTAATCCCTTCCTGTCTGGGTGAAGAACAGACTCCAGAGGGTGACCTACATGGAGAGGTGGGGCCAAACCTAAAGATGAACCCCAGGAGCTATGCGAACAAAGAAGAAAAAGGGAAATTTCTTTCTGCAGCCTCAGGATCAGTGGATTAAATCTCCACAATCAACTTGATGTATGCTGAATCTGTGGAATACCTGAATAGACAATGAATCATCCCAAAACTGAGGTGGTGGACTTTGGGAATAACTGTAAACTTGTGGTTTGTTTTCTGCATCTAATTTGTTTCTGGTTTTATGTTTATCTTAGTTTAGTATTTAAAGCTTATTATCACTGGTAGATTGTTTATTGATTTGGTTGCTCTCTTCCTTTTATCTATAGATATAGTTTTTTTTCCTTTTTTCTCTTTTTGTGAATGTGTATGTGTATGTTTCTTTGTGTGATTTTCTCTGTATAGGTTTGCTTTTACCATTTGTCCTAGGGTTCTGTCTGTCCGGGTTTTTTTAGTATAGTTTTCAGTGCTTATCATCATTGGTGGATTTTTTTATTGGTTTGGTTGCTCTCTTCTTTTTTAAAAAATTATTTTTTAAATTTTTATTTTAATAATTGTTTTATTTTAAAAACTTTATTTTATTTTATTTCTTTCTTTTTTTTTTTTCTTTTCTCCCTTTTCTACTGAGTTCTGTCTGACAGGGTCTTGGTGCTCTGGCCGGGTGTCAGGCCTGAGCATCTGAGGTGGGAGAGCCGAGTTTAGGACATTGGTCCACCAGAGACCTCCCTGCTCCACATAATATCAATCGGCAAGAGATATCCCAGAGATCTCTGTCTCAATGCTAAGGCCCAGCTCCACTCAATGACCAGCAAGCTCCAGTGCTGGACACTCCATGCCAAACAAGTAGCAAGACAGGAACACAACACCACCCATTAGCAGAGAGGCTGCCTAAAATCATAATAAGTTCACAGACACCCCAAGACACACCACTGGACATGGTCCTGCCCACCAGAAAGACAAGATCCAGCCTCATCCACCAGAACACAGGCACCAGTCCTCTCCAACAGGAACCCTAAACAATTCATTACCCACTGTGGGCAGACACCAAAAACAATGGGAACTACGAACCTGCAGCCTGAGAAAAGGAGACCCCAAACACATTAAGTTAAGCAAAATAAGAAGACAGAGAAATACACAGCAGATGAAGGAGCAAGGGAAAAACTCACCAGACCAAAGAAATGAGGAGGAAATAGGCAGTCTACCTGAAAAAGAATTCAGAGTAATGATCGTAAAGATGACACAAAATCTTGGAAATAGAATGGAGAAAATACAAGAAACTTTTAACAAGGACCTAGAAGATCTAAAGAGCAAACAAACAATGATGAACAACACAATAAATGAAATTTAAAATTCTCTAGAAGGAATCAAGAGCAGAATAACTGAGGCAGAAGAATGGATAAGTGACCTGGAAGATAAAATAGTGAAAATAACTAACATAGGGCAGAATAAAGAAAAAAGAATGAAAAGGATTGAGGACAGTCTCAGAGACCACTGGGACAACATTAAACACACCAAAATTCAAATTATACAGGTCCCAGAAGAAGAAGAGAAAAAGAAATGGACTGAGAAAACATTTGAAGAGATTATAGTTGAAAACTTCACTACTATGGAAAAATAAATAGTCAATCAAGTTCAGGAAGAGCAGAGAGTCCCATACAGGATAAATCCAAGGAGAAACACGCCAACACTCATAATAATCAAACTATCAAAAATTAAATACAAAGAAAAAATATTAACAGCAGCAAGAGAAAAGCAACAAATAACATACAAGGGAATCCCCAAAGGTTAACAGCTGATCTTTCAGCAGAAACTCTGCAAGCCAGAAGGGAGTAGCAGGACATATTTAAAGTGATGAAAGGAGAAAAACCTACAACCAAGGTTACTCTACCCAGCAAGGATCTCATTCAGATTTGATGGAGAAATTAAAACCTTTACAGACAAGCAAAAGCTAAGAGAATTCAGCACCACCAAACCAGCTTTACAACAAATGCTAAAGGAACTTCTCTAGGCAGGAAACACAAAGGAAAAGACCTACAATAACAAACCCAAAACAATTAAGAAAATGTTAATAGGAATATACATATAGATAATTACCTTAAATGTAAACGGATTAAATGCTCCAACCAAAAGACATACACTGGCTGAATGGATACAAAAACAAGACCCATATATATGCTGTCTACAAAAGACCTAGTCCAGACCTAGGGACACATATAGACTGAAAGTGAGGGGATGGAAAAAGATATTCCATGTAAATGGAAATCAAAATAAAGCTGGAGTAGCAATTCTCATATCAGACAAAATAGGCTTTAAAATAAAGACTATTACAAGAGACAAAGAAGGACACTACATAATGATCAAGGGATCAATCCAAGTGGAAGATATGACAACTTTAAATATTTATGCACCCAACATAGGAGCACCTCAGTACATAAGGCAAATGCTAACAACCATAAAACGGGAAATCAACAGTAACACAATAATAGTAGGGAAATTTACCACCCCACTTTGACAAATGGACCGATCATCTGAAATGAAAATAAATAAAGAAACACAAGCTTTAAATGATACATTAGACAAGACGGACTTAATTGATAATTATGGGACAGTCCATCCAAAAACAACAGAATATACTTTCTTCTCAAGTGCTTATGGAACAGTCTCCAGGATGGATAATATCTTGGGTCACAAATCAAGCCTTGGTAAATTTGAGAAAATTGAAATCATATCAAGTATCTTTTCGGACCACAATGCTATAAGACTATATATCAAATACAGGAAAAAAAACATAAAAAATACAAACACATGGATGCTAAACAATACACTACTAAATAACCAAGAGATCACTGAAGAAATCAAAGAGGAAATCAAAAAATACCTGGTAACAAATGACAATGAAAACACGATGACCCAAAACCTAAGAGATGCAGCAAAAGCAGTTCTAAGAAGGAAGTGTATAGCAATACAATCTTACCTCAAGAAGCATGAAAAATCTCAAATAAACAACCTTATCTTACACCTAAAGCAATTAGAGAAAGAAGAACAAAAGAAAATCCCCAAAGTTAGCAGAAGGAAAGAAATCATAAGATCAGATCAGAAATAAATGAAAAACAAATGAAGGATACAATAGCAAAGATCAATAAAAGTAAAGGCTGGTTCTTTGAGAAGATAAAAAAATTTGATAAACCATTAGCCAGGCTCATCAAGAAAAAAAGGGAGAAGACTTAAATCAACAGAATTAGAAATGAAAAAGGAGAAGTAACAACTGACACTGCAGAAATACAAAGGATCATAAGAGATTGCTACAAGGAAGTATATGCCAATTAAATGGACAACCTGGAAGAAATGGACAAATTCTTAGAAGAGCACAACCTTCTGAGACTGAACCAGGAAACAAGAGAAATGTAAACATAACAACCACAAGCACTGAAATTGAAACTGTGATTAAAAATCCTCCAACAAACAAAAGCCCAGGACCATATGGCTTCACAGGTGAATTCTATCAAACATTTAGAGAAGAGGTAACACATACCCTTCTCAAACTCTTCCAAACTATAGCAGAGGGAGGAACACTCCCAATCTCATTCTACAAGGCCACCATCACCCTGATACCAAAACCAGACAAATATGTCACAAAAAAAGAAAACTACAGACCAATAACTCTGATGGAGATAGACGCAAAAATCCTCAACAAAATACTAGCAAACAGAATCCAACAGCACATTAAAAGGATCATACACTATGATCAAGTGGGATTTATCATAGGAATGCAAGGATTCTTCAATATACACAAATCAATCAATTTTGCGGCTGACATGATACTATACATAGAGAATCCTAAAGATGCCACCAGAAAACTACTAGAGCAAATCAATGAATTTGGTAAAGTAGCAGGATACAAAATTAATGCACAGAAATCTCTTGCATTCCTATGCACTAATGATGAAAAATCTGAAAGAGAAATTAAGGAAATACTCCCATTTACCATTGCAACAAAAAGAATAAAATACCCAGGAATAAGCCTACTTAAGGAGGCAAAAGACCTGTAAGCAGAAAACTGTAAGACACTGTTGGAAGAAATTAAAGATGATACAAACAGATGGAGAGACATACCATGTTCCAGTATTGGAAGAATCAACATTGTGAAAATGACTCTACTACCCAAAGCAATCTACACTTTCAACGCAATCCTTATCAATATACCAATGGCATTTTCCACAGAAGTAGAACAAAAAATTTCACAATTTGTATGGAAACACAAAAGACACCAAATAGCCAAAGCAATCTTGAAAAAGAAAAACAGAGGTGGAGGAATCGGTCCCCCTGACTTCAGACTATACTACAAAGCTACAGTAATCAAGACAGTATGGTACTGGCACAAAAACCAAAATATAGATCAATGGAACAGGATAGAAATCCCAGGGATAAACCCACGCACATATGGTCATCTTATTTTTGATAAAGGAGGCAGGAATATACAATGGAGAAAAGACAGCCTCTTCAATAAGTGGTGCTGGGAAAACTGGACAGCTACATGTAAAAGAATGAAATTAGAACACTCCCTAACCATACACAGAAATAAATTCAAAATGGATTAAAGACCTAAATGTAAGGACAGACATTATAAAACTCTTAGAGGAAAACATAGGCAGAACACTTTATGGCATAAATCACAGCAAGATCCTTTTTGACCCACCTCCTAGAGAAAGCAAAATAAAAATTAACAAATGGGACCTAATGAAATTTAAAAGTTTTTGCACAGCAAAGGAAACCATAAACAAGAGGAAAAGAAAACCCTCAGAATAGGAGAAAATATTTGCCAATGAAGCAACTGACAAAGGATTAATCTCCAAAATTAATAAGCAGCTCATGCAGCTCAATATCAAAAAAACAAACCACCCAATCCAAAAATGGGCAGAAGACCTAAACAGATATTTCTCCAAAGAAGATATACAGATTGCCAACAAACACAAGAAAGGATGCTCAACATCTCTATTCATTAGAGAAATGCAAATCAAAACGACAATGGGATATCACCTCACACCGGTCAGAATAGCCATCATCAAAAAATCTACAAACAACAAATGTTGGAGAGGGTGTGGAGAAAAGGGAACCTTCTTGCACTGTTGGTGGGAATGTAAATTGATACAGCCACTATGGAGAACAGTATGGAGGTTCCTTATATAACTAAACAGAGAACTACCAAATGACCCACAATATCACTATTGGGCATATACACTGAGAAAACCATAATTCAAAATTGTCATGTACCACAATGTTCATTGCAGCTCTGTTTACAATAGCCAGGACATGGAAGCAATCTAAGTGTCCATCAACAGATTAATTGATAAAGAAGATGTGGCACATATATACAATGGAATATTACTCAGCCATAAAAAGAAACGAAATTGTTATTTGTGGTGAGGTGGATGGATCTAGAGTCTGTCATACAGAGTGAAGTCAGAAAGAGAAAGACAAATACCATATGCTGACACATATATATGGAACCTAAAAAAAAAAAAAAAAAAAAAGAATGGTTCTGAAGAACCTAGGGGCAGGACAGGAATAAAGACGCAGACGTAGAGAATGTACTTGAGGACACGCGGAGGGGGAAGGGTAAGTTGGGATGAAGTGAGAAAGTGTCATGGACATATATACACTACCATATGTAAAATAGGTAGCTAGTGGGAAGTAGTTGCATCGCACAGGGAAATCAGCTTGGTGCTTTTTGATCACATAGAGGCGTTGGATAGGGAGGGTGGGAGGGAGACACAAGAGGGAGGGGATATGGGGATATATGTATACATATAGCTGATTCACTTCCTTATACAGCAGAAACTAACACAGCATTTTAAATCAATTATACTCCAATAAAGATGTTAAAATAAATAAATAAATAAATTATAAAATCATACCTAAGAATCACCTGTTTGGGGAGGTGGGGGAAGAGGAGAGGGAGAATCCTTATTCAAGATGCAGATTCCTGGGCTCTAACTCAGATCTGCTGAATTAAATAAACTCTATGGAGACACCCTGATGTCAGCACATATAAGAAATCCCGAAGTCCTTGGTTTGTATTAAAGTTTGGGAATTACTGGCCAGGTTCTTGAGGCATCAGGGCAGTGATGTGCCTGTAGAGAACACGAGGTGAGGGTTAGAATGGCCTAAGGAAATGTCTCCTGACAGGAATTCCCTTATGTTTTGTGTTTCATTTAACCAAACAGTCCCAGGAGTCTGGAGAGAGAGCCCTGTGAAAGGTGAAATAGGAAAGACAAGGGACCAGAGGAGCCTATGTCTTTGGGGACAGGGATGATGAAAGAACGGCAGAGGTAGACTCTGTGCTCAGCAATCCCCTACCTAAGATCCTCCCCGGGAAGAGGTCAGCTGCCTGATTCCAGGAGAGTGACTCTGAGGTTGGGCAGCTTCTGCCCTGCCCCACACTTGGGAGGCAAGGGATCTTCCCTATCAGGTTTCCAGCACAACCTATAGTGTCACGACAAGATATACTCTGTGACATGATAACGTCAGTCAGAAGGAGGCTTGTGGAATGATGTCCTGAGTTTCTTCTCTGCCTGAGAGAGTGACACAGAAGGCAGCTAAATTGAGACCAGCAAGCTTGCCCTAAATCCAGCCTGGCTTGAGGCACTCTGCCCTGCCCTGACAGCTGAGGCCAGAAATGGGTTAAATGAAATAATGTATATAAAGCATATCATTCAGACGCTTATTTGAAAGGTAGCTAATGGACAAAGTAAGTATATGAATGTGCTTTGAGAGTCTAGAACAATGAACAAATAAAATATTTAGAATTAATAGACAGAAGACTAGTTCCAAGACAATTTAAAGCTTGTTAAATTACGAGGTTTACAGTGGTTTGTGACTTGAGCTCCATGAAACCTAGCAGTAGCTCTGAACCCACATTTGTACCACCTACTTGTCTACTGTGGGGAGATGAGGCCTAGGAGACAGACCTCTAATCCCCTACTCTATTTCACTTTACCAGAGTACCACTCAATAAGGCTATTTCATACTATGCCTTTGATCAGAGAGTTTTTAAACTAAGAAAGAGTCTGAGAAATATTCTGCTTGAAGATAAAAATTAAAGGTCACTAAGAATCTGGTAAGAAAAGTAACAGTATTCTAAAACATGGTCTCCCCTGGGCCCAGATGGCCTTAAAACCCAGAACTATTGTCAGCCTTACTTACAATTTCTTTCCTGCTTTGTCTCTTGGTGAGTGGAATTGGAATCCCAAGCTATGCTTAGAGTGAGAGCAGTAGGTTGTCATGTTTGCAGCCCTGATCTGTCTCCAGTATAGAGCAGGAGACTGTGTTGACTCCAAGGGTTTACAATAAAACCCTCTAAATCTCTAGGTTCCCTAGGCTCTGCCTTGTCACAAGCACAATACATTGCATCACAGGGAAGAGCTAATACTTTGAATTACTCTCAGCACCAATTCTTATCTGCTAGAAACTGATAAAACAATCAATACAGTGTTTTGTGTATTTGTTTCCAAGGAGATAAGAGGTGCTCAGGGTTATTGGGAAGGCCTCCTGGTCTCCAGAGAACAGTGAGGACTGCAAGACAAAAGCCTTGAGAACAACCATCACCTATGTTTGGTGACCTTGGATAAATTCCTTACTTTTTGTCCAAAAGTCTCCCATCTGTAAAATGGGAGGGATTATAGTTAACCCAATCCCCTAACTCAGGAGTAAGTCAAAAATAAAATATTAAAATCATAGAGTACAGAAGGGGTCCTAATTATTAGATATTATTACCTTGTGATATCAAATTAACATGAACACTGGACTTGATTGCCCTCTACCACTGTGCATTATAATTATTCATTTACCTCCCTCACCTATATGAAAATAAAATTGTCTTGAGATTTGGGACAATGTCTTCATTACCTTTGTCTCCTAGCACCAACACAGTATCTGCATATGTAGATACTATTTAATTAATAATAATTTATTAAATGGAATAAAAGAAATAAACAAATGAATAAATAGATTAATAAATTAAAGTATTAGCTCCATTCCCAAATCAAGAGTCCTTTATAAAATATCCACAAGAAGGTCCCTAAGCCTAGAAATGTATGTACCAGGGAAGATGGCCATGATGGCTGAGGAAATGTAGGAACAATGCCCAAAAGGCATAACACTCCATTATTAATGGAACCAAAACTACATTCAGGTTATTATTGGTAGCCATGTCATATTATCATACCAAGATAAGAACTCTCAAATATTGTTCACATGCTATAGATTCAAGTCATTTTAACTCCAGGTACTTTTTGAGTCTAGAATCAGAAATATCAAAATCCCTAATAAATACTTACATGTCAATTTGGGCTCATTATTTAACTTTATATTGATGTAAAATATACATACACAGAAGTGAAAAATCGAGTCTTCAGCTCGATGAGTTTTCAAAAACAGAGCAATCCATGTAACTAGCACTCAAAACAAAAAACAAAAAACAAAAAAAAGGACACTACCAACACCTCCAGAAGCTTGCCTCTGGGCCCTCTTCCTGTCACCACCCCAGCATGAGTAACCACTATTCAGACTTCAAACACTGTAGATTGAACCCGTTTTCCAGTTTTGTATACATGAGATAATACTAAATGAAGTCTGGTGTCTTGTTTCTTTCCCTTAACAGTTGTTCATTCTCGTTGCTGGTATAGTATTCTGCTGTGTGAATACCCCACAATGTACTTAGCTGTGCTATTGTTAGTAAACATTTGGGTAGTTTCTCTTTTGGTGCTATTAGTAACAGCGCTGCTCTGAAAATCATATGCTTGTCTTTGTGAATGTATGTTTAGCTTTCTATTACAGCCAATAAAAGCTTTTTGATTCATGAATCTATATCAGTCCCATCAGCTCCACCTCTGAACATTTCTAGATCAGCCTGCCTGATTTCTCTGCTCTCATCTTGGTCTAAGCCACCTCATCTCTGATGTGGAATACTGCAACAACTTTTAGCTACTCTCTGCTTTTCTAATCCATGTTCCACACAGCATAAATGGTTGTCTATTTAAAAATGTAAATAAGATTATGTCTCACCACTGCTTAAAATTCACCAGTGGTTTCCCGTTAAAGTAGGCCATGTTCTACAGGCTCCACCAGATCTAGCCTCTGCCTACATCTCTGAATGGATTTTGAATCATTCTCTCACCACTTCTCACTCTGCTCCAGATACACTGGCCTTTTTGCAGGCTTTAAATACACTAATTATGTTTCTTCTCCCTGTGATACACCTCCTCGAGAAGCTTCACTTAACAGGACCCTTTTCCCCGTTGAGTTCTCAAATCAATGTTATCTGAGAGGTGCCCTTCCTGACCCCATGATCCAAAATAGCATCTCCTTTCAGGTCATTTTCCGTCTGGTTACATGGAGCTTATTTCACTACCTAATGTTTCTGCTATCTATTTCATTGCTTACTGAGTATCTTACTGTTTACAACAGTTTTATTTAGATATAATTCACAAACCATAAAAATCACACTTTTAAAGTGTACAATTCAGTGGTTTTTAGTATATTCACAAAGTTATGCAAGTATCACTACTATCTAATTTCAGAACATTTACCCACACCAAAAGAAGTCCTATACCCCTTAGCGGTCATTCCACATTTCTTTTTCTCACAGCCCCTGGCAACCACTAACCTACTTTCTGTCCCTACCACAGATTTGTAGATTTGACCACTCTTGACATTTCATACAAGTAGAATCATACATGTGTTTTTGCATCCAACTTCTTTCACTTAGCATAATCTTTTCAAAATTCAACATCTTTTAGCATATATCAGTAAAGTTGACCCCTGAAAAAGGTGGGGGTTAGGATTGCCAACTATTAGAGCAGTCAAAAATCTGCATATAACGTATAGTTAACTCTCCATGTATGCGAGTTCTCTCTATCTTTGGTCCTGCATTCGTGGATTCAACCAAATACAAATTGTGTAATACTGTAGTATTTACTATTAATAAAAAGTTACGCATGTAAGTGGACCTGCAGGTTTCAAACCCATGTTGTTCAAGGGTCAATTGTACTTAGTTCCTTTTCTTTGCTAAATAATACTCCATTGTATGGATATATCACATTTTGTTTATCCATCAGTGGATAGGTGTATGGGTTGTTTTCTATTTTGAGGGAAAGGGGGTTATTCCTCATAATGCTCTCATGAACATTTGCATAAACAATTTCGTGTGGATGTATGTTTTCATTTATCTTGGGTGTAGACCTAGGAGTGGATGACAGTCTTCTGATATTAGAATGCCATCTCATCTCAGTGAGAGCAGACTCTGACAGCACCAGCATGCGATATGTACCAACCCATTTGGGGAGTGAATTAATTAACCTAGGATCTCAAAGCAAGGTTAACCAGAAGCAATTACCTTTTATGGTTTTTCTTAAAATTCTGGTGTCACTTAGGCCTCAAGTACCTAACAAAATTCACTTAGTAAAAAGCTGGTTTTCCAATGCTACTTTTCATGTTAAATAGCACATGCTGAAAACCATGTGTTGATAGGGATATTTTAACTTAAATACACAGTACAGGTTGGAGGAGGGAATACAGTCATGGATCGAACAAGCATCCAAAAGAAGAAAATACACCTATAGTCACTTGTACAGATGAATCAGCTTATGGAAGCCGTAGTGAAGAACCTCTGAGGACCAACTGGAGAAATTGCTCCAAGCAGAGCAAACTGCTTTCGTTATCATGTACAGAGACATTTGAGAAAATAAATGAAGCAAATGACTTTAAATATTTGGGACCACTGCTTATATCAAAACTGGAGTCAAATGTTTTTATCTTCATAGCT
Organism: Balaenoptera physalus; assembly: GCF_965194825.1. Classification (NCBI taxonomy): domain Eukaryota; kingdom Metazoa; phylum Chordata; class Mammalia; order Artiodactyla; family Balaenopteridae; genus Balaenoptera; species Balaenoptera physalus. Next base: position 39,939,130 of record NC_138897.1, on the reverse strand, counting down.
GTGGGAATTTATCTCGAAATCCTCTTAGAATCCCATTTATCTCTCAGCAAGTTTGTTTAAGACCATCAAAGCACACGGGTTGCCCCAGTGGAGACAGACCAATGGTCCATCCAGCCCAGAATCTGGCCTCTGAGAGTAGCCAGTGTGGAATGGTATGAAAAAAAAGGCAGAAGTCCTTACTGAAATGAACCTAATTGTGCAATGTCAGGGCGGGGGGCTTGGAGAAATGTCTTCTGAGCCCAGCTGGTAACCAACTTCTGCCCTGAAGCAGGAGGCCTGACGGCCCTTGTAACTCTTAGCCCAGCAAGTGTAACTGCCGACTCCATTTCAGAGCACAATTTCCTTCCCCCGGTTTCTTTAGAAAAGAAGGTTGGACATTTACCACCCAAGAAGTTTGCTGCTATCGCTTTATGGCGGGCCATTAGAGTTAATCCATTAGCGAAGGGGAAAAGATCTTCAGGCAACTAGGGAGTTCAAGTTGAAAATCTAGATAATTTGCTGCCATTTCCTCAAAAATATCTTATTCTTAGGCTGTTTTTTTTCTTTTTTCTTTTTAAGAGAAATACCCTTTGCATTCTGCCTCACTTGGATGTGTTCCCTTAAACAAAACAACATCCTCAGCTAACTGACCTTGTGCATCGTAATCAGGCGAGCAAGAAGCATAAGTGAAGCAGTTAAGATTCGAGAGCAGAATGATGCCTTTGTACCTTCCCAGCTGATACAGTGCCTATTGTTCCAAGTTCTTGATATTAAACAAAGCAAATTATTCACTCCTTATTAAAAATTGAGCACTAAGAGTCAGGCTAGACTCTGGGGATACAATGGTGAATAAGGCATATCCTGCACTTTTGGTTATAGGGTTTCTATTCCAGTGTGGTAACAGAAAAAAATGTGAAGAGGCAAATAAAAAATATATATATATTTACAAACTGGGATAGAATTTGCTTAATGGCTAAAAAGAAGGTGTTGAAATAGAACGATTTGGCAGAGACAGGTGAAGGGTTTTACTTACTTTAGAGGCTTTAACAGAGACCAAAGATGTGGTAAAGAGGGAGAGGTGAGTTCCAGCAGAGAGAAGCCCGTGTCAAGGCTCATGAAGCTGGCATGCTCCAGACCGAGCACTTACTCATTCTACCAGAGTGCAGTCTCTGAAGAAGTAGCGTGACATGAGATGAGCAAGGCCTATCTTGCAGAACCTTTTATGTCAAGGGAGATAGTTCAAATTTTATTTTCATGGAATGTAAATGTTTAACTTTTGAGGCCATTGTCTGACCAGTTATCAGTCACTGAATAGTCTCCATGATACAGAAAGGTTTCTCTGGGACCAGTTGACCAGGCTGGGTGGAACCAGGCAGCAAACCTTGCATCTGATCCCTCTGAGACTCTCCAGGTGTGGTCCAACTATAGAGTGACCACAGGGATTAGATGCAGGCTGCCAGGTCCACAGAGCAACTCCATCTGGGATCCTAACCTATGACATGGCTTGATGTGCTTCCCTTCAGTTTGACCTGACCCCAAAACTTGACCAGTGGTTTTGTTGGCTCTGGTGTTTCATTCCCTTGATCTGATGTTTTAGCAAGGACATTTCTTCCCTGAATCTTTCCCTCTGACTATCAGCCACTTAACTCAGGGCACCTAATCCTGATGGGTCTTTCTGACCCCTGAAGTCAGGCTCCCTCTCTGGAATAATCAGTTATACCATGCGGAACACACCATTTTGGGCTTTGGAACTGGCAAGAAAAGCAAAGTATTGCATTGAAATGGAGTGCAAGGTGGAATAGAGATAATAATAAAGGAAAGGGGAAATATCAGGGGCTGGGATTCGGCTAACACAGAGCCTGGTAAAATCTGGTACTTAATAACGGTACTGGCGAGGTGCTTACTAAATGCCAGGTCCTATGCCACATACTTAATATGCATCCACTCATTTGATCTTCCATGAAATTCTATAAGAAACTTCAATTCACTTTATAGAAGAGGGAACTGAGGCACAGAGAGGATATGTGATTTGTTCGAGGTAGGAAGAGGTTAGAGCCACCTGACACTGGAGCCAATGCTTTTATCCCCAGCTGTAGGGAAAGAACTTGGGAACACGAAGTGTGGAGATGTTAATTCCAATAGCTGTGCGGCTGCTGACCCACCATGTGATGGTGGTATCATTTATCCCACAGCTCTGAATAAAGGATACCATAAATTCTACCCCTCTACATTTCCCAATGGCCTGAGGGTGTCTATTCACAGTACTTATTGAGCACCTGTGAGAAACCATGGGCTATCTCTACATGTTTGGAAGGGACAACAAAAATCACATGCAAACATCCACCAAACAAAAAAGTATTTTTTTTAAAACGTTTCTTTAATTAATTAATTTATTTATATTTATTTTTGGCTGTGTTGGGGCTTCGTTTCTGTGCGAGGGCTTTCTCCAGTTGCGGCGAGCGGGGGCCACTCTTCATCGCGGTGCGCGGGCCTCTCTCTGTCGCGGCCTCTCTTGTTGCGGAGCACAGGCTCCAGACGCGCAGGCTCAGTAGTTGTGGCTCACGGGCTTAGATGCTCCGCGGCATGTGGGATCTTCCCAGACCAGGGCTCGAACCCGTGTCCCCTGCATTGGCAGGCAGATTCTTAACCACTGCGCCACCAGAGAAGCCCAACAAATAGGTAATTAATGAGCATCTGCATAGTGCAGAGTACTTTGCTGGGCACAGACATATTGAGAGAGAGAGAAAGCAAGCAAGAGCAGTGATTGATAAGACATTCCATGTGCCCCAGGTGACTTGCAAAGTAGTTGGCATAACTGATGATATAAAGCAAACCATGTGAACTGTAGAAGATCAAAGGAGACAGAAATTAATGCCACCTGGCATGTGAACATGACTGGGCCTGGAGACAATAAACTGGCCTCGGGCAGTTGGGAAGGAAAGTGAATTCTAACTTCCCAGTGAAAATTTTTAAATATATATATTTATTAATATTCAGATGACTGTTTTAGGTAACTGAGACCCAGAAAAAAATTCAAGGTACACACATACACACACAAGCAGCCCACGTCATCTTGTTTGTCATTTGAATTATTGGGCTCTGTGCTACTGCAGACAAATGTGTATAACATGGCTTAAGTGTTGGGGTGGAAGCAGGAAATAGGAGGATGTAAAGCCACTCTAGGAATTTCATCTTGTATGTTATTCATTTGGGAGAACTAAGGAGACCACATCCTTTAGGTAGTTCATTTCTGATTGTCAGAAGCCCAAAACCCACAATGCCTCTTCCCAAGAGAGCATGAAGCTATGGTTTAGACTCTGGAATTTGGCCTTCACCTCACTAGGGGTGCAGCAAAATCACTTGGGGAGTTTTTTCAAGATATAGCTCCCTGTGCTCCATTCCAGGCCTGGCAAGATGAACCTGGACATGAAGCATAAGTTTCTAGATGATTCCAGTGCCTACTGCTCTAGGAAAGTACTGCTATATGGAACAGCTGTGGAAGAGGTACTGTAGTAGCCTGAAGATCCACAAACTAGGAAATCAGAACTTTTACTTACAGGAATGTCTCTTAAAGGAGAGTTGGAAACTAATAATTATGGACTAGATTTCCAAAGTTCACAGAAGAAGAGAACACCAGAGGCTATAGAAAATCATATTCTTACCACCCCTCTGTCCTTCAGTGTACCACACAAAGATCACTTAATAGTGTACTCCAGGCTTCTAATTACACAATTTGCTGTGGTTTTTATTGTTTTGTTTTGTTTTAGCAGAGAATCAATTCTGGGTCCAATCCTACAAAAGATATTCTGGGAAGTATAAGAGGAAAAACATATTTCCTACCTTAAAGGAACTTATAAATGAGAGAAGACATTTGAATATATGAAATATTTAAATAACAATATAGACAACTTTGTGACAAATGAATGGTTGTAAATAAAGCTTGCTCCAGATCAAAGGTCACAAAATGGCAGCCCACAGATCTCACCCACAAGTAGGTTTTGTTTGGCCTGCACGGTGTTGAAAAAAAAGAGCCCCTATTGAAACAGTGAGAGATTTTGTGTACTAGTAATTAAGATTTTTAGCTTCTCTTGAAAGCATTGGAAGCTCTGGCCTCACACTGGGGTCTGCCTTCTTGCCTGGTCGTGGTGGAGCTGACTGGTGGTGGCATCTCATTAGCCAAGTATATCCTGTGGTCTTTAGTTCCCACTGCTCTCTCGAGCTGCCTAATCCTAGCTTCCTTACTCATCCCTGTTTCTTATCTGGCCTGTCTGTGTGCTTGAGAGGAAAGAGAGGGCGTTGGGTGATAGAATTCTGAATTCCTGGGGGAGAGGGATCTGGGACTTGAAAGGAGATAAGACATTGTGTATCAGGATTTTTGACCAATGCAAAGAAATAAACTTTAAAATCCCCATCCACAAATAAAAAATATATATTTACTTCACCTATTCTTATTTCCTCCTGATATCCTGTCAGCAGGATTCATTTATAGTCATTAAAGAAAGCAACATAAGTTTGTTTTCTATGTCTTTGAGTCTGTTTTTGTTTTGTATATAGATTCATTTGTATTATTTTTTAGATCCCACATATAATGATTACCAAAGGGGACAAAGAAGACAGGAGGAACAAATCAGGGGTATGGGGTTAACAGATACAAACTACTATATATAAAATAGATAAGCAACAAGGATTTACTGATTAACCAGGGAATTATACCCAATATCTTGTAATAACCTATAATGGAATATAACCTGCAAAAAAACCCCAAAACTGAATTATTATGCTATACACTTGAAACTAATACACTATTATAAATCAACTATATTCAATTAAAAAAAAAAACTGTCTCTTTTCAGATTCTGTAACCACTTGCATAATAGTGAGAGACAGGGTACTTGTAACAGGAGATGGCATTCACCCATCCAGGGAATAAGCAGTTGAACAGAAAATGCTAATCCGAAGACCTGGTGCTCTGGAGACTTTTAAATTCACAGTGAGAAATGTGGCCAGTGGTGCAGGGTCCTCTCTCAAGCCCCTGGAAGGGAATTGGGGAACAGAAATCTCTCACAGGTTTTGAACTCTAGGTTATAACCGTTCTATTTGCTTTTGACAAAGTGCAATCTAATTGTAATCTGATGACCACAAAGGGGACTCTTCGATGATTAAATTCAGGAGTCAACAACCATGTGCCTACTTTTCTCCTTTCATTTCCAAACCATAAAATTTAATCAGGGAAATTCAAGGCCTTATGGAGGATTAGAGTCGTAAAATAAAGCTCCTTCTTCAAAAAAAAAAAAAAAAAAGCCTTAAAAATAAGAAGAAAAGCCCCAATGGTTTGATCTGGACTTTTTAAAGTTGGCTGCAGCCAACACTGCCAAGGCCCTAGCCATTATTTTTTAATCTCTCATTGACAAGGCAAAGCTTTCCTGCAGACTGGGATTTGGGAATTGTTATCTCCATTTTATTGGCTTCTTTGCCAAGAATTGCAGGGCCGATAAAAATGCAACTTCATTCAGCAGGGAAGGAGGAATGGACACTGAGGCCTCAGGACAGCAGAGAGCAGCTGTACACATTCCCCAAGGAGGCAGGAGAGGTTGCTTGTTTAGTAGCTGCCAGCAGAAAACAATGAAAGGAAAGAAGGGGTGGTGAGATAGGGAGAAAGAAGGGAAGAAAGAAGAGAGAAAGGGAGAGTCAGAGGGGGAAGGAAAGGGGAGGAAGGAGGCAGGAAGGATGAGAGGAAGTAGAAAGAAGGAAGGAAGGGGGAGGGAAGAGAAGGAAGAAAGAGAGGGAGGAGGGGAAGGATATTAATACAAATGGGTGCAAATTCTATTTCAGTTTTTTGAGCTGCCTTTCTCAAAAAGCAAAAGTATCAAGCAACTCCATAAGACTATTCTCTCTCACATCCCTGTAATGTTTATGGAGGAAATTGAGAGTTTCCTGTTGTCCTTAGAATAAAGTACAGAATCTCTGTAAGGTTTATGAGGTCCTGTAAAATTTGTCTCCAGCCAATCTCCTTAGACTAGCACTAGACCTTTGTCACACATTGCCCCTGTGTGAAACCCTTACCTTCTGAAATTCCTTTAGCTTTTCAAATTAAATCTGCCCAGTCTCATGTCTCTGCTTTATTCAGAATGTTCCCTCTGCCCAGAACCCACTCCCCTTCCCCTCAGATGTAACTGGCTTGAATTCAAACTTAAGGTGTGGGTTGCTTCTGAATAAATGAAGAGAAAAAGTGGGGACAGGATAATCAAACCCTTTTCTAAAAATGTCTATAGGTTCAATCTCTATACTTGGATGTAGAGAGCATGATTTGGGAGCCAGAGAAATAAGAGAAAGGCCAGAAAGCAGTGGGAGAAAGCCTTGGGCAGGATATTTCTGGAAAAATCTGTGAAATTCCCTCCTAATAAATCCAGGGCCAGAAGCAGAGAACATGATAACTGTGCACAACCATGATTGTCTCCACTCCTCCACACCTCCAACTTTACCCCACTGATCAGAGATGCACCTGTGTGATAACCACTCATGAGATGGTGAAGGAAGGTAGCCATAAAAATCGAATTTCTGTGCTTGGCCAGACTTTCTGCAAGAGCTGCCCTTTGCATTTTCCCAAGACGGTGAGTCTGGGATATTCTCCTGATCAGGTGGCTCATGATCAGGTATTGTCCTGATCAGGTGAATCATCCTTTGGAGGTTGCACAGTGGGTTCTAACTGGGTTTCTTGGAAGCTATAAGAGATGTCCCCCCAACTCCCAAACACCTGGAAGCATCTATAGGAGGCAGCAGTAAAACAGTCATGGGGCCTTAGGAAAAGTGGTTTACTATCCAACAACAACAAAATTCTCCATGGTAAGAATTATTCCCTTGCCAGTGAAACCTCAAAGACTAAGATTCACACATTAGAAATTCATAATATTTATGATAAGGTCTAAAGCTGAGGTTTATTTTTGCACTAAAAATAATTGTGTTTTTGATAATAATTCTATCTTACACTCCAAAATAATCCAAAAGTGAGGGATGAGTAGGTGTAAAGATGACAAAGACCGGCCATGTGTTAATAATTGTTGAAGCTGAGTGATGTGTACATGGGGTGCATTATCCTGCTCTCACTACTTTTGTATATGTTTGAAATTTTCTGCAATGAAAAACTAAATTGTATATTGTATTATATGATCAAGTAAAATGGCAGAAAGACATTTCTGTATTTAAAAGAAATAAATGTTATTCGGTAAGAGCATTGTACCATATTGACATTATCTTTTAAAAGTTGTTTAATGTGTGGTTATAGTTATTATGGCAGTTGAACTTAAAAAAATAAAAGCCTAGTCATTTAGTTAGATACAGGTTATTGTTGCCATTTAACAACATCAAAGGAATAATGGGTATGTAGTGAAGAGCAGGGACCAGATGATGATCCTTGATGACAGAGGACTTTGATGATGAAGAAGAAGATGATGATGATAACTAAAATTTTCTGAGTGTTTATTAAGGGTCAAACACTATTCTAGATTTCTTATATGTATTAATTCACTTTATACTGACAATAACCTTATGATATAGGTACAGAGGCTTAGAGAGGACAAACACCTTTCCCAAGATCTTTTAGATATTAAAGTGCCTGGGCCAGGACTCAAATTCAGACACAAATAAATGCCCAGTAGTCACTTAGTCGTGCATATGGTAATAATCCTAACCAACACTGATTGAGCACTTATGTACCATGCCCTGGGCTAAATCATTTACACAGATTATTTCATTTAATGCACTGAACAACAACATGCTGTATCTATTACTGGGTTGGCCAGAAGTTTCGTTCGCTTTTTCCGTAAGCTGGCACTTGTTGTCTTTAACTTCATTTGAAACAATTTTGTTAGATTGTATTGTGACAACTGTCATATTAGCATGCATTAAAAAAAAAACAAATAAAAATCTTATCCAAATTGGTAAATTTTGAAGTAGCTATTTTAATATTGAAGATGGAAGAAAAAAAGCAACATTTTTGGCGTATTATGCTTTATTATTTCAAGAAAGGTAAAAAAGCAACTGAAACGAAAAAAAAAAAAAAAAGATTTGTGCAGTGTATGAAGAAGGTACTGTGACTGATTGAACGTGTCAAAAGTGGTTTGCGAAGTTCCGTGCTGGAGTTTGCTCGCTGGACGATGCTCCACCGTCGGATAGACCAGTTGAAGTTGATAACGATCAAATAGAGAAATTAACTGAGAACAATCAATGTTATACCATGTGGGAGATAGCTGACATACTCAAAATATCCAAATCATGCGTTGAAAATCATTTGCAACAGCTTGGTTATGTTAATTGCTTTGATGTTTGGGTTTCACATAAGTTAAGCAAAAAAAAAAAAAAACTTCCTGACTGTATTTCTGCATGCGATTCTCTACTTAAACATAAAGAAAATGTTCCATTTTTAAAACAAATTGTGAAGGGTGATGAAAAGTGGACACTGTACAATAATGTGGAATGGAAGAGATTGTGGGGCAAGGGAAATGAACCACCACCAACCATACCAAAGGCCAGTCTTCATCCAAAGAAGGTGATATTGTGTATATGGTGGGATTGGAAGGTAGTCCTCTATGATGAGCTCCTTCTGGAAAACCAAACAATTAATTCCAACAAGTACTGCTCCCAATTAGACCAACTGAAAGCAGCACTCATGGAAAGAGTCCAGAATTAGTCAACAGAAAATGCATAATCTTCCATCAGGATAACACAAGACCACATGTTTCTTTGATGACCACTCAAAAACTGTTACAGCTTGGCTGGGAAGTTCTGATTCATCTGTCGTATTCACCAGACATTGCACTTTTGGATTTCCATTTATTTAGGTCTTTACAAAATTCTCTAAATGGAAAAAAATTTCAATTCCCTGGAGGACTGTAAAAGGCACCTGGAGCAGTTCTTTGCTCAAAAAGATACAATGTTTTGGGAAGAAGGAATTATGAAGTTGCCTGAAAAATGGCAGAATGTAGTGGAACAAAACAGTGAATAAGTTGTTCAATAAAGTTCTTGGTGAAAATCAAAAAATGTGTCATATATTTTTACTTAAAAACCAAAGGAAATTTTTGGCCAACCCAATATTATTGTCCCCATTTTGCAGATGAAAAGATTAAGGCTCAAAGACCAAAAATAGTTGGCTAAGGTCACGGGACTAGTGAATGGCAGAACCAGCCCTCCTCACCACTGTGCTAGACAGTTTCTGGTATGCCCCTACTTAGAAAACTCAACAGGATCATAAGGAGAACACTACCTCCACCAAGAGTGCAAGCTCTTGCTCAAGTATTTCAGGCTGTTCATGCACATTCCAAGTTGTCATGGTGAATGGAAGCCATACTGTTTAATCTCTTGGGTAGGTAGGCTACTATCAAGTAATGTTTATTCTTCTCATCCAGTAAATTCTTTCCACCTGCTACAAATATTCAAATTTGAATTAAAAACCAATTCCCAGAAAAAGAAAATAAGTCAGACATCTCACAGGGATCCCTTGCAACTGAATTTCACTAGGAGCTTGCATTTTGAGTATAAATTTGGCGTGTATATCAATGTTTTCAGTCCCCTAAGATGGTGACTAGAACAATGACTTAACTTGATGTCTTCAAATATTTTTTGCTTGTTTTAGCAGTGGAACTTCTTGCTCAAACAGAGTCTTATGTTGAATTCAAAAAGTAAAAGCAGATAAAGTAGTATATTAATGTTATATTATTTTATGAATATAAATTTATAATATTTACTTATAAGTCAATTAATGAAAACAATGAAAAACTACTTTAATGACACAAAAGTATGAAATATGGTTGCAGTCTCATAATAGCCTCAGCTTCACCTAATTTTTTTTCTGTATTTATTTCAAATGCATTCAGTCAAAGAAATCCTGTTTCATATAGATAAAGTATAATAGGTTTTAATAATTTACCCTGTAACCCTGAGACATGATTTTTAATTATAAAGAGATAATGGGAACAGTTTATTTCAAGATCTACACAAAAAATAAGTTAATCTGGCAGCTAAAATAATAAATGTACTAGTACATAAAATGTAACATGTAGGACATTTGAGTTTACATTCATTTTGTTACAGGTTTTAAAAAGTAGTTAAAATAAATTTAATATATATATTTAATTAAACATTTAGAGACCTTCTTAAGATTTTAAGAAACTTAGTTTGAAAACCACTGATGTAATTGAATCCAGAGAATAGTTTCTGTCTCAGTCACAGAGTGAGTCTGGGAGAACAATAATAATGATAAATGTTTACATGGTACTTACTCCATGCCATGCACTGTTGTAAGCTTTTCACACATAAGTCATTTAAGTCTTACACACCTCCTAGGAAGTAAATATTATTATCCCTCTTTACTGAAGCCTCTTATAGGGAAAGTAAGTAACTAACTTCCCACAACTCACACAACTAGTAAGTAGCAGAACAGGATTTGAACCAGGTAACCTAGCTCCAGAGGCCTTTGCTCACTTGGGTCACAATGTCTTTGAAGTTGAGGAGAAGGGGAATAAGAACACAATGGAGAGCAGCAGACACAAGCTATAGACTTTTCTATCTGGGGCCAGGCACTTTAACCATTTACAACGCAAGGGCTCTAGATAATCCTACCAAAACGTTCACCATTTGGCTTCAAAACCAAACGGCCAGAAGTAGCATCTTAACTAGGCTTTCCCCCATCCCTTGGTACATCTAGGTGTTATGTCCTGAATCTGATGAAAAGGGTTCCAGTAGGAAAGGTATGGATCAGAGAGTTTATAAAAGTCCATGTACCACTTTTACTGCCTCTCTGATCCAAGGAGACTTTATCAAACATATTTCCACCTCCACATCTAGAGCAGTGTCAACTGCTTCTCTGCCTGACTAGATCAAACAGCACCTGAAGCCCATCATCCAATTTGCCTTTTTTCTATTACACTGTGTAAACTTTTCAGGACCACCCTACCAAGACCACTTCTAGTGCCTGTAGAAACTAAGGACTATACACACTTTAACCTTCTTAGGAGAAGGACATCATTTATCCCCCATACACTCCAAACCTGAGTCAGGAGGGGAGAGGTATGAGAAACGAATTCCACTCTGGACAATTATGTTCCTCATTCTTATAACAGGTTATAACACACAGGTATACAACCCTTTTACTCTTCCATTATCATCACCTACCCTCTCCTGGTCATTGCCTCTCATTCATGAATGACCTTAGTACCTGGGCAGTTGTTTTCCTCTCTGTCCCAATTCCTACCAGTATTCTCTAAAGCTGGAATATCCCCATGTAAGACTCATCCAACTCTGGCATTCAGAGCCTCGACCCCTCATCTCCAGTGCCCTTTCCCTTTACTCCTCAACCACACACTCTCATGGTCCATCCCTGGACCTTGTCATTAACAAAAATGGCAGCGACCTTCTAAATCACTGATTGGAAGATCCCACCCTCTAGTCTAACCTCCTATCCAACTAGCTCACCTGATAAAGTGTCCCTTGAAAACAATGAGTCTGTTTCATTTTGCTGTCTAATCTCTTGGCCTTCTTTCTATCCATCATCCCCTCCCATCTCTACTTCCTTCCTAAACGTTCATATATTTCATAGTTCCTTATCATACTTACTTCCTTGCAAACATCCTCAACTCTATTACTTCTTTTTTCTCTCCTACACATTTTCCTGCCAATACTCCAACCCTGGAAGAACCTAATAATCTTCATATTTATTCTCATGGATCTCATAACTTGGAGTACAAGTCACTGTGAATTCATGATACCCAACTTCAAACAGACATCCAGGCTTACCTGACAATCTTAGTGTATTTATTTTCAATGTTCACTTTTTCATTCTTATCGAAGACTATTTCATACTTTTTTTTTTTTTTTTCTTTTTACACCTCTCCTCACCAGGATAATCTTATCCTATACTTTATTGAGCAAATAAGGAGCCATCAGTCTGGAGTTTCCACGTCCTCCCATATCCAACATCTCTTAACCTACGTGTGGAAACATCCTTCTCCCCATTCTGTCTTTCTTTCTCAGGCGATTAAGTATCTCTCCTCTGTCAAAAGGACTCTCCACATGTGCTTTGCATCACAATTCCCCCATCTTCTCAAGGGCTTTACATTCTCAGTTGTCCCTTTTCTCTCCTACATCATCAACCTCTTTCTTCTCACCAAATTGCTTACATTACCTCATAAACATGATGTCTCTTACGTATAAAATGAAATAATTTTTATAGTTATTTTATCAAATAAAATATTATAATAAAATAAAATAAAATGAAATACAGCCTCCCATGAACTTAGTTTCCCACCAGCTACAGTCCAATTCCTCTGCTTTCCTCCTCTGGTAACTGAATCGTCTGACACACTGTTTCTATTTCCTCAGCTCCTTTTCATTTAACAGTTCCTTCCAGTCTGGCTCCCTCCCATCATTCCACTGAAACTGCTCTACGTTTCAGCAACAATGAACTCAGCTCCTTCCTGTGCTCCTTCCTCCATGACACGATTCTCCCCTTGTTTTCCTCCCTCATCTTGGCTGCTCCTTCTCAGTCTTTTTCATAGGCTCATCCGCCTCTTCCTGCGAGGTGAATGTTGGAGATCATTTGGGGCTTGCCCCCCCACCCCTTTTCTTTTTTTCTACATTCTCTTCCTTTATTCCCATCACTTCAATGGACATTTATATTTTGATACCTCCCAAATTTATAGTCTCAGTATTAACTTCTCTGAGCTTCACACTCATATGTCCAGCTGCCTCTTTGACATGTCCAAAGCAGAAATCTTGATTTTATCTTAAAACCCGTTTTTCCCTGAGGCTTCCCATCTTCATAAATGGCATCACCACGCACACATTTTCTCAAGCCAGAAACCTGAGGGTGTGACCTTCTTCTTTTCTCCCCTCCCTCTGAATCTATTGATACATCTGATCCATCAGCAAGCCCTGTCTCTGCTACCATCAAAATATAACTCAACTACTTCTAGTTCTCCTCATTCCCACCACCAAAACCTTAATCCTAGACGTCATCATTTCTCCCTCAGCTACTGCAAGAACCTCCTCACACATGTCCCCATTTTTTTGTCCTTCAAAATTACCTTTTCTTTATACAAAAGCCAAAGTCAAAGTGACTTAAAAAAAAAAAAAATTAACTGTATCACTCTCCCGCTCAAAAGCTTTCGATGATTTCCCATTGCACTTTGAAGCAAATGCAAACCCCATACCATGGCCCATGCTGCCCTTCTTACTGTTCCAGCTCCATTTCATGCTGCCACCTACCTCCTCACAGAGCTTTATCAAGTGACTCCCCCATCCAGTTTCTCAAACCTGTAAACTCTCCCCCACCTAAGGTCTCCATGTCAACCACATCCTCAGCTGAATGTAGCCTTCCTTGGAGGCCTTCTCTCATTACCATATAAAAAAAAATATTAATATATTGTATATTATGCTATAGATACTCAGCTAAGTATTTTAAATGGATTATCTTATTTAATACTCTTAACAAACCTATAAATAATGCATTATATGAGTAAACAAAGGCACAGAGATGTAAAGTAACTTACTCAAATAAAACATATCTTATAAGCAAAGAATTCACAACTAGACAGTCTAGGTCTAGAACCAAATTCTTTACCTGTAGTGTATTAATTTACATTTCCTCCTCTTATTCCCTACTCTCTATAATGTGTAATTAAGTATTAATTACTTTGTTTGCTTCTATTCATACAGATAAAATTTACAAGGGCCTCTTATGTGTCAGGGCCCATGCTAGGTAAAAAAAGTAAGTTTTTCCATCTTGTGGGGCTTGTGCCCGGTGGGGAAGACTGATCTGTATGTTCTATGAGGCCAGGGTTGTGCCTTCAGACCCATGTGCCTGCCATATCATGGATATGTGATAGGTGCTTAATGATGTTTTTTGATTGAAATGTGAGTTCTAAGGAATTCTTCGTTTGGTTCAAGTAGCAAGAATTATGTATTAGTCTCCTGTGGCTGCCAAAACAAAGTATCACAAACTAGTGGCTAAAACAACAGAATTTGCTCTCCCAATTCTGGAGGTCAAGTAAGTTCTGGAGTCTGACTCAAGGTTTCAGCAGAGCTTCACTTCCACTGCAGACTCTAGGGGAGAATTCATCCCTTGCCTCTGCCAGTTTCTGGTAGCTGGCAGCATTCCTTGGCTTGTGGCCACTTCTCTCTCTCCTCTGCCTTCACATCACCTTCTCCTATATGTGTCTGTGTTATTTGTGTTATTTTATTTTTCTTCTCTTTCTAAGGACACTTGTGATGGTATTTAGGGCCCATCTGGATAATCCAAGTAATATTGTCATTTCAAGATCCTTAACTTAATTATATCTTTGGCTATATGTGATACTGTTCACAGATTCTGGTGATTAGGACAGAACACATGGTTTTGGGGTCACTATTCAGCCCTCCAGAAGGAAAAGATCCATCTGCCCTGTAAAGGACTGGCAGTCAATGAGGTACTACATTCCTTTTCCTCAACTGTCCACATTGTCAGAAATAATTGCTTATCCTACCAAAATCCAGACTCACTTTCTGAAGCTGTTAGAGAAGTGACTCTCATACTACATTATACTGAAGTATCATCTAGGGAGCTTGTTTAAAGTCTTGATTGTTGGACTTTACACCCAAAGATTCTAATTTCATAGTTATCTGGCATCAGATTTGTCCTTTATAACAATACCCAGGTGATAATCCACCTTTTATGGACAGTGTCCAAGAGAAAAACCCAAGCCAGAATCAGATAGAGATTTCTAGAAATGATGTCCAGTCTTTTGCTCTAAAATCAATACTGTGTAAAGGTTCTAGCTTACTCTTTAGTAAGCCAAGATTTCGGTACTGAGCAGAATCTGAAAAGTCTCCCATCATTCAGGCACCCACAGCACTTTATTTCTTTTGGGACACACTGAAGACTTGTTCAGTTTCTTATAGAGAATAATCAATAAGAATGCATTCTTCTCAACACTTTATGAGGATCTTGAAGCTTTTAAATAAACATCCACATGCAAGATACAGGGGTGCACCTTCCAAAAACTGTAGCGATATACTTTGTGCTATTAGGTAGAGGATAGCACATGAATCATTCAGCTGAATATATTCTTTTATTTGCTTATGTAAGTGAACACAGGCTCAAATGCCTTTTCAAGTATCTGTCTTTGAGAAAGTTACCCTGGTCCAGTTAAGCTATGGGAAATATTGTCCTAATATTTTTTTCCTGAAACAGAATTTGCTTGGCTTGTGGCCAAGCCTTGCCTTGCCTTGTCTAAGGCAAGTTTCTAAGTGAGCGGCTTTACATTGTCTGTCTACTTTCAAAAAGCAAAGAAGGACACTTGAGAAATTAAAAATATATAAAATGAGGCAATCAGTTTTTGGTTTTCTTTTTAATAGTTGTAGACAAATTAGGGACTAACTAGATTGGAGGAAAGATTCTTCAAGTTTGTTACATCTTCCCAAAGATGTCAGAATTGTATTCAAACTAAACATTCTGTATTCCAAATTGTTAAAGTCTGTTTTTCCAGCCCTTCCAAAGGTTCTGAAGCTCAGAGGCCTCCAGTTCAGATGATAAACTGGAATAGCTATGCATTTCAGTTGCTTCATAGAGCTCAGGTGGAGTTATCCCTGCAGAGACCCAGATATGTTCCCCCTACGTGGTACAGTGAATCAGTGCATCACATAGGCTATTTTGGAAGTCTTCCATAACCCAAATTCCTGTATGGTATGCATCCAGCTGGGGAAGCAACTTACTAAATGGTGCTTGAAGGGATCTGATGTAACCCTCCTCACTTTCCTGGCAAAGACATGGAATGGTTTCCTCCCCTTTCCTTCCTCTCTCCCTCAAGCACTCCTGCTTATCCATGGTGTCATTCTGTAAGTTACCTCTCTTTCAAAATTCTAAATATTCATTTTGACATAATTTTTCTGGATACAAATATAAGGGCAAACTGAATTTACTTTGGTATCATGCCCTTCTTAGAGTATATTCATTTATTTATTTAACAAATATTTATTGAACATCTAGCATCTGCCAGGAAAACAACTGCATCATGATTTACTTTCAAATTAATTGAAAGCCAAAGAGATTATTTTTTCTTGGCTGCACATTTATGCATTTATATTTGTGTCATGTGGATGGAAAAGATGAATTTCAAACCTAGTGTTAACTATAAAATGTATGAACGAAGTACATGTTCACACATTATTCAGAAGCCTCTTTAGTTAAGTGCTGGCTTTGACAATGGACAACGGGAAAGGAAAGGGTGTTTGTATGGCCGCTTATGGTTGTATTCACACTCTTGCATTTTGTATTTCACCCAGAAAAACCAGTTTAGCAAATACTGCCATGTATTAGTAGCACTATTTTAACAAGACCACAAATGTTAGTTAAATATTTAAAGTTCAGCGTAGAGGTATAGATGGCCATTACTTATAATGTTGTAGATAGTAGCTATAGTTGTTGATTAACTGCAAATCTCTCTCTCTCTTTCTCTCTCTCTCTCCCTCTCCCCACACGCCCCCCATACATCATTTGCTTATTATTTTCCCATAGATAACCAGAGGACGGATATTTGCCGTCAAGATAGCTCAGCAAGGCAGTCTGCGTGATGTCTGTGATTCCATTTGTCACAGGAACCTTTATGAGGGAACAGAGGATATAACTTTGCCCATTTTTCATTTCCTGTTATCGCTCAGGTTTCAGTCTTCAGCTGCTCTGTTTTCCTGTACCTCAACTGGAGCCGACATTATCAGAGCACCGCCTGCTACCACCATTGTCACTGAGGCCCTGTCAGCAGTTCCAGGAGGAGACAGCTTCCTTCCAGGGAAGCTGAGAAACCCCCTGCAGGCCAGAGCAAACCAAGTCCACGGTTAGGTCCGCATATGCAGAGTAAAGCAGACACTTGATGATTAAATAATTCCAAGAGAGGAACATTCTTGGAGTTGTAAAGCACATTTAACTTTATGGAGCGCTTTCCCACTTCTATTTCGCTGGATCATCCGAGCAGCCTGTAACACAGCAGAGCTGGTACAATTATGCCTGTTTATATTCATGTAGAGATCCTGCTTTCTGTATCCGCTGCAACTAGAAATGTCCAGGCTGTGGGGTGTAACTAAGGATAAACAATGGAGTCAGTGAGTCAGTGGTGGAGAACTCACTCCAAAGATGTGCAAGGAAAGAACAAACTGAATCACTTTGCTGTATATTTGAAACTAACACAACATTGTAAATTAACTATACTTCAATTAAACACACACACACACACACACACACACACACACATTACTGGGGAATCATTTGAGCCATGCATTGCAGGGAAGGAGAAGAGGTTGATGGCAGTAGACTGGCCCAACTTATTCTTTCTTGATGATTTTTCTTAGAGTTTAGTCCTCTAGTCTGGACCCTAATCAATCAGTCATAGGCTTATATTGTAGATGCTGCTCTCTCTCCCTCTCCTCCTTTACAACTTACCTCTGTCTCAGTCATAGTTCTAAATACATGTTCTTGCTGCCTCCCAAGACTATAATAACAGACCCATGTTAGCACAGGATTGGGGGGTGGGTTGGTTCAAGGTCTCGCCTCATCTCAGTCTTGACACTCTCCTCTCTTTATTGCCCCTCCCCATATACACATCCTTTTCCAGTGTCTAGTAGTCATTCCAACCTTGTTTGATTTTTGTTACCAAGTCTTATGCCTGGCTCTTACCAGTGGACCCCAGTCTTGATCATATATCCATTCCTCTGACTCCTTTAGAACCACTGTTTCTGGATAAATTCTCTAACTCCCAAGAGTGGCCATTTGAAACTCCAGCCCAAGGACTGCAGATTTGCCAACTACTGAGAAATGCTTTCCTGATGCTGGCTGCTTGACAATCAGTTTGTCCACCTAAATTTTACACATCATCTTCTCATCCTTCTCCCAAGTTGTGTTCTTCTTCCCTGTTGGGAGACCTTTTCATTGGTTTTAAATGTCTCCAAAGTGGATGTCATGCTTGGATTATAACCTGTTGCCATATTCCTTTGGTATCTAATTTTCAGTAGAGTCATTCTCACTAGTATTTATACAACTTAAATGGGAACCGGGGACCTGGTTTCTGGTCCTGTCTTCTAGTCCCCCCAGCTTCCTGAACTCAAGCTTTGTCATGTGATATGAAAATTAGAGGCCATCACCAGAATGATTGATTAGAAGATAACTCACATATCAGTTGTACCTTGATGACAATGTGCCACCGAGTAGGTTAGGCCATGAGAGAGAAACCGTCAAGACCTGAAAAAAGACCCATTAGGGATCCAGGTACATGGAGCCTTGGGAAACTCTCCTTCACATGTAGATGGGTAAGACGGGCACAGAGCCCTACATGGGGCTGTCTGGGATGCCCCACCATGCCTACACTCTCCAGACTTCTCCTTTATGCTCTAAGCATGTTTCATCTTCAAAACACACTGGTTCTGTTATCATACATGCTCTCATCCAGTTGCAAATAATAAAATTTATGACTAATTGTGGCTTGATGCACCACTGATGCTAAAGATACTTGATAACTTTTCACAGAGAAGACCCTGAAATGAATGATGTTTAAATGGAGCATTTTGCAATGCTCTGAAGGCTGTAGATTGATGATAAAGGAAAGAGTATAGGTATGGCTCTGTACCCCAGATGGGGTAAGAGGGCTTGGGGACAGAGGACTGGGCATGGAGGGGTTGCAACCGAGACCTTCACAAGAATGACTGTAACCACTGGAAGCCCTACTCTGCAATATCACTGCCTGACAAGCTCCCTGAATCCGTAAAGGACCATTGGTTTCTAAAGTCTCCTATTTATCCCCTCCAGTTGCTCCATCCCAAATCATTCTTGAGTTTTCCCTAAAACTTCTGATAAGTTTAGAATTGAACTCCTGTAACTTAGAGCAGTATTTCCTCAAGTGTGAAATGCTACAGATAATTTTAGGTAATGCACAAGTTTGGCAAATAAAATTAAATCACATAGTGAGAAAGTTATTCCCTTTTCAATTCTTTTTTCATCCTTCTGATGATACCAAGGATAAATTCTCAGTCTGGAACTATACATTTTTAACACCCCTCTAACACTTCTTTTCTCCTTTTTTAGCAAAGTAAGTGCAGACTTGAAGCTCAGAGCCTTTGCCAGGTAGTAGTATTTTCCCATAAATTAATAACATTATTTAATTATATTGTATTTATTTTCATACTATCGCCCTCTTATGGAAAGTAATATTAGTCATGTATTTGAGATAGTGAAGTCAAGTTTTCTTTTAAAATCAAACTTCTAATTTAAGAAGAATGGATAGGTTTGAAGAAAAAGTTAAATAAATGATAGACGGGGGGTATGTGGCAGTAGGCATGGGAAAAATGTTGATGGTGACATGCAAATGACAGACTGGGAACAAACATTGGCTTGGGTCATATTCCCAATATTTCCACTGTGCTGCAGAATTTCTCTCTCTCTCACCTTTCCTGGCCTTTTTGCTCTCCTTTCATCCAAAATAATATTTCATTTGAAGTGCACCTTGATCGACTTGACAGTAAGTACACAAGCCCCTAGCGTTGGAGCATTTCATGGTAGAGCTACAAGTATCACTAAAAGCTCACGTATACACAATGGAATGAGAAATTTAGCCAGGGGAAAGCCAGCGGCATTTGCCTTCAGCACAGGAGAAGGTAGAATGCGGGTGGGGGAGGAAACATGTCAACACAGGATGGGGAATATCTTCCCCTTCCAGCCTCCACCTCCCCTCTTAATATCTCCCATCACACAAAAGACAGGCGGAGGGGAAAGGGAGACCACAGCCCATGTATTTGGGTAATTGCTTTCTCAGTATGAAATGACATCTTCTTTTTATTTCCCTTACCCTCACCTAATACACCAGCATATTGTATTCCTCACACTGAAATCTGTGTGTATAAATCTTTGCAGGCACAGTGAGGCCTCGTTGGGTTTGGCTGTTTTTTCTGAAAAGAGTATAAGAGGACATCAAATGTAAGTGAAACAAGCCCTCAGCTAGCATTTAATTGATAAGAACTAAAGCTAATATTAGATAACAAATAAATGGTCTGTTGCACAGGCATTTAATTAAACACCAAATTAATGCAGTAATGACCTACTGGAACTAACAGCCAGGAATGCTTTACTGCGCGCCAGCATCTGGACGTTTTCACCTTCCAGCCCCCCTCCTCCTTCCCCCTCCTCTGCAGACAGATACATTATAAAGAAATACATTCACTCATATCCTACGTCCTCATGTTTTCATGTCCTGACTCATCATGCGTAATAATCTATTTTACCCAAGGAAGCTTGACCACTTAGCTAACTCTCTACTGAGTCTCCCCTATCATATGTCCCAAACCTCAGCATTTGGGACTGTTTGGAATCCTGGTCTTGTAGTCCTTGGCTGATTACATGATACCTTGAAGATTAATTGCAGACAGTGTTTTAGATAATGGTCTCAGGGAAGAGCATGAAAAATTGTGAAGGGGAGTGAGGAGTTGATACAGGGCTTTGTCTGGACCTCTCCAGGACCTTTCAGTCATACAATAAAACATATAATAGGTAGAGGAATTGAGGAGATGAACTCCACATAGATTTACTCCACTCATCCGGGTTGGCTTCTACAGGGCTCACCTGGGCCACGCTCATACTGTCTTGATGCTAAAGCCTGTCCATTAGGTAGAGGTAAGCCCTAGAGGCACTTCAAGAACACCTCTTCCATGCACAGACTGCACACAGCCATGCATATGCTATATTCCTCTTTTGCTCCATGAGACTTAGAATCCTCCTCCTGGACACAGGGACAGAGCCTTTTCAGTGTCACCTTCCAAAGTTCTCTGTCTCCTAGTAACAAACTCACTTCAGTGAAGAAGCAATCTCTAGGAGCCAACAACCTATATCAATGCAGTTTTCCAATTCTGGGCCTAAAAACCGAATGTAGACAACTTTACTGGACCAGAAATAGGACTTCTGGGTCCAGTGTAGTCTAATTCCTCCTCTCTGAAAGCCAAGAAAGACAATTTTAGCATGTGGAGTACGTATGTACTTAGAAATGTGGGGTCTTCACCAATACATAATTCCTGAGTTAAGGGGTTCCAATATAGAATGAGGTTTTAATGAGTGTGGTGTAATCTGTTCCCCCAAACCATCACCTGCCCTCTTCTCAGACGTGATCTTAAATCAAAATGATTTCACAAAATGAGTTAAACACCATTGACTCTAGCGAGAACAATATACAGTGAAAAATCTTTCTATCTATCTGTCTATCTGTCTATCTATCTATCTATCTATCTATCTGTCATCACAGGTTTTAATGTTAGAGCCTTCAGGGCTCTCCTCTCTGCTTTACCATACTCCATTCCTTTTGCATCACAATATCCCTCCCAATTCCACCCTATCTCCATCTCCCCTTTGGAATCTTCTTTCCCTCATCCTCCCCCAGAACTTCCCAAGTGGATATTCATGCATTCCAGACCATTCGTGCCCCTTGGGGTTAAGCGTCTGAAAGTCAATTGTAACTTCAATGAAATTTTTTGGGTTAATTTCCCCTTTTGAGGATACTGAAAGGAGTAAATCTCTAATGGTGGAGTTTCCTGAAAAATTCAAGGTGAATAGGGAAGGTTTCAGAGGCCTGGAATATGGCCTTCAGGCATCTTTTAACATCATATGTGTTGCCTTTTTCCAAGCAGTATTTGTCCTATGTGGGTGGGGGAGGCAGATTCAAAGGAATTATACCCTATAGCTTATGGTACCATTGGATCCAGTGGCATATATGAAGTTCTCTGGATAACCTAATAAAAACAGCAAATTTCTTTTAGGGAAATGTTTAAATACATATATATAGATAAATAGATATAGATATAGATATAGTTATAGATATAGATATAGTCATTGCTCTGTGTTCGGAGGGGATTGGTTTCAGGACCCCCCACAGATACCAAAATCCACAGATGCTTAAGTCCCTTATATAAAATGGTGTAGTATTTGCATATAACCTAAGAACATCCTCCTGTACACTTTAAATCATCTCTAGATCACTTATAATACCGAATAAATGTAAATGCTATGTAAGTAGTTATAAACACAATGTAAATGTTATGTAAATATTTACTTGTGCAGAGAAAATTCAAGTTTTGTTTTATGGAATTTTCTGGAATATTTTTTCAAATTATTTTCAACCTGAGGTCGGTTGAATTTGTGAATGTGGAACCCACAGATATGGAAGGCCAATTTAATATATAATATTTTTGTGTAAAATATCTCACATATGCCCAACACCCTGTTTTCTCATTACTGCATTAGTCCTAGGGTTTATTTTGCTATTAAATGGTTGAGTAAAAGTGACTTCTGTAGGCCTTTTAATTTCCTAAATCTTTCTTCACATCAGTTGTTGCCTGTGATACTCTTCACACCTCTGTAAGATAAATTGGACAGATGTTACCAACCCTTTTGAAATAAGCATCTTAAGCCCAGGGAAGCTTAAAAATCACACAGCAATTTCAGGCTGGAAATAGAGAAGAAACCTATCTCCAGAACCAGATGTCTTTCCATATCATCACATTATCCCTTGTCTTGAGAAGTTGCTGTGCACACGGTTGAAATAAACTGCCTAATAAATTTTAAAAATAAATAAAGAGATATTAAAGTTTCTCCTCCAATTTTTGTTCTTAAGTCATATGTTTTATCCCAGGATAGCTAATTGTTTACAAGCAATTACAGTAATTGAGCATAAATACACCCCAGTGAGGCAAATATTATTATCCACTTTTTTAACAGATGGGAAAGCAGAAGTGGAGAGAACAAGAATGACCTGCACAAGGCCAAAGAGGGTGTCCGCCAGACACAGGAAGGACCTGGAACCTCGGGCACCCCACGTTCGTCCTCTCACTTCTGGATTACCCATACTCCATAAAGAAAGTTTGACTTGTAAAAAATGGAAAAGAGGATGAAGGTGGTTGGTGACAATGCCAGGGAGAGAGCTGCTAGAAGTAACAATGCAAAAGGGGCATGGTTTGAGACATGCAAAGTGACATAGCCTGATCCCTCAGAGGCATCTGAGACAAGGTCCAGTCTCATCCTGGGGCAGCCCAGGGTTAGCAGCAAAGGTCATAAACGGAATACAGTGTCTCCTCTCAGAACTAAGGTGGCCAAGGTTTTTCCAGTTCTGCATCTTTAGAATGAGCCTGTGCCCATAAAATGAAGATTACTGGAATCACAGAATGAGAAGACGTGCTTGTGATGAAGATACAATTGCCCTTTCCGAAGGGCTTTGTAATTTGTGAGTCAAATGTACAGTTGCATTAATATTAAGAAAATTACATCCAGGGGAAAATGCTGAAAGACAAGAAGGCTAACTTCTCATGCTGCGTCTTTCTGCCCATTATCACTTTTGACAGACAGTTTGAATTCAAGCAGAAAGTGTATGGCCAAATAGAGTAAGACAGAAATGAAACAATGGTGTTAGGAGTTAACAAAAACAAATCTGAAATGAAAAGTTGACAAGTGAGGTTCATGTCACATTGCAGAAATCAACAGTGAAGCCCAGACAAATAATTGCTTGATTTTTCTGTTGAAATATTTGGGAGATTTTTTAATACTATTTGTCATCACTTACTGAGGTAAGATGGATGCAGCATTCAGTAAAACGGGGGGGGTGGGGTGGGATTTGAAAGCCTCCCTCAGATAGCTTTATGAAGTTTTATGTATAGGATAGAAAAGTATCCAGACACTCATTTCTACAGAAAAATAAATAGTTATTTATTTCAGGCGCTATTTCTACAAAAATTTATATAGCCACCACATACCAACCACAGGAGAGAGAGAGAGAGAGAGAGGAATAAAGAGAAGGAGAGAAAGAGTACATGGCACTTCATAGTCAAAGTAAGTGGGCTGCACCCATCCCAGGGAGCCAGCTGAGAGCAGGATGTGTATGTGTCAGCTCCAGTTTTCTCAGAAGCAAGAAGATGTTAAGAAGGGTATGTACTCTCTTTGAGAATCCTTTATACAAATGTTTTGGTCAACATTGGAACAAGTGTGGACTGTCACTACCTGTGATTAGGTAACTTTAGTTAGTTCCAACAGATTCTTTAAACTTATTCAGGGAAAAAATCCCAACTTACATGTCAGCTGAAATACACAATTCTAAGTCTTTGGCATTGTGACACTCAGAACGCTCAAAAATTATTTTTGTTTTAGTAGCATGGGCAACAATCTTTCCTCTTTGACTCCCACCACTCCTTAGATGTTTCTACATGCTACCAGAAAAATCAGCTGTTCAGGGAATAAGAAAAAGAATGGTGAGACAAATAAGACAATGAAGTTGTGTAGCCTATCACCGATTAAAGAAACATTCCCACTTAGTAATAAATTTTTACATGCTAAATAGAAATAATGTCAAAGATAAAAATAGGAGTAAATAGGACAATACAGGGTGACTAGAATAATAGAAGTCAGCTGTTGGCTCTTTCTTTTCTATTATTTTTCTGACTTATAATCATGACGTTTTAAATTCAGCACTGTAAATTCCAGTAAAACAAAGCCACCAGCCTAAATAAAGGAGTGAATGAATGAATAAGTGAATGAATCACAAGTAGTTTTATCTTTGCTCTATTCATACCAGTTAGGCAATTTAGGAGATTTATGTTTGAAAGCTGATCCCTGTCTCAGACTGTTCAGCTATCTCTCCTCCCCTCACAACATGTGCCATATCCGTCAGCATTTGGTAGCGTCCAGGCTGAGACATCGTGTAATACTGTACAATATCTGGCAGACAATACTAGGATGCCAGAATGGCCCCTTAGGCTATTATCACTCAGGAATCTGGGTTTGGGCTAGCTTTGATTTCCACCTTGTATCCTACCCACCAAATCACTTCCAGATAATAGGGGTCATCTGTCATCAAAACGCTGGACACTGGTCTGCATAGCATGGTTCTCTCACCTTTGAACACAAGTGGTTGATGAGTAGTGGCATTGCTGCCTTCCAACTCACTGGAGAAGAACAGGCCCTCCTGGAAGAGATTACCAATCCTAGTGGTCAGTAGCTGAGCTATCGCTCCTGTTCCCAGGCCTGTATTTCAACAATATGGCCAAGCATCTCTATTCTGTAAAGCTGGTCATCACTGCACGCCTAAAAGAGAATAGTGCAATAAAGGGAGCATCTAATGACCTCTCCAGTTGATGAATCTCCAAATTGTCAATATGACACTTGAGCAAAGTCACATATGTACTCTCTGGGTTTTCCCAGGCCCAGATTCCAGATCATGGGTCTGAATCAAGTTTACTATGTCTTAAACCTCTCTTTTCCTTTCCTGTTTTCCCAAACACTTTCTAATCATTAGTATCACACAGTGACACCATTTATTTTCTGGACAACCAATGAAAGAAAACTCCTGTAGCAAGTTGTGACAACTATTTCTTCCAGTCTCCCACTTTGACATCCAGAGGATCAAGGTGGTTTAGGACAGGTGTCACTGGCTAGATAATTATGAAGCTTTAATTGATTTATTTCCAAGACAGCTGCCACATCTTCCTTTGCTGGTCAATATTTTAAATTTCCTTCACACTCCTCCTGCCTAAAGAACAATGATAGATATTTAGGGAAATCAAAATTAACTTCTAATTAGAAAAACAATAAGTATTGATTGATTGACTGATCTATTTATTTATCTTTGCTAATGAATACAAAAAAGGAGGGAAACTTTTTTGTTCTTCTCTTTGTCTTACTGCCCCTTATCTCTCCATCTTCAAAATTATGAGCCTCAAATACACTTGAGATACTAGTTTCTTTTATGGTTTTAGCAGTTCTCCCACCTAGACAGATCTATTCCTTTTCTCCAACCTGTGATAGAGAAAACATCAAGAAGATCTTCAGTAATTAGTCAACGTATTTGAATGACTTGAGAATATACCACCTTTAATCATATAATAGTAGTTCTCCCCAGGACATATGATATTAGTCACAAGTCCTAATAACCTGGGTGGATGGACTTTGTACTTAAGTGGATTCACAATTAACAGTGGTGTCATGGCCATGAACCTCAACTGAGAAGATAAACCCCAAATTTCCATTGCAGAGGGTGGTAGTCTTAATAAAATACCAATCTGACCCTGACCCTCTTCACTGAATGCTACCATGGATTTGCTGCTCAGAGGGGCACCCTGGCCACTCAGGATCTGGCTCCTGCTTACCACTCAAGTCTCATGGCTCAAGGTTCTCTGACACTACTTTTGTGTAGCAGGAACACCAAACTGCATGTAATCCACTGCTCCTCCAACACCCCTAAACACTCGGCAGTACCTTCCACACTCACCATTCCACCTCTCACATCTACATCTCTGCCATGTTGAACCTCCCTTCAATCTGGTATGCGTTAAGTTTGTTCCAGATAAGCAGTTTTAATGCACAGTGTATTTTCTGATTATGATTCCTTACCAGACAAAACTAATACATAATGCCATGAGGTTTTCATTAAGAAATACTGAAGCCTGTTTTTTGTATAAAGTTGAAGTTTCTATATCATATGGATTTATGAATCCAGAAGTAAACACCCTTAGTAAAAGTTTTCCTAAATGTAAAACCCTAAATAAATTTTCTTAGATCACGGTTTGTAGAAACAGTTGTTTAAAAGTAAAAAAAAAAAAAAAAATGGCGGACTAGGAGGACACAGAATTTGCATCTCTGCACAACTAGGACACCTACCAGGCACCGGTGGGGGACCACGGACAACTAAGGAGATGAGAGGAACCCCCAGTGACTAGGTAGGATATGGGGCATGGGCGGGGAGTGAAGGGGGAGGAGAAGTGGAGGTGGGACAGGACTGGGGCCCCTGAGGGGTGGCTGGGGGAGGGGAGGGGACCCCACACCTGAAGGGGGAAATAGGGGGACCACTGGGAGGGCAGAGGATCAAAAGGGAGCATGGCCAGGTTTCCCCTACCCACTTGGGCCCCCGGGAGCCTGCTGAGATCCCGGGCCTGATCCTCTGCTCACTGAGGCCCCCTCCAGCCATGCAGGTCCTGAGGAAGTGGGAGGGAGGGAATGGGGAGCAAAAGTAAAGGCCAGACCTACAGGACAGGCCACCCCTGAAGGGTGGCTGGGGGAGGGGAGGAGTTTCTACACGCAGCAGGACCCACACATGGTTAGGGGTCCAGCGGCGATGGGGGAGACCCTGGTGGAGATGGTGGGGGAGGGGTGTGAAGGAACGGAAGGGAATGGGCCAGTGCTTTCCCTGTTCACATAGGCACAGGGGAGCCTGTTGGGATCCTGGGCCTAATCCTCTGCTCTCAGAGCCTCCCTCCTACTTTACAGAGCCCAAGCCCCGTCCCTACACCCCCACCCAGGGCCCTACCTCTACACATGGAGATCCCCTCTGAGACCCCCTCCAACCATGCTGGGCCTAAAATCCACCCAAACACACTCACCCAGGGTCTTATCTCCAAACTCCAGAACTACACTCTCCACATGTGCTGTCTCTCCCCTTCTGCACAGGTCCTAAGCAGAAGCGCCGCCCCACACTTGAACATGTCCCTGCCTAGACCCCACCCCCAAGGCCTTTTCCAGATGCATGGGTCCTGATCCTAGGCCTCACTCCACACTCAAACGTCATGGCTGTCAAAGTTCCACCCCTTGCCTAAACTCTGTCCCCCATAACCAAGGCCTTTTTTTTTGTTTTTCTTTTTTCTTCTTTTAGGTTGGGGTTCTGTTTTACCTTGTTGTTGTTGATTCATTTATATTTTTTCTAATAAATCTTTTATTTTTCTAAATTTATTTTATTTTTTATTGTTATTGTACTGCTCCTATTTTTCTCTTTTTTTTTTTTTGCCACGCCATGTGGCTTGTGGGATCTTGGTTCCCAGGCCGGAGGTTGGGCCCAAGTTCCTGTGGTGGGAGTGCTGAGTCCAAACCACTGGACTAATAGAGAACCTCAGACCCCAGGGAATATTAATCAGAGTGAGGCCTCCCGGAGGTCCTCATCTCACACCAAGACCCAGTTCTACCCAACTGCCTGCAAACTCAGTGCTGGATGCCTCAGGCCAAACAACAAGCAAGACAAAAATACAGCCCCACCCATAAAAAAAAAAAGAAATGACAAAAAAAAAATGTTACAGAAAAAGGAGCAAGGTAAAAACCTACCAGAAAAATAAATGAGGATGAAATAGGCAACCTACCTGAAAAAGAATTCAGAGTAATGATAGTAAAGATAATCCAAAATCTCAGAAACAGAAAGGAGAAAATACAAGAAACGTTTAACAAGGATCTAGAAGAACTAAAGAGCAAACAAACGGTGATGAACAATATAATAATTGAAATTAAAAATACTCTGGAAGGAATCAAGAGCAGTATAACTGAGGCAGAAGAATGGATAAGTGAGCTGGAAGATAAAATGGTGGAAATAACAGCTGGGGAGCAGCATTTAAAAAAAAAAAAATGAAAGGAACTGAGGAAAGTCTCAGACACCTCTGGGACAACATTAAATGCACCAACATTTGAATTACAGAGGTCTCAGAATAAGAAGAGAAAAAGAAAGGGTCTGAGAAAATATTTGAAGATATTTCAGTTGAAAACTTCCCTAACATGGGAAAGGAAATAATCAAAAGTCCAGGAAGCACAGAGAGTCCCATACAGGATAAACCCAAAGAGAAACATGCTGAGACGTATATTAATCAAAGTAAAAAAAATTAAATACAAAGGAAAAATATTAAAAGCAGCAAGGGAAAGCAATAAATACTATACAAGGGACTCCCCATAAAATTAAAAGCTGATCTTTCAGAAACTCTGCAAGCCAGAAGGGAGTGGCAAGACATATTTAAAGTGATGAAAGGGAAAAAAACTACAACCAAGATTACACTACCTGGCAAGGATCTCATTCAGGTTCAATGGAGAGATCAAAAGCTTTACAGACAAGCAAAAGCTATGAGAATTCAGCACCACCAAACCAGCTTTACAACAAATGCTAAAGGAACTTCTCTAAGCAGGAAACAGAAGAGAAGAAAAAGACCCACAAAAACAAACCAAAATCAATTAACAAAATGGTAATAGGAACACACATATTGATAATCACCTTGAATGTAAATGGATTACATGCTCCAACCAAAAGACACAGACTGGCTGAATGGATACAAAAACAAGACCGTTATACATGTGGTCTAGAGGAAACCCACTTCAGGCCTAGGAACACATACAGACTGAAATTGAGGGGATGGAAAAAGATATTCCATACAAATGGAAATCACAAGAAAGCTGGAGTAGCAATACTCATATCAGATAAAATAGACTTTAAAATAAAGACTGTTACAAGAGATAAGGAAGCACACTACATAATGATCAAGGGATCAATCCAAGAAGAAAACATAACAATTATAAATATTGATGCACCCAATATAAGAGCACCTCATTACACAAAGCAAATGCTAACAGCCATAAAATGAGAAATTGAGAGTAACACAATAGTGGGGGACTTTAACATCCCACTTATACCAATAGACAGATCATCCAGATGGAAAATAAATAAACAAGCTGAAAGCAGAAGAATACACTTTCTTCTCAAGTGCACAAGGAACATTCTCCAGAATAGATCACATCTTGGGTCACTAATCAAGCCTTGGTAAACTTAAGAAATTTGAAATCATATCAAGCATCTTCTCCGACCACAATGCTGTGAGACTAGATATCAATTACAGGAAAAAAACTGTAAAAAATACAAACACATGGAGGCTACACAGTGCACTGCTAAACAGCCAAGAGATCACTGAAGAAATCAAAGAAAAATTTAAAAAATACCTAGAAACCAATGACAATGAAAACACGATGATCCAAAACCTGTGGGATGCAGCAAAAAGAGTTCTAAGACGGAAGTTCATAGCAATTCAAGCTCACCTCAAGAAACAAGAAAAATGTCAAATAAACAATCTAACCTTACACTTAAAACAACTAGATAAAGAAGAACAAAGAAAACCCATAATTAGTAGAAGGAAAGAAATCATAAAGATCAGAGCACAGATAAATGAAATAGAAACAAAGAAAACAATAGCAAAGATCAATAAAACTAAAAGGTGGTTCTTTGAGAAGATAAACAAAATTGATAAACCTTTAACCAGACTCATCAAGAAAAAAAGAGAGGACTCAAATCAATAAAATTAGAAATGAAAAAGGAGACATTACAACTGACACCACAGAAATATAAAAGATCAGAAGAGAATACTCAAGCAACTGTATGCCAATAAAATGGACAACCTGGAAGAAATGGACAAATTCTTGGAAGAGCACAACCTTCCAAGATTGAACCAGGAAGAATTAGAAAATATAAACAGACCAATCACAGGTAATGAAATTGAAACTGTAGTTAAAAATTTTCCAGCAAACAAAAGTCCAGGACCAGATGGCTTCACAGGCTAATTATATCAAACACTTAGAGAAGAGTTGACATCTATCCTTCTCAAACTCCTCCGAAAAACTGCAGAGGGAGGAACACTCCCAAACTTGTTCTATGAGGCCACCATCACCCTGATACCAAAACCAGACAAAGATATCACAAAAAAAGAAAATTATAGATCAATATCACTGATGAACATAGATGCAAAATTCCTCAACAAAATACTAGCAAACAGAATCCAATAGCACATTAAAAGAATCATACACCATGATCAAGTGGGATTTAACCCAGGGATGCAAGGATTCTTCAATATACACAAAACACTCAATGTGATACACCATATTAACAAATTAAACAAAAAAAATATAGTCATCTCAATAGATGCAGAAAAGCTTTTGACAAAATTCAACACCCATTTATGATAAAAACTCTCCACAAAGTGGGCATAGAGGGGACTTACCTCAACATAATAAAAGCCATATACGACAAACCCACAACAAATAGCATTCTCAATGGTGAAAAACTGAAAGCATTTCTTTAAAGATCAGAAACAAGACAAGGACGTCCACTCTGGCCACTATTACTCAACATAGTTTTGGAAGTCCTAGTCACAGCAATCAGAGAAGAAAAAGAAATAAAAGGAATACAAATTGGAAAAGAAGAAGTAAAACCATCACTGTTTGCTGATGACATGATACTATACATAGAAAATCCTAAATATGCGACGAGAAAACTACTAGAACTAATCAATGAATTTGGTAAGGTTGCAGGATACAAAATGAATGCACAGAGATAACTTGCATTCCTATACACTAACAATGAAAGATCAGAAAGTGAAATTAAGGAAACAATCCCATTTACCATTGCAAAAAAAAAAGAATAAAATACCTAGGAATAACCTACCTAAGGAGGCAAAAGACCAGTACTCAGAAAACTATAAAACACTGATGAAAGAAATCAAAGGTAATATAAACAGATGGAGAGATACACCAGGCCCTTAGATTGGAAGAATCAATATTGTGAAAATAATGATACTACCCAAAGCAATCTATAGGTTCAGTGCAATTCTTATTAAAGTACTAGTGGCATTTTTCACAGAACTAGAACAAAAAAATTTCACAATTTGTATGGAAACACAAAAGACCCCGAATACCCAAAGCAATCTTGAGAAAGAAAAATGGAGATGGAGGAATCAGGCTCCCTGACTTCAGACTATATTACAAAGCTACAGTAATCAAGACAGTATGGTACCGGCACAAAAGCAGAAATATAGATCAATGGAACAGGATAGAAAGCCCAGAGATAAACCCACACACATATGGTCACCTTATTTTTGAAAAAGGAGACAAGAATATACAATGGAGAAAAGATAGCCTCTTCAATAAGTGGTGTCAGGAAAACTGGACAGCCACATGTAAAAGAATGAAATTAGAACACTCCCTAACACCATACACAAAAATAAATTCTAAATGGATTAAAGACCTAAATGTAAGGCCAGACACTTTCAAACTCTTAGAGGAAAACATAGGCAGAACTCCCTATGACATAAATCACAGCAAGATCCTTTTTGACCCACCACCTAGAGAAGTGGAAATAACAACAAAAATAAACAAATGGGACCTAATGAAACTTAAAAGCTTTTGCACAGCAAAGGAAACCATAAACAAGACCAAAAGACAACCCTCAGAATGGGAGAAAATATTTACCAACGAAGCAACGGACAAAATATTAATCTCCAAAATTTACAAGCAGCCCATGCAGCTCAATATCAAAAAAACAAACCACCCAATCCAAAAATGGACATTAGACCTAAATAGACATTTCTCCAGAGAAGATATACAGATTGCCAACAAACAGATGAAAGAATGCTCAACATCACTAATCATTAGAGAAATGCAAATCAAAACTACAATGAGGTATCACCTCACACCAGTCAGAATGGCCATCATCACAAATGTACAAACAATAAATGCTGGAGAGGGTATGGAGAAAAGGGAAGCCTCTTGCTCTGTTGGTGGGAATGTAAATTGATACAACCACTATGGAGAACAGTACAGAGGTTCCTTAAAAACTAAAACTAGAGCTACCATACGACCCAGCCATCCCACTACTGGGCATATACCCTGAGAAACCATCATTCAAAAAGAGTCATGTACCACAATGTTCATTGCAGCTCTATTTACAATAGCCAGGACATGGAAGCAACCTAAGTGTTCATCAACAGATGAATGGATAAAGAAGATGAGGCACATATATGCAATGGAATATTACTCAGCCATAAAAAGAAACTAAATTGAGTTTTTTGTAGTGAGGTGGATGGATCTAGAGTCTGTCATACAGAGTGAGGTAAGTCAGAAAGAGAAAAAACATACCGTATGCTAACACATATATATGGAATCTAAAAAAAGAAAAACAAAGTTTCTGAAAAACCTAGGGGCAGGACAGGAATAAAGATGCAGATGTAGAGGATGGTCTTGAAGACACAGGAAGGGGAAAGGGTAAGCTGGGACAAAGTGAGATAGTGGCATGGACATATATACACTACCAAATGTAATATAGATAGCTAGTGGGAAGCAGCCACATAACACAGGGAGATCATCTCTGTGCTTTGTGACCACCTAGAGGGGTGGAATCGGGAAGGTGGGAGGGAGACGCAAGAGGAAGGAGATATGGGGATATATGTATATGTATAGCTGATCACTTTGTTATAAAGCAGAAAGTAACACACCATTGTAAAGGAATTATACTCCAATAAAGATGTTAAAAAACAAACAAACAAACAAACAAAAAAAGTGTGAAGTTCATGACTAAGCAATGCAAAGGTCTTCTCCATCAAAGCATAAAAACTCAGAGAGGTGGAAATGCCAATGACCTCTGACCTTCACGTTTTTTTTCCTCTCCACTTAAAAGTTAACTTACTTTGCCATTGGTATCTAAAAATTAATACACCTTCAAAATATGTGGCCATCAGCCACGTATTTCAATTTCACTTCTTTCCTTGTTTGCTACCTCATTTCATCTCTCAGCTTTCCAGACTTCCAGAATAAGATGAAACAAACATACATCAGAAAAACATACACTCACCTACATCTGCATGGAGGAAAACCCTTCTCCCCCCTTACAGACACTATCCAAGCCAGGTGGTGGATTTTTGTCTACTAGTTATGAAAACTTAACTTAGAATCAGAAGCCTTCTATGATCTAAATGTAATCAAAATCTAAGTAAATAATATATACTTTTTTTCTGCAAATATTGACATCTAATAATCATTAGCCACACTAAAAATATAGACTAAAAACAGAGGCAATAAAAGTTAGTATCTATAGGATGTTGTTCATGATTTGAATTATGGCTTAAATTAATAACTTCATATTTTATGATTAGACTAAAAATAGGACACTTGCATCTGTAAGGTTATATACTATTACTATTACTTAGTATCTACAATTTTCAAGTTCCATAGAAATGTCTTAGTTTTTGATTTTACTTTTTGTTGCCCTGACAGCCTTTGAAAATATTATACCATATTTCAAGACATTACATTTAAAACTATCTTCTTAAAGTTTATAACAGTTGGGCACAGGGATTTGACTCTTGGAATATTCTTTCCATTACCCCATTTTCCATTTTCCAGAGCAACTTCCCATCTCTACTCCTTAAGATTCCTTTTCAGTACACACTAGAAAGACGTTCTTGAACTTGTCTACAGCTATTTCTAATTTGTCTGATCTTCATCAGTCAGTTTAAAGGAGCATAAAATGTCATCTGTCTCATCTGTCACTGTGTGTGTGTGTGTTAATGTATTTATCTGATTCACTTCCCCTGGCTCATCTAAGCTTGATGCAGTCTGAATCTTTCCATTCTCCTAATTTATTTCAGTCACTCCTCGGGTGTACCAGAGCTGAATTTCTCAGGTAGACTTATCTGAAAAGATGCCATGCTCTAGCAATTCTATAAGCAATTATCATCCTAATAGACTGCAAGTCTTGCTTTGTGTATTCACTGTTGGTCTAGTGCCAGACTATGGTCCATTCACCCTAAGGCCTTGACTTAGTACTTTCAGGTACCCTCAGGAGAAATTGTTGTTTGACTCCTTTGGGACACCTGGAGATGGTTAATGATGCTGTATCAGTATGAAGGACTGATATGGACATTCATAATGACATTTGATGGCAGTATGGCCACAATTGCTACTATTGAAAAATTCAACTCAATCTCCTATTGCAGCTGACATTGTGGAATAGAGTGGTCAGAGCTATTTTGCTCTCAGAGCTGTGTCAGGAGAACTTTCTTCTTTGTCACCAGCACCACCACCAGCATGATTGTTTCAGAATCTAACATCATCATGACTACTTCTGAATCTAAATGCTGATTATGTTAGGTCTTTTTCATATTAAGAGGTAGAGTTATGTAATAAGATAAATGTTAACATAGGTAGCAGGTGCTGTTTCCAGGTGAATAATATAGGTAATAAGTACCACGGGATTCCAGAGCAGGAATGTGATAGTCAGAAGAGACTCCAAGATACCAGGAAGCTGGTACAACATGAGTTAGGCCTAAAGAAGAGGCACAGGCATGTGTCCAAGAGATTGGAGAATGACCTGATCAATGATGTGACCATCATTCTGTGTTGGGAATAATCTCTAGGCAAATCACTGATGCGAAGGGCTTATAGAGAAGAACATTGAAAATTAGCACTGTATAAGTGAAAATTCAGGTCATGGAAGGTTTTGAATTGGGGAGTATGACTTTGATTTTAGGCTAGAAGAAAATAAGAGACACAAAGAACTCAAAGCAGGCCCCTCATCCTGGGACAAATATGTCCTTGATATGAAAGATTCCCCAGCAAGTGCCTTATCCAGTCTTTCATTCATTCACTCAGCAAAGAGCTCTTGAATGCTTACTTTGTGCCAGGAACTTTTATAGGTGTCAGACATACAGCAGGAAACAGGACAGAAAACATCTCTCTCATTACAGAGTGCATTAATTTGTTAGGGCTACCATAACAAAATACCATAGACTGGTGGCTTAAACAACAGAAATACATTCTTTCACAGTTCTGGAGTCTGAAAGTCCAAGATCAGGATGTGGGCAGAGATAATTTCCTCAGAGACCTCCCTCTTTGTCTTGCAGATGACCACCATCTTGCTGCCTCATCACGTGGTGTCCTTCTGTTGCACACTCACCCCTGGTATCTCCTCTTCTTCTTGTAAGGTCTCCAGTCATATTGGATTAGGGCCACGCCCTAATGGTCTCATTTTAACTTAATTGCCTCTTTAAAGACCTAATGTCCAAATATTGTTACAGTCTGAGGTATTGGGGTTGGGAGCTCAACGTATGAATGTGAGGGAGACACAATTCGGCCCATATCACGGAGTAACAGTCTAGTGGTTGAAACATCTAATGGTGTTTCATGGAAGGACCTCTCCAGGGTTTTTCCATCCTACCCCGCATGCCTGGACCCAGGAGCACAGAGCTGACACTCAGACTGAGCCCGTGTTGCCCACACATTCTACCCCTTCTCTTCCCTCACAAGCACCATCTGAGCAAAGCAGGGGGAAGAGTGAGCGTCCACTTCTTCCATAATGT
Source organism: Balaenoptera physalus (assembly GCF_965194825.1). Classification (NCBI taxonomy): domain Eukaryota; kingdom Metazoa; phylum Chordata; class Mammalia; order Artiodactyla; family Balaenopteridae; genus Balaenoptera; species Balaenoptera physalus. The sequence continues at coordinate 39,903,199 of NC_138897.1, read as the reverse complement.
GTTTGTTGTGATTTTTATTCTCCACAAGGATTCTCTTGATATCCACTATAACCTGACTTCTCTTGAGAGAGCTGGAGACAAAGGACTAACACAATGAGATTTGGCCTTGGCTCCATATACTGAAGGGATGGCTCTAATCACAAGTCTCATATAATAATATAATGAGAAAAAATGCTTTGAAAATAAATACACTATGTGCAACCTGAATTTCCTAGTCTCAGCAGTCTGTGGGTAAAATGAGGTCACATTAATATTAATAATAAAAATTTCCTGGCCTGCAGCCATAGCTGAAGAGCTATAGATTCTCATTCTTCATTCCCTTGGCCCACACCCCAAGGTCTACAATCATCTCAGTTATTTCTAGGAGGCCCCAGGGTGAGTCTCAGCTCATGTTTGTTCAGGAATAAATTCACACTGCCCTTTCTCTCTCAGCTCTTTGAAGGGCTCCACTGACCAGGACACTGGGAGCAGCACCTCTCCACCACCACTGCCGATGAGGTATTCTGAGAGAGCATTGCCTCCCTGCCACACTGCCTCACTTCTCCCCAGGTCCTCGTGAACTTGGCCATGTCGTCCCTTGAAACATGGAAAGAATGTTCCTCTCTCCAACTTGGCTTGCTCTCCCTAACCTTGCATCCAGGTGACAAAGTTGGTGCCCCAAGTCTCAAGCATCTTTTGCTAAAGAGTCCCCTGGAAATGGAGAGCAGGGTGCTTCCCATTCCAGCCTCTCCTCAATACCCAAACACACACCCTCAGGGATAACAAAGCATGAAAACAGATGACTACACTAAGGGCTGGGAGTGGGGGATCAGGCATAACCTGTCCTCACACACCCAAATTTCACTTTGGCCCACCTAATCTTAACCACACTACCATATACAAGAAAATAAATTTTCACCTTCTGTGCAGATGTGACAACAATTTTCATACCATGTGTTATATTATTTAGACATTTGTTATTTAATTTCTGCCAAATATTTTCTTTCAGGATAAAAAAAATATTCTAATTTTTTTATAGACAACATGAGCTTAATTTATCTCAATCATGAAACATTTTTTGAGCACCAACTGTATGCAAGGTGTTTTGCTAGGAGAGCTCTTTGGGCATATGCTGTGGGTAAGACAATCCTCCTTCTTTATAAAATAAGTATTAACTTTTTTTTTAAGTTTTTATCTTTTTCCTAAAGATTTAGTCATAACTGATTCTACATATTTTCCTATACACAAGGAATAACTCTCTTCTCTTGCCTCAAAGTTAGTGGAATCAAAGATAAATGAAGTTCATAAACCCCACACGAGGATTCAGCAAGTCACATCTTGATGAAAAGTTGAAGTGACAGGCATCCCGCCTGTATCACCTATACCCTGGATCTCTATCAGCCACCACTCAAGTGGGCCAGTTAAGTTTACAAACCAGGGAACTAGCTCCTGGCTTTTCTCTCTTGTCTGAATATGTTTGAGATAAAGCATTTACTCAATCCACCTCAAATATAAAGTCTAATAAAAATAAGTTATCAAACCAGTAGGTATCACGTAGATAATTGACTGACCATTCCATTTTCCACTGTTTCCTATATTTCACACAGGCAAAATCTGACTTTCCAAAATGTTCCCCACACATGGAACAATAGGCTAATTTCTACACAAACCTGTAGTTGAAGACATTTCAAGATATATATATTTTTTATCTCCAAAAATAATTCCTCTAAAAAAGTCAAAAGTGGTCCAGAAGAAGGTTCAAATGGATAACCCTAGCAACCTTCCATTTATAGCAAGGACTCTAGTGTTTTCCTAGGGCTCTGATGGACAAACTATTTCTAATCCTTTAATAATCCATATAGCAGTGATAGTATCCATATAATAGTGAAATCAATGGAAAAATCAATGTGTAGTGACTTCTGCAGAGTACTGAAAATAAAGATAAGAATTTACTTTTGTACAACTTCAGAATTTACACTGTGTCTACATTCCCGATCTCTTTTGACTCTTGCACAATCCTTAATGGCATATATGTAAGTATTACTACATCCAAGTGTTGGGGGACAAAACTTAGAGAAGTTAATTGCCTCACCCAGAGTTATTAGATCAACAGAGACTTCAAGCCAGGTTTCCTGAATCATGTAGTTTTCTTTCTACACCGTCATCTGTGTCTCATTATTAAAGTCATAATTATACAAATCTCTCTACTCCTAGTTTTTTTCACCCTTTTGCCTTTTTAGAATTTTACAGCCAAACAGACATGAATATTTATCATTCAATTATTTGCAACATTTTTATGTCATCAGCCACCCTTAAACACTTGTCTTCTTAATTTTATGCAAAGAAATTCCTGCAATAAATTGTTCCCCCTTATTTCCCTCCACAAACAGCCTTAAATATCATTTATTGCAGCATTTTTTCTAGCTTTCAACTAAATTTACCTTAAAAATGAAAGTATGTCCACCTAACATAAACCATTATAAAACTGGTCAAAATATATAAGTCCATTGTTTTCAAGTAATGGATAAAAGTAAAAGCAGATGGTGCTCCTTAAGAGAAAGGGAACACAAGAGATGAGTCCCACATTCACTAGGATTCTTGGACTAGTGAGTACCTTCTCTACTGTGTAGGGAGGAAGAGCTCAAGCAGAGAAGCTTCTTGCTAAATTGAGAAGACAGAGTTCAGGGCTTTGAAGGCATCTGGGATTTACTGGGTTCAGTCCTATAGATGGTGTAGATAAGAAGAGAGGAAGCTCCTAAATTCTGCATGGAATTCTCCATAGAGCCTTGGCTGAGAAAGGCATTGTGTGTGTAGGACAAGACTGTGAGAACTACCTCATAGCAGAGACCACCTGCTATGCGGGTGAGAACTAGGTAGAGATATCACACATCACACAGAGCTGAGAGGTGCCAGAGTTCCGGTTAAGAGACATAAGTGCCTCAGGCACTCAGTTAAAATGCAAGAAAAGCCATGCTATAGGAGTAAGGAACATGAGAACACCACAGAACTGAGAACAAAACAAAAAGACCAGCCTTAACAAAAAATGAAATCAAACTTGACAGAATCAAAAGTATCTGCTAGCAACTGCCCACCTGAAAAAATGTCAACACTCTTTGGAGGCAAACAACATAATTCAGATTTGCAACAATTTATCATTCCTTATATCTACAGAATATTGAAACATTACTGGACATGCAAAGAAGAAGAAGAATGAAACCGATAATCAAGGAAAACAATTAGTAGAAACAGATCCCAGGACAACCCATATGCTGGAGTTAGTAGACAAGGGGTTTAAAAGCAGCTATATTAGTAAAAGTCTCATATATGAATAGGATCTAAGGTGTAACATGGTGACTGTAGTTGATCCCACTGTATTGTATAATTGAAAGTTGTTAAGAAAGTAGAATGTAAATATTCTCACCAAAAAAAAAGGTAAATATGTGAGGTGATGAATGTGTTAATTAACTTGATTGGCGGGAATCCTTTCACAATACATATATACATATATCAAATCATCACTTGTATACTTTAAATATCTTACAATTTTATGTGTCAATTATACCTCAATAAAGCTGGGGGAAGAGGCAGCTATTATAAACATGTTCAAAGGATTAAAAGAAAAGATGGTCACCTCTTGGGAATAGATAGGGAATGGAAAATAAAACAAATGATGATTCTGGAACTGGTAAATACAAATTGTGAAATGATAATGCCACTGAATGGGTTTAAACAGTGTATTGGAGATTTATAAAAGAAAGAATTAAAAAACTTGACTGACCGATAGAAAGAAATAATCAAACATTGTATATCAACTGTACTTCAATAAAAAAATTAAAAATTTTAAAAACCTAAAAATCAGAGACAAAAATATTTTTAAATAAATGAAAAGAGTATCAGAAACTTGTGAGTCAAGAAATCTAATTTGCATGTGACTAAAATCACTGAAAAAAGAGAAACAGAGAATAGGGCTGAAAACATTTGAAGAAATAATGGCAAAATTGGTGAAAAACATTGAACTACTGACTTAGGAATCTGAGTGAATTCCATGCAGGATAAATATAAAGAGAACCACATCCAGGCACATAAGAGTCAAATGGCTGGAAACTGAAAATAATCATAAAAGCAGCCGACAAAAAAAAGGCACATTGCCTACATACAAAATGATGGCTTAAATAACTATCAAAACAATGAAACCCAGATGATAATGAAATGACATCTTTAAAGTGCTTTAAAAACAAGAGTCCATCTAGAATTGTATCCACTGAAAATATCTATTAAAAATAAGGATGAAACGGCTTCCCTGGTGGTGCAGTGGTTGAGAATCTGCCTGCCAATGCAGGGGACACGGGTTCGAGCCCTGGTCTGGGAAGATCCCACATGCCGCGGAGCAACTAGGCCCGTGAGCCACAACTACTGAGCCTGCGCGTCTGGAGCCTGTGCTCCGCAACAAGAGAGGCCACGATAGTGAGAGGCCCACGCACTGCGATGAAGAGTGGCCCCCACTTGCTGCAACTAGAGAAAGCCCTCGCACAGAAACGAAGACCCAACACAGCCATAAATAAATAAATAAATAAATAAGGATGAAATGAAGACATCTTCAGATATGTAAAAGCTGAAAGAATTTATTGTCAGCATACCTGCACAACAAGAAATGCAAAAGAATTATTCATCTTGAAGGCAAATGACATCAGATGGAAACAGATTTATAGAATGGCAGTGGAAGTGGTAAATATGTAGGTAAATATAAAATTTTATCACTTTTACTTTCCTCAATTTCTTTAAAAGTTAACTGACTATTTACAGTAAAAGTAGTAGTGTTTCACTGTGAGGTTTAAGATGTCTGTAGATGTGAAATATTTGACAAAAATAGCACGAAGCATGGAGTGGGGAGGGAATAAATGAAATAATACTATTTTAAGGTTCCTACATTTTCCTTGAGGTGGTACAATATTAATTCTAAGTAGACTCTGACAAGTTAAGGAAACATATTGTAATCCCCATCAATCATTTAGAGGTATAGCTAAAAAGCAAATCCATGATTACTGGAGTGTAGTGGATTAGACTCTCACATGTACGCTTAACAGATTCTTGACACAGTCTCAAAGACACTTCAGAGGAATCTTCTTAAACACAAATTGAACCAATTGGATATCCATGTGCAAAAAATTTTTAAAAATTAAAATGGAATCTCACTCCATGTATAAAAATTAACTGAAAATGATCCTAAATGTAAAATCTAAAACTATAAAACATAGGAAAACATAAGAGAAAATCTGTGTGACTTTGATTTAACAATAATTTCTTTGTTTACAACCACAAATGTACTATTCACTAAAAAAAAGAAATGGATTTATTTGACTTCATCAAAATTCAAAACTTCTCCTCTTTGAAAGACACTATTAAGAAAATGAAAAAAGCTACAAACTGGGAGAGAATATCTGCAAATCACATATCCGATAAAACATTTAAATCCAGAATTTATAAAGAACTCTCAAAGTTCAATAATAAGAAATACAACAACCCAATAAAAAGGCAGGGCAAGTGATTTCAATAAATATTTCACCAAAGATACATCCATGGCAAAAAAAAAAAAAAAAAAAAAAAAAAAAATCACATGAAAAGATGCTCATCATTAGTCATTAGGAAAACAAATTCAAACCACAGTGAGATATCATGGCATCTCTATTTGAATGTCTATAATTAGAAATATTTCACATAGCAAGTTTTGCTGAGAATGCAGAGCAACTTTAAAATACTTCTGAGGAGAATATAAAATGATAAAACCACTTTGGAAAGAGTTTGCAATTTCATAAGAAGTTAAACATACACCTTCTATATGGCCCCACCATTTCACTCCTAGGTATTTACCACAAGAAAAAATGAACACACATGTCCATAGAAAGACTTGCACATAAGTGTTCATAGTAGTTTTATGTGTAATAACCAAAAACTGGAAATGACATAAATGCCCATCAGAGGTGAATGGATAAACAAATTGTGGGTGGTCCTCGGGAAGATGGCGGAAGAGTAAGACGCGGAGATCACCTTCCTTCCCACAGATACAGTAGAAATACATCTACACGTGGAACTGCTCCTACAGAACACCCACTGAACGCTGGCAGAAAACGTCCGACCTCCAAAAAGGCAAGAAACTCCCCCCGTACTTGGGTAGGGCAAAAGAAAAAAGAAATAACAGAGACAAAAGAATAGGGACGGCACCTGCACTAGTGGGAGGGAGCCGTGAAGGAGGAAAGATTTCCACGCACTAGGAAGCCCCTTCGCGGGCGGAGACTGCAGGTGGCAGAGGGGGGAAGCTTCGGAGCCACGGAGGAGAGCGCAGCCACAGGGGTGCGGAGGGCAAAGCGGAGAGGTTCCCGCACGGAGGCTCGGCGCCGAGCAGCACTCTCCAGCCCGAGAGGCTTGTCTGCTCACCCGCCGGGGCGGGCGGGGCTGGGAGCTGAGGCTCGGGCTTCGGTCGGATCGCAGGGAGAGGACTGGGGTTGGCGGCGTGAACACAGCCTGAAGGGGTTAGTGCACCACAGCTAGCCAGGAGGGAGTCCGGGAAAAAGTCTGCAGCTGCCGAAGAGGCAAGAGACTTTTTCTTCCCTCTTTGTTTCCTGGTGCGCGAGGAGAGGGGATTCAGAGCGCCGCCTAAACGAACTTCAGAGACGGGCGCGAGCCGCAGCTACCAGCGCGGATCCCACAGCAACAGGGGCGCAGAGGGAAAAACGGAGAGATTCCCGCACAGAGGCTCGGCGCCGAGCAGCACTCGCCAGCCCGAGAGGCTTGTCTGCTCCCCCGCCGGGGCGGGCGGGGCTGGGAGCTGAGGCTCGGCTTCCGTTGGATCGCAGGGAGAGGACTGAGGCTGGCAGCGTGAACACAGCCTGAAGGGATTAGCGCACAACAGCTGGCTGGGAGGGAGACCGGGAAAAAGTCTGCAGCTGCCGAAGAGGCAAGAGACTTTTTCTTGCCTCTTTGTTTCGCGGCGCGCAAGGAGAGGGGATTCAGAGCGCCGCCTAAACGAACTCCAGAGAAGGGCGAGAGCCGCGGCGATCACCGCAGACCCCACAGCAACAGGGGCACAGAGGAAAAAAACGGAGAGACTCCCGCACAGAGGCTCGGCGCCGAACAGCACTCACCAGCCCGAGAGGCTTGGCTGCTCGGCGGGCGGGGCTGGGAGCTGAGGCTCGGGTTTCGGTTTCGGTTGGATCGCAGGGAGAGGACTGGGGCTGGCGGCGTGAACAGAGCCTGAAGGGGTTAGCGCACCACAGCTGGCTGGTAGGGAGTCCGGGAAAAAGTCTGCAGCTGCCGAAGAGGCAAGAGACTTTTTCTTGCTTCTTTGTTTCGCGGCGCGCAAGGAGAGGGGATTCAGAGTGCCGCCTAAACGAACTCCAGAGAAAGGCGCGAGCTGCGGCGATCAGCACGGACCCCAGAGACGGGCGTGAGACGCTGGGGCTGCTGCTGCCGCCTCCAAAAAACCTGTGTGTGAGCACAGGTCACTCTCCACATCGCCCCTCCTGGGAGCCTGTGCAGCCCGCCACTGCCAGGGTCCCGTGATCCGGGGACAAGTTCCCCGGGAGAACGCACTGCCCACCTCAGGCTGGTGCAACGTCACGCCGGCCTCGGCCGCCGCAGGCTCACCCCGCCTCCTCTGTACACCTCCCTCCCCGCGGCCTGAGTGAGCCAGAGCCCCCGAAGCAGCTGCTCCTTTAACCCCGTCCTGTCTGTGCGGGGAATAGACGCCCTCAGGCGACCTACACACAGAGGCGGGTCCAAATCCAAAGCTGAACCCCAGGAACTGTGCGAACAGGGAAGATAAGGGGAAATCTCTCCCAGCAGCCTTAGAAGCAGCGGATTAAAATTCCACAAACAACTTGATGTGCCTGCATCTGTTGAATACCTGAATAGACAACGAATCATCCCAAATTCAGGAGGTGGACTTTGGGAGCAGGATATATTAATTTTTCCCCTTTTCCTTTATTTGTGAGTGTATATGTATATGCTTCTGGGTGCGATTTTGTCTGTATAGCTTTGCTTTACAATAGCTTTATTTTACTTCACTATATTATAGCCTCTTTCTTTCTTTCTTTCTTTCTTTCTATTTTTTCTCCCTTTTACTCTGAGCCGTGTGGACGAAAGGCTCTTGGTGCTCCAGCCAGGCATCAGGGCCGTGCCTCTGAGGTGGGAGAGCCAACTTCAGGACACTGGTCCACAAGAGACCTCCCAGCTTCACGTAATACCAAACGGCAAAAATCTCTCAGAGATCTCCATCTCAACATCAAGACCCAGCTTCACTCAACGACCAGCAAGCTACAGTGCTGGACACCCTATGCCAAACAACTAGCAAGACAGGAACACAGCCCCATCCATTAGCAGAGAGGCTGCCTAAAATCATAATAAGGCCACAGACACCCCAAAATACACCACCAGACGTGGACGTGCCCACCAGAAAGACAAGATCCAACCTCATCCACCAGAGCTCAGGCACTAGTTCCCTCCACCAGGAAGCCTACACAACCCACTGAACCAACCTTAGCCACTGGGGACAGATACCAAAAACAACAGGAACTACGAACCTGAAGCCTGTGAAAAGGAGACCCCAAACACAGTAAGATAAGCAAAATGAGACGACAGAAAAACACACAGCAGATGAAGGAGCAGGGTCAGAACATACCAGACTTAACAAATGAAGAGGAAATAGGTAGTCTACCTGAAAAAGAATTCAGAATAATGATAGTAAGGATGATCCAAAATCTTGGAAATAGAATAGACAAAATGCAAGAAACATTTAACAAGGACGTAGAAGAACTAAAGAGGAACCAAGCAATGATGAAAACCACAATAAATGAAATTAAAAATACTCTAGATGGGATCAATAGCAGAATAACTGAGGCAGAAGAAAGGATAAGTGACCTGGAAGATAAAATGGTGGAAATAACTACTGCAGAGCAGGATAAAGAAAAAAGAATGAAAAGAACTGAGGACAGTCTCAGAGACCTCTGGGACAACATTAAACGCGCCAACATTCGAATTATAGGGGTCCCAGAAGAAGAAGAGAAAAAGAAAGGGACTGAGAAGATATTTGAAGAGATTATAGTTGAAAACTTCCCTAATATGGGAAACGAAATAGTTAATCAAGTCCTGGAAGCACAGAGAGTCCCATACAGGATAAACCCAAGGAGAAACACACCAAGACACATATTAATCAAACTGTCAAAAATTAAATATAAGGAAAACATATTAAAGGCAGCAAGGGAAAAAAAACAAATAACACACAAGGGAATCCCCCTAAGGTTAACATCTGATCTTTCAGCAGAAACTCTGCAAGCCAGAAGGGAGTGGCAGGATATACTTAAAGTGATGAAGGAGAAAAACCTGCAACCAAGATTACACTACCCAGCAAGGATCTCATTCAGATTCGATGGAGAAATTAAAACCTTTACAGACAAGCAAAAGCTGAGAGAGTTCAGCACCACCAAACCAGCTTTACAACAAATGCTAAAGGAACTTCTCTAGGCAAGAAACACAAGAGAAGGAAAACACCTACAATAACAAACCCAAAACATTTAAGAAAATGGGAATAGGAACATACATATCGATAATTACCTTGAATGTAAATGGATTAAATGCTCCCACCAAAAGACACAGGCTGGCTGAATGGATACAAAAACAAGACCCATATATATGCTGTCTACAAGAGACCCACTTCAGACCTAGAGACACATATAGACTGAAAGTGAGGGGATGGAAAAAGATATTCCATGCAAATGGAAATCAAAAGAAAGCTGGAGTAGCAATTCTCATATCAGACAAAATAGACTTTAAAATAAAGACTATTACAAGAGACAAAGAAGGACACTATATAATGATCAAGGGATCGATCCAAGAGGAAGGTATAACAATTGTAAATATTTATGCACCCAACATAGGAGCACCTCAATACATAAGGCAAATACTAACAGCCATAAAAGGGGAAATCGACAGCAACACAATCATAGTAGGGGACTTTAACACCCCACTCTCACCAATGGACAGATCATCCAAAATGAAAATAAATAAGGAAACACAAGCTTTAAATGATACATTAAACAAGATGGACTTAATTGATATTTATAGGACATTCCATCCAAAAACAACAGAATACACATTTTTCTCAAGTGCTCATGGAACATTCTCCAGGATAGATCATATCTTGGGTCACAAATCAAGCCTTGGTAAATTTAAGAAAATTGAAATCATATCAAGTATCTTTTCCGACCACAACGCTATGAGACTAGATATCAATTACAGGAAAAGATCTGTAAAAAATACAAACACATGGAGGCTACACAATACATTACTTAATAACGAAGTGATCACTGAAGAAATCAAAGGGGAAATCAAAAAATACCTAGAAACAAATGACAATGGAGATACGACGACCCAAAACCTATGGGACGCAGCAAAAGCAGTGCTAAGAGGGAAGTTTATAGCAATACAAGCCTACCTCAAGAAACAGGAAACATCTCGAATAAACAACCTAACCTTGCACCTAAAGCAATTAGAGAAAGAAGAACAAAAAAACCCCAAAGCCAACAGAAGGAAAGAAATTATAAAGATCAGGTCAGAAATAAATGAAAAAGAAATGAAGGAAACAATAGCAAAAATCAATGAAACTAAAAGCTGGTTCTTTGAGAAGATAAACAAAATTGATAAACCATTAGCCAGACTCATCAAGAGAAAAAGGGAGAAGACTCAGATCAATAGAATTAGAAATGAAAAAGGAGAAGTAACCACTGACACTGCAGAAATACAAAAGATCATGAGAGATTACTACAAGCAACTCTATGCCAATAAAATGGACAACCTGGAAGAAATGGACAGATTCTTAGAAATGCACAAACTGCCGAGACTGAACCAGGAAGAAATAGAAAATATGAACAGACCAATCACAAGCACTGAAATTGAAACTGTGATTAAAAACCTTCCAACAAACAAAAGCCCAGGACCAGATGGCTTCACAGGTGAATTCTATCAAACATTTAGAGAAGAGCTAACACCTATCCTTCTCAAACTCTTCCAAAATAGTGCAGAGGGAGGAACACTCCCAAACTCATTCTACGAGGCCACCATCACCCTGATACCAAAACCAGACAAAGATGTCACAAAGAAAGAAAACTACAGGCCAATATCACTGATGAACATAGATGCAAAAATCCTCAACAAAATACTAGCAAACAGAATCCAACAGCACATTAAAAGGATCATACACCATGATCAAGTGGGGTTTATCCCAGGAATGCAAGGATTCTTCAATATACGCAAATCAATCAATGTGATACATCATATTAACAAACTGAAGGAGAAAAACCATATGATCATCTCAATAGATGCAGAGAAAGCTTTCGACAAAATTCAACACCCATTTATGATAAAAGCCCTGCAGAAAGTAGGCATAGAGGGAACTTTCCTCAACATAATAAAGGCCATATATGACAAACCCACAGCCAACATTGTCCTCAATGGTGAAAAACTGAAACCATTTCCACTAAGATCAGGAACAAGACAAGGTTGCCCACTCTCACCACTATTATTCAACATAGTTTTGGAAGTGTTAGCCACAGCAATCAGAGAAGACAAAGAAATAAAAGGAATCCAAATCGGAAAAGAAGAAGTAAAGCTGTCACTATTTGCAGATGACATGATACTATACATAGAGAATCCTAAAGATGCTACCAGAAAACTCCTAGAGCTAATCAATGAATTTGGTAAAGTAGCAGGATACAAAATTAATGCACAGAAATCTCTTGCATTTCTATACACTAATGACGAAAAATCTGAAAGTGAAATTAAGAAAACACTCCCATTTACCATTGCAACAAAAAGAATAAAATATCTAGGAATAAACCTACCTAAGGAGACAAAAGACCTGTATGCAGAAAATTATAAGACACTGATGAAAGAAATTAAAGATGATACAAATAGATGGAGAGATATACCATGTTCCTGGATTGGAAGAATCAACATTGTGAAAATGACTCTACTACCCAAAGCAATCTACAGATTCAATGCAATCCCTATCAAACTACCACTGGCATTTTTCACAGAACTAGAACAAAAAATTTCACAATTTGTATGGAAACACAAAAGACCCCGAATAGCCAAAGCAATCTTGAGAACGAAAAATGGAGCTGGGGGAATCAGGCTCCCTGACTTCAGACTATATTACAAAGCTTCAGTAATCAAGACAGTTTGGTACTGGCACAAAAACAGAAATATAGATCAATGGAACAGGATAGAAAGCCCAGAGATAAACCCACACACATATGGGCACCTTATTTTTGATAAAGGAGGCAAGCATATACAGTGGAGAAAAGACAGCCTCTTCAATAAGTGGTGCTGGGAAAATTGGACAGGTACATGTAAAAGTATGAAAATAGAACACTCCCTGACACCATGCACAAAAATAAACTCAAAATGGATTAAAGACCTAAGTGTAAGGGCAGACACTATCAAACTCTTAGAGGAAAACATAGGCAGAACACTCTATGACATACATCACAGCAAGATTCTTTTTGACCCAGCTCCCAGAGAAATGGAAATAAGAACACAAATAAACAAATGGGACCTAATGAAACTTAAAAGCTTTTGCACAGCAAAGGAAACCATAAACAAGACCAAAAGACAACCATCAGAATGGGAGAAAATATTTGCAAATGAAGCAACTGACAAAGGATTAATCTCCAAGATTTACAAGCAGCTCATGCAGCTCAATAACAAAAAAACGAACAACCCAATCCAAAAATGGGCCGAAGACCTAAATAGACATTTCTCCAAAGAAGATATACAGATGGCCTACAGACACATGAAAGAATGCTCAACATCATTAATCATTAGAGAAATGCAAATCAAAACTACAATGAGATATCATCTCACACCGGTCAGAATGGCCATCATCAAAAAATCTAGAAACAATAAATGCTGGAGAGGGTGTGGAGGAAAGGGAACACTCTTGCACTGTTGGTGGGAATGTAAATTGATACAGCCACTATGGAGAACAGTATGGAGGTTCCTTAAAAAACTACAAATAGAACTACCATACGACCCAGCAATCCCACTACTGGGCATATACCCTGAGAAAACCATAGGTCAAAAAGAGTCATGTACCAAAATGTTCATTGCAGCTCTATTTACAATAGCCAGGACATGGAAGCAATCAAAATGTCCATCGACAGATGAATGGATAAAGAAGATGTGGCACATATATACAATGGAATATTACTCAGCCATAAAAAGAAATGAAATGGAGGTATTTGTAATGAGGTGGATGGAGTTAGAGTCTGTCATACAGAGTGAAGTAAGTCAGAAAGAGAAAAACAAATGCAGTATGCTAACACATATATACGGAATCTAAGGGGAAAAAAAAAAAAAAAAAAAAAAAAAAAAAAGGCCATGAAGAACCTAGTGGCAAGACGGGAATAAAGACACAGACCTACTAGAGAATGGACTTGAGGATATGGGGAGGGGGTGGGGTGAGATGTGACAGGGTAAGAGAGTGTCATGGACATATATACACTACCAAATGTAAAATAGATAACTAGTGGGAAGCAGCCGCATAGCACAGGGAGATCAGCTCGGTGCTTTGTGACCACCTAGAGGGATGGGATGGGGAGGGTGGGAGGGAGGGAGATGAAAGAGGGAAGAGAAATGGGAACATATTGTATATGTATAACTGATTCACTTTGTTATAAAGCAGAAGCTAACACACCATTGTAAGGCAATTATACTTCAATAAAGATGTTAAAAAAAAAAAAAAAAAAAAAAATAAATGCTGGAGAGGGTGTGGAGGAAAGGGAACACTCTTGCACTGTTGGTGGGAATGTAAATTGATACAGCCACTATGGAGAACAGTATGGAGGTTCCTTAAAAAACTACAAATAGAACTACCATACGACCCAGCAATCCCACTACTGGGCATATACCCTGAGAAAACCATAGGTCAAAAAGAGTCATGTACCAAAATGTTCATTGCAGCTCTATTTACAATAGCCAGGACATGGAAGCAATCAAAATGTCCATCGACAGATGAATGGATAAAGAAGATGTGGCACATATATACAATGGAATATTACTCAGCCATAAAAAGAAATGAAATGGAGGTATTTGTAATGAGGTGGATGGAGTTAGAGTCTGTCATACAGAGTGAAGTAAGTCAGAAAGAGAAAAACAAATGCAGTATGCTAACACATATATACGGAATCTAAGGGGAAAAAAAAAAAAAAAAAAAAAAAAAAAAAAGGCCATGAAGAACCTAGTGGCAAGACGGGAATAAAGACACAGACCTACTAGAGAATGGACTTGAGGATATGGGGAGGGGGTGGGGTGAGATGTGACAGGGTAAGAGAGTGTCATGGACATATATACACTACCAAATGTAAAATAGATAACTAGTGGGAAGCAGCCGCATAGCACAGGGAGATCAGCTCGGTGCTTTGTGACCACCTAGAGGGATGGGATGGGGAGGGTGGGAGGGAGGGAGATGAAAGAGGGAAGAGAAATGGGAACATATTGTATATGTATAACTGATTCACTTTGTTATAAAGCAGAAGCTAACACACCATTGTAAGGCAATTATACTTCAATAAAGATGTTAAAAAAAAAAAACAAAAAACAAAAATAAACAAAAACAAAAAAAAAAAAACAAATTGTGACTTATACTAATGGAACACTACTTAGCAATAAAAAAGGAATGAACTATTGATACACACAACAGCATGAATGAATCTCAAAATAATAAGGCAAAGTGAAAGAAGATAGACAAAAAAAGAGTATGTACTTTATGATTCCATTTATAAAAAATTCTAGAAAGATCCCATTTATGCAAAATTCTAGAAAATGCAAACTAATCTATAGTGACAGAAAGCAGACTAGAGCTTGCCTGGTGATAGGGATGTTACAGGAAAGGGGAGAAGGAAACAACTGCCAAGGAGCACAAGAAAACTTTTGAGAGTGATAAATACTTTCCTAATCTTGAATATGGTGATAGTTTTATGGATGTATACATATACCAGAAAATATCAAACTGTAAGATTTAAATATGTGCATAAAATATTTATTTTATGTCAATCTTACCTCAAAAAATGTTTTTTATAAAAGAATGTTTATAGTAACACTACTTGTAAAAGCAAAAACCCTTAGATTCTGTTGCTTACAACTATCTCCAATAGTACAGTAGAAAAATAATTTTTTATTAAATTGATTTCCACATAGCAATACAAATGAAAAAAGGCTACAGATATATGCAAAAACATGTATGAAACTTCAGAACATACATATGAGTAAAAATAGCAGATTGTAGAAGTATAAACAATAATATTATTACATTATAAAATCAAAAATATAGAAAACTAAACAATGTATTGTTTAGTAATATCTACAATTGCTATAAAACTATAAAGAGAAACACAAGAGAGAATAAACACAATTCAGATTAGTGGTTCTGGGCAGGTGGGATGGGAATTGATGGAAAGCAGGGCACACAGGATGTCTCAAATTTAATTGCGATATTTTAATTTTTAAACTAGTGGTGGCCAACCTGTGCATTACTTGTATTGTTATCCTTTGTACTGTAGATGTATTTTATAAGTATCCTTTTTTGTTTACCCAGTATTTAATAGAATATGTCAGCAAGTCTTAAAACTTAAACCCTCAATTTAAAATGTAAGGATTTCAGACTGGGCTAAACAAAGCATGACCATGCATGTACTGTCTAGAAAATGTGCACTTGAAACGACCAGAGTGGTTCAGAGTAAAAGGATCAAAAAAAAGATAAGCTATGAAAACAATAAGCATAAGAAAGCAAGTGTTTTTATATTAATATCAAAGTATACATCCAGACAAGAGTATCATCAGCAGTAAAGAGGAACATTTCATAATGATCAAAGGGTCAATTCAACAAAGTAATGGGGAATGAGTGAAATCATTATCTGCAAACATGAGGGCAAACTGATTGACTAATGAGAGTCCACAGAGTCCTTCTTTGGTCTCTCTAGAAAGTATAGTCATGACTTGGAAGGACGCTGGCTCTGTCAACTTCACCGACCCACCATTCCAGTTCTGAACTGCCTTCCTGCAGATTTCTTGTACTTCATATTCATAAGCTTCTATCCTATCCTAAAGAGATGAAAAAAACCCAACAACAGCAATAACAATAAAAAGGGAATAAAAGAATTTGGGGGTATTCATAAAACAATCAATATTACAACTATTAGCATTTAATAATTCATTATAATATCCAAACATTTGCTCAAATTCTAAAAGATAAGTTGTTTAGACTGTGAACTTTTTATTTCTGCCTCTATTTGCCACTTGCTCTTTTGCTTGGATATTTTTTTCTCTCTTTGATTTTACGTTAGCACTTAAATCAGGAATACAAATATAGAACTTAAAAATAAATTGATACATAGTTGAACCCATGTGTGATCAGAAAAATCAAAATCATTTTTCTTTTCAGACAAAAGTATTAAAATGAATTGCCATCCTGGCTAAGTGGAGACATTACAGTGACATGAGTAATATTCCAAGTTGCTGCAAAAAGCTGCAGTATTTGCTGATTACTCTATGGTAACTGTGTCAGAAGCAGGGCTTGGGGACAGGTTTCATCTTCTAAAATTATTTCCACCGAGGAAGAGAAGCTGGCACCTTGATGATTGTCGAACAATAAACAAAACAAAATAACTCAGGCAACTGACATAAGCTGGGGAATAGTACAAGCTACCAACTTCACTGGCCCCTGTCCATCTAGTCTTCTCTTTTAATTTATTTCTTGATTTATACCATGGATGGATTTATCCTTTTCTTTTCCCCAGCTCACACTTCTGATTTTCAGAGCTGGATTATTTTTTCCTCATTCCTACTCTCTGGAGGAGTTACAGATCCATATAACCTGGGGTTCAATCACAGAGGGGTCTCCTTATCTGCAGAAATCTCCAGTTGTTATAACCATGACAATCTGAATGGCTATAGGCCACCAAGAGGCTGCTCAGAGCTGAAGACACTTGAAAACATTAACATTATTTCTATCTTATGAAAATGTAGTTATGCGAGCAGTGTGTAACCATTGTTCAAATACAGTATGTCAATTGAGGTGTGTATGTGTGCATTTGTGTGATTTGCATAAACCATATCTAAAAATCCATCACATCATTTAATGTTAGTTACACAAATGTGCTCACATATGGAGAGGGAGTTTAGCATTATGAATATTTTCACCATTTATTATTTCAACAAATACTTATTCATTAGGTATTTATTGAGCACCTATGATGTACCAGGCTGTGAATTAGATGCTGTGGGAGCTATAAAGAAGAATTATTCAGACTAACCCCTAAGCAGCTTATAACTCAGGGGCAGAGATAAACGAAGGACTCAAAAACTGTACTTCCAAGTAGAAAGTGATATATACCCCAAGAAGGCAAGTAAAAAGTGTCAAAGGAGTCTGAAAAAGGGAGACATTCTGAGGGTGCAGACTATAAAGGAGAGACATCCAGAAATGCTTTTAGGAAGAGGTATTTTTTAAATGGGCCAGTCTGATCAGATTTCAAGAGGGGCAGCTGGTAGAGACAACATCTCCATTAAAGCAAATTGCACGTACAGAGCTGTAGAAATAAGAGAGTGAGGTGCATTATCAAGCATGTGGATTTGTCTAATTTGAGTAGAGCATAAGGTTTTAAGAGAGTCCTGGAGATGAAGCCTGGGCTACAGGGGTTCAGAATAAATGTAATAGACACTGGGGAGCTTTTCAAAGAATTTGTGTATGGAGATGAGAAGCACTGAGATGTAAATTTTTTGTCTCCTTTATTCATTTCCCCTCAATGCCCAGCAGAGACCTGTGCACTTAGTGGAGTCCCAGTGAAAAATGATGTTTATGGCCTACATTTACTGAGCACTTATGATGTGCCTGACTCTGTTCTAAACACTTGACACATAGAAGCTCATTTAATCCTCACCTCAACCTGATAAGGTTTTTGACATAATTATCTCTATTCTATAGATGAAGTAACTAAGATGTAACATTTAAATTAAAAACTTAACCAAAGTCACACAGTTTTTGATAATAGAACAAGGACATAGGCCAAAGTCTCAACTAGTTTTCTCTATTGCTTCTCGACAAATAAATATCTACTAAATAAATAAATGAAGACCTTCATACACTGGAGGACAACACTTTATACTCTTTCTCTCATGATTAGATGACAGATGACATTAGACACAACTCACTGGACTGAGTCACAGCCTTAGTTGTTACATTCTCAATGACAATACAGGAACTGTTTGTTCGGGTCTGAATCCTGCTATCATCAGGAGAATGTAGCCTGTTGTTTTTTTGTTTTGTTTTGTCATTGAATCCTACAAGATGTGCAAAAATAGCTCCCAGGTGCTAATACCAGGCAGCAGTTATTAAGAGCCGACCATCCATTACGATGGCCGTGGTGTGTGGCATCCCTGCCTGGCACCGTGCGGCTATGAGAGACATGGAAGAATCTGCAAGAGGCCTGTGTGGAAAGGAAGGTAGAACTAGTCCTAGGGAGCCCTTGGGATGTGTGAAATTGCCTCCTCTTCTGTGTGCAGAATCAGAATGTTTCCTCACACTGGGATAATAAAATTATTCTGCAATTGGTTGGGGAAGGGGGAGAAGTGGGCTGTAGAGTGATTTGAGGTTGGTCTGCACAAGCCAGGGAAAGGGAGAACAATTATCTGCTCTTTGTAATTATAAAGACATCTTAGCTGGAACATGTAAGTTCCAAAAGTCATCTTTGCCTTTGATGTTCCTTTTTGCTCTTTCCAAATAATATAAATGCCTTATATCTTTCTAGGAAGACATGACCTTAAGGTTTCTGAAAAGGGGAATCAATCCAGTCATGTCTGGAAGTACTTACTGAGTGCTTATTATGAACCATTCAGGTCCACCTTATTGGGAGTTAGAAGTCCCTGAGGCAGTGTGGTAAAGAAAGAGAGCATGAACTTTGACACCAAATCAAATCCCTCTCCAGCTCTTAGTGGCTGAGAGGCCATGTTTAAGGCATTCCAATGCTCTAATCCCATTTCTTCATGTCTAACATGGAGACAACAAGAGCACCTATATGATAGAGTGGTGGTGGAGTTCAAATGAGGTGCTGTAGTACACAACGAATCTGTGTGTGTGTGTGTGTGTGCATGCAAGCACAGCAGTGATCGAAATGTATTTCAGTTTAAGCTGTTGCTGAAAAGTTGTCTATCTCACAGTTCCTCAGACCATAGAGCCAGGTTACCAATATAACTTCAGTATAATTCCAGACACACCCATCTGTAGCTGCTTCATCAGTGAAGGGAAGCAATAACATAAAGTTTTTAGGGAAGCAATAACATAAAGTTTTATAATTAATTTAGATAAGATTACATGAAATGGTGGTAAAGTGATGCCACACACATTCCTTCCATAGGCATTTGTGTATTAGTTTGCTATTGCCTCTCTAACCAAGTACCACAGATTTAGTGGCTTAATCATTACAAATTTATTATTTTACAGTTCAGAAGGTTAGATGTCTCTTTGGGCTAAAATCAAGATGTAGGCAGAGCCTCTAGTGCTTCTTCTGGAGGCTCTAGGGGAGAATTTGTTACTTACCTTTTCCATCTTCTAGAGGCTGTCCATGTTCCTTGGATGGTAGTCCTCTTCCATCTTCAAAGAGGCCAATCACATCAATCTGACCTCTGCTTCTGTCATCACATCTTCTTCTCTGACTCTCCCGCTTCCCTCTTACCCTTATAAGAATCCATGTAATCACAGTGTGTCTGCCAGATAATCCAGGATAATCTCTTCATCACAAGATCCTTAATTTAATCACATCTACAAAGTGCACAATCCATTTTGTAATACAGTATAATGTAGTAACATTATATTGTTATATATCCACATATTCTAGGGATTAACTAGTTTTCTCTATTGACTCGTAACAGATAAATATTTGTTTAAAAAATAGATATATGGACATCTGTGAGAACAATTGTTCTGCCTGCCACACAGTTTTGTTCTGTTTTGTTTACTGTTGTATTCTTGCCCCTATCCCAGCATGTCACTGGGCTTCAGTCTTTGTTCTGTTTGTTTTCTATTTTCTTCCCTCCCCAGTCCTGCACTGTCACCGGACCTCAGAGGTATCACACAGGTTTTGAAATAACTCTCACCAAGGGGCAGAGTTGCTTACCTAGTGAGGAAAATACTCTGAGGACACTTGAAAGAGGACATTGATAGCCTGTTCCAGGCTTATACTGTTCAGAGCTTTTCCCTTCTTTAGACCCCAGCTGGGCAGCTCTTCACCCTAGCTTTCTAAAAGCAGCCCAAATTCGGGTAAACACATTCTGAATTATTCCATTCGAGATTGTAACCTCCCCAAAGGACAGAGATAACGGTGACCTTCTGTCCTTCCAGAATTTCAGCCTTGTGTTTAACACTTGGATTTAGTGCATATGGGTTGCTTAATAAACCAGAATACTTATGTTTCTGTCATGCATATTCCTATAACCATAGCCAAAGAAAAATGGTTCTGAAGAAAATATTTTTATTATCTCTTATTTTACCCTCTAAAATCTAATTCGGAGCATGGGAAGAAATGCCCTCACAGAGCCAAATTTCATGTTCATTAACGTAATTGGACATTAGTGCCATAGCCGCCTCCTCCCACTCCACAGCGAGAATGACCTTCTTCCTTTATTATCAATAACACACAGTGAAGGTCTGGCTGGGACTGACCATACGGTAACTGAGCTCTGGGTCCCTTGGGCAGCAGGTTGATTTTTACTTATAGTGACAAGATGATCTTTACACTTGTTTCTCTTTGGACTGTATACACACAGCTCTATCCATAAGCCAAAACACAGCCAGGCTGGCTCTTTTCACTCTGCACTTTACTTAGCTGACGAGGTGTCAGCATTAATTTCTTGACTATAAGGAAGTTTCATCTCTCTTGCCCTAAGGATGTTTTCTTGACCTCTCCAGTCCTGTGATTGGGAACGATTTGGTCTTTTCTCATAGGCTCCAAACATTTTCTTTCTTTTCCATTGCAATTATTATCTCCTGTGACATTTACAAGGACCCTTTCTGCTGTAGCTAGAGCTATAAACATACAGGGAGCCTCGGCAACCCAGAATGCTTTTCTGCTTGAACATGCCAGGTAATAAGTATGGGAGCTTTCAGCATGAATTTATGATTTGAGCCTTGTGAATAAGTGCCCAGCTTCAAAAGCAGCCTACTAACAGCACCTTTCTCAGTTGGACTCTTCAAGAATATGTTTGAAAGAATTATAGTTAGTATAACTATGTAAATAGAACAGTTAATTGTTCAACTCTACAGAAACCCTCATTTTTTTAAATTGTAAGAGAATGAGATTCACACAATGACTGGGAGAAAGTTTGCACTGGAGTTGGTTTCAAGACTCAAGGCAATGGTGAGAATAGTACCAGGCTAGACATGACCCGAACTCAGATCACGAATGAGTTGTGTCACCTTTGACAAGTCATTCACTTCCTTAGAATTTTATTTACCTAACTTGCAAGAGAAACGTATTAGCCTAGCTCATCCTTAAGGTCTCTTTTAGTTCTAATATTCTGGAAAAAAAATAAATAACCACCCAGCACTTTTCAATTTTTATTAATATTTTCTGTAGGAATGTTGCTTGCCTGTTACAGTTGAAGGATGAAACAACAGGCTAGCCTTCTGTGTGTAATCCTGCTGACCTCCATGCTCACATATATTCCCTACCTAACCGTAGGCAAGAACAGGCTGGGACCAGCAGGTGTTTGCCCTGATCCATGGGAAGAATCACTCATTCATTCATTCAGCAGTCTTGAAGGGCAGTGAGGAGAATGCCCAGTTGGTCTTCATTTACTAAGATGCTTCTCTTAGGAGCAGTGACTTTGAAGAAGTCATTTAGAATATTAATGATGTTAATATTGTTAATATTCTAATATTTTGATTAAAAAATTTTATCTTTGGACAATGAAACTTTGCTTTCAAGCAAGATAAACATTGTTTGTCAAGGAAGATATAACTATCCATTTTCCAAAAGTTCACTGAATTTTCCTGTCACTGTTTTTTTTCTCCTAGATTCTCCTGAAGTTAAAAAGGAAATCTGCCCTTGTTTTCTACAGAGAGTTTGTACGCAGGCAGGTTGCTGTACTCCTTGGCCACTACTTCTGAGCATTAACATTCATTGTGTCTAACGTTCCTCAGGTCATATGTGTCCTGTCCATTGTGCAGACCTGATGAATCCCTGGATTGTC
The DNA here is from genome assembly GCF_965194825.1 of Balaenoptera physalus. Lineage (NCBI taxonomy): Eukaryota > Metazoa > Chordata > Mammalia > Artiodactyla > Balaenopteridae > Balaenoptera > Balaenoptera physalus. Next base: position 39,880,927 of record NC_138897.1, on the reverse strand, counting down.
TCCACTCTGATTCCTGGCCTCCAAGAACTCCATGCTCTCATTTACAGCAGGAGAACACAGGCCATGCAATTTAATTTCTGATTTCTTTAAAACTTTCACATTTTAAAAAATGTGTTTTCTCAATGAGATTATGAGGCCACTGAAAACAGAAAACTTGCTGTACTCCTTCTACTTTGGAAACAGCAAGTGATCAATGAATATTTATGGATGTTTCATAACTTCTGTCATGGGAGCGATAATCACAGATAAATTTTGGTCCATATTGTTCTCAAAGTGGAGTCCCTGAGCCAGAAGCTTCAGCATCATCTGGGGTACCTTGCTGGAAATGAAAATCCTCAGGCCCCATCCCAGACTTAAGGAATCAGAGACTCCAGGGTTGTGACCCTGCACTCTGTGGTTCAAGGATTCTCCCAGGTGATTCTGATTCATGCCAATGCTTGAGCATCACAGTCACAGACTGATTTCTGAATCCCTGAAGATATAGAGAGTTTCTCACCACAAACCCAAACATAGCAAAACTTTGTTACTTATAGTGGAAATATGCAATGAATTAAGTTGTGATTTCATTTGTTGTAGTGGTTTATTCATGAGGATAAAATGTTTGCCACTCAGGCCCTCACCTGCCAATACAGTGTACATAGCAGGCATTAGTAAGGGTTTTCCAAGGAAAATGTTCATTGACTTTTTTTTTTTTGGTCAACATTTTTTGAGGTTTTTTTTTTACATCTTTTACATTTTTACATCAAAGCACTGAGCTGATGAAAAGCATTATTAATATTATTATCTTAGTATAAGTTAATTTTAGTCACTTAAGTGTGGTTAAAACCCCGGGATCTGAGGCTATCCTATGAGTCACTGGTTGGACACTGGGGCTGGTTCAACTGATTTAGCTGGAGGGGTAGATGTTCCTTCCTTTCTTTCTAGTCCTGGGTTTTCTTCAAACTGGACCTTCTAGAGAGAGGACAGTACATGTGCTCGCCTATGAAAAATCCTAATATATGATAAAAATCTATTGTATGAGAATATTGGATTCTCTAAATCCATCCTAATGAAGGGCTGCATGTAACCTTTATTACTTTGTTTTATTTATTTATTTTTGTTTGTATTGTTTTAAAGTACAGATAATCTGGTTTCTGCTGGTGAATCTTTGCATATATATTACTTCAGTCAGTAACACTGAAAAATGAATATGGTTACAAAGAGGCCCTGAAAAGACGAGGGTTTGTGTTTGTGTGTTTGTTCATGGACAAACATTATTACAGGAGAGAGTGAAGGGGAAGATTTATTCTCCTAAAATACATCACCAAGATTCCTGAGAGTTAATTACTTCTGAGAAATTAACCTTCATCTGTCACTGGCTTACTGACAGGCAGTGATTTCATCTGGTAAACACCTGGAAGCAATTTCCTTCAGCTGCTTACCTGTGAGTCAGGTATATATAAGAGCAGGCACACCATAGGAGTATGAGTTTTTAATTAAAGTGATGCATATACATGGGCAGGGTGAGGCACAGAATGCTCGAGAGATTTGAGAGGTTCCTAAGAACAATCAATTCAGTAAATCAATACAAAATGTTCAAGTACCTCTTCTCTACTTATCCCATGTTAGGCAGATAATAGATACATGCTTTCCTGCTGCTTTGGGAGCATGCCATCTAAACCGGGATTTCAGACACAACAGAGGAAGGAAGGAAGGAAGGAAGGAAGAGAGGAAGAGAGGGAGGGAGGGAAGGAGGGAGGGAGGGAGGGAAGGAGGGAGGGAGGAAGGGAGGGAGGGAGGGAGGAAAGAAAGAAGGAAGAGAGAGTGGGAAGAGGAAAAGGAAATTAAAGATGGCACCTGACTGTACAGAAAGGATCATATATAATATAGGAATTCAGAGAAAGAAGAGTTTGCATGAGGTGAATAAACAAACAAAGATTCCTAGAGAAGTGAGACTTAAGTAGCTCAAAAGGAAGAATACATTGTAAAGGAAAGAAAGTGTTTTCTACCAAACAGGGACTTCTCTAAAAATTCATTCTCGGGCTTCCTTGGTGGCGCAGTGGTTGAGAATCTGCCTGTCAATGTAGGGGACGCGGGTTCGAGCCCTGGTCTGGGAAGATCCCACATGCCGCGGAGCAACTAGGCCCGTGAGCCACAGTTACTGAGCCTGTGCGTCTGGAGCCTGTGCTATGCAACAAGAGAGGCCGCGATAATGAGAGGCCCGTGCACCGCGATGAAGAGTGGTCCCCACTTGCCACAACTAGAGAAAGCCCTCGCAAAGAAACGAAGACCCAACACAGCCATAAATAAATAAATAAATAAATAAAATTAAACTTAAAAAAAAAAAAATTCATTCTCTTCTAACTAGGCCAGAAAATGAGAAGAGCAGATGCAGACCTCTTTTATTTAAAGCATCCTGACTATTTAACTCCTGTCAGTGAACAGATAAATTATATTGCCACTTACCCCCAATCTCCCGGTGGCTTTCGATACTGCAGAAAGGACATTTTTACTGCAGGCAAATTAATCCATTTCTTCTTAAAAAAACAATAGATTTCTAATGATATATTTAAAGCATCTGTCAATCCCTGTGCAAACTGCCAAATCATGTGTTAAATTTAAAAATAGAGCTGAACACTTAAAACTCATCAGACTGTAATAATTGAGCTCAGACTTGAAAAAAGAAAGAAATATGAACAAATGCAATGCAGAAGAACTAAGTTAACTAGATCCCTCCAATTTTGTGGAATCCAGACAAATTCCAGACATTTTATAGAATTGAAACCATCCATTGCTTTCCACTAGGGATACCATGACTAGAACACTATACAGTCAATAAGAAAATTGTATTTTCTTAATAATTCTAAGGTAGATAGAAATTGCAAATAAAAAATTAAATGAAATTCTTTCTCTTCAATAGTGATAGGGAACTGTGATAATCTACTTTAAAGAATCAGGTGTTTCAATATTTCTCAGATCTTTTGGAATGTAATTTAGCAAATTATATTCTAAATTTTACTGTAGAATTTTAACTGGAAGCACACAAGTTGGTCAATATTATATTTCTTGTGAAGTCATATGAAGTCATATAATTCATTGTGAAGTCACTCCTTCCTCACTACCTGGTTAATAAGTTCAGTTACTAGTATCCATGGGCATAATTTATCTATCAGATCAACTAAAATAGTTATTAGATGCCTTTTTTTAAATCAGGTCGTTATTAGACAAAATCTCCATCTTCATGGGTTTTAAAATCTAGTGTAAGAATGGTGAATACCTATGAGACATATTACAAATCAAAACAAAATTCAGTAACAATTTATGAGTCATAAGTTAAATTATACTGTAGATTTTAAAAAGTAAGTGACAATACAAGAGGTTTTTTTTTAAGCATCTCGTATAAGACTTTGAACACAGTATGTACTCATTAAACACATGTTGAATGATAAACAATACCAAAAAAGATAATAGTAAATAGGACATCAATTTCTCAGTAAGCTAAAATAGTCAAGGGAGGGCTCATTAAGGAAAAATTACTTAGACTTAAGACGAACAGTTTTGTAATGTGTTGAATTTAGAAAGCGAAAAAAAGAATCAGAATAGGCAACATAGATGAAAGAAGATAGGCAGAATCTTAGATCTGCTCTATTCAGTATCATAGTCACTAGTCAAACATGGCTAATTCACTCACCGCATTTCAAGTACTCAATAGCCACATGTGACTAGCGGTGACCATACTGGACTGAGCAAATGTAGAACACATCCATCATCGTAGAAGTTTCCATTGGACAGCACTGTCTTAGATTCTTGAAAATACAGTGTGCATATGTGTGTATGTGAGTGTGTGTTTGTGTGTGTGTGTTGAGAGGGTAGAGAGTTTGGCCAGTTGGCTTTCTATAAATCCACTTTCTCACCTATAAAATGAGGAAAGACACAATATGAACTATATTTCTCCCATTCTAAAATTCTGTGTCTGGGTCTACATAGTAAAGTCAGTAGTGCAGCTCGTTTGTATATAGGAAAGTGGAAGAGAAATTTTAGAAAGAAAAATGGAAAGAGATAATAAAGAAGACTTAACAGGGCTTGTATCCATCCTGTGGACGATGGTGAGCCACTGGCAGCCTTTGAAGAGGAAACTGTTTTAGTCAATGTTGCTGTCATCTGTACTTTGAAATTTCCCTCTCGTTTATGTCACACTTTTCTGCCATTTCACAGCTATTATTGGGAAACCACATCCCCTTCCTTTGAACAATCACATGTTCTTAATTTCCAGATGTGTCAATGGAGTCTTTTGGGAAGTGGATACTTAGATGGAGTTAGGAGTACAAATGATTACATTGAGAAACTAACTCCCTTGAAAGATAAAAAAGTGAGGAGAGAAGACGATTAGGCAGGGGAAGCCTTAGACTCTGTGCAGAACTGACACCATTGAAGGAAAAGAGTAAAGAAAGTAGGATTGGGCAGGGAGAGGCTCAGATCATGATAAAGATCTGACAAGTCCTCAACTATCCCTATGGGGAGCTCAGAGCAAAGATGATGGCCCATTAGAGAAGTCCTTCACTGGGAAAAAATAGTGAGGCTCTGAGACCCCTGATGGACTCAATCCTTCCTGGTACCACCCAGGAAGAGTGTGGCCTGGTTCAAAAGCTGAGGCAGGTCCTGAAGGTGCTGCAGCTGAATGACGTCTGATAACCGCCCTCCTTGCCCCAGAATGGTGAGCCCCGTCTTAAGGTGAGATCTAAACAGCACACTTCCATGACCAACACACCAGCTTCAACTCTATCACTCCCACCACCATCTCTCTATTTTGCAATCTGTCATTAGGTTTTGTTTTTGGCTCATCCTCTCCCTAGAACAGTGTGGGGCAGGGCAAGACAGATTGAAAATAAACCTGTTATTAATAATAGGATGGGGCACCAAAGAAGGAATCTCATGAAGATTCTTCCATTGCCTCTGGTCCATAAGCCATTTTTGTTGAATTGTGGTAAGCCAAATTCTCTATCTGCAGCCTTTGCTCTGCTGCTGGCAAGTCCGAACTGTGCTGTTGTAAGGAGCAAAAAGGACAGCAGAGGAGAAAATGGCTTTCGGTTTAGATGTATAAAGGCATAGATCTCCCCTATTCACATCTATGCTAATGACCCCTTCTATGCCCAGAGAAAAGCAGAGCTGCCAAATATCCACCCAATGTGGGCTGCTTCTTAGATAATTGCCAATGTCTCTTTCAATTGTAAAGGAAAGATAAATGTCACGAACGTACAACCCTAACATTAAACAAAGAGTTGAATCTGGGAAATTTAATACTATGCTGACTTCGGGCATTTTAGACATTGCCCCAAAGGGAATTTATTCCTCTCCCCTTGAAAAGAGGCCTGCTTTACGTAACATGAAATTTTACCAAATGTCAATTTTTCCCATATGGATGAAGCCAATAGTCATAAAGAGGCTTCTAGTGGGTTGAAGATGCAAAGATAGTTACATATGTAGAGCACAAATTTAAACTGAGACTGGGTATGAGATGGGTTCTATCATTATTTAATGTTCAAGACCAGTGGTTGCCAAACTATGATCCTCAAACCAATAACATTAGCATCATCTGAAACTTGTTAACAAATTCATATAGGCCTCAACCATATACTTATACTGAATCAGAAACTCTAAGGATGAGGCCAGCAATCTGTGGTTCAACAAGCCCTCCAAGTGATTCTGATACTCAAGATCAAAAGCCAATGGTTCAGGAAGATGTTAATTGAAATGCAATGTCACTATAACTAAGTTCAAGCATCCAGGCTGGAGGGTCATATGCCATAAAAATAGAGTTGGAGTGAGGAAGTTGAAGTCATGCCAATGAAGAACAGGTTTTATTTAAACGAAGGGTTTAACAAGGAAGAGACCAAGAGACCATTAAGTGGGTATGATCTATAAAGAAGAGTGGTTCTGATTGGTGATGAAATCTAACTGTGGTCTCAACAATGTGTACCTATGTGAACTAGGGGTGTGATTAGACTTACTAGCATCATGTGTAGAAATTTTCTATGCATTTATAGATATGATAGCATACCATTTACAGTGTTCTGTACCTTGATTTTTCACTACCTTTTTATGTTGGAATTTTTTCTTATAATTTTATGTAGAACTATGTCATTCCTTTAAATAGTTTCATAATATTCCATTATACATATTTTTTTTTTTTAGTAATTGATATAATCAGTTGCAATAGTTGCAACTGTGATTTGGGTAGGAAGGAAAGAGATTTCTTTTATACTGTATATTCTTGCATACTTTTTGAACTCTGTACCATGTACATATATGAGTCTATGTTAATAGCTGCATGGAATTACATTTCTGATGAACCATCATTTATGTAACCAGTCCAATCAGCATTAAGTTTTAATATTTTGTAATTAGAACAATGTTGCAAAAATATCCTTGCTTGTATATCATTTAGCACATGTGCTAGTATATCTGTGGAATAAACACCAAGAAATTCCATTCTGGCTTAAATGGAGTGTGACTTTTTGTTAAATGTTATTACCAAAATATCTTCCGTAAAGGCCCTAATTCTAACCATAATGGAATGGGGGTGCTTTTTCTTCACAATAGTTAATATGCTGGACTATCTATCTTTTTTAGTTTTTTTATCTATTAGATGGAAAATGAAAAGTATTATAGTTTTACCTTGTACTTCCCTTATTTCAGTGAGGATGACCATATTTGTTAAAAAGCTATTTCTTTCTTTATAAAATGTATATTGGTCTATTTCCCCATATTTTCTATTGGATTACTTGTCTTTTTTCTTATTGATCTGTGGAAACTCTTTATATATTAAATAATACACATTGTCATCTATCGTATAAATTGAATTTTGATTATATTTTTCCTTATGAATATCTTATGTGTTTATGTAGAATTCCATTTTTTATAGTATGTTGACTATATAAATATTTTCATGGTAAAACCTTTGGCAGTGATAGATATGTTCATTGTCTTGATTGTGCATGCACATATATGTCAAACATACCAAATTATATACACTTTAAATATGTGCAGTTTATTGTATGTCTTTATACTTCAATAAAATTGTTTGAAAAATTGCTATCATACATTTTTTCTTCCACTATATATTCTAACTTGATGGTGTTATGTATACTTGATCAAATATATGAAAATTGTTAATTCCTATATATTATTTGGTATTCAGCCATCTTATTAAGTTCTCTTACCCTTAAAATAGATTTTTAGTTCTTTAGTTTTCCAGGTAAAACTTAGCTTTCCTCAATTTTTCCCTCCCCTTCTAATGATCTCTCCTATCTTCACATTCATAATGCACCAATATTTAAACCTAAGGATTGGGTTTAGAAACACATGGAGGATGGCTACCCATTCAGGCACAGAGTGGGCTAGGTTCTCTAGGTGAGGCTGAGACAGCTAACTTAGGGCAGGCCTACATTGACTGTGACCTCATGTGAGTGGGAGAATGTCACTGGTCTTTTTCAGGCTCAGAACAAATGTACCCAACATAAAAGTAATGAGGAGAGATCAAAAAACGCTATGAAAATGGCCAACAAACACATGAAAAGATGCTCAACATCACTAATTACTAAAGAAATGCAAATAAAAACTACAATGTGGTGTCACCTCACACCGGTCAGAATGGCCATCATTAAAAAATCTACAAACAATAAATGCTGGAGAGGGTGTAGGGAAAAGGGAACCCTCCTGCCTGGTTGGTGGGAATGCAAATTGACACAGCCACTATGGAGAACTAAAAATAGAACTACCATATGACCCAGCAATCCCACTACTGGGCATATACCCAGAGAAAACCATAATTCATAAAGAGTCATGTACCACAATGTTCATTGCAGCTCTATTTACAATAGTCAGGACATGGAAGCAACCTAAATGTCCATCAATAGAGGAATGGATAAAAAAGATGTGGTACATATATACAATGAATATTGCTCAGCCATTAAAACGAACGAAATTGGGTCATTTGCAGAGATGTGGTTGGGCCTAGAGACTGTCATACAGAGTGAAGTAAGTCAGAAAGAGAAAAACAAATATTGTTTATTAATGCATATATGTGGAATCTAGAAAAATGGTACAGATGATCTTATTTGCAAAGCAGAAATAGAAACACAGACATAGAGAACAAATGTATGGACACCAAGGGGGTAAAAGGGTGGGGGGATGAATTGGGAGTTTGGGATTGACATATATACAGTATTGATATTATGTATAAAATAGATAGCTGATGCTCTGTGGTGACCTAAATGGGAAGGAAATCAAAAAAGAGGAGATATATGTATACATATAGCTGATTCACTTTGCTATACAGTAGAAACTAACACAACATTGTAAAGCAACTATACTCCAATAAAAATTAATTAAAAAAAAAACACTATGAAAGATGAAGTGTTAGAATGTTAGTCCAAGATGGAATGGAAGAATCCCAAACTCCAAGCTCAATTGAGTCAGACACATAATACCAATACTAAACACAGGAAGAGGGCTGTGGAGAACTGAAAAGGGCATGCCCAAGTTTTAAAGCACTCACCTGATGAAAAGAAGACACCTCTAATGGCTCATAGCTGAGGTCAGAATTGGACATAAATGAGCAATGAATCTGGTCAGAATCTTTTACTTTTCACTCATTCGGTCAGCCAACATTTATTAAGCAAGAAGTATGTCAAGCATTGGGGATATAATGTTAAATAAGACCCAACCCCTAATTAAAAATAGTTTGTAATCTACTTAGAAGACAAAACATCTAAGTGAGAAAGTAAAGTGAGACTCCCAGATGAGGTTTTATGTAACTGGGTCTTGGCCAAACAAAGTATAGGATTAAAGAGCAGGTATAAGACCCACTTCACCAGTACTGGGCTGTGATGATGTTGTCTCATTCCCGAGACAATGGATAAGGGGTCCCTATCCAGCTTGTTTTGTTACAGAAATGTGCTCAGCAATGAACATTTTGATCGAGTAAATATCTAGGCTCAACTGGAAGTGTAACAGGAATACAAAACTTTGTCTTTTTCACAATTTCACTTATAGCCAGTCCCATGTCCCCTTAGACGTGTGAATATAAAGAACGTGAGATGTTTTTCATTTGACACCCTCCAGAATCCAAGCGTGACAAGGATTTGTTGATATGTTGGATATTTATATTTCTGAATAAGATGCAGATTCAAAATTCAGCAGGGTTTGAGGGCAGTAGGAATAAGCGGGATCTGGCTTTCTCTTATTCTTTCCATCCCTCTCTGTCTTGGGTCTCCCATGCTATGAGGAATGCTTCTGGAACCATTCATTGAGAACAGAGACCCAGAAGTGCAGCTGGGCCCTGATGTTGGACAGTGAGATGTCACTGCCTTCCTGTTCAGTATCTGGGGTTGTGAGAAGGAATGGACTTGCCTAGGGACTTATTTTTTCTTTGGAGTAGCCCAATACACACATAATCAATGGTCTCGTCAGTAACCTCAGAAGGAACTGAGAAAATATAACCCTCGTTCCCTCTTCTGTCTCATGTCCTCATGGATTTAGAGCAAACTTTCTACTCTTGCCTTCCACTCTGGTAAAGCATTGGCAACTCTTCCTCCCTCTGTCAGCTCTTCACTTTGATTTGGGGCCAGGGAGCAGACATTATAAGGACGGGTAAAAACAGAGCATGGCACATTAGCATTTCCAGTCTACCACATCGGGGATCTCAGCGTTTTCAATATATATTTAAAATAACGGAGAGAGACAAGCTGCTGCCTTCCCTCAAAATTGCCAACGTATGCCCAAGATCTCCTGCATTTTGCATTGTGTCAGTCTGTGTCAGAGGTTTCAGGAAAGGTAATATAGAAGACGAATGAAAGTCTATCACTGCAGTGCCAAGATGAAAAAGTGACAGCTCATAATGAAAAGAAAAATAGTTTCCATTTTGGGCCTCTGTAAGTAAGAAAGTGACAGAGTCTTGGGAACTGTGAGCCTGAAAAATGGTCCTTTTGACAGACATGCCTGTAAGTGAGAGGGCCCTGGATATAATACCACCTATAATAGAGGGAATAATGATTATTTTAGGCATTGCATGATTTTGAATAAATCCTTGACTACTCCCCAGAAAATGGAGTTGAAAGGAATCTGGGAAGAGTGGTGGGTTAATTTAAGCAATAAATGACCACATTTTTTTAATCTTTTAAGTCTAAGTTGGTTAAATTTATTTCAGAAATAACCAAAAGCCAATAGTATTAATAAAAAGAATTTTACCTCAGAAATGATAAGAAAAAATGTCACTCCTGAATCTTCCTTCAGGATTTTGTTTCCTTGTGGCCAAATCTTTTGGAATTAAGTTCTAGATTGGCTATAATAATTCAGAATTTGTAAACTAATTGAAACCTAAATTCAAGTTGAGACAACAGAATAAAATACTGATTTTTTAAAAAAATTTAATACCAAATTTCAAGATGCTTGGGATTGCCTGACAAATTACTTTCATTTTTCTTTAATAGCTGATATTACTTAGATGCAGCCTCAGGTGTTAGCCCATTTGCAGTGTTTGAAATGTCTTACCCTGCATAATTTCCTTATCTACTGACACAAACACTACCAACTCATTTAACAAACGCTGGGTTGGTGGTGCTTTCCTTGTGCATTTGCTCTACTGAGAACGCACGTTAGTGTATTGATTTTCTGAAACCACGCTATACAAAATCTGTCTAGGAATTGAGGCTCCTAGAGTTTCCACTCTCTCAGTTTCAACCATAAGCTAAAAGAAATAAATGATGACTAAAAGGAGTGATTGCCGCCCATTGAAAGCTGAATTGTGGAGCTGGAGAGAGAATACAAAATTACTTATCACAATCTTAGAGCTGGAAGGGGCATAGAGGTCTGGGCTCCTTTTAGCACTCCTAGTGGCAGGGAGCTGGGTGCTCCTCACATGCCAATTCCATTTTAGAGCAGATCTAATTATCAAATGAGCTTGCTGGCTCTATATTAATATCAATCTTCCTCTGACAGGCATTCTTTGGTTCTGTCTAGCCTCTAGAAATGCAGGGAAAGGACCTATCCTCCCTTCAGATGATAACCCTGCACTTGTTTGTAACTATCTACATAGTTCCCATTGGATGACCTTCTTCCCAATCTTTTCCCCAAAGGAAAAAAAAAAAAAGATCACCAAGAAGAGCCATGAAGGTGAAAGGACTCAGGAATGCAGAGCCCATCTGCTTCCTGGGTGTTCTCCCAATATGCTGCTCCTTCCAGCCCTATCCTCCTACAGTGACCATGTGCTTATCCACTTACAGTTTTTGTGATCAGGCCAATCATTTTACTTTCCGAGCTTCTTCTGTAGAATGGAGATAGTTCCTATTTGGCCCAGTTTTTATGAAAATGGCGTCAACATGTAAAAAGTTCCTGGCAAATAGTAGGTATTCAGTAAGTAGCAGTCCCTGTTTCCCCAAGGCTTAAGGTTGAGTTTGTTACCTTTGTTTCCTGGATAAATGTCACATAATAGTAACTCTGAAAATATCTGGGGAGGTAAGAAGGGAGGAAAAGGGGGAAAGGGCATTTCAATTCATTTTACAACGGGGATTGGAGAGCCAGGGAAAAGCAGGAGTGTATAAACTGAGTTCTTTGCTTTCCTTTATTTCATTTTTAGACACACTATGTCCCTAAGTTACAGCGGTGCTGGATGCTGTAACACAGTGCGTGGGGCAATCACTGCCATCTGCCCTTCCAAAGAATATTCCTGAGCAAAAACCAAAATAGGAAAGATAATGAACGGCACTGGAGAAAGTACATTTTGGCATAAGCAGTCTCAGAAAGATAAAGACTAAAATTCTGTGTGATCACAAAGAAGCAGGTCCTGATGCTGAGATTTATTAGTCAGGGACAATCTGTCCAACTAAGTGCAGGCAGCTTCCACTCTCAAAATAAAAAACCGGAACGGACAAAAGGCAAGAAAAGAGATTGTATTATGCCGGGAACAATGCAACTCTGAAAAGATGGCGAAGAGATGCCCTGATAGATCTTCCATCTCTCATGCTCCTTCAGCAAGGACAAACAGAGAAAACTAGCGTTTTCACAGGATGCTGGGAATAAAGAGAATTTCCTGAATGGAGGTTACTGCTAATCAAAGGGGGGGCGCTATGTGCACTCTTGAGTTCAATATGCAAAGGATTTGGGGACAGAATAGGGGACAAGAATATTTCTCTAATGCTCAGTTTTTGCCTCACACTCTCCTGTCTGCTTCCTGTTGGTTTGCTGATCTCCAGCCCTATCCGTTTAGCTCCTACAGTCCCCATCACCCACTCTGCTCTCATTGTTTATAAATGAGACTCACCTCACCACCATAACCAAACAACACACACGCACACACACACACGACTAGGTTTTGTTTGTTTGCTTGCTTTCCAGAATGAATGGTACAGAAAAAAAAAGAAAAAAATACCATAAAAAAGAGTTGTGTTGATGAAAAGATGGTGTCAGATCAAGGAGGGCGATAGGACTTCAACTGAAACCTAAAGTAAGGATCTGACTTAGATAAACAAAGAGGAGAAGGAAGCAATTTCCTACATTTCTACTAGAGCAATCTGCCCACAGACAAAGGAATGTCCTCTTGCTGATTCTATCAAGATAGGCCCCATATTTAGCAGCCATTTAGTGTAGTGAATCATACCTGGTGGAGGCTTTCAAGATTCATATAGAATACCCAAAGCCACTCTTGGGGCTGCCTGTAGTTTCAACCTTAATCAAATACATGGATTTGAGTTTGTCCTGAATTTTACTCCTAGCATTCTGGCCTAAATGGCAAAATGGAAAGTCATGAACTCAGTCAATGAAAATCCAGATCACTAAGTTTGGCAGGTGTGCCAGTTATTAATTTATTACATCTTGACTCAAACACACCTTTTTTGTCCTACGTAATGATACTAGAGCTGGGCATTGCACACGACATCTGTTCCTTTCAACTGGGCATTGCAGGACTGGATCTTAGCTTCAAGGGCCCTTGTCTAAGTTTCTGAGTTCCTTCTTGTTTTCTTTTTTTTTTTTCAACCTTAGGGTGTAGTTGTTTTCTGTATTGCTACCTCTGTTACCCCCTAGAGCTCTTGTTTAGCCCTTTTAGTAGTCAATTTAGTATCAATTATTCACACTAAGTTTACCCTTTAATAATACTGTATTGTACATTTGAAAGTTGTTAAGAAAGTAGATTCTAAAAGTTCTCATCACAAGGAAAAGAATTGTAACTAGGTGAGTTGATGGATTTTAACTAAACTTGTGATAATCATTTAGCAATATATACATACATTAAATCATCATGTCATACACCTTAAATTTATACAATGTTATATGTCAATTATATCTCAGTAAAACTGGAAAAAGTTACTCTGTTCAAAAGGATTTATATGGTTTCTGTCTCCTAACTGAACCCTGACTAATAAGCAGGACTTGTTTTTTCTTAAGGGAGAGCACATTTCCTTTAATCTGTGAGACAGAGGTAGACATGGGGGTGGAGATGAAGATGGAGATATCTTTAGTCATTAGTCTAGTCCTCTAAAGTTTTTAGCTGTTTTACCAACTTCCATTATAGATATTGTGTTAATGATTCTTGCTGTGCTATCGACTCACCTGTTCGCTCTCAGATCCATTCCCTGCCCTTACCCTTCTCTGCTTTGTATCATAGGATCTGAATCACAGTTTTTGCCAACCAGTTTCTGGTTAAGTTCAGCCAGTGGTGGGAAATTGGAAAGTAGGAAAATGGGAGAGGCCTTGGGTATGCTTTCTCACTCCCCATGCCAAGCATCTTAAACAGTGCTGCCTCCTTCTTTTTGGTTGAATCTCTCAAAGTTTCAATTCCTTCCAGGCAGTTTTGGCCCTTGGGCTCTGTTAATACCACCATTCCCTTTGGTCGCTCCAGTCCTGTAGTAATAGCATCTTCCTACAGTAGCTAATATCTGGCTTTAGGGTTTTTTCAAGATCTTTTTAACTAGTTGCCCAAAATAAATTTCTACATTTGAACAACCTTGTGGTGGCTCTGTTTTCCTAATTAGCTTCCGATATACCTCTCACATAACCTTCCTTAATTCATGTAGCTGAATGTTCTTTAATACCATCAAATATATTCTATTTCTTACTTAATTTTCCTAGACAGTGTCATGGCTGCTTCAGAAGGAATGTCACTTAATTCCTCATTGAGCACATGTATTCTGTTTTCTGTCACCCTCTTCCTGATTACTTTGAGCAAGAATCATGAAAATGAGGAAATAATAAATACAATCAGCATTTCTTCTTGCAATTCTACATCATCACAGAGCACCTCCACATGCTCAAAGAAAGGAAGAATGAATGAAAAACTCCTTTAAAGGCATCTTCTTCCTAAAATATCTAAGTAATTGAGGCAAATATGTTTCTTCCTCTTTGATTTATGTCACTGGTCTAAATTCCCACCTGAGATGGAAATAAGCAAGAGGAACAGGAGGACCTGGAAAAGAAGGAGGATAAGAGGAGAGAGAGGACATTAACAGCAACTTCTATTAACTGAATATTATTAATATATGTTTTTCCTTTAATTCTCACAACAGTCCATGAGTTGGATATAATTTGTATCCCTATTTTACAGACAAGATAACTAAGGGTCAGAGAAGTTAAACAACTTGCCAAAAGTCACCCACTGAGCCAGTGTGTTAGGCCTGGTATTTGAACATAGCTCTGCTCAAACTTAAAGCCCAGTCGATATGCTTTGACAGGAGACAGGGAGAGGGAAAGCCTGGGGTTGAGCTAGAATAACATAATGAAGACCTCAGGGGCTGTCACAAAAACCCAGAGAATGCCAAGATAAAATTTGGAAGAGAGAGTCCTGAAACAGAGTGGGAGAGGATGAGAGCAAAGCCTGCCTAAGCCTGATAGTCTAGAAAGAACGTAGGGAGAGAAGGGGTACACAGGCAGCAATCGTACAGAAAACATTGTGCAGGGGAGAAATGGCCACACATGAGATATGAGCTTAGCTCCACAATGACATCCACAAGGCCAAGGTGTCTTTTTAGCATATGCCATCCCCCTAATAGAAAGGTAATTGCTTTGGTACCCTGGTGGAGAGGAGCCTTCAGTTTGGGTACCTTATTAAGATATCAACAGACACTGGAGAGTTCAGAGAGGAGCAGGGAGATGATTACAGGGGCTGGAGGGGTTGATTTATGAGGCAAGATGGAAAGACTAGTGCTGTTACCGCTTGGATAAATGATAGCTAAGGGAGGCATAATGATATCTATAAATATTTGTAAGGCGGAAGCAGTGAGAAGAAAAGGGACTCATGTGATACTGATGGAATACAATACCCTCCGTTTCCCTTTGCTGAACTGCCAGGAAAAACTTTCTGACAGCAATGTCATCAGAACCACAGAAAAATCAGCCACAGGGGAAAGGGTGAAAGTGACAGCCCAGGATCACTTAAGACTGAGCTTCAGGAAAAACTGCAAAGTGTGTTGAAGGGCATCATTCGCCCAATTCAGTAATGGATTGGAGAGGCCCTCATAGAAACTGTGGGATCTATGGGGTCCAGGGCTCATCTTTCACCAGACGCCTCTGAACCAGTCAGGTTTATTCACTGTGTCTTTGTTCAAACTTTCCCCTTACTTTGGAACACAACTCCTATCCCCAGTCGGTATCTCCCCATTGTATGTTGAAGTGAGCGCCTCCTGTAGACCAGGCACTGAGCTGGCGTCAGGTGTGGATACCAGACAATCATTGTCTTCAGGATGATAGTTAACTGGAAAGTCAGTCAAGTAAACTCATAAGAAAATACAGTATTATGAGTGAGATTATAGACAGTGGTCCAGGGTCCTCTAGGAATAAAGAGAGGAAGCCCCTAATCCAGACAGGGGCTTGGGGTGACAATTTCTGAAATGTGACAATGTGTCATGAAAACAACAATGGTTAAGAAATACCCCCCACCCTTTTGTGTTCTGGGAAGTGGCTTACCACAGAGAACAGTGCTTCCCTGGCTTAGATAAGACGGGCCAGTTCACTCTTTTCCACAACTTCCCGTAAGACCTGCACATGAGTCACTTCTTTACCTGTGACAAAGCCACTCTCAGACCTTGCCTCTTCTACCTGAACCTGATGAAAAGCCAGACACAGACCCTCCAACTCCCATTCTTTTGTTCATGAATTAGTAACTGAAATTAGAAATTGTCCTCCTGAAATTAGCTAGATATATTTCCTGTTCAGTTGACTGGGACTTTCAAAAACAATCCCAACTGTAAAATCACCCCACCTGTAATGTGTCCACTCTTTTCTTGTAAAGTCTAAGAAAAAGATTCTGCTGAGACACATTGATCTTCAGGTCTGGAGTGTTGTCCCTACTGCAATAGCTTGAATGGAATAAGTTTTCTTACTAGTTTCTCAGTTTCTTGAAGAATGACTCGCAGTCAAGGCAAGGGGAAGAGGAAACATGAAGAAAGGAGTTCCAAGGAAAGAAAGTACACTGTACACAGGTCCGAAACAAAGAGGCAGAAGAATATGTTAAGTGGAACTGCCATGATGACTGAAGGGTCATTTCTGGGGGTGGGGTGAGAAATGCAATGAGAAAGACATCATTTATTAAAGGACATGACCCTAGCCAAGTATCTTTTCTGACTCAGATTCCTTGCTGTAAAAATGGAGGAAAAGATAATAACTACCTCATGAAGGAGGTCACATGGGCAAGTTCTGGCACGTGGAAGATGCTTAGTAACTAAGCAGCATCCCCAGGACAGACCTTTGCATGTGGTGGATAGACAAGAAATATTCCTTAAATGGTTGGTAGACAAAGGTTCCCACATCACCTGCTACACTCAAGTGAATTAGCACAGCCAATTCTCTTGCCACATGATTAGAAGCCAGCACAGACTGACCTTGATGCCCCAGAGTCTGTGCTGTGAGAGTCCTACTCTGGCTTAAGACACTCCACTGTGGTTCAAGCTTCTCAGAATGCAAACAAAAGCAGACCACGTTTCCCTCCAGAGTGTAAACACACCTACATTCTCAGAGCAGGTTGACCATACTCTGTACCCTAGAACTGGGGTGGGGTCAGTCTGGTGTGAGAGCCTCATGGCTTACACAGGACACTGCCTGTACATGGTCAACTTGACCGTGTGCAGAGCCAGCCCCAGCCCCCTGCACAGCCACTTGTGGCAGCTGCAGTTAGTATGGGTGATTGGTTATGAGAGATAAAAACAGTTTTCCCAAACCAACTGTATTCAATGCAACATATTTTTCGTATGTTTAATGGAACAGAAATTTTTATTTTAACCGACTATTATGGGCATTACTAGTGTTCTGCAAAGGAAGCAGAAACCTGGTGGGGAGAGATAGCAGGTAGAGGAATTATATTATTTTTATCATAAGATTAGGGCACTCTGTGTTCTTCTCCCCCAAGGCTCCTTTCTCTCCCTCCCAGCCTAGAAAAACAAGAGATTATAGATGGAGGCTCCCGATGTACAAAGCCCCAGCTCCATTAACCCTTCCTCCATTGCAATCCAGGCACCAGAGATCCTATTATTTAATTCTAATGTACTGTTTTTCCACTGCCTGGCTCTGGGAGATCCAGATTCTTGGCGCCACAGACTCAAGCATCAGCCAAAGCAATAAAGAGGAGACAATTCTTCATTATCATCCCTGGAAGCTACTCAGTGACAATGAGGGAACTGTGGTTTGGGATTGTTTGTGTTTCTGTATATATTCAGAACACATGTCCTGAAGTTGCGGTTTTAGTGACAATCAGCTTTATCTATTTTAACCATCCTCCTCCTCTAATTTGCTTTTAAAAACTGGCACTTCCACAAGATCAACAAAGATGACAAACTTGAGAAGGAAAGTCTTTGAGACAAGTATGTCCTCTCCCTCAGTTCCCTCTTCCTCTTTAATTCTCACCACAGTCCTGATAACCTTCTGTTCCTCGTCTCCTCTCACCCCTCCATCACTGTCTCAACTGTCATTTTTCTCCAGATATAAAGGAAACCCTGGTTATAAATCAAGGTTCTAATCCTCATGGTAACCTTACCAAGCTGTATAAATGTGGCTAAGTCAATCAAGCAAGGCCAGAAAAACCAAAGGCAATCCCACAGAGTAGTCTCATGCTTGAAGCAAAATCCAGATAAACTTTCCCTGTGGTAAGGTGGACAAGTTTGTAGGATCATGTTGGCACAGAAGATGAAGTCCAGTGTATATTCCATTCTCACATCTATGTTCCCCATCATGGTTTGCTTTTTGTATGTGAGCTTCAGTTTCAGTCAGTGTTTGGAGTCATGAAATATACTCCCTGTCTCAGAAAGCTGCAGTAAAGCGGACTCAGTTCGTTTCAGCCTGGCTCTGATGTTGCAAACCGTACCTCTTGGAATTTATAAGCATATCACAGATGCTGAGCAGGTGAGCTTTGAAAAATGGGGCTCCGTCTGAATAATCTGTCAGCCTACAGACGACAAAAAGCTATTTCTGACTCCAGCCAGAATGAGTGATTACTTTGATAACAAATTAAAACGAGCTTGGAAATTGGAAATTACCAGAATTAAGCTATCTCCAGTGAATGACTGAGCTCCCCCCTTCAGTACATTTTCTTCTATATTAGCCATAAACATGAGCTCTTCATTAATAGAAATTGGTTCATTGCTACTGGCCACAAGGGGAATCTATCGGCTGTGTGACACTAACTCTCAACCTGATCAAGAAGACAACTTGTTCTTAATGTGAGTGCTTTCTTAGGAACTTAAAAATTCTTTATATCCCCTTTGGCTTCTTGCATATGAAACCAATTGCAATGTTCTACTTTTAAATGTTCAAATATTTTCTCTGTATGGGATGTTTATGGCACCAAATAATTTCTAGATGATTACTTTTTTTAATAACTATCTAATTACCATATCAATCAGAAACATCCTTTTGGCTTGTAGAAGGTACCAAGGGACAGAGGTAAGAAACAAAGATATTCCTGTTGCAAACCACTTGCACAGAACTTCCGACCTTCCTATTCAGAATGTACAGAAGTATTGCTGAATGGAAGGCCTTTCATCCTCAGTGAGTGAGTAGAAGATGGTCCAGCCTCCTCACTAACTGACTGCTCAGCATTCAAAATGAAATGGGTGTCCTGTGACTGCCCCAATTCCTCAGTATCAGGACACAATTGAATAACCTTTTTGTACTTTAACTTCATATGAAGGAAAATGTTGCTGTTTGGTGATGACTGTATTCAAACATTTTCTGTTATTGCTTTGTTTATTGATCCCTGACCTGTATGTGATGGCCTTACATGGTGATAAAACAGAGAGATTAGGGAATTCCCTGGTGGTCCAGTGGTTAGGACTTGGTGCTTTCACCGTCATGGCCTGGGGTTCAATCTCTGGTCTAGGAACTAGGATCCCACAGCGGCACAGCCAAAAAAAGCCAAAAAACAAAAAAACCCCAAAGGGGTTAATTTTCCAAAGCAGGTGTTACTTTATATTTGTCTTAGCCTTGCCAAGCTGCCATTTCATCAAGTGACCCTTGCCATCTATTTACCTATCAGTTGTCTAAATCACAAAAGTGGGTTCCTTGATGCCATCTCCCTTCTCCCTGTGATGGTTTCCATGGATAGGTAGGATATGGAAATGATCTTGATATCTATTCTAGCTCTCCCTCACTCATTCTTGTGTCAAGAATGTATGTGGTGTGTGTGTGTGTGTGTGTGTGTGTGTGTGTGTGTGTGTGTCAAGAAACAATGAAAAATAGCCAGTAAGGATTTCCCAAAGTATTGAGTGTTTCATTAGTGGACATGTACCAATATTTTATGTTTTATGTGATGGTAATTTTCCTGCTTCTCTTTCATACTAAGCTTGATGGACAGGCCCTTCTTTAATGTACAAATAATCTTTATGACCCTTGTAAGCACGTCTGATGATACTCAGCTGAGTAATGTACCAGAACTGAAATTTCCATCTACTTGATGTTTTGCACGGGGGTTTTGATGAAGTCACTGTCACCTGCTATTAACTTAATATCAAGTCTTAATAGATATTAAGTCTCACCATCTCCACGCTGTTGAGGTCTAAATTAATTAAGAAGTAAAAATTCTGCACATAAATCCTCACTTCCCAGGGAGGTAAAAAAGTTTTTAACCTCATTTGAGAGCTCTGAGAGCAGCCTGTGGAAGAAGGTACACCTGAAAGACACACCTAAGAAGTCTGTGCATCAGTGAGGAAACCAGAGTTCCTGCAAAGTTGGGTTCACTTCCTTATGCTCAGCCCTGTACCTTTTTTCTCATCATCCTCACATTTATTCTCAAAATTCACTAGATTCTTCACTTAGTGCCTTATGGTACTAAGTTATGGGGGAGCAACAAAACATCCCCTAAAAAGTAAACTGTTAAAGTATCAAATGTATTAAAAAAATCAAGTGGGGTGTGGGGTGAGACAAGCTAAATGTCTTCCAATCCTGATATCCTGTAAAATGTTGAGAACTATTAAAAATATAAGAATTTTTAAAATTTACTCAATAGTCTTTTGGTATTACCTAAAATTCCACCTTCAGAAATAAATTTCTTATTAAATGATAATATCCTCAGAGCGGCAGGGGAAGGGAGGAGGAGTAGGAGAGGAATAAAAAAGCTTCATCTCTGTTAGGCACATACAACTTCATGATTAGAATCTCACTAATAGAGAAGATAGGGTGTTTCAGAGAACATGGGCTAGTGGAACATCCTATAATAGTTGAGAAGATGGTGATTGGTCTTTCCAAAGGTTTGGTAAAGCAATGAAGATAACTTTGCCTAAGTCAAAGTTTTTTTATTTTTTATATTTATATAAATGTATTATTTATATTTTATTTGTTATTTTGTATTTTATTATTTTTTATTGAGATATAATTGGCACATAATGTTGTTTAAGGTGTACAGTGTGTTGTTTGATACATTTATATATGCAATAAGCTTACCACCTTAGCCTTATAGCTAACATCTCTATCACCTCACATAGTTATCATTTCTCTTTTTGTGGTGAGATCATTTAAAGTCTAGTCTCTTAGTAACTTTGAAGCATATAGCACAGTACTGTTGACTATAATCACTATGCTGTGCTTCAGATCTATAGAACTTATTCATCTTCTAATTGCAAGTTTATACCTTTTCTCCAGCAACTCCCCAGTTCCAATTCTTCATTGCAGATCTACAAGGACAAGAGAAGAAAACAGGGATAAGGAGTAACATTAGGATCTACAAACGGAAAAATTTGGAAAGAAAGATAATAATTAAATGCTCAGAGATACTTAAAAACCGCATTAACATATAGAGCCTTTAACTTTAATTGCTTATTGGATGCTAACAAAACTAACAGATTTCTCATTTCACCCTTTCTCCTAAAATCTAAATCTACTCTTTGAAAGCTTCCCTTAGGTCCTGTTGGATGTTTTTTGTTGGTTCTAGCCTCCAATTTTTTGATCCTAATTGCCCAAACCTATAACTCTTCTCTAGCCAGATTTCTACCCTTAGCCCCTACAGCCAATTACCAGCCCAGGCGAAGCATGGGAAGTGCCTGGAAGTCTGTGTTCCCAGGCCCTTAGTCAACAACTGACAGCTAGGGCTATGGGAGTATGAAAGCCTCCTACCCTCAAGTGGGATGAACCCGAAGGCATGACTTAAACTGCAGAAATTTCCTGGGTCAGCCTGAAGTTACCCTTCACAGGTCCCTGCCTGAAATCTCATCCTTGCAAGGCTTTATCCCTTTTCCTGAATTGTTTCCCCCACTTCCTTACTAGATTCTTCCTCATAAATCACTTGCACACAATTCACCATCTTAGGGCCTTCTTCTGGGGAACCCAACTAAGATACACTGCTGCTGGATGTATCCACCTGAAGATCTGGATGAAAACTCCAGTTTATTATGGCCAAAGCCAGGGTATCATCATGCCTCACTTATCTCTTTCTCCTGCCATTTCTGTTAGGAATGCAACATTCTCATAGTTACCCAGGCACAAAGCTTTAGAGCCATTTTCTATTATTTCTTTTTAGTTAATAAATTAACATTTTCATCACATTTTATAGTTTATAAAAAATTTTCATGTATTTAATAACTTTTTATTTTCAAAATAAACTAGAAATCTATAGGCCAAATTTGATCATATCAGCCTTAGAGTGAGGCAACAAAGTGTAAAGGAAATTAAATGGGTAGTAAATTGAGTAATTGGAATGAGGACCTCTGCCTATGACTTCGATTGACTACTTTTCTACAAAGCCAGATATTCTTCCTTCAGGACACTTCTCAGATGCTTTCTTTCTTTTTTTTTCCTATTTCTTCCACACAACCTTGGTTTAGAGTCAGGGAGTCTGATTCCTCCAGCTCCATTTTTTTTCCCTCAAGACTGCTTGGGCTATTCGGGGCCTTTTGTGTCTCCATACAAACTTTAAGACTTTTTTTGTTCTAGTTCTGTAAAAAATGCCATTGGTAATTTGACAGGGATTGCATTCAATCTGTAGATTGCTTTTGGTAGTATAGTCATTTTCACAGTATTGAGTATTCTTTCTCAGGTGATGGTAGTCATCTCCTAAAGGGGGTTACTCTTTCTTCTTGTTTCATGTCCCTGTCAGATTAAGATCCCTACATCACAGCTTTTTCTCACTTCCCTATGATCTGGATCCTGCAGACATTCCTAGCTTCAACTTCCCTCTTCCTCTGTAACTAATTCTAGAGTTTATTTGTTACTAAATCAGAGTTTAGCTATATTTAATAATACAGAAAGGGGTACCTTGAAGATGGGTGCTGCTGTAACAAACACATAAAGTGTATGCCGCTGACATAGCAACCTAGCAATGAGAGGTGATAAGAGTGATGCAAGAAGCTGGAAAGATGGCTATGCCTGTTAATGCAATGGAAAACTCTTCATAGAACTGTCACTTGTTATATAACTTGGAAGGCAGATCACATGCCTAATGAGATAGGCACTGGAGGAAGAGGTTGGTAAACTTAAAGTTAGTAGTGTGTGTTGAAAAGGTGATTAGTTTCTAGTTGATGGGTTGTCCACAGAAGTGATGAAGTTGCCTCTAGGTCTGCACCCAAAATCCATCCTATGCAATCCTTTAGCTTTCTTTTCCTCCATAGGGACCCTGGAAGCCTTATGTAGAAGATGGCAAAATCTTGAGATGGAAAGATCCTAGACCCCAACAACTGTTGGAGGACTTATCTCCAAGGAAAATAGCCAGGACTGGCACTGGATTCTGAAATGAAAGGGAAGTAACCTGTTACTGTGTTAAACCCTGAGATGTTGCAATTTGTTTCGATACCAAGGCATACCCTAAACCATCCTGTTTGAAAGCCTGCAATGCCTACATCTTCTATTCCAACTCCTAGCAGAGTACTATGATAGAGGTAAATGTTCAGTGCTTGTTAAATTAAATAGAAACAAAAACTCATATCATGAACTGACTGTGATGAATAAAAAATAGACAGCCATTTATGGATACTAGTGCACAATAACTACATAAATAAGAAATAAATATCAAGGAAGAAAATGATGATTATGTTTAATATCTCTAAGTATTCTTAACAGCTATGAATTGAATTATTCAATTATAACAAAGTGAATAGAAAACAATAATTAGTTGAGACATTTTCAGAAAATACTAATCACAATTCTCCTAAAATGTTTTTATTGGGCTTCCCTGGTGGCTCAGTTGTTGAGAATCTGCCTGCTAATGCAGGGGACACGGGTTCGAGCCCTGGTCTGGGAAGATCCCACATGCCGCAGAGCAACGAGGCCCGTGAGCCACAACTACTGAGCCTGCGCATCTGGAGCCTGTGCTCCGCAACAAGAGAGGCCGTGATAGTGAGAGGCCCGTGCACCGCGATGAAGAGTGGCCCCCGCTTGTCACAACTAGAGAAATCCCTCGCACAGAAACGAAGACACAACACAGCCAAAAATAAATAAATAAATAAATAATAAAATGTTTTTATTTATGTAAATCTTTAAGTAAATGGATGAAATGTATATAAGCTACACTCTTTATAAAAAATTTATTGTTTTCTTAGTTAATGCAATAAAAATATCCTGGTGGTTATTTATTCTTTTAAGGGGACAGAAAATATTAATTAGTAAACAATGTTAGCAAACAGCTCAGAGTAAGGGAAGTCAGGCTTGCTGGGGTGTGTGACAGCCACAGCACTCGAGACTGGGTTCATTAAACTGCTTCTTCAATGACTCTGGTTTGCAGGGTCAGGTTCTGGTGGCCCTGTCCTGCTACATTAGTCAAGGTGAGTTCCCTGAACGTGACAAAACCTGACACAGGGACATGTTACACACCAGCAGATACCACAATTCACAAACTATTAAAGTGACTTTCAGAAGCATAGCCCTCCCCACTCTGCTGACCTCCATAGCTGCCAGTTTTGTCTTTAGCTGAGTGTATCAGACTCCTTCCCCAAGTCCTACTGCTGAGAATTCAAGGATCAGTTGTAGGAAACCCAAACTAATGCATTCCAGGTCACTGTCATTTAACCTCTTTCCACTCATACCTTCTGAGTGGCCTCTTCTCTTTCTATCTATACTCCGACATCTGGATCATTAACATCCATGTAATGAGATCACGGCTTTTTGTCAGTAGGGTCCCTTCCAGCTTCTCTTCAAGCTTTTCTGCTCCAACACTAGATTCCACCCTCACCCTGCCTGCACCCATCCCAGCCTTCCAATAATGTGTCTTGGCACCTCAGTGCTGCAGCCCCTTGCAGTGTGCTGTCTGGGCAGCCTGGGCTCCAGAATGCTGGTTCTACCTCTGTTTAGACCTCCATTTCCTCTCTGAACTTTCGGACTCTTCACAGGCACACATCTGCACCTCACTCTTGCTTCTTTTGGATGTAGTCAAAGAAAATCCTTCTAATACGGAGCAGTGAAGATGATCAAGAGCATGAAAAGAGCATGAAAAGCAGTGAAGCTGGTCAAGAGCATGACGGCTCTACTCTTGGGCTGTCTTTCTCAGTGCCCCAAACCGGTTCACTGTGGCTTGCAGGGTCTCTGCTGCTCTCCTAGACACACTCCTGGGCCCAAATACAGGAAATCACAGCCTCAAAGACTTTTCTGTATTTTCCCCCATGCAGCCTCCAACCCAAGCCCCAAATCATGCCCCATAAGGCTGGATTTTATGTAAATATCATGAGACAAGTGACAAGTGCAGAAACTATCCCAAAGCTTGACTATTGATAATATTAACATACACATGAACTATTTTGGCAGAGAGAAAAAGAGTGATGTTATGCCAATTGCAAAACAATTTTGAAGTGCAGCATTATTTATTTCAAGAACTAGGGGAAATAATGAGGTGATTGTTTTCCAGAATTTCTGGAAAAATATCTCCATGCACGTTAGGGCATCTCGAGTCTGTGCAATTAGCAAGGGGATTACCCTCAATGGGCATAATGTATAATACATTTTTAAAGATGATTTTTTTCACGGATTATTTATTTTTTTTAATTTTATTTTATTTATTTTTTATACAGCAGATTCTTATTAGTTAACCATTTTAGGCATATTAGTGTATATATGTTAATCCCAAGCACCCAATTCATCACACCACCACCTCCCCCACCCCCACCCCCACCGCTTTCTCCCCTTGGTGTCCATACGTTTGTTCTCTACATCTGTGCCTCAATTTCTGCCATGCAAACCAGTACATCTGTACCATTTTTCTAGGTTCCACATACATGCATTAATATATGATATTTATTTGTCGCCTTCTGACTTACTTCACTCTGCATGACAGTCTCTAGATTCATGCACATCTCTACAAATGACCCAATTTCATTCCTTTTTTATGGCTGAGTAATATTCCATTGTATATATTTACCACACCTTCTTTATCTGTTTGTCTGTTGATGGGCATTTAGGTTGCTTCCATGACTTGGCTATTTTAAATAGTGCTGCAATGAACACTAGGGTGCATGTGTCTTTTTGAATTATTTGTTCCTCTTTTTGTTTTCTCTGGGTATGTGCCCAGTAGTGGGATTGCTGGGTCAAATGGTAATTCTAGTTTTAGTTTTTTAAGGAACCTCCATACTGTCCTCCATAGCGGCTGCATCAATTTACATTCCACCAACAGTGCAAGACAGTCCCCTTTTCTCCACACCCTCTCCAGCATTTGCTGTTTGTAGATTTTCTGATGATGCCCATTATAACTGGTGTGAGGTGATACCTCATTGTAGTTTTGATCTGCATTTCTCTAATAATTAGTGATGTTGAGCAGCTTTTCATGGGTTTCTTGGCCATCTGTATGTCTTCTTGGAGAAATGTCTGTTTAGGTCTTCTGCCCATTTTTGGATTGGGTTGTTTGCTTTTTTAATATTGAGCTGCATGAGATGTTTATATATTTTGCAGATTAAACCTTTGTCTGTTTTCATTTGCAAATATTTTCTCCCATTCAGAGGGTTGTCTTTTCATCTTGTTTGTAGTTGCCTTTGCTGTGCAAAAGCTATTAAGTTTTACCAGGTCCAATTTTTTTATTTTTGTTTTTATTTCCATTACTCTAGGAGGTGGATCAAAAAATATCTTGCTGTGATTTATGTCAAAGAGTGTTCTTCCTATGTTTTCCTCTAAGAGTTTTATAGTGTCCGGTCTTACATTTAGGTCTCTAATCCATTTTGAGTTTATTTTTGTGTGTGGTGTTAGGGAGTATTTTAATTTCATTCTTTTACATGTAGCTGTCCAGTTTTCCCAGCACCACTTATTGAAGAGACTGTCTTTTCTCCATTGTATATCCTTGCCACTTTTGTCATAGATTAGTTGCCTATAGGTGTGTGGGTTTATCTGTGGGCTTTCTATCCTGTTAAATTGATCTATAGTTCTGTTTTTGTGCCAGTACCATATTGTCTTGATTACTGTAGCTTTGTAGTATAGTCTGAAGTCAGGGAGTCTGATTCCTCCAGCTCCATTTTTTTTCCTCAAGACTGCTTGGGCTATTCGGGGCCTTTTGTGTCTCCATACAAACTTTAAGACTTTTTTTGTTCTAGTTCTGTAAAAAATGCCATTGGTAATTGGATAGGGATTACATTCAATCTGTAGATTGCTTTTGGTAGTATAGTCATTTTCACAGTATTGATTCTTCCAATCCAAGAACATGGTATATCTCTGCATCTGTTTTTGTGATCTTTAATTTCTTTCATCAGTGTCATAGTTTTCTAGATACAGGTCTTTTTTCTCCCTAGGTAGGTTTATTCCTAGGTATTTTATTCTTTTTCTTGCAGTGGCAAATGGGAGTGTTTCCATAATTTCTCTTTCAGATTTTTCAGCATTAGTGTATGAGAATGCAAGAGATTTCTGGGCATTAATTGTGTATCCTGCAACTTTACCAAATTCATTGATTAGCCCTAGGAGTTTACTGGTGGCATCTTTAGAATTCTCTATGGTAGTATCATGTCATCTGCAAAGAGTGACAGTTTTACTTCTTCTTTTCCAGTTTGTATTCCTATTATTTCCTTTTCTTCTCTGATTGCCATGGTTTGGACTTCCAAAACTATGTTGAATAATAGCGGTGAGAGTGGACATCCTTGTCTTGTTCCTGATCTTAGAGGAAATGCTTTCAGTTTTTCACCATTGAGAATGATGTTTCCTGTGGGTTTGTCATATATGGCCTTTATTATGTTGAGGTAGGTTCCATCTATGTCCACTTTCTGGAGATTTTTTATCATAAATAGGTGTTGAATTTTGTCAAAAGCTTTTTCTGCATCATTGAGATGATCATATGCTTTTTATTCTTCAATTTGTTAATATGATGTATCACACTGATTGATTTGCATATATTGAAGAATCCTTGCATCCTTGGGATAAATCTCACTTTATCATGGTGTATGATCATTTTAATGTGCTGTTGGATTCTGTTTGCTAGTATTTTGTTGAGGATTTTTGCATCTGTATTCATCAGTGATATTGGTCTGTAATTTTCTTTTTTTGTAGTATCTTTGTCTGGTTTTGGTATCAGGGTGATGGTGGCCTGATAGAATGAGTTTGGGAGTGTTCCTTCCTCTGTAATTTTTTGGAAGAATTTGAGAAGGATGGGTGATAGCGGTTCTCTAAATGTTTGATAGAATTCACCTGTGAAGCCATCTGGTCCTGGACTTTTGTTTGTTGGAAGATTTTTAATCACAGTCTCAATTTCATTACTTGTGATTGGTCTGTTCTTATTTTCTATTTCTTCCTGGTTCAGTCTTGGAAGGTTACACCCTTCTAAGAATTTGTCCATTTCTTCCAGCTTGTCCATTTTATTGGCATATAGTTGCTTGTAGTAGTCTCTTAGAATGCTTTGTATTTCTGTGGTGTCTGTTGTAACTTCTCCTTTTTCATTTCTAATTTTATTGATTTGAGTCCTCTCCCTCTTTTTCTTGATGAGTTTGGATATGGTTTATTAATTTTGTTTATCTTCTCAAAGAAACAGCTTTTAGTTTTATTGATCTTTGCTATTGTTTTCTTTATTACTATTTCATTTATTTCTGCTCTGATCTTTATGATTTCTTTCTTTCTGCTAACTTTGCATTTTCTTTGTTCTTCTTTCTCTAGTTCCTTTAGGTGTAAAGTTAGATTGTTTATTTGAGATTTCTCTTGTTTCTTGACGTGGGGTTGTATTGCTATAAACTTCCCTCTTAGAACTGCTTGTGCTGCATCCCATAGGTTTTGGATCATCGTGTTTTCATTGTCATTTGTCTCTAGGTATTTTTTGATTTCCTCTTTGATTTCTTCAGTGATCTCTTGGTTATTTAATAACATATTGTTTAGTGTCCATGTGTTTGTGTTTTTTATGTTTTTCTCCCTGTAATTGATTTCTAATCTCATAGCATTGTGGTCAGAAAAGATGCTTGATATGATTTCAATTTTCTTAAATTTACTGAAGCTTGATTCGTGACATAAGACGTGATCTATCCTGGAGAATGTTCCATGCACACTTGAGAAGAAAGTGTAATCTGCTTTTTTTGAAAGGAATGTCCTATGTATATCAATTAAATCTATCTCGTCTATTGTGTCATTTAAAGCTTGTGCTTCCTTATTAAGTTTCTGTTTGGATGATCTGTCCATTGGCGTAAGTGAGGTGTTAAAGTCCTCCACTATGATTGTGTTACTGTCAATTTCCTCTTTTATAGCTGTTAGCAGTTGCCTTATGTATTGAGGTGCTCCTATGTTGGGTGCATATATATTTATAATTGTTATATCTTCTTCTTGGATTGATCTCTTGATCATTATGTAGTGTCCTTCCTTGTCTCTTGTAACATTCCTTATTTTAAAGTCTATTTTATCTCATATAAGTATTGCTACTCCAGCTTTCTTTTGATTTCCATTTGCATGGAATATCTCTTTCCATCCCCTCACTTTCAGTCTGTATGTGTCCCTAGGTCTGAAGTGGGTCTCTTGTAGACAGCATATATATGGGTCTTGTTTTTGTTTCCATTCAGCAAGCCTGTATCTTTTGATTGGAACATTTAATCCATTCACATTTAAGGCAATTATCAATATGTATGTTCCTATTACCATTTTCTTAATTGTTTTGAGTTTGTTTTTGTAGGTCCTTTTTCTCTCTTGTGTTTCCCACTTAGAGAGGTTCATTTAGCATTTGTTGTAGAGCTGATTTGGTGGTGCTGAATTCTCTTAGCTTTTGCTTGTATGTAAAGCTTTTGATTTCTCCATCAAATCTGAATGAGATCCTTTCCGGGTAGAGTAATCTTGGCTGTAGGTTCTTCCCTTTCGTCACTTTAAATATGTCATGCCACACCCTTCTGGCTTGTAGAATTTCTGCTGAGAAATCAGCTGTTAACCTTACGGGAGTTCCCTTGTATGTTATTTGTCGTTTTTCCCTTGCTGCTTTCAATATTTTTCTTTGTCTTTAATTTTTGCCGATTTGATTACTATTTGTCTCAGCGTGTTTCTCCTTGGGTTTATCCTGTATGGGACTCTCTGTGCTTCCTGGACTTGAGTGGTTCTTTCCTTTCCCATGTTAGGAAATTTTTCGACTATAATCTCTTCAAATATTTTCTAGGTTCGTTTCTCTCTCTCTTCTCCCTCTGGAATCCCTAAAATGCGAATGTTGTTATGTTTAATGTTGTCCCAGAGGTCTCTTAGGCTGTCTTCATTTCTTTTCATTCTTTTGCCTTTATTCTGTTCCACAGCAGTGAATTCCACCATTCTGTCTTCCAGGTCACTTATCCGTTCCTCTCCCTCAGCTATTCTGCTATTGATCCCTTCTAGTGTATTTTTCATTTCAGTTATTGCATTGTTCACCTCTGTTTGTTTGTTCTTTAATTCTTCTATGTCTTTGTTAAACATTTCTTGCATCTTCTCGATCTTTGCCTCCATTCTTTTTCTGAGGTCCTGGATCATCTTCACTATCGTTATTCTGAATTCTTTTTCTGGAAGGTTGCCTATCTCCACTTCATTTAGTTGGTTTTCTGGGGTTTTATCTTGTTCCTTCATCTGGTACATAGCCCTCTGCCTTTTCATCTTGTCCACCTTTCTGTGAATGTCATTTTTGCTCCACAGGCTGCAGGATTGTAGTTCTTCTTGCTTCTTCTGTCCGCCTTTTGGTGGATGAGGCTATCTAAGAGGCTTGTGCTAGTTTCCTGATGGGAGGGACTGCTGGTGGGTAGAGCTGGCTGTTGCTCTGGTGGGCAGAGCTCAGGAAAACTTTAACCCACTTTTCTACTGATGGGTGGGCCTGGGTTCCCTCCCTATTGGCTGTTTGGCTTGAGGCGACCCAACACTGGAGCTTATCCAGGCTCTTTGGTGGTGATAATGGTGAACTCTGGGAGGGCTCACACCAAGGAGTACTTCCCAGAACTTCTGCTGCCAATGCCCTTGTCCTCATGGTGAGACAGCCATCCCCTCCCTCTGCAGGAGACCCTCCAACACTAGCAGGTGGGTCTTGTTCAGTCTCCTATGGGGTCACTGTTCCTTCCCCTGGGTTTTGATGTGCACAGTACTTTGTGTGTGCACTCCAAGAGTGGAGTCTCTGTTTCCCCCAGTCCTGTTGAAATCCTGCAGTCAAATCCCACTAGCCTTCAAAGTCTGATTCTCTAAGAATTCATCCTCCCATTGCTGGACCCCTAGGTTGGGAAGCCTGACATGGGGCTCAGAACCTTCACTACATTGGGTGGACTTCTCTGGTATAAGTGTTCTCCAGTTTGTGAGTCATCCACCTAGAAGTTATGGGATTTGATTTTATTGTGATTGTGCCACTCCTGCCATCTTATTGTGGCTTCTCCTTTGTCTTTGGTTGTGGGGTATCTTTTTTGGTGAGTTCCAGTGTCTTCCTGTCGATGATTGTTCAGCAGTTAGTTGTTATTCCCGTGCCCTCACAAGAGGGAGTGAGATCACGTCCTTCTACTCTGTCATCTTGAACCAATACCTTTCTCGGATTTTTAAAATTGTACTTCCCATCTGTAAAAAGTTTTTAAGCACACATCTCATTTTTATATTTATAAATCATATCTGTATAATATTGTGTGATTGCATTAGGAACATTATGAAACATCTACACCAAGTAGAAATTTAAAAGGTGAGATGGGAGAGAAAGGAAAAAAGGAAAAAAATATCAGCCCTCATATTTTCTCCACTTCCAGTATAGAGTTTTATATACTCCCTGAGGAACAAGAATCCCACTTTGGTGATGACTATTCTAAGAAGAGTATAGTAAGTGATAGATGTTACATTAAAAGAGTCAGTGACATGATCATCATCATCCAGCAGGGAGTAGACTTGCGTAGATAGGACTTTCAGATCCTATTTTTAAATTCCTGCTCTACAGCTCAGAGTAAAGTTTTCCCTGCAGCTGGAATATGCATTAGTTGTCTCTCCCTTTACTGATATAAGTCAGAATGTATTTGTTATGGATGCCATGGTGGATCTCTCACCATTTCATCATAAAGAAATCTGTGGAGAATTCAACATTTCCCAGTCATCTTTGTCCTTGGTTCTGTTGCCTAAATTCTTCCAATTTTGATTTCTTCCTTGGGGGAATCATGGCTCCCATTCTTTCCTCTTTCTTATGGATCCATCTACCGGATCCCTCTACGGACAGATGTGGAGGTGCTGACGGGGACAGATGATCCAGGTGCCTTGGCATTTTTTGTTTCCATATGATAGGCACCCACTGAAACCAGCTAAAGGGCATCGTGAGATGTCCTTGAATCTCCAGAGCACAAATAGCATTTATCTCTGGGCAGCGGGCAGCTCCAATGTGGGTTTTTGTCAACCTGTCAATTTTTTTTTTCTTAAACAGAAAGCAGAGTTCAGTAAATAAAGATAAATGATTGTGCTCCTTCTCTGCAGACCCTGGAGCTAAACTGAACAGGCCTCTTATGGTTTGGCCCTGCTTCATTGACTGTTCAGACAGCCCAGTAATACGACAGATGTACCCAGCCGTTCCCTCTTCCCCGCTGTCCATTAGATTATGTTCATTTTGTCTGAGATGCCATTAGAAGTCTCAAGGTCAAAGAAGTCACAGGGAAGAAAAGAGGATGACTAATTTTTTCCTGCAGCCTTTCATTGCCCAAAGAGCCTCCAGACAGGTGGGCTCCTGCTTTGTAAGGGGCACAGAGAGGGGGGCTCCATGCAATTTATTTGAAATAAAATGCAGGTGTGCAATTAACCCAGACACACTTCTGGCAACCAGCACAGCCCAACACTGGAAGTTTTGTTTGAATCAGGGAAGAATGTTATTTGGGATATTTTCCTAAATGACAAATGAATGGTTCGCTTGCAACAACATGTTGAGGAAGAGCTTGGGGAGCAGTGGGGGCTAACATTTCTTTCTTTTCTTTCTTTCTTTTTATTTTTTTTAGAAAAAAGAAAAAGGGTACTAATGTTTTGGTCCCAAACTGTGTTTCCCTTGGGATTTCTTGAGGATATCATGCAAACGGGGGGATTTGTCCCTGCTTAGCAGCTGTGATTATGCACGTAATGGTCCTTGAATTTATATAGTGCATTACTCCTGAGCTCAAAGCACTTAACACACATGGCCACATCATTAACACTTAGAATCATAGAATGTGAAAACTGGAGGAGACTGTGAGGATCACCTGCTTCAACTCCTCCATATACAGAAAAATGTGCAGTGCTGTTATATGGGGGCCCTTTACTTGCTTCATGCATATGAGGCAGATCATCTTTCTAAATGATGACAGAGGTTACAGTTTCTTCATTTCGAAAAGCCCCCACAGCATCTAGCATAAGCCTGGGTGCAAGAGAAAAGAAACAAGCCATACCATTGACTGGTAGTTAGAATTATAGAGTTAAATAGTTGGAAAATTAAAGACCACCTAATCTCTCCAGAAATCTAAGAGTTCTGCCCAAATGTCCAGAAAGGGGGCACACAAAAGGGAAATTATGTAAGAGGGCTCCAGTTTCCACTACTTCAACTAGATCCACTCTCACTAATTTTTAAATATTTTGCGAGACTATATGATATGAAGTTACTGTTTGATAAAAGTTCTCTGTTACTTAAAATTAAAAAAAAAAAACCTTAGAAAAATCTGCCTATAGCATCCCCAAGAGATCATCATTTAACTTTCCCTTGAGCAAGTGTGGGAAAAACAGCAGAATTTAACTCCTGTTCTACTTCACCTTATAGAGTTTTGGTTGCATGAGGCAAAGCTATGACCAAAAAGTACACAGTGATCATATGTATGTTTCTGACACCGTTGTTCCTATCCAGTTGCATTCAATAAGTGTTTATTGAACATCTTGTTATGGTTATTATTGCACTGGAATGAAGACTATGTGTAGTACCAGAAAATAAACTCTTGATGAGTTTGAATGATATTTGAGCACAGAAAATCCAGAACATACATATATAACTATACATTTAAGAATATAAGCATCAATATGCACAGTTCAAAACATAAGAGAATAAACAAAAGATAAATTAGGTGAAAAGAGGGACAACCTGAAGTCCATTGTACTTGGAAGGGATCTTAGATACCATTTCTTTATCAGATGGGTAAGCAAAGACCCAGAGAAAGAACATGATATGCTCAAGATTGCCTGTCAGAAGAAACATAACCGCTACTGACCCACATGTCTCCCCTCCTCCAATTTAGTGTCCTTTTGTACATTATGTTGCCTTATTTAAACTATGAAGAACTAGAATTTGAGAAGAAATCAGGGTTTAAACTAGGAATGGAGAGAGGAGAGCTCATTCAGTGCAGGAGGAGGAACCAAGACGGAGGGCTCAGTGGGCCATGACCAACTCAGCTGTGACGTAAGTCAGATGATTGTAGAAGACAACTCCGTCTAGCAAAAAATGTCATCAAGTAAGATCCCTGCATAAGGCACCTTGCAAGATGCAGTGAAGGTAGCAATAAAAAGATAGGTAAACAATGTGGTTTTTGCCTTCAAGGAACCCTTTCCAGAGTAAAGGGATGAAAAATACTCACAGACATCTACAATTCAAAGTAAGGTGAGCCCCATAATAGAGAGGCAATCACAGCGCTTGGCAGACTGAGAGCATCTACATACTAATGACTGTCAAATCTCATCCAGACTCAGCTCTAGTGTTCCAGACTCATACATCCAGCTGCCTGTTGGCATCTCTACCTGGATGTCTTATGCTGTCCTCAATTTCAAAAGACCAAAACTGAATACATCACTGCCCCTGCTTCCTGCATCTTCCAACCCCAATCATCCTCCTGAGTTTCTCATCTCAGCAACACATCTCAGTTTACCATCTTAGTAAGTGGCAACACCATAGCCACACCATCTACCCAGTTACTTAAGCCAGAAGGCTTGGAGTCATTCTTGACTCTTCCCTCTCCTACACTCCCTCCATCCAATCAACTCCTGGTGATTTTGCCCCTTAAATAGCTCTAAAAACTTGTCCTGCCAATGCCCTAGTCCTAGATGTCATTATCTCCTGAACCGTACCACCAGTGTCTTAACTCTTCTTCTTAACTTCTCCCTTCCAAACCATGGTATACATTAGAACCTAAATGATCATTCTTTAATTCATATCTAATTGTATCTTTCCTCTTACCATTGCTCTTAGGATTAAGTACAAAACTACTTAACATATTACAAAGATTTTCCCCATTTTTCTCCTACTCACCTCCCCAACCTTGTTTCCCACCAATTTTCTTTCCCTTTATACTCTCTCATTTTAATATTCCATTAATAGTGGGTTCTGCTGGATTCCTTCATATTGCCATGTTTTATTCCTTTTGCCCATGGAGTTTCCCTATTCATCCCTATTGTACCTTTCCCACATGAAGTCACAAGGGCACACACAGAGACAATACAGGAACACATGCTTCACCTAGCTATCTCCTATTCATCTTCATATTTCAGCTTAAATCTCACTTCCTCCAGAGTTTCCCAGACCCTAGACTAAGTATAGACCCATTTTCCATAGCATCCTATTTGCTCCATCATAATATTTACCGTACTTTATAGTAACTTTTTAAAATGGCTGTCTTCCTCATAGGAGCGGAAGACCTGACTTGTGCCCTGCTCTATCCCTAGAACAAACAGCACGTGCACACAGTGCTTAATAAATAATGAATGATTACTTCGTGATATGCAGAGCATTTAATCTCAGGTAAGTAAGTCTCCAAATGTTTAAAAGAGGACACCCTTTAAGTGAAAATTAGGTATATTGGAGGCAATTTAAAAGGTTCTTATCCCAGCAGGCTGGTGCCATGCCTGGATCAGACCATGGCTGAGATCATTTTACTGAGCATTAAATTCATTCACAAATGTTAATGGGTCTGAAAAAAAAATAATTGCAATGGTAACAAATTAGGAGTCTGTTACACTAACTAACTTTTCTCTATTAACACAGAATTTACTTTGAAGAGCAGAAAGAGCCAAGTGAGCAGATTTCATAATTGCAGAACTTTATTTTCACTTTATTCTAACTTTCCCAGTGAAAGAGAACATAAAGAAAGCCTTTTTCAAATGGATAATTACACACCACATCTCAGGATTATGAGATACTGTGTAACCTTTTCTCCTCCTTTTCTAATGTGACTGAGTGCCATCGTCGAGCTATTCTTCCCCTTATGGGAAAAAAAGCACTTTGAGTCACTCTTCATATCTAATAGCATGCTTTCATGTTTATTAACATATACCCATAAAATGCATAATTTTTCTGTACCTGAAGGAGCCATGTGGATCAGCTAACCCAAACTTCTATTTTAAAAAGCTGAAAGTAATGTCAAGAAAAGTTAAATGACTCCTTCTAACATGAAATTCTGGAATAAGAGAAACTTACATCAAATGAACAGTAATAGCTGCCTTTATGGAGAAACAAAGTAGGCAGTCATCCTTAGGTGTGGAAAGAGAAGATGGAGTGGAATCAGGTGTCAAAGCAAAGGGATCAAAACTTGTTTCAGAGACCTGCTTGCTCAGTTCAGATGGTTTAAGGCAAATCACATTTTTTTGACACTTACCATCCTCTGCACACACAGAAAGGTAAGAGAGCACAGACCTAAGGAGCATGGACGATGGAATCACACAGACTTGCCTCCAAACCAAAATGATTCCCAATCACACCATGATCCCCAAAGTATTATCTCCCCCACTCTGTTTCTTCATATGCTCATTTTTCTGCTACATTTATCTCCATTGCACTTGTCATCATCTGATTTACTGTCTATTTATTTCTTTATTATCTATCTTTCCTCATCAGCTTCACCAGAACGTAAGTTCTATATAAGCAAGAAATTAATTTCGTTCACTGCTAATCCCCAATACCTAAAATAGTACCTGAAACATAGTGAGTATGTAATAAAAATTGTCATGTTTGAATAAATGAAGGAAGTAATGGTAATTGTATTAAATAAATGTTAATCTGACCCTGAAAAGAACATGGCTACTTTATAGTAAATGCTGAAAAGAGCCACGGGAATTGGTGCTCAAATTATTAGTCAAGATATCAGTGGTATAATTTGATGAATATTGCGTAAGATTTCCATGAAATTTCCCACGAAGTATCTTGAATTGAAGAGCACTGGGGCTTAAATTTCATCTCTAAATATTGAAAGTCCAGGAAAAACATATCTCACTCATGAAATGAGTGAAAATGGAAGCAAGAACTGACATGTTTCCATGCATCCTATTTGGCTTAGAATATCACATACCATAGTCAGAAAAAAAAGGTATCTAGTTATGGTCACCAAAATAAAAGAAATCTTTAACATTTTCCGTAAATATGACTCTGTAGCAAAAAAAAAAAAGAAAAAGAAAACCTGCTTTTCCTGTGCTGATGTGTAAAGAAAAGTCATGATCTTTGTGAATATTATAATTATATGAGGTGATTGCTGATTCTTCACCATTATTCCCAGGTAAATGTGGTGATCTTGGTTAATTTTGCATGTTGTTTCTATCTTTCAAATATTTATGTTCTTATTTACTGAGCAGTTCTGAAGCCTGACTCTGTTTGCAAGTAAACCTTTCCTTTTCTCTGAGTCATTCTATGACAAAGCATAGGTGATTGATGGAGTCACCACAGTTGTTCCTCTGAACTCTTCTGCACTATGGTCAGTACTACGCAATTAGTAGTACTAATACTAATACCTAATTATATACTTTCCAGTAGTATTTACTATAATTTCACGTATTTCCATCATAGTGATTAACATATTGTCCTTCACATACTAGCAGCACAGTAAATTTTTTTTTATTTATATGCACTATGGTATTCTTTAAACAGACCTGGATTTAGAAGTTAAAGGAACTCCATGCACATCCAGGGTGTGCTGCTTATTAGCTGAAAAAATCTTAGCTAGGCAGCTTAATCTCCCTATATTTAGAATTTCTCATTATCACTGAAATAATGATGCCTATCTTCATTCACAGGGCTTGATGAGGAGTAGAAGAGGTCATTCATGTGAGGCTCGTAACACTGCACCTTATACATTGTAAACATCTCTGCTGCTGGTTGAATCTGAATCTGAGTTAATCTCCCCTAAGATTGCAGCATCTGGAGCTTGAGTTCTCAACCTGGCCATGTGGTAGGATCTCTGAATAGATTTTACGAAGCACTGGTTCTCTGGCCCCACCACAGATTGTTTTGATTCTCAGGAGACAATCAAGTCTTAGGTAATTTTTCAAAGCTATCCACGTGATTCTAATATACAACTAAGGATGAGAACCACACTGCTGAAGTCAGTCTGCCTAAATTCAGATCCCATGCTATGTGACTTTGGAGAAGTAAATTAATCCCTCCAGATTTTAGCCTCTCAATCTGTAAAATGGGGTTATTCATGGTACCTTCCTAACAGGGCTGTCATGAGGATTCAATGAGATAAACCATGGAAAGTGCTTAAAATACCATTAAGTACATGCTAAAGTTCAATAGATTAGAGCTGATATTATTAATAAAAATGATCTCTATTTCATTCCTCTCAAGGACAGGGACTGTGACTTGTGTTCATTTCTCACCACAGAATCCTGTAACAAATTCATGCTCCATTCATGAGTGTAGACCCAGTTAGGGCCTTCTTTTGGCTATGTTACAATGTATGACCCCACAAGATAGAATCTTAATGTAAACCATTATCCACATCCACTCACAGCTCAGAGAAGATCAACTGGGAACCACTTAGGGCAAGACACTCACCTGGGAAATATATAAGAACAAGAATATCACAAAGGGAAATAAGATATCATGCAACCTCATGATTTTGTCCTTGGCTGGCCTTAGTGGGGAGCAAATGGGAAGGGAAGAGAAGGATGTATTTTAACATATTTAAATTATGGAAAAGAGCAATTTGAAAGAGTCTCAGTCTTCAAGATGAGGCCAATATCAACTATGAGGTGAGGAATCCCTGGAAATTTATCTGTACCTTTTGACGTGAAGATTGAGCATTTTATTACATAAATAGAACATCAACAAGATTCTATTAAAAGCCCAGTGGTGATCAGTCTTCTATTAAAAGCCCAGTGATGATCAATCAATCAGTGGTGTTTCAATCTTCAGAGCAATACTTATCAAGAGGGACACACTGTATAATGGCTAAATGATGTTTTGTTCATTATATTGGCACTTTACAAATTCAGAAAGGAACACTTAACCTCACATCATTTGTTTTCCTTCGATAGTTCCAAAAAGAAAAATGCCAAATAATTATAGTCTTGTTACTCTCCAGAATTTTCATTTGATATTCAATAAGAAGACTAATATGAGGAGATGGAAAATAATTTCTTTTCACCTATTTGATACAGTTTACTTTTATTACCCAAGCTCTTTACTGAAAATTCAATAGGCTGCTTATAGCTTACCATTTAATCTATGAACTTTGCGTTCTGTTAATTCCCACACTTACTACATAATACAAGGAATGAAGTTTTTCAAAAAATGAATTTGTAGTAACAGTAACTAAGTTGACATACAGTGAATTGTTCTATTTTCTGACATCTTTTATTGAAAAAACATGATGATTGCTACATTATAGTAATGATGATGATTATTTCCAACATATTTAATAAAGTGCTTTCGATGTGACTATTTCTATTAAATTAACCAGGTAGTGACAGCATATAATTTCACCCAGAAATGTACATTAATTATTAACAATAAATGTAGGACAAAACAACAGACTTCAGTAATATAACTGTACATCTGCAAAGGAGATTGTTGGTGATTTGAAAATTCTAATTCTGTGGTAAATTTTCCATTTGGCTACTGAGCAGCAGAAGTCACACGAATAAGAATGCTAAGATGAATGATGGAGCATGCAGACTTCAAAATGGATTCTGATCTCAGACAGCAGAAAGAGGTTTTGGTGGGCAGTAGAAATTCCCCATCAAAAAAGTGTACTTTTATCACAGAAACATTTTGAGGAAGATGTGTTCTGTTGTCTTTATTTGAAGCATCTCTCCCTGGCATAACATAGGAAACGCTTTCTTTCTTCTTTCCAAAGATTTCAAATCCACCATCTTGTAACCTCTCTCTTCACAGAATTACCATTTTCACATAGCCTGAAATCTCCTTTCCACAATACAAGGAAGATCATACTCTTTCGTTACAAAACTGTGGTGCCTTCACATCTGGAATACAGCATGCAATTCTGGGCACTTCACCTCAAAGGAGGTATAACATCAATGGAAAAATTTCAAGTAAACAAGTGGACTGATTAAGGACATTATATGGGAGATGGGACTGATTGAGGATTCTTCAATCCACAAAAAAGAAGGGAAATACAACTGAAGTCTTTAATACTAGAAACAATAAATCTTTCAACTCCACATTGGATAAGCAAATCTCAGATGTCAAGAACACAGATAATCAAGAAAAGACCATATTGTTACCCTTTTGTAATGGACATAAAATATTTTATAGTTTAAAAAAGTAGATTGGGTGACAAATTTAAGAAAGTCCACTTTATAGAACTTCCTGACATTTAAAACCAGAGAAGGAATATATATTGAAAGTATAATTTTAGAAAGTTCTCATCTTAACTCCCAGAGACTACATCCATAATGAGTTATGAGCTGTTTTAGGAGAATAATTAGCTAAAGACAATTATAATTTACTTTTATAAGGCAACGTGTGAACATCTTGGATTCAGTCAGAAGGGATATTCAACAGAGTCCCTGTATTTCCTATTCATAAACCTTAATAATAACCACAGTAAACAAAATTGATAAAACTTTAGACTGACCAACAAGGGAGAAGACTAAAATAAAATTGCTAAAATCAGGAATAAAAAAAGAGATATTACCACCACCTATAAAAAGATTATATCATTATTAAAAATATGATAAGGGCATAACATGTTCGATTTTAAATAACAAGTTGGCTAACTTAGATGAAATGAATAATTCTTAGAAAGAAACAAACTATTAAAACTGACTTAGGAAGAAATAGAAAATCTGAACATACGTGTAACAAAAAAAGAGATTGAATTAGTAATCAAACAACTTCCCACAAAGTAAGTAAAGGCCAAGACCAGATGGTGTCGTTGGTGAATTCTACCAAATATTTAAAGAATTTACAACAATCCTTCAAACCTCTTGCAAAAACACAAGAGGAGGGAAAACATACCAACTCATTCTGTGAAGCTGGTATTACTCTGAAACCCAAACCAAACAAAGACATCACAAGGAAAGAAAACTACAAACCAATATCCATTATAAACATAGATGAAAAAATCTTCAACAAAATACTAACAAACCAAATCCAGTAACATATAAAAAAGGCTTATACGCAGTGACCAAGTGAAATTTTTCCCGAGAGTAAGATTAGTTCACCATATAAAAATCAATCAATTTAATACAGCATGTTAAGGACAAGAAAACACATAATAATCTCAATCGCTGCAGAAAAAGGATTTTAAAAAATCCAGTATCATTTTGTAGTAAAAACACTCAACAAAATAATAATAATAAAAGGGTACTTCCTCAACCTGATAAAGTATGTGTCCAAAACTCACAATCAACATCATACTTAATTGTGATACCCTGACAGCTTATCCCTTAAGATCAGCAACAAGATAAGGATTCCACTCTTGCACTCTGCTCCATGTTGTATTGGAGCTACTGGCCAGAGGAATTAGACAAGAAAAAGAAATAAAATGCATCCAGATTAGAAAGAAAGAAGTAAAACTATCTTTATTTGGAGATGACATAATCTTGTATATACAAAATCTTCAGGAACCCACCAAAAATAGCTCTTAGATTAATTTAAAAAAAAAAAAGTTCAACAAGGTTGCAAGCTACAAGATCAACATACAAAAATCCATTAGACTTCTATACATTAGCAATGAATAATCCAAAAAAGAAATTCAGAAAACAATTTCATTTACAATAGCATCAAAAACAATAAAATATTTAGTAATAAATGTAACAAAAGAAGTATAAGATGTACACTGAAAATTGCAAAGCATTGTTGAAATAAATAAGTCTTAAATAAATGGAAAGATATCCTGTGTTCATGGATTGAAACACTTAATATTGTTAAGATGAAAATACTCCCCAAATTTGTCTACAAATTCAAGGCAATCCCCATTAAATTCCAGCTGACTTCTTTGCAGACACAAGATGATCCTTAAATTCACATGGAAATTCAGGGACCTAAAATTGCTCAAATAATTTTGATAAAGAAGAAAAAATTTGGAAGGCTTACACTTTGATATTTCAAAACTTACTACAAAGTTATGGTAATTCAGACAGTTTTGTACTGGCATAAGGATAGACACAGAGATCAGCAGAAAGGAATTAAACTCTTACATTTATGGTCAGAAGTAAACTCTTACATTTATGATCAATGATTTTCAATAAGGGTACAAAGATAATTCAATGGGGAAACAGCAGTGTTTTCAACAATTACAAAATGAACTTGGACCCACCACTTCACATCATATATAAAAATTAACTCAAAATAAATTGTAAATCTAAATGTAAGAACTAAAACTATAAAACCCCTAAAAGCAAACAGAGGAGTAAATCTTTGTGACCTTGGATTAAGTAATGGTTTCTTAGATGTGACATCAAAAGCATAAGCAACAAAACAAAATATAGATAAGTTGGACTTCATCAAAATGAAAAACTTTTGTGCCTCAAGGGAAACCATTAATAAAGTGAAAAGATAACCCAAAGAATCCAATAAAATATTTACTAATCATATACCTGATAATGGTCTAATATTCAGACTGTATAAAAAACATTT
Source organism: Balaenoptera physalus (assembly GCF_965194825.1). Classification (NCBI taxonomy): domain Eukaryota; kingdom Metazoa; phylum Chordata; class Mammalia; order Artiodactyla; family Balaenopteridae; genus Balaenoptera; species Balaenoptera physalus. The sequence continues at coordinate 39,838,344 of NC_138897.1, read as the reverse complement.
AAAACTCTCAATACAATAAAAAGACAGACAAATAACCTAACTAAAAATTTGGCAACACATTTGAAGACATTTTTCCAAAGTACATATGCAAATGGAAAATAAGCACATGAAAAAATGCTAAATATCATTAATCATTAGGGAAATGCATACCAAAAGCACAATAAGATAAACTTTTTTACTAGGATGGCTATAACCAAAAAGATGGACAGTAACCAGTGTTTGTGAGGATGTGAAGAAATTGGAACATTCATTCATTGCTGGAAGGAATGTAAAATGGTGCAGCCACATTGGAAAATGGTGTGTCTGTTACTCAAAAAGGTAAACCTAGAGTTAGCATATGACCCAGGAATTCCACTCCTAGGTATATATCCAGGAGAACTGAAAACATATGTTCACACAAAAATATGTATACAAATGTTCACAATAGCTTTACTCATAATAGCCCCGAAGTGGAAAAAACACAAATGTTTATGAATTGACGCATGGATAAACAAAATGTGTTGTATCCATAATATTTGGCAATAAATATGGATTTAGTGTTGATACATGGTACAAGATGGATGAACCTTAAAAGCATTATGCCAAGTTAAAAAAAATTACACTTAATGTATGACTCCATTCATATAAAATGTTCAGAAGAGGCAAATCAATAGACAGAAAGTAGATTAGTGTCACCAAGTGCCTAAGGAGGGGGCATTGGGGAAGGTCTGCTAATGAAGACAGAGTTTCTTTTTAAGGTGATGAAAATGTTCTGTAATTACACAGTGCTTTGCATGAGCTATGAATATACTAAAAACCACTGAATTGTACAGTTTAAATGGGTGAATTTTATGGTATGTGAATTACATCTCAGTAAAAAAATACTCACATATTACTTATGCTGGTTTCTAAGTTTACAATTTCATAGGTACAACCAGAAGTGGAACTCCTTTTAGACCATTTTTTTGCTACCATTCCCTTTTTAGGCAACTGGGTGAAAAGAAGTTCATCCAGAGTCAAGCTCTCTGACATGGCCTGTCTCTTAAGGTATCTGCCACAATTGTTACAGCCAAGAAGAGTAATGTTGATGACACCAAATCACAACTGTTCTTTTTACATTAGGGACACTGGATGATAAAATCTCTCTATTAGAGATTGCAAAATAATAAATAAGAAAATTATAACATGGTTCAAGACATAAAGACTTTAGAATATCCTATTCTTATATTCTCTTTCCTTCTTATAACTTTAAATATTCTAAGGGGAATATTGTGTTGATCTGTGCTGTCATTGTATGGTTATCTAGCCCATTTGTTGCTCCTGTGGCCTGCTCTTCAGGTTTGTCTCAGGGGATATCAGCTGATCAAAAGTATCATGTGTCTTAACAACAGTTACTTTTTTTTTTTAAGTTTTTCTAGTCGACATAATCATGAATTGTCTATATTGCTAATCTTTTGTAGTTAAAGATAGAGGATTGCCTTAATCTCCAGAAAATCCCCACAGTGTGTTATAATCCACACTGTTTCAAGACAAGGAACTCCAGGAACCATGCAGGCAAAGGAGAAAGAGGGGGTCATGGGAAATTAATTAATGGAAATTATGGTCTCTCTAAGTCAGAAGTCCAACGGGCTGTGTTTTAAAGGGAATACAGTGGACTGGATTTGGTCGGGAATCTTTCTATTTGTCCATCTATCCATGTATCCATCCATCCATCACTTTGTTCGGTATCCACTATGTTGTAGGCACTAAACTAAGAATGAAGCATCATTCAATAACTAGAGAGGCCAGAGTTGAGGGGTGGGGGGAAGACATTATGTCAGGAATCCAGGTAATTTTGAAGCTAAGCAGATATTGTTCCAAATAATAGATCCATTATTGCAAGGCCATGTCAATAATAGTGTGCCAAAATATGTCAAGTCCTGTGCTTGCTCCTTCTTGTACATTAACCCACTTAACCCTCACAGAATATGAGATGTGTATTATATTTTACAAGTAAGGAACATGAAGATCAAGAAAGTTAAGTAACTTGCCCAAGGTGATTCAACTTGTAAAAGACAGAATGTGGATTCTGACTCCAAAGCCCATGTTATTTCAATTATGCCATCCTGGGCACAAGATTCCCCCATTACAGGGAAAGGGAACCCTACCCAAGCTGAAGTTCAAGACAGAGTTATAGTCTCAGAAGAGAAAGATTGCTATGTAGCAAAAATGATGTCATCATTTTATGGATACCTAGCATATCCACATACTAGAAATCAGGTGCCACCAACTGGTCAGCTAAAGTCACTGAATCTGGCATCTGCTTGTCCAGAGCATCTCAGGAACTAGGTAGAGGAAATCTCGATGAGGGAAGGGCATTATTAATTCCAACTGAAAGGGTTTGATATGGTGGCCCATTAGAAACAAAGCCTGAGATACAATTCATTCTGGGTACTTATAGCAATGCTCAAATCCTTAACTCTCACCAAAAGTTGAGATTTTCTTATCTGAAATGTCTTATAGTATTAGCAGGGACATTTACCTCTCTTCCTCCAATGTAGAAATAATGCCTCTTCAAGCTGGCAGCCAAAGAGTAAATACCTACTTTAACTTATTTGCTGGTTGCAATGAACATTACTTTGATTTGATAACTCCTAATGAGGATAGCAGACAAGCCTTTGGATTGAAAACAGAATTATCAACATAGGTACAATCTCCTAATTTTCTCATCTTTGGTGTACATTAGTTGGTTAATGGACTTGAGCCAGGACATCTACACAGTCAAAACAAAGTGGATAATTGTGCAATTATCTGATGAATTTAAACACTAAAGGAAGTGACTTTGGATAATTAAGATTTTGTTCTAAACTGCTGGAGCATCTTTTTTTTGGGGAAAAGTCATGAAGACTAAAGCAGAAGTAGGTGTGTGTATTTGCCTTCCCCACTGCATTATATACATAGCAGCCTGAAGAGACAGCCAGGTTGGGAGAGTGACCCAAACTTTTGAGCTGTTTTCTATAATCTACATGTTTAGGAATGCCTCTCTGCTTGCCATCATTTGGAGCCAAGATACAAATAAAACTAAGACATGGTAGAATTTTAGCATCAGCCCTTTTCTGGAAGCTTAATGTTTATGATTATAGAGAGAACAAGTCCCCCGTCCCTGGTGTGATCTGGGGTACAAACCTTGTGGCTGCAATGAGGTACTGTGTCAAGATAGTGGCAGGACCCACCATGGAGCACGCTTGGTTGAAGAAGCACAAGCCCCTCACATGGCACGATGAATATGGATGTGGGTGTTGGGATCTAGGCCTAGCCATATGGCACTGGCCCATAACTGGTTGCCATGAGACTTGTGGGCAGCCAACCACTTTGTAAGTGATCAGGCTTTAACAGGCTAGCCCTTATCTATCAGTATTATTATCCATGTTCGATAGATGAGAAAACTGAGGCATGGAGAAATTAACTAACTCAAAAACAAATATTAAAGAACTGATCTTTCTGGGCCAAATCCCAGGTTTGTTTGATTCCAAAATTGCTATATTCTAATGACTTCATATACCCCTACAAAAACCTATTCCCACAAAAGTGAAAATAAAATATATCTTTATATAATGTATTACCTCTCTTGGGGCTGTTTTCATTGTAATATGGGGTAAGGCAGTTAGCTCAGTACGCTGCAAAAAGCATTCCCTTATAATTGCATCATAGATTATCCAGGCATGACTAGTCCACTGGACCAGAAAGACCTAACCTGCCAAACAATGTAGCAAATACTATCTCTCAGAATTTAAAATAAAAAGTAAAAATTAAAACCAGATATAGAGAGAATGGGATATGTTATGTTCTTGTAGAAGACAATTACTTGAATTATTCAAGTAAACACAATCATATGTACATACTAATTCAAATATTTCAAGAAGGTCAAAATATAAATTTTAACATATTTTCATGGATCAAAACAGATTGAGTATTGGAAATTCTATATGGTAAAACATTAAACTTTATGGGAAGAAGTAAACTTCCCATTCACCAGGCAGTTTACAGTCAACTTCAACTCTATTGAATATTACTTTATATAAACACAGCCAAGATTCTTCAAAGTTTGTATACCCTTCCAAAAACATTAGACAAAACCTAAACAAGAAAATATGCATGATGTTACATTTCTGCAGACATTTAATAAAGACTTTTTACATCTTCAGTAACTAGTTAACAAGAAACCATATAGCAAAAGTTGGAAAGGGGAGAGGTTGGATGAATATCAATTCTGAGAAAGAAGTTTACTAGTTTCTAGGACCTCCTAGTGAGTAAAAGCAGCTCAAAATGGTGCATCTATGCTTGGTGCTAGATGTATATTGGTGCTATACATCGAGCACCAAGCATAACAAATAACAAGTATAAAATACTTTGTTCTAAATTGAGAAATGGAGTTTAGAGTGATTATACTGAGATCTTTTCTTATGAAGGGGGACTGTTGTAGAACTTCTATATTAGGATCTGTTTTCCAAGGACAGGTCAGAAGTTCTCTCTTTGGGAAAATTGTGGCCAAATAATTTTAAAATATTAAAACATACTGATTTGAAAAGCAAAGCAAGAAATGAATCACACATAAATTTCAAGAATGAAAGGGAATTATATGTTATATGTAATATCAAGTGGCAATACCAGGACACTAGACTGGGCAAGAATTACTATGAAAAATTGCCTGGTTTAAATAGCAATTAAGGATTTAATGGGAAAAAGTAATCAGGAATATGGGTGATCTAGCCAGTAAAAGAGCATTAAGTGGGTAATACAGTACTCAAAATATGCCCTGTGAATATTCATGAGTTGATCTTATTGTGACTTATCTACACAGTGACATTTTCCAGTAGGAAAACATTTGACTAAAAGAAAATAGCTCCTGAGCTTCTGAATATTATAAAATTCATACTGTAAAGGAAGGAAAATTTAATGCTATGAGTAACTGATGGACAGTTGAATAAAATGTTGGAGAATAGGGGCTGTCCAATTTAAAATGGTGATTTACCACTTCAGGAAAATCCATGAAGTTTGATATGTTCATCCCAATAAATAGAAAACACATGAAAAGTGTTTGGTTTAAAAAGATAGAAATATCTTCCTGGTCTACCTTTCAAACATTTTTTCATATCTTTCACTTAAGATAATTGCTTTCATTAAAAATGGAAAATGGTTATAAAGCAGTCTCAGGTAAGAAAAAAAGTGCATGTCAAAATTAAGAAAAGACTGTTCTTTTGCTCTTGTGAAGCTATCTGGAAGGAAGCAAACAAATAACAACAGCAACAGAAGCAGCAGCCAAAGTCCACTCAGGGAATAAAAGATCAACTTAGGAAAATGACATAATTTCAGAGCCTCCAGTGGATATGGAAATCAGGAAAACTAAAATATGTGCAGGTGAAATATTGGCGTCACTTAACTCATGCAAAAGAACCTGCTGAGAAAATGCATCGAGTTTGACCTGAATTAGTCAGACAGGCTGTCTAAAGCTGTGTCTGCATATCAGCAAATTGTGTGAGAAGATTAAATAAATATATATGTAGTTTGTTGCCATAGAACTTCCTTGTGAACATACTGTCAACACCATTTTCTTTTTACATCTTGGTCCAAAACATGACAGTCAGTCAAACTGAGTGGTTTTCCCAGGTACATTTGTTTTTCTTTAGAAAGTAGCTGACTGTGGTTTCTGGATCTATAGGAGGTGATCCCCCAGCTTGGTGGTGTTCACAAGCCCACCATTTTTATCTGAAGCTTCACCTCACAGAGGTGCTAATGACTATTCCCAGCCAACTTCTTGTTCCTTTTTTGTCATCACAGTCATGGTTACATTCAGCATCCAAGATTTAAATAAAGGAACACTCCTCCAGCAACTTAATAGAAAGAAAAATCTTGACCATAGCCAAGGAAACTCTGTCACCTTCAGCCTCCAAAATAAAATCCAATGTTTTTCCCATTCATATTAATTGAATTTGGGGTTCACTCCAAGTTCTGTGCACTGCCATGAGAAAAAGAAAACGTACCTTCCTGCCCTGTTCCTGCCCTGTTCTCCCTAACTTTTATACATAAGTTTGAGATTTAAAGATCTCTAAAGTTACTGTGGAGATGAATTTAACTTAAAGGTATTAAAACTTAACAGAACTCCAAACATACTTTCTTTCCATCAAAAGTAAGATCCTTGGTCGGTTTCATTCCTGGGAAAAAAAAGTACATGATCACTAGGGAGATGGATACTTATAATTAATACACACTGTAAATGTCAGCTTCAGTATAACTTTTCCCTCCACACTTGTCATGGTGTCGCATTCATCCTTGAGGGATCCATCAATTCACACAGAAGCATCAGGAGGCCAGAAGGAAAGTTTGTCTTCATTTCTACCTTCTTTCCAAGGTTAACTACCTTCAGATCACATTCAGACTAAAATAAGGAACTCAGGTTTTTTTCCTAGGGTTTTAGTTCTTAAAAGTAAAAAAGAAAAGAAAGAACAATTAAGCCTAAAATGAGTGTGATGTATATTCATGAACCTCAAAGCAATACTTAAACTATTGCAGTGCTGATGACCTTGAGCTATACCAATTTACTGATCTTGATCTGTAAAGCACCTGAAGAAATGTACACCAAAGATACCAAATACCTGCAAATATAATTATAGACCCATACATTTCTACTAGTAAACAAATCTGTAAATGTTGAGTCATGAAATGATAAAAGGTGTTGATTACAACCAAGCAAGGACAGTGACCCATGCACTACACTGAAGACTTGAGCCTAAAGGGTAAGATCCATCTGCTGGTCAGAAAGCGTGAAAGTACGATAGAAGCAGAGGTCAAGCTGATCTCCTCTTTGCTCTCTGCTACTTTTATATTCTTGTCCCCAGGTATTATACCAGCTCTCTCCGTTTTCTTGATTTGTACATAGCATTAAAAATCATTGGTACTATTTTTAAATATTATTTCTGTGAGCCTGGAATTTAGATTTCTTGAAATTCTTTTTGCTTTTTGTTGTTTAGTTTTATGATTCTCTTTTGCATTTGCTCTTAGTAGTGTGTTCCTTCTTTTTTCCATTCTTTGAACCTTTGACTTCATCTGCTTTTAAAACCAGCACAGTCAAATTTTCTCTAAATGACTCTTCATGCTCTGAATTTATAATCTGAACTTTATTTTTCAGACTTTCTCATCACCTCTTCAGCCACATGACTGCCTCAATAGTCATCTGTGTTTGTTTAATTTGAGGAATGAAGAGACTCCACTAGTTTCTTCTCTATGTTATTCCTTTCCTGCCCCTTTCTCTGACTCTGCTTCCTCCATGTCTTGATACTCCACCACCAGCAGCAACTACAGCTCTTCTTCCTGGGTCTATCCTTGGCCTTGACAATATTATCCTGTGCCATTTCTGACTACATGCCCCACCAACAACACAAAATCTATATGACTCCAAAAATCTAGTTAACCAATCCTACACCCAGATTAACTACCCTTCCACAGGGTCACATTTCTCTTGTAACCAGCATAAACAGCTCCACAAATTCAGGTTACAAATCTGGCCAAACAGAGAGGGCTGGCTAAAGACTCAATACGCCTGCAGAATAGGAAATTCAGTATTTCCATCTTGAGATTCTCTTCTCCTTCTGAAGCATTAAAAAAAAAAAGCCCAAGAAGTATATACATTCCCCAAAGTGGATCATCCCAGCTTCTACTCTCAGTCGGAATCTATTAAGTCCTCTTGCTGACATTATTACTCTCTTTTTGTTTGGGGGTTTTTTTTGGCTTTTTTTTTTTTTTTTGGTGGGTGGGTGTCATATACGGAATATAAAAATGGAGTTTCCTGGAGTAAGCCCTTGCTGTGGGCCTAATCAGTGACCAAGGAAGATCTGGCATTGTGGATTCTCTAAGAGAGATGTACCCCACCCTCAGGGTCCTTCCCCGACCCCTTGACAACACACAGATTCAAGTGCATTTCCAGTTACCGGTGAGGAAGGCATATGTGGCTCACAACGCCCTCCAGGTGGTTTTGCTGCACATTTACCTTCTCCTTGCCCTGCCACCTTGGGCACCTCTAGTTTAATACAGTCTTTTCTTACTCTTTATTATGAATTCCAGCAGGCTATTATTACTTTGTCTTCAGGTTCTTGTCACTTTCCTTAAAATCAAAAATAGTCGGGAATATTAGCCTCCTTCAGCATTTGATAAAAATTAAATGGACAGCAGGTTATGTTAAGTATGTAGTTCTTTATATATATATATATATATATATATATATATTTATACACATATATATGTAGCCCATTTTTAATATAGACATTCTGTGATCTGTATTTGAAAAACATTGTTCACATCTTCCCTCTGCATGAGATTTGCAGCATATTCCTGCTACATCATTGATTCTGGGTCTAAGTCTTCTTATCTGAGTTCAACTCCTTCCCACCATATCTACCACCCCATTTTCATTGATTTTTCATAGTTATAGACATTTTGAAGATGTAAAACTATTTCTTCTCTACCTACAAAACTATCTTAAGAATAAATTATGCCTTCCAGTCATCAACCTCGTCCTGCAAGGTCTCAACAGAGACTTTGGCAATTATATTCTGTATATGTGTGTTTAAATATCATTACCTTTGTTCTCTTTCACTCAGAGTGATTTCTTTACTTTGAATTCCCTACATTGTCTCAGATATATCTTATCTCTGGTTTCCTTTGTCAGTTACTTTTTTTTTTTAAACATCTTTATTGAAGTATAATAGCTTTACAGTGGTGTGTTAGTTTCTGCTTTATAACAAAGTGAATCAGCTATACATATACATATACATATATCCCCATATCTCCTCCCTCTTGCATCTCCCTCCCACCTTCCCTATTCCCACCCCTCTAGGTGGACACAAAGCACCTAGCTGATCTCCCTGTGCTATGCAGCTGCTTCCCACTACCTATCTATTTTACATTTGTCAGTTACTTTTAAAATTCAGTTTCATGATGTTTCTGTTCTCTCTACTATATTGGAATGCAGAAAGGTAGTTTTCAAGTCCTTTTAATGTTTCCTCTAGCAGAGGGCACAATTTCACTTACAGCAGGTGAAACTAGTGTCAGTCTTGGGGTAAAATGGACATCTAATACATCATTGTACATTCTTGCAAAAATTCTTATAGTTTCCAATATTTTTTGAAGTGTCAGATAAATATATATCCTCATTATCATCCCCACAAACACTATCTATAAATATCCATGGAAATTCTCCTACTTCTGGAGTTTGGGATGTAGATCCTGGAGGATAGGAGGAAATTGTTCAATAAATGTAATTTATGGTTCCCTCTCTTCCTTTTAGGCTGAGACAACTTAGTTTACCAGGCTTTCAAGTCAGAGTGTTTGGTCAAAGTATTTACTTCAAGTTGTCAGAAGCAAGAGGCTAAGGAAGAGGTTAAATTTATTGCACAAAGACATGTTCTTACATAATCTAACTAGAAATTCCTTGAAAACAGACAAATGCTATTAAAAACAACAATCACCACAGAAAATACTTAAACAGAGGGTGCTGAGTCCTTCTACTATTTACCACTGCAGTTTCTCAAAGTGAATAGACTCAGGTGAGTTTGCAGCTAGGCATCTGAGATATGTATGCTATCACGAGCAAGTAAAAGGCCTGGAATCCAAAATTCACATCTTCAAAGGTGTGAAGGAATAACCAGGCCTTATGGCTAAAGTAAATATATATCTTGAAATCCAGGAAATCAAGCAAGCAAGATACTGACACCAATCATCAAAAGAGTGAATTTAATCCTAAGGCAAGGATGATTTCCCTTTGGCATCTGTGATTGTCATATATGCTTTGAGCCTAGGTGTAGATAACTCAGGATCTGAAAAAAACACACACCTGGTTGGGAACCAGAACACTGCTGCCCAGGTTTATTCTGATTGGAGGTAAGGTGAGGGACAGGAGCTTTGTCCTCAGAAATTTTGTATACAACTACTCCTTGTCATCAAGAGAATATATGTCACTAGTTGATAAAATAAAATATCCCACATGTAAAACAAAATTGCTACTAAAGTAACTTTGAGAAAATTCAGAGAAGAAAGTGATGAAGATGGTCTGACATAAATACTACAACAATGATAATATTTACTGATATAATAATAATAATAATAAAATTATTACTGTTATTATTTACTGAACACTTTCGACATGCCAGACTTTGCTCTATGTGACTATATCATTTAATCCTCTCTTAATGACTGTGAGGCAGAGACTACCATTACTTTCACTTTCAGATCAGGAAAGCAGGTTAGAAGAAGTTACATAAAGTTAGGCAGGTAATGAGGTTCAGTACAGACACTAAAACCCAGAACAGTCAGACCTTCAACCTAAACCCTTGTGTAGGTCCTCAGTAGGATCCTGAAGAGTAGACAGGACTGGGAAGGCAAAGGGGAGAATAATAAACTATTGAAAACTGTGAATAATTCCCTGAGGGGCTCTGAGGACCTCTACTCGGAAAACGGAAGATAGACTGAATAGGGGAGGTGGGGCCAGATTCTGGAAGGAAGGCTTCAGAGTAGTCCTGTAAATGCAGAACTTCATGGAAATTTGGTTTCCACAAAGATTCAGCCTAAGGAATTAACAGAATTATTTTCTTCACAAATTTGGTGGGTATTCATTATCAGACAAACATGAGTTTAATTTTTGTCTTCCTACATAAAGAATGAGACTTTTGACAGGTCACTTTAACTGGTCCAAGTCTCAGTGTTCACATCTGTCAAATGGGGATAAAAACAGCACATATATCATAGAGCTATTGTGAAGATATGAGATAATTCCTACAACACATTCAGCCCCATGTCTGACATATAACAATCACTCAATAAATATTACTTCTTATCATCACTACTCTGTGCCAGGCATAAATAAAAAGAAGCATAAATTATGGTACCTACATTTAACTTGCTTAAATTTAGAAAAGGAACATAAATAGAGTTGCCACTTTTCAGATAAAATGACACAGTAGAGTTGGCTCAACTTTTCCATGAAGTCTTCCAACAGTTAAGGTCAAGCAAGGATTACTCCCCTGCTCAGCTCCTTATAGCACTCAGTATGAACCAAATGCGTTGATATGTTGTTATATCCACAAAATAATGGCTGTTCAGTAAGGACTGTGTAGAGGGTAGGTCTCTGTCCCCTCTATGTGTGGGTAGCTGTGAAACGTGGAACACAGAGTTTGAAAGAAGAGCAGGTTTGATGCTGGAGAAGGTAGCTGAGTGGTGTGTACATCAAGCTGGCTGTGTTTTCCTGGGACTAGTACACAAGGGAGAAAAAACAGGGTTAAACTAATTTATTGAATCATATTAGGGTATCCTGAATGTCTATAGTCCTCCTCCAAATGGACAAACTTTAAAAGTTTGTTTGGGGTGACTCCTGTATTTTCACACAGCTCTCCCTCCATCTAGTTGAACTCATCACCACTCTTTTCCAGACACTATGTCCTCATAGTCCTTCTTACAGTGAATAGTCCTCTGTTTAATCAGGTTTGTCTTCCTTAGAGAGTTACTTGTTCAAAATCACGTTTGCTTTCTTCTTAATTTCATTTTTCTCTGTCCCACATTATTAATTGTACTCCTTAGTGTAGCTGGTCTCTGCTGTATGTCACAGGGAAGCAATGTAGTTAAATAAATTTATCTAAGGTGTGAATGACTGATACCTTTTTGATCTTACCATCATTATGTACACTTTGAAAAGGTATGCTTAAAATATGTACATTGAATGACAGAGTGTGTTTAGAATCCAAATTGAGCTCTAGTCAATAGAAATCATGTTCTTTTATACAAGATTTTTAAAAATACAGGAGAGAGACTGCAGGGTTTTTTGTTTGTTTGTTTGTTTTTGACAGTGTGGACAAGTATCTCTTCTTGTAGCATGTTTGACCCAGAATTTCCTTGTTATATTGGAAAAGAACCTCTTGTAGAATAGTGTTGATGTGACACGTATTTAGAACTAGGAGGAATTCTAGTTTTAGAATATTGCCAATGGTGTTGAATTATGCCTTCTGGGAAGATGGTGATGATTCCAGGAAAATTTCAGCAACAAAGCAACACAGGGACCAACGACATTCAAATCGGTTTTACATAAAGATAACCAGGTGGACAGAAACATTCTGACTTTTCATCTCAGCTAGGGACTTACAGGCCCCCTGATGAAAAGGACTCAAGCCACAGCATTGAGGACTGCTAGATAAAGATGTTTTCCCAGCATGTGGCAGCAGTTAAAAAGCAAATAGGTTTCCGGGATATAACAAAAAGGGTTGGAAGATACAGTGGCACGATGAACAATGAAGGCTTTTTTCTTCAGAGACTGGACGCCTGCCATCCTACCACCTGAAAGCTAGGAGGCAGGTTGAAAGAATCCCCAGCAATGTGTCTGAGACAGCTCGAAGTGAGGATGATCTATTCTGAATGTCTGGTAAGGCAAATTACTGGCAGTCAGATGGAAGGATTCACAATTATGAAAGGCATGGTGAAAGCTGGTCAAATTCTCCTTTCTACTAGGCTTCATGCTTCAAAACAACAAGAACCTCATTTTATTAAAATGCTCATCGCTGTCAGTTAAGCAGACGGGAGTCTGCTTGACAACACTGCCTAAAAGGCATTGTTAGGGATGCTGGCAGGGCTCTCAGGCCACCTGACCTAGACAGGGTTCTTGCTTATGCATCCTCATAGCACGGCCCTGGAAGCTAAAATACATCGCAAAGACAAGTCAGGCTGATTTCTAGATTAAATTCTCCTGTCCACTGCTGTGTGCTTCACCGAATGTGGTAAGCTGAGCGTGAATTTCAGCAAAGGGCTGTTGAGCAAATAAAGGCAGATAAAGAATGTTAAAGGGACCAAAAAAATTATAAATTGCGAACTGTCAGACCATCCATAGCCTCAGCCAAGTCCAAATGGCTTAATTTTCCTTTTCTAGCCTGGCCAGTCCGCTCGAGTCTCTCCCACTGGTATTTTTGGGATACAGTCCAGGCCATTATGAACAGATCCAACAATGTGCAGTGATCTTGACGCTTGCAGAAAAGTTTGGGACTACTTAAATTAGACCCCATTTATCTTTACCAGGGGATTGTGTAGTTCTGTCAAAAGTATCCTTGGTCCCCTGGTGAGCTAACTTGCAGTAATTCTGCGACTTGGGAAAGATTTAGAGGTACAGTTCATAATAAATGCTCAGGATTCAGTATTTCTTTTGAGTTGAATGTTCAGTCTCCTTCCATGCCAGTGACTGCAGCCTCTTTCCTTTTGTAACGTATGGCTATTGACCCTGGGTGTCTTTTCAGCTAGATATGGAGTCGTACTCTTTTGTCAACCTTAACCTTCACCCAAACATGGAAGGCTGTTTCTATACTCAGTCAAGACATTTATTAAATGTTCATTTGCCTAGGGTACAGCTGGTTCAAATTCCTGTGCTCCTGCATGTAACATTTTTTCTTCTCTGATTGGCACTTAGCTAAAACAATACTTTAGGGAAACTGCTAGAGTTTTTAAGAAATCAAGTGGCAAGATCCTTGGTCCTAGAGGCAGAGGAGCTGAAGTGGACACCAAGCTCCACCCTTGGTAACTGCAATTTTTAGAGTTCATCTGGCTCAGCCTTGGTTTCCTCATCCGTGAAAAGAAGACAGTGTCTGTCCCCAGAAATGTTTTAATATCCACCTGACATGATACACATGAGGGCTATTTCACATAATGCTCTGCATTGAGTAACTCTTTTTCTGCTTCTCTTCCTTGCTTTACTCCTTACCTATCCTCTCTCTTCTTCTCCCTTCCTACCTTCCTTCCTTCTTTCCTTCCTTCCATGCTTTCTTTTTCTGTAGCTCATTCTGTCTGCACTATTTTTTAGCTACCCCCTTTATTCTTGCCAAGAAGGTCTATTAACAGACCCTACACATGCAGTGCCTGCTCCTATGGACCTTTTACTTACATGGCTCCTTGATCATGTCAACAATCACCTCTCCATGCCCCAGATGTTATTCAAATACTGCTCTTCCTTTAAGATTCTGCTCTGGTCTCACCTTCATTATGTACCATTGATGAGTTTACCTAACTCAGCTCTTTTTACCTCTCAATTTTTACTGTACTTACTATGCATCCCTTTAATAATCAGTCACTGTTCCCCAAGTATTTTATTTGTTTGGGTTTTGTCTTTAAACTTAGACTCCCAGTTACCTAAGATGAAACTTATACATCTTTTGCATTCCCTAAAGCAATCATATTTGTAAGTATAGTATATAGGCCTTAAAAAATGTTAAATGATGGGTGATTAAATACCGGCCAATTCTCTACTTTTGTCTTAACCATTTATTTCAATAGATCCCCTTATATCTCTGGGTGGAGATACAAGTGGGCTTCACGTCATAGGTCTACTTTTGCTATGCTGCTAGTTCATAATAATATATTTAGCCAAAATTATTTTTTAAAGGATAGTTTTGAAAGAAAGGAAAAAGAAACTTCTGAATAAAATTTTGACTATTGTCTATGGCTTCAATGTTAGGGTACTATAATACACAGTGATGTTCTGGTAAACCATCTTTCTGTAGAAAAAGCAAGAAAACCTTATTTGTAGTGTTTGTCAGTTTCCATGGTGTAAGTAGTCCCATCATGGCTGATTTAAAGCTTCCAAAGTGATGTCACAGAGTGCAAAGTAGGGAAGAGATGTGCATATCCAGCCTCCCTAACCAGTACATGCCGATTCTGGCTCACCACAGGAATCTTTAAGATCAGTGATTTTCTCTGTTTTAGAATGTTGTAAGATGTTGTCTGTTCAGGAAGCTCTAAAGTAGACTCATTCTCTGAATATCCTTCCCATTGACAAAGAAACCAGGAGCTGTCCAGGGACAAAGCTGAACTGTCCACTTTAGAAAATTCGTCTCGTCCCATGATCCGGGGACAACTTCCCCAGGAGAACGCACTGCCCGCCTCAGGCTGGTGCAACGTCATGCCGGCCTCGGCCGCCGCAGGCTCGCCCCGCCTCCTCTGTAACCCTCTCTCCCCGCGGCCTGGGTGAGCCAGAGCCCCCGAAGCAGCTGCTACTTTAACCCCGTCCTGTCTGGGTGGGGAATAGACGCCCTCAGGCGACCTACACGCAGAGGCGGGTCCAAATCCAAAGCTGAACCCCAGGAGCTGGGCGAACAGGGAAGAGAAGGGGAAATCTCTCCCAGCAGCCTCAGAAGCAGCGGATTAAAACTCCACAAACAACTTGATGTGCCTGCATCTGTTGAATACCTGAATAGACAACGAATTCAGGAGGTGGACTTTGGGAGCAGGATATATTAATTTTTCCCCTTTTCTTTTTTTGTGAGTGTATATGTATATGCTTCTGGGTGAGATTTTGTCTGTATAGCTTTGCTTTACAGTAGCTTTATTTTACTTCACTATATTATAGCCTCTTTCTTTCTTTCTTTCTATTTTTTCTCCCTTTTACTCTGAGCCGTGTGGACGAAAGGCTCTTGGTGCTCCAGCCAGGCATCAGGGCCGTGCCTCTGAGGTGGGAGATCCAACTTCAGGACACTGGTCCACAAGAGACCTCCCAGCTCCACGTAATACCAAACGGCAAAAATCTCTCAGAGATCTCCATCTCAACATCAAGACCCAGCTTCACTCAACGACCAGCAAGCTACAGTGCTGGACACCCTATGCCAAACAACTAGCAAGACAGGAACACAGCCCCATCCATTATCAGAGAGGCTGCCTAAAATCATAATAAGGCCACAGACACCCCAAAATACACCACCAGACATGGACGTGCCCACCAGAAAGACAAGATCCAGCCTCATCCACCAGAGCTCAGGCACTAGTTCCCTCCACCAGGAAGCCTACACAACCCACTGAACCAACCTTAGCCACTGGGGACAGATACCAAAAACAACGGGACCTACGAACCTGCAGCCTGTGAAAAGGAGACCCCAAACACAGTAAGATAAGCAAAATGAGACGACAGAAAAACACACAGCAGATGAAGGAGCAGGGTCAAAACACACCAGACTTAACAAATGAAGAGGAAATAGGTAGTCTACCTGAAAAAGAATTCAGAATAATGATAGTAAGGATGATCCAAAATCTTGGAAATAGAATAGACAAAATGCAAGAAACATTTAACAAGGACGTAGAAGAACTAAAGAGGAACCAAGCAATGATGAAAAACACAATAAATGAAATGAAAAATACTCTACATGGGATCAATAGCAGAATAACTGAGGCAGAAGAAAGGATAAGTGACCTGGAAGATAAAATGGTGGAAATAACTACTACAGAGCAGGATAAAGAAAAAAGAATGAAAAGAACTGAGGACAGTCTCAGAGACCTCTGGGACAACATTAAACGCACCAACATTCGAATTATAGGGGTCCCAGAAGAAGAAGAGAAAAAGAAAGGAACTGAGAAAATATTTGAAGAGATTATAGGTGAAAACTTCCCTAATATGGGAAAGGAAATAGTTAATCAAGTCCTGGAAGCACAGAGAGTCCCACACAGGATAAACCCAAGGAGAAACACGCCAAGACACATATTAATCAAACTGTCAAAAATTAAATATAAGGAAAACATATTAAAGGCAGCAAGGGAAAAAAAACAAATAACACACAAGGGAATCCCCATAAGGTTAACAGCTGAACTTTCAGCAGAAACTCTGCAAGCCAGAAGGGAGTGGCAGGATATACTTAAAGTCATGAAGGAGAAAAACCTACAACGAAGATTACACTACCCAGCAAGGATCTCATTCAGATTCAATGGAGAAATTAAAACCTTTACAGACAAGCAAAAGCTGAGAGAGTTCAGCACCACCAAACCAGCTTTACAACAAATGCTAAAGGAACTTCTCTAGGCAAGAAACACAAGAGAAGGAAAACACCTACAATAACAAACCCAAAACATTTAAGAAAATGGGAATAGGAACATACATATCGATAATTACCTTAAATGTAAATGGTTTAAATGCTCCCACCAAAAGACAAAGGCTGGCTGAATGGATACAAAAAGAAGACCCATATATATGCTGTCTACAAGAGACCCACTTCAGACCTAGAGACACATACAGACTGAAAGTGAAGGGATGGAAAAAGATATTCCATGCAAATGGAAATCAAAAGAAAGCTGGAGTAGCAATTCTCATATCAGACAAAATAGACTTTAAAATAAAGACTATTACAAGAGACAAAGAAGGACACTATATAATGATCAATGGATCGATCCAAGAGGAAGGTATAACAATTGTAAATATTTATGCACCCAACATAGGAGCACCTCAATACATAAGGCAAATACTAACAGCCATAAAAGGGGAAATCGACAGCAACACAATCATAGTAGGGGACTTTAACACCCCACTTTCACCAATGGACAGATCATCCAAAATGAAAATAAATAAGGAAACACAAGCTTTAAATGATACATTAAACAAGATGGACTTAATTGTTATTTATAGGACATTCCACCCAAAAACAACAGAATACACATTTTTCTCAAGTGCTCATGGAACATTCTCCAGGATAGATCATATCTTGGGTCACAAATCAAGCCTTGGTAAATTTAAGAAAATTGAAATCGTATCAAGTATCTTTTCCGACCACAACGCTATGAGACTAGATATCAATTACAGGAAAAGATCTGTAAAAAATACAAACACATGGAGGCTACACAATACATTACTTAATAACGAAGTGATTACTGAAGAAATCAAAGGGGAAATCAAAAAATACCTAGAAACAAATGACAATGGAGATACGGCGACCCAAAACCTATGGGACGCAGCAAAAGCAGTGCTAAGAGAGAAGTTTATAACAATACAAGCCTACCTCAAGAAACAGGAAACATCTCGAATAAACAACCTAACCTTGCACCTAAAGCAATTAGAGAAAGAAGAACAAAAAAACCCCAAAGCCAGCAGAAGGAAAGAAATTATAAAGATCAGGTCAGAAATAAATGAAAAAGAAATGAAGGAAACAATAGCAAAAATCAATGAAACTAAAAGCTGGTTCTTTGAGAAGATAAACAAAATTGATAAACCATTAGCCAGACTCATCAAGAGAAAAAGGGAGAAGACTCAGATCCATAGAATTAGAAATGAAAAAGGAGAAGTAACCACTGACACTGCAGAAATACAAAAGATCATGAGAGATTACTACAAGCAACTCTATGCCAATAAAATGGACAACGAGCAAGAAATGGACAGATTCTTAGAAATGCACAAACTGCCGAGACTGAACGAGGAAGAAATAGAAAATATGAACAGACCAATCACAAGCACTGAAATTGAAACTGTGATTAAAAACCTTCCAACAAACAAAAGCCCAGGACCAGATGGCTTCACAGGTGAATTCTATCAGACATTTAGAGAAGAGCTAACACCTATCCTTCTCAAACTCTTCCAAAATATTGCAGAGGGAGGAACACTCCCAAACTCATTCTACGAGGCCACCATCACCCTGATACCAAAACCAGACAAAGATGTCACAAAGATAGAAAACTACAGGCCAATATCACTGATGAACATAGATGCAAAAATCCTCAACAAAATACTAGCAAACAGAATCCAACAGCACATTAAAAGGATCATACACCATGATCAAGTGGGGTTTATCCCAGGATTGCAAGGATTCTTCAATATACGCAAATCAATCAATGTGATACATCATATTAACAAACTGAAGGAGAAAAACCATATGATCATCTCAATAGATGCAGAGAAAGCTTTCGACAAAATTCAACACCCATTTATGATAAAAGCCCTGCAGAAAGTAGGCATAGAGGGAACTTTCCTCAACATAATAAAGGCCATATATGACAAACCCACAGCCAACATTGTCCTCAATGGTGAAAAACTGAAACCATTTCCACTAAGATCAGGAACAAGACAAGGTTGCCCACTCTCACCACTATTATTCAACATAGTTTTGGAAGTGTTAGCCACAGCAATCAGAGAAGACAAAGAAATAAAAGGAATCCAAATCAGAAAAGAAGAAGTAAAGCTGTCACTATTTGCAGATGACATGATACTATATATAGAGAATCCTAAAGATGCTACCAGAAAACTCCTAGAGCTAATCAATGAATTTGGTAAAGTAGCAGGATACAAAATTAATGCACAGAAATCTCTTGCATTTCTATACACTAATGACGAAAAATCTGAAAGTGAAATTAAGAAAACACTCCCATTTACCATTGCAACAAAAAGAATAAAATATCTAGGAATAAACCTACCTAAGGAGACAAAAGACCTGTATGCAGAAAATTATAAGACACTGATGAAAGAAATTAAAGATGATACAAATAGATGGAGAGATATACCATGTTCCTGGATTGGAAGAATCAACATTGTGAAAATGACTCTACTACCCAAAGCAATCTACAGATTCAATGCAATCCCTATCAAACTACCACTGGCATTTTCCACAGAACTAGAACAAAAAATTTCATAATTTGTATGGAAACACAAAAGACCCCGAATAGCCAAAGCAATCTTGAGAACGAAAAATGGAGCTGGGGGAATCAGGCTCCCTGTCTTCAGACTATATTACAAAGCTTCAGTAATCAAGACAGTTTGGTACTGGCACAAAAACAGAAATATAGATCAATGGAATAGGATAGAAAGCCCAGAGATAAACCCACACACATATGGTCACCTTATCTTTGATAAAGGAGGCAAGCATATACAGTGGAGAAAAGACAGCCTCTTCAATAAGTGGTGCTGGGAAAATTGGACAGGTACATGTAAAAGTATGAAATTAGAACACTCCCTGACACCATGCACAAAAATAAACTCAAAATGGATTAAAGACCTAAGTGTAAGGGCAGATACTATCAAACTCTTAGAGGAAAACATAGGCAGAACACTCTATGACATACATCACAGCAAGATTCTTTTTGACCCAGCTCCCAGAGAAATGGAAATAAGAACACAAATAAACAAATGGGACCTAATGAAACTTAAAAGCTTTTGCACAGCAAAGGAAACCATAAACAAGACCAAAAGACAACCATCAGAATGGGAGAAAATATTTGCAAATGAAGCAACTGACAAAGGATTAATCTCCAAGATTTACAAGCAGCTCATGCAGCTCAATAACAAAAAATGAACAACCCAATCCAAAAATGGGCAGAAGCCCTAAATAGACATTTCTCCAAAGAAGATATACAAGTGGCCTACAGACACATGAAAGAATGCTCAACATCATTAATCATTAGAGAAATGCAAATCAAAACTACAATGAGATATCATCTCACACCGGTCAGAATGGCCATCATCAAAAAATCTAGAAACAATAAATGCTGGAGAGGGTGTGGAGGAAAGGGAACACTCTTGCACTGTTGGTGGGAATGTAAATTGATATAGCCACTATGGAGAACAGTATGGAGGTTCCTTAAAAAACTACAAATAGAACTACCATACGACCCAGCAATCCCACTACTGGGCATATACCCTGAGAAAACCATAGGTCAAAAAGAGTCATGTACCAAAATGTTCATTGCAGCTCTATTTACAATAGCCAGAACATGGAAGCAACCTAAATGTCCATCGACAGATGAATGGATAAAGAAGATGTGGCACATATATACAATGGAATATTACTCAGCCATAAAAAGAAATTAAATGGAGGTATTTATAATGAGGTGGATGGAGTTAGAATCTGTCATACAGAGTGAAGTAAGTCAGAAAGAGAAAAACAAATACAGTATGCTAACACATATATACGGAATCTAAGGGAAAAAATGAAAAAAAAAAAAAGGCCATGAAGAACCTAGTGGCAAGACGGAATAAAGACACAGACCTACTAGAGAATGGACTTGAGGATATGGGGAGGGGGTGGGGTGAGATGTGACAGGGTAAGAGAGGGTCATGGACATATATACACTACCAAATGTAAAATAGATAACTAGTGGGAAGCAGCCACATAGCACAGGGAGATCAGCTAGGTGCTTTGTGACCACCTAGAGGGGTGGGATGGGGAGGGTGGGAGGGAGGGTGATGCAAGAGGGAAGAGAAATGGGAACATATTGTATATGTATAACTGATTCACTTTGTTATAAAGCAGAAGCTAGCACACCATTGTAAGGCAATTATACTTCAATAAAGATGTTTTAAAAAAAAAAAAAAAAAAAAGAAAATTCGTCTCGGAATTCCTGCCTGGACTGCTCTAGGAGGGACTGACATGTTCCTTCTTCCACATGAAGAAGAGAAATCATCTCTCTTCATTTCCAGAGTCAGAGCTCATCTCTACAAAACTAGCATTGCTCATCTCTAATAGATGGTGCTATTTTTATGAGCATGGGTTAAAGGAGTGGAATTCACTCTTTCTTTCATGTTGAACAAGGCTTTGGCATGTAGCATTAGCTTGGTATACTTATACAAACAAACATGGCATTTGTCATTCCAGTTATTGGTCTTAATTACTTAAAATTCCCCTTTTCCTAAATACAGGTCAAGTCAACAACACTCTTTTCTCCTGGGTTGTGGATTGTAGCATTTCCCACCATGGCTGATTTCAAGCTTCCAACATGATATCAATGATCTAACAAAACTCCTGAAAATGTATCAGTCAGCTGTAGTGAACTTAGACTCTAAAACAAAAAGAAGCCAGCTTCAGCATATCGTGCCTCAAGTGTACCTATGATGGTACTAATGCAAAGTGGATGTGGTGTCACTTCATTTCTCATATTCCATTCAATGCCATACTCATGATGAATATTCAATTTAGAAAGCACAGTTGAATTATGTCCAAGGGACAAAAATTATGTTTTGGATCGTCCATAATCAGCTATGGACTTTATGTCCATCCTTTAATCTTCTTTAGTCACAGCTTCTCCATCTGAAGAAAAAGGACTATAGCATATTCAACATAACTTTCTAACGTTTATCTTTCTAGCAGTCTAAGTATAGAGAAATGGGCTTTGCAATAATAAGTAAATACCTGCCCTTGGCATTTGTATCAAGCTTTGCCATATATAATATCTCCAAAGATCATTTGAAACATACCAAAAGGTGCCACTGAAGCATAAATTGTCAATATGTATTGGTTTATCAGTCCCTTCTGCAAAAACATCTCTAACTGACATTCTACTCTCTTTCTGTTTACTTCTAAATTCATTTCTGTGACTCTTTCCCCACCAGGACTGTTGTTTTGTTTCTCCCCCTTTGCTTGTTGCTGTTATTGTTGTTGTTGTTGTTCTTTCCCCTCAACACACAGTAATAAAGCAAGACCCGGGAAATGGGTTGTATCAATTGCAGAAATTCATGCCACCAGCCACCTATCTCATTAGATGGATCACATGCATCTCAAAACATTTGGATCATTGTCTCTGTCCTAAGATTATAGTTCTTATAGATCTGGATATCCTTTGTTAGTTAAGCCATTCTATTATTTAATATAATGTATACCAATAGTTTTGCACAATAAAAGATTGAAATACTGGCTGTCTCTAGCAAATATAGAAATAATATATGTACTTGTTTCCAGCAGTTAACATTCCTTTATATGACCTCTTTACTTGCAACATAGCAAACAGTAACTCTAAACTAGTGTAAATCAAGAATTCAGCTCAGGTATTTAAGCTCATACTGTTCACATGTCAAACGTGAGCAGGAACAGCAGGAAACTGGCCTGCTCTTTCTAATTACAATTATGATAAGAGTTTAGCACAACTCTACTTAAAATCATAAAACCTTTCGTGTAAGACTGGTGTTTTATCTCATTGTATACTCACATGATTAGGTTTATTTGACTGCTCAGAGAGAAAAGTGCTTCTCATTGTCCAAGATATTCTTATTTAGGATGCTATGAGGAGTAACCCACGTGCAATCACACATTGTCTAGTCTTCATGCAAATGGAACAAGTATGAAAAACAAGATGATGGGAAAGGCTTTTCCCCTCCTACCTAAAACTAATCTCTCCTTTCTAGGGAGACCACAAATTTTGGGTTCAAATAAAGGTTCTTTAATTGGGTGGAATTTCTATGCAAAAACTAAAACTATTTGGACCAACAGGAAAGTGCAATTCTCCATCTCGTCAGGAAACCACATTTTCCCAACCAAGCTGGGTCCCTTTTTCCCAGCACTGGCAAGACAAAAAGTGTTCCAATTAGTGAGGCTGATTTTTCTATCATGCTTCTCTCATGTGCCAAATGTGGGGTAAGTGAGGGTAGGCATGGGAAATTGCTTTAAGTCATTGATGGAAGAACCAACTGATTGATTGATATTGGACTGAAGTAATCTTCCTGTTCATCCATTGGTTTGCCACTCATTGGGAAGCCAGGAGCCCTGAAAGTGAGCCAAGCCTGTCAGATGTGCCACTGAGAGCACTGTTCTTTGCGGAATATTTTTGGATGCCAGATGCCAATCACTCATGGGACTTTGACGCTCAACAAGAGTTTCAGATGTGGACTTTAATTATAGTCTAGTAGAAAAAGGATGATGGAGGGAGCAGAAACAGATTTATTTTTAGCAAACCCAGCTCTTAGCCACCACACACCCTGTGAATCTATTTTGGGAGCTTCTCATTGTTGTTTGGTGGCTTTCATCAATGTTGCTAAAAAGTATCAGGTTGACAGCTTTGGGGAGTTGAAAGTCCTCACTCTAGGGAAGTGGCAAGACACAATGGCCATATTTGGGAGGCGCTATCCCTGATGCTCTAGTACTTACTTTGCTGAACCCGCTCTGGGAGATATAGAGAAGTTTGGATTTTAAGAATTTTATGAATAATCAGTTGCCTTTAATGTCTGCCTCAAAGCACTTTAAGGAGAGAGAAACAGTTAATCAAAGATTCTACAGCTGAGTAAGAACTCAGTAAAAATTAAAGGATAGAAGAGTTCCAATTTTATTAATGCTAGTCTCTGTGTGTACTCTTTCATGGACTAGGGATTTCTGGTGAAACCAGTCGTTAGTGGCTGAGGCAGTAAAGAAGGTATTGACATTTATTTAGCACAAACTTCATCCCAGGTAAGAAGAAGAAAGCATAATGACTTTTTTCTCAGGAAGTTCACCTGTGTAATTTGAGAACAACTGGTGGAAATGCAGAGGATACATTCTTGTATTATATATTATTAGTTTCACAGAAATGCTAACTGGGTTCAGAGAAATGGCAACCAATTTAGCAGTGATATTTAGGAATTCAGCTTAAAAAACATGGCTATGACATATGCCACTTACACCATGCACACACACACCCTAGCTAGGAGTTGGACAAAAATTTTCTTTTTATACCATGAAGCAGTCATCAGAAGGTAAAGAATTGATACTTGTGAATTGGCAACTTACTAGAGAGAGGCCCCTCAGCCCATTACATTTCCTGAGCTCTATCACTCCCTCTTTTGAGCTTAATATTAAAGGGCAATGAGCCAAGGACATACTCCTTAGAGTCTGCTGGGTTTGATTTTTGTTTGTTTGTTTGTTTGTATTTTTTTAACATTTGATGTGCTGTCTTAACATAGGTCCTCATCTTAAAAGCCATGGCCATCACAGGCCGTGAATGTTTATTAAATAATGCTTGAATTATACTGCTTTGGAATTAAGGAAAATAATATTTTGAACAGATGGAGAGCCCTTGAGAAGCTTGCAATCAAATGAGAGCAGTCAAATAATTCAGCATAGGGTTCAAATCAAATGTAAGGACTCACACAACTTACCCTTGTTTACTATTTATTTTCATTCAAAAACAATACACTGAATACTTACTGTATTTGATCTCTGTGGTAAGCTATTCTGGCAATACAAAATAGACACAAGATGTAGTACTTGCCATCTTCTATAGCATACAAAATAAAAATGTACTGGTGATGCAATTACATATAATCAAACACAAAAATGAGGGATTCACGTAATATGGATTACATAAGATCAGATCAGAGAGACCAGTATGGGCTGAAGTATCTAACAAAGATTTCAAAAACTCCATGGAGATAAAGCAGTTATCTAGTTAATAACATAATAATAGATAAATTGGAATACTTATCCTAAATAATGGATTTTGGGGCTTGAATTATCCACTTTGTGATTTTGTTTTGATCAGAAAAATCAAATACCCATCAATAGATTTTGGGCAGTTGCAAAAATCACTATTAATTAGATGGATTTAAGTTTAAAGATATTTTATCATTTTATAAGAGGGGCTCTTAGTAGGATGTCTTTTCAGTGCTACCCCAGTAAGAGATGCAATCCTCTTTTGTAAATGGACCATCAGGATCTGAGGTGACCATAATGTCCAAGTTCCATTGGCTGGCTTCCTAGTTATGCCTGGAATAGCTCCTGTTCTCATACTATGTCCATATGAAGTAGTCAAAACCACCACCATCTGTTCAAACTAGAGACGGCTCATAGCAGTGAGTCTTAATGACCTGTCTTGATCAATCCATCACAAGTATTCACTGAGTTCCTGAGATGTTCAAGGTAATTGTCATGAGTTGTATGTAAAACAGAAAAGATTCCTGCCCTCCAGGAACTTACTATAGAGCAGGAAACCAAGATATGCACACTTGAAAGATAATTAATTGTAAACAATGTAGTAAATAATAAAAGTCAAATGAATATAACAGATATGGTAAAGTAAGGAAAGGGACCACTTGGAGAGAAATCTCTCTCCTTTTTCTAAAATCACCAGCATCTCATGCCCTTCCCCACACAGCGGTCAAACAAAGACCAGCTATAGATAGAAATCTGTTTACTGGTCATCACTCAAGTCTGCTCTCAGATTTGCTTGCCTTCTTTACTCTAGCTATTAATATCTACTTCTATTCCCTCAGTTTGGCAACTTGTTCAAAGTCTTCTCTCTGGTTTAATGAAATTGGTTCCTTCTTGACTATCCACTTTGCACCCTCCCCTAAGTTCCATATCCTCATAGGTTCAGTTAGAGACTATCATTTCCCAGTCTAATGGAGTCTAAAAGCCAGGTCAGCCCCTGGTCACTTCGGCCGATCAAAAAGAATATCAGAGTAAACAGAAAAGGACAATTAATACATGCGTAGTGCATCAAGACACAGGATGACCAAATTAAAATCAATGTCAAGCAGTTAAAAGTTCGGAATTAGAGATGGAAAGGATGATATTTCTCCAACTCGATCATTTCCCAAAACAGCCAGTAAGATGAAGTTTTGGTCACTGTCTTGAATTCCTCTTTTAAGCAATTTAATGTTGACCCATGAGTATCTGTTGGGTTAGTGCTTAGAGCTTGGTCACTTGTCCACCCAACCCTGCTTCATTTTGTTGCATGGCCTGAGTTACAGGACAGTATGTTTGTGGTCATCAGCCTGTTATATCTGTCTTTATGGTTTTGACTCGGAAGATTCACTGGTTCCCATTAAGGACAGAAAGAAGTGAATCCTGGAGCACAGACTGAGTTCTGAAGCATCACAGATACTCCTCTTGTCTTCTCAACTATGGTGTAGCTTCTAATGAAAAGGACTGTGCCTCTAGTTTGGTCTTGCATAGAAGGGAAAAGTGAAACAAGAATATTTACTCTTGTACCTTTATAGTTACCTTTCTCCTATAAAAAACTCCTTCATTCCCACCTCTCAGAGACTTTGAAGAATTGCTATGAGAATTCACAGAAGAAAGGAGTAGGAGGGGAAGGTAGGAAAGACCAGTGGGTTGTTGTAACTTGCTTTCAGAGAACAGAATCAACACTTCCCCTGACTCTCTACATCTTAAGAAATTGTGGCAGCTCAGTTATGGGCAATGACTGAAGGACTCAGTCTATGACTCTTTTATGACCACTCAGAATGTAACTCAGGTGCTCAAAGACCAAGAAGACAGATGCTGTAAGCAATTCTGATGTGTCTGGGGACAGCAGTGGTGGCCAAGCTGTCAGTAAGGTTGATATGCTGACACAGTGCCTTAGAGTAACACCAACAGCCCCTGTCTCCTAAAAGCAAAGCCTCTACAACAGTCACTGGGTTATTATGCTTTAACATACAGATTCTTAAAGAAAAATCAAATATGTGAATAATTATCACAGACATTATTACCATTTCAATGGCTCCCAAGTGTCCTTTGCCCATAAAAAAAACACATGGACACTAGAACCAGCATACCTGAATTTGAAACTGTATGTGACATTTGGAAATAACTTAATCTTTCTATATTTTGATTTCCTCATCTGTAAAATGGAAATAATAACAGTATCTACTTCACAAGATTGTTGTAAAGATTAAATGAGATGGTATAGGCAAAACACTTAAAGCAGGGCCTAAAACATGGTAAGTGGTATTTAGTGTTCGGTATGTATGCTGTTGTTATTAAGTCCTGCCAAGTGCTTATAGCTAAATGCTTATGAAATACTAGCCTCAGAAAACTTCAACAACCCTTCCATTGTCTTCTAGAAAAATTCCCAACTCCTTAGATGAAAACACCATTCAAATCAACAAACATTTAATGGCGTCCTTTTTTTCAAAGAAGGATTCAAGGAATTGAACACAAATTGTTCTGAATTGCTGCAGCTGGGGAAGTTTCTAGTAGACCTTCACAAAAGACAAAATCCTGTCCACACTTGAAATCTATTATCAGCTTGAATGCCGACCTGCAAGTTACTCTTTTTACAAAAAAGCAAACGTAAACACTCCTTCCCTTCATTTGCACACATGGACAGAGTAGATGGGTATCTGCCTACAGAATCCAAAGCAGTCAGAACAGAGGACTCAACAGGGAAGCACAGAACCTCACAAACAATAAGAGATACATTCTAATGTCAAGCATTTGAAGACCATGTCATGGAGGAGCCAAACCCCCTTAAGCCTTGTTTTGCCTGAAGGAAACTTTGAGAATTTTTTCATACGCTGAAACTGATATTGCCTGCCTATGGGACAGGGCACCAGTATAAAGAAATGACACCCAGTATAAACTGCCACAGGACAAAGATACAGAAAAGGATTATCAGATTTGAATATTAAAAAATTATGACTGGATCTAAACAGGAAAAAAATGTTTTAATTATAATAGGCTAAAGATTCTCACTAGAGAACTCCTTCCTAGAGTGGTAACTAGGAATTATTATTGGACCAGGTTATATTCCACGTATAGATTATGATATCCTTTCTGCTTAACTGAAATGAATAACACATTAAGAAAGTTCATATATCATGGTGTATGTTCTGTTACTCTCAGCCTAACTTATATGTTCTTAGGAAGTTCCAAGTTAAAGAACCTTCCAAGAGGTGTTAAAGGAGCTATCTGAAACAGTGGTCCTTCCTCAGTACTGGAGCCAAGATCTTGGTGCATAAAACTGGGTAAGGAACACCTACTACAAAAAGTTCCCTTAACAATCTGGGAGCGCTAACAATGGACTTCCACCTAAGCCTCTATTTTCCCACTGCAGTATTATCGGCCTTCTACTTTCTGCATCGCTTCTATAAAAATAAGCTGGTTTCTCCCCTCTGTCGTGGGTCACAATTTCTCAGGTCTTCATCACTTACTGAAATTGTATCTCTCCATTAAGAACCCTGTTGGTTTATCTTTCCCCAATGAACCTTCCATATGGTATTTGTTAAATGAATTTTATCACTTATTAATGGTGCTACATTATGATCATTTTATCCCATTTATGTTGCCTCTAAATATATGCATAAAGGACTGACTACCCAACAGCTCAGCAGAGTCAGCGAGAAGGTAGAGAAAATGGAAAATGGAAAAGGCATCAGAACAGTTGTGGAACATAAAGGAGTTCTCACTCTTGAGCAGTCTTGGCTTTGACTTCATGAACTTTACCAGCAGTGTGTATTTTTTTTTTTTCTTCATTTTTCTTTAAATGATGTTATTTTTAATAGTGAGTTACAAAGCTGATCTTTCATGAATGGAACAAAAAGAAGTACTCCTTCGCTTTAGGAATGATTTTGTTTCATTTCTCCTTTGATGTCTATATTTAGGTCGTCTTTTCTGACCTTGGAGGGCAAATTCTACCACCATGCAGTAGAGGTTATGAGACAGAAGGGCCTGGCCTTCTCCAAGCAGCATTCGCTCACCCCACAGAACCTATCTGGTGGTTCCAAGGAACAAATGGCTTTTGCTGGGCTCTTCAATAATATGATTTTCATGCTTGAAATGAGATCACCAAAGTAATTGTAGAATATTGCTTGCCATTACCGTCATTAAAAACAGGCAGATGTAGGAGCACTCCCAGGGAAAATCTTCCTGCTGGGTTTTCATGGAGATAAGTGCACAAAATCCACTTTTGAAAAGATGTTGAATGGAATGAATTTGCCATTCACTGGCTGTCTGATGATGATTTGCTTGTTAATTGGAAGTTTAGGCTTTAGAGAAGCCTTAACAAATTTGATTGCTAAATTCAGGAGGTTTACTCCCTCCTTACAAGCCATATTCAGAAGCCTAAATCCTACTTTTTGCATGTATGTCTATGTGCTCATTTAGAATCTCTGTGAAAAGAAACCAATTCCTAACCCTTTTGTCAGTGGCATTTTCTGGAGTGACTTTACCAATAAACAAGGACAAAGCATTTTGTCCCTTTGTAAGTGGCTCTAGGGCCCCAAAATTTGCTAGGATGTGAGGGGACAAAGCCATGAGATAAGCTGAGATAAAGAGCAGAAATGTTACAAGTGATCTCAGTGCATATGTCTGTCGATTGTCCCCCACTGTGTAGCTAGTAACTGGGAGGCTAGACCCCACTTGGGGCCACCATTTCATTTCCATTCCAGATCAGCTCCACTGCTGCTGATAAGCTCAAGTAAAACTTAAAAAGAGAGAGAGAGAGAGAGCCTTTGTTTGGAAATCCTGCTGTTTTTCTTCTCTGTTCACACACTGGCTGAGTGTCCTCTGATCTAAACAATGTCAACTAGCTGGCAAGGTTAGCAGCCCCCTGAGAAGGGTCTGCTTTATTTTTAATGACCACAGTGGCACATCTACAAAATGACTTTATTCATCCCTGTCATTACCTACACAGATTGGTTTCCTCTAAGTGATGATAGGTTTATTGCCAGCCCAGGAGAATGACAACTGCCATGTGGAGCTACATGAACATTATGTAAACAATCTAGACAAGAGCTCCTATGCAGTGTCATGTAGCATTTCCCAGATCTAAGAGTTCAAGGAAAGAGTGGTCAGATAGCCTTTTCTTCCTCATCATTCCCAGGGATTTAACAGTATGGATGTACATCATCTAACAAACCTGTGCTGAACATAATTTACATAGAAAATTATATTGGCATGTAATTATAATGTAACATAAATATACTTTGTGATCAGTTCCAAGCACAGACCTTCATATAATAACTTTTTAAACAATATTTCATAGATCAAAAGCCTCTTCTTAGTTCCTGAGTCTCTCTGTCAACAACACATCTAGGCACTCCTAAGCTACTACAGCCAAGAGGAGGTAAACTCGACCCTCTTGGAGGTCAAAATGCCAGCCTCACACCCTTCTACAGCTTATGAGACAAAGACCATTGTGGTTGCATTTATTTATTCAAAAGTATCTATTAGGTATTGTCTATGTGCCAAGGTTTATGTAGATGCTGGGGATATAATGGTAAGGATGGTCTCTGCTTTCAAGGATCATACAGTCCAGTGGGGATGAAGTGCAACCGAACAGCTGTAGCAGTAAAGTTTACCAAGAATAAATTATAATGGAGGAGCATCCAGCCTAGTCTAAGAGTACTAAGAAAGTCTTCCTGATGAAAGTGTACACTAATTGGACACCTAAAGAATGACTAGGAGTGACCTGGGAGGGAAGGGGTGAGAAGACAGTTTGGGCCAGGGCAAACCTCAGGTACAGAGGCTCAGATGCAAGAGGGTAGTTAACACATGCAAAGGTAGCCGACATGACGTTTAGTAGAGCTGGAAGGAAGGATAAGCATGGGGAAATGTTGGTGCTGATGAGGAAGGTGAAACTGGGGTTGAGGAGGAGACAAGCCATTCAGGAAGGGTTTTGTGTCACTGGCTCTTGGCACAGTGATTGCTCAGTAAGTACGTACAGAATGAATGCATACAGGGATGAATGAAATATCAGGGACATATGTGAAATCCTGGCAATGATGAGGACCAAGAAGAACTGTTTACTTTGCTCAGAGTTTGGAAGGATAAGCAGAGTCCCTACATGTCATTCCCATAACTTTTAAAGGGGACCAAAGAACAACAGCAACAGTAACAACAACAACAACAACAGCAACTATGAGGCAAGACATATATTTACACTGGGGCATTGCTGAGACCATAGAGACACCACCTTAGTAGAAGGGGACCCAAAAGGATTTGCCTCTGACTTGCCCTTAGCTCCTTCCTGTGTGGACCAGCTTACTTCTTCCACAAGGTCCAAACACATCATTTCTGGCTACCATGTGGGAAACAAAAGCAGATAACACTGCTCCTAATTATGTGCAGGAATTAAGTGAGTTTTTAAAATAGTTTTAAAAGAAAAAACCACTCTCCCAGGAGCGGGGGGGCAGGGAGCAAAAGAGTGGACAAAAACAGGAGAAAAAAAGGAAAGACTTGTTCACTTCTTCAAGCTATTCCTCTTTATAACTTCAACTAACCGTTTCTCATTCCAGCTCTCTGAATAATGCTAGTCCTAAAACAAGGAATTTAATCACCTCTGAAATCCCAGCCACATCCCAGAGGCACAGGAATGCATCCTATCACAGGTACAAGCTGTGGCTTGCCTGATATGGAACAACAGACCACTGATGGGTTTGCTATGAAAATAATGCTAAGGAGACCCTTGGCTGGCAAAGTAGTGATTCCAGGGGAGCAGAGTTTGGGGGAGGACTGGGTCTCATGTTAGTTGAAAGCAAAGCAGACCTCTGAAACTTACAGATTGATTTCAGTCTAATATTAAATTTATTTTGAATGTCAAAGTGTAGAAAAGGAACACATTAGATTTTTAAGTTTTAAAAAGGCTGAGAAACCACACACAAATCCTGAGAGAGAGCCTGATATCTTTCTGGGTTTTTTTCTATTCAAGATTTTTAAATAGACATCAATGGCTACCCTCTCCCGACCCTGACACATACATATCGCACAACAGTGCCATTTATTTAGTTTGTGCTTACGCTATATAACTCTAGGACAAATTAGTCCATCCTTCTTTAATTCTAGATTGTGTAACTGCTCTCCTGTATCCTATGAATTTAGGATAAAATAGAGAATGTTTATTCACCAGCATTGAGGAGAATTAGCAAGGCAGGCAGAGCTAGTAAAGAGTTACAAAGTTTTATCCAAGGTCAGCTTTGCCTATTAGTACTAGAGCTGGAAATAAAAGTCAGAACTCCCCCTTCTTTTTCCTGTCCTGTGCCCATTGGACCAAACTGCTCTCAATCAATAGGTAGCCAGTTATGACGGATTCACATTCTACCCAGTGTCGATAAAAACAAAAATCAAGTTTTAATCAAAACACATAACCAAGATCTACACTTCTCTTGGCCACAATAAATCTTCTGCAAAGGAAGCAGGCTAAAATTCTTTACACTTAAAAAATGAGCTCCACTGGGACTCCAAATTCCAGTTCGATTTTTGAGCCAAGGTATTTTTTTTCTTTATCATGCACTTGGTGCTGTAGTGTGATAAGGGCCCCATGCAGACCATAAAACTAATTTATCATCTGTAAGGTGTACAAAGAAAATGGTAGCTGCCTACTTGTCTGCTTGACATATTAGGTCATTTTTGCCGCTAGCTTTCTAATACCAAGCAATTTTATCAGCTGTGTATATACATTAATTGTGGGTACCCATATGCTCAGTGTTGTATTTAATAATGCATTGCATTGAATATGCATTCCTTAAGTTTCAGCATGCAGCAAGCATCTTGCATTTAACTATTTGGTTTGCCTATTAAAGCCCATTATTCAGCTATGCCATTTTACCTTCTCTCTCAACTGAATTTATGTTTCTTTAAATCTGGCTCACCCTGTTGAAACCCACTGAACTGGACAAGGCCACCTCACATGTCTCAAGGGCTCCAAGCAAAAACAAGCAGAGGAAGTGCTATGGTCCATTTAATAATACTCAAGCAAAAGGATTATTTGATGAATCCCTTTCCCCAAAGAACAGCAGCATATTCACGCTTCACAGTGTAAATATAAATACATTTCTCAGGCAATAGAGACATGGGATGCTAGATAAAGTGTGAAAAATTCCACAGCAAACAGCTCTGCCAGACTGATTTCTTAACTAGCAAGAGGGAATCAGTTCAAACATCCAAAGCAATCCCAACCCCCTACTCTCCAAGCCTTCTCCAATTTTGTCCCCCAGAAAAGAAAACAAAGTCAAGTTAGTTGGATCCTTGACCAACTGATTGCTTTAGCCATTTCTTCATGTTAGAAAAACTTACTTCCTAGTAAGGAGAAAAGATGCCCAGACTATCATCTACCCTCAGAGATATCTTCCCACAAGCTCACATGTCACAAGTGTTAAACCTGCATCATAAAATTAACTGCTGTAGGACAAGAACTTAAATGGCCCAATCAAAGACAAACAATTTCTATGGGTATAATAATCTATAAAGTATTATCCCTTGAATGCCTTGGCTGAGAATAAATTTTCAGAGGAGCTTTTGTTACCCAGCAGAACAAAGGAAATGTATAATTTTGATCCCAGAAAAAAAATCAAGTAAGCCAGACCCAAGTAAAATGTAACAGTTGGGGGACCAGTCTAGGCAAAGCCAGTCTAAATGCCCAGGTGCTGAGGTAGGCAGGTGACCAAAGAGAAGGATAGATGCTGAGCTGGCAGTCTGGGCAGGTACAGTCATGTTCTTTTTCTTGCCCAATCTGTGATCTCCATGATTTGGGTCATATATTTGGCATTTAAGTATGTTCAGAAGTCCTGTTACAACTGGATAACTTGCAACCACACAGAAAATAAATAATAATGTAGTTCCTCTCAAATCCCTCAGCTCTGCTTCAAGGCATGTGTCCTGACTATTTGCTTAATGCAGATGCTACCTATATGAATGGAAGAACCCACATATAAATGCAGAAATTCCCTTTTATTTTTCTCTCTGTAGAACTCTGTACCTATAGCTTTCATGCAGGGTAAATGAGATATAAAGAGCAGGCTGTGATAAATACGCCTATGTATCCTTTCAGTTATCAAACCACCAAGCAGGACTATTTGAGGTAGCTTGGTGGCTCAGTCTTACCAGACACTGCAGTGCTAAATCTTTTTATTTGAATTGATAATTAGTTAAAACCCCTTTGGGTAAGCCCTGTAACACTAGTCAAAGAGGCCTGGGTCAAAAGATAATCTGTGTCATTGCACCTGACCATTTCAATGTCCCCTCATCCTACCTCTGAGCCACCTACATTGAAACTTTCCTTCTTTTCAAGAGAATAACTTAGAGTCATTAGTCCCATGTTTGCCCAATTATTGTGGTCAGGAGAATGCATTAAATCACTCAGAATCAGCTATTAAGTAGAAGAGAAAAGATTCCAGAATATGGTCAGAGGAGCACAAGAAGGAGACTGGGAAGAAACAGCTAAAGATATAGGAAGAAATTGGAGGGTGTCATTTCCAAGGAGTCAAAGGAAGAATATTCTAAGACTGGAAAAGAGGTTAATGGTCACAAATGCTGCTAAGGTAGGGGGGTAAGTGTCTCCTAAGTTTAGAAACAAAAAGACCATTGATGAACTTAACAAGATTAACTGCAGTGAGTGGTGGGGGTGAAAGCCAGGTGGCAATGGGTTGAGAGGGGGTAAATGGGGAAGTAGATATAGTAAGTGAGGAGAAAAACTTTTTCAAGATGTTGGCTGTAGAGAGCAAAAGAGAAATATGGAATCGTAAGAAGGTTTTTTTAAAAGATGAGGGAGAATATGGAATCTCAAGGAACCCTGAATAGCCAAAACAATTTTATAAAAGAAGAACAAATTTGGAGGTCTCTCATTTCCCGATTTCAAAACTTACTACAAAGCTACAGTAATCAAAACAATATAGTACTGCCACAAAGACAGACACATACAATAATGGAAGAGAATAAAAAGCCCAAAATTGAACCCATGTATATATGGTCAAATAATTTTCAATAACGTTGCCAAGACCATTCAATGGGGAAAGGACAGAAGTCTTTTCAATAAATGGTCCTGGGAAATCTGGATATCCATATGCAAAAGACTGAAATTGAACCCTTAACTTACACTGTATACAAAACTTAGCTCAAAATAGATCAAAGACACAAAGGTAAGAAGTAAAACTATAAAACTCTTGGAAGAAAACATAGGGGGAAATCTGCATAACATTGGATTTAGCAATTATTTCTTGGATAAGACACCAAAAGCACAGGCAACAATAATGACAACAGCAAAATAGATAAATTGGACGTCATCAAAATTTAAAACTTTTGTGCATCAAAGGACACTATCAACAGAGTGAAAAGGCGGCCTACAGAATGGAAGAAAATATTTGCAAATCAAATATCTAATAAGAGATTACTATCCAGAATACATAAAGAACTTCTACAACTTAACAACAACAACAAAACAAATAAATAACCCAGTTTAAAGATGGGCAAAGGATTTGAATAGACATTTTCCCAAAGATATATAAACAGCCAACAATTGCATGAAAAGATGCTGAGCGTCATGAATTATTAGAGAAATGCAAATCAAAATCACGAGATACCACTTCACACCCATTAGGATGGCTTTTTTAAAAAACAAACAAAAAGTAGAAAATAACAAGTGTGGGTGAGGATGGAAAGAAATTGTAACTCTTGTGCACTGCTGGTGGAAATTAAGGTGCAGGCTCTGTGGAAAACAGCTTGGCAGTTCCTCAAAAAAATTAAGCATAAAATTATCAAATGATTCAGCAATTCCGCTTCCAGGTATATACCCAAAAGAACTGAAAGCAGAGACATTTGTACACTCAAGCTCATTACAGTGTTATTCGCAATAGTCAGAAGGTGGAAGCAACCCAAGTGTCCATCAGCAGATGAACGAATAAACAAAATGTGATGCATCCATACCATGGAATATTATTCAGTCTTAAAAATGAAGGAAAACTGGCCCAGGCTACAACATGGATGAATCTGAAGATATTATGCTAGGTGAAATAAGCCTGACATAAAAGGACAAATACTGCATGATTCCACTTATTTGAGGTACCTAGAGTAATCAAGTTCATAGAGACAGAAGGTAGAATGGTGGTTGTCAGAAGTTGGGGAGAGGAGAAAATGGGAAGTTTGTGTTTAATGAATACAGCATTTCCACTGGGAAAGATGAAAAATTTCTGGGGACGTATGGTGATGACGGTTGCACAACAATGTGAATGTTCTTAATGCCACTGGACAGTGCATTTAAAAATGGTTAAAATGGTAAATTTCATGTTATGTACACTTAACCACAAAAAAAGAAAGAATAATATAAAGGAGATCATCTAGGAAGGAGACTCACAGACCTTAGCTATGACTCAATTCCAGTGTCTCAATAGAAGGTGTGAAGTTACAAACTATAACCATTTAACACATGAATCACTTCCTTATACTTAGCAGACACTATAAATTCCAAGTTTCAGATACAAATACTGAATCACAGAGAGGCTAAGTAATTTGTCCAAGGTCTTCTGTAGTTTCCAATTCCTATGCCAGTGTCCTCCCCAGGAAATCTATAGAAACACTGCCAAGAATACTGTGCACAAACTCTGGTTCCCTCGTGTGTCTGACCATGAAACCTTCCACAATAACCTGATACCTTTGCTACTCCAACTCCCCATCCCTCCCTTCCTTTCCCACTTTCTACTGAGCAGATCCACTCAGATGTATAACCCCTTGTCTAATTGGTTTGCCTTTGCTCCATCTTTCTCTTTAGACTTATTTTGAGGGTTGTGCCTTCAGGACTGTTTTATGTGATTATATTATCTACCAGCTGAGGAGAATTTTTGCTCAGTGAATTTCTGATTCCATTGACTCTGATCCCTGATGCCCTTCCAATGTGCTCCTGGAAGAGATGGAGAAATAGATGTGCATTTGCCTCAGAAATATCACCTCATTCTCCAGCTTATTGTTATTACATTCCACCCAGTGCCATACAGAGCCATAGTGGAGCTTGAGGTAAAAGAAAAAAACCACTAATACTGATCTTGTTTTATTTTAAAATGTTGATATTTTGTTTATCATGCATTTTTGCATTGATTTTGATTTTTTAAAATATTGCATGAAAATATTATTTATCTTGATTCTTGGGTTTTTTGGTGCTCCCTTAAATGTGTCCAAGGTAAATGTCCCCCACTCACCTCACCCTGGTCCTGACCCCAAATCTATCTCTCTTCATGACCAAAAAAAAAAAAAAAAAAAAGTAAAAAGGATATTCAGAAACAGCCTTCTCTGAATCAGCTACTAAAGCGAAGTAGTGAAGTCAGGTGCCAGTCAAGGGTTCTGGGGATAAAAGACATGAGAAGGATCAGCTGTAACCCTAAGTATAAAAGAACCCAACATAAATGTCTTTCTGTACATTTTTGACAAGATCGTTTCAACCTAAAATCAAAAGCTTATATTTAAGCACCATAAATTGCATATCTATGAAAAATGAAGTCCCTACGGGCTAACTTTCTGCATTTTGTTCTCTTTAAAGAAGGTATTAGAGCAATTTGGACTGTCTTCGTAAAAGATTTCCATTGTTTTGTGATAGGTAGTAGGAAGCTATCAACTGAATATGTGGCCAACAGGTCAGAAAGAAAGCATTGCAGCTTGACTGCTAAATATGTCAGTACTGTCTTCAACTGACCGGAGGCCCACACGTGGGCCTCTATCTGTGTGTGTGTGTGTGTGTGTGTGTGTGTGTGTGTCTCTGTGTGTGTGTGTGTGTATTTTGCATTTCTCACCCCAGGCCTTGTTTATCAGCTCACAGTCAAACAACCTGAAATAGCTTTGTGTTCTAAGCGCTACAGAGTTTTCTCTTTGACTCGGAAATCTGTCAAAGAGACAGACCTGGAGAACATTCTCCAACTCAATGACAATGGGATGAACAATCAGCTCTCCCCTTTCCAGGGAATGCATTTGGAATCAACTTGAGAATGCTCTGGTCAGATCTCAATGTGCAGGATGGTTGGGAGAGGAAAAACTTGTCTCTTCCTTCCTCAGGCAAGGCAAATGGCCATCACATCACAGGCTCAGTGGGAGAGTGGAGATAATGAGGTATTTTGAAACAGCGGACATTGTCAGAAAGACAGAAATTGGGAAAAGTCCTGAGGTGTTGAGTGATTATTTCTCAAAGGAGCAATGGAACACAAAATGGGTCTCAGTTTGGGTTAGGCAAGGGAGATGAGGAAAGGAAGTGTGTTATGAATTATTTACTACTGGATATAGTTTAGCTTTGATCTGAGTTCTAATTGTGAGTTGTCTTGGTGTGTACGAATTGAAATAAAAAAGAGTTGCCAACTCTTCTGACTGTGTATTACCCTGGACACACACATACCCTGATGTTCCTTAAAGGTTATACAAAGGCCAGGTTTAGATTCACTTATAAAGTGTATAATTCAACAGGTACTGGGATATGATCTCAGTAAATATCTTCTTCACATGGGCTAAAGTGAATAAAATTCTACCATTAGAGCTTAATTAATTTGGGTTAATTATTGTCATTTCACTTGGTCTTTTTAATTTAAAAGTAAAAAGTACTCAAAGCAAGAGGTAGCATTTATCAGGTGCACACTGAAATATCTCCAAAGGGCTAATATATTAAGTCTTTAATATTTAAGATGTCCATACATCCTCATTTACCCAAGACAGTCTTGGATTATGCCTATTGTCCTGAAATAATTAATAGCAACCTCTTTCATGCTTAAAATTTATTGAAAATAATAAATTATACCCACCCTATAAAAACCATACTTTCATCCATTAGTTTGCTATTCTCAGTAACAGAAGAGACCCTAGAGAAACATGATGACAATGGGTCTTTGGTTACATAGATGTGCTGGTAAGAGAGAAGTAATGAGCACTAAAGGTAAAAGTCACCTATTTTATAATTTTGCTTCAGCCTTGGTGTGATCTGGGACATTTATTCTACCCATACCTGGTTTTAGCCCTTCCCTCATCACACATGGAATGTAATGCAGGACTTCTCATACTTTGTTATAACCACTCTATTAATTAAAATCAACCAAGAAAAGCATACAACAACTAAATAACACACATGTGCAGAAGACAGTGCATATCATCTGCTAAGCAGAAACATTTGAAGGGTACTAAAGGCAAAAATGGCCACCGTTTCTGCTAGCAGAAGAGGAATCAGAAAG
Organism: Balaenoptera physalus; assembly: GCF_965194825.1. Taxonomy (NCBI): domain Eukaryota; kingdom Metazoa; phylum Chordata; class Mammalia; order Artiodactyla; family Balaenopteridae; genus Balaenoptera; species Balaenoptera physalus. The sequence goes on along the minus strand of NC_138897.1, from coordinate 39,799,199 downwards.
AAAAATGGAAAAAACGTAAATAACTCCCAAACTCAGTAATAGTCCCACAAGTAATGGAAATTTGCCATTGGCATTCATTCAGCCAGTGTTAATAGAGCAGGTCTCAGAGCAAACTTGACTTCCTCCAGACAGTTCCCTTCTCCTTTAGACTAGGTCAGCTACTTCTGTGGGATTCTCCATAATACTCCAGACTTCCTTTCTCATAACCCTTGCCACACTTTCATGTTGTTATTTTAAAATTATCCATCCTTCAGTTGAAATATAAACCCCCCATGATCGTAAAAAAAGAATTAACATATATATTATGTCGGGCAGTGGTCAAAGTAATTTGTACTAATTCAGTGAATCCTCGAGTTCTTCCCACCAATGAGATTCCCCTTTCTTCTGATTAAAAACAAAAAAACAAAAACAAACAAACAAGCAAACAAAAACAGGCTCAAGTAGGTTTCTCCAGGTCATATATTTTCTAAGAGGTAGTATTCAAATTCAGATTATTTTTGAACCACATGCTACTATATTGCCTGCTTTGGATAGCAGAAATCAAGCTGTCCTATTCTTTACCACTGTTCCCCCAAAACTAAAACATGTTTCACCATAGTTAAGACTCAATAATATTTCTAAAATGTATGAATGAAAGAGTACCTTTTATATGCTGAGCACTATGGAAGGTACCATTCCAAAAGAGCCAAGTAAATCACATCTCCTGCCCTGAGGAACTCCACTCCCAATGAAACAGGCAAAGCCTAGTCATTACGATGAAGACTCAGGGTAGATGCTTTTGGTCTTTCCCTTGTTCCACATATTTTAAGTTTAAGAACCTTGTTGTTAACTGTAAAATAGGTTATTTTGATTGAGCTCAAATTTAATGTGGCGTTTTACGAAAGTATTACTTTAGAGAAAAATCCAGGAGAATCACAAGAAACGCACTAGACTCAAAAGTCATGAAGTATTTTATTGATGTCACAACACAAACGCTGAAGAAAAATTGTTATGCTCTTTTTCGTTCCTCTTGAAGGTGTTGCATTTTCCTTCAGTAGCAGGCCAATGAGCAGGTAGAGTTGTGGACAAGAATGATCAGGGACAGCTCTGGGGAGAATATGGAATAAGGATAGATAGGTCAGAATGTATGATATACTGTGGTACTCTTACTTTTTTGCTATGATTTTAAAATATATGTTATATTTTTAGGCTTTTTAAATTCTAATTTCTAATGAATAACTAGAAAGGAGGTATAAGAACATTTCAGAATGGAAGAAGAAACATGTAAGAACATGATAACCATCAGTATGGGGAACTTTGAGGAGAAAAGGCTAACTATAGTCAACAGTAAAGAACTGTGGGGAAGAAAAGGAAAGGAAAGGATAATACTGGGGTTAAGTTAGTTAGAAATGAATTAGAAATGAGAAGCTTCCCTTAGAGTTTTTCTGTGGGAAGGTGTTTGATATTATGATAAATGGTTATTTTTACCATTAATATAGAAAATTTTCTAGTCATAAAAGGGCCTAGAATTATGTACTATGCCTTAAATACTGTCTTGCTTGCCAACACTCTAAGATGAGTTCTCAACATTTAAAAAGACCTTTCAGGGCTTCCCTGGTCGCGCAGTGGTTGAGAGTCTGCCTGCTAATGCAGGGGAAACAGGTTCGAGCCCTGGTCTGGGAAGATCCCACATGCCGCGGAGCGACTGGGCCCGTGAGCCACAACTACTGAGCCTGCGCGTCTGGAGCCTGTGCCCTGCAGCGGCAGGGGCCGTGATGGTGAGAGGCCCACGCACCGCGATGAAGAGTGGCCCCCGCTTGCCGCAACTAGAGAAAGCCCTCGCACGAAACGAAGACCCAACACAGCTAAAAATAAATAAATAATAAATAAATAAATAAATAGAGTAGCTATTAAAAAAAAAAAAAAAGACCTTTCAGTTCCCCCAATCTCCAGCTACATGTCAACTCTATCTCCCCCACACTGACACCATGATGACTGACGTTGGTTTTGATTTGACATTTCAACTGTTGAAATACCTAGGCACGCTCACTCACACTCACACTCACACTCACAGAACCTTCAACTCGAGATTTGATTGGCATCAGTCATTTTATAACCTGTCTCTTGGGGATCGGACCAATGGACCTTTTTAAAGCTTGCCTTATTGAACTGACCCTTCTGATCTAGACACGTGATTCATGCTTGCTAATCTTCTTGGGAGTCTTCCTTACTCTTAACAAGCCTGTCATTTCCTCCTTCTCTGAAATATTTTTCTGTAGGTACAAGATGATTTAAAATGTTAGTTTTTAGGTATCTTCTTGACTTTTGTGAGGAAAAAAAAACATATAAATGCATCAAAGAAGTAGCTATTCTAACCTGATTAGTGAATTTTCCCAAAGGAATATATACATCACTATGTTTGTGGATTACATTTTAAAGGCACATAAGGCTTCAGTTCAACTCAATAAACATAACCCCGTAAAACATCAGATTTGGAAAGTTCCTTAGAGTTTAGTACAACCTTCCACCCAGTAAAAGTATCTCCACGTTGCCTCTCTCAAATAATTAGTCTCTGTTTGAACATTTTCTGTTAATAAAAATTATTTTGAAAGCTAATCTCATTTGAGGCAACTCCAGCTCTTGAAATTTTTTCCTTACTTAATATTGAATCAACCTCCTCCTAAGTGCTAGTATTGTCATCTGGAGCCACATGAAGTCCTATTTGTCTTCCACAAGATAGCTCAGGACTGAACTAAGCTGGATGTCTACAATTCCAAAGATGTATATCTTTCTCATCCTTGACCTCAGGACAATCTCGCCCCACTGCCATTCTTTACTGCCTCTCACATTCTCCGCGGGCACCTCACAATTTACACTGTGGGAGGTTCTATGATCATGCTTGTAGGTTTTTTCAGAATAAGAACTCATGCTATATTCTTGTCTAATCTCCTCTTAATCACAACGTGGTCTTCTTTTTTCAGTTTGAAAACCATTCTTCTAAATGAAAACAAAGCATTCCCTGAGCAGAAAAGAGAGGTGCCATTTATTGAGGGCCTGATATGTGTCAGGCACTGTACAAAATGCAAGGATGGGAAAGACACAAACATGGTAGAAATACAATACCTTCAAGAAATTTACAGTCTATTGGGGAAAAGAGACACAGTTAATATGTAGATAAATATAATGCAAAATGATGATATACGCTATTCTTACAAATGACTCAAGCAATTTATAATTATATAGGAGAACCACATGATTTCTGTCCAATGGAGAAGAGTAAAGAGGAAGGAGATATTCTCTGCCATGTGAAGGCAAAAAGGTAACATATAAAAAGTCACAACATGGGAACTATAAATCACATTTTGTATAGTAGCTATACCATATGTACATCTTTGATGTAATAGTGACCTCCTCCTATATGGTTCCAAATCTCTACCCATCTCAAGATATAAATTATCCCACAACATTCTCATGGGATATTTCTTGCACATAATATTCCCAAACCAAAATCCATCAATCTTTCCTCATTACCTAAGAGGTAAAATACAATAATATAAATTCCCAAACTATCTTTATCCTTAATTGATACTATTTCTCTACTTATGTCATTCACTCCAGTACGAAGATTACAATTTCCAAGGGTTCCAATTCTGGTTTTTGTCCTTTTAATTCTGGTGTGTTAAAATTTCCATATTATGCTTCTTTTACCACACCCCCTTCTTAGGGAACTTGTCATACCTTAAGAGTCTAGAAACCGCAGCTTGTGGCTCTAACCCTGGGTTGAATATCCACCCCACGGTGAGCAATGAGACTATATCTTGTTAGAATTCACACAATAGTCAACTTGAAGACAGTTAGCTTTTAAACTGGGAGGTTGTGTTGTCAGAGCTAGAGTAGCCAGCAAGACAAATGGAAGGAAAGTGTAGAGAAAAATTAAAGGGAACAGGTAAGCCATGAGTTAGCAACAGAAGCCAGCTGAGAGAAGGAACAGAATGGTTCACACATGCAAGAGGCACAGAAGCCAAATACCACGTGGCTCCACAAGTGGTTGAGAGAGGAGTCTCTGTTCATACTTTGGCTGTTCCAATCCTTTTGTAGGTGTCTGAGCAGGACCTAGTTTCATGAACTTTCTCAGCTGCAATAATGCCTATTATGTCCTTTCGATAAACTTTCTTTCTACTTGAGCCAGAGTTAGTGGGCTTCTGTTCCTTGCAGCAAAGTAATCCTTGACTAAGACACAGTTATAGGCTCTACTCACATTTCTCTTGGAGTCCAGCTTGCCCTTGACCGCTCTACACCAGCACAGCTTCCAAAACTTTGTACAGGAGAAAAATATATGAGTATGATTAAACAAATGGTAATATGTTGATTTTTAAAAATTTTATTCAGTGCTTAAGTTAAATGAATAAGGAGAGAGAGTTGCATGTTAGTTCCATTGCATAATAAGGATGTGGAAGTGTTTAAAACTAGAGCTTGACAAAAGGAGGGGAAAATGAAGTGGAGGGCTTTGTGTACTTTATCCCCAAAAGAAATAAAAAACAAGATACTGTTTGAGTGTTTTGATGTGGGGTAGCATAAAGTCCTGAGCTACAGAAAGAAGTCTTAGAATGCATCACACATAACTGAAGAAATAACTAATACACATGGATAATAAGAGTCCTAAGCCAATGGATACTCTTTTCTTGTTGACTGTACTATTTTACTGCAAACTTCCCATTAAATTGCCAAGTTAAGAGTTATCTTGAACCAGAAGAGAGGACACAATTAGAACAAGTACGGAAAAAATAGGATTTTTTTCACCAAAAAATGTAATCCTATAAGGTCTTCTGATTAACTTTTTCATACTTTTGTCTTTCCAAGCAAAAATCCATATACACACTTATCAGGGAGAAAACATATTCTGATAAAAAGTAGATAGCAGTAAGAGTCAGAGTCCAAGGTCATAGTCTCATTCTCCATCTGTTAGAAACAGAGAAAAACACCTACATGGCCTCTACCCACAGGTTGAAATGAGAATAAAATGTGAATATGAAAGAATTTTGCAAAATTAAAAAAGGTTCTATGAATGTAATATACTGTTTAATGTTGTTTGCATGTTTCTCTTTTTTTGCAAACCTGGAAGGAATAAGGAATAAAATAATATGCTTCTCCTTCCCCTATTTCCTTTAAAAGGTTGAAAAGTAGTGATTACAACAATCCAAAGTTTGCTCATCCATAACCTTTTCATTGTGTCCTGCCTCTTTGAATGTCAATGAGTATACTTCAAAATTACCCCTGTCAATTATGAAGGTCCTTATCTTTGCATTGATTTTTACATGCACAGACCAATAGCAGGATATGGCTCAATAATTAATATTGGGAAACTGAATTGCTTTTTTCCCCAGGCATTTAGCTTTAGCCACAGAAATATTTCTCTTTTACCAATACTGTGTTTTTATATTTATCCCATTTTGTTTATGTTTCTAAGACAAATTCTCCCATATAACGACACTAATTAGTTTTAACTCATCAAATGGAATTTGGTAGCCACTGCAATTTTTTTTTTAAACAAGGTTGATGCTTAAGCAGTTATATCCAAAATATCCTATGCAAATATATTTTAACTATAGATTAAAGTCTTTAGTACATTCTTTGCCCATATATTCTTCCCCATGTATTCTCTAACACGGGTGTAATTTCCTTCAAAGGCATTTTTTTGCAATGAATATTACTGTGTGCCCAGCATTGTGTGAAGCACTGTGGAAAGAAAAATGAAAAAGACATTGTCCCTTTAGTAACTTCACAATCCATTAAGTGGAAAGAGACAGGCATAAGGAATCCACTGCGATCTGTACCATAGATGTAAGCACCATATGCAGTAGTTAGCTGCAATGCAGCTGGCTCACACTGACTTGAGAGAGTTAATTACTTACTTCTCTTCCCAGCTGCATTCAATGACTTCACACTGGGACCTCAAAATCTGCTATGGCAAGAATATTTACACATGGGAATAGGCAAACATACAAATCAGAACCCCCCACCTAGAGCACCATTTGTTAAACAATTACTCACACCACTGTCTTTAAACCTTCCTGGGAGATTCTTTTTAATTTATGAAATGATGGGGCTGAATCAGGGAAGCTGACCTTAAAAATCCCTTTATTATCCTGTGTGCCACAATGCAATTGAGTAAAGGCTTTTATAAATTGTACTTGTGTTTATACATGATCATTTAACAATTGTGGTACAAGGTCAATTGTTTGGAAGAATAGAACTTTGCTAATTTTAAGTATTTGGACAGTTGATCAAACTGGCCAAGAAACAGTATTAACTGGACATTTAAATGAACAAATAAAGACAATAAGTAAATATCAACTAGGTAATTTTTGTCATTGAGTTAATTTCTATTACAGCATTTTCACAAGATAAGAATACTATCTCCTAGTGCTTTGGGGTTCTATGCTATCTTGGAAGTTTGAAATGTGTAGGGAATTATCACAAAATAATCCTTAGTGATATTACTTTTTCTTTGAATGGTCATGGTCAGATAGTTAAAAAACTGACAGATGAACAGATGAACTCTCCATTAGGACAGAAAATCAAATACAGGCTAATAGATGATAAACCTGAGTATACCATAGGTCAAAAGTCACATACACCTTATCAGTGAGCCACAATGAAGAAATTTACCATGGTGATCTTGTTCTCTCTCTTCAGGGAGCTTCAGCCTATGATCTTACCCATGTCACAAAGTTTTTATTATTTTCTTTATTGTTAACAGAATATAAGGTCAGTAGAAGAAACCTTGAAAAGATAGGTCAAAAGAAGTAAATAAAATAGAAGTATAAGCTTGTCATTTGCAAATAATAATAATGTAATTCGTGTGTATATATATATATATATGTCTACATATGCATATATATGCTTATGCATTATATTTTACAGACAGAGATAATAGAGTTAGATTTGAAACTTATTTTATATAATGTATGCATATTTCCATGTTATTATACATTATTATTAAACAATTTAAATGCCAGCAATGCATTTCTTTCCATGGATCTTATTATCTAGTTAAACAATCCCTTATATTAGAAATGTAAGCTGTTTCCAATTTTTTTCCTGTAAGTAATACAGTGATAATCATCCATAAGTTAATCTTCACATACGCATCTTGTATCTATAATTAATTCCTTAGAATAAATTCTTTAAAATGGAAGTTTGGGATCAAAGGGTAAAAAAATAAAATCTAAGTGTTGATAAATATTGCCAAATTATTCTTCCACAGAAGTTGTATCAAATTTTACTTACACCACAATGTATAGAAGTACTCTTTTCCTGTATCCTCACCAAAACCACAACTTATTTTTAATATTTTTCCTTGTAATGATGGAAAAATCTTACCTTTCTTTCACTTATATTCCTTTAAGCATAAATTAAGTTAAACAAGTTTTATAAATTCATAAGTTCATCAGTCACCTTCAAGTGTCAGTTCTTTGTGAATTTCCCACCCATGTTCTTTGTCCAAAATTTTTTGAAGAAAGTAGGACCTTTTTATATAGTAAGTAAAAGAATTCTTTTGTCTACATGTTATAAATATTTTCTCAATATGACATACCAATAAATTTTAGGGTCAATATTGTTTTGATGTTAGTTTCCTTATGATATTTACCTATTGTAAAACAAATTCATTTATTCTTTATTACCTACAGAATGAATTCACCCCCCTCAACTTACAAATGTTATTAACAATAATGATAATAGTGATTATTATTATGATAAAATATTTGTACAACACATAGAGTTTATAGCACATTACAAAGTACAAGTATAAACACTTAACAATGTTGTACTCCCTATGTAAGTTGCTGTATGTTAAAGGAGTTATCACAAACCAAATTTTATTATGCTTAAGAAAAAATTAAAATTATTTCACAATGTTAATGTAATGTTGCAGATGAAGAAACTGAGTCATGAAAATAAAGAAAAGCTACATGACTTGCCCAAATCCAGAGAAAGTGATTGAAAAGAATTTCTTCTGACTCCAATCTTTTATTATTTTCTATTATTTTACCCTATTACAAGATAGTCCACCAACTACACCCAATCTAGATTTCTAGTATTATTTATAATTTCTTCCAATAAACAAGCCTGCTCTCCTATCAGTATGTCTAACACTCAAAAGCCATTTTCATTTCTAGCAACCTGAACTCCAGGCCAGGTCACTTCCCTTCTCCGTACATATACCAGCCATTTTTTAAGACCTTTTCAAGTTTAACCATTTTCATAAACTCTTCCTTTATTTCTTAAATCCAGAGTGATCTAGACCTGCTTTTCATTTCTATTTCACATAGAGATAATAATACTAGTTAATACGCATTGACCATTTTCAAGTGAAGGAATTGAAGCACATCACATATCATATAGTTATTTTAGGCTCTGCACGTTCATTGGTGAAAATCTTGTCTTCCCCATTAGCTTACAGGGTATATCTTACTCATATATATTTTTCTCAGCAACAATTATAGCATTTTACATACCCCAAACACCTTGTAAATGCTTGTTAAGCAAACATTGTCTACACTCACTTTTATCAGATTATTTATTTAGCAGCTCTTTTACTTGCTAAATAATAAATAGTATATGCACTCTAAGAATCAGTTAATGGTTGTTAATGTGCCTTAGGTAATAAACAAAAGTTAAAAATCCTTCATTAACTACTATTATCTTATTACCAAAGATTAAATTTAACCGTGCTTAAGATTGGGAAAATTTAGTTATATGACTAGCATAAATTTTGCCCACCCCTGCCCTTGTTGGAACTACCTTATGAAAATTGATCACAATAAGCAATTGTTTGCCCACATTTGTTTTTGTGACTCATGAGCAAGATATTTCCCTTAGCTGATGATAACACATCAAAACTGCCCCAGATACGTTGTTCAAAGGAAGTTATATCAGTTTAAGTTTCCACAGAGGATACGCTAATCATATAAATAAATTATACATGGGTACAGGAAATTGCATTATAGCAAATTGGACAAATTGAGTTTAAGAGAAGAAAACATAATTATGTAATTTTAGGAAGGAATAAATATTGACCAAAATGCACATTTTTACAAGTAATTTTATCTCTGATCAGTGACAAACATGTTTCTTGATCAATATTTGTGGTTTGATTCATTTCCTGCCATATAGAACTTGATGGGCTCATCAATATATACAAAGGTTTAAAAACAAAAGAAAGAGAGAAGATTGTCTTTAAAATAAGCTTTTTTCTAAAAGTTTCTCCTTTCTTTCCTTCATACATTTCCTAAATGTCTGCAGGAATAGTAACGCAGGGGAAGGTGGCGTCTGCTGAAAGAGAAGAATTTCCTTGAGACACAGTTGGGGACAAGAAAGGCTTCCAAGATTTTAAATTTTGGTGAAGGATTTTTTAGACTAAGAGTAACATGAGAATAAGACTGAAAAGTACATGATCTTGTTATAAAATGATGATGAACCTGGTAAATTACTAACCCAGAAGGGTGTAAGGAAATTGAAGTATAGTAGGAAATGACATTGAAGGATGGTGTCATGTTTTTGAGAAACTTGAATGCAATACAATGGTGATGACCTTATATTAAAAAAAAAAAAAAATAGCAGAGGATCATCAACATCACAATAGCCCATGAGTAAACAGATGTGTTTTATCTGCAAATGTGAAAAGTGCAATATGGACAGGCAGTTGGCCAAAGGAGAGCAAAAGAATGAAAATTACATAGAAACCTCTAGACATCTGGCCCAGTACCTTTCCAAAGCACAATAATCCTCAGTGACCTTTTCAGAATAAAGAATTTCAGTGTTGAAGATGAACTTGATGACAAAATGCAAATCTAATTAAGAAGCAATGACGTTCAGAAGTTGTCTCCAAGCATTGAACTAGGCATCCACTGAGGCCCTGTCATCTCCATCTGGGAGCCAATACCTAAGATTAGAGTTGTTTCAATGGTGGAGATTCCTTGATCAGTAGAACGTCTCTTCAAGAATGGGGCTCAGGGCCAACTAATTGGGATTCAAGGGAGAGGCTGACCACTACTGCCATCAACACGCACATGGTGACCTCTGGATCCCACAAGAACAGACATTTCTGCTCAGAACAAGGGGCAAGAATGGAGACTCACTTAGAAGTCAGACTGTAAAAACTGGTATCAATTCCTTCAGGGATATAAAAGTCAACATCAGTGGAGACTATACAAAGAAGAAAATAAAATTACACAGGAACATTTTTTTATAAATAGTCCCAACACGGCACTTCCCTGGTGGTCCAGTAGTTAAGACTTCATGCTTCCAATGCAGGGGTCATGGGTTCAATCCCTTGTCAGGGAACTAAAATCCCGCATGCCATGCAGCCAGAAAATAAAAAATTAAACACAAAATAGTCCCGACAGAGAGAACTCAAGTGAGGTGATCTCCGAGCATAGGTGATGAGCCCTATAGGCAGAGATGAACAGTGGGTTGAAGACAGACACAGCCCTGAGAGAGAATTCTACAACATCTGTCTGCATCCAACTGAGTATGAGCTCAAATTTGATTTGAGCAGCTGGAGAGCCACTTGCTAGATGGGACACTATTTTCTACAATGATCTGTATTTATGCTAAGATTATTGGAAATAATAGATATGTAGGTGCCCAATAGGGCAGCCCTAAGAGGCAGATGTGAGAGGAAAGAATGAGAGGAAAGGGAAGAACTGTTAGGCATTTCAGAAGAAAGAGCTCCTTCTTTACTTGCGACTTCTTTGCACACAAAGATTTTCAAATTGAATGTTCTTTCCATTGAGATGTTTTGGCTTTTCAGATTGTAAAAGCGATTATATTCATAAAAAACTGGTAAGACACAAAGAAGTGTGGAGATAACTGAGAAAATGGCCTATGAGTCCATCACCTAGAAATTATCATGGTAAATATTTTGAGATGTTTTCTTCCATTCTTTTAATGATACAAATATCTACAATTTCTAGCAGATTTGGAAACCTGGCTGATGTATGTTTACTTTTATTCGTTTAATAATATGATGATTATTTCCTACATCATTAAATAATCTTCAAAATGTGAAAGTAAAACTATAGTTACATCTAGTTTCATCAGTTATAACAAATGTACCATTCTGGTGAAGGATGTTGATAATGGGAAAACTAGGCATGTGTGCATGTGTAGGGGCAGGAGTTATATGGGAAATCTCTGTTCCCTTCCCTCAATTTTGCTGTAAACCTAAAACTGCTCTGATGAATAAAATTTTAATTAAAAAAATTAAGAAGAAAGGAAGGAAGAAGGAAAGAAAGAAAGAAGGAAAGAAAGCTTGCCATATCAAATATCAAGACATAATCTCTATAGTAATTAAAACAGTGTGGTAGTAACGTATCAATAAATGCACAGAAGAGTTGAAAAGAACAGACCCATGCCTATTTGGAAACGATTTATGACACAGTGGGCATTACAAATCAATGGGAAATGACCAACTATTTAATACATTGTTCTAGGATAATTAGTTATCCAAGTGAAATAAAATTCCTACCTTATACCATGGACGAAAATTAATTCCAGATGTCTAAAAAACTTATACATAAATGGCAAACTATAAATCTTAGGAGATGCTATAGGAAAATATCTTTATTTTCTAGGTAGGATAGGGTTTCTTAAACAACATGCCAAAAACAAAGCCATAAGAAAAAGATTATAAATTTGACTATATTAAAATTAGGTATGTTTTCATTGAAAGACAATAACGAATGTGTATATATGTGTATATTATATACATATATATTTATAGATATATAAAAATATATACAGATAGATATATTAAATATATACAGATATATACCTATATATATTAAATATATATTTACAGATTTTTTTAAAACAAATAAATGATTGAGCCTATTCAGCACACCCTAATTGCTCTACCTCAGATGTCTTTTTCTCCTTAAGTTAGGCTGATAAATTCCTTTATTACCTGTAATACACAGATAACCCTTTAATTCTGAGGACACTTGCCTGACCACTGCCCCCCACCTCACTTGGCCAAGCAGAGTCAATCACCTCTCCTTTGTGCCACATCTATACCTTGGACATTCCTTAATTAGAGCATCTCCTTCATGAGTCAGGCACTGTGCAAAGAGCTTTCTGAACATCTGCCATTTCATTTTTTCCTCATCACTATATTAGTGTTATGATGCATTAGTCTATTTTATAGATGCAGACAGTGAAAATAAGTACAATCAACCTGTTCAAGGGGCAGAGCCATAATCCAAACTCCAGTCTGACTGTTGTTAAGGCTCTATAATTCATAGCTGCTATGCAATGATGTGCATATTAAACTGCATTGCTTACATCAATTTTTTTGTTTAATAAAAAGTCTACCTGGTTATCTATTCCTGCATAACAAATTACCCTGAAATATAATGGCTTTTAAAAAATTCATTTTACTGTATTTCATGACTCTCTCGGTCCAGAATTCAGGAAGGGCTCAATTGGATTATTCTCCTATTCCACATTGCATGGATTGACCCCACTTGGTAGTACTCAGCACAGTACTCATCCAAGACAGCTTCACTAAAATGTCTGGGTGAGTAGAGATGGCTGGTAGGCTGGGATCAGCTGGGACTGTTGACAGAGCACCTCCATGTGCCTCCTATCTTGGTGGTTTTCAGAGGGGTCGGATTTCTTTTTTTTTTTTTTAACATCTTTATTGGAGTATAATTGCTTCAGATTTCTTATATGAAGACTCAGGACTCCCAGAGAGATTGTTCCAAGAAACAGAAATTAGAAGTTACCAGTTTATTAAGTCTTTCACTCAGAAACTGGCACAGCATCGTTTCTACACACCATTCTATTGGCCAAAAGAGTCCCAGATTCAAAGGGGGGGACATAGATTATACTTCTCATTAAAGGGAGTATCAAAGAATGGGAAGCCTTCTTTAATCTGCCACATCACAGAAAATGTTGATGACAGATTTGAAGAAAATACTGGGTTGGCCAAAACGTTCATTTGGGTTTTTCCATAACATCTAATGGAAAAACACAAATGAACATTTTGGCCAACCCAATATTAGCTATGTCTCAAACCAATAAGGAACTAATATTTCCAGAACAGCACTGTTCTAAACAACTTTCTGCAATAATGGAAATAGTCTCTGCATAGTCCAAAATGGTAGTCATATGAAAAAGCATGTGGGTATTGAGCATTTGAAATGTAGCTAGTGTGACCAAGGCACTGAATTTTAATTTTGTTTAATTTTAAGTAAATTTAAATTCAAAGAGTCATAAGTGTCTATTTGCTACCCTATTGGACAGCATCACTCTATAATATAAAAGACACACCTGTGAATCAAGCAGAAAGTGACAGAAAACCAAAATTAAAATGGCCAAAGGATATGAATAGATGATTCACAGAAGGGGAAACTCAACTGACTCTCAAGTAAATGGAAAGGTATTCAAGCTCAAGAATAATCAGAGAAATGGAAATTAAAATGCTGATGTACTTTACACCTATCTGTATAACAAAAGTTAGAACACTGGATAATGCCAAGTGTTGTTGGGAATACAGAAAAAAAATTACCCTCTTCCACTGTTAGTGGGAAGAGAGACTGGAAAAGCTATCTCTGGAGCAAGCTGGCAATGCTTGGTCCAGTTAAGTCATCATAGTCTCTAGATAAATACAAGACACACATTGTAGCAGGGAGGTGGAGGCTAGTTAGGCATCCATAACTGGAGGAAGGGAAAAGTAAAATGTGGCTGATTAATATTGTGGAATATCACACAGTCATTAGAAGCAATGACTACAACAAAAATACATATAGCAAAATGGATGGATCTTAAAAACACAATGCTGAGATTAAAAATTAAGAAACATTATCAGTCCCATAGCACATAGAAAAATAAAAGTGCATATGCATACAAAGCAATAATATGTATTCTACAAGGATACATACAAGTTTAAGGATACTTAAACAGTGCTGGTTCGAAAACTCAGGAGCTTTCCAGGTGAAATCTGAAACTGACCTTCAGACAAAGAGGACAAGGAGAGACCTAAGAAAGAGATGGCCACTCCAGATTGGTAGGTGGTGGTGCTAAGACGGAGAGAACTTACACATGAAGCTTGTCTTGGGTGCCTCAAGAAGAGTAGATCCCACCACATCTGCCAGAATCTTAAGTTTATAGAGACCTTAAGGGTTTCAGTCACAAATTCAGTCCAGATGGTCTCAACAACACATTTCTTTCTCAAGGCTGCATCCTTGAACTCAGCTCCCGCTGTGGAAACCGTGGGCAGACCATATGCTTCAAGGATGAGGGAGGGGGCCAGGAGCCTCTGATTGCCCAGGTCCAGCTCTGGAGTCAACAGGCAGTCACATCCTCTCTGTGACCAAGGCACATTTTTATGGTTACCTAGGGAAGGAAGTGTAGCAAGGAAGGGAAGGAGGGAGGGACTGTGAATATTGTGGTCTTCTGGATAACCCAAACTCATCTCTGTATCCCAATGTTTACACAATACCTTGCACATAGTCAGTGTTTGCTAAATGCCTTCTGGTGGATTAATTAATGAGTTAATTAATACTGTTAGGAAGACCAGATGAAGAGAATTATGAGAAATTATGTTTAAACTACTGGTAAAAAAGGGTTTGTGTAAAAAGAGCTACTATTACTTTGTACTTTTCCCTTTGCCAATACTACCTCAATGCCCAGAAGTTTCCAGCAGCTCCCCAACTATCTGTTCCACTCATTTAGGCTGGGCTGGAGGAAAAGGATGGTTCAGGTGGGTTTCTGAGCCTGGGGAGGCATCTGTTTGAGAGATAGGAAATTTCTGAGCTAATACATCAAAGGCATTAACCTTACATTGCACAGCAGCAATAGGAACTCACAGACCTCTGTGGTAGGCTAAAGAATGCCCCCAGTATAGCAGATCCTATCCTGGAACCTATAAGTATTATATGCAAAGTCATCACAAATGTGATTAGATTAAGGATCTTGCAATAGAGAGAGTATTCTGGATTATCCAGGTGGGACCTAAACGCAATCACATGTATCCTTATAAAAAGGAGGCAGACAAAAATTTGACACACACCCAGAGAAGAAGGCGACATGATGACTGAGCAGAGAGAGATTTGAAGATGGTGGCCATAAACCAAGAAATGCCAGCAGCCACTAGAAGCTGGAAGTAACAAGGAATGGATTCTCCTCTAGCAGAAGCAGAGCCCTACTGACACATTGATTTTGGTAGAGTTATACTGATTTTGGACTTCTGGCTTCCAGAATTTGGGAAAATAAATTTCTGTGCTAGTCTAAAATGTGACTCTTTCCCCCAGGCCTGTAGCACAAGAATTATATCACCTTTTAATGATATAATTAAATTATATCATCTGCATAGGTGGTGGTGCTAAGACAGGGAACCGTCTGCACCCCCTACACACAATCTCCCTTTATCCCTCATAGATGTTCAAAAATATGACATTAAACACAAAATAATTACACTATATCACATACAGGAGAGTTGCTCTTTTTCCACATTCTGCCTTTTTCTCTAGCCTGTGCTTCACAACCTTGGCTCACCAGAGTCACTTGGGGTATCCTAAAGTTTACTGATGTGTGAGTCCCACCCTCTGAGATTCTAAGTTAATTGGTCTGGGGGGAAGGCCAGGCATATGGAGTTTTTTTTTTTTTTTTAAACATGGATTTAATTAATTAATCTATTTATTTATTTTTGGCTGTGTTGGGTCTTCGTTTCTGTGCGAAGGATTTCTCTAGTTGTGGCAAGTGGGGGCCACTCTTCATCGCGGTACACGGGCCTCTTCACTATCGTGGTCTCTCATTGCGGAGCATAGGCTCCAGATGCGCAGGCTCAGTAGTTGTGGCTCACGGGCCTAGTTGCTCCATGGCATGTGGGATCTTCCCAGACCAGAGCTCGAACCCGTGTCCCCTGCATTAGCAGGCAGATTCTCAACGACTGCGCCACCAGGGAAGTCCCGCATATGGAGTTTTAAACACTACCCATATTCTTACTTGTAGCCAAGGTTGTTGACTGCTGGTCTAGCCTTTCTTTTTCTTCTAACCTGCTTTAGGGAAAAGAAGAGATATGATCTCAAAGCAATACAGCTAAAAGTGGAAACAAACCACCATATTTCTTTTTCCAGAAATTTTGAGGATTTAGCTCTAACTTTTACTTGTGAGGTTAATATCTTTGAATCTTATCTAAGGATACACAAAAATTGAGTAGATACAGGAAGATGAGGCCATCCTAGAGCCTCCTGGTCACATCATAACTGGGAATAAGCCTGGCTTTACCAGCAGTCGCATCTATCTGAAACATACATCAGTGATGCCAAAAGCCCAAAGGCCAACTGTATGATACAGCCAAGGTCGCCTACTCAACAGGAAACCCACCTCCCTTTCTCTTCCAAGCCAATCCCAGTGGTAGCCCGGCAGCCTGAAATATCTGAAGGGAAAACAGTTTGCTACTCAGTTTGCAGCACCGATGACTTAAATACATTTACAAGGTTGTGGAGCTTAAAATCTACATTGTCCCTCCCATGTCTAATTTCCCGCTTCTCCACACTACTTATGTTCACCTGTCACCCAATTAGCACCCCAGTAAACTGAACTCCCATAACTGTTTTACCCTAGCAATTAACCCTCTCCAGCACCCCCTCTGCAAAGAGCTCCTGATTAAAATAAACTGCTCAGTTATTCACCTAACAACAGGAAGCATGACATGGTAGATCAGGAGGAGAACAATTTATTTTTTCTTAGATCTCTAAATGTGTCCAGTATTGGCTGAGAAGAAAGATTTTCCTGAAATAATCTAAAGGTCTTGGTTAAGGTTTATGGTAAAGGCACAAATTTTTAAAATGTCAGCACCTATCTACTGATTTTGAGATGGTCAGCATCTCTAGTTTGAAGAAAATGCTAAAATGAAGAAGGAAATTCAGTGGCTTTCTTTTTTTTTTATTCTATAAACTGCTGACATGAATTTCTCTTTACTGACCACAGTGACGTATAGGAAAGATATAATGAAAGAAAGGGGGGAAAGAAGGAAGTAAAAGGGAAGGAAGGGTATTAAATACTGAGGTACCCAACATCTTTAAGGTATAGGATGCTCATGTTCTATTTAAACAGTATTTCTTCACAACTGATAGTATTCTGCATACTATACATAGCTTTCCTACCATTAAAAATGTAGCATAATATATTTAACATAGAAACTCCAATTAAACATAACTTTTTATGAAAAAATTTGAAAGAACTTCAGAATTTCGAGTGCCTAAGATAACTACCATGAACAATTTTTTCAAGGTAATGAAGTGAGGGATAATATCAAATTGATAATATCTATATATTTCTGTGATTCACATCAGTGAAACTTTAAATTTATGGTGAGCCAGAGATGTGACAACAACACACCATTGTGTAAAATATCAAAGTGGGTTATAACCATATTTGTATATGTTATATAGAATCACATATAACTTCCTACAAATCCTACATGTAGATTTTATTTTATTCTAGACAAATTTATTGACCATTTTTTGTTCTATTCTTCCTTACCACACATTAATCATAAGACAATTATCCTATAACAGAAGAAGGACACACAACCACAGAAGACCCTGTGCGTCACTGGACAGAGAACAATCAAAACATGACCTTAATTTTATCTGGTAAGCAAATACATTAAATGTTATAATTTGGGGGTAGAGGATTGCCTACTAGGCAACTGAGGCAGAGGGTGCTTCCAAGAATTTCACTCTGAAAATGCATTCAAATGGTCCTCAGCTTGCATGAGTTTCCTGAAATGTTTCCACTGCAGAAAGCCACAAAAGCCAGGCATTTTAGAAAACTGCTAGAGTCTGTTTTCTCCACCATGGATAGAAGTCATTCTCCCTTTTCCAGAAGCTTTCATTAACTGAAATTCTAATCCTACATAAACTTGGGTGAGGGGAAGAGACAAAGAGAGAGAGACAGTGAGAGACAGAAAGAAGGAAGGAAGCAAGGGAAGGAGGAAGGAAGGAAGGGAGGGAGGGAGGGAGGGAGAAAGAAAGAGACCTTCCTGCATACTAAATGTGTAAACCCTGAAAAACTATTTGCAGACAAGAAGCAGCCGGCTCGTAGCTGTGGCTTTCTTGCCCAGAAGGAAAGCAGCTCGCAAACTTCAGTGTCCAGGAGCAGAGAAGAGCACAGTCACCGCTCCCTATGAAATTTTAACAACTCATTATCGGGAAAAGGTTACATAAAGGGATGCGGGATCAGAGGCAGCTCAGCAGCATCAAATTCTGAGAGAATGAAGGATAGGGGAAGGGGAGATGTGGAAATTCAGACTGAGGAGAAAGGGGAAAAGAAAGAGGAGGGAGACGATAGGAATAAGAACAAAGAGAGGAGAGACTGGAAGGTAAAAGAGTAGGAGAGATTAAAGGACAAGGGAGAGGAAAGGGGAGAAAGGATTTGAATAAAATTCAAATTTCTAATCTGGTTTTACTTTTAATCTTCTTTCCGGGGGAGGGTGTGAATGTACGATGCTGATTGTTCTTCATTTTTTCTGAGCGCCCCTAACTGACCACACCATGTGTTAAAAACACTTTCCCTCCTGGAAGGGATTATGCCCTTTGACTTTCAAAGACATCTCTCCCCTTCCTAACATCAATAAGGCTGGATGGCGGTGTGTGCGCCGGTGTGCAGTGCAGCGGGGCGTCTGCAGAGGCGGGGAATTTCACACAAGTCAGCCAGGCTGGACACATTGTTTCTTCAACACGTTTATCTCGGACAGTGTAGGCCTATTTGTTTGTAAATATACATGTTATGTATGTGCCCATGTAAATAAATAAGTTTAAATATAATTTCCAAATGAACAACATGAGAAAAATTGTGGATTTTCGAGCGTGTCAAATGACTACCAAGTGTCTGCAGCCACCGCGGCCCAGCCCATCCTTGAGGCCACCCTGCCATCTAGCGGGACGCGCCCGAACTCCGCTCGCAGCTACGCTTGGCCTCATTTATCCTCACAGCTGGAGACAGGGAAGTGGATTCTCCTAAATGTGTTAACTTAGCAGTGCTGTATACCAGAAACAAATTAATATATAATTCTTCTGTGTCTTAAGGTCATTACTGTCGAAGCATGAATTAATAGAGCTATTCCAGGTAATTCATTTTGGCGTTTGCTTCTGCATGTCTGAGCACAAATGTGAAAAAAAGGCCTCCCCTCAATGCTGTAGGGGGAGAAGGAAGGAGGCCGAAAAGTAGCTCAGCCAGATGAACAGACTCCCTGACCCAAAAGCCAGGTGAGAGCTGCACCTTTCACAGGCATCTGCCTTACTTTCCCAACTCCACCCCCCAGCCCGGCCCAACACAATTCTCACTACAACCAAGCTGAAATCGGAGGGAATGGTGGGTGGGCTGTAGCGGGCCAAGGGGGAAGGGTCTGGGGAGCGCCGTCATAAAAGGGCAGTGTTGTAGGGCTTCCCTGGTGGCACAGTGGTTGAGAATCTGCTTGCTAATGCAGGGGACACGGGTTCAAGCCCTGCTCTGGGAAGATCCCACATGCTTTGGAGCAAGTAGGCCCATGAGCCACAATTACTGAGCCTGCGCGTCTGGAGCCTGTGCTCCGCAACAAGAGAGGCCGCGATAGTGAAGAGGCCCGCGCACCGCGATGAAGAGTGGCCCCCGCTTGCCACAACTGGAGAAGGCCCTCGCACAGAAACGAAGACCCAAAACAGCCAAGAATAAAATATATATTAAAAAAAAAAAAAAAAAGGCAGTGTTTAAACATACTTGGTTCAGCTTTCTATGGAGGAGAAGGAGGGGCAATCAAAGGCCCCTCTTTCTGAGCAGGAAGTGGCACGTGCTATTGAAAAGGCTGTAGATCAGGCTATGTGGTCACCTGCCCTTACCCCAGAAGTAGCTGCGTCTCTAACACCACTCCCCATAACAGTGAATTTACAGATGGTACACAGAGGTCTACTGCAGTGCTGTCCCACTGCGAAAAACCCCCACAGCAGTAGAAACGGAAGACAGAAGGGGGGATAGGTCTGGAGGGTTTCCCTGACCTGCTTTTAATTTTTTTCAGGGTACAGAGGGGCACAGGCCCTTGAGGAACGGGCTACACTAACTTCTTTTAGCTTCATTTTGGTCTGCTTAAAGATTCAAATGAGATTTTGGAGCTCCACAATTTTCTTGAGTAAATTTCATAACAGCCAGGTTATAAGTAGATTAGAACATCAGATCATCCCAAATTTTTATTTCCATTAGGGTTATTGTTTTTCATATAAATTCTGGACTCTAAAACAAAATTATCTAAAAATGCCTTCAGGCTTCTGTTCCTGGCACAATAAACAGTGTTCTTGAAGCATGTGTGTCCTGTGAGGGCTCCCGGAGGCAGGGGATCTTTGCATGTTCCTCATGATCAAAAGTGTTTAATAACTGCCCTGGAGAAACATATCTGTGGTCAGAGCCATGTCTTCTCCCAACATCCCTGCAAAGTAAATTAACTAAGGCAATGTACTATACTATTGACAATGCAAATGCTGTAAGATAAAACACTCCAGTGAAACTGCAGTGCCTTATAATTTAGTTACAAAGAAAAGATTTACTCATATAAGACAAAAATAGGCAATGCAAAATATTAAAGCAAAATATCTGAACCACAAATATGCCTCTGAATCACCCACAGGACTTTATACAAATGCAGAGGACCAGACCACCCAAAATCACAATCTCTGGATACAGTCTCTTTGTCTTTGCAAAGTCCTATAACTAATTCTGATACAGAGCCAAGTTGAAAGCCAATGATTCAATATTTAAAAGAAAGAAAACAAAAAGAGATCCTTGCATGGGTGATTCTGTTGCACAACCAAAAACAAGAACATGCATATGAAATGCAGTTCCAGATGGTGCGTGGACCTAAGCCACTGTGGGTGGTTAGTATAGACACAGAAAGTGTCCTGGAGAGGGCAGACCTTCAAGAATGGGTAGAAGATAAGTGGAGGAAGAACAAAGGAGCAGGTATTCCAGATTACACCAGTGCTTCTGCAGGAAAACAGACTGCCAGTTCTAGGGACCACAGAGAGCTTCCTAGTGAAACAGAATAAGTCCATTTGAGAGGAGTGAGTCCAGACCACTTCTGGAGCAGAACATTGCCAGAATACAGCCATCAGAGTAAAAAGAAGAAACTATTGAACTGTCCAAAATACAGTCCATGCCCTATCTCAACAAATGCATACATTTCACTTTTGTCCAAGGCTTCCCTGACTGCCCACTTTGGGGTCTTTTGAATCCCTGAGAATTACATGGTTGTTTTTTCCCATTGTGCTGCTACCTGGGAGTTAAAGATTTTCACTTCTGGGTAAGATAATGCATTCAGCTGCATTAAGCAGACAATTAATTTATCCTCTTGGCTGCCCACTACCCATCCTTAATGTACTTAAAAAGGAAATAATGCTTACCTAGCTTTTACTTGCACAGTGTCTGGAAGTAAAAAGGAATGCAGGAGATGAGACTAAAATTGCTGCACTGAGAATCACCCTGATCATCATTGGATCATCATGTCAAATATAACTTCATAATATTGTTACAGAGACATCAGAGCAGATGGATAAGAAGGATCTTCATATGAGGGAGTGGAGTGTTATCACTTCATTTCATCTTTATATATCACAATTATAAAATGTGCGGAAATTCAGCAGGGTGACCAGTATATTGACTTCTGACAAATGTCAGGCTTTCGAGTGTCTGGGGTAATCAAAGATATCCCATAAAGGTGTCTGAAATGAACAAGACTAAGGCCCTGACTTGTGAAAATCTGGTTTGTCCAAGTTGGATTGCAAAAGAAGCCAACATCTTAATTGAAAGAACACAGTGATCTACTTGACTAGGGAGTTAGAATATGCCAGGAGAAATACTACCTGTCCAGATGGTATAATATTTTGTTATATGAGAACATGGGCTAGAAGTTGATAGCCTCACAAAATTCCTGCCAATTCTTATATACATAATTCTGAAGCATTTAATTTTATTTTACTCTAAGAAATCTTTAGTGGACCTCTGTGGTCTATATGGTTAAACTCCCTAACAGACTATTCAAAGTCCTTTGTCATCTCACCCAAACCTGCTCAGACAAACTTTTCTCACGTTGCCCTCCCATGTAAATTCTGTTCTAATTATGTTGATCTGCATAATGCCCTCTGAATGTGCATTATGCAAACTCGCCCCCACACATTGCACCCCATTCCTTGCCATTCACTGCAAACTTCTCTCCACAAATCAAAGTCTTCCCCAAATTCCCAGTCAGTCCCTTCCTCTCCCAAGGTGTCTTCCTTGAAAGTCCCAACATGAAATATCTTTGTGTGAGTTTTGGTAGTGCTGGATATCTCCATCTCTATATCACACATTACATTCTATGGGTAATTATCTACATATACTTTCTCCCTTTCTAAATGTCAATTCCTCAAGGTCAAGACCTATATTTAAAATATGTTGTCCTCTTTACAGCACCTAATACAGTACCTGCCCTAGTCTTTCTGCACAGTGAGGTCCAGAACCATTTGTTCACCACTCTATTCCTAGAATTTAACATAATACCTGGGGAGCTATAAAAAGGAAAGAGACACTTTCCTTTTGAATTTCTCAAATACAAAGAAAATCTGCTCCCATCTACCCTGTAGAAGTACAGACTACATTAGATAAATGCCAGAAGAACAGAAGTGTCTACAAGTTATTTTCAGTATGTTAAAAAAAGAATCTCATTCATTCTTTAAAGAGAAAAAAAAATTATAAGCTCTCTTAAAGTGCATTTCTATTTGGTTAATGATCTCCAATGAAATATAGAGATGAAAATTGAGAATGATAGAAACATAAAATGAAAAATAGTTCAGGTTATGGGATTCACTCAGTAATTGTTTGTGTTCTTTGGGTGATCATTTTAAGAAAAAGAAACAGTAGTTCATGCCCATTAAAAATTACTTCATGAAACAAATATTTATTTATGGAAACTTCTCTATACTCGAGGCTGATTAGATCTTTATTCTGTGTAAGGTACACCAAGAACTGCCTCAGCAGAAAAAATTGGGGGACAAAGGTTTTCTATGAAAAAGTTGAAGGGAATACTGTGAAATTGGACTCAATCTTGGCTCAGTCACCAGTCATGATGGATTTCTACGTATTTCTTATAAAGCATAACAGCATGGGTTTAGTTACATAATTGGTAACTATGTAAATGGGAAATTTTATATAACCCACAATAAAATCAAAGCTATGGTATAGTAATGTGTTTTTTATTGAATCCATCCAGACCACTTTCATTCCTAGAAATAATTTCGCAAAGAAGGTCTGTAAACCAGGACCTTGGTTATGAAGGGCAGCAATGCATTACTGGTGAGAACAGTCCTAATATCCAAAATTGAGAGGTTCCCATTACATTCTGCATCTCCGAAACAAAACAAACAAACGAACAAAAAGCACCTGCCTCTCACCCCCTCTTCCCTTCTCCCATTTTGCCCTGGCCTCTGTACATGTGTAAAGAATTTGTAACGTTGCCAACCTTTCCACTTAATGATCTGGATGCATCTACATAATGGCCTCCCGATACTGACCATTATGGATGAGATTCATGTTATTCATAAGTTAGCTCTCTTTTTCCCACATATTCCTGAGTTTATCATCATTAAGGAAGAGAAATGTTTCTCAACAAAAGGCGGAGGCACTATAGTGATAGACACAAAAGTAATGCTTAGATACACAGAGAGGCATGTTTCCATTTTGGTCTTTTGTATCCATCTTCACTTGTCCCAGATATGCCATTTTCTGATTCTCAGGGTGAAGAATGTTGTGAAATACATTTGCATATTCATGGATTGTTGGCTGTATTCACATTTTTATATACAGCTAATATTTAAATGTATTTAGGAAACAGGCCTCAATTTAGATTTGCAATGTGGTATGAAATATCATAAAGGGAAATCACTTTCAGGCTGTTAGATCTGGTGCAGCTGGGGAGATAGAGAAGTTCAAAACATCTGTCAGCCCACAACATTTTCACAGCCCTTCCCACACTCAACAATACTGAGTGATGTGTCTGCTAACCCAGAAAATATAAATACCTGTAGAAACACTAGAGCAAGGGAATGAACCTAATTGTCAAATATTTGCGTTAAATTCTTACAAGCTCATGGGCTGAATTCTTTGGGGAAGACTAATATCTTCCAAATGTAGGCCTATGTCTGTGTCAATTTTAAGACTGGTTTAACGTATGGCTGAAAAAGACAAGGAAAGACGTCTCATGAGAAGGAAGAATATGAGGGAAGTAGCTATTTTGAGAAGACATCCAGTGCCTTCATCAGCACCTACTATTAACTCTCAGTTCCTTATTTGCCTGTGCGCAATTAGCCCAGTGGATTCTGTACAGAGCAAATGAGATCTAACCCATATAAATGTATAGGTCCTAACTTTACACATGTTATTCCCTATGGCCTCAGGCTAAGCTCCATATCCCAGTTAGTCATCTTGCCAAGTTACCTGAGCAAGAGCACAGCCTGATTCTACTACCTGACAGAATAGTCTACTAATGTGCAAATAATGGTGGCATCCCTGGGCTTTATGGTCCAGAAGTCTAAATGCATCTTTCTTATAGTGAAAAAGATAGCCCAACACAGAATACAACTCAGGGGCCGTACTTAGTAAAGTTTTGATGATGAAATTTATGATGCTGTCATGTTGGTGGGGATGATGGTGGTGATGTTAACAGGAGGAAGATCCTCTCCAAGATTTCCACCAGCAAAGAGCAAGCAATTTCTTTGTGATTCCCCCTTCAAACAAACAATAAATAAAACAAAACAAGCAAAATACAAATCACAAACAAAACAAACTCATTTTGTGCTGTCTATACTGTCAATGATCTGTGCGTGCATATCACGCACACACACACGCACACACGTGTGTGCTTGACAAGGAACTAAATCAAAATTAATAGCTGAGACTGGTATAAGCATCAAATTCCAGTTTGGGCCTGAGATAAAAAAAAGGTGCCCTAAGGTGGTGTATCCTTCCCTCCTGATGTAGCTATAGTTCAAAGTCAGACAACGAAGAAGTCACTGCCATTGCTTGTCTCTGGCAAAATTTACATTGATTAGAGAAAAGATCACTAGACAAACATCCCAGGCACACTCACATGATCCCGAAGACACATAATCTATATTCATAAAGCTTTTTAGGATAATTAAATATCAGGTTCTAGGACAGTGCAAGATACAATTAATCATTCAGACAAACAAAGAATCGCCATTCAGCTCAATGCACTTCACAGTTGGGGGGAGAAGGGGACTTAGGAAGATTTTCTTTATAAATCCTCTCAGGGTAGTGGGTTTGCAGCACTCAAATTTGCTATGTAATTTCCCTTCTACAAGTAGCGATTTAGAACCAACTAACATTACAAGGTGAGAACAAACAGACAACCTTGTAACAAACAATTTCAACATGGAAGATTCCAGATTACACTCAATGGAAACCAAAGGAGTGTTTACATGTGTCACTATTTATCCAGTACTGATTTTTAAATAACTCAATAATTAGTTATCCTTCTTTGAATATGGCATGTATTTCCTTACCCATAATGTAAAAAAAACAAAACAAAACAAAAAAAAAAACCACTTTAGATCAGGGATTAAGTGATATATTCCTTTTGTGTGGTCATCAGCATTTAGTATAGTACCTTGCAAGTGAGTAGACACCCAACAAATATTTGTTGATTGATAGCTGGATTAATATTCCTGACATGCAGTTCTGATTATAACATTTCCATACACACACAAAAATTCTCACTATCTCCCTGTTGGTTGTAGAATAAAGTATGAGCATTTTAGCTTTTAAGTCATTCCAAACCTTCTAACTTAGCCCAAACTAACCTTGCCAACTTTAATTTTCCACTATTGCCCTCACAGAACTCACTCTTTCCTATTTATGTGCAACACTTCCTACAATTTCTTGGTTTAATTTGTTTCCTTTATATGAAACTTTCATTGTCTCATCATCTCATACCTTCCCTGGACAAATGTTACTTCCTTCTTGCACCCTGCCCTAATTCTCCCTGAGACTCTCAACCTGAAGTAATCTTGCCTTCTTTGAACCCCCATAGAATATTATACATACCTCTCTCATGGCTTCTCACATTCTACAGTGTCATCCTTGCATATGTCATATTTGCTCTGCCATTCTGTGAATTCCCTGAAGGCAGTATCTGCCCCAAAACTTTGTTTCGTCTTTGAATATCTCAAGGTTCTTAGAATCTTTGAACCCCCAAGGCTCTTATTCAGAGAGATTCCCAGTAAATATTTGTTGATTTAATTTGCTATTGATTATTATTCATAGAAGAGGTAAAATTTGGGGTAGAAACTCTGATGGAGTAAGTAAAAATGATGTCTTCCTTTTGATACAGAATATTGGAATTGTATTCTGAGTTCTTCTAAATGGTGTGATTTAGTTCAGGAAGCATTTACTAAACTCCATGCTTAGTAACTGTAAGAGTTACCCCAGACTTGGCAGACTCATCCATATCCTGATATATGCTCCTCTCCTTCCCTTGCTAAACTCACTACCTCACTGGCTATTGTATGGTTTTTCCTTCTTCACTCCATTCACCCAAACCCCTTCCTGGCCAACTTTACACTTATCCCAACCTTGTGTTCATGCCTTGCCCTTGTAATTAAGTACTTCATAACCTGGTTAGCTATCTGGCAACAGTTTTGTGTCTCTAGTTTGGCCCAACACACTGCTGTTTGACTTCCAAAGAGAATAAGGAAAATCATAGGTTCACTCCCTAGATGCATGAATCTTCAGTATTCTGCTTCCTGAGAGAGGAACGAAGGCAAAGGCAACAAATACAAAAGGCAGTCCCAACATATGGAGTCACTTTTACATATGACGAGGAAAGCCTATCCTTCCAAAGCAATGTACATACTCTGCTTAGAAGTTGCCTACATAGCCCGGCAAATTTCTAGATTTCGCTTAGAGAATATATGACAAAATTTTTCTAGGAAGACCTCCAAGAAAGTAATAGACTCTGACATCCTCAAGAGGATGACTATGTATTATTCATTGCCATATCCTCAGTGTCTAGTGCAGTGCCTGTGATACAGTGAACCTCTGTAAATGTTTGAAGAATGAATGTTTATATATTAATGAATGAATGAATTTCCTCTATGGTCCCTCACTTAAAAGAAGCTGGTCCAAGTGGTCCCATCCTGATGAGCATGCCATGTATAAGAGCTCTGCTATCTACCTGTCAAACATTCACTCCTCAAATCAGTCAGCTGCAGTATTTAGATAAAGAGGGAAAGCACTGTAAGCAGAAGAGAGGGCATAAGAGGAAATGGCTGAGAAAAGGGACCAGGAACAAAAGAGGAATTTATAAAATTATAAAAATGCCTTCATTTGCACAGCAGTTTACTTTAATTTCCTATGTGCTTTGAATGTGTTTTCTCTATTGTATCTCACGATGATTGGAAAGGCAGCCAGAGTAGGTATTATTCCCTCCACACCACTGTAGCTCCACACGTATTACACATTACACATTATATTACAGATCAGAAACCTGATGTCTAGTAGGTTTCATATCTCCTAATTCCAGAATCCAACTCAATGTTTGTAATGACTTTATTTTTCAGTTGTTAATCTGACCTCAATTCATAGTGCTAAACATATGCTATGTAGTCTGCTCTCAGTTCATCTCTCTCCTGCTCTCCTTCTTTCCATCTCCATAATCTCTAGTCTCCTCTTTGTTTTCAGTTTAGATGGAATGAGGGATCCGAAACAAGAACCACATATCCTTCCCTGAAATCTCTTATTTTTCCTTATATTCAAGAAGTCTTTTATGTTATTTTCTTCCCCGTCAGTTCCAAGGTGATGACTCCCCACTTCTACGCTATGCACACCCAGTTACTTGGCTCATTTATTGGGAATGAATAATTGAGTCCAATTACTACACCCATGGCTAGGCAAGTTTTGAGGAATCCCAGCAAAGCGGAGATGGTGGCACCATTAAGACTAAAAGTCTGTAGCATAGCAGTCGAGTGCTGTCTTTAGCCCAGTGTGGCTGAAAAGTGTTTGGTTAAATCAGGCAGAGAAAACACCTGCTCTCCACAAGATTGTTACATTCTTCTCTAAAAGAGATTTGTGAAGTTGTCTCCTAAACCATTTTGAAAAGAAGAGCTTACCACTTAAGCTTTTCTGCATTTCATCCTTTTTGTAATTACAATGCACAGGGGTATGTAGTGAACAGCAACAAGTGGAAGAAACACCTGAAGTCATCTAAGAATCAAGGATCCCGGTTCTTGGTCTTGAGTCCAGCTCTAACTTATTAGGACACCCTAGTTTGTCAAGCCAGTTACCTGAGTTCAAGGTGCAGTGCCCGATTAAGTGAGCCTACGGGACCTTTCTGCCAGGATGAGGCCCCTCCCCCTCCATGGCTGTAGACCACCTTGGAGAGCTGAGAGTGGCCGGAGTTCAGCCTCACTTAGCCCCTTGCCAAGCACCTTTGTTCAGGACACACTTTATCTCAAAATAGGAGGTGGTCTTGTCTGGTTGTCCTTTGCCAATCTGCCTTCTTCCACCTTCAGGCACACCCAGGAGGCTCTAGGAGCCTCCAGCATTGTGATATTAATTTCAGAAAATTTCTCCTGACCTCTCCTTTCTACTCCTGCTTGCCCCCCTGGTTGGGCAGCTTTGCACTCCCTCAACTAATCTGGCCCCATTTGAATTTAGCATCCAGAAGGACACTATTCCAGACTGCTAATTTTCATCCCAGTTTTCAGGCTCTGCTCTCTTCTCAAACATCTGAAGATTCTTTCTACAGATGTTTAAGCAACTGTGTGTTTAAGTCAATGTTTAAGCCACTGACCTCATCTGGAAAATGGGCATTTGCTGCATAGAGAAGTGATTGTGATGATAAATGTGAGATTGTGGCTCTGGAGTTATTTTGTCAGACACATAAAGGTGTGTTATACCAATGCAGTGCATGGAATTCCAGGCAGATAGATCTAGTAGAGGGGGGGTCCAGAAAGGATAGGAGAACAGATACCTAATTGCAATTATATGCTTCTATGCTGGAGAAGAAGGAGTACCTAGACAGCTGCTGATCTCCTCACCCCCATTTCTCCACCTGGATAGTAAAAAAAAGCAAAATTTATCTTCTTTCCATTTGTTTCTGTAAAATTCCCAAGAAAAATGCTTGGCACGAAAAAAAAAAGAGAGACAGAAATGGAATCAACCTCCCCTTTTTTTTCTTCTTTCCTTTCAGATCCCTGACTTAGTCACTGCATGAGATGAGGCGCATTGGAATTAAAACCTCCAAACCCAGAGGAATAAAGACTAGAAGATGAGAAGATCAGCCAACCAAAATAGAGCAAGTTAGAAAACGCAAAGGAGGGAAAACAAGGGCAGAGAGAGAGGAAAGGTGAAGGAGATTGGGGAGGCAGGTGGAGAGGAAGAGGGAGCGATCTGGGAGGAGGGAAAGAAGGGGGGAGAGTGAGAGATCAAGAGCAAGAGGAAGAGGATGGGGAATGAAGGAAAGAGAAGAGAAAAAAAGTGGGAAAGAAAAAAATAGCAAGAGGGAAGAAGCAGGGAGAGAGGGAAAGCACAGGTTGGGTGACTGATGCTTAATTTTGATACAAAGGTAAATTGTCATTTAAAGCCCCAGATGTCTTCATTTGCCACAGCTAGCATTTAAAAGACAGAAACTCAATTTAGTTGCTCTTTTCTCTAATAAAATATATGTTTTATCCCAATGGAAAAACGTGTTTCTTTCTGCCAATAAGTGTCAGTGGCTAATCTGAAGCCTTCAATGAAACAACACCATTAAATAATTTAACCTGGAAAAAAAGCCACTGATGTCTGTGAAATAATGTATAGATTTCAGATAGATCAAACTTTAAAACAGAAAAAAAAAGTGTAAGAAATGGGCTTTGGGAAATAAAGGGGATTCTGCCACTAGACAGAAAGGAAATACACTTGGCCCAAGGAATTGGAACTAGCCATGGCACACAGTGTGTTGTAAAGCACACAACAGGTTTCCCTCACTGTGATAAAATTGTTCAGAGCAGAGCTTCTGTGACGTGAAGCCTGGGGACCAAACCAGATTACTTATTCTTCCACCCAGAATACAAATCTTTGCATTCAGTGAGATCTCCCAGAGATGTTCATATTGGGAGATCACCCCATTGGAGTGGCCTCCAGGATAAGTGAGAGTCTGGACTAAATCTTAGCAGATCAGAGATCTAATTCAAGTTTTGTCACTAACTAAAACCATAGTCTCTTTAATGTATTTATCCCCAAAGGGTCTTTTAGGTTTTTTTATTTGTAAATTTGGATGGTGGGATTTAAAAAACTATAAAAGCATCATGGAAATACACAATGAAGTTTTTCTCTAACATAACTTCTCTCTCGTTAGTAATTTACTTGTCCTTTCACTCACTGGTGTCTCATCAAAAGTGAGGCAATTATCTCTACTAACTCTGAAGAGACCCATTTCTTTCAACACCCCCATAAAATGGTCCATAGACCAAAAGGTTTGAGGACCACTCCCTCTGTGTCTATCTCTTCCCTTCCCTCCATTAGTACCTCTATTAATCATTTAGGCCAATGGTTTTCTACTCAAGCTGAGAATTAGAATCACCTGGGGAACTAAAAAACAAAACAAAACATGGAAAAAAAATATTGGGCTCCACTCCATACCAATTAAATCAGAATCTCTGGAGGTTGACACAGGCTGTCATATTTTTACAGGCTTCCAAGGTGATTCTAATTTGTATGTTGAGAATCACTGTTCCAGACACTTCATGGAAGTTCACTGATAGAAATGCATTTGACCAGTCCCTTTCAAGCAAGACTCAAATCAAAAGCTGACATGGAGACTTCCATTAAGAACAAAAACTGTACCTTCAAAATGAAGCAGTTATGAACCGAGGACAGGGAGAGATTTAAGTTATTAAAAACCTAATCATTATCTTCTGCCTAATGATTGAAGCGAGACATCTATTACTGCTCTGATTTTCACAGTCTTTGGAGTTGGCCCTTTATATACTGATCCCAGGTAATCATTTCTCAAGGTCATGTTAGCGTAAAAAGAATTATACCTGAATTCATCATCATAGTTTTAACCCTGATGAGATCTGGGAAGTAGATAAGTACAAACTCCCTCAAGTGGTACCAAGGTCAGTACAGCCTTCTGAAAACAAACAAATAAAAAACACAACAAACAAAACAAAAAAAAAACAGGCTTTGGAATGGACAGAATTAACTTTAAATTCATTCTGCCACCTTCCAGCCATATGTCCTTGAGCAAGTCACTTTACTTTTATCTGAGCCTCAGTTTCTTTATTTGTAAAACAAGAATAACAATAACTACTTTGAAGTATCATGAAAATGAGAATAACAAATATAAAGACTTCACATATTAAGTCCACAGTAAATGTTGACAGCTAGAAAGATGATCATGACTTAGAGCAGAAAATTGCTAGAAAAACAACATGCTGGAAAACTGGTTAGCATTTTGGAAGAAATCTTATATTTGGCATTGCAATTGTTCACCAGTAAATGGATACACTGGAAGAAATGTGAATAATGTTTATAAACCTATTAGAAATGATAAACCTTGGATGAAAGTTGAAAAATACACTTAGTTGCTACATAATAGTAATAACTGGACACCTGAGAGTCGCCATAGGCTTTGTTTGTACGGGTGTTTTCATATTTAAAAGATACAACAAAACTTTTAATCACTAGATAAATACCCAGATGATCATGTTAGGTATTTATGACAAAGAAAAACTATTCCCATCCATCTTTTCCACTTCTGCACCTCACTGAATTGTCTGCAAAGCCAAGAACCACTTTTCCCAGCTTTCTCTTAGACTAAAGGAGGTTGTGTGACCCATTTCTGGCCTCCTACTTTTTCTTTTCTTCTTATCTTGATTGTGGATATAATGGATACAGCCATCTTGAAATAGTAAGGGAAAAGCTAAGAGAATCACAGAGAATTCAGCCCTGACATCATGAAACCACTGACCCAATGACTGTAACTGCTGACCTCTGGATATTTTGTTGTGTGAGAAAAATGTTGCAACTGAATACAGTCCTCATTAGTTCAATATAATCCACTAAATCTAAAAAAAAATCACAATTTGGAGTCTGAGTAGCCATCACCTACAGATCTCAAAATTGATATAATTGAACACAAAATGGTAATCTATGCATCCCCAAAATAGACTTTTTCTACACATAAGCAGATATTAATTAAAAACTGTTTGTAAAATGCAAAGCAAACTGTACAAAGAAAGAAAATACAG
This sequence comes from Balaenoptera physalus, assembly GCF_965194825.1. Lineage (NCBI taxonomy): Eukaryota > Metazoa > Chordata > Mammalia > Artiodactyla > Balaenopteridae > Balaenoptera > Balaenoptera physalus. Next base: position 39,766,890 of record NC_138897.1, on the reverse strand, counting down.
GCTCTATAGCTTTGAATCCAGTGTCAAATCTCAGGTTGCTTTTATCTGGTGTGCTTAGGATGACAACTTTTATCCTGATATTTAAGGCCTTTCCTCATCTGAACCTGTTTACTCTATTTTGACATAAGCAGGATTTCTTAATTGTCACCTGTACATGCCATGACCTTCCATGCCTTTGGGCACATCCTCATCTTTCTCACCAGGAGGAATGAGCCACCTCATGCCTACCTCTCCAGTTGTTCAAATTGTCCATGTTTTTCTCATATTCTACCTCCTCCCTGAAGACGTCTCTGATTTCTCAAGTCCACAATGCTCTCTCTTTTTAGTTTTTAAGCCACTTAATTAAAAGCAGATTTATGGGAGTGTGTGCACACCCACTTGCACAGCACACACCCCCCTCTACCACCTTTGTCATGTCTAGGTTTGCTTTCCCCTGACTGTAGCTCTGCAGAGGCCAGGCACATCACCACTTGACTTCCCACCCTTTCTGTGCCAAGCTAATTGTTAACAGGAAAAGTTTGTGGATTCTCAGATAAATAATGTGGATTTTTATGGAATCTTCAGGAGACACTGCTTTATCTAATACCCCTGTTTAGAATATAAGAAATTCTGGAGTTACAGAAAGATAGACAAGATGAAAAGGTATAGGGCTATATACCAGATGAAGGAACAAGAAAAAACCCCAGAAAAACAACTAAATGAAGTGGAGATAGGCAACCTTCCAGAAAAAGAATTCAGAATAATGATAGTGAAGATGATCCAGGACCTCGGAATAAGAATGGAGGCAAAGATTGAGAAGATGCAAGAAATGATTAACAAAGACCTAGAAGAATTAAAGAACAAACAAACAGAGATGACCAATACAATAACTGAAATGAAAACTACACTAGAAGGAATCAATAGCAGAATAACTGAGGCAGAAGAACGGATAAGTGACCTGGAAGACAGAATGGTGGAATTCACTGCTGCAGAACAGGCTAAAGAAAAAAGAATGAAAAGAAATGAAGACAGCTTAAGAGACCTCTGGGACAACATTAAACGCAACAACATTCACATTATAGGGGTCGCAGAAGGTGAAGAGAGAGAGAAAGGACCAGAGAAAATATTTGAAGAGATTATAGTCGAAAACTTCCCTAACATGGGAAAGGAAATAGCCACCCAAGTCCAGGAAGCGCAGAGAGTCCCATACAGAATAAACGCAAGGAGAAACACGCCGAGACACATAGTAATCAAAGTGGCAAAAATTAAAGACAAAGAAAAATTATTGAAAGCAGCAAGGGAAAAACGACAAATAACATACAAGGGAACTCCCATAAGGTTAACAGCTGATTTCTCAGCAGAAACTCTGCAAGCCAGAAGGGAGTGGCATGATATACTTAAAGTGATGAAAGGGAAGAACCTACAACCAAGATTACTCTACCCGGCAAGGATCTCATTTAGATTTGATGGAGAAATCAAAAGCTTTACAGACAAGCAAAAGCTAAGAGAATTCAGCACCACCAAACCAGCTGTACAACAAATGCTAAAGGAACTTCTGTAAGTGGGAAACACAAGAGAAGAAAAGGACTTACAAAAACAAACCCAAAACAATTAAGAAAATGGTCATAGGAACATACATATCGATAATTACCTTAAGCGTGAATGGATTAAACGCCCCAACCAAAAGACATAGACTGGCTGAATGGATACAAAAACAAGACCCATATATATGCTGTCTACAAGAGACCCACTTTAGAGCTAAGGACACATACAGACTGAAAGTGAAGGGATGGAAAAAGATATTCCATGCAAATGGAAATCAAAAGAAAGCTGGAGTAGCTATACTCATATCAGATAAAATAGACTTTAAAATAAAGAATGTTACAAGAGACAAGGAAGGACACTACATAATGATCCAGGGATCATTCCAAGAAGAAGATATAACAATTATAAATATATATGCACCCAACATAGGAGCACCTCAATACATAAGGCAACTGCTAACAGCTATAAAAGAGGAAATCGACAGTAACACAATCATAGTGGGGGATTTTAACACCTCACTTACACCAATGGACAGATCATCCAAAATGAAAATAATTAAGGAAACAGAAGCTTTAAATGACACAATAGACCAGATAGATTTAATTGATATATACAGGACATTCCATCCAAAAACAGCAGATTACACGTTCTTCTCAAGTGCGCACGGAACATTCTCCAGGATAGATCACATCTTGGGTCACAAATCAAGCCTCAGTAAATTTAAGAAAATTGAAATCATACCAAGCATCTTTTCTGACCACAATGCTATGAGATTAGAAATGAATTACAGGGAAAAAAACGTAAAAAAGACAAACACATGGAGGCTAAACAATACGTTACTAAAAAACCAAGAGATTACTGAAGAAATCAAAGAGGAAATAAAAAAATACCTAGAGACAAATGACAATGAAAACACGACGACCCAAAACCTATGGGATGCAGCAAAAGCGGTTCTAAGAGGGAAGTTTATAGCTATACAAGCCTACCTAAAGAAACAAGAAAAATCTCAAGTAAACAATCTAACCTTACACCTAAAGAAACTAGAGAAAGAAGAACAAACAGAACCCAAAGTTAGCAGAAGGAAAGAAATCATAAAGATCAGAGCAGAAATAAATGAGATAGAAACAAAGAAAACAATAGCAAAGATCAATAAAACTAAAAGTTGGTTCTTTGAGAAGATAAACAAAATTGATAAGCCATTAGCCAGACTCATCAAGAAAAAGAGGGAGAGGACTCAAATCAATAAAATCAGAAATGAAAAAGGAGAAGTTACAACAGACACTGCAGAAACACAAAGCATCCTAAGAGACTACTACAAGCAACTTTATGCCAATAAAATGGACAACCTGGAAGAAATGGACAAATTTTTAGAAAGGTATAACCTTCCAAGACTGAACCAGGAAGAAACAGAAAATATGAACAGACCAATCACAAGTAAAGAAATTGAAACTGTGATTAAAAATCTTCCAACAAACAAAAGTCCAGGACCAGATGGCTTCACAGGTGAATTCTATCAAACATTTAGAGAAGAGCTAACACCTATCCTTCTCAAACTCTTCCAAAAAATTGCAGAGGAAGGAACACTCCCAAACTCATTCTATGAGGCCACCATCACCCTGATACCAAAACCAGACAAAGACACTACAAAAAAAGAAAATTACAGACCAATATCACTGATGAATATAGATGCAAAAATCCTCAACAAAATACTAGCAAACAGAATCCAACTACACATTAAAAGGATCATACACCACGATCAAGTGGGATTTATCCCAGGGATGCAAGGATTCTTCAATATACGCAAATCAATCAATGTGATACACCATATTAACAAATTGAAGAATAAAAACCATACGATCATCTCAATAGATGCAGAAAAAGCTTTCGACAAAATTCAAAAAAAAAAAAAAAGAAACCGACGAGGAGAGGACAGTGAGGAGGACGCCAAGTGAAGGCTGAAGCATCACACTGGAGTGATGCTGACAGACCCCAGGAGCTCAAGAGCCAAGGAACAGATTGTTCCCTAGAGCCTTCGGAGGGAGAGAGGCCCTGCTGACACCTTGATTTTGGACTTCTTGTTTCTGGAATTGTTACATCGGATTGGCCAAAAAGTTCATTTGGGTCTTTCTGTGAGATGATACAGAAAATCCCAAACAAACTTTTTGGCCAACCCAATAGAATAAATTTCTATTATTTTAAGCTAAAAAAAAAAAAAAAAAAAGAAATTCTGCGAGGTCCTGGGAAGACATCTTTAAAAGACAGAATTGGCCCTGCAACTTTCACCCTCATGGTGCCCTACAGAATGCAGGAACCAGAAGAAGTGGTGTTGTGTTGTCTGTGTGCGGCACATAGGCCAGGCTCTCACATTGTCCCAGGGTCCCAGGAAGCTTCAAAAGTTCCTCCTGAAGAAACTTTTGCTTTTCAGCCTTCTCTGTACCTCTCCCACCCATCCTCCTTTCTGCCAACTTGTCTTCTTTCTCCTTTGTCTCAATGCATCTTCTCTCTTCTTTCTACTTCTCCAGTTCCCTAAACTTTCCTATTCTGCCTTTCCTTTTGCCTTTCCCTACAAACTTTTACTCAGTGATCATTGCCTCACTGATCGTTGAATATAATAATTTTTTCTCACTCCAAGTCTTCCGATCTATTCCTCATTCTCCAAGTTTGATTTCTCCACTTCCCTTATACCTACTAGGTAGCTTAAAGACAAAACCAGGGTTTTTCTTATTGTAAAGAAAACCAGAGCCCTGGCAGGAAAGGTATGTGTCCAAGGCCACAGCAAGTTAGCGCCAGTGAGAACAGAGGACACTTAGGGCCCATGAAGACCAGTCCACTGACTGGTACCAGGTAACACTTCAGATGTAAAAACCAATTCTCTGGCAGCAACCAGCCATCACAAATTTCAGAACAGTGGCAGTTGATCTGATTAGATCATGCTACAGAGATATGACAATAGAATGAGAAGAGAGTTAAGAACTTGGAATGGATGCAGAAACGAAGAAAAAGCCTCTCGTTTCTTAAAAATAGTGTTAGCAGGATATTAGATTTACTAGGGAATTTGCACTCCCTTTCCACCCTACATCCTACACCACCATGTCTCTCTTTTAGCTGGGAATTTATTTCAAGGCCTTACCAATCATATGATAAAGTCAGTACATCATTAAAACATCTTCTGGGAGGACAGGGAGAAATCCAATCTAGGATTGAAAGCTGCAACTCTCATAGATAAAAAATACCCTTCCAAAGGCTGCTATTGAGTCAGACAGTTGGAAGAATTACTGCAAAGTTGTCTGAGCTTGACGTAAGTTACTGGCCAGTACTCTGCCCAATGTTGGGGTCCTCATTCTTAGGGAGCCCCCAGAAGAATGCAACCAGTCTCCTTCCATAACCGTTGACTCAACGTTGCTATTAGCAGAGACCCTGAGGGAGGAGTTGGCTAAGTGATTTCTACTGGAAAAGAAGGAGCTGTAAAGAAGCAGATCTCTTTACTCTGAATTGTGCATTAACCAAACTCCCAGCACAGTTGGGGGAAGATCTAGCCAGAGAAAAAAATACCTTTCGAAGAAGAAAGCTATCCTATACCCTGCCATGCAAAGGCACGTGTATTGAACTTATGACACCCTTGCCATCAATAAGCTGTTATAAAAGCCTATGGTTCAATCAATATACATTCATTTGCACATTTATGTCCTGCCCACAAGAAACTCCCAGTTTTTAGTCAGAAAATCTCAACTTTCCTAATTAGAATCCCATATGCCAATTGACAGCCCCAATGCTACCAGCACCCCTTGAATCCTCAGCCTTCTGATCTCACTGTCCCATTCATGTACTCACATATACATGCATATGCACGTGTACACACATTTACACACACACCACAAGCTTAGAGAGACATATTTACAGTTATATGCCCTGTATCAAATGATCCAGGCTAAGCTATTGCCTAGGATCATAGATAGTTCAATATTTTCATTCTTAATTCATGTAGTACAGGTTTATTTTTGGTCAGTGAAAATCATAATTTTATAAATTAAACAAGAGACTAAAGGGACTTTTACTTCCTGGGATAGCTATGTGGTGAATCAGATTGCTCATTCAGGAACACGGCCTTTGGACCAAATGGCCCAACGGGTATTACAAAACTTTTCTTTTGGGAAATGGACAACTTACTCACTGCGGATGAAGAGTCATCAAAACATCTTCTCTCATAATCAGAGTTATAGCTTTTATCACAATTAGGAAAAGCAGAGTGGCCTGCCTCTTCAGGTAAGGGGTAGCTTAACCTATGATTATAAAGAAAGACCTATTTTGGTATCTTTAAACCCTGAAGGAATATGAAATGGGCTACATTTAAGTCTTTAAATTGACAGCTCCAACTTGAAACTTTAGTATTTTTAGTATAATGTCCTGTGCCCCCAAGATCTTAAATACTAAAGACCTTTATGTACTTTCAACCACAAGGTCTCTCTCAACACACCTATATACCTTAACTTTCTCCTTTTTAGTCAGCTACAAATGTCACAACCTTTCCTTTTCCTGTACAAAAGGATATCAAACAAATTGCACTTCTTGATATATGTCGGTCACTTCACTCAGGAAAAATGACATGGCTATTTTATTAGACAGGAGGTCTCCAGAGCTCCTGAACCCCATAGACAGTCTCATAAATTACCAAGAGCCACATCACCAGAACAACAGTAAACTTGAAATGGGTTAAGTGGTTTTGTTTCTGGCTCTCCCCAGCATTTCTCTGTGGATCATCCTGTAACCATACAGCTTTGTAGATATGTAATCACTGAAACTTGGGAACCTGGGGCCCAAACTCAAGAATACCATTACACCTGACCTTGAACTACAATCAGCAAATTAATTGCTTCTTTGAATAACATTCCCTAGAAAGGGTTGTTAATAACTATCAAAGGGTTTATGTATAAATATATTATTTCACTGTTGAAATTTTTATATTTTTCAACTCTGCAATGATGTAATTGTTCTAAAAATCTGTAACTTCTCCATTTTTATATATAATAATGTTTCCTTTTATTTGACCTAAACTTGAAGCTTTAAGAAATGACCTCTGATATGAGTATTCTGTATTGATCTAGTTGAGATGGATCAAGAAGACAGCTGGAATCAGATCACAATGTTGCAGCTCAGGGTGCCTGCTGGGTACAACTGCAGCCCCAGCTTACAAAACAAGCAGAGGATTTTTTTTTAATTTATTTATTCTATTTATTTATTTTTGGCTGCATTGGGTCTTTGTTGCTGCGCGCGGGCTTGGGCTACTCTTCATTGCAGTGCACAGGTTTCTTATTCTGGTGGCTTCTCTGTTGTGGAGCACGGGCTCTAGGTGTGTGGGCTTCAGTAGTTGTGGCTCGAGGGCTCACTAGTTGTGGCTCACGGGCTTAGTTGCTCCGTGGCATGTGGGATCTTCCTGGACCAGGGCTCGAACCTGTGTCCCATGCATTGGCAGGCAGATTCTTAACCACTGTGCCACAGAGAAGTCCCAAGTAGAGGATTTGAAGAAGAAAATCTCCCCCATGAATGCCAAGGACCTCTTGCTCCTCTCCTTGGCTCACCCCCTGAGTATGAGAGATATCTCTGCCTTCAGAATTTAGCTGCTCATACAGCACAAGTCAACATATTGGTCTACAAAATGGGCAGCAATAATAAAGCCTCTAAATAATAATCTAGTCATCAAATCTGTGGCTCTCTCCAATGCTTTAACATGTCTTCAGAAATGTCCAGGAGACTGTGACTCCCTGGGCAGAGTCATGGGTTAAGCATGAGAACAGGGTTCCTTTCCCATCCTCTATAATCAAATGGCCTTCCCTGTGCTTGCATCAGGTGTTACCTCACCTGAAGTACTTTCTCTCCCACCAACCCTCCTCCTCTAAGAGACTGGAAACCATATCTTTTTGTGTCTCTGCATCCTTATAGTTCTAATCACCTACACCACATACAAGCTTCTCAGCTATTGTGTTTAAGCATTTGTTCCATGTTTAGATTACAAATGTCATTCTGACAGCTATTCTGCTTTTTCAAAAAAGAAAAATGTATAATGACTAAGGTATCAGGCCTTGGAATGATGCTGTCTGGGTTCCCAGCCAGCCTCCAATAATACTATGTCTGTGACTTCGGCAAGTGTCAACTTCCCAGTGCCTTAGTTTTCATATCTGTAAACTGGGAATGATATAGCCCCTGCTTTAATGAGCTGTCATGAGATTCAACATATTAAAAGCTTAGCACAGTACTCTATTGGGCATATACTAACTGCTCAAAAAAATGTGAGAGTTTATTGTTATGCACTGTAGGATTGGCTATCATGTGTCAGGTGCTAAGAGTAACACAAGCAAGAAAAGATTTTCTCCAATCAAAAAGTTTACATATACACTCTTATTTTGTGTTTGCTACAGTACCTCACCAATTCTTTGTCCCACAAGGGCTAGGAAACCAAAAACTGGAAAATATACATATGCCCAGTTGTGTTCAAAATCTCAAGCACAATAAATTTGGTGAACTATTTATTTATACAAAACTTTACCAAAATCACCCTCAGCCTTGGGTTTCACTCTCACAGAAAGAGATCTAGAATGCCAGCCTATGCCAAACAAATGAATCCATGACTTCCTTCCTAATGTTGGGTCTAGTAAGCCTGATCTTTGAGAAAAATTAAATGATTATATCTGTATTCAAGTTTGGAGTAAGAAAAACAGACAAAAGAGCAAGGAGGGAGCTTTGAGGCAGTCAGGAACATAACAAGGAGCAGATTCCAAATAACAGTCATGGAATTCAAAGAAAACGTCCTTTCACGGGTGCCACAAAGGAATCATTTGAGTTTGAAATTTCTTTCAAATGATGGATTTTTTTCATTTGATGAAGATGAAGTCATGGGGCATGAGGTGGCCTGCAGGAAAGCACAGATGGCTGGAACCAAACTAAGCACAGACCCAGCCCCACGCAGCCACTTCTTTTTTTGCGTTGCACAAAGGCTGGTCAGACACTACAGGGAGGAGAGCAGGAGGCAGCTGGAGGAGCTGAGATTAATGAGAAAGCACAAAATGAGAAAGAGCAACAATTGGAAACCCTTGTGATGACGTCAGGAACAGAGCCAGAGACGACAACCTTGTTATCACATCTGCTCTAGATTATAATTAAATGGTAGTGTGTGTCTCTTTTTGGTTACCAGGGTGGAATTCCAAGTAGGGGATCCCCTTCCCACTCACCCAGGCCCCCAGACGCTGCCCTTCTTGTTGAAGCTGAGGAATCATTCCGGGTGCTAATTGTCTGGGTGTCTGGAGCAAGAGTTAATTTTGGATTACAACTGAGTGGAAATAAGATAAAGTTCTGGAGAATGCTTCACCTTCACTCAGATGTTTCATTTCTATTTACCAGCACTGCAGAGTACCCAGGGAGATGTTTTCATTCTAATTTGGAAGATTTCATGAACCTCCAAACTTTTAGGTATTGATCCAAGCTCTTGAGCTTTGGAAGCCTGCACACATGCTCTATGGGGAGGATCTGAAAGGTCCCAAGGACAGAGGGCAGAGAGAGAGAGTAGGTGAGGTAAATCCCATCTGGGGAGATTTGCTCACTCTCAGATTGCCGTACCTCTCTGTTCATGCCAAAATTGGCTCTGCCCAACCCGGTGGCCCATTAGAGTCACTCAGAACCATTAGCTCCAACTGGCTCTGTGCTGAGCAAATACTCTTGTGTCCAGCTAGAAACTAGGGCAGCTGCCTGTGTTTTTTTTTTTTTTTCTTTCTTTCAAAATCAGCAAAGCAAAGTTCCCAACCCCAAATGGCTCAAATGTGCCTCTTAGTAAGTATACCACTTTATGTATTCTGCTGGTGGAGGTCAGCAGTAATTTGAATTTTGCTAAACTCTCAGTCTTTAGGCATTTGGCTTTGAATGTCTCTGATTTTTGTTTGATTTTGGACAGGGTCATTTGCAGGGAGCATGCCAATAATCAGATTTCCACCATCAGAAGGTACGATATTTTATACCTGCAGGAAAAGGTCTCTGTCTATCATCTTTGAAATCTATGAGCTAAAAAGCAGTTGTTTGTGAAGCCTCCCAAAGGAGGTTTTGAAAAACAAAGCACTTCAGTCAACAAAAGCAGGGAGGGTGTGGGGTGACTTTGAGCTCATGCATTATTCAACTCAGCTTCAATCTCTGAGTATCTGGTTACCATAATGGCCCAGTACCTGGGCATTACTTGGCTATGTTTTTCGGTCAAGAAATAGATGTAATTGAGCCTAAAAGGGATTTAACTAAGAAACAATGTGTCTTTTCTTTTGCATTTTAGGTTTAAAAGTAGCCTAGTGAATTAGAGAATACAGAATCTGTGGAGAAGTTTCCCTTGGGATTAAAAAATTATCCTAACTAACACCTTGGTAAGATTTATTTCTACATGCAAAACAACAGAACACCAAGTGGCAAAATCATGGGATGCCATGGATGTTTAGTGTCTAGTTGACATTTAGAGATGCTGTACTGGAAGAAGCTTTCACAATCAAGGCTACCCAGACAAGGGCTAGGAACGTAGTGAGTGCTCAAAATATTCTGGTTGTATTGAATTGTGAGTGGTTCTGATTCAGTTTCTTTTTATCCAGTTTACACTTCCCATTCAACTTCTTTTCTAATGCTGCCCTCTTCAGAAATGACCTAGGGCAAAAGCATCTTATCATAAGTGAAATAAACACTTAGATCACTAGCAGAGACCGTTCTAGAAGCTCACCAAATGCATTTTCTTTTCCTGGGTACAAAGCTAAACTGCATTTTCCAGTTCCCTTGGGTCTCAGTGGAGCCAGAGGAATGTAAGGAAAACCAATTGGTTACTTACAAACTGAGATGGTGGGTCTTCTCTTCGCCTTCAGCAGTGAGCTTGGAGGCCATGTGTTAAAGATAGCAGTGACAAAGGATGGAAGGATCTTGAGTTCCTGCTTAACCACATAGAGCAGAACCCTGTACCTCTCCTTCCCCTGCCAACCATGAGTAAGGAACAAACTCTTAATGTTAATCCACTGAGAATTAAGGAGTTTTGTTATGACAGGGAGCATTAGTTATCCTAGTATGGAAATTGATACTTTGAAATGAAGTGCTATTATAACAAAAACCAAAATGATGGCATTGGCTTAGAAGTCACATGGCAGATAACAGGGAAACTGATGTTAGAGGCTGGAATATGGTGATTCATGTTATGTAACTGCAACACACGCAGTAACCTGGGAGGAAGATTTCATACCCACCGACCCTGGAGCTCTAGATGAAGCAGTTGGAAAGACAGTAAGGTATTAGTATGTGTTTTCAATTATTGCTGAATTAAGTTAAAAATTGTAATAAAGTAATGGGTTCAAGAGAAAACTGATCAGTTTGTGAAAAGAACTAAAAGAGAATAGAGAAAATCCAGTAATAATGGGATCTTGAATTACAAGTATTCACTGCTTCTTGGGCCCCAAGGAATAGGCAAAAAAAAGATCAAATAAGCCTTTGAGCAACAGAATCCCACTAATTCCCACCTTTGTAGAAAAGATCAGATGAAAGATAACCCAGTAGCCTCAAGGTACCTGCCATTAGGTTGAAAGAGGGAAAACTGACTGTGAGGAAGCAAAGAAATACTAGATTTGGATGTATAGCTGATTCACTTTGTTATAAAGCAGAAACTAACACACCATTGTAAAGCAATTATACTCCAATAAAAATGTTAAAAAAAAAAAAAAGAACGAACCCTGGGTGCCTCAGTTACTCACATGAGACCGACTTTAAGCAAATAGATCAGCAGCCTACTAAGTTTTCAAGGGAATTGTGTTGCTAGAGAAGCCATAAACCAGGACTAAAATAACCCCTTGATTATTCAAGATTTAAAACAATCCTTGTGACCTCAGCCTCAGAGCCTTTAAATGGGCTCTAAAAGCTCCACAGCCCAAAGAAGGGTATACATCCCAGTGCCTACAGTGATAGTTAATTTTATGTGTCAACTTGACTGGATCAGGAAATGCCCAGATATCTGGTTAAACATTATTTCTGAGTGTGTTTATGAGGGTGTTTCTGGAAGAGATTATCATTTGGATTTTCAGATTCAGTTAAATTGATTGGCCTCAATGAGAGTGGGCATCGTCCAATCTGTTGAGGGCTTGAACAGAACAAAAAGCCTAAGGCAGGAGTAATTTGGCCCTTTTTTTCTGCCTCATTCATTGAACTGGGACTTGTCTCATCTTCTCCCTTCAGACTGGAGTTTGCATCATCAGTTTCCCTGATTCTTAGGTCTTCAGACTGAAATACACCACCAGCTTTTCTGGATCTCCATCTTGCAGACAGCAGATTGTAGGACTTCTCAGCTCCATAACTGCATGAGCCAATGCCTCATCATAAATCTCCTTTACATCCTACTGGTTCTGCTTCTCTGGAGAACTCTGACTAATACACCTACCTCAGATGTTGCAGGAAGGGTGAAAAACAGGAAGAAGCCCTTCCGCCTGGGAGTAGTGCAAGGGGCCATGGAGATAAATGGACAAAGGAAATATTCCCAGAGGACAGAACTGGAGTCTCACCAAGAATTTCCCCACTGCCAAGGCAGACAACATCACAACCCTTGACCTACAGAATTTCAGTTTACTATGAACCAATGATATGTTTTCTATTTCGCCCTTTTCCAAATGGGAGTTTAAATTAACATAACCCTGTCCTACTCAACCATTGTGTATTGATTTGATGTGGGAGGTACACAGCTATTGCTATTCTTTACATGCATAGCCAAAGAAGAGCCATATCAATGCTCAATGTGCATAATTGGGCAGTCAGCTCTGGTAACGGTGACCGTATGTGATTTTGAGTTGCCTCCTTTAAGAAGAGGTGTCATGCACACCAGGGCATGTAGCCAAGCAGTTCTCCCAGCTGCATCCTGAAACAGCATGATTGGTGAAAACTGCCAGAGACAAAGTTAGTTGTAGCTGTTCAGGTCCCCTGTGGCCCCTTCATTATAGGACAATACACAGATATCTAGAAGGACCATAAATCAGACACTGGAAAATACCAGACCTTCCTCACCATAATCAGGAGTCAGGAAACAATTACAAAATGACACGTCAGAAACTGGTCCCCAGCCCTTTTCTTCTGGCTTGACATTCACATTTGGGGAAATGCTCGTCCCTCTCTTTAGATTCTAAGCCTTGGAATTTACCAAGATTGATTGCATTAGGCTACAGAGATTTGCTGGGGGCCAACTCTTTTTCGGGGGAAGCCAGTGTTATGGGTTGAATTGTACCCTCCAAAAAAGATATGCTCAGGTCCTAACTATCAGTACCTGTAAATGTGAACTTTTTTGGAAACAAGGTCTTTGTAGAAGTAATTGAGTTAAAATAAGGTCATATTGAATTAGGGTGGACCCTAATTCAATGACTGGTGTCTTTATAAGTAAAGGAAAATGTGGACACAGAAGAAGGCCATGTACAGATGGAGGCAGATGTTGTAGTGATGCATCTGTAAGCTACATAATGCCAAGGACTGTCAACAACCACCAGAAGCTGACAAAGGCAAGCAAGTATTCTTCCGTAGAATCTTCAGGGAGAACACAGACCCTCCAATAACCTGATTTTGGAATTCTAGCCCCCAGAACTACAAGAGAATAAATTTTTCTTATTTTAATCCACTCAGTTTGTGGTACCTTTTCATGGTAGATCTAGGACACTACCACAGTTAGCCAGCATTAGTCTTGAACAGATTACCCTTACCTCTTAAGGCAAAGGTATGTTTTAATGTAGGTAAAAGTGAGACAATTGGGCAGACTAGTTACCAGAGGCCAGTCTCTGTCAAGGAAAATGCTATATTTCTCTTTACTGCTAGGCTCACAGCTAGACTACATTTCCCAGTCTCCCCTGCAGTTCTGTGGTTATATGATTGACTTCTAATCAAAGAAAACAGGAGGAAATATGGTTGCCACCTCCAGGCTTGGTAGCACCAAGGTGCCATGATCATCTGTGTTCTCTCTGTCCTTTGCCTTGCAGCAGGTTGTCAGCACACTACCTGATCTATGGAGCAACACAGTGAACAGAGCAAAGCCTCTGACACTGGGAATCTTGGATGACTGTGAGCAGCAGAGCCTCACTCTTCACCCACTGATCACACTGAATGGACACATAAGTGAGAAATAAAGTTTACCAAGTTAAGCTCTATGTTGTGCTGGAGACGGCTCATACCAGCTCTGTCAATAGCTAGCATCTCTTCCTAATTCCATATGCAATGATATGACATTGTAAACTTAAATCTTCACATCAGCCATGGTGGGAGTATTTATCCCATGAAAATACCAAATTCTACAAACCAAGGCTTTTTTTCTCCTTTTTTTTGTATAGTCAGTTGTTAAATATTTAACACCACAGCACTGTTTAAGCCTCTAAGAAATGAAGGTGTTTGCTGCAGCATCTAGCTTTAATACACTTACTAATAAAAATCTGATAATTTTAGTTCTAGTAGGATGACTCTGATACTTGAAAAAATCCAAGTGGAATTATAGAATCTTGGAACTGAAAGGTCTTAGAAATTACCTGGACCAATTCAGTTATTTAACTGATGAAAAAGTGATATTTAGGGCAGGAAAGTACCTCCCACTAAAATTCAGATCTCTAAGTGTATCAGGTAGCTCTGGACAGGTCTTCAGCAAGGGGATGGTATAATTTGATTAAAACTTAAAAGGAGCGCTCTAAACAACTGGTGGGGGACGTGCTGGAGAGGACTGAAGCGTAAGTAGGAAACTGGTTAGGAGGCTACTGCAAGAGCTGAGATGGGAGGTGCTGGAGACCTGACCTTGGATGGGATAGTGGGGAAGGAGGAAGAAAACAGGTCTGAAATAGATTTTGAAATCAGAATCAACACTGATACATTTGGTTCTCTTACTTGCTTACAACTCTGCATTCACTGCTAGAGAATTTGGGAGCATACAGGAACAACATTGGTGGGGATCAACAGGAATCTTAAGTGCCTGGAGTGACTGCTACCATTGTAAGGGATCAAAATTGAACCTACCAAGTGGCTAATTTTTTCTAGTGCCTGACTATATTTCAGGCACTTTACATATATTAGTTCTAACTCTTGCAAAAACCCAAAGGTAGATATTAATATTTCCGTATTACAGATAAGAAAACTGAGACTCAGAGAACCTAATTTGTTCAAGGTCACACAGCTAATAAGTTGTGAAGCTAAAATTCAACCCAGGTCCATTTAACCCTCAAATTTCTTTAAACTATAGCACTTCCCTCTTTACAGTGAGTTCTCATTTGGCTCAAGACCGGAAGGGCACAAACCAACCTTGATAAGAAAAGTTTATCAAGAAACTTCCTATATCAAACAATGACAAAATTGTGAGAGTAACATTATTAATGTGAGCTTACAAATACACCTTTAGAAAGATGTCATTAATGTTCCTGATTTTTTTTTACAATAAATGTGATAATACATATAAAGTATTCTATAAATGTTGGCTATTACTACAATTTTATCAAATAGAAAATTAGAGAATACTGACTAGAAGCACTGATATTCAGGATGTTTAGAAATTAACAAAATACCTCACTTTTTCAATCTCATTTCACTCAAAACATACCACCTCATCCAAAAAATTGTAACTGTCTAGGCAGTCTGCTGGGACAGGTCCAGAGTCATTAGCAGATGCACATGTATGCTGTAGCCTTTCACCCTGAAGTAATCAGCCATATACCATGTAGATGTGAATGTAGACACATCTGTGACTACCCCAACTGCAAACTGTCCAGTGCAGTTCTAGCTCCATTTCTTAGCTATGATGCTTTTCTTCTCCTAGTAGAGCAAGGATGTAACAGACAAACTGACTTGGCACTGGCTCTTTAATCCAAGATTCCTCCAACTTTGCTGAATTTTCTTTCTTCTTGAAAGTTCTGAGAGCTACAGATCTCCATCTGACCATTTACACATAAGGTGTTTGAAATGTACACATGGTTTGACAAAGTAGAATTAGCCTGGGCTTCAGAGAACTGATGCCAGCTAATTTTTTGAGTATTCACAACAGGCTAGGCACTCTTCTCAATGTGCTATTTGAATTAATTCACTTAATTATCACAAAAACTCAACCAGTGGATACTAATATTATCTTTATCTTACAAAGGAAGGAACTGAGGATTAGACAGGTGGGTTACTTTTCCAAGGTTCCACAGCTGGTGTCAGATAGGAACAGGGTTAAGGTCCAGGTATTCAGACTCCAGGGCCTGAGATTTCATCCCTCCTATTCTTCACAGCTCTATGGCCTCCTGTGTGTGTGAGGGGAGTGAGGGTAACCAGCACTTCCCTCATCTTGAATCTAGCCCAGGCTCCATTCCTCCTCTGTCATATGCCCTCCTCCACAGCCTATTTGTCAAGGTGCTAACCAAGATGTTCTGAGACTGCATCACTTACCCACAGTCCTCCTCTTCATGTTGGCCTTAGAGAAGCTCCAAGCATTCCATCTTCTGCTTCCTTCATCTTATTCTCAGGACTACACACTTCTCTTTCCAGCACCTAGAAGTTTCTGTATTTCTTGAAGGCTAGAATTAGATCTATGAAGTACCATCTCTAGATTGCTATATGGAAGTAGGTTTTATCAGCCCTCCCTTGTTAAATTACTATCCATTTTTGTCTGAAAATCTTTCTTAGAATGCCAACAATAGTATATACTGTCCACCATGTTAATAATAAATGCATAATATTAGCATCAATCAAGAGTGTTTACTATAACCCATGGCAAACACTACTTACAGAAATAGGCAAAATCTACAAGGAAAATAAAATGCATATAAAAACACAAAGTAAATAGCAATGGAAAATAATACATAATCAGGTTTATTTTTAGCAGTGTTTGAGATAAATATTAGCATTCTATGTAAATATTTTTGAAAAATTTATAATAAACCAGCATTTTATTAATAATAAATTCAACAGGATGGGGCTTAAGGTTGGAGAAGGAGAGGTGGAAAGAATATTTCGTCAATCAGAGGTGCTTTTCAGACCTTCCTCAAGTCACATCATAAACACAGGATGTCTTTCCAAATATACAGCAGTCCTCACTTGCTGCTATGTTGGAGGAGATAATTGGATACAGTTTCAAGCTATCCTAAAATTTATTATTTATTTTAATCCCAGGTGCCTTTGAAGAGCATACAGGTAAAGAAGAAGGATTTTATGTATAGTTACTCATAAAATACCTTTGATAATTCCTATTTCAAGACACTTTTCTGAAACATCCTTCAAACCCAAACATGTCCCAGTTTCCCAAATTACCCAGGAATTATTCTTTTGTTGGCTCTTTCTTGATCATGTATATTAAAGGCAAAAAGATAAAACATGCTCTCAAGCACTGCAGAGTGGATAATTATATTTTTAAGTCGCTTCAGTTACATTATTTTAGCATCTGTGTAATTAAACCGAAGTGTAATTCTCAATTAGCAGGTTTTCCTTTCGTCTCTTGGATGTAATATCTTCATGGATAGGAAAGTGTTTCCCCTCTTTGAGTAGCTATATTTATGCCCCTTAAACTGGGAAAAGTGTGGTGCAGCTTTAAATGAAGAAGTCCACCTGCCAGGCAGTGAGGCTGAGGGGAAATGTTGAAGTTACCCATCAACCCCTGTTGAGCCCTGCAAAGTAATAACGCTTTCTGGGGAGAGACTGACAGAAAATAGCAAAGGTGTGAAATGAAAGATGAGATTTTCTTTGGAGCTTGTCCAGATTTTGATGCTCTTCTAACCTGCCTCTCCCCCTAACTAACTTTTCCCCATGTGCAGAAGCCAGCCTGGACAGCCGTCAATGCTATTCCCCAAGAGCATCCCTGATGATTAAACACCTGTGGTGAGCAGAGCCTCTTGAGTTTCTGCCACCTTTGGCTGAAATTTCCTTTCGGCTGTGGCAGAAAATTAAAGTCCAAATTTCAATATGAACCAAATGATCCACCATGATTATGGGAAACATAACATTACATTTTGATCAGCTTGCATCCATTTGGTCTGATACCTGTGGTTTTTATTGGGAAATTACTGTGTTCAGATACACTTCTTCACTAATTAATGGTTTTGAAGCAGCTGAAAAACTTGGCGATATGGCTTATGAGAAATGTTACAGCGTAGAGTTCAAAGAGTTATTGTCCCCAATCTTACCAATAACTAAACCAGTCATTATGCAGGGCAGGTGATTTTATTGCAAAGTTTCTTGCACACACCTATAATATATTGTTTTTTGTTTTGGTGAAGGGACAGTAGTGCTCAACATTCTTGTAGCTTGAGATGAATAATGTTGTGTGAATTCTGAAATGGAAAAAATGAATCAGAAAATTATTCCATTTCAGCCTGTTTTCAGGATTGAGGCTTATAGCCCTCATTCTGTGAATATGTTCTGGGAAGTGGTTTATTACAAATTTTCCAAAGAATTTTGCACAGAATTCTAATCTCTCATGATATTTTATTTTAAAAAAAGATTCCATGGAAAAATAACTTTGAGAAATGTAGAGATTCACATAGGATTTTTATACTAAAAATTGGGAAGTCCAGTATATTTAACTGTATTTAACCCACGCTTTTCAAACTTACTTGGACCTCAGAAAAAACATGTGTATGTATACATTTTTTAAATTACTGATTGAGTAGTACCTTTGGTAAATGTTATCTTGACTTCTATTGGGCATAAGATCCTTGGAATCAGAATTTGTTTCCTAATGAAGTCAAATATTTCTGAAAAATAAAGCAATCTGCATTCAGTTTTTAACACTAACATGGGCAATTATTTCTTCAAATTCTCTCCAACATGACAATCAATTTGACAGGAAGTAAGAAGGTGCATGTGGAGTGAGTATGCAGTCACCCTTCTGAATTCCAAACAGAAGGAATTTGAGCAAGGATCTAGTGGAGATACGGAGAAAAAAATGGCAGTAGTAAAAAATGTACTCCCTTCTCTTTCCCACTCCCATGTAGAAAGGGTATCTTGAAAAAAGAAACAGAAACACAGACAAGATGTTCTCCATTAGACCCTCTACTTGCTGGCCTACCTTTCTGACACTGCTATGTTAGTGCTTCCCCTTCATTTATTCAGAAAACAATTACTGAACACCTACTATATTCGAAACATTGTGCTAGGCACCTGAATGCAAAAGCAAATTAAGATGAGATTTCTTCTCTTTAGTCAAGAGAGAAAAATAATGAAAATCCATAACTAAACTCTGACCCATGTTTCCTAGGGTCCCCTCACCTTCCAGGAAATAAAATACTACTGGAGTAACATTAATAAACAACATTTCCTCCTTCTGCTTCTGTTTCTGGCCCTACCATCTATTTCAGATTCCATAATTTTCTCTGATTTTAAAGTATTCATTCTTCAATAAAAAAAAGAAAAAAAATTGAAAATGATTTATGCTGAGAATTGAGCATAAACCTGTTGAATTATGCAGTCAGATTAAAGGGACACTAAGCATTATCCACATAATTACAGAAGATCTAAAGGGGACTTAAGCAAATTGCTCAAAGATGCTGAATTTGTTTATTAATTCATTAGTGAATTATTTTACTAAAAAGAGATTTATGAAGTCCCACTTTGTATAATCATGAGCACTCTGCATTCTCTTTACTAAGGAGCACCACAGGATTCACTTCACCATCACCTGGTCTAGAGAAGGCTTACAGTAGAGAATCATGGATAGATAAACCAGGCCTGCTTAGTCATAAGCCATTGTTCTTCCCACAAAACAAAGTTTGCTTGATCCAAATTGTCAGCTCAAGTTTGTTTGGAGCACTAACATAATGATTTTGAAACCATTTGCAAGCTTAATGTAGGGAGAATCCCCTAATAGGCAAAATAGGCAGGGGAAGGAGTCCAAAAAATAAATAGACATAGTCTTATAGACTGTGTAGATTTGGAGGTCACCTTTAGTAGAAAAATAGCAAACAGACTATTATTGTTTCAAACACTTATTCTCTGAAATGTGCCTTGCAGGAGGCATGAGTGGCCCCAAGAAATGTAACTCTGAATTCACAAAATTAAGTTTTAGTTGGAGAGCTAAGAAAATAAACACATATACAGAAACATGTAAACAAACAACTGCCCTAGTTCATCACTCAGAGTGCAGACCAGAGTCAGGTTAACCCAAGTCCCAGGAACTTAAAGGAGGAAGAGAACCCTTGGAGGTTGGAGGGGTCAGAGGCAGTGGTGATGGGATTTAAGCTCAAACTTGAGAAATGAAGCCTATTTAGAGAAGAAGTTGCAGCATTTGATTCAGAATATTAGACCACCCATAACAAAATTGCCACATCCAAAGTGATTTGCGTTTCTAGATTGTAAGTCACCGTGGGGCTTCCAAGCAGCATAGAGACCTTGGGACCTTCTTCACAGCCTCTTGGAAGCCATAGCCACCATTAATTACTCCCATTTCAGAAGCAGCAAAGTGAATCCCCAGAAAAGCCACTTTTATTTGTGTCCTTTATTGATCAGAACTGGTCTTGTTGGGAATAAAAGCAGGGTGACTTCATCCCCAGCTTCTTTGCAATCCCCACAGGAGTGCTTGACAGCAAATCAAATAAATAGAAAAAGGGTGGAGAGAGAAAGGACCAGAGAGTGAATTTAGCCTGCCTCTCTCGCTCTCTCTCTTTTTCTTCTCTCTCTCCTCTTCTCTTTCATTCAGTGTCAGCACTTTTTATCTCTGAAGAAACTTTACTTCCCTTTAAGAGTAGCCTCAAAATTACTGCTAATTTTCTGGAAGGAAACTGTTCTTTGAAATACATCATATACCATTTTCTCCCCCCACCCAACCCCGCTTTTGTAAATGCTGGCAATGAGTTGGCTGTGAACATGTAAGTATAGTTGCTTTTGAATGCTGCAAGGTAAATGCAGAAAATGACAGCTTAAATGGAATCATTAAAGCAGATGTAGGTAATATCTGAATGCTATGACGCCTTCTTTGCAAGGCAATAAAGTCTTTATGTTCAGTTCTGGTGCCTTGCACCTTTTCAGGGAAGCTGACAACATATCATTTCTTACTTTTTCCCCCCCGATTTCCAGTATGAACTCAGGAGCCTCACTTCTATCTTAAGTTAAAACCTGTTGATTAGTAGAAAAGGGAAGAAATGTATACAGTTCCACCCTAAACGGTTATTTTCTGGCAGTGCAGCAGTGAGCTCTGTCAGCTCGTTCAAAGACATTAAGTGTGAGAAAGTCACAACAAAATTGCTACCTGTCCATGTACTGGGTGAACCGCAAAGTACAAGTTTCAGGTATTGCTAGGACAGACCAAAGAGACCACATCCTGGTTTTGAAGATTGCCAGACTTGCATACAAAGGAATCGTAGTAACATTTTGCATTTCTTTAAGTTCATATTTTCAATACAGTTTTCACTGTACTCTCCTAGTCTTCTTTTGAAGAAAGCAGTTGGATGTTTTCTCTCAAATAAGTATAGAGAAATGGAAAGTTATAGGTATTAATTTTTAGAAATACAATAAAAATAGTTTATTACAATGCTAGGTATTAAGAATATGATATTGAGTTTTGTTTTTGTTTCTGTTTTAATTTTATCAAACATTTATATAATGCTATGTGCCAGGTACTTGCTAAATTCTTTTCAAATATCAATTTATTTAATCCTTATAACAACTCACTAAGGTCAAAACTATTATTATCTCCCATTTTATACAGGAGGGAACTGAGGCTCAACTCATAGAGGTGGATATAATGGTGGAGTTTTAGGTTTCAAATCCAGACCCTCCATCTCCAGAGTCCATGCTCTCAACACCTTCACTGTGTGTCTTTCAACACACTGGGAGGTGTACTACAAAACAGCAAGAAATAAACCAGCCCTTGCTCTCTGATTCTGGGGCTATCAGCTCATTCACTCACCTAACCCATCACTGAACAAACCTCTATTAAGCAATCACTACTGGCAAAAGGCTGTATTCAGTGTTTGAGGTATCCAAGGAAATATGACAAATTCAATTAATCCTCATTAGTCATGAATTTCATATTTGCAAATGTGCATACTGCTAAAATTTATTTGTAACCCCAAAATCAATACTTATGGGCTTTCAGGCCATTGTAGGCATACATGGTCATGCCCAAAGTGGTGAAAAATTTAGGTCTCCAACCTGTATTTCCCAGCTGAGGTCAAATAAAATGATGCTCTTCCATCTTGTTTTAGCCCTCATATAGAGATGACCAGAGGATGGCAACCCAACTCTTGCACGTGTTAGTGGAGTGACCTCAGTCAAGGCATTCAACATTTCTGATATATTTTCCCTAGGAACAATGGTTCAGTATTTGCTAATTCAGAGTTTGGGGGCAACTTTATAAAATATAAATACCCCAAATAAAGGGAATCTACTATATATCTCCTTCATTCAAAGACCTCATATCCTATGTGAAAGGAAAAGGCAAAGATAAAACAGAAGATCATTTAGATAACTAGGAATATGTGCAGGATGCAAAAAGAGCAGAATTACTGAAGGTCACTACATGCTTTTGAAGACTAAAGTTGGTGAGCCGGAATGGTCAGTGTGGGCTTCAAGGAGAAGATGGAATTTGGGACTTGAAGCAACAAAAGCACAGCCTTGGAAAAATCTCTCTGGCCTTGTTCTTTTTTTTTTTTTTTTTTAATAAATTTATTTTATTTATTTATTTCTGGCTGCGTTGGGTCTTTGTTGCTGCTCGCGGGCTTTTTCTAGTTGTGTGATGTTGCAGTGCGTGGGCTTCTCTTATTGAGGAGCAGGGGATCTAGACACGTGGGCTTCAGTAGTTGCAGCTGGAGGACTTATTTGCTCTATGACATGTGGGATCTTCCTGGATGAGGGATCGAACCTGTGTCCTCTGCATTGGCAGGTGGATTCTTAACCACTGCATCACAAGGGAAGTTCCTCTCTGGCCTTGGTTTTATTTCGTCTTCTTGCCTTGTATTAACTATGTAATGAGATCCCTTTTGGATGGCGGCTATCATACCATTGGCTAAATTAATTGAAGACTTACTTGCAGAAGTTGTAAAATTTCTATCACATTTTTATGAAGATCCAAGTGTTGTCTTGAATTTTTAATTGGAATGACTCAGCTGTCAAGGAAGTAAGCCTGGTCACATCTGTTGGTAACTTGTAAAAATCATAGATACATCTTCA
This sequence comes from Balaenoptera physalus, assembly GCF_965194825.1. Lineage (NCBI taxonomy): Eukaryota > Metazoa > Chordata > Mammalia > Artiodactyla > Balaenopteridae > Balaenoptera > Balaenoptera physalus. Next base: position 39,744,234 of record NC_138897.1, on the reverse strand, counting down.
GAAGCTTCATGAAAAGGAAGATACTGCATCTCCTCTTCAGGGCAACTGGACTATGGGACTTGGTGACTGCAACCATGGGGACCCACAAGGAGAAATGTTACCTGCCCCCTGTCCACAAGATGACCCAGAGTCTTAAGAGAATCTGGAGATTGCAGGATAGTCTCTTTCCTCTGTTTTGACTGGTTACCTCTATTGTCAGAGTGTTCAAATTTTAAAGTATTTCAAGTAGGTCCCTCCCTTCTCTCACCCACTTAGCTAAGAGACAGTGAGAAGTAGAAATAAAAACAAATGTGTACTTTTGGTACAAAAATATGTTATACAATATTTGTTTTGTCCTTGTTGTTTGGTATAACCAATTATAAAAAAGACACATGGGAGGGGCTTCCCTGGTGGCGCAGTGGTTGAGAATCTCCCTGCCAATGCAGGGGACACGGGTTCAAGCCCTGGTCTGGGAAGATCCCACATGCCGCGGAGCGGCTGGGCCCGTGAGCCACACTACTGAGCCTGCGCGTCTGGAGCCTGTGCTCCGCAGCAAGATAGGCCGCGATAGTGAGAGGCCTGCGCACAGCGATGAGGAGTGGTCCCCACTTGCTGCAACTAGAGAAAGCCCTCCCACAGAAACGAAGACCCAACACAGCTAAAAATAAATAAATAAATAAATAAATAAATAAATTTATTAAAAAAAAAAAAAATAAGACACATGGGAGAATTGCCACTGGATCTATATGTGATAATCCTTGAGCATTTCAAACACAGAAAAATGGGCAGGATATCCTAGATTAGAGGACTATATTGAACATACTTGGAAGATTTAGAATGTTAGAGTCAAATGAGATATAACTAGTCAAAACTTGAAACTGATGTGTTCTGTTCTGAGCTTGAAGGGATAGGATGTAATGTGAAGCGGGAATGAATTTGGGAGTATAAGGCCTTGTGAAAGATTTGTAGGGCCTGCACCAGTTTTGAAGATGGATGTAATTATTGTACCAAGTTGAAAATTATTTGCAAAGTTACCTTGCTTTTTTAACCCTAATCTGCCCCAGATAGGATATGAACTCTTAAATTATTAACTTCTCAGTTTATTACTCTTTATCCTTCTTTTTGAAACATATGGAATACTTTGATGTGACTGGTCCACTAAAGAAAGGGTCATGACATTGGGTCATGATATTGATAATTCAAAGTACTCCCTGAGTCACAATGCCATGAATATTTCAAGCAAGAAACACACACACACACACACACACACACACAAATAGAGAGAGAAAGAGAGTGAGAGAGGGTGTGTGTGTGTGTGTGTGTGTGTGTGTGTGTGTATGGAGGTCATCTAATTGTTTTAATTCTTTAATCAGTTGGTTAACATAGATCTTGTTTGGGCATACTGCTATCGAGAACATAAAATAAAATATGTGCATAAGGATATTGTCCTGACAGAGTAATCAAAATAGAAAATTAGGTGATCTGCTGGTGAAACAACATTATACCCTTAACAACAAATCAGAGTCACAGTGCAATTACTGTTTTCAGACCATGTACTGCCAGCCCATTCCCCAGCAGCCAACAGACAGCACCACATCATTATCTGCCCTGCTCACTGGGCAACCAAGTATTAGCATCATGTCTTGCAACTCTGGAGACTAAACCAATTAAGGTACAATTTAAACAAGGCACTCATAAATATTGTACCTTGGCAGTATTGACACTTCTAAATAATAAAAAAATATAGAATAAGGCTTCCAAAAACAGGTAATCCATCTTAGGAAAAGAGGTTCCATGGAGCAACTTCTGCATTATGAATAAATATGCATAATCAAAACAGTAGCCCAGCTCAAATCTCTCTCTTACTCTTTTGATATACCTCTTCATGTCATATCCATTTTCATATAAACAACACAATAATATAACATCTGCATTGCTAAATAACACTACTATGTTCTAATTTCTTTAGAATGGCATGAATAAAATCTTTCTACTCCTGTTTATTAGAATTTATTGGTCACACTCCTTTGCAAAGTAGCAGAAGGTATAATTAATTCTGGTACAAACCTAAGTTGGATATAGCAACTCAACAGGGTTTACTTTTGACTACAAATGATCCATCACTTGATAACTCAGAGGGGAGGCGGCAGGAGGAGGATGTGAGCCTTCATAACTTCACTCTAAACTGCTGCCATGGTACCTCATGCAGTTAATGTTATATACACACACTGTCAGCTCTATAATACAATTGTACTTTTATTTATTCCATGTAGATCTTTGGATACAATGTTCTATAGGGTGGAAAAAAGCAACAACAGTGTTTCAAGGTTTGGGTAGGAATTTTACTAAAACAAATATTTAGAAATCTCTCTAACTCATCATGGGGGGTCCCACCATTTGCTCCTACTACATTCAATTCCCTTTGTTCAGGACATCTGTTAGATTGGGGCACAGATGATTTCACAGTCATGGAAAATGAAAATTAATGCATCATTTCAGTAATTCCCTTATATAGGCTGCTTATACATGCACAACTCTCATCAACAGAAGAAATGATCTAATTATGCTAAAGGTATAGTATCTGATGCAACTTTAGCTTGTCTTACTGATGAATGTGGTTGCTTGGAAGGAGGAAGAAACAAAGAGAGAAGCTGTTATCCTGGGCTTAATTCTGACCAATGAGAAAATAAACTAATAATTTAGAAATAAGACAGAAGAGAAAATGATCGTGTCAGCCTAGAATTCATGACATTTAAAACAGGAGCACTTGGATATGTATATGTTGGGAGAAATTTAATGTCTGGGAAAACAGAGATATGGTGTCCTGATGACTGCTTTTTAAAAGGAATAAGGCTCACAAGAGGTGAAAGTGTTTTTTAATTGCAATTTAATATGTCTTTGAAAATTATCTGAATTTTGAAGGTGGGAGAGAGGTAACGACCAAGAAAAAGGTGTAGTAGTGATGATGTCTCTGATAAGGGCAGATTACAAAATGGAAGGAGGGACACATTTCAACTCTCTAAAAACAGCAGTATCAAAAATTACAATGGGCTGTCTCAGAAAGTGCAGAGGGAAGAAAAGAGAAATGATATATGTTATCTAAAGGTTTCTTTCTACTTGAAGATTCTGTTATTCTAAGTTATGTGGAAATAAATTATCATTCAACATTTAAAAATTGTTTTTAGACAGTGATGTTAAACAATACCTTACATATTAGAATGATGCTTAGTAATTTACAAATTTTTTGGTGTGCATTATTGATTCTTACCACAGCCATGAAAGATCATGAACGCCAGTTTATAAATGGGCAGAATGAGCCCTAAGGTTAATCTGTGGTCCTAGGGCATCACATTTGAAAGATTCGGGGCTAGAGTATAACTGGGGATCCACATACTTATGCTTAACTATTTAAAAGTTAAAAATTAAGCAACAAACAGTTAAATCTGTCCCAGCCTCCTATCTTGGACAATATACATTGAAACCCCAATATCAAAAGATATATATACTTTTTTAAAATTAAAGTTGGCAAAATACAAAAGATGACATAATTATCATTAAAAATTACTATCATAGGTCTAAATATTCTGTAGATGGACCTATGATGTTTAAAAATGCATTCATAATTCATAAGTAATATGTTTATAGCACAAAATATATTTTTACTTCATTTTAATAAAATTACTAATTATGCTGTTACCAATATTTTCACATAATTTGGATTCTATTGAACATAATAATCTATAATTTTCAATGTAATTATATTCAAAGTATATACATTTAGTGTATTTTGATAAAATGTAAATTTATGTAATATTGAAAAATTAATATTTAATACATATTTTAAAGTTCATTCTATTCTAAAATATTAAAAATTAAAAAGTAAGATATCAATTATAATCAGTAAATAAAATGTTGAAACTATTATTTTTATAAGTTGAACTATTTAATAATTTGAAAATATAATAAGTTATTATTAAGCATTTTTTTTAATTTAAATTTTACAGTAAAAGTAAAATGAACAATATACTAGAAGTCAAAATTCTACCTACAGGTAATGGCAAGAGTACGGAAACTACAGAGTCCATATTTTACCAAACAATGTACAACTTTCCAGATCAGCAGCTAAACAGGAAAAAGCATGAATTTGTAAGGAAACAGATATCAAATCAAATCCCTGCTCCCCTAACAACTGACTGGTATCAAACAAGGTAGCTATGCTATCTTCTTATTTTTTTAACATATTTATTGGAGTATAATTGCTTTAAAATGTTGTGTTAGCTTCCGCTGTATAACAAAGTGAATCAGCTATATGCATACATATATTCCCATATCCCCTCCCTCTTGCATCTCCCACCCACCCTCCCTATCCCACCCCTCTAGGTGGTCACAAAGCACGGAGCTCATCTCCCTGTGCTATGTGGCTGCTTCCCACTAGCTATCTATTTTACATTTGGTAGTGTATATATGTCAATGCTACTCTCTCACTTTGTCCCAGTTTAACCTTCCCCCTCCCCTTGTCCTCAAGACCATTCTCTACTTCTGCATCTTTATTCCTGTCCTTCCCCTATGTTCATCAGAACCTTTTTTTTTTATTAGATTCCATATATATGTGTTAGCATACAGTATTTGTTTTTCTCTTTCTGACATACTTCACTCTGTATGATGGACTCTAGGTCCATCCACCTCACTACAAATAACTCAATTTGGTTTCTTTTAATGGCTGAGTAATATTCCATTGTATATATATGCCATATCTTCTTTATCCATTCATCTGTCAATGGACACTTAGGTTGCTTCCATGTCCTGGCTATTGTAAATAGAGCTGCAATGAACATTGTGGTACATGTTTATTTTTGAATTATGGTTTTCTCAGGGTATATGCCCAGTAATGGGATTGCTGGGTCATATGGTAGTTCTATTTTTAGTTTTTTAAGGAACCACCATACTATTCTCCATAGTGGCTGTATCAATTTACATACCCACCAACAGTGCAAGAGGGTTCCCTTTTCTCCACACCCTCTCCAGCATTTGTTGTTTGTACATTTTTTGATGATGGCCATTCTGACTGGTGTGAGGTGATACCTCATTGTAGTTTTGATTTGCATTTCTCTAATGATTAGTGATGTTGAGCGTCGTTTCAAGTGTTTGTTGGCAATCTATATATCTGCTTTGGAGAAATGTCTGTTTAGGTCTTTGCTCTTTTTTTGATTGGGTTGTTTGTTTTTTTGATATTGAGCTGCATGAGCTGCTTGTATATTTTGGAGATTAATCCTTTGTCAGTTGCTTCATTTGCAAATACTTTCTCCCATTTGAAGGGTTGTCTTTTTGTCTTGTTTATGGTTTCCTTTGCTGTGCAAAAGGTTTGAAGTTACATTAGGTCCCATTTGTTTGCTTTTTTTTAAATTTCCATTTATCTAAGAGGTAGGTCAAAAAGGATTTTGCTGTGATTTATGTCATAGGGTGTTCTGCTTATGTTTTCTTCTAAGAGTTTTATAGTGTCTGGCCTTACATCTAGGTCTTTAATCCATTTTGCGTTTATTTTTGTGTATGGTGTTAGGAAGTGTTCTAATTTCATTCTTTTACATGTACCTGTTCAGTTTTTCCCAGCACCACTTATAAGAGGCTGTCTTCTCTCCATTGTATATTCTTGTCTCCTTTATCAAAGATAAGGTGACCAAATGTACGTGGGTTTATCTCTGGGCTTTCTATCCTGTTCCATTACTCTATATCTCTGTTTTTGTGCCAGGACCATACTGTCTTGATTAGTGTAGCTTCATAGTATAGTCTGAAGTCACGGAGCCTGATTCCTCCAGCTCTGTTTTTCTTTCTCAAGATTGCTTTGGCTATTCAGGGTCTTTTGTGTTTCAACACAAATTGTGAAATTTTTTGTTCTAATTCTGTGAAAAATGCTATTGGTAGTTTGATAGGTATTGTATTGAAGCTGTAGATTGCCTTGGGTAGTATAGTCATTTTCACAATGCTGATTCTTCCAATCCAAGAACATGGTATACCTCTCCATCTGTTTCTATCATCTTTAATTTCTTTCATCAGTGTCTTATAGTTTTCTGCATACTGGTCTTTTGTCTCCTTTGGTAGGTTTATTCTTAGGTATTTTATTCTTTTTGTTGCAATACTAAATGGGAGTGTTTCCTTAATTTCACTTTTAGATTTTTCATCATGAGTGTATAGGAATGCCAGAGATTTCTGTGCATTAATTTTGTATCCTGCTACTTTACCAAATTCATTGATTAGCTCTACTAGTCTTCTGGTAGCAACTTTAAGATTCTCTATGTATAGTATGATGTCATCTGCAAACAGTGACAGCTTTACTTCATTTTTTGCTATCTGCATTCCTTTTATTTCTTTTTCTTCTCTGATTGCTGTGGCTAAAATTTTCAAAACTATGTTGAATATTAGGGGTAAGAGTGGGCATCCTTATCTTGTTCCAGATTTTAGAAGAAATGCTTTCATTTTTTCACCATTGAGAACGATGTTGGCTGTGGGTTTGTCATATATGGCCTTTATTATGTTGAGGTAACTTCCCTCTACGATTACTTTCTGGTGAGTTTTTATCATAAATGAGTTTTGAATTTTGTCACAAGCTTTTTCTGCATCTATTGAGATTATCATATGGTTTTTATCCTTCAGGTTGTTAATGTGTATCACATTGATTTGCGTGTATTGAAGAATTCTTGCATTCCTGGGATAAACCCCACTTGATCATGGTGTATGATCCCTTTAATGTGCCTTTGGATTCTGTTTGCTAGTGTTTTGTTGAAGATTTTTGCAGCGATGGTTATCAGTGATACTGGTCTGTAGTTTTCTTTTTTTGTGATACCTTTGTCTGGTGTTGGTATCAGGGTGATGGTGGCCTCGTAGAATTTGTTTCAGAGTGTTCCTCCCTCTGCTATGTTTTGGAAGAGTTTGAGCAGGATAGGTGTTAGTTCTTCTCTAAATGTTTGATAGAATTCCCCTGTGAAGCCATCTGGTCCTGGGCTTTTGTTTGTTGGAAGATTTTTAATCACAGTTTCAATTTCAGGGCTTGTGATTTGTCTGTTCATATTTTTTATTTCTTCCTGGTTCAGTCTCAGAAGGTTGTGCTTTTCTAAGAATTTGTCCATTTCTTCCAGGTTGTCCAATTTATTGCCATATAGTTGCTTGTAGTAATCTCTCCTGATCCTTTGTATTTCTGCAGTGTCAGTTGTTACTTTTCTTTTTCATTTCTAATTCTGTTGATTTCAGTCTTCTCCTTTTATTCTTGATGAGTCTGTCTAATGGTTAATCAAGTTTGTTTATCTTGTCCAAGAACCAGCTTTTAGTTTTATTCATCTTTTTTATTGTTTTCTTCATTTATTTTTCATTTATTTCTGATCTGATCTTTATGATTTCTTTCCTTCTGCTAACTTTGGGGTTTTTTGTTCTTCTTTGTCTAATTGCTTTAGGTGTAAGATTAGGTTGTTTGAGGTTTTTCTTGCTTCTTGAGGTAAGATTGTATTGCTATAAACTTCCCTCTTAAAAATGTTTTTGTTGCATCCCATAGGTTTGGGGCCATCGTGTTTTCATTGTCATTTGTTTCTAGGTATTTTTGGATTTCCTCTTTGATTTCTTCAGTTATCTCTTGGTTATTTAGTAGCGTATTGTTTAGCCTCCAAGTGTTTGTATTTTTACATTTTTTTTTCCTGTAATTGATATCTAGTCTCATAGTACTGTGGTCGGAAAAGATACTTGATACAATTTCAATTTTCTTAAGTTTACCAAGGCTTGATTTGTGACCCACGATATGATCTATCCTGGAGAATGTTCCATGAGCACTTGAGAAGAAAGTGTATTCTATTGTTTTTGCATGGCATATTCTGTAAATATCAATTAGGTTCATCGTGTTTAATGTATCATTTAAAGCTTGTGTTTCCTTATTTATTTTCATTTTGATTCATCTGTCCATCGGTGAAAGTGGGGTGTTAAAGTCCCCTACTATTATTGTGTTACTGTCGATTTCCCCTTTTATGGCTGTTAGCATTTACCTTATGTATTGAGGTGCTCCTATATTGGGTGCATAAATATTTATAATTGTTATATTTTTTTCTTAGTTTGATCCCTTAATCGTTATGTAGTGTCCTTCTTTGTCTCTTGTAATAATCTTTATTTTAAAGTCTATTTTGTCTGATATGAGAATTGCTACTCCAGCTTTCTTTTTTTTCCTTTTGCATGGAATATCTTTTTCCATGCCCTCACTTTCAGTCTGTATGTGTCCCTAGATTTGAAGTGGGTCTCTTGTAGACAGCATATATGAGGGTCTTGCTTTTGTATCCATTCAGCCAGTCAGTGTCTTTTGGTTGGAGCATTTAATCCTTTTATCTTTAAGGTAATTATTGATATGTATGTTCCTATTACCATTTTCTTAATTGTTTTGGGTTTGTTATTGTAAGACTTTTCATTCTCTTGTGTTTCCTGCCTAGAGAAGTTCCTTTAGCATTTATTGTAAAGCTGGTTTGGTGGTGCTGAATTCTCTTAGCTCTTGCTTGTCTGTAAAGGTTTTAATTTCTCCATTGACTCTGAATGAGATCCTTGCTGGGTAGAGTAATCTTGGTTGTAGGTTTTTCCATTTCATCTCTTTAAATATGTCCTGCCACTCCCTTCTGGCTTGCAGAGTTTCTGCTGAAAGATCAGCTGTTAACCTTATGGGGATTCCTTTGTATGTTATTTGTTTCTTTTCCCTTGCTGCTTTTAACATTTTTTCTTTGTATTTAATTTTTGATAGTTTGATTGTTATGTATCTTGGCATGTTTCTCCTTGGATTTATCCTGTATAGGACTCTCTGCACTTCCTGGACTTTATTGACTATTTCCTTTCCCATATTAGGGAAGTTTTCAACTATTATCTCTTGAAATATTTTCTCAGTCCCTTTCTTTTTTCTCTTCTTCTTCTGGGACCCCTATAATTCGAATGTTGGTACGTTTAATATTGTCCCAGAGGTCTCTGAGACTGTCCTCAATTCTTTTCATTCTTTTTTCTTTATTCTGCTCTGCAGTAGTTATTTTCACTCTTTTGTCTTCCAGCTCACTTATCCGTTCTTCTGCCTCAGTTATTCTGCTATTGTTTCCTTCTAGATTATTTTTAATTTCTGTTATTGTTTTTCTCATCACTCTTTGTTTGCTCTTTAGTTCTTCTAGATCCTTGTTAAATGTTTCTTGTATTTTCTCCATTCTGTTTCTAAGATTTTGGATCACCTTTGCTATCATTACTCTGAATTCTTTTTCAGGTAGGTTGCTTATTTAATCTTCATTTATTTGGTCTTGTAGGTTTTTACCTTGCTCCTTCATCTGTAATATATTTTTGGCGTTTCATTTTTTTGTTTTTAATGGGTGGGGCTGAATTCCTGTCTTACTGCTTGTTTGACCTGAGGCATCCAGCACTGGAGTTTGCAGGCAGTTGGATAGAGCCAGGTCTTGGTGCTGAGATGAGGAACTCCAGGAGGCCTCACTCCGATTAATATTCCCTGCAGCCTGTGGTTCTCTGTTAATCCAGTGGTTTGGACTCGGAGCTCCCACCACAGGAGTTCAGGCCCAACCTCTGTCCTGGGAACCAAGATCCCACAAGCCGTGTGGCATGGCAAAAAAAAAAAAAAAGAAACAAGAAAAAAGAAAAAAAGGAGCAGTACAATATCAAAGAATAAAAACCAAAATAAAATTAGAAAGATAAAAAATATATTAGGAAAAATAAAAATATAATTGAAACAACTGCAACAAGCTACAATGAAACCACAACAGAAAAAAGAAAAGAATTTAAAAAGGGGGGGGGGAACAAGCCAAAAGGATAGAACAATAACAAAGTATAAAGAATAAAATAAAATTAGAAAAAGAATAGATTTGTTAGAAAAAATAAAAATATAAGTTTATCAACAGCAGTGAATCAACAAGATAAAATAGAACCCCAATCTAAAAGAGGAAAAAAGAAAAAACAAAAAAAAGCCTTGGCTATGTGGGCAGAGTTTGGTGGGGGTGGAACTTCGGCAGGGGCGTGGTTTAGGGTGGGGCAAGCCCTAGGTGAGTAGGTGGTGACATTTGAAAATGGGGCAGGGCCTAGGCAGGGTGATGTTCAAGCATGGGGTGGGGCCTCTGCTTAGTATCTGTGAGGAAGGAAAGAGGCAGCACGTGGAAAGGAGGGCCTCTGTAGTGTGGAGTTCTGGAGTTTGGAGGTAAGGCCCTGGGTGATGTTGTGTGGGTGGGGTTTAGGCCCAGCGGGTTGTAGGGAGTCTCCGAATATAGAGGTCAGGCCCTGGGTGGGGGTGTAGGAGCGAGGCTTGGGCTCTGCAGGGCAGGAGGGAGGCTCTGAGGGCAGAGGATTAGGCCCAGGAGCCCAACAGGCTCCCTGGTGCCTAAGTGGACAGGGAAAGCACTGATCTGTTCCCTTCCTTTCCTTTGCGCCTCACCCCCACTGTCTCCCCCAGGGTCTCCCCCATCGCTGCTGAACCCCTAACCATGGGTGGATCCCACTGGCTGTAGAAACCACTCTCTCCCCAGCCACCCCTCAGGGGTACCATTCCTGGAGGTCTGGCCTTTACTTTTGCTCCCCTTCCCTCCCTCCACTCCCTCAGAACCCACGCAGCTGGTGGGGGCCTCGGTGGGCAGAGGATCAGGCCCGGTATCTCAGCAGGCTCCTGGGGACCCAAGTGAGCAGGGAAAACCTGGCCACACTCTCTTTTGATCCTCTGCCCTCCCAGTGGTCCCACAATTTCCCCCTTCAAGCGTGGGATCCCTTCCCCTCCCCCAGCAGCTCCTCAGCATGGTCAGTCCCATCCCGCCTCCACTTCTCCTCCCCCTTCACTCCTCCCATGCCCCACATCCTACCTGGTCACTGGGGTTTCCTCCAGTCCCCTTAGGTGCCCTAGTTGTGCGGAGACGCGAATTCCATCTCTTCCTAGTCTGCCATCTTGACTATGCCCCTAGCTATGCTATCTTATCCTTTAGCAGCAGCTGGAATAGGAGCCTGGTGTAAAATGAAGAATGTTGCCCACCATCCAGTTCTACAAGAATTGAGTCACTGGCCACTGCAGTCGCTGACCTACAGTGCACCCTTGTGCCCTCAAGATGTGCCCACGAAGTGTGTAAAAGTAGCACAAAGACGGTGCAGTTTTCTCACAGTTTCTCACGTGCTTCCAGAGAAATTCCTGGTTCCTCACTTTCCACAACTCTCCTTTGTAAGCTTTATCGAAGCTGCCTGGGCTACAATTATGCAAGGAAACCCTTTCCTGACAGATAGTGTGCAGTGAGACTGTCACATTGCTCACAAAGTGGCTGCCGCCATCCAGCCTCCTTGAAACCCCTCCAGCTTCCTGGAAGACCACCCCTAATAAACATTTTTAAATAAAAATATTTACTGTACTAACTTTCAGTTTCTATCTGTCAGTATAAAGAATCAGTATCACTCTTCATGTATGTTATATCTGCATTTGTATACACATACAAATTTGAAAATAATACAAACTGTTTACTATTGCAAAAATTCCCCAGCCACCACGGCGATTTGTGAGGACCTCCAGAATCATGAAATGGACCCTGAAGAGCAGTAAGAGAAATGGAACCCAGCTCTATTGCAGAAACTGAGTGTTCTCCTGCCTTCTGAAAGAAAAGACTCGACATGCTTATTAATTTGTCTTTTATCTTAACTACATGTTTTATCCACTCAAATCCTTCCCATACTCCAAAGCACTATCTGCCTCTGGCTTCCACAGTGTTCGGTCTACATGCCTTCATGTCATTCAGACACATGTGCTTTGTGTTTTGAGGACTTGGGGAAAGAGATGAGGGGAAAGCTTTCCCTGGTTCCTGAATCATGTTAGTCCTGAGAGCAGATATTTAGAGTCATAGGTCATGCTGCACCAGCCCTAAGTACCTTACCCCAAGAAATAGAAGCACCCAAACAGTTTTAATTTATCATATTTCCTTGTGTTTGTGATTTGTAAGGCCTTCTAAAGCACATGTCCCAGGCCACACTTTCCCTGCCTGAGAGTGGTAGTGATCAGTTGAACCAGAAGTTAATCTAAGTGGTGTCCTTTCAGTGGGCCTCTGCAGTCCTCAGGGGTGGTGAGATTCCTGTGAATAAAGATACAAAAGCAGAGATTTCATTTTAAAAATCCACAGAAGCAGTAAAGTGATTTCTAATTGGATTAAATTATATTATATCTAAGGTCTCTTAGAGTGCTATAAACAAGGAATACTTTAAAAATGTTTCTATCCCATCATCAGCATATATATGCTTATTTGAGTTGCATTGAAAGGTGATTTGGAGTAAAGTTCTGTCAAATCAATTCAGTGATCAGCTGCAAGCTAGCATAACAGTCAAAGTAAGGAAATCTACTATTTAGTGACCCAGGGGAGCTTATGCACAAAGATGAAGAATTAATTTTTTGAAGTCAGATGTCTGAATTAAGTCCTGTTTTATGGAGAGACTCTTCTAATCTCCTATACTTTCTCCATCTAGATGGAAATTCCAGAGATGAAAGTAGAGTTTCAGAATGAACTCATGGACCTGCAGGACCCTCACTTACACAGAGTGTCAGTGAACTGGGTCAAGCCCAGTTCACTGAGCACTTGACTCATTAGAGTAGGAAGTCAACTGAGTCATTTTAGAAAGGTTTTCAAGAACATTTATTGAAACAAAACAGTTTTATTACTCTCAGTTACCCAGAATACCTAACCAAACACAATTCTGTTTCCTAGATTCTACTGGGAGACAGAGAGGAGAAGAAGCAGTACAATGAGAGCAGCGAGTAGGCTCTGGAGCCAGGCTGCCCTAGTTTGAGTCCCAACATGCTACCACAGCAGGGGGAGTTGGGACAAGTTACTTAACTTCTCTGCTTCTCCACTTCCTCCTCTCTGAAATGGAGGTGATGATGGTGCCAGGAGAGTGGCACTACACAGACCCAGGGGTGTTGCTCACATTGGTGCCTGTTAATGGTGCCCTGGAGGGGAGCAGTGTACATACGTCCAGAGCAGATGTTCTCAGCTGCCTTGAGTAGCTCCCATTCCATAGAACTGTAGCAAGGATCACATGGGTTTATCCACATAAGGCATTTAGACCAGAGCCTGGCACCTGATAAACACTCCATGAATATAAATTCTTTACAATAGATTTGGTAAGAGAATGGTGAGCAGGAGAAAGCCAAGACAACAAGAAAAACAGACAAATAAAATTGGAGTCGCTGTTCTGACTGGATGGCAAGAGAAGAAAAAAAGACTGCTATTTGCTTCTCTAATCAGTGTCAATTCATGATAAGCAAGGAAAGGCATATGTGCTCCATTACTAATGAGCCACGTTTTCCTCTTAGGATACAGAAATGCAAACCTAGGGAAAGGGAGAGCCTTCTGCTCTAGGGAAAATTCAAGTGACCAAACAGTGAAGTTTGTTGTTAGTAGCCCATCTGGAACTCCACAACTTGGGGAGGTGAGTTTGACCGTGACAGTGAACAGGCAACGATTTATGATCAGTGCCCATGGCCAGCATATTATTCACCGAGTGCTGACAGGCCCAACCCTTGACAGTGAAATGAGTGGGGATGATATCAGTCATTCTCTGTCAGTTGAGTTGCAAATCTAGTCAACAGGAAAAATCTAGAAGCAGAAACAGGAAAGGGAGAACTTGACAGGTTCAGCCATGGTTAGAGGTGCCCTGATAGGAGGTCAGAAAAGTGAAGTAAAGACAGCACGAGTCAGCACTGATACCAGAGGACCTGAAGGGCAACACTGGGAGAAAAGCAAGGGCTGGGGTGTCAGAGAAAACTGGATTCAAATGCCAGCTCTACCACTTAATAAATGGCCTTGGGCAAGCTACTTAATATCTCTAAGCCACCATTTACCCATCTATAAAATAAAGATAATAAAATCCACCTCACAGGGCAGGGTGCAGAAATTTATTAAGATAAAGCATAGGACACATCTGGCACAATGTCTGGCAAGTTGGAGGTACTCAATGAACCTTAATCCCATTCCAGGAGCTTCCCTAAGAGGCTCATAGCCAAGGGAGGTGGGATGGGGGAGATGCAATTAAGTAAGTAGTTACAAAACTACATGCTAGAGATAAGAACAGGACCTCAGAAGGACACAGAGGGATGTACCCTAGCCCAGCCTGCAGAATGAAGGAAGCAGCAGAAAAAGAGATGCTCAGGGAAGGCTCAAGAGAAGGTGAGTGTGGACAACTGAGGTGAAGGTAGTCAGCCTTCAGAGAGCATAAGGCAAATGGCACATGCCTAGACCTAGAAACAAGAGACATCACAGGACTGGCTGTCCTGGGTCTCAGGCCTGCCAGGATCAGCACATTAGTGCTGATCTCTCCATTCCACCATTCAAAGAGCAAAAAAAAGATAAAACTAATAAATGCAAGTTAACAGGGAAAAGCCAGATGAAGTGGCCAAGTTTTGAATGGATTCTCCAGGGAGCATAGAAAGAGCATTCGTGCTTACTGTAAAACAAATTTTCATCCAGGCCTCTTCCCATCATCCTCACTAATTTTTCACAAGCAAGAGAAGCTTTCAACCTAAATTATAAAAGTCTGAAACTTAAAGCCATTTTTTTCTTGCTAGTGGTCAAGGTCCCTGTGTGTTGCACATCAATGTCCAACTATGGAGAGAGGACTCCCACTTCCTGCCCCATGTGCTAAATCCTCCAGGGCAGAGTCTGTCCCTTTGGGCCCCATTCAGCCATCCTGCATTTTGTTTGCCTTTCTGCCTCTCCACATGGTTAATATACTTAGCAGGCATATTCAGGGCCTGCTTCCCAGAAACAGCACTTCTACCCTTCTATAACTTCCTTCACTGCATCTGCTACAACCAGGGCAAGAAAGAAACAGATTGGGAAACATTCTGGGCCCAAAGCCATTTTGGCAATGCTTGACTATTTGAGATTCAGAGGAGAGGATGGAAGAAGCAAGGACTTTCCTGGTCCAAGCCATGGTCAACTTTTCTAAGAGCGCTGGTAACTGGGATATAGCATTCTAGACACCAGCAGAATAACAGTTTGCCTTTAATTTTTACTATGATAGTTTGTATACCTATATCTTTCAGTGTTTCCAGAGGGAGGAAAATTTAGAGGTATAAATAAGGCACAAATCCTGAAATCCTTAACAGTGATAGGACTGAAATCAGATTTATAAAACACAAGATCAAAGTTAGGAACATAGAAATTGAGAAAACAAATATAAGTTACCTACTTAAGGAGAATGATCTGAAACCCAGAAATAGGAATGATAATAAACAATATTTCTGTGATCAATAATAGTATGTTTTGATTGTATAGTAGTCAGTACATGCATATTAAAAATTTATGATATCTGGGAATATTTAAAGGTTATACAGAAAAATCAATCAATGGATTAATTAATCAATATTCTTTTGGGGAGGGCATCTATTTTGAGACTACTGGGGTATTGGAGAACACAGAGACAGACAACAAGAATGTTTGAATACTTCCTAAATGCAAGGCACTTTGCTAGACATAAGTAATTCAAAAGAAAAAGTCTCTGTCTTCATGTAACATGGTTGGAAATAAAATTGTTTAAAAACAAGAGTATTCTCCTTGGAGTCAGTATACTTCAAGTCCAAATAGCAATAACCAAATGTCTTATATCTTACTGAACTTTTGTTTTCTCAACTTAGAAAGGGGATAATAAGATCTACCTTAGGAGGTTATTGTTAGGATTAAAGGAGATAATCTACATAAACTTTCTGACACTGCCTGGCTTACAATAGTTCAAAACCATGAGATACCTACCTTTGTTTCCCTAGGTAGATTAAATTCTATCCATGAGAAAGGCAATAAATAATGCTGTGCAGAACATGGCAAGGGCCAGATAAGCAAAGCAGAGACATCAGGGTCGCAGAATTTGAGAATGCTGGTCCATTTTGAGTGGTAAGGAAAGGATTCTGCAATATTCTGGAAATTGAACTAAGAAGAAATCAAGAGGGAGGGTGGGAAATTCTTGCCCTTTGGTCCCAACCTCCTTGCGGAAAAGGGACTAACATTGTGGTTCTTAGGGAGAGTTGACCCGAATTCAGACAGTTAGAAGAAACAGGGAATTCATAACAGGCTCATGAGTTAAAAACAATCATCACTGAGGATGTAATGTCTGCTATGTGTCCTGGCAGAGAGGAGGGAGGAGAAAGAGGAAGAGGAGAAAGTAAGGAGAAGGAAGAGCAAGATGAACAGGAAGAAGAAAAGGAGCATGAAGAGAAAGGGGATTAAGAGGAAGAAGAGAAAGAAAAAAGGGAGTACAAGAAGAGGGGAAGGAAGAAGAGGGGGAAGTTAGTGCCACAGACATCACAACTTAGTTTGAAAGGGTAAATCTGAAATGAGCTCGTTCAATTCAATAGTTCCATCATCACTGCTACCAGATTGAGCTGCTCTGAGAAACACTTTGCTGTGATACATGAGGTGGGTGAGGCTGATTAGCTAAATCTATATAATACAGGGCATGAGAATTCAACAAAGGTTTAGTCATTTAAAAGGACAACATTGAGTTCCAGCCAAGGATTTTAAAAATGAATATTCCATGTGGGGAAAAAAATACAGAAGATTATAATGATAGAAGAAAATCTTGCTATAATTATTGCTTCACATGTTACCACCTTCAAGGGAAAATATATACATATAAAGTGAGAATAATCCCTCATATGGGTTTCCAGATCCATTTTTTAAAGTGAGCAATCCCAGGTTCAGAGCAAAGGAGCATTATTAAATGATTATAAACTGCAAGCCTTC
The DNA here is from genome assembly GCF_965194825.1 of Balaenoptera physalus. Lineage (NCBI taxonomy): Eukaryota > Metazoa > Chordata > Mammalia > Artiodactyla > Balaenopteridae > Balaenoptera > Balaenoptera physalus. The sequence continues at coordinate 39,727,504 of NC_138897.1, read as the reverse complement.
TAGGGGAACAGCCTCAGCTCCAGCATAAACATTGTGAAGACCAGGGAAAGGTGATCAGTCTCCGGGATTTATGGCTCTTGGAGAGCACTGCCCAAGCTGGAAGGGACATTCAGAGGTTAACAGGTACAGTACCCTTCCCCTAGGCTACTTCACTTGCTTTTTCATGACAAAATAACATTTTACATGCAAGGTTAATCTGGAGGCAGAATGAGTATTATAAATAGGTGACTGGAGTGGGGGTGGGGTGGGAATGTGTATGTTGCTTCCACTTAGAATCATGAAAACCTCAACTGCATCTGTCTACACAATTTCTGCCTCTCCAGTAATTAGGGTAGCATCTGATACATTATAGATGTTCAGTAAATATTTGTGATGGGAATGAATAATCCCATACTGCCTGGGATTTCTCTTCACTTCTTTGACCTCTCCCAGGAAATTTAGGATTCAACCACCACCTCTCTGGACCAGAGTTTTAACCATAAAGTTTCTTGATTTCCAACTTTACAATCTAGATTTTCTAATATTTCTTTCAAAAATGAGGATTTTTTTGTGTGTGATTGCTGCACACTCCCAAAGTTCAGCTGAAAACAGCTTTTCCTGTTACAACTCACAGAAAAATTTTAAATCAAAATGCTGATAGGATTTCCTGAATAATAATTCTTTTGTGGTAAATACAGCATGAATATCAAAACTGCCTAAATAATTAATAATTTTGTTTCTTCCATTAAACCTTCTTTGATATCACTAGCCTACATGGATCTTTATTTCCTAAACTTCTGTAGCAAGTTATGTCTATAACACCTATGGAATACTTGGCTAATTAGTGTTCTGTAATTTTTCTAAATGTTTACAAAGATATATTTTGATTCCTCAAAAAGCTTGGAAGCCCTTGGAGAAGGACTGCATACTATCCCTCATTTAAGCCACACAAAATTTTTTGTGTGTAGTTTTGTAAAGTATGTTATACTGGTGTGTTTGTATGCCATCAATATATCTACATATAATAAAACTTTTGAAAGTCAGTCATCTACATGTTGCTAAACATCTGAATGACACTGAAGGAGTACCTAGCCTACCTTCAGAAGGCCAATGTGGACAGGCTTCTCAGAGCTACTGATAGGTGAACAGAATTCTGAAGGCCAAAGACAGAGGAGCCGAGGGAAGGCAGAGGTGAACAGTGCAGCATCCTTAGAGATCCAGGGACAGGATCTAAGAGTTTGAGTTTGAGCAGGACAAAGTGGAGCAGGACAGAAAAACGGACCTGTCATGAAAGACGTAAAAATGAAATAGATTAAACCAATTAGTTCTCTACAATTTAGAAAGATGAAGGCTAAAAGGAGGGAAAACTCAAATCTGCCCTTCAACCATAATTTGGAACAATATGCAATATAAACTGATAAACAGAATACTGTCTGATGTGGACTTTTCTTGAGAACATTTAGAAAATCCAGTAGAATCTCTGACATTTTTTTACCCAAATTTTTTTGAATACTAGGGAGAAGCTCACCAACTTCATTTCAACTTGGGCTATTTTAGTTAACAGACATTTTTTCTTATTTTGAAATAATATGGCTTCCTCAGTTCTACTGGTCCCAGTTCTGTCTTTGGGGATAAGTAAATATAATTTTACAAAGTAATAATTACCAAGAACTTTATGTAAAGAAGGCTTTCTCTGTCCCTCCATAGAAAATTGAGTTACTTCTAGGTGAAGTAGAATGCTGCCATTTAAACCCCATCGTTCAACTCCACCTTGCAAGATCTTTTACCTACGAAGGACTTTTGTTGTAATATATAAATAAATACTGAAAAAAATAATCAACCAAGTTAAACTGAAAAAGGTTAACATTTCACACAGCAAAACTGAAAGAAAAATTGACTGAAAATTCCATCAATGTTAGTAAGTTCCAAAACTACAAAATTGACCCAGGAAAATTACACATAGTAGAAAAAAACTTTGCAAAATAAAACTGAGAATGCTTGAAACTACATTGTGGGAAAATGTGTTATTGACTGAAAATTGACAAAAGAATCTAATTTTCTTGCCCAAATTTTGATCTGGAAAATGTGATCCAGGAAAATTGGACACACTAGAAATAACTGCCATTAAAGAAAATTCAGAAGTGAGAAGTGAGACTTTTTTATAGCTTATTGCTGAATTAAATCAATTACTGTAAGTTTTATGTATGAAGATTTGATCCTGAAGAAAATGATTTTAATTAAACAAAATAAAATTAGGGGTAAAAAAGAAAATTGTAAATGGCTTAACTGTGTCTATAGAAAATTGGCTTTAGTTCACTCTCAGAAGGCTTTCTCAATGAAAATTTATTGATTAGACCTTATCGTTGTTGGTATAGTTCTGATCTGTTAACATGGAGTTCACATATCATCACTGTCTAAATGTTGAGGTCAAAATAGCATTGGGTTAACTACCTTGTTCTCCAAAGAGCAAATACTAAAAATTCATATCCCTATAAATAAATAGGATTCTAGCAAAGTTTAGACCAATACGTGATAAATCTAACATCCATGTTAAGGGAATGTTAGGGTCTTTGAAGTAAAATTCTTATTCAGAAACAGAAGGTTCTATTAACGGGGCATTAATGTTTCTCCAGGGTGGCCTCTATAATGTTCTGATATTTGAGTGCAACAAATTTAATAAACATATATTTCTTGTGTATCTACTTTGTGCCAGATACTGTAGTACCAAATGCTGATGGTACAGACTGAGCCATGCAGACTCGACCATGTCCTTGGAGTTTATTCAGCAGCCTGCTCCACAGAAACTAAAAGAGATACCCCTAGGATCATTGGAACTCAGAGCTGTCTCTAATCAAGTCACAGTGTGTGAGCTCACTCCCACCAACTCTTTTGTAAGGATAAAAACCTGTGCCAGTGAACATCAAGAATGTTGCCAAATGAGATTGACAATTGACAACATGGATTTACTTAAAGCAATGGTTAATTTTATGTGTCAACTTAACAGAGCTAAGGGATTCCCAGATAGCTGTTAAAATATTATTTCTGGAAGTGTCTGTAAGGGTGTTTCAGGAAGAAACTAGCATTAAATGGGTAGATGGGTAGACTGAGTAAAGAAGATTGCCCTCACAAATGCAAGTGGGCATCATCCAATCCTTTGAAGGCCTGAATAGAACAAAAAAGCAGAGAAAAGGTGAAATTCTTTCTGCTTGAGCTGGACCATCCATCTTTTCCTGCCCTTGGACATCTGCTCTCCTGGCTCTTGAACCTTTGGACTCAGTTCAAGACTTACACCATTGGCTCCCCTGGCTCTCAGGCCTTTAAGTTTGGACTGGAACTAAACCACTGGCTTTCCTGGCCCTCCAGCTTGCAGATGGCAGGTCTTGGGACTTCTCAGCCTTCGTAATCATGTTAGCCAATCCCCCATAATAAATCTCTTTCTATGTATCTACCTATTAATCTACTAATTGATTGATCACTTGCTATCGATTGCTAGAGATAGATGATAGATAGATGATAGATAGATAGATAGATAGATAGATAGATAGATAGATAGATAGATAGAAAGACAGACAGACAAACTGGTAGAAATCTTATAGGTTCTATTTATCTGGAGAAATCTGACTACTATACTTAACCAAAGATCACAGAAGGAAGTAACCATGTTCAGGACCCAGAGCCGAGAGCTCAGCAATAGACAGAAGTAAAAGGTTTCAGACCCCTAACTTATAGGGTATATAACCATGAGTAGTAACACCTGAGTGAGAGTCCCATCAGACTCTCAGTAGGAGCAGATTGATACAAAGAGCCCAGACACTTCCCAGAGACCATGTCATCTGGGTCAGACACATTCAGCAATCATGGGTCACAACTACACACTATGACTACAGGGTGCAATGCAGTACAATGCAGACACTCAGACACAAACGGTTTTCATATATCTCTGTGACACTTCCATGATACTTGTACTGGTTCAAGTACATTTTGAACTCAACACCATGGAACCAGGACAAGTGTCCACTGCACAGTTATGACTATCATACTAACAGAGAGCAATAGGTCCTTTCCTCAGAAGCTTTCAATGACACAGATGAGAAAGAAATTACCCATAACTCTTTTTTATATAGAGTCTCATGGGAAGATTGCCAATCATCCCTCATTATTATTATTATTATCTTCAGAAAAATAATACATTTTGATGCAGAGATTTTACCGGACAAAATTTAATCCTTAACAAATCGAATAATACTCCACAACTTTGTTATACCACAAGGCCATTATTTTAAACATCAATAATTTTTATATGATAAAGAGTAGGGTTCTCATTTTAAATAACAGAAGAGCGATGGAGAACTGAGTCTATCCCATAGTCTGCATTTATTAAAAGTGCTAGTTCATCAAGCACTTATTGAGCATCTGCTGGCTCTCACGTCTGGTTTCACCACTTCATTGCTTTACAAACTTGTGCAGCCTGTTCACTTTTTTGACTTTCTGATTTTTCATGGAAAAAATGGTAGGGAGAGGACTCTGGATTCTAGCCATTCTAGCTCTGAAAGGCTATGATTCTAAGAACAGGACTGAAGCCACAGAACAATGGCTCCTGTCACTGCTTTAACTTACTCCTCTTTTTCTGTGGGCAACTCATGCTAGAGCCAGGTGTCTGCACTTGGAGGTATCTCCTCACAAGCAACATCCTGTAACTGCTCCTCCACAGCTTCTTTCACAAGTTGAGATGACAGCAATGATGTTGCCTCAGGACTGAGCCTTTTCCATGCTAAGGTTATAAATGTGGTATCTGAACCATCAGCCCTGACTGGACATTACTTCTTGTAATGTGTGCTCTTGGAATAAAGAAACTTTTGAATTCCAAATTCCATCCCTCTGTTAGAGAAATTGCTTGCCAGTAATTCTGCTGACCTTCAAATATGGCCTTTGCAGGGTACCCTGCCACTTCCCTACATTCTACCAGGCCAGAGGTGGTCCTGTGGTCTGCCAAGGCTGTGTTCATCTGGCCACAGTGAGAATTGTGGTAGGTTAATTAGATACTTCAGGTGGGGTGATAGTCCTGCTGCTCAAGATGAAGCAGATTTGTGGATGAGTTAACCAGACTCCTCTGTTCAGCTTAGGATTCAGTTTGGAAAGTAATCATACACACACTGACATACTGGATCTATCTAGGTCAGAACTCTGCCTCCAAAAGTATCCCTGTGGGGCATTTGGAAGACACTGTAACACTCACATTGTGTAACAGTGTAGCATCCAGATCAACTTTCCTATGATAATAGTTTAGAGAGCTATAATTCATGAATTAACCCAAACTGTTTTAAATACATACATATTTTTGGAAAATAATATCTTTGGAATCCCATTCCACCATTTATTAGCTACAAAAATTTAGGCAAGCTACTCAATTTCTGATTTTGCATCTGAAAATGAAGATAGTAACTATCTCACATGGTTTTCTTACAAAGGTTAAATGAGTTATTGTATATAAAAAACTTAAAACAGTGTTCTCAGTAGGTATTACATATTGTTTTTATTTTTATTAATGTAAGATAACAATTTCCAAGTGCATGAGCGTGAAAGGAAGTATATGATGTTATGGGGTTTGGAATCAGACAGACCTGACTTGGAGTCTTATCTCTGGTACTTTCTGGCTACACGACTTAAGTCATTCTGCTTAACCCTCCTGAGCTGTGGTTGCTGGATCTGAAAAAGAGGATATTAATGGCTACTTTAGAAAGTTGTTGAAAATATATGTGAAACATCAGGCATGTAGTATGTACCAAGAGATCCACTTACCCTTCTACCTTCCCTCAGGAGAAGCAGTCTGAGCTTCACTACAGAATAAATGTGGCTTATGAAGGCAGAAACACCTTTCCTAGGATGCAAGGACGGCATTCCTCAGAAGATGCTGTTCAAAATAACATTCACATTCAAAAAAATAGAAGTTTTGTTTCCCCAACTGGAAACAATTTTAAAGGTCCTAGTAATAAATGAAGTTTAGCTCTTGTTAGTTTCTTTGTGATTCTCTCAAAGGATGTCCAAAGAAAAACTGAAAGGATAACTGAGAGCAATGAAATGGGGCTTTAGAATAGAAATTAGGAAATTCTGTTTTTAGCACAAACCAGGTAAAAGACAACCCAGACCTGGAGCACATGGTTGATGAGCAGAGGTATTACTATAGTGCTGGTGATACCTCCCTTACTTGCATACCTTGTCCTCTTAAAGCCAGCTTCTGATGAAGACCCGCATGTTCTAAATAAAAGGCCAATATCTCTAAACTCTAAAGACATCAGCAAAAGCATTTCCCAACCTAACCACTAAATTTAATTTCTGAGAGGAAAATAAAAATAAGCATTAAAAGGCATGAACTTAGAAGGCCAGGATCTGGAACTTTTAGGCATGTAAGACTTGAGAGAAAACATGGACCAGTAGGTAAGAGCTTGAGGTCTTATCTGACTGCTTACTTCCCCCACTTATATATGATGTAAATAGATTAAAGACCAAATATAAAAACAAAGTGATAAATAACATTGGAAAAATTTATAGAAGAATATTGGGCAGGAAAGATTCTCCTATGTAAGACTAAACACAGAAGGCATAAAGGAGAACATCACAATTTATACCACTGTGATATGATTACATCATACAACTTATAAACTTTCATAAGACAAAGGTACACACAGTTAGAAGACAAATTGCAGACTTGGAGTGACACACAATAAGTTGCAAAGTGTTACCTCAAGAAATGAGAGGAAGAATGAGGCAAGGAGGTAAAAAAGACTTGAAACTTTGATTCTATGTTATTCTGGATTGTTTGAATTTTATGCCACCAGCATATAATTTAAAGGGAAGAGGGAAGCAGGGTGGAAAGACAGCAGGAAAGGAGGGAAAGGCAGGCAAAGAGTTTTGTCCAGGAACTGAAAAATCTAGTTGAATCCATGAATAAATAAACTATAGATTGAATTTAAGGAAAAAGAAGGACATGAATGAACCTCGATAGAGAATTGGAATCCTGACACCACCACTTATGAACTGAGTAAACTTAGACAATTCATTCAATCCTTTCTAAGCCTCAAATTTCCTGACTAAATAATAAAGATAATTGGTATACTAATTATCTATCTAGATAATTCATTTTTTTAGAGTTGCTAAAAGGATAAAATAAAATGCAATATGTAAAGCCCCAAACACAGTGCTTAAAACATACCATGTTTTCAATAAAGGGGAAAGTTCTCTTCACCTTTCTGCTTAAAAGAATGGAAAAAAAGGGCATTCAAGTGAGCAAAAGGATAGAAGAGGCAATTCAGGTGACAAGGACAATGTACAGATCAAGCTAAATAAAACTTGAGGCTGATTTAAGGTGTAGTCAGAGGGTTATAAGGGAAAATCTGAGCTGATCATATGCAAATATGCACATATCATTGTAACTAATCCTTTGTTCCCATGTAGCTCAGACGTGTTCAACCAAGGTACGCAGCTATGTTATGCAAGGTGTAGTTGTAGAACTGCAGGGTGCTGAGCGCACGGCATTCTTGATTAAGGAAAAAGTCAAATTTCTTCTCCTTTTATATACAAATTGGTGCTTATGGCATTCCTTGGTTTCTGGCCACCTAGCAATAATATAACAAATTTCAAATCTAGGTGTTCTGAAAGAGACATAGTCCAAGGGGAGAAGGATGAACTTGAAAACCCATTAGAAACAGGTGCAGAGTGTCCTTTGAAGCCTCAGCTCCCCCACCCCCTGTTCTGCCCGAGCGTAAGACCTTATTCCAAAAGGTTGAACAAAAAGGGAAGATAGACTAATGATTAAAAAAAAATCAGATACAGCCTTGCCCCAATAGCCCACCAATCATACTTTCAAATAAGCTGATCACTTACTGTAGAGGTTATTTAGAACAAAGTGGAGCTCCAGAGTCCATTTATTTGAATGTATTTCCATTTCAATCACCCTGCTTCAGAAGTCGCCTCTCCTTCCCGTCACATAAGGTGAACAGATGTGATTTTAAGGACTTACTTCACGAACTTCAGCTCTGAAAAAAACAGCTATCTGGATAGAGGATTTTTTTACCTCATTTGGGGCATAAGATTCAAAAATTAGTTAATTTCTGATCCTACTCTTGTGAGTGCATCATATTAGATGCCTTTCAATATCCTTAGTCATAGGTTCTTAGATGAGTGAGTTTTTCTCCACTCTGTGCATAAATAGATTAAAGTTGTCTGTTCAAGTGAGGAAGTAGGTATCAAAAAGTTTTTTGAAATCTTTCATTTCACTTGACATAATCAGGGGTATACAAAGGAATCCCTCTAACCTAAATGGACCATCTGTTGAAGTTCCTTTTCCAAAAATGGGAAAGGATGGACCAATCTGAAGAGAACCACCTACATGGTTCCTTGTGCAATAGGTATGCTTGTGACAAAAAGCTTTCTACTTCAAATGATTAACCAAGACCAGGGTTGGTATCTAACCTGAGACTTAATATGGATAGAAATACTGTACATTATGAACATTTAGTCATTCATTTATCATTTCCAGTGTATTATAAAAAACAACAACATTGAAAAGAAAGATACAAGAAAAGAATGTGCCACAAATTTTTACCTTTCCTACCACTAGGGTAAAACAATTGCATTATCAAGCAACTTGTCATTTTTGAGCACTTATTATCCTGTTATGCACTGGGATCACCCTGGACACTTGGAGAGAAGACAAGACTCCTGCACTCCCTAATGGGAAGATAACACTTACACACACACACACACACACACACAAACCCTCAAAACATATAAGACTATTCTGAATAAATGAAAAATAAATCAGGTGCAGTTGTGAGGGCAAGGAGCGTATGGGAATTCTCTGTAACTTCCACTCAATTTTGCTGTGAATCTAAAACTGCTGTAAAAAATAGAGTCTATTTAAATAAATAGACAGATAGATAGATAGATAGATAGATTTGGAGATAGAAGACCATCTAGAATAAAAATAGGCAGAGAGGTTTCCTAGAAGAGGCAGACCTTGATTTGGGGCTTGGTAAAGCAGAGAACTATAACGAACAAAGGTCAGGAGACCAGAATGTTTGGACTTCAGAGAAACCATCCTTATTCTATCAAAAGGAGCATGTTTATCGGTGCTTTGTGACCACCTAGAGGGGTGGGATAGGGAGGGTGGGAGGGAGATGCAAGAGGGAGGCGATATGGGGATATATGTATACATATAGCTGATTCACTTTGTTATAAAGCAGAAACTAACACACCATTGTAAAGCAATTATACTCCAATTAAGATGTTAAAAAAAAAAAAAAGGAACATGTTGGAAAATACTTGGAAATAAGTCTGAAGAGTGGAGTAACTAGAAGTTAAGGTCCTTTAAAATTACAACATCAATCATCTCACTAATTTATGCTATAACATGCCTACTTATTAGGGTCAAAATGCAGGACTAATTAATGATGAGGTTGAAGTTCTTAGAGCCAAGGCATGCAGTTTCAGAAAGTTTGGTAGTGGCCTGGCACCATATTCACCCTTGACTCTAGGTGCCATGGCCAGCCTGAGAAATCTCTAGCACAATGGTGTTGGATATACTCAACAATCCAGCAGAACTAAGGAGATAAGGTAGTTTTTCAGGAAAGAAAAAAAAAGTCCTGAATCCTGCCGAAATTTTTCTTGGAGGAAGGAGTTCAAGGGGAGAGGTGCCAGGAGCAACTGAAGCAAACAGAAAAAAAATAATCTCATGTAAAGGTAATTTGAAGGGTAGGAGGGAGGTTTGTGTATTTAATTATGATAACACCAGTTTGTCAGGAAAGCTAAACTCAACAAGAAAGTTCTTAATCATTAACAGTGTCATTCCAGCAACGTGCCTTCTCACAGCTGCCTGTTTGATAGATTCTGGATGACAAAGAGAGCCTGCAGACAAGGACCTGTCAATCCTGCCACACGGAACCTCGGAGAACCTCTGAACATGGAGTATTTGTGTGTGTGGTGTGTGGTGTGTTTGCAGGATGTATATTTGCTTTTACTTTTGCTTCTCACGCTCTGTCCTTGAAAATTCTTCCTTCTTGTTCTCTAAAATAAGTTGGCAATGCCCAGTTTGCTCCATTGCACCTTTTCCTCCCAGTACCTTCTGCTTGCTTTTGTCCCCTGAAGGGTTTAGTCATCTTCATGCTCTGCTTCGAGGGAGGTGGGCGGGGGGCTGGGGAGAGGGCACGTTATCGAAAACCATTCTCGAGCCTTGTTCTCTTTCCAGCATGCCTCTCTACCCGCCTTCATCTAACTTCAGAACAGAAGCTTCTAAACCCGTCGCAGAGGTTGAGAGGTAGTTAGAGGCCACCCGCCTGGCCCAGATCCCTGCAGCCAGTACCCGCGCCGAGGAAGAGGTCAGACTTTAATTGGTCTCTTGTTGACTCCTGCCATTTCTCCCCTCCTCGCCAGCTGAGCACCGTGGCAGGTAGTTCACCAGACACGCGGTCATTCACCTCCCCAGGTTTGCAATCCGCTTCTCTATATCAACAGCCCTTTCCTGTTCCCTCCTCAATTCTCCCAGCACACAGTCTTTAAAAATAAACTAGTGATTTAGCATTTAAATCGGAAGCATTTATTTTAGTACCCACGCTAAGCTGTGGAGATGGGGTGGTAGGGCTGGGGAGGGAACCGTGGGCAAATATTAAAGTCCCAAAAGAAGTGAAAATAGTTCTGTGCCATCCAGGAGAACAATGAAATGGGGGATTCAGGGAAAGTAAGTATATGCCCTATTGCAAGGGAAGAGTTCTAACCAAGAGTCAATGAAACTGCAGGATAACTTCCTTGAGGAAATGGCAGGAACTGCAGTGGCAGAGTCATCAAAGATGAACCCCACAAAGCACACAAAGTAAACCAGAAGTGACATTCTACACAAAGGCTCTGATTTTGTCAGCACGTTGGAATGGCAGGTTTCCCAGTTTGGACATATGTCCTTCTCAGACTTTGACCAGAGGAAAAACTGCTGCTGACTTTTCTGTACATTTGATGAAGAATCCCTGAAACTTGTGAGAGGTAAAATGTGGCTTGTTGCCATCTTCCAAATACACGTTTCTATGATAGAGTCCTGGTTTATCGCAGAATCAGGGGTCTTTGCTGGGTCTTTGCTTTATTTGAACTCAAAAGACATTTGACAGTTAATCATATCTTGTCTTGTACCATCTTTTGCATGACATATATTTCACTTGTACATTATTAGTGATTTGTGTTTCTTACCTCTGTAGTTAACTAGTAGGTTCCCTGAGGACAGAGAATACTTTATTCCTCAAAACTTTCAGCATTGAATCTTCTACATAGTAGTCAATCATAAATATGTCCCAAAAGCACAATCATCAAATACTACTATAAATTAAAATGAGTACAAATCATTGTCCATGGAAACTCTGTCAGAGAGTGTGCTAAGAAATGCAAGTCATCATTTCATCTAATCTTCTGAATAGGGTAATAGTTATTATTGTTCTCACTTTACAGAAGAGACTGAGACTTAGAGAAATAAGAAAAAAAGAATTTACTTAAAGTCTCACAGTTAGAAAGTGACAGAAGAAGAATTCAAACTCAATCAATGCCACTGTTCCAGCTCCAAAGATCAGAGAATCCAAAATTTATTATTTTACAGCACATAGTAATAGTTAACTATTTTGAATGTTGTGTGATAGGCTTGGACTAAGTGCTTCCTATGTGTTAGCTAGCATAGGATGCAAGCACATGAACTACAGCCTTTTACAGATGAGGAAACTGACACACATAGACATCAAAGAACAAAGCCGTGAAACTGGTAAGGAGGAGAATTGGGATTTACACCTCACTGGTCTCATTCTGGTGCCCATGCTCTTCACTACTTTGGTAAACCACCATTCAGATGAAGGAACTGAAAATTCAGAAAGAAAAGCTAGGTCCTCAGGCATCTAGTCCCATGCCACTTTCACCACTGCATAATTTGCTGATTCAATAACTATTTAGAAGTGACTTTACATCAAGTTTCATTTAATGTCTGTTCCTGAGTCCATAAAAGCTTCACCCAACTTCATCAAGACAACTCAACACTGCTCTTGTACCTTCCTTGAGTTCCAACATAGCAACACTCAAAGTGATCCTTGGTGAGGAAAAGAATGATGAATGAGGAAAGGTAATGTCACTGCCGAAACACCCCTTGCAGGAATTGGTGGTGAGCTGGAGCAAAGCTGTCCCTGAAGTCATGGGTACAGTGTTTGCAGAAGAGGTAGAATGGAAAGTGTGTAAACTGAAATGTCATCTTTGAAGTTTCCATGGTTCAAAAAAAACACAAAACCTTTTTCCCAATGTTTCTACCATTCATTGATCTACATCATTAATTAATATTGAATCCTTACAGAGCAAACTGATAATACAAGATAATATACCATAGAAAGGATACCCCAATAAGCGACAACAATTAAGCCACAAACTCCTTGAGAGCAGGCATCCACCTTCTGGTTCTCTTCTGAGCCTATCAGAGTTTGGGCACAATACTGAACACATAGGAAGTGCTTGATCAGTCAAAGCTAAATTTAACCGAAACATTCTGGGGTCTTGTCCGGACTCTACCACAAGCTAACTAAGCAGCAAGCCACTTATGGGACTCAGGGAAGGCAACAGGCATAGAGGACTGGGATACAGGAGGACACTTTACTCTTCAAGGAAAGGAGGTCACAAATCTAGTGGGTACTAGCATTGGCTATAGCCTGAATAAATAATATATTTTACACACACACTTTTATGACATTTATTCTTCAACATAATATAGATGCAGAGATGAATAAGATTCAGATTTATTTAATAGTGTCACTAAATTCATAACTACTTTCTGTAATTATTATTTTTTTAATCAGTGAACACAACTACTATGTGGAGAATCTGGGAAATGTTATGACATTTTTAAGGAATCCTCACATTAAAAAATGTTTGGAAATACTGGATCAGTGGACCTTTTTTCTTTTTTTTTCTATTCTAAGCTTTTGCAATCCTTTGAGTTGAAGTGGGGATGAGATGACTTGTCAATGCCTTTCAAAAATTATGGGCTTCATTCTTAGAAATTGTCTTTTGCTGATGATAATCTCCATAATTTACTATTGAAAATCAGGAATTTTTGTATATCCATATCTGATTCTATAAATAAGGTTTTCTGGACACTTTCTAAATTGAAGAGATAATTATTATCTTTAATTGGGTTTCCTCACCTCCTACAAAGATAGCTATGTCTTTGCAAGGATACCATGAGCTTTACAATGGTGGATGTAGATGTCTCAGCCCTGTCTCTCATTATATCCCTCTAGTCACACAAACCATTGGGTTTTTTTGGTTTTGTTTTTTCTGGAACTTGCCACACACCCTCACACTCATGCTCCTCATGCTCTTTCCATTAGCTGGGGGAGCCTTTTATTTCTCCTCAGACCAATCTAACCTCCCTTGAGCCTGTTCCCTGGGGCATCATCACTCTTAGGCATTCCATCCTCCAAAAAAGGTGGCTGTGTGCCTAACCCCAGGGCACCTCACTCTGCCTGATGTGATAGCTCATTGTTTGGGTGGCTATGTGCTCTCATGGTCTGGAAGCTACTTGAGTTAATTATGACAGTCTGTCATTTATCTTCTTTCCCCTAGGCAATCTAGCTAAGGTGTTCTCTAAATGTTCATTAAAGGCCCTGAATGAGTGAAATGATAGATGAAGTAATCATAGAAAGCAAATATCTTTGATTATGAAAAACTACACTTGAATTCAAAAAGTTTAAACTGGTTTCCAGCTTGTACCTGACATGCTTTAAAATGAGTCTAAATTTAAAATGTATATATATCTTACCCTTCTACTCTTAATTACCTGATATTCTTTACACTTTATCAAAAGGAAAGTGAAAGGAAATAAATTCTTTCTGCAGAGTTTCTCAGCCCTGCTTCTATACTCTACAAAAAAGAATTAATAAACCAACATTATTCCTAGAGCTGAGTTGATATAAATTGATGGCTCTAGTACCCAAACCAAGATGGGGTGGTAGGATAAGACTCTGAGAGAATAAATTTTTGTTAAAGGAAGAAACTACATTAATTCTATCACCACATATAAAAAACCTAAACTTAAGAAAAAAATAGAAAAGAGAAAATTACATTTCCTTGTGAAGTTAAGCACAGACAAGAGAAGGAAAAAAATAAATTTGTTCTTTTAAGTTATTTCCAAATGAAGTGGAGAAGATTAGAATACACATGTAAGAATGAAGACATTTGCTAAAACAAAGCATATTGCATTGTGTTTGTTCTCACTGCAAAATTGTTTCTTTAAACTGCAGAAGGATAGTTACACCATTTAGCACAGGACCCAGGACAAAGAGCTGACAACTACTAACATGAACAGATTACTTCATCCTGGTCAGATACTGTGCTAAGCTCTTTATCTGCTTACAATATTTTATCCTTACAATAGCCCTATGAACTACAATTTGAGAACTGTTATTATCTTCATTTTTCAGATGAAGCTTAATAAGATTAGGTTGCCCAAGATGACAGAGTTAGTAAGCAGTCAGACTGGAATTCAGACCCAGGTACTCTGATTTCAAAGTCCTAACCACCTCCTATTCCTAGTATGTCCTGAAAATAGGAAATCTGGAATTTCATCTCAATTCTCTATTTGAGGTAGATTTTTAATATTAAGCAGACTTTTGACAAATCTGGACTTAGACAAGATTTTTCAGTTTGAAAGACCAACATCAACAAGATGTGGAAGTGATAAAACAAGAGTTATCCCTAGGGGATAAAAGGACCAAGTAAGACAAGAACACATCATCTTATGGGGAGGATGAGGCTGGTACATTTAGACCCTGGGCCAAATCTAGCCCACCAAGTGTTTTTGTAGAGCTGCTGATTGAAGAATGGTTTTCACATTTTTAAGTGGTCGAAAAATTTTGCTAAAAGAATAGTTCATCACAGGTAAAAATTACATGAAATATATAAACTCACATGGAATTTCAGTGTCCATTAATAAAGTTTTATTGGATCACAGCCTTGCTCATTCATTTTGTATTGTCTATGGCTACTTTCAGAGAATTGAATAGTTACAACATAGACTGTAGGGCTAAAATGTTAACTATCTTACTTTCTACAATAATATCTTACTGACTCCTGATGTAGAAAGTCATAGAGGGATGTTTGGAAGGGTAGCTAAGTGACAGGCAGTCTTCAAAAACAGGCTGGATCATTCACAATTTTAAAGGTATTGGATCCAGAACTCTGAAAGATTTTGAGACATGAAGTGACATAATCAGGAACTTGGTTTGTAAAATTGCAAAAAAAAAAGACATTCTCAGATACCTTCTGTAATGATCATTTATTGTATGGTCACAAAGGGAAGCAGGACAGTGAGGCAACTGACTGAGGGACAGTATAGCCATTTTGGGTCCCAGAACTTCTAACCTTCAAGGAAAGCAGTTCGTCTACTCCAGGACTCATCATAACCTCAGGGGAGCCACCAACTTTATGTGCCTATAGCATCCATCCCCCCAAGAGAGTCTATCTGGTTGGACTGATTCATTGCTGACTCATATGGAGCATGCCTTATTCCACAAAGTATGGTGGCTAGTCCCTGTAGGTCCAGCCTGTCCATGATTGCCCTTGGCTGAGACCATTCCTTGGTCTAGACAATGGCAGGAGAGCAGGTTCTGTTGTACTCAACATTCAGAGCAGAAGCTCCAGCATCTACACAAGAAGTGCTTGAGGACACTTGCCTTTGAAGGAAGAGGTGAATACAGTAGGCCCTTAGCATTTTAAGGATTCCTGTTAGAGTAAAATGACTGCTCCATGGGCCCCGGTCTACCTCAACACATACACCTGCCTAGACTTCAGTGGAGCCTCCTCCTCAGCATCTGTGCTCTGGCTGCCCTGCTCTACACTTCACAGCTACATAAAGAATCTTGTTGGCTCAAAGTATCCAAAGGAAAATATAAGCACCAGCTCTGAATTCTAATTTTATACCCTAAAAGCCTAGTCTATTTTACCTACTGCTTTAACCACAACATTCTTTGTCCTGCAGCATTTTGTGTCTTTACTGCAATTATTCTAGTTCTTTTCCAAAAGAAGGAAGGAAGAAAGGAAGAAATAAGGGAGAGAGGAAGGGAAGAAATAAGGAAGAAAACTGAGAGAAGGATGCCCTCTGGAGTGTATCTGTACATTAGTGATGACAAATCAGTAGGCAGTTGGTCATTTATCTTCCTTTGAAAAAGGAAGCAAAAGATTATCTTTATAACTAGCTCAGCAAGTCCCAACAGTCTTCAAATCTGAGTTCTTAAAAGGTCTTTGTCCTTCTCTCTTCTGAAGTATTTAAACTATTTTGAACAGAACAGGCAAAAATCAAAGTTTTGCAGGAAACCTTACAGATGGAGAAAAAGTTAAAGTAAACCTGCAGAAATAAGTCAGGAGAGAACATGGGTTCTAATCCTCACCCTATCACTCACTAGTTATGAGATCTTGATGAAGCCAAAACCCTTCAGAGCCTCATATTGGTCAGATATGAAAATGAATAATAATACTTCTGTGAGAAACATCACAGCTGGCTTTGGTGATCAAATGAGAAGATAACACATTCCAAGTTTCAGAAATTGTCAAATACAGAATACATGTGAATAAAGGATGTGAATGTTAGTACACGGAATAAACATTACAGGCCTACAGAGGAATGAGCCATCACGCCAGGCCAGACTGATAAGGGGCTGATTTGTAGATGACTTGGAATTTCATCAGGATCTTGAAGAAAGAGAAAACGTTCTATGCTGGAAGGAATGGTGTGGAAAAAAGTGTGGAAGCCAAGAAGCTTGGTGTGTTTAAGGAGCAGTGAGTAGCTAGTATGGTGAGAGCAGACTAAGTGTGTTAGCAAAGTCATGTTGAAGGAGATGAATGCGGAAAAGGTGAGTTGAAGCCCACTGTTGGAGGGCTTGAATGCGAGGGTTAGAAGTTTGGAATTTATTCGGGAGATACAGAGCAGTATTCTCAGACTAATGACTTGGCAGTAGCATGCAGGATAGATCAGAGGGAGAATGGGGAGCAGACAGAACCTGTTAGAGGCTGTTGCCTCATCCATCTAAGGATGAGATAAGGAGCTAAACTAAAGCCATGGCTGTGTTAGCTACCATGAAGGATTTGGTAACAGATATGGATGTAAAGAAAGAATGAAGTACCTCTTTTTGAGATGTTGTCATTGGAAATGGTGAAGTCATAAGAGGAAGCCCTCCCAGGAGAAGAAATTAACTCTCTTTCCGCCTCAGTTTTTGAGGTGATAATGTCTGTGACTTGAAAGGATTCTAATATATTACATGAAAAGTCTTTGAGGACAGAATGGACATGAATGGGGCTTGGAGCCACAGTGAAAGACAAGAGGCAACCATTTCCCCAGATTTATGGATTGATCAAGGTTCTTCAAAACAGGTATGAGGGAGGCTTAGAGCAATCCAGCCAAAAGGGAGACAGCTCCCCAGGGAGCCTGAGTAGTGGAGAAAGAAATACAGGACTTATATTAAGGTCCCTGATGGTCTAAACCTGACCTTCTCCAGAGGTCCCCCACACAGAGGGAAACCACAATTCAAGCCAAATGTTTCTGAACCAGGCAAATGGGGAGCCAAACACCAAGAAGCGCTGATTTCTATTTAAATATAATATTTTTATTACTTTTCTGGAAATTTGACACCAATCCTCATTTTAAACTAGACAAAGCAGCAAAATTTTTTTCTTTACAAATGATTGACACTCAAAAGGTAATACCCTTTAAATTCCTCCAATTAAAGCAAATTTAATTTTAAGTGTAATTAAAGGAAACTTTAATTAGAAAGAAGATTAAATTTTAATTAAATTTCTCTAAAATCTTCATACCAGCCTTTACAGCTAATATTTCTGTCAGAAGCCAAATCCCTACTTAATATTCTTAAATTCTATTCTAGCATTTTCTTTTGTATTAAAGCAGCATCTCACCAGCTCTACCTGCCACTGTGAAAATTATTCCCATCTTAAAATACTGGAAATGTAAAGCAATTATACTCCAATAAAGATGTTAAAAAAAAAAAAATACTGGAAATGCAACAAAATCTCCCTGGGCATAGAAGGAAAAACAACAGATTCTATTATTGATGAAGTGTTT
Source organism: Balaenoptera physalus (assembly GCF_965194825.1). NCBI lineage: Eukaryota > Metazoa > Chordata > Mammalia > Artiodactyla > Balaenopteridae > Balaenoptera > Balaenoptera physalus. Next base: position 39,709,389 of record NC_138897.1, on the reverse strand, counting down.
ATTTTCAATCTCTTCCCAGTCCTTTCTGAGGTGATTAGGTATGGTGGGCCTGCTGTGAGCCAGTTGTGCTGTGTCCACAGCATCGACAAACATTTATGGAACACCTACTGTGTGCGTGGCCCTGCATTAAGTTCCCTGTCTAGCAGGGAAACGTTGTTAAAATACTAGCTCAACCAGAGTCCCATCCGACAGAGTCTGGACCAGTTTTGCCTCCTGGATTCTTGGCTGTTCCTTCACTCGTAGAGTCAGGAAGAGAAACACCATCTCCTGATGCCTGACTGGTCCAGGTCTTTCCACTACCCCTCCCTGCTTGATGCCTGACACAGCTCACTAACTGAGGGCCCTTAGATTCTACACCTAAATTGCTGTTAGATAGTTATATTACCTGTAGGAACAAACTAAACACTATCTCTCACGTTCCTCATCTATAAAATGGGATAATAAAACCTGCCATGCTTACTTCCTAAGATGTCAGAAGGATGAAATGAAGTAATGAAGATAGAAAAAGTTTCTGAAAACTGCTAAGAGCTACATATTCCTACATATAACCACCTCCTACTGCCACATTGTACCTCCTTATCCCATTCCTCCCATGACCCATGCATGCCCTGCTCTCCATCAGCCTATAACCAAACTCAGCTCATATGTCATCTCCTCCTCAAAGGCAGCACTGAACCAAGCCCCGACAGGGAACATTCTATTTACATGTAAATCCTGGCCAACTGCTTTATATTTACAGATACTGATATAGAGCAGAGTCCTGTCTCTGCCTCCAGACACATGAAAGGAGCTTCAAGATTCCCAGCATAAGAGTGAAGTTAAAATAAAATGAGGATAAAGAATTTCATTAAGAAAAGTTACCTTTAGTTTGCTTGACAGTCAAAACTCTCCTCTGCAGGTTACTAGATTGAGTTTCCAATTGCTGTGAAAAGGGCTGCACTGAGCTCAGTACCTGCTACTCCATGTGTCAGTCGAACACCCCATTTTCTTGAGGAGCTACTATGTGCGCTCTAATTTTATTCATCTGTAATCACCCTCTAACAATTTGACTTCCCCTCACCCCAGGGCATCTTTTGGCCCTAGACCTGGAATGTCTTTCCCAAATCTTCTACTCACCTTGTCTTCCGAACTTCCAACAAACGCAAGCTCCTCCAAGAATCCTGTCTGTGTCTCCCAGCCTCTTCTGAATTCCTGTGTCCCTACAACTTGGGTGACACACAATGATGCCTTAATGCAGGGCATGTTTCCTTGCTATACCCTAGGCATCAGTCTTGTCCTGCAACTTCTCCAAGGAAGGACCTACAGTTTATGCTCTTTCTGTAACTCCTGCAGTGCCCGGATCACTGCTGCAGACATAGGAGATAACCAGAAACACTTATTAACTTTTTCAGAAGGGAGTAGAAGCCCTACTCTTATTTGTTAAGTGCAGGGTACATCAGAGATGTCATAATTCTCGCAAAGCAGCAAAGACAATTAATACATGAGCAAACAAAAGAGACGATGGTCAGAAATGGAAAAATGGAAGGCGGAGGAAAGACACTTAAATCTGTGGGTTTGACATGGCGTAAAAGTGATGATGTGGAGGGAGCCTTTTCCCAGGAGGGTGTGGGAGGTTGAAAGGTGCACAAAGTGAGAGGAAGCAGTCAGGGACAGAGGCCTCAGAGAAGACTGTTTCCGTGGCCAGCTCTGGGCCCTTAGTGGTCCATTATTCAACTGTAAAATGGGTACAGTGTAATTGTGTTCCTGCTTTAGGACTTTTGTGAGACCTAATTATTTATTGTTTGTAAAGGCTTTGAACTCTAGATGAAAGACACCACGAGCAGTTCAAAGGATGACTCTAGACCATTATTAGCTGTAGTTAGACTCAAAATGAGAGGAAAGACATGACCATTTTCAGCGTACCTGTCAGCTCAGCCTTTTTTTATCATTTGTAGGATTTTCGTGGCTAACTTAGAATTGTTCTTCATTACTTTTCACTGGCAATTAAAAAAAGATCAAAATGGGACTTGTAAGAAGGAGGCTGAATGCTAATTTTTGCTCTCTATAGAAAGATGAAACATACATCTCAGAAATCCTTTACTCTACATTTACAGTCTGCAAGAATTTTAGGAGATATGTGACTTTCCTCTTTTTCTGCCTCAGAAAAATTAGGGGGGGAGCTAAAAGAAGTGAGAGAAGAAAGTAAAACTCACCAGTTTTAAATGTTGATTTTTTGTTTTCCTTCTTTACACTAGTTATCAGACTTCCAAACTGCCAAATGATGGAACAGTTTTTTTTTTAAAGCTGAACCTCTGAATAAGCTGTTGTCAATGAATCCTGACATTCTCTCTCTGTCTCTCTGTCCCTGTCTCTTTCTCCCTTTCTCTCTCTCTCTTTTTCTTTCTCCCTTCCTCCCTCCCATTCTCCCAGCTCCTTCGAATGGCTTAGTCTCTGCGAGGTGAGTTTCTCAAGGATCCAATGGGACTGGAGTTTGATAATTTCCTTTTTCTATTCTAGCTGAAGGATATTTTGGGGTCCCTTTTCCATCACGGACTATTGCCTACAGGTCATGTCCACCTCATGCTGAGGTCCCCATTTGCCTCTGGCTTTCTTTTTTCCTTGCCTTTTCCTTGACCTTTTTGCTTCCAGGAATATCTTCACTGAGAATCTGCTTGCTCCAATACTTTTGTCTAGCTTTATTGAGGTATACTTGACAAATGAAAATTGTATTTGTACAATCAAGGTATATAACATGATGTTTTGATATATGTATACATTGTGAAATGAGTATCACAATCAAACTAACACATCCGTCACCTCACACATACTTTTTTTTTTTTTGTAGTAAGAACACATTTGTCTTAGCAAATTTCAAGTAAACAAGACAGTATTATTAACTATAGTCACCAGGCAATACATTAGATCTCCAGAACTTATTTGTCCCATAAAACTGAATCTTGGTAACTTCTGACCAACATCTATCCCACCCTTCAGCCCCTGGAAGCTACTATTCTACTCCCTGTTTTTGTGAGTCTGACTTTTTTAGATTCCACATGTAAGTAAGATGATGTAGTATTTGTCTTTCTGTGTTTGGCTTATTTCACCGAGCATGGTGCCCTCCAGATTCATCCATGTTTGTCACAAAGGAAATGATTGTGCGTGTGTGTGTGTGTGTGTGTGTGTGTGTGTGTGTATATATATATATATATATATATATATATATATATATATATATATATATATATATATCACATCTTCTTTATCCATTCATCCATCCATGGACACTTAGGTTGTTTCCACATCTTCGCTATCATGAAAAATGCTGCAGTGAATGTGGGGGGTGCAGATATCTCTCCAAGGTCAAGATTTCACTTCCTCTGGATAAATACCTAGAGTGTGATTGTGGGATTGCTGGATCATAGGGTAGTTCTATTTTTAATTTTTTGAAGGCCTTGCTCACTGTTTTTCTCCCATTTTTGAGAATTAGGGCTCACAGTAGGCATTGCCCTCACTTCTTTCTAGATCTTCTCCTTTCTCTCTTACATACAGAAGTTAATTTACCAAAATAAACATTCATGTTGGAGTTTCAGGTGGAAATTAGGAAACAGCACCCTATGTTCTTCTCCATCGTAGATTAATCCTCACGGGATCAATCCTGAATAAGAATCTAAATTTTTAAGTAACGCTTAGAGATGACAAGTATAACCCAGAATGGGGAGTCGAGAATGAGTTGTCTGGAAAATAAACTGAAATAAAATGCTTTCTGTTTCACCTACCAAAGCTAGGAGTTGAGAAGGTACTACATATCATTATCCATCCACAATGGCAGATGCTGTCTAAACAACAATAAGGGGTGAGGTGACCCACCCACATAAACCTTTGGTGCAAAGCTCCACGTTTTTCCTGATCCACGAGAGTCTGAGGATCCCGAACTGTGCTGTGGGGACACTAGCAACTTTCCTTGTCCCCTCTCAAGGTCTTGTGTCCATATTCAAGGTGTTCACAAGTATCCTGTATCCCACAGCAATAATTGTGCTCCACGTGACTACTCAATCTAAAATATCTTGAATATGTGTTTGATGAGTCCTCTCTTTTCATAAACTGTTTCTCCAAGAACACAAAGCTTCCTTTTTAATCACTGTATTGGTTTCCTGTTGTTATTGTTGTTGCTGCTGCTCCTGCTGGGGGACATATTATATAATATAAACAGCAAAAGCATCCATTTCAGTAATAATTCCTTAAAATATAATATGTATATATATATTATATATATATAAATATATATGTTATAATATAGCAACAACCAAAAAACCTTAATGCTCAAAGACTGGAGCAATGAGGTGGAACTTTCAGAAGACTCCCCAGTATTCTTATTTCTTTACTCCTTCTCTGAGATTTCTGTTTCCAAGAGTACCTCTGCCCAAATGTTCCGCTTTAAACACACACACAGCCTGCCCTCTGCCCCCATTCTCACAACCCACACACACACAAACATGGTACTTCTCAGTTGTTTCATTTCCATACTGCTCATTATTTTCATGTGTCCTCAGGCTTCCTTGGTTCCCTTACAAAACCCCATACTTATCTCTGACTTATCATCCATCACCAAACATCTGGATTAAACAAAATTTTTTTTTTAAATCACTCAACCATTTTCTCAAGCATTGGAGTAGGAGACAGGTGACCTGTATTCTGATCCCAGTTTTGCAAATAATTGGTTTTGTGACCCAGATAAATTATTTAATCTCACTGTCTAATTTCTTCATCAGTAACATAGGAATATAATTGTCCTACCTGTTTTACAAGGTTGTTGTGAGAAATATTTGAGAACTGAATATACACCTGAAGTCAAAGGCTTATTATTGTCCACATTTACCTCAGGATATCTCTGGCTCTGATTCTCCTCTGAGAGCTGTCTCTGGTGATCTCCGCCTAACCTATTAATAATCCATGCTTTCATTCACTCAGCACACATTTATCGAGTACCAACTATCTGTCAGGCCCTAGGAGCTCACACACCCTAAGAAGGCAGACTCTTGACAAAACTTCACCCTGTGTGAGAGGTACCCAGAGTGCTGGGGGGCACTGCACCCCATTCTGTGAAAACATAGACAGACTTGACACAGTTCATCAAGGTATGTATGGAATGGACATGTGTCTTACTTTGTTTTTCTATCTCAGTCACTCACTATTCATTCCTCTTCCCTAATAGGATCTTCTTTTGAGAAATGTACACTTTCCTCAGTTGGCCAAGGAGCAGACTCAACCTGTGCTAATTGGGTGATCCTTCCCTGATACATGTAACTTGTTCACAGTGACAGAGATTTTAAATGTAGGAATTTACTTATTATAGCCTTGACCCCTGGCCCAGCTCTCCCCACTATGAGCTGTTCTAGTCATTACCATTTCTGCTCCTCAGAGCTGCCTCACTTCCCATCCTCTTCCAAGTTCTTCAGCCTTCTCTGTGAGTTAGCAATAGCTTTCCATTAAATTTTACATTTTCTTCAGTCAGAGTTGCCTGCAACAACAAAAAATAAATTAAAAAAAAAACAAAACCTGAATAACAACAATGTGCCTGTATGTCATGTGCAGTGTGTCTTTGTGAAAGTGAAACACACAGGCCTACCTCAGGGCTCAATCTGTATTCATTCATTCAGCCAACACATATCCATTGAACATAAACTATGTGTCAGGATCTGTGCCCTCATGCAGTTCCCTGTTGGACAAGGAGGACAGACAGTGAACAAGTAATTGGAAGTATAGGAGGTGTTGAAGATGGGCAGGGCCCTACTCAAGACTATGGCAGGCAGCCTGGAACTAAGGGGGAGATTTCCATGAAGAAGTCATATTTTACCTTAGTTGTAGAGGATGAGGAGAGTTCTGCTAGGTTGAGGGTGGAGGGATGGAGTTCCAGAGGGAGGGAACAATAAGTCCCCTGGGTAGCAAACCATGAACGAAGCCCACAGACTCTATTTCTAGGGTGCAGGGTAAAGGGATATAAATTAGAAAGAGACAGGAAGCTGCGTGCTAGCCCTGGTCCCACAGCTAACACACTGTGAGTTTGAAAAGGCACTTCATTTTTATGCCCATTCCCTTGTCTGTGAAATTAGGGTGGATGGACACATAATATGGAAGGTTTCTAATATGTTATGATTTATGCACATTTCTCATGTCTAGTAATAGATGAATAGAGGACATAGCAGGAACCTCATCTAAAATGACCACCCATCCCATCTTCTCGTGGTCTGCTCTCTGCTGCTCCCACCACATGAGGGGGCAGTGTGGGTGCAAAGTACTTGGAGAAGTAATAAGAGGGCACAAAGGCACAGGTGGGTAAGGTGGGTAAGTTGTGAAAGGCAGAAAAGCAAGCCGTTGCCAAAGATGCCTGTATTAATTTTTAGTCTGTCAAGAAATAAACCTACTTAGTATCCTTTTCTCTCTTTCCCGCTATTTAAGACAGCACCTCTCTCATGTTGCTTACCCCATTGTAATTGTGTGTGTGTTCTCTTCTGCTTTCTTTACCACTAGTTTTAATAATGGAAAACAATTGTAAGTAGACCACATGCCTCAGGTCCTGTCTAAAACTTGTTAGAATCTGTGATTCAGCATAAATTATATGATCCTATTGGACAAATTACTTACCAAAAATCTTAACTATTTTTTAGGAGATAAATTCTCTGGGAACCAGGGGGCATCTGGCCAAGAAAGCTACCTGTTGGTCATCAGTGGGGATGTGCATTTTTCTCACAGCTCTTTTCCCTAACACCACCCTCCCCTGAATACTGGAGAGGTCTGAGCAGGGAGCTGAGTGCCCTGGGAGGACAGGCCTGGGAATAGAGAAGATAGAGAGGGTCGGAAAAGAAACCATCCCAGGAAGACGGGGTCTCCCTATCAGCTCCAAGACGTGAGAAATCCTTGCAAACATTTTCCCTATGATAAAATTAAAGCACAAAGCTGTGAGCAATTTTCCTCTCCATTATAATTTACTGAAAGAACAATGAACATGAAGAAAGTTTTGTTGATAGCTGTTGGTTGTCAACCTCAGGAGTTCCAAGGTGAAATTCGAAACTGGCCCCGCTACATGGAGGGCAAGGAGAGACCCAAGAAAGAGGCAGCCATTCCAGGTTGGTGTTGGTGGTCTTAAGATGAAGGGAACTTACACTGGAGGATTGTCTTGGGTGCCTCAAGAAGAGTAGATCCCGGCCCACCTATCAGAATGTTAAGAGTTTATAGAGAGGCCTAAACAGGTTCAGTTATGTACACCATCTAGTGTGGTCTCACAACACATTGCTCTCTCAGCGCTTCATCCTTGAACCCGACTCCCACTGTGGGAACAGTGGACAGAGGTTACATTCCAAGGACGGAGGAGGGATGAGGAGCCTCCAGTTATCCCTGGTCTGGCTTGAGGGTCAACCAGCAGTCACATCTTCTCCATGACTTCCTCTAACAAAAGCAATATACTATCCCTGACTGTGTGAAGAAAAGGTACTCAAATACAAGGTGAACTCAGTCCTTAAAAGTTGTTTACTGACCTCAGCACTTCTAAGGAAACACAGCTGAGAGGATCTTGCAGGGAGCATATCTCACCAGATGTGGGTCTGGAACCACAGTGCTTCTCCAAGTGTACAGAGGCGTCCTCAGGGCTGGGGAGCAGCTCTATTCCCACCACTTTTTTCCAGTTGTTGCTTTTCTAATACACAATACACATTGTCATTGTTAAATCTTTGCCCACCCTGTTCCTATATCTGGGAACTCCCTTTCCTTTTCTCCCCAGTTGTCTACGCCCTACCCCTCCTGAAGGTCCAGCTGAAGTTTGACAAATGACCACTGGGGAGATTTCCCAATTCAAACTAACCCTAAGTGACATGTCTTCATCTCAATTCCTATGGTAACCAATGTATGAATCACTCATTTGGAACTTACAGTATCCTTATATTACTGTTTTAAATTAAATCAGATAATGGATATGCAAATACATTGAAAGCTATAAAATGATAACCAAGCATTTTTCAAAGCATATTCTACAGTATAATAAATATGTGTAATATTGATAAACATTACATTTAAAAAATGATTGTCTACTAAATGTGAAGTACAGGCAAAACCACTCTGTCTATAGAGGTAGAAATCAGAATACTGGTTGCCTGGGGAGAGGGCAGGCTAGGGGGAGGAGAATTGACTGACAAGGATCATGATAAAACTTTTTAGAGTGATAGAAATATTCTTTGGGGTTTTGGTTACAAGAGTATATCATTGGTCGAAACTTAAACTCTATACTTAAAATCTGCATATTTTGCTGTATATAACTCCATAAAAAAGTTAAAGTGGGGACTTCCCTGGTGGTCCAATGGTAAAGAATCCACTTCCCAATGCAGGGGATGCAAGTTCGATCCCTGGTCGGGGAACTAAGATCCCACATGCCACGGGGCAGCTAAGCCTGTGCGCCACAACTACTGAGCTCGCGTGCCTCAACTAGAGAGCCCACGTGCAACAAACTACAGAAACCACATGCTCTGGAGCCTATGTGTCACAACTACAAAGCCCACACACCACAACGAGGGAGAGAAAAACCCACATGCTACAATTAGAGAGAAGCCTGCATGCCGCCATGAAGAGCCCAAGCGCCGCAATGAAAAATCCCGCATGCCTAAACGAAGATCCTGCGTGCCGCAACTAAGACCCAACAGAGCAAAAAAAATAAAGAAAAAAAATTTTTAATTATTTTTAAAAAACGTTAAAGTGATACCTTTGTCAGAACAAAAAGCTTCTATCATGTTATTGTACACTGTAAATCTCCAGACAGTGAACATAGTACCTCATTTGTCCAAAGCACTCTTCATTTTCAAAGTGTTTTCGGATAGCAGTATTCCATGAAAAACTGTGCCATTATATGACATTTGTTTTTATTTTCTACTATATATTGGATTCTCCAGGGCAGAGGCTGTTTTTTATGACTGTCTTTACCCACAGAACCTGGAACAGGACCCCATAGATAGTAAATGTGCCTTGTTGCTGTTGTTGCTGAAAATGATGATGCAGATAATGACGATACAAGATACCACGATCAAAGTAAGAGTAAGTAATTTGCATGGGTCACAGGATTAGGACCATGGCAACCTTAGCCCCAAGGGATTCTCTTGCTACAGGGGCAGGATGAAAGGGGGATGTTTTAGTGTGAAGGTTCTATTTAGTAGCTCTCAGTTCTCATGAGGTGGCTGCATTCCCTACTCATTTAGGAGATTATGCAGCCACTTTCTGAGAATTGACTCACCCTTAAAACACCTGTAAAACATTCTGGTGCTAGGCACTGGGGAATTCACAGTGACTAAAACGCAGTATTTGCCCTCAAAAAGCTCATGGTCTACTGCGGGTGTAAGATAAAGAGATGACTTAAAAATGCAGTGGAGTAGAACCAAGTGTTACATGAGCACAGAGGAGGAAATAACACATTCAGTTCCGGGAAGATTTGAAGCGCTGATATTTGTCAGTTGGAGATGGTGGTAGAAGGTATTCCAAGCTGAAAGAAGATAAATGTAATAAGACAATACATTTGGAAAGGACTTTGCACATCAAATGACTACAACAAATATGCCTTGATCTTACACAAGTTATTTATCTTTAGTTTTCTCATCCTCAAATAAATATAATAGTGATTCAGATGTGTCCAGTGGAGGTGGAACACAGGGTTTCTCTGGCTTGGTGGGATGAGATGGGGCCAGGTTGCAAAGCTCTTGTGGATCCAAGAGTTGCAAAAAGAGTCTGGACTTTATCCTTCAGGATGATATTAAGGAGAGGGGTATGACCACGTACATATTTAGAACGTCACTTAAGTCCATACCACACAGCTAATTTTATACGATGTCTTGCAGGGTTTTTTTTTTTTTTTTTTTTTTCCAGAGAGTTAGTCTTGTTTCCTCAAACCCATTGTAAGTTACACAGGATCTTTATCCCATGTAGCAAACAGCAATTTACTGAGGCCAATGAATGCCCTAAATTTCTTGATTCTAATACAATTATCTAGCTTTCTTCTAGACTTCTTAATCAATAACATTTATAAGGTTTAATACAATCATATATCATAAAGCAGAAATAAGAAATCATAGTGCACAGGATTTTATAATTTACACAAACATTTTATTAAGAGAAGCTTGTTTTAATTTTTCAGGAGCCTTCTTACATTCACCCTGTAGGTGCAGGTAGGTGGGTGGTGTCTCTGAAAGTGTATGGGAAAGTCTCTGAGCTGTAAATGAGGAGGACTGCTGACTATAGAAGCCTAAGTAGAATTGGGCAAGAGGAGCTACGTAAATGTAAGAAATCCCGGCAAACCGTATTAGAAGGCAGGGAAAGAGAGGTGTGGTGAGGGACTGAAAGTGGGATAAATGAAAAGAGGAAGTGGAATTAAAAGCAGCAACCCACTTAAAGGTCTATTTACTTGTGGGTCCAAACTCTTCTTTGGAGACCACTGGAATTAGTGGCTCAAAGGAAAAGCTATACAGAAATAAATTAAGAAAAATCAATGATAACTTTGTAGACTATTGAAGACTTGAGTGAGTTATTTTGTTTTCTTTTGTTGATCTTTGCCCATAAGTAGAAACCCACCACACAAACACACTTGGATCCAGTGTACCTCAGCCCTCTTAGGAGTCACAAACCCTGGATACTGCCCTCGGGACCACACAATCCCTCTTCTCCCTCACAGAGATAAATTCATATTAGCCTAGCAGTCAGCCATCATCTATTCTCAGGAGAAGTGTATATAGCATGACCTCCCTTGAAATATTAGCTCTATTTACACGGGTTTGCGTGGACCACATCACTTATGAGTCACAAGAGGAAACAAGAGCCTCCGGTAGATAAAGCAATCAGCACAGACCTCTGTAAATAAATATGAAATTTCAATGAAGGTCATGCCAGGCCTAATTTATTCCCCAGCACCCTATGAAATAATGTTCACCAGGTAAGTGGTTTTCATTTCCCTCCTCCTGGATAAGGGAGAACATTTTAGCTCTAAGGAGCTTGTTGTGCATGTAAAAATGAGCATCTGGCTAGAGAGATGCTACACCCTCAAGGAAATAGCCCTTTATTATTATATTAGATTCTCAATACTGAAAGGCCAGGTCATATAACAACAACTTTGTGTTGCTTTTTAAATTTAATATGGTGGTACAAGTTCTCATAACAGAACTTAATTGAGGAGATATTGCTCAACAATAGAAGCTATTTTTATTCAATAAACAGAAATGGAGCATCTACCTAGAGGGAGCACTGAGTGGAGCATGAGGTTAACCAATGCAAGGGAGATGAAGATAAATATGATATGGTCCCTGAGGGCCTCCCTGTGTCTCCAATGAAAGCCCTCAACTAGTCTGAGAAGTCAATGTCCTTGGCATATTGATAAGCCAGTCAATTTGGTAAATAAATAATAATTTAATCTGCATTTATTAAACATTTTCTAAGGACAAGACTTTATACTAAATATTGGAGTAGGGGGGATGGAAATAAAATGAAGGCATAGGAAAATTTTCCTAAGCTTCAGAGGCTTACAATGCAGTTGAATTTTACTGTATAAATAGTCAATCTAGTGTGAAAAAACAATTAGCCAAATTAGGTAGGGTTGGGGGAGGGTTTTTGTGTATGTGTATTTTTTAATTTTGGAGCTCAATCATATATCTTTTCTAAACTGAATTTTCTACTTTTCCATCCATCCTATTATGCATAGCCCATATGTAGCAAAGGGACTTTGGGACCCCAAAGATTTGGTCTTTAAGCAGGAAAAAAAGACCAATAAGATAATTGTTGAGGAAGATAAAGAGAAGGTTCAGGAAGTCAAAGATAAGAACTAGACATTAGTTAGTTCTTTAAAGAAGATGCCAATAATGCTGGAATTACGCATCAAGAGTATTCACATGCAATGTGACTTTTCCAGGTTTGGTTGGAATTTACAGAACTAATGGTAACAGTTCTTGCTTTCATTCTACCTGGAATCATGATAAAAGATAAGTCTCAGTGTATATGGGTGTCATTAAAAACCACACCTTAGGAGAATGGGAAGATGTCCCTCCACCCAGTGTTAACAGAAATACCAAACTCACTTTTTTTTTTTTTAAATGGGAATTATTTATTTATTTATTTATGGCTGTGTTGGGTCTTCGTTTCTGTGCGAGGGCTCTCTCCAGTTGCGGCAAGTGGGGGCCACTCTTCATCGCGGTGCGCGGGCCTCTCACCATCGCGGCCTCTCCCGTTGTGGAGCACAGGCTCCAGACGCGCAGGCTCAGTAATGTGGCTCACAGGCCTAGTTGCTCCGTGGCATGTGAGATCTTCCCAGACCAGGGCTCGAACCTGTGTCCCCTGAATTGGCAGGCAGATTCTCAACCACTGCACCACCAGGGAAGCCCCAAACTCACTCTTTTTAAAGAAAGGTTTCTCTGGTTCTCATTAAAAATTTCATTTATAGGCAAACAATTGATAAGTTCCTTATAAGCCATTTCTATCTGTTCATAAAATTTCCTTGTCTTAGGGAGTCCATTGTGTACCTAAGACTGAAAAAGCTGGATTTTGCTACACAGACTCGTTCTTATTTAAACACATTTCTGTATCTTCACCCTATCTTACAATCTTCCAACATTTTGCAGTTTCACTTTTCTTCTCACAAATCTCTCTTCTTTGGGGGCTCACACGCTGTTGGAGAGAAGGGCTCAAAATGTTGTTCTTTCCATCTGTGGTAACTGTGACCTCCAGGAAGGTATGAGCCCCATTCTGGATATGATATATATATATGGTAATTTTGTTGAATTTTTCAGTCCTTGCTTACAAAGGTTTCAGAACATTTTAACCGGAGTAGGGCATTAGAAAAAACCTGAGGGCCGCCCGTTGTCATGCAGAGGCTCTCGCCTGTAGCTTTCGCCTTTGTTTCCATTCGATCAGGCTTATGTGTGCTTTGATCCAGGCAAAACACAACAAAGATGTTTTTCCGTTGTAAAACTCCAACTATATATTCACCGAGGGCAAAGTTAAAACCATCATTAGGCAACAATGATAATTTGAAATTCTGGCTGTAGAATTTTGTGCAGCATATTCTCCTTCCCTTTATGTGAATAAAACCCTTTATAATGCTTCACATTCACGATGCCTCCTGGTTTCTCTGTAACAGACAGCCCTGCTTTGTTATTCCCTCCTTCTTGATGCTAAAGAAAGAGGACAAGTGGCTAAGCAATTTGCCCAATATTGTTCATATGGATTAGAATGAGAATACTAAAACTATTGTAAAGAATGAAGAGAATGTTCTCCATAGCCACAGGTTCTTCCCCTGGCAGTGCTAATACTTACTGCCTGAAATGCACCTTCCCTCTACTACCACCTATTTCAAATCCTATCCCTTAGAAGTTGGCTCAGGCCCCACCTCCACAAGGTCCACTTCTTCCAAACCAGCCTACTGTGAACTTCGCTCAGACTTACCAATGGAATGCCACAATCAAGCTCTTGAGTCTATACTGTATTTCTTTCTATGCAACCCAAGTTGGTAAAGTTTTAAGGATAGTACAATGCTCCCTATGTCTTCTTTTGTGGACAGTGATACTTATCCTACTTCATGGCAACAGTAGTAACAATAATTATTCCATTAGTTGACAGAAAGCACTAGATTTAGAATCAAAAGAAATCATGGACGTATGTTGCCATTGAGAAGCTCTTAAAACCTAGACAAGTCTTTCTAAGTTTTAGTTTTTCAATCTATAAAGTAAAAATGTTAAATACCATGCTTTCTGATAGTAATTCTAAAACTAAAATTTTATGATTCTATTGTTTTACTTGCACAAAACCTTTGAGATGTTAGGTGGGGAACGTATCTCACATTTTTCTACTCCTTTTCCTCCGGCATCCAACTTTTATCTACCTGTTCTTTCAACCCTGACCCAATTATCTCTCTGTTTCCAGAAGTGGGGTTTAGAGGGGTGTTGCTGAATGCATCTACCATTAGTCTACTTACCATATCTACATTTTAAAACATATATTTCAAGACATACTGAAACAAACTAAAGACTCTAAAGCATTATTCCCTGTCTCCAGTATATGGAGGAGGGACATAGCCAAACATATATTTCTGGTATCCAGAAATAGAAATAGAGTTACCAGACTTCTTAGAAAAGAAATTAAAATTGTATATGAAAGCCCTTAGAAATTGAAGGAGGAAACTTTTTCACTGGCATTATTCATTCTGTGATGGACAATACACTTAACTTGACATTATGATATCTGAGTTTTAGTTCTACCGCTGCTATCTTAATAGGTATTTGATGAGTTGAAAAAGGTCTCTAACCTCCCTTCCACCACTAACATTCTAGTATTTGAGATGTCTGATGGGCCACCCCTACTTCCTATCAGTAACTCCATACTTAAGTTCTCAATACCCTCTTCTTCCCCAAGGTGCTGTTCTCTTCCTCCAAGATACGCCCTAACAAAACAGCTTTCAGTGGGTGGACCTAGTCTACCAGCTTCCACCTATATCAGTCTTAACCATATTTATGTCAACTCTTCAGAAACCTGCTACTGGTATAAATACTTGAAACATGAAGCAAGCTCATACTGTCCATTCATATGCATATGTGAGAACACAAGATCTCCATGGAATCTGCCCAACATGGCAAAAGAAACAACTGTTGGATCAGAAGAAAGAGTGAGCCATGTCACCATGGGGACAATGACACTGGCAGCAGAAGTTCTGGGAAGTACTTGTTGGCGTGAGCCATCCCAGAGTCTGTCATTAGCCCCAACAAAGAGCCAAGGTAGGTTTCAGTGTTGGGTTGCCTCAGGCCAAACAACCAACAGGGAGGGAACCCAGCCCCACCCATCAACAGTCAAGCGGATTAAAGTTTTACTGAGCTCTGCCTACTAGGGCAACAGTCAGCTCTACCCACCACCAGGCCCTCTCATCAGGAAACTTACACAAGCCTCTTAGATAGCCTCATCCACCAGAAGGCAGACAGCAGAAGCAAGAAGAACTACAATCCTGCAGCCTGTGACACAAAAACCACATTCACAGAAGGATAGACAAGATGAAAAGACAGAGGGCTATATGCCAGATGAAGGAACAAGATAAAACCCCAGAAAAACAACTAAATGAAGTGGAGATAGGCAACCTTCCAGAAAAAGAATTCAGAATAATGATAGTGAAGATGATCCAGGACCTCAGAAAAAGGATGGAGGCAAAGATCAAGAAGATGCAAGAAATGTTTAACAAAGACCTAGAATTAAAGAACAAACAAACAGAGATGAACAATACAATAACTGAAATGAAAACTACTAGAAGGAATCAATAGCAGAATAACTGAGGCAGAAGAACGGATAAGTGACCTGGAAGACTGAATGGTGGAATTCACTGCTGCAGAAAGAGTAAAGAAAAAAGAATGAAAAGAAATGAAAACAGCCTAAGAGACCTCTGGGACAACATTAAAGGCAACAACATTCGCATTACAGGGGTCCCAGAAGGAGAAGGGAGAGAGAAAGGACCTGAGAAAATATTTGAAGAGATTACAGTCAAAAACTTCCCTAACATGGAAAAGGAAATAGCCACGCAAGTCCAAGAAGCACAGCGAGTCCCATACAGGATACACCCAAGGAGAAACATGTGGAGACACATAGTAATCAAATAGGCAAAAATTAAAGACAAAGAAAAATTATTGAAAGCAGTAAGGGAAAAATGACAAATAACATACAAGGAAACTCCCATAAGGTTAACAGCCATTTCACAGCAGAAACTCTACAAGCCAGAAGGGAGTGGCATGATATACTTAAAGTGATGAAAAGGAAGAAACTACAACCAAGATTACTCTACATGGCAAGGATCTCATTCAGATTCGATGGAGAAATCAAAAGCTTTACAGACAAGTAAAAGCTAAGAGAATTCAGCACCACCAAACCAGCTCTATAACAAATGCTAAACGAACTTCTCTAAGTGGGAAACACAAGAAAAGAAAAAGACCTACAACAAGAAACCCAAAACAACAAAATGGTCATAAGAACATACATACTGATAATTACCTTAAACGTGAATGGATTAAATGCTCAAACCAAAAGACACGGGCTTGCTGAATGGATACAAAAACAAGAGCCATATATATGCTGTCTACAAGAGACCCACTTTAGACCTAGGGACACATACAGACTGAAAGTGAGGGGATGGAGAAAGATATTCCATGCAAATGGAAATCAAAAGAAAGCTGGAGTAGCAATTCTCATATCAGACAAAATAGACTTTAAAATAAAGAATGGGGCTTCCCTGGTGGCGCAGTGGTTGAGAATCTGCCTGCTAATGCAGGGGACACGGGTTCAAGCCCTGGTCTGGGAAGATCCCACATGCCACAGAGCAACTAGGCCTGTGAGCCACAATTATTGAGCCTGTGCATCTGGAGCTTGTGCTCCACAATGGGAGAGACTGTGATAGTGAAAGGCCCACGCACCGCGATGAAGCGTGGCCCCCGCTTGCTGCAACTAGAGAAAGCCCTCGCACAGAAACAAAGAACCAACACAGCCAAAAATAAAATTAATTAATTAATTAATTAAAATAAAGAATGTTACAAGAGACAAGGAAGGACACTACATAATGATCAAGGGATCAATCCAAGAAGAAGATATAACAACTTTAAATATATAGGCACCCAACATAGGAGCACCTCAATACATAAGACAACTGCTAACAGCTATAAAAGAGGAAATCGACAGTAACACAATAATAGTGGGGGACTTTAACACCTCACTTACACCAAAGGACAGATCATACAAAAAGAAAATAAATAAGGAAACAGAAGCTTTAAATGACAAAACAAACCAGATAGATTTAATTGATATTTATAGGACATTCCATCCAAAAACAGCAGATAACACTTTCTTCTCAAGTGCACATGGAACATTCTCCCGGATAGATCACATCTTGGGTCACAAATCAAGCCTCAGTAAATTTAAGAAAATCGAAATCATATCAAGCATCTTTTCTGACCACAATGCTATGAGATTAGAAATGAGTTACAGAGAAAAAAACGTAAAAAACACAAACACATGGAGGCTAAACAATACGTTACTACATAACCAAGAGATCACTGAAGAAATCAAAGAGGAAATCAAAAAATACCTAGAGACAACTGACAATGAAAACACGATGATCCAAAACCTATGGGATGCAGCAAAAGCAGTTCTAAGAGGGAAGTTTATAGCTATACAAGCCTACCTCAAGAAACAATAAAAATCTCAAGTAAACAACCTAACTGGAGACCAGGAGAAGATGGCGGAAGAGTAAGACACGGAGATCACCTTCCTCCCCAACGATACATCAGAAATACATCTACACGTGGAACTGCTCCTATAGAACACCTAGTGAACGCTGGCAGAAGACCTCAGGCCTCCCAAAAGGCAAGACACTCCCCACGTACCTGGGTAGGGCAAAAGAAAAAAGAAAAAACAGAGACAAAAGAATAGGGATGGGACCTGCAACAGTGGGAGGGAGCTGTGAAGGAGGAAAGGTTGCCACACACTAGGAAGCCCCTTCGTGGGTGGAGACTGCGGGTGGCAGAGGGGCTAAGCTTCAGAGCCACGGAAGAGGGTGCAGCAACAAGGGTGTGGAGGGCAAAGCGGAGAGGTTCCCGCACAAAGGATCAGTGCTGACCAGCACTCACCAGCCCAAGAGGCTTGTCTGCTCACCCACCGGGACAGGCAGGGGCTGGGAGCTGAGGCTCGGGCTTTGGTGGGATCGCAGGGAGAGGACTGGGGTTGGAGGTGTGAACACAGCCTGAAGGGGGCTAGTGCACCACAGCTAGCTGGGAGGGAGTCCGGGAAAAAGTCTGCACCTGCCTAAGAGGCAAGAGACTTTTTCTTGCCTCTTTGTTTCCTGGTGCGCGAGGAGAGGGGATCAAGAGCGCTGCTTAAAGGAGCTCCAGAGACGGGCGCGAGCCATGGCGATCAGTGCGGACCCCAGAGACAGGCATGAGATGCTAAGTCTGCTGCTGCAGCCACCAAGAAGCCTATGAGCAAACACAGGTCACTATCCACACCGCCCCTCCCAGGAAACTGCGCAGCCCACCACTGCCAGGGTCCTGTGATCCAGGGACAACTTCCCCGGAAGAACGCACGGCGTGCCTCAGGCTGGTGCAACGTCATGCCGGCCTCTGCTGCCGCAGGCTTGCCGCACATCCGTACCCCTCCCTCCCCCCGTCCTGAGTGAGCCAGAGCCCCCACATCAGCTGCTGCTTTAACCCCATCCTGTCTGAGCAAAGAACAGATGCTCTCAGGTGACCTACAGGCAGAGGCGGGGCCAAATCCAAAGCTGAACCCTGGGAGCTGTGTGAACAAAGAAGAGAAAGAGAAATCTCTCCCAGCAGCCTCAGAAGCAGCAGATTAAAGCTCCACAATCAACTTGATGTACCCTGCATCTGTGGAATACCTGAATAGATAACGAATCATCCCAAATTGAGGAGGTGGACTTTGGGAGTAAGATATATTATTTTTTCCCCTTTTCCTCTTTTTGTGCATCTGTATGTGTATGCTTCTGGGTGAGATTTTGTCTGTATAGCTTTGCTTTCACCATTTGTCCTAGGATTCTGTCCATCCGTTCTTTTTTTCACTTTTTAAAATTTTTTCATAATAATTATTTTTTATTTTAATAACTTTATTTTATTTTATCTTACTTTATTTCATTTTATTTTATTTTATCCTCTTTCTTTCTTTCTTTCTTTCTATTTTTTCTCCCTTTTATTCTGAGCTGTGTGGATGAAAGGCTCTTGGTATTCCATCCAGGAGTCAGTGCTGTGCCTGTGAGGTGGGAGAGCCAACTTCAGGACGCTGGTCCTCAAGAGACCTCCAAGCTCAAAGTAATATCAAATGGTGAAAATCTCCAAGAGATCTCCATCTCAACACCAAGAACCAGCTTAACTCAACGACCAGCAAGCTACAGTGCTGGACACCCTATGGCAAACGACTAACAAGACAGGAACACAGCCCCATCCATTAACAGAGAGGCTGCCTAAAATCATAATAAGGCCACAGACACCCTAAAACACACCACCAGACGTGGACGTGCCCACCAGAAAGACAAGATCCAGCCTCATTCACCAGAACACAGGCACTAGTCCCCTCCACCAGGAAGGCTACACAACCCACTGAACCAACCTTAGCCACTGGGGACAGACACCAAAAACAACGGTAACTATGAACCTGCAACCTGTGAAAAGGAGACCCCAAACACAGCAAGATAAGCAAAATGAGAAGACAGAGAAACACATAGCAGATGAAGGAGCAGGGTCAGAACATACCAGACTTAACAAATGAATAGGAAATAAGTAGTCTACCTGAAAAAGAATTCAGAACATTGATAGTAAAGATGATCCAAAGTCTTGGAAATAGAATAGAGAAAATGCAAGAAACATTTAACAAGGACCTAGGAGAACTAAAGAGGAAACTAGCAATGATGAACAACACAATCAATGAAATTAAAAATACTCTAGAAGGGATCAATAGCAGAATAACTGAGGCAGAAGAACAGATAAGTGACCTGGAAGATAATATAGTGGAAATAATAACTGCAGAACAGAATAGAGAAAAAATAATGAAAAGAACTGAGGACAGTCTCAGAGACCTCTGGGACAACATTAAACGCACCAACATTCAAATTATACGGGTCCCAAAAGAAGAAGAGACAAAGAAAGGGACTGAGAAAATATTTGAAGAGATTATAGTTGAAAACTTCCCTAATATGGGAAAGGAAATAGTTAATAGTTAACTATTAGTTAACTATAGTTAACTATAAGTTAATAGTTAAGTCCAGGAAGCACAGAGAGTCCCATACAGGATAAATCCAAGGAGAAACACGCCAAGACACATATTAATCAAACTATCAAAAATTAAATACAAAGAAAACATATTAAAAGCAGCAAGGGAAAAACAACAAATAACACACAAGGGAATCCCCATAAGGTTAACAGCTGATTTTCAGCAGAAACTCTGCAAGCCAGAAAGGAGTGGCAGGACATATTTAAAGTGATGAAGGAGAAAAACCTACAACCAAGATTACTCTACCCAGCAAGGATCTCATTCAGATTTGATGGAGAAATTAAAACCTTTACAGACAAGCAAAAGCTGAGAGAGTTCAGCACCACCAAACCAGCTTTACAACAAATGCTAAAAGAACTTCTCTAGGCAAGAAACACAAGGGAAGGAAAACACCTACAATAACAAACCCAAAACATTTAAGAAACTGGGAATAGGAACATACATATCGATAATTACCTTAAATGTAAATGGATTAAATGCTCCCACCAAAAAACACAGACTGGCTGAATGGATACAAAAACAAGACCCATATATATGCTGTCTACAAGAGACCCACTTCAGACCTAGGGACACATACAGACTGAAAGTGAGGGTATGGAAAAAGATATTCCATGCAAATGGAAATCAAAAGAAAGCTGGAGTAACAATTCTCATATCAGACAAAATAGAGTTTAAAATAAAGACTATTACAAGAGACAAAGAAGGACACTACATAATGATCAAGAGATCAATCCAAGAAGAAGATATAACAATTATAAATATGTATGCTCCTAACATAGGAGCACCTCAATACATAAGGAAATACTAACAGCCATAAAAGGGGAATCGACAGTAACACAATCATGGTAGGGGACTTTAACACACCACTTTCACCAATGGACAGATCATCCAAAATAAAAATAAATAAGGAAACACAAGCTTTAAATGATACATTAAACAAGATGGACTTATTTGATATTCATAGGGCATTCCATCCAAAAACAACAGAATACACATTTTTCTCAAGTGCTCATGGAACATTCTCCAGGATAGATCATACCTTGGATCACAAATCAAGCCTTGGTAAATTTAAGAAAATTGAAATTGTATCAAGTATCTTTTCTGACCACAACGCTATGAAACTAGATATCAATTACAGGAAAAGATCTGTAAAAAATGCAAACACATGGAGGCTAAACAATACACTACTTAATAACCAAGAGATCACTGAAGAAATCAAAGAGGAAATCAAAAAACACCTAGAAACAAATGACAATGAAAATACGACGACCCAAAACCTATGGGATGCAGCAAAAGCTGCTCTAAGAGGGAAGTTTATAGCAATACAATCCACCTTAAGAAACAGGAAACATCTCAAATAAACAACCTAACCTTGCACCTAAAGCAATTAGAGAAAGAAGAACAAAAAAACCCCAAAGTTAGCAGAAGGAAAGAAATCATAAATATCAGATCAGAAATAAATGAAAAAGAAATGAAGAAAATGATAACAAAGATCAATAAAACTAAAAGCTGTTTCTTTGAGAAGATAAAAAAAATTGATAAACCATTAGCCAGACTCATCAAGAAAAAAAGGGAGAAGACTCAAATCAATAGAATTAGAAATGAAAAAGGAGAAGTAACTGACACTGCGGAAATACAAAGGATCAAGAGAGATTACTAAAAGCAACTCTATGCCAATAAAATGGACAACCTGGAAGCAATGGACAAATTCTTAGAAATGCACAACCTGCCGAGACTGAACCAGGAAGAAATAGAAAATATGAACAGACCAATCACAAGCACTGAAATTGAAACTGTGATTTAAAATCTTCCAAAATATAGCAGAGGGAGGAACACTCCCAAAGTCATTCTACGAGGCCAGCATCACCCTGAAACCAAAACCAGACAAACATGTCACAAAGAAAGAAAACTACAGGCAATATCACTGATGAACGTAGATGCAAAAATCCGTAAAAAAATACTAGCACACGGAATCCAACAGCACATTAAAAGGATTATACACCATGATCAAGTGGGGTTTATCTCAGGAATGCAAGGATTCTTCAATATATGCAAAACAGTCAATGTGATACACCATATTAACAAATTGAAGAATAAAAACCATATGATCATCTCAATAGATGCAGAAAAAGCTTTTGAAAAAATTCAACACCCATTTAGGATAAAAACTCTCCAGAAAGTAGGGATAGAGGGAACTTATCTCGACATGATAAAGGCCATATATGACAAACCCACAGCCAACATCATTCTCAATGGTGAAAAACTGAAACCATTTCCACTAAGATCAAGAACAAGACAAGTTTGCCCACTCTCACCACTATTATTCAACATAGTTTTGGAAGATTTAGCCACAGAAATCAGAGCAGAAAAAGAAATAAAAGGAATCCAAATCAGAAAAGAAGAAGTAAAACTGTCCCTGTTTGCAGATGACATGATACTATACATAGAGAATCCTAAAGATGTTACCAGAAAACTACTAGAGCTAATCACTGAATTTGGTAAAGTAGTAGGATACAAAATTAATGCACAAAAATCTCTTGCATTCCTATACACTAAAGATGAAAAATCTGAAAGAGAAAATATGGAAACACTCCCATTTACCACTGCAACAAAAAGAGTAAAATACCTAGGAATAAACCAACCTAAGGAGACAGAAGACATGTATGCAGAAAGCTATAAGACTCTGATGAAAGAAATTAAAGATGATACAAACAGATGGAGAGATATATCATGTTCCTGGATTGGAAGAATCAACATTGAGAAAGTGACTATACTATCCAAAGCAATCTACAGATTCAATGCAATCCCTAACAAACTACCAATGGCATTTTTCACAGAACTAGAACAAAAAAGTTCACAATTTGTATGGAAGCACAAAGGACCCAGAATAGCCAAAGCAATCATGAGAAAGAAAACAGGAGCTGGAGGAATTAGGCTCACTGACTTCAGACTATACTACAAAGCTAGAGTAATCAAGACAGTATGGTACTGGCACTAAAACAGAAATATAAATCAATGGAATAGGATAGAAAGCCCAGAGATAAACCCACGCCCATATGGTCACTTTATCTTTGATAAAGGAGGCAAGAGTATACAATGAAGTAAAGACAGCCTCTTCAATAAGTGGTGTTGGGAAAACTGGACAGCTACATGTAAAAGAATGGAATTAGAACACTCCCTAACACTATACACAAAAATAAACTCAAAATGGGTTAAAGACCTAAATATAATACCAGACACTATAAAACTCTTAGAGGGAAACATAGGAAGAACACTCTTTGACATAAATCACAGCAAGATCTTTTTTGATCCACCTCCTAGAGTAATGGAAATAAAAACAAAAATAAACAAATGGGACCTAATGAAACTTCAAAGCTTTTGCACAGCAAAGGAAACCATAAACAAGACAAAAAGACAATGCTCAGAATGGGAGAAAATATTTGCAAATGAATCAATGGACAAAGGATTAATCTCCAAAATACATAAACAGCTCATGCAGCTCAATATCAAAGAAACAAAAAACCCAATCCAAAAATGGGCAGAAGACCTAAATAGACATTTCTCCAAAGAAGACATACAGATGACCAAGAAGCACATGAAAAGCTGCTCAACATCACTAATTATTAGACAAATGCAAATCAAAACTACAAGGAGGTATCACCTTACACCAGTTAGAATGCACAGCATAAGAAAATCTGCAAACAACAAATGCTGGAGAGGGTGTGGAGAAAAGGGAACCCTCTTGCACTGTTGGTGGGAATGTAAATTGATACAGCCACTATGGAGAACAGTATGGAGGTTCCTTAAAAAACTAAAAATAGAATTACCATATGATCCAGCAATCCCACTACTGGGCATATACCCAGAGAAAACCATAATTCAGAAAGACACTTGCACCCCAATGTTCATTGCAGCACTATTTACAATAGCCAGGTCATGGAAGCAACCTAAATGCCCATCAACAGATGAATGGATAAAGAAGTTGTGGTACATATATGGAATGGAATATTACTCAGCCATAAAAAGGAAGGAAATTGAGTCATTTTTTGAGACATGGATGGATCTAGAGACTGTCATACAGAGTGAGGTAAGTCAGAAAGAGAAAAACAAATATCGTATATTAACGCATGTATGTGGAACCTAGAAAAATGGTGCAGATGAACCAGTTTGCAGGGCAGAAGTTGAGACACAGATGTAGAGAACAAACATATAGACACCAAGGGGGGGAAAGCTGTGGGGGTGTGGGGATGGTGGTGTGCTGAATTGTGCGATTGGGATTGACATGTATACACTGATGTGTATAAAATTGATGTCTAATAAGAACGTGCTGTATAAAAAAATAAATTAAATTAAATTAAAAAATTTAAAAAGAGTGAGCCATGTTTCCTTGTCTGTTGACCAGTCCCCTAAATTTTCAGCACATATCTATCTTCCATCATGATCTGATCTTTTACAAATACCAAATGATGCACCAAAGCATGAAGTACTAGTCCTGGCCTCAGTTTCTTCATCTATTAAGTGGGGTGGTTGTACATGTCCAAAATTACAGGAATAATTTAGTAATTTAAGGTAGAACAAAGCAATGATTATCCTGCAGGCATTCAAATGAAAATTACAAAAACTGTGTAATAATATGGAATAATGATCCTAATTCAATGTTGAATAATAGTAGAAAAATATTTTATTTTTACTTCAGTAACCATACAAATATATATAAGTGGAAGACCCTGCAAAAAGTGAAAATAACCATTTTAGAGTAGTTTGGTAATGGATGATTTATATAGATAATAACAGCTTGAGGAGATTACCCAAGATGGCGGAGTAGAAGGACGTGCTCTCACTCCCTCTTGCGAGAGCACCAGAATCAAAACTGGCTGCTGGACAATAATTGACAGGAAGACCCTGGACTTCACCAAGGAGGATACCCCACGTCCAAGGACAGAGGAGAAGCCACAGTGAGACGGTAGGAGGGGCGCAATCAGAGTAAAATCAAATGCCATAACTGCTGGGTGGGTGACTCACAGACTGGCGAACACTTATACCACAGAAGTCCACCCACTGGAGTGAAGGTTCTGAGCCCCACGTCAGGCTTCCCAACCTGGGGGTCCGGCTACGGGAGGAGGAATTCCTAGAGAATCAGACCTTGAAGCCTGGTGGGAATTGATTGCAGGACTTTGACAGGACTTGGGGAAATAGAGACCCCACTCTTGGAGGGCACACACAAAGTAATGTGTGCATCGGGACCCAGGGGAAAAAGCAGTGAGCCTGGGGGAGACTGAACCAGACCTACCTGCTGGTGTTGGGGGGTCTCCTGCAGAGGCGAGTGGTGGCTCTGTTTCACCGTGGGGATAAGGACACTGGCAGCCGAGGTTCTGGGAAGTTCTCCTTGGCGTGAGCCCTCCCAGAGTCTGCCATTAACCCCACCAAAGAGCACGGGTAGACTCCAGTGTTGGGTTGCCTCAGGCAAAACAACCAACAGGGAGGGAACCCAGCCCCACCCATCAACTGTCAAGTGGATTAAGGTTTTACTGAGCTCTGACCGCCATAGCAACAGTCAGATCTACCCACCACCAGAGCCTCCCATCAAGCCTCTTAGATAGCCTCAACCACCAGAGGGCAGACAACAGAAGCAAGAAAAACTACAATCCTGCAGCCTGTGGACCAAAAACCACAGTTACAGAAAGATAGAGAAGATGAAAAGGCAGAGGGCTATGTACCAGATGAAGGAACAAGAAAAAACCCCAGAAAAACAACTAAATGAAGTGGAGATAAGCAACCTTCCAGAGAAAGAATTCAGAATAATGATAGTGAAGATGATCCAGGACCTCGGAATAAGAATGGAGGCAAAGATTGAGAAGATGCAAGAAATGATTAACAAAGACCTAGAAGAATTAAAGAACAAACAAACAGAGATGACCAATACAATAACTGAAATGAAAACTACACTAGAAGGAATCAATAGCAGAATAACTGAGGCAGAAGAACGGATAAGTGACCTGGAAGACAGAATGGTGGAATTCACTGCTGCGGAACAGACTAAAGAAAAAAGAATGAAAAGAAATGAAGACAGCCTAAGAGACTTCTGGGACAACATTAAACGCAACAACATTCGCATTATAGGGGTCCCAGATGGAGAAGAGAGAGAGAAAGGACCAGAGAAAATATTTGAAGAGATTATAGTCGAAAACTTCCCTAACATGGGAAAGGAAATAGCCACCCAAGTCCAGGAAGCGCAGAGAGTCCCATACAGGATAAACCCAAGGAGAAACACGCCGAGACACATAGTAATCAAAGTGGCAAAAATTAAAGACAAAGAAAAATTATTGAAAGCAGCAAGGGAAAAACGACAAATAACATACAAGGGAACTCCCATAAGGTTAACAGCTGATTTCTCAGCAAAAACTCTACAAGCCAGAAGGGAATGGCATGATATACTTAAAGTGATGAAAGGGAAGAACCTACAACCAAGATTAGTATACCCGGCAAGGATCTCATTTAGATTTGATGGAGAAATCAAAAGCTTTACAGACAAGCAAAAGCTAAGAGAATTCAGCACCACCAAACCAGCTCTACAACAAATGCTAAAGGAACTTCTCTAAGTGGGAAACACAAGAGAAGAAAAGGACCTACAAAAACAAAGCCAAAACAATTAAGAAAATGGTCATAGGAACATACATATCGATAATTACCTTAAACGTGAATGGATTAAACGCCCCAACCAAAAGACATAGACTGGCTGAATGGATACAAAAACAAGACCCATATATATGCTGTCTACAAGAGACCCACTTTAGACCTAGGGACACATACAGACTGAAAGTGAGGGGATGGAAAAAGATATTCCATGCAAATGGAAATCAAAAGAAAGCTGGAGTAGCTATACTCATATCAGATAAAATAGACTTTAAAATAAAGAATGTTACAAGAGACAAGGAAGGACACTACATAATGATCCAGGGATCAATCCAAGAAGAAGATATAACAATTATAAATATATATGCACCCAACATAGGAGCACCTCAATACATAAGGCAACTGCTAACAGCTATAAAAGAGGAAATTGACAGTAACACAATAATAGTGGGGGACTTTAACACTTCACTTACACCAATGGACAGATCATCCAAAATGAAAATAAATAAGGAAACAGAAGCTTTAAATGACACAATAGACCAGATAGATTTAATTGATATATATAGGACATTCCATCCAAAAACAGCAGATTACACGTTCTTCTCAAGTGCGCACGGAACATTCTCCAGGATAGATCACATCTTGGGTGACAAATCAAGCCTCAGTAAATTTAAGAAAATTGAAATCATACCAAGCATCTTTTCTGACCACAACGCTATGAGATTAGAAATGAATTACAGGGAAAAAAACGTAAAAAAGACAAACACATGGAGGCTAAACAATATGTTACTAAATAACCAAGAGATCACTGAAGAAATCAAAGAGGAAATCAAAAAATACCTAGAGACAAATGACAATGAAAACACGATGACCCAAAACCTATGGGATGCAGCAAAAGTGGTTCTAAGAGGGAAGTTTATAGCTATACAAGCCTACCTAAAGAAACAAGAAAAATCTCAAGTAAACAATCTAACCTTACACCTAAAGAAACTAGAGAAAGAAGAACAAACAAAACCCAAAGTTAGCAGAAGGAAAGAAATCATACAGATCAGAGCAGAAATAAATGAAATAGAAACAAAGAAAACAATAGCAAAGATCAATAAAACTAAAAGTTGGTTCTTTGAGAAGATAAACAAAATTGATAAGCCATTAGCCAGACTCATCAAGAAAAAGAGGGAGAGGACTCAAATCAATAAAATCAGAAATGAAAAAGGAGAAGTTACAACAGACACTGCAGAAATACAGAACATCCTAAGAGACTACTATAAGCAACTTTATGCCAATAAAATGGACAACCTGGAAGAAATGGACAAATTCTTAGAAAGGTATAACCTTCCAAGACTGAATCAGGAGGAAACAGAAAATATGAACAGACCAATCACAAGTAATGAAATTGAAACTGTGATTAAAAATCTTCCAACAAACAAAAGTCCAGGACCAGATGGCTTCACAGGTGAATTCTATCAAACATTTAGAGAAGAGCTAACACCCATCCTTCTCAAACTCTTCCAAAAAATTGCAGAGGAAGGAACACTCCCAAACTCATTCTATGAAGCCACCATCACCCTGATACCAAAACCAGACAAAGACACTACAAAAAAAGAAAATTACAGACCAATATCACTGATGAATATAGATGCAAAAATCCTCAACAAAATACTAGCAAACAGAATCCAACAACACATTAAAAGGATCATACACCACGACCAAGTGGGATTTATCCCAGGGATGCAAGGATTCTTCAATATACGCAAATCAATCAATGTGATACACCATATTAACAAACTGAAGAATAAAAACCATATGATCATCTCAATAGATGCAGAAAAAGCTTTTGACAAAATTCAACACCCATTCCTGATAAAAACTCTCCAGAAAGTGGGCATAGAGGGAACCTACCTCAACATAATAAAGGCCATATATGACAAACCCACAGCAAACATCATTCTCAATGGTGAAAAACTGAAAGCATTTCCTCTAAGATCAGGAACGAGACAAGGATGTCCACTCTCACCACTACTATTCAACATAGTTCTGGAAGTCCTAGCCACGGCAATCAGAGAAGAAAAAGAAATAAAAGGAATACAAATTGGAAAAGAGGAAGTAAAACTGTCACTGTTTGCGGATGACATGATACTATACATAGAGAATCCTAAAACTGCCACCAGAAAACTGCTAGAGCTAATTAATGAATATGGTAAAGTTGCAGGATACAAAATTAATGCACAGAAATCTCTTGCATTCCTATACACTAATGATGAAAAATCTGAAAGAGAAATTATGGAAACACTCCCATTTACCATTGCAACAAAAAGAATAAAATACCTAGGAATAAACCTACCTAGGGAGACAAAAGACCTGTATGCAGAAAACTATAAGACACTGATGAAAGAAATTAAAGATGATACCAACAGATGGAGAGATATACCATGTTCTTGGATTGGAAGAATCAACATTGTGAAAATGAGTATACTACCCAAAGCAATCTACAGATTCAATGCAATCCCTATCAAATTACCAATGGCATTTTTTACGGAGCTAGAACAAATCATCTTAAAATTTGTATGGAGACACAAAAGACCCCGAATAGCCAAAGCAGTCTTGAGGCAAAAAAATGGAGCTGGAGGAATCAGACTCCCTGACTTCAGACTATACTACAAAGCTACAGTAATCAAGACAATATGGTACTGGCACAAAAACAGAAACATAGATCAATGGAACAAGATAGAAAGCCCAGAGATTAACCCATGCACCTATGGTCAACTAATCTATGACAAAGGAGGCAAAGATATACAATGGAGAAAAGACAGTCTCTTCAATAAGTGGTGCTGGGAAAACTGGACAGCTACATGTAAAAGAATGAAATTAGAATACTCCCTAACACCATACACAAAAATAAACTCAAAATGGATTCGAGACCTAAATATAAGACTGGACACTATAAAACTCTTAGAGGAAAACATAGGAAGAACACTCTTTGACATAAATCACAGCAAGATCTTTTTTGATCCACCTCCTAGAGTAATGGAAATAAAAACAAAAATAAACAAGTGGGACCTAATGAAACTTCAAAGCTTTTGCACAGCAAAGGAAACCATAAACAAGACGAAAAGACAACCCTCAGAATGGGAGAAAATATTTGCAAACGAATCAACGGACCAAGGATTAATCTCCAAAATATATAAACAGCTCATTCAGCTCAATATCAAAGAAACAAACAACCCAATCCAAAAATGGGCAGAAGACCTAAATAGACATTTCTCCAAAGAAGACATACAGACGGCCACGAAGCACATGAAAAGATGCTCAACATCACTAATTATTAGAGAAATGCAAATCAAAACTACAATGAGGTATCACCTCACTCCTGTTAGAATGGGCATCATCAGAAAATCTACAAACAACAAATGCTGGAGAGGGTGTGGAGAAAAGGGAACCCTCTTGCACTGTTGGTGGGAATGTAAATTGATACAGCCACTATGGAGAACAATATGGAGGTTCCTTAAAAAACTAAAAATAGAATTACCATATGACCCAGCAATCCCACTACTGGGCATATACCCAGAGAAAACCGTAATTCAAAAAGACACATGCACCCGAATGTTCATTGCAGCACTATTTACAATAGCCAGGTCATGGAAGCAACCTAAATGCCCATCAACAGACGAATGGATAAAGAAGTTGTGGTACATATATACAATGGAATATTACTCAGCCATAAAAAGGAACGAAATTGAGTCATTTGTTGAGACGTGGATGGATCTAGAGACTGTCATACAGAGTGAAGTAAGTCAGAAAGAGAAAAACAAATATCGTATATTAATGCATGTATGTGGAACCTAGAAAAATGGTACAGATGAGCCAGTTTGCAGGGCAGAAGTTGAGACACAGATATAGAGAATGGACATATGGACACCAAGGGGGGAAAACTGCAGGGAGGTGGGGATGGTGGTGTGCTGAATTGGGCGATTGGGATTGACATGTATACACTGATGTGTATAAAATTGATGCCTAATAAGAACCTGCAGTATAAAAAAACAAACAAAACAACTAATACTAAACTTTCATTGGGTTATTTGTATGGAAATATGTTAATATAAATGTTTCAGACATTACATGAAATTTCTAAAAATCTTATATTTGTATTTGTATGGAAATATGTATGGAAATATGTTAATATAAATGTTTCAGACGTTACATGAAATTTCTAAAAATCTTATATTTGTATTTGTATGGAAATATGTATGGAAATCTGTTAATATAAATGTTTCAGACATTACATGAAATTTCTAAAAAAAAAAAAAAAAAAAAATAACAGCTTGAATAATGGTAGAGTGTCCTCAATTAACAATCAAGTGGTTAGAGTGATTGCTGAGGTTTCATTCAGTGGTGGAATTTCATGATCCTTTGGTAAACACATTCTTGTCAGTGTTCAGCAAGTGTAAATGGGATATGGGGCCCCTCATGGAGATAAAAGATACATCTTAAAAATCTGGATAAAATGCCTTTATGAAAAAGTATGACTGAAATAGACTTGTTTATTCCACATAGTTTCAAAATAAGAGAAAGCTCTTATGCTCTTGTCTGAATTTTTCCCTTAGGCCAGGAAGTGTTAGGCACCCAAGGTTCCTTCTGTATATCTTTATTACAGATAGTAGCTACTACACTGCACAGGGACTGTGTGTCTTTGTTTAACTTTCCTAGGAAATCGTGACCCCAAGAAGACAGGAATGGGGCTTCACTCCTTTTCAAATCCCCAGAACCCAAGTGCTTTTCATACAGAGAAGGGCCAAATTAAATGTTGACTTCAATGACTGAATGAGAGAAAAGGAGTATAGGTAGATTAGCATTTTCTCTTAAAAATAGAGATATCGCAGCTGTTCAGGAGCTTGTTGTCCCATCCCAGGGACAGTGTTTTGTTTGTTTGTTTGTTTTTCTTTTTCACTTGTTTGTTTTCCCCTCAAGCCATCTTCATATTCACAGCTCACTGGACTATCTTCTTGCTGCCAAAAAAACATGATTTATATTTCACCTCACAGGCCCGAGGTTTCCCGGATCAGACTCATTAAGGTTGATAGTGTTACACATTCCCCTTTCCTGTTTATTGTTTTAGTCAGCATTGCTAACAAACCCCCCTTGCTCATACTGATTGTGTTCATCTTTATAGAGTGTGCTGAGAGGGTCTCTCCTGGGTGACCCCCTTCTCCCACAGAGAACACGAGTCTGTCTAGGCACCTTGGTCCTCGAATCCTCTTCAGAGAAAGGTACTACGTTTCCTAAAGCACGTGGATGTATCATTTCTACAGGTCCTGCTGGGGCGCCGGGAGAAGCAGACCTAGACAGCAGTCCCTATTGGCATCCAGATACAGAGGCACATATAAAACGTTTGTTTTTTACTTGTTAATGTTGTTTACATCGCATCTGTTTTTTTATCACTCAGAATACTCCCCCTATGTTCTCCACCTTTAAAAGTTACCTTGCTACTGGCTCTTTAATCAGCATTAAATATGCCCAAGTCTATCCCATCTAAATACCTCCTTCTCTCTTATTCACCATTCAGTTCCTTCAAAGTGTCCACAATCACT
This sequence comes from Balaenoptera physalus, assembly GCF_965194825.1. Taxonomy (NCBI): domain Eukaryota; kingdom Metazoa; phylum Chordata; class Mammalia; order Artiodactyla; family Balaenopteridae; genus Balaenoptera; species Balaenoptera physalus. The sequence goes on along the minus strand of NC_138897.1, from coordinate 39,677,380 downwards.
GTCTTCACTTTCCCTCACCTTCCAGCCCCTCCTCACCCCTCGCTCCAATGGATCTAGTCTCCCAAAGGTCATCAGTGGTTTCTGCTGCTAAATCCAGTGGACACTTCACTCCCTAGATACTCTAAGCTCTCTGCAGCGATGGACACTGTTCCCACTCTTGCACTGAAAGACGTGCTCTCTTTCTTTGGCTTCTCAGAAACCTCAGTCTTTTGGTTTTTCTCCTACTTCTGTAGCCATTACTTCAATGACTTATTTTCTTTTATTGCACCTTAAATATGTGGGTTCTGTTTTCATTTACCTTTTCATTTTACTTTGTCTTCCAGGGCGAATTCATCTGTTCCCAAGATTTCAGAACCCTACATGCTGATGATGTTCATAGTCTCCAGCAGTACCTTTCACCTGAGCTCCAGAAGTAATATTCCATATAGTAAACACCTCCATTCGAACATCCTAGAGGTACCTCAAATTCAACACATCATAAAGTGAATTCGCTATTCCACTCCCCCAAATATGTACCTCATTTGTACTCTTTATCTCTATCAATAGTAGGGCCATCTACCCACTTACCTGAAACAGAAACCTGGTAGTCATTCCCAATTATTTCTCATCTTTTTCCTTTTACCCTCTTCCCACCCAACCAATCACCAAAAGTTAATTGCTTTTCCTTGCCCCTGTAACACAGCATTCACTTCACCTACTGCTGATGCAGCATGACAAGGGAATGTTTTAGATGCTTCTACACAAGTCAGAATAAATTACAACTTGCATGAAATTAAATCTAGAACAGTTGGTTTTCATGGCAGGACACTTTCATCTGCAAATCAGAATTCCCAACAAAAAGTGGCTCAGATATTAAGGGTACCATTTATAGCTTACTTCACAAGAAATTCAAAAGTAAATATCCCTCAGCATCAGTGAACCAGAGGAAAGATAACAAGGATATAGAAAATCTACTTTCTCCTTTGTGAGGCATAACTCAAACTGCCTTACCAGGTTTTTCTCTCCTCTTTTTAAACTTCCATGAGACTTCCTCCTAATACTATTTGTCTGTAACCAGCTTCTGTTTTATGCCCATAGCTCACCTTCTCAAGTAGATGTAAAAATGGTCAAAGGAGAGAATAGGGTCTTACACATATTTGAATCTGTCACTGAGGTATTTATTATGTCTTGGTAGGCACCTACAGCTTAGTCATCATTTGAGTAGTTGACTGATTCAAAGTTCTACTCATGTCCTTCCCACAGAAGATTTCCACAGAGATGCAATGCATGCTCCCTGGTGTGGAACACAGGCTTGAAGTGGGAAAGGGGTATATTCACTTGCTTATCCAGCAAACTAACTCAAACCCACTTGCATTTTCTTGGTTCTCTGAGGTGTTACTGCATGAGTCCGGTGAGCATGCATTTGAGGTGAGTTCCTCAGAGTCATGTTTTTATGCTGCCAACATGGCTACAATTTTATCTGGATGGAGTTGAAGCCTTGTTGATTTAATCTAGAAATTTATTTCTGACAAACAGCTGGGTAGCATTTGTCACTGTGTTTGGAATCCAAAGTCAAGACTGAGAGTCAGTGTCACCACTGTTTGGGTGGTAGTGAACAACAAACATGGTTTATTTCCATCATAAATTGTTATTTGTTAGTTTTACACTGTGCATAAACCTATAGGCTAAACAATGGGAATATTTTACACATTTTACAAATAGAGACATGAACACTCTGGAATGAGTACTATGTTGTGGCATCCAAGTTTGAGTGTTTTATTCAGAGGATCTGTTCTCTTTAATCTAGACTTTTTCCTCACTTATATCAATCAATGGAGCAAAAATTAAATATATGTGCCATCAAATCTCCCCTCTTCTCTTGGCAGATATTTACTAGAGGACACTGCTCTTAGCCTCACATCTCACAGATTCCCTGACAGCTTCGTCAGGGAAGTTATGTGAGACAACACATAAAAAGTGTGGGGTTAGTGTAGACATTCTGTCAGTGAACAGAAAAGTAATTCAGAGCCCCTGCCAGAATTCAGCTTTCTATAATATTTACCAACTGAAGTCGATTTGGAAGTAAAGCCCCCATGTGGGGAAGCCAGAGACTCTAACCACATTACCACAACATTTTTCAAACAACTGGCTGTTTCCACAGTAACCAAACATCATTTAGGCTGAAGGCTAACCAAACATATGTGTTTTACCTCACCTTGAACATTAATAAAATTACATGAATCAAGAAGGGGGATTGCAACTTTGTAATCTCCCAGTCCTCTGTGAGGTTGGTGCCCACATGCAGAGCTAAGCAACTGCTATGGCAAATTAATCCTGGAGCAATCAACTGGAGGTTAATTCACTGGGTAATTAATTATTTGGTTTGTACCTGAGGATTTAAAGTAGAATTCAAAAGTATACACAATATAATACAGTGCATTTACTGGAAATGGAACACAAATTTGTCTCGAAGCTTTCAAGAGAACTGCAATAAAAAAGAGAAGCTAACAGTCACCTCACTTAGTGTCTAGAAGATAAAACCCAAGCTAGGTGCACAGAAGGGGATTCTTTTGGTATTAGGAGCAGAGTCCTCATGGAAAAACACTCTCATGTAGTGAATAATGTCTTTTAAAAAATACATTCACGTCTTAAATACAAATACATTCCCATTATGAAAGCATTAATGATTTTCAAAGGGCTGTTTCTTGGAAATCTCTTGACATTGACATGGCACCAAAGTTTAACACAGCATTATTTGTGGTGCTGCTGCCATTACTTGCATAAATAAGTTAGGCAATGGATCAGGAATTAGCAAGCAACATTTGTTTATCAACTCTCAGGGTAGCCTGCTGCATCGTTTGTATTACAGCTTAGAGGTGTGCAGAAAAATGGAAGAGATTTCTCTTTTTTAAAAAAATAATCTAAAATTAGGGGACAGATGGGCTGTTACTTATAATGCTCCGGCTTTTTGAAAAGCTTCCTAAGATTTCTTGGACCCAGAAGCTGTACCTATCTAAGTATCCTGAAGTAGAGATATAATTATTTAGAAACTTTGGCAGGGGAAAAAACAAACTGTTTTCACTAAAATGGAAGTTATATCTAAATTTATATAGTCTGGCTGTGTTATTGACCAAATCGCTACATAGATTTTTTAGAATTTCTATCCCCTCTGCCAATATATTAGCTTCTCCCAGGGCATCAATTACTGCAAGCCATTTTTTGGAAGGTATTCAGAGACGGCTACCCTAACAGTTCAGTAATCTGTATCCATCACCCAATGCAATCTGTTATTTCTATAACCCCTATATGTGTAGTAAATTTCACTGAAATATATCGAATATTACAGAAGATATGCCAATTTGATAAGTTTGCTCAGCTTCCATTTTGTCTCAAGATGAATGACTGTGTTAAAAATAAAGAGATATCTTGACATCCTATTATGAAGTACACAATTTCAGCAAAATAGTTCAATGTAGAACAAAACTATACTAAAACAAAAAGTTTCAATAGAGTTGAAAGAGAGCAACTACTCCAGCAGAAGGAAAAAAAAAAAAAAACTGAACTGCCTCCTGATCAAAAGGCACTTCTTTTATTAAAACTCCAGCAAGATTGTGCACTCGAAGCTCTCTGGGCTTAGGCCAACTTTCCTTACTGTGTAAGAGCCCATATTCCCCTTTCTATGACCTAAACAACATTCTTACTATCCCCAGAAAAAATCCTGTGGTAGACTGTATTTTCCAAAAGGGCTACAGCGATGTCTCCTATCTCATGTGTTTTGCAGTGTAATGGTGTTCCTCCCCAACAAGAGGTGGAGTCTATTTCTCCACCCCTTTGAATCTGGATGGACCCTATGTCAGTTTTGATTGACAGAATAGGGCAAAGTGATGCTGTGCCCATTCCTGGCATAATCCTTAATTAAGCTGGCATCTTCCAACTCTTGCCTCTTGGAGCCCTTGTATGAAGTCCATGCTACTCTGATAGAGAGGTATTTGGAGGGGTTCTCAGGATCCAGACACATGAGTGAAATGCCAGCCATACTGGACATCCAATCCAGTTGAACCTTCAGATGATCCAGCCCCAGCTAGTCTCTGAGTACAATTGCTTAAGACATTCCTAGTGAAAACTCCCCAGTGGAGCCTCATCATCCCACTGAATCATGACAGAAAGTAATAAATTGTTTTCTAAGCCACTAAGTTTGGGGGTAATTTGGAACAAGCCAAATTTTCTAGCTCTATCCATGTTCTTATTCCTGTGCTGGAATTACATTCTTCTCTATTTCTGCCTTTTAAATTCTCATTCACTCATCAAAAGTTGACTAACTCAATCCCTCTAACCAGCACTAACCTCTCTCTCCTTTCTAGGTCCATAATAATTTGTCCATATCTCTGTTCTATGAGTTTCCACTATCATAGTATACAGAACACAGACTCTACATTTATGGATTCATTAATTCCAAAATATTTTTTGACTGCTTCCCATGTTCCAAGCAGAAATGAATGCAGTAGACTGCCAGGCCTCAAAGAAATTATTGATTAGTGGGAGTGACAGATATAGACAAGATGGAGATTGGTGATTGTAGTACACACAGAGCTTCACAGAAACAATGAGAAGGGATGGCAGGAAGGGAAGGAATTAGGAGAGCCTTCAGGGAATAAGAGAGCCCACTTCAAAGAGATAAGGAAGAATGTTCCCTATAAAAGGGACCACATGCACAAGCAAATTTCCCAGAGGTGAGAGGCAGCATGGTACTTCTGAGATACCACAGGTATTTCTGTGTGACCCAGGTGCAACCAGGAATTCTTGAAGGGTTAGAATACTGAAGAGGAAGGGCATAGATTACAGAGGGCCTCTACACCACGTTAGAGAACTGAGACCCTAGGGAGAACCTCTAGAGTTGTAAGGAGAATGTCATTGTCAGGTAAGAGCAGTGATTTATTTTTCTGACATTTACATGGAGGGTGGTGATGAAGAGGGCAAGTCTGAGAGAAGAGAGAGTTCCATTAGGTATCCATGGCAATAGTCCATCTCAGAGATGGCAAGAACCTACTCAACAGATATGGTCATGGTGATGTCAAAGAGAATTAATCTAACCCAACTCATGCATTTATAAGAGGAAAAACTAAAACCTCAGAAGGATAAGAGCATTTCCCCATGCTGTGACAATAAATCAGGGCAAAAGTTGAGATAATATTTAGGTTAACCGATTCTTCACTTTCTCCATTCTATTAAAATGATATTTCCAACCTCCTAGACTACTCACTCTTCATTAAGAAAGTTATCAAGTACTATTCATCTTTATATTTCTTATAGTATGTAGTGCAGATCCTTATAAACAGTCAGTGCTGGAAAGTATTTATTGACTTTTGTTGATGTTTAACTCACATTCTGATGACAGTAGTATAATAATGTATATCATATTACTGTTACTGATAGTCTTTCCAAAAAATTTTAATGAATGTGGAGCAATTTTAAAAGATATAATTCTGATTTAAAGAGTGGACATTTTGGTAGCAACAATGTGTCATGGTATTTTTAATAAAAGTATTTACTCACTCACATTCCCCCCATCTGTAAGTATGAATCCTCTTCCTTTGCTAAGGATCAGCTGGGCACCAACTTCAGAGGGGTCCTGATCCTCTGAGCTCACAGCCATCTGTGAGCCATCATGTCTTCTCAAGCTCCCATGACATAAAATTTCTAGGGCACTTTAGAACTTTATTCATTCTTTCTCACGTTTTTCTATGATGGTGTCATATATGTTTATCTTGTTTCCTCAATGAAATGGTATCATTGTGGTAAGAAAGGCAGTGAACACACTTCCTGATCCTTTCTTTGCACACAGGAAGAACACAGAATACAGTTAGAAATATTTGACCAGGCAGTTTATAAAAGAGCTTTGAGTATACCCTTGCCTTCAATGTATTTGTAAACAAAGACACATGAAATAATTACAAAGCAACATTTAAAGGAAATGGGCTTGATGACAAAGTGGGGAATAAATGTTGAACAAATTAATATAGTATTTTATTGTATTTATGTTCTAATTGACTAATGATAATAATAATGCCTTTTGTTTATAAGGTGTCATATGTTTTGCAAAGTCCTTTCATAACCATTAACTCATTTACTTCAGAAAAACTTATACTAAGGAACATAGAGTAATTGAAAAACATTGGCATTATATACCAAGGAACAAATTACCAACTTTAATCAGTCAAGGAAGACTTCAGAAGTAATTGTGTGCTAAAGTGAAGTTTTCTAGAGTGAAAATGTATCATTTTACTTTGTCTATGAGATCTATAAAGAGTGATTTCTCTCCAAGGGAATAAGCAGGGACTTAAAGATGTCAAAAGATGATTGCAAACTTGACATGGAATCCTGAAAGGCAACTAAAAGTAAAATGAAGACAACAAATATTTTCTCCACTATCACTGCTCTGAATCTAGAAGAAAATTATTGTATCCTCTTCAACAAATAAATTTGATTTCTTAGAAAAAGAATATTATTGAACATGTAAGAGTCAGCCAGTTCCATTATCTTTCTCCTTACACACTCCCCCTTGGTGACTAATGAAATGGGCCAATAATTATTTTTCTCTTCTCAGGGTCTTCTCTGCATAGAGTTTGGGAGCTCACCTAGCTAACCACTGGGGCTGGCCAAAAACAACAAATCAGGTAGAGAAGGCAGAGAACTGGATGGATCAGAGAGATATGTCACAGGTCTTTTATTATAACAATATTTTTAAATAACAGATCATGTTATAGTTCCTTGGGTCCATTTGCTACCACAAAAGCAAGGATTGCCTCTTGTGCACAGAGTCCAATAAAAATCAGATAGTAGATTTCCAGTACATGAAATATACTGTACTACATTTGTCCATGTTTTTTAATTCAATTTTTATGAGCCTCTGTGGTTGAGGGAACTATGGCTAAAGGAACAGGGAATTCTGGGTACTTTAACTGCAGGCTGATATATGATCATAAAATTATAAGGATGGAATAGACCTTGGGAATCAACTTGTCCAATTCCTCTCATTTCATAGGAAATTGAGGTCTAGAGCAGTACTTCCCAACTATGTACATACCATGACAACATAGAAAGTGAACCCATTTTTATGTCACAGTAGGATAATTTCTAAAGGTACTTATGGCTAAACGTGACCATATGGGGTCGCTGGCTGTCTTTAGCCCTTCTTGTCCACCAAGAAGTCTATGGGGATAAATATCTTGGCACTTCCGTGTGGCCAAGGGCACATCAAGGGGGAGCTCTGGTCTAGAGTCCACACATTCAAACAGCAGATTTATAGAAGTAACATCTGAATTTCTGACTCTCCAGAAGGTTCTTTTTTTTCTTTTTTTAATAAATTTATTTATTTGTTTGTTTATTTATTTTTGGCTGAGTTGGGTCTTTGCTGCTACGCACAGGCTTTCTCTATTTGTGGCGAGCAGGGGCTACTCTTCATTGTGGTGTGCGGGTTTCTCATTGCGGTGGCTTCTCTTGTTGCAGAGCACAGGCTCTAGGCATGTGGGCTTCAGTAGTTGAGGTTCACAGGCTCTAGACTGCAGGCTCAGTAGTTGTGGCACAGGGTCTTAGTTGCTCCGCGGCATGTGGGATCTTCCCGGACCAGGGCTCAAACCTGTGTCCCCTGCATTGGCAGGCAGATTCTTAACCACTGCACTACCAGGGAAGCCCCTCCAGGAGGTTATTGTATTACCTTGGCCAATTGGTCAAGGGCAGTTGTAAGTAATAGGATTGTCCAGAATCGGGTTTACGGGATGCAAATGGTGGTTGCCTGGAACCACCATTTGCAGGCAAGACTGGAGAGTTCCAGTTTTCTTATGCATATCTATTTAGCGTCTCTACTTTTCAGATCCTTCCAAGATCTCCGACCTTATAAAATGGCAAATTTAAATCACTACTCTATCCCACTCTCCCTTCCTCATCCACTAACTTTCTTAATAACTAAAGAGAACTGTGAGTTTTGCAATAGAAAAAAATTTTAATATGAATAACTGCTACAAATTCCATACACACACACCCCACACACATAAACAAAAGCACTCATAAACGTCTATGCTGAAATAATTCAAATTCTATGAGGTTACAAGCATCTTACTTATTATAACTTCTCAAAATTTTATTTCACTGTACCATTTTCTTTAGCACTTAGGCTGAGACAAGGTTCTTGCTGAGTCCAAGGGTGGTCAGATCTCTGCCTCTGTAGCCTTCCTTAGCTGGACTCAGAAAACCTGAAAGGCTTCTAAACTGTTAACTTTTTGCTTTATCATATTAAACTTATGTGAATCATGCTTCACTTTTATGTGGTGTTGTGGCAGTGACAAAATCAGAAACACCAAGGTGGCTGAGCAGTCGTGTTAGTAACATTCTGCTCATTAGCCTTTCTCCTCTGTCATGACTCGTTCCACACTGAATTCTTTTTTTTTTCTTTTTTTTTAATAGTAATCTTTTATTTATTTATTTATTTTTATATTTATTTTTGGCTATGTTGGGTCTTTGTTTCTGTGCGAGGGCTTTCTCTAGTTGTGGCAAGCAGGGGCCACTCTTCATCGCGGTGCATGGGCCTCTTCACTATCGCAGCCTCTCTTGTTGTGGAGCACAGGCTCCAGACACGCAGGCTCAGTAGTTGTGGCACAGGGTCTTAGTTGCTCCGCGGCATGTGGGATCTTCCCAGACCAGGGCTCAAACCCGTGTCCCCTGCATTATCAGGCAGATTCTCAACCACTGCGCCACCAAGGAAGCCCCACACTGAATTCTTTTCTGAGCTCTGAAAGAGAGAGAGAGAGAATGCGCCCACTTATGAAATATTTTCTTGTATGCTGCACACTTGAGAATGTAGCAAGATGTCTCTCATTCCATTAAAATTTATTACTTTAGTAAATTCCAGGTTGAAAACAAGTGACTACAGAATGATCTTTTTTTAAAACATTTGGAAAGCTTGTTTTTTAAACAACTCCATTTCCTTTGCACAGAGAAAGCCTCAACTATTTATTCATTTCGTTTGACTACTTTTTTAATCTCAGTTTTTATGAGGACACTAATGACCCTCACAGATTGTTACCCTCCAGTGAAATTAACAGAGCTTTGGCAGCGGCTGGATTCCAGTTGAAGAGTTCTGAAACTCACTGTAAATCTTCTGTTTTGTTGTTCTTCAAACTAGGCTTTGCCATCTGCCTTATGAATTGAATTTTTGTTGCGGTATTTCACATGATCTAAAATATGGTTATTGCCATCCATAAACTGAGGTTCCTGGAGAGTATTAATTAAGTCCAAAATATTGCACTAATGTGCACAGTGAAATACAACACAAATGTCATAGCATGACCATCATTATAACTCTCTATGCATTCCATGATTGCTGTTCTCTCAAAACCCAGAGACAATTTGGCTGTAGCAGCCAAGGAGGTTAAATCTGAAGACTTAAATTCATGTGTTTGAGATAAATTGAAATAGATCTTATTGCTCCCAAACAGTCTCCTGGAAATAATGGCATCTTGACATTTTATCAGTCACTCAAGCGGTCATTCTCAGCTGTATCAGCTGGAGCTTGAAGGATAGAGCCGTAAAGAAAGGCCTGTCAGCCATAAACATTCCTCAAAACCATGAAAACCACAAATGAGAGCTTAAGTAATGGAGGACGAAATACCCTTGATATTTCAACAATTACCTGCAAGAACAGGCTTTGTTCAGAACTGTGGTCATTTTTTCAAAAGACTTACTTGTCAGGGCCAGACTGGGGTAAAGGGAGAGAAAAAAGAGAAGACGGAGGAAGGTAAGGGTGGATACGATGCCTATAGGTTAAAACATGAACTTGAGTTGGCTGCATATTTAAGCTTATGGGAATCGTTCAACAGCAATAAAATAAAAATTAAAAAAAAAAATAAAGATGGACCTGAGGACATTAATATCATTAAGCTTGTAGTGAAGTTTTGAGATCATTAGAAAGGCATTTACACTGCTCAGCTGTTTCCTGTGTGGCTATTCCTGATGTCAAGTTACAGAGGAGAAAAATAGCAGAGAATGCATTGCAGGGAAGTGAAGATTGTAGTGAATAAGAGTGTAAGTGTGGGAAGGCAAAATGAATTTAACTTCATTACGCCTCAAGAACATATCACTGTGCTGTGGAAGGAGAAAGACTAATTTTAAATGGACTTGGTGCTATTAACTGGGCAATTGGGACCCAAGAAAACTAAATGAAATTGAGAATACAACACAACCGAGTCACACAAACTCAAGAGACAGCAAACCTGGAAAGGTTAAATGCCCTAGAAATTGCATTTGTGGAGTTTCTCAACACAAGAGATTAATGGTTACTCAAAGCAATGGATAAATATTAGCTGAAGACCATTAGCCGAGGAAAACACATCAGTGTATCACGGTTCTCAGGGCTTATCAGATCAATTTTAAATAGGTTTATCTTGGACTTTTCTAACATTTAATGAGGAACAAATTGTTTTTTTTTTTTCCTGTTTCCTCTACCCATGTTGACTTTTTGATATTACCTAGGAGAGAACAATTAAAATAAATGGGTCTGTGACAAAGAGTTAATTTGCTTGTCTCTGAAACAATTGGAAAAGGGTAATTTTATGATTGTTTCCTCCTATTACACAGTTTATCATAAGTATTTAGATTGAATAGTAGATTCTTTAGATGAGACAAGAGTTTGAATGGTCATCTGGCTCTTTCTGCAGCTTTCATATGGCACCCACCTAAACAATCTCAGATTGACATGACTCTACCTTCTTTTTAATAGCTTTCAATCTATGTCAATCATAATCAAAATGTCAGTCAATTCTCTTTATATTTAACAAGAACAAATGAAAACAAACACAAAATATATATTATTGTCTATCTGGCACCAGTCACTGTGCTAGGAGTGGTAGGGAATTCAAAAACAAATAAAGCCCAAGTCCTTATCCTCAAGAAGCTTAGCACCTACAAATCTAATTCACTCATGTGGTATAAGCCCATTTCTTCTGTCTCCAGGAAAAATGGGGAGAAGTGCAATTATTTTATTCCTAGCTTCTTGATTGTATGCAGGGAATATTGTAATCCAAATCTTCCTAATTAGACATTAATAAACCACTGGGAGGAAACAAGGGAGTAGTACCTGAAGACTGAAGAGATCAAATGTCAGCCTTGTGGCCTGGGCTTCTGCCTCAGTCAGCCTTTCTTTGTCTCTTATCTTAGCCTTAAGGTATCATTCTGTTCCCCCACCAGCTATGCGGCCTTTTTGACCATTCTTGAAATCAAAAGACTATGAGATGTCAATTTGTCTCTTAAAATTTACTATCTTTTTTTTTAAAAAAACTTTCTTTTTCTATAGTTACACTCTGAAATTCAGCTGGAAGAACTCTGTGATACCTCTCTAAATCTTTTGATAGGCAGCAAGTAAAGCAATACAAATATTCAATCAAATGCTACAATTTTGAAAGTAGCAAGTGACATTTCTGCTTCCTTCAGTGAACCATGCATTTTGTCTTCATTAAAAGAATCACTTCTTTTATTCTATGTCAGTGGCTCATAATAAGACATCAATAGAGTAGTGTTTATATGCTGCAGCTTGGCTGACCTGTAAAACAGCTTCTCATGACCCCAATATTTTCCTTTGTGAACAGTACAGCATGAAATAGCCTAGTCCCACCCATACAGAAGGCTACAATGTCACAACAAACAAGTGTACATGGTGTGCATGCACACTTTTCATAGACTTAGGACTGTCCCTAGGTTTGAATCTGAGTACATTTTTGGTCTGAAAACACAGGTCAAGAGTAAAGGAAGCTTTGAGAAGATTATTTCATGAAAGAACAAAAAACAAATCTCCAGTAGTCAGAAAAGAGAAAAGAAATGTGTCCCTTCTCCTATCAAATAAATGGAATATTACAAGTCTTAGCAATAGTGACATTTTTGTTCACAGTGGAGGCTCTACATGGGGGAATTCAATTGGGGTAAAAGGGTACTGAAATAAAGAACTTTATACTCTCTATTTCTCCATCTCTGTCTCTCTCTCTCCCCCTTCCCCCCCCCACACAAGAAAAACAAAAAGAAAAACACTCAATCTTTCTGCTTTTACAATAAGTATGCATAATTTTGTGTTTTAAAAAGTTAAAAAGAGGGTTTCCCTGGTGGCACAGTGGTTAAGAATCTGCCTGCCAATGCAGGGGACACAGATTCATGCCCTGGTGCAGGAAGATCCCACATGCCATGGAGCAACTAAGCGCGTGCACCACAACTACTGAGCCTGTGCTCTAGAGCCCGCGAGCCACAGCTATTGAGCCCACATGCTACAACTACTGAAACCCGTGTGCCTAGAGCCTGTGCTCCACAACAAGAGACGTCACTGCAATGAGAAGCCCGTGCACCGCAACGAAGAGTAGCCCGTGCTCGCCACAACTAGAGAAAGCCCGCACGCAGCAGCAAAGACCCAATGCAGCCAAAAATAATAAAATAAATAAAGTAAATAAATTTATTTAAAAAAAAGTTAAAAAGAGGGCAAAAATCTCAGTTTCTAATACATAGCTTGCTTTCAATAGACATGTTTTAAACTTATATTTTTCAAAAAGAAGTGTGTCCAGTATTTATTCTTCCCTGTACCTTGCTGTTGAACATAAATTCCCCTTGTCCCGCTCATAACAGAAAAGAAAAAAAAACCTATGAAAATCAATGGGTGCCCTAAAGATTGCTTGGGACCCATAATCCGCATTTCCCTTCCACCCAGATCATCCATTTGCATTTCCTTGTTTAGCTCATTTTGGAATTCTCAGTTCCATATCCTGTCTTCAAAACTTGCCTCTGGGCCACTTTGGTTCAGAAGATCCTCTGGCTTTCCAGTCTGGATCTTCAAATTTCCACTTCACCTACTGTTAATGTTTTGCTTGAATCTCTTGATTATCTAGGCCAGAACTCCAAGCTTCTGTCTCCAACTCTGGGAAACCACAAGACTGAAAGATCTAGCTCTTTAAATCATCTCCTTCTTCACCCAGAGGAACATAAATCAAGTTAGCTGGAGAGTAGATTAGATAGTCAAAATAATAATAATTATTGCTATTTTCATTATTTTTAAAAAAGAGAGAGAAATTCAAATCTAAAGGGTAAGTCAGTTAGTAGGAAAGATGAATAAACTAACCTGAAAAGGAAGGAATCCAACAAAAGAGGTAGAAAGCAAGGAGCATTTCAAGGCAGAGAGAAGGAATTAAGCTACTATCTGTCAGTCCTCACCCAAACACTAAAGACACTACTGGATATGGCCTCTGGGTAAAGAGTATTTCTCAGCCCACCTGAGTAACAGGTGAGGTGATGGGACCTTCTTGTTTCTCTTCTCTATTTTCTTCCCCCACTTCGTGTTTATACCTATTTCTCTTTTTTGTCTATCTATTCAGACAAACAAGTACGAATAAACCAACTCCTAAATTTTACATAGGAGTAACTATATAGGAATAGCAAAGAAGGAGGAAAATTCTGTCCTTATGCTTAAGGAAATTTGTCTATAAATGGGGATACATGATTTATACTTGTATTAATAAGCAACTGAAAAAAGAAATCTCTGCTTTCTCTAGAAGAGTCTGATAATGAAGAAGCTTTGCGGAGTGTTTGGTTAGGAAAGAAAGGCCAAGACCTGAATTTGGAGATAGGGCCAGAAGGGAGCTGAATTTGTTTGCATAAGAAAATGGGGGAGAAATATTTGATCCTCTTGGGATCAGAGTAGAAAAGAAAGGAGAAGGGAGGAGAGAGAATGACTCAGCAACTTAGAAAAGTATGGGAAGGACTTCTGTTGAGGAGCAGGGTTATAAGATTTTGCTTTGCTAGGATACAGAATCCATTCTTCTCTCCAAACTTTCAATACAGTCTGCAAAATTCGAAAAACAAAAATAAAAAACCTGGTATTTTTGTGGAAATCAGAGAAATGGGCTAAGACCCATGCTTGGATAGAGGCGCAGTGGAAATAAACAAGGAGAAAACACAGCATGGGAAATCTGGAATTCAGAGGAGACAAGAAGTTAGAGCCAGACATGTACCTTAATATCATGACCTTGAAGTCTTGAAAATCTTGGGGAAGGCAGTGGACTTCACACAGGGCATAGAACAGGAATATAGGCTAACCTAGATCTCAAGAAGAAAGGAAACCAAAGCTGACATCTGGGTTCTCCATATAACTAGTCATATGATGTAATATGTATGTGAAATATGTAATACACACCAAAAAAAAATTGCTAGGGAGAATGAAGAAATCAAAGCAAGTAGAGGATCAGGAAAATACTTTAGAAAAGGTAGAGTTCAAAGAATGAACTTCATCCTGATCTCACTAGCTAATATGAAATATGTCTACTTTATTATAATGTTAGTGCACTATCATTTGGAAGATGTGTCTTAGCCTCAAAGGTTTTGTAAAGACACCCAAAGCCCTAGGGACTAGTCGCATTTAACCCCAAACCAAAACACAGGGGAAAACACAATATCATCCAAGGGTGTCCCAGGAGTGTTCTAGTTTTTTTTTATCTTTCACTCAGGGTCTAATGCTAGAGGTGTCTTTCCTATGAATTCCTCACATAGGAAAGGGAGAGTGCTATCTTACTATTTCACTTGCTTCTTATCTGGGAGAAGCATAGCTGTCAGATGTCTTTGAATCTCACTTCTGACATTGACTAGCAGTGTGACCCTGCGAAAGTTACTTGACTCTTCTGAGTCCCAATATTACCATCTATAAAGTGAAAATGAGAGCAGCTACTTCATAATATCATTAAGAGAATTACATGAGACCTTACAGCTTGGTGACTATAGTTAACAATACTACATTGTATACTTGGGACCTAATTAAACTTAAAAGCTTTTGCACAGCAAAGGAAACCATAAACAAAATGAAAAGACAACCCACAGAATGGGAGAAAATATTTGAAAATTACTATGACAGTAGAACTTTAATGTTCTCACAAAAACAACAAAATGGTAATTACGTGAGGTAAAGAATGTGTTAAGTAACCTTACTGTGGTAAACATTTCCCTATATATATGTACATCAAATGATAACATTGTATACCTTAAACTTACACATTGTTATATGTCAATTATATCTCAATAAAGCTAGAAAAAAAATCTCTTCAGTTCTAAGCATTTCTTTAAACAACTAGACATATATGGGGAGGCAGAAGAGGGGGAAATACAAGAGTCTTTGTTTCCATTTGCTGACAATCCAGTAACAATGGTTAAGGATTCCTGAGGACTCTTCTTGCCAGGCATTGTGCAATGTGCACTGCATTTATTATTTCCTTTCATCTTTATAACTACACTGTGAAGTATAGACTATTATTACTATTTTACAGATGAGAAAAACCAAGGCCTAGAGAGGCTGAGTAATTTGCTCAAAGTCATTTCAACTAATTAATCCATAGCAGAGACAGGAACTGGACAAAAGCAGTCTAGCTTAGAGCCTAAATTCTTCACACTCACTCTTCTGTCTTTTTTTGTATTATATTTACATAGCAAAAATATAACCACATTTACTTCTAAGGTAATAGATTAATCTATTGTTCATTTTATGTTGTTACAGCTGGAAATCCTTGAGAGCTCCCTCCCAACCATTGAGGAAGGGTAAAATACAGGTAATTTATTAAAGTCCCTCCTATTTTGCCTCAGAAAATATCTAACAGCTATCGACAGACCACTAGGTAGCTCACTACCACTCACCAAGCCATTAGCTATCAGAAGTTAATTGTATTCTTATTTCCCCAACTCCTGTCCCTTGTACTGGTCACCTTAGAACTTCCACGGCTCTGAAACTGTTCTCTTGGCTCCATGCTGAGTAACTGAAGGCCAGCTCTGCCCACTTCCCAGGCCACACCTCCAGACCCACCCAGTCAAATTCTACCCTCTTCTCACCAATCAAGAAGGGAAGTGCGGACATTGGGCCAATTATGAGCCACGAAAATGAATTCAGCCTAAATTTGTAGTCAGGAATGACTTTAACAAATTGGGGAGCAATTTGCTTAAGTGACCCCATCTCCTACACTTAATGGAGAAACTGAAATTGCCCAATCAGTGGAATATGTTGTCTCCTTTTGCAAACAAATAATCTATTTTAAGATTTTTTATGCCTTCAGTGTTCTCTTTTCTGGGTCACAAATGACAAAGTGCACAAAGTTTTATTCATTTCTATCATGGTCCTGGGGATGTTAAAAATCACATTCTGCTTTTAATAGCTTCTCTATCAGTACAGGTAGTAACCTCTTACCCAGCCTCTGTCTCTAACTGCTATTCCTGCCAGTCTGTGTTAACTGTGGAAACAATTCACTTGTGTGAATTCATTTATTAAGTGCAGAATACAGCTAAGTGCTTTGCAGAATATATACAGCATTAGCACTTTGTGAGATTCACTGTGGTTTTGTAAATTGATGACAAGAATAATGCTTTACATTTATGTAGTTCTTGATATTTTTCAAAGGACTTTTTGTGTTCATTATCTCATTTGATCCAAATCTACCTTGCAAGAGATGTAGAATAAGTATCATTCCGCCTATTTTATATTTTTTTTTAAATGAGGGTCAGAGAGGTTAAGTGACTTATTCTGGGTTAGATAACAAGTTTTGTCAGTGTCAGTTTGGAACTGGGGGCCCCCTAATTCATTGTACATTTTTTAAAATTGTAATACAGAAAAATGCAAACAAAAAACAAAAACTATGTGCCAACTACACACAATTAATAAATGTTATCATTTTGTCATGGAAGGAAGGAAAGGAGGGTGGGAAGAAGAAGGGAAGGGTATTTCTAGCTGGTTGGTTCACAAAAGCGATAGAATTTCATCTCACTCTTGAAGGGTAGTTGAAATGTTAATGGCCAGTTAGAGAAGGAATTGGCATAAGCAACAGTGTGGGTATATGACCATCTATAAACATGCAAGCTGAGTTTATGAAACACTGGGTTCAAAAATGTGACTAGAGCAGAAGAATCAAGTAAGAGAATTAGTAACAAGTAAGCCAAGATCAAATGTTAGAGAATCTTGAATACCACCCTAAAGAGTTTAAGGCTATTCATATGTGCATAGCTGAATACTAACATGTATTCTCAAGTCAATCTATTAATCTCAACAATTACTACTAGGCTCAGTGCGGGGCAAAGTAAAAAGGGCTTTAAGCAGTGTAATCTTTGCACCCGAGATCCTACTCCTACTTTTAAACACCTTTACCCAACTTTTTTTTCTTTTTCTTTTTATTTATGGCTGTGTTGGGTCTTCGTTTCTGTGCGAAGGCTTTCTCTAGTTGCGGCAAGTGGGGGCCACTCTTCATCGCGGTGCGCGGGCCTCTCACTATCGCGGCCTCTCTTGTTGCGGAGCACAGGCTCCAGACGTGCAGGCACAGTAGTTGTGGCTCACGGGCTTAGCTGCTCCGCGGCATGTGGGATCTTCCCAGACCAGGGCTCAAACCCGTGTCCCCTGCATTGGCAGGCAGATTCTCAACCACTGCGCCACCAGGGAAGCCTGACCTTTACCCAACTTTTGATCTGAATGCCCATAGTGCCAGTTTCAATCAAAAGTTTCAATGCTTGACCATTCTTTGTTGGGAAATATTTCCAAGAAGCCTATGGGTAATATCTCAAATAACTAAAATCCATTTCACTGGTTACATAAATTACCAAGAGTTTTTTTTTTTTTTCATGCAATCAAGCAGTTGAACTTAAATATTAAGAAAATGCAAAAAAAAAACATGACAGTGAAACATATGCCCTCATATATTTCTTTCAGGTGCACTGAATTGGGTGATTGGGATGGACATGTATACACTGATGTGTATAAAATTGATGACTAATAAGAACCTGCAGTATAAAAAAACAAACAAACAAAAAAAAACAACTAATACTAAACTTTCTTTGGTTTATTTTATGGAAATATGTTAATATAAGTGTTTCAGACATTACATGAAATTTCTAAAAATCTTATATGTTCTGGTATAAAAAAAAAAAGAAATACAGGGCACTTCACATGTATAATTTACAAGTTCCTAGTATCCACATTAATAAAGTTTAAAGAAACATGTGAAATTCATTAAAAAAAAAAAAATGTGAAAAAAACATGACAGTGAAACATGTGCCCTCATATATTTCGTTAAATAAAAAAAGCATTGGGCTCCATATCCTGTGGGACTCATTACATTTAGGCCAACTCCAGCAAGTTCTTGTTCCCCATCTCCATCCTTGGTGACGAGAATTCATGTTGGTTGAGAAAAAGAATGATGAGATTCTGTAGAAATTCCTTGGTAAAAGAATATTGAATTATGTTCCCTGGGGCCTACTGATTACATCAGAATTTTTCAGCCTTGACACTCTTAGCATTTTAGGCCTAATAATTCTTTGTTGCAGGGGTGGGGCGAGTGGGGAAGGGGGTAGCTGTTCCGTGCATCAGAGGATGTATAGCAACATTCATGGCCTCTACCCACCCACTAGATGCCACCATTAACCCCCTAGTTGTGACAACCAAAAATGTCTCTAGACATTGTCAAATGTCCCCTTGCTGGCAAAATTGCCCCCAGTTGAGGACCACTGCACTACACCACAAAAGTATCTTAACAACAGGTTTGAAACAAAACTAAGAAAAATAAATTAAGTAGCATTTCCCTCAGCTTCCCAGTTCATCAGGACTTTGCTATATAGTCTCATTTGCCCAGGTAAACCTATCCAAACCAATAATGGATGAAAAAAAAAAGATTACAGAAAATAAATCCCAGCTATGAACCAGTTAACTAACATTCCACAGAAAGTTATAGACAATTTCCCCCAAGAAATTAAATTCCTTTACAAAAGTACCCTGAGGACTTTTAACACAAATCACTCTTCTTACTCGAGACTATTTATCATTTTTTAGAGCTTATAAATTATACACACCAGCAGCAATTTTATACACCAACAACCGCAATAATCCAGACACAAAACAGCAGTTGAAGGGTATTTTATTCTAACAAAGAGAGAAAGAGATGGGGCTGGGAGAACAAGAAAAAGGAACTAACCGTGCTCTCCTTTAGAGCTCTCCTCTCAGGAACATAGCTTTTCTTCTCTGTCTTCACTGTCTTAATAGATTTCATCTTCCTTTAAAAGATAAGTCACAATCTGTCCCTGAAAACAGCCGTTATCATTAAAACACTCCGCTGGGGGCAGAGGGGCAACATTACTCAGTGTGAGACAGGACATGCAAGAAGATATGTGACACTTTTCCTTCAGGGCCAGCATTTTGGAGAACAGAGGGGCTAAGACAGGACTCTCAGAGGTCATCTTTTCTATTGTCTTGCCTCTGATTGAGGCTACAGTCTAAGCCATTCAAAAGGGAAGTAGTCAACTCCCTCCATTTACATCTCCAGAATGGAGTGTTTTTTTCATTTCACAGCAATTAAAAGAGTGAAGATTGCTGCTAGAACAATAACATTCCTCTTTCAGTTATAGCCTATGCTCACCTTAGCTATCCTGATCTGAACATAACTTATAATGATCAAGAATCAGATGCCAGATATTCATCTGCGAAGCACACAGGGAATACATCACGTCTGCCCTCCTGTGATGTGGGTGAAAAGAAATCAGATGAAGGACACACACAGAGTGGTCAGCTCTCATTGCAGCGCTTTTCCTCTCCTCGTTATTTGGCATAGTGACCTACATATCACAATTAAGCTGCACGCCATTTACAGGACTCAATAGATGATAGAAAATAAAGTGATTACAGTATTTAGAGCTGGAAGGCACCTTAAAAAACCTCTATATCCAAACCCATTTTACAAAAAAAGAAAGCCAAAACCACAGAGGCAAAATGACACTGCCCAAGGTCATTCAGTTCATCAGGCACCCATGAGAACCAAAGCCCCCATCTCCCAACTCAACCGAATGCTCCCTTCACGACAGTAATGCTGCTTCTCAGGAGCAGTGACAGAAAACCCAGCTCAAATTGGTACCAGAAACATGAAAGGAAAAAAAAAAGGGAGTTCCCATAATCAAACAAATCAGACAGAGTATTTGTTTTTATGAGGTTCCTCAGCAGCCATTCCCCTTCCTGGTAGCTCCCAATTTTCTTTTTGAGACACCTGCTGGTCTTCCATTCTCAGCCATGCAGTTTGGGTGGGTTCGGCCTCACTGCCAGCTCCACGCATTCACTATCACTTGCAGAGCCCTTCAAGGTAAATGAATTTATCAGATTGCTTCCTCCCCGTAAAAGGAAATACAAGCAATAGGAAGGCAGGCACATTGAAAGTAGGATTGGAACTAGGAATTCCAAATATACACGTTTCTATTGTTTGGAGCTGATGCTAAGTTTTTTTTCTTATATCCCCCAAGAAGCTTGGCAGACCCCAAGACCAGGGAGGCCCAAGACTTCCCTCCAGATATCAGAGGGCAACAGCTGCTGAATATAGCTCCAATTTACTAACTCAAAGTCCTCCTGATCCAAAGAGGAATCAACAAGAACAGACTCAGAGAACTCTACCAGACAATAGAACATTGTGCTTACGTTCCAAGCCACTTCTGGTAAACCCTCTAAACTTAAATTAAATCCCACATGTGCTGAAGATCAATGACTCCATTTATTACCAGTTTATCTTTACTTTTTTAAGTATTATCTAAGAATAACCTTGATTATATTTTATATTTTTATCATAAAGATCACGTTTGACTAGCATTTTTATACTTATCAAAACCTAACACGTATTGTCTTATTTGATGCTCACAAGTCATTATTTATCCCCCCCCACCCTTTTTTGGGGTTTTTTTTTTTTTTTTGGCCACTCTTCTTGGCTTGCAGGATCTTAGTTCCCTGACCAGGAATTGAACCCACACCCCCGGCAGTGAAGGCATGGAGTCCTAACCACTGGACCGCCAGGGAATTTCCCTATCCCCGTTTTAGAGATGAGGATGACTGAATCACAGGTTCAAAGTGATTACCCAGGATTACACAGTGAAAGAATGGCAGACTCAGGATTCATGGCGTGAGATTAAGACACATTTATTTTATATGATGCAATGAGTGGGGCTGTTGTTTATTTTTCTTGGAATGTCTACAAATATATAACTATCCTTCTCTGTCTTCAAATCTCTGAAGGCTTATCTGATCTCCATAAATTAAGACATATATAGATCCTAAAGCAGACACAAAGAAAATGCTTTTGAAGTAACATGACATTATGAGAACTTCTGACAGGTTCATTAGGATTTCATGAGATTGACTGGGTGCTCCTGAGGTGGATAGAGGGCTCCCTATGACATGTGGCAGGGGAGGGGAAGGGTGCATGTGCATATCCGTGTGAAATAACAGAAGAGCAACATGTTATAGATCATGCTACGAAAATGAAAATCAGAAAAGCACATTTTTCTTTTTTACATAACACTGTTGACTTTAGATTGGGACTCAGGTGACCACTTCGGTCACCTGAAGTTCAAAGCAACTCCTTAGCTATGCTAACTATACTTAGATTCTTACTCCTCTTTCTACTAAAATAAATAAATTAATATGCATTTTGGACAATGACAATGATCTTGTGTCTGTGAATCTGGAGGCTCTTTTTAAATCCCCATGCTCTGGAAAGCAGTGCTGTCAATCAGAGGCGTTTAACTCTGTCACCCATTATTCATTTACCTACTTTTCTGTTTGTTCCTTATCATCAAAAATGAGGAAATTTGGCCACTTTATTGAAGTTTCAGAAGATTTAGTGAAAGGTTTTGAAAGAATTACTTCCCAGTTCAGTGCTGGAAAGATTAAGAAAGGTGGCAGAGGCAAGCAGCAACTAAATCCTAGAGGATAGAAATGGAAGAGCTGTCTCAGGAAGAAGAGATGGGAGAAGGCCATGGGGTATGAAGAAGTCCAGACATCTTCTCCCAACTTCTGCTTCAAACAGGGCATCTCCACTTCTACCTGTTTTATGTATTAAGATTTTGTTAAGAATTAATTTGTTAAATTCTGGTTCCACAGACATACCCAAAAAAAAGTTTGAAAAATTCGAGCTTAATTCAGGCAAAATGACTTGGTCCATATCTCCTAGTCACTGCAAAACAAGGATCTCAGCCCAAGTCATCTGTGTCCCAGCCCATGTGCACTTCCCCAGCCCCGATCTTCCAGACCTCCTACCTCTAATCTCATTGAATCCTCACAGAAACCAGGCAAAGTAAGTATGATTATCCTTCTTTTATGGAGGCAAAAACTGAAGTCCAGAACTTCATAGATTGGAATACCTATGTCTCCTGACTACAAACCCCTTGTTTTTTGCACCATATGCATCAAGCCTCAATGCAAAAGACTGTGTTGGGTTTTTTTTTTAATATGTGAGTCATGTTATCTCAACTTCCTATTTTAATTTAAATTGTCTTCTTTAGACATCACCTCGTCTCTTCTGAAATGTTCTTTGTCCTTTAGCTTTGAGTCCATTTCTTCTCTATTAAACTGACTGTGTATGTGCTACCCTTCCAAAATGACCTCTGCCCAGCACAGAAAGCCATCCAACAGGCCATTTGTTACACCCCATCTCTTTTCTTTTACAAAGGGGACAAAAGGCTGTCTTTGAGCCCCCTTTGGAAGTGTTTTCATGCTAATCCAAGAATTACTGTTGTGTTTGTTTTCTGGCTGGTGTAGTGTGAAGCCATTCATGAGGCCGCATGGACCTTGTCTAGTCACATTCCAGGCCATTCTTGGAACATTTTGGGGAAATGCATCATCGCTCTGCTGGTGGGAGACAAGTCTGTGTCCCTGCCTGAGGCTGGCAGCCAATGCATCCATGTCCTTGATTGCGCACGAAAACATCTCCTGCTATCTCTGACAGGCAGCTCACAGCACACTCACAGGGAGGAGGGAGAGCAGAATTAAATGCTCCAAAAAAACTGAGACTGAGAATAAAACAACAACCTCCTGAATGTAGGGAAAGAAAGTGAGCTGAGTACTTTAGTCAAGGAAACACATGCTTTTCCCAAACAACCTGAGTTGTTATGGGTTAACAGGAATAGATCCAGAATGGGGATTGGGAGATATGAACACCAATTCTGATTCTGCCACTAACTACCTGTGTGACTTTCAACACATTCCTTTATTTTGTCTTATAGTATCAGTTATAAAGTGGGGCTAAAATTTCAAACCCCATAAGATTCTGATAAGGCTGAAAGAAAATACAGTCCACTGATGCACTTGGTAAACAACAAAAACCAGACAAATAGCCATTGCTGCTGCTGCTGCCATCTGGGCCTCAGTTCCTTCACCTCTAAAATGAAGATACTGGGATAAAACTATGTCTCCAAGGCCAACTGTTTATCAGGAACACCTAGGGAGCTTTGTATACATGTAAAGTAGGGGCCTCACTAAAATCTTGAGGGTTAGGACTCAAGGATGTATTTTTATTTTAATTTCCCAGATTATTTGGACACAGCTTGCCCAGGACTGGTTTTTAGGATCTCCTGGACTATCCACTGAAGATCACTCGTTCAGCATTTAGTTATTTTCAAAGAAGACACACTAGCTGGTATAAGCTGAGACTGCCCGTAATTTCACCATTAAAGATTTAGTATTTTCAGTTCCAAAATCTTATTTTCAAAAGTCCCCTATTAAAAGGTAAATATCCGGGCTTCCCTGGTGGCGCAGTGGTTGAGAATCTGCCTGCCAATGCAGGAGACGCGGGTTCGAGCCCTGGTCTGGGAAGATCCCACATGCTGCGGAGAAACTCGGCCCGTGAGCCACAATTACTGAGCCTGCGCGTCTGGAGCCTGTGCTCGGCAACAAGAGGCCGTGATAGTGAGAGGCCCGCGCACCGCGATGAAGAGTGGCCCCCGCTTGCCACAACTAGAGAAAGCCCTCGCACAGAAACGAAGACCCAACACAGCCATACATACATACATAAAAAGAATGTAAGCAGACAAGAATATCATTTAAAAAAAAAAAAAAAAAAAAAAATTAAAAAAAAAAAAAAATTAAAAAAAAAAAAAAAAAAAAAAAAAGGTAAATATCCTTGATGGGGGCAACATCCCAATCTACCACAGCTTATTTGTTGACCCTTCTCAACTACACTAATGATTAGAGCACACTTACCACCGTGGAACACAAGAGAAGCCTGTGTATGTTTGAGGACAGGATTGTCTAGAACAATCTCTTTATTTTCAAATATGGTAACTGAGCCCCAAGGAGCTTATAAGTAGAGTGATCATATAATTTTCAGCCCAAACAGGATGCTTTGAGAGTGAAAGGGGGATTATTGATAGCTACATTAGATACAAACCAGGGCATACAGGGACTTATGTTTGCCCTAGATAAAAGGACTTGTCTATGTGACAGAGAAAGTTAATATGGAAAAGAAAGAGATGAGGAATGTCAAAGAGTGGACTAGAACTTCAACCTCCAGACTTCTCCTTCTTCAACCAGTGTCTCAGCCTGTGTGATTCAAGTTCACTTCACTCTGGGTCCATAGTCACCCATAAACAACCTAACAGTATATATCTTTCTCCTTTACTTCTTTTCTATCTCCATATTCTAGTTGGCCCATGTTGGAACTCAAACCCCATCACATCTGTGACACTCCATTGCTTCAGTGAATTCACTAACATGTTGAAGGTGCCTTTCCTTTGGATGAGCAAAGGCACCTGCTATAGAGAATCATCAGAAGCCCATGTAAATATCAGAGACTACACAGGGACCCTTAGAAATGTCCCCAACTGAAGACACATGTTCTTGAGGTTGTTTTGAGACCCTGACAGTCCTATAGTTAACTGTCCAGAAACCCTGTGTTTTACCCCTCTGATTCTCATTGTAGTGCCATAACTAAACCCAAGCTGCCAGTCTGTCAATGCTCACCAGGCAGCAGGAAAAATGTCTCTTCCCAATATCAGATTTTCTAATATTACTTGTCTGACAAAAGTTATTTCATTCTGGCTTTATTTCTAAGAGATGACTTCTGGGTTGGTAATGAACCTCTTCCTATAACCTTATCCTTAGTCATATTAACAGGTAGCAAACACCAAGCTTGGGATTTAAAAAATAAAATAAAATAACCTGGTTTCCAGTCCCCTTTCATGCTTGAAAGGAAATTTGTAAATTGTCAACTTGACTTAATTTTTCCTCTGGACTCACACCTATTTGCTGTAATAAGAAATCTCCCCTGGGTATCACTCATCTACAGCACGTGGCAGGAAAAAAGGGGATTAGGATTGTATTTGTTGACATCTCGAAGCGGATTTTCTTTCAGCAAGTCTGCTATCAATTCTGTCTGCCAAAATAGCATTTTAATATGTTACCTGCCGGTCAAGTATGTTCTGTTAAGTTAACTTCTGCTGCTGCTGTGTTTTCTGATGCTGTTTAGCATTAATTTTTCCCATTGTTACCAAGCTTATTATTTTTAATACAAATGTGGATTATGCTATTTTGATCGTGTCTCTATTTCTGCAATGCATTGGTTTAAAAGAAAAAAGAAGAGGGTGCAGAGAGGGTAGAAAACTGGTTTTCTCTAGAGGGAAAGACTAGTTTAATGAGTTTTATTCTGTAGTTGGGAAGATGCTCTTAACCTCCTTGGCCCAGTAGGAAGTGATTTCTTGACACTGTGCATATTGCAAATGCATTTTTATCAGAGCTGCCTAAGGTGGACACAGAGGGGATTTCTCCAGTATTTAACGAAGCCATCTATTTGCAACACAAAGTAACACTATGTTTACCCTTCCTCTTTGTCCTGGGTATGGTATTATTCCAGAGGCATTGCTTCTCCCTTGCAACTGTCAGTGGCCAAGGGTACTTTGCAGCGTGTTTGGGATCATAATTGGCAAAAATGTCTGCTCGGTAGTGAAGAAGGAAAGGTCAGATGTGACCTGGTGGGGGCCGTTCTCCAGTTTGCATGACATGGACATCAAAGTGCTTCGCGCATTCTCCAAAGTTCACAAACCCTTCTCTGCATTCCAGGGACACGGCTTTCCTCCCTGCCAGATAATTAGCA
The DNA here is from genome assembly GCF_965194825.1 of Balaenoptera physalus. NCBI lineage: Eukaryota > Metazoa > Chordata > Mammalia > Artiodactyla > Balaenopteridae > Balaenoptera > Balaenoptera physalus. The sequence continues at coordinate 39,651,470 of NC_138897.1, read as the reverse complement.
GCAGCAGCAGCCCAGCCGCCTTGTCGCTGGGCACTCAATGGTGCTCCTTTCCTCCGAGCTCATTTCCTTGGAAGGTGAGAGCCATTATCGTAAAGAGGGACATTGTAAATTCTGTCCCTTCTGCTACATCATGGCTCTGAGCAGAGAAATTTGTGTTTTCTGCCAGGGAGAAGAATAACATTTATTTAATGGATGCTGAGCAAAAGGAATTCACATTTCATGCTTCAGGGCTTAAGCCGATCCTAGATCAGAAGGGAACTTTTCCAGGCTCCAAACTATACAACTGTGTAAGTGCTTAGTGCTAACAACCCTTCTGTCCCATCTGGGGATGGTTTGAGGGGTACCATCTCAGGGGTACCTCCACAACCCCTCAGCTCCTGAATTTGTTCACAAATCATGTTTTTTACCACTCTCCCACCAGCTTCCCCTAGAAATTTAAACCTAGTTATGCTTCTCACAGATGGCTCTGTTCCATGGAATTTCAGCTCTGCCCATTCAGCCTCCCAGACCCATCAAGAGAATCCTCGACAGTGTTATAGCTGTAATATATGAGTGTGTCCTCACTCAGAATCGGGAACAGCAGAAAACTGTGAGGACAGAGAGAGCCTGGGATAGGGGAAAGAGGACAGCTTTCAAGCTAGAAGGATTGATCCAGGTTCAAACCATCTTTGCACCCTAAATAGTTGGGTAATCATGAATTGCTTTATCTCATTGACAGTTTTCTCATCTGTAAAAAAGAATAATAAATCTTACCCCACAGCACAGTTGCGGGGACCAAGTGAAGTCACATGTGAGATGTGAAGTCCGTAGAGGACAAAAGTTGGCCCATGTCTCCCTTCTCTCAGGAGATTACCATCTAGTCCTGTTCTAACACTAGCCAGCTAAGTAACTCCTGGCAAGTCATTCAAGTTCTCTGTGAGTTCATCTTCAAAATGAGGGAAAGAAAAATCTCTATCCTGCCTTCCCTGAAGGATTATTATACAGATTAAATGAAATATTCATTAAAACAGAAAATTCTACAATGCAAAAAACAAAAGTGTTTCCAAGAAATAAGGTGTTAATATTATGCTGATGCTACTGTTAATATCTTTAAATTCTAGAAATTGTGTTTTATAAACTATCATCCACAATTAACTAAGCCCATCTAAAAATACAATGATACCTTTTAATCACATGTAGATATAGGTCACAATGATGTGATGGTGGAAAAGTTGACATAATCTTGTGTCTTGAGAATAGGTTTGCTCTCAGATCTGGGATAGAAGAGTCTCAGTGGCTTAGTCTATAAGTAAAATGAATAAGTACTTGGAAATTTGAATGCATTATAATTAGGCAAAGGCCTTGAATGTAAACATGTGAAGCATGTTACAGATGCTCATTGAATGTCCGATTTCAAGTGTTTGTGGTGTTCTAGTCAGCTTTGACCATCCTCCTTACCCCCATTGCTGGCCTCTGGGCCTTCTCTACCCTTCTCTCGTATACACTCTGACCCACTTCAGTTCCCAGTGTCTCCTGAACTTGAGAAAGGTAATAACCAGGCATTTCCAGTTGTACACTCAATTCTTGCTAGGAGACTAGTTCCCAGTCTCCTAGCCAAGGTTCTGCTCCATGCCTTTAATTCTACTGAAGGTATTCCTCACCTGTCCATGCCTCTGCCCCATTTCTCAGTCTCTCTACAGTGAGCCTCTTTTTTTCCTCAGTCCACGTAACCACTGACAGCTTCAGAGAGTGCAAGACAAGGATCCAGCTGCCGGCAGATAATAAATCAGTCTCTGGGGCCCAGTTGCAAATTCGTGGATAACGGAGACTAATTAGCCCAACCTAAGTCACATGCTCACACTGATTAAACAACAGTAACAAAGGGGTGGATCACTGTTGACCAAAATTGGGGGAGTAGCAGGACATTATTAGCTGGATACCCCCAAGGTATCCACCACACATGGTAGCGTGGTCCCCAGCATTGACCTCTACCCCTGTCCTAGCCCCTTTAGGTGATATCTTCCACTGAGCCCTCCACAGCCTGCAAGATATCATCAGGCCATGCCAGTGACTTTGCGGGCCCTAGAAGACAATCGCACACAGTGTCTGCCACTTGGTTCACTCTGGTACTTTATCTGCCTATACTGGGCAATGCTCCTACTTCTACTGTGTCTCCCTATCTCCACTAGAAGGTGTTGTCCCTCTGTTGAGTCCCTCCACATCCATTAGGCAACAGGCAGCTTCAGCCAGGTTCCATCACTCCTGCTGCAGTGCCCACCTTTGTTGTGCATTGTGGAAGTTCTAAGAAATACCTCCAACAAGACACTGCTGTTGCTCAGAAGTCATTGTCTCCTCAGCTGCCCTTCTATAGCCTGCACTTCCTGCCAAGTACCTATACTGGTACATGAACTATTTAAAGAGCCACAGTACTTGAGAGTGATATGGAGAAGGGAACTAGGAAGGGAAAGAATGCTTCCAGACTTCCACTCCATTCTTGTGTCAAAGTCTGTTAGTGTTGTATTAAATCCAGATTGCTCATGCCTTCTGTGTTACAGAGATTTAGGTGGAACTACTTTTTCTGTCATTTGTTAGTGACCCTCAGCATTACTCTAAACTCGAGGCTTTGCCAGTGGGTCAAGATCATCATGCCTGGTTCCTTCCTTCTTTTTTTATTTTTAATTTTATTGAAGTATAGTTGATTTATAATGTTGTGTTAATTTCTGCTGTACAACAAAGTGACTCAGTTATACATGTATATATTCTTCTTCATATTCTTTTCTATTATGGTTTATCAGAGGATATTGAATATAGTTCCCTGTGTTATACAGTAGGACCTTGTTGTTTATCTATCTTATATATAATAGTTTACATCTGTTAATCCCAAACTCCCAATACTTCCCTCCCCCACCTCCCCTTCTTCCTTCTTTAACATGAGTTTTTTTTCTCCTATGAGACCACTTAGCTTTCATGAAATTCCTTCTGGCATGGCCTCAGATCCCATTGTTTCCTAGGCATGGACATGTAAGAATCTCATCTTGAACTGGGATCTTGCCACAGTTGGAATTAAAAAGACATAACTGTGGACTAGTTGTGAAGCTAAAGTTTAATTAAAAAGGATTTTCCTCACCATAAGTTTATCAGAATCACTACCCTTGATGAATCTCATTATCCAGTCAACTAGGATTTTGTTTTTATCAGGAGCAGTCTCCTACAAAGAGGAAGTTGTCCCCAAACAACTTTGTTTTCTCTGTATTAAAACATTTTCTGTATTGAAATTGTATTACAATAGATCTGCCAGACATGGGAGTAGTTTGAAACTGGTTACGAAAAGCTGGTTCAATGACAGTTTCCAAGGCTAGGGAAGATGTTGGTGGTTGGGTAAGGCTGGAGCAAGGAAGGAAGAAGAGATTGGCTCAAGTTGGAGAGCCACAGTAAAATACTGTAAAATGCGGCTGAGGGCATCATCCTGAGCGCTTTCTCTCTGAGTCCCCTGGAAGAACTGACAACTGCCCGGCCTTTACAAAATGAAATTGACATTTGCAGGCTATGGTTCAACAGAAACTGAGAAGGGAGGGGTGGGTGATGCTGCAGGCAAAGCCAGAACCCAGTTCCCTGGATCCAGGGCAGCAGGCCGATAACTCTGCTGTGAGTGATGGGTCAATATCCAGCTCCAAATCAAAAGCTGAAGTCTTCTTGAGTCAGCAGAGCTGAAGCCTCCTTCAGGGGGTAAGAATATAACACTGGCCCTTCTCACAGATCTGGAGTTGCCTGTAGCCTTTAATCTAAGGAAACCACAGGCAAAGCAAACTTGGCATATAACTTTTCCTACATTAATTAGCACCCTTAAATTTAAAGGAAGAAAAATAATAATACTCTTGGGAGAGCAGCTAGAGCTCAAACTCAACTCATTTGGATTCAGAGCACAAAGACTCTTGGGGAGGGGATGATGGGGCGGAGAACAGAGCACAGGCTGGAGCAGAAGAGATTATTTTCTGGTCAACTGAACAGTGGCTCTTAGAAGCTGGCCATTGTTTGAACTGTGCTTCATGATATTGATTACAAATCACCCTTAACAATTCTTCACCCTTCTGGTCAGGCTTCACCTGTCCTATTGGAAATGGGATGTGATGCGTCCTAGAGCTGTGCTAAATGTGTTTTTTTCTTAGAAGCCATGAACCTGTTGGGTGGACATGATTTTAAAATGTATTCTTAATAAGTTATTGTCTCATAAAGGAAAATTAGCTAAATATTTTTATTCCCACTGATCAGAAATCAAAAACAAATCAGTGACTGAAAAAAAAATTACAGAACATATGTACTGTTTATTATTTATGTGATAAGAAAGATATAAAGTTCTTTTTTAAAAATGAACCGAGGATACACACATCAAACTCACCATAGTGATTCCATGTGGTGAGGAGGACAGAACTGAAAATGGTGGACAAAGAAGACAGTAAGCTTTAACTTATCATTCTAGTTTTTCTTTTTGAAAAGAATAATTAAAATTCATAAATCATTTGTATAATGATTTATAGAAAAAAAAATTAATCAATGTAGCCTTTTGTATTTCTGTTAAATTCCCAAAATTAAGACAAGGACTTGGCATTAGGTGGTTATTGTTTCTATCTGAAGATGACATTTTAAGAACTGTTCTTGGACAAAGGATACTGGACTCCTGACTCTGAGATCACTATCTAAATTCTTCCTGTTTCAGTGTGGACACAGGTGTGAGACTTTCTTCCCTGAGTCAGGCAGAGAGGCAGTAGGAGTCAGGCTTTTTGGAGCAAACCATCTCCACTTCTTCATGTCCCCTTGGCCAAGAAGGGCATTGGCTTAAATCCATCCACAGGGCTCTATCTTCTTTTATTTTTATTTTTTTTGTTTACCATTACTGCACATGTAGCACATTTTAAAACAGTAATTTAAAATATTTTTGAATGTTGTGTAAAAATTCAAGAATGAAAGCAATTTAAAACTATATTTCATTCTCTAGTTACACAAGTACATTTGCATCTATTATATTATTTAATTATCATAATACAGTTTGGAAACTGCAAGGATTGTCATTATTTTACCATTTTGCAAATGAGGAAACTGAGATAAAATAACTTCTAAATCATACCAATAGTAGTAAGAGTTCAAGATTTGTAAGAGTCCAACCTTAACTAGAGTTCAAGTCTTTCAATTCTTAGTAGTCCATCCATTTATTAATTCAACAAAAATTTATTAAGGCTCCTAGTATATAGATGGTAGATGTTATATAGATGGTAGAACCCAAGAGCTGGCAGAAACTTCAGGGAACATTCTCAGTGCCTGTGTTATCCTAGGAACTGTTCTAAGTTTTTGTTTCATTTCCACTTAGAGCCTGTTACATAACATTGAGAACATAATCAGACAAGACCTTTTGGTTAGGAAAAAAAAAAGTTAAAGAACACTTAATTGTCATCTCTCAATTGGTTTTTATTGAGGTCCTATTACATGCACAATATTTTGGATGATATTATAAATAAACAAAGTAAAGCACACAGACCCCTTCCTTTTCCCCAATGTGAATTGCACTTTACAGTTTGTATGCTATCTCATTTCAAACTTTATAGTCCAGCATGGCAGTTATATGCTTGAGCTCTGAGCCAGACAGTCTAAATTTAAATCTTGACTCTAATACTTTCCAGCTGTGTGACCTCAAGCAATTTGCTTAATCTCTCCAAGCCTCAATTTCCTCATTTGTATGACAATGATAATAGGGTTCTTGGGAAGATTAAAAGAGATAATTCATGTAAACAACTTAGCACAGTGTCTGGCACAGCGTTAAGCCCTCAGTAAATATTAGCTATCCCTATTATCATCTTTACAACCACCCTGCAAGGTAGGTAAGACACATTATTTATACATTACAGAGAAGACTGAAGCTGAGAGAAATTATGTTAGTTGCAAAAGGTGACTACAGGCATTCTCCCTCCAGTCCCAGTGTTAACCCCATTTCACACTGAGGTGAGGAAAAATACAAATGTGGAGGACAATTGCTTTAATCAATATCTGATCTGCAACTTACCAACAGATGAACACATACTTGGTATTATGAAGTTCTTTCCAATTAAACTTATTTTCCTTAATCTATGACAATTCTCTGTATTTTAATCTCATACAAAGACTTATTGTTGGATTTTTGACACCACACTGTGCTTTCAGACTGAACTAAATAATACAAAACACATATTTAAATGTTATTCATTAATGAGTCCAGAGAAATAATGAAGGAGGCAAAATTTATTTCTAGTCCCACACCTAGTTCTTAAACTTCAGTAAGCAACAGAATCACACAAACTGTTGGGCCAATTTCATAGTTTCTGATTCAATAGGCCTAAAATGAATCCCAAGAATTTGTATTTCTGACATACTCCCAGGTGATGCTGCTGGGACCACACTTTGAGGACTGCTCAATATCAGTGTTCCCTAAAACATAGTCCCCAGATAATCTATATCCGATCATTTTAGGCAATTATTAAATGCAGCTTCCTAAGTCCCACTCCAGACATGCTGAAGTCTTTTTGGATGGGTCCTAGGAATATGCATTGTCACAAGTTTCCCAGGTGAATTTTAAGCCTGTAAAAATTTGAAAACCACTAATTGAAATTCTGAGTTTTTCCATGACCTAAATCTTATTATTGTATGCCCAGGACCTAATAGAGTGTTTGGTTTATAGTAGCTACTAAAAAAAGTTTTTATTTAGATAAATCCCCCTTTGTGCGTCCTGTTCCACAGTCCCCTCCCCACACCCCCCTTCCCCAAATAACAGCTCTATTCTCTGAATTCCCACCTTACTGCCACAGCCACTCACTCAACATTTACAATTTGTTGCCTTAGAACAGCTTTTTTTATTGTCTTTTTAAGTACTTCCGCAAACTGTTATTAAACCTTGTGCAAATCCCCCCTTTTTAAATGGGATTATAATCTCCCTGAAGAGAGTGACGAGATCCCTCGTGTTGCTTCTTCCACCCATAGAACCTCAATCCCAGTCAATACATTGTCACTTCAGCCCAAAATAAAATACTCAATTTGGGGCTTCCCTGGTGGTGCAGTGGTTGAGAATCTGCCTGCCAATGCAGGGGACACGGGTTCGAGCCCTGGTCTGGGAACATCCCACATGCCGCAGAGCAACTAGGCCCGTGAGCCACAATTACTGAGCCTGCGCGTCTGGAGCCTGTGCTCCCCAACAAGAGAGGCCGCGACAGTGAAAGGCCCACGCACCGCGATGAAGAGTGGCCCCCACTTGCCGCAACTAGAGAAAGTCCTCCCACAGAAACGAAGACCTAACACAGCCATAAATAAAATAAATAAATAATTAAAATACTCAATTTGTTTTTAATTTTGTTTCATTGAATTAGAAACCTGTTTTTATTTAGTCAACAGTTTAATCCAGCACCTACTTGGTACCAGACACTTAGCAAGATACTAGGCTCTCAATTAACATATATAAAAATAATAAGAGAATGAATACTTAGCAAATATTAATCTTCTCTCTTTTCTTGTCTCCCCATCACAACACACACACACACACACACACACACACAGATACACACACACACACACACTTCTAGGAGGCTGACAGTATGCACTAGAAGCTGAAAAGGAGAAAAGATCTGATAACAAAGTGATTTTTCAGGAAAGTCCAGGGAGCTTATCTCAATAAATATCTGTGCAATTCCATCCCCACCTCACCCCGGAGAAAGAAGAAGCCACTCTCTTTGCCCCTTCAATCTGATGACAGACACTTTCATATTCCCTGCATTCAATCCATGCTTTATCATATCACACTACATTGTTTTTTCACTGTATGGCATGGAAATGCTATAATCATTTTTATGGAAGCCTCTCCCAGAATCAAGTAGCTGTAGACAAGACTGGGTGGCAGCACAACTTAGACATTTACAGATGTGGATCTAGCTGTGCAGGAGAAAAAGGCAATTTAAAGGGACATTGTGAGATTTGAGAAGCCTAAATATTTCATCTTTAGTTTGGTAATTAGCAGCTTGAAAAACACTTGATTAGAAATATTTTCATAAATGTTTTAAAAAAATAAAGAATTTTTTAATCATATGAATTTTTCCTCAAATAATAAAGCCAGGGAGCGCTAAAGGGCAAATAATAATTGCCTTCACGTAAATATAAGTTTTTGCTGGAAGAGACCTTAAATATCAGCAATCCAACACCCTCTTAGGAGGAAGCTGAAGCAAGATTTTGTTACTTGCTGATCAGGTAAAATGTTGATGGCAGAGACCCTTAGAAACCTTAAAGAGATAGTGTACAACTGAGAACATGGGCAAAACCCTGATCCAGTGTCAAACAGAACCTTCTCAGACTTGCAACCCTGTGTCCTCCTACTCCTCACTGCACCTTTGGAGAGAGGATCTCCCCAGATGCCAAACAACATAGGAAAAAAGCAGTCTATCTTCATAAAGGATTTCAATTAGATATAAAAACCCCATTTCCCATGGTAAACTTGGCTACAAGGAACCTCTCCTCCCACATTCTCCTATTTTTCTTTAAAAGGCACGAATGATGGCAATGCTACATTTGTACTTGAGCAGATGGCTGTGATGTGCAATTTATAAGAACTAAAAAAGTACTTTTGTGCCTTGAAACCTCCTTGTCATTTGCCTATCGTGATGTCTAAACTTCTCACCATCAGAAAATTGTTCCAAAACCCAGGGCCTCTTCCTGCCACACAGGTCCCAGGCCTAAACCCCACCCCCACCAAAGCCTCTTCCAGCTGCGCAGATCCCAGACCTGAATCCCACCCCCGCCAAAGGCTCTGAGGTCCTAGCAGCCCAAGTGCTGCCCTTGACAGGGCCTCCGCTGGCCACGTGAGTCCAGGTGGGCCAAGTGCCACCCCCCTCCAAGTCCTCCTCTGGTTGCACCAGCCCCTGTAGTCATACCTGTGGACGTCTGTGCCCCAACTGGCCTGCATGGGCACCTGTGCTTCAGGCAGGCCAGCTTCAGGAGCAGTTGCAGTAACATGAAAACACACAGAAGTGGGGCTGACACAGCAGGTCCAGAGACCTACCTAGAGGTCTTGGAAGGCTTCCTGGGGAGGTGGGGATTGGCTGTAGCTCACAGTGGAGGCAAGGACACTGATAATTGAGGCACCAGGGAAGTTTTCATTTTTTAAATTTTTTACTTTTTTCTTTTTTTCTTTTTTATTCCTATCTTTTAATTTTATTTTTAAAAATTTTTGTATTTTTATTTTCTTTTTTATTTTTTTTGCTGCTGTGGTTCTGTTTTGTTTTGTTGTTGTTTCATTTTTATTGTTCTGATATATTTTTTATTTTTCTAATTTTATTTTATTTTTTATTCTTTGTTATTGTTCTCCTCTTTTTTGTTTGTTGTCTTTTTTTTTTTTTTTGCCACACCATGTGGCTTGCAGAGTCTTGGTTCCGAGGCTGGGGGTCAGGCCTGAGCTCCTGTGTGGCAGCACCAAGTCCAAGCCACTTGACTAACAGAGAATTTCAGGCCCCAGGGAATATTAATCATTGTGAGCTCTCCTGGAGGTCCTCATCTCGGCACCAAGACATGGCTCCACCCAACTGCCTGCAAATTCCAGTGCTAGACGCCTCAGGCCAAACAATCAGCAAGACAGGAACACAGCCCCACCCACCAAGAAAATGAGAAGACAAAAAAATATGTTAAAGACAAAGGAGCAAGGTAAAAACTTAGAAGACCATAAAAACGAAGAGGAAATAGGCAACCTACCTGAAAAAGAATTCAAAGTAATGACAGTAAAGATGATCCAAAATCTCACAAATAGAATGGAATCATGGATTGAGAAAATACAAGAAATGTTTAAAACGGACCTAGAAGAACTAAAGAAAAAAATGAACAGAGATGAAAAATACAATAACTGAAATGAAAAATACAACAAAAGAAATCAATAGAAGAATAACTGAGGCAGAAAATTGAATGAATGATCTGGAAGATAGGATGGTAGAAATAACTGCCGAGGAGCAGAATAAATAAAAAAAGAATGAAAAGAAATGGAGACATACTACTGGGCATATACACAGAGACAACCATAATTAAAAAGACACATGCACCCCAAAGTTCATTGCAGCACTATTTACAATAGCCAGGTCAAGGAAGCAAATTAAATGCCCTTCAACAGATGAATGGATAAAAAAGATATCATACATATACACATTGGAATATTACTCAGCCATAAAAAAGAATGAAATCGGGTCATTTGTAGACACGTGGATGGACATAGAGACTGTCATACAGTGAAGGAAGACAGAAAGAGAAAAACAAATATCGTATATTAACACATATATGTGGAATCCAGAAAAACGGTACAGATGAACCAGTTTGCAATGCAGAAATACAGACACAGATGTAGAGAACACACATATGGACATCAAGGGGGGAAAGTTGGGGGAGGAGGGATGAAGTGAGAGATTGGGATTGACATATATACACTAATATGTATAAAATAGGTAACTAATAAGAACCTGCTGTAAACAAAAATAAAATTAAATTATATTTAAAATAAAAAAAGAAATGAAGACAGTCTCAGAGACTTCTGGGACAACATTAAACACACCAACATTCGAACTTTAGGGGTCCCAGAAGAAGAAGAGAAAAAGAAAAGGTCTGAGAAAATATTTGAAGAGATTATACTTGAAAACTTCCCTAACATGGGAAAGGAAATAGTCAATCAAGTCCAGGAAGCACAGACAGTCCCATAGAGGATAAATCCAAGGAGAAACACGCCAAGACACATATAAATCAAACTATCAAAAATTAGATACAAAAAAAAATATTAAAAGCAACAAGGGAAAACCAACAAATAACATACAAGGGAATCCCCATAAGGTTAACAGCTGATCTTTCAGAAGAAACTCTGCAAGCCAGAAGGAGTGGCAGGGCATATTTAAAGTGATAACAGTGAAAAACCTACAACCAAGATGACTCTACCTAGCAAGGATCTCATTCAGATTCGACAGAAAAATTAAAACCTTTACAGACAAGCAAAAGTTAAGAGAATTCAGCACCACCAAAACAGCTTTGCATCAAATTCTAAAGGAAATTCTCTAGGCAGGAAAAACAAGAGAAGGAAAAGACCTACAAAAACAAACCCAAAACAATTAAGAAAATGGGAATAGGAACATACATATCGATAATTAACTTAAATGTAAATGGATTAAATGCTCCAACCAAAAGACACAAACTGGCTGAATGGACACAAAAACAAGACCAGCGTGCATACTGTCTACAAGAGACCCATTTCAGACCTGGGGACATATACAGACTGAAAGTGAGGGGATGGAAAAAGATATTCCATGCAAATGGAAATCAAAAGAAAGCTGATGTAGCAATACACATATCAGATAAAATAGACTTTAAAATAAAGACTATTACAAGAGACAAAGAAGAACACTATATAATGATCAAGAGAGCAAACCAAAAAGAAGATAAAACAATTGTAAATATATATGCATCCAACATAGGTGCACCACAATACATACAGCACATGCTAACAGCCATAAACGGGGAAATCGACAGTAACACAATAATAGTAGGGGACTTTAAAACCCCACTTTCACCAATGGACAGATCATCCAAAATGAAAATAAATAAGGAAACACAAGCTTTAAATGACACATTAAGCCAGATAGACTTAATTGATATTTATGGGACATTCCATCCAAAAATTACAGAATACACTTTCATCTCAAGTGCTCATGGAACATTCTCCAGGATAGATCATATCTTGGGTCACAAATCAAGCCTTGGTAAACTTAACAAATTGAATCGTATCAAGTATCTTTTCTGACCACAATGCTATGAGACTAAACATCAAAGACAGGAAAAAAAAAAACTGTAAAAACCACAAACACAGGGAGGCTAAACAATATGCTACTAGATAACCAAGAGATCATTGAAGAAATCAAAGAGGAAATCAAAAAATACCTAGAAAAAAATGACAATGAAAACATGACCACCCAAACCTATGGGATGCAGAAAAAGCAGTTCTAAGATAGAAGTTTTTATAAATATAATCCTACCTCAGAACACAAGGAAAACCTCAAATAAGCAACCTAACATTACACCTAAAGCAATTAGAGAAAGAACAAAAAAGCCCAAAGTTAGCAGAAGAGCTCTTAAAGATCAGATCAGAAATAAATGAAAAAGAAATGAAGAAAACAATAGCAAAGATCAACAAAACTAAAAGCTGGTTAATTAAGAAGATAAACAAAATTGATAAACCATTAGCCAGAGTCATCAAGAAAAAAAGGGAGAAAACTGAAATCAACAGATTTAGAAGTGAAAAAGAAGTAACAACTGACACTGCAGAAATACAAAGCATCAGGAGACATTACTACAAGCACTAAATGTCAATAAAATGGACAAAATGGAAGAAATGCACAAATTCTTAGAAAGGTACAAGTTTCCAAGACTGAACCAGGAAGAAGTAGAAAATATGAACAGACCAATCACAAGCACTGAAATTGAAACTGTGATTACAAATCTTCGCATGACCAGATGGCTTCACTGGTGAATTCTATCAATCATTTAGAGAAGAGCTAACACCCATCCTTCTCAAATTCTTCCAAAAAATTGCAGTGTGAGGAACACTCCCAAACTCATTCTATGAGGCCACCATCACCCTGATACCAAAACCAGACAAAGATACTACAAAAAAAGAAAATTACAGGCCAATATCACTGATGAACATAGATGCAAAAATCCTTAACAAAATACTAGCACACGGAATCCAACAGCACATTAAAAGGATTATACACCATGATCAAGTGGGGTTTATCTCAGGAATGCAAGGATTCTTCAATATATGCAAAACAGTCAATGTGATACACCATATTAACAAATTGAAGAATAAAAACCATATAATCATCTCAATAGATGCAGAAAAAGCTTTTGAAAAAATTCAACACCCATTTAGGATAAAAACTCTCCAGAAAGTAGGGATAGAGGGAACTTACCTCAACATAATAAAGGCCATATATGACAAACCCACAGCCAACATCATTCTCAATGGTGAAAAACTGAAACCATTTCCACTAAGATCAGGAACAAGACAAGGTTGCCCATTCTCACCACTATTATTCAACATAGTTTTGGAAGATGTAGCCACAGAAATCAGAGCAGAAAAAGAAATAAAAGGAATCCAAATCAGAAAAGAAGAAGTAAAGCTGTCCCTCTTTGCAGATGACATAATACTATACATAGAGAATCCTAAAGATGTTACCAGAAAACTACTAGAGCTAATCACTGAATTTGGTAAAGTAGCAGGATACAAAATTAATGCACAGAAATCTCTTGCATTCCTATACACTAAAGACGAAAAATCTGAAAGAGAAAATATGGAAACACTCCCATTTACCACTGCAACATAAAGAATAAAATGCCTAGGAATAAACCCACCTAAGGAGACAGAAGACATGTATGCAGAAAACTGTAAGACACTGATGAAAGAAATTAAAGATGATACAAACAGATGGAGAGATATATCATGTTCCTGGATAGGAAGAATCAACATTGAGAAAGTGACTATACTATCCAAAGCAATCTACAGATTCAATGCAATCCCTAACAAACTACCAATGGCATTTTTCACAGAACTAGAACAAAAAAGTTCACAATTTGTATGGAAGCACAAAAGACCCTGAATAGCCAAAGCAATTATGAGAAAGAAAACACGAGCTGGAGGAATCAGACTCCCTGACTTCAGACTATACTTCAAAGCTAGAGTAATCAAAACAGTATGGTACTGGCACTAAAATAGAAATATAAATCAATGGAATAGGATAGCCCAGAGATAAACCCACGCCCATATGGTCACTTTATCTTTGATAAAGGAGGCAAGAATATACAATGGAGAAAAGACAGCCTCTTCAATAAGTGGTGTTGGGAAAACTGGACAGCTACATGTAAAAGAATGAAATTAGAACAATTCCTAATACCATACACAAAAATAAACTCAAAATGGATTAAAGACCTAAATGTAAGGGCAGACACTATAAAACTCTTAGAGGAAAACAAAGGCAGAACACTCTATGACATAATTCACAGCAAGATCCTTTTTGACCCACCTCCTAGAGAAATGAAAATAAGGACAGAATAAACAAGTGGGACCTAAGAAACTTAAAAGCTTTTGCACAGCAAGGGAAACCATAAACAAGATGAAAAGACAACCCTCAGAATGGGAGAAAATATTTGCTAATGAAGCAACTGACAAAGGATTAATCTCCAAACTATACAAGCAGCTCATGCAGCTCAATATCAAAAAAACAAATAACCTATTCCAAAAATGGGTGGAAAACCTAAATAAACATTTCTCCAAGGAAGAAGACATACAGATGGCCAAGAGGCCCATGAAAAATGCTCAACATCACTAATTATTAGGGCAATGCATATCAAAACTACAATGAGGTATGACCTCACACCAGTCAGAATGACCATCATGAAAAAATCTACACACAGTAAATGCTGGAGAGGGTGTGGAGAAAAGGGAAACCCTCTTGCACTGTTGGTGGGTATGTAAATTCATACAGCCACTATGGAGAACAGTATGGAGGTTCCTTAAAAAACGAAAAATAGAATTACCATATGACCCAGCAATCCCACTACTGGGCATATACCCAGATAAAACCATAATTCGAAAAGACACATTCCCCCCAATATTCACAGCAGCACTATTTACAATAGCCAGGACATTGAAGCAACCTAAATGTCCATTGACAGATTTATGGGTAGAGAAGATGTGGTACATATATACAATGGAATAGTACTCAGCCATTAAAAGGAACAAAACTGGGAGATTTGTAGTGATGTGGATGGACCTAGAGACTGTCATACAGAGTGAAGTAAGTCAGAAAGAGAAAAATAAATATCGCATATTAACACATATATGTGGAATCTAGAAAAATGGTATAGATGAACCTATTTGCAAAGCAAAGACAGAAACACAGACATAGAGAACAAATGTATGAACACCAAAGGGGGAGTGGGGTGGGATTAAATGGGAGATTGATATTGATATATATATATACACTACTATGTATAAAATATATAACTAATGAGAACCTGCTGTATAGCACAGGGAACTCTACTCAGTGCTCTGTGGTGACCTAAATGGGAAGGAAATCCAAAAAAGAAGGGATATTTGTGTACAAATAGCTGATTCACTTCGCTGTACAGCAGAAACTAACACAACATTGTAATGCAACTATAGCCGCCCCCCCAAAAAAAAATAAAGGAAAAGAAAGTTGTTCCAAAACCACTAAAATTAAAAGCATTTTCTCTTCAGAAAACTCCAGTATAATACTGCTAGTTCTAGGAAGGCTAACACATGAATCAAATAGTAGTCATTAAGTATTGGCAAAGCAGGACCCTAAGGAAATGGGACATATTGCCCATACTGGGAAAAGTAGAGTCTGAATCCATGAGTGCTGCCTAGGGAGACAAACATAGAGGTGGCATAAATATGGGTCCTAACAAAGCCAGGTTACAACTTGAGGAGAGCTAGTAGCTGAGTTACTGAGGGAAAGAAAAAAATAAAAGAAGAAAACCCAAAATGAGCCACCTTACTTCATAATTTGGACTGTGGTGAACTTTGGATGACCCCCATGAAAAGCATAGGCTAACACAAGCTTAATGATTCATTAAGCAAGTATTGATTTCATACTTCCTCTGTGTTACATTCTGTGAAGGAATACAGAAGGGAACCTAAGGTATGTGTTTCTTTCCTTAGGGATAGCAAATGAGTAAAAAGACAGAAAGCTAACAACAAAAGAAATGCAATGGCTACAGTTTAGAAGTATGGCCAACCAGCTGTGGACAAAGAATGTTGTCACTTCAGTAAACAATAAATGTTGTGGCCATCAAGCCATCAGCCACTGCAGCTGCCCTAGATTATGTGCCCTGTGGATATTTCAGGATGGAGAAAAACAGGATACTGACCCTAGATATACAGTTAGGGTGCATATCAAAGGAATAATTTCTATGAGCCCAGACTCTTGCATCTTCCCATATGTAGAAAAGCACTAAAATCATTAACTTGAGATGTCTGGTTTTTGTGATTAGCAGATGTTCAACTACATGTTTGTTTTTCAGCAAAAACTTCTATATAACCTGACTCTTCCCTTACCTCTTTGGAACAGATCCTCAGAGCTATCTGAGACTCTGTCTCCTGGGCTATAGTCCTCAGTAAGGTCCCCAAATAAAACATAAATCTCAACATTTAGTGAGTTATATTTTTTTTTCAGTCAATATAAAATTCATTGAACCTTAATTCATTGAACCTAAGGCTGTGAATTAGGTATGTGGGAGTTCTTGATGCCCTCATAGCTTAATAGAGAAGATAGCCTTGGTATACAAATAGCCCTAGTAGGATGGGACATGAAGTCCAGGCAGGAGATATAGGGAAAACCTAAGCCATAATTGTGTGTGTTTGTGGGAGAGAGGAGGATGTTACTTCTACTGCAGAAAGTCTTCATTGTAGATGTGTCACTAAACCTAAACCTGAACTTGAAGGAAAGGTAGACCTCAGTAGTTGAAGATCAGGGATGGAGCTTTAAAGAAGGCCATGGCAGCAGATATACAATATATGTTTTCAGGACTGTGAGCAGTCCTGTTGACTGGGATGAAGAAAACAATTGAGAATTTAGGTGGGTCTTATATGGCCTTGGAGACCTTGTCCTTTTTCTACTTTTTAGGCATCAAGGGAACCTTGAAGGGCTCTTAAAGCCTAAGCATATTTCTCTAAAGTAGTAGAGTGAATTAGACCCAACTTCAAGGCTTGGGTTCCTCATTTAATGTGTAAACGACTCAGACAAATCATGTAACCTCCCTTAGCTTGTTTCCTCATCTGTAAAATGGAGAAATTTTTACTACTGGCTTTGTAGGGTTATGAGAGCCAAATAAGATAAGGTTAAAAAAAAATCCTAGACAGAGTTACACAAATATTCATTATCACCATTATTATGGAAGTGTGCCCAGCATGCCTGGTGGAAGCCAGCACCAGGGCAGGACACTAGTCTGTCCTGAAAAGACCTCGTATTCTGGGAAAGTAAATATCTATCTAAAATTGGAAATCTAGAGCTATTACGTGTGTGAGGTCCATCTGGTTTCTGGTTAGTCACAGTCACCCTGACCATCTAGAAGTGTTTAGATGGACAAAATGCTATACGTGTTTTCATAAAGAACAACCAATAGAAATATTTTTCTCTACTTCTGATTGGCTAGTACTCCTTTGTATGTCATAATGCTAATAGGATTAAGTCTTTCAATACAACCAGTGTATTTTCTAATTACAGCATAAATACAATGCACAGTTTATTATATTTTCCTTTACATGTTCTTCAAAGACCTCAAATGCATCTCTGAAGAGTCTGGGGAAATCTTAAGATGGTCAATGAACACTTCTGGGTGACTGAAAAATAGATTGAGTGGTAATAACTGTGGAGATTTTTAACTTATTATAAAGATATTCCAAAGGATCTAGATAACAATATGTTCTCTTTTGATGTAAATGTCTCCTGTTGCTTTAATTAGCCCCATCCCTACTCTTCCTAATGAGTACCATTATCTGCAGACTTCCCATATATTTTTAGAACAAATGAAAGGCCAGGGTGTAATCAGGCTTTGGGGGCAGTCACACAGGGTACCACATTCAGAAAGGTCCCATACATAGTTTAAAGTTCTAAATAGTAGTAATATTTTCTTTGAACTTGTGTTTTATAAGCAAGTCTGATGGGACAATGGAGCGTAAGTGTGAGCAGAGGAGAATAAACAAAGGAAAAGAAAATGTTTCACAATTTAATAGCTTTCAGTGGTGTATTTTGGCCTGAATTGACCAATGGCTATATTTGCAGAACAGCTCTTTCGATAGGATTCAAGACCACCAGGCTGACCTTGCAAGTATTGTTTCCTCATCTCCCGCTGGACCTTGTTCTCAAGGCCCTGCTATGCCTCCAGCCTCTTCCACTGGAGCCATGATAATTTGACACTCTGTGACCCAGATTGTATCTTCTTTTGACCACAAAGCTATGCTACACTTTCAGAATTATATTAGGGTAGTGATATGTATTAGCTTTGTATTAGCTTTTTGAATTGTAAGAATGGTGTTAATTTTCTGTTTTTATCTATGATGAAGAAATATTCCCTATCAAAATCATTCCAGCCATGTTTTCCAAAGTAATTCCTGAAAATAAAAGCCAAAGATATATTAAACAACTTAGAAATTCAAAGTAAAAACAGTGAGTTAAGATTAAAATTCTGAAATGTCAGATTAGCTTCCGTTTTGGCAGGTTCTTATCTAATTCCCTTCATAGGACTAAATTTGGATTTCTTTTTCATTTTTAGTACTTCCAACACATTCTGATTTGTTTTAAATGGGTGCAGGACACACAGACACACACACCTATCTGTGCATTTGTTAAATTTGCAGTCTGTAGTTATTGATGTTCTATTTAGAAGCAAGTCAGACAATATATAAAAACTGTACGAAAAAGTTTCTTTGCATAACAAAAGAGCTAATGCATCAAGTTACGTTTGTTAATGGCATTCAATTAACATAATTATTGTTAGTTGATTAAAATTAACTGTGAATAACCATTTAACATTTAGCACTTACAAATGTTCCCTGATTTATTAAAATTGTGGGAGCGTGGGAGCTAAGGAGTCTGGGGAGAAATTAGAAATATTTAGCTTTTTTAATGAAAATTTTAGGCACAATGTGAACTATTTCTTCCTAGTAAATATACATTTGTAAATCAAGCTTCATGTTTTAACCCCTCGTGAAGAATTTGCAGACCTCCTGTTTTAAAGGCACTTGAGAAATAAATATCTGCCAGGGAGAGAAATCCCATCA
Source organism: Balaenoptera physalus (assembly GCF_965194825.1). Lineage (NCBI taxonomy): Eukaryota > Metazoa > Chordata > Mammalia > Artiodactyla > Balaenopteridae > Balaenoptera > Balaenoptera physalus. The sequence goes on along the minus strand of NC_138897.1, from coordinate 39,632,605 downwards.
GTTTTCTTGCTGTTCCTATAAAGATGGTAGAACCATACTGTGAAATTTGCTGTTCTTCAATTGCTCCATTCTGCACATGCCCCAAGGAATCTCAGAATTGTAGAAACTAGAGATGTAGTAGACTAAATAGGTCATCTATTCTAATAGAAAATTTACCAGAGTTATACAAGACTCTTTTGAATTTACAATACAACTTACTTCCAAGGGGGTCCAAATGCTGAACTGAAAATTGGCTTTTATTTTCCAGCCACCCTAGCATCCTATATTATGTTCTACTATTAATCATGTGTTTCTCTTGTGAAGATAATACACCAGCAGAACGTGCACATGGAATTGTTTTTCCAACAAAAGGATTAGACTTGCAGTGATCCGTTTCCAGGCTCTCATCTGCACCCCCATCCCAAACCCCAACCCAATGACTGAATTCTCAAGACAGTTATCTGAGGTCTCAGGAGTATTCCATGGCCTCAGAAAAATAAATGTACTGGTAAATGCCCTATGTATGCACAATATTCAACAGTTTGGTGTCTTTTAAAACATACCCTAACCAATCAAAATAACCAGCTGCAGACATATTACATAATTACTCCAAAATAATTTCAACATATTTTTGAACACCAAGTGTGTGTAAAGAATAGTCAGGGAAACAAAGAAATTTGAGACACAGTCTCAAGCTTTAAAGTTTGCATTCTTGGGTGGAGGAAAAACCATAAAATACATGAGAACTTCATGTGGATGTCCATTGTTTTGTCTGCCTTCCTTCATTCTTCTGTTCCTACAGGGAATATTCTCTCTGTGGTTCAGATGGAACTGACCCCACAGTAACTCATACCTGTTGCCACAGCAACTGGTGCAGAAATGATCAGCAATCTAATTTGGCAAATCTGGGTCCTCCCAGGAATTTCATGCTAGAGGTCTCTAGGAAAATTTCCCTCCATCACCAGAAGTCCTAAACTTCCTAAACTGGGAGATGCAGGGTGAGAGGCTGCCAATGGCAACTTAACAATGGGGAGCCCGTCTGAGAAAGAAGCAAGGGTGAGAGAAACCAAGAAACTGTGAGTCTTAACAATATCTTCTAAATTCAGCTGCTCCTGAGTCTACATCCAAATTTTTAATTTCTCTGTTCTGTGAACTCCCACAAAAGATTTCCTTCCTCTAGTTAAGATAGTTTGAGTTGGATTTCTAACACTTATAACTGAGAAAGATCTAACTAATATGTAGAGACACCTGCCAAGTGAGATAACAAGAGTTATGGGAGTTCAGGGTAGAAGTTCAAGGGAAGATTTTCTAGAGAAGATGGAGTTTGAGCTATGCTTTTAAGAATTTGGGAAGATAGACAGGAGAAAAGAGGCACTGCAAGTGAGATGGTGTATAAAAATGCTGAAAAGTACAACCCGGTTTCAAGGGTCAGAGAAGATCAATTTTCGGTGAAAACTACAAGCCAGTTTCAAGGGTCAGAGAAGATAAGTTTGGGTGAAATGGAAGCTATGTATAGGATAAGAAGTGGAGGTAAGGACAAGAGTAGAAATAAGCTTAATAAATGTGGAATGTAATTGATAATCTAAAAGAGAGGCAGTGTTTTTGAATAAACTTTGAAGAGAATAAAATGTTGAACAAGTATCATTTCATCATTATTAAAAACCACCAAAAATTAGATTTATTCACAAAAGCTTTACCCTGCACTCTCTTTTCCCCAGAGAGGATCTTGGGTGCGAGTCCTGAGAAAGCAGCTTGTGGGTAACCAGCCTTGCACGTGCACTCTGGCTCATCTACAGACTTGAGAGTCCAGGGCCATCTACCCAACATTTGTCATGATGACATAATCCTTTTAGAAAGACCAGTAGAATCGACTCCCTGTATGGATTGTAATTTTTCTCCTCTCTTGGTCTCTTATCTCTGGAAAATTATTCAGTTAGATACTGTTTCTTCTCCCTCACACCATCCTGATCTTTTGTTTTTCTATGTCTTACATTCCATACCCTAACTTTCTCTTGACCTAGTGTGTTGTTGCATGCACAATACAGAAGAGAAAGGTTTATAATGTTTTGTTCATCTGCATCTGAAAAGTTCTTTTGTACTTATATAAAGCATGGAAAACATATGTCAAATGTAAAAATAATTATCTAGCCATCCTGATTTTGGGGAGCAGTGGTGAGGAGTTTGCAGTAATTTATAAAGACAAATTTTGTAAGCCTCATTAATAGGAGCATATAGTTAGATATATATGGCTATGGCTTTGGATTTAGATATGGATATGGATTTAGTTATATAGATAAAGATATAGATGTAGGTGCAGGTAGAGGTAGAGGTAGAAGAAGAGGTAGGGAGAGAGAGAGAATGAATATGTCTGCGATCTGAGATTGCCAAGGTGATTTATACTGTCTTCTTCTCATCTCCCCTTTCCCAATGACTTCTGGTCAAACTGTACTCCTTTACTTCTATAAGGGTTGTTAAATACCCTGTGTCTTTTATTAGAGTGAGCTCACTCAAGGAAGTAGTGTATCTTCTGTATGTTGGACAATATTGGCAGAAAATTTGAACCAATCATTTGAACCACTTCATAATGTTGGCTGGGAAAAAGCAAAGGTTCAGCTATGTCTGACCAAGAAAAAGATTAGGCAAAATCTTTTTCCACAAGTATCATTTTTTTCATCTACACACTTAGAGTTCACCCTTATGCACACATATCTAATCGCCAGAGAGAAAAAAATTTGCAGTGGAGGCAGGGATTGGGATGAGAAATGGAAGCCAGTTTTACAATTTCTAAACAACTGAGTTATATTAATAATTTAGTTAACAAACATGGATTGAATACCTACTATGTTCTAGGCATTGTTGGGGAAGAAGAAATTTTCCTCTATCTTTCTAGGTTCTCTGGCTGGTCTAAGAATTAAATTGACATGAGACAGATTAACAGGAGAAAATCATATGGAGTTTAATGTGTACCTGTGTACATGGGAGAGACCCAGAAAAACTGAGTAACTCTCCAAAATCGCTGAAACTCTCACCTTAAATACCATCTTCAACTAAAGACAAAAGAGGATGTTGAGGGTTGGGGTCTGGGACTTCAAAGAGGAGAAAGTCAATTGTCATGGAGGCAGCAAAGCATATGTTTGGTCAACAAATGTTTGTTGGGCCAGGCAGAGACAATGGAACACAAAGTAGACTCTGATCTCTAGGCCCTGCCCAAGTTTCCCCCACCACACCAAGCCCATGTTCTTTGCAGATATTTCTAGTGATAGCTGTATTCTTGTAATAGGCCCTCAATATAAATTCTTTAGACACTTAGGAAGAAGGTCAAAATTTCTTCCTGAATCTTTTGGGCCTTGATTGTTTTCAGCTTGAAACAATCTGCATGCTAAAGACATTTTGGGGTGGCAAATTTTTGTTCCTCTACAACATCAAATTAGCTGCATGTTCATGCACCTGAGTTCCAGACTGTGAACTTGCTGAATGATCTAGCCTGTGTCTCTCCAGTTTTGTATCATAGAACTAAAGCAATGTCAGATATGTGGTAGATGGTCAATATTTGTTCAACAGATTAGTGGTTTGATGATTAAATGATATTAGGCATGCAAATTATAGAATTAGTATTCCATCAATGTTACTGTTTTTAATATTGTAACATTTAAATAGTAGATAAAAGAAGAAGAATCTACAAAGACTGAGAAGGAAGTGATAAGAAGGGAATCAGAAAACTGTAACGTCACATAAGCCATGCCTTCTGGCATCATATATTTTCCTCTGTGGAATGCCCTCATAACCTCTTTTGTCTGACTTCTTTCTTTCTTTTTTTCTTTTACAAGTCAAAACATTGCAGGAGTTTATTACACATCAGCCAACTGGTATGGAAATGAAAGTTTTCTTTTGGTTTTTTGTTTTGTTTTTTTAACATTTTTATTGGAGTATAATTGCTTTACAATGGTGTGTTAGTTTCTTCTGTATAACAAAGTGAATCAGCTATACATATACACATATCCCTATATCTCCTCCCTCCTGTGTCTCTCTCTCCCTCCCACCCTCCCTATCCCACCCTTCTAGCTGGTCACAAAGCACCAAGCTTATCTCCCTGTGCTATGAGACTGCTTTCCACTAGCTATCTATTTTACATTTGTTAGTGTATATATGTCCATATATATGCTACCACTCTCTCACTTTGTCCCAGCTTACCCTTCCCCCTCCCCATGTCTTCAAGCCCATTCTCTAGTAGGTCTGCATGTTTGACTTATTTCTACTCGTCCACTAAGACTCAATTTCCATGCCAGTAACCACCAGTCTGGGTTACATGCTCTTCTTTTCTAATGGTGCCAGACTCTACATCTACCACCCTACATTAAGTATTTATAGTCTCTGGAGACCATCAGAGTTAAGATAATGAAGGCAGAAGTCTGATGAGTTTGTTTATTTAGATTCTCTGATGACCTCATTTATTTATTCAGACTATATTTATTGAGCACCTATGATGTGATGTACACATCTCAAGACCACCCAAAGAGTAAACTTTTCAAAAAGTTCTATGACCTAAGCCTATCTTCACACTTCACACCAGCAGCTTTTGCAGGTCACTCCTATTACCATAACACCAGAAGCCCATAATCAGCAGCATTATAAGGAAATTGAAGAAATCTTGTCATTTGTCCACAGGCATAGTCAATAAAGTTAAACATTTCTGAGAAGTCAAGTGGCATGAGGCCTGAAAAGTCTTCTGGATTGAGACTCAGATGTTTGTTCACAGTCTCTGTCAGGAATGTTGAAGTGAAGTGTGTAGAGATGGAAATCAGAAGGCAGTGGCTTGAACGTGAAGTCAAGAAGCTTAACTCTCATCCAAAAGAGTGAGAGAAATGGTTTCTAGAGGGGAGTGTGGAATACAGAGAGACGGATTTGAGGATTTTTTTGTTTGTATGTTTTTAAGATAGAAGAATCTTGAGCACATTTATAGGATAAAGAAAAAGAACCAATAAAGAATGAGAGGTTGAAAATGAGGAGAGAGGCAGAAAATGACAATGTCTTAGGGGACACATATGGGGAGGGATTCACCTGTTCCTCAGAAAAGGAGAGGAGCCTAGGTGAAAATGTACCTTTCTCAGAAAGTAAAAGTCAAGGTGACCTGCTATGGCAAGGGCAGATTGGGGGCTGGGGACTTTGGAGACATGATGAAGTGACCCTTCTGGATGTTAATGCTTTGGGAAGGCCAGAATTAGGTCTTACTTTTGTAGAGATGCCAACCTTACCATGGAGCTAGGCTGGCCAGGGAAGCAGGTAAAATCATGCTGGGTAGCAGACTGGGAAAAAAGGAGAGGGATTGGAAGCCCATCACTTTAGGAAGGATGGAAGAAGGGTCAGAGACCACAGAGCCAGTTTAAGATTTTAGTTGATTAAAAGAAACAAAAACCCAAGGTATGATCTTAGAATTATGAACCTGAGGTAGAAGGGATAAATATCATTTTAAGTTTGAAGCTAGAGTAAGGGAGTTAAATATGTTTTGTTTCCTGAAGTGCTACACTGACATGGGTGTTGAAGTCACCTAAGACTTTAGAGAGAAGAACAATGAGGTGAGGCGGGAATCGAAGTCCCCAGTGACAAAGGATGGTAAAGGGTAGCTGCTGGTTGCATGAACTCAAAAAAGAAGGGACTTTTTTCTGTAATCGTGTAAGACAATTGGTCTCAAAACAGCAAAGGGAATTAAAAAAATACTGACAAAACATTAGAAGATAAGCAGTTCTGCTAGGATAAGGGAGATGGTGGCTTTAGGAGAAATTCAGTTTTCCATTAAGAACATTGATGGCTTTGGGTTTACCATGTAGAATACTTGGTTTACCTTTGTGCATAAATCACTTAGGTGTATCAAGAGCACTGAATCTGATCTGTAGGGGAACAAAATTTGCCACCCCAAACTGTCTCTTTGGCATGTGAATTATTTTGAGCTAAAAACAATCAAGGCCCAAAAGACCCTGGAAGAACCTTTGACCTTCTCCCTAACTGCCTAAAGAATGCAGATGGAGAACCTGTTCCAGGAAGGGAGCTATCACCATAGATACGTATAGCATGAACTAGGTGTGTAGACAGGGAGGAACCTAGCAAGTCTGTTTGTTAGAATTCCTCTCTGTGTCTCATTGTCTTTGCCTGGCCCAGCAAATATTTATTTACAAACATTTGCTTTTCTGTCTCCATGTGAATTCCCTTCGTCCCCTTTGAGGTCCTAAAACACTACCCCCAATATCCTCTTTTGTCTTAAGCTGAAGATGGCATTTAGGGTGAGGCTTTCAACCATTATGGTGAGTTAGTCAGTTTTTCTGGTCTCTCCCATGTACGCATGTTATTAAACTGTGTTTTACTTACTCCTGTTAATCTGTCTCCTTTCAATTTAATTCTTAGACCAGCCAGAGAACCTAGGAGGGTAGAGGAAAATTACTTCCTCCCAGACAGATCGTACGTGGGTAAAATGGGTAACAATCATCTGAAAGACCACTCTAAAATGACACTCTCTGATTCAAAAACTTTCATTGAAAACCCATATTCCTTAGCCTGGTTTCAGTCTAGTTTTACATTTTCTCCCACCACTGCCCTAGCTAACTTTCTGCCCTAACCAGGCTGATGTGTCCACAGCCAATGCCTATTCCCACCTTCTCATGCTCATTGCCTCCTTTCATCATCATCCCCATCTCAGGGGCCCTTTGTTTCTTTCTGGCAATTAAGATTTTTCCTGCCCTTTCAAGCCCAGTCCACTACCCACTTGTTTCATGAGCTCTCCCTTTGATACCAGAGAATTATGACATCATTCTCCTCTGTAATCACTTGCACCCATTTTTCTTCAGTTGTCACTTTTTTCATCAGCAACAACCCTGTTAGATCCTTACATGAAAGAACAATCCATGTCTCCTACTTCGTTTCATCCCTCACAATACCTGACATATACTAGATACTCAGTAAATAACTGATGAATAAATGAGTGAATGAATTAAGGGAAAAAATGCCTATATTACTTCCACCCTGTAAGTTTTACCTTCTTAAGGGAGTGGAATGTGGGGGGTGGGGGAGAGGGGTTGAGGTACCGCATATGGGATCCAGAGACTTCAGCATGATTCTAATAGGGAGAGGGAGGCAGAAATTCAACTTTAATCTGACAGCTGCAGAGTGGCAGTGGGGGGAGCTATAACCATTTGAAGGACAGGGGTGAGGAGGGGTGCAGCCTCTCCCCCGTCGTCAATCACCAGAGAGTGTGCAGCCCTTCTGGCAAGCTCCCATTATCCCATCACTCTCTCAGATGGTGGGCAGTGGAATCGATATTCCCAAGGCTTTAAAAAGCTCCCAAATGTTGTGCTGCCATTCATTCAACAACAGGGGGAGAAATAAGGGAGGAAAAAACTGATGTTGGCTTCTTATTTTGCTTATGTTGTTAAAAGCTGCTCCGATGCTGTGGTTCTGGAATAGGTCTCCTCTTCCTTTGAAAGCATGCTGTGTGATAGACTGTCATTTGTCCCCTGCCTCCAGAAGAGCCAGCTAAGTGCCAAAGCCAGTGACTTGCATGTGTTTTTCTGACATTTAACAAATGGGAACAGCTTGCAAATCTGCATTAACTCACTCTGTCTCACAAATAATCAGGGCCTATGCAGTGTAGACGCTGGGAACATTAGCTCCGACACAAAAGAGTAAGAGGCTGGGGGATGGGGGGTGCAACAGAAAACAAGTCAGCAAATAACGGATGTTTTAACCAAGAGATGAATGTAACATTCTGGTTCAGAGGGAAGAGTTTTGAAGTCATTTTTGTTTTTCAACAAGCCACTGCTAATGGTGCTAAATCTGTCTGTCAAGGCCCAGCTTTGCAGCTTGAAGTCATCTTGCCTGCATTTCACAAATGCTGATCTGTTGGTTGCTTCCATCTTGCAAATAACATTTCAAATTACTTATGCTTCAGAGCCAAGGATCTTTCAAAGGGGTTGTGCTTGACCACAAGTGGACTTTTGCAAGTCTGCACCACACAATTAAATTGCTGCCCCTACTCTGACCCTGAATGAAGGAAAGAAAAGATATCACAGTTAAAAGGGCACACACAGACATGCATTTGCAGGAAAGTTGTTAAATGCATGTTCAGGTGTCTGTTATATGACTTCCTCACACAAACATATCCCCATATATTGGGTACAGGTCCAGCTCATGTTTGCACTGTGCATTTATGATAAATTTAGGAGCCTTTCTCATCAAGGGCAATTTGGCATTTGGGGAATGCACTATCATTCCCTAATGTTTCATTCCATTTAGAAAATAACTGAATTTGTGATGTTCCAACATCTAGCCTCAAATAACCAAAGAAAATAAGTCCCTAATCATGAATAAATAGAGAAATAGATACACTGGGGACTGTATTTGGCAAAGGGCTTGGAAAATCTGTCTTCTAGGAGAGGGGAAATAAACTTGTACTTTCCTTAAACTTTCAGGAAGGGTTACTCTGGAGCAGCATAATCCCCTTCCTACTATTGGGGCCTGTGAGACACTGAGATAGGCCCTCAGACCCTCTGGAGGAACCCATGAAGAGGACTAGGGGGATCATAATTAGATCGCTGGACCACAGGACTAGGAGATTTTCACTAAGAAGAGGAAAACAAATATCCCCAATGACAGGCATGAATGCCCAGGAAGACAGTCACCTGGCCCGAGGGAGGGAAATGTCATAGAGCATGGCCCAGTCTGAGGCCTGGTCATGGTCAGAACTCTTGAGGTGCCATCTCTCTGTGCTACTCCGGGACACAAGGAGAGGTTCCCAGTGAGGACTTTCCTCCTTCCTAGGTGCCTTGATAGAGGGAGCAAAAACCTTGAAGACCAAAACAAACTTTCAGGGATTGAAAGACCAGGAATTAGAATCCTAGTTGACCACTGCCAGTTGAGAGAACAGCCACACTCAGAGGCAGAGGGGCAGCTGCCAGTGGAACAGATAGCGATTGGCAGCCCTACAGCTGAGGCTGCAATATTTTGGCAAGAGCTCCAGCTCAGCAAGGAAGCAGAGGAGAGCACAACACAGAGTTGAGGTTCAAGGGCATGAGGCCAGGTAGTCAGGATTAGGGACCCTGCGGCCTTGAGACTCTCCAGCTTTTTCTACAACCCTATTGAGTCATTTGTGATGCTGGGAAGAAAGACCAGAGAAAAGTGTGGCCCATTCCCTTAGTGCAGGGCATCATGCGTGCAGCCACCATGGCACTGGACATGACCCAAAGGCCTCTCTGCAATTCCCATGAATCCTGATTCATTCCATAGTAGGGGTCTGGGGTAAACAAGAGTTACAGACAATTTTTATACATAAAAGATTAGCAAATTACAGATCTTCCTCGACTTAAAATAAGGTTAACCTTACAAATAGGGTTACCTGTGAAAAATCCATCGTTAACTGATAATATAAGTCAAAAATGCATTTAATACACCTAAGGCACAGAACATCATAGCTTGGTCTAGCCTACTTTAAATGTGCTCAGAAAACTGACATTTGCCGACAGTTGGGCAAAATCGTCTCACACAAAGTCTATTTGATGATGAAGTGTTGAATATCTCATGTAATTTATTGAATACTATACCGAAAGTGAAAAACAGAATGGTTTTTTGGGTACAGAATGGTTGTAAGTGTATGGGTTGTTTACCCACATGATTGCATGCCTGACTGGGAGCTGCACTTGCTGCCACTGCCCAGTATCCAAGAGAGCATATCACTAGCCCAGGAAAAGATCAAAATTCAACATTCAGAGTACTGTTTCCACTAAATGTGTATCGCTTTTGCACCATCATAAAGTCAAAACATTGTAAGGCGAACATCATAAGTAGTTTAAAATGCAAGACAGCTGTGATATATATCCCTGCAGCTGGATCAAGCAGAGCTTGTTACAACATAATATATTTCAAAAACATTATATCCTAAAATAAATAATTGCGGGTCCAAATCCTTTATTTTCCCTGCCCTTGTTCTCAACCCAAACCTTGTGTTTTGATGGCTTTTATTTTAAATAATATTCAGACATACTTCTTCATTTCTGTTCACACTGTGCTAGACCAAGATGCCATCATTTTACTTCTCTACTGCAACAGCATTTGAAGTCATCTCCTCCAATTCCACTTTTGCTTCTGAACAATCCACAGGCCAGAGGGATTTCTTCAAAACACATGCTCGGCATCTGAATGTTCTACTTAAAACCTTTCAATTGGTATTTCTCAAAATGTACTCCATTAAAAACTCACAAGAGTGCTCTGGGATATTTTTAATTTTTTGAGGGAAACAGCAATACTCTACATCAGACACTACAATTTCAACATTAGATCACACTACATTTCTTTAAATGACATCATATCTTTTAGATGCCATTTTCAATGATGGTTATGATAAGAAAGCCAATACCATATGAAAATCAATGTGGGACAGAAAATAAGGGTGGAGGTATCCAATCTGATTCCAAGATTTGAGAAGCTGTATGGTGTCCAGCTGGCAAAACATCCAACTAATAAGTCAGGACACAGACTGCTACCCCAGGGCTGGGGTCCTGTTAGGGAACTAGCAATGCCTAGTGTGAGCATCACACTGTAGTTTCCCCTAGTTAACACTCCCTGTATGCAGCCAATCCTGTATCCATATGATTGGCCTTCTGGCCTGGTTTCTTGCTTGTATTCTTGCCTTCACCAGGAATGAAGTCTTGCTCTAAACCCCCAAGCAGGCAGCCAGGGTCCTCAGCACCGCTTCCCCACTCTGCCTGGGCTTTTCTCCCAGAACTCATCCCCATAGCTCTTCTCCCAGATTAGTCCTCTTTGAACTGAAGCAGTGAGCCAGAAACTGCAACCTGCTGCCATGGAGAAGCCCTTTCTTTCCACTGTACCCCCCATCTTTCAACAACAATAAAAAATTATTGAGAACTACTGTGTGCCAGTCACCGAAAAAAATGAAATATTCATACAAACAAAATTTAATATGCACAGTGCTGGACACAGACAATAAGCAAGTACAAAGAAATAATGTCATTTTCCAGTTGGTATTAAATAATCCCATTTGTTTATCAACATCAGCTTGGACTGCACTTGAGTTAACTCTGCCTTCCGTCCCTGGTATTTTCTACTTCTGTCTCCTCCTAGAGAGACAAGAGACCACTGCAGCTGCCACAGCCAGCTTACCACCCATAGCTACTGGGCCAGTCTTCCTCATTTATTTCTGCTATGAGCTCCAATATCCTACAAACTCGAGTCCAAATTATTTAGAATACCCTTGCAGTGGTTAATTTTATGTATCCACTTGGCTGGGCCACAGGGGGTCCAGATATTTGGTCAAACATTATTCTGTGTATTTCTGTGAGGTGTTTTCCTACTATGTACCAGGCATTGTGCAGGATGCCAGTAAGATTGCAGGCATTCCATGTAAACAAATAATCAATGCAAAAGCCAGAAGACACTGAGTTTAGAAACACACACCTCAGTTGGAGAGGCAGCCTGGTATGCTAAACCAGGGAGCTAAGGTTCTAAATTTGGACCTGCCTTTAAAAATCTGTCCATATTTTTATTTTTTATATAAAAATTTAGGCAACAGGACTGAATGAGGAATGTTCTTTCTAGCTCTAAAATTTTAATTTAGAAATCTATTCAAGATCTCCTGAAGCTACCCATGTTCCATTACATAGAAAAATACTTCACTTGTACTTTATCTCATCTCATATTTCTTTAATAGGCTCCTCATATTGGCTATCAATGTTCTCTTCATTATACTGCTATTCTACCTTTCTAATAAAATCTCCTACAATTTACCTCTTACACATACGCTAATTTGCCTCCCAGTTTAACCCTTAACAGTGCCTTAAAATCATCTCACATTATGCCATCTAAATGCTTTTGCTATCACTGTTCTTTCAATCTGAAGTGTCTTTTCCTACCATCTCTATCAAAAGGCCACACTTTTCTGTGTGACTCAACAAAAAATGTTTCCTAATCCATAAACTTTGCCCTACTTGCTTCAGTTAACAATGATGAAAGAAAGAAAGAAAGAAAGAAAGAAAGAAAGAAAGAAAGAAAGAAAGAAAGAAAGAAAGAAAGAAAGAAAGAAAGAAAGAAATGAAGGAAGGAAGGAAGGGAGGGAAGGGATAAAGGAGCTGCAAGGAGAAGGGTGGTGGATGGGGTGGTGGTGTGTAACCCCTCACTGGCTCTCAGCTCTCTTCTATTGATGAAATAAGGCTCTCTCACTGCCACAGGTGACAGGAAACACCACTGGGATCTTGGGCAGTTGATCACCCAGCAGGGATACTCCTCTCAGAATTTTGCCATGGAAGCTGCTACATCTTCGAGAAGCTTGTTTCACATTCCCATTTTTTCAATAGGCTATATTATAATAAGTAATTACCAGAAGCATGGACTATTTGGTCAAGCTATATCCCCATCTGAAAGTAGCAGAGGGTGGGATTTTTCCTCCCCATCAGTCATCCATATTCAGCAGGTAGCCCTCTGCCTTGATAAGTGGTTCCTTAGTGTTATAGATGAGGTTTCTCCTGAGTACTACCTTAGCCTTCAACTTACTCTTAACATTTTTGTTAATACCCTCCTCTGTCATAATCTTCGGCAGTTTACAAGGAAACTTAGGCTTTATGAAATATTGATATTATGCTCTGACAAATACAAATAACTTCCTACTTTATAATTTCCACTCATAGCAATTCATTCTCATAAACAATGTTTCTAATACTTTCCCAAGATGATGCTGTAGGTAGTAAAAAGAATACACACATGTTAGTGGTAATGCATGAAGTAAGCACAGTAACATAGTTACATACAATCACGTGATCTGGGTCTGCCTTTCCTACAAAACAAAGAACTCATGACGTTAAGCCCACGCTTCCCAGACCTCATAAATCCATGGAAAATGCAATCATAAAATATCTGATTTAGAACCCCTGTCAACAAAAAGATTGTTAAAACCCTGCCTAGCTCTCACGCTACACCCACATCCTTTCTTCTCTCCTCACTGATTATCTCACAGGTCCTACACGTAGCCAGTAGAGAATGGCTGTAGGACTAAGATTCTCGGGGAGACAGCAATATGTACACCTTAAAAATGATGCTATGTTGAAAACCATTCGTTGGCACCAAACTGAATCATCATCCTGGCCCAGATGAAGTCAGTGAGCCTCCATCCCTCTGTATAGGAATAGCTATTTTACACATTGCTTGCTTAAAAATTTCAGCACTAGGGGTAGACTGTGATGAGTGCCACCCTCTCTGGATATCTAGTCATTCTTTATACAAAAGTCTCCTGAGGGTCCAGCCAGCAAAAGGTGTCCATATTGTCCAACCATAATACCCTTTGGGATTCTCCCTAGATAGTGCAATAATTATACACATGAAAGGAGGAAATGGTCTTATTGTGTCATCACTGACCTGCAGCTCTCAAAGAGCCAACTGCTTCCAGCACTGCCTAGGAAGCACTCAACAACAACTTATGAGGCAACCCATACGACCCCCATTTTTCACTACCATGTAAATGTAACCTACCTATGTCTTAGAACTTAACCCATCTCAGAATCTTCTGAAGAATTCAACCAGAAGGGTATTTTTAAGAGAGAAAATGAAAAAAAAAAAAAAGAAGAGAGTATTTTTCCCTTGGTGTATTTACTTCTGAAATACTTCATGTTGTTCTGAAAGATCCAGAAAATACATTTAAGCTTTTTAAGGAAATAGAGAGTTCCTCTATAATGTCAAACTACAAAATCCAAAGGAAGTGCAAGAACTGACAAGATATAGTTGAAATCAACTTTTTTTTTATTATATGTCATATTAGTTTTACTCCATTACAGTTTACCATATAGTTTCATGTATGTTAAGTAATTGCTTTTCAGAGCCTACACAGAAGGCAGAATTTATCTCTATTTCTCAGAGGTGGAAACAAAGTCAGAGAAGTTAAGTGAGCTTCTCATAATTATCCAAATAAGTGTTGGTGGAACCAAAATTGGAGGACCTTCTAATTCTTAAACAAACGTGCTTCCATTTCACTACAAATCCTTTTTCACAAAAGGTTTGGAATGGTGGTGGAGAGGGGGTTTATAACATTGCAGAATATCAGAATTTGGGAAGGTAGAGTGAAGAGATTTAAAAATCAAAAGAAACGATTTTAAGATGAATAGACTTGTTATTAAGGCAGTTTAGCAAACCTATCATGCAGACAAATTCTGCAATCAGAATACCTGACTTAGGATTCCAGCTCTTTCATTTACTTTAAGTGTGTTCTAAGGCAAATAACCTTCCCAAAAGTCTCAATGTGATTGTCTGTAAAATGGGGGTTATCAGAGTATCATCCCTCTCAAGGTTGCTATAAGGATAAAATTAGACAATGCACATAGTGTAGTGAATCACATAGTGTAGTAAAACATAATAAATACTTCATACATTTTAAGAATTATCATTGGCATCTCACAAGTTGTAACACCAGCTAGAAATTTAAAATAGCTCAAAAGTGGTTGTTATGAATTCATAGATAACAGATCTAGAGATGTTCTTGAGAAGAATCAGAGTACTTGGAAAATGTTCCTAACTTCATAACTCCAAGGAAAAGGGCTAGGACCCCCCACAATCTCTCCTTTTGTGCCTTGCTAGAATAAATCCTAGGTGGATGGAACAGAGTTTAATATATGTATTTATAGAAAATTTTTGTCTTGGTTAATACATACTTAAGGCTATTGACTTCTGGAGGGCAAGGACCGAGTCTTCTTTAGATCACCTAAACCCTTCCCAAAGACCAATACTCTGCTCTGCATGCAATGAAATAATTTTAATCCCTTATTTATTGATGGGAAAAACAAGAGGTATTTGGAGACATGTGCCAACAGCAACTGATTGTGAAAAACAACAATTAAACTTCATCAAGCAAAATCAATGCCAGGCAGAAACCAAGGAAATAAGCATTAAGAAATTTGGAAACTGAGGCAACAAGTACCTGATATAGAAAATTACCCATATAGGAGCATTTATTCCGTAATTTTACATTAAGCATTACATTTGATCCTCTTGATAGCCCTGAAAAGTAGGGTAATGTTTTCACATATGATTCTGAGATTCAGAGAGAGAAAATGGCTGGCTTAGTGGTACATGGCTAAAAAATTGATAAAAAAGATAAAGCCAGATTGATTCAAGATGGCAGAGTAGAAGGATGTGCTCTCACGCCCTCTTGTGAGAACACCAGAATCACAGCTAACTGCTGAACAACCATCGACAGGGAGCCACAGGAACTCACCAAAAAAGATACCCCACATCCAAAGACAAAGGAGGAGCCACAATGAGATAGTAGGAGGGGAGCAATCACAATAAAATCAAATCCCATAACTGATGGGTAGGTGACTCGCAAACTGCAGAACATTTATACCACAGAAGTCCACCCACTGGAGTGAAGGTTCTGAGCCAAACGTCAGTCTTCTGAACCTGGGGGTCTGGCAACGGGAGGAGGAATTCCTAGAGAATCAGACATTCAAGGCTAGCAGGATTTGAATGCAGGACTTCAACAGAACTGGGGGAAACAGAGACTCCAATCTTTGAGGGCACAAACAAAGTAGTGTGTGCATCAGGACCTAGGGGAAGGAGCAGTGACCCCATAGGAGACTGAACCAGACCTACCTGCTAGTGTTGGAGGGTTTCCCCTTGGGGGGGTGGCTCTGTCTCACTGTGAGGACAAGGACACTGGCAGCACAAGTTCTGGGAAGTACACCTTGGCTTGAGCCCTCCAAGAGTCCACCATTAACCCCACCAAAGAGCCCGGGTAGGCTCCAGTGTTGGGTTTCCACAGGCCAAACAACCAACAGGGACGGAACCTAGCCCCACCTATCACAAAACAAGCAGACTAAAGTTTTACTGAACTCTGCCCACCAGAAGCAACAGCCAGCTCTACCCACCACCAGTCTCTCCCATCAGGAAACTTGCACAAGACTCTTAGATAGCCTCAGCCACCAGAGGACAGACAGCAGAAGCAAGAACTACAATCCTACAGCCTGCAGAACAAAAACCACATTCACAGAAAGATAGACAAGATGAAAGGCAGAGGGCTATGTACCAGATGAAGGAACAAGATAAAACCCCAGAAAAACAATGAAATGAAGTAGAGATAGGCAACCTTCCAGAAAAAGAATTCAGAATAATGATAGTGAAGATGATCCAGGACCACGGAAAAAGGATGGAGGCAAAAATCGAGAAGATGCAAGAAATGTTTAACAAAGACCTAGAAGAATTAAAGAACAAACAAACAGAGATGAACAATACAATAACTGAAATGAAAACTACACTAGAAGGAATCAATAGCAGAATAACTGAGGCAGAAGAACGGATAAGTGAACTGGAAGACAGAATGGTGGAATTCACTGCTGCAGAACAGAATAAAGAAAAAAGAATGAAAAGAAAAGACAACAGCCTAAGAGACCTCTGGGACAACATTAAACACAACAACATTCGCAATATAGGGGTCCCAGAAGGAGAAGAGAGAGAGAAAGAACCCGAGAAAATATTTGAAGTTATTATAGTCTAAAACTTCCCTAACACGGGAAAGGAAGTAGCCACCCAAGTCCAGGAAGTGCAGAGAGCCCCAAACAGGATAACCCAAGGAGAAACATGCCAAGACACATAATAATCAAATTTGCAAAAATTAAAGACAAAGAAAAATTATTGAAAGCAGCAAGGGAAAAATGACAAATAATATACAAGGAAACTCCCGTAAGGTTAACAGTTGATTTCTCAGCAGAAACTCTACAAGCCAGAAGTGTGTGGCATGACATATTTAAAGTGATGAAAGGGAAGAACCTACAACCAAGATTACTGTACCCGGCAAGGATCCCATTCAGGTTCGATGGAGAAATCAAAAGCTTTACAGACAAGCAAAAGCTAAGCGAATTCAGCACCACCAAACCAGCTCTACAACAAATGCTAAAGGAACTTCTCTAAGTGGGAAACACAAAAGAAGAAAAGGGCCTACAAAACCAAACCCAAAACAATTAAGAGAATGGTAATAGGAACATGCATATAGATAATTACCTTAAATGTGCATGGATTAAATGCTCCAACAAAAAGACACAGTCTTGCTGAATGGATACAAAGACAAGACCCATATATATGCTGTCTACAAGAGACCCACTTCAGACCTAGGGACACATACAGACTGAAAGTGAGGGGATGAAAAAGATATTCCATGCAAATGGATATCAAAAGAAAGCTGGAGTAGTGATACTCATATCAGATAAAATAGACTTTAAAATAAAGAATGTTACAAGAGACAAGGAAGGACACTACATAATGATCAAGGGATCAATCCAAGAAGAAGATATCACAATTATAAATATATATGCACCCAACATAGGAGCACCTCAATACATAAGGCAACTGATAACAGCTATAAAAGAGGAAATCGACAGTAACACAATAATAGTGGGAGATGTTAACACCTCACTTACACCAATGGACAGATCATCCAAACAGAAAATTAATAAGGAGACACAAGCTTTAAATGACACAATAGACCAGATAGATTTAATTGATATTTATAGGACATTCCATCCAAAAACAGCAGATTACACTTTCTTCTCAAGTGTGCACGGAACATTCTCCAGGATAGATCACATCTTGACATCTTGGGTCACAAATCAAGCCTCAGTAAATTTAAGAAAATTGAAATCATATCAAGCATCTTTTCTGACCACAGTGCTATGAGATTAGAAATGAGTTATAGGGAAAAAAATGTAAAAAACACAAACACATGGAGGCTAAACAATACATTACTAAATAACCAAGAGATCACTGCAGAAATCAAAGAGGAAATCAAAAAATACTTAGAGACAAATGACAATGAAAACACGATGATCTAAAACCAAGGGATGAAGCAAAAGCAGTTCTAAAAGAGAAATGTATAGCTATACAAGTCTACCTCAAGAAACAGGAAAAATCTCAAATCAACAATCTAACCTGACACGTAAAGGAACTAGAGAAAGAAGAAGAAACAAAACCCAAAGTTAGCAGAAGGAAAGAAATCATATAGATCAGAGAAGAAATAAATGAAATAGAAACAAAGAAAACAATAGCAAAGAACAATAAAACTAAAAGCTGGTCCTTTGAGAAGATAATCAAAATTGATAAACCATTAGTCAGACTCATCAAGAAAAAGAGGGAGAGGACTCAAATCAATAAAATCAGAAATGAAAAGGAGAAGTTACAACAGACACTGAAGAAGTACAAAGCATCCTAAGAGACTACTACAAGAAACTCTATGCCAATAAAATGGACAACCTGGAAAAAATGGACAAATTCTCAGAGACATATAACCTTCCAAGACTGAACCAGGAAGAAATAAAAAATATGAAAAGACTAATCACAAGT
This sequence comes from Balaenoptera physalus, assembly GCF_965194825.1. NCBI lineage: Eukaryota > Metazoa > Chordata > Mammalia > Artiodactyla > Balaenopteridae > Balaenoptera > Balaenoptera physalus. The sequence goes on along the minus strand of NC_138897.1, from coordinate 39,614,257 downwards.
AATGAAATTGAAACTGTGATTTAAAATCTTCCAACAAACAAAAGTCCAGGACCAGATGGCTTCACAGGTGAATTCTATCAAACATTTAGAGAAGAGCTAACACCCAGCCTTCTCAAACTCTTCTAAAAAATTGCAGAGTAAGGAAGACTCCCAAACTCATTCTATGAGGCCACCATCACCCTCATACCAAAACCAGACAAAGATGTCACAAAAAAAGAAAACTACAGACCAATATCACTGATGAAAATAGATGCAAAAGTCCTCAACAAAATACTAACAAACAGGATCCAACAGCACATTAAAAGGATCAGACATGATGATCAAGTGGGATTTACCCCAGGGATGCAAGGATTCTTCAGTATACGCATATCAATCAATGTGATACACCATATTAACAAACTGAAGAATAAAAACCATATGATCATCTCAATAGATGCAGAAAAGGCTTTTGATAAAATTCAACACCCATTTATGATAAAAGCTCTCCAGAAAGTGGGCATAGAGGGAACCTACCTCAACATAATAAAGGCCATATATGACAAACCCACAGCAAACATCATTCTCAATGGTGAAAAAATGAAAGCATTACCTCTAAGATCAGAAACAAGACAAGGATGCCCACTCTCACCACTATTATTCAACATAGTTTTGGAAGTCCTAGCCACGGCAAATAGAGAAGAAAAAGAAATAAATGGAATCCAAATTGGAAAAGAAGAAGTAAAACTGTCACTGTTTGCAGATGACAAGATGCTATACATAGAGAATCCTAAAGATGCCGCCAGAAAACTACTAGAGCTTATCAATGAATTTGGAAAAGCTGCAGGGTACAAAATTAATGCACAGAAATCTCTTGCATCCCTATACACTAATGATGAAAACTCTGAAAGAGAAATTAAGGAAACACTCCCGTTTACCACTACAAGAAAAAGAATAAAATACCTAGGAATAAACTTACCTAGGGAGACAAAAGACCTTTATGCAGAAAACTATTAGACACTGATGAAAGAAATTAAAGATGACACCAACAGATGGAGAGATACACTATGTTCTTGGATTGGAAGAATCAATATTGTGAAAATGATTATACTATCTAAAACAATCTACAGATTCAATGCAATCCCTATCAAATTACCGAAGGCATTTTTTACAGAACTAGAACAAAAAATCTTAAAATTTGTATGGAGACACAAAAGACCCCAAATAACTAAATAATCTTGAGGGGGAAAAATGGAGCTGGAGGAATCCGACTCCCTGACTTCAGACTATACTACAAAGCTACAGTAATCAATACAGTATGGTACTGGCACAAAAACAGAAATATAGATCAATGGAACAAGATAGAAAGCTCAGAGATAAACCTACGCACCTATGATCAACTAATCTATGACAAAGGAGGCAAGGATATACAATGGAGAAAAGACAGTCTCTTCAATAAGTGTTGCTGGGATAACTGGACAGTTACATGTAAAAGAATAAAATTAGAACACTCCCTAACACCATACACAAATATAAACTGAAAATGGATTAGAGCCCTAAATGTAAGACTGAACACTATAAAACTCTTAGAGGAAAACATAGGAAGAATACTCTTTGACATAAATCACAGCAAGATCTTTTTTGATCCACCTCCTAGAGTAATGGAAATAAAAACAAAAATAAACAAATGGGACCTAATGAAACTTCAAAGCTTTTGCACAGCAAAGGAAACCATAAACAATACAAAAAGACACCCCTCAGGATGGGAGAAAATATTTGCAAACGAATCAATGGACAAAGGATTAATCTCCAAAATATATAAACAGCTCATGTAGCTCAATATCCAAAAAACAAAAAATCCAATCCAAAAACGGGCAGAAGACCTAAATAGACTTTTCTCCAAAGACGTACAGATAGCCAAGAAGCCCATGAAAAGCTGCTCAACATCACTATTTATTAGACAAATGCAAATGAAAACTACAATGAGGTATCACCTCACACCAGTTAGAATGGGCATCATCAGAAAATCTACAAACAGCAAATGCTCGAGAGGGTGTGGAGAAAAGGAACCCCTCTTGCACTGTTGGTGGGAATGTAAACTGTTTACAGCCACTATGGAGAACAGTATAGAGGTTCCTTAAAAAACTAAAAATAGAATTACCATATGACCCAGCAATCCCACTACTGCATATTTACCCAGAGAGAACCATAATTCAAAAAGACACATGCACCCCAATGTTCACTGTAGCACTATTTACAATAACCAGGTCATGGAAGCAACCTAAATGCCCATCGACAGATGAATGGATAAAGACGATGTGGTACATATATACAATGGAATATTACTCAGCCATAAAAAGGAACAAAATTGAGTCACTTGTTGAGACGTGGATGGATCTAGAGACTGTCATACACAGTGAAGTAAGTCAGAAAGAGAAAAACAAATATCGTATATTAATGCATATATGTGAAACCTAGAAAAATGGTACAGATGAACCTGTTTGCAGGGCAGAAATTGAGACACAGATGTAGAGAACAAATGTATGGACACCAAAAGGGGAAAGCAGTGGGTGGTGGGGGTGGTGGTGTGATGAATTCGGAGATTGGGATTGACATGTATACACTGATGTGTATAAAAAGGATGACTAATAAAAATCTGCTGTATAAATAATTATTAAAAAAAAAAAAGAAAACTAATATTAGAGGAATGAGACTACCTCTGTCACTAATGTAATCTGTGGCTAGTTAATAAACCAGGAGATGAAACCACACACACACACACACACACACACAATATATATATATATATATATATATATATATATATATATATATATATATATATATATATATATATATTATATATATATATATATAATATGTGTGTGTATATATATATATATATATATACATACATATATATATAATATGTGTGTGTATATATATATATATATATATAAAGCCAAAGCCTTGAATTTGGAAAAAAAAAATAAAAGGCAAACAATGTTTGGGGAAATGATCCTGTTTCAGATTTTTGTGTTTAAAGGCATCTATACTGACAATAGTTTTTTGGTACTTTAACTGTCAAGCTAATAATACTTTTTGATAGCAGGTGAATTTTGTTCTTTAATGTAGTTATACTTGTTAAGGTATAATATTTGATAACTGCATTGCATTGCCCTGAAAACCTGACCCCATAGCCTGAAATGTTGAAATATAAATGTAAATATGTATGCATATTCTCACCTACCACCACTTCAGTCCACTCTTAACAAGGTCATGTGAGAGAATAATGCTGTGAAAGACCTGGGAGCCCCCAGCAGAGTAACCTGAGCAGGGAGGAGTCCTGCTCCTCTGCCCCACAAACCTCTCCCACCTCTGAGCAATGTACCTCTCAGCCCCACATCATGAAGTCCCTCCCAGCAGTGCTTCTGAGGGCCATGCTGATCTGATCTGATCTGCCCAACTGTCCTGAAAGCGCCTTAACATCAGGTGCAATTCCTTCTCCTTTTGCTTAGACAAGAGCAAGTACTTGGCAAATATTTGTTGATGAATGTATTGGGGATGGGGAAATGTAATGAAATTTATTAACTCTTTGTGGGGAAACATGAAAGAATACTATACAAATACAAATAAAGAAAAAATTATTTCTGATTCAGACTAGACGTTACAACATAGCATTTGAACTGGGCCCTGAGGGATGACTGGATCACCACAGAATGAGGACAGTTAGGTAAACAGAGGTCTAGATAGAAGTTTAATGGTAATGCAGTCCAGCAATGATTTTGATATGATAAAATCCTTCCATAGTTTAAAAAGTGAACTCAAAATTTCCAATCACATAAAATGTCTAGGCTGATTATTGTGAAGTTAATGAAATAACAAGTGTGGCATTTCATTTGGTGGCATAATCTGGATCTATCCAGATCCCAGTTATGGTTTAGTGCCACCTGATGGTGGTTATCTATTCCAGATTAATATTAATGAGACCATTCAGGGCTTGGGGCTGGCTGGGACATCTAAGATTGCTGTAGCAATTCCAGGAATAATTTAATGAAATGGCACCTGTTCCTTAGGTCTGATCAGGAGAGATTGGACCAGAACATAGACCTGCTTCCCTGGATGGGTTGCCTCCTATTTCCCTACTTAACTTCCCTCCCCTGTTTACAGCCCAGTGATCTCTCCATTCCCTCCACCTCTAAAAAGATAACAAATTTAGCCAGTCCATGTTGAAGAAAAGAATGGACAAAGGGGCCAATTTTCAAGTATATTATATTTTAATCCCTATTCTCATGGAGTTTATTATCACAGGATTTTACTATATTTGACTCTCTTATAAGAGATCAGTCAAGTTACTCTGTATACCCCAGTTGCAAAGCAACCCATTCTATCCATGGATGCTTTTTTTTTTTTTTTTCATGGATGCTTTTAATTGATGGAAAGTCATGGCCTAGACACTACACTATTTTAACACACATACATTAGCACTAGCTCTGTGATCATTCAGAAGGGTGCTACGCCCTTCAAATATTAGAAAATAACACATATTTGCTAAGTTTTCTCTTTTACAGGCTAATTCTCAGTTCCTTCTGGAATTACTTGTCTGGTGTGTTTGCTGTTGTATCCCAAGAGCCAAGAGAAGTGCCTGGAACACAGGAGGCACTAGTAAAAATGTACTGAATGAGTGCTTGAGCCGAGGAGTGTTTCCAAATGCTTTTGCCCTATGATGAGCATGCCCTCTTTTGTGTCTGTTCCTCTTAGTGTAGCACCCAAAATAGAATGTAAAAGTCTAGGTATCACCCAGCAAGCACAGAGAACCAGAATGACCTTCTCTCATCCTGGATACTAAACATCCATGAACGCAACCTAAGACTGACTTCACTTTTTGAACAATCCTTTTACTATGGATTCATATCAAGTTTATAGTCAACTAAGACCCCCCCTGAGATTTTTTCACAGATCTACTGTTAAACTACATCTCCTTCAATTGAGTTTTCAGACTAAAGTGAAAGACCTCATATTATTCTCTATAAATTTCGTATTATTTAATTTAGACCATTACACCAGCATCTAAAGATCTTTTTGAGCTTTGATCCTGGCATATTAGATATTTATATTAGATATTTAGCCTAGCTTTGCACCACTTACAAATTTGATCAGCATTTTCTCACTGTCTTCAACAAGTAGCTGGACGGTGTCCTGGTCAGAGCTCTGAGACTTGCTTCAAGAGACTTTCCTACAGATTCACGGACATTTATCTTGCAGCTGCATTATTGCCTGAGGCCACATGGGAAGTCATAACAAAGAGAAATAGTATAGCACCAGAACTTAGACAGACCTACTTTGTAGGTCTACCCCAGCTTATCATTAACTAATTGTGTTTCTTCTGCCAAGAGATAAGGAAAAAACACAGTATTTATTGCACATTTATGGTTCGTATGTCAGATATTGGTAAAGGGTTTTGAACTCATAAGTTTATGCCATCATTAGAACAATTTACATAAATATCATGATACAGAAAATTGAGGTTTAAAAAGGTGAAATAACTGTAAGTATATAAGTAGGAGAGAGCAAAGGCAATATTAGAATCCAGGTCTTCCTCAGTTTAAAGCCTATGTTCTTTCCACTAAATCTGTGCTCCATACAAATCTAATTTTATAGGACAGACAATTTAGAAAACTTAGCAGTGGAGGAACCAACAGACACAACCGCAGTATAATCGTATATTAAATCTTTGGGGCGTATATGACATCTTTCGGCCTTTGGGGCGTTTTTAAAATCTCTTGAACATTTTTTAACTTTAAAAATAAATTCTGGCTTTAAGAAAAAAAATTCTGGGAAATTAATCATGTTACCCAGAGACATAGGGTGATTGGTAACAAAGCCCATTTGGCAAACACCTAATGAGAAACAGACCCCCATCTCCTTCCGACTCTACCATGCTTCAGGATAGGAAAACACCTGCCTTATCTTAGGTGGAGATCAAAATCAATCAACAAATACTTGGCAAGTATATTCTTTGTACAAATTTCTTTCTTATGAGTTTCTGAGAGCACACAGAGAAAAGTAAGATATGGACTCTTCCTTCAAGATGTTCACATTCTAAATGGGAAGATATAATATACATGATTTGATGCTACCCTATCTACATAATTCAACACCCTTGTATTAATGGTCTACCACAGGTAAGATGGGATGAATTGTACAGGTATAAGTAAGAGACAGCTCCTGTGGGGAGATTTTTTACCCACCAGTAAAGTACTTAAGCTAAGTAAACCATAGGATGAGGTATAACAGTACACAGGTACCCAAGAGATACAGGCAGTGTTCCAAGGACTCAAGGAAGACGTAGAGGCCTTCCTAAGATCTAGTGTGGTGCCTGGCTCTTTTTTGGTACTTGTGGCAAAAAGGGTTTTCACAGTAACAAATATATTAGCTCAGAGTAGGAAATACTTTTGACCTGCAAAACATAGGAAAAAATATGATGGGAAAAGGAAGTTTTATTTTGATCTTGAGAAACTGGTAAGATTTGACAATATTGTAAGGCTCTTCATCTACACTGCCCAATGGCTACTTATGGCAATAAATCACTTGAGATGCAGCTTGTCAAAACTGAGATATGCTATAAGTGTAAAGTGCATATCACATTTAGATGACTTAGTGCAAAGAGAAGAATATAAAATACACCATTAGCAATTTTCTATATCAATTACATATTGAAATAATAATATTTTGGATATATTGGGTTAAATAAAATATATTCTTAAAATTAATTTCTACTGTTTAAATTATTTTTGTGACTACTAGAAAATTTTAAATCTCAAGTGTGGCTTGCATTCTGTTTCTGTCAGACAGCGCCAGTGTTGAGAGTGTCTGGCACAGAAAAGGTGTTCACTACATGTGTGTTGAACTGGACTGAAGCATAGGAAGACTATTCCAAGAGATGCAAACAACAAAAGCAGTGGCACAGAATCAGAAAACTAAGACATTCCAGGGGACAGGAAAAAAATTATGATGTGATAGTGCTTTGGAAAAAGAATAAGCTATGAATGCACCATTTTCTTTCCTTTTATGTTTATATAAAGATTGCCTCCACTTTTCACCTATTATTGGGGCTCATTAATTGGGAAAATAATGCCCTTAAGTGATAACAAAATGATTTCTTTTAAAACAAGTTTGTATGTACAATTTAGTGTATCAAAAGAAGACAGGGAGTCCTGATTCTTTGCAAACTTGCTTTGTGACATTGACTAAATTGGACTTAAGGTCCCTGCATTTTACTCTGGAGGGGTGGGTTTGGGCGGGGGGTTAGGGAGTAGTCTATGGGGCCAAAAAACAATAAGTTACCTTCTAGTTCCTGCTGATGCATGTTTTTCTTTCCTCTAATCTTGCTGCTGTTAAGCTTAAGCTGCCTTGGACTCTAAAAATCCTCCTTCCATTCTACTTTTTGTTCTTGTTAGGAGAAAACACCTGAATGTTTTCCAACTCAGCACACTGCCAATCATCACGGTAGTTAAGAAAAAAATCCCGGTAATTGATGAAAAACACATTCACTCTAAGTTCCCCTATGAAAATGTGGTAAATTGTTGCAAATATTATTTGATCCCATCCTAAATAATACCTCTTGCAGGGACAGCTAATACATGTGCTTCAGGTCATAAAATGATCATGAGTCAAGATGACCAAAATTTGAACTGTAGTTATATTTTCTTCTAAAGACATTGACTATTGCCTCTATTAGAATAAGATGGCAAGCTGAGCCAGAGGTGTAAAATAATTCACTTAATGAAATTCCTAGTAGCAACACATGTGCCATATTAGAAGACCCAGTTGGACTGGTTGGGAATATATTAGTCAATATTCTCAGACTTGCCAGTAAAAGAAACCCAACTCAAATACTTTAAGCTAAAAAGGGATTGCATTGGATCATATAATTGGGAAGATCAGAGATGGAACTGCTTCATCATCTTTCCCTTTGCTCATCTCACGTCCCTGTTTCTCTCTGCAGCCTCATTCATTATAACTTCAGACAATTTTGTTTCATGTATTGATTGAGGAGAGGAAGTAGCAAGACCACCAAAAGTTCCAGGTTTGCATCATCCCAGCTTTGCTATTCCAGAGAAAGAGATATTATTTTTCCATATATAAAATCCCAGGGAAGAACTCTAATTGGCTGGTTTTGGATTGTAAACCAGTTATATGCCAGATACTATGATTGATGAGGCCTGATAACATGCTTAACCCATAACCAGAAGTTTGAGAGACTGTGATACACGTGATTCTCAAGCGTCTCATGTATAATTTTCAATGTATTTGATATTTCACGTTCTTATATGTGTCCCTCCCCAAACTCCAGTTCTGGCAATGTACCAGTAATTCAGCCCCTCTATTTCCTAATCAAATTGAGCATATTTGGTGCTATGGAAACCAAGAAACTAACTAGGCTTCTGGTGGTACATTAATTTATGTGGTCAGGGATGGTTTTGCAAAAAATAAAAAAAAAAGTAGGTAGCCTAAATGATGGCTTCACAGAGGAAGATATCACTGACATTGCTTGCAAAAACTTACATTCCTACCATCAGAATTTGATTACTCTGCTTATGAAATTCTTGCATTTTCTCCTGTTAAAATGGAAATCTTCAGCTGAAATTAGTTTATCAATCCTCTTCCCAAGGCATGATTTGATAAGAACACTTGGAAAAGCATAAAAGCTCCAACTAACCAAACAGAGGACCAAAGGATGCCATCCTGGAGGTCAAAGGCATAGGACCACAGACACTAAAGAGAGCTCCTTCTCTGGCATTGCACTGTCCCAGCACATACAGTTCTGTTTCTGATTTCCCTTTATTCCTATGACCTAATCCGCTATTTTTCTTTTGCTCTATTGGGGCTCCCTGACGCCACCCTAATCTTCTTTAGGACAGATGCCCCTTTTATATCAGATCTGGCGATACTTCAAAACATGTGCTTACAGCAGCTTAGGCTAAACAGGAAAAAGCTGAGGCTACTGAAAGGCCAGATTAGATGAGACCCAAAAGAGATCAGCATCAGCACAGTGGTGATAAGCTAATGGGGTTGGCAGAGCTGTAACTGCCAGATTGCCAGCATCTTACCTTCCAGAACGGGAGTTGTGTATTGCTAGGTGGTTCTAAATGTTGATAATAGCTCCAGAGCCAGAGAAATAAGGGACACAGGTCAGACAAGATTATCAATTCCACTGGCCCTCCATTGGGCTGTCTTGCATTATTAAGGTTTTTGTTTGTTTGCTTGTTTGCTATTCTTTCTCTCTCTTTTTTTTTTTTTTTTGAGGATGTGTCCTACACTGGTCTAGATATGGTTGTTGATGATGTTCACAGTTGCTATCACCCTTTGCATTATCTGAGAATGTCCTGATGAGTTGGAGGCAGCAATGAACAACCAGGCAGCCAACTCTCATAAAGATGAATCAAACTATAGTGATCTGATAAGAAGACTTGTGAGATCCATGTTTTTCATCCAGAAGGGTAAGAGTTATTATATCTCCTGAAATCGTCAGTGTGATAAAGTAACCAATTGGAAAACACACTATACATGCTTCACCCAAATCCACTGACAGGGTAAACACAGAAGCATGGCTTGTACCACAACCATAAATTTAAAGATAGTATTTCAGGTCTATATCTAAAGAATGACAGAATATCATCTCTCCTGATTCATCCAGCAAGAATGCATCATCCTTTTTCTCCCGATCTAATCAGGAACACTTCTGCCATGTTCATTTTTCTTTATAAGTCAAAAAAACACAGAAGAGATTTAAGCCCTCTCTTCTACACCTCTCTTGACTCTGGGTGGGGGAGGAAGCAGGCTGCATCAGAGCAAAACCTCTGATTCTACTCTGACCACACCATAGGTACTCTTGTTTTAATAATTTCAAATGCTGTACACAAGTGCCATCTAGTGGTCAGTAAAATTCACATGAGTCTTCAAGAAAGAAGGAAAGATTTAATGCTTCTCATGAATAACCAAACATCTTTTTACCTTTTTCACTTAAACAGGAAGATTTTTTTAATTTGTCTTCATTTTTAGAGGAAATTATTTCTTTCATCTGTTTCTCTTTGGTCAGAATAGAAGTATCTTGGCTCATCTTCTGTCAAAGTGTGCTTCGAGCCATAAAATGTAGGCTGGGGTGTATTCACAAGGAAACACATTGAGAATATTTTCTTTATTGCCAGTCAGTACCCTGTGGAATAAAATAGAGGTGCTTCCATTGACCCTGAACTTTACTTTAGCAGACAATATAGGAATGAGTGGCTAGAATGAAAGAGAAAAATAAGAAATGGGGATGGAGCAAACCACAGTCAATACTTTCAGTGGTTCTCCATTGTATATCAGATGACAACAAAATCTCCCACCCCAAAGTCAAAATCTCTACAGTCTGACTCACATTCACTTTTCTAGCCTGTTTCTCCTTCTGCTCCCCAGTGTAAAGTTTTATCTTCACGTTAGCCTATCCACTGACTCCTGAATAAATACAGTTGATCCTTGAACAACCTTGCCCGTAGTAGAAAATTCCCATATAACTTATAGTCAACCCTCTGTATATGCAGTTCCTCCATATCTGTGGTTCTGCATTGGAGAATTCAACCAACCACTGAGTGTGTAGTAATGTAGTACTTACTATTGGAAAAAAAAAAACATTTATAAGTGGACCTGCACAGTTCAAAACCATATTGTTTAAGGGTGAACTGTATATATTTTAACTCCTCTTCATTTTCTTACTATTGTTCCTTCTCCCCAGTCTGTGATATTCTTCCTCTCCTTTCCCTGCTTATTCAGCTCTTTTCATCCTTCAAGTTACATATTACTGTAACAGGACACCAAAATAAAACTATTTTAGTCTTGATTCTCACTGAAACCTGTATCAATTAGTTATTGCTACATAACAAATCACCCCAAAACTTAGTGGCTTTAAACTACAAGCTTTAAGTATTGTCCACAAGTCTGTAGGTTAGGTAGGCAGTGCCAATCTCAGCTAGACTTACTCATGTATCTGTGGTCAGTGGTGGGTCATGATGGCAACTCTGCTATTCTTTGTCCAGCTCTCTCACATGTACATTAGTATGGCATAATAAGAACTACATATTTGGTTTCTGTTTTTGGTTCCTGGCACAGAGATCCTAAAACCCTTGGAATATCCTTGGTGATAGAAGAGTCTTTTGTTCTAAGGAGACAGCTCTTGGTGGGCTTCCAGGTAGCTTCAGGATGGAGGCTGGTTACCAGAAAGACCAAGCCATGATTAGAAGCTTGGAACTTTCAGCCCTACCCCACGACCTCTGGGGATGGGAGAGAGGTTGGAGATTTAATTAATAGTCTATCATGCCTACATGATGAACCCTCTATAAAAATCCCTGAACTATGAAGTTTGGAGAGCTACCAGGTTGATGAACACATCCACGTACTGGGAGGGTGGCACAATCCAACTCATGGGGACAGGAGGTCCTATACTCAGGACACTTCCAGACCTTGCCCTATGTAACTCTTCAGCTAGCTGTTCATTTGTATCCTTTAAAATAAATCAGTAAATGTAAGTTAGCGTTTCCTTGCATTCTGTGGGCCCTTAAAGCAAATTATCAAACCTGGAGAGAGGGTTGTGGGAACCACAGATTTATAGCTAGTTGGTCAGATGTACAGGTGACAACCTGGTACTTGTAAACGGTGTCTGAAGTGGGGGGCAGTCTTGTAGGACTGAGTCCTTAACCTGTGGGATCTGCACTAACTCTAGGTACTTAATGTCAGAATTGAATTGTAGGGCAACTAGTTGGTATCCAGAGAGTTGTAAAATTAACTGACATCAGGAAGAACCCCACATACTTGGTGTCAGAAGTGTTATGAGTATAGTATAGAAAAATAGTTCCCTATTTAATTAACTAGCTGACTCTAGGCTGGTCTACGATGGTCACAGCTGGGACAACTGAACTCTTCTTCTTATGCTCTCCCATCTTCCAGTAGGCTAGCCTGGGTTTGTTCACATGGTGGTACAAGGTACCCAGAGAGAACAGAACCATCAAGACCTGTTGAGTTCCAGGCTTGACACCAGCACTCTGTTATTTCCACCACTATCAGCTGGCCAAAGCAAATTACAAGATCAGTTGAGATTACAAAGGAATAGATTCCACCTTCTGATAGTATCAATATGAACTACAAAGTCACTTCACACAGGGTGTGGATACATCGAAAAGTGAAGAAAAATGGGTATGTTAGCAATCAATCCACTTCAACGTCCCCATAGATGCTACATTTCACAGTGACATGAAAGTTCTTCTGTAGAATTTTAAAGGGATTCTCTGAAATTGGGATGTAGTTTTTTAAATTTTTGGCCACTCTTCTCGGCTTGCAGGATCTTAGTTCCCTGACCAGGGATTGAATCCGCGCCCTCGGCAGTGAAAGCGTGGAGTCCTAACACCTGGACTGCCAGGAAATTCCCAGGCTTGTAGTTCTTAACCCTCACTCTCATCCAGATTTAGAGCTCAGATGAAGTGCTGTGCTTTGAATATAACTAACACTCCCTCCAACACACACACCAAGATTAAGTGTGAGAAGTACCTGCCCTTAAACTGAGGTCTACAAAAGAGGTAATTCAGTTGGAAGTTTTAACAACCTTGAAATGTGTCTCCTAAAATCTGGAAGATGCTGTGAACTGGTGTCTGACTCAACATGGATAAGTATTAAATAAGGGTAGTTGGATAAAGCACTGTGGTTTGTGAAATTACTGCATTCCCACCAGTGAGGGGTCACACATGCAAGGCTTCCTGTAGGAAATATGTGAACCAGAGATTTTCAGAGAGGTGATACAATGTTGTCTTGGATCCCCATCTAGAGGGCCATGAAAACCTAAAAACTGTGAAGGACTCAAGCAAAAGAAAGCAGAATGTGCACCATGGAATGCCTGGAAGTTAAGTGACCAGCTGGGAAAAAATGTAATTACCCATTTTGAGGAACCTGACAATCAGAGATGCTCAGATTGGAAGGAGGGGGGAAAAGGTGGAGTTCTCAAGAACCACAGAGGCACTCCCACAAGAGAAAGAATCAGCATTTGATAAAGAAAACTCAGATCACAGTGATACTTCCAGTCAAGTAAGAACTTTCCTGCTGCCACTGACTCTCCTTCTTCTCCTCCCCAACCCCCAACCCAGCATTATAATTCATATTAAAGAAGATAAACAAGAGGAATAGCACTAGGTGAAGAACCACAGCAACTTCACTCTTTGCAAGACCTAGTCTTGGGAGAGGGAGGCAGAGGAGCTGTAATTTCAAGAGAAGTTTTATTTTTTCATTATTGTACTAGACATACTAATTACTGAGCTGGAATCACTTTTATAGCCTCAGATCTAGAAAGTCATGGACCATGCCTTAGTTTCCACTCAAAGATAAAGAAAAATATTAATCCTGCAGCATGTGTTTGAATGGGCATTGGAGGAATAAATCAAATTGTTTTCTAATTACACCTCTCGAGTGCTGCAAGTTCACTGTAATGATTTCCTTAAATTTCCTCCTTAGTGTAGCTGTCCCAGGTGTCTCTTCAGCCACTGTCCTCTCTGCCTTCTCTGGTTTGGTCTGAGATTTTCTTAAAAGAAAGCATAAAGTCTATCTAGAGTTAGAGAATCTAAATTGGAATTATAATTTATTATATGACTGTGAGCACAACCCATAACTTCTCTGATCCTGTATTTTCTTCCTTTTATTAAAAGTAAAATATGATAATAATACTCATATTCATGGTTATTGCAAGTATTAGATGAGGTAGTACAAATGAAAAAGACTTTAAAATATCTACTGTTTTAGCCATTAAAATACATTTTTAGAATATTTATTAAGTCATTTACAGGAACAATAATAAACCCATTACATATTTATGCAGTATAAGTAATATATTTGTATGAAAAGTAACTATACTTTCCAAAGCAAAATAATTTAGGGAGATGAGTGTCATTGTTTTCATTTTTACAAATCTTTTTAATGTCTGCCCTAGTAGAAGACAGCTAGATTCTTATATCTGCTTCTGCATTAAATACTGCAAAGTGTGATTTTTATAGTACATGAAGAAAATAGTACATTTTATAGCACATGATGAAAATTTGGCCTCAGACAGGTAGATGAAATTGGGAAGAGTATATTAATAGCAACTTCAGATAATTCTAGATATTCTTCTTTGATACTACACCAAAACTCAACAAGTGGTTATTTCTTTAAAGTTAGTTACAATGTGGAATCCAAACCCTATCAATGATTTTTGTACTCTACAGAAAAATTCATTGGTTTATTGTGTACTTTGAGCAGATTTTTTAACCACGAGGATTTTATAACATAATGTATTGGCCATTTGGAAAATACTGGCTCATTGAGTTATACAGATCATCCAAATGTTGACACATTTCATTATACAATATTTTTTGAAATCACATTTGTTAATAATATCACCACTGACCTCATCAGAAAGTTCTTTAAGTATTGGGACGCTATCATGGTCATGTGGCAGATATAAAGGGTTCATACTGACAATTTTTGTTTAAAATCTCAAATGTTTTCACTGGCAATAAATATTGTTCATGTTTTCTTGAAGTGACAGATTTACATTGTTCATTTTCAGAAAATATCTGCCAAATTCTCGAGTCTGAATAACCATAATTTGTCTGTCATGTTTGATTTCAAGCAAAATGGTGTCTCATGAAAAAAGCTGCTAGTTAGATGATTTCAAAAGTACTTTTCCAGTGGGAAAGGGAGCATCTACAATGTTGGACACACTGTTCATGCCTCTTGGCCAAGTTAACAGTGGTGGCCTTCAGTCATATGGTTCAACAGGAATTTTATTTTGGCTTGAATCATCCAGAACAACCATAATAATAATGCCAAATTTAGTGAACCATAGAATTAGAAAATATTTTAAACATCATCTAGCCCTCTCTGAAAGAAAATCTTCTCTACAGCAGACTTGAAGGTCATTCAGCTCCTGATCAAGTACTTCCAGTGATTTGAATCTCAATAGTCCTCTAAGCAGCCTATTCCAACATTCTTGGAGAGCTTCAATTATCATTCAGATCTTTGTCATACTAAGCCAAAATGTTCCTTTTTTGGTTACATGATGCAGAAGAGAATGAATGTACTTTCTCTTCCATATGGTTAAACTTCAAGCACTTAAACTTTAAATTTCTTTGAGTTTTAAAGACCACATTAGTACATACTCTTCCCTACTTCTTATCCCCCCTCCCCTCCACACACACACAAAACCTTCTCTCATCATGCTATTTCTTCTCAAGGACAGAACCTGGATTCTTTAGTACTAATCCTCAAATAACAGTTTCTAGATCCTTGTCATCTTGTCATCCTGGACTCTTTCTGTTCACTCATGGACCTCTTCAAAATAATGCCAGAACACTATTAAAAGACTCTGAATTAAGTATTTCTGGATTACTGTTGACAAAAAATTGGGGGGTATGACAAAGCCATAGGCAGAAACAGCCTAGTTCCCTGAATCTCTGTGCAGAGAAGAGCTGCCTCCTGACATGGGATACCTGTCCTGGAATTACAAACAAGAAATAAACTCTTCCTTAAGCCACTACGTTTGGGATCTATTTATTATAACAGTTTAGCTTACATTAACTAGTATAATATGCAACATATTAGTGGTAAGTATGATTATTAGGATATTTGTCTTCAACCAAATTACGTTTTTCCATGGTAGGAATAATGGAGAGAAATATAATGCTCACTAATAAAATTAGGCCTTCTATATGTCTGTGCTTCATTTCAGCTCATGAAACCTGTTTTATTTCCTAGAAGATACCTTAAGCCCCTGATTCTGGTCGTAGTGCTTTTATTATAAGTAACCTCCTCTTTGAAGTTTCTTCTGTCTTCCCCAGGCAGAGTCAGTACCTCTCTCTACCAATGCTCCCACTGAAACTTTGCCCAAGCCTCACCACTTGTTAATTCCATTAAAATTGTTTGCCTGCTCTCTTTTCATTAGACTATGTGCTCCCAAGGATAGGGACCACATTTTATTTATCTGTGTATTCTCAGTGCTGTGTCACAATGTCTGACACATAATGAATACTCAATAAATGCTTGAGAATGAATAAGTAAACAAATGGATACTTTTAGATTTGTACCTATAAGAAAAAGAAATCATCAGGAGCTATTGGTTCTAACATCACTATGTTTCTATTAATGTCAAATAAAGACTGAGTCCCTGAGTACAAATTTACAGAAACAGAGCAGTTAGTTCTCTGGAGAGTCTCTCTGGTATTCTGAGTTCTGTAAATTCTTTCTAACCCTATTTTTGCTTTGGCTCTCTAGAACTAGTTATGGTGTCATCATCACCTATGACTAGTCAATGTTACAAGTTGCAATGAACAAGCCTCTGAAAACCACAGCATACTTTTCAAAACTTGTACATTCTCTTAAGATGGAACATACTATCTCCTTAGATATTTTTTACTTTTGGTTCGATTTATTTAAGACTATTCATGATGGCCATTTGGTCCACACTAATTTCAGACAATTTATCACAGTGCTCAGCTGTTGCATTAAATCTATTTCTTAAAGGAGAAAAATAATTTATTATTTTAACAAGAAGAGAATAGGGCACCAGACCTACGAAGTAGCCTAGATGTCAGTTCATGGCTCCCTGATCTTTAGAATCTTTATCTAGAACTTATCCGATTGGCTCAAACTCCATTCAGTATCCTGTGAAAATCCAAAGCCCTTACCAGATTTTCTCCAAATTCTTGGAAATATGGGAGGGGGGGCAGAATATGTCCTAATGGTGATCTCTTGCTTGGAGGTTTTGCTTTGCACCACCTCAGGTACACTCTACCTTCTACATAATGTCAACCCAGGTATGGAATTAAACTCCTTTCTCAGTTCCCTCTAAAAATCCCATCAAATGTTATCGATGATTTGAGGGAAAGGGAAGGAAAGCCAACATTATAGAATTGCAAACAACTTCAAAATGGATGTTAGCCTTTCAAGTAGCCTTGCTCTCTCAATTTTTTTAACCCATGCAGGGATTTTTTGCAACTGGCCACTTCACCTCCTGTGCATTAGCCCTGTGTCTTCTCACTGGCTCTTCTCTCCTTCCCGCTTCTTATACCTCTTCTCTCTCCCATCTCAATTTCTATTTCTTTCAAACTCAGAGCAATGTAGTTGTTTCATTTTTGGTTTGGGTTCCTACAGACCCAGTTAGGATCTCAACTTTCTCTCTTAATCTTACCAAGGTACTTTCCCAAATAATAACATAATTTTTCTAAGTGAATTCCAGACAATAAAACTTAAAGTTCATTACAAACATATCCTGGGTGGTGGGGAAAGATTACTGATATCTGGACCTCAGTCATTGTGTATAGAGACTTGTCCAGGAGCCTAGAATATATCAGCTGCAGAACACAGCCCTGCCTCTGGGCCCCCTGACTCCCAGCTGACTCCTCACCACAGACCATATCACCATCCTCTGCAGTGTGGAATGAGTGGCCACTACCCTAAGCCCAATCAACATGCCTCTATCCTCCTCCCTTTATGCCCCAAGTTCAGTAACAATACACCTTTCTCATTCTCTGATCCCATGTTCCTGTCTTCACAACCTGCTCACTACCTCTATCCATCTAAGACTGGGACTCTGATACCCCAATGCATCCAAGATTAGAACCACAGTACCAGCTTTCGTTATTTCACTGTTCCCAGATATTATGATATTTCCATGTCCTAAATTACTATAGTTTGTTCATGTTTTTCAAAATCAGATCTGTATGATTTACATCTTGAGTTAAACTACAAAAGCATTCTGACCATATCTTCTCCCTCTTTAAAATCCCTACATTGTATCTTGTTATTTTAATTCACATATCCTGAGTAACTAGGGAGGTAAGGCATGTTTTCTTATCTGTATTTATTGGTCATTTGAATTCATTTAGGACTAGATGACTAGATTATAAATTGTTAGAAGTTGGGATGGAGATGCGGGAAGCCAAGAAAAAGTAGAGGTGGTTATATTGTTTAATTAACCATTACCAGGATGAAATATTCAATATTAGATATCCAAATAAGGTTGGGCATTAGATAATCAGCCTTCATACATATGCTGAGATAGAATTACCCACATTTTGTCAATAAAACCAACATATAATATGGACTGTGCATAAACATTCCTCTAAACTATATCATATATGCTTTATCTCAGAGATGGGTACAGGAGGGGTTAATAATTGTTTCAACACGACATCAATATGTCTCCTCAAAAAGTTCATACACACACACACACACACACACACACACACACACACACATCTTCCAGATGTGTTGCCTTCATGTTCTGGGCACCTGGCTGTTTCTAAATAGCTGAGTGCATGGGCTCCTGCAGGTGGAACATCTGGGTGATTGACTGTATTCTTCCCTATTCATCCAAAAGTTTTGGCAGCTACCTGCAGTCAGATTGAAAATCTTCCCCTGAAACAAGCAGGAGTAGCCTCTGTCAGCTGAATATTGACAGGATCCATCGGAGAGTTTATTTCCCTAGTCTCGGCTACCATCAAAATGTTATTTTCCAGCTGCTAAATGCTGACCTTATATATTATAACTCAAGAACAATTATTTTCAGAATGAAACATGAAAAATAAATTTTTTAAAAATAAAAGGAAAATACATTTAGTGAGATTTCAGTCCTCGCAGAGGTGTTTAGGTAACAGATAAAGTCATAGAATGGTACATAGGGCGTTGGTTTTTGTGAATATCAGACTATTTGACATCTGAAATATTCCTTCATGACTAATTTAGGCTTTATGTATTTAGGAAGAATTGGAATTGGTCATCTATTGGCAATTAAATTTATGTTGGTCCAGATCTGTGTGTGTCCATTTATTCTCATAGATTGTGAAATACTAAATTAAGGAATTTTCTGAGTTCCAATGGAATAAACAGGTGTTTTAAATTGATTACAGATTGTCTGGCATTAGCAATCAAAAATAAATTATGTGAAATATACCTATATAGTAAAATGTGCACATATTTTTTCCTGCATATGCATACATTATTTAGCTGTATGGTTTGGTGGGTAAGAACATCTGTTTAGCAATCAGGCTGGGGATGAATTATGGCTCTAACATCTACTATCTACATGAACTTGGGCAAAGTACTTAATGTCTGTGTGACTTTACAAAATGTGCATAACAGTAGAGCCTGCATCATAAGGTGATTTTATGAGGGTTAAATGAGATAATATGTGTAAGCCATATGGGAGGTGCCTGGAACACAATAAGCTTTCAATAAACATAATAGGATTGTATCTGTGAGTGTGAATAAGACAGAGAGGGAGTGTGTGTGTGTATGTGTGTATGCTTAAGGTCTAGATATATACTAATTTCTTCTGAATAATGAAAAGCTTTTGGCATTGATTTTCTAAGTTTTACCCTCAAAGAACTGTCATATGATTCACAGGTTGTAAAAATACAGGAAGAGGGCTTCCCTGGTGGCGCAGTGGTTGAGAATCTGCCTGCCAATGCAAGGGACACGGGCTCGAACCCTGGTCTGGGAAGATCCCACATGCCGGCGGAGCAACTGGGCCCGTGAGCCACAACTACTGAGCCTGCGCATCTGGAGCCTGTGCTCCGTAACAAGAGAGGCCGCGATAGTGAGAGGCCCACGCACCGCGATGAAGAGTGGCCCCCGCTTGCCGCAACTGGAGAAAGCCCTTGCACAGAAACGAAGACCCTACACAGCCAAAAATAAATAAATAAATTAATTAATTTAAAAAAAATACAGGAAGAAAAAAGCAAACTTAAAGAATGGAAAGAAATTTTGTTCAAAAGCAAAACGCTATTAGAGCTTATCTCTAAATTGCTAATCTTTCTTAAATATCACTCTGATCATTTCACTTCCTGGCTCTAAAACCTTCAGTGGACTTTGATCAAGTTCTTGCTTGGCCACTTAAAATATATTTGACTTTGGGCCAGCTACTGCATCCTCATCAACGGATGAGAATGGGAATCCCAATCCTACCTGCCTCTTGGAACTGTTGTGAGAATCACGTGGGAAGCTTTAACAGATATTTGCTGCTCTCGTCTGCCTAGCTCCTTCTTTCCTTGGAGGAACTGCCCCCTTTCTCCATTTGCATGTCTCCTGTGGGATTGTTCGTCACGGGGCATGCTTTCTTCTCATCTCAGACCTGGGCACGTGGTAGAGGCCCGATCAATTGTGGTACTCCATTCCCATGTCCTCATCACATAGTCCAAGGAATAGACATCCAAGGAGAACCAAGAATAGTTTACCCATGAATTTAGATACAAACAGACCGTTGGTGAGAAAACATCCTCTTCTTGGATCACTATTTGTATAGAGGCTGGAGGCTGGATCTTTTGGTATTACTTCCCCAACCACATAAGGGAAGCTCTCAATAATAGTAGAGAAAGAGGGCAACCAGTAAAAAGAAGTAGATATGAACAAAAGGACACAGAACAAGTCCATAGCAGAACCACTTTTCCAATCTTGCTATAGAGCTACAAGGCATCATTTACATTATTTCTTGCTACCCTATATCATGCAGCCTACAGGTTTCTGCCTTTACTCAGCATTGCTCTATTGCCACTCCTCTCCCCGCACCCCACTTCCAACACCTAAATCTCTTTTCCTGTTGCATTTTAAAATCTTGGACCCTTTAATTTCTAGATTTCTTTTACTCCTCCACTCCTTACTGATTTCCTTCTCCTCTGAAATTTTACCAAATATTACCATGTACTTCATATTTGGACACAATGATATTTATGCTATAATGATACTTTTGGATGTTTCATGTATCAGTCTGGGTTTCTGATGTACACCTGCTTCTGTATTCCAGTCCCAATACTTCTCTTCCTCTGTAATAGAAGTCAAGGCTGCTTGCTTGCCAGCTGCTTCCTAACTTTTAAATATCCAATCCTGTTCACAGCAAAATTAATAGATCTTTAATAGATAGTGCTTAGTTAAAAAGTTTTTAAAAACCTAGAATGTTAAACCAAACCATTTATAGACATTAAACATACTCACAGACAAACAAAACATGCATCTTATAAAAACAGATATAAACAAAAAGGTATATATTAAACAGAATAAAGTGGATGTGGAAGAAGGGCATAATTGTAGGAGTAGGGTACGGTGATGAAAGACTTCTTACATGAGTTAATGGTGATGGTGTGCTGTAAACTGAGGAGGATTAAAAAAACATCAACCCTCCACATCTAAGATCCTGAATACATTCATAAATGTATACCTATATTCTGGGTCACAAGTATTACAGAATCCCTCAACAGTTTGGAGAATTGAAATCAGAACCTCCTCAAGTACATGTTTTGTTACATATACCCTGTTTATACAATGAAGCAAGAAGATTGCACATTAAATGGATGTCAAACTTGAAGACAATCCAATGTAAGAAAATACGGATTAAAAATTCTAAAACATGTATTAAAAAGGATGGGAAGAAATTATTTCTACTGCCAAAAAAAGTGTCCTATTTAATAGATAACTTGCTGCAAGCTTAATTTAAAATTGAGCAGTCCAGTTCATGTAAAAGCATGTTTCAGTTAAATAGTTCTATTTAAAAAAAATTAACTCACACCAGTATTTCATAAAAAAGAGCAGCTCTTTGTTGTTGTCGAAACTCTGCTTTTCCAACTTTAGCATACATGTTTCACATCTTAATAATGAATAGAGTATGTTGTATAAACTGTGTACTAGGGAAGTCTGAGAACTTTCATTTTAAAAGCAATTTAACCAATTTAAAAATACATTTTCCAAGTATTTGTTGAAACTTATTTTTCTGTTTTTTGTTTGTTTTTTGGTTTGGGTTTTGTGTGTGTGTGTGTGTGTTTTTAAATGCTGTATAACAAAGGCTCTCAAGAACAAAGGCACATGGTGTCTTTTTTGTGTGAATCCAGATTTGCAGGGTCTAATGATGGCAATGATCACACTAATGATGTTAATGACAATAATAATGCTGGTGGCAGAGCAGTCAAGACTGGCAAAATGAAAAATCTTACATTTGAAGTGGGCCTTTTTAAATTGTCATTTCTTCCTTCTTTTTTTTTTTTCTTGTCCTTTTCTCCATTGGCAATAATAGATAGAGAATCACAGATAATTTCAAACTATATTATGTTCCTTGACACAGGAGACCATATCTTAAAGCACCAGTTGTCAACCAAGGTGTCATAACATACTCATTTGTTCATAACATACTCATTTTTTCATAACAACTGTGAAGTACTTTAAGATAAATCATAGTGTGTGATATAAGTAATTAGACATTAATAGGGAAAATACTTCAAAATGTGATTTTTAATAAAACAGTATCTTTAAGGCTCTACCATGAACAATGTCACTTTCATTCATTTTCTTTCAAATATGCTCTTTTGAGAGAGGAAAAAATGAAAATATAACTAGTATGTTAAAAATTGCACATAAAGCCTTTCTATTTTGTCCATACCACAACCCCATGCTGAAAACCTTCATGGATCCTCATTTTAAATGTACTGTCATCCCCCAAACAAGGAAAGATTCCAGCATTCATGTCACTATCTCACAATCTAAATCTAACGATGTGCTTCTCAATGGCAGAATTAGCACAAAAATCTTTTGTCAAATTCTAGATCCTGAATTTTTTTTTGAAAAATATGGTCACCATGAAAATCTGCTAAAAATAATACAGTTTGTTAACTGCCATATAAAAGAGAAACAGAACCAGAGAACCACTATGCAGACATTTAATCAGATATAAATCAGGCATAAACCAGTAACATATGAAAACCCAGGTTAAAATAAAATTCTCTTCCATCAGAGCAATGCATTTAACTGATAATTTCAAGACTCTCCATCTCCAAACTCTTTTTACTGTGTCTGTTAACAAAAAAAAATTAAAAAGAAAAGAAAAGAAAAAGGAGAAACTGCAAAGGTCATTCAAGCTTCTAAGAATCTGTAAGACCAAAAAGGGAGACATTTGGCTATATTCATACCTGCAATAGAGTGCCAGTCATTTGCAGTGCATTGAATAAAGAACTGCCATTTTCAATTCACACTGGGGAGAGAGAATGGGAAAATTCTAGAGGCAAAAAGGAAAATGTCACATTCACACAAAATACTAAAGATATAAAGTTGAGTGAGAAAAAATGTGGGAAGAAAAAGGGAAAAGAAGACTGTCGGTGTTGGGGCAAGACAGAAGGAGCAGAGAGACGAAATTGAGTTTTTAATTTTAAGAGGAGGAGGAATTAAATTCTCCACCAGAAAAATAAATCAAGGGAACTTTTATAGGATGCCTAATACATTAATAACCTACAGGAAGAGCTGAGCTCTCAGGCGAAGCCAGTTCAAGGACAAAAGGGCTAGCTCTCACTCTTCCAGTACTGTCAAGGGATCTTCAATGAATTCACGGAGCAGAGACACAGAATCCAGAATTCTTAGACATGCTCATCTGTGTCCAGAGCGTCTCTTGTGTACATCTCTGAAAGGCCTTATTATTGACTAATGAGCTTGTCTGAATCACCTATTTGCTTTATTATTTGCAGGCAAACATACAATTATGCCTGAGCTAATTTGAGATTCCAACTTTTCATTTTTTATGCAGCTTAGTTAATGCATAAAACCTTTCACAGTGCTCATGACAAAAAGGTTACTCTTTATTCTTTTGTGCCAGTGATTTTTTCAAAGCGAGCTTCACTGGATGTCATTTTCTCTACAAACTTTTTTCCCTCCTTCCATTAGTGGAACAGTCGAATTACTGCATAATAAAAAAGAGAGGCACACAGGGCTGCCTGGCTTCACCACATCCACACAATGGTGCCAAATGCATCTTAACAGTCCAGTGAACTGTCAGCCGCAAAAATAATTGGAAATTGGGGGCTATTTCTTCGTGTACTGGTAGTGGGAGTTGTGCTTGTTAATAGGCAAATCACTCTCCGGAAGTAGGGAGTCTATAGTTCGTTTGTAAAGACTCTTTATAATGTTAAAAAAAAAAAAAAAGGAAAGAAAGAAAAGAAGAAGAAGACACTGCCTTACTCCCTCCTAAAAATTTTTTTTTCAATTACACATTAAATGACTTGGCATTGAGGTAATGTTATCTAACTTTAATTCACCTGTTAGGAAATTGCCTCTCTCTAGAACCTGGGGTTAATAGAGTGCAAAAGACCATTCTTATCAAGGGGTGGGAGAAAGGTGATTAATTTACACTATAAGTTAAAACATAGAAGATGGAAAGAAAACAGACTCCAAGTTCTGGCCTCACTCCTGAAAAGCTATTAGGTTTTGCTGTTTTTTCTGTTTTTATTTTGTTGTTTTTGTTCACTTTAGCAGGCCTCTAATCATTCCAGGCAGAACACACAGCATGGATGAAACTCTACATGAAAGAATATGCTTCAGGAAGCAAAATTAATTGAACTTTCAGGGAACATATTCACAGAGTCCATGGAGTTACAGTTGTGTGACTTCTATTCACATCACAGTAGAATCATTTGTCTGTTTAATATTTGCAAAAGTGCATTGGAAAAGGAAAACCATGAAGTGCTAAGTAGTCTTACTGACAAGCATGAATCTTCTTTATCATATTCCACCTTTAATAGAAATAGTGATGCTTGTAGATATTACAGTCTGTCATACAGAGTGAAGTCAGAAAGAGAAAAACAAATACCATATGCTAACACATATATATGGAATCTAAAAAAAAAAAAAAAAAATGGTTCTGAAGAACCTAGGGGCAGGACAGGAATAAAGACATAGACGTAGAGAATGGACTTGAGGACACGTGGAGGGGGAAGGGTAAGCTGGGATGACGTGAGAGAGGGGTATTAACATATATACACTACCAAATGTAAAATAGATAGCTAGTGGGAATCAGCCGCATAGCACAGGGAGATCAGCTTGGTGCTTTGTGACCACCTAGAGGGGTGGGATAGGGAGGGTGGGAGGCAGACACAAGAGGGAGGTGATATGGGGATATATGTATACATATAGCTGATTCACTTTGTTATACAGCAGAAACTAACACAACATTGTAAAGCGATTATACTCCAATAAAGACATTTAAAAAAGTGATGCTAATAATGATTTTATCCATTTGTATCACATTCAGAACCCATTGCAAAGCAATGTAGGTCAGAAGATGGTTTCCCACAAGTGAGCCTGGAAATAATTGTTTATGGACCACTATGTTGCTCTTGGTGAAGACCAGTTGTTATAAATAAAATCTCTGGTGAATTAATAGTAAAAAATAAATAAATAAAGACGGACACATAAGCTATTCATTTTCATTTCAGGAGACAGGCCTTTGCTCTCTACTTCACCTGCCTCCAACAACTAAAGGTAACAGCAAATCTGATCACGTGCATGTATAAAATATGCAAACATCACATGGTTTTCAGAATAACATAATATTTTAGACTGGTTTAGTTTTCTTCCATGATAAAGCATAGATTACATAGACAAAGGATAAATGTTACATGTTATCAGTAAGGCATTCAAGGCTAATACAATTATTATTAGCACTTGAGAAAACATGGAATGGTCCCCATCATTGTTGCCTGGGACTATGTGAATTGTAGTTGGTTAATAATGAGTCACTCTTCAACTAACTATTTCAAACGGTAGTCCAAATAGATCCCTTTGGCATCCATTCTACTCAGTCTATTGTTGAAAACAATTACTTTTTTAAAAATTAAGACTGTAATTAAGGAATTTCAATGTATCATAAAGTAAGTATTAGAAGATAGAAACTTTAAAATGTCCCTGATAAATTGGGAAAATTGTCTTTAAAAATAGTACAAAAATCAATGGGAACAAGGAGATACATTTAGAGAAAATAAAGAAAAAGAACTGGATAGGGCTTCCCTGGTGGCACAGTGGTTGAGAATCTGCCTGCCAATGCAGGGGACACGGGTTCGAGTCCTGGTCTGGGAAGATCCCACATGCCACGGAGCAACTGGGCCCGTGAGCCACAATTACTGAGCCTGCACGTCTGGAGCCTGTGCTCGGCAACAAGAGAGGCCGCGATAGTGAGAGGCCCGCGCACCGTGATGAAGAGTGGCCCCCACTTGCCGCAACTAGAGAAAGCCCTCGCACAGAAACGAAGACCCAACACAACCAAAAATATAAATAAATAAATAAAATTTGAAAAAAGAAAATGCTCCCTATTAAAAAAAAAAAAAAGAGGGAAAGCAATATTTAAAAAAAAAAAAAAAAAAAAAAGAACTGGATAAAGGAAAAATCTTAGGGGAGAAGAGGGGCTTTTAAAGAAAATGAATTTTGATTTGAATAAAACTCCATCACTTCTTAGTTCTATAGCTTTACATACATCACTTAGACTCTTTCAACCTCAGTTTTCTTATCTTTAAAATGGAAATTATGTCCCTGCAAGTTTCTACTGAGAATTAGAATAATAAATATTCCAGGCACAGAGTAGCCACCCAGTAAATAGCAATAGTGGAAGAACTGGTGGTGGCAGCAGCAGCAGTGGCAGAGAAGCAGCTGTAGGAGAAGACTAGTCTTTGGGGAGTCATATTTAACTATAGGCTAAATACAAAACAGCAATTTCATGCTGTAGGGAAAAAAAAATAGTATTCTGAAACATATTTTTTAGGCATATAATGGAAGGGGGAAAATCAAATGGCTAATAAACATATAAAAAAAGTTCAATTTTACTAGTCATAAGGGAAATGCAAATTAAATAATGAGGTACCATTATGCACACATCAGATTGGCAAAAATTAAAAAGTGTGACAATATCAAATACAACTGAGGATATGAAAAACAGGAGCTATGAGAAGCACTTTGGAGAGTAATTTGCAAATCTAGTTTAAAAGCTGTAGGTCCTCTGCTGATCTCCAGCGGCATTGCTCCACTGGAGACACGCTCTCATCTGAGCAAGAGGACAAATGTACAAACATTGCTTATAACAGAATGAAAAAAAAAAAAAAGAGAAAACCTAAATGTCTCTCAACAGGAGAATGGATATATAAAAATGGTGTAATCATTAAATGGAATATGTTAGAACATTTAAAATGAATGCATCAAAGCTATGTGTATCAACATGAATAAACCTTAAAAACAATGCTAAAATGAGAAAAGCATGTTACTAAATTATAAAAAAATTAAACTGCTTTATATTGGTTCTGGAAAAGTACAAAAACATGAAATGGTACACACTAGATTCAGAATGCTTGTTTTTCCTAGGAAGGGAATGAGAAGAACAGGAGCATAGACTCCATGATATTTGATTTCTTTCAAAACAATCTGAAGCAAATATGACAAACAGATAAGATTTCTTGAACTTGGTACTATGTGTGCAGAAAGGCCCATATAATCACATCATGTAGACAAATCTCTGGGGCTTAGAATCACCATCTGTAAAATGAAATAACTGGACCAGCTAATCACTAAGTTCCCTTCCAGCTGAGATATTCCATAACTCAAAAAGTGATAAGAAGGACTTAAATGATGGGATGGGCCAGTCAACTTGTTCTCCCTGGCATAGAAAAGGAAAATCAGTTTAAATTTGAGGAGAAATACTAGAAAGCTACAGTAATCAAGATAGTTTTGTACTGGCATAAAGATAAACATATAGATCAATAGAACAGATTTGAGAGTTCAGAAATAAGGCCTTATAGTTATGGTAACTTGATTTTCAACAAGGGTACCAAGACCATTCAATGGGGAAAGAGTAGTATTTTCAACAAATGGTACTAGGACAACCGGATATCCACAGGCAAAAGATGAAGTTGGACCAGTACCTCACACTACGCACGTAAATTAACTCAAAATATACCATAGACCTAAACATCAGAGCTAAAACTATAAAACTGTAAGGAAAATATTATGAATCTTTGTAACCTTGGATCAGGCAGTATTCTCTTAGATATGACACCAAAAGCACAAAAGGCAAGAGAAAAATAGATACATTAGATTTCATCAAATTAAAACCTGTTTGATTTCAAAGGACACCATCAAGAGGATGAAAAGACAACCTATGGAATGGGAGAAAATATTTGCGAATCATATGTCTAATAAAAGCCTTGTAACAAGAATAAATAAAAAATTCTTATTACTCAACAATAAAAAGACAAATAACCCATTTTTTAAATGGGCATGGGATTTGAATAGACATTTCTCCACATACAAACATACACATGGTATACAAAGGGGCAATAAACACATGAAAAGATGTTCAACATCATTAGTCATTAGAGAAACGCAAACTGAAACCACAGAGGGATACCACTCCATACTCACCAGGATGTCTATAATAAAAAGATGGCCAATATCAAGTGGCAAGGATGTAGAGAAATAGGAAATCTCATGCATTGCCAGTGGGAATGTAAATTGGTACAGACACTTTGGAAAACAGTTTGGCAGTTCTACAAAAAGTTAAACATAAGAGCTATCATATTACCCAGCAATTCCACTCCTAGGTATACACAAAAGAATTAAAAACACATGTCCACACAAAATTTGTACATAAATGTTCATAGAAGTATTATTCACAACAGCCAAAGAGCAGAAACAATCCAAATATCTATGAACTGACGAATGGATAAACAAATTTGGTATAGCCATACAATGGAATATTAGTTGGCCTTAAAAAGTAATGAAGTACTGGGGCTTCCCTGGTGGCGCAGTGGTTGAGAATCTGCCTGCCAATGCAGGGGACATGGGTTCGAGCCCTGGTCTGGGGAGATTCCACATGCCGCGGAGCAAGTGGGCCCGTGAGCCACAACTACTGAGCCTGCGCATCTGGAGCCTGTGCTCCGTAACAAGAGAGGCCGCGATAGTGAGAGGCCCGCGCACCACGATGAAGAGTGGCCCCCACTTGCCACAACTAGAGAAAGCCCTCGCACAGAAACAAAGACCCAACACAGCCAAAAATAAATAAATATTAAAAAAAAAAAAGTAATGAAGTACTGATACATGGTACAACATGGATAAACCTTGAAAACATGATGTTGAGTGAAAGAAGACAGACACAAAAGGTCACATATTATATGATTCAATTTATATGAAATGTACAGTATAGGCAAACCCATTGAAACAAGAAGTAGATTACTGATTGCCAGGGGATAAGGGAAGGGGGGGATGGGTAGTGACTGCTAATGGGTACA
The DNA here is from genome assembly GCF_965194825.1 of Balaenoptera physalus. Lineage (NCBI taxonomy): Eukaryota > Metazoa > Chordata > Mammalia > Artiodactyla > Balaenopteridae > Balaenoptera > Balaenoptera physalus. The sequence continues at coordinate 39,585,149 of NC_138897.1, read as the reverse complement.
GAATTTCTCTATGAAGTGATTAAAATGTATTCAAAATTAGATAGTGGTAATGAATGCACAACTTTGAATATGCTAAGAAACACTGAATAGTATTCTTTAAAGGATGAATGTTACAGTATGTGATTTATATCTAAATAAAGCTGTTATTTAAAAATTTAAGGGGGAATTTGGGTTTTTTAAAGAATATCTTAATTATCAAAATTATTAGAATTATTAGAATTTCCATGAAAAGCTCTGAGCAAATATGTGGGAGCACTGCAGAGGAGTTTCAGAAGAGAATGTATTACTGTCTTAATGCCTTTAGACATTTTTTTATCTGAAGACATAAAGTTGGTTCATAGAATTTTATAAGATTTCTTCCAGTTTCATTCAGTAATGAACCTAAGACTTCTGTTACCAAATACTGATTTTTTTTCTGTTTCCCTCTTGGGTTTTACCTCTAAATACAAAATGTATTCTCTTTCTCATCAGATTTGAGGAAAATTCTTTGTGGAAATCAAAATTCAGTGATACTATATTCACCTGTCATCATTGAGGAAAGAATTGTTCCATATAGGTAAATATTACAAAATAACTGAAACTTATCTGCAGCCAAGCTCCACACTGTGTTTTCCTTAATCACACCTGATAGAAATATCTCAAAAATGCTTTATTTCCCTGACTTCTGAAGCAGAGAATAATGAACATACCCCTTTTTCTTCACGAAATGGGGTCAGCATTATGGATACCCATCCCCTGTAATGCACTATTGTGCACTGCCAGGCTCTGCATTGGTTTTGAGTGTCCTATTCTCCCAGGCTGTCAACAGTCACTTCTACTGTCATTACAGAATGCCTTCCGTGAAGGCTTTTCATAGACTAACAGAGGGATTATTTCACTTCTCCCTAGCCTTCTCCCATGTACCATCCCAATAAACTCTTTCATATCAGTCACTTTTTGGGGTGGCGGTCGGAGGGCTTTTTATAGAGATAAAATGAAAATAGACGACAATTGCCCTGCACTCCCGTGACTCGAATTCATCTCAGCTTAACTGATAAGTGTAAGGCTCTTGGTTCATCTATTATACCTCTTAAGATGGATGGCTTATGGTGAGCTCAATGTTAACGAATGGATGAATTCCCATCTTTTCAGTCCCAGGGAGAGCCAGGGGAGTTGAGATGGATACCAGGACTTTATCCTAATAAAGTGGATATAATGCAACTCCCAGCAACCTCATTCTGTGACCAAGACCACTTCTCCCACCTTCTTTCTCTTCTCACAAGTGTTGGTATCATCTCCCTAAAGATGGTAAGGGGCGGAGGAGGTTTAGAGAACAAGGGGGCACAAAGGAGGCAGAAACAGTGTTCTTAATATATTTATTTTTTTTATAAACCACTTTATTGAGATAATATATCACACAATTCTCCCATTTAAAGTACACAATTCAATGGTTTTTAGTATATTCACAGACTTGTGCAACCAACACCAGAACCAATTTTAGAACATTTTCATCAACACAAGAGATAATCCCACCCCCCCATAAGCAGTCATTCCTCATTCCTGTCACCCCAGTTCCTGGTCACCATTGCTCTGCTTTCTGTCTCCATGAATTTACCTCTTTGGGTCATTTCATAGAAATGGAATCATTCAATATGTGGCCTGTTGTGTCTGGCTTCTTTCAGTGAGACCATGCTTTCAAGGTTCATCCATGCTGTAGTGTGTGTCAGTATTTCATTCCTTTTTTTTTTTTTTTTTTTTTAGTATTAGTTGTTTTTCCTTTTTGTTTGTTTGTTTGTCTATACTGCAGGTTCTTATGAGTCATGACTTTTATACACATCAGTGTATACATGTCAATCCCAATCGCTCAATTCAGCACACCACCATCCCCACCCCACCACGGTTTTCCCACCTTGGTGTCCATACGTTTGTTCCCTACAGCTGTGTCTCAACTTCTGCCCTGCAAACCGGTTCATCTGTACCATTTTTCTAGGTTCCACATACATGTGTTAATATATGATATTTGTTTCTCTCTTTGACTTACTTCACTCTGTATGACAGTCTCTAGATCCATCCACGTCTCAACAAATGACTCAATTTCGTTCCTTTTTATGGCTGAGTAATATTCCATTGTATATATGTACAACAGCTTATTTATCCATTCATCTGTCGATGGGCATTTAGGTTGCTTCCATGACCTGGCTATTGTAAATAGTGTTGCAATGAACATTGGGGTGCATGTGTCTTTTTGAATTGCGGTTTTCTCTGGGTATATGCCCAGTAGTGGGATTGCTGGGTCATATGGTAATTCTATTTTTAGTTTTTTAAGGAACCTCCATATTGTTCTCCATAGTGGCGGTATCAATTTACATTCCCACCAACAGTGCAAGAGGGTTCCCTTTTCTCCACACCCTCTCCAGCATTTGTTGTTTGCAGATTTTCTGATGATGTGCATTCTAACTGGTGTGAGGTGATACCTCACTGTAGTTTTGATTTGCATTTCTCTAAGAGTGATGTTGAGCAGCTTTTCATGTGCTTCTTGGCCATCTGTATGTCTTCTTTGGAGAAATGTCTGTTTAGGTTTTCTGCCCGTTTTTGGATTGGGTTGTTTGTTTCTTTAATATTGAGCTGAATGAGCTGTTTATATATTTTGGAGATTAATCCTTTGTCCGTTGATTTGTTTGCAAATATTTTCTCCCATTCTGAGGGTTGTCTTTTCATCTTGTTTATGGTCTCCTTTGCTGTGCAAAAGCTTTGATGTTTCATTAGGTCCCACTTGTTTATTTTTGTTTTTATTTCCATTACTCGAGGAGGTGGATCAAAAAAGATCTTGCTGTGATTTATGTCAAAGAGTATTCTTCCTATGTTTTCCTCTAAGAGTTTCATAGTGTTCGGTCTTACATTTAGGTCTCGAATCCATTTTGAGTTTATTTTTGTGTATGGTGTTAGGGAGTATTCTAATTTCATTCTTTTACATGTAGCTGTCCAGTTTTCCCAGCACCACTTATTGAAGAGACTGTCTTTTCTCCATTGTATATCTTTGCCTCCTTTGTCACAGATAAGTTGACCATAGGTGTGTGGGTTTATCTCTGGGCTTTCTATCTTGTTCCATTGATCTATGTTTCTGCTTTTGTGCCAGTACCATATTGTCTAGATTACTGTAGCTTTGTAGTATAGTCTGAAGTCAGGGAGTCTGATTCCTCCAGCTCCGTTTTTTTCCCTCAAGACTGCTTTGGCTATTCGGAGTCTTTTGTGTCTCCATACAAATTTTAAGATGATTTGTTCTAGTTCTGTAAAAAATGCCATTGGTACTTTGATAGGGATTGCATTGAATCTGTAGATTGCTTTGGGTAGTAGAGTCATTTTCACTATATTGATTCTTCCAATCAAAGAACATGGTATATCTCTCCAACTGTTGGTATCATCTTTAATTTCTTTCATCAGTGTCTTATAATTTTCTGCATACAGGTGTTTTGTCTCTTTAGGTAGCTTTATTCCTAGGTATTTTATTCTTTTTGTTGCAATGGTAAATGGGAGTGTTTCCATAATTTCTCTTTCAGATTTTTCATCATTAGTGTATAGGAATGCAAGAGATTTCTGTGCATTAATTTTGTATCCTGCTACTTTACCAAATTCATTGATTAGCTCTAGTAGTTTTCTGGTGGCATTTTTAGGATGCTCTATGTATATTATCATGTCATCTGCAAACACTGACAGTTTTACTTCTTCTTTTCCAATTTGTATTCCTTTTATTTCTTTTTCTTCTCTGATTGCCATGGCTAGGACTTCCAAAACTATGTTGAATAATAGTGGTGAGAATGGACATCCTTGTCTCGTTCCTGATCTTATTGGAAATGGTTTCAGTTTTTCACCGTTGAGAATGATGTTTGCTGTGGGTTTGTCGTATATGGCCTTTTTTATGTTGAGGTAGGTTCCCTCTATGCCCATTTTCTGGAGAGTTTTTATCATAAATGGGTGTTGAATTTTGTCAAAAACTTTTTATGCATCTATTGAGATGATCATGTGGTTTTTATTCTTCAATTTGTTAATATGGTGTATCACATTGATTGATTTGCCTATATTGAAGAATCCTTGCATCCCTGGGATAAATCCCACTTGATCATGGTGTATGATCCTTTTAATGTGTTGTTGGAATTTGTTTGCTAGTATTTTGTTGAGAACTTTTGCATCTATATTCATCAGTGATATTGCTCTGTAATTTTCTGTTTTTGTAGTATCTGTCTGGTTTTGGTATCAGGGTGATGGTGGCCTCATAGAATGAGTTTGGGAGGGTTCCTTCTTCTGCAATTTTTTGGAAGAGTTTGAGAAGGATGGGTGTTAGCTCTTCTCTAAATGTCTGATAGAATTCACCTGTGAAGCCATCTGGTCCTGGACTTCTGTTTGTTGGAAGATTTTTAATTACAGTTTCAATTTCATTACTTGTGATTGGTCTGTTCATATTTTCTGTTTCTTCCTGGTTCAGTCTTGGAAGGTTATACCTCTCTAAGAATTTGTCCATTTCTTCCAGATTGTCCATTTTATTGGCATACAGTTGCTTGTAGTAGTCTCTTAGGATGCTTTGTATTTCTGCGCTGTCTGCTGTAACTTCTCCTTTTTCATTTCTAATTTTATTGATTTGAGTCCTCTCCCTCTTTTTCTTGATGAGTCTGGCTAATGGCTTATCAATTTTGTTTATCTTCTCAAAGAACCAGCTTTTAGTTTTATTGATCTTTGCTATTGTTTTCTTTGTTTCTATTTCATTTATTTCCACTCTGATGTTTATGATTTCTTTCCTTCTTCTAGCTTTGGGTTTTGTTTGTTCTTCTTTCTCTAGTTCCTTTCGGTGTGAGGTTACATTTTTTACTTGAGATTTTTCTTGTTTCTTTAGGTAGGCTTCTATAGCTATAAACTTCCCTCTTAGAATTGCTTTTGCTGCATCCCATAGGTTTTGGATCATCGTGTTTTCATTGTCATTTGTCTCTAGGTATTTTTTGATTTCCTCTTTGATTTCTGCAGTGGTTTCTTGGTTATTTAGTAATGTATTGTTTAGCCTCCATGTGTTTGTGATTTTTACATTTTTTTCCCTGTAATTCATTTCTAATCTCCTAGCGTTGTGGTCAGAAAAGATGCTTAATATGATTTCAATTTTCTTAAATTTACTGAGGCTTGATTTCTGACCTAAGATATGATCTATCCTGGAGAATGTTCCGTGCGCACTTGAGAAGAAAGTGTAATCTGCTGTTTTGAGGTGGAATGTCCTGTAAATATCAATTAAATCTATCTGGTCTATTGTGTCAGTTAAAGCTTCTGTTTCCTTATTTATTTTCATTTTGGATGATCTGTCCATTAGTGTAAGTGAGGTGTTAAAGTCCCCCACTATTATTGTGTTACTGTCGATTTCCTCTTTTATAGCTGTTAGCAGTTGCCTTACGTATTGTTGTGCTCCTATTTTGGGTGCATATATATTTATAATTGTTATATCTTCTTCTTATTGATCCCTTGATCATTATGTAGTGTCCTTCCTTGTCTCTTGTAACATTCTTCATTTTAAAGTCTATTTTATCTGATATGAGTATAGCTACTCCAGCTTTCTTTTGATTTCCATTTGCTTGGAATATCTTTTTCCATCCCCTCACTTTCAGTCTGTATGTGTCCCTAGGTCTGAAGTGGGTCTCTTGTAGACAGCATATAGATGGGTCTTGTTTTTGTATCCATTCAGCAAGCCTGTGTCTTTTGGTTGGAGCATTTCATCCATTCACGTTTAAGATAATTATCGATATGTATGTTCCTATGACCATTTTCTTAATTGTTTTGGTTTTGTTTTTGTAGGTCCTTTTCTTCTCTTGTGTTTCCCACTTAGAGAAGTTCCTTTAGCATTTGTTGTAGAGCTGGTTTGGTGGTGCTGAATTCTCTTAGCTTTTGTTTGTCTGTAAAGCTTTTGATTTCTCAATCGAATCTGAATGAGATCCTTGCCAGGTAGAGTAATCTTGGTTGTAGGTTCTTCCCTTTCATCACTTTAAGTATATCATGCCACTCCCTTCTGGCTTGTAGAGTTTCTGCTGAGAAATCAGCTGTTAACCTTATGCGAGTTCCCTTGTATATTATTTGTTGGTTTTCCCTTGCTGCTTTCAATAATTTTTCTTTGTCTTTAATTTTTGCCAGTTTGATTACTATGTGTCTCCGCATGTTTCTCCTTGAGTTTATCCTGTATGGGACTCTCTGCACTTCCCGGACTTGGGTGGCTATTTCCTTTCTCATGTTAGGGAAGTTTTCGACTATAATCTCTTCAAATATTTTCTCTGGTCCTTTCTCTCTCTCTTCTCCTTCTAGGACCCCTATAATGCGAATGTTGGTGCGTTTAATGTTGTCCCAGAGGTCTCTTAGGGTGTCTTCATTTCTTTTCATTCTTTTTTCTTTAGTCTGTTCCACAGCAGTGAATTCCACCATTCTGTCTTCCAGGTCACTTATCCGTTCTTCTGCCTCAGTTATTCTGCTATTGATTCCTTCTAGTGTAGTTTTCATTTCAGTTATTGTATTGTTCATCTCTGTTTGTTTGTTCTTTAATTCTCCTAGGTCTTTGTTAAACATTTCTTGCATCTTCTTGATCTTTGCCTCCATTCTTATTCTGAGGTCCTGGATCATGTTCATTATCCTTTTTCTGAATTCTTTTTCTGGAAGGTTGCCTATCTCCACTGCATTTACTTCTTTTTCTGGGGTTTTATCTTGTTCCTTCATCTGGTATATAGCCCTCTGCCTTTTCATCTTGTCTATCTTTCTGTGAATGTGATTTTTGTTCCACAGGCTGCAGGACTCTAGTTTTTCTTGCTTCTGCTGTCTGCTCTCTGGTGGTTGAGGCTATCTAAGAGTCTTGATGGGAGGCTCTGGTGGTGGGTAGAGCTGACTTGCTGTGGTGGTCTAAAGCTCAGTAAAACTTTAATCCACTTGACTGTTGATGGGTGGGGCTGGGTTCCCTCCCTGTTGGTTGTTTTCCCTGAGGCAACCCAACACTGGAGCCTATCTGGGCTCTTTGGTGGGGCTAATGACAGACTCTGGGAGGGCTCACGCCAAGGAGTACCTCCCAGAACTTCTGCTGCCAGTGTTCTTTTCCCCACTGTGAAACAGAGCCACCCCCCGCCTCTGCAGTAGACCTTCCAACACTAGCAGGTAAGTCTGGTTCAGTCTCCCTTGGGGTCACTGCTCCTTCCCCTGGGTCCCAATGCACACACTATTTTGTGTGTGCCCTCCAAGAGTGGGGTCTCTGTTTCCCCCAGACCTGTCAAAGTCCTGCAATCAATTCCCACTAGGCTTCAAAGTCTGATTCTCTATGAATTCCTCCTCCCGTTGCCAGACCCCCATGTTGGGAAGCCTGACGTGGGGCTCAGAACCTTCACTCCAGTGGATGGACTTCTGTGGTATAAGTGTTTGCCAGTCTGTGAGTCACCCACCCACCAGTTATGGGATTTGGTTTTACTTTGATTGCACCCCTCCTACCATCTAATTGTGGCTTCTCCTTTGTCTTTGAATGTGGGGGTATCTTTTCTGGTGAGTTCCAGTGTCTTCTTTTCAATGATTGTCCAGCAGCTAGTTGTGATTCTGGTATTCTCACAAGAGGGAGTGAGAGCACATCCTTCTACTCTGCCATCTTGGTTCCTCTCCCAGTGTTCTTAATATTGACATTTCCATCTAAGATGTAAGAAGAAGCATAGGGATTAATTATCATAGTATTAGCTTCTTAATCTTACTTAAAGACACAACTTAAATAAATTAAGTAATTAATTAAATAAATTCCTCTGCTACGTCATGTTGACCAGACAGGACTATTTTTTATTCATGTACTATTTTTCATCTTTGAACCCTGAATACTGACATTGTCTTGGCTTCTAATTTTTCTAAAGGAAGAAAAAAAAAATCTGCAGTGAAAATTTTCTCCCAAACTGACCACCACCTATTTTCCTTCTCTTGTCTTCCCAACACTTCAGTGTTAGATAATTACAAATAAAACTTTAATAGCCCTTGCATCTTCATAGGTAGGAAATAATCAGATTAAGTGCTCGAGTATTATAACAAGCATTTTTGAATCTCAGTATTCCTGTTCACTTTTTTTTCTTGGTCCACAGAAAGGTGAGTATATCTGGAGTCTTTTTTCTAAATACATCAGATATTATATTCCAGAAATTATTTGGAGGCAACAAACCTAATTTCAGTAATTAAGGTTACTGAGTGTTCCAGATGGTACAGCTATTATTTTTTCAAGTATTGGTTCCTGATTGTGCGGAAGAGAAATATCTGATGACCTTTATTAGAAATGCAGCATGGGGCTTCCCTGGAGGCACAGTGGTTAAGAATCTGCCTGCCAATGCAGGGGACATGGGTTCGAGCCCTGGCCTGGGAATAGCCCACATGCCGTGGAGCAACTAAGCCCGTGCACCAAAACTACTGAGCCTGCACTCTATAGCCTGTGAGCCACAACTACTGAGCCCGCAGCGCCTAGACCCCGTGCTCCACAGCAAAAGAAGCCACCGAAATGAGAAGCCCTCTGCAACAAGGGAAGCCACTGCAATGAGAAGCCCACACACCACAACGAAGAGTAGCTCCTGCTCGCCGCAACCAGAGAAAGCCCACGCACATCAACGAAGACCCAACGCAGCCAAAAATAAATAAAATAAATAAATTTTTAAAAAAACGCAGCATGAACAAGCAATGAAGATTTGCTAAATGACTGATATTTCAAGGTAATTTGTTGCCACAACATAACCTACCAATCTTGACTAATGTAAGCTAGAAGTCTAAAGATGGAGAAAATCTGTATGAAAAGGGCATTCAGCTTCATCTTTGTCAAGACTGGTTGTTGTCTGGAAAGAAAGAAAGCATTTGAGGCTAAAATATACAACTTGAATTCTTGCCGGGGACATCCCAAGAGAGATGACATTTGGGTGCTGCTAAGGTCAGATCCCCCACCAACCCAATCATCTGTAGGCCAAAATGGACGATCACATCATACTTACAGGGATGCTGGGAGCTCACTCTGTGAATCAAGGATTTCCCACAAGGGCGATGACCTTGTGGACAGACTGGCCCCCAGCAGTTGCTCACTACAAAAAGTAGATAAATTCATATATGCTAGCTTATACAGCAATGCAATGTAAATAATATGATAAAAGCTATTTTAGAAAATTTTACTTTGAAATTAATGAGCAGACTAGATCAAGATCAACATAGATCAGAGAGAGAACAGATCAAGAAACATACATGTGAACATGTATCTTAGTAAAATTAACTGTTTATATCAAAACAAAAGTAAATATTAAGGAAAATTCAGTTAATTCATATCAATAATCATGATTATTTCTTGTTTGATATTCCAGGAGTTGAATACTGAGTGGACAATATATTATTCAGGTAAAGTCATATTTTTTAATGGAGCCAATCAAGTCAGTTCCTCAAATTTTAAAGATAAATACACACAGACCTCATAACATTAGTAAATGAAACATTAATGCTTTCTACCTGGTTGATAATGAGAATTTCCCCTATCCTTAAACATTTACGTCAGAAGCGTTTTATGTTTAACTTTTCAAGCTATGAATAATACATTTTCTCATATATATTTTTTCATTTGGAATTTATATCCTCTTTTGATTCAATCTTGCAAGAAATGATAGTTTGATAAGGTAGAGAGGGCCCTAGCCTGATAGTTATAAGACTTGCTCTGAAATCATAATACTAACTCTCTTGGTTTGGAGTCCTTGAGCAAAGGAATTAGGCAGTCTGAATCTTTGTATCCTCATAAAGATATTGATTTTTAAAAATATTTAACAAACAGGGTTTTGAGCAACACCAGAAAGCATCATTTCGTTCAGGCTGGACACCAAATGCAGAGAGTTGCACATGTATGGTCTCCCCATTTCCCATGTCATCCTGTGGACCAGTGTGATTGGCTGAGTGCACTGGTCCCACCATAAGGCTGGACTCCAAGAGATGGATCCTGCCCTCTGTAGCTGTATTCCCTTCCTGTGGTTCTCTGCTTTGTGGAGGATAGGGATATAGTCTAAATGAGGACAACAGAATCTGAACTTAGGTGCAACTGTTCTGGAGTTGCTGAATGCCAGCAGCCCTATGCAAAGCTACCTATAGGAAGTTGATCTTTTCATAAAACCAAGCCTTAATTATTTACCGATGTGAATAATTTTCCTATTCCAAGGTAGTAGTGTCTGTCACTATTTATCAGCAAATATAAAGACACACATGATCTAAGTATTCTTTGCTGCCATAACTTAATGATAGATTGGCACTTATGTTTTCAAATAAACATATGTTCTCCCAAATCTACAGTACTGTAAGCCATGACTCCATCTGGCACAACTTCTACTGACATCTCTTATCGCATGGTCATATCAATGTTAGTGTCCCCCACTGAACCCTGAAACCCCAAGGGAAGATAATTTGCCTTTTTCCCCTTTGTGTTACCTGAACATTTTACAATGTTTAGAACAGAATATATTAGATGTTCAATAAATATTTATTAGACTAACAAAACACAAAATGTTTCCTTATAAAACAAACATCTAAAAGAAAGCAATGAAGGGAAACAAAGATTTAAAAAGCAGGCAAGGGCTTCCCTAGTGGCACAGTGGTTGAGAATCTGCCTGCCAATGCAGGACACATGGGTTCGAGCCCTTGTCTGGGAGGATCCCACATGTCGCGGAGCAACTAGGCCCGTGAGCCACAACTACTGAGCCTGCGCAACTGGAGCCCGTGCCCTGCAATAAGAGAGGCCGCGACAGTGAAAGGCCCGCGCACCGCGATGAAGAGTGGCCCCCACTTGCCACAACTAGAGAAAGCCCTCGCAGAGAAACAAAGACCCAACACAGCCAAAAAAAAAAAAGCAGGCAAACAAGTAGCTTGAGACCTTAATAAAGTTCCAAGTGGATTTCCACCTGCCCTAGGAAGTGATTTTTTGTAAAAAGGCCAAAGGGATCCTTCAGCAATATGATGTGCCCTTCCTTTCTAGTCCAGCTGCTTTTACCCTTTTCAGCTAATTCCTATAATTAGAGGGTGTGTGATTCTTTGGATTTACTGTATTTGATATTCACTCAGCTCTTTAATCTGTAGGTTTATGTCTTTCACCATATTTGGGGAAATTTCAACTATTTCTTTGATTAAGTTTTTAGTTGCATTCTCTCCTCTCTTTTGAGGACTCTAATGATATAAATGTTATCTCGGGTTCCTGAGAGTCTATTCATTTTTTTTAGCCTGTTTTCTCTCTGTTGTTCAGATAAGGTAAATTCTACTGATCTATCTTCAAGTTCACTGATTTTCTTTTCTGTCATCTCCACTCTACTACTGAGCTCATCAATACGTTTTTCATTTCAGTTACTGCATTTTCCAGTTCTATTAATCTCCATTAGATTCTTTTTTATATCTTCTATTTCTTCACTGAGATTTTTTATTTTTTCATTTGTCTCAAGAGAATTCATAATCATTTATTGAAGCATTTGACAATGGCTGCTTCAAAATCTTTTTTAGATAATTTCAATACATCATTCATCTTGGTATTGACAAGTGTTGTCTTTTCTCATTCAGGTTATGATTTCTTGCTTCTTGGTATAACAAGTTATTTTCAAATGCATCATGGATATTGGGATATTATAGACTATGGATACCACTTAATCTTCTTTTTTTTTTAACAGGTAATCCACCTGCTAAGGTGTAGTGAGAGGTGCCTGTTTCTCTAGGCACCACTTCCCATCTCCCCACCCTCCAGACCACTCCTGCAAAAGTGAACCCTGATTCCTATTGCCTCTTTGCAGATGTATAGAGTGGAATCTCATCTCCCACTTTTGCCAGGCTGATACTGACCCAGGAAAGAGAGATAACACTAGCACCACAGCATTGCCTCCAGTGGGACTATAAACCCTGGGCCTCCTGCTGACACTGGGAGAGGAGAGGAGAGAAAGTAGAGTGACAATTAGCCCTGCCTCCTATCAAGTCACTCTGCCTTGTCAGATGCCACGTGATGGTGGAGATTGACTCCTCACCAGGCCTTGCAGATCAGAAGATGGAAGGGAGAGGGATGTGGGAGCAGGAGAGGAGGAAGGGAGAAGGGAGGCTAGTACAGACTAGCCCTGTTTTGCACTGCTGCATTCAGTCTCATTGCAGCCAGGTGGGTGTGGATGTTCAGCTCCCCACTCAGCCCCACTGACATGGGTTGGGCTGGGGAAGAGTAAAGCGTGGTGATGCTGAACCACCACTTCCACCTCCCCAAATCCCCCACACCCACCTACCTCACACAATCTCTTTAAGTCTTGTTGCTGCCTGCTTGGAGTGGAGGCTCAGGTCCATAAGGATCCTGCTGCCAATGCCCTGTTGGAAAGCTTACTTCCCTGGGAGGGAGGCAAGGAAGATCAGTTCCCCATTCAGCCCTGCTGAAACCACAGTGGAGGCCACTCTTTTCGTGATTCTTTGGCTAGGAGAAACAAGCTTTTCTTGCAGCTTTTTTTGTCTCCACCTGTTTGTGGTTTCAAGGTTGGAAGTTCCTGCTAGCCAAATCCAATCCAGGGATATATGGAAGGCAATAAGGAAACCCAGGGAACTAATTGTCCTGTGGTTGCTCAAGTCCCAAGGTCCCTAGGCCATTTCTTTCCACCTTTCAGAGTCTCCTTATGCTTGTTTGTTTTGCTATGTCCAGGGTTTTTCAGTTGACCTTTATTTCGGTCAGAAACAAAAGTGTGAGGTATGATACTTTAATTCAGACAACTGAGACACTCTCCAGATTCACAGGTGGGAGCCAGCCCAACCAACAACCTTCTTAAGCAAAAATATTTTAGAGGAATGAATGAATGCATGCATGCATGAATATCATACGCTCTAAAATTTTAGTTATTACCACATATCTGAAGAGAAGTTTCATCCCACTATCATCCACTTTCATGTATTTTAATATAACCATTCTTATTTTCACTCTAACACAAAAAAAGACATTTTACTAAAACAACCAGACAGATTAACATAAAAATATGCTCCAGTTAATTGTGAAGTATATATTTTAATATTTTAAACAACAAATGCTGGAGATGGTGTGGAGAAAAGGGAACCCTCTTGCACTGTTGGTGGGAATGTAAATTGATACAGCCACTATAGAGAACAGTATGGAGGTTCCTTAAAAAACTAAAAATAGAATTACAATATGACCCAACAATTCCACTACTGGGCATATACCCAGAGAAAACCATAATTCAAAAAGACATATTCACCCCAATGTTCATTGTAGCACTATTTACAATAGCCAGGTCATGGAAGCAACCTAAATGCCCATTGACAGATGAATGGATAAAGAAGATGTGGTACATATATACAATGGAATAGCCATAAAAAGGAACGAAATTGAGTCATTTGCAGAGACGTGGATGAATCTAGAGACTGTCATATAGAGTGAAGTAAGTCAGAAAGAGAAAAACAAATATTGTATATTAATGCATATATGTGGAACCTAGAAAAATGGTACAGATGAACTGGTTTGCAGGGATGAAATTGAGACACAGATGTAGAGAACAAACGTATGGACACCAAGGGGGGAAAGCAGTGGTGGGTGGTGGTGGTGGTGTGATGAATTGGGAGACGGATTGACATGTATACACTGATGTGTATAAAATGGATGACTGATAAGAACCTGCTGTATAAAAAAAATAAAATAAAATTCAAAAAAGGAAAAGAATAAATACTTAGTTATTGATCAAATGCTGAGCTTGTCTCCAAATCTGATTTTAAAATCTTTTTTCTTTAACTTTTAAAAAGTTCATTTTAATTTTTATTAGAAAGGTAATACATGCTTACTATGGAAATCATAAAAGTATAGAAAAGTTTAAAGAAGATATTAAAGGTATCTTTAATCTTACTGCTTTTAATATTTCAGAATATTCCTTTCTAATCTTTTTTTTAATATGTGTCTACTTAGATGCATTAATTGGATTAACACAGTACATATAGATTTAAATCCTCCTTTTTTTCATCTAACACTGTATCCTGACCGTTTCTTATGAGACCAAAATTATTGGGAAAATTCATTTTAAAGGCAACAGAATTTTCCATCTCGGAGATAAATCTGAATTTATTTGGACAATCCCCTTTTGTTGAACACTTAGATTGTTTCCTGATTTTTTGCTACTACAAATTGTGCTGCAAAGAATAATTTTTAAATAAATGTTTATTTTTATATAATTGTGATTATTTCCTTAGGATAGATTTCTTGCCTTCAATCTTTATTTTGAAGGGGAATTTCATCCCATAAGTTAATGCCAGTGTTTTGGTCTGTTCAGTAAAGGTAGAAAAATAGTCAAGATCCTAGTTCTGAACTTTGCATTATGCTGTAAAAGCATATAAAAGTGTACACATTTACATGGAAAGTGAGAACTTTGTGTTTCTAGTACATATTTACTTCTTTATGATTAGATGCTTTAACAGAGCTCATGATACTTTGATACTTTCAATAGTCTCTGTAATAATGTAGAATTAGTGATGAGTGGCTCTTACCTGACATATCTGATTTTCCCACTGCAGTGTGAGGATTGCATTTGAAATAGTAAACAACATCTTAAAGATATACTTGAACACATTTTTTTTTTCAGTTTTAGGTCTTCATGATATCATGAGAAAAATGTAATAATTTTTCTTGAATTACGTGTAGGAAAAACATTGTTGAACACAAGTTATTTGAGAATAGTCATAGGTAGCATGTAAGTTAGTGGAATTTCTAAAGGCCTTTGGGTTATAAGAATCATATGATTTTTAAAAGAAGTGAATTTGTTTATCACTGTAAAGCATAATAATTAAGCTTCAGTAGAAAGTGGTACAAGGAATATCACAAAAGATGAAAAACACATTATTTGAGTTCAGAAGACTTGAGGATGAAAACAAACTTGTTATAAGGTAAAGTTCTTCATTTCCTAAAATGCTCAGTGGTAGAGGAAATATTCACATAAAAGAGTTTAAAAATTAATTCACTTTGTTATAAAGCAGAAACTAACACACCATTGTAAAGCAATTATACTCCAATAAAGATGTTAACAAATTTAAAAATAAATAAATAAATTGCCTTAAAATGCCTTTCCTTCCTTTAGAAAATAGACACAATATGGCTCTTTATAGCAACACATCTCTTCTGTAATTGAAATGATAAATAAATGGAGCTGGGCAAAACCCAAGGTGGTTAGGAGTTTGAGCTGAGCATATTGCATTTACACTTTCCAAGCTTCCTTTCTTAACTTGTGACTCTGGGGCTGAAATAATGATCTCTTTTTTTCCCTTTAAAATAAATCTTTCCCTGCTTCTAACTACCAAGGGAATATTATGAAAACATTCAGAACTAACATTACAGAACTAACATAGCTAAAAACCGTGCATCAGCATTGTGAAAAGGCCTATAATCCCAGAGAGAGAAAAACTCCAAACACTATCAGCAGTGCAAGGCTCTGTTGATTCTGAGAAACAGTAAGTTTGGGGTTCATTTAGCAAAAATAAACTTTAAAAAGGAGAAGGAGGAGGAGGAAGAAAAAAGAAAAAACAAAAGGAACCACATAAAAAACACTTCCTTGTGCTACCCTTCACCTTGGTACTTCATGACCAAACTCTCACAGAATGAGAGTGGATTTAAAAGATAGTACGGAGGAGAGCATGAACAGAGGGAGGGACAGTAGAAGCATCAAGCTTCTGGGGTGTTGCTTCCTCCTCCATGCTGCTTTGTTCATCCAGAAAAGAATATAAATGTCAGTCACCAGTTTAATTCCGCTATGCCTTCCCAGTTGGTGTGGAACTGAGCAGGGGATCTTTAGCAGCTCCAGTTGAAAAAGATGTTCTCAGAACAATTATGACTCCTGCCTACCACACACACGCACACACACACACACACACACACACATACACTAAACCAAATGCTTCCATCTCACCATGAGTTCTCTGGTTCCTTTTGGTATTTAGTTACTGTCACTATAGTTTCAAAGTCCACTGTGCATATCTCTATCACAGCATGCACGACTCGTGTGTGTGTGTGTGTGTGTGTGTGTGTTGAGGGTAAGGGTAATTCTTTGTTTCACTGTCTCACCACTTGATTATGAATTCCTTAAGAGTATCCTTGAATCCCTAAGAACTTGCAAAGTACTTGGCATGTAGTAAGAATTCAACAGTAATAATAATTCTTATCTATTGAACAACTACTCACTCCCAGGAATTGTGCTAAGTAATTTTAACATAGGTCATGAACAGAGGTTTAAAGAAATGAAATAACTTGTCCAAGGTCAGCAACTAGTGGGGGCAAGTCTAGCCCCAGGAGCTAAGCTCCTGACAAACAATAAACCCTCACACATTCGTTGAATGAATATAGGAAGCTCTCTACCTCTATCCCCATTGTGATAACTAACTGTGACTATGGATAGCTGATAGTTTTAATTTAGGAATCTGAAAAATCTATCTTTTCACTATCATCAAAACACTATTCGGCACTTATATATACTGAGATTGCCTTAGACATATTTCCTGCCTTCTAGGAAGCTAGAATCCAGGGTAATTACATTATGGGAAGCATAGACGCATAAAGGGCATACAGCCTGAGAATAAAAGCACTATCCTATACATTAATGAACCATAATCTACTACTCAGGGGGGCTTCACTTTTCAAATTACACTTGAAACTACAGCAGGAACATCTGATATATATTTATATACGTATGTATATATATGTATATATAATATCAATCTAAACACACTTCTGTGTATGTATATCTATACTTCTGTAATTATATACACTTATGTATATATGTATATACACGTTTCCCCTGCTATCCAAAAGTAGAGCATGTCTATGAAACCTTTTGTAAACTGAAATGGTATAAAGAAAAGAAGCAATTACCTTAGGACACATCTTGCTAACAGATGCACAAAATAAATAGAGATAAAGCACAGATGCTCACAAACACAGCTCAAAGATATGGTGTCTTGTTGCTGAGATGCTGAGTATTGTTCCCAGAAAGGAGCTTGGCAGTGCCCCTCTTGCTGCTCTGGGTGGGAGCTGCCTCTATAACAGCTCGCTGCAAAACAAACATTAAACACTAGCTATTTTCATTTTTCCCCTTTTTTCATAAAAGCAAAAATCCTCTTCAGATTTCTTTTGGTTATTGAAAGGAAGTACTAATGTAAGTCTTTTGTAAAACAAAGTGGCCTAAAGCAAACTTTGGAAAAGCAGGGGATACCTTTATGTATACATACACGTATACATGTGTATATATACATATACACACACGACAGAGTCATTATTGAAGAGTGGCCCCTGGACAAGTAACTACCTCTTTATTTCTCTGATCTCTCCCCTGTAAAATGGGTTGTTGTGAGAATTAAATGAGATTAAAGCATAAAAAAGTGCTTTGAATGCAGTCTGTACCCTCTCAGTCATTTTACAGATTATCACAGCAGGAGGGAACAGTCCCTGTGCGGTTAAAGTTAGCAGTCCGGTGAGCTGAACTCCCAGAGTAAGTTTTCCGAGGACCATCTACCTACTTCTAAACAGCTCAGGACTTCTCCAAGCACATAGTGCTTCACATTCAAGTTGCCCCTCCCACCAGAAATCCAAGTCATCTATTATCACCCTAATTCTCATTTCCATTTGGCCACACTACCCCTAATCTGACTCAATTCCATCTCTTCTCCTCTGAATCCTTTCCCTGGGCTTTCTGGAATCATCTTCTATGATCAGACGGTTGTAGCCTCATTTCTGAAAAATCCCTTCACCTCTATACCTACGGGTAACATATTTGTCCTTGAGGATCCCATTCTCCCTTTCAAATGAAAGCCGCTGTTTCTTTCTTCCTCTTACATACCACCTACTCCAGGGCCAGGAGGTAGATCAGATATACTCTTGATTCCACTGCTGCCTCCAACCATTTCTCCATCATCCCCCTTCAAACAGATACTGATTTATCCATTGCACACAGAAGCACAGGACCTAGAATCTGTGCTGCTTTTAGAGAACTAGGAAAATATTTTGATTTCTTTTAAAATCAGAAGGAAAACCTGAATATAATCCAAGTTGGATTATATTCATCTTTTATTAACATAGTTATAAAATATACATTTTAGTATTTTTTATGAAGGAAGGGGCTAATATGCTTAGGGCCCAGGAAAGTAAATAATGTGGCCCTGTTATAAACCCCTAGCTCTTTCCAAGTTCCTGCCATGAGGGTCTATCACATCTACTCCCCTACTTGTCCATCTAAGGGCCAAAGTTCTGCTCTTATTTACTGAGCACATGAGCTCCCATCCACTGCACTCCTCTCCATCCAGACTCTAACATCCAAGATTGGCCCAACTGAATACTGAGTCATTAATGCAAGAAGCCACGCTTCTAGGTCAGCCTCCCCACTAGACTGGAGAAGGTATGTGTTTTTGGGTGGGTGCAGGGGTGAAGAGGAAGGAAAGAGTCAGGGCTAAGGACTGGAAAATTGTCTTTCCTATTCGGTCCAGATGATCTCAGACTTTGGGGAAGGATTGAATCTGCTAGTAGGGGGCCTTGGCAGTCCTGATGAGAAGAGCTAGGAATGGCAGACGGAGGATTAGAAACTGAGGCTGAGGATAGTACAACCATTTGGGGTTCTTCACCAATATTCTCTCCCTTTCTGTAGCCTCAGCTACTCTCATTTACTGGGCTGGGCTGGGTAAGCCAAGCAAGGGATGCCAGGAGGGTGTGCTCATGACCAGTGCTTCTAAGGGCCTCTTTGTGCTCCAGCCCTGGATCAGCAGACCACATGCCTATGCCTCTGAGTGCCCCCATGTCCCAAAAGCCGTGATGTGAGTTTTCAAGGTGCTTCAACGCATCCTGTAGGGAAAGCAAATGCTCATCACAGTAGAGGGGGAAAAAAACTGAATCCTTATTTCCCCTGAAGCTTCCTAAGTTCTTGAAGTGCAAAGTAGAGAGAAAAGCTCAGTGTGTGTGCAGAGGGCTCTTCGGGCTGTAAAAGCCAGCCTGAGAGTGGCAGGCAGCCCTCATTAGGCAGGCGTGGGAGAAAGCCTCTTCTTCAAAAAGCAGGAGGCTAGATAGCAGCTGATGGGGCAGATGTGTTTGTTTTAGCATGGGCTTGGTCCTGGGACTGCTCTGTGGGGAAGGACGATTGCCTGGGGTCAGAGAATAACCTTGCCCCAGGCAGCTCTCTCTCCTTCCCTTTTTCTCTCTTTGTTAAAATACAGATTTACATCAGGAGGAAGCCCAGCTTCATAATGATGGAGACTACCTCCTTGCAGATATAATCTCTGATTGAGGGGTTGTAGGGAGGGAAGGAAGAAGACAAAAGAGAGTTGATGAATTCACTCTAAGATTCAAATCACATCAGGGGTCCTGTCAGTCTCCTTAGGCGTAAAACTGGGCAAGGCAGAGAGCAGCAGTGTGTGTGTTGATGTTTTGCTTGCTCCCCCTTTTCTATAAATCTCTATTTACTCACTTAACAACCTACTGAACTTTCAGAATGGAGCCTTACTACCCCTTCTTACCTAAGGCAAAACAGAAATAAAGATTCTTGCTTTTTTTTCTTTTAATCACCACTATTCCCTGGGGACGTGAGCAAAACTGAACTTATTGGTTCACTTTTTTTTTTTTTTAATTTTATTTATTTATTTATTTTTGGGCTGTGTTGGGTCTTCGTTTCTGTGCGAGGGCTTTCTCTAGTTGTGGCAAGCGGGGGCCACTCTTCATCGTGGTGCACAGGCCTCTTACTATCGCGGCCTCTCTTGTTGCGGAGCACAGGCTCCAGTCGCGCAGGCTCAGTAGTTGTGGCTCACGGGCCTAGTTGCTCCACGGCATGTGGGATCTTCCCAGACCAGGGCTCGAACCCGTGTCCCCAGCATTGGCAGGCAGATTCTCAACCACTGCGCCACCAGGGAAGCCCTATTGGTTCACTTTTAAAGAAACTTTTATCTAAGTTGCTTCTAGTGCGATGTTCTGACGTTACTTAGTTTACTATTTGTCTCAGTATTTAAAATATTAATGTATTAATTACAAATGGAAATTCGCAAATGCTTACTGTCACTCACCTAGAAACAAATACTCAAAAGATAATCAATTTAATATCAATACTTCTTTTTTTTGTTTGTTTTTTTTGAGTGCCAAGATTTGTCTGGCACTGTTCTGGGACCTTTGGTGAATATAACAAAATAAAGGTTATAGTCCATCTGATCAATGTGGGATGAAAAAGCAAACTGTGAAACAATAGCAAAGAAAGCAGCACCCTATATTTTTTTTTTAATTTTTTATTTATTATGTTTATTTTTGGCTGTGTCGGGTCTTCGTTTCTGTGTGAGGGCTTTCTCCAGTTGCGGCGAGTGGGGGCCACTCTTCATCGTGGCGCGCGGGCCTCTCACTATCGCGGCCTCTCTTGTTGCGGAGCAGAGGCTCCAGACGCTCAGGCTCAATAGTTGTGGCTCACGGGCCCAGTTGTCCGCGGCAGCACCCTATATTTAAAAAGTACCAACAGGCATAACAATGCACATTACACATTCTAGGTGTTCCACACATGTATTGAATAATTAAGGCTTATATTTTCTGTACAGTAATACTGACCTGTAAATACATTATGCCATTTCACAATGCTGGTTACCTCACCCATATAACATGAAAATCATCTGGTTCAAATGAAATAAAAAAGGGTAAGGTCTTTTTCCTTTTGCTCTGAGATTTGTGATGCTAAGAGAAAAAAAAAACAACAAATCATAGAAAGATTCTAAGTAATGCAGAACTATTTAAATCAGTGTAAGAAAAACTTGCATTTTAAAGGGGTGCCTTCTGTAGAAAGGGGAATCCATAGCTTCTGTGCATTGCACTGGAAAACACTTTCAGTAATCCTAAAGTCAGCTGGGAACACAAATACTAAAATGCATATCATCAAATGTTCATCTCATACTAAATAACTTCTTTTTTTGTGCTCTTTTTTTTATTAGTTGCCTATTTTATACATATTAGTGTATATATGTTAATCCCAATCCCCCAATTCATCCCACAACCCTCCCCCCGCACTGCCCACAACTTTCTTCCCTTGGTGTCCATACGTTTGTTCTCTACATCTGTGTCTCTACTAAATAACTTCTTGCAACAAGTACCTTTAAAGACAAAATAGCATGTTGTATAATTTTGCCTTCAGAATTTTTCTTTCTCTTTCTTCACATAATTTTGAATTCGTTTCATTGTACATATATAAAATTTAATTTAATTATAAATACTTAAATCCAATAAGAATTTTAAAATTTTTATCAGAGGATTGTAATGCAGAGAGAAATCAGCCCTTTTACAGTGTCCCAAATGTGATAGATGCAAAAACTATGGATGAGACTCCAGGTATGGAATGGGAAGAGAGAAGCCAAATAGAGTTGACATGGGAACTAAGGTTGAAGAGGAAACAATAATTTCACTGAACTTCCAAGTTGTCTATTAAATTCTAGATTTCATTCCAATTTCAGGGCTATTAGGAAGCACTTGGAATCTGGGAAGGAAATTACTTTTATTCAGACGATTACTATGGGGAGAACATCGCAGATCTGAAGATCAGAGTTTCTCATCAGGATGGTTTCATCTTAGACTTTTGTTGGGAGAAGTAGAAAAATTATAGGTATGGTGATCTTACAGTTCAGATTGCTTTTGTAATCAGGGGGATTTTCAGTCAGTCACCTGAATAGGAAATAATTTTTCTCTGTGTCTAGCTAATTTGGGGAAGATAAACAGTTCAGTTAATCATTTATGAGACAAAGAATAGAAGTATAGAGGGACTGTGTCTGGTCTTGTCATAAAGAAAAAGTTGTTTATTAGTAAGTTTTATCTAAGTCACAGAGAGAAGTGTAGGTCTTTGTATTGTAGTAAGCCATTTCCCTGGGTCACAGAGAGTAGAGGTTTTCTTAACCATCCCTGTTTTCCAGGAATACAGGGCTCAAGATAAAGTTCAACACTGTCATTCTCAATCTGGTTATTAACTAGAACTAAACTGTCTTGCCTCTTGAGAGTTTACCTACTAGGCAACCTGACTTATTCATGCAGTTGTTCATTTATTGAATGCATCATCCACTGAGGGATTCATGTTCCTGTAAAAGGTAATTTTCAGAAAGAGGTAAAATGTTGACTCTCATACAGATATAAAAATAGACACATTAACAATTTTATTCTACTCATTAACTAAGGAGGGAACCAGGAAGACATCCTTACCAGTTCAAAAGAGAATTCAAAGATTACTCCTGATATTTTTAGATCAAGAATATTGAAATGAATATGCAAATTAAGGCAAAACTGTTTTTTCCAAAGGTGGTGGAGGGAAATTAATTTGGATTTGTCTGTAGGAATTATTTTGCATTGCTATTAGTTGCCTATAATCTACAAAGTGGTAAACTATCTCAAATACTATGAAATACTAGAATCGTCTAACCTGGAGGAATGTCAGAGAAAATGCATAATTCTTTGTTGAAGCACAGTTTTTGCTACATTATCTTTACAGTGAAGCCTTAACTTTTTAGTGTTCTTTACCAGGTCCTGGCTCTTCCTACCTCTCACCCTCTTTCATTGCCTTTGCTTGTTGTTATTGGTTGAATTGTGTCCCCTCAAATTCTTATGTTTAAGTGCTAACCCCCAGTAAATTCAAATTTGGAAATAGGGTCATCGCAGATATAATTAGTTACAAAGAGATCACACTAAAGTAGGATGGGTCCTAATACAATAAAACTGGTGTCCTTATTTTTAAAAAAAGGAAATTTTGGGCACAGGCATACACACAGGGAGAATATCGTGTGAAGATGAAGGCAGAGTTCAGGGTGATGCTTCCCTAAACTGAGGGACATAGAAGATTGCCAGCAAACCACCAGAAGTAGGGGAGAGATGAGAAACAGATTCTCCCCCACAGACCCCAGAAGGAGCCAACCCTGCCAACAAGTTGACCTTGGACTTCTAGCTTCCAGAACTACAAGACAAAAAAAATGTCTGTTTTTTATAGCACCCAGTTTATGATACTTTGTTACAGCAAACCTTGCAAACTAATATATTCCCTTCCTACTCTGTTCTGTGCTTTTTGCAAGTCATCCTTTTTTGAGAAAACCCAGGCTGTTTCCTCTGCACAGAACACTTCTCTTCCTTCTTTCCTATCTATGTTTCTCCCCAGTCACCTGGTCAACATTTACTCATCCTTCAGATCTCTGCTTCATCCTTTCTTCCTCTACAAAGTCTTCTTTGTCCCATCGGCCCCCCACAAATGTAAAGAAGCACTATATCGCCTTTCATACTTACCATAAACAATGAGTCAATTCTGGTTATCTGTGGTACTTATATTCTATAAAGTAGTCACAACCAATGAATTAGTGAATATGAACCATTGTTCCTAGGGGAAATACAGGGTTAGGCTCCTATGAGCCTCTGGTCACATTTTCATCAATCAATACATAATCTTGTTTTATATGTGTTTCTGTTTAAAGACACCTTATTTAATATATATTATTGATTCACTAATATTGAAGTCATGACCAATAGCACTATAACTCATACCTGAATGGAACTTTAAATATTTTCTCCATGAGACACATCACAACCTATCTACATTTAGGAACATATGACAGCACTTCAGCACTACATTTGGGGGCCATTTTAAACAGTGAAGTCACCAGTACAAAACACAAACATGAAAAACAATGTGACACTAAATAGACTGCAAAAAGAACACTTTGCAGTATGCGAGCTGAGGGCAGAGCATTGCTTTGTTTGACCTCACATGGGAACATGCACTCTGGATGACTTAAGATTTTTCCCACTCTTCATATGTTTGTGAACAACCACGAAAGTGCTGTGAATATTAATTTGGGGGTTACAGATAAATTTTAGTGGGTAGGTAAATTCATAAGTATAGACTCTGTGAATAATGAGGATTAACTATACTTGTTCAGTTTTCTGCCTTCCCTATGAGACTGTACCTTGGAGAGAGCAGAGGTAATACCTACCTATGTCTACTTTATCTCCAGTGCTATCCCTGGTCCATGGCAGATGCTCAGTAAATATTTGCTGAAGGAATGGGTGAATGATAGATGCAATAATAAATCTGCATGCTATTGTGCTATGGAATATACAAAGATAAGTTAATTTAGGCTCTGGCTTACTTCTACAAGATAACAAATGTTCATGCATATGCATGTCAATGAGTGTAGAGGTTTCAAAGGTACCTAAGAGTTTGGAAAATTTGTGCCTGAAGATTAAGGAGGGCTAAATAGAATGAAGCTGTTTCTTGAAGTAAGTGGGACAATGATGTGTCAACAAAAAAATCAGTCGATCTAAGAAATAAGTGGAAAATTTTATTTGAGGCAAATTAAAGTTTACAACTTGGGAGCAGCCTCTCAGAAAGCTCCAAGACCTGTTCCACCCATTAGAAGTCACAGTTCCACCCATTAGAAAGCACAGTTATATAAGTGTTTTGAAACAGAGTTCATTAAATGACATATCACTGACAGTTTACACAATCCAGATCTGCAAGTACAAAGTGGTGAGTCATCGTGACTCCTTACAAGATCAAAGAAGGAAGGTTATCTTTTAAGGAGCTGTCTTCTTTGTGCTAGGAGAATGTCAGTCTTTATGGTTAAGGAGGTATTTCTGCTGATAGGAGAGGTTTAGGCAATGCAGATACACAGCACGTGGTAGAGGGAGAAGGGGGGCTAAAGGACAGAGAAATTTTTTTATGTTTAATTTTTCCTTGTCTTGCCATAAAATATGAATATTATTTCACAGAGGGAAGAGGTGACTTTTTAGGGAGAAGACAGCATAAGCAACAAATATGTGGGGAAATACAGGTTGCAAGAAGACTGCAGTTGGCTGGAGCCTAAGTGGAGAGTCCGTCTTGAGAAGCAGTAGAAAACAACATGCCAGAAGGAGGCTGAAGGAAGAATCTGGTAGATAAAACAGTCCCTGGCAAGAGACC
This sequence comes from Balaenoptera physalus, assembly GCF_965194825.1. Taxonomy (NCBI): domain Eukaryota; kingdom Metazoa; phylum Chordata; class Mammalia; order Artiodactyla; family Balaenopteridae; genus Balaenoptera; species Balaenoptera physalus. The sequence continues at coordinate 39,560,211 of NC_138897.1, read as the reverse complement.
TGATTTTTATTCCATCAGATGTGATGAGGCTTTAAGAGTTTTGAGCAGGGCCGTGACAAACTTGTAATATATATTAAATGTATGCATGATAGAAAAAAATAGAATGGACACTTATCCTGACTTATTAGAAACTCTATTAGAAAATTTTGCTCTTTTTAAGAACGTCCTCATAGCACAGAGGTGGCCTTTAAGAAATGCAAAGAGATATGGGAAAGGAATGGCGCAGGGGAGAAGCAGAGAGAAGCCAAAGCAGATCATAGCTTCCTAGGAAGCACAACCATAGATTTAATTTGGTGCCTGTTAGCATCAGAGGTCCATCTCCTTTATAAAGTCTTATGGAACACTGTACTCAAGTTCCAACTTTATAATTATCAGTATGACCTTGGCAATTTTCTTTATCTCTGCAGGACTCAATTTCTGTGTTTCTAAATGAACAGGAATGGATGGTGCAGATTAGTACTGCTCAAGACAGACTTAGCCTCGATCATTAGAAATGAAACCTCTCAGGCCCCACCACCCTAACCTACTGAAACAGAATCTTCATTTGGTGAATCATATGCACACTGGTCTAGAGAAGCTCTTCATTCTCTTCTGAGAACAGATACAGTCAAATCTCGTTATTCACAAATTCTGTATTTGCAAATTCACTGGCTCACTAACATTTATTTGTATTTCCAAAATCAATACTTGCAGCCATTCATGGACATGCATGGAGCAGTGAAAAATTTGAGTCGCCCAACATACATGCCTCCGGTTGAGATCAAACAAAGAAACACTCTGCCTTCTTATTTCAGCTCTCGAACTGTAAAGTGTCCTTTTGCTATTTAGTGCCATGTCGTAGCTTTTTTGTTTGTTGTTTTTGGTTTCTGTTCTTTTTATTAGTGATTTCACTGTTTAAAATGGCTCTCAAGTGTAGTGCTGAAGTGCTGTCTAGTGTTCCTACATGCAAGAAGAATGTGATGTGCTTCATGGAGAAAATACATGTATTAGGTAAGTTTCACTGGGGCATGAGTTATAGTGCTCTTGGCCATGAGTTCAATGTTAATAAATGAACAATGTATATTAAATAAGGTGTCTTTAAAAGAAACATAGATAAAACAACATTACATATTTCTATGTTTGATAAAAATGTGATCAGAGGCTTGTAGGAACATAACCCTTTAATTTCACTATGAGCAATGTTTCAATATTCACTAATTCTGTGCACTGTGATTTTATAGATCATAACTACCATTAGCAACAAGAATCAATTCTACTACTGGGTGAAGATAAAGGCAAAATCTGAATATAGAATAAGAGAAAGGATATTATTCAGAATTGATATGTTCAAACAAACATTGAGAGACAAATAGAAAATAATTCCAAAAAACAACTAAAACTGAGCTCCAATTTTAAATAGTCCATGAAGTCCTGGAAAGCCTCCCTTTCCTCTTAATGCCTGTAAAAAGCCCTGGTATAGAATAGCATTTCTGTGTTGTTTTGTCTCTGTTGGTTTGCTTCTGAGTATAATCTGAAACTGGCTCCGTACACGGAGGGCAAGGAGAGACCAAAGAAAGAGGCAGCTCTTGGTAGGTGGTGCTCCCAGGAGTGGATCTGGTCTACCCACCAGCATCTTAAGAATTTATAGAGAGGCCTTGATGGGGTTCAGTCACATACACCATCCAATGTGGTCTCAACAACACATTGCTCTCTCAGTGCTGTATCCTTGAACCTGGCTCTCACTGTGGGAACAGTGGGCAGAGCACACATTCCAAGGGTGGGGGAGGGGCGAAGAGCCTCCGATCGCCCAGGTCCAGCTCCAGGATTGACCAGTGGTCAAGTCCTCTCCTGACCTCTTCCAACAGTCTTTTTTAAAATTTATTTATTTATTTTTGGCTGCATTGGGTCTTCATTGCTGCACGCAGGCTTTCTCTAGTTGTGGCGATCAGGGGCTACTCTTCGTTGCAGTGAGCGGGCTTCTCATTGAGGTGGCTTCTCTCATTGTGGAGCACGGGTTCTAGGTGCATGGGCTTCAGTAGTTGCGGCATGTGGGCTCAGTAGTTGTGGCTCACGGACTCTAGAGCGCAGTCTTAGTAGTTGTGGCGCACGGGCTTAGTTGCTCCGTGGCATGTGGGATCTTCCCGGACCAGGGATCAAACCCATGTCCCCTGCATTGGCAGGTGGATTCTCAACCACTGCACCACCAGGGAAGCCCCCTCCAACAGTCTTTAAGACAGAAAGAGAGACAAAGTTTCACCTTTGCCCTATAGGCAGACTAATTTTCTCTGAGAAGATGAAAGTCCAAGTGTTTTAGTTCTCACATTTTCTCATTTAGTCTTTCTCTGCCTATTCCCTCATCAAATCCAAACTCCAGCCTAAGCATTCCTCTCTGAAAAGAGTATTAACTTTCATAACTCTCACACTAATGCGCAGCTCAAATCCAAGCTGACTTTCAAGCAAGCAATTCTCCTTCTTTTCCTTCCTCTTTTTCATTCCAAGGTTTCTTTTAGTGTTTACATACGATTTTTGTTTTGTTTTTCACTAAAAGATAAATTCTTACAACACAGTGAAGTCTTTCCTCCTTTTTAGGGTCTCTGCCACTCTTTCCCTGTGCATTTATAGAATCTGGGTAGGTGGCAAAGTGACTTAGAATGACTCCAGGGATCTTGAGGAATTACTTGTGTCACTAATTACTGTCTATGGACTCCGGCTCTGATTGCTCCTCTTCCTTTTGTCTCAGAGAAGCAAGTCTGAATGTTGGGTCAACAACTTTTCTGTGATTAAATATTCATGCACAAACACAAATGCAAACAAGCAAGGCAATAAGAAGTGCCAAAAATAACAGCAGCATCTCTGTCCTTTGGAGCATGTAGAAGCACAAGGAAAGAATGAACACAGACCAGAATTGCAGATCAAACATAATGTGGGCTGAGGTTGCACTCATTGTAATGGGTTTTCTAACAACAGTGGGTTCTCAGAAATGTCTGAAGTCATTATCATCCCACAATATTTATAGAACAAATGAAATAAAGCTCTTTGTCACCTATGATATTAGAGGACAGGTTGCATGTGACATAGGAAACATACACAGAGGGATGCCAGGGTTGGCACCACATGCAGATGAGGTACACTATCCTCTAGTGAGATTGGAGAGACCAATGTCTAATACAATGCTTGCTGTAGCTCTTGGCACATTTTAAGCAGTCAGTAAAAATTTGTTAAATAAATGGATGACCTGCAAAGATGCTGAGTGGACCAAAATCTCCTCCCTCCATGGAGTTAATCTGTAACGAGTCAAGATGTGTACCTGAGAGTATAATCTATAGAGAGGCGGAAGGATCAATGGCAGTGCTAAATAACACCAAGGATGCTATAGAGACTGCCATTAATATTTTTTCTGTTGCAGAAATTAAGTTCAGGAATTATTCTGGAATATTCCTTCATAGTTTGGTAAAAATATCATGTGTTTTGAAGTCAGACACATCTGGCTCTGCCATCTATTAGCTATAAATCATACATAAATCACCTAACCTATATTAGAGTTACTTTTCTGTAAAATAGGGTAACAGCACCTACTTCACTATTTTGTTGAAATAATTAAATAAAGTAATATATGAACTGGCCTAACGTGGTGACAGATAGTAGTTTTTCAAATGCTAGATTCTTTCCTACTTTTCTTATTCAATATCTGCTCTGTGACAGGAACTAAAGTAGAATACAGTGGTAAATAAAATTCACACAAATCCTTCCCTTGCAGAACTTGTAGTCGAGTGGGACAGCATCGACTAAATAATTACGATAGAAACTCTTGAAAATACTATGGAAGAATAATACAGGAGGAATAGATTTTCAAGTGAGGTGACTTAAACTAGTGTTGGGGAGGAAGGTGAGGTCAGAAGAGGCTTCTCTGAAGCAGCGATCTCAGGCTTGCAATACACAAATCTAATAGTTTTTTAGCAAGGGTAGGGGAGGAAGATGGAGACTCTCTCAGGGTCTACTACATTTTGTAAAAGCCCAGAGTTTATGGGGCTTAGAGTTTTAAAAATCTTTAAAAATCTTGAATCAAGAGAATATAAATAACACCAGATATTTCTCACAGCTTTATAGTTCTCCTTTCCAAGGTCCGAGTACTAGAGATCACTCCTCTTATTGAGTGACGGGGGTGAGGAGGCACAAAGAGCTCAACCCACAACCATGTTCCTTGGGTAGGACCTAATCATGCTTTCTGGGAGAGATATGATCCGATTCCTCTTTTATAGCTGAGATTCTTGACAGTGATTTCATTCAACTATCAGGATTTTTTTCTCACTTGGGACACTGAGAGAAGAGCTTCTTTTATTACAGAGTAGAAGGAGCTCACACACAGAATATACTTTTATTATTTTTCAGAAAATGCATTCTTTTGATCCTTTCCCTTTTGCAGCTGACAGAAATTACCTTTTTGAATGGAGCCACTCAGGCTTTGTGGGTTCCTACTCCAGGATCACTAAGAGACATTCTCAAGCCCATTTTTTCAATACTGTCACTTGACAAATGGCCATAAGTCTTGGCTTATGATGTAGGATTTTTCAAGTTTCCTGACAATGCTGTCTGTTCTATCATGTGATTAGGTTCTAAAACCCCTGGAGTTGCTAGAAAACTTGTAAAGGCAATTTTTTTAATTGGAGAAAAAGCAGTTACAAAATTATTTTAATCTCACAATATCATAGTCAGTTTATCTTGATGGAAGGCCAATAATAGATGGTTGCTTTTCTAAGCTGTGAGTCAATTTTTTATTACAAGCTAAAGAGAATAAATTGGGTGCAGAACTGACAAAAACAAACCTAGTTATCACGACATGAATCCTGGGCAACTAGAAGGAACAGACCATTATCAACAAGTTTCTCAACCAACATCAAAATTTGTATTTTGAATAATTAAACATGAAATTGAAAAAAGATGACAAAGGAAACACAGAATAAAAACTGCAACTACAAAGGTGAATTACATATGAGACAAAATAGTCAACGAAGTAGCCTACCACACAAAGAAAACACCTATGCAAAAAGTTATTTTCCTACAGACAGTCAGTGGTCTGTGGAGCTGTGGGTTCTTGCAATGCAAATTGTGTTCTATAATTATAAGTGTCTGTTATATTTATGAGTTCACATGGGAAAGATTACATGGGAAAGAAAATATCATTTCTTTCCTTTCAGAATAAGATGCCTAAGGCTTCCATTTCCCATGGTCTTGCTAATTGGAGTCTGATACTCAGGTCTGCTAACCACATCTTCCTGATCCATGGTTGGTCCAGGAAAGGCACTGCCAGTTTTGGTTTCTGTGACTTTTAAAATGCTTCTGCGACCTGCCACAATCCTCCTCACTGGCACATTAGTTTTCCTTGTTGCATTAATGTCTTTGACAGTTACAGTCCAGTCTTCTAAGAGTCCCCCATAATAACTTTTTTTTCTTAATTTATTAATTAATTTTTTTTTTGGCTGTGTTGGGTCTTCGTTTCTGTGCAAGGGCTTTCTCTAGTTGCGGTGAGCGGGGGCTACTCTTCATCGCGGTGCACGGGCCTCTCACTGTCGCGGCCTCTTTTGCTGCGGAGCACAGGCTCCAGTCGCGCAGGCTCAGTAGTTGTGGCTCACGGGCTCAGTTGCTCCGTGGCATGTGGGATCTTCCCAGACCAGGGCTCGAACCCGTGTCCCCTGCATTGGCAGGCAAATTCTCAACCACTGCGCCACCAGGGAAGCCCCAATACATTCTTAATGTTGTTTTTTTCTTGATGATTACCTTTAAAAAGTTAATATAAGTCTATCCTGGATCCTATGTATGAATATCTTAGAACTAAGTATTGATATTTCATTTTTATACCTTTATCTGTGTTCTGTCTGTGACTGTGTTGGGACTTTAACTGTTATGAGCTAATGAGAAAAGGACAGAGATAGACCTAAGACAAAAAATGCTTTGGGGGCCAAGTAAAGGCCAAATACCATCATGGTACTTATACTAATGAAGAGTTCATAGTAATTTGAATAGAAAATGAGGCAAGAAAATTGAAGTGCCATGTGGTATACAGCAGTATAGATGTCTTGAATTTCAAAGAACCAGTCCTGTAAGAGTAGTCAATGCCATATTCATGTTGTAGGCAATAGAGTTTCAGCAAAAAGGCTATGTATTGTATTAAGCTTGTTAATTTGAAGTTTTTATATTTAATTTGTAAATTTGATTTTTAAATAATTTATTAGGAATATATATGTGTGTACTTATATGAAGTTTACTCAGGTTTATACATTAAATAACATTACAATAAAAGTAATTTAACTCAGCACTGGGATCAGAAAATTTAGTTCTTTACAAATTGTCAATATTTTATTCAAGTTTGAGAAACCTGTTTCACATCAGACCTGACATCCACCGCTGGAATTATCCCATAGACATGTCACTTGTAACTATTTGTTTTACTGTTGGGAGCTCTGATGATTAGAAAGTTCAAGTTTCTTTGTTTGCTGAAATTACATTTCCTATAAGTTCCAACCATTGGTAATAGTTATACTTAGGAACAAATCAAGTTGGCTCTCTTTTTGTTGGAACTGTAAGTAATAGGAGAATAACTATCATGCTTTTCCCTAGTGTTGCTTCCACAAATATTTTTGAAAATTTACTTGGGACAAAACATTGTGCATTAGCCATTGTTTTTGGATTTCTAGGTTAAACAGCTACACTCCTTTCAATCTTTCCTTGAAAGCTTTTTCTTCTCCCCTAATTATAGTAATTTATATATACTCTAGCAATGTCCCTTTTACAATGTGGCACCTAAAAATAAACACATAGAAAACAGAGACTTTTATTCAATATCACCAATAATAATGAATAGGAATTATTAAACTCAACAATGTATTAGGCACCAAGGGGGCACACTATCCTTGCCAAGAGTTTTGGATCTAGTTGGAAATGCAGATTACAATTTTACATACTATTAAATATAAAAATAAACATTGTAGGAGTTTAGAGGTCAGAAATCTGAGTCCTAGAGTTGTTACTGGATGTTTCTAGGTTCTAACAAGGGTTAGGCCTTCAAAGGTACATTGGGTCTGAATACACCCTGTGTAAACAAGCACCCATGTACTTTGATTAAAGTAGCCTATATATTTGTAGCACGAAACTGGAACCCAGGTTTCCTTGTTCTCTGTGCAGTCCTTCCTCCACTCTTTATAACGGAAAGAGGAAATCTTTGCTTGAGATAGAAAATACATGATTAAATCTACACGTTTTGGAAGGGACCTTGAAATTTAAACTTGGTAAAACTCTTAATTCCTGTGATTGTTCCCTGGTTAACCAACCTGTAGCCAGTGAAAGTTGTGACAATTTTTTTTGAACTTCATTTCCTTTTGGACTGATTTTAGAAATAGCTCAGGCTCAAAAGACAGTTTATTTTCTTTAAAAAAACAACAAACAACAAAAAACAAACAAGAAACAAACCACCGCTAACACAGGAAGAACACAGGAAGTCTGGAATGTAACCAAATAGGCTGCGTTTCCGGAATTCTATTTACACTCAAGCAAGATGGTGGGCTCCCTTTGCACATGCGCAGAAGAACGCTCGGAGGGGCGGGGAGTTCCGCCGCGTGGGGTCGCACTCCCGGCAGGGATTGGCGGAGCAAGGGCTGAGAGGCGGAACCGGAAGAGCCTGTGTTGTGCGGCGTTGTAAGTTCAGTGTCGGAGTCTTCCCAGCTCCCCGTTTTCAGCGTTAGGTGTTGCTCTTGCCCCGGGGTGCCATGGGGGAAGCGGAGAAGTTTCACTACATCTACAGTTGTGACCTGGACATCAACGTGCAGCTTAAAATGTAAGAGAATCTGGGGACCGGGACTGGGATTGCAGAGCTTCAGGGGCGGGGATGCAGGGGCCTATGGGTTGGTGAGAGAAGATGCTTATTAGCTTGATGGTCGGCCTGCGGACGGCCCGGAAGGCTGAAGCCAGGGAAACGGAGGTGAACGGGAGTTTGGAGAGGGGCCGTGTGCGAGGACTGAGGACGTGGTCTCAGTGAGAAGGACAGCGGTAGGAATAAGTTCGTTAGTCCCACAGGGTTTATTTTGAAGAAAGCGTTTTGCTGTTCACTGCAACCTTTTGTGGGATTATTACCGTCTCATCTTACAGATAAAGAAATCAAGTCTTGGTTAAATCGTCGTCCTGCCGTTAATAATGGGAAGATCTTACTTTAAAACGGGGCTGGAAGGTGGAATGGAGACTGAAGAAATTATGAAGAGGTAGATACAGGCAGATAAGGTAGCTGAGAATAAGATGAGCACGTGGATGTAGTACTAAAAACACGAGAGGTGATAGAGGATTAGGTTGAATCTTACGACAGTCTGGAATTGCTTAGCCAGGGAAGTTGGGAGTCAGTCAAAGGTGAGGAGGGCCCCAGGTGTAAAGGGACCAGAATATATAAGAAGAGAGCCTTGCAGGAAAATCTTGGGGTATCACAGTTGAAGTAAAGGTCCAGGGCATGACATCTTGAGATGAAAATAATGGAACTGAGATGGGGAACAGGTAGCACCAAGTTGGAAATTATGTCCATTGGCAGTCTCACAGATGTATTTTCATATGTGAAAACTATCATAAATTATCACAGATTATTAATCCCAACATCATTCATCGTATGTTTTAGTCAGTATTCAACAAATGTGACTCAGGCATAGGACTATATACCTGTAGTAAATACATTTTCTGAGCATGAGATGCTCCTTTGAATGATTGTTTCCAGAAGTTACTTACTTCAGACTCTGACAAGTCCTTTACTGTTCATTTTGTGGTGGTGGTAAGAATAATATGCCAAACTGTACCTTTGTATAATACTTTACACACCCATTTAAAGTAATTTTTACAGCATACACCAGTAGATGTTTATACAGGACCTGTATTGCCATCATCTGGTAAAGGATTTTCCTTCAGTCTTATTCCTCTCAGTATTTCTTGGACATATGAATGTGTTTTTTGTTTTTTTTTTGAAACTTTTGAACATGAAAAGGAAAGAAGAAAAATTTTTAAAAAACTGGTCCATTATTAACAGACACACATTAGTATTTTGAGGAAAAGATAAAGCATAAATCAGAAGTTTGGCAAAATTCAGTACAAACCACCTTTTAGCGTCTGAGACTAGTTTTGGGGAGGGCAGGAAGTATCAGTTTAGAATCATATAGTCAGAGAATAGTAAATTTTAAAATTCTGTTTATTTTCCCCAGGCCTTTTCATCTGTTTCTGTGGTTTTAATAAAACTTGCACTTTGATGTCTCTTTTCTTAGTGCCATAGTTGAATATCAAACTGCCCACAAGACATGGTCACTTTGGATGTCCCAAAGCACTTTAAAAGCAACTTGTCCAAAATGGAGCACATCATTAGCGTGCCCTCTAACTCTTATCTTCTCTCACCCTATTTTGGTGATTGTTAGCATCATTCACTGATTTTGGTTAAGACAGAAAAGGAGTCATACGGATTCATGCAGACACCCCCTCTCACCTTCTCTGTTTAATCCTTTACAAGTTGTCATGAATCTACCTGCTCAGTATCTTTGATCCATGCCCCCTTTAAACCCCATTGCCCTAGGCTTAGTCTACCCTTTTCCTTTTAATTTTGATTGAAAGTCTTCCAACTGATCTTGCTTTCAGTCCCGCCTCTCCATTACTTTCTTATACTCCTGCCAAGGTATCATAAACACAAATCTGATTATATTTCTCTCAATTCAAATTGTTCAGTTAACAGGTTTTTGGATTTTCATTTTGTGTGAGGCACTGTACTGAATTTGGTGGCTACTTGACTTCATTGCCCCCCTACACTTCATTCTCATCTCTAGCTTCTTCTCCACATGAGCTTTATGCTTTAGCTATACCAACCTGTAGTTCGTCAGACACACCATCTTGCCTTTTTGCAGTTGTATATGCTGTTCTTTTATTCTGGGATGACTCTCTGCCTCTGGCTCTCATCTTTCATATATTGTTCAGGCTCATTTCAGGCATCTATCTGGGTTACGAGTCCCTACCTCCAAGCCACGTTAGGTGCTCCTAAGACTTTCTGATATATCTTTCTGTAATGGGAAGAACATTGGCTTTGGCTTCCTCTCTCCTGGTTTTTATTCTCACCTCTGTTACTTACTTTGTGATCCTGTATAATAAGCTTGATCTCTGAGTCTCTGCTTCATGATTTATAACATGGTAATATGCTGAAAAGTAAGTAAGAAAGTCTCTATAAAATGCCTGGCACAATATATGATGTAATCTTGATTTCCAAGCAATGTTCCTACCTCTTTTATAATTTATGCATATCTTTTACTACTTAAAACACTGTATTTCTTAATTTAAAGAACTGATTAGATAATACATCTACATAGTAAAAAAAAAAAAATAAAAGCATACAAAAAATATGCAGTTAAAAGTAAGTTTTCTCCCTAGAGCAAGGACTTAATATTTTCCTGTAACACTGTATTGTTTATCTTGTCTTTCATTTCTGGACCTCTATGCTTAGTACAGTAAATGTTGTTGAAAGACTACAGGAATAAGTGGTCAACTTGAAATTAATAAAATGAAACTAATGCTTGGAAAGCTGGTGACATCTAGAAGGTAGACACAAGAGTTGATGACAGGGTTTAAAATTAAGAAGCCTAAAATAGAGAAATATGTTGATGAAGTTAGGAATTATCTTAGGCATGTTAGTATTTTAAGAGACCTTTAGTAAATGAAAAAATGACTTTAATTTCATCTATAGGAAAATGTTCAGGTAGCATAAGGTTACTGTGACATAACCATAAACTCTTAGTATTTGTTGTGTTTGTCTTTTAAAAATGTGTGTCTAAACATTATTGCTTTTATGCTTTCAGAGGAAGTTTGGAAGGGAAGAGAGAACAAAAGAGTTATAAAGCTGTTCTAGAAGACCCAATGTTGAAGTTTTCAGGACTGTACCAAGAAACATGTTCTGACCTCTATGTTACTTGCCAAGTTTTCGCAGAAGGGAAGCCTCTTGCCTTGCCAGTGAGAACCTCCTACAAGGCATTTAGTACGAGATGGAAGTAAGTTGTTTTCTTGAATATGGTGGGTTCCAGACTATTCTCCCATTTCTTTATAGATGTTGAAAGTATTATTTGGGATTACAGAGGAATTAAAATTCTTTATTTAATACCTATAAGCAGTGATCAAATAGTTTAAAGTAGGAACCTACTCAGATAAAGTAGGTGGAAGTGAGGTGAAAGTGAATTTATTTACCTAATTGAGGTGGAAGTGAATTTATGTTCGTATTGAGTATATTGACATATTTTTATGAGAACTTGACTGATTCACAAAATGACCCAAACCAAAAACACGTCTCTAAATTTGCTCCCATTCTATGCCCTTGAACACAGAAACACTTTTGGATAGTCTGAGATATTGTCTAAGCTGATGTTTGGAACTCAGATCTTTAGAGAGAGATATGTTGTCATCTGTTTGGACAGATGTTTATGTTAAATATGAAACTAACTTTTTTTTTTTAAGTTCTTTATTTATTAAGCATGCTGCATTAGCAAGCCATTGTTGGAATTCGAGGTAAAGTTCCCATTTTTCCAGGATAGTATTGTAGGTCCTTAATATAATCTCTTGACACTTCTTATTTGATAGATTGTGTGGTGCAGTTTTAATGTTTGATTCGTGAGTATTATTCAGTACCCTGGTAGGCTTGGTACAGGATACACAGGTTGTGTGCCTCTCAGTGAAGGAGTTTATGCCCACAGTATTCATGGAGGACAGGATGTGGCCACATGGACTCCCAGGCTGTGCTGTTGAGGATACAACCCTTTGTTTACCAAGTGTGGCCCAGCAGACTGGGAAAGGTTTTGTGGAGAGATCAGAAGCCTAAGCTCTGATGATCTGGCTACACTGAAACCAACTGTTTTAATGGTGTAATTTCTTTAGTAGTCTTTTTGTGGCTAGATATATACACACACAAGTATATGTATGTATTTGTACTTATTATTCTGGAAAATTTCAAATCTGTAAAAGTAGAGAGAATAATATAATGAACTTCCAGGGCTCCCTCACTTAGCTTCAGTAATTACTAACTCAGGCCAATCTTGTTTCAGCTATACCCAATGTTATTTTGAAACAAATTCCAAATATTATATCATCTTAACTTAAATATTTCTTTATGTCTGTAACATAGCTACAGTATCATCATTACACCTAAAACAACCCACCAAAACTCCTATAATTGTATCAGAGTTTCTTAAACTGGAATCAGGAAATCTACAAAACCCTGAAATTGTATGCAGAATTTTTTACAGGGACAGAACTCAAAGCTTTTATTAGACTTTTTGAGGTGGCTTGTGATCCCCCAAAAGACTTAGAACCTCAAATTTAGGTCTAGGAAGTCAACATTTATGGAGAATTCCACTTTTCTTGGGGGAAATTGTATGGTCGTTTTGTTCCATGCCTTGGCAATAAAAGAGATTAGAGCAAAAGCAAATTCCCAGTTATAGGGAGATTAACATCTTTCTCCTCTTCCTCCCATTTACCAGCTCCTCTCTGCATTGTTTATGTATTATGTATTTTCAAGGATATAAAAACTTTCATATTTGCTCTCTCAAGGTTTGAGGTGTTTAGTTTATATTTTTTTAAATTGTGAAACTAACAAAGTAAGTACTCTAAAATAATTAGAATGGCTTTTTTTTTTAATTAAAAGGTTTGAAACAGCTGTGTAGAAGATAGATTGAGAAAATACCTTACGTTGGGTAAATATATGAGGATAGGTTTTTATCTTTTATTTTTTTAATTAATTAACTTACTTATTTTTGGCTGCGTTGGGTCTTCATTGCTGTGTGCGGGCTTTCTCTAGTTGTGGTGAGCAGGGCTACTCTTCGTTGTGGTGCATGGGCTTCTCATTGTGGTGGCTTCTCTTATTGCGGAGCACGGGCTCTAGGCGTGCGGGCTTCCGTAGTTGTGGCTCGCGGGCTCTAGAGCGCAGGCTCAGTAGTTGTGGTGCACAGGCTTAGTTGCTCCACGGCATGTGGGATCTCCCCGGACCAGTGCTCGAACCCATGTCCCCTGCATTAGCAGGTGGATTCTTAATCACTGCGCCACCAGGGAAGTCCCTATGTTCTTTTAAATATACTCTTTGGGCTTAAGGGAAACATTTGCAGATTTTGTACATCCTGCCCTTTAGTATTTAAGAGTTGAATTTTTTACCAATTCATCAAAACAAAAATAGCACTTCTAAAATAAATAAGGGCAAACTTTATACAGCCCTTATTTTCTATAAGCACTGACTTAAAAGAAGATTCTGTAGACTGTGGGGAACATAAATTATACCACAAAAGGATCTCTTGCTATCTTAATTTTTGCATTTCAGAAAGTATTTTGGGGTAGTATGAGATTCCAAGTTGTCTAAATCTGATTTCTGAGTTTCTGATAGTGAGTTGTGAGAGTTCAAATAATGAGAAGCTCATCCAAAATTCATACGAATCTCTTCTACCATATTCTATTCTATCCTGTCCTATAATAAGAGAGCCCATGGGGAGGAAACCTGTACTTTCTTTAGTTACACTTAGGGTAAAATTATCATCTTTAGGTGTGAAATACTGAAACATTTTAAGTTATATATATGAATATTATTCTGCAGGCAAGTGGTTTAAATTTTATTTTAATTTATATTTTGTCTTGTCACGTGGAGGATTTGAAATGGCTTTAGACATAGACTATCTAATATAATTTTAAAATTAGAAAGTTAGGATTTAGGAGTGCATTAATCAGACTAGAGAATTAGTACACTGGTGTATGGGTGTGGGGTACATGGTGGGAAGTCATACCATCCAGAATCAGGCTTTAGAATACTGGAATATTTTGAAAGTTGCCAGGTGAGTTTAAGCCTAATTAGAGTTGGGGCATGAAGAAGGGATGATTCATGGGAAGGGAGAGAACAAAATGGTGTTCAAAATACACAGTTCTTTGATGTCTGACCAGATCTTTCCATAATTTCTAGAATATCTTGAGTAGTTTTCAAACTATTTTTTAGCTGCAGATTCATTTTCTTCAAAAGAAATCTTCTGCAGAAGCCCAGTATGTAAAACGGTAAAGTGTTTTTGCTTTAATTTAAAGAGGTGTGGGGGTCAGGTGTTGGATGGCAAAAGGTTTGAGGCAAATGATTGCTTGCTGTTATGTATTGTCTCCTAGTCAAAGGACAGAATATAAGGGTGAGTATTTTCACAGCTCATTTTGGATATTGTTACTGACTTTTCTCTTTAACTTTAGCCTGTGTTAACTAATCTCTGTGGTTTGTTCATTGGCATAAGGTTACACTGCTTAGTATTTACCTTTTCATTCTGGCCCACCGTGTGAAAGTAATTAAGTAAATTCATTTAGTTTCTTAAGCTTATCTGTAGGGGAGAAAGGTTTTTTAAAGCATGTATTTTATTTCTTTAAGAACTTCATAGAAGAAAAGGATTTAATGACGTTTAGAGTCTCCTTTAAATTGATAGCCATCTCTAATTTTCCTGTAGGTCCTTGAATTTATATGGTGGATGTAAATGTTTTGTTCTTTAATAAGTTCGTGAAAATTCTGTTCAGTTTCTTACTGATGCAGGTGTATTTGACCTAGACTGGGATATGCCCTTTGAGAATAATTTTGAGTAAACAGAGAGAAGCAATTCTGTGTGTCTGCTGGGTATTACTTTGTGTGTTGTTTGCATAGTTTTCTTTTGGGATCTTAAAAGCCATCTGTTGTTTAAGGAAGTTGAAATGATCAGATAAATCCAGTGTTAAGTTTGAATGCAGAAGAAAATTTGCAGAGGTGAATAGACAGTAAAAAAAATGGGAGAGCTGTGTTGTCATTACTGTTAGTAAGAACAAACATTCATTCCTTAGTGAAATCATATGTAAAAATATGCTTTGAAAGCATTAAAAAAAAACAATAGCTAAGCATTATTGGTATTAATGAAATAACTTGAGTGGAAGAAAAATCTCATGTAAAAAGTTGTCGCATACCTGTCCAGAGCAGTCTAGTAACTTCTTCATGTTACAAAGTTAGTGGATGGTCTCCTTTGAGTTCTTTAAAATTTTGGTTTTTTTCTGCTTTATTGAGATACTGATGTATGTTATACGATCATATTATACCTAGCAGCATTTTGAGTATAATATGAGTAATTCTGATTTCTTTCTTTTTTTAATAAAAAACTGTTCTGGAGAATGCTTACAGAAAAAAAATCACAGTTTAGTTCTAAAACAACTTTGGTTCTAATAGGTTTATGTGTCTTCCCAGATTTTTATTAGCCATTGTTATATTCCTTGTGTCTTAGTGATATTGTCTGTTTCTCTTTTCTTTTCTTCATTGAAGTGTAGTTGATTTACAATATTATGTTGGTTTCAGGTATATAGCAAAGAGATTCTGTTATACATATATATGTATATATCTTTTTTCTTATTCTTTTCCATTATATTTTATCACAAGATATTGACTATAGTTCCCTGTGCTATACAGTAAATCCTTGATGTCTGAGTTTCTTGATTAAAGAATTTACCAGTGTTATTTTTCATGAGCTTTGTTTTTCAAAATATTTTTTTTCATGTGTTCTATAGGCATACCTTGGAGATATTGCAGGTTCAGGTATAGATCACCACAATAAAGCGAGTATTGCAATAAAGCGATTTTTTTGGTTTTCCAATGCATATGAAAGTTATCTTTATACTGTAGTCTGTTAGGTGTGCAATAGCATTGTGTCTAAAAACAGTGTTCATACCTTAATTAAAAATTACTTTATTGCTAAAAAATCCTAACTATCATCTGAGCCTTCAGCGAGTCATAGTAGTAACATCAAAGATCACTTACAACAGATCACCATAAAAAAATATATTAATAATGAAAAAGTTTGAAATATTGAAAGAATTACCAAAATGTGATAGAGAGACATGAAATGAGCAAAAGCTGTAGGAAAAATGGTACCCATAGACTTGTTAGATGCAGAGTTGCCATAAACCTCAATTTGTAAAAAATGCAATATCTGCAAAGCCCAATAAAGTGAAGTGAAATAAAATACATATATGCCTGTATTTAAAATAGAAGTTACCTAGAGCAAAATTGAGGTAAGTGCCACGTTATTTTTTGTACTACTAACTTAATCTTTTGACATTTTCTCTGGACAAACCTTCTTGTATGGTTTGTTAATTTAAAAGAAAGTTATACACATATGTTTATGTTGACTTTCTTTCCTTAGCTTTATGTTTTTGTTGACTTTATTTCCATAGCTGGAATGAATGGCTAAAACTGCCTGTGAAATACCCCGACCTGCCCAGGAATGCGCAAGTGGCCCTGACTATATGGGATGTGTATGGACCAGGAAAGGCAGTGCCTGTGGGAGGAACAACAGTTTCGCTGTTTGGAAAATACGGGTAAGCGTTTTCTTTTCCTATGGAAATGTTGTTGCTTTCTGGCCCTTTTCTTTCTTGACCTTAATAGTTTATGCCCAGTCTGGTTCTCTGTGCTAGGAAGTGAAACCTGTTGGATACATATGATTCCATAGTACTTGAGACTGAAGTTGACACATATTTCCTTCAGGAGATGCAGATAGATTAATTAAAAAACACAGTTTGTATTTCTCTACTGTTAATGATTGGTAATGAGATTTCTATTAGGAAATAGTCATTGGAAACTGGAACCTTATTTTTAGGAAAAAAAGGCTATTTGTCATATCCTATAACTGCTTTGTTATAGGGTTTTTCTGCTTTGTCATAATAGTGACAAAAAGGACAAACAGGGTTTAAAGAGTACTAAAGCACTAATTTGCTCTAATGGTAATGATTATAATAGGAAAGTTAATTTTGTTTTTAAAAATTTACAGATAATAGAAGTTTATTGTAAACAAAAACAAAAACATGATAGTCCTTTAGGGTGTTTTTTCTCTATCCCTTTTCTCCTGAACAGAGAGATCACTCTTCATCTTAAGAAAATTGTTGACATTATATTCTTTCTATGTTTATTAATAGGAATTTTTCTCTAAAAAACATGGTGTTTCATCATATATTGAGTTACCTTGGTATACAGTTCATATAGGAAAGGCAGATGAATGTTTAATTTTTTTCTCTTTTAACAATTTTAAGAATGAATTGGTTGGTGCCCTGGTAACCTTGAAAGTGACGATTGATGGTTTTTTGGTTTTTTTGTTCTTTAGTTTTATCATGAACTTTTAAACAGTTTTGAAATGTTTCAATCCATTGTTCTTTTTATTCTTTATAATTCTCAAAAATTCCAAGTTTTGGTCAGTAGGAGCCCCTTCAAGTTGATCCCATGTTCTTTTGACAGTATAGTACAGCAGTAGTCATTGGTAGCTTCTTTATTTTCTGGAGACAAGCTATTCCAGGCTCATTGGGAAATTTCCTGCCCCAGACCTGGACTCTCTGAAAGAAGTCCTAGTTCCTTTAGGTATCAAATGGTAGAGACCATAATCTAGGTATTATCAAACTTCTTAATTTTTGCCCATTTTAAAATTGAAAAATGTTATCTCCTAAATTAATTTTCACATCATTAAATATGAGTGAAGATGATCGTATTGTGATATTTCCCTTTACATTTGTGTTTATGTTTCTGTGAATTGCTTTTTCATATCCTTTGCCCATTTTTAAAAATTGAGGTATAATTCACATACCATAAAATTCTTTGCCTTTTTTTTTGAGTTGTCATTTTTCTTATTAATGTGTAAGGGGTCTTTGTAGATTAGTGAAATTAACCCTTTGTGTGTTACGTGTTACACATATTGTTTCTCCTGTTTGACATTTTCTTTTGAATTATCATATATTTGTTTGTTGCTTATTTACTTGCAGCTCATGAATCTTAAATTATGATGTTGAATTTATCAGTTTTTTATAAACCAGTGGTGGTTAGGAAGGCAGGTAGAACTAGATTGTCTGGGTTTAAAACCTGACTCTTTTGCTTATTATCTGTGTACCCTTGGGCAAGTTATTTAATCTCTTTATGCCTCAGTTTCCTTATCTGTAAAATGAGATATTAGTATTTACCTCACAGAGTAGTTTATGATGATAAATTACGAAAGACATGTAATGAGCTTAATAAGTGCTCAGTAAATATTAGCTGTCATTATTTCTGAACTATTCTTGTTAGTTTTGAATACTATTAATTATAAAATGTTTTAATATTAGAGACGGATAATCTTCCTCATTCGTAGTCCTTTCAGAATTTCTCTGGATAGTCTCTATATTTTATCAGATAAATATTAATATTATTTCCTCAGTTAAAAATAAAAAGCTCATTGTTATTTTGTTGGGAAACTGTATTGAATTATATATGTGAATTACAGAGAGAATTGATATCCTTACAATATTGAATTTTTCTGTTCAGGGTAGGATGTCTCAGAAAAGCTTCAACTCATGAATAAAATGTAGATATAATTTCATTTAGAATAGCTCGATTGCTTAGTAATGTGTAGGTATTTTACTTTAATGTACCAATTAAAGAAATATTTATTATTGAAATCCGTGCAGGAACAATAATTTAGACATAGTCTGAGACATCATGGCCTCCAGTTTTAAATATGGTTTCTGATAAAATGGCATGTTATAGTAGAATGGACATATTACAAAATCAGTATGTTTCTTTTCTGGAGTGTTTGTACCTTTTTACTTTCTCTACCAGGGTGGAATTTGCTTGCCATATAGAAAAAAATGCAGAACAGTTTATTACTCTTACTGTAGTCTTAGTGGTTAAATCTTCTTGAGAAACAGCCAGATAGACCTCTTGGTTTTTACTCCTGGCCTCTTCATTAGTGGTTTACCTTCTGAAATAACAGCGGGAGTTTCCCTCATGGAAACACCTCTTTTAACACTCATATATCGATACATTTTCATTGACCCTAGGATGTAGTTTCAGGAGACAATCTGACTAGACTATAGGTGTGACACAATAGAAATTTCCACAGAAGTACAGTGAAATGACCTGCCTACAGCCAAATCAATTCTCAGATTGACATTTGTGACACTGTTTTACTTGGCCTTTGGCAAGTTTTTATAAAGTACGTGAGATCAGTAGTAATCATTGTGTGTATGTGTGTGTATAATGACTCATGTTAGGTCACCTACTATTCCCTCTAGGCTGATGCTTATAGTGACCTGCACCTCAGAAAAAGGAAATCTGAGAAGCCCTGTGAAATTAAAATAACTCCTTTTTCTCTCTGTGTCCTGGGGCCTTCCCTTGAAGGCTAACTGGGGTGCAGTGGAGACAAGCCGAGGCATTCCCTCACAGGATACTGGACTTCCTGTGCACCTTTGGATTGTGGAAGAATATGATATTCAGGATGTTCCAGGTGCTATAGCAGAGTGCAGACATCCACTTGTACTGCTGGGTCACAGCTGCTTCTCTGCATGGTGTTGCTGACATTCATGGTGAGAAAGTAGCATGAGTTTTCTGTGTGATCTCAGCAGGAAGCCTGTGCAAATTTTTTTCCACCTACCATTAAAAATCATGTCATGTGCCACCACAGTTCTCATGACTTAGGGAAATGCTGCTTTAGACCTTCATTTCCTCAAATGTTTCTTAGGCAATGAAATAATACCAGTTGTACCCCACCTTGTTCCTTAAATAGTCCTGGTATGGACTTACTAGCTTTTTAAAAGTGGTCCTCAAAGTGTCTATTAGCTGTGTTATAGTATCGGGAGTCCTGTGACTACCAACTCTTGCTGTTTGCTAATACCTGTTTTGTATACTTGAGTCAGTGTGAAGCAGTGCTTCTTGGAGAATAGTGTAGTTAATCGAAAGACAGACCTGTTAGGATATGGCTGGAGTAACTAACTGTCCTCATTTTGAAAGTCTAGCTTGTGAGATTCCTAAGTAGCTAAAGAACTGATTGATCATTAGGTTGAATTGGCAAAGGATCATACGCAAGCTGTATATTTCTCTTGCAGATGTTTTTTCCAAATGTGAATTCTGAAGTCAGGCCAGTTGTTGCTGTAGTGGCTTGGCACTGGGAGCTGGAGCATCTACAGCTGCTGTTGCTGGGGCCTCTGCTTGTGTCTGAGGGAGATCCTGCTGTACTGTTTTCTTCTTTCTTGCCTGTTTGGCTTAATTTCCCAAATGGACTTGATGCTCTGAGCATCTTCTTGCTTGCCACCTGGAGGCTGTGTAACTCTCTGTAAAGGTTCCATTAGTGTCAAGAGAAAGTAATATGTTCACTTGATCATTTGAATCACTTGGCATCACCCCTACCTTCCATGTCCCCTATCCTTAAATCTCTTCTCCAGATCCATCCCAAGGCACCTAAATCATTTAGTAAACTGACTTCCTGCCAACTGTACTTATTTTTGATTTAGTTAAGTTCAGCCAAACTATTCGCTTGGGGGTAAGGAAGTGGAGAGAAGGAAGGGAAGCTTTCTGCTGTTTCTGAAGGTACATTTAAGGATATTCATTGAAAGTGGTATTATGACCTCACTGTACCCAGTTTCTTAGAGACTAAGCTTGATGTTGAATGTCTCTCAGTTGAAAGGGAAAGAAAATGAACTTTATAAAGGCTTTTTAAATAATAACACTTTTTTTTTGATCTTTAACATGATAGATAAATATTGGGTGTATTGATTCTTCACAACCAGTCAGTACATTTTGTGTTGGGCCTATAAAGTAAGCTTTTGCAGATATAGTTGATGGATATTACCTGTTTATTGCCAACCTTAGAGACCTTAACATATTTAGTTCTTAATCTTATACTGCTCATCAGCTTGTAGCTGTCCTTTATAGTTTCCAATCTAAATGTTTATGGCATCATTACTTACATACCTTACATAATATTCAGTGAAAATTCTCTTTATTACCTCAGGAAAATCTGCTAAGAAATTTTCCATTGGTCAGATCATGATAATAATGGTTTAAAAATTAATGTGAACCTTTTACAGTTAAGTACAGTGGTTTTAAAGATGGGAAAAATGCATCACTATATCCATCGTGTACCTAATTAAAAAATTATTTAATATGGGAGTCTTGGGACTTGTCTACTCACCTGCACACACTTCTAGTCTTATTCTCATTGCAATTGACAGCTTGGCCTTTCAGCTTTGGGAGGATGCTGTTTGAATAGACTTTATATTGTTTGAAAGGCCTTGTTAAACAACACTTAAAAAAAGAGAACACACTAACAGAAGACTATCTCTAACCCTCTTCAAAAAAACAAAACTCAGAAACTTGACAGCATATTTAAAAAACATATTTGTCTAGAGCTCCTTTTATGAGTTTGTTCAACCTTTACTGTGGGTCTTCATGGTAGCTTTTTTTTTTAAATTTATTTTTATTTATTTATTTATTTATTTATTTATTTATATTTTTGGTTGTGTTGGGTCTTCGTTTCTGTACGCGGGCTTTCTCCAGTTGCGGCAAGCGGGGACCACTCTTCATCGCGGTGCGCGGGTCTCTCACTATCGCGGCCTCTCTTGTTGCGGAGCACAGGCTCCAGACGCGCAGGCTCAGTAATTGTGGCTCACGGGCCTAGTTGCTCCGCGGCATGTGGGATCTTCCCAGACCAGGGCTCGAACACGTGTCCCATGCATTGGCAGGCAGATTCTCAACCACTGCGCCACCATGGAAGCCCCATGGTAGCTTTTTGAAAGAAGCAGAAGCATGACAATCAGAGGTCATGCAGTCTTTTACTTTAAAGCAGGATCATCCAGCTCAGGCTGAATTCCAACGATATGTTAAATTTCTGATTTGTAGACATGGGTATTTTTTCTTACTGAATCCACTGTTGTATTCCATTTTAGACATCTTTCTTATGGAAAAGAAGATGGGTGAAAAATAAGCCTGTACCCAGTGAAAAGGAAAATAATAGCTAACATTTATCAAATACTTATTATGTGGCAGACGCTATTCTAAGTACTGTTTACTTGTACTGGTTTATTTAATTTTTCTAACAACCCTGTGAGATACAGTTACTCTTTATAATCTCATTTTATAGATGAGGAAACTGAGGCACAGAGAAGTTAAGTAACTTACCCCAAGTCTTGTAGGTAATAGATGGCACAGCTGGGATCCAAACCCCGGCAGTTCAACTCCGCTGTCTACTATGCTGAATTGTCACTTAAAGTAGAAAGTTATATAATTATTTTAATTTTGGTTTCAGTCATTGTAAATGTGACATTCTTTCACTGGGTAGAAATTTGGTTTCTGTTTCTAAGATCTCCACTGAAGTGATGAAGTGCATGTGGTCCATTACTGATGCTTCTCTGTTTCCAGTTTAACTTTAGAATCTCTGTAATAGTTCTAACTGCTTGGAGGAGAAAAGAATGGCACGTGAAAAACAGTGTTACATGGATTTTTGTTGCTTGGTTAATTGCTTTACAGCCCACTGGAGGCTTAAAGCTTGGCAAGAGAGACATGTATTTCCTTGGTAGAATTCCTTCTGTTTACGAATCTAAAATTTCCCATAATGAACTACATTAATTTAATTCTGTCCTGAACATTCTCTTTTTGCCTAGCATGTTTCGCCAAGGGATGCACGACTTGAAAGTCTGGCCTAACGTGGAAGCAGATGGA
This sequence comes from Balaenoptera physalus, assembly GCF_965194825.1. Taxonomy (NCBI): domain Eukaryota; kingdom Metazoa; phylum Chordata; class Mammalia; order Artiodactyla; family Balaenopteridae; genus Balaenoptera; species Balaenoptera physalus. The sequence goes on along the minus strand of NC_138897.1, from coordinate 39,537,716 downwards.
TCAGAGCCCACAAAAACTCCTGGCAGAACAAGCAGTACTCTCTCAGAAGATCAGATGAGCCGCCTTGCCAAGGTAAAAAAGAAGCTATTGGAACAGGTGGAAGGCTCTGAATGATATCTGTTGTAGTATAAATTGACATTATGAATTCTGTCAGATTACTTTTTAATTTAAATTTAATCTTTTAATAATAGTTTTATTGAAGTATAATTCACACACCATAAAGTTCACCCTTGGAAAGTGTACAGTTTAATGGTTTTTTAGTGAATTCACAAAGTTGTGCGATCATCACCACTGTTTACTTTTAGACCATTTTTATCAAAAATATAACCATGTACCCATTAGCAGTCATTCCCCATTCCCTCCTTCCTCCAGCCCCTGGCAGCCACTCATCTACTTTCTATCTCTGTAGATATTCCAATTCTGGACATTTCATATAAAGAGAATCATATAATACGTGGCCTTTTGTGTCTGTAATTCCAACAGATTTGAAAATGTAGAGCTTTTGGTGATACCTTCAAGATGACCACCTACTTTTTTGGTAACATTGTCTTAAAGATGCAAGTGTTATTACATGCTAGAGATTCTTATATTGTTTGAAAGTGAAAATTTCTTATATTAGCTCGTCTAAATTACCCTCACTCCACCCCACCTCTCTTTTTGTAAATTGACTGAGTTATTACCTCTTTCTTTCAAAATTGTGTTAATGAAGTGTTTTCATTTAATGTTTGTATTTCTAAGTTCAATTCTATTCTTAAATCACAACAGTGTAACTTATGTTGTGAATATCTGTTCAAAAAGTACTATGTTAGATACTGTTTAAGATCCTTTTACAATACTTTTGTTAAGAGACTTTCTTTTAATTTCTACATGTAATTTTCCTTTGTGATCTTATTAGTTATGGATGACTCTATTATGTCTGGAGAAAGTTTTAATGCCAAGCACTTTACAACTTTTTTGTTTTAGATTCCATGTATATGTGTTAGCATACGGTATTTGTTTTTCTCTTTCTGACTTACTTCACTCTGTAGGACAGACTCTAGGTCCATCCACTTCACTACAAATAACTCAATTTCATTTCCTTTTATGGCTGAGTAATATTCCATTGTATATATGTGTCACATCTTCTTTATCCATTCATCTGTCAATGGACACTTAGGTTCCCTATCCTGGCTATTGTAAATAGTGCTGCAATGACCATTGTGGAACATGACTCTTTTTGAATTATGGTTTTCTCAGGGTATATGCCCAGTAGTGGGATTGCTGGGTCATATGGTAGTTCTGTTTTTAGTTTTCTAAGGAACCTCCATACTGTTCTCCATAGTGGCTGTATCAGTTTACATTCCCACCAACAATGCAAGAGGGTTCCCTTTTCTCGACACCCTCTCCAGCATTTATTGTTTGTAGATTTCTTGATGATGGCCATTCTGACTGGTGTGAGGTGATACCTCATTATAGTTTTGATTGCATTTCTCTGATGATTAGTGATGTTGAGCATCCTTTCATGTGTTTGTTGTCAGTCTGTATATCTTCTTTGGAGAAATGTCTATTTAGGTCTTCTGCCCATTTTTGGATTGGGTTGTTTGATTTTTGGATATTGAGCTGCATGAGCTGTTTATATATTTTGGAGATTAATCCTTTGTCCATTGATTCGTTTGCAAATATTTTCTCCCATTCTGAGGGTTGTCTTTTCGTCTTGTTTATGTTTTCCTTTGCTGTGCAAAAGCTTTGAAGTTTCATTAGGTCCCATTTGTTTATTTTTGTTTTTATCTCTATTTCTTTAGGAGGTGGGTCAGAAAGGATCTTGCTTTGATTTATGTCATAGAGTGTTCTGCCTATGTTTTCCTCTAAGAGTTTTATAGTGTCTGGCCTTCCATTTAGGTCTTTAATCCATTTTCAGTTTATTTTTGTGTATGGTGTTAGGGAGTGTTCTAATTTCATTCTTTTACATGTAAGTGTCCAGTTTTCCCAGCACCACTTACTGAAGAGGCTGTCTTTTCTCCATTGTATATTTTTGCCTCCTTTATCAAAAATAAGGTGACCATATGTGCGTGGGTTTATCTCTGGGCTTTCTATCCTGCTCCATTGATCTATATTTCTGTTTTTGTGCCACTACAATACTGTCTTGATTACTGTAGCTTCGTAGTATAGTCTGAAGTCACGGAGCCTGAATCCTCCAGCTCTGTTTTTCTTTCTCAAGATTGCTTTGGCTATTCAGGGTCTTTTGTTTTTCAACACAAATTGTGAAATTTTTTGTTCTAGTTCTGTGAAAAATGCCATTGGCCGTTTGATAGGTATTGCATTGAATATGTAGATTGCTTTGGGTAGTATAGTCATTTTCACAATGTTGATTCTTCCAATCCAAGAACATGGTATACCTCTCCATCTGTTTGTATCATCTTTAATTTCTTTCATCAGTGTCTTATAGTTTTATGCATACTGGTCTTTTGTCTCCTTAGGTAAGTTTATTCCTAGGTATTTTATTCTTTTTGTTGAAATAGTAAATGGGAGTGTTTCCTTATTTTCGCTTTCTGATTTTTCATCATTAGTGTGTAGGAATACAAGAGATTTCTGTGCATTAATTTTGTAGTCTGCTACTTTACCAAATTCAGTGATTAGCTCTAGTAGTTTTCTGGTAGCATCTTTAGGATTCTCTATGTATAGTATCATGTCATCTGCAAACAGTGGCAGCTTTACTTCTTTTCCGATTTGCATTCCTTTTATTTCTTTTTCTTCTCTGATTGCTGTGGCTAAAGTTTCCAAAACTATGTTGAATATTAGTGGTAAGAGTGGGCATCCTTGTCTTGTTCAGGATTTTAGAGGAAATGGTTTCAGTTTTTCACCATTGAGAACGATATTGGCTGTGGGTTTGTCATATATGGCCTTTATTATGTTGAGGTAAGTTCCCTCTATGCCTACTGTCTGGAGAGTTTTTGTCATAAATACGTGTTGAATTTAGTTGAAAGCTTTTTCTGCATCTATTGAGATTATGGTTTTTATCCTTCAGGTTGTTAATGTGGTGTATCACATTGATTTGCATGTATTGAAGAATCCTTGCATCCCTGGGATAAACCCCACTTGGTCATGGTGTATGATCCCTTTAATGTGCCTTTGGATTCTGTTTGCTCGTATTTTATTGAAGATTTTTGCATCGATGGTCATCAGTGATATGGTCTGTACTTTTCTTTTTTTGTGATATCTTTGTCTGGTGTTGGTATCAGGGTGATGGTGGCCTCACAGAATGAGTTTGAGAGTGTTCCTCCCTCTGCTATATTTTGGAAGAGTTTGAGAAGTATAGGTGTTAGTTCTTCTCTAAATGTTTGATAGAATTCACCTGTGAAGCCATCTGGTCCTGGGCCTTTGTTGGAAGATTTTTAATCACAGTTTCAATTTCAGTGCTTGTGTTTGGTCTGTTTATATTTTCTTTTTCTTCCTGGTTCAGTCTCGGAAGGTTGTGCATTCCTAAGAATTTGTCCATTTCTTCCAGGTTGTCCATTTGATTGGCATATAGTGGCTTGTAGTAATCTCCCTTGATCCTTTGTGTTTCTGCAGTGTCAGTTGTTACTTCTCTTTTTCATTTCTAATTCTGTTGATTTGAGTCTTCTCCTTTTATTCTTGATAAGTCTGTTTAATGGTTAATCAATCTTGTTTATCTTCTCGAAGAACCAGCTTTTAGTTTTATTCATCTTTTTTATTGTTTTCTTCATTTCTTTTTCATTTATTTCTGATCTGATCTTTATGATTTCTTTCCTTCTGCTAACTTTGGGTTTTTTTGTTCTTCTTTGTCTAATTGCTTTAGTTGTAAGATTAGGTTGTTTGAGGTTTTTCTTGCTTCTTGAGGTAAGATTGTATTGCTATAACCTTCCTTCTTAAAACTGCTTTTGCTGCATCCCGTAGGTTTTGGGCCATCGTGTTTTCAGTCATTTGTTTCTAAGTATTTTTTGATTTCCTCAGTTATCTCTTGGTTATTTAGTAGCATATTGTTTAGCCTCCATGTGCTTGTATTTTTACTTTTTTTTTCCTGTAATTGATATCTAGTCTCATAGCGTTGTGTTCGGAAAAGATACTTGATACGATTTCAATTTTCTTAAATTTACCAAGGCTTGATTTGTGACCTAAGATATGATCTATCCTGGAGAATGTTCCATGAGCACTTGAGAAGAGAGTGTATTCTGTTGTTTTTGGATGGAATGTCCTATAAATGTCAATTAAGTCCATCTTGTTTAATGTATCATTTAAAGCTTGTGTTTCCTTATTTATTTTCATTTTGGATGATCTGTCCATTGGTGAAAGTTGGGTGTTAAAGTCCCCTACTATGTTTGTGTTACTGTCAATTTCCCCTTTTATGGCTGTTAGCATTTACCTTATGTATTGAGGTGCTCCTATGTTGGGTGCATAAATATTTACAATTGTTATATCTTCGTCTTGTATGGATCCCTTGATCATCATGTAGTGTCCTTCTTTGTCTCTTGTGCTAGTCTTTATTATAAAGTCTATTTTGTCTGATATGAGAATTGCTACTCCAGCTTTCTTTTGATTTCCATTTGCTTGGAATATCTTTTTCCATCCCCTCACTTTCAGTCTGTATGTGTCCCTGGATCTGAAGTGGGTCTCTTGTAGACAACATATGTACGGGTCTTGTTTTTGTATCCATTCAGCCAGTCTGTGTCTTTTGGTTGGAGCATTTAATCCATTTACATTTAAGGTAATTATCAATATGTATGTTCCTATTCCCATTTTCTTAATTGTTTTGGGTTTGTTATTGTAGGTCTTTTCCTTCTCTTGTGTTTCCTGCCTAGAGAAGTTCCTTTAGCATTTGTTGTAAAGCTGGTTTGGTGGTGCTGAATTCACTTAGCTTTTGCTTGTCTGTGAATGTTTTAATGTCTCCATCGAAGCTGAATGAGATCCTTGCTTGGTTGTAGGTTTTTTCATTTCATCACTTTAAATATGTCCTGCCACTCCCTCTGGCTTGCAGAGTTTCTGCTGAAAGATCAGCTTTTAACCTTATGGGGATTACCTTGTATGTTATTTGTTGTTTTTTCCTTGCTACTTTTAATTTTTTGTTTGTATTTAATTTTTGATAGTTTGATTAATATGTGTCTTGGCATGTTTCTCCTTGGATTTATCCTTTATGGGACTCTCTGTGCTTCCTGGACTTGATTGACTATTTCCTTTCCCATGTTAGGGAAGTTTTCCACTATAATCTCTTCAAATATTTTCTCAGTCCCTTTTTTTTCCTCTTTTTCTTCTGGGACCCCTATATTTCGAATATTGCTGCGTTTAATGTTGTCCCAGAGGTCTCTGAGACTGTCCTCAACTCTTTTCAATCTTTCTTCTTTATTCTGCTCTGCAGTAGTTATTTCTACTATTTTATCTTCCAGGTCACTTATCCATTCTTCTGCCTCAGTTATTCTGCTGTTGATTCCTTCTAGAGAATTTTTAATTTCATTTATTGTGTTGTTCATCATTGTTTGTTTGCTCTTTAGTTCTTCTGGTTCCTTGTTAAAACTTTCTTGTTGGTTCTGCATTGTATTTCCAAGATTTTGGATCATCTTTACTATCATTATTCTGAATTCTTTTGCAGATAGACTGCCTATTTCCTCTTCATTTATTTGGTCTGATGGGTTTTTTCCTTGCTCCTTCATCTGCTGTGTGTTTCTCTGTCTTCTCAGTTTGCTTAACTTACTGTGTTTGGAGTTTTTTTTCGCAGGCTGCAGGTTCTTAGTTCCCGTTGTTTTTAGTGTCTGCCCCCAGTGGCTAAGGTTGTTTCAGTGGATTATGTATGCTTCTTGATGGAGGGGACTGGTGCCTATGTTCTGTTGGGTGAGGCTGAATCTTGTCTTTCTGGTTGGCAGGACTGTGTCTGGTGGTGTGTTTTGGGGTGCCTGTGACCTTACTGTGATTTTAGGCAGCCTCTCTCCTGATGGGTGTGGTTGTGTTCCTGTCTTGCTAGTTGTTTGGCATAGGGTGTCCAGCACTGTAGCTTGCTGGTCATTGAGTGGAGCTGGGTCTTAGCGTTGAGATGGAGATCTCTGGGAGAGCTTTCGCTGTTTGACATTACCTGGAGCCGGGAAGTCTCTGGTGGACCAATGTCCTGAACTCGGCTCTCCCACCTCAGAGGCACAGGTATGACGCCCGGCCAGAGCACCAAGACCCTGTCAGCCACATGGTTTAGAAGAAAAGGGAGAAAAAAAAGAAAGAAAGAAAAAAATAAAATAAAGTTATTAAAATAAAAAAATTTTTTAAATTATTAAATTTAAAAAAATTTTAAAGTAATTAAAAAAAAAGAAAAAAAACAGTCAGAAACAACCTTAGGACAAATGGTAAAAGCAAAGTTATTCAGACAAAAATCACACAAAGAAATGTACACATTCACACTCACAAAAGGAGAAAAAGGAAAAAGATATATACATCTATATATTAAAGTAAAAAAAGGAAGAGAGCAACCAAGTCAATAAACAAATCTACCAATGATAATAAACTCTAAATACTAAAACCAGAAACAAATTAGATGCAGAAAGCAAACCCCAAGTCTACAGTTGCTCCCAAAGTCCACCGCCTCAATTTTGGGATAATTCATTGTCTCTTCAGGTATTCCAGAGATGCAGGGTACATCAAGGTGATTGTGTAGATTTAATCCACTGTTCCTGAGGCTGCTGGGAGAAATTTCCCTTTCTTTTCTTTGTTCTCACAGCTCCTTGGGTTCAGCTTTGGATTTGGCCCTGCCTCTGCATGTAGGTCGCCTGAGGGCATCTGTTCTTCACTCAGACAGGACGGGGTTAAAGGAGCAGCTGATTAGGGGGCTCTGTCTCACTCAGGCCTGGGGGGAGGGAGGGGTACAGAATGCGGGGCGAGCCTGCAGCGGCAGAGGCAGGGGTGACGTTGCAACAGCCTGAGACGTGCCATGTATTCTTCCATGGAAGTTGTCCCTGGATCACGGGACCCTGGCAGTGGCGGCCTGCACAGGCTCCTGGGAGTGCAGGTGTGGATAGTGACCTGTGCTTGCACACAGTATTCTTGGTGGCTGCAGCAGCAGCCTTAGCGTCTCATTCCCGTCTCTGTTGTCCACGCTGATAGCTGCGGCTGGCGTCTTATCTCTGGAGCTCATTTAGGCAGTGCTCTGAATCCCCTATCCTTGTGCACCTCAAAACAGTAGTCTCTTGCCTCTTAGGCAGTTCCAGACTTTTTCCCGGACTCCCTCTCATCTAGCTGTGGTGCACTAGCTCCCTTCAGGCTGTGTTCACGCAGCCAACCCCAGTCCTCTCCCTGGCATCTGACCTCCGAAGCTCGAGCCTCAGCTCCCAGCCCGCAACCGTCCAGGCAGGTGAGCAGACAAGCCTCTCAGGCTGGTGAGTGCTGGTCGGCACTGATCCTCTGTGCGGGAATCTCTCTGCTTTGCCCTCTGCACCCCTGTTGCTGCGCTCTCCTCCGTGGCTCCGAAGCTTCCCCCCTGCCACCCCCATCTCCTCCAGTGAAGGGGCTTCCTAGTGTGTAGAAACTTTTCCTCCTTCACAGCTCCCTCCCAGAGGTGCAGGTCCTGTCCCTATTCTTTTCTCTCTGTTTTTTCTTTCGCCCTACCCAAGTACGTGGGGAGTTTCTTGCCTTTTGGGATGTCTGAGGTCTTCTGCCAGCGTTCAGTAGGTGTTCTGTAGGAGATGTTCCACATGTAGATGTATTTCTGATGTGTTTGTGGGGAGGAAGGTGATCTCCACGTCTTACTCCTCTGCCATCTTGAAGGTCTTCGAGAATGAATGTTATAATTCGTATAATAATGAAATTCTGAATTTGAGGGGGAATGGTCAGAGTCAAGAAATATAAAGCTATATAGTTGCACAATTCATCCACTTAGGTTCTCTTATATTAAACAAATTATATAGGCTTCTATTCACATGTTCCTAATTTTTTCCCATTTATTTTTGATGCAGAGTTCAGAAATAATTTTTGTAATAACTGATTGACATTTTTCAAAGAGCAGTAAATGCAGCATTGGAATTTGAAATGGACTTTTTAATGTAGCACAATGTTATAGTATACATTTCTCATTTTTATCTTTTGAATTTTATAGTAGGAGAAAAAGGTGTGACTTGATAATTATCAGCTTTTTTATGGTTGCAACTATAACTCCTTAAAGAGTTGTTTGGGTTCGTATTTATCCTTTTGATTATCATTGTACATTTGCAGCTCTCAAAATGATGAGTAAGCATATGCAGAGCTAAATGTGGTATTGGGAAGAAGCCTTCTTAACAGTTTTGTTAATCGGTAGCAATCATCAACAGTCTAAATTCTTTATATTGGAGAGGATGGCAAGTAGGATCCTACTTTTTCAAGAGATAGGTATTAAAATTTATATGCTGACTATTACCAAGGGTGGCTAATAGTTTTTAAGTGAGTATTTATGCATTTGTTTCTAAATCTTTAAAATGGGGATAAAAATTAATGAGAATAAGTCTTTCTTATGCAAATCGGAGATGAGCTCCTTTCAAAGTTCTTTTTCCCTAATAGAATTCTATTTCTTACTTTTGAGTGGAGTGGAGCCTTCGGAGGTTGCTGTGCTGTGATAGCTTGCATTAGTGTTTAACTCATGTTCCCCAGAGACTAAATGGAAACCATTAAAACCGATAATTACTCTTCTTAAGGGGAAAAAGGCATCATGTTTGTAGCATTTTTGAAGGAACTGCTCTCCTTTTGAAGGAAGCATTTTTTAAATTTTTTGGCACTTGGGCTAATATGTTTCATTCTTTTCTGTACAGCAGTTGGTCATGCTGTTTGAAGTTTCAGAACTGTTATATCCCTGCTGCTATTGAAGATGAATGTGTTTTATAAATGATACTTTGGTTTGATGAAATTGGAAGCTTGGGCATTTGGAAGCACTTTTCAGTGGGAAGGACATTGTAGTATGAGGCAGAGATTTGGCCATCCTGCCAGCTCTGGGAAAATAATTTCTAAGCCTGTAAAATCAGAAGTTTAGAATGGATGATATTTGGGGTCCCATGTAGCTATTTATATTCTATGATTCTAAAAGTACTGAAATAGTAAATAATTGGGATTTTTTATTTACCTGGATTTTATAGTTACCACCTTAATAGAGAAACAACATGCAGTCATCAGTTGGCAATTGTGGAATCGTTGTTCATGCCATTCCTTTTCATCTGTAATACATATGCCTAGAGTAAAGCATCGTTCAGGACCTGCCTAATGTGAATGATATGGCTGTGCTCTTAGATTTTGTTTTTGTTGTTTTTCTTTTTTGGTTAGTGCCTGCTTCTTTACTTAAATTTTTCAGACTGGCTTCCTTAGTATTTCCCTTGCCTTATACCAGAAAAGTATACTTTGATATTTGTTGTGGTCTTAACTTCTAAACTTACCAGAGAGAGTATACTTTGATACTTGGTATACTCTGAATTTAAAATTATACTTTGGTATTTGTTTGTTCCTTAAAATTATGCCACAGTAGCTCTCTTTCTCCCTCCTTCTCTCCTCCTCTCATTTTTCTGGTTCCACATTAAAAAGTTTGTCGAGTTAGATTGTCATTCTCTTCCTCAGAACTTTTCGAAATTGTCTTTGGTACAGTATTACAATATTTTGAAATTGTTTTTGGTTCTTTAAAAAGCTGGCAAAAAATGTCTATGCTATTGTTTCCATTTTCATATGAAAGGAACAGATACTTCATTTTCTCACACTATCATTTTAAGAAAAGAAATGAGTATTCAAATAGATGAGGTTTAAGTGGTTAGAACTGAATGGTTTCTTTCTTGTTGTACTTTGATTTTTCTAGTGAATTTACTCTGTTTCTAATTGTTGAGAAAGGTGGCTTAAGAGTAAAAAAGTGTATATTAATCTTAATAATAGCAAAGCATAGTTACCATGAATTGTAACCATGAGCCAAAATAAATAGCATAGTGATGATTTTCAAACTGCAATTTAAGAGAGTTTATTCAGTTAAAGAACTGCTTTAGTCCTGGCTGCTTGGGGATAATAGGACAAGAGGGCTGTGAAATGAAGATGAGCTATTTAAATGGCCTATAAAGAGACAGTGTTTGATAATTATTAAGCAAAGAACCTCAAACTCAAGCTGTACTAAATATTCTTATTCTGACTTATTGATAGAACTGAAAGTTAAATTATAAGTGCAATATGAATAACTGAATTTTAAAAGACTGATTTCTAGGTTTAACATTTTTTAAAAAGTCAAATCCTTTCAGAATAGTTTTAGTGGAATTAACCTCTAATGATTTTACATCATTTTGTGGACATGCCTAGTTTTCCTTTGAGGAAAAATTGAGTGTGAGAAAAGGAAACAAAACTGAATAGTCTTGGGACTTCCCTGGTGGTGCAGTGGTTAAGAATCCACCTGCCAATGCAGGGAACATGGGTTCGAGCCCTGGTCCTGGAAGATCCTACATGCTGCGGAGCAACTAAGCCCATGCGCCACAACTACTGAGCCTGCGCTCTAGAGCCCACGAGCCACGACTACTGAAGCCTGCGCGCCTAGAGCCTGTGCTCCGCAGCAAGAGAAGCCACTGCAATGAGAAGCCCGCTCACTGCAACGAAGAGTAGCCCCCGCTCACCGCAACTAGAGAAAGCCCGCGGAAGCAACGAAGACCCAACATAGCCAAAAATAAAATAAAGTAAGTAAATAAATTTAAAAAAAAACTGAATAGTCTTCAGTTTAGTTCTTATTTTTTATGACTTGCATTTCTTAGACTTAGTAGGGAACAGGAAGAAAATTAATATATTGAAATATACTCTTTCCCCCATCTTCCTCATTATCTTCTCTTTCCCATCTCTAAATTTCCCTAATTAATTTTTTACTAACATAGTAACTTCCTGTTTGAGTTGATTTGTGAAAATAATCAGAGCCCATACCTCTTGGGCATTTATTACTCTTTGATTGTCCATGACCGGCCTTTTAATGATTGTGGGCCTTAATTGAGCAAATTTGCCCATTGTTCCCATCTGCTCCATTTTTCAGCTTGTCGTATTGTAAGAGTTTTATGACTAGGACACATATCCACCTGGGGTTTTGGATGTGACTACCAAGCTTTAGTGTTTGATTTATATTTGAATCCATGTCTTTAGACATGAAAGGTTAGTGCAAAAGCATGCTTCCCCACTCTCTCCTTTTCATTTTAGCAGCTCTGCTTGATGCCTTTGGAATGTGCTTTAGTTTCTGTCAATTTGATTAAGAGGAGGCAAAGAGAAAGCAATGACTATTTGAAAAATGTGTTGTGGTCTGTGAGACGCAGATGGGGTGGGGAATGTTAGGCAGAGTGTATAGGTGAGCATTGCTACAGGGAAATTGTGGTAAGATGTGATGATGTTTCAGGCTGACCCTCAGAGTGCCTACATGGGGTCATTCTGGGTCCAGGGTCCAGACTCAGGTTTATAACAATAGGAACTGGATTTTTTTTAGTTCATCCAGGAAAAATTAGTATCTTGAGAATAGGTTCATGCCAATCAGTTCAAGGGGTTATTTTTAATCTAGAACTGTACTGTCTAAGATAATAGCCACAATTCACATGTGACAATTTAAGTTAATCAAAATTAAATTAAATTTAAAATTCAGTTGCTGTGTTACCATAATCACATTTCAAGTGCTGAATAGCCACATGTGGCTAGCGGCTACCTAGTAGACAAAGCAGGTGTGGAGTATTCCCATTATTGCTGTTCTATTGAGTAGCCCTGGTCTAGAGTACCAATTTACTAATTTGTAATGGGTGAGTAACCATATTACCTTTCTGGTAACCATAATACTTGTGTCTGCTATCCAGGACACCATTTTTTAAGGCAGTTTGGAAATTAAATTAGTCTTCAGGAGTTATTAATTTCTTAGTGAGCCATGAAGGAGCCTGAAGGAGCTACAGAGTTTTATGAGATATTTCTCTCAGTATGGGGAAATCTTAAAAGAACTCTTCCTCTTTCTCTCATGACATTGTCTTTCTAGTTGCAGGATTACTTGATTATGCTGGCTACACTGTATGTGTTGAATAAACATTGACAAATTATCATGATCACAAAATAATCCTTTACAATTGAGATTAAGATAACAAGAAGTCTTCTGGTTACATAATTTTGTGAAATGGGATTGAGGCTATTTATTTTAAATTATTTTATTGTACTGTTTGCCCTGCTGAAATATTTGCCCTTGAAAGACAATATTTTACATTGAATGCACTGCATTGAATGGGTACTTGTTTTGAGGTATTAATTTAGAGGAGCTCACTGAGATTTTTATTTTAAGTATGTGGAAAAGTCCTCTATCTCCACCATCATCACTTGCTATGTTGAAGACACACTTCTAAATGCTGGAGATTTAAGAATTATGTTACTAGGTTGAAGCTGTCATTATTACTAGTGCCATTATGAGGAATAATGATAATAACTATAATAATCTCCTCACATGTATAAAGTGCTTTAATAGCTCTAAAACACTTTACATGGATCAAGAACTAAAAATGGAGATGTGATTAAAATCATGGCTTTGGAGACCATTTTTCATTCAGATTCCAGTTGTGTCTCTTGTTTACTTGTGATCTCAGATTAGCTACTTAACCTTTACTAAACTGTGAATTCCTCATCTTTAAATAGGAATAAGGGTTATATCTACTTTTTTGAGTCACTGTGAAGACTAAATATAAATGAGATAAAATATTTAGTTTTTAACATATTGTGGGACAGTACTGAGCACTAATAAATGTTAGCTGTTGTTACTTGATCTTATTTGCTTTCATTTAATTCTAACAAGTGTAATGATTGGACTTGTAATACACAGTATTTTTTTTTTTAGTCTCCCTTTTATTTATTTATTTATTTATTTAACATCTTTATTGGAGTATAATTGTTTTACAATGGTGTGTTAGTTTCTGCTTTATAACAAAGTGAATCAGCTATATATATACATATACATATATCCCCATATCTCTTCCCTCTTGCGTCTCCCTCTCTCCCTCCCTCCCTATCCCAACCCTCTAGGTGGTCACAAAGCACCGAGCTGATCTCCCTGTACTATGCGGCTGCTTCCCACTAGCTATCTGTTTTACATTTGGTAGTGTATATATGTACATGTCACTCTCTCACTTTGTCCCAGCTTACCCTTCCGCCTCCCTGTGTCCTCAAGTCCATTCTCTAGTAGGTCTGCATCTTTATTCCTGTCCTGCCCCTAGGTTCTTCATGACCATTTTTTTTTTTTTTTAGATTCCATATATATGTGTTAGCATATGCTATTTGTTTTTCTCTTTCTGAATTACTTCATTCTGTGTGACAGACTCTAGGTCCATACACCTCACTACAAATAACTCAATTTTGTTTCATTTTATGGTTGAGTAATATTCCATTGTATATATGTGCCACATCTTCTTTATCCATTTATCTGTCGATGGACACTTAGGTTGCTTCCATGTCCTGGCTATTGTAAAAAGAGCTGCAATGAACACTGTGGTACATGACTCTTTTTGAATTATGGTTTTCTCAGGGTATATGCCCAGTAGTGGAATTGCTGGGTCATATGGCAGCTCTATTTTTAGTTTTTTAAGGAACCTCCATACTGTTCTCCATAGTGGCTGTATCAATCTACACTCCCACCAACAGAGTGCAAGAGGGTTCTCTTTTCTCCACACCCTCTCCAGCATTTGCAGTTTGTAGATTATTTGATGATGGCCATTCTGACCTGTGTGAGGTGATATCTCATTGTAGTTTCGATTTGCATTTCTCTAATGATTAATGATGTTGAGCATTCTTTCATGTGTTTGTTGGCAATCTATATATCTTTGGAGAATTGTCTATTTAGGTCTTCTGCCTATTTTTGGATTGGATTGTTTGTTTTTTTGATATTGAGCTGCATGAGCTGCTTGTAAATTTTGAAAATTAATCCTTTGTCAGTTGCTTCATTTGCAAATATTTTCTCCCATTCAGAGGGTTGTCTTTTCGTCTTGTTTATGGTTTCCTTTGCTGTGAAAAAGCGTTTAAGTTTCATTAGGTTCCATTTGTTTATTTTTGTTTTTATTTCCATTTCTTTGGGAAGTGGGTCAAAAGGATCTTGCTTTGATTTATGTCACAGAGTGTTCTGCCTATGTTTTTCTCTAAGAGTTTTATAGTGTCTGGCCTTACATTTAGGTCTTTAATCCATTTTGAGTTTATTTTTGTGTATGGTGTTAGGGACTGTTCTAATTTCATTCTTTTACATGTAAGTGTCCAGTTTTCCTGACACCACTTATTGAAGAGGCTGTCTTTTCTCCATTGTATATTTTTGCCTCCTTTATCAAAAATAAGATGACCATATGTGCATGGGTTTATCTCTGGGCTTTCTATCCTGTTCTGCTGATCTATATTTCTGTTTTTGTGCCAGTACCATACTGTCTTGATTACTGTAGCTTTGTAGTACATTCTGAAGTCAGGGAGCCTGATTCCTCCAGCTCCGTTTTTCTTTCTCAAGATTGCTTTGGCTATTCGGGGTCTTTTGTGTTTCCATATAAATTGTGAAATTTTTTGTTCTAGTTCTGTGAATAATGCCGTTGGTAGTTTGATAGGGATTGCATTGAATCTGTAGATTGCTTTGGATGGTATAGTCATTTTCACAATGTTGATTCTTCCAATCTGAGAACACGGTATATGGTATATCTCTCCATCTGTTTGTATCATCTTTAATTTCTATCATCAGTGTCTTATAGTTTTCTGCATACAGGTCTTTTGTCTCCTTAGGTAGGTTTATTCCTAGGTATTTTATTCTTTTTGTTGCAGTGGTAAATGGGAGTGTTTCCTTAATTTCACTTTCAGATTTTTCATCATTAGTGTATAGGAATGCAAGAGAATTCTGTGCATTAATTTTGTATCCTGCTACTTTACCAAATTCTTTGATTAGCTCTAGTAGTTTTCTGGTAGCATCTTTAGGATTCTCTATGTATAGTATCATGTCATCTGCAAGCAGTGACAGCTTTACTTCTTCTTTTCCGATTTGGATTCCTTTTATTTCTTTTTCTTCTCTGATTGCCGTGGCTAGGACTTCCAAAACTATGTTGAATAATAGTGGTGAGAGTGGGCAACCGTGTCTTCTTTCTGATCCTAGTGCAAATGGTTTCAGTTTTTCACCATTGAGGACAATGTTGGCTATGGTTTTGTCATATATGGCCTTTATTATGATGAGGTAAGTTCCCTCTATGCCTACTTTCTGGAGGGTTGTTATCGTAAATGAGTGTTGAATATTGTCAAACCTTTTTCTTCATCTATTAAGATGATCATATGGTTTTTATTCTTCAATTTGTTAATATGGTGTATCACATTGATTGATTTGTGTATATTGAACAATCCTTGCATTCCTGGAATAAACCCCACTTGATCATGGTGTATGATCCTTTTAATGTGCTGTTGGATTCTGTTTGCTAGTATTTTGTTGAGGATTTTTGTATCTATGTTCATCAGTGATATTGACCAGTAGTTTTCTTGCTTTTGTGACATCTTTGTCTGGTTTTGGTATCAGGGTGATGGTGACCTCATAGAATGAGTTTGGGAGTGTTCCTCCCTCTGCTATATTTTGGAAGGGTTTGGGAAGGATAAGTGTTAGCTCTTCTCTAAATGTTTGATAGAATTCGCCTGTGAAGCTGTCTGGTCCTGGGCCTTTGTTTGTTGGAAGATTTTTAATCACAGTTTCAATTTCAGTGCCTGTGATTGGTCTGTTTATATTTTCTCTTTCTTCCTGGTTCAGTCTCGGAAGGTTGTACTTTTCTAAGAATTTTTCCATTTCTTCCAGCTTGTCCATTTTATTGACATATAGTTCCTTGTAGTAATCTCTCTTGATCCTTTATATTTCTGCAGTGTCAGTTGTTACTTTTCCTTTTTCATTTCTAATTCTATTGTTTTGGTCATCTCCCTTTTTTTCTTGACGTGTCTGGCTATTGGTTTATCCATTTTGTTTATCTTCTCAAAGAACCAGCTTTTAGCTTTATTGATCTTTGCTATTGTTTCCTTCATTTCTTTTTCACTTATTTCTTATCTGATCTTTATGATTTCTTTCCTTCTGCTAACTTTGGGGGTTTTTTGTTCTTCTTTCTCTAATTGCTTTATGTGTAAGGTTAGGTTGTTTATGTGAGATGTTTCTTGTTTCTTAAGTTAGGATTGTATGGCTATAAACTTCCCTCTTAGAACTGCTTTTGCTGCATCCCGTAGGTTTTGGGTTGTCGTGTGTTCATTGTCATTTGTTTCTAGGTATTTTTTGATTTCCCCTTTTATTTCTTCAGTGATATCTTGGTTATTAAGTAGTGTATTGTTTAACCTCCATGTGCTTGTATTTTTTCCAGATTTTTTTCCTGTAATTGATATCTAGTCTCATAGTGTTGTGGGTGGAAAAGATACCTGCTACGATTTCAATTTTCTTAAATTTACTAAGGCTTGATTTGTGACCAAAGATATGATCTATCCTGGAGAATGTTCCATGAACACTTGAGAAGAGAGTGTATTGTGTTGTTTTTAGATGGAATGCCCTATAAATATCATTTAAGACCATCTTGTTTAATGTATCATTTAAAGCTTGTGTTTCCTTATTTATTTTCATTTTGGATGATCTGTCCATTGGTGAAAGTGGGGTGTTAAAGTCCCGTACTATGATTGTGTTACTGTCAATTTCCCCTTTTATGGCTGTTAGCATTTACCTTATGTATTGAGGTGCTCCTATGTTGGGCGCATAGATATTTATAATTGTTATATCTTCTTCTTGGATGGATCCCTTGATTATTATGTAGTGTCCTTCTTTGTCTCTTTTAAAAGTCTTTGCTTTAAAGTCTATTTTGTCTGATATGAGAATTGCTGCTCCAGCTTTCTTTCGATTTCCATTTGCATGGAATATCTTTTTCCATCCCCTCACTTTCAGTCTGTATGTGTCCCTAGGTTTGAAGTGCGTCTCTTGTGGACAGCATATATACAGGTCTTGTTTTTGTGTCCATTCAGCCAGTCTATATCTTTTGGTTGGAGCATTTAATCCATTTACATTTAAGCTAATTATCGATATGTATGTTCCTATTATCATTTTCTCAGTTGTTTTGGTTTTGTTGTTGTAGGTCTTTTCCTTTGTGTTTCCTGCCTAGAGAAGTTCCTTTAGCATTTGTTGTAAAGTTGGTTAGGTGGTGCTGAATTCACTTAGCTTTTGCTTGTCTGTAAAGGTTTTAATTTCTCCTTCAAATCTGAATGAAATCCTTGCTGGGTAGAGTAATCTTGGTTGTAGGCTTTTCCCTTTCGTCATTTTAAATATGTCCTGCCAGTCCCTTCTGGCTTGCAGAGTTTCTGCTGAAAGATCAGCTGTTAACCTTATGGGGATTCCCTTGTATGTTATTTGTTGTTTTTTCCTTGCTGCTTTTAATATTTTTTCTTTGTATTTAATTTTTGATAGTTTGATTAATATGTATCTTGCCATGTTTCCCCTTGGATTTATCCTGTGTGGGACTCTGTGTGCTTCCTGGACTTGATTAACTATTTCCTTTCCTATATTAGGGAAGTTTTCCACTGTAATCTCTTCAAATATTTTCTCAGTCCCTTTCTTTGTCTCTTCTTCTTCTGGGCCCCTTATAAGTCTTTTTATTTATTTATTTATTTCTTTTATGGCTGTGTTGGGTCTTTGTTTCTCTGCGAGGGCTTTCACTAGTTCTGGCAAGTGGGGGCCACTCTTCATCGCGGTGCATGGGCCTCTCACTATTGCGGCCTCTCTTGTTGCGGAGGACAGGCTTCAGACGCACAGGCTCAGTAATTGTGGCTCACGGGCCTAGTTGCTCCGCGGCATGTGGGATCTTCCCAGACAAGGACTCGAACCCATGTCCCCTGCATTGGCAGGCAGACTCCCAACCACTGCGCCACCAGGGAAGCCCTGGGCCCCTTATACTTCTAATGTTGGTGCATTTAATATTGTCACAGAGGTCTCTGAGACAGTCCTCAATTCTTTTCATTCTTTTTTCTTTATTCTGCTCTGCAGTGGTTATTTCCACTATTTTATCTTCCAGGTCACTTATCCGTTCTTCTGTCTCAGTTATTCTGCTATTGACTCCTTCTAGAGAATTTTAAATTTCATTTATTATGTTGATCATCATTGTTTGTTTGCTCTTAAGTTCTTCTAGGTCCTTGTTAAACGTTTCTTGTATTTTCTCCATTCTATTTTCAAGATTTTGGATCATCTTTACTATCATCATTCTGAATTCTTTTTCAAGTAGACTGGCTATTTTCTCTTCATTTGTTTGGTCTGGTGGGTTTTTACCTTGTTCCTTCATCTGCTGTGTGTTTCTCTGTCTTCTCATTTTGCTTAACTTACTGTGTTTGGGGTCTCCTTTTTGCAGGCTGCAGGTTGTTAGTTCGCCTTGTTTTTGGTGTCTGCCCCCAGTGGCTAAGGTTGTTTCAGTGGGTTGTGTAGGCTTCCTGGTGGAGGGGACTATTGCCTGTGTTCTGGTGAATGAGGCTGGATCTTGTCTTTCTGGTGGGCAGGTCCGTGTCTGGTGGTGTGTTTTGGGGTGCCTGTGAACTTATTATGATTTTAGGCAGCCTCTCTGCTAATGGGTGGGGTTGTGTTCCTGTCTTGCTAGTTGTTTGGCATAGGGTGTCCAGCACTGTAGCTTGCTGGTTGTTGAGCGGAGCTGGGTCTTGGCATTGAGATGGAGATCTCTGCGAGATTTTCGCTGTTTGATGTTATGTGGGCTGGGAGGTCTCTGTTGGACCAATGTCCTGAACTCGGCTCTCCCACCTCAGAGGCACAGGCCTGATTCCTGGCCGGAGCACCAAGACCCTGTCATCCACACAGCTTAGAATAAAAGGGAGAAAAAAAGAAAAAGGAAGAAAAAAATAAATTAAATTAAGTTATTAAAATAAAAAATAATTATTAAAAAATTTTAAAAAGTAGCCAAAAAAAGAATGAAAGAACGAAGAGAGCAACCACACCAGAAGACTAATCCACCAATGATAACAAGTGCTAAAAACTATACTAAAAGAAAAAATGGACAGACAGAACCCTAGGACAAATGATAAAAGCAAAGTTATACAGACAACCTCACAGACAGAAGTATACACATACACACTCATAAAAAGAGAAAAAGGAAAAAAATGTATATATTGTTGCTCCCAAAGTCCACTGCTTCAATTTTGGGATGATTCATTGTCTATTGAAGTATTCCAGAGATTCAGGCTACATCAAGCTGATTGTGGAGATTTAATCCTCTGCTTCTGAGGCTGCTGGGAGAAATTTCCCTTTCTCTTCTTTGTTCGTGCAGCTCCCGGTGTTCAGCTTTGGATTTGGCCCCGCCTCTGCGTGTAGATAGCTTGAGGGCTTCTGTTCTTCCCTCAGACAGGACAGGGTTAAAGGAGCAGCTGTTTCGGGGGCTCTGGCTCACTCAGGGCTGGGTGAGGGAGGGGTATGGATGCGGGGTGAGTCTGCGGCGGCAGAGGCCAGCATGACATTGCACCAGCCTGAGGCGCGCCGTGTGTTCTCCCAGGGAAGTTGTCCCTGGATGACGGGACCCTGGCAGTGGCGGGCTGCACAGGCTCCCAGGAGGGGAGGTGTGGATAGTGACCTGTTCTTGCACACAGGCTTCTTGGTGGCGGCAGCAGCAGCCTTAGCGTCTCATGCCGGTCTCTGGGGTCCGCGCTGATTGCCGCGGCTCACACCCATCTCTGGAGTTCCTTTAAGCGGCGCTCTTAATCCCCTCTCCTCGTGCACCGCAAAACAAAGAGGCAAGAAAAAGTCTCTTGCCTCTTAGGCAGTTCCAGACCTTTTCCTGGATTCCCTCCCATCTAGCTGTGGCGCACTTGCCCCCTTCAGGCTGTGTTCACGCAGCCAACCTTAGTCATCTCCCTGGGATCTGACCTCCGAAGCTGGAGCCTCATCTCCCAGTCCCCACCCGTCCCGGCGGGTGAGCAGACAAGCCTCTCAGACTGGTGAGTGCTGGTCGGCATCGATCGTCCGTACGGGAATCTTTCTGCTTTGCCCTCTGCATCCCTGTTGCTTCTCTCTCCTCCGTGGCTCCGAAGCTTCCCTTCTTCTGCCACCTGCAGTCTCTGCCCACGAAGGGGCTTCCTAGTGTGTGGAAACCTTTCCTCCTTCACAGCTCCCTCCCACTGGTGCAGGTCCCATCTCTATTCTTTTGTTTCTGTTTTTTCTTTTTTCTTTTGCCCCACCCAGGTACGTGGGGAGTTTCTTGCCTTTTGGGAGGTCTGAGTTCTTCTGCCAGCGTTCAGTAGGAGTTCTGTAGGAGTTGTTCCACATGTAGATGTATTTCTGATGTATTTGTGGGGAGGAAGGTGATCTCCACTTCTTACTCTTCTGCCATCTTGAAACTCCTCTCTACAGTATTTTGTAACTCACGAAATGTACATTGTTTTTAAACTCCTGAAAAGATGGAAGCTTAGAGAAGTTAAGTGATTTATGTTAACTTTTCAAATAAACAGTAAGTTATAGAACCAGGACCCAAAATCAGGTCTTTAAATCCTTTATGTAAACATCTTTCCAAAGATAAGAATCAGTGATGTGTTTTAGGTTTAAGAATTGTGAAGAATTAGTTTGCATAGAGAATGTGTCCTACTTATCAAGAAGATTAAAGTGGAAAAATAGGAGAAAAGGCAGAGGGAGTATGAAATGAGACAATGTATATTTCTGCAGGTCCTCAGGTATAGCATAAAAGATGGTGCCTAGTGACTCAGTAAACAGTGACTTGCCTGTGGTGAATGAGCACCCATTAAATATTTGTGCTATAAATGAACTGGTGTTACAAACAGTACTTGGGCTTCAGTTGTTGTTACTGTTACCAAGTGCAAGCACCTAGTGCTTGCCACATAACAGGCCAGTTAATTGAGAGAATAGGTGTTGGGGCAAGGAAAAGTGATTTTACTTTGAAAGCCAGCAGACTGAGAAGATGGTGGACTAGTGTCCCAAAGAACCATTTTACCCGAGGTAGAATTCAGGCTTCTTTTATACTAAAAGGGTGTGTCTGGTTGTTACAAACTTTTTTTTTTCAATTGAAGAATAGTTCATTTACTGTGTTGTATTAGTTTCAGGTATACAGCAAAGTGATTCAGTGATATATGTGTGTACATATACATATGCACACACATAAACTTTTTGGATTCTTTTCCATTATAGGTTATTACAAGATATTATAGAGTTCCCTGTGCTATACAGTAGGTCCTTGTTGTTTATCTCTTTTATATATAGTTGTGTGTATCTGTTAATCCTAAACTCCTAATTTATTCCCTCTCTAATTTCTCCTTTGGTAACCATAAGTTTGTTTTGTATGTCTGTGAGTCTGTCTCTGTTTTGTAAATATCTTCATTTATATCCATTTTTTAGAGTCCACATGTAAGTGATACCATGATATTTGTCTTTTTTTTTTCTTTCTCTGTCTGACTTACTTCCCTAGTATGACTAATCTCTAGGTCTTTCCATGTTGCTGCAAATGGCAATATTGTATTCTTTTTTATGGCTGAGTAGTGGAATATAATATATATTATATAATATATATAATAGAAAATATATATGCATGCCGCATCTTCTTTATCAATTCATCTGTCTATAGACACTTAGGTTGCTTCTATATTTTGGCTGTTGTAAATAGTGCTGCTATGAATCTTGGGGTGCATGTATCTTTTTGAACTAGTTTTCATCTTTTCCAGATACATGCCCAGGAGTGGGATTTCTGGATTACATGGTAACTCTGTTTTTAGTTTTTTGAGGAACCTATGTACTGTTCTCCATAGTGGCCTCACCAATTTACATGTCCACCAACAGTGTGGGAGGATTCCCTTTTCTCCGCACCCTCTCCAGCATCTATCTATTATTTGCAGACTTTCTGATGATGGCCATTCTGACTGGTGTGAGGTGAGGTATCATTGTAGTTTTGATTTGCATTTCTCTAATAATTAGCAGAGGTGAGCATCTTTTCATGTGCCTGTTGGCCATCTGTATGTCTTCTTTAGAGAAATGTCTGTTTAGGTCTTCTGCCCGCTTTTTGATTGGGTGTGGGGGTTTTTTTTGTTTTGTTTTGTTTTTGATATTGAGCTGTATGAACTGTTTGTATATTTTGGAAATTAAGCCCTTGTCAGTCACACTGCTTGCAGATATTTTCTCCCACTCCGTAGGTTGTCTTTTCATTTTGCTTATGGTTTTATTTGCTGTGCAAAAGCTTACAAGTTTGATTAGTCCCATTTGTTTACTTTTACTTTTATTTCTTTTGCTTTGGGAGACTGATCTAAAAGTATTGCTATGACTTATGTCAGAGAATGTTTTGCCTATGTTCTCTTCTAGGAGTTTTATAGTGTCATGTCTTATATTTAAGTCTTTAAGCCATTTCGAGTTTATTTTTGTGTTTGGTGTGAAGGAGTATACTAACTTCATTTACATGTGGCTGAAAGGACACTTTTTTTAATGTAAAGAGACATTACAGAGAATACCAACTTTCCCTGAAAAGCCCTAACATAAAATTAATTGAAGGTATCTCTAGGAACTTCATGTTATATTCTGAAAACCGTAAATTACATAATTATAATAAGGGAGACAGATCATTAATAGGTCCTACTAAATAACTTATTTTCTTAATCTGATTTTACCCAGAATGTCAGTTTATTCATGAAAATTATTTCACAAAGCTACTTCAGGGTAGAAATGTATTCAGAAGCCAAGAAAAGTATACTTGATCAACTTGCTATACTATAAAGAAAATGGTCTCTGAGGTTGTTTCCTTTTCAGAATAGCTGAAAAAAAATCATCATGATGATGACACTGTTATGATTCCTGTAATTAACAGAGAGAGTAGAGTCCAGCTGACCACATTCTATCAATGAGAAATGTCCACAAATACAGAAATAGCTGGTTATTCAGTGAGCCACTGTGAGAGCTATAAATCAGGGTTTTTGACTGCCAGTCTTTCTACGCAGTTATAATGTACCTCATTACTGTTTAAATCTTCCATACATTTTATTCCATTAATTTTAAAAGCATAAAATAAAAGGTAATGCTTTTAATTACCAAAAACACCTCCCTGAAAATTCCATGTTCCTCATTTCTCTAAAATCTAACTACAAATATCATTATGTGGGTACTGGTTTAAAAGTCCACGTAAGTCATCACTTTGATAATCTATTCTTGGATTTATAAACAAAAATGATATCTAGCTTATAAATCACATTTGTAAAAATCAAAACATTTGCCAACCTTAGTTTTCTAATACATCTCTTTCTTTCTCTAGGTTCCTCTCACATCAATAGCAGATAAGCAAATAACGTTTGGTTTGGTTGCTGGTTTCAGTAATGTGGAAGACTAAGATAAACTGAAAATCCTCCCCCAACAAACAGCTAATAATATGAAGTAGCAGTAAAATAGGTATAACCACTTAGGAAGGTAAGCCCTACAAAAGATGAGTTTGCAATCTAAAATTTTAAGCCAATGGAAGCTAAAATCAGTAATCATAACAAACAACTGGAATATATCCACCAGAAATTCAGATAATGGAATATTGAAAATTAAAAAAAACTATTTAAAAATAAAACAGTAATATAAAACCATAAAACATAAATCAAGGACTCAAAACAAAAAGGAACAAGATATAATTTACTACTATTGCTATATAGTGAACCTTAATATTGGTTAGAGTAATTCTTCCCCCTTTATTCTCCTTTCTTCAAACTCAAGTGGTTTTATAAGCTGGACCTACAAAGCCTGCTGAGATCAATATAACCATGATACCAAAACTAGAGAAGAAAAGTGAAAGAAAGGAAAATTATAGACAGTTCTCACTTATAAATACAGATGCAAAATTTCAGCATAAAATTAGCAAACTGAATTAAGTGATAAAAAAATATATCATGCCCAAACAAGACGTATTCCAAGAATGTAAGAACAGTTTAACACAGAATATCTATTAGTGTACATTATTATCACAGTATTGAGTGTTTCAGGGGTCCCCCAAGATGAGATGATGAAAGCACAGGACTTAGAGGCAGTTGTAATCACAGCTAAGATTTATTATAAGCAACACAGTAAGAATATACAACTAGATGGTTCAGTAAAAGAAAAAGGTATAGGTGGGGACTGGAGAAATCCATACGCAGGCTTCCTATGCTTCCCCTTCCCAGCCCAGGAAGAGACACTGAGTGTGCTGCTTTCTCCAGGAAGAAAAATGAAGCCTTTTAGAAAAACCCATTTGAGACTCAGAAATTAGGTTTTTTACTGGGGGTCTGGTCACACAGGCATTCTCTGCCCTCAACTACCAAAATTCTGGCCTCCCAGAAAGAAAACAGGTGCTCACCATAAATCACAATGTACAAACAGCCTAGCCACAGTGAAACATCTATACCCGTTAGAGAATGTTTCAGAAGTCAAGTTCTCACACATTTGCCGAGGGCCATCCTTGCAAGCAGGTCCTTCTAAAGATAGCAGCTTTAAGCCTGTTGTGTTAACTATCTCCTGCATATTAAATTAAGGAGAAAAAACATATGGTCAAAAGGATTCCCAATCTTACCAACTTTTTGGTGAGTTTCAACAAACATTCATCATATAAAGTTTTGGTAAAATAAAATAGGACTTTCTTAACCTGATATAAGAAATATACCAAGAACTGATAACCAGCATCTTACCAAATGGTTAAATGTAAGAAACATTCTCATTAAAGTCAGGAACAAAACAAGGATGCTTCTATTACTGTTCCGATTAGACATTTTACCAGAGTTTCTTGTACTAGTCAGTACAAGAAAACCGTATATATAGAGGTAAGAAATAAAAATTATTTACAGATGATGATTACATAGAAAAGTCAGAAGAACTATTAGACAAACTGTTATAAATAATAATGTTGTTAGATACAAGATTAATAAACAGAAATCAGTTATTATTCCAAAATTCCTATTATTCCCTTTTTACCAATCTAAAAATAAAATCTTTAAAAAAGGTATTTACACTAGCAACAAAAACTACGTGAAATTTAGAAATAAACCAAACAGAAAATGTATAGATTTTCATCTTGGAAATCCAACAATTTCACACCTAGATTTCTACACTAAAGAAACACACTTATGGGCATAAGGAGATACATACACGTATATTCACTTCAGCCCTGATAATAACACGAAAAGTTGAGTTTGTTGGGAGAATAAATAATAAACTGATTTACGCATACACTGGGATACTATACAACAGTTTAAATGAAAGCATTTGAGCTGTGTAAATTAACATGGATAAGTATCAAAAACAGCATTAAGTTTAAAAAAGCAAATTGAAATGAAAGAATGAGGGAAGTCTTTACAAATATCTGATTTTTTTCATCTTTTTTAAGAAGTGTGAAACAAATAAGGCAAACAATACAAGTTCAGTTTTGACAGTGAATACATGGATATCTCATATTATTCTGGATACTTTTGCTTTATAATAAAAATAAAAAATTTAATTACATATATACATAACTTTAAAACTCAGACATTTAACTTTCTAGTACTGGGAAAACAATAAATAATAAGTCAACAAGTGCCGTGTTACTACCTCTTTTCACTAATCTTGGAATTCAGTTACTACTTAGCCAAGTTATTTGGTTAATTCCCTTAACGCTGAAGAGCACTTTGATGAAGAAGATGAAAGTCAACTAACACAATTAGGTTGTCTAACACAGAACTACTTCTTCAATGTGCCTTTAGTGGGAAGGAAGGGAGGGAGGAAGGGAGGGAG
The DNA here is from genome assembly GCF_965194825.1 of Balaenoptera physalus. Taxonomy (NCBI): domain Eukaryota; kingdom Metazoa; phylum Chordata; class Mammalia; order Artiodactyla; family Balaenopteridae; genus Balaenoptera; species Balaenoptera physalus. Next base: position 39,512,053 of record NC_138897.1, on the reverse strand, counting down.
GAAAAATATGAATATTCGTTATCTTTAGGGATTTTTTCTTCTAAATGTCAGACAGTTCTTAGTGAACTTATTCAAGGCCGTAAAACTTATTTAGTGGCACCATCTATGTCATCAGAAATGCGTCTTAGCTACAGGTTTTTGTATAAATAATAAGTGTAACTTTTATAAACATAATGTATTGGATTTGATTCTGTGTTGCTTTTCTTTTGTGTCATAAAAGAAGAGTTTGGGAATCTCTTATAAATTTATTCCTAATGATACATGGTAGAATTTTTTTTATCAGTCACTTTGATTTGCTTACTGTTGTCTAAGACTGTCGAAATTTTTAGATTTGTCTTGAAATCGATGGTAGCAAGTAGACTAAATTAGTTTTTGCCAGTGAAAGATTGAGCCCTAAAAGAATATCGATTCATGTTCTGTAAATCTGTTGTCTGTCTTTGCAGCTGTAGTTTCTGCCAGAAAACTAGAAAGTAACGTGGTTTTAAGACTACATTAATCTCTGAGGAGTTAAACTGAATGAAACTTTTAAGAGGCAAATACCACTCTTCCTGAATAAGATACACATGTAAAATTTCAAAGTAAAATTGAAGATTTGTGGCTAAGACTTCATTAATCAGGAAGGTAGAAGAAACTCCTGTGCTTTGTAAGAATTAAATATAATAGGTGTGGGTGCAAACTCTAACATACAGATACAACTCCTTTTTAAATCTCAGTTTAAGTGAATTTTTTTTTTAACATCTTTATTGGAGTATAATTGCTTTACAATGGTGTGTTAGTTTCTGCTGTATAAGAAAGTGAATCAGCTATACGTATACATATATCCCCATATCCCCTCCCTCTTGCGTCTCCCTCCCACCATCCCTATCCCACCCCTCTAGGTGGTCACAAAGCACTGAGCTGATCTCCCTGTGCTATGCGGCTGCTTCCCACTAGCTATCTGTTTTACATTTGGTAGTGTATATATGTCCATGCCACTCTCTCACTTCATCCCAGCTTACCCTTCACCCTCCCCGTGTCCTCAAGTCCATTCTCTACGTTTGCGTCTTTATTCCTGTCCTACCACTAGGTTCTTCAGAACCATCTTTTTTTTTTTTTTAGATTCCATGTATATGTGTTAGCATATGGTATTTGTTTTTCTCTTTCTGACTTACTTCACTCTGTATGACAGACTCTAGATTCATCTACCTCACTACAAATAGCTCAATTTCGTTTCATTTTATGGCTGAGTAATATTCCATTGTATATATGTGCCACACCTTCTGTATCCATTCATCTGTCGATGGACATTTAGGTTGCTTCCATGTCCTGGCTATGGTTTTCTCTAGGTATATGCCCAGTAGTGGGATTGCTGGGTATATTATTTTTAATTTATTTTTATTTTATTTATTTATTTTTGGCTGCATTGTACACGTGCTTTCTCTAGTTGCGGCAAGCAGGGGCTACTCTTCGTTGCGGTGCAGAGGCTTCTCATTGTGGTGGCTTCTCTTGTGGAGCACAAGCTCTAGGTGCACGAGCTTCTCATTGCGGTGGCTTCTCTTGTTGTGGAGCACAAGCTCTAGGCGTGTGGGCTTCAGTAGTTGTGGCACACAGGCTCTAGAGCACAGGCTCTGTAGTTGTGGTGCACGGGCTTAGTTGCTCTGCAGCATGTGGGATCTTCCCGGACCAGGGCTCGAACCTGTGTTCCCTGCATTGGCAGGTGGATTCTTAACCACTGTGCCACTATGGAAGCCCTATACAACTATATTTTGTCTTGAATTATAAATTACTGCATAGCTTGTATTTGATTTGACACGGATAGGACTCATTGTTTATTGAAGAATTATACTGTTTAATGATACAAATCTCTCAGTGAACCATAGTGCATCCTGCAAATAGATTACTGACCAATAATGGTATTCTGTTTAATGAGTACTTATGCTCAGTTCTAGTCTAGGCTTAGGGAAGTGTTAGTGTTGAAAGAGTTACATTATAACCTATAACTTGTATATGGTAGTACCAAGCATTTTTATTGGCCAATATTCCTATAAATGTGTCAAGAGAGATTTTGAACATTCACATAGGCGCTCTGAATCTGAAAGTTTTCCATCTGGTGACAAGAGTAGACTGGGGTTTTTTTGTTTATCTTTTCAAGTGGCAGAGGGAAAAAAGGAAAAAGGAAAATACAGCTTTGCCATTTTTTTCTCCTAAGATTTCCTAAGAAAGCATAAGTGTATCTGGCCCAAGCATCACCTATTGCATAGCTACTTATTTTGGAAAATCCATTTATCTTGTAACTCCCCTCTTACAGTTTCTTGATGTGGGTAAAATTTGAAACCTTAAGCCTGTACATTTTTTTATATAGGAGTTTTTATTAACTGCATATTGAAAAGTGGCAGCTTTTAATTTATATGGGTTTTTTTTTTCATTTAATTTATATGGGTTTTTAGTTGGACCCAGTTGAAAGGCCCTTGGAAGAAATAATTTGAGAGAGAACAATTATGTTGATACCTGGTTTTCATTTCATACGATTGAGTTAAATTAATCAGATGGGTCTTTATTCTTTGAGTTTATTATGAAGTAATATAACTTTATTTAGCATTGTCTTCATAAATGCTAATCTTTTATGGTTTTCTCAACAGAGTTTTCTCCACAGTTAATTGTTCTTAAAATAACTTTTGTTTTTAAATAACTTATCTTTTGTTATTACAAGCTAACATACATCTACAATGGAAGAAGATTGTTAAAGTGCAAAGACTGAAAAAATCACCTCTAATCCTCTACTCACAGTAGTCATCATTAGTATTTTAGTTGATATGCTTTTGGTAAATAAACAAATAAATGTATGTATGTATGTATGGAATGTATATGTATTTATTTTTAATTTGGGATCATATTGTGTGTGTGTTTAAATGAATCCTGCTTTTACACTTAATGATGTTTCAGAATTGTTCCAGGCCATTTAAGATGCTTTCATAACATGATTTGTAATGACTGTCAGGTTTTGCATAGTGTGGATATGCCATAATTCATTTCAGCAATCCTCTGTGGTTGGCTGTTCAAAGTATTTGCAATTCTGTGCTGTTGGAAAGCCTTTATCCACTTTAAACTTTCTACTAGCTTGAAAATAGAAAGTGAGAATTGTTCTTTAAGTTATTTTTATATGGCTTGCTTGATATGTGCTTGTATGCTGTATTTTCAAATTATCAGACATAATCATAAGGCGTATGTGGGTGCTTAAAACCAGGATCAAAGTTTGGTGTACATCTCTGAATTCTTTTATCAGTTACATTCTGTCTTATGTTCATCTTGTTGTTCATCTTGTTTTTGCAGGTAGATAATAAACTCCGTGAATTATCATACCATGTCTTGATAAACCAACAAAACTAGCCCACCTTTCATAGCATATGTGAACTTGGGCCATGTGTCTCGTATTTTGATTAATACGTGTTAATTGATGCCATTTGTAAAGATAAAGTGGGTATATGAATATGGAAGAAACTGGCCAGGGAAAATTTGTAAAGCAGAAACCATTTTCTGTCCAGTTTCCTTTTGAGTCTGTCTCTCCCCATTTACCTCCCTACAGATTCCTAGGCAGATTTGAAATAGATACACATTTTTCAGTTCTTTTTATTCTTCCCTTTCTTCCTTTAGGCTGTAAGTGTGGTATCTACTATAAAGAAAAATCTAGATCATGATGAACCTCAAGAAAGATGATTCCCAGTAAGCATCTTATGTATGTGTAAATCTTCCTACTGTCCACCTTGCAGAGAACTTGATTTACTTAAATATTTACCAAGGACTACCATCCTAGTCTCTCTTTAATACCTGGGTACATCAAACTCCCTGATGTGCTGACAAATAAGCTCTTTCCTCTGCATGGAAGATTTCATCCTGTTTGTTTGACTTACTCCTTATCCTTCAAGTCTCTGCTTTAATGTTACCTGCCTGAGAGACCTTCTCAAGAACCCCCATTATTTTCTGTCACATCACCCTGTTCATGACTTTCATATTACTGTTTCAATTTATAGACATATAAGCATTTACCATATGGGCATATAGGCATTACCATACAAATGGCTCACCCCTACCTTAAGTTCTTGAAGTCAGGGAACTTGCTTTGTTCAACATTCTATGCTTATCTCCAGAGCAGAGGACCTGATGGAAGTTTGTAACTTACAACAGCAAATTAAATAATATATATTTATGTTGAAAGTATATAAGTACTAAGGAAAAGTGACTAAGGGCATGAATCATTCTTTTCTCCAGCTTCCTTTTGAGTGTCACTCCCTTCCCCTTGCTCCCCATTTACTCCCCAAAGCTCTTGAACAAAATTGCAGAGTATACAAGCATTTGTTTTCTGTTCTATCACCCTTCCACATTAGAAGTTCTGTCAATAAATATAAATATTCATTGAATGGATAAATGCTAGGTTCTGTCAACCATTCATAGCTCTAGCACTCAAGAAGCTTATGGTCTAGTAGGGCAGGTACAAATAAGGAGCAAAGAATTGTGACTTGTGGTGATCATGGAAGTCTATCTGTTCCCAGGGATAGCTATCCAGTTTGATGTTCCTTTTCTCTGCTGTTCCTAGTCTATAGCAAGTTGGCCTTCTTTTAGTTCTGTCCTTGGTACTTGTATTGAACACCTACTAATCTGAGACATCTTCCTCAAGCACGTATCTGTCCTCCCATTAAGTCTGATATGCATGATTAGTACTCCAAGCAGTTTCCTGGGCATGTTCTTATTGGTTCTTACAGATTCTTTTATTTAAGTAGCTTTTAAAACCCCTTGCTATTTAATTCTTGGAGAAGTTAGAGCTCAATAATTATGCTGTTATTTCTGTGACAGTGGGCTTCTCTTCCAAGCTCTATACGATTTCTTGTGTATTCTGTAGAAACTTATGTTCCTTAAAAAGAGAAAATGACTCTTTTACTGGTATCTTGACCTAGCTGCTTTCTAGGATGGACGCCCTAGTGAGGATTATCTCTTCACAAGCAATTTGAAACAGATTGTACTAGTTTTACCCTGCTGTTTAACAGAATGTAGATTTTCTCGTTTGGGAGATCTAGGTCAGACCCCAATTGAAATATAAACTGTTCAAGTTCATTTGTTGGTCTTCATTATCTATAGACATTCTCAAACTGGAGACAACTGGAAACTGCTTTGGACTGATGAAAACCACCCAAGTCTGTCTACATAGTCATCAGCACCTGTAGAGAGAGATGAAGTGACATAGATTATGGGCTAATAACAGCTGCTTACAGTTTGCATAGTGCTTTATAGTTTTCTAAAATTTTTAGTAAAAAATTTCATCTAATATTTAATTATTTAATCTGCATTGAGTCTTAAAAGTAAAAGGCCTTATTGTCTGAAGAACTGAAACAGGTGGCTGGAGTGTAGCATATCAGTTGGAGAGTTGTAAGAGCTTATTTTGGAGAGGAAGGCAAGGCCTAATCATTTAGGAATTGTGATAGCTAATTCTAGACTTTACCTGATACCTAAAGTCCAGTCAAGAGCTAGCTTTGCCATCTTCAAATTCTCTCCCCTTGCTCTTCTGCAATTGAGCAATCAACTGTATGCTTAGATTGTCCAGTAAGTGCTGTGCTAGCTAGTCTCCAAAGGTGACATGACCGTCAATGAAATATGCCTCCTGATACGCTTCCATGTTGGATCTGCACTAGCTCTGTGACTCATTTTAACTAACATGATGCAGCTGAACTGATGCTATGCCTGTTCCAGGGCTAAACTTTAAGACAACTTGAAAGCTTCTGTTTTTTGCACTTTTGGGGAATAATGAGCCACCATGTAAGAAGTCCAGCTACCTAGTTGGAGTGACTATGTTGAAAGACTACCTGGAGAGGGAGCAGCACTGAGAGTACCTTCAGAAAGAGAGAGGCCCCACCACTCTGGTTTCCCACCTGAGCCCATCCTTTCCCACAAAGGCGTTGGAAATGTGAGTGAAGCTATCTTGGACATTCCAGCTCCAGCTACCACATGACAACAGTCTCATGAGAGACTGTTAGACTAAGAGAAAAAAAAATATCCAGATGTCCTCAAGAAAATGACTTCTTGATGTCTCCAAGAATCATGAAAAATATTGAAATGAGTGGTGTTTTAAGGCACTAAGTTTTGTGGTGCTTTGTTACATAGTATCAGATAAATAGCACAAGTAGCTAGGGGACATTTTGAGTGGTAACTTTCTAGTGCAACAGAAATTATAAAACTGATTCAAGTAGAGAAATATCTAGAAATTCTGCTGTCAATCTCAAGAGTCTGGTGTGAGACAAACTTGTAAACAAACAGTCATAGCATAAGTGGTACCTCTCATTCTGCAGTTGGCTTTTGCATTCAACAGTGTCATAGTGATGTTTCCTATCGGGGTATATGGATTTTTCTTTCTTTTTGATTATAGTATTTCTTAGTGTGTGTGCCATAGTTTACTTAACAGTTCCCACTGTTGATAGACATTTACATTCTTTTATGTCTCAGTTTTCCATATTGCAAACAGTGATGCACAAATATGAATATATCTCAGGTAATTTAAACTTGTACTCCAAAATGGCTTTACCAGTTTATGGTACTACCATCCTTGACCATGCATTCTTTGGTTGCTATTTGTAAGGTTGAGAATGGTCATCTTTTAGTATTCAAATACAGAAGGTAAGAATATGCTATATAGGAAATAATATTTATTAGCAGCAAACATGAATTCTGGAATTAGTGAAATGACTTTAGAAAATTTTTGATTTGTCTGATTATTTAGTAAGGGAGAGAAAAATGCCCAACACATTCTGCAACATCTAAACTTAATATGCTATTGTCAATTTTTTCCTCAAAGGAAACTAGTGGAGAATCAACTACTGTATCATAAGTATGAAACTTGTGTTTAAAAAATTACAAAAGTTAATTAGACTTAAATCTTTTACTATGACTGCATCAATAGAGGAGATAGCAAAGACTGATAGAAGGAGTATGGACTTTATAGACCTGGGGTTTAAATCCTAGCTCTGCCACTTCAGTGTGGTAGTTGATGTGATACGACCCTTTATATTTTTATTCATTTAAAAAACTAGTTTGGAACACGTGGCAAAATGCGTGAGAATATAATTCTCTAAAGACTGTATGGAATAATACTACCTATCATATTTGCATCCATTATCCTATTTGAATTTTGCTAGCAGAAATAGAAGTTAATACTTCTTTTTGTACATGAGGGTTCGAAAATGACAGAATTTGAAAATGGAGTGCTAGGGTTAGAACCCAGGTCAAATGGCTCCTAGTCTAGCACTCTTCCCTTTAGGTCACATTGCCTGGTGTTCTTTTGGTTCCCTTGTAACTAATTCTTAGTCTGTTTCCATGTTAGTGTATTTGTCTAATGTTCCACCAGAGCCTGCAAAATGTTTAGTCCCTGCTTTGTGTGAGTAATAGTGCTAAGCTCTTTTTGTTGCCTCATCCATTTTCATTTAGAGATTACCTCAAGTGAAAAGGAATTTGTTATTCAGAAGAAAGCTAAGCTGATAATATTTTTATATTACAATGATCCTCAGACTTTTTGTATGAAGCTACTATTTTCATTTCTGAAATAGTATGACCATGTAGTTGTGATAAGAGTCCCTTAGTTGAGAGATATAAAGAATATTGATGAAGATTTTTAGTTCTGTGAGAGAGATAATAATTGGTAGAAGTGTTTGGCATCCTTGTAGGAACACCATCATAACATGTATAATGGAAACGAAGACAAATCATAAAGACAAGCTACCATTGCAGTCCTTAATGCTCAATTTTGCTTTATGCTATGAATTTGTTTAGAAAGAAAGAGGGGATTTGATACATGAATAATGCTGATGTTTAAAATTACACTTTCTAAGACAAAATCTAGTTTCAGTTTGAGGACCTTGGAAATTATCTTGAATTCTCTGTATATTTGAAGTGTCAATGTATTATTTAATTTGTGAAACCAAAGGTAGGTTGGTATGTAAAACCTTCAGAGGACTCTACCAACTGCAACTCTAGAAATTCTTTTACCGCTGGTTCTTTTATTACCGTTAATTCTTTTTTTTTTTAAAGATTTATTGATTGATTGATTGATTGATTGCTATGTTGGGTCTTCGTTTCTGTGCTAGGGCTTTCTCTAGTTGCGGCAAGTGGGGACCACTCTTCATCGCGGTGCGCGGGCCTCTCACTATCGTGACCTCTCTTGTTGCAGAGCACAGGCTCCAAACGCGCAGGCTCAGTAGTTGTGGCTCACGGGCCTAGTTGCTCCGCGGCATGTGGGATCTTCCCAGACCAGGGCGCGAACCCGTGTCCCCTGCATTAGCAGGCAGATTCTCAACCACTGCGCCACCCCGGAAGCCGCCCGTTAATTCTTTTATTACTCCTTCTTAAAAGTAAAGCGCACATGCACACCTATGTGCTTAAGTCTTACAGTAGTAAATTATAGGCTCCAGAGAAATGCCTTATTTATGTAACTATTTATGTACATAAAATAGAAGTTTATTTCCAATTTGAAGAACTATCATAATTCTCTCCCTTTGTAATAATCAAAATGCAAGAAATATAGAACATGGAGATAATTTCAGGAAAGGCTTCATTATTTTTTAGCATGTTTAGATAGCAGATTATAGACCATTTAAAATTTTTTGTTTCTCTGTAAAAAACTATGATGATTAGTCTCTAGCCAAGTCCATTTCTTATCTTGATAGTTGTGTATGGCTTCTGTTGTGTATAAGAATGTATCAAATGTGAAGGTGACATAACACTTCTTTTTTTGATTTTTTAGATTTTTTAAAGATTTTATTTTTGTTGAACAGTTTTACATTCACAGCAATACTAAGAGGAAGGTACAGATATTTCTCATATACACTCTGCCGCAGCACATGCATAGCCTCCCCTATTGTCAACACTTCTCACCACAGTGGTACATTTGTTACAATTTGTTACAATTGATGAACCTATACTGACAACTCATAATCACCCAAAGACCATATACCTCAGTGTTCTCTCTTGGTATTGTACATTCTATGGGCTTTGACAAATGTTTAATGTCATTTGTCCATCATTATAGTATGATACAGAGTAGTTTTACTGCCCTAAAAATTTTCTGTGCTCCACTTATACATCCCTTCTTCCCCCACAACCCTGGGCAACTAGTTATCTTTTTATTATCTCCATAGTTTTATCAATACCTTTTCTTTACTTGGAATCATACTGTACCTACCCTTTTCAGATTGGCCTCTTTCACTTAGCAATGTGCAAGTAATGTGTACTTAAGGTTCCTCCATGTCTTTTCATTGATTGATACCTCCTTTCCTTTTCACACTATATAACATTGTTTGAATGTATCCATTTATCCATTCACTTGGTGAAGGCCATCTGAATTGCTTCCAAGTTTTGGTTATTATAAATAAAGTTGCTATAAATATCCATGTGCAGGCTTTTGTGTGGGCATTAAGTATTCAACTCCTTTGGGTAAATACCATGGAGGGCAGTTCCTGGACTGTATGGTAAGAGTATGTTTAGTTTTGTAAGAAACTGCCACACTGACTTCCAGAATGGCTGTACATTTTGCATTCCCACCAGCAATTAATGAGATTTCCTGTAGCTCTACATCCTCACCTGCATTTGGTGTTGTCAGTGTTCCAAATCTTGGTCATTCTGATAAGTGTTTAGTGATTTCTCATTGTTTTAATTTGCATTTCCCTGATGGCATATGATGTGGAGCATCTTTTCATATGCTTATTTGCCATCCATATCTCTTCTTTGGTGAGTTGTTTATTAAGATCTTTGGCCCATTTTTTAAATCAGGTTGGTTATTTTCTTATTGTTGAGTTTTAAGAGTTCTTTGTATATTTTGGCCAACATTCCTTTATCATATGTGCCTTTTGCAAATATTTTCTCCTGGTCCGTGGCTTGTTTTCTCATTCTCTTCACAATGTCTTTCACAGAGCAGAATTTTTTAATTTTAATGAAGTCCAGCTTATCAGTGATTTCTTTCATGGATTATGCCTTTGGTGTTGCATCTAAAAAGTTGTCACCATACCCAAGGTCATCTAGGTTTTCTCCTATGTTATCTTCTAGGAGTTTTGTATTTTGCGATTTACATTTAGGTCTGTGATTCATTTTGAGTTAATTATTGTGAAGAGTGTAAGGTCTTTGTCTACACGTATTTGTTTGCATGTGCATGTCCAGTTATCCCAGCGATATTTGAAAAGACTCTTTGCTCCATTTTATTGCCTCTGCTTCTTGGTCAGAGATCGTTGACTCTATTTATGTGGTCCCTTTCTGTACTCGATTCTGTTCCGTTGATCCCTTTATCTATTCTTTTGCCAATACCACACTGTCTTGATTACAGTAGCTATATATTAAGTCTTATAGTTGGGTAATATATAGCTTCCAATTTTGTTCTTCAGTACTGTGTTGGCTATTATGTATCTTTTGCCTTTCCATATAAACTTTAGAATCAGTTTGTTGATATCTACAAAATAACTTGCTGGGATTTTTTTTTTTTTTTTTGGACTAGGATTGCTTTGAATCTATAAATCAAGTTGGGAAGTACTGACATCTTGACAATATTGAGTCATCTTACCGTGAATGGAGTATCTGTCCATTAATTTAGTTCTTCTTTGATTTTGTTCATCAGAGTTTTGTAGTTTTCCCCACGTAGATCTTGTACATATTTTGTTAGATTTATACCAATTTCATTTTTGGGAGGCGCTAATGTAAATGATACTGTGTTTTGATATTGTGTTTTTAATTTCAAATTTTACTTATTGATTGCTGGTAACAATATATAAGAAAGAGATTGACTTTTATATATGAACCTTGTATCTTCCTTGCTGTAATTGCTTATTAGTTCCAGGAGCTTTTTGTCCATTTTAAAATATTTTCTACATAAATGATCATGTCACCTTTGAATAAAGAAAGTATTATTTCTTTCTTCCCAATCTGTATATCATTTATTTCGTTTTTCTTTGCATTAGCTAGTACTTCCAGTGTCATGTTGATGATCATCACCATTCTTTATCCTCCTTTCTGTGAGATCTATCTCTTAAAATTTTCTCCATTATATATTTTTTGCAGCTCACCAAAGCTCATCGACAAGGTCACATGGTGAAAGTAGATTGGCTGGACAGATTGACATTTAGAGAAATAGAAATGATAAATGAGGTGGGTTGTATCCCTCTTTTTTATTTCAAAATATTTTCTCCAGAATTTTAACTGAAAAATTTTTTAGAAGAACTATTTATTGCCAGGTATCTCTCAAATGTGGGAGCATTGAGGATTACCTCTAGTTGTGAGGTTTATGCTAATAAAAGGAAAACTTAGGATATCTACCTTTCTTATATTTTAGTGTTCTCTTGAACCCCGAAATAGGTAGTGGATATCATAAGTGTACTAAATATCATATAAGTGAAGCCCATGTTAAGCTTGATGCCTCACTTGTATGTTCTCTCTTTCTCCATATGGCAGTTTATGTCCAAGTTGATTGGATAAATCTGTCAACATAGTGTCAAAACAACCTCTTCACTTCAGTTACCTTAAATCATCAATAGCAATTCCTCTCCCCAATTAAGATATTCCTTGTCTTATTTAGTACATATAGGGCTGTGCACACTTAATGAGGTTACATGGTTCAAGTAATTTGTGTGCTTTCTTGATTTTGTGTATTGGTCCAGAATATGTTTAATGAAAAGATGGCTTCAGTGAAACTGTTAACAAAAGTTAGAACGACAAAAAAATTTTTTCTGTGCACTAGCACTGAAATACTGGATGTTTGGCCTAACATTCTATGTCTAGAAAGCAGAAATAATGGTTATATGTTAATCACATTAGGAGAGAGGAATAGCAATTTTGTGAAATGCATAGCTTATAGTGATCACCACATGGCACAACTGACTTGTTTTGTGTTCTTTCAACAGTTTTCAGCAGGTGGAAAGAGAAATTTGTCATTTTACAGTGAACACTTAGAAAAGTTAAATTCCGACATTGTTCATTTTTTAAAAACTAATTAGTAGTGTCTAACAACATTTATATTCAGTATGAATACTGGACATCTTTTCTAAATGTATTCATATTACATTCTTATATACTGAAACTGGAAGAAAATTTTACTTTTTTGAATTTTGATAATAGTCACATTCCAAAAATAGTTTAATCAAAATGCTTACTTATTTCTTTTTCCTATTTTTAATTAAAAAATATTTTAATTTTTCTATTCTTCAACTTAGATACCCCTGGGTGTAGAAAATGTAACATTAGAGCATGCTTTGCCCAGCCTTTTTCACTCACTGTATCTGCACTCTTTGAAAGATAGGAGGGAGGCCATTACCATTATCATAATAGATTATAATATGCTTCATAAAGCTGAACAGTTTAAGTGACCTCCTTAGATCTTTATGATTATATACATATAGATTTAAAGCCATTTTTCAAACTGTTTTGGGTCAGGACTAATCACCCTTTTAAATTTCATTTTATTTTCACTTCATTATTAATATATTTACTTTTTTAAGGGGGCACATTTATACACATAATCAGCATTTTACATGTTGGGGAAGAAGTAACTGTTCCCAGTGTATTTAAAGTCTATTGATAAAACTTTACAAATGATTACAAGTTATTTTAAGACCATTTATAAATTGTGAAAAACTTGTTAATGTTGTATCTGTTAAGCTCAAATGACCTCTGTCCTTAGTTACATACTTTGTTTTACTTTTGTTTTTTGTTATACTTATATTAATTTCTATAGTTAGATTAGTCCATATGGTTTAAAGGTGAACTGTTCTTTGCTTAAAATTATTAGAAATACAAAAATTTTTTTTAAATAAAATAATTCTGCAAATGTGTATGAAATACCTTTAAAATGTTATATAATAGAATTCATACTACTGAATAAACCAAAAATGTCATTAAGTTTGAGGAGAGAGTTATAAGTGAGTAGTAGACACTTCTGGATAAAACAGTAGTGCTGTATATAATGAAATAGTAGTGCTGTGTAAAACAGTGCATTTATAATAATGAAATAAAAAATTGTTACATTTTAAATTGTATTTGATAGAATCCATGTATTACTGAATTGGGAATAATGATACAAACTGATGTTGAAGAAAATCATTTTTCATAAAAAATCTTGTTTTTTCTTTTTTAGAGTGAAAAACGAAGTTCTAATTTCATGTACTTGATGGTTGAGTTTCGATGTGTCAAGTGTGATGATAAGGAATATGGTATTGTTTATTATGAAAAGGTATTTTCCTTGGAACTGTTTATGGTCTCTAAAGTAGAAGGGAGGGGAAACATTAAAAAAAATTTATTGTTTTTCCTGCTGGGATGAATTCTTTGGCTGCAGAATGGCAGCAGACAGCTGTCAGCAGCAGCTGTTTGTATATACACAAATCAAATCATATAGCTACAACAAGATTACAAAAGCTGATCACTCATGTAATGCAGTTCTGGGTTATAGAATTCAATAAATATGCAAGAGATTAAAAACTTTTTGATTAATTGTTCTGTAAATTGGCAAGTAAGACATTAGAGCAGTAGCTTCATTAACAAGCAGTGTCCATTTGAAAAGTAAAAAGAGGGAATCATATTTTTTATGTGGTAGGCTATTGAATGTTAAGGGTATGTTTGTTATTTGAGCGTGTATGTAATGTGTTGGAATTGTATATGTAACAATTCCAACAAAAGTATGCTTATGAAATACCTTATAAATGTTCATTTATATAATATATGCAGAATTAAGAAAACCATGTTATCAGGAGGCTGAGTGGTAATGAATATGAAGTTATGAATTTGCTCTAGTCTGTTCATTACCAAAAGAAAGTAGTTGTATATTTGATATCTAGCTACTTGAAAAATATCTGTGCCTTAAATGCTTATTGATGGGTCTTCATTTTAGTACTACAGAAATAATAGTATGCGTAGTTCAAAACCACATAAATTAGGTACCTTCTGTTATTTTGGAAGTGCTGAGACAAGTGCTTATGAGGACAGTGCGAATCAGAATCAGCGTGAATGAGGACAAGACTTTCGATACATGGCATAATAGAATAATATTTCTTCTAGCATAGAGCTAAGCTATATGCAGTTTATTTGTTCATTAGAAGCAGCACTTTTAAATTACCTTTACACATTAGTGTTATTTGTTAAAGTTGTCACAAGTAATTTTTTAAAAATATATAACTATTAAATTACTATTTGAAAGATGTTTTCATAATGAAGGTTTAGGGTTTGTATAGTTAACTTGTGATCATTTTTCTGGTACTTTTCAAGTTAATGTATTTTTCTCTTTAGCTTGTACCCCTTCCTAAAGTAAAAGGTTGGGAAAAGTTAACTTGTTTCAGCTTTTTATTTTATAAATAGTACTCTCTGGGGGAAAAAAAAGATAAGAAGGTAGACTATTTAATATTTTTTGTTAATTAATTAGAAAGACTACATTAAAAAGAAAGGGAAATGCAGGTGAGTGAAATTGTTTTGTTACCAATACATCTTAATAAAATCACTTTTTACATTTTTACTATATGTAATTTCATTAAAAGCAGTATTTCCTGCCCATATGGAGTTTATATTGCAGAAACATGCTAATGGTGATGGTACTTTCAATCATTGGAGACTTGAAGGATCTTTTGAAAGACAGCTTTGATGATAGATGAAATAATAACAGAATAGAAATTAGAAGAATTTCTAGTATTTTTGAAAAGGTTCTTGACCCCTTTCTACTGCTTCTTGAAAATTGCCCATAAATTAATGCCTGTCTACCTACCCTGTCATATTTCCACTTAGTGTAAAGATTGCTGGGCCAGTGTATTGAATCTAATGGAAATATACTTTCCTGTCACCTGTCTTTTGTGACAGATAGCCTTAGTGAAGATTACTTGTCACAGTTGGGCTGATAAATGTGTTTTCTGATGTTGTGACTGAGAACCAGCCTGTTAAACAATGGCTGTGGGAATTTGTGCTTTTCTCTAGGACTCAATTACTGAACCTAAAGTAAAGTCACAATACTTCCCCTCTTTCAGTCTCTCCTGATTTTGTTGCTCATATCTAAAATTGAAAATATGCTAGCATTTGGAAATTGACAGAAAAACTTGATGTTAAGTGTACAGTTGTGAGGAAATGAATTTCAACCTTAATTAGTTTATCCTTTTCCAGGATGTATGCAGTGACATTTATTATGCAGAATTACCTTTCTTGCCTGAATTGGATAAAAGTAAAAGCCAAAATTCTTCAAAAATGATAATACCAACAAAATAAGACAGATTTATTTCTTAAGAATTGATGGATTGATTCTTGCTATTCAAATTTGCATTGCGTTGAGTAAGTATCCTCTGAGAAGCAATGCTGCTGAGGTTCTAGTCGTATATAAGTTTGAGTAATGTTAACCCACATTTAAAATTCTACTTATCTGAGTGGAACTTAATTGTGATAATTTGAAAAATTACCAAAATCCACTTAGTAGTTTTTGCAAATGATGCGACAGATCCATTGTGCCATATTTTAATTATACTCTTTGGTTTCTTGTTCTAAGTTTGAAAATTAGGACATACTCTTTTGACTCAGTCATTATAAGCAAAGTTTAAAACAAAATCCGGACAAAGACAATCTACTAATTTCCAGACCTCATATCTCTAAAAACTATAATACAGACTTTTTTTATTGTTAGAGTTTATTTTTCTCAAAATATTTTATCAGCAACAAAAGGTAAAAAATGGATATGTATTTTAAAATATAGTTGAATGAAGATAATTTTTTAAAGGGAGGAACGATGTTCATTAAAAATTAAAATACATTAGAGTGCACATGATCATGTATGACATTTTAACCATTTGGTTAAAAAAATATTTTTAAAACTTCTTATGCTGTAATCCAGGATGGTGATGAGTCATCTCCAATCTTAACAAGCTTTGAGATAGTGAAAGTTCCTGACCCTCAGATGTCTATGGTGAGTCATTGTCAAATTTCTTATGAAAATTCTTTTTTCCAGAGTGATTATGACTTAGATCCACATCATACACTTTCTTTTTAAAAACTATATCTGTAACTACATTGGTTATTTAAAAGATTCATAAATTCACTTCAGCTATTGATATATGTAATCAGGTTCAGATGGAATCTTTACAAGAAATCTTAACACCTTAAAATAAGGTCAAGATAGTATAGTGTTGGGGAACCATTTTGTTTGAATTATTGAAAAAGCTATGGAATGCAGTCTTGAAGGACTCGGGGAAACAAGTATTTGAAAGATTGTCATCATAACAGAAGGGAAATTATTTCTACCAGAAGATAACACTAAGATCAATGGATGGAAATTTTAGGGAGACTGATTTTGTTGAAAAATAGGGAAGATTATTGTAACTACTAGAACTATTCAATTTGGATTATGGTGTTTTGGATGATTTTGATATACCTGCATTGAATTGTTGAGATGATAGCTCTCTCAGGAATAAGAAAGAGGAAGAATTCCTACTTTGCAGCAGAGATTTAATTTGATGACTTCAAATTTAGAAAGTTCCAGGCAAAAAATCCTTATAGCAACGTAAGAGATACAGTGATATTTACACTTAGAATTCATTTATATCACTCTGAACTATTTTCTCCTTATTTTATACATTTCTAATTAGATTAATTACCTTCCTAATCAGAACAAAGTAGATAAAAAGTAGTACATGGGAAGATAAAAACATGATGACTGGAGTAAATACAGTTCATTAGAGCAGGAAGTAATGGCTGATGGCCTAACATCAAAGGAAGAAATAGGGGGGAAAAGGGAATAAAAAGTTAGAAAACAAAGGTCACTCGGGAATCTTAGAAACAAACACCTAAGTACTTTCACAGATCTTATGCCTAGCATAATAAAATAAAGTTAATAGATCTAAAATTGACACTGTGGATTGGAAGAATCAACATTGTGAAAATGACTATACTACCCAAAGCAATCTCCAGATTCAATGCAATCCCTATCAAACTACCAATGGCATTTTTCACAGAACTAGAACAAAAAATTTCACAATTTGTATGGAAACACAAAAGACCCCGAATAGCCAAAGCAATCTTGAGAAAGAAAAACGGAGCTGGAGGAATCAGGCTCCCGGACTTCAGACTATACTACAAAGTTACAGTAATCAAGACAGTATGGTACTGGCACAAAAACAGAAATATAGATCAATGGAACAGGATAGAAAGCCCAGAGATAAACCCACGCACATATGGTCACCTTACCTTTGATAAAGGAGGCAAGAATATTACAATGGAGAAAAGACAGCCTCTTCAATAAGTGGTGCGGGGAAAGCTGGACAGCTACATGTAAAAGAATGAAATTAGAACACTCCCTAACACCATACACACAAAAAACTCAAAATGGATTAAAGACCTAAATGTAAGGCCAGACACTATCAAACTCGTAGAGGAAAACATAGGCAGAACACTCTATGACATAAATCACAGCAAGATCCTTTTTGACCTACCACCTAGAGAAATGGAAATAAAAACAAAAATAAACAAATAGGACCTAATGAAACTTCAAAGCTTTTGCACAGCAAAGGAAACCATAAGCAAGACGAAAAGACAACCCTCAGAATGGGAGAAAATATTTGCAAATGAAGCAGCGGACAAAGGATTAATCTCCAAAATTTACAAGCAGCTCATGCAGCTCAATATCCAAAAAACAACCCAATCCAAAAATGGGCAGACGACCTAAATAGACATTTCTCCAAAGATATACAGATTGCCAACAAACACATGAAAGAATGCTCAACATCATTAATCATTAGAGAAATGCAAATCAAAACTACAATGCGATATCATCTCACACAGGTCAGAATGGCCATCATCAAGAAATCTACAAACAGTAAATGCTGGAGAGGGTGTGGAGAAAAGGGAACCCTCATACACTGTTGGTGGGAATGTAAATTGATACAGCCACTATGGAGAACAATATGGAGTTTCCTTAAAACAACTAAAAATAGAACTACCATATGAGCCAGCAATCCCACTACTGGGCATGTACCCTGAGAAAACCATCATTCAAAAATAGTCATGTACCACAATGTTCATTGCAGCTCTATTTACAATAGCCAGGACATGGAAGCAACCTAAGTGTCCATTGACAGATGAATGGATAAAGAAGATGTGGCACATATATACAATGGAATATTACTCAGCCATAAAAAGAAACGACATTGAGTTATTTGTAGTGAGGTGAATGGACCTAGAGTCCGTCATACAGAGTGAAGTAAGTCAGAAAGAGAAAAACAAATACAGTATGCTAACACATATATATGGAATCTAAAAAAGAAAAAATCGTCATGAAGAACCTAGGGGCTAGACGGGAATAAAGACGCAGACCTACTAGAGAATGGACTTGAGGACATGGGGAGGGGGGAGGGTAAGCTGGGACAAAGTGAGAGAGTGGTAGTGTATATATGGACGTATATACACTCCCAAATGTAAAATAGATAGCTAGTGGGAAGCAGTCGCATAGCACAGGGAGATCAACTCGGTGCTTTGTGACCAGCTAGAAGGGTGGGATAGGGAAGGTGGGAGGGAGGGAGACGCAAGAGGGAAGAGAGATGGGGATATATGTGTATGTATATTCACTTTGTTATAAAGCAGAAACTAACACACCATTGTAAAGCAATTATACTCCAATAGAAACGTTAAAAAATAAAAATAAAATTGACACTGAATTTTCATTATAAAATCAAATTGTATTTTGCATTCTGGATATTTGAAACACACTAATGGTTACCTTCAAAATGGTTGAGAGTATTCAAGTTTTGTCATACTGGGACCATATTAACTCCTATCAAAGTGTCAGGTAAATGAGATGTCTGTATATTTAGTGTATTTTTTTCTAAAGAAAATGCTCATCAACAATTATAGGTTTAATATTATGGATGCTGTAATTAAAAAACAAAGATCTAGGACCTCTGTGAACAATTTTTAGTTTTAAATACAATCAAGATGAAACAAAACAAAAGATTAAGAAAAAAGCTACCCTCCTTACCCCCTATGTTAAAAAATTTTAATTTGTAGCCATTAGTATTAACTAAACAGAGGAATATATTTTAACAAACATTGAGTGCTGCTAAGCTGGTATATCACTGTATCAGACAATAAATTAGAGTCTATAGTTACAAGTGTGGTACTAGCACATGTACATATGCAAATGGACTGGTAGAACTGACTAAAAATCCCAGAAATAGATCCAAGTACATATGTAAATTGACGAAGGTGGCATTTCATCACCGGAGCATAGTGCTGGGGAATGAGCCATTTGGAAAAAGATGAAATTAAATCAAATCCACACATCACACCATACATAAGGAAAAACTCCAAATGAATCAGGGATTTAAATATTATAAAATGAAACCTTACTAGTACTTTACTGTCAGTGTAGGGAAAGACTTTCTAACGAGTCAAAATCCAGAAGCAACAAAAGAAATGATTGATAAATTTGACTATGTTAAAAAATTTGCATGGCAAAAACACTGTAACAAAGTCAAAAGACAATTGACAAACTGGGAGAAACTATTTGTGACATACAGCACAGACAAAGGACTGAATATCTAATATGTAAAGAACTCTTAAAAACTGAAGAATAAAGGACCAGAAAGCCAAATTAGGAAAAAAACATGAACAGACAATTCACACATACAAAAATGAATAAAATAAAGTCTCTTAAGCAAAGGCAGTATGTTCAAAACTAATGATTTTGGCCATAGGTAAAATAGTTAAGCATTTTGGTCATTCATTGTCCCTGCCCTCAGTTACTACTGGCAGTTAAACTCTAAGATGATAATACAATTATATCACGAAGTCACTAGTAGCTCATAGGAAGAGGGAGTGCTTTAATCTGAGTTGCCAGGGGAGATTTTGGAGTGAAGGTGACATTTGAGTGGGTAGAGGGTATAAAACCTTGAATACAATGGAGAGTTAAAACAAGAAGCTGGAATGGCATGCTCATGTGTGCCTGGTGAAGCATGAAGTATGCTTACTTTCCCTATCACCACAAGATACATAGGAGACTCAAGTTGTAACACGAATAAAATGTTAAATATTATAAACTGGTCTTAAGTATTTACTTTTCTGTTTCTAAGTGGCTGTTGAAACTGCTTACTGGTGAAATTTACATTGTTGGTTAATATTCTTAAATAATTTATAGGAAAATTTAGTTGAGAGCAAACACCACAAACTTGCCCGGAGTTTAAGAAGTGGACCTTCTGACCACGATCTCAAACCTAATGCTGCCACAAGAGATCAACTGAATGTAAGAGAATTTATAAAATATGAATTTAAAAATAATTAAGTGGGTATTTTGGTTGTAACTGATGCGATAGCACATCACTTAAAAGTGATTCAGACACAGGTTAATGAACCCTATGTAATTTCAACAACTTCACATTTCTGTAGTTTTATATCATTTTGGGGCATTCAGGAAATATATTAGCCCTAGAGACAGAACTGCAAATAGTGTATGCTTTCTTGATATAGTGTTCTTAGAAACTGGCCCTAAGATACATTGCCTGAGCTTCCGCTGACTTAACAAGAGAAATGTTTATCATTTGGGTGTGTTTATTTTTTTTTTTTTTCTTTTCCTTGTGTGTGTGTTGGGGGGAGGGGACTTTTTCCCTCATTTTTATTTTTTTAAAAATGTTTTATACAATTTTTAAGGGTTACTTTCCATTTGCAGTTATTACAAATTATTGTATCTATTCCCTGTGTTGTACAATCCTTGAGCCTATCTTGCATGCAGTAGTTTGGTTGGGGGGAGCTTTTGTTATTTGGATTTGTTGTGTCTTTGGTTGAAGTAAATTAGCTCTGTAATTACATACTTTTTTTTAATATGGAGCTTGACTTTTTATCTTTTTCTCCTCTTATACTCTAATATCCTTTTTGAACTGATAAGTACAGCAAATTTAAGTCTTACTTGGCTGCATGTATATTCTCCTTGCTTCTGTAATGGTTCAATTATATATATTTTTAAATGAATGAAAATTTTTAAATGAAATGGAAATATATAGGAATTTTTTTTTATTTGACAAAAGTAGTTTTTTTGTTTTCTTTGTTGTAGATTATTGTGAGTTATCCACCAACCAAGCAACTTACATATGAAGAACAAGATCTTGTATGGAAGTTTAGATATTATCTTACTAATCAAGAAAAAGTGAGTTTCTTGAATATTTTTTTTTTTTTTAATTTATTATTTATTTATTATTTTTTTTTATTTTTGGCTGTGTTGGGTCTTCGTTTCTGTGTGAGGGCTTTCTCCAGTTGCGGCGAGTGGGGGCCACTCTTCATCGCGGTGCGCGGGCCTCTCACTATCGCGGCCTCTCTTGTTGCGGAGCAGAGGCTCCAGACGCTCAGGCTCAGTCGTTGTGGCTCACGGGCCCAGTTGCTCCGCGGCATGTGGGATCTTCCCAGACCAGGGCTCGAACCCGTGTCCCCTGCATTGGCAGGCGGATTCTTAACCACTGCGCCACCAGGGAAGCCCTTGAATATTTTCATATATCAAATTATCTATAAACTTTGTTGCTAATGAGCAAAATGAAGTAAAACTGCCAGAGAAATACAGACTTATTCTCAAACTTGAAAAAAGAAAGGTTTATAGAGTAATATATATCGTTACTCCATTTTTTAAAAATTTAAAACACAAAGACACATGTACCTATTTGTTGATGTATAGACAATGTCTGAATGGGTTAAGTCAGAGAGACTTGGGTTCAGTTTCCAGCACTACAACTTACTCTTACTGGGTAAGGTGAGGCAAGTTGATTTGGAAGCTTTGTTTCTAATTATGACAACTCTCCTTCACAGGTGAGATAATACAGATGAATAACCTGGTTGGGTACTTAATGCATAGTAGGTGCAGAGTAAATGTTGACTCACTTTATCTTCATTATTCTCACCTCTTTGAGCCTGGGTAGCTGGCAAAAGGTTTATGTTATTTAAAGAACTATATAATTCTGGAGGAGATGTGGCTAGAGAGAGAGTATGAGAAATGTAATTTGAAATGGTAAATTGAGTTGGTGGAATGGCATCCAGCTTGGCATGAGGATAGAGGCTAGGTCAGAACTAGACATTTGCTTTCCATAATGAAACTATGGAGTAGATAAAGTTTCTGGAGAGAGAATTGGAATGAAGCAGTCAGTACTAGACTTTAGTGTAGAGACTTAGTTTTGAGGCTTACTATTTATTACTATTTATTGTCACAAAGAAGCTTTTTGACTGCTTTAGTTTCCTCATATTTAATATGAGTCCATTAAATTATAGTGAACTTTAAGTCTCTTCTAGTTCATAAAATAGTCGGTAAATTCTTAGAACATAGGTTCAAAGACTAACTGTTAAGGTATAATAATAATAACCAGCATTTATTAAACAAACACTGTGTGTCACGGATATTTGAAATCCCACAACAACCCCACAATATAGGTATTATTGTTAACTATTCTACAGATGAGGAAACCTGAGTCTTAGAGAGATTAAGGAACCTGTGCAGAATCAAAGCTTATAAATGCTGCTTCTTGATAGGCTCACATTTATGAGTTAGTAGAGAAGGTAGTCAGTGAAGTCATAGAAAAGAGGATTATACAGAATATACAGCATCATGTATGCCTTAACAGGAATTCTGAAATGCATTGTGGGCAAAACAGAGAAGCATCAGAAAAATTAATATCTGTCAGATATATAATTATGTGAGAATGAATGAATGAATGAATGTTTACAGTCTCATGAGATTGTCTTTAACTACTTTGTTAACTTGTTTTTCTGAAACAATTGTATTTCCTTTAGTCTCTAAAGTAAAGATAAAAACCCAGTTACAGCTCATTTTAACTCTTCACCTTTTCTTCTTTATCTTTTATTGATGCCTTCGGAAATTCTTTGTAGATGAATCATATTCATTCTCTTTTATATCTATAACAAGAATGAGAGAGGAATTTTAAATTTGCTATAGCTTTTGAGTGTTATTCTCTTTATCCCTGCAAAAAAGGAAAGATTCATCAGCAGAAGCACAGATTTATGATTTCTGTGTTTTATAGAAAGATTGAGTTAGTATCGTGATACTCTGTTAAATGAAGAATAACCTTGGTCACAGAAATTGCATCTTGGATGCAGCACAGTGCTGTCTAAAAATACGCAGTAAGATACTGAATTAAACTTGTTAGAATGTATAGGTTCAAGAAGCATAGAATAGATTTACAAAGCAGAACTCCCTTAGATAGAAAGGCTTCCAAGGAAAACTGTTTGTTTTAACAAGTCATCACTTCCCACTGAAATTCAATTACTTCTAGATATGTGCAAAAGAAATAAAATGCTCAAGTGATATAAAGTGTGTGACAAGTTTCATTTAACTAGTTGATTTCAACTTTTTGAAAGGTAGGTGATGAAACTTCAATTCTCAGGACATATTATAGGATTCTTAAGATCACTAGAGTAGAGTGAACGCTATTTTTTAATGTTTAGGAAGCACTTTTCAGAAAACCAAATATATATTGGTCTTGAAGTGACCAAAGGAATTATTAAAATAGCTGCATTTGTATCTTTGTAATAATTTAAAATGGGTTTTGTAGAAAATAAATACTCCTGTACCACTGTCCTTTAATTTATTTATAAAAGAAATTTGTTCAGTGCCAGCTTCTCAGGAACTGTGATTTAGGTTCTTTACAGTTGAGCCCTAAGGCTGAAAAGATTTCCTAGAGAGAAAGCAGTGCTCAGGAAACAAGTTGGTGGAAATTGGTTCTTACAAAGTTGTACTTCTTATTTATTTTTTAATTAAATTTGGTCTTTCCACCTATTTTTTTCTAAATGACCTGTCTTAAGTATTTCGGATAAAAAGCCCTCTAGTCTAGACTTGATGTTGTGCCTGAAAAGTTCACAGTAATAACTTTGTCCAACAAAATCAGTTGAATTTATGAAGTATTTTTAATTTTGTGGTCCTTAGCATATAGGAAGTGACTCATTTTTGCAGAACTCAAAATGTGACTATTGTAACTTTTTAAATTCAGCTTTAAAAAAAAAATTTCAGATTTTAACATGGTAAATGGCCTTTCTTATTAAAATGTTAATGAAAAATAACCGTTATATTAATTCCTTTCCATTATGCTTAGGGAACAAAAATAGTAGGAAGAGTCATAATGGTGAAGGTAATAGTGATGCACACTGAATGCTCTTATGAGGCTGCTTCTGAGACAGTGACATCAGGACAATAATCATATTTGTGCCTCCTGGCAAGAAGTTGATGGCAAACCATAGCAGAAATGAATTCAATTCAGCAAGCATTTGGTATCAGCTCTTGGCCTAGTGTTATTTAAGGTTCTGGGCTTTGAGGTATTATGTCCCTGTAAATTTCATATAAATTAAAACTGTTTTGGGGAAAAGATAATTACACACAACCAAAATGGAGAAGTAGAGGATAGTAACTGATAAAGGGTCACTGTCTTATTAGTAAACAGTTAGGTAATTACTATAATAGAGATGTGAAGGAGAACACAAGATCAGTGTGCTATGATATGAGGGAGGTTTTACAGAGCCAAGATTGGTCTTGAAGCTTGAACAAACTTTGATGGTCATTATTATTTGATGATCATTTTTCATGGTAAAGAAAAGCATGAGTAAGGCAGAGTGTTAGGTTCAGGAGACAGAAAAGTTTGTATGAAATGTTCTTTAAATAGAAAAGGTGGAATCAGAGTGTAATGAGCCTTGAATTCTGTGGTTCAGAGTTGGATATCACTGGCAATAAGAAACCCCTAAAGCAAACAGAATGTGTCTAAACAAGTGGTGTTTTAAGGAAGATGAACCAGCTGGATTGGAGCAGAGCTGAGAATGAAAAAAGAGACATAATTAGGAGGCTTATGTATGGATTTTGAGAGCTGTATTGGAGAGCAAAGGAAGGAGAGGATAATGTGTAAAATGACTTGGAGGTAATTCCCAAGAATTAGGCCTGAGTGACTGAAATAAGGAAATATGGCAAGTGGAAGGAGCAGGGTAAGAAGATATTTCGTTTTTGAATGTTTTGAATTTAAAATATTAGGAGAATAGCTGTGATACGGTGATGTAATAAGAAATCATATATTTGGTCTTCATCTCTGGTTCCTGGCACAGAGTTTCTAAAACCTTAGGAATTTCATGAGTGGTAAGGATGAGAGGAGTGTCTTTTGTTTTTCATAATAAGCCCCTTTCAACTATACCTGTATTTATGCTAATGAGGTGACTCTTGAAGAGTGGGGCTCATTGCCAAAAGAACGAAACCTCTGATTAGAGGGTTGGAATTTTCAGCCCCACCCTTGACCTCTGGGGAGGGAGGAGGGGAGATCGTAAAGGAGCTGGTGATGGAATTAATAACTCACGAATGGCTAATGATTTAATCAATTGTGTCTACGTTATGGAATCTCTGTGAAAAGCTATAGAGCTTCTGGGTTGGTGAATGCATCCATATGCCAGGAAGGTGGCACATTCCTAACTATGGGGACAGAAGCTCCTGTGCTTGGGACCCTTCCGGACCTCGCCTAATGTACCTCTTCACCTGGTTATTCATTTATATCTTTTATAATAAACCAGCAGTAATAAGTAAACTATTTCTCTGAATTCTTTGTGCCATAATAGCAAATTATTGAGCCTGAGGAAGGGTCATGGGAACCCCCAATATGTAGCCAAGCTGGGCTGAAGTATGGGTACCTGAGAATCCAGTGTTTGCTCTTGGCATCTGAAATGGGAAGCAGTCTTGTGAGACTAACCCCTTAACCTCTGCAATCTGCACTGAGTGTCAGAATTCAGTTAAATTGTAGGACACTCAGTGTCTGCAGAGAATTAGGAAATTGGTTCATGTGGACAACCCACACATTGATGTGCAAGGTGTCTTGAGTAGAAGAACAGGTTTTCCTTTAGCAACAAGGTAGTAATTCCCAGTAATTTAGTTGGTAGAAGTTAATATTAGAAATATATATGATAAATACAGTGTTTTCAACTCTGAAATGTGATCATGATTCTAAAAGTAGGAGATAACAATGAAGTGATTCTAAGGTTAACAAAATATTTATTGCTATTAATATAAAACGTGGTAATACGTACAATAATGTTAACATTTGATGCTGGACTCAACAGCAAAAATAGAATAACAATAATATCAGATGTTGAAATAATTAACATTTATCAACTATTATTATATATATATCCTGTTTTAAGCATTTATATTCATTAACTTATTTAATTTTTACCACGACCTTATGAGATAGATCACTTAAAAGTTAAATAATGTGCTCCATGTGACACAGTAATAATTGATGGAGCTGGAAATTAAGATTTGAACCCAAACACCTTGCCTTAGTCTAAAGCCTATACTATCTGTGGAAGCTCTAGGGATAAAATTGCGTTTGAATCCTGTACCTTTGTTTTACATAGATCAATAAAGCATCTTTAAAGGACCTGAGATTAAGTATCATCATTATTATAGCTGTCTTCAAATTGTTGCACTTCCTTTCTTTCTCATTACTCTTCTTGTTTCCTCCTTCATTCTATTATCTCCTTGTTTACATTTGTAACATTTAGCATTATCAAGTTGTGAAATCTTTGTACAGTGTCTTAAGTTCCCTGGCAGCAGTGTATTCCATAAATCTTACTAATAAATCTATAAATCTGAGAATCTGGGAGTTAGATTGTTTCAGTTGCTGAACTGAGTACATCAGCCTGCTGCAAGATTTGCTTATAATAAGTACATACCTGCACATTTCTATTAAGACTACTGATGTACTGTGAAATGGCAAAGCTTTCACTGTAGTTGTTTAAGAAGTATTGCTGTGTTTCCACATTCAGTCTAGAAATACATTTTGGAAGTGAAAAATAAATGCATAGAATAAGTTAGGGCAGTCCATGTTTTTATATGGAGAGGGAGCACTGCCCTGAATGGTGTGCAGGAGGTGCAGAAGAAATGGACAGCTATCCTTGGGGGATGCAGACTCCAGTTGTAGACATAAGAATGCCCAGAAAAGCACTTGGTAGTTAGAAGAGCATCATTCAAATGAAGATAGTAAAACTGAGGCAGCTAC